>NC_142467.1:19625000-22125000 GCF_049115385.1 Moschus berezovskii | reverse complement strand
ACTCAGAAATCCAAAGGAACCTGAGTTTAGTATTGGAATAAATTTATGAGCTATTACGTATCATAGATTGAGAAATTTGCTTTTTTTTGGTTATGGAATGACTATAAAGCATTTACTTTCATAATAGTGTATACGTCCCATGACCTCTAAAGTCAAGCTGAAATAATTCATTTCTCAAGAAAAAAAAATCTTACAAAGTAAATATACAAATTTAAAAAATGCAATTAAAAGCTCAGCCTCTATTGAGTTACTTTAGAAATAAATGTTGGCTAAGAAACTGTTGCATTATAAGAAGCTGCTGGTCTGCACATGCAAAGGAAAAATTATTATATTAAAAATTACAGTTTCTAAAACATTTGTTTCTCATCTGGCATCAAATAAAGTTTAACTGCAAGTTGTTTTATGTCATTTTCTCTTGGGGATATGTTTTCAAAATGATACACAGGAGGTTCATATGTACACACATCTCATTATTTCTCAGTAGGATTCATGTTTGTGCCACCTACTCATGATTGGAAGCGCATACTCTAATGTCTCTGATTTAGGCTTGTACTGGGCTTTTATAGCAATACAATTCTTATTTTGCTACATGGTTCTGTAGGCTGTTTCAAAATAAGATTCCAAATTGCCAAAAAACAAACCACCCAACCCAAAACCCTAATGACTCTTAACAGTTTCTTTGACATATTTAAGCAAAATATTCTGTTCCCTTCAACGAAAAGGCACAAAATTTTGGGTTTGGGTTCGAATTACATTTGGCCAGCAGCTGTTTATAAAATTGAGCAGCAGACAGTGCAATAAAAACAGATTATATGTGGATTCTATTTCTTTCCTGGACAGCCTGTCTTGTAAATATTTGCTTTTACCATCAGCATACGAGAGGAAAGCATTAGCCGCTCCCCACAACTTAGAAATGGCTTAAGAGAAATTGTAAAATAATCATGCAGGGACCCTCAGAAAGTGCCCCTTTTGGTTTCCCTGGTTATTGTTATGAAAAAATATTGAAGAATTCACTGCATTTAGTGTTTAAAATAATCCTATTCTGACCCTTTCTTAATGTGCTGAGCAGAAGGTAAAATGAGCTCTGCTTCAGGTCTACAGGGTCTCTTGAATTTTTTAAAATTGAGACCGAGTATTAATTTTAAATTAAGAGCAGAGTATCTGATAATATGTATAATGCCATGAATCCTGGGGAAAAATAAAAAGGCTGTTTTTGAAGTGTGATAGGGCAGCAACACTAAATCCTATTTTCCTGGGATCTTCTGATTAGTTCAGATGTATCAGTGGCTTCCCGTTGCTCTTTGGGATTTCATTCTTAACAGAGTTTTCAAGGCTGCTTCTTTTACAGCTCTCCACACTCACTTGCTGGGGTACCTGCCTGTTTCTCACCCTCCACCCATGTAGGCTTCCTTGTACTTGGTCTTCTTGCCAGAGCTGCTTTTCAATGTAGGACTAGTGCACAGGCCTCCTGGGCTTCCTCCTTCCTCTCTTAGGCCTGCTTCCACCTTCCTAGCTGTTGCTGTTCAGTCACCCAGTCATGTCCAACTCTTTGGGACCCCGTGGACTGCAGCATGCCAGGCTTCCTTGACCCTCACCATCTCCAAGAGTTTGCCCAAATTCACGTCCATTGCATTGGTGATGCCATCCAGCCATCTCATCCCCTATCATGCTCTTCTCCTTCTGCCTTCAATCTTTCCCAGCATCAGTGTCTTTTGCAATGAGTCAGTTCTTCCCATCAGGTGGCCAAAGTATTGGAGCTTCAGCTTCAGCATCAGTCCTTCCAGTGAATATTCAGGATTGATTTCCTCTACGACTGACTGGCTGGATCTCCTTGCAGTCCAAGGGACTCTCAAGAATCTTCTCCAGCACCACAGTTTGAAAGCATCAATTCTTTGGTGCTCTGCGTTCTTTATGGTCCAGCTCTCACAACCATACGTAACTACTGAAAAGATCATAGCCTTGACTATATGGACTTTGTTTGGCAAACTGATATCTTTGCTTTTTAACACAGTGTCTAGGTTTGTCATAGCTTTCCTGCCAAGAAGCAGTCATCTTCTAATTTCAAGGCTTCAATCACCATCCGCAGTGATTTTGGAACCCAAGAAGAAGAAATCTGTCACTGCTTCTGCCTTTACCCCTTGTATTTGCCATGAAGTATCAGAACTCTCCAGTATGACTCATCTGTCTTGGGTGGCCCTGCATGGCGTGGCTCATAGCTTCATTGAGTTACGAAAGCCCCCTCTCCACAAGGCAGTGATCCATGAAGGGGAGTGCCTTCCTTAATCCCTCACATTACTCTCCTCTCATCACAATGCACTTCTTTTGCAGCACTTATCGCAACTGTAATACGTGGTCACCATATATCTTTGCTAATATACTAGAAGTTTACGAGGCTAGGAACTTTGTGTTTGTTCCCCATGATAATATACCAGCAGCATACCTGCACATGGAAGGCTCCCAATATATGCTGAATGACTGAAAGGACTTCTGGTCTACCACTTCTTCTTCCAGACCCCAGGAAACTTAACAAAAACAAGTCTTACCTTCTGATCAACTTTTTCCTTCCTTGCAACTCAGACCTCATCAAGGTGTTGTTGGATATGTACTAGCCATTGTATTTGTCTACCCAGGATACACAAGAGCAATATATTGCTGCTCTATGATGCCTATCGGAGAAGGCAATGGCAAGCCATTCCAGTACTCTTGCCTAGAAAATCCCATGGATGGAGGAGCCTGGTAGGCTGCAGTCTGTGGGGTCGCTAAGGGTCAGATGCGACTGACTGACCTCACTTTCACTTTTCACTTTCACACATTGGAGAAGGAAATGGCAACCCACTCCAGTGTTCTTGCCTGGAGAATCCCAAGGCTGGGGGAGCCTGGTGGGCTTCCGTCTATGGGGTCGCACAGAGTCGGACACGACTGAAGTGACTTAGCAGCAGCAGCAGCATGATGCCTATAAATGTGTCTTGTCTAACATAGTTGGCATACAACCATCAAATATTTTCTGTTCTGCTTCAGTATTTCCTTTTGTTTAAAATAAGCATAAATGTGCTGGGCCAACCAAGATGGATAGGTCATGGTGGAGAGTTCTGACAAAATGTGGTCCACTGGCGAAGGGAATGACATACCACTTGAGTATTCTTGTCTCAAGAAGCCCATGAATAATATGAAAAGGCAAAAAGATATGACACCAGAAGATGAGCCTGTCCCCCCACCCCCCCAGGTTAGTAGGTGCTCAATATGCTACTGGAGAAGAGCAGAATGAAGAGGGTGGGAGCAAAGCGGGAACAACTCTCAGTTGTAGATGTGTCTGGTGGTCAAAATTAATAAATAAATAGATAAGTCCTATGCTGTATCAGTCAGTCAGTCAGTCAGTTCAGTCGCTCAGTCGTGTCCGACTCTCCGCGACCCCATGAATCACAGCACGCCAGGCCTCCCTGTCCATCACCAACTCCCGGAGTACACTCAAACTCATGTCCACAGAGTCAGTGATGCCATCCAGCCATCTCATTCTCTGTCGTCCCCTTCTCCTCCCACCCCCAACCTTTCCCAGCATCAGAGTCTTTTCCAGTGAGTCAACTCGTCGCATGAGGTGGCCAAAGTATTGGAGTTTCAGCTTTAGCATCAGTCCCTCCAATGAACATCCAGGATTGATCTCCTTTAGAATGGACTGGTTGGATCTCCTTGCAGTATAAGGGACTCTCAAAAGAACAATATTGCATAGGAACCTTGAATGTTAGGTCCATGAATCAAGGTAAATTGGACATGGTCAAGTAAGGGATAGCAAGAGTGACTTGGCGTTTTAGGAATCAGTGAACTAAAATGGTTGAAATGGGTGAATTTAATTCAGATGACCATTATATCTACTACTTTGGACAAGAATCCCTTAGAAAAAATGGAGTAGCCCTTAGTAGTCGATAAGAGTCTGAAATGCATCTCAAAAATGACAGAATGATATTGGTTCCTTTCCAGGGCAAGCCATTCAATATCACAGTAATCCAAGTCTATACCCCAACCACTAATGCCAAAGAAGCTGAAGTCAAATGGTTCTATGAAGACCTACAAGACCTTCTAGATTAACATCAAGAAAAGATGTCCTTTTCAGTATAGGGGATTGGAATGCAAAAGTAGGAAGTCAAGAGATACCTGGAGTAACAGGCAAGTTTGGCCTTGGAGTACAGAATGAAGCAGGGCAAAAGCTAACAGATTTGTGCCAAGAGAACACACTCTTTTCCAACAACATAAGAGATGACTCTACACATGGACATTACCAAATGGTCAATATCAAAATCAGATTGATTATATTCTCTGCAGCTGAAGATGGAGAGGCTCTATACAGTCAGCAGAAACAAGACCTGGAGCTGACTGTGGCTCAAATCATGAACTCTTTATTGCAAAATTTAGGCTTAGATTGTAGGAAGTAGGGAAAACCCACTAGATCATTCAGGTATGACCTAAATCAAATCCCTTATGATTATACAGTGGAAGTGACAAATAGATTCAAGGGATTAGCTCTGGTAGACAGAGCACCTGAAGACCTATGGACAGAGGTTCATAACATTGTACAGGAAGCTGTGACCAAAACCATACTCAAGAAAAAGAAATGCAGGAAGGAGAAGTGGTTGTCTAAGGAGGCCTTACATATACCTGAGAAAAGAGTGAAAGGTAAAGGATACGCAACTGAATGCAGAGTTCCAGGGAATAGAAAGGACAGATAATAAAGCTGTCTTAAATGAACAATGTGAAGAAATAGAGGAAAACTGTAGAATGGGAAAGACTAGAGATTTCTTCAAGAAAATTGGGGATGCCAAGGGAACATTTCATGCAAAGTTCGGCGCAATTTAGGACAGAAATGGAAAGGACCTAATTGAAGCAGGAGAGATTAAGAAGAAGCAACAAGTATACCCAAAAGAACTATACAAAAAAAAAAAGATCTTAATGACGTGGACAACTGCGATGATATGGTCATTCACCTAGAGCCAGACATCCTGGAGTGTGAAGTGAAGTGGACCTTAGGAAGCATTACTATGAACAAAGCTGGTGAAGGTGATGGAATTGCAACTGATCTATTTAAAATCCTAAAAGATGATGCTGTTAAAATGCTGTACTCAATACATCAGCAAATTTGGAAAACTCAGCAGTGGTAACAGGACTGGAAAATGTCAGTTTTCATTCCAGTTCCAAAGAAGGGCAATGCCAAAGAATGTTCAAACTACCATGCAGTTGTGCTCATTTCACATGCTAGCAAGGCAATGCTCAAAATCCTTGAAGCTAGGCTTCAACAGTATGTGAACCAAGGACTTCCAGAGGTATAGGCTGGATTTAGAAAAGGCAGAGGAACCAGAGGTCAAATTGCCAGCATCCATTGGATCATAGAAAAAGCAAAGAAATTAAAAAAAAAAAAATCTACTTCATGGATTATGCTAAAGCATTTAACTGTGTGGATCACAACAAACCATGGAAAATTCTTAAAGAGATGGGAATACCAGATCACCTTACCTGTCTCTTGAGAAACTTTTATGCAGGACAGGAAACAGCAGAATTGGACATGAAACAATGGACTGGTCCAAAATTGGGAAAGGAGTATGGCTTATTTAACTTCTATGCAGAGTACACCATGTGAAATGCTGGGCTTGATAAATCACAAGGTGGAATTAAGATTGCTTGGAGAAATATTAACAAGAAATATTAACAAATATTAATATTAACAATATTACCTTGTAGATGTTACTACTCTATGGCAGAAAGCGAAGATGAACCAAAGAGCCTCTTGTTGATGTTGAAAGAGGAGAGTGAAAAAGCTGGCTTAAAACTCAACATACAAAAAACTAAGATTACAGTATCCAGTCTCATCATTTCATGGAAACTAGATGGGGAAAAATGGAAACAGTGACAGACTTTATTTTCTTGGGCTACAAAATCACTGTGGATGATGATTGCAGCCACAAAATTGAAAAACACTTGCTCCTTGGAAGGAAAGCTATGACAAACCTAAATAGCATATTAAAAAGCAGAGATATCACTTTTCCAACGAAGGCCCATTTAGTCAAAACTATGGTTTTTCCGGTAGACATGTATGGATGTGAGAGTTGGATCATAAAGAAGGCTGAGCGCTGAAGAATTGATATTTTTGAACTGTGGTGTTGGAAAAGACTCTTGAGAGTCCCTTGGACTGCAAGGAGATCCAACCAGTCCATCCTAAAGGAAATCAACCCTGAATATTCATTGGAAGGACTGATGTTGAAGCTGAAACTCCAATACTTTGGCCACCTGATGCAAAAGGTTGACTCATTGGAAAAGACCCTGATGCTGGAAAAGATTGAGGGCAGAAGGGAGTGACAGAGGAATGAGATGGTTGGATGGCGTCACCAACTCCGTGGACAGGGAAGCCTGGTATGCTGCAGTGCATGGGATCGCAAAGGGTCAGACATGACTTAGAGGCTGAACAACAGCAACAACCATAAGTGCTCCACTCTGAGGATGATTTTTTCTCAAGGTGATTTGGCAAACAATGATTCTGTGGTAACAGGAACCCTGCCTCATTTTTTAAAAAGCCTTCCCTTTGTTTCTCCAATAGCTATGTTGTACTAAATCCTCAGTGCTTCAAGGGGCTCTCAGCTAGCTAGAAACCAGTGATTACAACCTGATATTGTGCAAATGCTATCAGAAAAGTTCTGTCAGCCCACTTCTCCTAAGTACTTACCTTGGTTGGTTAGCAAAGGCCATCTACTTAAAATAAATAAAGTGAAATGAAGCACTAATGCAGTGATCTAATCTAGTTAAGAGAGATTACCTGAGTAATCATTATTTTGGAAAGGGCTCCTTCTCTTCTGGCTTAGAATGCACTTGCATTTCCACGCATCACTCTGTCAGCCTTCCTCGTTATTGTCACTGCACTTATCAGCACGGTCCTAGCATTTCTATCTTATCTCTTACCTCCCCCTCCCTGTCCATATCTATTTGGAACCACAGCCTAGAAGCTCTGGCCCTAGAGTGGACAGAGTCCTTGCTTTTCTGACACCAGCTGGATACAGTCAAGGGAGTCAAGGGAGCAAAACAGGAGCTCTTTGCGTTTCTCACTTTGGAGAAGGCTCTTGGAAATTTCCCAAGTCCCAATTTGCAGGTTATTGTAAATTCCTTGTTTTGTCAAAGGGACCTGTCACAAACACAGAGACAAAATTGTCCCTCAAGATACTTGCAAAAATAAACATGGGCTGATATGTTTTTTTGCTGAGTAAACTAAAACATCTTTAATTTCATATTCTAAGCAATAGGACCCTTCCCACTGAACAGTTATAAATGAGGTCCAGTGGACTGTCATTAAATCATGCTGACCTTTAGAGATAAAAAATTCTTTTATTGTCTGATTTAATTTTCGCATTGTTTCTGTGCTTGCAGAAAATGGAAACAAAGCTGTTGGTATGTTTAGAAAATTTTCAAGATGGCCACTGTCATCTAAATTAGAATTTTGGCTTTTTTCCAGTTTGTGTAGAGTCCTGGCCCTTTCTATAATAACAATAATAACAAATGCAAACCTAAAACAGTTTTGGTCTTGAGTTTGCATTCCATCCATCTTCTTTGAAATGTTAAAACATCTGGTTTTAAGAAAAAAAAATCAACTTCAACATGTTTAGAGAGAAAAAGGCAGCCCACAAAATAAATCAGGGTCAAGCGTTGTTATTTCACGGGTAATTATAAAGCAGTCCAATTTATTAGTAAAGCTTGCATCATGCTTTCTTATAGCCACAACCATTGTAATTGTTTTTAGACTCTCATTGGAAAGTGGCTGAATTACAGGGTTTAGAAATATATGGGGCCAACGATCATGGCAAAGAACAGCATGTGGTCTTGTCATACCTTGCTTTGCTAAGTTTTCCATCTTGCAAGTGAAATTGTGTCTTTGTTTAGTTCATTTTCCCAATTAATTCATGAATTTTTACCAACAGTTACTTGGAAACAAAAAGACGCCCACAATAAATTATTGAAAAGAAAATGCTTGCTAGTTTAATTGAAGAGCAGATGGTTGGCTCAAAGGGTCTTCTTACTGTGTTTCAATAGCACAGCAAGGAGGAGGGGGACAGGTTGCAGTGGCCCTGTTTTGCTAACACAAACAACGTGGAGGGTGAGGCTCCGCATTTCAAGAAAGCCAACTAGGAATGCTTAGAGACTTTAATTACAGTTCAAGAAGACTCTTCAGCCTCTGTTTTCAAGCAGAAGGTCTGACAAGGTATCTTTAAACAAATCTTGAAGAGAACATAAACCCTGCTCATGGAGTCCAAAGGTTTTAGACCTGGCAATACCAAGACTTAAAGCAAAATCAGCTTCAATTTTTCTCTGACATCATTGCAAGCTAATGGTACTTTTACACCAATTGCTGAATGTTTGTCTGCATCTCCAACGAACCAGAAATTTCAGTTTTAATGGACTCTGAGATAAGTTCATCTCCAAATACTCTACGGTAGTTTATTCTCCTGGCTTTGCCAGATCACCTAGATGAAGGATCCCAGATTGAAGACTGATAACCACATAAAAAAGAACTGGCTTAATTGTGAAGTTCAGTAATTAGATTAGGAAACCACATTTAATGGTTTGTTTCCTCTTTGGGAAATTTGTGTATGTTTGTATGTGTACTGTGTAACCTTTTATTCCTCTGTCAAATGCTTGAAACCAAACATCAAATACAATTTAGTCCTGCTATTATTAAAAAAAAAAAAAGAATTTAGAAAGTGATGCAAATATTTGAATAGGAATTAGACCATTTGGTAAAATTGAAAAAACAAACCAAACCTGAGTGTATTGTCCAACTCCAAACTTCTGCTTCTATTAGAATAAATTATCTGACATTTATCTGGATAATTGCCAAAAAATCTGCAAGTGAGTAAAATTTGGATACTACAAATTCTTAAAAATGTGTATAGTTTTACTTCTGGGTGTGGTTTCTGATCATCAGCCAGCACCTAATTAAAACAAAGTTGACTAACTCACTTCCTCCATTGCAGTAATTTATACATTGTGATTAGAAAGAAAAACCTGCTTGAGATAGGAATGTCAGTAGCAAAAAGAAGTGACAGTTGACAACAAGGAAAATGACAGAAAAGCTCTTAAAGAACTCAAAAGACATTGTAAACTAGATCTGTTTAATGTGGGATCAAAGGCTATACCCTCTAAGGCTATTTATTGTTTCTCAAACATCCCTGGTAATAAGACTCACCAGGGAGGCTTGTTTAAACACTCAGCTTTTCCACTTCTGTTGGAGAATGCAGTGTGTCTGGGATAGGACCCAGGAATCCATACTTAACAAATAATACAAACAGTTTTCAGCAATGTTTGGTAAACACTGCTTCAAAAGTATCTGAGCTTATATAAGAGGTAGCCCTAGGACATTAAGAAGAGGCTTAATCATAGGCCTCATTCTCTGTTTAAATGGTTAAAGGATAGTTTAACCATGTTATTTAAATATTTCTATGAACAACGAGTTATTTAAAGGGAGGATAAGTTTTAGTAGGTGTGAGATTCACTTCTTTGTTGTTGATCATTCCTTGACAAATTGCTTATTGAGACAAGTGTATAGAGAGCCATCCTCAGTGAAGAACCTGTGGGGATTGTGAATGACATGAGCTCCTCATAAATAGCATTCTTCATCATTATCATCATCAAGGAGAAAACAGGCACTTGTAGAAATCATATTTCATTATTTTAGTTGGAATTTCAGTTGGAGTGATCTTTATTTGCATAACTATGAAACTACTGAAAATAATCTTTCAGGAATATATCTCTTCTTTCAGCAAAGATTTTAGCACTGGGTTTTCTCAATCTCAAAATGCTATCCTTCTAGGGGACTTCAGTATCCATTTGGATGACCTTCCTCTCTGACTACCTAGACTGCCAGGTCTTAATCCTCAATGCCAGTTTGTTGTCTGTAAGCCACTTGAGCTGTCCTATTGCTGGACACCAGATCTTGTTATAACCCAGCCTTCTTCCAAGGTATAGAATTCAACCATCATGCTCCACAGTGTTTGAGTTTCATGGTTTCTGTTCTTATTTATTTTTTTCTACCACATAGTGTCTGGGAAATGTGGGAACTTCTGACCCCCTTGTTTATTCTTCCTGTCCCTCTAAACAAGTCTGCTTTAGTCATCATGTCTTTCCCAATCCAACTTAGATATGCTGTCAGTATCCTTAACTGTCTTGCTTGTTTGTCATCCTATCATAACTTTTCAGAAATCCCAATGCTGGATAAATCTAACTGGGCCAATCTTAGATCAGTGCAGTTCCACAGCTTGGGAAAATCAAGCACACTTGAAGATAGATGCCACTGTATACACAAAATGTCCAAAATCAATGTCCCTGGACAGGGTCCAGCCATACTTCTCTTTCCTTCGTTGGCTCCCTCCAATGTATTCCAGGGTGGTCCTTCAACTCTTCTATGTGTTCTTTGAACCTCTTATCACTCCTTCTCCTCCCTCCTCTAGAGATAATCTTGTCTCTAACTTCAGGGAGAAAATGTGAGCCATCAAAAAGAAACTATGAGCAATGTGCCATCTTTCAACTAGAACACTACTTCCCTTGGTCTGTGATTAATGCTGCTACCCATGGTCTGAAAGAGCCTTATCTCTCTTTTCACTTCATTCTCTCCTTATCAATCAGTTTTCACTGTTCAAATATTTCTCATTAAAAAACAAAACAAAAAACAATAACCTGTACACAAACTTTCTCTCTCAGAGCCCCTCTACCTTGACATGTATCTCTTCTCTGCTTCATGGTTAAAGTTATTTACTGCGTTGTAAGCTCAACTGTCTTTATTTCTCACCTTTACTTACACTTCAATCTAAATAACTTGGCTTCTGTTTCTTGGTACTCTGATGAATTTGTTCTTGCCAAGTTTACAGATCTATGTATTTACTATTAAGTCCAAGGAGCAGTTCATAATCCATACTTGACTTGATTTTTAAGAAACATTGGATACTGTTGAGCATGAACTTCTTTGAAATGTTCTCTTTTCTTGGATTTAGAAACCTCATTTTTCTTGCTTTTCTATTACCTCTCTTTATCTCTTGCAACATCTTTTAACTACCCATTAAGCTTCGTTTTCCTGTGGTTCAACTTATTTAGTCCTTTACTTTTCTCCCTTGGTATACTAATTTATGCCTCTAGAGTTTACAGTCTCTACAGCATCTGTTTCAGTGACTCAACTCACATCAGCAGTCCCTATTCCTCTATTAAGATTTCTGTGATGATTAAACCAGCCTTCATATCACTTCTCGGCTTTGTTCTATAGGTTTATTCTTGGCCTGGGATATTTTTGCTCCCCCAATCCCCCTCCCCTACATTCTTTAGGTCTTTTTCCAAGAAGACTTCCCAATCACTTAAACTGGGCTGGAAAACTGTGCTCTGTGCTCCCATAGCAACTTATGGTTTCCCTCTTTTTATTCATCATCCCGTTTGTACTCCTTGTTAAACCAGTTGCTTCTTGGGAAGAGGGACTGTTTATCTTGGTCACCACTGGGGTAGAGTTCCTAGAACAAAATTTGTACTCATTTAAGAATAAGTCAGTAAATGGGAATATGTTTAGATGTAGGAAGTTTTATGCATGACTGGAGTAAGGCATGAGAAGTAAAGACTTTTTAAGATGAGATAGTAACAAATACAGTCTTGATCAAAAAAGAAAGTGCTATTTCTTTTCTGGACCTTTTGCCCTGAGAGATTTTTCACAGAGCTTGTAAGCATAACTGCATTTTGCTAATAATAAGAGATAAAATAGTATCAAAATATTGAGTTCATTAAGCAGTTATTTTCATTGGTCTCTGGTGACACTTCTCTCTAGTTTCCTTTTCTATAACTACCCTAAATCACAACATTTCTCCAACTTTAAACACCTTGATCATACCTCTCTCTATACCTTTCAATTCTTCTTCCAGAGGGGGAGGGTAGAACATGTGTTTGAAAGAATTTTATCCCTAACACAATCCATGTGACCTCCGTGTCTTCTAAAATGATTTCTGGTGGGAATGCTAGTGATTGCGAGGATCACATGTAATTTCCTGCTGAGCTGTTTAGCATGTGCAAATTACCATTTGACCTCCATAGTGACATATTTGTCATAGCAATTTTCACTTCTAGTGAAACGAGTTAAACTGCCTCAGTAAAAGTGATTTTAAGCAGTAATTCTTCATACAAACCTTTCACATGGACCAGCCACTATGTGTTTTACAGATTGATACCTGGGCTTCAGATATTTCTTTTCATGTTGTTTTTAATAAGAAGCACAATATTTCCATAACTCATATTTGGAATGGTTCCTGGTTTTGAAAGCAGATTATTAAAACTGAGCATATGGAGGTCTTAAAGTAGAACCTTATGGAGGAAAAACACTTGATCAAGTCTATTTTGCAGCATTGGAAAATTAAATGCTAGCTTGGTAAAGCAAGATTTATTCTTTGTAACTTTTATAAACCTGAAATTAGTGAACTATCTGTGTTGGTGGGTAAGTTAACCACATTGAAAACTCTTTTGTCATGATTATTTCTAAACAATCAGATTGTTCCTTTGCCTACATTTTTTCTTCTAATGATTATATTGCTTGGAAGCAGTCATTGGACTTTTAAGAGAGAATCTTGAAAAGGAAGTTGAATTTCCAGTGATTACCTTTGCAGATGAAATATTAGAGAGTAAGATGAGGTTAATCCTAAGTAAATAGAGTAATAAAATGAAAATCTAATGGAAAGAACTTGTTTCTTGTGTGCCAGAAATACAGTACCATCACAGTTTGTTCTTGATTCAAATTTACTACACACATGTATTCACCTCTCTCCTCCATGGACTTGCTATTGTCTCAAAGGAATATAATCAGAATTTTAGACTATCCAAATGTACATAGTGATTGCCTTTATTTCCTTAATGAAATTTCCTAAGTATAAAATGTCCACACTCTGGTATGCAATTGATACACAAAGACAAAGAAGATAGTATGCCTTAAATAACTTTAGCAGAAAAAAAAGACAATTGCAGTAGTATATATACTCCTGGAAGTGTATTTAAGGGACAGTGGGGATCCTGAACTAATTGGGTATTCATTAGATACATACAGGTAGGGAGAAATAGGGCATCTGCAAAATCAGGGAGTTACTATGAATGTATTTGTTAAAAGAATTGTGCTTAGTTTAGTATGGTTAGATTTCAGGATGCGCATGAGGGAGTAGCAAACGATGACTTTGCAGAGATAAGCAGAACATATTCTTATGGACTATAGCAAACGGATCACAGTTTAAAGCCAAGAAGGAAAACAGTTTTAGGCAGATTTGCTCTTGGAAAGATGTTTCTGGCATGGGACATGGATTGAAGAATGGTTAAATCATATTAAGAGACATCTTAGAAGACTGTTGCACCCACAGATGATGAGGGCTCTGAATTCTCACCATGCACTGAAAGAGAAAGGTGGGCATATTTGACGGATTTTAAAGGAAAAAATAACTGATGGGATTTAATGAGCTTTTGAATGTGGGAAAAAGAGAGAGAGAAATCACAGATGGCTCTTGAGCTTCTGACTGGGGTGAATGGCTTATCTTGGCGCTGTTAACCAAGAGAGGATTATAAGAGAGTGATCGACTCAGGAAGAGAACAAAAATTGAAATTCACTTCTGGATTCATTGATTTAAAGGAACCAGTAAGACATCTGTGTAGACAGCTCTAGTAAACTTTTAAAAATATAAGTCTAAAGGTCAAAGACAGAGGAAGTCTGAGGACTAGATTATAAATCTTCATCATACAGAGGTGACATTTAGTAAGATTAGATTACATTTTGACTTGATTAGTTTGATGTTTCCATTTTTACACATGGGATACTTGGACAAAACCATTTTGTTTGCATCCACTTGGTGTGCAAGAGGATTAGAATTAGTAAGTTTGAAAAAGCTACCTAACACTTAATAGCTATTTTTGAGGAATTAGTAAAAGTTTTAATGACATCAAAACCACAGAGTTGAGGAAACTGCGTCAAAGAACTTCTGTAAAACATCTCCTTCAGAATATCTTGCCCCTCAGACAGTGTGGGGAGTGAGAAGTGGATCAGGTTTTGAGAAATTCCAGCGTTCAGGAGGCAAACAAAGGAGAAGTAGCAAAAATAGAAGGGAGACAGTCAAACTTAGATGTGCAAGAGTTAGAAGAAGGTAGCTGAACGAATGTTAAGGGTTGGAGAATTTGTGAGGAAGAAGAGAAATGATGAGGATTTGGCAGTTAGGAGGCTATTGCTAACCTTTGTGATATCAGGAAGTGTTAGGTTGTAGGACAGAAAATGGACTTGAGGAAAGAAAGATGGGAAAAACCCCTTGTGGAAAATTTATCATGAAAACAAGAAGGGAAATGCAGTAGAAGTGAGAAAAAGATTTAGGATCGAGATGAAGATCTTTGTTTTTGTTTTACTTTGTCGGCTTTTGTTTTCATAGGGCTGGGGGTGAAGGATAGGATATCTGAGGGTATTTGAAATGGGAAGAAAGGAGCTACTAGAGAGGGAGAGCTTGAGCATACAGGAAAAGATGATGATGCTTTGTAAGGTAGAAGGAAATGTAATTTCTACTCTAGGAGAGGAGAAGGAACCACATCTTCCCCTGTGAGACCAGAAAAAGTTTAGTAAAATACAGGTACCAAAATAGGTAGGTTTATCTGTGTGTATGTTTTGGGGGGAACAGGTTGAGGAAACTCTGAACTTCATTTCAGATGGCTGCCATTTCCTCTTTGAAGTCTTTGAGTTACTGGATTTGTTAATTGAGGTGAAAATGGGGTCCGTGGTGGGCAGAGGGTAAAGGACGTGAGTGTATGTTTAGAGGAACAACCCCAAGTGAGCATAAGTGTAAGTTTTTAGGTGAAGGGCTTCCCTGGTGGCTCAGAGGTTAAAGCTCTGCCTCCAATGCGGGAGACCCGGGTTCGATCCCTGGGTTGGGAAGATCCCCTGGAGAAGGAAACGGTAACCCACTCTAGTATTCTTGCCTGGAGAATCCCATGGATGGAGAAGCCTGGTAGGCTACAGTCCACGGGGTCGCAAAGAATCGGACACGACTGAGTGACAGAACGGAACGGAATGGAAACATATATACAGACTTCTCTCATAGCTTAGTCAGTAAAGAATCTGCCTGCAATGCAGGACCTGGGTTCGATTCCTGGGCCAGGAAAATCTCCTGGAGAAGGAAATGGCAATCCACTCCAGTATTCTTGCCCGGAAAATCCCATGGATAGAGGAGCCTGGTGGGCTACAGTCCATGGGGTCGCAGGAGTCGGACACGACAGTGACTAAACCAAAACCAAACATATATACAGCAATGCTAGGGGGCAGTGCAATATTTTATGAGAAGCAAATCTGGGATGGTAGGGAAGGAAGAAAGGTAGGGAACGAGGGAGGGAAAGAAGGCGAGAGGGGGAGAGAGAGAACCTGTGTAGGGAAACTTACAGTTGTGTGTAAGTTTCAGTATGAGGGCGCTGTGAAGAGGACGTACTGAGCAGAGGGATTTTAGCCTTCAGTTCAGTTCAGTCGCTCAGTCGTGTCCGACTCTCCGCGACCCCATGAATCACAGCACGCCAGGCCTCCCTGTCCATCACCAACTCCCGGAGTACACTCAAACTCATGTCCACAGAGTCGGTGATGCCATCCAGCCATCTCATTCTCCGTCGTCCCCTTCTCCTCCCGCCCCCAACCTTTCCCAGCATCAGAGTCTTTTCCAGTGAGTCAACTCGTCGCATGAGGTGGCCAAAGTATTGCAGTTTCAGCTTTAGCATCAGTCCCTCCAATGAACAGCCAGGATTGATCTCCTTTAGAATGGACTGGTTGGATCTCCTTGCAGTATAAGGGACTCTCAAGAGTCTTCTCCAACACCACAGTTCAAAAGCATCGATTCTTCGGCAATCAGCCTTAAGAGTGTCTAATTTCTGGATTTAGCTGGGGGCAGGCAATTGAAGGGTGGACTGAGGGGCCATTGATATGGGTGAGATTGATAATGATTTTGAAGAGCTGTTTTAGGGGTTAGAATGGATGTGATTGGTAGCATGTAAAATGACTGGATATTTAGGATGCTGAAAATACCTCAGTTTCAAAAATGTAAATGTATAATGCCATCAGTCTGCCTGGTGTGTTTGTGTGTGTGTGTGTATTTTTAAGGATGATAAGCAGATCTTTGTAGAAGAGTGTTGGGGATTTTTAGGGGGGGCATGAGAACCACAAAGTGTTAAGAAATATGAAGGCTCTGGTGAGGAAGCAAAGAAGAGTTTAAAAATGTAATGTATTAAAACCATGAAAATAACTAAATGTTCTCTATAAATGTTAACTTTCGATTGTCCATTCAATTTCCTGGAATCTGGAGGAATTCTTCTGTTAATTACTGCTTTGCAGTTCAGAGATACTTGGGGACAGAATTCAGGTGTTTCGGTTTCTACAAAATTGTCTAGAATAGTCAGATGCAAGTAGCAGATGTTAGCCAATGTTTTTAGAAAAGTGTCATTCAAAAATGATTCTTGTTGTCTAATTAAATATCTTATGAAATTGTTAGTCACTCAGTCATGTCCAGCTCTTTGCGACCCCATAAACTGTATCTCCAGGCTCTTCTATTAATAGAATTCTTCAGGTGAGAATACTGGAGTGGGTTGCCATTCCCTTTTCCAGGGGATCTTCTGACCCAGGGATTGAACCCTAGTGTCCTGCATCGCAGGCAGATTCTTTACCTAAATTCTGAGATGAAACAATGAAAATGATGTTGTGTATTTGTTTATTTTACATTTTAATTTCTTAATTTTTCACAGACATATTGTTGATGAGGATGGGTTTATAGAGAACTCATGATATTACTGGACAGTTTTAGATAAAAAGTTTATCTAGTCTATAGTATTGGCTATAAAGGCAAGGAAGGAAGAAGAACCAGAGCTCAAGCATAGCTGGAATTAAAGGCTTTGGATAGAAAAAGACACTAAATAAGAAGCCAGGCTAAATAAACTCTTCTACAACAATATAAATAATTTTATTTATGTAACAACGATGAGTTGAAAATTGGAAGATGAGGAGACAAGGAATGAGGGATAGCAAGAAAAGGAACATGATTTAGTATTTTCAGTGCTTTTAAAATAGTCAAAATGGGACTTTCAGAGGTTAAGACTTTGCCTTCCAGGGCAGGGGGTGAGGGTTCCATCCCTGGTTGGTAAGCTATGATCCCACATGGCCGAAAAATCAGAACATAAAAAAACAGAAGCAATATTGTAACAAATTCAGTGAAGACTTAAAAAATGGTCCACATTAAAAAAAATCTTTTAAAAAATTAAATGAAAGAATAAGCTCTCTTGAATGATCGTTTTTCAAACGTTCACTTCTTCCAACCACGATGAACTTTACACTTAGAAGCAGAACACTCGGCCTTAGATCTTTCTTAGAATTCTATAATTATATGACCATATCCTCCTAGCTCACTGGACAAAATAAGAAACAGAAGGTCATAAGTAAGAAACTATTTTATTCCTTATTTCCTCTCACTTGATATTTAATGACATCTCTTGTCCTCACTAAACTAGAAAAGCATTTGTTATCTAATAAATATTTGTTAATGTGAACAAAAAGTAAGATCTTTTTGTTGTTTCCTTGAAAGAATTTTGGTTAATGTCCTATGGTAGCCCCCTTAGATTTTCTGGATCCTACAGAGCCTTGTTTCCACTAATGTGATCTGTATCCTGCACAAGTTCGCAGAGCTAACTTTGCTATAGTGTTCAACAGGATGGGGCTTCCCTGGTGGCTCATATGGTAAAGAATCTGCCTGCAGTGCGAGAGACCTGGGTTCAATCCCTGGGTCAGGAAGATCCCCTGGAGAGGAGAATGGCTACCCACTCCAGTATCCTTGCCTGAAGAATCCCATGAACAGAGAAGCCTGGCGGGCTATAGTTCATAGGGTCGCAGAGTCAAACACGATTAAGCAAGTAACACTATCACTTAACAGTATGAGGGGAGTGGCAGTGGAGAAACAAAACAATGCATTGACTATAATCAAGGCTGCTTTTAAACATGTGCTAACATACATATGGTATGTTATAAGAGATTATGTCTCTGATTCAAGGGTAAGCCTTTTTTTTCTTTAAAAAAAAGTAAATAAAAGTAGAATTTGATGTGCAGGATTTGTCATCATTAAGCTATGTACCTATAACCATGCGTTTCCTATAATAAAATCCTTGTAGCATGTTTCAGGATTACACGGTCAATTAAGCTCTTAAGTATCTGAAGCTTGGTCAAATTTTAATTGTAAATTTGGGAACTCAGAGAATTAACCAGATGTATACTTCTTATTTCCCCTTTACTAGACATATGTGAAATGTAAACAAGGTTGTTGAATGCTGTTTGAATTAATTGATAACATAGTGATCAAACACAAATGAGGTGTATTTCAAGCACTGCGATTGCTTATTGGTTTTAAAAATAAGTTACAAGTTATTTTTTACTCATTAAAATGAGTTTAAAGAATACATGGTGTAGGTTTTTTTTTTTTTTAATATAGATAAATTGGACTTTGTTTTCAACTGAACTTTGAAATTTAACACAAATGATTTGAGGGTAGTTACTTGGTTATATTTAAAATTTTTATAACCCAGGATAGACTGATTAGCATTCTACATTTTGATGGTGAAAGTGTATCACTAAGATCACCTCTTTTCAATCATTCAATAGATGCATTCACCATACTTATTTAGCAACTATTATACTATGTGCTAGGCATTTGCATGCAGGATTCAGATTCATTAGGAAGAAATGGTAAATCAGAAGGAATTTTGGAAAGCTTTTTTTTTTTGAAAGAATGGACCTTATGGTTGGAAGAGGGGGGAAAAAAGCAAGACTAATAATAGTAAAGAGAAGACTTATTCTGTTTTTTTAAAATAATAATTTATTTATTTTAATTGGAGGCTAATTACTTTACAATATTATAGTGTTTTTTGCCATACATTGACATGAATCAGCCATGGGTGTACATGTGTTCCCCATCCTAAACCCAGACTTATTCTATAGGGTAAAATAGGACCAGAAATAAAATATTTGTCTAGAGCACAGTATCTGGAACGAACTTTTCCATAATTAGGTCCTTAATAGTATGTATTAAATAAGGACTGAATGAACGAATGGCTTTTCTTTCAATTTGCATATTCTAAAGAGATACCCTGACAAACTTGACAGACAAAATCTTTCTGCCTTCTATTGACTGTCTGACTAGAGAAACAATGAGGATTGGGAAGACAGGAGTTATGATGAGGGAAGAAAATCATATCAAGAGAACAAGAAAATATCCTCAGGAAGAAAGAAAAAATAAAAAAATTACTATGATGTTTTTCAAACGTTTTCTTCAGGTCTGTTCATTACTTCCGCTTATTATAATGTTGTACTTTAAGCACATATCTCAACAAAGGTAGCATGTTTGACAGACTGTATTTTTACTTATATAAAGGTATACTTTATTATTGTTATTCTCATTTTTATGTTTGACTAATATCAAGAAAACTAATATGTGATATCCTATTTTTAAAAAAAATAGTTATTTAGTTATAGTTATTAATTAATTAATGTGTTAGCCACTACTGATCTCTAGAGATTTCTCCTAATTGGGTAATCTGCAAGGAGATCCAACCAGTCCATTCTAAAGGAGATCAGTTTCCTGGGTGTTCATTGGATGGCCTGATGATAAAGCTGAAGCTGAAATACTTTGGCCACCTCATGTGAAGAGTTGACTCACTTGAAAAGACTCTGATGCTGGGAGGGATTGGGGGCAGGAGGAGAAGGGGACAACAGAGAATGAGATGGCTGGATGGCATCACCGACTCGATGGACATGAGGTTGAGTGAACTCTGGGAGTTGGTTATGGACAGGGAGGCCTGGCGTGCTGTGATTCATGGGGTCGCAGAGAGCCGGACACGATTTTGCGACTGAACTGAACTGAACTGAACAAGATTAAGTTGTCTATTACTAAGTCTCTTACACTTAAATGATTTGTTTTTACCTGGTTTGGGCACTACTTCACTTTTTAGTCAGGACTTAGCTGGTGGCTCAGATGGTAAAGCGCCAACCTACAATGTGGGAGACCCAGGTTCAATCCCTGGGTCGGGAAGATCTCCTGGAGGAGGAAATGGCAGCCCCCTCCAGTAATCTTGCCTGGAAAATCCTGTGGACAGAGGAGCCTGGTAGGCTACAGTCCATGGGGTCGCAGAGTTGGACATGAATGAGCAACTTCACTTTCACTTTTTAGTCATAAATGGCTTTATAAAGTAGTTTCCAATCTTGATTTGTTATGTTCAGCAACCTGATTCATGTTTCTGGAAATATTCACAACAATATGTATACATCAATTAAGATAGTTTAAAAAACTGCACATACTATGAAAATTACCTTTTAATTTTTGTAGTAGACTCACTGGAAAAGACTCTGATGCTGGGAAAGGTTGGGGGTGGGAGGAGAAGGGGACGACCGAGAATGAGATGGCTGGATGGTATCACCAACTCTGTGGACATGAGTTTGAGTGAACTCAGGGAGTTGGTGGTGGATAGGGAGGCCTGGCGTGCTGTGATTCATGGGGTCGCGGAGAGTCGGACATGACTGAGCGACTGAACTGAACTGAACTGATACATACCAAATTCACCATTTAAACTATTTTTTGGACTATACAGTTCTGTGGCATTAAGTACATACATATTGTGTGCTACCACCACCATCCATCTCCAGAATTTTTCAACATCTCCAGTGAAATTCTCTACCAATTAAACACTAACTTCATATTTTACTCTCTACATCTAGCCCTTGGTAGCCACTGTTCCACTATCAGATATATGATTCACAAATATTATCTCTCATCTATCTCTATATATTCAGCTGCTTTAGGTATCTCATATAAGTGGAATCATACAGTATTTGTCTTATTGTAACTGGCTTATTGCACTTAGCATAATGTCTTCAAGGTTCATCCATGTTGCAGTGTCAGAATTTTAAGGCTGTATAATATTCCATGTTATGTATACACCATACTCAACCATATTCTCAACAATATTTGTTAATTTCAATTTGTTTTTTATAATTGCCATCAATTTTATGTGCAGTGGTATGTCATAGTTTTGATTGACATTTTCCTAATGATTAGTGATGTTGAGCATCTTTTCATATGCTTATTGGCCATCTGTGTATCTTCTTTGGAGAAATGTCTATTTAAGTCTTTTCCCATTTTTAAATTGGGTTATTTTTTGTTGTTGTTGAGTTGTAGGAGTTCTTTGTATATTCTGGATATCAATCCCTTATCAAGTATATGATTCACAAATATTTTCTTGCATTCCATATTGCCTTTTCATTCCTCTGATATTGTTTTTTAATGCAAAAGCATTTTTAATTTTAATGAAGTCTAACCTATTTTTTTGTTGTTTCCTATGATTTGGGTGTAATATCCAAAAATTGTTGCCAAATTCATTGTCATCAGACTTTTCTCCTATATTTTCTTTTAAGAGTTTTATACTTTCGTTGTTGTTGCTAAGTCATGCCTGACTCTTTGAGACACCATGGACTGAAGCTTACAAGGCCTCTCTGTCCCTCATTATCTCCTGGAGTTTGCCCAAGTTCATCAAATTGACAATGCTATCCAACCATCTCATCCTCTGTCGTCCACTTCTCCTTCTGCCTTCAATCTTTCCCAGCATCAGGATCTTTTCCAGTGAGTCAGCTATTTTCATCAAATGGCCAAAGTATCGGAACTTCAACTTCAGCATCAGTCCTTCCAATGAGTATTCAGGGTTGATTTCCCTTAGGATTGACTGGTTTGATCTCCTTGCTGTCCAGGGGACTCTCTAGAGTCTTCTCCAGCACCACAGTTCAAAAGCTTTCTTGTTTAGGTCTTTGATTTATTTTGAATTAATTCTTTTATATTACATAAGGTCATGGGCTTCCCTGATAGCTCATTTGGTAAAGAATCTACCTGCAATGCAGAAGACCCTGGATCAAGCCCTGGGTTGGGAAGATCCACTGGAGAAAAGATGGGCTACCCACTCCAGTATTCTTGGGCTTCCCTTGTGGCTCAGCTGGTAAAGAATCCATGTGCAATGTGGGAGGCTTGGGTTCGATCCCTGGGTTAGGAAGATCCCCTGGAGAAGGGAAAGGCTACCCACACAAGTGTTCTGGCTTGGAGAATTCCATGGACTGTATAGTCCATGGGGTTTTAAAGAGTTGGACATGGCTGAAAGACTTTCACTTTCATGTAAGGTCAGGGTCCAAATTCATTCTTTTGCAGCTAGATATCAGTTTTCCTAACATCATTTGTTGAAATGATGTCCTTTCCCCATTGAATGATTTTGACAATCTTTTTGAAAATCATTTGACCATATACAAGTGTTTATTTCTGGGCCCTCTATTTATGACAGTTACTTTTTCCTGCAAGTGAACAATACACTATTTCCATTAAAACTCAAGTTTTTAGACCAGCTTAAGGTTCACAGCAAAATTGAAGGTGAGGTACAGAGATTTCCCGTGTCCCCCTTGCCCCTGCTGCAACAGTTCACTTTTTAATGAACTTTTTATTTGGGGATATTTTATAGAAAATAGGTTTACAGAAAAGTTAGACAATGCAAAGAGTTTCTATATACCCGTTATCTAGTTTTCCCCATTATTAACATTTTATATCACTGTACTACCTTTTATGAAATGAAGAAACGTATCAACTAAACCCCGTACCACTCAACTGTCACCAGGTTTTCATTAATGTCCCAGGATCTAATGCAAAATAACTCATTGCATCTGCTGACCACATTTCCTCAGCCTCCTCTGGTCTGTGAAGCTTTCTCAGTCTTTCCTTGAATATCCTCAGCAGTACTATCTAGGCATTTTATTGAATATCCTCTAAACTGGGTTTGTCTGGTGTTTTTATCATGATTATACTGGGATTGTAAGTTTTCTCAAGAATATTACAGAGGTGAAGTACCCTTCTCATCTGCTACATCAAGAGGACACATAATACCCACATGGCATCACTGATGTTAATCTTCGTTGCTTATTAAAGAAGTCTTTTCAGGATTTCTCCATTGTAAGCTTCCTATTTCATATTCTGTTCATTAGAAGTGATCACTATTTACAGTCCATACTCAAGAGGAGGGGAGCTCTCTCCCAACTCCAGGAGTGTGTGCTCAGTCACTTTAGTCGTGTCTGACTCTTTGGGATCTCATGTATCGTAGCACCAGGCTCTTCTGTCCATGGGATTCTCCAAGCAGGAATACTGAGTGGGCTGCCATGCCCTCCTCCAGGGGATCTTCCCAACCAGGGATCGAACCCACATCTCTTATGTCTTCTGCATTGGCATGCAATTTCTTTACCACTTGTGCCATCTGGGAAGCCCCCAGCTCTGGGGGTGGGGGTGGTGGGAGAATCTAAAGATACAGTTAGAATCCTTTAAGGATTTGTCTCTTCTTCCTATAAATAAATGATAAATTATACATTTATTTATATCAGTATGGACAGATGGATGGATATTTATTTTTTACTTTGGGTTGTAACCCAGTATCCATTATTTTTTTCTCAGCAAATTTTTCCAGCTTTGGCTTTCAGGGCTCTTTCAGTTGACTTCTATGTCCTTTGGGCACATGCTCTAGTCCTCTATTTCTTGTGCTAGTACTACAAGATACTCCAGTGTTATGTGTTGTATTTTCCTTGCCCTAGCTCTGGAATAAGTCATATTTCCATTTCTCTAGTTACCTGATTCTATTTTTTTTGCCAGTGATATTTAAAAACCAAGAACTGACACAAATTAACTTTTCAGTGCTATATATTTCTTTTTATTTCAAAATGACTTGTATTGGCTTTCTGTTTAGTTAATAAAAGGGAGTTTTGTTTTTTTTAATCAGTTTCCATATGCAAAGTTGATGCTACCAATGTAGAATTAGCCTGGAATGTGCATTGTATTACTTTTCCAGTAGTGGTAATGGATTGTTAGTGATTCATCCATATCCTTTGGCTAGAGAAATAGAAGTGGAAACCTTGAATTCATCACACTAGCTTCTTAACAAAACCAAAGCCACACAAGCAATATGATAAACATACATATCCAGTGGCATTCTTAAACAAAGAGTTTACTATTCATCCACATTATAGAAACTGTCTTAAATTTATGTATAATTCTTGGAAAATTCACCATCAAGGGAGTTCCAAATTTTCCAGAAAAACTTGCCATGAAGACAGATTCATAGAGAATGATTTCCCATTGGAAATTTTTAAACTTCTTTTTGTTGGAAAACATTGAATTGAGTGTTCTTTATTTTGTAAAATATAGCAGCTTAAGGGAAATTGAAAAAAAAAATCTTTTCAATTGGTATCTTTTCAAAAGTCTTTGAAATACAGAAAGCAATGAGTGTCCATATCCTTTAGCTTTAGGAAAATTAGCCAATGATCCTTATTCAACGTTAATTTCGTGTCTTAAACACAATTATTTTAAATGAAAATAGTAATAGTGTACTTTTTAGCATATTTAGCAGTCTTTATTAATAAAAAGTTGAGAGAAATGAAAGGATTTTATGATATGGGTGAATCTTTTCATCTAAAATATAGTACTTATTGCTCATTAGTATATGTGATCTAGTCTGTATACCTGTGAAATTCCACTTTAAATGATTTTTAGATTTTTTTAGAAAAGAAACAAGAAATATGCTTAATTTGGGGATTACTTAAAATAATACCAAACATAGTAAGTGAGAAGTTATGATTCTTCTTAGGTACTACACAAGTTCTGTATTCCTTGTTTTGTACATTTGCAGAATGAATGAAGACTTAATTTCTTCTTAATTATCAACAATCTATGTACGTGTATTCTTCTAGCCCTGACTATAGAGCAGAATTTTTTTTTATAGTTGGAGTCTTCAATCTAAAAAAAAATTCTAGGCAAATGATTTTGACTGAGACTGTCTAAAAATAAAATTCTACCATGGTTACCATGGGTTTATCATTCCTCCTATGGACCACATTCAGCCCTTTTTTTGTGTGTGCACAGAATTCTCATTGTCCCTCAATCTGTACTGCTTTTTACATTGGACTTTTAAATATACACAATTGCTTTCAACTGAGATATTAAACAAAATATAAAGATGATTACATGGCATGTATATATCCATTGTGATTGCTACAGGTTTATTTGTATTTTTGTAACACAAAGGTGGCCTTGAGGATTGAATACCATATGTGCAACATTAATGAGCAAGTCCTAATATACTCCCTGGGTGCTTATCAGTTCATTATATAAATACATTTTTTGCCCTACAGGTACTTAAAAATTTGTCTTAAGTTTATGTTAGGAACATTTTCTCTTACTCCCAGTTCTAAGCTCTGAGCAGCAGGTGACCAAATTTTGCCTTGAATAAGTGAAACAAACAGCTCTGCCTTCATTTAAGGTAATGGTTAATGTGAGTCTGGCTTATGTAACCAGGCCTGTCCTTGTATTTCTAGATGTTTCTTGAGAGTAGGATCAACAGATGACCTCAGTGGCCGTACATGAAACTTTTTGCAGGAAAAAAAGCATATTTGTAAGCTGAAGTTTACTCCCAGCCTGTTTTTCCTTTTTTCAAGTTTATCTCTTCATGGCTGTGCTGGGTCTTCGTTGCTGGGTGCACTTTCTCTAGGCAGTGAGCAGGGGTGACTCTCTGTTTTGGTGGCTGGGTTCTTGATGTGCTGATGTGCAGATTTCAGTAAAAACTGTAGTGCATGGACTCAGCAGCTTCGGCATGTGGGCTCAGTAGCTGTGGCACTCAGGCTTAGTTGCTCTGCAGCATGTGGCATCTTCCCGGACTAGGGATCCAACCAGTGTCCCCTGCATTGCAGGTGGATTCCTTATCACTGGACCACCAGGGAAGTTTTCCTTTTTTTTTTTTTTTTTAATCCTGTAACTATTTGAAATACACCATCTGATGTGCAGTCAAGGGTAACCTGAAGAAAATGGATTGAGATTACATTTGTGTTAAACTCCCTTGTGAGCTGTTGATTTTATTACTTTGTTTTGTTGTTAGCTCTGGCGTTCTTCTGAACTCTAGTTGTGGTCAAAACATAAGCCAACAAAGCTATGAAAAACTTGGACAAATAACTCAGATAATTTTCCAATTAAGACTGTGATCCTCAAATCACCCTTTAATTGAGAAACTGCTAGGGTAAATAAAATCATTGCTTCTGTCCTATTGAAAACCCAGGGTGAATGAGAAAATGGTAATGAGTTCTTAGCGAGAGGAATGTTTGTATAAAAACAATAAAACCAGGTGAAACAGATAAATGGAGAGACGGATTAATCAATATTATGCTGTACTTAATCTAAACCAGTAAGTAACCAGTATTACTACAATCCCATAGTAATACAATGGCAACTAACTTCAGTGAATAGGAGATTCGTTATGGTCACTTGAATAGATAAGGCAGCTATAAGTATATTCTCAATTTTGGTTCTGTTAATCTATGTAGACTATATTACTATGTCATGGAAAAATTCCTATTTGTACTAAAAAGTAACAACAACAGTTTCAGTGCTAGTCTTAACATAATTGTATTGTAATCAGCAGGGTTTTAAAAATTGTCTCTAAGGTTAATCTTGGTGATCATCACATTAAACTCACTCTTATTCTTATCAGTTATATTTAGTGGCAGATTGCAAGCTTTCCTTATTATCTTGTTAAATCAAGAGGTGAAAGCCTTTCAGTGCTTCTCTTTTTAAACATCTTTTATTAATGCTAATATGCCAGATGGGAGAAATTAAAATGGTTCTGTTCTTCATGATGCCACTACCCACAATTTTACCACATCATTTGCTGGTTAAGGAAGCATATGAAAGTGATAGGTAGAGCACACAGTTGTAAAAGTTCAGAAATGATGGAATTCCTGTCTAAGAAAAACCTTTTTTCTTTTTTTTGACTGGAAAAAATGCCATCACTCTCTGAACATACCTAAGGAACATTGACAAAGATAGAATTAATATACTTGCAATCCATATGCAGTGTAATATTTCGCAGTTACTCATGTTTACTTTACTCTTAAATTTTAGACAGTAGCTGGCAAGATGATTATTCAAGAATAATCCCCTTTGGTCCATTGGCTTAGTTGTCCAGAAAAACTGCTGCTGCTGCTGCTAAATCACGTCAGTTGTGTCCGACTCTGTGCGACCCCATAGATGGCAGCCCACCAGGCTCCCCCGTCCCTGGGATTCTCCAGTCAAGAACACTGGAGTGGGTAGCCATTTCCTTCTCCAATGCATGAAAGTGAAAAGTGAAAAAGTGAATTTGCTCAGTCATGTCCAACTCTTAGTGATCCCATGGACTGCAGCCTACCAGGCTCCTCTGTCTGTGGGAGTTTCCAGGCAAGAGTACTGGAGTGGGTTGCCATTGCTTTCTCCATAAAGAGAGCTGAACGCTGAAGAATTAATGCTTTGGAACTGTGGTGTTGGAGAAGACTCTTTCGAGTCCCTTGGACTGCAAGGAGAGCGAACCAGTCCATCCTAAAGGAGATCAGTCCTGGGTGTTCATTGGAAGGACTGATGTTGAAGCTGAAACTCCAATACGTTGGCCACCTGATGTGAAGAACTGACTCATTTGAAAAGACCCTGATGCTGGGAAAGATTCAAGGCAGGAGGAGAAGGTGACGACAGAGGATGAGATGGTTGGATGGCATCACCGACTCGATGGACATGGGTTTGGGTGGACTCCGGGAGTTGGTGATGGACAGGGAGGCCTGGAGTGCTGCGGTTCATGGGGTCGCAAAGAGTCAGACACCACTGAGTGACTGAACTGAACTGAAGGATAATTGCTTTACAGAATTTTGTTGTTTTATTTCAAACCTCAACATGAAATCAGCCATAAGTATACATATATCCCCTCCCTTTTGAACCTCCCTTCTTCTCCCTCCCCACCCCACCCCTCTAGGTTGATACAGAGCCTCTGTTTGAGTTCCCTGAGCCATACAGCAAATTCCCATTGGCTGTCTATTTTACATATGGTAATGTAAGTTTCCAGGTTACTCTCGCCATACACCTCACCCTCTCCTCCCCTCTCCCCATGTCCATATCTCTATTCTCTGTCTGTTTCTCCACTGTTGCCCTCTAAATAAGTTCTTTAGTACCATTCTTCTAGATTCCATATATATGCATTGAAAGTGAAAGTGAAGTCGCTCAGTCGTGTCTGACTCTTAGTGACCCCATGGGCTGTAGCCTACCAGGCTCCTCCGTCCATGGGATTCTCCAGGCAAGAGTACTAGAGTAGAATATGATATTTATCTTTCATTTTCTGACTTACTTCACTCTGTATAATAGGTTCTAGTAGAAGAGTATTTTTCAGTTCAGTTGCTCAGTCGTGTCCGACTCTCCGCGACCCCATGAATTACAGCACGCCAGGCCTCCCTGTCCATCACCAACTCCCGGAGTTCACTCAAACTCATGTCCACAGAGTCGGTGATGCCATCCAGCCATCTCATTCTCGGTCGTCCCCTTCTCCTCCTGCCCCCAACCTTTCCCAGCATCAGAGTCTTTTCCAGTGAGTCAACTTGTCGCATGAGGTGGCCAAAGTATTGCAGTTTCAGCTTTAGCATCAGTCCTTCCAATGAACACCCAGGATTGATCTCCTTTAGAATGGACTGGTTGGATCTCCTTGCAGTCCAAGGGACTCTCAAGAGTCTTCTGCAGCACCACAGTTCAAAAGCATCAATTCTTTGGCAATCAGCTTTCTTCACAGTCCAGCTCTCACATCCATACATGACCACGGGAAAAACCATAGCCTTGACTAGACGGACCTTGGTTGGCAAAGTAATGTCTCTGCTTTTTAGTATATTATCAAGGTTGGTCATAACTTTCCTTCCAAGGAGTAAGCGTCTTTTAATTTCATGGCTGCAATCAGCATCCGCAGTGATTTTGGAGCCCAAAAAAATAAAGTCTGACACTGTTTCCACTGTTTTTCCATCTATTTCCCAGGAAGTGATGGTACCAGATGCCATGATCTTCGTTTTCTGAATGTTGAGCTTCAAGCCAACCTTTTCACTTTCCTCTTTCACTTTCATCAAGAGGCTTTTGAGTTCCTCTTCACTTTCTGCCATAAGGGTAGTGTCATCAGCATATCTGAGATTATTGATATTTCTCCCAGCAATCTTGATTCCAGCTCGTGCTTCTTCCAGCCCAGCGTTCCTCATGATGTACTCTGCATATAAGTTAAATAAGCAGGGTGACAATATACAGCCTTGACACACTCCTTTTCCTATTTGGAACCAGTCTGTTGTTCCATGTCCAGTTCTGACTGTTGCTTCCTGACCTGCATACAGGTTTCTCAAGAGGCAAGTCAGGTGGTCTGGTATTCCCATCTCTTTCAGAATTTTCCACAGTTTATTGTGATCCACACAGTCAAAGGCTTTGGCATAGTCAATGAAGCAGAAATAGATGCTCTTCTGGAACTCTCTTGCTTTCTCCATGATCCAGCGGATGTTGGCAATTTGATCTCTGGTGCCTCTGCCTTTTCTAAAACCTGCTTGAACATCTTGGAGTTCACGGTTCACATATTGCTGAAGCCTGGCTTGGAGAATTTTGAGCATGACTTTACTAGCGTGTGAGATGAGTGCAATTGTGTGGTAGTTTGAGCATTCTTTGGCATTGCCTTTCTTTGGGATTGGAATGAAGACTGACCTTTTCCAGTCCTGTGGCCACTGCTGAGTTTTCAGTTTTTCCCTAGACACACCCAGATAAGCTTTGGCCTCTAAGCTATTCACTGAGTTTCAATGGTTATTCCACCCTATCTTTAAGTTTTGAGAAGCAATATTAAGATGCACATAAACAGGTGGTTTTATTACAGAGATAAACTTCAGTTCAGTTCAGTTCAGCCGTTCAGCCATGTCCGACTTTTTGTGACCCCATGAATCACAGCACGCCAGGCCTCTCTGTCCAACTCCCGGAGTTCACTCAACCTCATGTCCATCGAGTTGGTGTTGCCATCCAGCCATCTCATTCTCTGTCATCCCCTTCTCCTCCTGCCCCCAATCCTTCCCAGCATCAGAGTCTTTTCCAGTGAGTCAACTTGTTGCATGAGGTGGTCAAAGTATTGGAGTTTCAGCTTTAGCATCAGTCCTTCCAATGAACACCCAGGATTGATCTCCTTTAGAATGGACTGGTTGGATCTCCTTGCAGTCCAAGGGACTCTCAAGAGTCTTCTCCAGCACCACAGTTCAAAAGCATCAATTCTTTTGTGCTCAACTTTCTTCACAGTCCAACACTCACATCCATACATGACCACGGGAAAAACCATAGCCTTGACTAGACGGACCTTGGTTGGCAAAGTAATGTCTCTGCTTTTTAATATACTATCTGCTGCTGCTGCTAAGTCACTTCTGTCGTGTCCGACTCTGTGTGACCCCATAGACGGAAGCCCACAAGGCTCCCCCATCCCTGGGATTCTCCAGGCAAGAATACTGGAGTGGGTTGCCATTTCCTTCTCCAATGTGTGAAAGTGAAAAGTGAAAGTGAAGTCGCTCAGTCGTGTCCGACCCTTAGTGACCCCACGGACTGCAGCCTATCAGGCTCCTCCATCCATGGGATTTTCTAGGCAATAGTATTGGAGTGGCTTGCCATTGCCTTCTCCGAATATACTATCTAGGTTGGTCATAACTTTCCTTCCAAGGAGTAAGTGTCTTTTAATTTCGTGGCTGCAATCAGCATCCGCAGTGATTTTGGAGATAAGCTTAAACTGATTCTAATTTTGCTTTAGTTAAATCATTTGAAACTTAAGTTTATAATATTTAATAATACTTGAATGTAATTTGAAACAAGTTACTGTCTACCCATCCCCTAACTGATCAAGTCTTTCTGGTTGAAAACTCTAGGTTCAGGAAAGGTCCAAAACTTTTCTGTTCTTTAAGCGGGAAAAACCAAGATTACTAATTTTATCATTGCTTTTTGTAGGATCCCCAGTATGAATTGAACATGGGCACAGTATTTCTTCTTTGGTTCTGCTTTTAAATCAGGAAGTGCCCTCTGTTTTCTTCTCTCCTGATTTTGATTTGAATATCTTGCTCTCTATGCATCTCTTCCCCAGTATATCTCCCATAGTCCAGATTTGTCCAGAGATTAAAGAGAAAATACTATAACTTAGTGGGCATATACTTTCTAAAGTTGAAATTTGTATTGAACTTAGTTTGCCCAGGATGTCTTAGACCTACAGCAGAAGAGCAGATGAAAGTCACTGTCGATCGTTGGGAACAGAGTAATATAAAGTCAAAAGCACAACAATACTAGGGTCAAAATACCTGTGTTCAAAGCCAGGATCTTAAAATTTATTAATGTGCCTGTATACAATGGAATATTACTGGGCCATAAAAAGGAACAAAATTATAGGATCTTACAATTTATTAATATGCCTATATACAATGCAATATTACTAATCTATAAAAAGTAGTGAAATCGTATAATTTTCAGAGATGTGGATGGACCTGGAGACTATCGCATAGAGTGAAATAAGTTAGAAAGAGGAAAACAAATATAATATCACTTATATGTGGAATCTGGAGCTTCCCAGGCCGCGCAATGGTAAAGAATCCTCCTGTCAATGCAGGAGATGAGGGTTCGATCCTTAGGTCAGGAAGATCATCTGGAGTAGGAAATGGCATCCCACACCAGTATTCTTGCTTGGAAAATTCTATGGACAGAAGAGCCTGGCAGGCTACAGTCCATGGGGTTACAAAGGGTCAGACATGAGTGAGTGACTGAGTATGAATATATTTATGGAATATAGAAAAATAATACAGATGAACTTATTTGCAAAGCAGAAACAGACAGATGTAGAGAATGTATGTGTGGATACTAGGAGAGGATGATGAATTGGGAGATTGGGGTTTACATCTATTTCCTACTATGTATAAAGCAGATAACTAATGAGAACCTCCTATTCATTGACTATTTCAAAGCCTTTGACTGTGTGGATCACAATAAACTGTGGAAAATTCTGAAGGAGATGGGAATACCAGACCACCTGACCTTCCTCTTGAGAAACCTGTATGCAGGTCAGGAAGCAGCAGTTAGAACTGGACATGGAACGACAGACTGGTTCCAAATAGGAAAAGGAGTATGTCAAGGCTGTATATTGTCACCTTGTTTATTTAACTTATATGCAGATTACATCATGAGAAATGCTGGGGTGGATGACGCACAAGCTGGAATCAAGATTGCTGGGAGAAATATCAATAACCTCATATATGCAGATGACACCACCCTATGGCAGAAAGTGACGAAGAACTAAAGAGCCTCCTGATGAAAGTGAAAGAGGAGAGTGAAAAAGTTGGCTTAAAGTTCAACATTCAGAAAACGAAGATCATGGCATCTGGTCCCATCACTTAATGGCAAATAGATGTGGAAACAGAGGCTGACTTTATTTTTTGGGGCTCTAAAATCACTGCAGATGGTGATTGCAGCCATGAAATTAAAAGACGCTTACTCCTTGGAAGGAAAGTTATGACCAACCTAGATAGTATATTAAAAAGCAGAGACATTACTTTGTCCACAAAAGTCTGTCTAGTCAAGGTTATGGTTTTTCCAGTAGTCATGTATGGATGTGAGATTTGGACTATAAAGAAAGCTGAGCACCAAAGAACTGATGCTTTTGAACTGTGGCGTTGAAGAAGACTCTTTCGAGTCCCTTGGACTGAAAGGAGAGCCAACCAGTCCATCCTAAAGGAAATCAGTCCTGGGTGTTCATTGGAAGGACTGATGTTGAAGCTGAAACTCCAATACTTTGGCCACCTGATGCGGAGAGCTGACTCATTGGATAAGACCCTGATGCTGAGAAAGATTGGGGGCAGGAGGAGAAGGTGACAACAGAGAATGAGATGGTTGGATGGCATCACCAACTTGATGGACATGGGTTTGGGTAGACTCCAGGATTTGGTGATGGACAGGGAGGCCTGGAGTGCAGCGGTTCATGGGGTCACAAAGAGTTGGACACGACTAAGCAACTGGACTGAACTGAACTATTTTGCACAGGGAACTCTGTTCAGTGCTCTGCAGTGACCAAACTGGGAAGGAAATCCAAAAGAGGGGATATATGTATACCTATAAGCTATTCTCCTTTGCTGTACAGTATAGTAGAAACTAACACAATATTGTAAAGCAATTATACCCAATATAAATTTATGAAAAATCATTTTAAAATTTATTAATGTGCCATCTCTAGTGTCACTTAATTTCTCTGCGTTTCAGTTCTTTCCTGGGAGTCATTCAGTCATATGGCATTATATCCGTTTACTAAAACATATATATTTTTGAAGACAAATGATATGTCTGAAGCTTTTTTTTCTTTATAATTTTGTTGATGTTGTTGTGGAAAATACGTGAAATGTAAATTTATGATCACTTTGTGTCTATGGCTTATTTTGCAAAGACATAAAGATTTTAAATATTTCTTATGGGTATAGTTAAACTTTTTATTTACTACATTTAATTCAGTTTTCAGATTATTAAAGATATCAATGGTATGTTTACATAATTATATATTTATAAAGATAGCTAAAAATTTTTTAATCTATAAAGAAGACATATGTTTGGAATTCAGTTTTCCATCCAATTCTGGTACAAATTCATATCAAATGAAAACAGCAAAAACAAAAATTACCTCACCACTACCACCATCGTGGACAACACCACTACCATCACCAACACATTATAACATTGTCAGCTTCTTGCCAGCAGCTGGGGAAGATTCATCTGTGTTTTTCTCATATGCAGGTCTTTCAAACTACATATGGAATCTAATGAAAATGAGAATCCTTCACCATTAATATAATTGCATGTTAAAGTAATAATGAAGTGTACATAACTGCCAAAATTTAAGATTACAGTGTTAGAACTTCTGTAAGATATATTTGCGTTTTATAAATTCTTCTCAGCAATTTGTATTTCCATGAAAACAACATACAGTGTTGTTCAACTCCTGCCCCTAAAAATTTCAGGCTGTTTTCCCATTGCCACAGTCTGCTAAACCTCTATTCGTTTTAAACATATCTGAGCGAGGAATGTATGCAACTGCTGGAACTGTAGTAAGATAGTGACCAGAGCTGCGTCAAGCAGAGACTCTTCATGGGAGAGGCAGCATGAAGGCAGGGTAGCCGACTTCATTTTTAAGTAGGAAAAGGGCATTTCTCAGACACCAGCCCAAATAAGAAACACGTGATCAGTAAGAGCAGAGTGGCAAACCCTGGAACTGATAATAAGGTCAGAAAGTCCCAGACTCTTCTAAATCCATTAGAGTTACAAAAATTGCCTAAAAAGGGAATTATATTTCAGTTTCTGTAATTCATTTTCAAAAACAGCAAAACAATATATTTGCTCCATAAAAATTGTATTAGTTGGCATTTGCTAGTGCCAACTCTGGTCTGCTAGCTATCCCAATCATCTTCCATGACTCTCCATGTTTTTATTTTAGGAGAATTCCAAAATCTGCTTGAAGGAGCTATGCTTAAAGATTTATCTCATAAACATCTTTTTTTTTTTTTTTCATGCTGTTATAAACGAGACTAAAGATTCATGAAATACTACTACATGTTTGAACTGGTTAGAGAAGTTGTTAATGCAAGTCAAAAGCTTAATTAGAGAAGGAAAATTTGCCCCATATTTGCTGATTGTATTGCAAAGTCTGGCTTGGTGTGAGAGTGTAGGATATTAATGTAAAACCATTCTTATTAATATAAAACCTTTCTTATTTATTGGGCTTCCCTTGTGGCTCAGCTGGTAAAGAATTTACCTGCAATGCGGGAGATCTGGGTTTGATCCCTGGTTGGGAAGATCCCCTGAAGAAGGGAAAGGCTACCCACTCCAGTATTCTGGCCTGGAGGATTCTTCCATGGACTGTACAGTCCATGCGGTTGCAAAGAGTCAAACATGACTGAGTGACTTTCACTTTCTTATTTATTAGACATAGTCATAGAAGTTGGATTAAAAAAATAACTTGGAAGAAACTGACTGATAGATTTTTTCCAATGAGATCCTTCTCTAAAAAGACCTTCAACTTATCCGTAGAAAAGGATCATTCAGTCCTTGTACTGAGGGCCTGCCAGCCACTATGCAAAGGGTGGTGCTTTTATACTCCTCTTGTTTTGCCCAAGTGCATTCATCTTCTGTATACTTTGGCAGCAAGGAATTTATCAATGTCAAGGAAAATACTCAGTGCAAGGAGTCTGTGCATTATGACTTTGTTTAGATCTGGTAGCACCCAGATCCATGCAGATAACCTAACACCTGATCAGAAAGCTTGTTGGATTACCGTTTTGCTTTTGGAATGTTTAAAACGTTTTCCATAATAAATAATGACTTTTAAAGATTATGGAAATGTAATGACAAGCATTTATGAAGCATTCTACACATAACTCCTTAGATATTTTCACTGCAGTCAGTTGAGTTATACCAGCATGTGCATTCTCACCGGTGTGCTGAGAAATAAACTGAGGCTTCCAAGACCCTCAGAGGAAGGAAATGAGTTTTCTGAGATTGCATGTGTAGTAAATGATAGATCTAAGACTCAAAACTGGGAGCTCTGGGTCAAAAGTCTGTGCTCACTATTGCCCATACTATTGCGTTTCCTTCCCAACACAATAAGGCAAAGAAGCAGTACATCAACAACTTAAGATCAGCTTATTTTATCAAGAGGCAGAAAGTATAGTATAAGTCTTAGAAGACTGACTAAGACCTTTCAAGATCTAAAAATTGAATGGCCTAGACTCACTTCAGTATGTCTGAATGTTTTCTGGGTCTTCTTTGGAAGTGATATTTTGATTGTGAGGGCAGGGAATACTCTATGCTTGTTTTAGAAATTCTTTAGATATTTGTGATAAATTTTGTGCCACAAGCACATTAAATTGGCAGGCAAGCGATCAATATGATTCTCATTACACCAAATTAAAAGTGGAAATCACTTAAAAGGAAGTATGTTAATATCAGACTAAGTAGATTGGTTTTATATATTTATATCAACTATTCATTGATTGTTTTCACTTAACCAGGTCCATGTTGTAACTGAACAAGGATATGATATTGAAGAAGTCATTGATTTCCTGAATGGAAGTCTTTCATAGACCTGAGTTTAAAACTGCAATTGCCCATTCTTGAGTTATCCAAGGAGCCATTTTACCAGTGCAGTACATGTTCTTCCAGAGCAAATGGTGGAAATGAAAGCACGATCTCCTTGTTAGAAAAAGGGCAAGGCAGGCAGTTTCCTGTATAGACTCCCTTAGTTTCTCTGAGTGACCTTGTCTTACTGCAGAATAAGATTGTAGCACACACTGGATAGAATCATAACTTCTCTCAGACCGTTTCCTTCTTCGGTTTCAAGTATTAAATATATGAGTAATTTCAAATAAGTCACCATGTGCATTTATATTTTCAGATGCCCTCTCTGTTGAATGGCTTTTGTGTTAAGGGCCTACCCAGACTAACAAACGGAGTTCAGAGTTTAGAATTCTGACTGTGACAATATGCATGATTTAGCTTGCCGCAGTTAAAAAGACAAGTCTTAATTAAGATAAAAATAGTAAAGTGCCTAAATATTGAACACATGTATGAGAATATATTGAATCAATGACTAATACATGGTTTTGAAATGTGGATAAATGTTTAAAATCTTTCTTCAATTAAAGCCTGCAAAAGATACAACCTATAAATACAACTGTTGGAACTGGCTTTATTTTTGTTACTATGAATATGATGTATTTGATGTGCTGCTAATAGTTTATTCTGCCAACTGCATTCACTTGGTGAACCATATCCAGATTTTCAAATGCTGGGCAGTGCAGTAGATGCTGCTCACCCCACTGCAGGGTGGGGAGGGGTGGAACAGATTAGAAAGGAGGCTGGCTTGCTTTTCCTCCTCTTTGTCCTTCCTTTTTTCCTTCCCTCTGTGTTCTCTTCTTCCTTATCTTCTTTATTTTTTTCTTTCAAAAACCATTTATTGAGCCCTTTGCATGATTTATGTATTTTGCCAGAACTTGGTGATAAAATGGTGAGTAAGATACCTGTCTTCGGCCTTTTTAGAACTTTCAGACAATGAAAAAATCAAACTTGTAAACTGGCAATTACAGTTCAATGTAATAGATTCTCTGTGGGGAAGTAAGTGATTCTGTGGGGTCTCCTAACCAATACATTGAAGGAAGGAGAGGCCTCCTCGAAGAGGATCTCAACAGAGGACTAATGCATCATTTATTCCTCTTCTTTAGGAGTTTCTCACTTTATGCAAAATTAAGATGTTGCTCAAATCTTCCCAACCTTCAGTTTTCTTTTTCATTGTATCCTTGAACATACCTTAGACTTTAGTCTATCTTTACTAATCAGTCTCCACCTCTGATCTTAATTCTTATCCTCCACTTGTGTAGTATTTATTTCTGCCTATTTTGTAATATTATAGTTTATTGTTTCCATGCCTTTTTCCAGCCAAGAAGGCAAGAATTGATTCTTATCTTCCTTCTCAATCCTCCACTTAATGAATTCTATGCCCTGTAATAACCCAGAGTGTGTCGTGTCTAAAACAGAAGTCTCTGATGGAACTGAAGTGATTTATGCATTTTTAAAATTCATTTACTTAAAGAATTGATGAATTATCTACTGTGTGCAGGAAAAAGAGAACAAAAGTGAACATCCATCATGAATAAACACTTCTAGTAGTAGAGATCAGACATACTTCCAAATAGGCTCAGTTAAAAGAGTTAGCTTAGGCATCAGTTCTTCTGTTCAGAGAGTGTTTATGAATGCCTGGTATGTACCAATCCCTGTTGTGATAGAGCTTACACTTTAAGTGGGGGATATTGACAAGTAAACAAATAAGTGAATGTGATTTCAGATAATGATAAAAATGCTGATAAACAATAAAATCAAGTAATGGAGTAGAAGATACATGAAAGGATTCTGAGATTGAGGCATCAGGGAAGGCCTCTATGAATAGGTGTCATTTGAAGTGAGATGAGCACAGGGAAGAGCGAGCCAGTCATGGGATGACCAGAGAAGGGAACCCTAAGTGAAGGTGACAGCAAATACACGAAACACATTTGACTTCTTTGAGGAAAGTATAGAGATACAGTTAGGCTGATGATCAGGATTCAGGGAAGGAGTGATTCGAAAGTTAAGTTGAAGCAGAAGGAAGGGGTCAGATCATTATCACATCTTGTAGGTCATTGTAAGGAGTCTGAGTTTTATTTTAAATGTAATGAGTGTATGGCTATGGTCTTTTCCTTCCTGTCCCAAGGAATCTTCATTTGCTCCAGAAAAGTGTCCGGGTCCGGCTTTGATACAGTATGACCCATGGAGACCAAGTTCCTATAGTTCTCTAACGTTTCATCCAAACTGTTGTATATAGAATGGATGAACAACAAGGTTGTGTATATCTCAGGAAACTATATTCAATATCCTGTGATAAATCATAATGGAAAAGAATCTGAAGGGAAGTGTGTGTGTGTGTGTGTGTGTGTATGTATATGTATGACTGAATCACTTTGCTGTGCAGCAATTAACACAACATTGTAAATCGGCTATACTTCAACAAAAAGAAAATAACTTGCCACAAAGACAGCCACAAAAATAAATGCCATGAGAAATCACTAAAAGAACTTTAAACACATGAGTAGCAAGATATGATTGACACATTAAAGAGAAAGCTCCACATTCTCTGTGATAAAAATGAGTTTTAGGGAGAGGAAGATGGAGGCAGGGAGCCCTGGTTGGCGGCTGTTACATGGCCCATGAAAATGATGATAGTGGTTTGAACCGGAAAGGTGGGAGAGAAAACAGGGAAATAGAAAAACTGGAGATGTACCAGGGAGGTAGATTTCTCAGGAATTCCTGATGGACTAAGTAACAAAAAGTGAATAATAGATGAATTCAGCAATGGCTCTTGATGTCATTAGTATTCAGAATAGGAGGGAGCTCTGGGGGGTGGAGGTAAAACTGGGTTCCCCAGTACAATAATTTACGGTATGAAACCTTAGAAATCTTAGGATGAGCCTTTTCACTGTTTCAGTACATCTCAGAGGAAATCTCTGTATACCCTTGCTAAAGCTATGGAGAAAAATTAGAGTCTTTGTTTTTGCTGGAATTATATCAACTTTGTACTGTAAGACAACTCATACTTAATTAACTTATTTAGTGTAATTTGTGCCATAAAGTAGCTCTCTCAAAATATAGATCCCTTGATGGAGAATATTTAAATATTAATATCTTTGGTGGCACAAAGTTCAGAACACTTCTACTTAGATTTTTGGATATTTGTGTAATTGCGACCCTATGGACCCACCAGGCTCCACTGTCCATGGAATTTTCCAGGCAAGAATACTGGAGTGGGTTGTCATTTCCTGTTCCAGAGGATCTTCCCGACCAAGGGATCGAACCCATGTCTATTACGTCCCCTAGATGGACAGGTAGATTCCTTACCTCCTGCTCCACCTGGAACTCACCTCACCTGATTTGCTTTCCAGTAACACTTCACTGTTAGCCTTTGTGTAAAGTAGCAAGGAATGCCAGTGACTCTAAATTAGTCATGTGTGGGGTTTTCTCAGAAGTCCAAAACAAATAGCTTTTATAAAATATTATCATCCATATTCCAGTTTTCAATATTAAATTTAAAAGTTTCTTTTAATACTGGCCCTTTAAAAAGTACAAATGACCCTTTACCAGAGAATCAATAATAATTCTATGCAGTATATTGAAATGTGTGTTTCCTCCCATCAAATTAGTGTACCACTTCTAAAGTCTCTCATATACATATATTTAATTTAAGTATATATTTAATATAAATATATTTTCAGTGGTGTGAGAATTACTAGGGGAGTGAATAGAATGACACTATGGTCTGAAGTGGTAATGAAGATTGACACTGAATTCTAGTGCACTGGCAGCTCTGTCATGAATTTACTTCATATTTATTTATTTGATTCTATTCAAGTCATTTTAATTCTCTTTTTTTAATTTCACACCTGCAAAATGGTGCAGCAAGAAAGTCCTGATGAAATAGGACAAATATTAGATCACACAAAACAGATAAAAAGGGAAATGAACAACCTTGAATGCTAATTAGAACTTTATATTAAAGATTAAGCAGTGAAACTGGAAACAAAGCCTTGTATTTTCTTTTAACATATTTCTCAGTCACTGTATTGATTTTTTAATATTGATTTTATATTTGTTGACTGCTATGTGTCAGGTTTTGGTGGTATGAAAATTATTTTATTAAATTTTATGTAAAGAACACTCAGTTTTGCTGGGGGAATTTTCTTTACTACTGAAAGGGATAATTTTGTCCACATTCATTGACTTTTTACTTTGTCTTGGTCTTCTGATAATTTTTATGTACTATTTGAGTGATCCAGAAACTTTTAATGTAAGTATATATGTGTATGTGAGTATATGTGAGTCAGTAGCTTTTGGAATTTTTACACAGCTAAGAAAATAATTGTAATTATTCTTTAAAAGAAGCAAAGAAATCATTAATGTATATGCAGTGTTAGAATATAGGCAGCTATATTGCCTTTGAAGTAGATTTCTTTTCGTACATAAAAAAAGACTATTTTTCTAACGTTTGTTGGAAATGTGGGTTTTTTCTTGTTTGTTTGAAAAGGAAGAGTTCATGTTTGTGCAGACTGTCCTTAATATGTAGTGCTTGTGGGTGCATGGGGGGACCTTATTTAGAAAGTCTGTAGTTTGATAATCATTTTTATTCGGTTTACTTGCATTCCTTTTAACACATACTTCCTTCATGGAATGCATTTCATCTAATGTGAGTGATAGGAAATATAAACTGACAAAACTAGGAATTTGTTCATGAGGAAGCCAGGGCCTAGTAGATTATGGCCTTGGTCATAGTACTGAATTCAGAGAGAAATGCGGATTCCATCAGTTCAGAGCATGACTACTTAATAGAAGGATTTTCATCTTTAGACTTGCTCCCTTTGTCAAAACTGATGCAATATCATACAAAACAACTTTGCATTTATACGGTGCTTTACTTTTTAAAAGCAATATTTTGTATCACAAACATATATCGTGATCCTACAGTAATTGGATTATAAAGGTAAAGGCACAATACCTATTTACTGAAAGAATGAATAATAGGCATATATTTGGAGAAGGAAATGGCACCCCACTCCAGTACTCTTGCCTGGAGAATCCCATGGATGGAGGAGCATGGTAGGCTACAGTCCATGGGGTCGCAAAGAGTCGGACACGACTGAGCAACTTTATTCCACTTCACTTGCTGCTGCTGTTAAGTCACTTCAGTCGTGTCTGACTCTGTGCGACCCCATAGACAGAAGCCCACCAGGCTCCCCCGTCCCTGGGATTCTCCAGGCAAGAATACTGGAGTGGGTTGCCATTTCCTTCTCGTGGGTGAAAGTGAAAAGTGAAAGTGAAGTCGCTCAGTCGTGCCGACCCTTAGTGACCCCACGGACTGCAGCCCACCAGGCTCCTCCATCCATGGGATTTTCTAGGCAAGAGTACTGGAGTGGCTTGCCATTGCCTTCTCTGTCACTTCAGTTAGGCATATATAATTAGGTTAGATTACAATAACCTATTATGAATTTTAGTAAATAATTCTGAATAGGGAAGAGGAAATATGCTAATGTTTTTATCTTGTTCGAACCCTCTGAATTCCTTGTGATCAGTAAGGAAAGCTATCTGCATCTGACCAATGGGGAAACAGCTTAACTTCTCTGATGGGTGAAGGGCTTTGCCTGAGTTAGTTTAGTTGGAGTCTTCTGATTCTTCAGCTGGTGCTCTTTGTACAGCATAGTATTCTGGCATAAGATTGCACTGCTTCTTTCACTAATATGTGGTTGGTGCAAAGAAGATGTTAGCTGACGAAAGTTGGCGTGTTAGGAGCTTCCTTTGATGTGAATTCAAATCACATTTTGGAAGGCACTTTTCAGACAGTCTCCAAATAAGGCATCCTTGGGTTTTTGCCTTTTTATTAGAAAGGGACAGTGGTTTTCTGTACGGAAACTTAATGAGGTTTTATTCATATTTAAATAGTTGAACAATTATATTTGCTTATATGGTAAAAGCAAATCTGAGGCATGTTGCTTTTTGGCCAAAAAACAGAACAATAAAAAAAAAAAAATCCTGGTTCAGTCAGACCATAGTTAGATTCAGTAAAGATGATAACTGGCAAGGCTAGTTTCTGCTTTTCTAGAAAAAAACCGCAGCTTTTGATAATTTTCTAATTTTTGTAATAATTCTTGTTGCCTCACAAAGTTGAAAATGTGTTTTCTCATTTAGTATTCTTAAAAGAGCATTTAGGATTAGGTTCCCACCTCCTGAAACAGCAGAATGAGTATGAATGAACTTAAATTACACAGTGATAACTATTATATGAACCATGTTGGAAACCTCTTGGGTACTGGCAGCCCATACAACCCAAATTATGGAGAATAAAGATTTATTTCTAAGCCACCCTCTGATAAACTTTGAGAGTGTGAAAAGGAAGCCAATTGTTTTAGTCTTTTCTATATTGATTATATTGGAGATCTAATTGAATCAGATAGACATAATATATACATAAGGAACTGAACTACTGGGATAATGCAGTTGGACTTTGTTGCAAACTCTGATCTAATTAAGGATTTGTTAACTCTTGTATAATACAACTGCTATTATCAAGGACTTTTAACTCAGTATTAAAAATCACTCTCAGCTGTAACTTGCCATTTGTGGTCTCAGCTAGGAAGCAGTTTCCTTTTTACAAATTTTTTTTAAGTCTTTCTCTGTAAGCTTTGTAAGTACTTTTCCTTTGATAAAAAGTTTCAGGCGTGTGTCTCACTTACGAAGTGGAAAATTCCTGATACATGAGAAGTAAAAGAGGAAATAGTTCATTTCTACATTTAATGTCCTTTCTCATGAAGTGAAGACTCCTTTGTTAAAAGAGGAACTCATCCTTGTTCTCAGAGGCTAAATAATAGGTGTATAAGGAAGACATTGAAAACCTACCTGTTTATTTCTTAATTCCACCTAAATGGTATCTGCTTTTGTCACATATTCTCCTACACATTTCTGTGTATTTGTACAAACACATCTTTTTTTCCACCACATTTTTGAGAGTCAGCTTTATAGTTATGTCTTCTAAATTGCATTCCAGTAGTGGAGTTGGATTTTTTTTTTTTTTCCATCAAGACCGATAGATGGGTCAATGAGCAGTGCTCATTCTTCTAGCCTTTCCATTGAGAAATTACCTCCATACATATACGTCATGAATTTAGTGTCAAGTAATAAAAATAATGGCCTGCCATCCTGTATTATTTACCCTCAAATAACTTCCATCAAATCCACTCACATTCACCCCACTTCTTTGTGTCCTGACAGAAGAGATCCTGAAGGCTGTGTGGGCCCATGGTGAATGCACAGTAACCCTATCACCAATGAACTGATTGTGAATCCTCCATTCTCTTGTAGAGGAAAACAGCTGAGACTCACTGCTCCCTCCAATTTAGCTTCAATGGTTTCTCCTGAACCCACATTTCCCAAAATAACACTCATTGAATGTTTTGATGACTAGATGGAAATCTTTTCTAGATTCTCCTCCCTACTCTTGGTGGGAAAATGTAGGTGTTACAGAATCCAGTTGAGCACAGCTAGAACACAGTTTTGCCTGAAGGAGACACATGTTGGATGAACCCATCATTTCAGATTTTCAACATTTAAGTTAGTGACGCTGGAATAAATAGCAAGAGAAATAATGATACTGACCTCAACAAATAAATGGTAATTGCTTTGGTTTTCATGATTCATTCCTTTTATGATTAGTTTATTGTATATTTTTCTTGCTGCATGACATTTTATGCTTATTCCTACACATGAACATTGAAAGACTCAGAAGTAGTTTCATATATTTATGATTCTCACAGTGAAATATGCTCAATAATACATCAAAATTCTTAAGCTTAGGACAAACAACTTTGGAATTAGGATACTGGGTAGAATATTAAAGCCCCAGTGGATCAATTCCTTTCTTACCTTTATGATAGCCTTTCACTACTAGTTAACTTAGAATAGATGGGAAAACCTAAAAGAGGAAGCTGTGTGGGGTCAATCTAGCTGAAATGGTCAGCAGAGATCATTAAGTTTTATTGAAGGAGTTTATTTAGCTAGGGGAGTCCAGCTGTCTTTCTCCCACCTTTGTTCCTCTTTGTTTCTGACATTCAAATATGTACTGAATAGGTGAAACCTCTATTTTCACCCTGGTTGAATCATCTCAGAAATTTTCAGCTTTACTAATGATGAGACAGGCTTTTGGCCTAAACAACTTGACTACATTTAGACATATTTGGAACAAGCACTAGTAATTTAATCAGTAGATGACTAGGAAATATCTGTTTGTGTGACCACATAAAGAACTTTCCAAACTACTCAATACACAACTGAGCTGAATATTTAACAGAGCCTTTTCAAGCTGTGGGTTGGGGGATTGAGTAAAGTAAGGGAAAGGGATTAAAGTATATAAACTTCTAGTTATAAAATAAATATACAGTGTAAGAACATAGTCAATAATACTGTAATAACATTGTATGGTAACTAGACTTTTCCTGATAATAGTTTTGTAATGTATAAAAACATTGGGAAATGCACAGTGTTAGGACTCCATGCTTTCACTATCAACAGCTCAGGTTCAATCCCTGGTCACGGAACTAGGATCCTGAAAGCTGTGCAGCACAAAAAACAGACAACACTGAATTACTATGTTGTATATCTGAAGCTAATATAATATTGGAAGTCAATTATACATCAATAGTTTTTAAAAGAAATGATTTAATGGGTCAGGGCATTACCTCAACGGGTCCTTCTTTATCCTTAGTATTGATGAATATGAATTTTATAGAAGTGTCTACCTATATGCTGCATATCGACTAAATTCTCTGCAATCTTTTATTAGGTGCTCTACTAAAGGCTTAATTTAAATAGATTTGATGTTTGTGACGCATGTTGGTTGAGCTACTTAGAAATGTAGGAGCCTGAGTTGTTCATAGCTTGAAATAAAACTTCCTTGTGGTCAAATGTTAATGTAATGTAGGTACAAATGAAGATAGTGTGGTAATAGACATGGGGGGAAAGAAATCTATGTAGGATCACCATGTTCTTCCTCTTTGAAATACATGTTGCTCTAAATAGACACTCGCCAAATTCTTTAACATGTTCAAATTTGAGTATGGATTAACCTTATATTGGCAAATTTTAACAAAAAATTGAAAATAAATTATATGCATCTTTTCTTTCCTTACTTTGTAGAGAAGGACATACTGAAAGAGTGTTATCAAGACATTGCTTTTCACATACATTCATTAGTAATTCAAAGATTTAGTAGCTGATGGTGATGTTAGTGTAATTAGCAGGAAAAAAAATGGAAGAAATGCATGTTGCTATAGCAATATGTTCATCATGAATGATCTACAGCATAAACACCCAGATTAATTTACAAGATGCCAGGTAGAAAGCTGCATGGCTGACTAGGCTACTCTCAGATGCCACAGTATTTGTTTTTATTAAGTATAAACATTACAGTGGAGCTTTCAAGGTATGTGTGCTTGTCACTGTCAATCACACAGGGGTTGCATTCCCAAAGAGTTTTCAATTCACTTTAAATTTTTAACGGATGAAGAGAAACAGTTTTTTTTTCCAGAGAATTAAAAAATATATATATACGAGCACAGATGACATTTTGACACTGAAACAAGCTAACAGTCTCCTTGTTCATGGGCAGAGTGTGTTTCTGTTTCATCTGATCACTTGCTTTTGATACCAGAGGTATGGGAGTTTTAATGTGCAAGCGGATTTAAAAATACCGACATTGGAAGCCATGGTGTCAGGAAACCTCTTAAGAAAGCACTTGTGGATATGACCATAAGCCGGATGACATTTTAGCCCACCATAGTTTAGGGTTATTACTAGAAACTCAAGACAAAAAAGGCATCCTTACCTCATTGGGCAAGGAAATGTGATATGTGGGTGTATATATAGGTGTATGTTTATGAGCAAGTCTGAAAGATACAGTTGCCAACTGGATGCTTGTTGCCAATGGTATTTTGGGGCCTGGAGCCAGACACATGGGATGGTACTAGGGACTCACATTCCTCGGCTTGGCCAGTGGGGTGATTCTGCAGCGTTGGCACAAAGATATATCATGTACATGATCTGACTTTCTCATTCTCCATTGCCTGAATAGGCCAACTTCAGTTTTGGCTAAAAGTTGGGAGTTAGAATGGGGTAGAAGGTTAAGAGAAAAGCTCGGGAATTTTAGAGACAGTGAAATATGGATGATCCTACCGGTATTCCCTTACCACTGATACTTTATGGCTCAAAGGGTAATTGAGAGGTTTATATGACTTATGTGAATTGTGTGTAGTTAACAACATTTTCATTAATTTATTCATCATGTAAAAATAGCATCAAGCACTCTCATGAAGTTGGTCATTGTATTTTATTCAAAGTATTGTATGATAAGACTCAAGAAATGGAGAAGGCATGTTCTAGTGGCAGGCTGGGTGGTGCTGTAGGGTCCACTGGGGACAAAAGTCAAGTCGACATATACTTCTAGATCACTTGATACAAGTAAGACAAAGTCATTGTCCTTGGGCAACATATAACTTATAAGGATGCTCAGTACAGAATTCTTGATAGAATGCCAACATGTTGAGGGCAGGACCTTCAAGGACATCAGGAGGGGTAGGAGAGTTGTGGTTGTATTTTATTTTCCCCCCAGTCTGGAGAAGGATTGGGTCTCTGGGACTAACTCCTGACATCTGGTTAAACCATGTATGTTATGAGATTTGGCCAAGGGAATTTTTAAACTTGCAGCCAGGCCTGGCATTCACTAGTAATATCCCTATGGGATTTAGCCTGGAGGCTCGAGGTTGCCAAACCCAAGTTTGGACCCTACATTACTTAGGTTGGATAGACAGTCACTATGTAGAGGAAATGAACAATAAACATTATGTCCTTTGGGGTTCCACAAAGGAAAACAATAAACCTGCCTCAGTCATGGTTCCAATAAAGGATGGGTTGCTTCAGGCTACTGCCCAAATAAAGGCTGTTGCAGGCAGGCAGCCCTAGAAAAGAACAAGTAACTTTCTTTTCTTGCCCCACCCTGTGAGGGAGTCAGTTGCTGGCCACCAGTGAAGTTGGTGCTAATCTAATCAGGATGTTTTGCTTTAACTTCTGGTGTGCTTTTTGTCTGGGTTGAGGAGGAAAAAAGGATTTTTTAAAATGCTTCATTTCAGAGTTGTTTATATTAAGTGTCTCCATTATTTTCCCAGTACAAATTCAGCATCAGTAAAACTGGTTAGGCATTTAGACTTTTAATCAGATTACTTAAAGTATATCGTACAATGCTATTCTGCTTGGTTCAGCATAATTTTCTTAAAAAATCCCCACACAATGGGAATAGGTCAGACATAACTGAATCTGTCGAGTAATAGGGAAATTCAGGACTAGATTTTATTGTATGTGTTCCTAAGATGTCATAACAATGTAATAAAATACAGTGTTCAGGTACAGCACTTTATATCACTCAGGTGAGAAGATAAATGTAAATGTTCTGATACAGGAAGGAACTTGGATGAGCCTGATTATCTATTTGACTGAACCATATTACAAGCTCATCCACAGCACAGTCTGGTCTGATGCTTACTTTGCACTTTTCCCCTTGTATCAGGTATCTTGCCTGGAACATATCTTAAAATGTAGCTGTTGGTAGATAGATATTAATGAAGGGCAAAAACTATTATACGAGGGCCCGGGGAACAGCAATATTTAAGTTCTGCAGTGAGGAAAAAGAGGCAATTGAAGAGAGTGAAAGCATGCAGGGAACTGGGAGGAAAATCATAAAAATACATAAGAATAGAGTCACGGAAACCACAGAAAGGGTGCATTGAGAAGAAAGGTGTGATCGAGAACACTGCAGAAGTCCTTGGAGCAGATACTTTTTCTGCAGTTGTCCCAGCTGTCATTTCATCTTGACAGGTTGATGTTTAGACAGTGGTATCATTGGGGGCATTCTGAAAATGCACCAGAGACTGGAATCCCTGTAGTTTTGTATATTTGAAAATTCTCTGCAGATAAGTTTAACAACATAGACACTAGACTATTTTGTCAATGTGACTATTAAACATCAATCTGCACCTATATATATGACGCTAAACATTGGTAACATTTTGATGGTTTTTGTAATCAGTTCACCTTCAATATAATGCAATACACAATATATGGTGAAATAGTCTTTCTTTTCATAATGGCATCCAGCTAAGCTCATGATATTCGGCTCTCTTTAAGAAAGTATATGGCTTAACTAAGAGAAGATACTTTAATGGATTTCAGTGAAAACAAAGCAGGTGCTATTATATTCTAAAGTAAAATAAATCACATTTTAAACTATGTTCCCTCCTTTACACAATACAAAATATGTAATCTTCATCAGATAGCAAAGTAAATACTAAAATTCAGTTAAGCAAGGCTTTTTGATACTTTCTTTGGTTGAAAAAATTAATATTTTGAAAAGTTAACATATGTTTTCAATTTCTAAGGCAATGCATTTAATTTCAAACCAATTCATAGTTTCCTTATAATAACCAACAGTGCGATTAACCTGGATAAGTATATTTCCAATGGAAACCTACAAGTTAATTAAATCTACCAAAAAAAAAAAATTAAAAACAACACAAAATAGAAAATAGTAGAAAAGTTACCTTCCTATTCCCTGCATTAGGAACATGTATTAGGGCATTCTTTAAAATGGAGATTGTTAACTGATTTATTCCTAAATAGTCAGGGATAGTATATAGGAAGAAATAGAGACTTTATCCAAATTTGAAGAATTCTGTGTTTGATGTTCCAAGCTATCGTATTTTCAAGAAAGATATAATTATACATCTAAGTGCCTGTTGTTTGCAGATTTCAGGTAGTAGTCTACAAATTACTGAACAGTGTGATTCTGCAAAAACAGGCTGGAAATAAAGCAGTTCCTTCTTCAGCCCGGACATTGCTTGTAGAAGTCAGTCTTGCCCACTTGGTAATGTAGTAATGTGTGTAAACAATGATTTTGCTCTGCATGTTAATGGTCATTGCATATATTCTTCTCTAGATTCAATTATGTAGCAGACATGAGTTTTCAATGGAAACTGATATGATTTCCAGCACCATAGGTGGGACCAGGTAAGTCTAAATTTAGGATAATTCTGTTTCTCTTGACATAGTGATTGCTTCTTCTGGAAACCTTCGCCTAAGTAATTAGCAAATGACTTTCTTACTGCCACGAATACTGATCCAGGGTGGGCAGAGACCTAAAGCCGGTCTAACGATAACAAAGCTCAGGTTGTAAGAGATACTGACTCTCTCTCCTGTGTGTTAACCAGAAAGTGTGAGGCTCAGGTAGGACTGGCAGTCCTCTCCCTGCCATGTGGAGGGCCAACCTAGCAAAAAGCCTGCCAGGTGGAAGTGAACCGTGCAAGAGAGTCACAGATAATCGGGTCTGCCCCGATGACACTGTGGCTCTTCCAACCTCTGCACAGTTTACTGGTGTGAGATTGTTGTTTATTTGACTGGTTTGAGCTGGGTGTCTTATCACTTGCAGCTAAACACCTCCTTTGAAGTTACTGAAATTATCTCTGATTCCATTTTTTCCCCCCTCTCAGCCTCCTCAACAATTCAGGCGTCCAAGGCTTCTACTTATTTTTCCTCGCTTGTTCCTGGTTTTGTCCTCTTGTCTCGGTTCCCACTGGCTTACTTTGGGTCCTTCTGTTTTCCTATCTGTGTTGCTGCACTGACTTGCTAATATGTGTCTCTTATTTGAATATACTTAATACAGTTTTTCAAAGGTTCCCCATTGCTTCCAGGTTAATGACCAAATTCCTCAGAAGTTGTCAGGAAACCTTGGCTCTCTTCTACTTTTAAAATTTCATCTTGAAATCTAACATAAACTGCTCTGATTGTCTGAATGTAATATGTGTTTCATTCTCTTTAGGCCTTTGCCTGTTTATCTTTTGAGATACTCTGACTGATTTTGATCAAACAACTCACCTTAAAATACCACCTCTTTGGTAAAGTGTTTCTTAATTGCTTTTTTTTTTAACTTCCTGCATGGCAAATTGCTCATTCTTCAGTGTTCTTATGGCACTTTACACGCATACACATATCAACACTTCCCACATTGTGTTGTAATGATTTGTTTATAGTTTGATCTCCCTTCTGGACTGTGACTCATTGAAGGCCAGGTCTGGACAAAAACACCGTTTTCTTCCCAACTCAGTCTAAGGCTCAGTACGTAGTACACATTTTATACATATTTGCTGATTATGTGATTAAAGGACTGAAGTAGTCTTTATGGTTATTATTTCAAAACAAGCTGTCAGAATATACATCTCCAGGAACTGTCCTAAAAATGAAACAGCTCAGAAGGACATGGTACCTCATGTCTTGTATTTTCAGATTATTCCTCATGCACTTTAGAACAACTGTAGGCAGAATGGTTGCTTATTAGGTCTCTTAAAGACTCATTTTAAGAATTATAATTTTATTTTTTTTTCCCCAGAAAGACTTCTCGTAGTTTAGACTGACGCTGAGACAAAAGACAAGAGGAGCTCTAAGGTCTACTTGTCTGTATTTGCTTGGTCTAAAAAAAATTGCTCTGGACTTTTGTTATGTGAGGTTTTCATGTGATTGGAGAGGAAAGAGTTTAACCTGCTGCTTTGTTTGAACAGTGATGGCAAAAACTAAAAATAACGCAAGATTCCAAATGTGTGTATGGAAATTAAAATGCAATTTTGGGCAATTGCTGTAAAAACTTCCACTCCCTTTATACACCTTAGACTTAGCCGGAGCCAGATCTGCCCACAAAGGAGACGTTTAACTGATAGGTTCTTTTTATGAAAAGCCTTTTCCAGGGGCCACATCTTGGGGGGTTTGGGGAAGGGAAGTGTGTGGTTCTGTCTAAATTTCATCCAGGACTTCTCTCCCCATCTGACCCTGGAAATTGCTGCAATTTTAGCTTCCTGTGGTAGGCAGTAAAAAAAAAAACTAAATCAGAAATGGTAGAAAGACACTTAACCAAGTACAGGGAGTTTCTGAGATCCCTAGGCTAGAGCCAACTATGTATTCCTAAGCAACACAACATAATTCTAACTTAACTCAGGGCATCAACCATAGTAATTCAAACTTCTCTCTCGATGGGCCTTGACAATAGCTTGTCATCAGGAGCTACCGTTGGTGAGATAGGTTTTTATCAGTCATTTTTAAAAATGAGAGAAGAAAATGATGCTAATTTGTCAAACACAATTCAAAAAACATCTCTCCTAAGAAGATGTGTGAAATAAGGGGTTGCAGAACAACAGTGTGAATGGGAGGTACTGGGCAAGTGAAGTCGTTTGAATAGGTTGCCATAAAAAGAAAGGTCACAGTGTTTGAGCCGACTAAGTAGGCCCTAACTAAGAATACCACAGAACTGCTTGTCGGGCTAAAAAGGCTTTGATGGAAAATGACACATGAGATTGACAGGGCATCTGAACCCTTGCAGCTGTTTCATTTCAGGCATTCTTCTCCAGGATGGCTACTGCATGGATTTAAGAAGCTGTGGACAGCAGTCATTTAAGGAAATGGACACCAGGGCGAAATCATCTTAGAATGCAACCTAGCGTAAAGGGTTAGTTTGGCCAGAATATGCAGATCCCAGCCATTCACGAGCTTAGCCTCTTATCTTCTCCACTGGTTTGCTTTAACAATCTTTACTGCTCTGGTTCACTCTTACCTGCATTGAAAAGTAGTTGCCTAAATACGGGTCGTTTAAATGTCTCACCTGCTAAAAGTCCCACAGTGATAGAAAGCATTATAACAATATAAAAACCATATAGCTGGAATCAAAATATTTTCCATCATGGCTGGGGGGTTTTCTGCCTTTGTGGCTGTGGGCAGATTCTCTTGAATGAGGTTCACATTCCTCATCTGTAAAATGAGAATAAAAATAAGAATGTATAATTTAAAGAACTATTATAATACATACTTGATAATATATATAAATAACTAGGCAGAGTTTGAATTTTTAATTCGACTAACAGGGCAACTAATATTATGTTGGCTTTCAAACATTTTTTTAACAGTTAGAACTTTTTATTCAAATGCAGTCTTACATTGAGATAGACATATATGTGCATGTATATACATATATGGGTGTGTATATACATATATGTGCATGTATGTACATGCACATATACACACAAACATATACGTATATACACGTACATATATGTGTATGTACATATATACATACGTGTACAACAGTTTAAAGCAGTATATTAATATAAATATGTTTTCAATTTCACATCAAATTATTTTTAAAGTGAGGAGAAAAGTAAGGCATGATGAAAACAAAAATTGGATAAAAATATCAATAATAATCAACAGTTGGTGGAGAGGTGTGATTCACTGGGATGAATTATCTCATTCAATCTTAAAAGACAGTTACTATTATCACCATTATTCCCATTTTACAGAAAAGGCAATGGGGCCAAGATAGGCTAGTTTTCTCTAGAACCCATAGTGAAGTGGGGAGGTAAGATTCCAGCACAAGAAGTGTGCCACTAGAGCCTACATCTTCAGGATCTCATTGCCTCTGCAGCCAAACTATATTTTGTTTTATACTCAGAGTATTGGTAATCTTGACACAGAGATAAGTAGTGACAGATTGAAAAAAAAAATAGTCGCCATGAAATCTCTGAAGACTGTTAAACTATATTAATGCATACAATTTAAAGGAGATGATTAGCGTATTTCCTTTTCAGAGTTAAATCACTACAATTTCTAATAACTTTTTACCTCCCTTAAATGGTAAAGGTTAAATTTGCATGAAACGCTGTATGGGTTTCCTAGCCAATCATTTAACTAATTAGTTCATCCAAAAATGTTTCTTGAACATATGTTAGGTGGCACATCAATTTAAATATTGCTTGGTGAAAAATTATTGTCAAATATAGCTTGAACTATAATGGTATTTTGAATGAAATTATAAGTTGTTTGCTAACTAAGTCCAAAAGAAAATGTATAATTTTATTATTAACATTCCTTCTTAAACCTAGTAATGTGGTGAGTTGAGCTTCATTAGTTAGTTAGTTGAGCTCATTATAATTTGAGAGATGTTCAGCTATTGGGTTTTAAGATCAGGGATATTTAGGGAGTGATTTTATTTCATACAGTATTTTAAAAAACCTGTTCATGGGGCAGCCCAATAAACCTCTATATTATACACTAAAGTTTAGAATTCAGTACTCAAATCATTACATATAACGCAGGAAAGTTTGCCTTAATAAAATTAACAGTTTTTATAACAAGATCCCACAATGTCTGCAAAATACTGGCAATTGGATAATGAAAATGAAAATAATGTGCATACTATATAAGCAAGTCATTGGAAGAGGGAATGCATCCCAGTTTATAAAAATGTTTTTTCCTTAGGTGTCTGCTGGCACTGATGTATTAGGAGTTGTCTGTCTTTCTCTTTGTGTATGTGTGTGTCTATCTATTTATCTGTCTCTTATCTGAACTTGAGTTTTGCATCCATTCAGTTCAGTTCAGTTGACTGGCTCAGTCGTGTCTGACTCTTTGCGACCCCATGAATCTCAGCACGCCAGGCCTCCCTGTCCATCACCAACTCCTGGAGTTCACTCAAACTCACGTCCATCGAGTTGGTGATGCCATCCAACCATCTCATCCTTTGTTGTCCCCTTCTCCTCCTGCCCCCAGTCCCTCCCAGCATCAGGATCTTTACCAATGAGTCAACTCTTCACATGAGGTGGCCAAAGTATTGGAGTTTCAGCTTTAGCATCAGTCTTTCCAATGAACACCCAGGACTGATCTCCTTTAGAATGGACTGGTTGGATCTCCTTGCTGTCCAAGGGACTCTCAAGAGTCTTTTCCAACACCATAGTTCAAAAGCATCAGTTCTTCAGCACTCAGTTTTCTTTATGGTCCAACTGTCATATCCATGCATGACTACTGGAAAAACCACAGCCTTGACTAGACAGACCTTTGTTGGCAAAGTAATTTCTCTGCTTTTTAATATGCTATCTAGGTTGGTCATAACTTTCCTCCCAAGGAGTAAACATCTTTTAATTTCATGGCTGCAATCACCATCTGCAGTGATTTTGGAGCCCCAAATAATAAAGTCAGCCACTGTTTCCCCATCTATTTGTCATGAAGTGATGGGACCGGATGCCATGATCTTAGTTTCCTGAATGTTGAGTTTTAAGCCAACTTTTTCACTCTCCTCTTTCACTTTCCTCAAGAGGCTTTTGAGTTCCTCTTCACTTTATGCCATAAGGGTGGTGTCATCTGCATATCTGAGGTTATTGATATTTCTCCCTTTACTGCATCCGTTATTGTATCCGTTAGCCCGAATTTTTGCTCTCGCCACTACTTTGAATTACTTTTATATAGGCTTTTCTTATTTTGTTATACATATTCATAAAATTAGCCTTAGTTTCCCTTCTTCCTCTCATTCTTAATGACCCCTGAATATATGTCATATAGGTGATTCTCAAAATGGAATACCTACAAGAATCATCTGGGAAACTTGTAAAACATGTTAATTTCCAGATCCTATCTGCTGCAGTTCTGACACAGCAGAATTGGGCTTGAACCCCAAAATCTGCATTTTCTAATGTGCACCACTAATTCCGATGGAGGCGGTCTTTTGAGCACCCTTTTGGGAACTTACTACTACTGTGAATATGTAAAAATGCAATGAAAATATAAGTTGACATATTGTGGACATGGATATGTTGAATTTCCAACACTAGCAAATATTGAAAGATTGTAATTTCAAACTCAAAGGAAGAGAAAATGCATGCTTTCTTATATGGGGCAAATTGCCTTCAGTTTATGTACATTGTAAAAGGGAGAAGGCAGAAAAAAATACTATATGATTATGCTAGATAGTTGCTGTAAATTAGTTATAAATGTAAGTGTTATATCTTTTAATCCAAAGAAACTTAAAATGATTGGATGGTGGCCTAGAAATTTTTCTCAACGTTTTACCCCTGTCATTTTCTGCATGCAACCCCCCACCAAATACTATAAATAGTGAATAGAGGGCTATGACCCCAATAAAGGAAAAATAGAGATGAGAAGCACCTTATTATAATTCGATGGAGATTTCTAGATTCTGCATTGTGTAAAGATTGATTCTCTAAGGTTTTCAAAATTGGTATAAATTTGTAATGTAATTTTCTTGGGATCAATCAGTTAAATATTATTTTTCCCCCTAGGATTTAAAATCCCCTCGTTTCTTTCCACAGATTTTTTTTTTTTTGGTAGTTTTAAACATTTTCAATCTGATTTAAAATATCATATTGGTTAGGTGATAAGATCACTAAAATTTTTTCTGAAATATCTGTATTTCCAAGGGCCACTGGCATAAAGTGAAAGTGAAAGTTGCTCCGTCGCATCCGACTCTGCGACTCCATGGACTACACAGCCCATGGAATTTTCCAGGCCAGAATCCTGGAGTGGGTAGCCTTTCCCTTCTCCAGGGCTTCTTTTAGAATTGAAATAAAGACTCTGTAAGTTTAAAAATCAAAGTGTTTTTCTAAATTGAAAAATATTCATGCATTATGCCTGTTTTCTTTGGCAATTTTATTACAAGTTGCATTGATATATGACAGTGAAACTGTAAGGAAAATTTTGAAATTTATAAATTATATGAGGTTCAAACAACCAAATAATTCTACCATCTCAAATAATAGAGCAAATGTTGAATGATTTTTAAATCAAACACTAGGCTAGGCCGAGTTCTTCTGCCCAGTGAGGAACATTTCTCTTGCCATAATTTAGCTTAAATTATTTTTATGGAGACTGGATTTTCTTCACAACCACAATGCCCTTTTTAATATTGGCTTTTGGCTTTTATTCTGAGGCAGACCCTTTTAAATTTAAACATGATCTGTTGTATTTACTTTGAATGCCAATATATTGTGTATTACCCACCAAGTGACTCTCTCTTTCTGCTATTCAGAATTAAATAAACCAAGACGCAACACATGTCTCAAAACCACAATAGTTTATTTATAAGAAGAAAGACAGCCCATCAAACTTTCCACAGGAATTTAAAAAATCCATCGGGGACTCAAAGCCTTTACTTTCTTTCCATTCATATAATTTTGGTTTTGGCTTAACACTTAGCACAATATTCACTTCAAAAGAATATCCCTTGCATTTAAAGTAAACAATCATTGTTCTACACAGACTTTTAATTTTTCCCTTCTGCCCTTTGCCACTTTTCTTCTCTCGGTCCAGTTCTTTGCTTAGCATTATGTTAGAGGATGCCAGATATAAAATCCCTTTTTAGTTTGTATTTTGATATGGAGACTAACTCATGAAAGAACAAATTGTTACATTTTGTTTCATTTCCAATTACTCTTGACATCTATAGTTTCTTAACATTTTAAAACGATACTTTGATTATAGGGGATGAGATAGGACAAAATAACTGCAATTAGAATGAAATAGATTCTGGCGTTAGAAAGGAAAATTCAGTTTGAACATGATGTAAGGCAATGAGGTTTCATTTTGGGTTCAAATTCTTTAGGACTGGATAAGCCAAAACATATGATCTAGGGTGGCCTTGGTCTCATCCAAAGTAGATCTCATAAAATAACTTCAAACTTCACTGTAAGAGACATGGTTACTAATGACCACAGGAGGGTCAATAGAAAATACCCATAACTTGCAAAATCCTATTTCTTGTTCTTCTGTCTCAGGAAGTTTACAAACTGTGGGTCTAAGTAAGCTTTGATCGCTAAGGCTGTCTGGAATACGTACAGGTTCTTTCTTTTTCGGCCCATTGGAGACATGAACAATTGAAAATGTACTTCAGTTTCACACTTACACTGGAAATCCTGAAATCCTGCATTTCATGTCAAGAAGGCATACTCAGCCAACACACTGTGTGTAATATAGATAGCGATCTTTCACCAAAACACGACTTGCCAAATGAACAAAGAGTTTGCTTTTATGATGAAAGTGTTAAAAGCCATGAATTTGCTTCAAGGAAAAGAAAACACCTTATTGACTTGTGGAAGTTACTGTGCTAAGTGCTAGGATAACATACAGTCTTGGCCCTTAGGCAGTTCACAGCTTTGCAGTTTATTCTTCTTTGCAGGTAGTAACCTCAGTCAGATACTCCCTATATTAATACCCTGTTCCCAAAGGCTTTTTGCAAAGAGAATCCTATATGCATTAAAATATGTGATTTATAAATTTATACCTTATTACAGAATATGAATATATGAATACGTGCCTCACCACTTAAAATATTAAATTCTAGTCTTGCATACATCCACGGCTGCTATGTAGAACTCCTGCATGTATGGTACTTGTTACTATTTCCCCAATGTGTTCTGAATTAACACATACTTATGGATTGGACTTGCTTGCTTTCTTTTGGTTGATCTCTCTCAAGTCATGATTATAATGCAATAAAAGGGAGGTATGAATAGCCCAAATACCACTGAAATATCAGGAGCTTGTGCAGAATGAATCACAGAATATAGGAAGAAAAAGATTTCTTTGAGGCAGCTTCTATATTTCCTGTGACTTTGCTTCCTGCCATTTGTGTCTGCGGCCAACACCTTTGGGTTTCTTCGTAAATCTATTATGTTACTCCCAGTTTTCTGTTATATGCAGTGAAGCTCATTATTTATGGTCATGGACTTTTAAGTCAGACTGTTTTGCCACTTTTTACCTAATTGACCTAACACAAAAAATTTACCTGTTTGCCTTCTGATTTTCTCACCTGAAAAGTGGCATGTATAGCCATCATTAATTGTGTCTAAGCAGTACAGATAACTACTCTGAAGTCAGGTTGACTCTTCCAGCTGACGGAATGTCATGATTTAATTGGTAACATTTATTTTTTTTCCTTTCTTGGTGGTACATAATATAATGGCATATCTAACCATGGATATTGTGATGAAGTATGATAATCAGAACTTCCTTACTGGGTTCTGTTTTTCATTAAATGAGTTAATGCAAATAAAGCATTAACACAGTGCCTGGCCAGTGTTTTATTTGCATTAACTCATTTAATTGTAATCAGCAATCTCAGATGTGCAGATGATACCACTCTAATGGGAGAAAGCAAGGAAGAACTAAAGCACCTCTTGGTGAGGGTGAAAGAGTAGAGTGAAAAAGCTGGCTTGAAACTCAGCATTAAAAACACTAAGATCATGGCATCGGGTCCCATTACTTCATGGCAAATAGAAGGGGAAAAAATGGAAGCAGTGACAGATTTTATGTTCTAGGGCTCCAAAATCACTGCAGAAGTGACTGCAGCCATGAAAATAAAAGATGCATGTTCCATGGAAGGAAAGCTATGACAAACCTAGACAGCGTATTAAAAAGCAGAGACATGACTGCCGACAAAGGTCCAGATAGTCAAAGTTACATTTTTCCCCGTAGTAATGTATGGATGTGAGAGTTGGACCATAAAGAAGGCTGAGTGCTAAAGAATTGATGCTTTCGAATTGTAGTGGTGGAAAAGACTCTTGAGAGTCCCTTGGACTGCAAGGAGATCAAAGCAGTCAATCTTAAAGGAATCAACCCTGAATATTTATTGGAAGGACTGATGCTGAAGCTGGAGCTCCAATACTTTGGCCACCTGATGTGAAGAGCTGACTACTTGGAAAAGACCCCAATGCTGGGAAAGATTGAGGGTAGGAGGCTAAGTGGGCGACAGAGGATGAGATGGTTAGATAGCATCACTGACTCAATGGACATGAGTTTGAGCAGACTTCGGGGGATAATGGAGGACAAAGAAGCCTGGTGCCCTACCTTCCATGGAGTCGCAAAGAGTTGAACACAATTTAGCGACTGAATAACAATAGCACAATGCCTGGCCATAATTGTCAATTACTGAAATAACGTGCCTAATGGAACATGTTAATTAGGGTTGAGTCTCTGAGAGGGCAATGTGAATGTGTTCTTAGGAAAAAAACAGGTGGTCAGACTTTGGTCTTTGTTATTATAAAACTCAGTTTGGGTGAGGGCAGTTATTTGCTGTAATGTCTCTAGTAGATTCTAAACTTCCTAAAAGTAAACTTAGAGTCTCTAATTTTTAGCAACTATTAGACTCTCATGAGCTTCCCTGGTGGCTCAGCTGGTAAAGAATACACCTGCAATGTGGGAGACCTAGGTTCAATCACTGGCTTGGGAAGATCCCCTGGAGGAGAGCGTGGCAACCCACTCCAGTGTTCTTGCCTGGAGAATCCCATGGACAGAGAAACCTGGTGGGCTACAGTCCATGGGGTTGCAAGGAGTCAGACACGACTGAGCGAGAATATGGTTTATATTCAGTAAATGTTTGTGAAGCGTATACTCCCTTCCTAATTTACTTAGTTTCTGTTATATTGGCAAAATAAGTATAATATTTTATACTAATTATAAAGGGTCTTATAATTAGTAGTTGAAAAATAATTACTAGTTTAAATGTATAACCTCTAGTAAATTATTTCTACTTAGTCATACTTTCTTAAAACTTTTACAAAAGTTCCCTCTTTAGCAAACACATTTAAAATTTCCTGCCATTTGTTTGATATCTGTAAAACTTTTACCTAAATGGAGATTTAAATATCAAATGGATTTACCTTATACATTTACTAATATAAATAGATTAATGGATCTCAAGCATAGAATCAGCTCCATCTTAATGATTCATGATTTTCTTTAATTTGTTTTAAATCTTTAGCATGTATGAATACTCATTTCTTTCTTTTTCTTTCTGCTTTATCAAAGACCTGGGAATGCTGGATAATCTCATATTATTTTACTGTGCATATTTTACCATTGTATCTATTGTTTCCACATGATTCTTGAAAGAAATTGCTTCAGTACAAACTTATCCTTTAGACGGTAAGAATGTATTTATACAAGAAAGAATAAGTAATGGGCTTTCTGTAGACTCCTTATGGACCTAACAGGTGATAAATTGCAGCAAGCTAGGGCCTACAAGAAGAAAGCAGAGAGTATTTAAAGGCAACTCCAGCCTTGGAATAATGAAGAAAAATGTATTTGAATGGGAGAGAATACTCTGGTAGGTTGGCAATGAGGATGGGAGAGTTTCTGATTCTTATGTCTAGAGTAAATAAACTTTTTCCAACACAAGGCCATATACCAACTATTCGGCTTTGTTGACCATTTGTTCTCTATACTGAGAAGTCAACTCTGCCACGTTAGCTCAGATGCAGCTGCAAACTGTGTAAACGAATGACCATGACTGTTTTCCAGTAAAACTTTATATTTGTGAGAGGCAGGGACCTGTCCTTGGCCTTTGGATCATAGTTTGCTGACTCCTGTTATATCGGAAGACATTATCTCTATATTTTAATATATTTATTGAAATATATTGAGCACCTATCATTTGCTTGGTGCTATGATTTTGAGAAATTCCAAACCACTTTTGTTTTCCCATATGAAAACCCCCAGCTTTTGCTCATCTTTCCACTTGGTTCCCAGTTGTGTGTCTTATTTTGTTCTCAGGTTGTCTCTTTCCCCTATGGCAATCATTTTTAGACAAGAGATCATCCCCATTATTTCATACATGCATTTGAGCCTTAGGTATGTCTTGGGACAGTAAACGTCATATCTCAGGAGCTCTCTAGAAGATTTGGACTTACCAGAGTGAGGAGAGAGAAAACAGATGGTGTCATTGTGATAAAGAACACTTTTCATATGTAAGTTGGATTTCCTTCCTCACCACCTACACAGTTGCTGTCAGAAGGGGAGTTGTGTCCTGAAAGATATTTGGAGAGTAAAAGTAGGTTTTGAATTGGGATACCTGGAACCCTATATAACTCATTATTATTATTTCTCTTTCCCTTTGGCATAGGTCTTTATAATGAAATAAAATTTGAGTTTTTATAGCTTTCTGAGATCCTTTAATTTGCTTTAGAATCCATAGCACTCTGCTTGTGGCCCAGAATAGGTAGTCAACAATGTTTGTTAAAATAGTTAATACTGTTGTATTAGGCAAGGCCTCTGAGGTTTGCCCTTGCCAATTAATGTAATACCATGACATTAGATATGAATTACACTTAAAAAAAAAAAAATCTTCAGCATGTCCACTGCTCTGATGTGTCCTTCCAGCTGGGCTGGAGAGGTAGAGACAAATTTCATGGGGTAAGTTCTATGATACCCTTAGAGAATATGTAAGTACTTATGACTTCAAGTTTTCTACAGAATTATGAACCATTATATCTGTCTTTGAACTAGCTATTGGCACTCCTGCAGACTTCTTAGACAATACAAAAATTCTTCAAAGCAAATAAAATTTTATTCATGTAACATACAATTAAACATTATGTGTATTTTTGTTCTTTTTTCTGCCTCCTACTGAAGAAAGCTGATCACTGAAGAATTGATGCTTTTGAACTGTGGTGTTGGAGAAGACTCTTGAGAGTCCCTTGTACTGCAAGGAGATCAAACCAGTCCATTCTAAAGGAGATCAATCTTGAGTGTTCATTGGAAGGACTGATGCTAAAGCTGAAACTCCAATACTTTGGCCACCTCATGCGACGAGTTGACTCACTGGAAAAGACTCTGATGCTGGGAAAGATTGGGGGTGTGAGGAGAAGGGGACGACCGAGAATGAGATGGCTGGATGGCATCACCGACCCGATGGACATGAGTTTGAGTGAACTCCGGGAGTTGGTGATGGACAGGGAGGCCTGACGTGCTGTGATTCATGGGGTCGCAGAGAGTCGGACACGACTGAGTGACTGAACTGAACTGAACTGAACTGTTGGTTGTCTGAGGAAGCCTGGCAAATAGCTGAGAAAAGAAGAGAAGCTAAAGGTAAAGGCGAAAAGGAGAGATACACCCATTTGAATGCAGAGTTCCAAAGAATAACAAGGAGAGATAAGAAAGCCTTCCTTGGTGATCAATGAAAAGAAATAGAGAAAAACAATAGAATGGGAAAGACTAGAGATCTCTTCAAGAAAATTAAAGATACCAAGGGAACATTTCATGCAAAGATGGGCACAATAAAGGACAGAAATGGTATAGACCTAACAGAAGCAAAAGATATTAAGAAGAGGTGGCAAGAATACACAGAAGTATACAAGAAAGATATACATGACCCAGATAACCACAATGGTGTGGTCACTCACCTAGAGCCAGACATCCTGGAGTATGAAGTCAAGTGGGCCTTAGGAAGCATCACTGTGAACAAAGCTAGTGGAGGTGATGAAATTCCAGTTAAGCTATTTCAAATCCTAAAAGACGATGCTGTGAAAGTGCTGCACTCAATATGCCAGCAAATTTGGAAAACTCAGCAGTGGTCATAGAACTGGAAAAGGTCAGTTTTCATTCCAATCTCAAAGAAGAGCAATGCCAAAGAGTGTTCAAACTACCGTACAATTGCACTCATCTCACATGCTAGCAAAGTAATGCCCAAAGTTCTCCAAGTCAGGCTTCAAAAGTATGTGAACCGAGAAGTTCCAGATGTTCAAGCTGGATTTAGAAAAGGAAGAGGAACCAGAGATCAAATTGCCAACATCCGTTGTATCATCGAAAAAGCAAGAGAGTTCCAGAAAAACATCTATTTCTGCTTTATTGACCATACCAAAGCCTTTGACTGTGTGGATCACAATAAACTGTGGAATATTCTAAAAGAGATGGGAATACCAGACCACCTGACCTGCCTCTTGAGAAACCTGTATGCAGGTCAGGAAGCAACAGTTAGAACTGGCCATGGAATAACAGACTGGTTCCAAATCAGGAAAGGAGTATGTCAAGGCCTATTAGGAGTATTGTCACCCTGCCTATTTAATTTATATGCAGAGTATATCATGAGAAATGCTGGGCTGGATGAAGCACAAGCTGGAATCAAGATTGCTGGGAGAAATATCAATAACCTCAGATAAGCAGATGACACCACCCTTATGCCAGGAAGCAAAGAACTAAAGAGCCTCTTGATGAATGTGAAAGAGGAGAGTGAAAATGTTGGCTTAAAACTCAACATTCAGAAAACTAAGATCATGGCATCTGGTCCCATCACTTCATGGAAAATAGATGGGGAAACAGTGGAAACAGCGAGAGACTTTATTTTCTTGGGCTAGAAAATCACTGCAGCCATGAAATTAAAAGATGCTTGCTCCTTGGAAGAGAAGCTATGGTCAACCCGGACAGCATATCAGAAAGCAGAGACATTACTTTGCCAATGAAGGGCTGTCTAGTCAAAGTTATGATTTTTCCAGTGGTCATGTATGGATGTGAGGGTTGGACTATAAAGAAAGCTGAACACTGAAGAACTGATGCTTTTGAACAGTGGTGTTGGAGAAGTCTTTTGAGAGTCCCTTGGACTGCAAGGAGATCCAATCAGTCTATCCTAGAGGAAATCAGTCCTGAGTATTCATTGGAAGGACTGATGCTGAACCTGAAGCTCCAATACTTTGGCCACCTGATGTAAAGAACTGACTCACTAGAAAAGACCCTGATGCTGGGAAAGATTGAAGGCAAGAGGAGAAGGTGACGACAGAGGATGAGATGGTTGGATGGTATCACTGACTCGGTAGACATGAGTTTGAGTAAGCTCCAGAAATTGGTGATGGACAGGGAAGCCTGACATGCTTCAGTCCATGGGGTCTCAAAGAGTTGGACACAACTGAGCAACTGAACTGAACTGTTTATACATTAGATACTAGTATTATTTCTATGATTAGATGCTTCTCAGGCATTTGTATTAAATTAAATTTCCATATGTTGAAGGCAGTGACTTACTAACACAGAATTTTGGCATTTGCATGTGTTTTATTCTATTGCAAAATTCTATAGCATCTGTAATTATTTAATGATCAAAACAGTTACTTGATCTTGTCAATATTGCTAATTCTAACTAACATATGAAAATGGAGATGTCCTTTTTTTTCTCTTTCACATATTAATTATCACACTAAATTGAAAAACACAGTAAAAAAGTTTTCATTCTCAAATAATTATTGCTTGTCATTCCAACCTGAGAAGCATTGAGCTAAGTGGAGAAGTGTTACTTTTCCAAAGACAAAAACTCAATTTACACTTAGCATTTGGAATTCTGATAAGAAACTTACCTGGATGTTAATAATAGTTACAGTGTCGATACCTGTAACAAGGGAGGACAGTTGCAAGAGCTCTGGCTCTACCTGGCCTGGTGACCCTTGGATTTTAGTTGAAATGACCTATGAAAAATGTGTGCTAAGGATTCTTGGATACTTTTCAGAGGCTTAGTAATAACAGTATCACCATATTTCATCAATCCTGAGACATCTTTCCACGTTTCACTTAACATTTCCATAATTAAGATGTTTTTTCTAGCCAATAGCAGTTAATATTAGATGAAGTAGAGTATTTAAAAGATAACAATGACTGTTTATTGACCAGTTACTTTAAGTCACTAATTTAGACATTTCACAAAGGGTATCTTTTTTTATAAACTAATGAGATCTTAAAACAGAAAGCAGACTTCCAGAGAGGTAAATAGCATGCGTCAATCACAAGAGTCGTAAGTGACAGAGCTGAGAATCAAATCCGGGTCTGCCTGACTCAAGGTCCCATGTCCTTGTCCACTGTGCTACTTGCTGATATGGCAAAAGGAAAGAAGGGAAACGGCTATGTGGATATAGGGGTGCTTCTCAGAACCAAGGGATGGAAATTCAGTTAAGTTTCAGGAGAAGATGGACCAGAAATTAGATCTATGTCAGGCTTTTCTTAGCTTTCTCTTTGTTGTGTCACTTCTTCCTGAACAGATGCTTTCTTCTTTCTTTCTGCAGGCTGGCTTTCTCTACTTTGCCACATGGCAGAAATTTGCCTTTTACATCATCCAACCTATTTAAAATAGCTTAGTATCCAATAGTTATGGAAAAAGAAGGAGGAAGTCATCCTGCACTAATGTGAGAGCTGAGATTCACTGCTGTCAGTGAGAAGTGGGTTCTAGAGAATGCGGACCTGTTAGGCCATGGAATGGGCAGATTCCATGTCTTGTCTGTCCAAAAGTCGTGGAGTACACAGGGTGGCATGGACTGTCACCAAATGCACAGGAGTGTGTGTAGTTGGTTCTTACTTTGAAACAAGCCAATCTTCCTTTGATAGCTAACTCTTGGTACAGGTAACCCTGTAGTTCATTCCATGACTTGGATATGCACACACAGTCTCTTCACGATGCCTACTAATATTTGCAACAGAATCTTTCAATAAATAATGTGAAAAATAGTGCTCTCTGTTTTAAAGAAGCAGGGATGACCACGAAGCCATGGAAGCCACATGGGAAATGTGAAATGTAAACCTCGTTCTGAAAGGTATATAGAGTTTAGATGTGCAGAGAAAGTGGAGACCAAATAAGGTGGATCAAGGGTGGCCTTAGTTGCTGAAAAACTATAAATAGGATGGGCATAGCCAGGAGTGAGTAAATAGAAAGGAGAAAGAAATGGCAACCCACTTGAGTATTTCTGCCCGGGAATCCATGGATTCCGTGGATTCCAAGGGTCCATGGACAGAGGAGCCTGAAGGGCTGCAGACATGGGGTTGGGAAACAGTAAGACATGACTGAAGAAACTAAACAGCAACAAGGCTGTATTTGATGATTTTAAGTTTTTAGCAGATTGTGTAGATCTGAGACGGAGACTGCCTAGCTGTTCAGTAAATCCATTTCTTTCTGCTACTGGGCACATTTTCCAAACTCCTTTGCAGATATGTTGATCACGTGACTGATCCTGGCCAGTAGAATGTGAATTGGAGGCCTGACTAACAAAAATCTCCACATTCTCTCTTTCTCATTTGCTGACTTGGTTTTTTACCCACATTGAAAATCATAGAACCTGTTTATGTCTTCTTACTGAGTGATTTCATGGAGCAGAGGCCCTTCCCTAGTTTCAACTGGAATTTACATGTCAGAAATAAATTCCTATTCAGATTAGCCATTGGAAAGTGTCGTGATAGGACCTAGCCAAATCAAGAACCCAGTGGTCCGGGCTAAGATGTTTGACTTTTATCTCACAAATATAACACTGGTGTTGAGTCCAAAGCCAGAAATAAATGTTTTAATAAGATCAACGTGAAGGAAGGAACACCTCGGACAAGGAGCTACTGTAGCAGGACAGCTAGAGGCAAGGACAGGTGGAAGCAAGGAGAGAAATGGAATCATTTTTTCAGTGAAATAATAATAAAGGCAGAAAATTGATGATGGTGGGTTAATGAAGAAATGCACAGTATTAGAAAAAAAATTAAAATTTTCAAATAAGCTGTTAATTTTGACATGAAACTTACATTTTGTAAAATAACAAACTACTGATACCCAAACAGCCATTGGATGGTTTCAGCAAGTCTCTAGGGCAGTCCTGGCCACTATGAAACATTCTCCTCTTGTCTCATCCTACTCTACTCCTTACTTCATGCAACAGACACTCAGGGGTCCTGGGGTTCCCTTCCCAAGGGAGATGACCTTAGACTACTTCTTAACACCAAGCTCCAGGTATCAATTTCCAATTTATTAGAGGCTGCAGTTGAACTCATACTTCTTAGCTGTGTGTTTTACATAATCTTAAAATTTTTACCTTTTTGAGGACCATAGAAGGAAAACTAAGGAGCAGTAGCAGAAACACTGCTTAACTATACATGACTGGGTTGTATTAGAAGTTTCTCAGAACCATGGCAGTGAAAATTTATTATAATTCTGCATTCGTTTCTTGTCTATCAGGCCATTTACTTACATAATTTTCTCCTGAGTTGATATCATTATTATTCCACTGTCTTTCAATATTATGCTTTAGGGTCACTCGGTTTTTTATGACTGTCATCACTATTATTTAATGATAGCATTTACATAGAATCTTTTCCTCGAAGAATCTTTAGGCATATACTATACTTCGTGTAGTTCAATAGATTAAAGGAAAGCTATTTGAACTCCTCTGTCAAATCGGAATTCCCTTTTTTCTCTCTTAGGGCTTTCTCTATGTGAGGCTGAGTCTGAGCTGTGGGCTCCATGCCAGCTGGAAGCTGTTCTGGTTTCTGTAAGTGGAGCCACAGCCCTTATAAGTTAGTGTAGCATTACAGGGCTTTTCTGTTTCCCATTAGGCATTTAAGAAGAAGCACTCAAATCTGATCTGCATTTTGTAACATACAATCTGTATCACATTGGTAGCCCTAGGACCAGTTATAGCACAATGAGAAGCACAATTTAATGGTATTTTTTCCAGAGGTGTAGACCTATGTGAAATTTTGACAAGGTGACTACTTTGATCCATATTTAAAAGTTTTTATGCCATGTGAGGAGGCCTACATTGCCACTTTTATCATCTTTTAAAACTATAGTAGCAATTACTTTTTTGCCAATTAACAGTTGATCACTTTGTGGGAACAAGAGGAGAGGATAAGATAGAAAACTTGAAGGTTTATCCCAAAAGAAGCACTGTGACAAGAACATTATTAGGGCTTATTATATGTGTATACTTTTAGACTGAATTTTGAGCAGGGAATCAGAAAATTCTTGAAGGGGATGAGATGATTTGAAGATATTTAAAGACTGGATAGAAGATGGAATTTTGTTTATAGCTGGCCATTCTCAGTTAAATTAATGTTGAGAAACATTTATTGGGCATTTATTGTACCAGGCACTGCTTGTGGTAAGTGCATTTTTTGTATTATTTCATAGACTGTTTCAAGGAAGAATTAGTTTAAATTAGGGAAATTATTAAACTTTCTTAAAAAGAAAATATTTTTAAAAGAATATATATGTTTAATAATGAGCATAGAACTTTAAGACTGTCTATTCTCACTTAAACATAACCCTTCAGTTCAGTTCAGTTCAGTTCAGTTGCTCAGTCGTGTCCGACTCTTTGCGACCCCATGAATCACAGCACGCCAGGCTTCCCTGTCCATCACCAACTCCCGGAGTTCACTCAAACTCATGTCCATCAAGTTGGTGATGCCATCCAGCCATCTCATTCTCTGTCGTCCCCGTCTCCTCCCACCCCCAATCCCTCCTAGCATCAGACTCTTTTCCAGTGAGTCAACTAGTCGCATGAGGTGGTCAAAGTATTGGAGTTAAACATAACCCTAAATTATCTCAAATTCCTTGTTCAAGCTCATTGAAATCACTGGACTCTTAGGATTCTTCTTTCTTTCATTACTATCAACTAGGCTTATTTACTCTGTGTGTGTGTGTGTATGCATTGTGTTTTACACACTAAATGTGAGACTAAGAAAACACCATTGTCTAAAGAAAATTACCTTAAATATGTTACTAATTTCATTGTCAAGAGAAATTTTACTTGAGTTTAGAGATTTCTTAATTCTTGATTCCATACAGATTTCTAAAAAATTAAGTATAGCTGAGTTACAATATTATACTTGTTTCAGGTATACAACATATTAATTTGATATGACAATAATATGAACTTTGCAGTTAATATTGACTATATTCCCTGTGCTATCCATTACATCCCTATAACTTATTTTATACTTAGAAGTTTATATCTCTAAATCTCCTTTACCTATTTTGCCCTTCCTCCCACCTCTCTAGCCTCTGGTAACCACAATTTTCTTCTCTGTATCATGAGTCTATTTCTATTTTGGTATAATTGTTTATTTTATTTTTTAGATTCTGTGTATAAGTAAAAGCATACTGGATTTATCTTTCTCTTTCTGACTTATTTATCTAAGCATTCTATCCTCCAAGTCCATCCATGTTTAATCAAACTTCCATTCTTTTTTATGGATCATTAGAAGGACTGATGCTAAAGCTGAAACTACAATACTTTGGCCACCTCATGCGACGAGTTGACTCACTGGAAAAGACTCTGATGCTGGGAAAGGTTGGGGGCGGGAGGAGAAGGGGACGACCGAGAAAGAGATGGCTGGATGGCATCACCGACTCTGTGGACATGAGTTTGAGTCAACTCCGGGAGTTGGTGATGGACAGGGAGGCCTGGTGTGCTGTGATTCATGGGGTCGCGGAGAGTCAGACACAACTGAGTGACTGAACTGAGCTGAACTGAATATTCCATTGAAAATGTACACCACATCTTCCTTATCCATTCATCTGTTGATGGAAACTTAGGTTGCATCCATATCTTGACTGTAGTAAATAATGCTGCTCTGAACATTGGGGTGCATGTATCTTTTGAAATTAGTGGTTTTGTTTTCTTGGGATAAATATCCAGGAATGGCGTTGCTAGATTGTATGGCAGATTAATTTTTAGATTTTTGAGGAACCTCCATACTGTTTTCCATAGTGGCTCTACCAGTTTACATTCCCATCAATAATACATGAGGATTCCCTTTTCTCCACATCCTCACCAATTCACCAACGTTTGTTATTTCTTGTCTTTTGATAATAGCCATTCTGACAGATGTGAAGTAATATTGCATTGTGGTTTTGATTTGTATTTTTCTGATCATTAGTGATGTTGAACATCTTTTCATGTGCCTATTGGCCATCTGCATACAGATTTTTACATTTTAAAAATAAAAATTAAGAATACATGGATTCTGATGTTTATTAGATATTTTTGGTAGAAAAATAGGTATACAGATTTTGTTGAATTACTTTTTGAAGCTTGCATTTTTGTCTCCTGAAGAAAAGCAAAAAGTCTTGATTTTTAATGTACCATCTATTTTTTGTTTTTTAACTATTTTCAAGAATTGCAACTCCTCTTATTTTCTGGTGCTGCATTTTATATAGGTTTTCCTCCTGGGGTTAGTAGAAATCATACTTTCGCAGCATTGTTATATACATAGATACTTTTTTTCTGTTTTAAAAAGTATAGCTATGTAAGTTTACTTAGTTAACAAAGGCTTAGTTAAAAAAAACGATATTGGTTCCTGGAGGAGTTGGCCTTTAAAATAATGCTGAAATGACATGTTAACCTTAAGAGAGAAACTCTTTGTTTTAAATGCATGTATAATTCTGAATGGGAGGCACACAGGAGCGCTGTGTAGAATTTCAAGTTTCTGGGCACTGCTTTAGAAGGAGGAACGTCAACTTCTATCTCCAGTACTATTACCCCCAATCCAGGCTAACAAAAAGCATCTCTCTCTGGGAAATTATAACTTCATTCTAACCTGGTGTATATAAATGTTATAAATGTGGATTCATACATTGCTCATGGGGATCACATCTTCCCAACAGATTTTACATTGTTATCTTAAAACTATGGTGATCTCCTTCATTGTGTGGGCCAAGTGTAGCCCAGATGGTTTGTGTAGTTACTCCCTAATTATGTTTCAGTGCCTTAAATGAATTGAATATCATAGACCAGTGCTTCTTAAACTTTAGTATCTATACTAAATGGGGGAAATGTTCAAGTGAATTCTGATCCAGTAAGTTTGCAGTGGGCCCTGAGGCTGTCCATCTCTAGCAAACTCAGAAGATGCTAATGCCATGGTTCCATTTTTCACACTTGGAGTAACAAGGCCACAGAAACTGATTAGCAAGCAGGAAGAATTGCCTTCTTTTGAGTCTTACTCAATAGTGGTCATCTTCCCTTACTCTGTTCTTTCCATTGATTCTGGACTTTCAGTTCCCGGTAAACATCCTGGTGCCCCTGCTCAGAGCCCTCATGCATGCTCTCCTAAAAAAAAAAATCTCACTTGTCACCTAACCCATGCCTACCCTTGCATCTCATCTAAGCGTCTTTTCCTTAGGGAAGACATTCATGCCCTTCAAGCCTGGGCTAAGGATAACCATCAATATCACCTTGAAAAATAACAATTTCAGTTGTACAGAGTTGGGGAATGTCTGCTTTTCCCATTAGATGGAAAGGTCCATGGACATGATAAAGTCTTTGACACAGGAACTTAGATCTGTCCTCAGAACATTTCTTTAGACTGACATGCAAGGGCCTGGCCTAACTGTACCCTTAGAAGAATCTGCCTTTGAAGTGACTTCCTTGGAATTTACTCGTCTCCCTCTGCTCTTCGGCAGTAGCACAGACTCAAGCCCAGACTGAAATGGGCATGGCCCCTGTCCCTGTTTGCCCCCTTTGCACACTCTCCAAACATGTACCAGCCCCTCTGTACTTCAGTCAACCAGATCCTGGAGCAGCTGTGAGTCTTACTGCTGTGGGGTCATCCTGGGACCCCCAGCTAAGCTGGTTCCACGAGAGAGGCCTGTCAGGGGCCTCCCGCTGGTAAAAGTATTGATGCAATTTCTTTCTCAATGTCTGGTAATATGGGATTGCCAGAATAGTCCCAGATATAACACAGCTGATTTGAGGTGGTTCAAATTGTTTGTCTAGATAGGGGCTTTCAACAAATACTTTTTAGAATCCTAAGCACCTGAAGTGAAGTCGCTATCTTGATCACTGATGTATATTCTTAGGTACTTTAAAATGAAATGAATAACCCATAAACTTTACAATCAAACTGGGTCTAAAAGCTACAAAAATGGAATGGAGATAAGAGGTAACTCTCATCTTGACTTTGGAGTCTCAAGATTTTCCTGGCCACCAAGTGAGATAGGCAAAGTCACAATACAAGGGACAAATACAGCATTCTCTCAGGATGCATCTTTCAGGTGGCACTTTCAATTTTGACCACAAGCCTCACATTTCTCCGGAGGTTTCAGCATTTTCTTAACTCTTTTTCTGTTGCACTGACACCACAATGTGTGCTCCATATGTGAAAGCAGAGTTAAATCAAAAGCTGCCTTTTCCCTCCAGAAGTCTCTACTTACTATATTGAGCTGTAACTGTGATATCCGAAGGTAAAACTACATGAGTAATACAATCTGACATGCTGAATCATAATTGGGTGCCAAACAAATACATTGCTCCTGAAAATGATACCTAAAAACATCATTTTTAACCACTGAGTTATGCTACTAATATTTTGGAAATCCTTTCACTGTTGATCTCACTTTAAACAGTGTGCTTTCTTTTCATCTTCCAACATAGCAGGATTAAAGACCAAAGAAGACTGTCGTGGTTGGGATCACCTTTAATAATTAGGTAGGTTAGATAATTAGATGGTTGCTGAAAGACAAGGCAGTTGAGATGGACACCTCCCAGTTAAGGAAATAGGACTGAATGCCTTTCAGGTTAGCAGTGGGACTATCTAGATTCTAGGACCAGCTGTGCTGTTTGCTCGCTGATGAGCAAATGGTGCTTACCCATCACCAGCTTTAATGGGTAAGACAAGCCAAACCATTGGGCCTCAGCATCCTCCTCAATTTATAAATTGAGACTGGACTAAATTATTGAAAGGCTCCTTTCCATTCCAAAAATCTATGAGAAAAAAGTCCTCAGATAATCACTTGCTCTGCTCAGCCTGTAGAGGCTCAGCCTCAAAACTGCAGTCCTACTAAAAAGGGAACCAGGGCTGGGGAAACAATTAATATAGCAGTTCTGTGGGGCCTCATCTTCCCACAAGGTATTTTTGCTTTAGCTTCCAGTCAACTTGGTTGGACTTAGGTTCTCGTCTCAACATTGGAAAATTAGGTTGTTTGACATTTCTGGTCTGTGATTTACCACATATTTTGTTCCTAGGTACTGCTTTAAAGGTCAAAGGAGATATTAGAGGCTTCTTTTTAATCTTTCATGTCTGTGACTGTCATGGCAGTACAAGTCATCATCACCATTATCCTGGAGTTCTGACATACCATCGTGTTCTCACAGTGCTACTCTCATTCCCTTCTCCCTAGAAATGATCCTCCAGACAGTAATCAGAATGATCCTGCTATATCTTCCCTTTGCCCTCTCTTGGTGCTTTGAAATTGTTCTCCCTTTGGCTCTGTGCCCCAGAGAGCTGACTTCTGTTGAGTTAGATGGGGCTCCTTCCCTATTGACTTCCACTGAGTTTTGTTGATTATGGAGGTACTGGTACTAATCAGTGGAAGGGAGGCGAAAGTAGATTGGGTATTTATTACCCAGGCTCCTTCTCTTCCAAGACTGTTTGGCAGAGGAATGAGTCTCTACTGAAGGCCCAGGGTCTGTTTTGTGGCCCTCTCCTTCAGCTGTAACTCTTCCCAAGTTCTGGAAAATTTTCACTTGTTGCTCCTTCAGTCCTCGGAGTGATAATGCTGCTCCACTGTTGCTAATTCCAATACACTTCGAACTCCTCTACTTTCCCCACCTTAACTCTATTATTATATGTATAAATTATTCCTTTATGTGGAGAAGGAAATGGCAACCCACTCCAGTCTTCTTGCCTGGAGAATCCCAGGGACAGGGGAGCCTGGTGGGCTGCTGTCTGTGGAGTCACACAGAGTCGGACACGACTTAGCAGCAGCAGCAGCAGTAGCAGCAGCAGTCTCTTGATGAAATTCACTTTCATTAAGCCGTCTAAATATGCCATCTACTTTCTGCCATGTCCTTGACACGTACAGGAGAGAGTGAGAGAGAGATAATTCACAGACCGTAAAATTTGCCATTTAAAATGTACAAATCAGTAGTGTACAAAGTAGTGGTCTTTCAGTATATTCACAAGGTTGTGCAACCGTCATCATCTAATTCCAGAATGTCTCATCACCTTAAAAAAAAACCACAAAAAACTCGTATCCCTCCTTTCTCTCTACTCCTACTTCCTGGCAAACACTAATCTCCTTTCTATATCTATTCTGCATATAAATGGAATCATATGATATATGACTTTTTTGCCTTTTTTTTTTCATTAAGCATAATGTTTTCAGGGTTCATCCATGTTGTAGCATGCATCAGTACTTCATTCCTTTTTGTGGCCTAATGATTTTCCATTGGATCACATATTGTTTATCCGTTTATTGGCTGATGTATATTTAGGTTGTTTCCACTTTTTGGCTATTATGAATAATGCTGATATAAATATTCATGTACAAGTTTTTGTATGAATGTATATTTTTAATTCTCCTTGGTATAGCAATGTGTGAGGATGAGAATTTCTCCACATCTTTGCCATCACTTGTTATTTTTCGGTTTTTAATTATATCCATCTTAGTGTGATGTGGTATCTCATAGTTTGATTTGTGTTTGCCTCATAACTGGTATCATCTTTTGATGTACTTAGCCATTTGTATAACTTCTTGGGAGATATTGTTCAAATCCTTTGACCATTCTTTAGTTATTTATCCTTTTATTGTTAAACTCTAAGGATTATCTTCTTATTATTGATTGCAGATATTTTTCTCCTGTGGGTTGTTTTTAATTTCTTGATAGTGTCCTTGGACATACTAAATTTTTCATTTTGATGAAGACTCATTTATCTATTTTTTTTCTTTTGGTGTCATATTTAAGAAATTATTACCTAATATGAAGTCATAATGATTAACAATTAGATTTTCTTCTAAGAGTTTTATTACTTTAACTCTTACACTTAGATCTTTGATTTATTTTGATTTAATTTTTGTATGTGGTGTGAAGTAATGGTGAAAGTTCCCTATTTTTCGTTATATAGCCAAATGTTCTAGCAGGACTTTTTGGAAGTATTATTTCTCCATTGAATGGTCTTGGAATCTTTGGCAACAATCAAATGACCTTAGATGTACGGGTTTATTTTGGACTGTCAATTCAATTCTATTCAATGTCTGGTCTTATACTAATACCACATTGACATGATTATTTTAGCATTATATTAGGTTTTGAAATAAAACCATGACTCCTCCAACTTAAAAAAAAATATTGAGCTGTTTGTGTTCTCTGCAATTCTATATGAATTTTAGGCTCAGCTAGTCTATTTCTATAAAAAAGGTTGTTGGTATTTTGATGGGCTTTTTGTTGAATGTATAGATCAATTTTAAAAGCCTCTTGATGAAAGTGAAAGAGGAGAGTGAAAAGGTTGGCTTGAAGCTCAACATTCAGAAAACCAAGATCATGGCATCTGGTCCCATCACTTCATGGGAAATAGATGGGGAGACAGTGGAAACAGTGTCAGACTTTATTATTTTGGGCTCCAAAATCACTGCGGATGCTGATTGCAGCCATGAAATTAAAAGACGCTTACTCCTTGGAAGGAAAGTTATGACCAACCTTGATAGTATATTAAAAAGCAGAGACATTACTTTGCCAACAAAGGTCCGTCTAGTCAAGGCTATGGTTTTTCCCGTGGTCATGTATGGATGTGAGAGTTGGACTGTGAAGAAAGCTGATCACCGAAGAATTGATGCTTTTGAACTGTGGTACTGGAGAAGACTCTTGAGAGTCCCTTGGACTGCAAGGAGATCCAGCCAGTCCATTCTAAAGGAGATCAGTCCTGGGTGTTCATTGGAAGGACTGATGCTAAAGCTGAAACTCCAATACTTTGGCCACCTCATGCGATGAGTTGACTCACTGGAAAAGACTCTGATGCTGGGAAGGATTGGGGGCGGGAGGAGAAGGGGACAACCGAGAATGAGATGGCTGGATGGCAACACCGACTCAATGGACATGAGTTTGAGTGAACTCCGGGAGTTGGTGATGGACAGGGAGGCCTGGCGTGCTGTGATTCATGGGGTCGCAAAGAGTCGGACACGACTGAGCGACTGAACTGAACTGAACTGATGCATCAATTTAGGTAGCAATGCCCCCAGTATTTGATAATATTAATCTTCTGTTGTATGAACACATAGTATCTTTCCATTTATTAGGCCTTTTATTTCTTTGAACAATGTTTTGTAGCTTTTGGTGTACAAGCCTGGCACTTCTTTGATTGAATTTATTCTTAAGTATCTTTGCTCTTTGTATGCTATTATAAAAGGAATTATTTTTTCTACTTCATGGTTAAATTATTCATTACTGTTGTGCAGTTGACTTTGTATATCGATCTTGTACCTTGCTGAACATATGTCCAATGCCATTTTAAATGTAAATATACTGAAGCTTTAATACAAAATATGGAATTATTCAGAGTAAAGAGCTTGATTTAGATATGATATTTTTTCCAAAGAATACAGGCATACCTCAGAGATATTGAGGATTTGGTTTTAGACCACAGCAGTAAGAAAGAAAAGAAAGTGAAGTCGCTCAGTTGTGTCCGGCTCTTTGCGACCCCATGGACTGTAGCCCACCAGGCTTCTCCATCCATAGGATTTTCCAGGCAAAATTACGGAGTGGTTTGCCATTTCCTTCTCCAGGGGATCTTCCCGACCCAGGGTTCGAACCCAGGTCTCCCTCATTGTACGCAGACACTTTTTCCTCTGAGCCACCAGGGATGTCACTTTAGACCACAGCAGTAAAGTGAATATCATAATAAAGTGAGTCACACAAATTTTGTGGTTTCTCAATGTAAATGAAAGTTATGTTTACACTATACTGTGCAGTGTTCACTATACTATTAAGTGTTCAGTAGTATTATGTCTAAAAAAAGCAATGTTCAGTTCAGTCTCTCAGTCGTGTCCGACTCTTTGCGACCCCATGAATCACAGCACGCCAGGCCTCCCTGTCCATCACCAACTCACGGAGTTCACTCAAACTCATGTCCATCGAGTCGGTGATGCCATCCAGCCATCTCATTCTCTGTCTTCCCCGTCTTTTCCTACCCCCAATCCCTCCTAGCATCAGAGTCTTTTCCAGTGAGTCCACTCTTTGCATGAGGTGGCCAAAGTATTGGAGTTTCAGCTTTAGCATCAGTCTTTCCAATGAACACCCAGGATTGATCTCCTTTAGAATGGACTGGTTGGATCTCCTTGCAGTACAAGGGACTCTCAAGAGTCTTCTCCAACACCAGAGTTCAGAAGCATCAATTCTTTGGTGATCAGCTTTCTTCACAGTCCAACTCTCACATCCATACATGACCACGGGAAAAACCATAGCCTTGACTAGACGGACCTTGGTTGGCAAACTAATGTCTCTGTTTTTTAATATACTATCTAGGTTGGTCATAACTTTCCTTCCAAGGAGTAAGCATCTTTTAATTTCATTTCTGTAATCAGCATCTGCAGTGATTTTGGAGCCCCAAAAAATAAAGTCTGACACTGTTTCCACTGTCTCTCCATCTATTTCCCATGAAGTGATGGGACCAGATGCCATGATGTTCGTTTTCTGAATGTTGAGCTTCAAGCCAACCTTTTCACTCTCCTCTTTCGCTTTCATCAAGAGGCTTTTGAGTTCCTCTTCACTTTCTGCCGTAAGGGTGTTGTCATCAGCAAAAGCAATGTACATACTTCAATTGAAGATAATTTATTACTGAAAAACGGTAACCATCATCCAAGCCTTCAGCAAGTGATAATCTCATTGCTGGTGGAGGATCTTGCCTCAGTGTTGATGGCTGCTGACTGCTTATGGTTGGGGTGGCTGTGACAGTCTCTTAAAATAGGACAACAATGAAGTTTGCCACATTAACTGACCCTTTTATGAAAGATTTCTCTGTGGCATGCAGTGTTGTTTGATAGCATTTTCCCCACAGAACTTATTTCAAAATTTGAAATCCATCCTCTAAAATCATACCACTGTTTTATCAGCTAAGTTTATGTAATGGTTTTAGATCCTTTGTTGTCGTTTCAGCAATCTTCATAACATCTTCACACGAGTAGATTGTAGCTCAAGAAACTACTCTTTGCTTATCCATAGAAACAACTTCTCATGTGTTAGCGTTTGATCACCTCTAAAAAAATACTGCTGCAATTCAGTCGTATCATCAGACTCTACTTCTAATTCTAATTCTCTTACTATTTCTGCCACATGTATAATGACTTCTTCCACTAAAGTCTTGAACTCTTCAAAGTCATCCACGAGGAGGGAATCAACTGCTTCAAAATTCCTGATAATATTGATATTTTGACCTCTTCTCTTGAGTCTTGAATATTCTTAACGATGTCTAAAATGGTGAATCCTTCACTTCCTATTGGAGGAATCACTCTCTATGGCAGTTATAGTCTTATGAAATGTATTTATTAAATAATAAGACTTCAAACTTTAAATTACTCCATAAGCCATGGGCTACAGAATAGATGTTGTGCTAGCAGGTCTGAAAACAACATTAATTTTGCTTTATATCTCCTTCAGAGCCCTTGGGGGACCAGGTGCATTGTCAGTGAGCTGTTATGTTTTGAAAGAAATTTTTTTTCTGAACAGTAGGTCTCTATAGTAGGCTTAAGATACTCAGTAAATCATGTTGTCAACAGATGTTCTGTCATTCAGGCTCTATTTTTCCATTTATAGAGCACAGGCAGGGTAGATGTAGCATAATTCTAAATGGTCCTAGTGTCTTGGAATGATAAATGGGCATCAGCTTCAATTTTAAGTCATGAGCTGCATTCACCTCTAAAAAGAGAGTCAGCCTGTCTTTTGAAGTTTTGAAGCCCTACCTTGACTTCTCCTCTATAGCTATAAGAGTTCTAGATGGCATCTTCTTCCAATAAGAGGCTGTTTTGTCTACAATAAAAGTCTGTAGTTTAATGCATCTTAGCTAGATCTTCTGGATAAGTCGCTGCAAATTCTGCATTAGCACTTGCTGCTTCATCTTACACGTCTGTGCTATGGAGATGGCTTCTTTCCTTCAGTCTCATTATTGGATCTCTCCTAGCGTCAAACCTTTCTTCTGCAGATTCCCCATCTCTCTGAGCCTTTATAGAATTGAAAGAAGTTGGAGCCTTGCCTGGATTAGGCTTTAGCTTAAGGGACACTTGTACCTGATTTAGTCTTCTACCCAATCCACTAAAACTGTTTCCGTATCACTAATAAGACTGCTTCACTTCCTTATCATTTGTGTGTTCATTGGAGAAGCACTTTTAGTTTTCCTCAAAGACTTTTCGTTTGCATTTACAACTTGGCTGATTGGTTCAAGAGGGCTAGCATTCAGACTTCCTCAGCTTTTGACATGCATTCCTCACTAAGCATAATCATTTCTAACTCTTGATTTGAAGTGAGAGATATGCAGCTCTTTCAGTTGAACAGTTAGGGTCCATTGTGGATTATTAACTGGCCTAATCTGAATAATGTTGTGTCTCAGAGAATAAGGAAGGCTGAGGCGAGAAAGAGTGGTAATGACTGGTCAGTGGAGCAGTCAGAGCACATATATTTATCAATTCAGTTCACCATCTTATATTTTTATGTTATTATAAAATTATATTATTATGTTAATATAATATACATCATATTATTATGTTAATATAATATAATGGAGAAGTTTGAAGTACTGTAAGAATTACCAAAATGTGACATAGAGATAGGAAGTGAGCAAATGGTGTTGGAAAAATGGTGCCTAGAGACTTGCTCCATACAGGGTTATCACAAAACTTCTAAATTTGTAACAAATGCAGTATCTGTGAAGCAAAATAAAACAAAGTGAAATAAAACAATATATACCTATATACACTTAACACATTAGATATATTAGACTGTGTGTTAGTCGCTCAGTTGTGTCTGATTCTTTGCGACCCCATGGACTGTAGCCCACCAGGCTCCTTTGTCCATGGGATTCTCCAGGCAAGAGTACTGGAGTAGGTTGCCATTTCCTTCTCCAAAAAGGCTGATAAAAGTGTGTAAAATCAAGATGATAACCGTACTTAGCAACACAGTTGTAATAAAGCATCACTGAGATCTGAGGAAGTATTATCATCTTAGGAGTTCCTGCTTTGGACTGACTAGGAAGAAAGTTAAAAGAATAAAACCTTCAATCCTCAACTTAGATAAATAAGGCATTTATTGAATACCAATCTGTGTGCTTTGTGTATGTAAACATCTTCATCATAGCTCTGTAATGTAGATGCTACAATTATTCCCATTTTACACATGAGGAAATTGGGGCACAGAGAAGTTAAATAGCTTAGGCAAGTTGACATGGCTGGAAGTTGGTGAAGCCAGTATTTGAAATCTGACAATTTGATTCAAATTTACATATGTTTAACCTCTACGTCATTCACACTGCCTCTTGAAATAGTGTGGAAACAGATATGCAAAGTAGCTCCTCCCAGTGGATGGAGTGTAGTTAGAATTTTTCGGTACTTTCATTGTCCTTCCTTGATTACAAAGAACACCAAAATATCTGACCACCCTGAGGATTATAAAACCCATCTTGACAAGAGGGAAATGTCCTCTGAGCACAGTCAGTGTCATAAGCCTGTTGTTTTACGTTAAAAAAAAAATAACCCTTTGTTTTAGAACAATTTTAGATTAACAGAAAAAAATCCAAAAATAGTATAGAGAGTTCCCATATACTCTTTTCTTGCTTTCATGGTCTCTGATAAGAAGTCCAACATAGTTCTAATCTATTTCCTATTGTTTTTGTTCAGTTGCTAAGTCCTGTTTCACTTTTTTGTGACTCTAGGGACTGTAGCCCATGAGGCTTTTCTGTCCATGGGATTTCCCAGGCAAGAATATTGGAGTAGGTTGCCATTTCCTTCTCCAGGGGATCTTCCTGATCCATGGATCGAATCTGCATCTCCTGCATTGGCAGGTGGATTCTTCTACCACTAAGCCACAGGGAAGCCCCCCTTTTCCTCTTGTTTAGGTATAGTTTTTCTCTTTTATATTTTTTTCTTTGTCTTTGGTTTCTATAGTCAGAATGGCCAGTTGTGGATTTTTTTGTACTTATCCTGCTTGATGTTCACTAAAGATTCCTAAGTCTGTGGTTTGGTGTCTGTAGTCTAATTTTGGAGAATTCTTGGCCATTATTTGCTGTTCTAGTCACTCGGTTGTATCCGACTCTTGATGACTGCATGGACCTGAAGCATCTCCTGGAATTTGCTCAAACTCATTTCCACTGAGTCTGTGATGCCATCCAACCATCTCGTCCTCCGTCATCCCCTTGTCCTCCTGCCTTCAATATTTCCCAGCATCAGGGTCTTTTCTAGTGAGTCAGCTCTTCGCATCAGGTGGCCAAAGTATTGGAGCTCTAGCATCAATCCTTCCAATGAATATTCAGAGTTGATTTCCTTTAAGATTGACTGTTTTGATTTCCTTGCTGTCCAAGGGACTCTCAGGAGTCTTCTTCAGCACCACAACTCAAAAGCATCAATTCTTTGGTGCTCAGACTTTTTTATTGTCCAGCTCTTACATCTGTACATGACTACTGGAAAAACCATTGCTTTGACCAGAGGGGCCTTTGTCATCAAAGTAATGTCTCTGCTTTTTAATATGCTGTCTGGTTTTGTCATTGCTTTTCTTCCAAGGAGTAAGTGTCTTTTAATTTAATGGCTGTAGTCATCATCTGAAGTGATTTTGAAGCCCAAGAAAATAACATTGTCACTGTTTCCATTGTTTTCCCATCTATTTGCATGAAACGATGGGACTGGATGCCATGATCTTCATTTTTTGAATGTTGAATTTTAAGCTAACTTTTTTACTCTCCTCTTTCACCTTCATCAAGAGGCTCTTTAGTTCCTCTTCACTTTCTGCTGTAAGCGAGGTGTCATCTGCATATCTGAGGTTATTGATATTTTCCCCACAATCTTGATTCTAGCTTGTGATTCATCCAGCCCAGCATTTTGCATGATGTAAACAAGTTAATTAAGCAGGGTAAAGTATATAGCTTAGACATACTCCTTTCCCAATTTTGAACCAGTCTGTTGTTCCATGTCCATTTCTAACTGTTGCTTCTTGACCTGCATATAGGTTTCTTAGGAGGCAGGTAAGGTAGTCTGGTATTCCCATCTCTTTAAGAATTTTCGAGTTTTTTTGTGATTTACACAATCAGATGGTTTTAGCGTAGTCAGTGAAGCAGAAGTAGATGTTTTTCTGGCCATTATTACTTGAAATGTTTATTTTGCTTCATTTTCCCTTCTTTTTATATTCAAATTGTACATATATTACACTTTTTGAAAGTCCCACAATTCCTGAATAGTCTCTTTTTTTTCATTTGTCTTATTTTTACTTTTTCATTTCAGTTTGGGAAGTTTGTACTGACCTATATTCAAGCTTATTGATTCTTTCCTTTGCCATGCTCAATCTGCAGATAAACCCACCAAAGGCATTCTTCATTTCTTTTACATTTTTTGATGTCCGATGCTTCTTTTTTTATTTTCTTTAATTTTATTTATTTATTTTTGGCTATTTTGGGTCTTCTCTGCTGCTTGGGCTTTTCTCTAGTTTCAGTGAGTGGGGCCTGCTCTCTAGTTGCAGTACACAGGCTTCTTGTTGCAGTGGCTTCTCTTTTTGCAGAAGAGAGGGCTCTAGGGAATGTGGGCTCAATAGCTGTGTTTTCTGGGCTCTGGAGCACAGGCTCAATAATTGTGGCACACAGGCTCAGTTGCTCCGAGGCATGTCGGATCCTCCTGGATCAGGGATCAAATCCGTATCTCCTACACTGACAGGCGGATTCTTTACCACTGTACCACCAGGGAGACCCTTCTTTTTGATTTTTATTTCTTAGGATTTCCCTTTCTCTGCTATGGTACTCATTTATTCTTGTATGTTGTCTGCTTTTAAAATCAAAGCCCTAATCTATTTATTCTGCTTATTTAAAATTCACTAATAATTCTAACATATGTGTCATATCTGAGTCTATACGTTGTCTCTTTCGACTTGGTTGTCTTTTCTTGTACCATAATTTTTTGTTGTTGTTGAAAATCAGATATGATATGTTGGGTAATAGGTACTGAGGTAAACAGGTCTGTAGTGTGGTGATTTATGCTAATCTGGCTATAAGTTGGTCTGCGTTTATCATTTGCTATAGCTATAAGTACAAGAATTTTCATGTTCTTTTTGTATCTACCCTATTGACTTTCAGTTCAGTTCAGTTCAGTCGCTCAGTCGTGTCCGACTCTCCGCGACCCCATGAATCACAGCACGCCAGGTCTCCCTGTCCATCACCAACTCCTGGAGTTCACTCAAACTCATGTCCACAGAGTCGGTGATGCCATCCAGCCATCTCATTCTCTGTCGTCCCCTTCTCCTCCCGCCCCCAACCTTTCCCAGCATCAGAGTCTTTTCCAGTGAGTCAACTCGTCACATGAGGTGGCCAAAGTATTGCAGTTTCAGCTTTAGCATCAGTCCTTCCAATGAACACCCAGGATTGATCTCCTTTAGAATGGACTGTTTGGATCTCCTTGCAGTACAAGGGACTCTCAAGAATCTTTTAGGCTTCCCTAAATACTTCTCAGACAGAGTCAGCATTTTGTAGCCCAACTATAATCTTCTGTTGCTATACTCAAGCCCTACTGATGTGAATTAACTATTCCCTGCCATATCTTTCGGAGAAGGCAATGGCAAGCCACTCCAGTACTCTTGCCTGGAAAATCCCATGGATGGAGGAGCCTGGTGGGCTGCAGTCCGTGGGGTCGCTAAGGGTCGGACACAACTGAGCGACTTCACTTTCAATTTTCACTTTCACACATTGGAGAAGGAAATGGCAACCCACTCCAGTGTTCTTGCCTGGAGAATCCCAGGGACGGGGGAGCCTGGTGGGCTTCCGTCTATGGGGTCATACAGAGTCGAACACGACTGAAGTGACTCAGCAGCGGCAGCAGCAGCCATATCTGTAAACAAAGGATGTTGCAGCCATCAAGCCACCACATTACAGATGCCCCAATAGTGAGCCCAGAGGAAACTCCAGATACATGCAGGATGCCCACCATCTAGCAGTCAATTGCTCCAGCCACCTCCTATAGTGTACCCCAGGAGGCTCAGGATTAGAAAGCACATGATGTTGGCCTCAGCTCACTGAGGTGCATATCAAAGGAATGATTTTAGTGAGCCTAGACTCTTGCATCTTCCCATAAGTAGAAAAGCACTGAATTCCTTAACTTGAGATACCTGTTTTCTTTTATTAACAGTAATCATTTGATATTCTGAATACCTGGTCTTCTGTTGCAAAAACTCCTATATATTCTGGCTTCCTTCCTTGCCTCTTTGAAACAATTTCCCTGTGTTATCTGAGATGCTGTCCCCTGGGCTCAAAGTCCTCAAATGTCCACGAAGTAAAACATAACTTTTAGTTGTGCATTTTTTTTTTCAGTCCACAATATGATAAGACATGGAAGAGGGGAAGAATTCTTTTAGCTGATCTATATTTTAGGGCTGTGTCTCTCCAGGGGTATAACGTTGTCCCCTTGTCTCCTCTCTCCTTCTCTGGCTTCAGGATTCTTATTCTATTTCGTTGAATCTCTGATTCCTAGCTTGTTTGTTTTTGCCTTCCTTAGATGGAATAGGAAGGCTGGAGAGAGCTGGAGTTGGAGGAAGTTCCTTCTCTCAGCTGGGATGAGCCTAAGGCAAAGTCTTTTCTCCCTTCATTTTTAGGCCTTTCTTAGGAAGAAGAGTTTGATTGTGTTTCACCAAGATTATTCTTCCCTGGTTTTGCCAGAGCCCTGAGGGATCTTTCTTAGAATTTCACTGTGAGAATCTGGTGGGGTTCCTTGAGGTAAAATGTGTGGGGTCTCCCCAACACTGTGGCTCCCCAAGTTTCTCATTTTCACACTAGTCTACTCAGCCTCCAGCAATTTGTCAAAATTACCATATAAGCGTTCCTATCAGTTTATGGCTTCGGCGGCTTCTATTCCAGGCAAGCAGCTCTTGGCTCTGGATTTGCCGGTCTCTCCAGATTTCTGGGTGGCAGTTTGCCCTGCCTCCTCAGTTCTCTGTGGTCCATGAAATCACTGCTTTTCAGTTTATTCAGGTTTTTATTATTGTAAGGACGTGAGTAATGACTTCCAAATTCTTCATATGTCTGAACTGAAAGTAGAAGTCAGGCATATATTTTTAAAATTCTGAAATACACAATATTGGTGAGCTTTGGAAAAAGTAAGAATAGAAAATTAAAAGCAATGAGAGTCTTTTCTAGCTTAAATAGGAAGGCACATGTAATAATTTGATCTGTGTCTGTACGTGTAAACTGAATTGGTGAACTATATAAAATTGTACTCTTCCTCAAAAATTCACATGAGCCATACTTCCAATGTGGGTAATCAGTGGATTTCCCTATTTTGCTTTCCATCCGTATAACATACTACTTTGATGTCTATTTGACTAGAGAAAGGGATTTTTTCCTAGCAAGCAGCATACAAATCAGTGATTCAGAAAGTTTGCCATGGGATTTGTTTTGTAAGGATATTATTATTTTGTATGTAAAGCAGTCTTCAAAATGCCACACTGATCCCAGTTTCACTGAAAAGTCATATGCTGATGCAAACCTTCTGTTCGCACAGTGGCTGCCTTTTAGTACATCAAACCCTAGTGAACACCATTAGATCAAATGACTGTAAAAGGTCTTAAGTGGAATGATTTTGATCTGCTCTACACGTTTCCCACTGGATTTTTTGTCCACATTACATAATCACTGTACATTTGGCACAGTATGTTGCCTTTGAAAGAGCTTCAAGATTAAGGAAGCATGAAGACAGAATTGCCCACAAAATCAGAAAGGAGTACTAGAAATATATATGCTGCAAAAACTAAAACCTTCCTTCCCCCTTCATTGTAAACTCAAAGCTCATGCTGAGCTTTATGATTAAGGACTCAACTTAGATAAGCATTAAAGGCTGTTTCACATGATTTGTCCTCTGATTTGGCTGGGCATTAGTATTAAAAAATCTATCAGGAAAGAATTCTAAAATTCTTACCCATGGACAGAAAATAGTTCTATTTACTTTAGGTGGTCGATAAGCATAAACATGAAAAATCCTTTGTCAGTTTGTATATAACAGATTAGTATGAGAGTTTTAAGGTAGTATAACAGCAAAAGATGACCCTATGGATGTGGATAGTCTTAGAGGCGATGTTCACAACTGAGCAAACATTAAGTATACTCCAAATTGAGAAGATGACTTGCCTATATCCTCTAACATACATCATCCCTTTTTCTTATCCCATATCCACTCTTCCAGTGTAAATTAGATTCAGTAAAGGTATAGCGACAGCCATGTTAGAAACTTTGGAATATGCTCAGAAGTCACCTTTGAAATCACCAGAAACGTCTGCCTTCACTTTTTTCTTTTACAAATAAATGGACTTCCAAGTTCAAATGTTTTGTTCACTAAAATGGCACCACAGTAGTTCCATTGTTGTTTAGAATTATTATTATAAAAGCATAGCTTTATTTACAACCTATTTCCATCATTATTAATAATATTATTTTCATAGGTAATAGAAGTTAGGAGGTCCAAGGTATCACATCAGGATAAACATTTTAGAAAATAAAACTTTGTTGGGAATAGTCTATTGGAATATCCAAAGATGGATTAGAGTCAGCTTTTACTAGCTCATGAGAATCAGTTAAATTTTCAGTAATTTTGAAAACTAGTTTTTCAATAGGCCATTATTAGAAATTAAAATATTCAGGCTTACATTAAATAAATGTTAAAGTTAATAAATATAAAATCATCATTTCCTAATTTACTGCAATTTACTTTTATCTATGTGCTGGAGATTATTTATAGCTACTGTATCACACAATGGAATTGCTATGCAGTAGTGTGTTACTGGACATTTTTTCCCAACACCCTGTTCATCAGTGTCACATTGGTAACTTGAAATCGGCTGTGGTGGGTGTATTTACATCACAGAAATCACCAAATGCTAATAATAGGGGATTGAATTACTATTTTGTTGTTTGTACAAGCTCACGAAAGTGATGGGCAAAATGTTAACAATGCATATTAAATTTATGCCTTGTGTGTGTTTGTTATACTTTAAATAGCACCAAAATAGAAGAAATATTCTTGTAGTGTAGAAAACTGTTATCCAATTTGGCAAAAAACTTGTTCACATGTTACTGATCGAGTCAATGACATTCTGATATATGAATTCATTATATCACCTTCATTTTATTATCATTGGTAAGTTTTGTGCTATGCCATCTTTATATTGGTAAAACTTATTACAAAAAAACCCACCTCATATATGTAGGTATGGAAATCTCTGGTGGCTCAATGGTAAAGAATCTGCCGGCCAATGCAAGAGATGCAGGGTGGATTCAGATTCAGGTCTGGAAGATCCTCTGGAGAAGGGACTAGTTACCCACTCCAGTAGTCTTGCCTGGAAAATTCCAAGGACAGAGGAACCTGTCTGGCTACAGTCCATGGGGTCACAAAAGAGTCGGATGTGACTGAGCAGACAAAAAAGCAGAAGAGTATCTGAGAAAACATGAGGGTGGGGCTACATTTGACCAATTCTGTTTCAAAACGGTGATAATGACCTCAACACACTGTACGTACGACAGAGGATGAGATGGCTGGATGGCATCACCGACTCGATGGACGTGAGTTTGGGTGGACTCCGGGAGTTGCTGATGGACAGGGAGGCCTGGCATGCTGTGATTCATGGGGTAGCAGAGAGTCGGACACGACTGAGCGACTGAAATGAACTGTAAGGAAAAGAACATTTCTTGACAAAGAATTGCTTAGCTTCATGAAGTAAACTTTATTGAGGTGCCAAACTGCTGTTTACTTTTCCTAAAGTAGCATGAACTCCTTTTTTTTTCAGTGTAGGGGCTCCATATTTGTAAAAGTTATTCAGCAGCAGGACACTTACTTCACCTTTTAGGCTCCTCCTGTGAGTGCTGTTTTGATGACTATTCTTCCTTTACAGAATCCTGGGCGCCTTTCTGAGCCATCATTCAGGGGCCCTTGTCTGTGATAGCAGTTACTTATCTGTTTACATATACATGTACATTTACATATAAATTTGGGCAAATTTACTTTTCAAAGCTAATAGCATTTCTTAAAATTTAGTTTAATTTTTTTACATATATCAGCATAACAAGAATTGTTACCCCCTGCCCCCAGGTACTTTTCTAAGCCAATGTGAGCTTTCTCCTACCCCTGCTGGGTCTACTATATGGCCAAATGGTTCAAAATAGGAAAAACAAAGGAAAGAAAAAAAGCAGATTTAGAAATCATTAGATTGTGATACTGCAGAGTTAAATGATGGTTTTCTCATATGGTTCCTCTAATTCTTTCTATGTCTGAACCAGGCAAAGGGTAATAGAGAGATGGAGAAAAAAGCTTCATCCTAGGGCATACAAGAGACGGCAATGGCAAGCCACTCCAGTACTCTTGCCTAGAAAATCCCATGGATGGAGGAGCCTGGTAGGCTGCAGTCCGTGGGGTCGCTAAGGGTCGGACACGACTGAGCGACTTCACTTTCACTTTTCACTTTCCACTTTCATACATTGGAGAAGGAAATGGCAACCCACTCCAGTGTTCTTGCCTGGAGAATCCCAGGGACAGGGGAGCCTGGTGGGCTTCCGTCTATGGGGTCACACAGAGTCGGACACGACTGAAGTGACTTAGCAGCAGCAGCAGGGCATACAAAATTATCCCCCACCCCCTCAGGCCTTTTGTTTTAGGCCCCCAAAAATCTAATATTAATAGGGATCACTGTGTAGAGGACATTTTTCCTAGAGAGATCTCTCTTTCACTGTGGCAAACACTTAATGCTTTGCCTAGAGTGTCCTAAACTGTAAAATGAAGAGCTGTTTTAGAATGGCTGTATCCCATGCTTGAACCAGTTCTCACATTCTATTGTTGAACACTTTCACCGGGACAAATACTATTAGGAAAATTTTCTCAGTGTTGATTTCTTTGTAGAAACAGCTGGGAAATTGTGAACATGGAATTGACTGATTGTGGGCTAAACCTTAGAACTGTGTTCAAGACCCTACTCTAGTTCAGTCCAGCCATTTCCACAGTCTCTCTGAATTGGTGATGACTTTTTACATGTCTCCTTGTAACAAAAACTTGTGAATTAGTACACAGTGTACCAGTTCAAGTGTTGTAACAGTTCTTAAACCTCTATCCTGCTAGAATGAATAGTTGAGGGTATTGGGTGATATTGGCAGGTAGGCATTTAAAATGTGCTTTTTGAATAACTGACATACAAGGATCACAATAAAAATACAAATTATAAGATATGCAAAATTTTAATCCCATGCTTTTCCCTGATTCTTGGCCCAAAGCCCTCCCTCTAGATGAGTTAATCATCACTTGCATTAATATTATTTTGTGTATATTACCAGGTATGTGTGTGTGTGTTTTAACACAAATAAAAGAAGATATAGATACAAGTTACACATGTAGTTTTACTTTCACTGAGCAATCATACTTATGGAAATCTTTCCTATAAATATATTTCTGAACATGAACATGAGAAATTATTAGGCTCCTTATTGTAGCATACAATGCAGTAATCTGCATTTGTAGAGAAAAACAGAAGGAACTTTTTATGTATTAATATGTTGAAATGGAAATATTCCAGCAGGTATATATTGTTAATATGAAAAAAATATTGCAATGTGGTATCTATATGTTAACTTTTGTATTATTAAAAGAAAGAAATTATAAAGGCTTTTGGAATGAAAATAAACTTTTAAAAAATAGATTGTTTAGACACAAACCTCAGGGCAGAAACAATTCATTTTATTTTCAAGGGTAGCAGAAAGGATAACACAAACTATTAAATTTATGGATCCCAAGTGGATAATTTTACTGAACTACAGTTCCAAATAATGCAGTAGTGAAAAATTGGGGAGAAATCTAGAAATTTGGTAAATAAATTACGGCATATCTACATAATACCATATTATTCCTTAAAGTGAGATATATAGTATTGAAAAATGCTCTTTTAAATGTAAAATTCATGTAAAGAAAAAAAAGAAGTAGGCCAATCATTGTCTAATGAATTAGTGTAATTAATATATTTGTTAAAGGGTAGTAGAAAATACACAAAGGCTGACAGCAATTGCCTTTGGTTGTGGAGTTATTAGTGATTTTGTTTTCTTAAGCTATTCTTATATTTTCTGAGATTTCAATGCAGATTTTCTATTGCTGGAAGAGATTGGAAAAGTTTATTTGAAAAGGTGATAGAAATATTTCTGGGAGATGGTAATTGAAAAAAATAACTCAAACTTAGTGCTTTTGTTAGTTAAGGGGAGAGAAATATAATTCATTCTTGGCATGAAAGGTGACTCATCTCCCCTCCTTTTCCTGCTTTTCTCTCCTAGTTCAAAGAATGTGAGTCTGTGTAGCTCAGTAGACAAGTAGTTGGTTTGTCATTCGTGTGGTAGATACAATATTTATGGTTATTATCCAACAAAATTATGTTGTTTTAGTAATATTTTATTATACACTTAAAAATATCAAAAAATATTGATCTTGATTCTATTACATTCATCATTCAGGGATGTGTTAAAGCATTTTGCATTCCTTCAAGGCTGATAGTGGTTGATTTAGGCAAAAAGATTATGGATTTGAGAGTCAGTTGCCAAAATTTTTTAAGAAAAATGTCTGCTATGAAATAAAGTATTTTAGTGGTAGAAAGAGGAAAGAGATGGTTGTATAGCTCTACCAGGACTCTTTAACCTTTGTTTACCTGTCCATTTCCACCATCTGAACAGATTGTTTTCACTTACATCTTAGTGCATATCCATCTCTTTCTCTCTATTTGTATAACTCCCTCCAGACTGCTATCATAGTCTTCAGTCTCTCATTTCAAATTGAAGTTATGTTTCCTCGTACTTCTTCACTTCACACAGTTAATCAGTAACCAAATATGGGAGTATTTAGTGCTTGTCTCACTTGTTAGACTGCAAGCTCTTTGAGCATGAGAGACAGTGCCCATTCAGTGAAGTATCCTCAGTGCTCAGTGCATGTAACATATTGTTTTTAAGTGACTGAAACACAAGACTGGCAGAGAACTCTTTTCCCTAATAACCCCTGTTTGAGGTTTCTCAGGCTTCCTAAATTAATCAGCTTTGAGAAATTCCTGGCTATTGTGTCTTCAAATATTTCTTGGGCTTTATGTTCTCTTTACTCTTGTGATTTTGATTATATGTGTGATAGAACATTTGATCATGTCGCTTCTGCCCCGTTGTTCTTTTTTTTTAATCTGTGTGTTTCAGTTTAGATTCTCTATTGACCTGGTTTTCAGTTCTCAGTTTCTGTCTTCTGCTGTGTTCAACCTGTGGTGATATCCATTAACTGAGCTTTTCATATAAGTATATTTTTCATTTCTAGAAAGGCCACTGAATTAAAAAAAAATAGATGTCAGATCTCTATTGAAAATTTTCATATTTTCTTCCATGGTAGCTATTTCTCTATATTTCCTTTAACAAATTAATGAAAGGTGTGTTTAAGACTTTTTCACTGATTTAAGTTTGTGAAGCATCTGTAGGTCTAATATTCTCTTTGTTTCAATGATTTCCAATCAGTTAGCTATGTTTTTAGCATGTCTCACAAATTTTGATTGGATTCTAGACATTGTGAATGACAAATTTTAGGAATTCTAGAAGTTATTTTCCTATAAATAAATGTGGGGATTTAAGGTGGGGAGGGAGAGGGGCAGCTAGAGTAGCAGTTGATTAGTGATCCATAGAAGATTAATTTTAAACTTTGTAAGGACAGACTTAGTTTAGTATGCTAGTATTACGGAGTGGCTCTTGTGCTGTTTTAGTGAAAATCTCAGTTGTTTACAAGCCCCTTTAAATTGGTGAGACTTGTATTTCAAAACTTATCTCGTAAGCATCAAGCAGCTATTGAAATCTTTGCTCAATTCTTTAGTTTCCGAGTTGTTGCTTAATTCTGGAGCGCGTGTGCTGTCTTAGAGTCAGCTAGTGCTTGATGGCTATTTGTGTACATTTGCAGAGGGCTCCCTTCTGTTCAGTTCCTTCTTCTCCAGATTTTCCCTCAATTTGTAGTCACTCTTGCAGCCCTAAATTCTAGCTCTTGTGTGTTTCGTTAATTTACTAAAAAAATCCTATTTCCTGCTTTATCTCTGTTACCTGTACTGTGGCATCAAACTGAAAAGTGCTTTCAGGCAAAGACTCAGATAGATAACTGTGGAACTTGTTTAGTGGGCCCCTCTTCTTTTACAGATATGGTCCCTAAGTTTTCCCCTGCTTTGGATACTTTCCAGTGCCTTCAAATCTTTGTTATATATTGTGTTAGTTTCCTGGGGCTGCCATAACGAAGTGAAGAAACACTTGGATGAGGACAGTACTCAGATTAGGTTAGGGGCCATCCTGATGACCTCATTTTGACATGATTACCTCTAAATATTTCATTTGTATGAAGTTCAAGAACAACCGAAAAGCAAAGTGATTGTGATAGAAGATACAGTAGCAGTTACTTGAGGAAGAAAATTTATGGGGTGAGGAAATCACCCGAGTGGTTGTTACATAGGTGTCTATATTTATGCAGATCCTTGAGTTTAGGATTAGTGTACTTAGTACATCTTAGTGTATGTGGGAGAGGAAGAGTGTCCCTCCATATTTCAGGGGCCCTGTCCAGGAGCAGCAGCTATGTAAATTGAGGGATGACCCAACCCTGAATGCTTGGTGCATTTCCATACTTCTGCCCTCTCTAGGATCTTGGCGCTGGAATTTTCTACTATTGAGTTAGATTTCTAGGCCTTCAAGCATAATTTTATTTTCAAATTAAAGATTTTTTTTTAAATGTAGCTATTCTTATTGTCATCAATGGGAAGGTCTAAGTTATTTAGTTTACTATTGTGGAAACTAAATCTCTACCCACTGGGAATCCTTATAACCACAGAGAATCTCCACAGATATTCAGACATGACTTATTACATCTGACTTTGGGATCTTGTTGATCTTGAAAGTTGAGTGCAAATGGGTTTAAATCTGAACTCATTTTTCCTATATCAAGGCCTTGCCAAGATTCCTATTACCCATCTAATCAGCACAGTTTCTGAATTCTTCTTAAGTTAGATGATCTGATTGTTTCCACACGACTTTACCATTCTTTCTTCTGGAAAAATGACATTGTCCATGCTTCATTCACTTACTTCTCAGCAGTATTCATCTGACAACTTGAAAAATTATCCACCTTTATGATTAAATTGGCCCCTTTAAAAAAATTTTGTTGGTTTTATACCTCTCCTAGTCTAGCATACTTTACTAGTTCAAGTGTGTTCTTATTTGTATGTGGCTTGGACATTTTTCTAAGAATTGTTCCTGTATAGTGTTTTGTAGAAGCTACTGAATTATAAACTTTTCTTGTAAGGAACTTTATGTCATTGTTTCTATATTCCACACAAAACACAAATGCCCAGAACAGATTCTTAGTGTATAATAAATATTCTTAAAAGCTTGTTGGTTGTGTGACATCAGACGATTCAAGTTTGTTCTCTCTTACTGAATTCAATTATATTTAACCCTTGGCAGCAATGCTAAATGTTATTCTGTAAAAATGAATAGTTAGGCTAATTTTTTGCTTTGCGAGGACTGTGTTAAAATGAAAACATTTACTTCAGTCAGTTCAGTTCATTTGCTCAGTCATGTCAGATTCTTTGCGACCCCATGGACTGCAGCACGCCAGGCTTCGTTGTCCATCAACAACTTGTGGAGCTTGCTCATACTCATGTCCATTGAGTCAATGATGCCATCCAACCGTTTCGTCCTCTGTTGTCCCCTTCTCCTCCTGCCTTCAGTCTTTCCCAGCATCAGGTTTTTTTCCAATGAGTCAGTTCTTCATATCAGGTGGCCAAAGTATTTGAGTTTCAGCTTCAGCATGAGTCCTTCCAATGAATGTTCAGGACTGATTTCCTTTAGGATGGACTGGTTGGATCTCCTTCCAGTCCAAGGGACTCTCAAGAGTCTTCTCCAACACCACAGTTCAAAAGTATCAGTTCTTCGGCACTCAGCTTTCTTTAAGGTTCAACTCTCACATCCATACATGACTACTGGAAAAACCATAGCCTTGACCATATGGACCTTTGTTAGCAAAGTAATATCTCTGCTTTTTAATATGCTGTCTAGGTTTGTCATTGCTTTTCTTCCAAGGAGCAAGCATCTTTTAATTTCATAGCTGTTGTCACTGTCCACTGTAGTTTTCGAGCCCACGAAAATAAAATCTGTCACTGTTTCCATTGTTTCCCCATCTATTTGCCATGAAGTAATGGGACCAGATGCCATGATCTTTGTTTTTTGAATGTTGAGTTTTAAGACAGCTTTTTCACTCTCCTCTTTCACTTTCATCAAGAAGCTCTTTAGCTTCTCTTTGCTTTCTGCCATAACGGTGGTGTCATCTGCATATCTGAGGTTCTTGTTATTTCTCCTGGCGATCTTGATACCAGCTGTGCTTCATCCGGCCTGACATTTTGCATGATGTACTCTGCAAATAAGTTAAATAAGCAGGGTGACAATATACAGCCTTGTTGTGCTCCTTTTCCAATTTGAAACCAGTCCATCGTTCCATGTCTGGTTCTAACTGTGGCTTCTTGACCTGCATACAGATTTCTCAGGAGGCAGGCCAGGTGGTCTAGTATTTCGCATCTCTTGAAGAATTTTCCACAGGTTGTTGGGATCCACACAGTCAAAAAGCTTTTGCATAGTCAATAAAGTAGAGGTAGATGTTTTTCTGGAATTCTTTTGTTTTTTTCTATGATCCAACAGATGAAAACATTTACTTAGATGTTCAACTTACATAATAGCTACTTTTGATCTTCAATTTATTCATGACCTTTAAGTTTTTAATCAGAAATCATTCAAGTTACATACAAAATGCTTGAAAATTATGTTCACATTTGTGAAATAAAATGAAAAAAATGAAGATGCAGCTTAACTGTAATGGGGGAATAAAATCTTAAGTCTGAAATGTCCAGGTAAAAGGCATTTTAAAAAATTTAAATCATTCACCTACTCACTAATTTAACATAATCATTATTGAATGCCTACAAGTGCTAGAAGTTGTTTTAGGCACTGCTTTTTTGCCTGACTGAACTGAACTGAACTGAATATACTAGTGACAGAGACAAGGGAAAAACTCAAATTAATGAATTATTTAATGTAGTTTCTAGTAATTGTTAAGTAAGGAAAAATCAAGTAGTTTAAAGGAATTGCAAATGAAAGGGGAGATATCAAAGACTAGTTGGTCAGGAAAAGCCTTTCTAAGTTCATTACCTTTGAATACAGACATGAATAAAATGATGGAACAACTTATTAGAAGATCAAAGACTTGTTCCAGATAAAGAAAACAGCAAGCATTAAGGTACTATGGTAGGAGTAAGCACTGATATATTCAAGGAATTGTAAGAAAGACACTGTAGATAAATTGTCATGTACATGAAGGAACATAACAGGAAAGGAGACTGGAAAAATAGCAAGAACTGAATGATGAAGGTGAGAATTGGGAGTTTTAATTTGGTTCTGAGTATGTTGGATTTCTCTGAGAATAGTTTAGATGGTTAGTAATAAGATGTAATGTGATGGAGGTTTTATAAGTTTCCTCTAGCTACTGTATAGGGGAAAGAGTGGATTCTATAAGTTAAGTTATGAGGCTATTGCAGTAGTTTAAAAGGGAGATGAAGATGACTTGGAATCCAGTGGTAGCCATGGAAGTGGCAAGGTGTGATTAGGTTCATGTTATGCTTTGAAGGAAGAACTGGACAAGAGGAGCCAGACAAGCAGTTTTCAAGGATGACATACAGGTTTTTGTTTCATGCAACTGGAGTAATGATGGATGGTGTCATTCACTGAAGTGAGAATGATGGTAAGAACAAATTAGGGAGATGAAATAGGAGTTCTGGTTTAGTCATGTTACACATAAACTAAAAGATTTCCAGTGGCAGTATTAAGTAACTGTTTGTTGTTTAGTCACTAAGTTGTCCAACTCTTTGTGACCCGATTGGCTGTAGCCAGCCAGGCTCCTTTGTCCATGTCCATGGGATTTCCCGGGCAAGAATACTGGAGTGGTTTGCCATTTCCTTCTGCAGGGGATCTTCCTGACCCAGGATCGAACCCACATCTCCTACACTGGCAGGTGGATTCTTTACCACTGAGCCACCAAGTAAGCCCATATTGTGTAGAAAATTGATGGAAAAATATGGATTTCAAGAAAGATGTTGAAACTGGAGATATAAATTTGAGAGTCATGAGATTAGATGAGAAAATTAAGGAGATATTATAAATAGACTAAAAGAGATGGTTAAAGTCTTGAAATATGCTAACATATAGAGTACAAACCAGAAAGAGAATAGACTGTCAGTAGTTCAGTAATATCAAATGAAAAAAAGTGTTCCGAGAAGTGAAATGTGATCATCTGCACTGAGTTCTATAAAGAAGTGATGAAAGATAAAGATCATTCATTGATTATTGACTTAGCAACACAGAGCTTGTTGATGAACTTAACAAAAGAGGTATCAGTTGGGCTTTAATAAATACTTAAATTTATTTAATAAGTGTTTAATATACATATATTTGTGTATAATATGTAAGCACTGTTATATACGTGTGTGTGTGTGTGTGTATATAGAGAGATTACAACATGACTATGCAAGTGCAAATGATTCGGCAGAGAGAGATAAATAGTGTAGGAGGGAAGGGAGGTAAATGTGAATAAGACCTAGGCACAGTGTGGAGAAGTTAGACTTAACCAGAAGCAGAGACATTTCATTCATTTTATCAGGAGATAGGTCAAATGTATATTGAAATATTTGCAGGAAAGTTGGTAGTTTCTTAAAATTAAAGTTCATTAATGTTAGAGAATCATCAGCTAAGAGTGAGTGGATGGAAGAGGTACTGAAAGTTAAGAGAAAAGGCATGAAATAGTCTGAGAGAATGGGAAATGAATTAACTAGGGAAATATATGATCAGAATGCCCAGCTTTCAGAGGATCTACTTGATATTTGTGGTCACATATTTATGTGAAACCATTCACTGTGGCTTTATGTTTGGAATTTTTTTAAAAAAACAAAATCCCTTTGTGTAATGGATCTAACCAGGTTTGGGGTTTTGCTAAGAGAGTACAATAAAGGGAAGAAGAGCTTTGTAGGCAAAGAAGTAATTATAATACACAATTTGTAGGATAGGACTATGAGAAATGGTGGCTGAGATAGAAAAAATGATGATTGCCTAAAGGGCAGGAGGGCCGGGGTTTCAAGTGGGTCATCTATATGGTTGTTAAAAGATCAGAGCTGAGAGCAGTGGAGGACAGTGAGCCAGCTTCTAAGGACAGTTCTATCACTTGTGTCTAGCACATCATTATATTTCTTCTCTTTCATCTACTCAAGGATATGGCTCTAGCAAGTTTCTCCTCCATATTCTGCCTCCCTTTACAACAGAAAAACTCTTACCAGCTATACATATGCCAGTATTTTTCCCATCATGAAAATAAAAATAAAACAGTGTTAACAACAAGGGTAATGTCTTAACTTCATAGCCCTTTCTAGGTATCTCCTCATTTCCCAACTCTCTCTTTGAGCTGAATTCCTTTAAACCATTGTCCATATTCATTGTTTTCAATTAATCTCTTCCATTTTTCTCTTCAATCTATTCTGATCACAAAGTGTGATAACAATGAAATAGGAGGAATAGATAAAACTTTGGTAGGCAGCTTTAAGATGATGATGATAGATGTTTGATGGCCCGAGCTGAAACAGGGTTTTGAGGGAAAGAGTAGAAGTTTTCTTTATGTAGCAAAAGAAATATCTTCACTTTCAGACTCTCTGTTTTGTGGCATGTGGGAATGAGACGTCCACCACTTGCAAGAGAATCAGGGGAAGTAGAGCCCTTATGGGAAAGCCGGGTTTTGGTTAAAGAGAGGTGATAAATGGAATGTTTAGATAGTTGTGTTCAGAGTGTATACAGATATGTTCATGGCTGATGGCAGGCCATGACTTTCAGAGGGCATATTAAAGGAGTGTGGAGATGGGTGGGATGAGGATTGGGTTAGATTCAAAGATAAATAGAAACGAGAGTTTGGCTGTTGATGAATGACCCAGGAGAATTTGAGTTTTTGCTGAGGACTGAGGTATTAATAGATAGGAATGTAAGCCATGGTAAAATTGGTCCAGATGGTCTTTTAGGGAAGGCCAATATCACTTTAGGGCATTTGTCTTCTAGAGTGATTACCCTAGAGGGGCTGTATATATGCCATGGTAGCTTGGGGTTTGGGATAGGAGGCTAACGGCTCTGGTGTATATCAAGAACATGAACTTAATAAAACACCAGTCTGTGGGCCTCTCATAATTCTGTTGAGGATTATGTATTGGCCAAGGGAATGCTTTATCTCACCAAAAGTCAGAGAGCACCGGAAGTCATATTAATAACTTAAATCCAGGATAACCATGAAATTCGTAGATGGGAGTGGGGAATATCATGGATGAGGAAGCCCATGGAGCTTTGTGGCCATTCTTTAAATCCTGTCAAGAATGTTCAAGTTGTAAGGTGGGAACCTCCATTCATCATCAGGCTCTATCACTTATTCCCAAGATGACATTTGCCTCTGCTCACTCATACATAAAACGGGGCTCAATAGAGTACTTAGCTTTAAGGCTTATTATGAGAATTAGACAAATAAATGTAAAACAGTTAACAGAGTACCATGTAACAAAAAAAAAATACTGAAAACATCTTAGTTGATAAACACTGAGGGCCATATCGCTGATCTCTGTCAGGGGCTTCAGTTCAGTTCAGTCGCTCAGTTGTGTCCAACTCTTAGAGACCCTATGGACTGCAGCACCAGGCTTCCATGCCCATAACCAACTCCCAGAGTTTGCTCAGACTCATGTCCATTGATGCTATCCAACCATCTCATCCTCTGCCGTTCCCTTCTCCTCCTGCCTTCAATCTTTCCCAGCACCAGGGTCTTTTCAAATGAGTCAGTTCTTTGCCTCAGGTGGCCAAAGTATTGGAGTTTCAGCTTCAGCATCAGTCCTTCCAATGAATATTCAGGACTGATTTCCTTTAGGGTGGACTGGTTGGATCTCCTTGCAGTCCAAGGGACTCTCAAGAGTCTACTCCGACACCACAGTTCAAAAGCATCAATTCTTTGGCACTCAGCTTTCTTTAAGGTACAACTCTCACATCCATACATGACCACGGGAAAAACCATAGCCTTGACTAGAAGGACCTTTGTTGGCAAAGTAATGTCTCTGCTTTTTAATATACTGTCTAGGTTGGTCATTGTTTTTCTTCCAAGGAATAAAGCGTCTTTTAATTTCTTGGCTGCAGTCACCATCTGCAGTGATTTTGGAGCCCAGAAAACATAGTGTGTCACTGTTTCCATTGTTTCCCCATCTATTTGCCATGAAGTGATGGGACCAGATGCCATGATCTTTGTTTTTGGAATGTTGAGTTTTAAGCCAGCTTTTTCTCTCTCTTCTTTCACTTTCATCAAGGGGCTTTTTATTTCCTCTTCAGTTTCTGCCATATGGGTGGTGTCATCTGCATATCTGAGGTTACTGATATTTCTCCCTGCAATCTTGATTCCAGCTTGTGCTTCATCCAGTCCAACATTTCACATGATGTACTCGGCAAATAAGTTAAATAAGCAGAGTGACAATATACAGCCTTGATGTACTCCTTTCCCAATTTGGGACCAATCTGTTATTCCATGTCTGGTCTTAATTGTTGCTTCTTGACCTGCATGCAGCTTTCTCAAGAGGCAGGTCAGGTGGTCTGGTATTCCCATATCTTTCAGAATTTTCTACAGTTTTTTGTGATCTACACAGTCAAAGGCTTTGGTATAGTCAATAAAGCGGAAGTAGATGTTTTTTTCTTGAACGCTATTGCTTTTTCAATGATCCAACAGATGTTGGCAATTTGATCTCATGTTCCTTTGCCTTTTCTAAATCCAGCTTGAACATCCAGAAGTTCATGGTTCACATGCTTTTGAAGCCTGACTTGGAGAATTTGGACATTACTTTGCTATCATGTGAGATGAGTGCAATTGTGTGGTAGTTTGAACATTCTTTGGCCTTGCTCTTCTTTGGGATTGGAATGAAAGCTGATCTTTTCCAGTCCTGTGGCCACTGCTAAGTTTTCCACATTTGCTGGCATACTGAGCGCAGCACTTTAGGAACATTATCTTTTAGGATTTGAAATAGTTCAACTGAATTCCATCACCTCCACTAGCTTTCTTCATAGTGATACTTCCTAAGGCCCATTAGATTTCGCATTGCAGGATACCTGGCTCTAGGTGAGTGACCACACCATTGTGGTTATCTGGGTCATGAAGATATTTTCTGTGCTTGGTGGGATCATTGCATCTTATGATTAAAAAGATATTAAAGGTAATATAGCTTAAGGAAATGTAGTCACTTCCAAAACTGGGAATTTTTATTTTATTTATTTTATATCTAAGACATATGTTTTTAAGGAGAACAGTCTGAAATGTTTGTCAAAATTTAGCATATCATTTGTTGATTTTACAGAGCATGAGAAGTAGAAGCTCCACGAGAACAAAGACTTTGCTGCTTTCGTTCATTGCTATGTCCCAAAGATCTTGAACAGTGTGTGGCACATATATTAAGTCCTTAATAGTTCAGTTCATTGTTGAACGAACAAGGTAATATAAATATTCTTTGCAGTTTGATCACTGTGCTAATGTGGACAAGCTTTGGAGGACTTCCTTATCTGGGTAAGTATAATTAATTTGAGCTATTGCATGATCACAGAGTTATATTTCACTTGCGTAAGGGCAGTCAAGTGGCAAATTTGTGGCCTGTCATGAGAAGGGAGGAAAAACTCTACAATTAAAATAAATCCTGATATTAATAACAATAGCTAACATACAGTCTAAAACACATATAAATTCATTAATATGCGCCAACGCTGTTAAAAAAGTAGTTTGCTTATCTAGTAAATGTTCACGTAACCCTGAGGGGGATTTTGTTAACATAATTATAATCACCACCATCATCATTGTCAACATTATCCTATCATAGTTATCATCAGCTTTATCATCTCCGTTTTACAGGTGAATGAATGGAGGTACAGCAGAGTTAAGTTGTTGAAGATCACTCATCTAGTTTGTTGATATATGGCACAGCTGATTTGAATCTGGAAAGTCTGGCTCCCTTTTCCTCTGGCTCATGGTCTAGCATATAGGAAAGATAATATCATTTACTTTGTCTTCTTCATCTCTAAAGGGGAAAGTGAAAGTAGTAGCTATGGCTTTATTGAGTGCTGTCCGTGTGCCAGACACTATATTAAGTAAGTAACTTAGGTTATTTTTGGTCCTCACAAAAGCTCTTCAAAGTGGGAATTATTATCTTCCCTTCTTCACTGAAGAAACTGAAGCTAAGGAGGTCATCATTTCTTTAAGGTCACATAATACATTTATGTAATTCCAAAGTCAGAAACCTCTTTGTGACACTATATCATAAACAGTTTATCAGTGTAAAAAAGGTTTTTTCTTTGAAATTTGCTATAAACTAACTATATGCCTGCTACCATAGTTGTTTCATTTACTCTGTAAGTTTATATTGAGCACTTAAAATATAATAGGAAATCCAAAAATGAAAATGACCCAATCAAATATGAGGCTTTGGTATTTTCTTGTATTTCTTACTGCCTAAATTCTAAACAGCCAATTAATCAATTAATATTTTATATTGGGGAAAAAACCCTCAATGTATGAATCCTGACAGGAATCTACATTTTGCCTCCAATAAGGACTTATGCTAAAGCTGAAACTCTAATACTTTTGCCACCTCATGCAATGAGTTGACTCACTGGAAAAGAGTCTGATGCTGGGAGGGATTGGGGGCAGAAGGAGACGGGGACGACAGAGAATGAGATGGCTGGATGACATCACTGACTCTGTGGACATGAGTTTGAGTGAACTCCGGGAGTTGGTGATGGACAGGGAGGCCTGGCATGCTGTGGTTCATGGGGTCGCGGAGAGTCGGACACGACTGAGCGACTGAACTGAACTGAACTGAGTAGAGATGAAGAAGCTCTTTTCCCTTTTGAAGTTTCTGGAGCTCAAGCATGTAGTCAGTGCTCTTGTCCTGAGACTAGAATACCGAGAAAGTGATGTAAACATCGAAGAGTTGAAAAACTACTCAGGTAGATGCAGTGGGGGTTGAGGATCCAGGGTCAGTGGTGCCATTTGCTGACTTGGACCCATATCGCTTTCATCTTTCAGCCTTGGACATGATTGCATTTGGCTGGCTTCCCTAGTCCTTGGGCCCTTTTTGAGATGGGTTCTCAGGTTTCCTGTTGATCCTATGAGTCATCTGATATTCTTCAATAAATTCATTTTCTACTCAAGTTAGGTAAAGTGCTCTCTGATGCTTGTACATAAGAATGCTGACAAATTTAGGGAGATAAGACATGGACAGAGTTAGAAAAAATAAACAAGAATAATCAAATGTGACAAAAGCCAGAAGAAAAAAATAAAAAAGTGTTATAAAAGTGCAGAATATGACAAGATAATTAGGATTAATGGGATAGTTGCCCTAGTTGACCTTAGATAAGAATATTGAAAGATGGGTATGAAAAGGCAAAGAGGAGAAAAGTAGGCTTAGAGGTGCAATGAGAAGCCCGTATTGGCTGGAGTATAAAATATGTATGATAGAAGAAATGAGTAAATGAGGTCGTACTAGAAAGTTTTTCTAGAAAGCATTTCTCTCCACGCCTAGCCCTTACGCATAACATCTTTCATTCATTCCTTTTCTGGATTCTGATATCTTGCTTCTTCATATTTTTTCAATGTCTGTCTTTACTGACAGAAATACATCATTCCATCATACAAATATTCTCTCGTCTCCTGGCATCTTGAAAAGACAAATATATACATTTCCACTATGTTTTCTTTTCTTTCAAGCTGCAATATATATATTTTTCTTTCCTTTTGACGTTTAATATATTTAAAGAAGAGAGTACATTTTCTTTCTTTATCTCTTTTTTTGGTTTACTTCTGATTTTTTTTTTTTTTAAGAAACGATACACTGAAACTGCTACATCTTTCGCACCCCTTCTCCCTCCTTCCCCACGTGTAACTGCTATCCATAATTTCATGCGTTTATGTTATATAAATAACATGTATATACACTCATAAGCATTAAGTGCTTTTGTTATTGGTAAGTTATTCATTATACAGTATGTGTAACTTTGCAGTTTGCTTTTTCACTCAATATTTTATGAGATGCGTTTTCTTATGTAATAGTTTAGTTCATTAATTTTAACTGCTAAATACTTTTTCTGCTGTTTGAAGAAACCACATCTCAGTTTGCTTTCTACTGTTTACTTGAGTCTTTTGAATATTGTCTGCCTCCTCTGGTCATCACCTGCTAACTGTAGTTATCGCCTGAAACTGCTCCCTTAAAAGTCACCAAATCTAATAGAATATAAAGCACTTTCATTTTAAGCACCCTTACTTTTGGTGCTATTAATTGCTGCCCCATTTTCCTTGAAATTTCCTCATCTCTTGGCTTTGTAAAAATATACCTCTTTTGGTATCTCTGTTTCTTCTCTTTTTGTTGTCTAAATGTAGTGTTCCACAAAGTTCTGTCCTTAGTTTTCCTTTGTCTCTCTCCCTGAACAATCTCATTTGTATTGTGGCTTCACTTCCCAAATGGCTCTCAAATCTATATTCAGTTTGTTTCCAATTTTCTCCTGGCCATTGCCAGCCGGGTGTCATGTTTGACCTAAATTTGCACTTTTTCCTCTCAAATTTGTTCCTTTTTCTCTGCTTACTATTTAAGTGGCAATGGCACCATCTTAACAGTCATCCAGGCTCAAAATCTTGGAATGACTTATAAGTCCCTTGGGCTTCATCAGTTGCCAGGACCTGCAAATTACTGTTCCATTCATTCTGCCAAATTGGTTCCCACTGCCACTGCCCTAGTTTAAACCCCATGACTTCTAGGCTTTTCACAATAGCATGTCTTGTTTCCCTGCTTCTAAGTGTCTTTCCACTTCCCAGGCATCCTCTATCCTGCTTGATTAATTTTCCTAAACTGCAATTCTGTTCATAATATTTCCCTGTTTGAAAGCTTTTAACAGCTCTATATTGCCTATGAAATTAAGTCCAAAATCTTCAAGTTGGAATTCATGCTTCTCTGAAAATTGACTTGTTTACCCTCTATTTATTTATCATTTCTTCATTTAATATGCCACGTATGCTTATCAAATGGAGCATCTCATTGTTCTTATACCTGCCTGAATGGTCTAAGTTAAAGCATGGCAATAAACTACTCCAAAAAACTCAGTGTCTTAAGATAACAAAGATTCATTTCTCACACATCTTGTGTAGTCATTCCCAGTCAGCGAGGATTTTCTCTTTTCATTGCAGTCACTCAGAGACCAGCCTAAGGGAATAGCCCTCATCTTCAATGTTGCCGGTTTCCACATAACAGGAAAGAGTGGAAAGAGTTTAAGGGGAAGATGTCACCCCCAGTTAAATGGTATGGTACCAATGTGACCAAAGTCACCTCAGTTCAAAACCCACTGGCCAGAATTGTTCATTTGGCTCTTACCATAGGAGAAGTTGAGAAAAGCAGACCCACCGTGTCATACAAGGAGAGGAAAACCAGACATTGGTGAGCAGCAGTAATGACCATCACAGTCCTCAAAGGCCTTCTCCATCATTTCCCCCTGTGGATCATTGCTCATGAAATTTAAAATGTTTTGTTCTCCTCTTCCCATGTTCAGATGCTGCTTATCCTTAATCCCCAGTGCAGCTATCATCTCTTCAATGAAATGTTTCCTGATCTTTTCAGACTGATATATTCTCCTCTGCTCAAATTCCCCATTGCTCTTTATTTTGAAATAATCATTGTTCCCTGTTGTTACACAGTTAGATCCTAGAGGTCAGGAAACATATATTATTCCCCATGAACACATGTTTTTTTTTTTCAATTTACACATAAATCCTATAGAAATGTATTCTAATCACTTGGAGATGCATTTCTGGGGGGTGGGGGATGGCTTCTTTTATTATCAATTTATAGGGGAGATATTTAGCTCCTTATATTATCTGTAAGTTGGAGATATATATAATACATGTATATTTATATATCTTATGTATATATACATATAGTTAGCAGCTCCTAGCTACTATGGTATAAATATAGAGTAAATTAATTATGAATCTGCCTTATTCTCACTCTTTTCACTCTGAAGTTGCTGGCAGTGCTATTATAACTCTTTTCACTCTTCTTTTTTGATAAATGGTGTGTTTGACCATTGCCCTTTGGTAGCCGTGAGATAGATAGCCTAGAGATCTTTCGTGAGTTAGATAGTTTAATGGTGTCGGTATATAAAAGACTGACAAGAGGAAAGTTAAAGTACTAAAATCCTGTCCTCTGTCCTGCCCCCCTGCCTCCCTTCTTCCTTCCTTTCTCATTGCTATACCAAAAACGTATTGGGCACTTGTTCTATATCTTGTACTATGATGAAATATAATGTCAGGTTAGGCACAGATCCCTGTCTTGGTGGGACCGTAGAGTCGTTAGAAGGAAGAATGACACACCCAGCCCAACACACACACACATCCCTTCAGTTTCTGACCTGGAAATCGCTATTTCCTCAACTATATCCCTGGCTAATGTCCACCCGTGTTTTAAATACTTGCTTTGATATTTTATCCTTTGGAAAGCTTTTCTTGATTTCTCAAATTAAGTTTTAGCACTTTACTTGTACGGTGGAGAGCATGATTCATTATTTTTGAAGAAAAAATTCAGAGACCAGAGACAACTTTACAGAGAAGACGATTGAAAAACATCTGAAGAGTGGATGGGAGCTTACAACAAAGAACAAGAATGAAGGAACTCATGCTCATCCAGATGTGATCTGTTGAGCATAGACATCTATGAGTACGTTAGTATTACTCAAGATTAAGTTGTAAACAAACATTATGGGAAAAAAAATTTTGCTGATGTGCAGCAACTCAATTCTGGGTGCTATACTATGGGTAACCTCTGAAGTATTTCAGGAAGTGAAGTGAAAGGGTCAGGTTTATTTTTTAGAAACATCACTTTTGCTAAAGTATGGAGGATGTACTTGAGGCAAGCTATACTGAAAGCAGGAGAACTATTAGAAGACATTTCTAAAGCTTAAGAAAGGGATAATTAGATTTGAAAGTCAAATAGGGTTACTTTGAAAGTAACGTGAAATAAATTAAGAAGAAAATAAACATTTAGGTTAAAAAAAGAAGACATTTAGTAGGAAAAGAGAAAATATATACTGATAGCCTGCTTGAAGTAGGCAAGAGAGAGGAAGAAATTGAGAATGTCATTTAGTTTTCTAAATGACTGGGATGAATGAATGGCTGAAGACCACAAATGGAGACAGGATAAGAGGGAAGGCAAGTTTCAAAGCTGAGTTGGTTAAACTGGGAACCCCAGTTTTCTGTCTAAAGAAAGGAGTGGCATTTACTGTCAAGAATAAAATCAGGAGTTGGTTAGGGGTTTTGAGTGGAGTGACACATGTTTTGAATTACTACTGAGGAAAATGGGAGTGGGAGCTAAGAGAGGGCAAGTAAAACCTTTTATGAGCAATGGAGAGAGGTAAGCTGAAGTTGAAGGGTATAGACATTTAGTAGCCCCACTCTGGAGTTGTATTATTATTTTTTAATGAAACTCCTCAGAGTTCAAGAATGGACAATTTGTAGGAATGATCGAGGATTAAAAGATATGACGAAAAGATGTAGTTGCAAAGGAGTTGAGGGTGTTTGTGAATCCATGAAGGGGAAGAAATGAGTCAACTAAGGAATAACATAGAATCATGAGAGGTTCTCAGGATTCTACAATATGGAAGGGTAGGTGTAAAGAAAGGGGTTCTGGAAAGGAGTCAGAAAGGCCAGGGATGATCAGAGAGCAGGAAGCAGACTTTCTGATTCTAAAGCACAGAGAAGTTTCAGTTTCTGAGAAGATGCAGGAAGAGACTTGAAAAGGAACTCAGGGAGAAGAAGAGAGAAAGATCAAGCCCTCTGGCACTGAAGGGGTTGCTGATAATCGGGAAAGGGTATCGGAGAGTTCTGTATGGGCATTGAAATTGTTCGGGATGATAGTAGCCACTTAGGCAGAAAGAAGCTGTGATCCAGGAGATAACCTGGGTGAATTGGGTGAGTTAAGGGTGCTGTAATGAGACAGCAGTGAGTAATGATGCTGTAGTGGGAGGCTAACGGATGACACGTACAAGAAGGGTATGATTTTTTTTGTGAACAGGTAAACTGATCTTTAGTGTAGGAGGATTTGTTTTGGGGGGTCAGAGGGTAAGCCTAAAAGGTCTCTTAGGAGAAAGCTGAACTTTCTTGTACAGAAGGGTCAGAAGGAGGAGGGGGATGGATGAGCAGGGAGATGGGGACAGCTCGTGATGCTGAGGTGAGAGAAGGAGAGTGCTGCAAGGAAAGCAGAGCATCTGGAGAAAAGCCAAAGCTGAACTGGAGTCAGGAGGTGGAGGGAACATGGTGTGTTCTGTAAAGAGGTTGGAAGTGTAGTGTTTATGTCCTGAGATAAAGTTCAGAAAAGAAAGTAGCTCAGAAAATGGAAGGAGGGACAGAGCAGCTGTCATACAAACAGCCAAAGATGGTGCCTGTGGCTCTCACATTGTTTAGTTCTTTATAGCAGGTTAGAACCATTAGCCCAAAGCTGGCACCAAACTCCCGTTCTTACACATCCAATTCCTTAAAATGTAGCCCAAATAAACATAATAAGCATATGTTTAGCTATTTAGAACCTGCCTACTTACAGAGCCTGTGAATCTACACCTGAATGCTAAGCGTGGATAAGACAAACCCTACAGCTGCAAAGGACCCCGCACTACTGCTGCCTTTTGGAGCTCTCTGACCCAGAGACTCCTCACTTTGCTGCTGAGTGAAATCACCTTGATAAGCAAGCCCCCTCTGTGGTTCCCCCTTCTCCACTGGGAGGTCCCTTCTCCTGTTCTCCTCTGGATGGAAGAATTGTGTCACTGACTCTGGAAGGTCTCTTGATGGGACACCCCCTCCATACAGCTCTGCTCAGGCACGATCCATTAAAGATTGTGCGGTACTCTCTCTCATGGCCCTGCCTCTTTCCTGATCCAACTGCATATCCTTGACCTTCCTGGAGCAGAGTGACTGTAGTCAATTACAGGGATGGGTGGAATGAATGTGGTTGATTAACCCTAAACCCAGTTATTCTGATGTTAGACCTTTAGAGGCAAGAGACGGAGAGAAATCTACAGCGGCTTCTTTCTGGTACTGAAAGTGAAAGTGTTAGTCATTCAGTCATGTCCCACTCTATGTGACCCCATGGACTGTAGACCACCAGGCTTCTCAGTCCACGGGATTCTCCAGGCAAGAATACTGGAGTGGGTTGCCATGCCCTTTTCCAGGAGATCTTCCCAACCCAGGGATCAAACCCAGGTCTCCTGCATCGCAGGCAGATTCGTTACTGTCTGAGCACCAGGGAAGCCCCTTTCTGGTATTAGGTATTATAAAATATGAGTACTAAATTAATCAAGGAAAATATAACACTAATTGATAAATAGGGGTGGCTCCTACTCTTTAGAGAAATAAAAGATAATTGTAGGGGTAAGACGATAATAAACTCTGCATTCTTCAATCTAGTTGACATGCTCTTAAAATCATTCATGAGAATATACATGTTGCAATATATCATATTTTGTGAATCATCGATTTGTATAGATTTTTATGTGCATCAGGGAAAACTATTGTTTTGGGAATCCAGTGAGGTAGCCTTTTGCAAAATGAAATGTGCTTATTTTATTTATTAAATGAAGGTACACAAGAAAGTTTTTAATTACTAAATGAATTTTGAGTGCTAAATCAGTGATTATAAAAATGAATTCAAAATAGAACTTGATATTTGTATTAGTTTCCTATTGCTGCTATAACAAATTACCACAAACTTAGTGGCTTAAAAAACTGACTTATTCTCTTACAGTTCTGGAGGTCAGAAATTGACTATGGGTCTTAAGGCTAACATGAAGGTGTTGGCAGAGCTATGTTTCTTCTGGAAGCTCTAGGAGCAAATTGACTTCTTTGCATTTTCCAGCTTCTTGAAACCATCTGCGTCTTTGCTTCATGGTCTCTTAAAATACATCATTCCAACCCCTGTCTTCATTCTTCGCTGGATTTGACCCTCTTGCTCCCTCCTATAAAAATCCTTCTGTTTATATTGGGCTCACCTACATAATCTGAATACTTTCTTCTTCTCAAGATGATTAAGAACATCTGCAAAATCCCTCTTGCCATGTATATTAGCACGTTTATAGGTCCCAGGGACTAGAGTGTGGACATCTTTGAGAAGGTATTCTGTCTACCATAGTATTGAATACCCATTTTTAACATCAAAATCTCTTGAAATAAATATTAGTAAGTTAAAGTTTTGGATTTTTTCATAACCAAACATTTAAAGGAAGAATGATCATTAAAGTCTGACTTTAAGGTTTTATAATGATTATTCTCTGAACCTCAAAACACTGCCCAGGAATATCTGCCCCACTTCATATCATTGAGGCTTACTCATTATATAGCAGATTGTTTGGCTGCTTAAGTGAGGGTGAGTAAGTGGATTTAGATAAAATAAGAACCAATTTGATCCTTTCTACAGAATGTTTCTTAAATTCTTACAGTTCTTTTTGAAAGGATTTCCCCCAAAACTTTCAACATGTACGGTTGGGTATATTTGGAACTCAAAATTTCACTTAGAAATGAAGTCTATAAAATCAGACTTAGGAATACAGATTGAAGTGTGTGTGTGTGTTTGCATGTGTATATGTATATGTGTGTCTATTATGTTTATGTAAATGTGTGAGGGTCTGTGGTAGGTGAATAGTGTGTCAAGGGAGCATTGTAAAGGTATTCCTCAGTCCATTTAAAATAGGAAGAACTAGAGCAGGAATGGATGAGTATGAACAGTGGGTCAGGGCCAGGAAGTACTACTGAACTTTGTTTCTTTAAGTTTTTAAGTGTCCAGCTGAACTCAATTTATATCTTATGAATCCTGACATGGAATTCTATAGTATAACACTGTGGTTGTTTTAATAAATATCAGAGCTATTAACCTATTGCACAATCCTAATCATGACCCTCTGCTTCAGTGTGGTGTAATAGTAGGAAAATCCTATAAACTCAAGTTCTTTGCTTTGTATTTTAAATTGATAGGCAGTCATGTTACGATTGCTGAAATTTCCTAAAGTAATGTGTTTCTTGAATTTAATTTAGATTTCAAAACACTGTTATATCAAATTGTAACAGAAAAAGGTATCTATTTTTTAAAGAAAATATGTGGATAGGTCAACATAAAGCCTTCTGTCACCCTTTTTGAAAGTTTAATTCTTTGTCAGTCATGCACCATTCTTCCTAAGAATAGAATACTAATAATTTCTGCCTGCAGAGAATCATGAAGACTTGGTACTTAATGTAAACTAACCATGAAAAAGAACTAAATCCAACACTTTATGCTATCTAATTATCTCAGTATAATTAACTGTTTGCTAGATGTAGTGCCCAGATCCTTTATTCCAAACTTAAATTTCATAAACCTCTTGATTACACAAACATGATGGTCTATCATATATGTGAACTAGAGGGAGCACATAGGAATAATTAGGTTCACCTGGATTTCTTTCTTTCTTTTTAGCTTCATCTCCACCCCCGTAAGCTTTGAATGCAAATTTAAAATATTGCTTCTGTTCAGACACTCACAGAATCATTATTTCTTCCTTCTCACTAAAATGCAACCTCCAAGCTATGTCTAAATAAAAACAAAGGAATCACACATTTGAAGATAATTAGTGCTTTCGCTTGAGAAAGATTTATCCAGTCTCAAGACATGCTTCCATGTCCATAACAATCAGTGTTTATCATTTGGGTATCTCCAAACCCTTGATCAGAGGTTCATATTTTAGCCCCCAAAGTATTCACTTGTAATTCATTAGAAATGTTTAAAGTGTCAGGGAGCGAGAGAGCAAACAGTCCACCATCCTTTCTTTTTGACCACTAGCACAAGTATGATTAAAGCCATAGAAAAGGCCAGTAAATGAGAAAAATGCAAATGTTCATCATATTCCATTGCTGTTTTGACACAGCAATTAGATTTGTGCAGAACAGCGAGATTGTTCCAATTCTATTCTCCCAAACATAAGTTAAAAAAAGAGGTTACATTTGTGACTGTAGCTCGTGGAGCATCCAATCTGGCATCCTGAAAATCCATATGTAAGCCACACTTATATCTTAAACCTGTCAAACAAATAAATGTACAGAAGCAGTAATTTATGTACTTTATAGACTGTTTTGCCCTTTTAGAGCAAAAGCCTAATTTTCAAGTGTTGCTATTTTAACTTCTGGCAGTGCCTGGGAGATAACTGAGGTTCAAAATGTGAATTTTACAAGTAAAATGTGATTCAAAAATTGATTTACCCTGTTCTCACTACATGTGAGACAGAGAAGAGAAATGCTGGGTGTTTGTGAGCTTTAGGCAAGGGGAAACATATTGCTAAGTACAGAAGCCACGCAAAACTTTGCGGGTTTTCAGTTTAGAAGTGAACTTGAGCCTTTCCCAGTTCAAGTTCTGTTTAGGGCCGGCAAAACATGACTTTCTGATTCAAAGAAATAAGGCTTAAAAAGGCTTATAAAACAGGCTCGCAGGCTTCTTGTACATCAAATAGCTCTTACACAATGGCATTTAGATGATTTAAGTGTAAATGAATCAAAGACATATGGATTGCATTTCCCTTGAAATACGCATGGGTTTTAAAATGAAGGGAAAACACACTTGCCAAAATCCTTTTTGGGTTGTGCTGCATCAAAAACATTTGGAAATGGCTTTGAATGTTTGGAAGAACCCCAGATACCGGGTTCAGTCACCCCTGGGATTAAATCAGTATCCTTCATCCAATGATAATCAAGCCCCTATTTTGCAAAGACATTTCTTAAAAACATCAAGGCCCTAACCTGATGCTCCTGAGAACTGACTTTGTTGAGGTTTGAATCGCTAATTCAATCATAGGGTCTTATTATGCAGTCTTCCCCAGAGACCAAGAATCCATTTTGTGTTATTGAAGCCACCAGAAGCACATTTCAGCTTTACCCAGTTTCTCAAATGTGGCTAAAAATGTCAGTTCTCTTGGTTCTGGAGGTAGAAAATTAGTGGTTCTAGGGATCCAAAAGGAAATCAAATTTTCAAGCTGAATGAAAGGACTATATGATCAAGAAGATAAAAAAGGAAAACTTGTTTGTTCTCGAAAACATATGCAGGCACAAGTTCTGACATCACGTGGCTGTTAGCATACTTTAATTTTTTTAAAAAAAAGGAAAAGGAAGGAAGGAAGAAAACTGGATGGTAAAATGTCTTTGGAGATAAAAAGAGAGATTCTGAGTGAAATGCAGAAATAAATTAGATTTAACGGAAATGGATAGTTTCATGAAAATAGCTAAGCAGAAATAAGAACAAAATACCAAGTACAACACATTTAAAAAGACTGATCCATAGGAAGGTGTTGCATTGAAATGAATGAAACATGGATTGGCACAAGAAATTAACAAGGCATTAAAAAGGAGCTAGGGAAGGGGACTATGCTATTGGAAGAAAACGTGTTAGATGTTGAAATCAAGGGGAAAGGAAAAAAAAAAAAAGGATAATGCCTAAACTGAGAGCAAGGTTACACAGGCACTTAGAGCCAAGGGAAGAACATGAAAAGGAAAAGACCGTCTAAAACATGTGACGGGCTGTTATTCAAGCCTGTACAGCAGAACAGCTTATGTTAAAAATCCTAGATCAGATATTGTATGCAGTTCTGATGGAAGAAGAAACAGCTTTCGAAATTGCGTAATGACCTCCTGATAGGAAGGTTAACAGGATTATCCTGCAGTTCACTGGAGGATGGACAGCAGCTCTCAGCGTGTCCCTCCCTTGGTGTGCAATTCCAATATTCTCCTTCACAGGGAAGTGTAAAATCGTGGTGCTGCTCAGAGGCATTCTGTGGAGAGTTGGGATGCTTTTAATGAGGGAAACTGAACATGAAAGGGAAATAAGGAAGGGAAGAACCTGGGTACCCAAACCTGAACTCTTTTAGCTTCATTTTGCCTTAGGTGAGTCGAGCGGTGTCTGGGGGCGCTGAACCTCCCTTGAGGTTCCCCTCACTGGTCTCCCCTCACTTCTGTCTGAGCTGCTTGTATCCTAGAAACTCATGTGGCATTCTCCACTTCTGACCGGTTCCTGCTCCTCTGTTCTGCTCTCCAGCCGTTTTCTTGTCCAAGTAGGGAAATACACCCCACCTTCCCTTCTGTATGTAGCCCACAGAGCAACATTTCTTTGTATTGTCAATGTCCTGTGGAGACTCTAATGAGAAAGGCCTTCCTGCTTGGCTCCCGCTAATAGTCATGGCTTCGGTAGCCACTGGTGTTGGGGGAGCGAGGAGGATGAGAAGCGGTCCAGAAAATACTCTGATCAGTGCCCATCAGTCACAGAGTCACGCTGTCATCCCTCTTCTTTTTTAACGATCCATTACTTTTGCCCTTGACTTGGGTTCTCTGACTTCCAAGGAACTGTATTCATAAGAGTAATTAGTGCCAGGTGCTGTAAATAATAACCTTTAGAATCTTGGGGACTTCACCTAGTTCAGGTTTCCTTCTGGCTCGTATCACGGTCTGTGTGGCAGGCAGCTTCCCATTCCCTGACTGTGGAATCCCATTTCCTCCATCCGTCACCTTCTAGGGCCTCTTCAGCCTTCACTGCTGTACTGTCTGTTTTTAGCCAGCTGACCAACTAAGGGTGAGGAAGATCATAGGATGCAGTTCCACGCATATGAGTGAGAGTGGTGATCATGACTTCCATGACGTAGCACCAGTCTGAATGCAAAGGATGAAGGAAAATGTATTTTTCATGAGTGCCCAGGAGGAAGAGCTGACTCATTAGAAAAGACCCTGATGCTGGGAAAGATTGAAGGCAGGAGGAGAAGAGGGTGACGGAGGATGAGATGGTTGGATGGCATCACGGACTCAATGGATATGAGTTTGAGTAAACTCCAGGAGTTGGTGATGGACAGGGAGGCCTGGCATGCTGCAGTCCATGGGGTCACAAAAAGTCAGACACAACTGAGCAACTGAACTGAAGGAGGAAGAATTGTGATTGGTGAGCTTTTAGGCAGCTTCTGCCACAATGACCAAGGGGCATTCCCATCCCTAATGCAAATTAACCCTTGGTGGGCCTGTCTTCCCAGCCTTTGCCATATGTTCAGATGTCTGAGTTCATGAACACTGTTCAGTGTGGGAACTGAGGCAGATTATTTAGATACACAAAGCTAATAAGAAACAAGACTGGAATGTGACTCAAATTTGCCTGAATATCAATATGTTCTCCCCCAAAATTTTATATTTTGGGGAGTAACAATAGGTAGATGATAAGACTGGAAGGAATCTATTTCTTTGCTTTGCACCCCTGGCGCCTGCTGAGATACCACAACTTCACTGGTTATCAAAGATTTGGTACCATGTGTGTTGCAGGTAAGGAGGTTAAAGGTAATCTCTATAGAGGAAATCCTGAGATCGATGTTGTCTCACAGTGGCAGGGGAATGAGAAACAGTGTAATGCTGTGAACACGCCACCCTGTCCTCCAGATTGGGTGTGGCGAGATGACCCTTCAGGTGGCCGTGGAAAATACCTTCACCTATCTCTCTTAAAGCTGAAGCAGAAAGTCAAGGGAAGGCCATTGAGAAAGGAAGACCATAATATATGAGATTAAGCCTGGATTTCATGTTGCTCTTAAATTTTAGCCTTTTTTTTTTTTTTAGTAGCTGTGTAGATATGGATGCATTACTTAATCTCACAGAGCCTCAGTTGTTAGAAAAATGAGGGTAGTGAAACTTAACTCACAAGGTAGTAAGAATTAAAGAGGGTAAAAAGGGCACTGTGTCTAACAAATAGGAGGTTACCTCATTTTCCATTTTATTCTTTCCTTTAGTCAATGTGGCATCAAGGGGTGGCATCATAGTGGAAAGATAGTTCTTCTAAATGTCATGGAAAATAGCTGAGGTAGAATGATAAGTTACTTCATTTATTTAGCTATTCATGAATAAGTTGTTAATCCATTTCTTTTCATTTATTCATCCATCCTTTCATTCCGTAATTTATTTGTTCTACCATCAGTTCAGTTTCTCAGTCATGTCCAACCCTTTGCGACCCCATGACCTGCAGCACGCCAGGCCTCCCTGTCCATCACCAACTCCCGGAGTCTACCCAAACCCATGTCCATTGAGTCGGTGATGCCATCCTACCATCTCTTCCTCTGTCGTCCCCTTTTCCTCTTGCCCTCAATCTTTCCCAGCATCAGGGTCTTCTCAAATGAGTCAGCTTTTCGTATCAGGTGGCCAAAGTATTGGATTTTCAGCTTCATTTGCCAAATATATACTCACTGGAGGCAAAACATCATAGTAAATATTCTCTGGGGGATCCTCCCAACCCCAGGATGGATCCCAGGTCTCCTGCATTGTAGGCAGAGTCTTTATCCCCTGAGTCACCAGGGAAGCCCATTAGTAAACATGGGGGAAATCCAAGAGGATCTCCTGGACTCTGCTTTCAGGACCTGTATCTTCTAGTTGTGGAGATGGGCATGAGCACAAGTCATGGAAATTTTGAGGTGGAGCATGATAAATGACAAAAACATTTTATAAAAGAAGTACTATGATTCCCTGTCCAAGAGCAGGGAATGTGAAAAGTATAAAAGAATCAGTTGCATTTGTGTTGGGACTTGAACAACGGTGGCTCTGGGATTTCTGAATAATAGAAATTTTGGAGTAACAATTCCACTGGCAAAAGAAAGGGTATTCCTTTTCTTTAAAGATTTTTGTTGTGGACCATTTTAAAATTCTTTATTGAATTTGTTACAGTATTGCTTCTGTTTTATGTTCTGGTTTTTTGGCCACAAGGCATGTGGGATCTTAACTCCCTGATCAGGGATTGAACCTGCACTCCCTGCACTGGAAAGCAAAGGCTTAACCACTGGACCACCAGGGAAGCCCCACGGGTATTTCTTTTGAAGCTATGTTTACATAACAAGAACACCAAATGTTCTTAGAATGCTTATTAAAAATCAATAAGGAGAATTCAATTTTGAAAGATGCTTTCATTCATAACTTTCTTATAAAAATCACAAAATTAAAAGACTTATAGAACATTCCTTTTTTCTTTTCACTTGTTTGCCAAAAAATTTAATAATTGTTGTTTTTAATTAGGTTGCTTAAGGGGTTGTATGAGTCAGCTTGGGCTTCCATAACCAAACACCATAGATAGCTTAACAGGTAGCTTAAACAATGGAAATTTGTTTTCTCACAGTTCTGGAGACTGGAAGTCCAAGATCAGGTAGCCAGTTTGTTTGGGTTCTGATGAGAATTCTTATCCTGGCTTGCAGACTACTGCATTTTCAACGTATTCTTATGTGGCAGAGAAAGAACTCTGGTGTCTCTTCCTCTTCTTATAAAGGCACCAGTTCTATTGGATCAAGGCTCCACTCTTAGGACCTCATTTAACAACCACATTCTAAAAGCCTGTATATCTAGTACATTCACATTGGAGATTAGGGCTTGAACATATGCATTTGTGCGTGCGTGCTCAGTCTTGTCTGACTCTTTGTGACCCCATGGACTGTAGGCTACCAGGCTCCTCTGTCCATGGGGATTCTCCAGGCAAGAATGCTAGAGAGGGTTGCCATTCCCTTTCCAGGGGATCTTCCCAGCACAGGGATTGAGCCTGGGTCTCCTGCATTGAAGGTAGATTTTTTACCACTGAACCACCAGTTAAGCCCCCAGTGTCAAAGGCAATATCTATTTGAAGTAGTCCAGGAAATACTCCTTCCTTTTAGGTAAACCTATGAAGATTCTCATAAGGATACAAATATAAATTTTATCATTTTCCAATTGCTGGTTTTATAGAATATTCACACACATTTTATAGGTTGGTAAACATTTTTACAGCTGTGTGGATTTTGTTTTTCTTGCAGGTATTAGAGATTTTTTTCAGCCTACACAATTTAATCGTGATTAATGGCATGTTCTCAAAAGCCAACATGCATGGCTTATAGCAATAAAAATAATTACTATTTGTTGCCTAAGGAGGGTAGAAAGAATCTGAACTTTAACCAGAATTTGAGTTAATTTCAAAAAGGTGCCACCTTTCCAAATAAATCACCTATTTGGTAAAACTGTTGCCAATAAAATATGCAAAAGGGTTTCAATTTCTTTTCACGTTTGACCCATGTATCAGGACAAAAATTCTCCTCTGTAATTCACATTCAATTCTTGCCTGTCTTGTATTCAACACAGCCACACTGTGCTATGAAAAGAGAATTTAGACAAAGTATCTGCTGGTGGTAGATGGGTTTTGTATCCCCTCAGGCAGAGGGGACTATTCCTTTGCAAATCACGTGGTGTCCCCTTTTCCTTCTACTTTGGTAATCTTCTCGCAACTGACAGTATGTTCAACTGAATGATGACGACTCTGGAAAAGGCAAAGAAGACACACATAGGCCATGTGCAGCTTTGGAGGTCTATATGGAAGGAACAGCAGGGTCATGAAGGTACTTAATGAGAATCAAGAAAAAGGTGCCACTTCCTCTGGTTGGACACAGCCCACACCGTGCCAGGGTACGTGGTTTGCAGACAGGGCCAAGGCTGGATTTCAGTTCCCATTTGCTCCTTTAGGTGGGCAACTGTTTGTGGTGGTCCTGGGCAGAGCCAAGTTAAGACCTAAATTGAGGGATCAGTTTATAAGCAGTAGCTGCTTAATATACTTCGCATACAGTAAATAGCTGGAAGATGGAGGTTATGAGTGAACAGTTTAATCACCATTGTAGTCAAACATTACCCAATCCTTTGCAGAAAACCGTATTCCAGAATGAGTCTTCAAGTCCAGATTCTAAAAGTTTTCTATTAATCTAGCAGAAAAGCCTTTAGGAGTAGCATGGTAAATTTATACAATTCTCCTCTTGAATAGGATGAAAGATCATCTCAGACAAAATAAAAGGAATTGGTGTTATTTAGTTAGTTTTCAGTATTCTTGCCTGGAGAATCCCAGGGACAGAGGAGCCTATTGGGCTGCCGTCTATGGGGTCACACAGAGTTGGACACAACTGATGCGACTTAGCAGCAGCAGCAGCAGTTAGTTTTCTGATCTATCCAAGTCTATTTGGATTTGGGATAATCTATGTTTTTGTGTGCAAGGAAATGATATTTTCCTCAAGTAAGTTCAACAAACCTTGTGCAAAGCCAGAGACTGAGATGACTACTACAGTATCCCATGCTCCTAGAGGATTCTTCAAAACTAGAGGGGAGTTGCAGTGTGTTTGTACAAGAAAACACAATGGTTTCCCCCTTGAATCCAGGCCTGGCTACATAGTTTTTGAGTTTCCAGTACAAAATGATAACAAGGAAGCAATAAGGTATGAAGTCAATTTCTACTTCCTGCCAGCCAGTGGGTAACTCTCAAGGAATCACAACTTCCCTACAAGAAAGTTAGTACGTGGATCTGAGGTGAACAAGAAGCTCTCACTGGGAATTCTGGTCAGCAGAGGGCTCTACTGGTGGGAAACAGATCTGGGTGGAGGTTGGAGGGTAGGAGTGTTGGAGATAAGTCTAGGGTGACATTCCATTGTTCAGTAATCATTTATTAAGTGCCTGCTAAGTGGCTCAGCGGTAAAGAATCTGCCTGCTGGTGCAGGAGATGCGGGTTTGATCCCTGGGTTGGGAAGATCCCCTGGAGCAGGGCATGGCAACCCACTCCAGTATTGCTGGGAGAGTCCCAAGGACAGAGGAGCCTGGAGGGCTATGGTCTGTGGGTTTGGAAAAGAGCTGGACATGACTTAGCAAATAAACAGCAAACAACAACAGCAACAACATGTCTCAGCCCTGTGCAGCTGATAAAATGTTGAGAAAAATCAGATGCACTCTTTATTCTCATGAGGTTTACAACTAATGGAAAAATTAGGGCCAGATTGAAGAGATTCTTGAAGTATCATCTGTATTCATGGTTTCTCTGTAGACCTGAAAGTCTCTCCAAGCAGAAACATTTGTCTTCTACTACTGCCACCCATGGTTTAAATTATTTCTTTTTCCACATAGTGTTACTACTCCTTGGCCCTGTCTGTCTAATGCTAAAGAAAGAATATGTTTTTTGAATTTAGTTTTCACTCCTTTCCATTCTTTATTATGAGTAATAGTGGAAACAGGAATGTGTTACTAAGGCAGTCTTTGCCAGGGGTCACTTGTAGTTTGGTTGATTGGAATTCTAAGCATATTACCCACTGTTAAACTTTGCTAGCCAGCCCCTAGGAACATATTTAGCCCATATGTACCTGCAGTAAATACTGCAGAGTTATAACTACCACATGGGAAAATGTTTCTGTGGGAAAACTCTCAGGGAATTCTGAGGACATAAAATTCATGACTTACTGGGGACGGGTCTTTGCTGCTGTGATGATGGAAGGGCCTGCCTTTTGATCATTTTCCACGGCACCTCAGGCCCGCTCTCTAAAGTGAAGGGTGGGAGCTAAGAGTAACCCAGAGGTGAGGGTGTGTGAGGAGGGAAGGACAGAAATGTAGGGATCGATACTTGAAGCTGTGGAGAAGCGGGCAGAACACGGTTGGAAAGAGCGAGGGAAACAGAAGTGGAAGACCGTGGATAACAGTGGAGACCTGAAGAAGGAAGGACCAAGAAGTTTGAAAAGAGAGGCAGAGATTAAGGGGGTCCAGGGTCATCTTGATCTTATTTCCTATTCTGGCTGTACTCAATCTCTGCCCAGTTACTGAAAGCCATCTTGAAACTGTAGCGGTTGGGTTAACAGGAGCATAAAAGAACATAGGATTAATAGTCTGAAGGCCAAGTGGTGAACCCCAGTTTTCCCATTTAGTTTTGTGGCCTTTAGGTAAGTTACTTCACTCCTCTGAGCTCTGGCTCCCTTATCTAACAAATGGGTGACACTAATGGCCTCAGGCTTATGCAGTTATTTTAAGGAATAAATGAGTCTATGTGTGTGGAATATAGAATGTAAGCCCCAGACGAGTAGAGAATTTGTCTCGTTCACTGCTGAATTCCCACCACGAGAAATAGTTCCTGGCACTCTGCAGCAGCTAAACAAATGCATATAAAACTAATGAGTAAGTAGGAAGAGATTAGTAAGTAGAGTGACATTTGAAAACGTCTGACCCATGGGTTGTTCACAGCTGATTAAGCTACTGTAAAGGTTACAGAAATTGAAGATTCTAGGAGGTGAGATTATCTGACTTCAAGTCTTAACTCTGGAATTCACCATCTCGGTAACATTGGGAAAGTTTTACCTTGAGTTTCTCCTTCCAGGAAATTTGGGTGATTATAGTATTCACTGTATTATGGGGTTATGGGGAGACGAGATAACACACAGCATTCTTTGCCCTCAGTAAATGTTAGCTGTGTTGATGACAAGGACGACAATGTTGCCGTTGAGGGTGGTTCTCAACTTTTGCAGGAACAAAATCTCCCTCTGTCCCTGCTCCAGAGCTGGGGCAAGGGGTGGGTGCCCTCTACGAATCTTCTGCAGCCATCTTGGAAGGGTTTGTGTGGCCTCGAGTCTGGCAGGGACAGAGCTGAGCAGAGTCATTCACAGCAAATCTGCGATGATGATCCTCTCATCTGTCTTCTAAGCTGTGGGTGGCTCCTTCTTTGGAAAGCAAGTTATAATCAGAACTTGGAACAAGCTACCCTCCAAACAATGCTCTCATTGCCTTTTCTGCCGTTTAATTAATGCCAGTCTAATTTTATAGAAAGTGCATAAATATGACTTATGCATATTTGTACCTATATTTTCCTGTGAGACTCACCACAAGGTACATGGCCATGTCAATCATATCCTTCTGATGAATATCTCTGGCCTGAATACTTAACATGATTTTTTTACAGCCACATTTGGGGAACTTAGCTAGTGGAGAGAAGGATGTTGTTTAACCTAACCTTCAAGTTATCATTGACTAGAACCAAAAGGTGAGCCTCCTATTTCTTCCAGATTATATTAACATTTTTCTTTGGGACTGTAGGTAGATGTCAGCTGATAGCAGTCAAGATTCCTTTTGCTAATCTTTTCCTTCCAGTTCTTGACAGTCCAACTCAAGAAACAGATAGTGGTCTATGTATTGCCATTTGAAAGTTATGAGGACAGAATCCATGCATTCTGTTTGTAGCTTCATTTTTAGTGAATATAAAAGTCATTCAGGCCGTGATATGAATTCACTCCAATCCTGAAAGAGTTGCATCGTAACCCCTGCAGTTTTAGTAAGGACCAAGTGGGTGTTGGTGGAGTGAACTCACTGAGCTTTGCTACAATTTTATTTGCAACTGTATCTGCAAGCATGTGTACTAACGAGCTGATTTTATTAGGAGCAACTTTGAATAACGAGTAGTAAAGCTTTTTCTTTTTTACCAAACATGGATTTTAAAAATTACACAGAAATCAGCATTGTCAAGTCACATGAAGTGCAATTATAAGCAGAAGGCTTGAAACCTGTTTTTGCTTAAAGCCTTTATTTGATTTAACAAAAACAACGGCAATAAAATTGTATTCAAAAGCACTTGTGATTCCTTTGCCACAGTATTATTACCAAGAGCAGGATCTACAAAACATCCCCCCTTTTTCATTTGGGTCAGTTTTCTGTGGGCCTTCCCCAAGCATCCAAATCTGTGTTTACAATTCTGGAAACAAAGGATTGTTCAGACTCTAGTACCCGACACTTTTAGCTTGGTATTATTAGGCAATAATTATAGCATGGATTTTACATTTTTATTTTCTTGAAATCACCTCTAGAAATAACAGAATATCAGAGATTTAAAAAGCAAAAATGTGTCATTACAATATTTAGCACAAACATTCCAATTTTGTCTTCCTCCTGAAATTTTCAGTTTTCATTTGTATCCTATATTCTCCTGTCTTCAAAATAATGCCTTTAACATTTTGAAACCCTAGGTAGTCAGGGCCTACAGTGAAGTCTCAGCAGGAACATAAATGTCAAAAACAGAGCAGAAAGTTGAGGACTGCATCTCTGGCTCACAGTTCACTCCAAGAATAATTATTGAGTGGTATAACAGGATTTGATTTTTTCTGATCTTTTGTCATATATGATCTACTACCTCACTGAATCTTGCTCATGTTTTTGCTAAATTACCAAAACAGAAATAGATGACTTTCAGCATTTCTCAAATCCTTTGTTTAACTAACGTAAAATCACATTTGGGATCTACAAGATGGAGGACATGTGCCCATTCCAGAACTATCGCTTTGCTTCTATGTTTTCAACAACCTCCTCAGGTAAGGTAGTCAAGGCAAGTGGCCACATATCTGTTTTAAATATGATGAGATTGAGATGTGGACAGGTTAAATGACTTGTTCATGGTGACCTGGTCAGTGACATGGCAGCTAGTGGAATTCAGGTCTTCAGATCCCTTATGTACAGGCTTCTCTTTACTGCCCTGCACAAAATGTTAATTATCAGATTAGACAAACCTCTAAGTAGAGGGTTGGCCAGTTTTGTGATGAGACAGCCTAAGCTAGCAAAGGATACTAGTTCCTGTAAGTTTTGTATGGCCGTCCTGGACAGCTAACTCCCTGGACACTCTATGGAATTAGTCTTAAGGTGTGATGGTGATTTTGGGCATGCTAGAATATAGCATCAGAGACCTGGGGAGGTCCAGGTAGTGGACTGGAATAGCTGCAGCTATTAAATATCTAGGTCATCCTTTATAGAGGCTTGTAATATATACTCTAGCTTCTGATTTCAGAGCTGACAGAAAGGAAAAAAAAAAATCCATCTTGCTAAAATGTAGTCAGACAGCAGTTTGTCTTTCCAAAACATTATTAGGTGTTATTACAGAATGTGAACACCTTTCATTCCTGACAAACAGGAAATGGATGCTGCACTACTGGTATGTCAATCAGAGCGATGGCATCAATTTTATGGTTTTAATTCATCCCCACCTCCTGCCGAGCCCTTTGCTCATCCCAAATTATGAATCTTAAAAGGTACGTGATTAAGAAGAAAAAAAAATTGTCTCTGCCTGTGTGAACTCCCGTGTGAAGAGCTTGGAGGCAGATATTTAAGAGATTTGTAAAGTGTATCCTGACTGCACAGTGACTGGACAAGTGACCTCCATTTCCTGCAGCCAGGATTGCCCCCTCACGTTTTTGCTTTAGTACTTTGCCAGCAACTCAAACGAGTAGAGTTTATATGCATGGCACCTTTACATTTTTATGGAGCAGAAAGAAAACAAGTAATGTTATTAAAAGCTGTATTTGTCAGTTCATGATATGTCAGTTACATTTTCAATTTAAGTTTTCAGTATCTGTTTCTTTAGCTGTGGTATTTTCTTGGATCTTGATACACAGTCAATAATAAATACAAAGTCAGTGCTGGAGCCTGGCTTTAAAGGAATCAGAGCAATTTTCTCTCAAAATTCTTGTCTTTCCACCTCTTAATTCTTTTTTTTTTTTTTTTGACATGAAATGAAGAGCATCACCAGTGTCAATGGGAAGTGAGGCTGTTTAAAAATAAATAAATAATGTGTGCATGTGCACACACATGCACGCACACACAGACACACTCACACTTTACTTCTCAACAGGGGGTTTGGGAGCCTGAGGTGTCTGAATCTGTCTCCCATGCGCGTTTCTTGTTTCTGGTGAGGAGCCATTTTTCTTGTTTTTTCCTTTGCGGCTCCACCTGGACTCCACTTGCTGCCACAAACTCGGCAATTATCACACACTTGTTTAAAATTTGGGGGTGTGATCTGATAGCGACTGATTGAAAGGTGAAGCAACAGTTAGCAGTTGGTCAAGATCAGTCTCCTCTCCTGGTGCTGACCACAGTGTGAGTGTTTCATCTTTGACAGAAAATTCTCTCTCCACTGATAGCCCAAGCTCTTGGATCTCTAGTAAGAACTTTCAGTGTTTGGGGGCCCCCACGTTTAAATTGCTTTTGGCCATTTTAACCTTTGCTTTCATGTTTTGAGTGCTTGAGTGTTTCTGCAACAGAGCATGGAGCCTTGAAGTAACCCATGTGGCGTCTGCTTGTGAAGAATTTCTCATTCCGCTTTTACCACAATTTCTTTATGATTCAGAGTTGAAGTATGCTGGTTCTCTCCCATGCAAGAAAGCAAATGCAGGAAACAAGCAAGAGCTCTTCTTTTCCTGGTGGAGCACTGGTGTGAAACACCAAGTTTTGAGACGGGTGATAAGCAGCCATGCACAAGTGTAGCTAGTGCAGCTGGGCCTGTCTTCCCAGAAGGCTGAGTCCTGCAGAGAAGCTTGGGAGGATGGAAGGTGTCATGGATCTTGTTAAAGGAGGCTTGGAGGAGTTGGCCGCACTGCTTTTCTTTGTGTAGGTGGTATTAGCATTCCCAAAGCACGTTGACTTGCTCTCACTTGCTTCCTCAGCTAGGAATATGTCACCTGGGTGCTGAGTCTTAAGAGATGAGCAGCTTGCTTTCAGATCACATGGATGGTGAAACAGCAAAGCTGTGCTTTCTGACTCCAAATCCGGTGCTCTTTGCTCTGCCCTATGATTGCTTATTATTAGATCCACTGACTTGGAACACGTTTGTGTTTCAACTCCCAGTTAGATTGTTTGAGTGTGAATTTCTTAATAACACTGATATGTTTTATGACAGGGCTTTGCACATGGTATACACTAAATGAGTACTTTTGATTAACGAGTTATCCAGTTTTCCTCCTCCTCCCTTTATGTGGTGTGGCATTTAATCACATCATAGATGTTTACAGACACCACAAGGACTTATGTTGGATATTCGGAATGCAAGGTGAGTGCTATGGATTAGACGTTTGTGTCCCCCCACCCCCCACCCCCTGCCCCAGCATTTATCTGTTGAAGCTTTAACCACCCCCGACCCAGTGTAGCTGTATTTGGAGATGGGGCCTCTAAGGAAGTAATTGAGTTTGATGAGTTCATAAGGGAAGAACCCTGATCTGACAGGATTAGTGCCCTTAAGTCCTTAGAAGAGATAGCACAGAACTCTCTCTCTGCTATTTACATGTACTGAGGAAAGGCCACGTGAGGACAAAGCAGGAAGGCAGCAGCCTCTAAGCCAGGAAGAGAGCTCTCACCAGAAACTGAATTGACTAGCACCTTGTTCTTGGACTTCTCAGTCTCCAGAACTGTGAGAAAATAATTCTCAGTTGTTTAAGCCATCCAGTTTATGATATTTCCTTATGGCAGCCCAGGCAGACTAATACAGTTATTAAAACCAAACCTTGCTCAAGCATTTCATTACCCTGCAGAGTAGAGAGAGAATCAGTTCAGTTCAGTTCAGTTCAGTCGCTCAGTCGTGTCCGACTCTTTGCGACCCCATGAATCACAGCACGCCAGGCCTCCCTGTCCATCACCAACTCCCGGAGTTCACTCAAACTCATGTCCATCGAGTTGGTGATGCCATCCAGCCATCTCATTCTCGGTCGTCCCCATCTCCTCCCACCCCCAATCCCTCCCAGCAACAGAGTCTTTTCCAGTGAGTCAACTTGTCGCATGAGGTGGCCAAAGTATTGGAGCTTCAGCTTTAGCATCAGTCCTTCCAATGAACACCCAGGATCAATCTCCTTCAGAATGGACTGGTTGGATCTCCTTGCAGTCCAAGGGACTCTCAAGAGTCTTCTCTAGCACCACAGTTCAAAAGCATCAATTCTTAGGCGATCAGCTTTCTTCACAGTCTAACTCTCACATCCATACATGACCACGGGAAAAACCATAGCCTTGACTAGACGGACCTTGGTTGGCAAAGTAATGTCTCTGCTTTTTAATATGCTATCTAGGTTGGTCATAACTTTCCTTCCAAGGAGTAAGCGTCTTTTAATTTCCTGGCTGCAATCACCATCTGCAGTGATTTTGGAGCCCCCAAAAATAAAGTCTGAGAATAGCCATAGTCAGGTGGGTTGGACACATGCTCATGTGCTTGGTCCCTTTGGGAATGAATCTCAGGGTTATCATCATACCCCTGGGGTTCGAACACCCTCAAAGTCAGAATGGTTCAAAACATGCTGTGGTTTTTAGAACTGCATGTAGCAGTACTTGAGTGTTCATGGTCAGGGGTGAAAGTGAGAAAGATGGCAAAAGACTTCAAAGAGATGATGCGAACCTGTGTCATGAAGAGTGACTAGTGTGTTTCCAGGGAATAAGGCAGAAGAAAGTGCTGTTTTCTTCAGAGGATACGGAAGTATAAATGAACATGGTGGAATCCTGGATTCTGAGCGTTTAATTAGTTCATTAGGGCTGGAGCTTAGGATGTACATGGAGGAGTTTGAAAGATGACGTTGGAAAGACAAGAAAGAGTTAGTTCCTTAAAAAATTTTCATATGTTCAGCTTAGAAATTGGACTTTAATCTGTAAGCAGTGTGGGTGATATAAAAGAATTCAAACCTGTGTATTACAGAATCAGATTTGTAGTTTAGAAATCTACTTTGTATATACTGTGGAGATTGAACTGGAACCTAATCTTGGGGTTAGGGCTTGGGATGGGATTTCTGGGAGTGATGCTGGCTCATAAATTCTCTCTGAAAAATCCGACAAAAAAAAATCAGGAAGCTGCCTTTGATATCACCTCCTCAGCTAAAAGACACAGTTCAAATTTTCAACCATTTTAGAATTCAAATAAGCCTTCTTGCTTTTAATTATGGCACTGGAATAGCTCTTTTTTATTTTTCTGGAAGAAGAAGTGACTTTTGTTCATGTGAATGCCACACATCATGAGTGACACCCATGGCGCTGGCCCTCCTCAAAACCAGAGTGGCTCCGAAATGAGCAAACCAGGGGCCTGGTGTGAAATTCAGCGTTCTCTACTTCTTCTTCTGAACACTCTCTGGTTTCATTTTTAGGAGGTACCCCATTTTGCTATGCTGTTCACTGGAGCAACTTGAATTTTCTTAATTTGATGTTTCAGAGAGCAGTTAAAGAACAAGTAAACATGTTCACTGAGCAATTCCTAATTCAAGTCCTGAGCCCAGAATTCATAAAAGACATAATCTCACCTTCACCTGGTCAGGGCGATTTAGCCTGCAGTTAGTTGAAATACAGGAAAAAGTTCATGCTTTTGTGGTATGAATTGGATGTTTGTGTGTGCGCCTAACTTATGTGTTTATAGCGACTGTACAATCGCTCCTCTTTGACTCTCTGAAGGGTAACTCACACGTGGAAAAAGGTGGACAGTTGATCCTGTGGTCAGTGTGCCCTCCTCCCAGTGTTCGGTTCATTCTTTCCTCTTCAAACAAATTAAAGTATCAGTCCTCTGGAGAGGGACTGTTCTCACTTTTATGTGTCACACAGAATCCTAAGAACTGACGTTACCTGTTGGTGCTAACGGCAGTGGTGACTGGGTGTTGGGACACCTGCAAATGCCTTTCTTCCTGGGCCCTTATTGTCAATCTGGGAATTTTGTCACCCCAGTTACCCCAGAATGTTTCCTTATGACTGCATTCTTACTAGCTCTAAGTAACTCTTTTACTCAACGGGAACAAGGGCCAGATGGCATGCAGACATGTGCTTGAGTCTGGGTGAGTCTTATTTGTTCTCTATTTCTTGTTACTTACTGTCACTCCTCAGCTAACCACACATAAGGAACCCACCCTGTGGCTGTGTTTTTCTTTTTTTTTTTTTGCTGTGCATATCTGAAACATGATTATAGTAATGTGCTTTTTATTAACATTATTGCTATTATGGGTTTCTTTTTGTTGTTATTGTTTCAATCCACCTCATTTTTTGAGGGGGAAGGTGAGATATAAATAAATTCAACAATGTCAGCAGGTCAGCCAGAACACAGATGTGCAAATACAATGAATCTCGTCCCCTTCTAATTAAAAAAAAACCTTGAACTTGTTCCAACAACACTGTTATAGCTCAAAAATAATTTTATTTGGAAAATTCTCTTTTGAAAAATGTCTTCAGAGCTTTTGCCTATCAATCACAGCAAATCATTGTTCTCTGAGGGTGGGTTTGATCTTTTTTTTTTTTTTAATTATTGAACAAGTAATTATTGGGTGCTCACTAAGTGGCAGGCAGTATACCAGGTGCAAGGAGCAAGACAGACATGGTTACTGCCTTCAGAGACATTTAAGATCAAATCTGAGATGAATGTCTGAGCCCTGAAAAATACCTTTACTGATAAGAACAAGATGTGACTATACAATGACAATCTTAACTGCCACAAATGACAATTTTAAAGAAGAGATTTAAAACATTTTGAGTAATGGCAGCATCTCTGGAATAACTCAGACACACTGTATAGAAGACAACCACTGATTTTTTTTTTTAATGCATCCAGTACAGTTCTATATACTTTATAAAACACTATGTATATATTATGTTATTCTCTTCTCTCGGGAACTTCAAATTATCAATTGGGTTTTAGTACCAGTTTCCTCCACTGGAAAATGAATGATCTCTAGGTGTCTTCTAGGCTAAAAATTCTGTAATTCTTATGTCTCTGATCCCATGCATTTATACTGTGTCCATCACTTAGAATAGTTCCTTGTGATCTCTTTTGCCCAGAACTTTCCAAGCAGAGATGGAAGTCTAGTATCTTCTCCTGGGGTGGTGAGTGGTGGTAGGAGGCCTGGCGTTCCACTGGGCTGGGCTTCTAGAAGCCTGGCAAGGGATGAATTGAGCTCATCTCTCAGCCATGGAGGGAGGAGCAGAAGGAAGCTGAAGTTGAAGTACCAAGTGAGGAAACTTCCCTTGCAGTGAAGAAAGTCTGAAATAGCAAGTTCAGGGGATCAGGCAGAAGGAGAAATAAGACTCAAAGACTTAAAAAAAAAAAAAAGGCTAGATAAAGAAGTTGAAGAGGTAGAAGTTAGAAAGCAACCTGAAGAAAGAAGATTTATTCTTCTGGGTGCTAGAGTGAGAGCCTAAGAAGCATTAGAATGATAAACCAAAAAAAAAAGTGGAAAAAAAATTACGTTGACTTTTTCCTTAACACCATTAAGTGGCTGGACACAGAAAATAAAGTGAAAATGTAGCTCTGTTCTACAGCGTTACCTTATCAAATTTCCAAACCAGAAGCCCATTCTGTTAAAAAAACTGCAGAGTGTTTATCAAAGAGAACATCTCGATGATTTCCAGATCGAACAAGTATTTAGAGATTGAAATGGAAATTTGTCTTGACAGTTCATCCTCAGCATTTTGGACCTTCTTTGTCCACATTGAAAATAAGATGCCAGTAAAAGTATTAAGTAGATATAGCAATCTCTTCTTCTGAAAAAAAAATGTATACAGAGAAAAAATACAGAAGTTTTAAGACTTTGCTGCTGGGGACTTCCCTGGTGGTTCAGTGGTTAAGAATCTGCCTGCCAGTGTAGGGGACACCAGTTGGATCACTGATCTGGGAAGATCCCACGTGCCTCAGAATAACTGAACCTGCTCGCTGCAACTAGAGAAAGCCCGCGCACAGCAGCAAAGACCCAGCGCCTCCAAAAATAATTACTTTTGATTATAATTCTACTAAAAAATCTTCTCATAAAAATACTTTGCTGCTCATCCCAGAAAAGTAAGTGGAGTATTTGAAAATGTCATAGCCATAATAAGAGATAAAAGAAACCCCTGGTGGCTCTGGCCACACACACACACATACTATGGATTCAGGGGAAATCATGAGAGCGTCTCCGGGAGCAGTGGGTATGACAGGGCTTCTTTGCTGAAACTTTTCCTTTGGACCCAGCATTCCGGCTCATTTGTCCTGGCACGTTCAAAGTTCATACCTGTGTTCTCCCAGCACGGCCCACCCATGAACACAATACATTGTTTCAGGTGGGAAGAAGATTCAGAGGATATAAGTATGCAGAAGTCATGGGCGTAAAAAGCTGCTGATAACCTGTTTCTAGTTTTCTACTTATGTTTTTGTGTCACTTGCACCTCTAGACACATTTAGCAGCCGCATTTCAAACTCATCCGCAGTTTGATTTTGCTTGCTGTCCTGCTTACTTTTCAGCCTTTTTCTGGAAGTTTCCTAAGTACCGAGGTGTTTTGCTAGTCAGCCATCTTCCAGAATTTCAGCACCAAGAAGCCTGCTCACAGTATTTTTTTGTTTTGCTGTTGCTGTTTTCTCTCACTCAACAAATTTGTAACAGTAGGGCACGCTTTTATCGAGAAACTTTATTTTCCATTTGCTCTCCATTTTGGCTCTATTATCAGGCTATGCTTCTCATATTCTGACCCCGCTTCATTTCCAGGACGCTTGTTGACGTCAGTGGGGAACTGAGGTAGAAGGGGTCGGTCCTTGGCTGGGCTGCACGGGCCGTTTTGGGAAAAAGCGTCTGTTCTCCTGGAGGTGGGACATCCGTAGGATGGACCCCTGTTCATTTCCTACAGACAGTGGAGCCTCTGCGTCGTATGTAATGCAACTGCCGGTACAGGATGATATACTTGCTCAACCACCCAAATATATTGACTTTCTGTTAAAAGGCTTTTAACATAAATTTTAGGAGATTAACAAAACACATCACAGACTGTTGCTGAGAGGGCAGGCTTTTTAACTCCGTTTCTCCTCCATTGATTTTAGTTAATATATTTCCACCACCCCCTTATTTTACTGTACCTTTTAATTTGTTATTCATTTGTTTGAAACCAGAACTCTGCTGAGGCGCTCTCGACCCACAGGAACTGAAATAGTTTGCCTTCATTATCGGGTAGACCTGCTCGAGTCTGTAGCCCCTGACAGAAACCACAAGACTGTACAAACTGGCAACTGTGGGTTTGTCTGTTCTCTATTGATTCTATTTCTGGAAAAAAACACGAACCAATGGGTGAGCCATGTGACTGTACAACTGACCCAAGGCTCCCATCAGGAGGGGGATGGAGACCTTTTTCAGACTGGTCGTGAGGGGACCTCGACACTTTTCAGTTTGCTTCTTAACCGTGGCCTTTGATAGCTCCGACTTAGAAGTTTAACTCCTTGTATTCTGGAATCCGAAACTGCTATAGAACCTTAAGATTCTAGAGAATGTTATTCAGATTTGGTCATTTTGTCCCAAATATTTAATACAACCACGATGTAACTTTGCTTATAAAGTGTCTTTGTTCTTTCTTCTAAGCTGAGAATTACAACTCCACCCAAACACTTCAAAAGAAAATGATACATGCGCACCTTTTAAACTATGAAACTGCAACTGCTGTAGTGTTTATTTTTCTTGAGCTTTGGTATTGGAGCTAAATACCAATATTCAAGTAAATAGAATGCATGACTCCTATGTGGTATGGCCTAATGAGAGAGTTCTGGCCTTGCTGTAAACAAGCTCTGTGTCCTTATCTTCTCGGTCCTTCTCCCGTTACATGTGAGATGATCAGATGATCTCTTAAGATCTATTCTAGCTCTAAGATTCAGAGTGAGTAAAAGCTCTTGATAACACCAGAGAGATCCAGGTAGGGAGAACACATCCTAAACACACACACATACACTCAACAGAAAAACCAAAATAGCTCCCCGCGCCTCCTCACCCAACAATGACAATGCAGCCATCTGTTGGACGTTCCATTTCACTTAGCAGCTGCTCTCAGATACAGAAATCTGCATTCCTCCCGCTCTCGTGCTGGTATGCATGCAGCATGTGTGGGTACTAGCATTTGACTCTACCACCCAAAGGAATGGCTTTCATTGAATAAAAATGATCACAGAAGGTTTCCATACTCTCTCATCACATAAAATGCTGTTTGCCTGATAATAAGCATTTGGAACTATCTCTGCTCCCCTGTGTATTAAAATAAACCCTCTTAGAGATATGCACATCAAACAGTCATCTGAAAATTGAAGAGGACAACCAGGAAAAGGCTTCCGTGAAACTCCTGTTTTGTCAGAAACTTCCACTTTGCAGCAGCGTGGGACAGGTTGGAATGTAAAGTTCCATTTTATTTCTATTTTGTCAATACCCCCAACATTGCACTTAAACTCTGAGAAATAAATATTATACAAAAAGGAATCAGGAGGCTTTTAAAAGCAGTAATAATCTCACCCTCAAACTAAATGAAAAAAAAAAAAAAGGATGAATCTCCAAAGGGGATAGAAAGTGAAGTCCTTTAAATCCTTTCACCTCCAGCCCCTCGCCTCTTCTCCAGGCTGAATTTTGTCCTCTACGTGATAGACTGTATGAAGTGGTATATCATTTAAAAAGAGGCACTTGGGTTGGGGGTTGGGAGGAGCCGCAGTTACAAACGACAACAAAAAGGGGTCCTACAAGCCACGCAGACGGAGAACCTTGGGTAAAATTGGATCTGCTTTTGAGTACATAATTTAGGACATTTGTTCCAAGATTACTGTGGTTTTCTATAAATGTTAGTTTGTCGTATTATTTTCCATGAACTACTTTTCCAAAATGCAGAATATTTTGCCCCCCAAACATGGAAGCACTAAAGCTCAGATGAGGCTCTGATTCATGGGGAGTCACCCAGAGACAGCTGGTCAGCCATCTGCAGCCCCAGAGTCCTCTTATTTTTACTTTGTTCAGCTAATTCTTTATGTAGAGGAGAGGAAGATGCGTTGGTCCTGGGAGAAGTGTGTGGCTCGTGTAAGAAAACGATGACTAACGCCTGCCCGAGACTGGGATCTGGTGGCCTGATGTGCTGATTTGGAGGGCAGCATGTTTCCTATGTGCATTAGGCTCTCAGCTCTTGACTACACGTGCATTATTTTCTGTGCATCCTGTTCTTTGGGAAAAGGAAAGAAACGATATATGCCATTGATTGTTCTGTGGGAATTGTTCCAGGTTAGAGCACCCCAGAGAGCCATAACCAGTCTTTTCAAAGCAGGCAGAAGAGCCTGCAGAATCCAGGACTGGTCTGGAAGTCAGACCTGAGAGTCTGCTCTTTCCTCCCTCAAGGGTCCCCTGAATTAGGCCTTCTAACTGCCCTAGAGTCTGTGGTCAGAAAATGTTGGGGATAAAGGCACTGGTTGACACCATTTAAAAGAAAAGGCATGGCTCGGTGCCATAATCATATGAAATCAAAACGCTGAGTAAATGTTTAGGTGGTACTGTTTTATTTTACATTTTCTCATTACTCTCATAAAGCTGTGGCTAATTCAAGCAGAAGAGCCTTTTGCCTTCTGGAGTGAGTAAGGGGGCCTTGTTGACAGAAGGTGGATAGTTACATTATCCCTCCCTTGTGGTACCCGGGGCAGTTCATTCAGATGACAGAGCCAGATGACTGTGTGGGGAGGAAAATGCTCTTCCGGTTCTAGAAAGAAGGTTTTTCGGTGCACAGGTGTATGCTGCTTACAGGTAGGCGTAATTACAGCTTAATCAGATTCTTCAGTGTCTCCAGAGACCACTTTTGGCACACCGTTTAATATTTTCCTCGAATCATCAGAATCTTTTACCCATTCCCCCCAAAACATGGGTGTATGTGTGTGTACACACACACACACAATGCATATGTATGTGTAGCTTCCTCGTTTGATTGGATTTTTTAATTGAAGTATAGTTGATTTACAGCATTGTGTTAGTTTCATGTGTACAGCAAAGGGATTCAGTTATACATATATACAAATATATCTATATTTTCAGTTTCTTTTCCCGTATTGTGTATGGCTTCTTGTGCTATGCAGTAGGTCCTTATCAGTCATCTATTTTATATATAGTGGCATGTATATGTTAAACTCCTAATTTATCCTTCCCCCTACCTTTCCCCTTTGTTTTCTGTGTCTGTGGGTCTACTTCTGCTTTGTGTATAAGTTAATTTATATGTTTTCTTTTTATATATTCCACATATAAGCAATATTTTACGATATTTGTCTTTGGCTTACTTAGTATGATAATCCCTCTTTTATTTTGGCTGGTTTTCACTAAGGTTTTTCGTTTCCTTAATGATTTTCATAACTACACTGCAAGATAAATCTTAATGTTTATAGATAAAAGGTAGAGAAGAGAAGCTTTTACTGCTACATTTCACCTGTGTGGCATTAACCCGGGATGTAATTCACCAACCACTTCTAACTTTTCCTGGTTACAACTATGAAAAGGCTCTCGGACAGTTAACTAGAACAAAAGACAAGCACTTTTAATTGATAAGGCATATAGTTTTTTAAAAAGAATTGAAAAACCATCTGTACTGTAAACTTTTGTGTCTCTTATTCATTCCTGTTTACTCTGCTATTCAATCCAAATAAAGATTGTTTCCACCTCAGCAACACAAAAATCACATGGACTACCCTTCAGGCTGTCAGTCAGAGGAAAGATATACATATGCCCAGAGTATACACTTGCGCTTGTTCACAGTGTTATTTGGGGAAAATATGTTGCATGTTCTCCTGGCTCTCCTAGTTTTACATTTTGAATTAATGCAATTTATTCTAATTTATGACAACTGTTTGAAAGGCTTGCTCTCTCTCCATTTTCCCATTTATAAAATGTTATTCACATACAGGGGAAGAGCAGGAGGAGAGAATTTCTCTGCACAGTCAGGTGGAAGAATCCAGTGGACTCTGTCTTGGAGTCAGCATTGTGCCCTGAAGCTGATGGTAACTCTTTCTTCTGCCACTTTGGTGATAGGAAGGAAATTACGAGACCCTTCTCCTACTTCTTAAAGAAAGTCTTACATAATTGAGCTAATTCCCTCCCCTCCCCTCTTGTTTTCTCTTCCTGTGTTTATATAGCGGCTATCGCAAAGAGTCGGACACGACTGAGCCACTGAACTGAACTGAACTGATCACCATAGTACCTACACACGTTGATAAGAGAGATATTTTAGAAAAAAAAAAAAAAAGCACAAGGCGGGGTGGGGGGTGGGAAACAAACATAGATTCTTCCTTGTCATAGTATAAGGATCCTGTAAGGCCCAAAATCATGAGAAGTCTGCATGATTTTAGAGGTTTTTAAAGAGACCTAAATAAAAGAGATTAACCTTATTGTACCTGTAACAGTGCTTCAACTATAGTGGGTATACATAAAGGATGTTTGTTGACTGGCATCACTAGTATCTATTCATCTCAAAATTCTTGTTTAAAAACAAAGTCTCATGCCTGAGTGCTCTGCTCTGCCTTCATTCTTACTTTCAGAGCTAGATCTGAAAGGACCTCATGGTGAAAAGGGAACTCAGACAGAAAGATGGTCAGGAATACGTATTGACTTCATGATAGAATCCAGTTCTCCCTTGGGGCTTTCATGAAATTCTATTGGCATATGGTGCTTATCCTGCTAATTGTGTATACACACAAAGTTGTATATGGATACTTATAACTTCAATTACTAATATCATTAAAAGAAATCACAAGTCATGGAAACCAAGACTTGTTTTTATGGGCCAGATATTGTTTTAATTCATTCATTTTATTAACTCATTTAATTCTCATAACATCTCTGGGAGGTATCAGTTCAGTCACTCAGTCGTGCCTGACTCTTTAAAACCCCAAGAACTGCAGCATGCCAGGCCTCCCTGTCCATCACCAATTCCCGGAGTTTACACAGACTCATGACCATTGAGTCGGTGATGCCATCCAATCATCTCAGTCTCTGTCATCCCCTTCTCCTCCTGCCTTCAATCTTTCCCAGCATGAGGGTCTTTTCAAATGAGTCAGGTCTTCGCATCAGATGGCCAAAGTATTGGAGTTTCAGTTTCAACATCAGTCCTTCCAATGAACATCTAGGATTGATCTTTAGGACGGACTGGTTGGATGTCCTTGCAGTCCAAGGGGCTCTCAAGAGTCTTCTCCAACACCACAGTTCAAAAGCATCAATTCTTCGGCACTCAGCTTTCTTAATAGTCCAACTCTCACATCCATACATGACTACTGGAAAAACCATAGCCTTGACTAGATGGACCTTTGTTGACAAAGTACTGTCTCTGCTTTTTATATGCTGTCTAGGTTGGTCATAACTTTCCTTCCAAGGAGTAAGTGTCTTTTAATTTCATGGCTGCGGTCACCATCTGCAGTGATTTTGGAGCCCCCAAGAATAAAGTCAGCCACTGTTTCCACTGTTTCCCCATCTATTATAAATGAAGAATCTGAACAATGGAGAGGTTAATTAAATAGCCCATGATCATACAGTTAGTAATAACCAGTGAAAGGGATTTGAACCCAGGCATACCATATTATTGTGGAGTAGGAAATGGCAACCTGCTCCAGTATTCTTGTCTGGAAAATACCATGAACAGAGGAGCCTGGTTGGCTCCAGTCCATTGGCTCACAAAGAGTCCGATGCTACTGAGCAACTGAGCACATACCACATTATGCCTTCTCTGTCTCAAACAATTCCATATTAGAAACTAGGACTAGGACAAATGCCCTCAGCATAGTATGATTTTAGGGCCTGAATCTTGCCAGTATGTAGTAATCTGCTGAACCTCAAATTTAATCTAGCATCAGGGTAGCTGACCATGAGACTCCCAAGAAAGAATTGTCCTAGATTATTATTTGTTTATGTAGCTTTAACATGTTTAATGCAGGGCCTACTTAGTCTGTGAAGCCCATGGCTTTACACTAAAATCATGCATTCATTATGTAGACATTTACTGAGCAGCTGCTATGTAAAACTGCTGCACATAGAATGAGAAATCATTTTGCTTTTTATGGATAGATCTGTCTGTTGGGTGGGAGAAACTCAAATACATTAACAAATGGTTTAAACGATGCTTGAAGTGTCACTGGCAGAATCTATAAGATGTTATGGTAGCAAGGAAGAAGGACTTTGGTGTTTAGATGATAGGGACTAGGGCTGAGTAGCGGTTGGGCTATATGAGAACTGGATTCTTGAACTGAAGTTTTGCAGAGTTGATGATGCAGTCATCAACTCAGTGAGAACAACCTAGGAAGTGGAAGCAGTTTGTTTAAAGACTTGAAGGTATGAAAGGGCATGATGCTCGGAATATGGTAGAGCTGAAGCGAGATGCCAAGGTGATGAGCCCTGGGGTTAGAAGTGTAAGCAGGGATCAGACTGCGAAAGACTACCTGTGCCCCTCGTCTGTAGGTAAAGGCAAACGTGACGGATGTTAAGAAGGGTGCTCCACCTAATCGAGTTTCCTTTTTGGAAAATGAGCTCAGAAGTTGATGACCTGGAGGAGGGTAAAACTAAGGGGAAGAGGGACAGTGATGGGATATTCTGGCATAGTATTGGAGACTGAACATGCTTTTAATGCTCATGCCAAGCTTGTGCACCAGGTATTATCTCCAGTGCCCCGCACTGTCCAGACCTTCTTCCTAACCTTTCGACATCTCCTCAGCCTCTTCTGCTGCCTGTCTTCTTGAGCTCTCCTCTTGGCGCCTCTGTTTCTCACACTTCTCAGCCCAGCACACTCCTCTTCTTGTCCTCTGCTCATGCCCTTCTCTCCCCCTTGACAAGATCGCTCCTTCTGAAGCAAGTCCCTACATTTCATGCGTCCCATTCAGAAGTCCAGGAATCAGAAGCCCAGGAATCACCTTGCCCCCATGACTGCTCTCTCAGTACTGAACTCAACCGCATGTCCTGTTGTTTCCAGTTTTAAGTATCTTTCAACAAGTGTCTTTGTTGCAGATTTGGTTAAAGTGAACCTTGTTCTTACCTATACTCTTGCAGCAGCATTTTAGCTAGTCTTAACTATATCTGGCTACCCGAGTAATGTTTTTTAGTAGAAACCCGACCTCTACTCTTCTGTTTAAAATCTATTGGCTCCCTATTGTGTGTTGTGTGTGTGTGTTAGTAGCTCAGTTGTGTCCGACTCTTTGCGACCCCACAGACTGTAAACTGCTAGGCTTCTCTGTCCATGGGATTCTCCAGGCAAATATACTGGAGTGGATTGCCATTCCCTTCTCCAGGCTCCCTATTAAACAAATATATATATATATAATTTTCTAAGAATGATCTACAAGGACCCCTAGATTGGGCCAACAATGTCATCTTAAACTTCATTTCCCATTGCTAGCTAGCACATGGCCTGGCAACAGTAAGAACTCAAGAAACATTTGTTGGATGAAGAAATGAATGAGTGAATGATCCTAACTTGCTTAAACTGCTGTGTTTAAAAGAATTAGAGGTATGGATAATCTAAAATACCTTCATTTCCTTTTCAGTTACTATCCCAAGGTAGCTGCTGCTGCTGCTGCCAAGTCGCCTCAGTTCAGTTCAGTTCAGTTCAGTCGCTCAGTCGTGTCTGACTCTTTGCGACCCCATGAATCACAGCACACCAGGCCTCCCTTGCGTTCAACTTTGTGCGACCCCATAGATGGCAGCCCACCAAGCTCCCCCGTCCCTGGGATTCTCCAGGAAAGAACACTGGAGTGGGTTGCCATTTCCTTCTCCAGTGCATGAAAGTGAAAAGTGAAAGTGAAGTCGCTCAGTTGTGTCTGACTCTTTGTGACCCCATGGACTGCAACCTACCAGGCTCCTCCATCCATGGGATTTTCCAGGCAAGAGTACTGGAGTGGGGTGCCATTGCCTTCTCCACCCAAGGTAGCTAGTGATACTCAAAATATTAATAATCAAAGCATCAGCATTGACCAGTTAGAAGGGCATGGGCTATGTGTCACTGTACATGCTCACTATCAACCTGGCTGGACTTCTCTTTTCAACTTGAGTGCATTCTCATTTACACCAGGCAGAAGTGGTTCTGCATAGAGTTCTCTGCCGTTGAACTTCATTCTAGAAGCCTCCTCCAGCTCCATTTTGCTTCTTCTCTGGAGCAGTGTAAGGGCCAAGAGACTGGAAGGATGGTTTACAGATGGGAGAGATTCATAGATCTTTAAGAAGAGAGCAGCCCCAGTGTTCCTGATGGATGTGACTCAGGGAGGACAGGCATTGTACACATTTTGTCTCTGTCCCTCCAGAATAACCTTGGAGGGTACACATAGACTTTCCTTATTTTTGAGCCACTAATGTTCTGTGAATGTTTCAGTCAAACCCACTTTCTCCCATCATACTTACCCCTCTTTCTCATCTTTTTCTGTTACCTATGAGTGTTTCTACCCTCCCAATGCTTTTCCTCCCTTTCCTTCTCTTCCACAAACATTCCCAGGTCCTCACTTGAAGAAAATTGTGATCTGTCTTACGAATTGGGAAAGGAGTATATCAAGGCTGTATATTGTCACCCTGCTTATTTAACTTATATGCAGGGTACATCATGCGAAATGCCAGGCTGGATGAAGCACAAGCTGGAATCAAGATTTCCAGGAGAAATGTCAATAACCTCAGATATGCAGATGACACCACCCTTATGGCAGAAAGTGAAGAAGAGCTAAAGAGCCTCTTGATGAAAGTGAAAGAGGAGAGTGAAAATGTTGACTTAAAGCTCAACATTCAGAAAACCAAGATCATGGCATCTGATCCCATCACTTCATGGCAAATAGATGGGGAAATAATGGAAACAGTGAGAGACTTTATTTTTGGGGGCTCCAAAATCACTGCAGATGGTGACTGCACCCATGAAATTAAAAGATGCTTGCTTCTTGGAAGAAAAGCTATGACCAACCTAGACAGCATATTAAAAAGCAGAGACATTACTTTAACCAACAAAGATCCGTCTAGTCAAAGCTATGGTTTTCCAAGTAGTCATGTATGGATGTGAGAGTTGTACCTTAAAGAAAGCTGAGCACCGAAGAATTGATGCTTTTGTGTTGCAGAAGACTCTTGAGAGTCCCTTGGACTGCAAGGAGATCCAACCAGTCCATCTTAAAGGAGATCAGTCCTGGGTGTTCATTGGAAGCACTGATGTTGAAGCTGAAACTCCATTTGGCCACCTGATGTGAGGAGGTGACTGATTTGAAAAGACCCTGATGCTGGGAAAGATCAAAGGTGGAAGGAGAAGTAGATGACAGAGGGTGAGATGGTTGGATGGCATCACTGACTCAATGGACATGAGTCTGAGTAAGCTCTGGGAGTTGGTGATGGACAGGGCAGCCTGGCGTGCTGCAGTCCATGGGGTTGCAAAGAGTCGGACATGAGTAAGTGACTGAACTGAACTGTCTTACATATTTAGCATATTCATTAAAAAACATCACCTAGTAATGTCTCTGCTTTTTAATATGCTATCTAGGTTAAGTAGAGACATTACTTTGCCAACCAAGGTCCATCTAGTCAATGCTATGGTTTTTCCAGTGGTCATATATGGATGTGAGAGTTGGACTGTGAAGAAAGCCGATCGCTGAAGAATTGATGTTTTGAACTGTGGTGTTGGAGAAGACTCTTGAGAATCCCTTGGACTGCAAGGAGATCCAACCAGTCCATTCTAAAGTAGATCAGTCCTGGGTGTTCATTGGAAGGACCGATGCTAAAGCTAAAGCTCCAATAATTTGGCCACCTCATGCGACGAGTTGACTCACTGGAAAAGACTCTGATGCTGGGAGGGGTTGGGGGCAGGAGGAGAAGGGGACAACAGAGAATGAGATGGCTGGATGGCATCACTGACTTGATGGACATGAGTTTGAGTGTACTCCGGGAGTTGGTGATGGACAGGGAGGCCTGGCGTGCTGTGATTCATGGGGTCGCAAAGAGTCGGACCTGACTAAGCGACTGAACTGAACTGAACTGAAGAATCCAATAAATATTGCTTTTATGCCTCTTCTCACAAAACAAAATTAAAACAAGACAAAAAGATAATTTTTTTACTTGAATAAAAAACAAAAATAAAAATCGATTTTTTTTTAATTCTAATGAGGCAGTGATTTATTGTATTAAAAAACAAAAGAAACCAAAACCCTATTGTGGCCAGAGTGCTTAAACAGATTTAAAAAAGGCAAATGAAAAGAGAGACTTATAAGGAGGAGGAGGAAAAGGTGCAGGAAGAGAAGGAGATTTCACAGGTCAAAAATTAAAAGGGAAGAGTGAAGTCAAAAAAAGGGAACTGGACCAACATATAAGTAGCCTGTAATGACCACACCCCGTTTCTGGTTGGTGATCTTTCCCTTCTCAACTCACATCCAACCAAAGGAAGATGAGCCAGAAGGGAATAAATTGCATCTGGTTTTGTTCACAAACAGAGTTTGAGGACCCACTATGTACTAGGTATTGTTCTAGATGGTTGGGGATCTTAACCAGTAATTTATGTTGTGGATCTTCTGTGTTTCTTTTTATGTTAAGAGGATGTTCTTTTCAGAGGAACATTTATTTTGTCAGCCTCCCTTTTTGTCAGTTGCTTTGTGCGCCAGCCAAAACCAAAGGCAGAAAAGTAGGTAAAAAAAAAAAAGCAAAAGAATAAAATCCTGCACATAAAAACCTTACAGAGATTTATATTCAGTATGCTGCGGCGAGAAGGTTCAGCCCCTTTCTTGCTGTATTTGCATCTGTTTCACTATCTCCAGAAGGAATTAGCAGAATAAACCCCCACTTTACCTGGTGGAAGTAATTCACAGCGGCAACTTCACTTGTGCGGCTGGATATTCATGCTAATGTACAGGAGTTAAATATAGCACAGAACAAGTGGATCAGAAGGAAAAAACAAAGCAACTGACTTGACACTGCAAGGGGCGGGGTGGTGGGGTGACATGATTATACTCTAAGCACCAGCATAAACTGCAAACTCGGTAAACTGATAAGACAAGAATGTGGTGACTACATCGAACTGAGTCATGCTAACCTAATATCCTCAGTGGTAAAAAAGCAAACAAACAAAAAACCCCAGAAGAACAACTAAAAATGCTGCCTAGATGAGTGTGGATAAGAGAGTCTGGAATAGAAACAGAAATGCGGTAATGTTGATTAATAAGCAGGTTCGATAGGAGAGATGCGGTTCTCTTACGTTTTCTGGGGTTTTTCCCTCATTTCTAATAGGAGACAGTTATATTGGGTTACACCATTGGGTATAATCAGCAGTTGCATATGCTAGTTGCATAAATTGTGTAGTTCCCAAAACCTGATTGGTACGTACCACTTTGAAAAACTAGAGGAAATGCCTCATGGGCAGTGACTTAAATGAAGGAGCTCTGTTCTGAGAAATTGATCCACGGTCATGAGATTTTTGCCTCTGGCTATGGAAATTTGGCTTCAACACGTATGTACCCCATTCTTTCCCCAGGAGGCCGTGTGACAATTGTCCGTGGGGAATTGGGACAACTCTGTTTAAGAAGTAAGCGCTTCTTTCACTACACGTTAGTGCCGTCTTGAAAAAGTTAACTTCTTAGATGTCATTTCTTTATTTCATTTCTAAAGTAAGATAGTTAAGCCAGATCACCTCAACCACTCTTTCTGGCTCTGACATTTCAGATTCTCAGTAGATTGAAATGCCAAATGCCCCGTTCATCACTAAATGTAGAAATGGGGGCGGGGGGCGGGGAGTGCCTCAGCCACAGAGGATGGAGTATGGCTCTCTGCACTTGGAGCCTGCTGTGGACGAGGCTACCCTTCCTCAGGGCATTGAACACCATCTTTGGTGGGGGGAGCACTTATTTACCTTAAACCATAACTGCATTATCTATACCTGAGCACATAGCTACTACCTCTTTAGCTAACTGATATGTTCCCAGGGCTTGGTACAGTCACTGGCACTTACTGAGTACTCAGAAAATCTTTGGTGAATGAGTGAAATAATTATCTCCTGGGAAACTGATACCTAAATGGGACTTAAAAGGCTGTACAGGATAATGAGCACTTCTTTCAGGGCATAAGGTACTGAGAGTGCAGCCATGGATAAGAGCAAGACCTTGGTGTTCAGATCTTGACTCTATCACTTATTATCTCGTTGACCTTAGGCAAGTGACTTAATCTCTCCAAGTCTAATGCTCTTCCAGAGAAAGTGGGGTTAAAATGTTATCTCTCTCATATGGACAAGGTGAAGGTTGAATGAGTACTGAATTATGAGGAAATGAACAGGTTGCCAGCTAGTATCCAGAGAAAAATGAATTCAGCAAAGAGAATGCACAGGATCTAGACTGGATGCAGGATGTGATATGATCTTTGGCTGAGGCATTAATACAGGGCTTTCTGTGGGGAGAGTGAGCTAGAACCATAGTGAAGCTCATTTCCTGGGGCAAAGGGCACTGGCCAGGTCAGCTCCAGTGCCTGGCTAACATGAAGGCAGAGTACTCAGAATATTGCCCAAGTTCATGTTGGGTCCCAGGAAATATGGGACTGGTGGTGTGCACATGGAATGGCAGAGAGTTTTCTGACATTCCAGATGCTTTTGGATTTGAAGAAAGCCTCTCTGTGTAGGGCAGGACCACAGTTTCCCAGGTGGCGCTAGTGGTAAGGAACCTGCCTGCCAATGCTGATGCAGATGTAAGATTTGGATTTGATCCCTGGGTTGGGAAGATCCTCTGGAGAAGGAAATGACAACCCTCTCCACTATTCTTGCCTGGAAAACCCCATGGACAGAGGAACCTGACAGGCTATAGTCCTATAGAATCAGACACACCTGAAGTGACTTAGCACAGCAAAGAGTGACTGAAGGGCTAGGAAACAAGGGATTAGAAAGTGTTGGACAGGGTGTTAGACCAGCAACAAGTGAGGCTGAGACTCAGGATGGGCCCAAATCTTCTAGAACTAACATCAAATGAAGATGGCCTTTTCATTATAGGGGATTGGAATCCAAAAGTAGGAAGTCAGGAGATACCAAAATAATAGGCAACTTTGACCCTGGAGTACAAAATGAAGCAGGGCAAAGGCTGACAGAGTTTTCTCAAGAGAACATGCTGGTTGTAGCAAACACTCTTTTCCAACCACTCAAGAGATACTTCCACACATGAACATCACCAGATGGTCAATACTGAAATCAGATTGATTATGTTCTTTGTAGCCCAAGATGGAAAAGCTATATACAGTCAGTGAAAACAAGACCTGGAGCTGTCTGTGGCTCAGATCATGAGCTCCTTATTGAAAAATCCAGGATTAAATGGAAGAAAGTAGGGAAAACCACTAAGCAGTTCAGGTATGACCTAGATCAAGTCCCTTATGGTTATACAGTGGAGGTGATGAATAGATTCAAGGGATTAGATCTGATAGAGTGCCTGAAGAACTATGAACAGAGGTTTCTAACACTGTATAGAAGGCAGTGACCAAAACCATCCCAAAAGAAAAAAAAAAATGAAAGAAGGCAAAGTGGTTGTCTGAGGAAGCCTTACAAATAGCTGAGGAAAGAAGAGAATCAAAAGACAAGGGAGAAAGGGAAAGATATACCAAACTAAATGTAGAGTTCCAAAGAATACCAAGGAGAGATGAGAAGGCCTTCCTCATTGAGCAAGGCAAAGAAATAGAGGAAAACAATAGCATGGAAAAGACTAGAGAGCTCTTCAAGAAAATTGGAGATATCAAGGGAATATTTCATGTAAGGATAGGCACAATTAAGGACAGAAATAATAAGGACCTAACAGAAGCAGAAGAGGTGGCAAGAAAACACAGAACTATACAAAAAAGGTCTTCATGACCCAGATAACCATGATGATGTGGTCACTCACCTAAAGCCAGACATCCTGGAGTGTGAAGGCAAGTGGGCCTTTGGAAGCATTACTATGAACAAAGCTAGTGAAGGTGACAGAATTCCAGCTGAGCTACTCAGAATCCTGAAAGATGATGCTGTTAAAGTGCTGCCCTCAATATGTGAACAAATTTGGAAAACTCAGCAGTGGCCACAGAATTGGAAAAGGTCAGTTTTCATTCTAGTTCGAAAGATCAGTGTCAAAGAATGTTCAAAGTACTCTACAGTTGCACTCACTTCACATGCTAGTAAGGTTATGCTTGAAATCCTTCAAGCTAGACTTCAGCATTGTGTGAACTGAGAACTTCCAGATGTACAGCTGAATTTAGAAAAGGTATATTAACCAGAGATCTAATTGCCAACATTTGCTGGATCATGGAGACAGCAAGGGAGTTCCAGAAAAACATCTGCTTTATTGACTACGCTAAAGCTTTTCACTCTGTGATTCACAAAAAACTGTGGAAAATTCTTAAAGAGATGAGAATACCAGACCACCTTACCTGTCTCCTGAGAAACCTGTATGCAGGTAAGAAAGCAACAGTTAGTCCTGGACATGGAACAATGGATTGGTTCAAAACTGGGAAAGGGGAATGTCAAGGCTGTATATTGTCACCTTGCTTATTTAAGTTCTGTGCAGAGTACATCATGTGAATGAAAGGCTGGATAAATCACACACTGGAATCAAGATTTCTGGGAGAAATATTAACAACCTCAGATATGCAGATGATACCACTCTAATGGCTGAAAGTGAAGAACTAAAGAGCATCCTAATGAGAGTGAAAGAGGAGAGTGGAAAAGCTGGCTTAAAGCTCAACATTCAAAAAACTAAGATCCTGGCATCCCATGACATGGCAAATAGAAGGGGAAAAATTGGAAGTGATAATAGATTTTACTTTCTTGGGTTCCAAAATCACTGTAGACAGTGACTGCAATCATGAAATTAAAAGACATTTGTTCCTTGGGAAAAAACCTAGACAGCACATTAAAAAGCAGAGACATCACTTTGTATAGTCAAAGCTATGGTTTTTCCTGTAATCATGTATTGATGTGAGAGTTGAACCATAAAGAATGTTGAGCACCAAAGAAATGATAGTTTCTAACTGTGGGGCTGGAGAAGACTCTTGAGAATCCCTTGGACTTCAGAGAGACTAACTCAGTCAATCCTAAAGGAAATCAATGTTCAGTGTAAATACTGATGCTGAACCTGAAGCTCCAATACTTTGGCCAGATGATGTGAAGAGCTGATTCATTAGAAAAGACCCTGATGCTGGAAAAGATTGAAGGCTGGAGGAGAATGGGGTGACAGAGGATGAGATGGTTATATAGCATCACCCACTCAATGGGCACACATTTGAGCCACTCCAGGAGATAGTGAAGGGCAGAGGAGCCAGGTATTCATGAGGTCTCAAAGAGTTGGATATGACTTAGCGACTGAACAATACCACCACCGCCAATAGCAAAGCTCAGAAGAAAACTAGGTAAGAGGCTTGGAAAAAAATCAAGGACAAGTCTTGCCTCTAGGCAGACCTTGTGGCTTTCCATTGAGTTAAAAATAGCAGGAGGGGAAATAGAGATTTAGGAGAGAGCACTTTAATTTAGAGACCGTGGGGCCACCTACGTTTTACTCTGCTCATGGATTAAATATCTTGTAGGCATAAGAGATTAATTCCAAGTTGCACCATGTGAGATTGACAGTACCCATATGCATTCTGCTCTGACACCATTGGCTCAGAAAGTTAAGCTGGCTGTAGAGACAGATGATAAAGAGACTTGGCAGGGGCTAGCAGCAGAGCTACAGACAAGAAATAAAAGCAGAGAGAGGAATAAGGAGAAAAAACATGAAGCTAAACAACACTGACCACAGTAAAGAAAACTAAATGTTAAAAAAAAAATGAATAAAAGGCATATTTCTCAGATCCAGGAAGGTTTATCTGAGGCAAAACAGACTGATCCAGTGACTGAAGAATTTTCATCCGTTTCCAAAGGGACCAGACCTAGGGCTTGATAAATGATAAACAAACAGAATGCTTTCTTCCCTCACCTACTTCTCTTGGTGATCTAAGAGGCTAGAAAGGGTGATCTTATTAGATCAGGATAAAAGGAGGCTGATGTTTTCCAAACAGTCCATAGGTCAGGGTTCAAAGAGAAATCTGGAAAAGGAAAATGACATCAAGAATTACCTGAAGCAAACCACTGAAGGCCAAAACCAGCAAGCATTACGATAAGAGAAGAGAGAGCTTTGTCAATGTAAAGCCCATAGGCATATTATGTACCCATACAGGGTAGACATCTGCTGATCAGTTGCCGTAGGAGAGATACTGAATATGCAGTGGTGGGATGATGTAGCTGGGATGAGTTCTCAGCAGGAAATATGAAGTATACAAACAAGGAAAAGGCCTGGGAGTCTGGGGTGTAGGTTTTATAATAGTAACCTCACAAAGTTTTGAGGAAAGGTAAGTGGAAGATGCAAACCCAGCTAGAGTATTCCATAGGGGTGCCCTGTTTTAATACCATCTTAGTCCATTTGGACTGCTATAACTAAAACAGCATATACCGAGTGGCTTAAGGAATAAACATTCATTACTCACAGTTCTGGAGGCTGCAAAGTCCAAACATGCTTAAGGCACCGGCAGATTCAGTGTCTCATGAGGGTTTTCTTCCTGATTCATAGATGGCCATCTTCTCACTGTGTCCTCTCATGACAGAACGGGTGGGAAAGCTCTCTGGGGTTTCTTTTCCAAGGGCACTAATCCCATTCATGCAGGTTACATCCCATGACATAATCACTTCCCAAAGGCCCCACCTTCTAATGCCCTTCCATTCCACTGGGGGTTAGGATTTCAACATATGAATTTGGAGGGGTAACAGAGATTCAGAACATAACACCAGTTCAGCCATTTTGTCAAGTTTTAACTCCTTGATCAGAACTTTACTGTTGCCCACTTTGAAACTTTATAGACAACTAGAATATCATTTAAATGTATTATAGGCCCAGGTATTAGATCATTCCTTGCCTTCCTAAGGGCTTCTGGGTAGTGCTAGTGGTAAAGAATCTGCCTGTCAGTGCAGGAGATGCAAGAGATGTGGATTTAATCCTGGATTGGGAAGATTCCCTGGAGTAGGAAATGGAAACCCACTCCAGTATTCTTGGCTGGACAATTCCATGGACAGAGGAGCCTGGTGGGTTACACTCCATGGGGTCACAGGCAGAGTCGGACATGACTGTATGGCTGAACATATGTGCACACTTGTCTTCCAGCATGACTTCAGGTATCCTTAGATGCCACCCAACTGATATGATTTGCAAGATAACAGTAACTTACACAAATTACTTTTATGTCACTGTCAAGATGCAGCTATTTTCCTTGTGGCACCACATGCTGGGAATTATGAGTCATGAATTTAGTTATGGCAAAAATATGCCTGATAGATCTGGGAGGCTGAGGTCTAGGAAAACAGGAGAAACAAAGCGTGACCAAAGTGGACTTGCACTTGAGTGATTGGTAGCAAAACTTAGAAATGATCTAGATCAGTAGTGATATACATGGGGCACCTTTATGAGTTCAAACAGAGGATTAAAATTATAAGACAAATCATGGATATGATTATGGATATAATCATCCTGAACTTTGTCACATCTGACTCCTATAAAGGACATACCTGCAGTAGTTTTGAGAACTTGCCTACTGTTGGAGGAAATGCCTGGCACTCAAGTTTCTTTCCACTTGATCTCTTCTTCTATACAAAGATCACAGTGATGACAGACCTTCTTTGGTTAAATGGTGGGTATAATTTAATGCAGGTAAATTGCCTTCAAGTTATAAAGTAATCTAGAAACTGATTTAAAGTCTGAAAACCATTTTTGTTTTCAATTACAGCCACTTATTTTATACAGGTTTATAGACTTCCACTCATTTACTCACTAAAAATTTATAAACAGTTAACAGCTATAGGAATAACATATTATTGACTCATTTAAAGCATACTTGAAAGTATTCTTTTATTAATGTCTATTATAATGAAAATTTTTTTTGAGCGTTACAGGAAATTTGCAGAGCACAGTCAAGGAGTATGATATGACCAAGCAAAGGATCTGCATGATTTGAGGGGCAGTGGAGAATAGAACATTTGTTTGGCTTAAATTGGGCAGCTTGATTTAAGAAGCACCAGAACAATACACAAAACTACATATGCCATCCAACCCTGTCAAGAAATACCATTCCAATGCTGCAGAGCTGTGCCAATTCAGCGTAGAGTGCCATCTTCAGCCAGCCTCATATGGCAGTGAAGACTCAGTGAAGAGTCAAGCCATTTCCAGTTTTCTTTAATCCTGGGAAATGAATTCAAGCGGCCAGCATGCCTTTTTCACATTGCTGGGAAAATAAAGCAGCAAGCACAAGCCTGTGTGAGTTCTGCTATCTTCATAATGCTATACAGAGCAAGGAATCTTCTAATACATGCTGATTTTTATTGAGGACTGTAAACTTACAAATTCCAGTTCTTTGTAAAACAAAATAAGAAAATGAATACTGAATAGCAGCTCCAGATTAGGCAAAGTGAATTCCATTGGTAGGCTCCAGGAAGTGTTTTTGTTTTTGTTTTGGGTGATGTTTAGGTCAGTCTACCATTGTTGAAAGCTTACAGTTCTTGACAGTTAAGGTTCCTTCATAACCAGGAGGGATCCTGGATACTTAATATTGACAATATAATGGATTCTGAGATTCCATCTTGAAGAGTCTTAGCCTCATGGCCTCCAGAGGATTAATAGTAGAAAGGGCACTTATTTTCACTAGAGACGAGAGCAAAAAAAAAAAAAATCTTATTGGATAGCACAAGTGAATTCAGCGTTAGAAATGGATTTCTTTTGATTTTTATAGACACAGACACAGCCTTCAATTCAGTCAGAAAGCTGGAGCTTCCTGAACTTTTTCTTTCTAATCCCCTGAATTTAGATAATCACCAAGCCTCCTCTGACCTGCTTCCTAAACAGCTCTTTTGCTTTCCCTTGCTCTGCATCTCCACTGCCACTGCCTGAGCCTCAGCTCTCATGGTTTTTTCTGGGGTGTCCTATTGGCCTTGTTGGTGATCTTGCCTTTCGGTTCACAGCAATCCAAATCAGCTTACATACTACTGAAACTGCTAATTTTCTGACATTCCGGCCAAATGAAGTTAACTATCCTGATTTAAAATAAAAAACAATGACAACAGTAAACCAAGGAACAAATGTTGGTGACTGCCATCACTTGAAAGACAAAGTTCGATTGTGTATCAGTTCAGGTCAGTTCAGTCACTCAGTCGTGTTTGATTCTGCAACCCCATGGACTGCAGCATGCCAGGCCTCCACCAACTCCCGGAGTTTACTCAAACTCATGTCCATTGAGTCGGTGATGCCATCCAGCCATCTCATCCTCTGTCGTCCCCTTGTTCTCCCACCTTCAATCTTTCCCAGCATCAGGGTCTTTTCAAATGAGTCAGCTCTTTGCATCAGGTGGCCAAAGTATTGAAGTCTCAGCTTCAATATCAGTCCTTCCAATGAACAATGACTGATCTCCTTTAGGATGGACTGGTTGGATCTCCTTACAGTCCAAGAGACTCTCAAGAGTCTTCTCTAATACCACAGTTCAAAAGCATCAATTCTTCGGTGCTCAGCTTTCTTTACGGTTCAATTCTCACATCCATACATGACTACTGGAAAAACCATAGCCTTGACTAGATGGACCTTTGTTGGCAAAGGTCCTTCTTTTTAACATGCTGTCTAGGTTGGTCATAACTTTCCTTCCATGTAAGGAGTAAGCACCTTTTAATTTCATGGCTGCAGTCACCATCTGCAGTGATTGGAGCCCCCTGCCCCCGCAAAGGACTTCTAAATAGATTCCCATGCTGGTCCCTGCCTATCTTGCTAGCCTTAGCTTCTGCCTCACTTGCTTATGCTTCCAGTGCACTGGCCAGACAAAACTATCTGCATTTGTCTAAGAGCTGCTGTGGTTTCTCCTGCTGCTGTGCCACTGTACAAAATGCTATTATCCACCTTGCAAATTCATCTCTGACTCACCCTGGTGGAATAGAGCTGCTTGCCACCAGGGACATCCTCTTTGGAATATTGATAAGCAAGGGATAACCTTCATTTATATTTGAGCGGTTATGGAAACTGAAGTCTTGTTGCTCCTATGGTCTGTATTGTCCTAATTCATTCATTCATTTTACAACCATGACATACAGTTGCTCACGTGCATGATCATGTAACCTTCTTGTTAATCATCCCTATGCCGTGTTTTCTACTTGGTGAAGAAGAGTGTCTGTTATGGAGAAGGCAGGATCTTTGAGGTGTGAGTTTTCTGCCATAGCCTCATTCGTATCTTCTGTCACAAGTCTGTGACAATCTTGATTGGTTTCTTTAAGAACTTATTATGAGTGTCCCGAGTCCCTGCTATTCAAAACAATAACTGAGCAAAATTTAGGAAAAGGTGTTCCTTCCAGAGGTGCATGGCTTATCAGAGGGAGTGGAAGGAGGCAGTCCTTTTGTGGCAGACTGGGTAGATGGGTTAGGAAAAAGCTCCTCCTTTGTGGTGACACAGACTGTGTCATATGGGCTGAGCAGACAGAGCAAGGACTATCCTTATTTTTCATAGGTCCACTCCTCAAAGTTTGTGTGCATGAGTATGTAACCATGCAAAAATTTCATAGTCATACACAGTGGCCCAGGAGTTCCCAGTGTGTAGTAGGAAGGACTTGACTAGGAAGAACCAAGATGGACATGTGGATTAAGGCCTCAAGGAGGCCTTAATAAGAAACTATAATCTAACGGGCAGTGGAATGAATTCTTACAAGTGTACAAGTCACAGAACATCCAAGCAGGGAAAGAGCACTTGTAACTCAAAAATAGTTTTATGTAGAAATTTGCATCTCTGCTGGGCCCTTAACATTGGTAGATTTTGATATCCAAAAAATAAAGAGTACAGGAACATTCTATGTAGTTGGAAGAGTGTGGGAAAGATATTAAGATGCCTAAATGCACAGTTAATTATCTAGTTTATCTGGGATATGAGGGTGGAGAAAGATGAGAGTGGAAAGATCAGTTGGAAACTTATCACAAAATTGTTAAACGTCATGACAGGGAGCTTAGAGGTTGTTTTGGGCAAGGAGGATCCATGAAAAGTGAAAAAGTGAAAGTGAAGTCACTCAGTCGTGTCCGACTCTTTGCGACCCCTTGGACTGTAGCCCACCAGGCTCCTCTGTCCATGGGATTTTCCAGGCAAGAGTTCTGGAGTGGGTTGCCATTTCCTTCTCCAGGAGATTTTCCTGACCCATGTCTCCCGCATTGTAGGCAGACGTGTTACCGTCTGAGCCACCAGGGAAATCTGAGGATCTCTAGTAGGATTTTAACACAAATGTTCTGTAAACTGTATAAAAATGGTGTTGGTGGGAGTAACCTGAAGCTACAAAAACAAGTTAGGGAAGTTTGGAATTATTCGGGCAAGCAGTTAAGAGAGTATAAGTTAGGCCAGTGGCAGCGAGCAGAGAAAGGAGGCAACTGATTTTGGGAAAAGCCTGGAATACTTTTAGAAGTGAGGGAGAAGACAGAGGGAAGAAAAAGTGAAGCTTAAGATTTAGAGGCTGAGTGTGTAGAAGAAAGTGGTAGACTTAACAAAGATTGGGATGCCATGAACAGGCACAAGTTTTTGTAGAAGATGAGTTGATTTTGGACTCAGTGTGTTTGACTGGATCTATACACGGAGACAAGTTTTACATCCTGTGTCCCCCTTTAGGTCATAAATAGCAAACCCTTGAAAAGCTCTAACTGTATGCCAGGCACTGCTCTAAGCACTTTAAACACATTAGCTCAATAAATATTCAAGGAACAATGAGGTACTTCCTAATAGTAAACTCATTGGACTGAGAGTTGACAGGCTTAGAGTTACATAGGGAATGACAGAGTGGGGATTTTAACTTAGGAAGCCTGACTTAAAAATCCATGCTTTTGGAACTAGCATAATACATGGTTTATTGTAAAATCAGGGAAAGAAAACCCCAGAAACAACCAAGAAAGTATAATATGAATGTTTAGTAATGTTTCTAATTCCCAATTCTATTAGTGCCTTTGTTTCTCCTTAGTTGAGTAGTAAGCATTCTTTGGAAGCTTCCAGACCAGTTAGGTGCGATTAAATAGTAATATTTTTCAGATAGGAAAAAAAATGCACAGAAACATATGGGAATGAGGATAAAGGTAGACTTTGGTGCTAGGTTCTGTCATAGAGGTGATTTTCAAAAATAATAGCATGTTAGTGGCCTATGACAAACGTGGGAATAGTTTGTCAGGCTGGGCTCTCACACTCAGCCGTCTTCTTTATGGTTGGCCTTTAGCCAGAGCCAATCCTCCCAACTGGCAGCTGTCAACTGTCACAGGTTACTGATTAAAGTGACAAACTATTCAGAATGACAGATAAAAATACTACAAACTCAGAGGTTCTTGAGAAGAGTCCCTTTTAACTAGATTCTGAGCATTAAGAGTAGATGTCTCTTTCTCATACCCATCTCCTGGAGAAATTTTGGTTTTGCAGTAGGATAACTAGCTGGAAATAATTCATTAATGTTACTTTATAGCTTATTTGGACCCTTAGTTTATTCACCACTTCTCTGTCTAATTCAGATACATGGTGTGTCCAATAGTCCAATTCTGTCATGTTTTATTCATATCCTAACATATTTCCAGTGAGAAATGACTGGTTAATTATTAGTAAACTGATACTTTTATGAGATCTGGCATGTGAAGGGATCCAGTATAGAGGGTGATCTGGCTGAAAGTACACCCTACTTTGCTCCCAACCATCCTGATTTACCCTTGATGTTCCAGTGTAATTATTATGACCTCCCCTTTCACACTCTCAAAAATATTCTGGTTTGGTCCATAAAGTATATGGACATCCTGTTGATGGGGAAAGCATCAAAATTCTTGGTCATAAATTTATAGGCCTAATTCTGTGTTCCTGTAAGTTATAAGTATTGTCAGTCATTTGAAGGCAGTCTCAGAACTGCCTTCACACAAAAATGAAGTGTATAATGAGCTAGGGTCTTACCGATGTACCCCAAAACTTGATTTTTATCTTCACTTTATCTATAATTTGATTACTGAATGTTGAACATCTGGATTATTAAGACAATTAGGACTCTAAACCTGAACAAATGATATGTAACAGGAGTTATGCTATGATTGTAGGAAGAGAAGCAGAGGTGGTGAGCTGCCCATCCCAACATCTATTCTCCCCCTCCTCTTTCATGTAAGAACTCTGAATACATTTCGGGTGGCAATGTGTCAAGCTAAAAAGACTATGTTTCCTAGAGTAGTTTGCAGCATGATTTGGCAGTGTGACTAAGTCGTAATTGAAAAAGTATATTCGAAGTGTATGGTACTTCCAGGAAGTCTTATTAATAAGGAAGGAGCAAAACTTTCTTCTTCTTGCTGTCTGGAATGCAATGGAATGACTGGAGCTGAAGCCATCTTCAGCCATAAGTCAAAACACTGAGAGTGGTGGAGGAGCATGAAAAAGGAGGCTGGTTTCCTGAAGATCCTGGAACCACTAAGTTATAGACTGTTTGCCTGTGGGTATCGTGTCTATGGACAAAAATAAATTCTTCTTGTTTATGCCGCTGTTATTTTTCCTTGTGATTACTTGCAGGTAGACTTAATTCCAGTCAACTCAGGAAAAACAAACAAACAAACAACAAACATGTAAATTCCATACACAGGGTTCAGAGTGAGTAGCACTGACCACTGAAGAAAGTGGGATGTACTGGAAGGGAAGGGTGCAGCAAGGGAAGAATTTCTTTAAAGTATTCACAGTACTTAAAAAGGTTCAAATTACCATTTGGAAGAAATGAAACTACTGAAAAAAAATCATGTGATCTTATGGGTAGCAACGGTGATCCTTCAGTTATGAGCAGTCGAATGCCCTAAGTAGATCACAAGTGTTCCTAGCTTTCTTAGCTGAGCTAAAACCAATCAAGCATCCAGGTGTCCATGCTTCAGCCTGGAGCCCTGAAATGTCTGGACAATTTTCTTTAAAGGAAGGCATACTCTAAAGTACTATGGTATCAATAGACTACAAAATGCTTTCACAACTTCCCAGAAGAGTTTCAGCTCATTTCAGCACAACATGACCGGGTATGACTACCCATTACAATATGCTAGCATGTGCATTCATTATGTGCAATATTTAAGCCCATCAATGTTGATCTAAGCATTTCAATGGCTGGAGCTCATAGATCCATCTTAATACAAAGTCTGAAGCTTTGACTTTCAGGAATACATCACGGACACATTGCCTTACCTCTTTGTGGAATCAGAGGGCTTACACTTGGGTATCTAAGGGCTTGCTAGGAGTGGGAGCAGATGGTAGTTTTTATATGTTCTTTTTATAAATGCATTTTGAGCAGGTTTTTTTTTTGCATGAATATTTCATTTATGACAGGGTGCTGCTTAGTTATATAAAAAGTAAATACATAACGAGCGAGGTGTAAGTATAGCAGCGATGTAGTGTTGAGGCTAATGGGTGGAGAGGATTTTAAAAATACAAAGAATTCTCATTTTCAAAAAGTACTTTGCAAACTTTAAGATAAATGACTTGTTTCTTTCCTACTTCCTTTATTCCCATTTCCCACACCCATTCTCTGAGTACTTGTCCAGGGAAAGGAGAAGCATTATATTCAAGAAGCCAAGCATTGGATTTTCAATCCTTATTCGGAGCACTATTTTACAGTTTGGGAAAGGAAAGAAACAGCCTACATAAAGTGAAAATAGTAAGGGCAAGTACCGCAAACAGTAGCAGCGGGAGGTTAGGAGACCCTTGATAGCTGGATATACAACCAGCAGCAGGAAGAAACTAGGATGGAAAACAACAGCTGCCATGAGCAGAAATGACGGGCCTTGATCTTGGGAAGGGACAGGTGGCCAAGATATGCCATATACTTCCCATTGGGCAACATCATGCATATGGTCACCATGTTCTGGGCTTCAGAAAATGTTTCCAGCCTTATTCTACCTAGAAAAAAAATTGTTTCAGGCAACAGGAGAAAATATTGATATGTCAAATCCCATTTTTCTATGAGTTGTTTTAGTCCAGGTCTATTTGATCTGTTGCCACAATTAATTGGAGTAGATATTTCTGATTCTTAGCTTTATTTTAACCCAAGCTCTATTAGCGAGTACCTACAACTATGAAGGCCTTTACAGGTGGCTCAGTGGTAAAGAATCTGTCTGCCAGTGGAGGAGATGTAGGAGAAACGGGGTTCAATCCCCGGGTCAAGAAGATACCTTGGAGTAGGAAATGGCAACCCACTCCAGAATTCTTGCCTGGAAAATTCCACGGACAGAGAAACCTGCAGAGTCAAATGCGACTGAGCAGTCACAATTAAGGAAAAAAAACCTACACCCCTCCGCCAAAACAAAAATACAGCTTTAGTTTTTTAGTCAGCATCTTAAATCTTGTGTAGCAGGAAAGTAGATACTGTAGTGATTTTGTGCACAATTTTTAGAAAGATATAAATAACATGGATGTCCTGATCTTAAGGTATAATTAAAATGGCATTCATGTCTGGAATAATATGAAGACAATTCAGGTTGTAAAAAGGTAACTTGACAAAGAATTTTATATTTTTCTAAATGACCCTTGAAGATAAAGACTTTATTTTATATGGCAGGCCTTTAATATTCATGAGGGATACCACAGTCCCAAATTCATTAGCATCGGTTTGGCATGTAATTGTCTCCATAAAGCTCCTATCTTCTGGTTTAGAACCATCACTTTCTTGGGATAGTTTTCCTTCCACTTTACTTTCATCACCAGAACTAGCTGATTTTATTTTAAAGAAAAGTATTCACAAAGAAAATAAATTTTTTTTTTTAAATCATGTCATGAGAAATAGTACATAGTAACTTGACCACAAGTAGAGAATATCTAAACCGCTATGAGAAGATATGTGAGCCAGGCATCTAAGCACACTCCGGCTAAAGGATTCCTGCTAGAGACCCGCCTCCTGCCACATGTAATTCAATTTCATGCCTCAGCAGAATTACAAATTGCTGCATGTCATGAACCCTTGACTATTGCTTGAGGGTAGTCAAAGTAGCAGTATTAAATCCTGTCAGTAACATATTTCTTTGTATTCTTGAAAAATTGCTTACTATAATGCCTTATGTGTAGTAGATCATCAGTGAGCTTTTGGGTTAGTTGATCATCTGATTGATTCCTTTAAGTATATATATTTTCGTAAGTACTGAATGGATACGATGTTGGGCAGGCCAATGGAACGCCCCACACCAAGTTACTCTTTGGCCCCCTCTAGTGCTTCTCTTCCAGGCAATTTAGTAATTTTAGTTAAGAATAGCATTAGACTAATGGGTGCTAAACAATGCTACAGCTGTTGTTAGGAGGGGGAGAGGATTACACAGAAAACAAATGTGGTCTGCAAAGAAGGAATGGATGAAAACATTAGAATGCCTTCTAAACTTTGCTTAACTTAATGTTGAAAATATTTTTAGAGATTCCCTGGGAGTCAGCTTTAGCAATAAATCAGTGAATCAACAAGTCAAATTCTTCCCCAAGCCAAAAGTTCATTTATTACAAACCTCACGAAAATGCATTATGGATAACCTTTTGGTTCAGTCATAGATCTTGGGTGACCCACAGTAGTTATTTATTAAGAGTAATGGAAGATGTACACACAGTACTCAACCATAAAATGATACTCTGTACTTGAACTTCCTATCTCCTCTATAAAGAGTTTTGCATATTTGTAAATATTAATTGAATGCAAAATACAAACAATAATTATATCATGTTTTCTTAGCTTTCAAACTTGTGTTTTGCTCCAAATTTCAATTTGCCCTGCAAAATTATTCCTCCTCACATCTAATTTTCTTCTTGGTAATCCAAAAATTTGATTTGATTGATTTCTGAATCAGGAAAGACATCATTTAGTACAAAACAATAATACTCAGAGTTTCATAAAAACTCACATTTCCATAAAAACCAAACAAAGGTTTTTGAATAAAGAGAAATATATTAACATTTTTGTTTCAGTTCCACTTTTTGATTCTTACTAGGTCTTCTTTTATTTCTTTCAGGCGAAAGGCCCAAAGTCTAATATCTATTTTTATAGCTGATTTACATGTTGTGTGAGCTTTCATCTCTTTTGTTTTGTCTTGGTGTTATAAAGAGCAGAGGGGAAAATGAATTACATTTCCTGAAGACTATATAGATTGAATTAGTGGAAATAATCATTGCATTTAAATATCAATTGTATTAAACAGTTGTATGTTGAGAGTTGTATGAATTAAGGGGAGAAGATGATTCTGAATACTGGTAAAATATTTCAAGTGTAAGGAAGATGAAGGCTAAGAGTAAGAGAGATGATTGCAATATAGGTAGACTTAACTGATTAAAGGACAAATATGGAATGGAGGAAAAAAGAGAAGTAAAATCAGGGCAAGTCAGTGAAGGAACTTGAAACTGAAGGTTTAAAGTCTAGTTTTAGAGTTTGGGATAAACCAAAGACTTAACAAAATACTATTCTATTTATCTTTTTTAAAAAAGCACACCATAATAAAGTGCGGTTGTAAGAACGTTTATGAGATAATTTCCTGGGGTAAATTTTCCTTCTGTTATTTGGGCAGTGATTTCCAGTGCTCCACAAAACTCCTGAACTCTCCTCATAAATTGTCAATATTTCAACATCAGCATGAATAATGTATATAAGAGATAGCATAGGAAGAAGAATTCAGATTTGTAAAAGAGGAACAGCAGATGCTGGAAACCCTAATTGTGGTTATTGGGCAATGTTGTCTAGTCCATAGCTCAAGACTTTGACACTTACTGACTTTAACAAGGTTGTGCAATTCATGGACATGGGAATTTAGCTTGGCTGAAAATGAATGTATTTTACCTGATAGTTTTCTCAAGGAGGTGATGGTTCCCAAATGTCTAAATTAATATTTTGACTGAATTCCACCACATATGCCTCATCTCTGCTGAGCACAATGGAAGACTTGTATTTTGGGGTTGATTAACGGAGGACACAGGATTAGCACATAGTAGACTAAATTGTAAATGACTGAAAAGAAGCTCATTTGTGTCTATTTATTCATCCTTATTAATAGTTTTGGGCACTTAGAAATGCCTCAAGGAAAGGCAGAACTGCAAGTAAATAAGTTTGTGAATACTACCATTAAACTCTGGGGTATTTGAAATACACAAAAATGGCGAAAATTAATGGATACCAAAATTTCAAAAAATCAGATTTTCTAAACTACATTTATAATTCCAACTTAAATTATTGCCTTTTGCATACCAAATATTTACCTGTTAGCTTGTAGGTCATATAATAGCTCAATGAATTATTTATTCAGATGTTGATTTTGAAGGCTATTAAAAGAGTTTGTTTAAGTAATTTTTAGTGAAATTCTAGTGTTTTCCAAACCATTGAATTTTAAAGATCATTACTGAGCAACAGTTTTTATTTTCTTTCAGTAAAATTGAGATAGCTGGCTGAGGGCCAAAAAATGGATGAGTAAATCAACTGTCTTTTAGTGACAATCCAGAACTTCAACATTTTTATCATAAAACCTGAAAAATCCTTTCATACTTTTTTGGATGTCTTTAGAAAAAAATTCATGTTTAAGTGGACAGTGGAAGAGACTGCTGAATAAGGAAAATTGTGTTGAATGGGGAATCAGAATACCCATGTTCTTGAGTTCTGGTTCTATCTAGTTATATAACATGGAAATTCACCCAAATTATCTAAGCCTCATTTTTCACATCTGAAAAATTAAAGGGTTAGAATAAATAATGTATAAGCCATATTCCATCCCTTATATTTTACAGCTTTATGACTCTGTAATCTAACACAGAAGTTTGCAAGCTCTTTTCCAGAAAGTTTTCCTCAAGCTGTATTAATGAGTTCTATTGTTAAAGTTGTATTTTCCCAATCCATTTGGAAAAATAGATAAAAGTTTTTTCCCGATTCCGTGCTGTCTTTGATGAAAGGAAACATTGATTATGGCCATCATTTATCTATATAAGAATAAAATATCTGATTTAGCATAAACCTATATTTAGTTTAATGCTACATGATGGCTAAGAGGTGCTGTACATCTGGTTTTACTCAGGAGGCAGTGTTTAAGTTTTCTCTCTCTCTCTGCCTAAGCTGAGCAAATCTCAAACCTCTCAGAGTCTCATGTCTTCATGATAAGTTGGTTCTTCTTAATGATAAGGTAGCATTTCATATAATAACATATACTCAGTGGGGTCATTCAGGAATTAGAGCTCAAAGGAGGCCAAAAAAAATAGGAGAGCCCACTCAAGAGCTTACCAGGTGAAGAACAGAGAAACAAGGATCAGCATACATAAATTTCACAGCATGTAAAAAAGTTTGTAATTGATGATAGCTATAACTTGGTAGATAAAGTAATTTAGGACAATGTTTTGTGTTCCCTCTATGGGGGCAGGGGGTAAACATTTGAACCAACAACTAAGTCTCCCATGAAAACTATACCATCAAACCTTGCAAGAAAAGCTTATGGGCTGAGAAAGAAGGTTTCTTATTCATGGTAATTTGTTTGCGGCACTAAATTAACTCTCTTCTAATAATCATGATCTTTTACTAACTTTGCGTTGTTCCTTAACTGTTTCTTAGGCAAGAAGCAGAAAACTCTTAGAGAATAAACATTATTTCTATCATATTTAACAGATTTTCATGTTGGTGCTTAATAGATAATTTTACAGTGACTTGTGCATCACAGATGTATTCTGAATTGGAAAATTCATTAGCGTGGCTACGAGTCTGCCGGTGCCTGTTTCCATGTGTGCACACGCGCGTGCACACACACAGACACACTTCACCAAAACGCCTCGTAAGTAAGAAGATGATAAATAGCATTTTATTTGCCTAAACTTAGAAAACCTAAAAACCACCTGAATGATATTTTAAGGGATTGGTTGATGATGAGGTTCTGACGACGTAAAACAAACTGCTTCCTCACAAGCGTCAAAACCCAAAACATACAGTTGACTCCCTGATTAAAACACCTGTTCTGTAGGCATGTTGCCATTGGGTCAATGAGGAGGGGAGATTTGTCAGAGAAAGCATGGTTAGGAGATGGAAAACCAAGGCTATCCTGTGTCAGCAATCCCCAAGAAGCAAATAATAATTGTAAGATGGAAGTAGTGGTAAATCATGTTGAAAATTGCAAAGAAAATTCAGAGTTTTCTGAGGATTTTTTTCCTATTGATTGCTAATAATGGAAGCCAGATTAAAAGTACCTAGGCAGGGGTCATGTCATAATCAGGAAGAAACATGAAAGGATGCCCTTAAGGAATTTATCATATATGTGAAAAGAAAAACATACCACTGCAGGCTTAGAAGAACATAGCTGTATCAAATTGAAAACTGGCAACATGGTTTTAATATCTCTTGAGATTTCCTTCTGTGTATAATTTTGGTTAAAGAAATATTTTCTTTTCTGGGTGGGAGCTCTCCTCCTATTAATCAATATTCTCAGTGCCAAAGATTGCATGTGTGTCTTATAATGTCATTTGAGCACCCACTGCTGCTTTTCTGAATTTGGTGATGCCTGTGGTTAAGCAGTCTCACATCTAGAGTAGAGTCACAGAGTCACAGTGGTCTTTGGTGTTTCTGCCATACAGACTGGAGAGAGGCAAGTTCACCTCTGACCCCAGCTCTGTCTCTTTGCTGTGGGTAGACTGTGGGCAGAATACTGCTATTTCTCATAAATTTCTTATAATCACAGCCATCTTTCACGTGCATCGCTGAAGAAACCACAGAGACGTTCTGTTATTTCAGTACTGTGATTCTACTTGACAGAGACAAAAATTGCCCTAAACTGTCTGGCGGGTTCCTTTTGTTTTGTTTTGTATTCTGTGATGTAGGTTCTGTAAATTCAAGGCCGGCAGAAGCCAATAATTTGATTTTCTTCCACTCTTTGGTCTCAGAAGATGTCCTCTGCATTTACTAACGGTAGATCTGGATAAGACCTCAGATTTGAAGTGATGCTTGTGCTATAATTATTTAACTTCCAGAACAGATTTGAGTATCACCTTTGTTTTTACTATTTCTTTTCTTTTGGTAGATATTCCTTTAAGGTGCCTAAAGTAATAGGGTGATTGTTTGAACATTTCTCTCAAAACAGAATTTTCTTAAAAACTCCTCACAAGAATTTTCTCTTTATTCCTTTGTAAAGAGGCATGTTAATTTTTTTTTTTTTTACAGCTATATAAAAATAACCAATGTTTTCAAAAAAGCTCAATGGAAACTTTTTCTATGATCTCTTTTCAAGAACATGTTCAAAATACACAGTAATGTTCTTTATTTATTTAGTCTTGTTAAAGTTTCTTCACATTCATGTCATCTCTTTTTTTCTCAGGGTTTCTAGAGAAAACACTTTTTAGAGTTAAATGCTGGTTATGGTTATCAAGGTACTCCCCAACTATACTTTTCACTGAAATACAGACAGCAACTGACAGTTATACCCAGATGAAAATATTTTGCTACTAGTTGTTGACTCATCTCTTAGGTCTCTGACAATAAAATATTCTGCTTTTGTGTAGAAAGTATACATATTTGCACATGCATAAATGTTAACTCTTTGAATTTTTTCAGGATATTTCCTGAATCTTCCCTGGCTTTGTGAAGTGAGTTATGTGTTCTTGTCGATTATTGACTTGCATGCAGGCAGAAAGGGAGGAGTTCTGCACCTTCATTTTCAGTGAAGTAATAAATTTTCTGGACATTCATTAACATGACATTAAATTCACTTTTTCCTGTAGTTTGTGTTCGCTCATAGAGTAACCGTTGTTTTCAACAAAAAGAAATTTTATGACATGTTATATGGGAAAGATGGTAAGCAAAGAATCATGTGTGCATGCTAAGTCACTTCAGTCACGTCTGACTCGTTGCACGCCATGGACTGTAGCCTGTTAGGCTAATAAGTCCATGGGATTCTCTGGGCAAGTTTACTGGAGTAGGTTGCTATTTCCTTATTTGCTCATAGAGTAGCCATTGTTTCTGGCAAAAAGAAATTGTATGACGTATTATATTGGAAACATGGTAAACAAAGAAGAGTCAATATTAGACCATTATATGAGAAATGCTGGACTGGATGAAGCACAAACTGAAGTCAGGATTGCCAGGAGAAATATCAATAACCTCAGATATGCAGATGACACCATACTTATGGCAGAAAATAAAGAAGAACAAGACCCTCTTAACGAAAGTGAGAGAGGAGAGTGAAAAGGTTGGCTTAAAAGTCAATATTCAGAAAACTAAGATCATGTCATCTGGTCCCATCACTTCATGGCAAATAGATGGGGAAACAGTGACAGACTTTAGTTTTTTGGGGGGCTCCAAAATCACTGCAGATGGTGGCTTCAGCCATGAAATTAAAAGACACTTGCTCCTTGGAATAAAAGTTATGACCAACCTAGACAGCATATTAAGAAGCAGAGACATTACTTTGTCAACAAAGGTCTGTCTAGTCAAAGCTATGGTTTTTCCAGTAGTCATGTATGGATGTGGGAGTTGGACTATAAAGAAAGCTGAACACCAAAGAATTGATGCTTTTGAACTGTGGTGTTGGAGAAGACTCTTGAGAGTCCCTTGGACTGCAAGGAGATCCAACCAGTCCATCCTAAAGGAAATCAATCCTGAATATTCATTGGAAGGACTGATGTTGAAGCTGAAACTCCAATACTTTGGCCACCTGATGTGAAGAACTGGAAAAGACCCTGATGCTGGGAAAGACTGACCCTGATGCTGGGAAAGATTGAAGGCTGGAGGAGAAGGGGCTGACAAAGGATGAGATGGTTGGATGGCATCCACTGACTCAAGGGACATGAGTTTGAGTGAACTCCGGGAGTTGGTAATGGACAGGGAGGCCTTGATTGCTGCAGTCCATGGGGTCAAAGTTTTTCCCGTGGTCATGTATGGATGTGAGAGTTGGACTGTGAAGAAAGCGGAGCGCTGAAGAATTGATGCTTTTGAACTGTGGTGCTGGAGAAGACTCTTGAGAGTCCCTTGGACTGCAAGGAAATCCAACCAGTCCATTCTAAAAGAGATCAATCCTGGGTGTTCATTGGAAGGACTTATGCTAAAGCTGAAACTCCAATACTTTGGCCACACCATGCAACGAGTTGACTCACTGGAAAAGAGTCTGATGCTAGGAGGGATTGGGGGTAGGAGGAGATGGGGACGGCAGAGAATGAGATGGCTGGATGGCATCACTGACTCTGTGGACATGAGTTTGAGTGAACTCCGGGAGTTGGTGATGGACAGGGAGGCCTGGCGTGCTGTGATTCATGGGGTCGCGGAGAGTCGGACACGACTGAGCGACTGAACTGAACTGAACTGAACTGAACTGAAGGAACTGAACTGAACTGACTGAATTGCATTTTTACTTTCTGTGTTTTAGATCTTGCTATTTTGAAAGGTTTAAGTTTTGTATCAGTTAGGGTCCTCATAGGAATTATAATTTGCCAGATAGTTCAAATACAGTGACAAGGAATTAAAGAGGTATGAGAGCGGTTAGAGATCAACCGCAGGCTGGCACAAACACTGGGACTAGCAACAGTGGAAACTTGCTACTCTTGGGAGCAGGAGGAAAGGGAACAGTGTTTCTAGAGCCTGAGGACAGCTGGAACTGTGGAGAAGGGTCTGCCCCTACGAGCCATGGGGGGGATGCCACTACTGTCATAGATGCAGTGATGAAGCAGATAGGGATTGAAAAAGAAATCACGACCTCTTTATCTTCCCAAATCTGATCTCCCTCCACTGCCTTCCATTGGTTGACCCCCAACCAGAAGCCGACTAACAAGGAGGTCCCGGTGACAGGTAGAAGATAGAAGGGAGGAGATAGACCCAGGAGGGCAAACAGAAAGCTTCTAAGGGTAAAACTACTCTTCGATGAGAGTTTTATTGATTTATTTTACTCTGAATTAAGCCACAGTACCATAGATGGATCAGTAGGTGTGCTGTAATAAAAACAAGCCTATTAGATGTAATCATATATATAAAATATACTTATAAACAAAACTCCTAAGACTCAAGATTTTGCAGTTATTAATTGGATCTATTGGATTTCTAAAGAATTTAAACATACTTAAGTCAGTGTTTTTAAAAGTATTATTTTGAATGCCAGAGCCCCTTTTTTTCAAACAGTACCTTATAAAAAGTACTTATATTAAAGGAAAAAGTACTTGTATTAACCAAGAAACTTGGAGATGTTTGGTTGAAATAACAGGGTGTAGTCCCCCAACTTTGATTTCCCTTTTTGAATTTCATACTATAAAAACCAGTACAGATCCCACTGGAACACTTGGGTTCCAGGGACCCATTTTGAGAGACTTGTTTTTTTTGTGAAGAAATTATAAATTGAATTCTATATTCTTTTGTTAATTCAACTTCTTTGTGGGGGTACGGGAATACCTATAGTAGATTAGCTGTTTCTTCAGTTTGAAACTGTTTCTTCAGTTTTAGAAGTATTTGTTTTTGTTCAGTCACTCAGTTATGTCCCACTCTTTGCAACCCCATGGACTGCAGCACGCCAGGTTTTCCTGTCCTTCACTATCTCCTGGAACTTGCTCAAACTCATGTCCATTGAGTCAGTAATGCCATCCAACCTTCTTCTGCCTTCTGTCATCCCCTTCTCCTTCTGCCTTCAATCTTTCCCAGCATCAGGGTCTTTTTTAATGAGTCAGCTCTTTGCATCAGGTGGCCAAAGTATTGGAGCTTCAGCTTTCACATCAGTCCTTCTAATGAATATCTGGGATTGATTTCCTATAAGATTGACTGATTTGATCTCCTTGCACTTCAAGGGACTCTCAAGAGTCTTCTCCATCATCACAGTTCAAAAGCATCAATTCTTCAGCATTCAGCCTTCTTTATGGTCTTAACTCTTACGTCCATACATGACTACCGAAAAAACCATAGCTTTGACTAGATGGACCTTTGTTGCCAAAGTAATGTCTCTGCCTTTTAAGACATTGTCTAGTTTTGTCATAACTTTTCTTCCAAGGAGCAAGTGTTGTTAATTATGGCTGCAGTCACCATCTGCAGTGATTTTGGAGTCCAAGAAAATAAAGTCTGTCACTGTTTCCATTGTTTCCCACCTATTTGCCATGAAGTGATGGGACCGGATGCCATGATCTTAGTTTTTTGAATGTTGAGTTTTAAGCCAGCTTTTTCACTCTCCTCTTTCACCTTCATCAAGAATCTCTTTAGTTCTTCTTCACTTTCTGTCATAAGGGTGGTGTCATGTGCATATCTGAGGTTATTGATATTTCTTCCGGCAATCTTGATTCCAACTTGTGCTTCATCCTGCCCAGTATTTTGCATGATGTACTCTGCATATAAATTGTAAAAGTTTTAGTGTTATACTTCAAGATGGAGCAGTCTTGTGTCTTTGTTGTTGTTTAGTCACTAGGTTGTATCCGAGTCTTTTTGTGACCCACAGAGTATGGCCTGCCAGGCTTCTCTGTCCTTTGGATTTCCCAGGCAAGAATATCGGAGTGGGTTGCCATTTCCTTCTCCAGGGGGTCTTCCTAACCCAGGAATTGAACTTACATCTCCTGCCTTGGTGGGAACATTCTTTACCACTGATCCACTAGGGAAGCTTCCGTGTTCTGCTTTTTCTTTAAATATGGGTTGTGTCATTGAGAATTTTAAAACTGAAGGTTTATCTTTATAAGAAAATGGCAGATAGGTAGTTAGTCCTTAGTGGGAAATGTGAAGGATGTTTGGTAATTCTTGATTAGTATTTTCTCATCTCAAAATAAACTTGATCAATCACCTGTTCAGTTATTCCTCCATCAAACTAGTAATTAATGAGCATCTACTCTGTCCCAAATACTGAACTAAGCCTTTGCAATATATATAGAGATCGAGAATGACAAGTTGTCAGCTCTCATTGGTAATACAGTTTAGTAGGAAACACTGACGTATGTTAAGCAAATATATACCTAAAGTCATTTAATTCTATTTATAATGTGTTGTTAAAAAGTTCAGTAGTTATAGAATACTTAAAATTTTATGCTTGTAATATGTGTATAAATACATATATATATATATGCATGTATACAGGCATAGATAAGTAGATAATGTGTTTAATTCATAAAATTGCAATGCATAATTATATGTACTGTGGAGAATGCTCAGAGAAAATTTGTCACTCCAGGGGCCCCAGAGGCTGCTGGTCCAGAAAAAGTTCTGAGGTCCTGAGTATAACAGCCAAGGCCTTTGTCATGTCTGCTCTCCATTCTTTCCCATTACTTCCCACCAGTTCTCACTGAATTGATCTCCTGTACCCTGCTCACGTGCCTGTTGTATTCTGCCCCATGCCCAGATAGTCTTGTTCATTTTGTTCTCTCCGCCTGAGACATCCTCTCTTATTTCTGCCTGCCAAATGATTCCCCATTTGAATTCTTCCCTAATTTTAATTCTTACCAATTTATACAACTCTGTGAAATTTTTACTAATCATTCAGTGAAAAGTGATTCCTGCTTCTTCTGAAGTCCCGCAACATTTAATCATGTTTGGAATTATCTCCTGCATTATATTGAAATTATCCGATTTTATGTTTTATACACTCTCAGTAAGTGTATGTAGTAAGTACCTATTGTGTGCCAACAATGAGCAAATATATCTTGGCTTTAATGGGACTTGCTTTTTATTTCTTTGGTGAAATTTAGTTCCTGAAGGGTACAATTATATTTATGTATCTTTGCAATCGTATCCACTTTAGAACAAACAAGACGCCTCGACTTTGACAGTTGATAGAGAAACTGGTGAATGTATGAAGTGATTTCATATAGCCATTAAATTAAAAACTGCCATATTGTTCATCTTTCTAAGTAGCTATCCTTCTTGCTAGTTTTTTCTTTATGTAACACGTCTGTATTAAAACAGTTGAAGAATTTACCTTCTGAAATTTATGCTGAATTAATCTATATATATATATATATGTATATCTGTATGTATCAGAAGGAGAATTATGAGAATGAATGAAAATACTCTGAAATACTTATATCTCAAAGGTATTGTCATTGGAATTACTTTTAGTTTGACTCATTTAAGTAAATAATGCAAAAATTTTGGAAGCCTTCAATATTTCAATAATCTCAGTTCTCTACTTTATAATATATACATACACACTGAGGCTCAGTGACTCCTTCATCAAGGCTTATTCCCATCAGTGCCCAACAGAAAGAAAAAAAGAATAGAAAGGAGAAGTAGACACATCAAATTTTGCTTAGGTCTGCTGGCAAGTTTCCATGATGTCAGCCCAGTTTTCTTTTTGTTCCAAACTTAGAGGATCATGGGCTTCCTTCTGTCTCTCTAAGTCATTTCTCAATCATTAATCTGAGGGTCTTCCAAATACGGAGTGTCTGATTACCTGTACAAGGGTTCCAGTTGTAAAGCATATTTCTGAAGACAGAAATGGTTTTATATGTGTGAATTTTTTTGTTGTTGATAGGTGATTCTAAGTTGCAGTCTGACTGACCTCCTGAAAACAGTACTGAGAAGCTTGTCTATAAATAAGTAGTTTTGTTTACAGGAACTTACTGGGGAACTGGACTTATACCACCTGCCATTCGGGCAATGTTGAGAAGTAAGAGGAAGGGGTTTCAGTCCTCTAAGATAATTCAAATCAACCAATCCACCTCCCTGTAAACTAGTTTATTTTTCTTGTTTTTAACTGGATATAGACACCCTTTCTATCATTAATGCCCTTTATAGCTATTTGATAGCATTAAAATTTTTAAATTCTAATTATACCTGGTCATCTCATCTATAAGCTTTCTAAGAATGCATTTCCTTTGCCTAATGTGGCAACTAAAAGAGGATTAGGTAGGATGAGAAGAACTATATGAAAATAAACTGCCTGGAAATATGCAAATAAATATCTTCAAAGTTTTATACTTATCCCCAAATTCTTAATTTAAGCCAGTTAAGAGATTTCAATTCTGTGGGCTAGTGGCAAACTGGAGTCCATATGGAGTTTCTCAATTAGTCCTCTGAGTAGGTGGGATATAAATATCATGGCAGCGTTTCTGTTGTGTCCCTTCCGTGGTCGGAGATGCTGTCTTTTCTGTCTCGTTGGTCCTATGCATGGTGTGTCATGACAAATATCATTGGTGAGTTTTATTTCATGAGGTGACAATTAGCAAGTGACTGAAGCCAGATACTTGTTTCCCAAGGTGTTTTGTAAACCTAAATGCTATTAGATGAGGGAGGCCATTCCGTTACTAAATTAAAGCTCACTGAAAGCTTGCTATTTATTAAGGCAAATAAGAAATGAGTAGACAAAATTTCCCATACATTCTCAAAATGTTAAGTAATGTGAGATGAAAGGAAGAAAGTCTGGGGTTAAAAAAAAAAGGCATTTCATTCTCTCCAAATTTTTACCCGTCTAGCCCACACTTACCAGTGTCATAGCCCACACTGACTCTGATGGTTGGGAACATCTGTAAGATGAAGAACTAGTACTGTATTCTGAGTCACATGTTCTATTTTTGTTTTAAAGTCCTATTTGGAGCTTGGTTACTATTAGGCTTGTCCTGATTTTCCTGAGTTACTGTGAATTAGTCTTGATCATTTGCAGAATTAATGTTAGTAGTCAGAGACTGGTTTTCATGGATGCCTAGGATTTGATAGCTTGGAGAAAGGGTTAAATAACCTTAACCAATAGAGTGTTTTTCTTTAATTAGGAAAAGACGGAATTTCTTTTATTGTAAAGTAATTGGCCTCCAATTAAAATAAATAAATAAATTTTTTTTTAAAAAAGTGGAAGAGAACTATTCCAAAGCTTTCAGAGGAAGCCATCTATCATTGAAAACAACAGAAGAACTAAAGCAGAGACCTATATCCTGCTCTTAGCTTGCTCTACTGGCAGCTCTGTTTTCATTAGCAATTATAAGGAAGTAGATCCGGAAATAGAGATGCATGATAGCGAGACATCAGTACAGTAACCAGTCCTTTCAGGCATCACCACAAAAACATACACTCAGGATTTCACAACCTTCTCACACTGGCAATGTCACAGTGCTGCCTCGGGCAAGGTTTCGTCTCCTTTTTGGGTAATGGAGGGTTCCTTTTTTTCCCCTCACACCAGCTCCTATAAATCACACTTCTTGAAGGGCAAACTAAAGTTTCTTGGTTTCAAAATCGTACTTGTCCTGAGGAGGGAGATCCTGTTCATGCCATTAGAAAGTGAGCTTAACGTGGCTGGTGAATTTCAGAGAGTAACTGGATGCATTGTTCTCTAGCAAATGCCTTCAGATTCAGAAAACCTTTAAAGCCAATCTAAGATGTGTTACTGATGACACAATTTATATCACTCTTGTGTATTTACAAAAAAAAAATATTACTCTGTAGTTTTTGCTTTTAAAAAAGTATCTTAAGTCTCTGGTGTTATCACTGAATTCACCTAATCCATCACATCTCTTCTTGTCAATATATTCTTCTTACCCTTATCACCATAAAACCCTCTTGATATACTCCTCCCCCCACCCCACCAACCTTAACAAATACTTAAGTGAAATGGAGAATTAATACATTCAGCAGTTTGAAGTAAAAAAAAAAAAATTCTAAAATACCTGACTTTCACCTTGAATATTCAGTGGGTTTTATTTTTATATTTGAATTAAGTGAGCACTGGCTTAAGTGCAGCCCCAGTGAAGTGAAAGGGCAAAAAAAAAAAAAAAAGTGGTCATTTTTTATTTCTGGCTACTAGTAGAATTTTATAGGAAATGCGCACTAAGCAAGCTGTTTCTGAAATTAAAGACATTGCCATATATACAAAGGGCTTCCTTGGTGGCTCTGCTGGTAGAGAATCCACTGGCCAATGCAGGAGACGTGGGTTCAGTTCCTGGATCGGGAAGATGCTGGAGAAGCAAATGGCAACCCACTCCAGTATTCTTGCCTAGAAAATCCCAGGGACAGAGGAGCCTGGTGGGCTACAGTCCATGGGGTTGCAAAGAGTTGGACACGACTGAGCATGCACACAAGCATATGTACAAATGGCTAGGGTTTGGAGCAGTGGGATCCAATTTTGCAGATCTGTGAAGTGGTAGAGTTTAACAAGTCATCATGAAAGGAAAGAAAAGAAGCTAGAGCTTCATATGGTCAATTCAGGCAGTAGGGCTTGAATAGTGCCTCTGGAAAGTCACTGCTATAGCAGCTCTGTGGTACTAATTTGACTCATTTTAGACCAATTCATCAAATCATGAGGAGGAAAGAAAGTCTATAAAAAGTTAAAGAGTTTCACCTCTAATTCTTGCTGAAGAACAGGTTGCATGGTCCTCAGGAGAAATCTACTCATTGTCTTATTGTTTTCCTTATTCTATTATGTATTGATGATAATATCATCATAAAACTCATTTTAAAATGTAAAGCATCATGGCATCATTACATATGTAGTACTAGAGATATGTTTTCAAAATATTCATTTAAAAGAACTGCAATTCTCATAATATGCTAAAAAATAATGACAAGCTACAAACATGTGACAAGCTATCTAGAACATGTCACTGTATGAAAAATTTCAATCTGATGAAAATTTTGTCTTTGTCCTGCATCATTACATTCTCCAAGACAATTAGTACAAATATTGCTTAATTTTATTATACTTTTTAAGCAAATAGACCCTTAATTCCTAAATGAAAGTTAGAAGCTAAGTTCAAGCCTAGAGCTAACTTCCAGAGCAAGTTACAGCTATTCTAACTTTTGGACTTTTTTAACTAAGATAAATCAGTCCTGAATACTCATTGGAAGGACTAATGCTGAAGCTGAAACTCCAATACTCTGGCCACCTGATGTGAAGAACTGACTCATTTGAAAAGACCCTGATCCTGGGAAAAGTTGAAGGTGGGAGGAGAAGGGGACGACAGAGGGTGAGATGGTTGGATGGCATCACTGACTCAGTGGACCTGGGTTTCAGTGAACTATGGGAGTCGGTGATGGACAGGGAGGCCTGGCGTGCTGCAGTCTACGGGGTTGCAAAGAGTTGGACATGACTGAGCAACTGAACTGAACTGAATGTTGATTTATCTGAGATGAAACAAACCATATAATAGTAAAATAGAAAATACAGATAGTTTTAGGTAGGTCCCATCATGTTTGAGAGGGACTCATTCCTTAAGAGTTAGTTGAAAGGGTTTTCTTTGCTCTGGAACCTTTTCCAGGAATGTTACTAGTTCATATTGAGAGGAGATAGGCTTGGTTGCCACATAGAGTCACAAACCTTAGAGAAGCTAAGAATTAGATGAAATATATGTGTAATCTTTGAATAGTGGTAAACATGCCAGGAAATAGGAAGTGTATTTAACTTATGGTAAGGTCCCTCTCTGCCTGTTTTACCAATAAAACCTCAAGTTTGTCCTGGATATTGAATAAGTTGGGGGAAAATGTTCATTCATTGACTCATTCTTTCATTGGATGAGCAAATATTTAATGAGCCAAAGAACAGTACTTCAAATGCTGATGTCTAATTTACTGAATAGATTATCAACAAAATTTCTTGAAAACTTATTTGGCAATAGATGAACTTCAGATGAATCTGTCATCTCAGTTATCGTAAGAATGAGTTGCCTTGGTATATTTGGATTCATGGTATCGTTCACATTTCTTAATGCTGTACTTTGTGAAATCTCCAAATGTGATACACTGTGCCTACTGACTTGTCCCGTTCTGCTCTTTGCATCCGCAACTGATGATACATGAAGTACAATATTTGTTGTATGTTGAAAGGTGTGTGGTGTCTGTGTGTGTGTTAACCACAGATAATGTTTTAGATTGCTCTTGAGGAATCATATGAGAGTAATATCTAGCAAAGAACCTGGTACCCAGAAATGTTCCATAAACTATTTTTATCAATGACCAGATGAACCGTTCTACTTTGTATGTCTTTCTATATGAGAATGTGTTGGTCATGATCATTATAAATCCTACAAATAACACTTCTCCACTTTCACCCACAACTTACTCCTTTTTCTGTATTTCTCATTTTAGTAACTGGCATCGTTAACATCATTTCAGGCAGCAAAACAGAATGTTTCACAGAGTCCCATATTCTAGACTTTTGTAGTCTGGTGGCAGGAGATGAGACCAGAAAGAGATGGCAGGAGATGGGATGAGCCATGTGGACAGAAATGTATGTTACTTAGAGTGTTGGGTTCAGTGAAGGCATTGGTGTCAATGGGAGGTTAGTCAGTCTGTGGCTGAGTGTGTCCTCGTGCGTGCTGCCAGCTGAGCCCCATTCTGCCATATGTTTTTTTTTTTTTAAGGTTTATACACTTTTAAATATAAACCTTAAAAAAAAAAAACATATGGACATCACCAAATGGTCAATACCGAAATCAGATTGATTATATTCTTTGCAGCCAAAGATGGAGAAGCTCTATACTGTCAGCAAAAACAAAACCTGGAACTGACGGTGGCTCAGATCATCAGCTCCTTATTGCAAAACTCAGGCTTAAATTGAAGAAAGTTGGGAAAACTACTGGGCCATGCAGATATGACCTAAATGAAATCCCTTATGATTGTACAGTGGAGGTGAGAATAGATTCAAGGGATTAGATCTGGTAGACATAGTACCTGAAGAACTATGGGATGAGGTTTGTAACACTGTACGGGAGGCAGTGACCAAAACCATCCCAAAGAAAAAGAAATGCAGGAAGGCAAAGTGGTTGTCTGACGAGGTATTACAAATAGCTGAGAAAAGAAGAGAAGTGAAAAGCAAGGGAGAAAGGGAAAGATATACCCAACTGAATGCAGAGTTTCAAAGAATAGCAAGGAGAGAAAGGAAGTCCTTCAATGAACAGTGCAAAGAAGTAGAGGAAAACAAGACTGGGAAAGACTAGAGATCTCTTCAAGAAAATTGGAGATATCAAGGGAATATTTCAGGCAAGGATGGGCACGATAACAGAGGCAGAAGAGACTAAGAGGAGGTGGCAAGAATACACAGAAGAACTATACAAAAGAGGTCTTAATGACCTGGATAACCAAGATGATGTGGTCACTCACTTAGAGCTGGATATCCTGAAGTATAAAGTCAGGTGGCCCTTAGAAAGCATTACTACAAACAAAGCCAGTGAAGGTGAGGGAACTTCAGCTGAGCTATTCAGAATCCTAAACAATGATGCTGTTAAAATGCTGCACTCAATATGTCAGCAAATTTGAAAAACTCAGCAGTGGCCACAGGATTGGAAAATGTCAGTTTTCATTACAATCCCAAAGAAATTCAGTGCCAAAGAATGTTCAAACTATTGGACCATTGCACTCATTTTTCATGATAGCAAGGTTGTGCTCAAAATCCTTCAAGCTAGGCTTCAGCAGTACATGAACTGAGAATTTACAGATGTGTAAGGAGATCCAATCAGTCCATTCTAAAGGAGATCAATCCTGGGTGTTCATTGGAAGGACTGATGCTGAAGTTGAAACTCCAATACTTTGGCCACCTCATGTGCCGAGTTGACTCACTGGAAAAGACTCTGATGCTGGGAGGGATTGGGGGCAGGAGGAGAAGGGGACGACAGAGAATGAGATGGCTGGATGGCATCACTGACTCGATGGACATGAGTTTGAGTGAACTCCAGGAGTTGATGATGGACAGGGAGGCCTGGCGTGCTGTGATTCATGGGGTCGCAAAGAGTCGGACATGACTGAGTGACTGAACTGAACTGAACTGAAGCTGATTTAGAAAAGGTAGAGGAACCAAAGATCAAATTGCCAATATTCATTAGGTCATGGAGAAAGAGAGAGAATTCCAGAAAAACATCTATTTCTGCTTCATTGACTACACCAAAGCCTTTGACTGTGTGACTCACAACAAACTGTGGAAAATATTTAGAGATGAGAATACCAAACCACCTTACTTGCCTCCTACAAAACCTGTATGCAGGTCAGCAGGCGGCAGGACCAGAAACGGAAAAACTGATCTGTTCAAATTGGGAAAGGAGTACAACAAAGCTGTATATTGTCATCCTGCTTATTTAATGTATATGCAGAGTTCATTACACTAAATGCTGGGCTGGATGAGTCACACACTGGAATCAAGATTGCCAGGAGAAATAACAACAACCTCAAATAGGTAGATGCTACTGCTGCTGCTGCTGCTGCTAAGTCACTTCAGTCGTGTCTGACTCTGTGTGACTCCATAGATGGAAGCCCACCAGGCTACCCCGTCCCTGGGATTCTCCAGGCAAGAACAGTGGAGTGGGTTGCCATTTCCTTCTCCACAAATAGGTAGATACTACCACTCTAATGGCAGAAAGGGAAGAGAAACTAAAGAGCTTCTTGATGAGAGTGAAAAACAAGAGTGAAAAAGCTGGCTTAAAACTCAGCATTAAAAAAATAAGATCATGGCATCCAGTCCCATCACTTCATGGCAAATAGAAGGGGAAAATGTAGAAGCAGTGACAGATTTTATTTTCTTGGGCTCCAAAATCACTGAGGACTGTGACAGCAGCCATGAAATTAAAAGATACTTGTTCCTTTGAAGGAAAGCTATGACAAACCTAGATAGTGTATTCAAAAGCAGAGACATCACTTTGCCAACAAAAGGTCTGTATGTATAGTTGAAGCTATGGTTTTTCCAGTAGCTCTATATGGATGAGAGAGTTGGACCAGGAAGAAGGCTGTCACTGAAGAATTAATGCCATCAAACTGTGGTGTTGGAGAAGACTCTTGAGAGTCCCTTGGACAGGAAGGAGATCAAACCAGTCAATCCTAAAGGAAATGAACCCTGAATATTCATTGGAAGAACTGATGCTGAAGCTGAAGCTCCAACACTTTGGCTGCTTTATGTGAAGAACCGACTCACTGGAAAAGACCCTGATGCTGGGAAGGATTGAAGGTAATAGGAGAAGAGGGTGACAGAGGATGAGATGGTTGGATGGCATCACTGACTCAATGGACATGAGTTTGAGCAAACTTTGGAAGATAATGAAGAACAGGGAAGCCTGGCATACTGCAGCCCATGCTATCACAAAGAGTCAGACATGACTTAATGACTAAACAACAACACACTTTTTAATAAAATTTTTATATAAGATAAGCTTCTATAATGAGTTCTTGAGTGAGACTGTTCCTGTTTTCTCATTTTAGTTAAAGCCTCAAGGCTGATAAATGGTAAATAACACTGTAGTCTAAAGAATAAAACAAGTAGTCAATGCTCTCTCTGCTGCTGCTGCTCTTTAGTTGCTCAGTCTGGTCTGACTCTTTGCAACCCCATGGACTGTAGCCCCTCAGGCTTCTCTGTCCATGGAATTTTCTAGGCAAGAATACTGGAGTGGGTTGCCATTTCCTTCTCCAGGGGATCTTCCCGACCCAGGGACGGAACCTGTGTCTCCAACTTGGCAGGCGGACTATTTACAGTTGAGCCACCTGGGAAGCCCAAGACTCCCTTAGAAATAGTCAGATGTGTCCTTCATATTCGCCTCCATGACTCCAACCAGGCTTTATAGTGATAAGACTAAAAATTCAAGGAAGTGGTTGAAATAGTAGAGTTTGTGAGAGCAGACGACTGCAGCCAGGGAAAAACTGCATACCTTCTCCTCACTCAGCCACGTGAAAGAGGCTCCAAAGAAATCACTCTTAGAGGTTGGGGGTGGGGTGTTGATTTTTACAGAGACTGACATTTCATTTATTGGTTGGATATTTGTGTATACAATTGACTCTCTGATCTGCCCCTTGATACTGCCTGAGCAGATAAAGAGGCAGTTGGAGAGATGAGAAGGAAAGGGAGGGTGATAGTCTCACATCCTATACCATTGCTGTCAGGCAAGACTGTGAAGGATTTTTGTGAGCCACATGGATGTCACACAGGTGATCAGACCTGAGCTATCTAAAAGTACCCCATCCAGGAGGCTGGCTTGACATATGTGCAAAAGAAGCTGTAGAAGGGACCTCAGCGCCCAGGAACTAGAGGAGAGGTGGTTTATAGAAGTCTTCTGTGGTCATTGAGAGAGAGCAGAGCCTATGTCAGGTAAGTCTGCCCCAGGAACCAGTGTTATATGCTTATCTCAGAGAGCTAATCTACAGCCAAGAGGAAACCAATGGTATGAGGTGCTTCTTTCTTGCAAGCTTCTTCTTCTGCGCTAACACCACAGGAATGAGGGGTAGAACCAAGTGACGGTGAAGAGGACAGTCAAAGAATAGACTAGCTCCCCTACCTCTTTCTACGTGTCCTTTAGGCATATATTGCCAGGATAGGGGAATCTAGGTTTTGTAGGGTCTTATATAATTCAGGAAACCATCTTTATTGAGTTTGAATACATATTTACAGTTTTGTATGAGGCCCCTGAAAGTTCAGAGCCCTGACCTTCATTATCTTTGCCAGAAATCCAATACTTAAGGGACTGAAGAAAAGAACCATGAATTGCATATGACATTGATGTCTTTATTTAGTAGAGGCAGACTTTTAAAAGTCCCAAATCAATCAATTTATCTATCTATCTATCACCATAATGGGGGTGTTCCTATAATTGAAAGTAATGGAAATCTAGGTTATGCCCAAGATGTTATCAACGAGCACAGAAAGTAGGTCTGTCATGGTATATTAAAAAGCAGTGGTTGGAGAATAATAAAGTCACTTCCTGATTGTACTCCCAGAATATGTAATAGCCTCCGCTCTAATTCCTTGTAAAACAGTCAGGAAAAAATTAGCACCTTATAATTACCTAAGCTGAACCCATTAATTAGATGTTAATAATTATAGATAGATAATTAATGATAAAATGAGAGCAATCACTTCAGAGTTCCTAGATGTGGACAAAAATGCCAGAGGAACAAGGTCTAGAAGGCAGATTGTTTGTTAATACAGAGGTCTAAGTACTCTTGCCTAAAAAATCCCATGGATGGAGGAGCCTGGTAGGCTGCCGTCCATGGGGTCGCTATGGGTCGGACACGACTGAGAGACTTCACTTTCACTTTTCACTTTCACACATTGGAGAAGGAAATGGCAACCCACTCCAGTGTTCTTGCCTGGAGAATCCCAGGGACGGGGGAGCCTGGTGGGCTTCCGTCTATGGGGTCACACAGAGTCGGACACGACTGAAGTGACTTAGCAGCAGTAGCAGGTTCATTTTATTTTTGATCTCACAGAGGATATAGGGACCGTTCCTTTGCCTGAGTCATTTTGTATCCTTGTTGTAACAGTTTCGATTGTGAACAGGACTTTGTTTTCTTTTCTCCTAAAGAAGGCATTTTCTACTAGTCTCATAATCAAATAATAAGAGACTGTGAGCACCCTATTAATTCAGTCCACGCCCCGAAGCAGACTATCTTCTTTAGGCACATGATATCTGATCAACGTTGCCCCATACTTCAGTTACCACCTGGTCCCCCATATATAAATGGGAACATGAAAACTCCAGAAACAACTGTCCAGGAAGCAGCGTTTCCGTTTTATGAGGATTTCTGACAGCAAATACATGAAACATTAGAAGTTTGGCTAAAGGCTATCAAAAATACTCAGGTGAATTATATTTAGAAAGTTCATCCATGAGTTTATACTATAAGGTAACCTATATTGTCTTAAGACTTCATTGAACACTTAGTGGATAAGATAGCTTCTCAAATTTTTGAACAAAAGAATTCTCAAAAAAGTGTCTTTGTTGTTGTTGTTTGTTTCTCTGCGTAGGCAATAAACAACTTGAAGATAAAACTTTTCTTCATGTTTCTGGTGAGCCTCAGATCTGGCTTGGAACACAACAGGTATCCAAGAATATTTGTGAACCAATTATTTGAATCATCAGACCTATTACCAGTGTGATGAGTTGGGAAATTTAATGATAATTAGGATGATGACAAGAGGGAAGAGAGACTAGAATGTAGCTTTACTTCTGAATGTCCATTTTGGTAATTGCCAAAAATTTAAGTTCACACAACTAGACAACCTTCTGTGTAACAGGATTGATGAAGTCTAGGTTTCTAAAGTAGAAATTAACCCATCCTGGGTTAAATGAGTTTGTGACCAGAATAACTAAAATATAATTAGAGTCCAAGCCTGTGGGATACCGGATCACTACGACTAGCGTTGCACTGAACTGGAATCGGAGTACAGATTGAATGGCACAGCTGTCAATCACTCAGAAGTGACAGCTGTAAGTGACCGTAGGGGTCTGCTCTATTGAGAGCTTTAGAACGAGTGAGAGCAACCCAAGAAAATGCGCACTCTCGCTGACCTTAGCTTGGAAAGCCATGAGCTTTGTCAGCCTTGTCTATAAGACTTTTCCCCCCAGTCTCAGCGAGGGACTGCATAAGGTGCTCTTTTTATCAGGGGAACACTCACACCACAGGAAGTAACACTCTCAAAGTAGAACACATGTAAGTAACAATAGTAGCACCTTCAACTTGAAAGCTCAAAGTTACCCAAGTAGCACTTTCATCTGGAACAAAAAGACCTGGAGGATATTTTTAGTAATAGTCCTGATCATGGAAAATGCATCTGCTCTGGTGATTTCAAGTTGCGAGTCTACTTTGGTGACTAAGCTGGGGTGGGAGTAGGATTTGAGAGGTCTTTTAACAGCCTTATACACGCTAAACTGCCTGTAGCCTCTAATAAATGGATGCTTAATATTAGGATCATCTCTTTTTGCATCACTATTTCTCCTTGGGATGTTCCTTCTACTCTTCAAGGCTTAAAAACATTTTAAGAATTCATAGTCCTCAACTCAGGTTGAAAATCTAATCTGATGACAGATTCTAGAAGTCCTCCTCAACAGTGAATCACAGATCCTCTCTTGCCCCATTCCTCCTGTTGCCTTTCTAGACCCTGAGGGTTCATCATGTTACCCTAGTTTAACACATGTGTATGTGCTTCTGATTAGGCTTTGCTGTCTGTCTGTCTAGTCTTTCTTCTAGTTTATCCATCTTGCAAATCACTGCCGGACATGGCTGCAAAAAGGGTAACTCCAGTGACCCTCCTCAAGAGATTTATTTTTAAGATAAGAGATGAAATCCAGTCTAACTCTTAATTTTGATGTTTAAATCTACTTTTCTCATCTTATAGTGCCTTCAGAGGCACTCTGCTTCTGTTCAATTTGTCTCTTAATGTTTTTCCTATTGATACCATGTTTGACGTCAATTTTTGACTTTTGGGTTGCTTCTAGGACCTCTTTCCAAGCCTATTTTGAGCTACCCATCCATCACTCAAAGCCCCTCTCAGAAGCATTCTCTCCCTGAAACAGTCTTGAAGTAGTTAAATTCTTTTAAATTCTTCATATATATTGTTGACATTTTTGATTGTGGTATTGTTGACAGTATCAACTGTTAATTATCAACAACTCCTTTTATAGGAGGTATTCTTATACTTCTCTTATTCTTCCCTTGAAGCTGTAAATTTCTGGGACTAAAGGTCTGGGACTCTTGTCTTATTCAGCCCGCAGTGCCTGAAGTGGTACCCTGGTTAGAAGTCAATCTGTATGACTACAGCTTATTTACGTAACTGCATGTTTCATTACATATATATTTAAACATATTTTAATTAAATAAGTAAAATAATTAGAGTCACATCAAAGAGAAAATGGGCCACATCTTACTTTATGGTTACTTAATTCTTCAGTTGGGTTTTTTTCCCCTATTGAAAACAGCCCCTAAACTACTGTGTAAGTGGCAGGTTTTTTGTTTTCTGTTTTTTTTTTTTTTAATGGAAAGGTTACAAAGCTTGAACACATGATTCAGAAGCCAAAAAGGATAATTAAGTCACTCTTGCAATGACATGTTTTAAATGGAGTGTTTTTCTATCAGCTAAATCTACCTGAAGAAGAATATTAAGGATTTTTTTTCCACCTACGACTTTGTCACATAATAAATTGTATTGGAAACTTTTATGTGCTCCTTTAAAATAGCATACCCAACTTCAACATTGCCTTAGATGGCATGCCGGTCACTTAAGAACATCACTTACAAATTATTTGCCAAGTTATTTTTACAGGCCAGAGTTTCTCCTGAGGGAAATGATTTTAAATGTTTGGCTGACTTGGGCCTCCAACAAATAGTGCTTGTCAATAAATATTAAAGAATCATATGAATATGGAGCTGGAAGTCTGAATTATACCTCTGCCATGGGATTTATTATCCTCCTCTCACCATACCTGGGGTATGGAGGCTAAAAGGTCTGTTGCAAATCCTGTTTTATTCATTGAGAAACATCCACTGAGGACTATTCTTGAAACTTTCGCAACAGTTGAGGACTTCTATAATAAAGCAGGTTTTTTTCCCTGTGTCATCTTATCAGAAAAGAAAAATGCTGATGAGACTGTAGTGCTGCTTTCAAAAATGCCATCTTCCTTTTGAGTTCTGGATATAAAATGTAGGATCTGAGATGCTAAGTGAGGGAATTTGGAATGTGAGACTTTGTTTTCATTGAACACTTCAGGAACAAAAGATTAAATAATTAACCTAAAAAAAACCACCTTCAAAGGGCTGGATTTTGTCCAGGGTAGCTTGGGCTGTGGAAGAGCTGATGGACATTTCTCAGCTCTCTTCTGGCTGTGTTTCAGAGGCCTAACCACAAGTGGCCAGGGGTTCAGAAGTGGATGGATTGTCTTCTTGCTTTTATCATCGGCTGTACTGTGACCTCAGTGGTCATTTACCCAGCACTGTTTCTGTCCGTGTTTAATGATCCTGGAATGTGAGAGTGCAGTGATTAGGGGCCTGGACTCAGAGCCAGGCTGCCTGCTTTGAATCACTGCTCTGCCACCTAGTAGTCTTCTAGCCTGCAGCAAGTCAGACCTCTCTGAATCGGTTTCCTCACCTCTCTGACGCTAGGTCTGGGTAAAACATCAGTGCAGCTTAGAACTCCTCTCACCTGGGTCCTTTCCTATGAGTCTTTTCTGACTGTGCTAAGCCCCAAAGTCCTGAACTGAAGAATTCAGTTTGCTCTTCTGAAGGAGTGTGAACGCGGTGACTTCTGAATGCCTGAGTAAGTTAGAACAGAGAGACAACCTGGGCTCCTATGATTTTTCTCAAAAATGGGGGTAGGGGTTATCCAGGCTTCATTTTGAGGCTCTGTTTCTACTGCTAATGGACGTGAAACCCCAGGGGGGATTTCCAGCTCTGACTCACCCTAACCTGAACTCACTGGATACAGTCAGAACCCACTGGGTTGAAGAATGAAGCAAGTTAAATCCTTTCTTGACTTATTCTTCTTGGCTCCCTCTAAACCTGAGGCCTTATCTTCTCCAGCATCTCATCTCACCGTTGGCCTTTTCTTTCCTGAAGTGGAACTTGAGCCATGCTAGAAAGTCTGACCATCTTGCTACTGCTTTTCTGCAAGGGCCGATGCTGTTCTCTGAGGCTGGTTGTCTGAGTAGCAGAGCGCGATCTCCCGTGCCCAGGGTTGAGTAACAGTTTCTGGGAGACTGTGGAAAGTATGCATTATTGGCATAATAGATCAAGACTTTCATCAACATAAAAGGAAAGGAATTACAAGGTACTTGCTGACAGGGAATTGTAGCTTGAGAGGGCACTCAGGGGCCAGATACACTGAAAGCATTTTGGCACAGCGAAGTGTATTTCCTGGACAGATGTGTTTCATTCGTGATGGAAGGGCCTCACACTTCTCTTGCGTTCTAACACGCTGGTTACAAGTCAGCTGCAGCCATGTTGTGTCAGATACTGTTATCACAGGAAGTTCAATGTTGTCACCCCCTTACGGTGACATTACTTCAAGAAAACCAGACCAGAGCTGTCTTGTGAGAAGGAGAAAGCGTTTTTATTTCGTGTTTTCTCCGTTCATCTTGGTGCTCAGATCAGGTTAACAGTGGCAGTGTTGGTCTTGGTGTCTATGCCACGTTTTGCCTTTTCTGATTTCTCCTTACAGATTCCATGCAGTGTGAGAACTGCATTCAGAAGGGCTAGCTTGCAAAAGTGTCGCTTAGAAACAATGGAGGTGTTTTTTTTTTCATTTTCTCACAGAAAGAAAGAATTCTTTTATCAACATTTTATTTCATGGAGGTATAATTGATTTATAATGTTGTGTCAGTTTCTGGTGTACAGCAAAGTGATTCAGATACACACATATATAATATAGTTTGTATTTGCAAATCCCAAACTCCTAATCCACTCCCTTCCCCACTCCCCCTCCCCCCTTGACAATCACAAGTCTGTTCTCCAAAGAATTCTTCATAAAAAAAAAATTATTAACATGTTAGTGAAGTCACAAAATATAATCTTTTCTTATTGTTATGTATGAGAAAATCTGGAAGGTAGAAGTTATTTTCCTCCCATTTTCACACCGACTACAATGTTTCAGGTCTTCTTTATGCCCATTATTTTCTGCAGAGCCAAATAAGTAGATTCAGAGTTTTCCTTGCCCTCCAGAGCTCCTTTTCATCATAAAGTCTAATAAGAAGGCCCCAGACATAACTCCAGTGTCCCAGACTGCCCTTTACACCAGACGAAAGGTAAAACGAGCCGATCAAGTAACAAACTACAAATTGATGCAGGCAGTGAGAACAGAAGACTGGTTTTGTGCCCTGTAACGTCTGCATAAAAGTGGAGAATATGGTTAAAAACATTGGCGGCAGCCAGTTACCGGAATAGCTAGCACTTCCAGGAACAAATGCATTCCTAATGAATCTGCGGACACTGCATTTACCGCAACAACAGCAGACTTTCTCACACAGGCACTCCACGGTGCCCGCCTGCACGGGCTTTATTGACCTTCTGCAAACACTGATGGAGGAGCGGGCTGCCAGAGAGTGAGAGGCAGAGAGCCATCCAAAACATCTTGGAAAGGCCTCTGAGAGAAATTTTTAGTGTTTAAAAGACATACTATTCTTCTCTCTGCCAAAGTCTTTTTTTTTTTTTTGGTTGTTGTTGAAGAATTCAAAGACTGAAAAAAATATATATATATGGTTTTCTAAAGACATAGTCACGCAATCCTTTCCAAGACCCACAATACCTGCTGAGATTTTGTATCATTCTAAAGCGGCTCAAGTGTCTTGATTATAGTATAAACACACATTCTGACTGACTGAGAAAGGCTTTTTTTCCCCTTTCACTGCTCATTTACATAGGTTTATAATCTTCCTGTGTAATGAACAGTAAGTCTAGCATGAAGAAATATCTTCTACAGGACACAACCTTGCTTAAACACTAAATAGTTTGGGCCTTGGAACTGAAGAGAGAACAGCTTTTTCACATCTGACTACAGCCAGAGGAATGAAAGGCTTTATAGAGTATTTTAGACAGCTCAAAGTCACCACCTGATTCACCGTTGGCTACTAATGGCAACTTAATACATCCTGATAAATATGAAACTACAAGTTTCATTTTGGAGGAAAATACTCTATAAATGAAACATTTTTTCCCATATATATATATATATATAAAACCGAATCACTTTGCTGTATAGCAGAAATTAACACAAAGTTATAAATCAACTATACTTCAAAAAATATTTTTAAGAGAAACAGAAAAAAAATAATTCTTTTCCTGAGAAGTGTTTTACATTTGTGCACTTGGCCAAACTGGCTAAAGGTTAAAAAATTCAGGTAATCAAACATTACCACCTTGTTCTTCTTCTTTATGGAAGAGCTGACCTCCCCCCAAAATATCTCACTAGCTGAAATAATTTAGTTCTTCTGGAAAAATACTATAACTAAAACTGGCATCGCCTCTTCTTTTAGGCACTGAAATTAAAGTCACAGCATTCTTCATCCAAGATCTGCTATACCTGTGAACAATAAAAACCGATGGTGGTATTAGTTGTTGGACTCCAGGTAAATTACTCATAGCTGTCATCACCATCATATTCTCTGCTCCACCCTAAAGCAAACACAGATAGAGACAATGGTGCCAGGACAAATTGCAATAAAACATTGAATCCTCAAGCAGCTATTCTGTATATAGATCTGGGGTAAATAAATTATACAACTGCCACGAGCACACATTTATCATTTCATTTTATCTGTGATGTTACTGACTCAACTAAAGACCACATCCAGTAAAACCCTGTTTTAATGACCAGCTCCAGACATCAAATTTATGCTGCTCTGGTTGCTTGTGGTTGGAACTCTAACTATTGAATAAATGGCTCTGTCTTCAAAAGATTGGGTTGACCTGCTGATTTGAAACCGCTTCCCAACAGCAGTTAACAGTGGCCACCCAGCTGAGATCAGAGGAGTTGAAACAGGCCTTTATGACAGACGCAAGGGAAGAAGTTATCTGTCAGACAATCATGACTTAAAAGCATCCCAGAATCCTAGATCTGTAAATAACCAAAGGCACTAACTACCACGTGTTCACCCCAAACATCACCAGTTCCTGTGTAATTGAAGAAAAGTGGGATCTTTAATTTTCACCCTGACTACAAACTCATCGGTCCATTTCTCTGCTTGATAGCATGTGAACCAATGGTAATCAGGGCAAGTGAAAGAATATACAGATCGTATGTGAGACTTCTTAATAACTGAGCAAATGAAAAGAGATACACACTTGAAAGAATATTGTGAAAATAAGGTTTTGAGACTTTGCGTTTCAAGGGTATGAGATACACAAGAATGTGATATCTTGAAAGAGCTCCCCTACTTAATATATTTCATTAACTCTAGTCACCTCTTCCTAGTTTTGCTGCAGTTATTCCTCCTGGCTCTGGTTGTTGCTCCATTTGTGAAACATTTCTTTTCAGCATGTAAGCAGCTGGTCCAATGTGTGTTGTATTTGTTTATGATTTTTGCCGATGTTTCTTTAAATTAGCCTATTGACAGTATTATCACCTAGGCACATTTTATTGTGGGAAATTTTCATTTTCCTGTAATATATGCTTGGCTGAAAAGATTAGTTGGTATCAAATTATCCATAGCCTTGAGTGGGATATAATATGTTTGAACTTTCCCTGGTGGCTCAGCTGGTAAAGAATCCACCTGCAATGCGCTAGACCTGAGTTTGATCCTTGGGTGGGAAGATCCCCTGGAGACGGGAAAGGCTACCCACTCCAGTATTCTGGCCTGGAGAATTCCACGGATGCAAAGAGTCAGACATGACGGAGTGATTTTCACTTTCTTTATAACCTACAAGGAAGAGCTTTTATAAAGACTTCTACCTGGACCCACACATAAGGCTTCTGATTTTACTGGCCTGGAGTAAGTTCTGAGCATTGTATGAAGAAAAGAAAATCTCTTCACATACATTGATTAGGGTTCCAAAAAAAGCAATTCAAAGGAAAAGGCTTTATTGAAGGGATAACTTATAAAAGTGTGAGCAAGATTAATATGACAAAAGGAGAAGGTGGCCAGAAATTAGTAACATCTGGAATCCATTTAGCTTCTAAGCCAGAACTGTAAGGACAAAGCTATTGCTAGAGAAGTGAGTCCCAAAAAGAAAAAGTCTTAGGAAAAAATACTCTGATCTTTCTTATCTGTCTACCTGTCTTCTATCAGGGCCTCCCATTGGCTAAACCCAGGGGGGAGGGAATTCAGGTGGTGCACTGTATGGGCTTATCCTCCTGGGGCCAGAACATGGTAGAGAGGATGAAGAATGTATAACAAGTGGAAAATAACAACATAACAGGTGACTTTTCTGTACAACCAAGTTTAAGAACTTCTGCTATAGACAGTGGGAGGATCAGAAAGCTCTGCTTCACACTTGAAACAGAGACCAGAGAGGAATACTACACATCCAGTGTCACACAGTTAGGACACATGAGGTTCAGGGGTTGAAGATCTCCCAAGTTATCAAACATGCAACTGCTGTGATGAAAATGATATTCAAGGAAAATTAATTTGGCAATAAGGTACAGAAATGTCTTTAAAGAAAAAGGTGTTACAGGCAAAGACAGAAGTTTGGAAAATAGGTGAGAGTTCAAGGGTGAAATTTTAGGATGCTATGGATGTGAGAGTTGGACTATAAGGAAAGCTGAGTGCTGAAGAATTGATGCTTTTGAACTGTGGTGTTGGAGAAGACTCTTGATAGTCCCTTGGACTGCAAGGAGATCCAACCAGCCCATCCTAAAGAAGATCAGTCCTGGGTGTTCATTGGAAGGACTGATGTTGAAGCTGAAACTCCAATACTTTGGCCACCTCATGCGAAGAGTTGGCTCATCTGAGAAGACCCTGATGCTGGGAAAGATTGAGGGCAGGAGGAGAAGGGGAAGACAGATGATGAGATGGTTGGATGGCATCACCGACTCAATGGACAGGAGTTTGGGTAAACTCTGGGAGTTGGGGATGGACAGGGAGGCCTGGCTTCCTGAGGTTCATGGGGTCACAAAGAGTTGGACACGACTGAGCGACTGAATTGAACTGAACTGAAACTAAAGCTATGAAAGTTGGAATGGAAAGGAGGAAACAGATTTTGCAGAGTGTGCAAAAAAAAAAAGGACAAACTTTTGTGTATTACTGTACTGATGAAAAAGGTGAATGAAAAAGAACTTGGAATCAAATATGACTTGGGTAATTCTAGTCCAGAAAAATAGGAGAGAGGTGATAATAGTAATAAAATAAGGACAAGAGTAGAAGTTGTTTCTGTAGAGAAGAAGAAGAATTCACTTTTGGCCAACTTAACAGAATATATGAGTTGATGAGTCCGTTGTTAGTTGGTTATATAGGAACTGGGGTATGTGGTTTAAATATATAGTGTACAGTAAGCATGTCTGCAGTCCTTAGTTATTTGTAGTTAAATTGAAATACTTAGGTCTCAGTTTTTATCCATATTATACACTGTGCTAATTTATCAGGTAGGGAAAATTCTGGAGCCATGTTAAAACATTTATTTCACTAAGAAAACATGGGGGCCTTTCCTAGCTGTTTTCATCCCTAGCTTACTAGACCAAATGAATTATGTGTCCTTTAGTAAGTTTCAAGACTATATTATTCTTGAATTTGATACTGATGTGTCTGCAGGTTTCTTAAAAAATCCAATTAGCAGCACATTTTCCTATATCAGCTTATGATAAATATACATTCAGTTCAGTTCAGTTCAGTTGCTCAGTCGTGTCCGACTCTCTGCAACCCCATGAATCACAGCACGCCAGGCCTCCCTGTCCATCACCAACTCCCGGAGTTCACTCAAACTCATGTCCATAGAGTTGGCGATGCCATCCAGCCATCTTATTCTCTGTCGTCCCCGTCTCCTCCTGCCCCCGACCTTTCCCAGCATCAGAGTCTTTTCCAGTGAGTCAGCTCGTCGCATGAGGTGGCCAAAGTATAGGAGTTTCAGCTTTAGCATCAGTCCTTCCAATGAACACCCAGGATTGATCTCCTTTAGAATGGACTGGTTGGATCTCTTTGCAGTACAAGGGACTCTCAAGAGTCTTCTCCAGCACCACATATTTTACTTATTCCTTTTCTGTTTTTTGTTTTATGCCAACAAAGAATGTGAGATATGAAATACATGAAAATATTAACTTGGCTAAAATTATGAAACATAAATGATGTATACTTAATTCAGGCTGAGTTCCTACCATCCAGGTGAAGGTAAATATGATCATTATAAATATTCTTAGATTCTTTGGGAAAAAATGTACTATCAAGGAAGAAAGAGTTTTTATCACTCAGTCTCTGAATATATTAATTTATTCTGCTATCTGTTCTTCTAGCCAAATAGGTTTATTTATCATCCATTAAACTCCATTTACACCAAACCAAGCCAAGCCAGTTTCTCAGAACTAAGCAGTCATTTGGAACAGTGTAACTTCATCTACTACTACTTTCTATGTTTTGTCCAGTAACCCTTCCCCTGTAATTTCGTTTGTGTCTCTTTAATAAGGCTGTTTGTTCTGACAAGGAAGTAACAGTTTCAAAAGATATTTTCTTAAAATGGTTATCTGTATTTCCCTTCTTATTCTACCATCTGATTTGTATTGCAGAAAGGGGGGATGGGAAAGTAACTTTTAAAATTCTAACTTTAGTAAAATTCTGGATTTTAAGTAAATCACTCAACAATTTTTTAAAGAGCCATTCCAGTATGGAATAAGGGAAAAAAATGGAAAAAACTAAAGGAGTTCCTTTCAAATAAATCTTATTAAGTGGTACAAGAATATTTTATTTATGCTGATAAGTATATTTATTTGAAATTGATAGATGTCTCCAATAGACAAGTCTCTTTAAAGAGTTAACAAGTACTTCTTTCTTCCACTCTGAAAATAGTCATATTCTTTTTCAGACTTTTTTTAATCCCAGTAAAACCAGTGATAAATTACCTAGATGTATTAACTCATTCTGCTTTTTAAGTCGTATAATTTACTTTGCATGCTTTGTTCAATTATATTCAACTACAGTTTCTTTGTTAAGGTTAATGTTAAGTTCTTAAGGCACACATTTCCATTTAAGTTTTGCAGAAATGTTGAACACATCAGGGTCTAAATTATTAGGATCTCGGTTAACCTCTCCTGGGTCTATATTTTGTTATTAAAAGGCTAATATGGGCATTTGTAACCCACATACCATCTTGAAATTATGGTAAATAATTTTGAAATATCATGAATTCAAGATCAACTGTATTTTTGGAGGATATTCTCTGATGAGTTTTTTGGTAGCTCTGAAGTCTCTGTGAACCAAGGGAAAAATATAATCTGCGCTACGTTAATTCACATTCCACTGTCAGCCTCATTACTTTGAGACTTTGCTCTCAGTTTCACACCTTGTCCTACTCCCAGATGAAGCTGACTTCTGAAGAAATGCGCAAATTTTCTGGTCTGCCCACTCCTCAAGGGTAGATCATAAATAAAATGAGGCAGTGTGATTTTTTTACTGCCCACTTCTAAAGGTTTCCACAGACTCTTGGAATGAAACACTTTAAGGCACAGTGTTTATTCTTGCCTCATGATATTTATATTTGCATGATGCTATAAATATGAATTCAAATGCATTTTTAAACAAGCTGATGAATAATACCGCCCAAACCTTTACATTTTAGTTTTTAGAAGTAAGATGTCATAGTCTAAGGTGTAAAATCCAAATGTAGTTTGTGGGAGGCAAGAAGTGAAAATGAGCAAGGATTTTTTTTTTTTCTTTTTCTTTTTTGTAATGGAAAGTCCAAATGACCACATCCCTGACCAGCTGTGTCCTTGTTTGTAGGTTTTACTCAGTGCAAGGAAGTCAGGTCAATTCGGTGTTTTTTTTTTTTTTTTTTTTAAATACAGATGCACATAGTGGTTCAGCAGTCATAACCCTATGGGTTATTATCACTGTAGTTGAGAGTCCTAAACCAGTCTCAGTTTCCAGGTAGAATGCTGTTCTGATGGTCCATCTCCCACATACTCAGATTTCCTAAATGTTGAGCTTGGACTTAGTTTGGGAAAGTTTGGGAATGCAGGGTGGGGGTGAGTGGGAACAAGAAGAGTTCATGTGGTTCAATCATTATTTTCCAGCCCTGATAATTATTTTTCTATGATCTATCTGCATGATCCTCATTTCTCTGTCTCCAACCCGGCCCAGTTCCTTTGTAAAGCATGTTTCTTACATGGCATGTGTTGGAGATAGTTACTCCTGTGTGAAGACCACTGACTGCGTTACACTGGGGCTGAAAACTTGTCATTATCACTAGTTGCATATATAGATTAAGCTTCTGTATCAGAGACAAAAAAATACCCTTGGTAGCTGTAAATTGCTTTTTCTTATATAATGCTGCAGGAGAAAATGCTCAGTGTGGGAAGCCTCAGTGTGACAGCCCAGAATTCACACTGATGGGTTGACACCACTTTCTTTGTCATGTGGTTTCTGTCTCTGGGTCCAAGAACATTTCCTTCTCTTGCCTTTTGCCAACCAATGGGAAGAGAAAAAGAGGTGACTAAGTGATTCATGGGGTCGCAAAGAGTCGGACACGACTGAGCGACTGAACTGAACTGAACTGAAGACAAATTAAGGACAAGACCTGAAAGTTGTACATGTATCTCCTCATATCCCACTAGAAACAACTAGTTATAAGATACAAATAACTGGATGGGATCCTGGGCGATGGAGAACATAACTGGATAACCATGCAGGGAGGGTCTGTAACAAAAGGAAAGACCAGCAGGATGAATAACACAAGAAATTATCAACCTCCACTACAATACCCATATCCTAACCGACTGAGCTAAGTTAATATAACATGATTGTATAATACAGTTTATACTCTAAAACACTGTTAGGTAAAATAATTTAATAAAAATATCAGGTGAAATTATATTGAGAAAATATTGTCCTTTCATATTTGCATCAGAATTCTTTTCATTATTGGTACACATTCTCAGAGAACTGAAATATGTATGAAATAGTCAACTTTCATCAAATATATCAGAGATATGTGTCTTATCCATACTCAACATGTGTCCTAAATTTATAGTTTTCTGGGTGAAGAAAAGTTTAATCTGTTATCTGGCTATCTCCTTTGGTGGAATTTCCAGAAGAATCTGTACAGCATATTTTAATATCTCAATGTTCTATCAATTATTGCGTCTTATCTTTCCACTGGTATGGGTCCGTATAATGCAGTTTGTCACTGGTTGGCTTTTCTATCACGAGAAACTCTTTGGTGCGTTTAAGAGTGACAGGTAAATGAAAAGTTCCTCAAGGTAATAACCAGTGAAGTATTAGTGGAAAATATGTAGTTAGCTGGCATCAAGTAGAGTAGCTCATGGTGCTTCATGTGTCCAATTATTCACTTAAGAGGGTAAAGGGAGTGTGATATCAAAGGAATAAATAGATGAAGGGATAACTTTCAAAGAAAAAAAGTAGTGATTTTATGTAATGCAAAGCAGTATCCCTGGAATCCAGCCTCCTAAGTGAGAAACCTTCTTGTAACCCACACCCCGCTTTGGCTATCTTTCTCTCAATCTCGAATTCATTATTAAGTCTTGGTGCATAGCCTGCTTAAATATCTCATATCTATTTCCTCTTCTTCTCTCAATGTCAGTAGTCTACTCCACAGCTAAATTATTGCCAAGAAATCCCTGGCTAATTCTTCTTCTGCTCATCACATACTTATGGACCGTATTCTATACTCCTGTCATAGTGTTGTACCCTAGCTGCACATCTAGACATGTCACCCCCATTTAAAGGCTCTCCATAACCTTCAAGGTAAAATAAAATGTTCATAGCTCAGCAGAGATGGCTTCTTAATCTGACCTTTGTTATCTATTTATTCTTACCAGCAGCAGCTTCTAAATATAATGTATCCCCACCAAGAGAATAAAAAGATTAGTCATTCTCTGAATGTTCCACACCTACGGTTCCACACCTTGAAAAGCATCTTTAATATGTCCACCTGGCTTTCTTCAACTTCAAGATTCAGTTTAGATTTCATTAAAAAAAAAAAAAAAAAACAACTAAAACCTCTCCCAGGATAATTTTCTATGTCTCACATCAGCATTAAATGGTCCTCCTTAGGGCATCAATCATATTGTGTTCTTGTCCCTGTTATACCACTTATTTGTACTATATTCCATGTCATCACTCCATAGTACATTATATGCTCTATATAGGGGGTTCCCTGATAGCTCAGCTGGTAAAGAATCCACCTGCAATGTGGGAGACCTGGGTTCAATTCCTTGGAGCAGGGAAAAGCTACCCAGTCCAGTATTCTGGCTTGGAGAATTCCATGGACTGTATAGTCCATGGGGTCACAAAGTGTCGGACTCGACACTTTGAGCTACTTTCACTTTCATTAGTCTAGCCTGTGTCTCTTAAGAGCACAGGCTATGTCTTATATCCCTTCCTTGCATATGATTTCCTTGCACCTAGAATATTTATAAAAGGTAAGAGGTGCTCTTTGAGGACTTGCTCAAAATAGTTGGTATAGTAAAGAGAGAAGAATGTGGTGATATTTTTATGCCTTGCAAGCATTTTGCCTATTTAGACAAATCTATTAAACACTATCTCCATCAGCTAGTGGTATCAAAGAGATATACGAGACAGTTTCAATTTCCAGGAACCCCAGATAAGATGTTATTCACTTTATTTTTTAAATTAATTTTTATTGGAGTATAATTTATTTACAATGCTGTGTTAGTTTCTGTTGTACAGCAAAGTGAATCATATATATATATAAATATATATATCCACCCTTTTTTAGATTTTGTTCCAAAAAGTCATTTCAGAATACTGAGTAGAGTTCTCTGTGCTATTCAGCAGGTTCTTATTAATTATTTTTATATATAGTGGTGTGTATATGTCAATTCCAGTCTTCCAATTTGTCCCTCCTCACACTGTTCCCTCTTGGTAATCATAGGTTTGTTTTCTACATCTGTGGCTCTTTTTCTGTTTTGTAAATAGATTCATTTGTACCAATTTTTAATTTTTTTAGATCCCACATCTAAGTGATATCATACGATGTTTGTCTTTATCATCTGACTTACTTAACTCAGGATCATAATCTCTAGGTCCATTCATGTCACTGCAAAGGCATTCTGTTTTTCTTTTTTTTGGCTGAATAATATTCCATTGTATGTATGTACCACATCTTCTTTATCCATTCTTCTATCAGTGGACATTTAGGTTTCTTCCATGTCTTGGCTATTGTACATAGTGCTGCAGTGAATATCAGGGTACATGTATCTTTTCAAATTATGATTTTCTCCAGTTATATTCCCAGGAGTGTGATTGCTGGAGCATATGGCAGCTCTATTTTCAGTCTGTAAGGGAACATCCATACTGTTCTCCTTAGTGTCTGTACAAATTTACATTCACACTGACACTGTAAGAGGGCTCCCTTTTCTCAACATCCCATGTGCCTCTTGTCCATCTATATGTCTTCTTTGGAGAAATGTCTATTCAGATCTTCCACCCATTTTTGATTGGGTTCTTTGTTTTATTGATATTGAGCTGCATAAGCTGATTGTATATTTTGTAGATTAACCCCTTGCTGGTCTGGAGTTGGCAAATATTTGCTCCCATTCTGAAGCTTATATTTTCACTTTGTTTACAGTTTCCTTTGTTGTGAAAAAGCTTTTAAGTATAGTTAGGTCCCATTTGTTTTTATTTTCATTATTCTGGGAGGTGGATTAAAAAATATATTGCTATGATTTATATCAGAGTGTTCTGCCTCTGTTTTTTTCTAAGAGTTTTATAGTATTCTATCTTACATTTAGGCCTTTAATCCATTTCAAGTTTAGTTTTATGTATGCTGTTAGGGAATGTTCTAATTTCATTTTTTTTAACATGTAATTGTTCAGTTTTCCCAGCACCACATATTGTAGAGACTGCCTATTTTATATTGTATATTCTGGCCTCCTTTGTCATACATTAGGTGACAATAGAAGTATGGGTTTATCTCTGGACTTTCTATACTGTTCATTGATCTATATTTCTGTTTTGTGCTGCTAAGTCACTTCAGTCGTGTCCGACTCTGTGTGACCCCATAGACGGCAGCCCACCAGGCTCCCCCGTCCCTGGGATTCTCCAGGCAGGAACACTGGAGTGGGTTGCCATTTCCTTCTCCGTTTTGTGCTAGTACCATACTATTTTTTATTACTGTTGTTTTGTAGTATAATATGAAGTCAGGGAGCCTGATTCCCCCAACTTAATTTTTCTGTCTCAAGATTACTTTGGCTGTTCAAGGTCTTTTTTGTTTCCATACAAACTAAAACATTTTGTTCTAATTCTATGAAGAAATGCTCTTGGTAAATTGGCAGGGATTGCATTGAATCTGTAGATTACTTTTGGTAGTATAGTCATTTTGACAGTATTGGTTCTTCCAATCCAAGAACATGATATGTCTCTCCATCTGTTTCTGAAAATCCTTGATTTATTTGACCAGTATCTTATAGTTTTCTGGGTATAGGTCTTTTGCCTCCTTAGGTAGGTTTGTGTGTGCTCAGTCACTTCAGTGGTGTCCAATTCTGTGCAAACCAATGGACTGTAGCCTGGCAGGCTCCTCTGTCCATGGGCTTCTTCAGGCAAGAATACTAGAGTGGGTTACGATTCCCTTCTCCAGGGAATCTTCCTGACCCAGGGATCAAACCTGCGGCATCTCCTGTGTCTTCTGCATCACAGGCGGATTCTTTACTGCTGATGCACCCAGGAAGCCCCATAGGTAGGTTTATTCCATGGTATCTTATTCTTTTTGATGCAGTGACAAATGGAATTGTTTTCTTAATTTCTCTTTCTGATCTTTTGTTAATAATGTGTATATTCAGTTTACAAACCAGACACCAAATTTACCTATTTGAATACGTATATGAAACTAAAACAACAAAACAAAACAAAAAGCACAGGAAGAAAAAAGGTTTTAGATTACTTTGTATTTAAATAGCAGATATTGAAGATGTTGGGGTTTCCCAGGTGGCTTAGGTGGCAAAGAATCTGCCTGCAGCCCTGGAGACCTGACTTTGACTCCTGGGTTGGGAAGATCCCCTGGAGAAGGAAATGGCAGCCCACTCCAATATTCTTGCCTGGAGAATTCCATGGTCTGAGGAGCTTGGCAGGCTGCAGTCTGTGGAGTCTCAAAGAGTCAGACCTAACACAGACGCGCACACACACACACATTAAAGAAGCTGAATGAGAATTGAAACAAAACTGATTCCCTTGGTACAAGTACTTAGAAGGCCTTGTAGCTGAGTTTTGGATTATGTAGCAAACTGTCAGTGAATCCATTAAATACCAACGCAAGTGACTGTGTTTACATTTGGAAAAAAAGTCACATTCGTAAGACATTATTTAATCACAAAAATTAAGAGATCTTGACCAAACTTGTTTTACAAGGAAATTATTTATAAAAATATTTCTAAACTCTGAGGAGGTATTTGTAATAATATTTAATATACCGTTTTACTACTAATCTGCAAAATAATTTAAACACCCTCCAGAAATTCCCTTTAAGAAGATTTGGCCAGTTTGAACTATTTTTGTCTCTGAGGATTTCTTTTTAACCTTTTTACTCTCTAATTCTACCTGGGGTAAATGCGTTCTTTCTAGGGTGAACCAAGATTATTACCAGGTTATTTAAATAAAACTATAGAATCAATTGGTTTGAGTGAAATTTCTACTAATTTAATTATTTCTTCAATTCTGGTTCTTTGGTAGAATAACTACTTAGTTTTGTCTCTAGCATTTACTTAAATTGTCAGCTCATTTGATGTTAACCTATATAGGGACGAAGCTCATTTTGCTGGAGCATTCTAATAAAATTGACAATCAGTTTTATTTTTGTTGTTATTACTGCTCCTTTCCTTAAGAAACAGGTATTGAATGGACGCTAGATATGCAGTATTTTCATCTAAAGAGAATTTCTATGGATTAGAAGAAACTGAAAGAAGTCAGTCATTTCTAAATTATGTTGCTTTTAATTCTTGTTTTTTTAAAAAAGGATATGGAATTTCTAAAATAACATTGTATGCAAAAAAAGAAGGAAATGACTTCTATTTGGTAGACTAAGGAAACTCATGGGTTGAAGCAGTTCTTTCCCCTGAATTCTTTGTAGACTTCCTCTCTGTACCTCTCTATACCACTTTCAATTTTAAATAAACATTTACAATAGACTCTGAAATGGTTCTTTGATATTCTTGAAAACAACCTCCCACCTATTTTCCTCTTCCTCTTTCCTTCTACTTCCTCCTTTATTAGGTCTCATGTCTTCAAATATCTGATTCAAACATGAAAATTAATTCAAAGACTTTGCTGGGTCTTCATTTACCACTTTCTCAGACTGGAGGCCACATTCTCTATAATGTAAAGCTAAAACTACGAAAAATAAAATCTTGATTTACATTTGGAATGACACTTTTATTCTTTAAAACAGTATAATTCAGGTTTATGGATATTTGAAAGAAAAAAAATCTGTTGTGGTTTTTATCAGAGGACTTTTGTGTGGCCATGCTTTGTAATTTTCAGAATCACATTTGTGACAAAGTCACAGTGTCACATTTATCTGGTTTTCTTGTTTTAAATCTTCAGTTCAGTTCAGCTCAGTCGCTCAGTCGTGTCCGACTCTCTGCAACTCCATGAATCACAGCACGCCGGGCCTCCCTGTCCATCACCAACTCCCAGAGTTCATTCAAACTCATGTCCATCAAGTCGGTGATGCCATCCAGCCATCTCATTCTCTGTCGTCCCCTTCTCCTCCCACCCCCAATCCTTCCCAGCACCAGAGTCTTTTCCAGTGAGTCAACTCTTCGCATGAGGTGGCCAAAGTATTGGAGTTTCAGCTTCAGCATCAGTCCTTCCAATGAACACCCAGGACTGATCTCCTTCAGAATGGACTGGTTGGATCTCCTTGCAGTCCAAGGGACTCTCAAGAGTCTTCTCCAGCACCACAGTTCAAAAGCATCAATTCTTCGGCGATCAGCTTTCTTCACAGTCCAACTCTCACATCCATACATGACCACGGGAAAAACCATAGCCTTGACTAGACGGACCTTGGTTGGCATAGTAATGTCTCTGCTTTTTAATATGCTATCTAGGTTGGTCATAACTTTCCTTCCAAGGAGTAAGCGTCTTTTAATTTCCTGGCTGCAATCAGCATCTGCAGTGATTTTGGAGCCCAAAAAATAAAGTCTGACACTGTTTCCACTGTTTTTCCATCTATTTGCCGTGAAGTGATGGGACCAGATGCCATGATCTTTGTTTTCTGAATGTTGAGCTTCAAGCCAACCTTTTCACTCTCCTCTTTCACTTTCATCAAGAGGCTTTTGAGTTCCTCTTCACTTTCTGCCATAAGGGTGGTATCATCTGCATATCTGAGTTTACTGATATTTCTCCCAGTAATCTTGATTCCAGCTTGTGCTTCTTCCAGTCCAGCGTTCCTCATGATGTACTCTGCACATAAGTTAAATAAGCAAGGTGACAATATACAGCCTTGACGTACTCCTTTTCCTATTTGGAACCAGTCTGTTGTTCCATGTCCAGTTCTGACTGTTGCTTCCTGACCTGCATAGAGGTTTCTCCAGAGGCAGGTCAGGTGGTCTGGTATTCCCATGTCTTTCAGGATTTTCCACAGTTTATTGTGATCCACACAGTCCTCAGAGGTTAAAGCGTCTGCCTTCAATGCGGGAGACCCGGGTTCGATCCCTGGGTTGGGAAGATCCCCTGGAGAAGGGGATCCAGTCACTCAGTCGGTTACCATCGTAACCCACTCCAGTATTCTTGCCTGGAGAATCCCATGGACGGAGAAGCCTGGTAGGCTACAGTCCACGGGGTCTCAAAGAGTCGGACACGACTGAGTGACTGAACGGAACGAACGGACACAGTCAAAGGCTTTGGCATAGTCAATGAAGCAGAAATAGATGTTTTTCTGGAACTCTCTTGCTTTCTCTATGATCCAGTGGATGTTGGCAATTTGATCTCTGGTGCCTCTGACTTTTCTAAAACCTGCTTGAACATATGGGAGTTCACGGTTCACATACTGTATGCCTATAATGTTTCTTCCTGAACTTAACCCATAATGAAGTATTTTGACTAATTCATTTCAACTGATGACAAAATCAAAGTTATTGAATGAATATTTCTTCTTTCTTTTCTATATATTTTCCATTCATAATGAATGTATCTTACATGGTGTAACCATAACAAAGTAGATGCCTTATTTAATTCCAGGACTGCCTATGAACAAAACACTGTTGTGTAAACACATTTTTTAAATCTTAAAGCCCTCTACAAATGCCTGTTATTAGCTTTAGTATTAACATTAGAGTGTCCATTGGGTGAATGTGCCTCCTCAAACTTAACTCTTGCACAGACATTTTCATCTAGTTTTTTCGTTACTTGTTATCAAATAACTGGAGGAAAAATTGAAAAAAAGAAACTGAATTGTAACTCAACAGTTCCTAAGATTTATACAATTGATGTTGTTTAGTTGCAAACCACTCCAGTACTCTTGCCTGGAAAATCCCATGGATGGAGGAGCCTGATAGGCTGCAGTCCATGGGGTCACTCAGTCGGACACAACTGAGCGACCTCACTTTCACTTTTCACTTTCACACATTGGAGAAGAAAATGGCAACCCACTCCAGTGTTCTTGCCTGGAGAATCCCAGGGACGGGGGAGCCTGGTGGGCTGCTGTCTATGGGGTCGCATAGAGTCGGACACGACTGAAGCGACTTAGCAGCAGCAGCAGCAGTCGCTCAATCAACATGATGTCTGACTCTGCACCCCATGGACTGCGGCATGCAGGCCTTCCCTGCCCTTCACTGTCTCTGGAGTTTACTCAATCTCAGGTCCACTGAGTTGGTGATGCCGTCCAACCATTCTCATCCTCTGTCACCCTCTTCTCCTGCCCTCAATCTTTCCCAGCAACAGGATCTTTTCCAATGATTTGGCTCTTTGCATCAAGTGGCCTAAGTATTGGAACTTAAGCTTGAGTATCAGTCCTTCCAGTGTATATTCAGGGTTGATTTCCTAACAGGCACATTTAAGTAACTCACAAATCATGGGTGTTTGCCCCCTCCTTTGCTGATATAGGATTTCCAACCTCTGTCAAGAGTCTTACCTAGTTCTGTCTAGGAGTTCACACAAGTATTTCCTAAGAACTACACACTATTCTCTCATATTCCTCTGCCCTGCTATCACTGTCCCATAGACAGCACTTTCCATGAAGTCATGGGAGTATCCCCTCACTGATGCTAATTGTTTGGTGGATAACATTTCAGATGATTTATTATTTGTAAAATATAAGCAGTACATAGAAACAAAGATATAAATTTATATGTATGAATATGTATTTGTAAATATATTTTGTTTGCTTATTTTAAAACACATAATTATTGATATAGAATACCATGGAAAATTTCCTTTGTGCTTACATATATATTTACCTGTTATGTATTTTGTTTGCTAGTATTTACAGCTGCATAGGATTTGGCTGTATAGAAATGGCTATACCATAGGTTGTTTATCCACTCTGTCATTGATAGATAATTGTTCCCAGATTTGTTGTTGCTGTTGCCATTATTATGACAATGCTCTAATGAACACCCTTGTACATATATTGTTCAATGTTTGATTAGATGTAAATTATTAAAAGTGATATCACTGGGTTAGATGGTACCTGCTATTTAACTTTTTATTAGATGTTGCTGGAGTTCTAAGAGTAAAATAAGAGTTTGTTTTCCAACGTTCCTACAAGCTAAAACTATCTTTCTCCCTCTCTCTCTTTCTCTACACACACATACAAACACACACACACACACACACATATCAGTATATCTCACTACTACTAAAGTGATCATCTTGACCAGAGTCATAATGAACCAAGATAGCTATATTTGTTGTACGAAGACTTTTATTATGTTTCATTTTTCTGCATATCCGTTCCGTTCCGTCGCTCAGTCATGTCCGACTCTTTGCAACCCCGTGGACTGTAGCCTACCAGGCTTCTCCGTCCATGGAATTCTCCAGGCAAGAATACTGGAGTGGGTTACCGTTTCCTTCTCCAGGGGATCTTCCCGACCCAGGGATTGAACCCGGGTCTCCCGCATTGGAGGCAGATGCTTTAACCTCTGAGCCACCAGGGAAGCCCTTTCTGCATATAGAAAGATGTTATTAATTCATCCTTTAAGCCTTTACAATATTTAGCTCATCATTATGCAACAACTTAACTTTTATCAAATTCCATTTTACTTAAAAGCAAAATATTCACCTCCCTGTTCCTCCAAACTGCAGAGACTGAAGGTATGTGTTCTATTTTGACACTATTTCTTAAGGCAATTAGGCCTCTGAGGCAGAGGTGAAGAGAAGGTCAGTGGAATTTTCCTTCGTGTGTGTCTGTTTATCATTGGAGAAAGCTAAGTTCCTGTTATGTAGAGAGCTTGAATAATTCTGAATTTTGCTACGGTTCTGAACTGGGGCTGTTATGAATTGTTCAGTCCAAAGGTTACAGTAACAACCAGCTTAATGGTCTTATGGTTCCCTCATCGTTCATAAGACTTACACACATCCTTTTCTATTCCTAAAGATGAGCACCCTAATTACAGCATGCCGTTTGACCTTACTCTGAGTTTCAGATTCCAAAAAACATGTGGACCCTTTAAATGGAACCAGAAAGCAGTGAAAGAACAAAGACTCTGTACCAGAGTCTTTTTTTTTCAAATGGGAAAGAAGGGATTCTTACTACTATTGCAAATTTTCCCTTTAGGCACTTAATCTGAATCTGTCCATGGGTTTTGCACATGTACTCTGAAGGTGTTTATACTCATCTTCCTGGTAGTGTAAGAGCACAAACTTTCTACTTCTCAGTGAATGTAAGGCAAAGGAGCCATCAAACTGAAGAAATTGCCCAACATTAGCAGCACACACACACACACACACACTCACGCATCCCTGCACAGAACTACACAGGATAATGAGACTCAAATGTTCAGGGTATCATTTGGGTGATAATTCTCACTTCCATTTCCTGATATAGAAGGAATTTAGTCTGTCAATCAGTGCTATGTCGTTACATAACACAACATTATTGTGCTAGATTTCAGGCATCCTTCTATCATACTTGTGACTTTTGCCTTATCAAAAATAGAGCTTGTACAATGATCCCCAATATTTTTCTTTACTTGACTTGCCTTTTTTACTTACGTACACTTATTTATAAGAAAATATATGTAACTACTCTAAATGAAAAACTAGAATCTCTGAAATAAACGGGAGAAAAATAAAAATAAATACTATCAAAGCCAAATAATATTATTTAATTCTAGCAAGCTACTATTGCTTGCCAAAGGTTCTGAACCTTAACTCTTCCCTCTTTTTGTTAAAAGAAGAGATTGAAAAGTAATTCTAAAAGATTAAAATTTTAATAATGTGATTCACAGTTTTTTTCTTGTTCCTATATTGCTATAAATCACTTGAACACTAAGTAGTGTTGGTCTGAATGAAACCAGAGGGTGGAACCCAAATAGGATACTTATTTCATTTACCGATGTACAACATAACTAAATTCAGGTGTTATCCTCAAGAAGCAGACTTTTATCAGACTGCCATTAAAACAAAATTCTTACTCTATTTACTAACTGATACTTCTTTTTGCATGTGAAAATAATGAATTGAATTATTTGTCAAATAATTACACCTATATAGGGTAAAAAATGGAAATTTGCTTGTGTGTTGGCATTTGCAATTATTATATAAATATATATTTAGACAGTATGTTCATTTTATCATCTCCTTCTCTCCTATGGAAGTCCATCAATGGTCAGTAGGATATACATGGAAAATATCCAAGTTTGAGTTTTATCACCACTCAGAAATATTATGGTCCCAAATAGGTAATAGAGGTAAGAAAAATCTCAGGATTTATCATTTCTAATTGCCTCCTAGAGTTTTCCTTACTTATTCTTTTGTCTAGATACCATTCCAACCGCATTTAAAACTCAGATCAAGGAATGAGAAATCCTTGCTATGCTGAAGATTTGAAAGGAGAGGGTTAAGATGAGAACTATCTACTTCTTCATTCCCAACAGCCCATTGTTAGATTGTTTTCAAGGAGAGAACCTCATATTATTCTTTAAAAGTCAGTTACCAACATCAAATAGTCCACTGAACAAAAAAGCCAATGTGTACTTTGGGTTTTTCACTGATTATCTAATCTTAAATATACTTTTAAAAGATCTGTTTTCTCTCTTGACTCAGCAAATAGTCAGAACCCACATATAAGAATAATCACAACAACCAAGTAAGTTATATATATATGGAACGGAACGGAACGGAATGTTCCAGGCAAATTCATTGACTTATATTTCAATGCAATTGTTATTTCCAAAATGGTAAACCACTAGGAATTTATATTTGGATCTTCATCAGTTCAGTTCAGTTCAGTTCATTTCAGTCGCTCAGTCCTGACTCTTTGCGACCCCATGAATCACAGCATGCCAGGCCTCCCTGTCCATCACCAACTCCCGGAGTTCACTCAAACTCATGTCCATCAAGTCGGTGATGCCATCCAGCCATCTCATTCTGTTGTCCCCTTCTCCTGCCCCCAATCCCTCCTAGCATCAGAGTCTTTTCCAGTGAGTCAACTCTTCGCATGAGGTGGCCAAAGTATTGGAGTTTTAGCTTTAGCATCAGTCCTTCCAATGAACACCCAGGACTGATCTCCTTTATATCTTAATAATCTTATATAAATTATCAAACTACTCTAGTCCCTTCTTTTTTTTTCTTTCATTTTTATAAGACTGAAACTTTTTAGGAAACCTTAGTATCATTCCTTCATACCAGAAGAAACTACATTTATGAAATTAATTCATTAGAGATGGCAGAGGTTCTCAGTATATTCTTTCCAAAAAATGTAAGAATGATACAGTCCCTAACTCTTTACACACTTGTAAGTTGACACGTCATAATTTTGTTCCATTTACTTGATTAAGGAAATGCATTCCCAGTCTCTCATAATTGCAGTAATATGGTGATGACAGTTTCGTACTAGTGTACTGCGATTACATCACAACTCAGCTTTCTTTCCTTCCATCCTTCCTGCTCCTAGCATGCCACCTTCTCCCCCTTAGCCTTTCTCTCTTTCCCTCACCCCCTATTTCCTTCTTTTAAAATATGTTCATTGAGCCCTGCTGTGTATGAGGTGCTGTTGTACAGGATTTGGGAACCAGTGGTAGGAGATGGTGGTTAATGATGAGCCCTCTTGAGCGGAAACACCTGAAGTTGAAGCTGAGCTCCATCCTTAGTAGCCATGGTGCTCAAAGAGAGTGGAGTACATTGAGACCGCACACCTACCCTCCGAGGATTTATCTGCTGACATGGGAAGCAAATTTTCTTCTGACAGTTGTTGGACATGCAGGCAAGTCATCCAGCACAGCACCAGGGCCTTAGTAACATTCAGCCATCAGTAAATGGTAGCCGGGTTGCTAGTTACAGTGATTGTGGAGTTGCTTCCCTCAAGAAGTTCAGAGTCAGAGAAGTTAGAAAATAATGCAGTTTCATTTTGATGGACAGTTGGAAGAAGTGGGGGCTCATACAAAATGCAGTGAAGACAGCCTTGAGCGGGATAAGGATGCTTTTCTGGGAGATGACATCTGAGTCTAATCTAGTCTTTCATGATCAGTTGGGGTGCTGGTCCAGAGGGCAGATGACAAGAAGGCAGGAGTAGGGCTGGATAGTATGCTTAGGAAGCCACACCTTCCTAAGAGTCAGCTCTCACTGAAGTTGGCTGGAGTCTGGAGTACAGAGGGAAGAGATACAATCTTAAAGAAGTGTTCAAAGATGGATTAGGTAAGGCCTTACGTGTTTTGCTAAGGAGTCTGAAGCGTGTTGAAAAAGTTTAAGTAGGGGAGTTCCATGCCAGATATTTTTCCGTTTAAAAGGTCATTCCTTCTGCAGTTTGGAAAATAGCTTGTGGGTGGGAAGAGAAGCAAGACTGAAGGCAGAGAAAAAAAATCAAATGACATCAAGAGATACCCAAGAGCTAGAATAGGAGGCATGGGGATTGATTGGATGGACAAAGAGCAGTTATCTATTTTCCTGGCTTGGGTAAATACACAGGAAGAGGAAGATGATGATTTTTTAAAAATTGTTGTTATGTTTAGAAGTTTAAAATATGAAAGATTGTAGAAAAAAGGTAGCAAACTCTGGTCTCAGCAACTGAAACTTAATACCACTATTCTATGAAGTTCTCATCAAAATTCTCTAAAATCATTGAAATAGGACATTACAAACAAAGTTCAGTCCTCTCTGTTCCCAACTCCAGTGTTTTTCTTCTCCCTCCCTCTTCAAAGGCCAGCACAATCATAGATTTGGTGAATATCTTCCCATCAATGTTTTCCTATGTGTAACACACACATAGCACATGTGTAACACACAGACATGTACATATAGGTTTTATATATATAATTTGAATAATTTTAGATTTAGCCTACCAGTGTTACACTATACCTTGCTTTTTTCATTTATTATTTTTCTTAAATGTATGTATATTTATAGATATAAGTCTAAAGTATTTATTCTAAATGCACTGTTGCCTCCTGTTATATGAATAAAAATCTCTACATTTTTACTTTACCTGTTTGTATGTTAAGCATTTTTTCTATTTTCTTAAAGATAACCATTAAAATGTTTAACATATTTAACAATGCCCGAGAGTATTGCTAACTTTTCCCCAAATTATATAAGGATCGTAGATAATCATTAACATGGTCTTTTCCCTGTTTACTGTTACTGTTGTCTGGCATCTTAGTTCAGTCTTGTTTTTAAGTCACAGAGTTACTTATTATTATTATTAGCCATTGTCAAGTTTTACTTGTATTTACAGATACGCTTGCCAGTTTCTTTGCTCAATATTGTTTCTTAAATCTTATTTCTACTTTTAGCTTTCATCTTGATGAAGTATTTCCTCTATTCATCTTTATTTAATTTATTCTCTGATACAGGATTTTTTTTAATCTTTTTAACATCTCTGTAATTAGGATGCACTTTACTATTGAGGGCATATCATAGTTTAATTAACAGCATTTTTCTTTTACTGGTACATCATAAAATTGATGACATCTTAAATCCAGTGTAATATGGTAGTTCATTTAGTGAGAGTTACGAGCAGAATAACTCTGCGTGTCTAAAAGTATCATTATTTCACCTTCACTCATTAATTCTGATCATGGAAGTTTAATTTGACAATCATTTTCTCTTAGCACTTTGAAAACACTATTCCATTTGTTTCTGGTGTCTATTGATGCTGTCAGTTTAATTGTCATTTCTTTGTAAGTAATTTATTCTTTCTCATAGCTTTTAAGATTGTTAAGACATATATGAATCTGATTTCTTCATAAGCTTTTTTTATTTCTGAATCCCAGAGACTGTCCTGAGAAAGTGACAGATAAAAATTGAGTATTTCTGAAGTACAGCAGTTTGGAAGATGATTATGTCAAAGGTGTGGCTCTGGTAATGGATGGCTGAACTGCTCGGTGATGAAAGTATTTCAACTTGAGGTTAACAAAAAAGAAAAACTGGTGTATTGGTGCCCATGTCTAGATGAACCCAGAATTTATTCAGATTATGACAAGAGTGGTGAGAAAGACAAATGCAGAAGGAGAGAGGTTGAAATATTAAATACATGAAAAGTCTGAGAAGTTGGTATAATCAGAGAGAAAAGTTGGAGGAAGAAAAAGGGGATATAACTCTATGATATGAACCTCTAAAGTTCAGAGTTTCTCCTGTGGATGAAGGGGTAATGGCCTCAGGTAGCAAGGAGAGGAATTAAACAGTCTGGTCCATTGACTGATTTAAAAATTGTATGGAAACCATTCCTTAGATAAGACATATGCCAAGATTTTCTAATCCCAAGTGTAACATTTTTGTCTTTCTACAAATGAAAACTTCAGCAGACAGACTGAAGCACTTACTATTCCTGATATTTGTTCTTAATTTAGCTTCAAAACTGATACGATTACAGCAGTTATTTTCAGTGTGAAAGGTTGTATTGGAATAGAGAATTCAAGATATTTCACATTTCATGAAATTTGCATTTTTTTATTTTTATGAAACACATATTTCTATATGACTGGTTTGGTTTAAGCTAGCCCACTTTAAGGAAATGTCACTTTAATGAACTACTTTGAGGTGGTTATCCATACAGAATATTTCAATTTAATTGCTCTTTTATGTACTGTCTTGGGTGCATTTGCATTAATTACAAATATCCGTGTTATAGGAAGAGACGAGGCAAGTGGACCTTATAAATACTATTACATTTCTACACTTTCTTTTTCTTTTGGCTCTCAAAGAGTTTATGTCTCCTCAAATTTGGGAAAAATATTACCTCTTAAATAAAAGACTCTCTGTGCTAAAGAGAAGACTACCCATGATGCCATCTTTTCCTAAATTAGTGGTAACTGGCACGGGTACAAGCTGGTGGTCTATGGATGCATTTTCTAGTAGGTATATTCCTTTTCTTATCGGTAACATAAATTCTGTTAAGCTTTATTTTCCAGAATAAATCACTTTCACCTACATTGAGACTCTGTTGACATACGTACTCCAATTCCTTGATGATCTCAAACAGACACATGAGTCCTTTACTCCACACCCAGCCACTCAATTTGATCCTCATGTTCCAAAGCATCTGCAAATTTTAGTTGCCTCCAAAGTGTGATCAGTGGTACAGTCCCCAGACTTGACCCTTTATATTCTTAAACTAACTCCAACTTGTTCCCTGAAATAATATTAAGCTAAGAGAATTCGCCTGCAATGCGGGAGACCTGGATTCTATCTTGGGGTTGGGAAGATCCCCTGGAGAAGAGAAAGGCTCCCACTCCAGTATTCTGGCCTGGAGAATTCCATGGACTATACAATCTCAGAGTCGGACATGACTGAGTGACTTGCCCTTTCACTTTCACTTTCAAGAGTATCTAAGAGAGATGTTAAATATATACCCCAACTCTCAACCATTTTTTGTTTCATAGATCACTCTTCCTTCTCTATTAACAGTTATATTCAATCATAAAAGCATAGTAGTTTACTTTTTGTCCTTTATAATAATATCTTCTCTGGAACAATATATTCTATACAAATGTGTAATCTTCTACCCACTATCAGTTAAAAAGTTTTCTGCAGTTTCTTTTTTTTTTTTTTTGAACAGAGGAAAATTTATGCGTCGAACCTGGACTGGTCACTTATGATAATATACATGCTACAATTCCATTCTCTCCAATCATTCCACCTTCACCCTCTCCCACAGAGTCCCAAAGACTGTTCTCAATGCCTATGTCTCTTTTGCAGTCTCTTATACAGGGTTCAGGTTACCATTTTTCTAAATTCCATATATATGCGTTAATATACGGTATTGATGTTCTTCTTTCTGGCTTACTTCACTCTGTATAATTGGCTCCAATTTCATCCACCTCATTAAAACTGAATCAAATGCATTCTTTTTGATGGCTGAGAAATGCTCCATTGTGTATATGTACCAAAGCTTTCTTATCCATTCATCTGCAGATGGACATCTTCTACCCACTATCAGTTAAAAAGTTTTCTGCAGTTTCTATTGTAATGATAGATCCTGTGTGTCCTTTTACTAGATTTTCCACCTTAGTTCTTTATATATATTGGATAAATGGTCCAAGGTTCAAATAAAAAATAACTACAAGAAAAGCAAAAGTAATGGAGATTTAAGAAAAGTTGATGGAAGAGACAATATGACCCCACATGAAAGCCAAAGCCATTTGTTGGAATTGAGTGGAGCTAGATATTTTTGTCCTGGATCATAATTGCAAAGTTTTTGAGAATCTTTACAGTTTTAGGTGGAAGCTTCATCAAACCAAAACTAGATCCACAGACATATATTTCAGCTTGTTAATTTTGACTATATAATGCAATTAGATGTTGCACAGAAGGTGTGTGTCCCATCTCTCTTTTACTGACTTGCAGATGTTGTGTTGCAAGCATTGATGATTGTGTGTGTGTGTGCGCGTGTGTGACTCTGTCGGCTAGTAATTACACTTAACTCTAAACATTTATAGATATAGTTGCTCAGAATGACAAGAATAATACATGTTTTCTTGTAGAAGACTTGCAAATACATAACCCAAGCAAACAAATATAATTCTAATACCGTGGGGCAAATATTGTCAAAATATTGGTGTATACATGGGCAAGGAATGATTTTTTCAAACTGGTTTTCAATATTTTATTGCTCTTAATAGTAGTCTTGGATATATTCTCCCATCATTAATTTTTCTTCTAAAACATGTTTTATGACATACTTTGTATTCTGTATATGATGGATCATGTGTTTCTCTTTATTTTCCCCATCTGTCAAGATGTTCTGGTACCACTTGGTACAGTTGAAGACTCCAAGTAGGATAACTTATGTAAAACTCCATGTCTAATTTCCCTTTATATAATTCTCATACTACTAACACAAGACATTAAATATTGTTCAAACATTTTTTATGACTATGATACTCTTATTCTTTCTTTGGGGGATTTTTTGCAGAAACTAATGCCTATAGCCACCGATTATTGTTGTTCAGTTGCTAAATCATGTCTGACACTTTGCGACCCCATGGACTGTGCCAGTTTCCTGTGTCTTTCAGTATCTCCCAGCGTTTGCTCGAATTCATATCCACTAAGTCAGTGATGCTATCTAACCATTTCATCTTGTGCCGCCCTTCCTCCTTCAGCCTTCAGTCTTTCCAAGCATCAGAGTCTTTTCTAGAAAGTCGGCTCTTTGCATCAGGCAATTTGCTATGTAAGTGAATATTGAAACATCTCTGGTCAATAATGTTTGAGCAACAAAAGACATATTAATACATCTCTGGTCAATAATTTGTTAAGATATATTTGACACAATATATTAGCTTCAGGTGTACAACATAATGATTGATATTTTTAGATTTTGTAAAATGATCACCAAAATAAGTCTTGGTAACATCCATCACCCCACAGCTACAATCTTTTTTCTTGTGATAAGAACTTTTAACTTTCACATATACCTTATAAATAACTATAGCCACCATGCTGTACAGTACATTCCTATGACTTATTTATTTTATACTTGAAAGTTTATCCTTTTAACTGTCTTCACCCATTTTGCCCATTCCTCATCCCCTGCTTCTTGGCAGACATCAATATGTTTTCTGTATCTTTGTTTGTTTTTATATTCCATAGATAATTGAGATCATACAGTACTGGTCTTTCTCTGAGTATCACACTTAAGCATCATGCCATCAAGATCTATCCATGTTGTCTCAAAGGGCAAGATTATTCCCCTTTCTAGAACAATGAAGAAGTACTAAAATTTTTAGTAAAAAAAGGATTTAGTAAAAAATAAATACTTAGTATTCTTTAGTACGTCTTCATTTAGTATACTTTAAATACTAAAGTATTTAGTATACTTCATTAGTATACTTTAGTACTTCTTCATTTTATTTCTTTCAAACAAAATATCCCTTTAGATATCTTTGCAAACTTCATTTTAGTGTTACAAAAATTAAATGACTCTAAGATATTTTAAGGTCAAAAACACATCTGTGTATTTAAAATAGATAACTCACAAGGGCATACTGTATCACAGAGGGAACTCTGTTCAACATTCTGTAATAACCTAAATGGGAAAAGAATTTGAAAAAGAGTAGATACTTGTCTATGTATAACTGAATCACTTTGCTGTACATATGAAACTAATATAAACAGTTAATCAACTATACTCTGATATAAAATAAAAATTAAAAGTAAAAAAAATCAATATTAATTCATTCTTTCAGTAGGACTTTCTTTTAGTGGGAGTTTGAAATTCATTTCCCTCAGTTAACTCTAAGTAATCATTTTGTCAAAATTACTATTTAAAAAAACTACCACTGTACCACCTAATTAGCTATAGTGTAATGGTTTTTAAACTCTCCCCATCTTTTTTTTTTCCTCCCCTGGTAAGAATTCCATGATAGCAAAATATTATGAAAGACCAGTGTGGTAGTCAAGGATGTGCACTGCTCAAGATCTCCCTTCAAAGACACCCTGCTGTGAGGAATTTCCTAACAGTGTCTAGCTGCCTCAGCATTCTTCCTGAGGTCATGCTTTAGCTGAACTTTCATCATTCACTAACAGAACACTGTAGGGAAACTAGACTTCAGCCATGCTTGCCCATTGCAGCCTCCTACTCGTAATTGATTTTTGCTCTGGGGCTACCCTTTGACCTAGCTAAGACTTTGGAAGAGCTGCACAGACATCTGGGGCTCTTTTAACTCAAACCTCTTTCTTCCCCCTTTTCTTTCACAGGTGCCATACCTCCATTACAGGATGGATGTCTTCCCTGCCTTCTTACTTACTCTCCCCTTTATCTTTTGCAGTCATGTCCTCCAATAAATAACTTTCACTTCTTATCCTGTCTTCATAACTTCTTCCAGAGGAGTCAAACTGATGCATTTTTATGTACCTACTTGTGTGTGTTCAGTCACTCAGTCATGTCTAACTCTTTGTGATTTTATGGACTGTAGCTTGCCAGGCTCCTCTGTCCATGGAATTCTCCAGGCAAGAATACTGGAGTGGGTTGCCATTCCCTTCTCCAGGGGATCTTCCTGACCTAGGGATCAAACCTGTGTCTCTTGCATCTCCTGCATTGGCAGGCAAGTTCTCTACCACTAGCACCACCTGGGAAGCCCTATGTACCTACTTAGTTCTTCAGTTATGGTAGTCTGATTGCTGAGATGTATTGTCAATACTTTTTTTTGTTGTTTTGAATTCAGCTATTGTTTTGAATCAAAAGCAACTCTGAGTACATGAAGAAAATATTAAAAATAAATTAGCATGATCCAAAGAATGGCAAAAATTAACATTATCAATAAAGTCCACTCCCACAGTCAGTAAAAAATTTCCTTTAATGCTAAAAAAAAATACAATTTCCAACAGATGTTCCTTGTATCAGGACTTGAAAATGACCAATATCAGGCTGCAGGACAATGATGAACAGGAAACATGATCCAGACCTGAGGGCTCAGCATCAAGAATTCTCTGGTCACTATCCCAGTTGCCAAACTCTGAGAAGAGACATTAGGAAATCCCATTCACTGTATTCTCAAAATTCTAATTCCAAAGGTTTTGTGATCAAGGAACTCCCACTTCCTGTTGACAATTTGAAGAGGCTGCAAGGGTTTGGCAGCATAAAATGAGTTCTGCATGTAGCCAAATTACTACCATTATCATTCTTTGGGAGGGTAGAAATATGTTTCAGATGCTTCCCCATTAAGATAGATTTTAAACTACACAGAGTCTTTCAGTAATAGTTTTATTTATGAGAAAAGAAATGTCTTTTATTAATTACATTTATAAAATAGAGAGTTTCTATATAAATAAACCAAGACAAAGAGTAAGAAGCAGCAGACAAAGAGTAAGAAGCAGCAGAAACATATGGACTCTTCACAGTAACTCTTAGTTTGAGGCAAAGGATAAACCAAAGATACTAATCAGAGACGCTTCAAAAAAAATGTTTTCAAACCAGTGGTAGAGCAGCAGCAAACCATTTGAAAAACAAAGGGTAAGCTGGTTTCCCCCTGGGATTTTCCTTTTAATTTTAACCAAGCCCAGCCAAGTGAGCTGTAGTGTTGTAGCCACGTGTTCCGAGAAACAAACTCACTCAGAAGGACGATGCATATAGCTGAGTGCAGTTTATTACACTGTGGGCCCAAGGCAGAGTCCCATCTTAGGCAAGGATCCTGACCAGTTTTTGTGAAAACCTTATGAACCCTAAGTGTATGTGCCCAAACCCACCTCCCCAAATTCCCTGAAACTAGTCTGAACAAAGGAAGAGAAAGATACAATCAAAGTTAACCCGTGATTCATATGCCTTAAGCCTAGGTAGTTAACAGTGGACAGTTATAAATAGGCCTGTGATCTTACCCCAATAAGCATGATAGAATTTATGATTCTATTTGGTTACACAGATAATTAGGGTATTCTTTTAGGCAATGGAGAGTCTAGGTATGAGCCCTGGGGTTCTTCCATCTGGGGGGCCTGGTTTTCCAGTTGGTATGTCGTTTCCATAGATACTGGGCATATAGGTCAAAGTCCATAGTCCAGCCCAAGGTGGAGTCCTGCTTTCAAGATGGAGCCTGTTCTGCTTCCTCCTTCAGTAGTAGTTAGCCACCACGTTTAAGTCAGTGTTGCTTAGACATTGATCCCTGTTTCTCAATTAAACTAAAGAGCAGCTCATAACTGAAGCCACCTTGATTCTTCTGTTATCAAGCTATGGCCTTGTCCCTTCATTGTCCATCTGTCCCTCCTGACATCCTACACCGCATCCTGTAAGAATTTTCCCACAGACTGGTTTAGGAAAATCTGGGATACAGACTCTCCAACTGTGTCTCCATGGGCCATGTACACTGTCTGTAGTAGCAACATGTTCCAAATATTTGTTATAATCTGTCTCAAGAAACAGTGATATCCCTAGGGACAGGAATCTGAATTCTACTCATTGTTGGCTCTCCATTGCCTTGCCTAGTTCCTGGTTAGCAGTTGGTAGATGTTTGTTGTGATTAGAGTCACCAGATACTCACTTTTGAACCAGATAGTCCAGATAATGAACTCTCTTTTTAGAAAACTTATTTCCAGAAAATAAATATAGTCTGAGTTAATTGTATTACAGTTATGTTTTGAGATTCTCTTTCCAATGATTGCTCTGATTTTTGACCTTCTGTATTAACTCACTTCTGTGTTAACTCAATATGTCAGCAAATTTGGAAAAGTCAGCAGTGGCCACAAGATTGGAAAAAGTTTTCTTTCCAATCCCAAAGAAGGCCAGTGCCAAAGAATATTCAAACTACTGTACAATTGCACTCATTGCACATGCTCTCAAGGTAATGCTAAAAATCCTTCAAGCTAGATTTTAGCAGTATGTGAACCAAGAGCTTCCAGATGTACAAGCTGGATTTCAAAGAGATAGAGGAACCAGAGATGAAATTGCCAACATTTTTTGTTCATGGAGAAAGCAAGGGAATTCCAAAAAAAATCTACTTTTGCTTCATTGACTGTGCTAAAGCGTTTGACTGTATGGTTCACAACAAACTGTGGAAAATTCTTAAACAGATGGGAATACCAGACCACCTTACCTGCCTCCTGAGAAACCTGTGTGAGTCAAGAAGCAACAGTTATATACAGACATGGAACAATGGACTGGTTCGAAATTGGGAAAGGAGTGAGTCTAACATCTATGCAGAGTACATCATATGAAACCCTGGGCTGGATGACTCACAAGCTGGAATCAAGATGGCCGGGAGAAATATCAACAACATCAGATATGCAGATGATACCATTCTAATGGCGGAAAGCAAAGAGGAACTAAAGAGGGTGAAAGAGGAGAGTGGAAAAGCTGGCTTGAAACTCAAAATTCAAAAAGCTAAGATTGTGGCATCCGGTCCCATCACTTCATGACAAGTAGAAAAGGAAAAAGTGGAAGCAGTGACATTTTATTTTCTTGAGCTCCAGAATCACTGTGGATGGTGACTGCAACCATGAAATTTAAGGATACTTGCTCCTTGGAAAGAAAGCTATGACAAACATAGACAGTGTATTAAAAAGCAGAGACATCACTTTGACAGACAGGTCTGTATAGTTAAAGCTATCGTTTTTCCAGTAGTCCTGTAATGGATGTGAGAGTTTGTCCATAAAGAGGGCTGAGTGCCAAAGAACTGATGCTTTCAAACTGTGGTGTTGGAGAAGACTCTTGAGAGCCCTTTTGATAGCAAGGGGATCAAACCAGTCAATCTAAAGGAAATCGACCCTGAATATTCTCTGGAAGGATTGATGCTAAAGTTGAAGCTCTAAGACTCTGGCCACCTGATGCAAAGAGGTGACTCATTAGAAAAGATCCAGATGCTGGGAAAGATTGAGAACATGAGGAGAAGGAGGTGGCAGAGGATGAGATGGTTAGATAGCATCACTGACTCAGTGGACATGAGTTTGAGCAAGCTCCAGGAGATAGCAGAGGACAGAGGAGCCTGGCAGGCTACAGTCCACAGGGTCACAAAGAGTCAGACATGATTTAGCAACTGAACAACAACAAAATTAACTCACTTATTGACTGTTAGTGCGGGAGGCATGCTGGTATCAGTGAATGTGCCCCTGTGGGTACCTTGCTGTAAGTTAAATTGCAGAATTCTAACTATGCGTGAGCTCATGACCATATGAGTGGCACATACACCAAATAAATGCACATTAATGTGTTTAAAATAAGCTTTGAGGAAGATGATTTATTGTTCACCTTTCTTATAATCTCAAAGTAGACTGTCTTTTATTTATCCTGAAATTTATTCAGGAAAAATATAACCATATTTCAAATTAAAAGTCACATGGCCTTATAGAAGAATCAGTTTTTAAAAAAATATGTACTCAGTATCAATGAGGTCTCCAGTGTAGATCCAGGAGCCCACAAATATCTGTAAAGTAACTTCCTTTCAGAGTTTTCCCTATGGTACTTTACATGTTTCAAGTTGAGAAACTGTGAGAATGTTTCTTCTTTTAATGATTATATTAAAATCTTATAGCTGTCCTCACAGAACAAAAAAACTTTCCTTTAAATATAGTTTTCAAGAAGCCAATGCCTAAGTAAGATATTCACTTTCTTGATAGAATAACATTTTTTGCTAAGTTACAAATCCATTGAAGTAACATGCTATTTAAAATATTCAAATTTATTGAATTAAAAAATCCAATAAATTTTTTTATTCTACTGCCAACTATAGTATGTAGCTCTGTCCATGGAATTCTCTAGACAAGAATAGTGGAGTGAATTGGCAGTCCCTTCTTCAGGGAATCTTCCCAACCCAGGGATACAATCTGGGTCTCCCACCTTGCAGGCAGATTCTTTACTGTCTGAGCCATCAGAGAAGCCCTATCAAATTAATAATAACCACAGTTATCATGTTCCCTATATTTTCTGAGTATTTCTAATATATATATGCATATGTTTATAAATATGTATTTTATAATCCTCATGATCCCCCTATGAGGTAAATGTCTTTATTTTAGGGTTGGAAAAGTGAGCCTCAGACCTTTAAATGACTTGAACATCTAAGAGGTAGTAAATAGGTAAATTGAGATTTAAATCTGGAATTTTGCAAATCCAGATCCCTCAACCGTACCTATTAACTTGTGGGGTCGAGTGGAATATGTGAACTCTGGACAGTGGAGTCTGAATTTGACTCAATAAGAACTGCACATAGAGCATGTGTGTATTTTAAAAAGTACCCTTCTCTGTTCAAAGATAAATTTTTGAAAAATAAGTCCAACTTAATAGAATCTACATTTACTGTTATATTTAGAGTGGAATGGAGATTATAATTGATGAACTAAAATTGTGCTGATTTCTCATGTGTTCAGTAAATTTTTATCAACTGTGTTTTATAGAGTTGTTGAAACCATGTGGCAGCCATAGTTGATCTGAACTGTAATATGAAAACCTTTCATGACGAAATAAAAAGCAAGAGAATCCAAAACAGATGCTGGAGTGGAAATAAGGTCATTTAGGAGAATGCTCAAAAAACAAAGAATTGACCTCCATGTAAAGAACGTTAGGAAAAAAAAACAAGAAACCCTGATCAATAATGCAAGTAATAGATGAAAACAATTAAAATCTATTACTCTTATGGTATTTAATAAAAATGAATTAGTTAAATATTAAAATTATGCATCCTCTATAATAAGAGTTTTTAAAACATTGTTACAATGGTTTATATATTTAAATTTTTTAAATTATTATTTACTCAGTGTGGGATTTGATTTCAGCTTCAATCCAATCTGGAACAGTGTAGGATATTCTAGATGGAAGAAAACTCTCCTTAGCAACATATTTGATGAAAATTATGTATTGAAAGTAACATTGGAATAGTTGTAAAACCAGACATTGCACTTATTTTGTGACTAGAGGATGGGCTCTGAGACCAGGCAAATCCATCATTGCTGGCCTGGGAAAAAAGCTATGTGCTTTACACGATGAATGAGTGTCAGCCACGTTCCTTCTGTGTCTTTATCACTTCCTATTTCATAATAAGAAACAAACACAGCCTGCCAGTTACTGCTGGAGAGGGGCATCTAGACTCAGTGTGTTTCCTTCACTTTGAACATTTATGTTGTGAGTTTGATACCCAGAGAGTCTAGATGGTATTTTCTTTAAAACTGAAGAGACCTGTCAAATATATGCAATAAAAGCTTAAAGAAATACATACGCCTTATTAAGTCACTTGTTTCTTAGATGTAAAAACTTCTGCTCTTTTTTTTATTGTTTGTTTTAGAGACTTCATCCCGAATGGGAAGAAATTGAGCTGAAACGCGTTTGCATAGCATGAGACTCTATTTAAGGAGAGAGGAGAGGCAAACATGAAACTGAAATTTTCATAACAAAGAAAAAGATAAAAGAAAATAGTTACCCTTTGTTTAGTCTCTGTTAGAGAACAAATACTCATAATTAAACTGTAACTGGAATCAAAATGTAGTTTGGGATAAACAACCTAAATGGCCTCCAAGATAAATTACAGTACTCATTTCTCTATTGTTGGTTTGTTCTCTCCAGCTTCACCAGGAAGCAGGACTGTGGGGATTCTGTACTTGTGTGTCACCACCAGACAGGTTCTCTCCTGCCAGCAAGCTTAGCAACTTGTCTGAGTCTGGCCACTTGCTTACCATCTGGAACTGCTTCATATCCTCTTCACAGAGAGGGGCAAAGGCCGGGGATGGAGGGAGGGAAGGAAAGAAGGGAGGAAGAGTGAAGGAATGAGAAAGAAGAAAAAAAGGATGAGTAATATCACCGGGTTGCCTTTTTATTTCTAGAGCTTTCTGTGTGCTTATTCAATCCTGACATCCATGCATGCCACCTGGAGGCACCCTACCAGCCACAATTTGTCTGACCTTGGGTTTGACTACAGAACTACTCCCTAGAAATATGTACGCTCCAGACCCCATGTCATTAACTCTAGATGGCCAAGCGAAGAATGTGGTTTTATTTTGAGCATTTAATTTTCAATCTTTTGCAGGTTTTAACCTATTTTCCTCAATTTGCTGTAATCTTTATGAAGCTCTGTTGGATTTATGAGGAAAATTGACTAAGGGGATGTTTTTCTAAAAAAGAAATGGCTCACCTGATATGTGCTTAGGCTCTTACTTGGTCACAGGTAGTGGATGGAATGGTGAATGAAGTGGAAAGGGATTAGGGGTACAGCGTGTTGTTATTCTTAGACTAAGCTCCATTCTAATCAGGACACATCTTTCACTAAAATGTCTGTCCACAGTAGTCATTTCTTATAACAGAGCCAAAGAGGAAAGTGGTAGAAAGAGCTGTTCGGTTAAAACTTCATCTGTTTAAAATTTGTGAGAACACATATCCGTCCATGAGTTTATGAAATTCAGAAGTTTTCATAGTCATTTAACATTTTGATTTGTAAATAGCATTGGATAATACAGAAAAAAATCTTCTAGAGGGTACTGTGCTTATAGCCTAAAGAAATCTCTAGGTATTACATTTGAAAATAATTGACCTTAACTCTTCTGGGGAACTTTATGATTGTTTCACAGAAAAGGAGAAAACATCTTCCTTCCTTTGTTCCCTTGGGGAGGAGGGGGGAGTGGTCAGTAAGTAAGGCACACGTGCCAAACAAGACTTGAGAACTTACTTTCATTTGTATGCATGGTAGTAGCCTTCTCTTGAGAGAATAATCACCAGCTGCATTTTGCAGCATATGATAATGTGTGGGTGGAATAACCACTTCCCCACTGATCTTCTGCCAGGTCTTGGTATCACTGTACCCCACCTGGCTCCCCAGAAACACAGGTGCTCCCCGCGAGGCACACCACTTGTTAAGGGGTGGTCAACCCCAGCTGGGCCATAGTCTAGTACTTGGTCCATCCTCAGACGGTGAGAAGGGATTCAAAGTAAGAAAGAAATAAAACAAAAACCTTATGCCTGTGAAACAGTCTCTCTAATCTTCAGAGAGGTTAAAGAACTTTCCCAGATACAACTGGTTTGAACCGATGACCTCTGACTCCAAGGTCTATCATAATTTTACTGCCTTTGGTTCCATGTCTTCCTAAAGAAAACAGTTACTATTCTTTTGAAGAAATCTCTTAAACTGTTTTCCACCAGAGCCCCTGCTCAAAGGTTATTAACTTGTTACAAAGAAAGTATTTTATGATGAACTGTTTGGAGATCTATATGTTAAAAATCACTTTATCCCCACATAGGACTTCTTGGAGTCTTAATATTTTGATATGCACTGTGTATCTTTCAGAGAGAGATAAGAATTTCTGTGCTTCTAAAATTTATGTCCTCACATGGTACATCTGTTAATATCTCCCTGAACCAGTGTTGCATAGAGCAATAGGGACAAAATACTTTGAAATATCTAGGAAGTCCATTCTAAGAGAAAAGCTCAGATACTTGGATGATAATTATAAATAATATTAGACTAATCCAGTCATGGGATGAAAAATAAAGATTTAAGCCAAGCCCTGCCTTGTGCAGAGGCTTCTGGGCAACAGTTGGTGGGATTAGGTCATGAGGCAGCTGACTGCAGAATCCAGGGCTAGTGCTGGCTCACTGGTAGGTATAGGCAGGGTCTAGAAGACTCCAGGGGCTACTGCCTACCTAGTGGGTGAGGCCAGATCCAGGATTTAGCATCAGAATGGGCAGAGCTGGGTCCTGGAGTCCGATTACAGAACCCATGGTCCCCGAGCTGATGTTGGATCATTGGTGATGCTTGGGTTGGGGCAGGGAGCTCCTGAGTATAGGATTGGGCATTCTTGGAACTTGTGTTAGCCTGCTGATCAGCAGGGCTGAGGCCCTACTGGTTCAGGGCAGGGTCTGACCTGACGGTGGGCAAGCTGAGTCTACAGGCTGCAGGGTTGTGGTTTTCTTGCCTCGGTTGGCTGCTCCCTGGAGGGCAGAGCTAGGACCCAGAGCATTCTGGAACTGCTGCCTACCCACTCGTGGATGGAGTGGGCAGGGTGGTGTCTAGAGGTAGCTCTGGGCTCAGGGGGTCTTAAGGCAGCCTGATAATGGGTAGGGCTGCCCAGTTAGTTTCTTGGCCTAAGGTGTCTCAGCACTGGTGCCTAAAGGCTGCTGGACCAAGTCAGGGCTAGGTCCTGGGGCTAATAAGCTGGGAGGAGGATCCTAAAATGGTGCCCACCAGCTTTAATGTCCATGCGGTAGAAGGAGCTTCTCAAAAGGGCCGTCGCCAGTGTCTATGTCCCCAGGGTGAACTGCAGTTGCCTCCTGACTCTCTGCAAGGCTCTCAGGACCTGCAGCTAGGTCTGACCCAGGCTGCTATCAAACTACTCCTTCTGCTCTGGGTCCTGGAGTGTGTGTGATTGTGTGTGTCTCCTTTAGGAGCAGAGTCCTGTTTCCCACAGCCTTCTGGGACTCCCGAAAGAAGTCCTGTTGGCCTTCAAAGCCAAATGATCTGGGGGCTTGTTTTTCTGGTGCTGGCGAGCTCATCGTGGGGCTCAGAGCTCTCAGTCCTTTGGGAGAACCTCTGCAATATAATTATTCTCCAGTTTGTGGGTTGCCCACCCAGGGGTATGGGACTAGACTACATCACGAGTCTTCCACTTATTCTCATTTCACTGGAGTTCCTTCTTTATGTCTGTAATTGTGGAAGATTTTTTTCTGATAGAGTCTGTTCTTTTTATCGTTCGTTGTTCTACCAAAAGTTGTGTGATTTTTGTGTGCCTGTGAGAGGAGGTGAGTTCGGGGTCTTTCTACACTGTGTCTTGTGCTCTTCTGCCTGTGCACCATTCTCAAGAAAGTGTTAGAAGACACTCCACCAAATTGAAATAATAAGCTGAGAAAGAGGAAATAAGAAATGCTAAGTGAAATGTCAGAGAAAGATAAATACTGTATGATTGCACTTATATGTGGAATCTGAAACATAAAATAAACCAGTGACTATAACAAACAAGAAGCACTCCCAGATGCATAGAATAAGCTGGTGGTTGACAGTGAGGGGAGGAAAGTGGGGAGGGATAAGAGAGCAGCAGGGTGCTAAGAGGTACAAACTAACATGTAAAAAATAAACTAGAAGGATGTATTCTACAGCGCAGCAAATACAGCCAATATTTTGTAATAACTATTAATGGAATATAACCTTCAAAAATAGCGAATCACTATGTTGTACACCTATAACCTGGATAATATTGTACATCAACTATTCAATAAAATATATTAAATATTTAAAAATCAGACACACAAATTTTAAAAAATATCATGTATCTATGCAATATAAGCTTATTAATTGATTTTGAGCTAATCTATTTGCTATTTGGATGTAACATCTTTAGATTATATTCTTCACAGATTTTTAATTGGCAAAATGTTCTCATGGCAACAAAACCCATTACAATCTCAAACAAAGAGTGCGTGTTTAAGGACTAAAGAATGCTTTGTGTGACTACTACTCACTGAAAACTGTTAACTTATTATTAAAATAGAATTTTCAGTGCCTCTGATGGGCTATGCAGAAAAGAATTTAGTGTGGCCCTTGAGGGCCCCACTGCCTAGAAGGAGAAATGGGATTTTAACAAAAAATGTAACGAGCTTTTTTTCTTTTTGAGAAAGTGTTCATGTTTACACTCAAACTAGCCCCTATCAGCAGCTTGTGTCACGTGGGAAATTAAGTAACAACACTATTAGTCTAGTCTACTGACGATTAAATAGAATTCAAAATTTGTCATACATTTTTTGAATTTGAGGGCAGAAGATTTCCCCATTTCCAGTGTTCTTGGTCACTGATGCTCTTTGTATAAATTTGGGTCATCCAGTTAGTGGTTTACAGCCCTTTTGGTATCTAGCCCCTAAAGGGTACATGCCTGTAGGATCTGGGTGTGGATGAGATCTGGAGTGTGCTTCGTAGGTAGCTCTGGATTTTGTGGCTAGCTCATATCCCTGGCAATCTTCACTTCTGAACACCGAGTTCCAATTCTGCTTTCGTACATCTTACCCTTCCCTCATCTCCCTCCTGAATAGGATCTTTCGGACCACCTTATTTGGTATTACACCTCTGATTCTTCTACTGTCTATGGGTGCATAATCTGTACCAAGACTCAGCTTACAGACATCCAAATTAAGACAAAAGTTCAAGAAGAAAACTTTACCTCTGTCTAACAGGACAAGAAAATGTCAAGAGATTTCTTAAGGAGCACAGAAGAAAGAATAAAGAGAATTCCACAAGGAGACATTGCGGGTGGAGATTGAAAAGAGGAAGGATCTTAGAGACTGAAGGGATCCCTTATGCAAAGACACAGTGAGAGAAGTGAAAAGAAAACATTTACAGGACTCGAGCATAGGTTATTAAGGTCAGAGATGTAGTCATTCAACCATGCCAGCAAGTGTGCAGGTGTTTCAGCTGGTTAAGAATCCGCCTGCGGTGCAGGAGACCTGGGTTCAATTCCTGGTTGGGAAGATCCCCTAGAGAAGGGAGAGGCTACTCACTGCAGTATTCCTGGGCTTCACTGGTGGCTCAGACAGTAAAGAATTCACCTGCAATGTGGGAGACCAGGTTCAATCCTGGGGATGGGAAGATGCCCTGGAGGAGGGCACGGCAGCCCACTCCAGTATTTTTGCCTGGAGAATCCCCATGGACAGAGGAGCCTGGTGGGCTACAGTCCATGGGGTAACAAAGAGTCAGACATGACTGCGAAGCACAAACTTAAGGACATTAAATATAAAAAATATTTTATATAAAATAACAAATCAGATATAGATCTTAATAATTTTCCTCTGGCAGTGACTTAGAAGGTACAAATTTGAGGTCAGTATGCTCTAGTACTCTTGCCTAGAAAATTCCATGGATGGAGCAGCCTGGTAGGCTGCAGTCCTTGGGGTCACTCAGGGTCGGACACGACTGAGCGACTTCACTTTCACTTTTCACTTTCACACATTGGAGAAGGAAATGGCAACCCACTCCAGTGTTCTTGCCTGGAGAATCCCAGGGACGGGGGAGCCTGGTGGGCTTCCATCTATGGGGTCACACAGAGTCGGACACGACTGAAGTGACGCAGCAGCAGCAGCAGCCGCATGCTCCTATTTGAGAAATGATGTGAGCCTGAACTTGGTAGTTGAACAAAAACTTTACTGTAAACAAAATGAGAACACTGGAAAACATTTTCTTTTCTGCTTCATTCACAACTGTATCTTGAGCACCTGGAAGAGTGCCTGACACATAAATTGAATGAATGTAAACAGGAGGATACTCATTATTTAGTTCTATCCATACATACATCTATCAAGCACTGAATATTTGCATTGTACTTAATCATAATCATATCCTCAGTTCAGTTCAGTTCGGTTCAGTCATTCAGTTGTGTCCGACTCTTTGTGACTCCATGGGCTACAGCACGCAGGCCTCCCTGCCCATCACCAAATCCCAGAGTTTACTCAAACTCATGTCCATTGAGTTGGTGATGCCATCCAACCACCTCATCCTCTGTCATCCCCTTCTCCTCCTGCCTTCAATTTTTCCCAGCATCAGGGTCTTTTCAAATGAGTCAGCTTTTCGCATCAGGTGGCCAAAGTATTGGAGTTTCAGCTTCAGCATCAGTCCTTCCAATGAATATTCAGGACTGATTTCCTTTAGGATGGACAGGTTGGATCTCCTTGCAGTCCAAGGGACTCTCAAGAGTCTTCTCCAACACCACAGTTCAAAAGCATCAATTCTTCGGTGCTCAGCTTTCTTTATAGTCCAACTCTCACATCCATACATGATATCCAATACATCCATACATCCAATCCTATCCTAAGTTCTGAAAGAATGTATAAAGTTGGAATACAAGAAGGCCACAGTTTTCCCAGGTGTTGCTAGTGGTAAAGAACCCACCTGCCAATGTAGGTGATGTAAGAGACGTGGGTTTGATCCCTGGGCTAGGAAGATCCCCTGGAGGAGGGCATGGCAACGCAGACTCCAATATTCTTGCTGGAGAACCCCATGGACAGAGGAGCCTGGTGAGCTAAACTCCATGGGGTCACAGAGTCAGACATGACTGAAACGACTTAGCATGCACTCATATGGACTGAAATTTAGAAAGATGAATATTTAACAGTAAGGTAGAGAAAAAGATCACTGAAAGAGACCATAAAAATGTAGAGAGAGAAGATGAAACTAATAATTTGTCACAACTCACGCTGAGAGCTAAACGTAAAATTCTATGGATGATAAGCTAATTGTCAGTATTTTGGTGTTCAGATGAGATTAAGATACAAATTGGCCAATGTCCACTGGATTTTTCCCTTTTTAAATTGAAGTATAAGTTACAAATGATGAAAAGTATAAACTATTATAGTTAAATGAGATTTACCAAATAAAATTCTGTGACCCACATGCATAAAAATAAGGAATACGTTCATCTTCTCAAAGTTCCTGCATGTCCTTCTCAATTCAGTTCCTCCCACAAGAGGTAACTACTGCTCAGACTTTTTTCTCTGTTGATTTCTTTTGCTATTTCCTATTTTCTGTCCTACATATGAATGTAAGTCTGTTTGATACTGTGCCACAAGTCAATGATTTTCTCTATGTGCTTCAATTTACTTTTTATTAACTGATTTTAATGAAGTGTCCAGTCAAGCTGCGTTGGGATGTTTATTATATTATTTTTCAGTTTTAAATTTTCCACTTGTTTTTCTTTTCATAGTTTATATTTCTCTGCTGAGGAATAGATTTCCATCTTTTCACACATTACCTTTGTATTTAAATTCACAGATATATTTATAATAACTTTTTAAAAGTCACTGTGTGCTAATTCTAACATCTGTATCACATCTGGGTTTGTTTCTGTTCACTCTAACTTTCCTGGTTTTAGTCTTATTTTAAAAGTCTTCTTTGTATATCCAATAAATTTTGATTGAATGTGGGGCATTGTGAATATGACTTCGCTTGCGTGCGTACATATGTGCTTAGTCGTGTCCAACTCTGTGACCCCAGGCTCCTCTGTTCATGGGATTTTCCTTGCAGGAATACTGGAGTGGGTTGCCATTTCTTCCTCCAGGGATCCTTCCCATCTTAGGGACTGAAACTGCATCTTTTGCACTGGCAGGCTGATTTTTTACCACTGAGCCACCTGGGAATACTGTATTTCTTAAAGTTTAGATTATGCTGTCGTTAAAATATGTTGAGATTTGTTCTAGCAGGCTGTTAATTTTCTGGTAGCTCAGCTTGAGACTCAGCTTTAGGCTTTGCTAGATGGTTCTAGAGTAGCTTTGACCTGAGGGCTAGACCTGTCCTACTCTTCTGGCATGGCTTTTGTGATTTTAACCGAATGACTGGGTTTTTCGGAGACATGTCTCCACTCTGGCTGGTTGGAACTCCAGGGTATTCCAGTACTGAGTACACGCCATTCTCCATTCATGTCATAGTCCTCTCAGTAACTATAGTTTTCCAGACCTCAAAGCATTTTACTCTGTATGCTGCTGCTAAGCTGCTAAGTCCCTTCAGTCGTGTCCGACTCTGTGTGACCCCATAGACGGAAGCCCACCAGGCTCCCCCGTCCCTGGGATTCTCCAGGCAAGAACACTGGAGTGGGTTGCCATTTCCTTCTCCAATGTGTGAAAGTGAAAAGTGAAAGTGAAGTTGCTCAGTCATGTCTGACTCTTAGCGATCCCAAGGACTGCAGCCTACCAGGCTCCTCCATCCATGGGATTTTCTAGGCAAGAGTACTGAAGTGGCTTGCCATTGCCTTCTCCGAAGGCTCTGTATGCACAGCGTTATTATTTGCCCCAGTATGGAAGGCATCTTTATGCAGATGCCTGGGGCTCCTTGTCAGCGCTGCCTGCCCGCTGTGTTCTGATGTGTTCTTTTCCAAATTCTGGCTACCTCAGCAGCCTGGAATCTGCTCTCTCTCCCCTCAGCCAGGAGAGAACCATGCTCTCTTTTTGTGCTCTAATTCTCTGTGCTGCAGTTTGAAATGCCTTCAAGTAGAATGATGAGGTGAATTTGTGTGTTTACCTTTCCTCAAGGATCAAAACCTCTGTATTGTCTGTTGTACAAAGTCTGAGATCGGTTGATTTTTTATTTTTTTCCCCTAAATTCACAATTGTTTATGGTGAGAGAATTATTCCAATACCCAGTAACATATTATAGCTAGGAAGAAAAGGCCTGTTCATTGCATCTTGCAGTTGGAATGTTTTGGAGACCAGATGACTTTCAGGATTATGGAAATGTCAGTCCTTCACTTTATAAATGACAACACTTCGCCCTCCTCCAAGCCTCTATAGTCTGAGGACCTTATGGAGAGTCATTGTAGTTCAGTCTTATGGAAAATGGTACCTATTTTTTAGCACTGTTTTTACAAAGTTATATAGTTCTTTACACCCATATCACCACATATTTTTCTAAGTCACAGTGATTGCATAATCAGATACTTTCTGGATTACCTTGAGGAAGGCTGGGGAAAAGCAAGTAAATATGTTGATGGATGGTTTCAGTCAGTGCTAAAACTGAAGTTTAAGTCCCTCTCCTGACCAAAAAACCACTGATTCCATTGTTTCCCACTTGCAATAAGTTAGAGGGTTTTTAAGTGGACAATCTGTATTCACCAGTTGTATTGGAGTCACACACACATAGCTTAAGTTATGCATAACAGTGCACACTGCCAAATGACTGCACAGCTGGGGAGTTCACTGGGGGTAGCAGCTGGGTGAGGATCCTCAAAAGATGGGTGGGTGTTGAAGGAGTTCCGTCTTGCTTTTGTATCCAGAAGGCTCACTATTAGCATCCCACAAACACAAAGAAGAGATTAGAGTTCATTGTTCATTTTCCCCTCGTGGGGAAGCCATGTATGTTTATGCCCTAAAGATTGCACATTTTAAAGAAAAAGCCACTTTCACTGTCAAATTAACCAAATTGACTATCTTCCCAGTTTGAATTCACTGGATAACTGCTAATCCCCACTTTACATTATGCTCTAAAGACTCAGCCAAAAGACTCTGAAGGCCTGCATTTCCAGGTTTTCTCATCTGTAATACAAACAACAGTTAAAGACATAATATCATTTTATGCTACTCTCAAAGGGCATCTCGCAAAGCTGGCCAGCATTACTGCAACATTTTAATTACTGGTGCTTACCACAATTTGCAATAATTACAGTTCATTTAGTGAGCTGGCTCTTAATTGCAGACACTGCTAAAGTAACAATTGAATAAAAAATAAAATGCACTTTCATATATATATGTATAATATATATAATAAGATTGAGAAAGATGCTAGCTTATAAAGAAATAAAGGAAACTAAATTCTTCTAGACAAGTTTCTAAGGCAGAGACATTAAAATCAGTTTTCTAAACCTAGGGCCCCAAATTAATCATAAGGATAAGTTCTATCATTTATGGAATTTTCTTTCTTTAGTATAATTTCTAATTCTATGTTTCTTTGAATGCTATGGGTGAATTCTAGTACTAATATAAGTATACATTCAACTAACTGCCATTCATTATCAGGTGATAAATCTCAAAGATAGAAATAACTTCTATATAAAAAGGTTTTTAATCTAAAAAAGCAGTTCTGGCAAACTCAGTAAAACTCGTTTTATTCATTCTTCACTTCATTGAATACCAAATATTCATGTTTTGCCATATATACATGTAGGTGTTTTGCCATATATACATGTAGGTCACATGGGGAACTGGAATGTTTGGTGGGTGAGGAAGCAAAGGAAATGCTAAAACAAGTTAAACCAAAATGAAAAGAATGATTAGTGAGAGGATCTGCTCTCTTGATAAGAAAGTGCATTAGGTTCTAATTTTTCTAATAGTCATGCTTTCTGGATGTCCTGGAGCAACTGCCCCAAGATCTCTGTGCTTCAGTGTTCCTGAAGACAAAAGAGAATAGTGGATTCAGTTCTGGTCTAGGGAAATACCTTCATTTTGATGACCCCAAGGTTTTACTCTACTTGAGAGCACTTTGAATAGATGGGAGGCACAGGGATACCTTTCTTGATGGTAACTACATTGCTGCTCAGTATGGCCAGTTCCATCAGTTATCCTTAGGAGTTTGGTCTCAAAGGTGGGAGGACAAGGAAGGACTTCAGGAATATAGATAACATGGAGAACAACTCCATTAGCAACTAAGTGTAAGTATTAACTTCTAAGTTGTTATGGAATTCTGTTATTCCGCAGAATTCTGTTATTCCACAAAACCATGGCATCAACATGCAAAGTGAATTGGAGAAAGGAAGCATTCAAGAAGCCAAAGGAATTAGAAGACAGTTTTCCCCTCTGCTCTTAGGAAGCTTCTTCTGAAATTAAAAGAGAACTTAAGCCCTGGGCTAATTTCATGAGTGTTCTCCAGTGACAAAATATTCTCAACTCATATCTAGTTAACATCAAAAGTTATTGTATATTGATCCTCATGGCTGTGTTTTGTTTGTTTGTTTTTCATTCTGGATGTTAAATAAAAAAAAATTGTGGTCAACTTAACCAAGAAAATGTGAAAAGAAACACTGATATCTATTGGGCACTTTTATACATTTCTTTGATGATTGATTTTATACATTTTGATGACTGATTGATGATTGATTGTATACTTTTCTTTGATGATCTGGGCTTGAAGGTGGCAGCTCTCTTTCAATAAATTTGTCTTTCCTAACAGAGATCAAATTGCCAACATTCGCTGGATTATGGAGAAAGCAAGCGAGTTCCAGAAAAACATCTACTTCTGCTTCATTGACTATGCCAAAGCCTTTGACTGTGTGGATCACAATAAACTGTGGAACATTCTGAAAGAGATGGGAATCCCAGACCACCTGACCTGCCTCTTGAGAAACCTGTATGCAGGTCAGGAAGCTACAGTTAGAACTGGACATGGAACAACAGACTGGTTCCAAATAGGAAAAGGAGTACGTCAAGGCTGTATATGGTCACCTTGCTTATTCAACTTATATACAGAATACATCATGAGGAACGCTGGGCTGGAAGAAGCACAAGCTGGAATCAAGATTGCTGGGAGAAGTATCAATAACCTCAGATATGCAGATGACACCACCCTTATGGCCGAAAGTGAAGAGGAACTCAAAGGCCTCTTGATGAAAGTGAAAGAGGAGAGTGAAAAGGTTGGCTTGAAGCTCAACATTCAGAAAACAAAGATCATGGCATCTGGTCCCATCACTTCATGGGAAATAGATGGGGAAACAGTGGAAACAGTGTCAGACTTCATTTTTTTGGGCTCCAAAATCACTGCGGATGCTGATTGCAGCCATGAAATTAAAAGACGCTTGCTCCTTGGAAGGAAAGTTATGACCAACCAAGATAGTATATTAAAGAACAGAGAAATTACTTTGCCAACAAAGAAAGGTCCGTCTAGTCAAGGCTATGGTTTTTCCCGTGGTCATGTATGGATGTGAGAGTTAGACTGTGAAGAAAGCTGATCGCCGAAGAATTGATGCTTTTGAACTGTGGTGTTGGAGAAGACTCTTGAGAGTCCCTTGGACTGCAAGGAGATCCAACCAGTCCATTCTAAAGGAGATCAATCCTGGATGTTCATTGGAAGGACTGATGCTAAAGCTGAAACTGCAATACTTTGGCCACCTCATGAGAAGAGTTGACTCACTGGAAAAGACTCTGATACTGGGAAAGGTTGGGGGCGGGAGGAGAAGGGGACGACGGAGAATGAGATGGCTGGATGGCATCACCGACTCTGTGGACATGAGTTTGAGTGAACTCCGGGAGTTGGTGATGGACAGGGAGGCCTGGCGTGCTGTGGTTCATGGGGTCGCGGAGAGTCGGACACGACTGAGCGACTGAACTTAACTGAACAGGTATTATAATTACATTATAGATTTTTAGTAAGTTGCTGCTGCTGCTGCTGCTAAGTCGCTTCAGTCGTGTCCGACTCTGTGCGACCCCATTAGGTGGAAGTCCACAAGACTCCTCCGTCCCTGGGATTCTCCAGGCAAGAACACTGGAGTGGGTTGCCATTTCCTTCTCCATTGTCTTTAATTTCTAGTATTCTTGAAGAGAACATTTTAAGTCAAAGTAACAAAACAAACCAAACAAAATACCCTTCCCCCCATAAAAAACTGTCTTCTGAGTAGATGGTTTTGATTGGAATAGGTAGAAATTTGGGAAGTGATGCATGTCTCAAAATAATTTAATTCAGTTTAAAACAACATTGTGATCGTTACAAGAGAAAAAAAAACCGACATGATGGCCCTCAGAAAGTAAAGAGTGTTCTGGTTATAGTTCAGATGTCTTAGCATGTCACGGAGCAGTAAGAGTGAGGCAGACTGGCCCAGTGATAAAGTGTGAGGCCTGAAATTGTAATGATCATTTAACTCTGTGTGATCATGGGTAAGTTATGTAGCTTAAGATTGGTATTTGTTAACATTAGCTATTAATATTTTCCTCATTATTGTTTTTTCATTGGTGAGGATTAAGTGGATTAACTGAATGAAATAGAATTGAATGAATATTTGTATAAAACACTTAAAACAATGTTGTTCATAGTAAATGTGGAATAAGAGTTAGCTATTATCATTATTGTTACATTATGTAGAAGACAGTAAACTACACTGTAAGTTAGGAGACCTGACTCTAATGGAGCTCTTTAGCTTGCTTCTTCCACAAACCATTTAATATCCTTGAGCCACGGATACACTGGTTATGAAACTAAGGGGCTGGATAATATTGTGTAGGTTCTTTCATGTTCTAAATTTTTTGATACATGCAAGTTTGAGTTTTTATAATGTTGGCTTTGAGCAAAAATTAAAATATATGTAGTATGCTTCTAGAATCTCCATCTTCTATTAATATTTACTTTTTGTAGTTTCCTGCTCTCAGAAGTGTACTTTGGGCCATCAGGAGAATATTTGTGTAAGTAATATCTAAACATGTTTTGAAAGCATTTGGGCTGTATTACAGATTGGTTTTGCTTATAAGAAGGATTCCCTGGCAATGGCAACAAAGTGTCAGTGTTACATTCCACCTTAAATATCAACTTTCAATATATTCAATGTAATACTGTGGTAATAAATGACTTGCTAATATCAATAGCTTGTAACAATGATTTATTTCTTATTCAGGTTGACATGACAGCTGCTGCTATTTATGGTAAGCTGAAATTAGTGAGAGTTGGCTGCATCTCTGCTAGTCATGTCTTCTCATTCTTGCATCCAGGATGAAGGAACTGCCTTTATGTAAAGCATTATGTTTTCTAGGCAAAGGTAAGGGCAAGAGAGCGGACAGGCAAGCATATAAGTGGGAGCACATAATATCTGTCTTTCTCTGACTCTACTTAGTATGATACTCTCTAGTTCCATCCATGTTGCTGCAAATGTCATTACTTTATTCCTTTTTATGGCTGAGTAATATTCCAGTGTGTGTGTGTGTGTGTGTGTGTGTGTGTGTGTGTGTATACAGACAAACCATGTATATGTATATGTATACACACACACACACAATACACACTCCACTTTTCTCAAACCATTAGTCTTTGATGGGCACTTGGGTTGTTTCCATGTCTTGGCTATTGTAAATCATGCTGCTATGAACACTGGGATGCGTGTATTTTTTTGAATTATTTTAGAGTTTCATTTCTTTCACATCCATGGCCAAGAGTGGGATTGCTGGGTCATATGATAGCTCTGTTTTTAGTATTTAAAGGAATATCCATGTTTTCCATAGTGGCTGCAACATTTTACATCCCCACCAGAAATGTATCAGGGTCCCTATTTCTTCACACTCTTTACAGCATTTATTATTTGAGCACATTTTGATGATAGCCATTCTGACTAGTATGAGGAGATAATTCATTGTGATTTTCATTTCCATTTCTCTAATAATTAATGATGCCAAGCATCTTTTCATGTGCCTTTTAGCCATATATATATCTTCTTTCGAGAGATTTCTATTTAGGTGTTCAATCATTTTTTGATTGAGTTTCACGTTTTGGGCTTATTTTTTATATTGACTTCTATGAGCCTCTATATTTGGTAATTCACCCTTATTGGTTGCATTGTTTCTAAATATTTTCTCCCAGTCCATAGGCTACCTTTCCTTTTTGTTTATAGTTTCCTTGGCTGTGCAAAAGCTTATAAGATTGTTTTGGTCCTATTTGTTATATTTTCTTTTATTTCTTTTGCCTTGGGAAACTGATCTAAAAAAATTGATATTATTTATGCCTGAGAATGTTTTGCTTATGTTCTCTTCTAAGAGTTTGATGGTGTCATGTCTTATATTTAAGTCTTTAAGCCATTTTGAGTTAAATTTTGTATGTGGTGTGAGGGAGTATTCCAATTTCACTGATTTATATGTAGCTGTTTAACTTTTCTAGCTCCACTTGTTGAAGAGAGTCTTTTCTTCACTGCGTATTCTTGCTTCCTTTGTAGTAGATTAATTGACCACAGATGTGTGGATTTGTTTTTGGATTCTCTGTTCCACTGATCCATATGTAGGTTTTTGTGCCAATACTATGCTGTTTTGATTACTGTGGCTTCGTAGTATTGTCCAGAGGCTGGAAAGTTTATAATTCCACCTTTGATCTTTTTCCTCAGGATTGCCTTGGCAATTCTGTGTCTTTGTTGGTCCCATATACATTTTATGTTTATTTGTTCTTGTTCTGTAAAAAATATCATGAGTATTTTGATAGAGATCACATTAAGTCTATAAATTGCTTTGAGTAGTATGGCTATTTTAACAATATAAATTCTTCCAGTCCAAGAGCAGAGGATATTTTCCATTTCTTTGTATCATCCTTCAATCTGTTTTATCAGTGTTTTATAGTTTTAACCTTCTTGGCTGAGTTTGTGTGCTTCCCAGGTGGTTCAGTGGGTAAAGAATCCACCTGCAATGCAGGAGATGCAGGAGACAGAGGTTAGATCCCTGGGTTGGGAAGATCCCCTGAGGAGGGCATGGCAATCCACTCCAGTACTCCTGCCTGGAGAATCCCATACATAGAGGAGCCTGGTGGGCTATACAGTCCATAGGGTTACAGAGAGTCGGGCATGACCAAAGCATCTCTGCATGCACGCACATGGTTAGTGATCAGTCATGTCTGACCCTTTTGCGATCCTATGGACTGTAGCCCACCAGTTTCCTCCATGAATGAAATTTTCCTGGCAAAACTACTGGAGTGGGCTGCCATTTCCTCTTCCAGGGGATCTTCCTGACCCAGGGATTGAACCCACATACCTTGCATTTCTTGCATTGGCAGGTGGATTCTTTACCACTGTGCCACCTGGGAAGCTCCAAGATATTTTATATATATACATATATATGTATGTGTATATATGTATATATATAGTTGTTTTCTTACTTTCTCTTTCCAATATTTCACTGATAGTATAAAAATGCAACATATTTTCTTTTTATTAATCTTGTATCCTGCTACCTTGCTGAATTCATTTATTAGTTCTAATAGATTTGTGTGAAGCCTTTAGGGTTTTCTATTTAGAGTATCCTGTCATCGCAACAGTGATAATTTTAGCTCTTCCCTTCCAATTTGGATACCTTTTCTTATCTGATTTCTGTGGCTAGGACCTCCAATAGTATGTTGAATAGAAGCGGTAAGAGTGGGCATCTAGTCTTGCTCCTGAGTTTAGGGGGAAGATTTTCAACTTTTCACTGTTGAATATTATATTTGCTGTGGGTTTGCCAAAATTAGCTTTTTTATGCTTAAATATGTTCCCTCTATAGCCACTTTTGGCCACCTCATGTGAAGAGTTGACTCACTGGAAAAGACTCTGATGCTGGGAGGGATTGAGGGCAGGAGGAGAAGGGGACGACAGAGAATGAGATGGCTGGATGGCATCACCGACTCGATGGACATGAGTTTGAGTGAACTCCGGGAGTTGGTGATGGACAGGGAGACCTGGTGCCGTGATTCATGGGGTCGCAAAAAGTCGGACACGACTGAGCGACTGAACTGAACTGAACTGAATAGCCACTTTGGTGAGAGTTATTTATCATGAGAGGATGCTGAATTTTATCAAATGCTTTTCCTGAGTCTGTTGAGATGAGCGTGTGTTTTTTTTTGTCTTTGCTTTTGTTACTGTGGTGTATCACACTTATTTGCATATATTAAACCATTCTTGCCACCCTGGAATGACTCTAACTTGATCATGGTATATGAGCCTTTTATGTATTTTTGGATTTGGTTTGCTAATATTTTGTTGAAAAATTTTACGTCTATATTCATCAAAGATATTGCCATATAATTTACTTTTTGTAGCATCTACTTCTGGTATTGGTGTCAGAGTGATGTGGCTTCCATAGAAAGAATTTGGGGGAGTTCTTTCCTCTTCAATCTTTTAGAATAGTTTGAGAAGAATAGGTGTAAGTTCTTCTTTGTCGGTTTGGTAGAATTTTGTAGTGAAGCTGTCTGGTGCTGAACTTTTGTTTGTAAGGAGTTCTTATTGTTTCATTTTGTTTTTTAAATTAAAAATTGATTCCATTTGACTTCCAGTGATCAGTCAATTCAAACTATCTGTTTCTTCTTGACTCAATTTTGACAGGCTGTATGTTTCTAGAAACTATTCTCTTCCTTCTAGATTGTCCAGTTTGTTGGCATAAAACTGTCCATAGTTTTCTTGTGATTTTTTTGTATTTCTTGTGATATTAGTTGTTATATTTCCCTTTCATTTCTTTTTTATTTGGGTCCTCTCTTTTTTCTTCTTGGTGAGACTGGCTAGAGATGTGTCAATTTTATGATCTTCTTTATGAACTCAGAGTTTAACAGACATGTGAGGTCTGTTTCATTATTTTACTTTCAGGGGATTTCTCTTGTTCTTTAGTTGCAAGTATTTCCTCTGCTTTTTCATTTTATTTTCTCAGTCTCTCTGAATTTAGGAGAAACATTTATCTATTGTGGTCTTTAAAAAAATTTTGTCTTATTGAAGTACACTTGATTTACAATGTTGTTAATTTCTGCTGTACAGCAAAATGATTGTTACACACACATATATATGCATTTTTTTCATATTCATTCCCATTATGGTTTGTCACAGGATATTGACTATAGTTCCCTGTGCTGTATACAGTAGGACCTTGTTGTGTAGCCATTCTATATATAATAGTTTGCATCTGGTAATCTGAAACTCCTCATCCATCCCTCCCCCAACTCTATCCCCCTTGTCAACCACAAGTCTATTCTCTATATGGATTTGTTTGTTTCACTTGTATCATATTTTAGTTCACATAAAAGTGATATCATGTGGTATTAATATTTGTTTTTCTCTGACTTGCTTCACTTAGTATGATCATCTCTAGGTCCATCCATCTACTGTGCTCTTGAAGAGGTTTTTTAAGTGGGAGTATCCCTGTGTGGACTCTGTGAGTCCAGTATTTTTGATGTGAGGGCTGTTTTCAGTATGACTGCACGTCAGGTCTATCCTCAGAGTGTGCTCCCCATCATCCCCCTGGATAAGGGGTGTGATTGGTGTTACAGTATCCAGGGACTGCACTGGATGTTGGTCAATACAGCCCTGGCAGGGGCAAGGTCTACTCGCCTCGTGTTTGGAGTAGAAGCCCTGATGGTTGGGTTCAGTGCGGTTCTATTGTCCTTGAGAGCATGCTCTGTCACAAAGGAGGTGACTGCTGAAACAAATGAGGCCTGTGTGGTCAACCGAAGTGTCACCTATGCAAGCTTCCACAGTTCTGTCCAATAACAGCACAAGGACACGTACCTTTCTTTGTTGTGTTCATCGCAGACTAGTGCAAGGCTGTGGTGCAGAATGGGCTGGGGTAGAGTTGTTGTGGCTGCATGAATCAAGGATGTTGTGCTGCAGCCTGGGACCTGGCTTGTCACCTGTTGGAGGCCTCTCCCATGTCTTGTTCACCACATTCCAGCTCCAAGCTGTGGTTTGGGGTGGGTGGAGTGTTCCTGCAGGGAAAGGAACCACTGTGTCCTCCTCTCCAGGTATGTCCACCTAACGTGTCATCACCACGGTGCCATCTGATATGCACATTGATAAAGTCCACTGTGGCCTGACCCACCCCTCCTGGGTGCATGCTGATAGTGAGCTCCGAATTGTGGTCAGGACTACACCCCAGGCCTTTAGTGCTATTTCTGCACAGCTAGACTAAGTTCTATCCCAGGGTCTATCCTCTGAGATTTAGTGCCGTGCCACTGCAGCCATTCCTGGTGAGCATTTTGGGCTGGGAAGTACAGGGATATGGCAGCCATCAACACCAACCTCACTCCACCCTGATTGCTAGTAAGCCAGCACGTGCACACTCCTTGCAAGCAGAGTCCAGGCCCCCCTAGCCCTGTCTGTCCCAGGGGACCTCTCAGCATGCAAGAGGGGCTCCCCAAGCAAGATTCTACTGTGTGACCTTCCTCTCCTTCACAGACCCCTCCCAGAGCAACTTGTCCTCTCCTACCTGGAAGCATGTAGATTTTTCTTACAGCTTTGGTCGTATGAGAGAGCTCCCTCCAGTTTCTAGTTGGTTTTCTGTAAGAATTGTTCACATGGAGTTGTATTTTTTATTTGTTTGTCAGGGTAGGTGAGTTCCAGGTCCTTCTACCTCACTGTCTCCATCCTCCCTTCTAGTTCTAATCTTTAAACATACTGAAAAGAAAGAAAATCTTTGTCACTTTCAGTTAGAAGTCTTCTTAAGTCTTTTGTTCATGTACAGTCTGATTTTGCAGGCTTAGTTAATAAATCCTGCCCATATGTTGAATTTGCTAATTTTTTTTCCCAAAAAAGTAAATAAACTAATTTGTAATATGATAGGTCAGGAAACTATCTTTAGTGATATGGCAAAATATGACTCAGCTATCCAGTCCTCATAAAAAAGGAAGATAAAGTGAATAATTAAATACCAAAATAGAATAAAAAATCAGAGAGGTAAAAGATGAATACTTTGCAACAATTTGATGAAGAAATAGACCTAACACAGAGTTTTGAAGAAATAGCTTATCAATATGTCAAAATAATAATTTTTCTTAAATACTATAAACATGAATGCCTGCTGAGTTAAGAATACTAACCTAAAATTAGATAAAATAATGCATATATTTGGATCTTCCCAAGTAAAACAATTGTCATATCGACAATAGGGAGTCTTCTGTACATTGCATTCCATATTGCTGCATGACTGGTTTGCCTCTACTACCACACGAAATAAGTTTTAAACCTTGTGGTGCCTAGTAAATTGCCTTTCTTAAGTACCTGTTCTATAAATATTTGTGTTATCAAATGACTGAGTTGGAACCGGGTATGATTTATATTCTTATAAATGACTTATACTAAAAGATCTTACCTTAAAATGAAGAGAAAACTACCACAGCTTAAATAGAAATTCAATATGGCACAACTTTTTGCACAAATGATGGTTGCTATATTTTATTATTTTTAACATGATTATAAAGTTTATTTTTTATTTTTGATCAGACATAGTAAGCACAGTTTATACTCTGTACTCTGTCACTGAATGCAGCTATAAAATTTGGGCAGAATACATTGAGCAGGTATTCAGGACTATGAGGAGTTAGTAGAAGACCAGGTGAAGAAAAACCAGAATATGATGTACAACCAAACTAACAGTAAATTTACCTTTTTATTCCCCTCCAATAATCTAAGATTTGGACTCAGCTCATCATGAAATTTTAAGTACGCATAAGCACAGAGAAGGATCTAAAAAAATACTTTAAATTCAGGCTTGAGGGATAGGAAAGGTATATCCCATTAGCAGTGGTAACCAGTGTGGAGCCTACAACCCTTTCACTCTGTAGGAGGATAACTTTCTTTTCCTGTCATAGAATCTGTGGTCCCATGGAGGCTGGGCAAGTCTGTTTATTTTCCCTCTCTTTGTTCTTCTCTTGCTTACCCCTGGATGAGAATGCAGTAATTTAAAGTGTATAGCAGAAAAGATAACTAAATCCCCAGTATTTTGGACAGAAAGTACTGGGGATATCAATAGACAGGGAGAAATTTGAAGAAATGACCCATCAAGTTGTTTATAAGCTCGTGGGCTCACTCCTGAGTTTTGTATATACGGACCTGATCCCAAACATTATAACAAAACGTCTGAGAACTGAAATAAGACATAGACTGCTACCAATCTCAGACTAGCTACTGGGCGTAGCAAACGCAGGACAGATATAAATAGCATTTCAAAGGCTTTGAAAATGGAACTGACACTAAAACCACAACCCTCAAAATGCTGGTCAAGAACTTGTGGCCTGAATCCAGCTGAGTGGATTGTCTGCTAAACAAAATATCAACATTATCCAGCATATTAAAAAGCAGAGACATTATTTTGCTGACAAAGGTCCGTCTAGTCAAAGCTATGGTTTTTGCAGTAGTCATGTATGTATGTGAGAGTTGGGACTACAAAGAAAACTGAGCACTGAAGAATTGATGCTTTTGAACTGTGGTTTTGGAGAAGACTCTTGAGAGTCCCTTGGCCTGCAAGGAGATCAAACCAGTCAGTCCTAAAGGAAATCAATCCTGAATATTCATTGGAAGGACCGAAGCTAAAGCTGAAACTCCAATACTTTGGCCACCTGATGTGAAGAACTGATTCCTTGGAAAAGACCCTGATGCTGGGAAAGATTGAAGGGGGGAGGAGAAGGGGATGACAGGATGAGATGGTTGGATGACATCACCGACTCAATGAGGATGAGTTTGAGCAAGCTTTGGGAGTTGGTGAAGGACAGGGAAGCCTGGCGTGCTGTAGTCCATGGGGTCGCAAAGAGTCAGACATGACTGAGCAACTAAACTGAACTGAACTGAAGGATTTAACCAAGACATAGGCTATCATGATATTTAAAATGTTTATAAACACAATGCAGAATTTCTTACCATAGGAAGAACCATATGCCATGAAGAATATCAGCAGACACCAACACCCAAATAGCATAGAAGTCATAATTATCTGACAGGGACTTTAAAGCAGCTATCTTGAAAATGATGCAAGAAGGGCAAACACTTTTGAAATGAATATAAAGCTAGAAATTGTCAGCAAAGCCATAGAAAAATCAAATAAGAATCAAACAGAAATTTAAAAAATTAAAATATTGAGAATAATAAAACTCACTCTGTGGATTCAATAGCAGAATAGGGATGACAAAGGAAAGGATCATTAAATATGAAGATAGCTCATTAGTCATTATCTACTCCAAATATAAAGAGAAGATAGGTTGCAAAATAAATGGACAAAACCCCAGAGACTTGAACAATACCAAAATATTACAGTTTATGTCACTGGCAACCCAGAAGAAGAAAAACAGTGTGATGAGGAAAAAATTTGAGAAAATAATAGCAGAAACTTCTCAGATTTATGTAAAGACTGAAATCTTTGGCTTTAGTAAACTCAGTAAACCCCAAACAGGATAAAATAGAGAAATTCTGGTCCAGAGACAGCATAGTCAAACTACTGCAAACTAAAGACAAAGTTCTAGAAATCAGCTGGAGACAAATTATGTTCTGTAAACTATAACAGAACAATGATTTGAATTATTGTGGATATCACATCTAAAACAATGGCAGCCAGAAGAATGTGCAACATAATTTTAAAGTGCTAGAAAGAAAAGTTAATCTAGGGATTTTAGTCAGTAGAAATACTCTTTATGAATAAAGGTAAAATTAATATACTCTAAGATGATGAAAACTAAGAATTGCCTGATATCAGCTCTATAGTAATTGTGAAACACTTCTTCACAAAGAAGGAAAAATTTTTAACAAAAGTAAACATAAAGCATTTGGAATTAAGGAAAAGAAAGAGAACTGTCAAATATCTGGGTAAATGAATGTTTTTTTTCAGTTATTTGAGTATTTTTCACTGTAGAAAAAGTTACTTTTTCCTAAAGGAGTTTTCAGTGTATGTAGATAAAGCATATAAGCCAAGCATAAAGAAAGGGAGGGTAAATGAACATTTAAACTGGTTAAGTTTTCCACACTACAGTTAAAGTGGTTAAAAAATTAATTGTAGTTAGACTGTTAAAAGATAAGTATGTATAGTATATTCCTAGAGCAATCACCAAAATCTTGTAAAGTATTTATGATCCAAAAATAATAAATTTATTAAAATGGAATGAGAGAGAAAATTAAATAGTCCAAAGAAATAGGGAAGAGGAAAGACAGAGAGACAAAGAGGGGGAAAAAAGGTAGACCTAAATCCATGCAAATACTTTATTGGACCATGTGGTGCTTAGATATTTGATCAAACATTATCCCTGATGTATATAGGAGGGTGCCGCTGCATGGGATAAATATCTGAATCAGACTGAATAAAGCAAGAGTTCGGTTTCTAATATGGTGTGCCTCTTCCATTCCACTGAAGGCCTGGATAGAACCCACGTGGAGAAGACTGACCTCCACCAGGAGAAGGAACTCCTACCTGACTGCCTTTGAGCTGGGACACTGGTTTGTCCCTTGCCTTCAGAGCTGAAATGAAACATCACCTTTTGCTGAGTTCTGAGCCTGCTGCTCTTTGGACTAGAACTATACCACTGGCTTTCATGGGTCTCAGGCGTTCAGATTCAGCCTTGGATTACACCATCAATGTATTAGTCAGCTTGGGCTGTCTACTATAGACTGGGTGGCTTAAACAATAAACATATATTTCTCACAGTTCTGGAGGCTACGGAGTCCAGGATCAAGGTGCTGACCAACGTGACTCCCTCCTGAGAGCTTTCTTCCTTTGCAGATGTTGTTGTTGTTTAGTCACTAAGTCTCATCCAATTCTTTGCAACGCCATTGACTAGCCCACCAGGTTCCTCCTTAATCCTCTGGGGATTAAGGCTTTGACATACACATTGGGGTGGTAGGAGCATTTCAGTTCCTAGCAGTTGGTTTACCTGATTCTCAAGGCTTTGTATGCAAACAAACTATACCATCACCTCTCTTGGGTCTTCAACTTGCATATTGTGGGATTTTTTTCATCCTTCCTAATCACACGAGCTAATTCCTATAATAAATCTCTTTCTATAGATATACGCATCCTATTTCTCTGGAGAACCCTAATACACACACTATGTTTTCTACAAGAAATTTACTTCAAATGTAATGATATAGATAAATTGAAAGAATAGAAAAGATATATCATGCAAATGTCAAAGAAAACTATTTTAATATCAGACATATTAAAATTCATACCAAATTAAAAAAAAATTCATACCAAATAAAATTACCAAGGAGCACTTGGGTTCCATGTTGGATCAGATGGTAAAGAATCTGCCTGCAATGCAAAAGACCTATATTGATCCCTGGGTTGGGAAGATCCCCTAGAGAAGGAAATGGCAACCCACTCCAGTATTCTTGCCTGGAGAATTCCATGGACAGAGGAGACTGATGGGCTACAATCTATGGGGTCACAAAGTCAGACATGATGAGTGACTTTCACTTTTCAAAGAGCACTACTTAATGAAAAAAGGGTCAGTTCACCAAAATAATGTAATAGTTCTAAATGTATAAGCACAAGCAATAGGTAATTAAGATACACAACAAAAAATGATAAAAGTGAAAAGAGAGATTAATGAACCCTTAGAGTCAGATCTGTAAACACTTATCTCTTGGTAATTGATAGAAACATCAGATAAAGTATAGCAAGGATTTTAGAAGAACCAAATCAATCAGTTGGGTGTAATAGATACTATACAACTTTCCTTGAGGCTCAGTGGTAAAGAATCTGCCTGTCAATGCAGGACATGCGAGTTCAGTCCCTGGATGGGAAAGACCCCTGGAGAAGTCAATAGCAACCACTCCAGTATTCTTGACTCTTTCCTGGGAAATCCCATGGACACAGGAGCCTGGTGAGTTGTTACAGTCCATGCGTCACAAGAGTCAGACTCAACTTAGTGACTAAACAACAACAAAGGCATACAATACTCTGTCCAACAACAGAAGGACACACATTCTTATCAGTGCTGATGGAGCTTTCACCAAAATAAACCATATATTACATCAAAAGATAAACCTTAAAACAGTTAAGAGGAGTTAATTCATACAAAATATGTCCTCTGACCATAATGGAATTAGATTAGGAATAAATGGAAGAAAGACAAAAGAAATATCCTCAAACACCTGCACATTAAATAACACTTCTAAATAATACATGAGTCAAAGATATGAGGTCTTAAAGTATTATGACCCATATAAAAATGAAAATACTACATATTGAAATTTGTACTATGTAGATAAAACAGTACTTAGAGTCATAACAGTAAGTATTTATATTAGAATAAAAGAAATGTCTCAAATTAACAATTTAAGCTTCCAAATAAAGAAATAAGCAAAAAATAACAAAGTTATCTAAAGGAAGATGAAGAGTTAAATAAAAAGAAATACAAAAGCATACATTAATAAAATTGAAAACATAAAAATAGAGAAAATTAAAGACACTATAATTTGTTCTTTAAAAGGATCAGTAAAATTGACACATCTAAAATGAGACTGATAAAGAAAAATCAATATGACAAATATTATAACTGGAAATGAAAGTTGGAGTATCACATAAACTGCAAACCCAGAAGTACTCTTTTATTATTGTCATTATTCTATTATTTTTTTTAATAAAAAATTCCTACAAAATGCTGTAAAATGGCTAATTTAGATTAAATGGAACAATTACTTGAAGATAATTTTTCCTATGATTGAAAAAATATTTGTTGGCTCAAAACTCACCCAAGGTGAAATAGATACCTGAATTAATCATATAACTATTTTAAAAACTGAACTCAGGGTTAAACTCCTCTGAAGACATGCTCTTCAGGTCCAGATAGTTTTATTAGCAAATTCCAGCAGTCATTAAAGAAGAAACATGCTATGATTTTTCCAGTAGCCATATATAGATGTGAGAGCTGGACCATAAAGAAAACTGAACACTGAAGAATTGATGCTTTTGAACTGTGGTGCTGGATAAGACTCTTGAGAATCCCTTGGACTTCAAGGAGATCCAACCAGTCAATCCTAAAGGAAATCAGTCCTGAATATTCATTGGAAGGACTGGTGCTGAAGCTGAAGTACTGAAGCTCCAATACTTGGAACACCTCATGAGAAGAGCCAACTCACTGGAAAAGACGCTGATGCTAGGAAAAAGAGGAGAAGGTGGTGATAGAGGATGAGATGGTTGGATGGCATCGCCAGCTCAATGGACATGAGTTTGAATGAACTCCAGGAGAGAGTGAAGGACAGATAAGCCTGGCATGCTGCAATCCGTGGGGTTACAAAGAGTCAGACAGGTGACTTAGCAACTGAATGACAATGACATCAATTTCAAAAAATAAAAAAAAATAAAAGGGAAGAAACACTTCCCAGCTTATTTTATAAGAGTAGCACTCTGATAACAAAACTATATATAGAAAGAACAAGGGAAAAAATATAGACAAATATTTTCCATGAATAAGGACACAGATAATCCTTAACAAATATTAGAAAATTTAATACACCATGATCAAATGAGGGGTTATTGTGAGAATACAAGCTTGATCCAACACTCAAAAATCAATGTAGTTCACCATTTAACAATTTAAAGAGGACCACGTGATTATACAAATTGATGAAGAAAACACATTTGAAATAATGTAATAACAAATTCTTAGCAGACTAGGAATACAAGAGAATTTTGTCAACCTAATGAGATTGACAGATCTTGCACCTAATATTATACTTAATGGTAAGAGAGTGAATGCTTTTTCCCTAAATCTGGGAACAAGTAAGGATGTGCATGTGTGAAGTCAAGTGGGCCTTAGGAAATTACTAAGAACAAAGCTAGGGAAGGTACTGAAAGTCCAGCTGGCCCATTTCAAATCCTGAAATATGATGCTGTTAAAGTATGGAAAATGAAGTAGTGGCCACAGGACTGGAGAAGGTCAGTTTTCATTCCAATCCCAAAGAAGGGCAATGCCAGACAATGTTCAAGCTACCATACAGTTGTACTCATTTCACATGCTAGCAAGGTAATTCTCAAAACCCTTCAAGCTAGGCTTCAGCATTACATGAACAGAGAAATTCCAGATATACAAGCTGGGTTTAGAAAAAGCAGAAGAACTAGAGATCAAATTGCCAACATTCACTGGATCACAGAGACAGCAAGAGAATTCCAGGAAAACATCAACTGCTTCAGTGACTGTGCAAAAGATGAGATGATTAGATAGCATCACTGATCCTATGGATATGAATTTGAGCTAACTCTGGGATGTAATGAAGAACAGGGAAGTCTGGCATGATGTAGTCCATGGAGTTGCAAAACATGACTTAGTGACTGAACAACAGCAACAAATCCTTTGACTATGGATCAAAACTATCTGTGAAAAATTCTAAAAAGATGGAAATACCAGACCACCATACCTGTCTCCCTAGAAACCTGTATGCAGGTCAAGAAGAAACAGTTAGAACCGGTCATGGAATGAACAATGTACAGGTTCAAAATTGGGAAAGGCGTACATCTAGGTTGTATATTGTTACCCAGCTTATTTAACTTCTTTGCAGAGTACATCATGCGAAATGCCAGGCTGGATGAAGCACAAGCTTGAATCAAGATTGCCAGGAGAAATATCAACAACCTCAGTTATGCAGATGATACCACTCTAATGGCAGAAAGTAAAGAGGAACTAAAGAGTCTCTTGATGAGGGTGAAAGAGGAAATTGAAAAAGCTGACTTAAAACTCAACATTCAAAAACTAAGATTATGGCATCCGGTCCCATCACTTTATGGCAAATAGAAGGGGGAAAAGTGAAAGCAGTGTCATATTTTCTTTTCTCTGACTCCCAAATCACTGCAGATGGTGACTGCAACCATGAAATTAAAACACGCTTACTCCTTTTTGAAGGAAAGCTATGACAAACCTAGGCAGTGTATTAAAAAGCAGAGCCCACTTTTTGGACAAAGGTCCATATAGGCAAAGCTATGGTTTTCTAGTAGTCATGTAAGGGTGTGAGAATTGGGCCATAAGGAAGGCTGAGTGTCAAAGAACTGATGCTTTTGAACTGTGGTGTTAGAGAAGACCCTTGAGAATCCCTTGAAGCAACGACAGGGAGATCAAACCAGTCAATCCTAAGGGAAATAAACTCTGAGTATTCGTTGGAAGTGCTGAAGCTGAAACTCTAATACTTTGGCCACCCGATGAGAAGATCTGATTCACTGGAAGAGACCCTGATGCTGGGAAAGGTTGAGGGCAGGAAGAGAAAGGACAACAGAGGATGAGATGGTTGACAGTATCACTGACTCAAGTCACATGACTTTGAGCAAACTCTAGGAGATAGTGAAGGACAGGAAAGCCTAGCTTGCTACAATCCATGGGGTTGCAAAGAGTCGAATACGACTAATCAACAGAACCACTCTAATGGCAGAAAGTGAACAGGATCTAAAAGCCCTCTTGATGAGGGTGAAAGAGGAGAGTGAAAAATCTGGCTTAAGGGTCAACATTAAAAAAATTAAGATCATGGCTTGTAGTCCCATAACTTCATGGGCAAATCGAAGAGGAAAAGTGGAAGCAATGATGGATTTTATTTCCGAGGCTTCAAAATCACTGTGAACAGTGACTATAGCCATGAAATTAAAACACTTGCTCCTTGGAAGAAAAGCTATGACAAACCTAGACAGTGTATTAAAAAGCAGAGACATCACTTTGCCAACAAAGGTCCATACAGTCAAAGCTACGGTTTATCCAGTAGTTGTATACCTATGCAAGAGTTGGACTATAAAAAAAGCTGAGCAGTTAAGAATTGATGCTTTTCAATCATGGTGCTGGGGAAGACTCTTGAGAATCCCTTAGACAGAAAGGAGATCAAACTAGTCAATCCTAAAGGAAATCAACCCTGAACATTCATTTGCAAGACTGATGCTGAAGCTGAAACTTCAACACTTTGGCCACCTGAGGCAAAGAATCAACTTATTGGAAAAAAAGTGTTTTGGGGAAAGATTAAAGGCATAAGGAGAAGTGGATGGCAGAGGATGAGATTTTTAGGTAGCAATATCAACTCTATGGATATGCATTTGAGCAAATTCCAACTGATAGTGAAGGACAGTAGAACCTGGCATACTGCAGCCCATGGGGCCGCAAAGAGTGGGACATGACTTAACAACTGAACAACAACATCTACTTCTGTTCCTCAGTATAGTAGAAATTCTACTCAAAGCAGTTAGGCCAGAAATAGAAATTAAAAAATGAAATATAGGTAAGAAATGACACTGTCCTTATTCCTAGGTGACATGACTGTTGACAGATAATTTTAAGAAACCTACAAAGGACCCTGTAGAAATAATGAGTTTCAGGGTTGTAGAGTACAAGCTCAAGACAAAAAATGAATTATTTTTCTATATACTACTTTTTGGAAACCTGAATTGTTTTTTAAAAGTAACAGTTACAATAGTGCCTTCCCAAAATTTATACTTAGGGATACAAATCTAATAAAATATGTACAGGATTTATATATTGAACCATTAAAGCTGAGCATTGAAGAATGGATGCTTTCAAACTGTGGTGCTGGAGAAGACTCTTGAGAGTCCCATGGACAGTAAGGCAATCAAACCAGTCAATCCTAAAGGAAATCAACCCTGAATATTCATTGGAAGGATTAGTGCTGAAGTTGAAGCTCCAATACTTTGGTCACCTGATGCAAAGAGCTGACTCCTTGGAAAAGATCCTGATGCTGGGAAAGACTGAGGCAGGAGGAAAAGGGGATGAGAGAGGATGAGATGGTTGGATGGCCTCATCAACTCAATGGACATAAGTTTGAGCAAACTCAGGGAGATATAGTTAAAGACAGGGAAGTCTTTATATGCTGCAGTCCTTGGAATCGCAACGAGTTGGACACAACTGAGTGACTGCATGACAGGAACAATAAAATGTTGATGAAAGTGATCAGAGAAGACTTAAAAAAAGGAGGGAAAAACTGTTTATGGATTGGAAGTCTTAAAGAGTCAAGATGTCAGTTTTTCCCCAGAATAATTTATATATTTAACATAATCACAATCAAAGCTGTAGCAGGCATTTTACAGATATAGTTTTACAGAATGCAGAATCACTTACTTGAATTTAAAGCTTTGAAACATTACAGCAATAAAGACCAGCATGGTAACTGGGAAGGGATGGACATGTTAAGCGAAAGAATATAAAGCTCAGAAATAGAAACACACTAATTTATTTTTTTCCATTTATAACAACATTATAGAGATAGTTCAAGTAGCATAATAATCACCCATTTAAAGTGTACAGTTTAGTGATGTTTGTTGTATTCATAAAGTTATATCACAATCGCTAACTTCTAATTTTAGGACACTTTTACCACTATAGAAAGGTTCCGATACCCATTAGCAGTCACTCCCCATTTCCTTTCCCAGCCCTGGTAACCACTACTCTACTTTCTGTCCCTACAGCTGGAAATATTCTACACGTTTTATGTAAATGGAATCAAACAATATGTGGCCTTGGGTTTGGGGGAAATATGTGGGCACCCAAGGTATCTTATGATAAGAATGTTTTATATCTTGACCGCTTCAATGTCACTGTCCTGATTGTGACTTTGTACTATAGTTTCTGCAAGGTGTCATCCTTAAAGGCAGCTAGGTAGAGGGTACATGGCATATTATTATCATCTTACCTCTGTTATTTCTTACAACTGAATGTGAATCTACTTCTCTCAGAACATTTGTTAAAACATCACCCGAATGGCCTGAAAGACTGAGTTGGGTTTCTCAGCCTTGCCATTGACCTGTCAGACTGGATAATTCTTTGCTGTGGGTTTGTCCTTCGTCTTACAGGATGTTTGGCAGCATCTTTGGCTTCTACATACTAGTTACTAATAGTACTTCACTCAGTAGTGAAAACCAAAAAGGTGCCCAGACATTGGCAGATATCCCCTGAGGGGTAAAATTCCCTCAGTTGAAAATCACTGTGTCGATGTTGTTATTGATCTTCTACCTTAATGTTAATATTATGAAGTGCTTTCCTTAATACATTTTCCTCATAACACAATTCTGAAAAACACTAAACTCATATACAGCAAAGAATGACAGACACTTTTATCCTTGTGAGCTTGTCTTTGCATGAACTCTCCATACTGGAGCACACTAACTAATTTGTTTCCATGTTTTTTCAGGCATTGTATTCTATAATGAAGGATGAATACCATAAATTGTTCACAGTACCCATTTTTAGATACCCAATGTTTCTTAGCCATATGAGAAAAGGTTTCTAATTTTCTAAGAATAATGATGATATAGCTTCAAATATATTCATAGAGAAGGTTATGGCAACAACAACAAAAAATCTATGCCCTATATATCGCTCATTATATGTCATCATGATAGTTCAACAAGAGTTTATAATCTAGCAGTGGGACTCTTCACTAATCACATTGAGTAAGTAATAAATATTTAAAATATTAAGAAAGAAGGAAAATCACATTAGAAGAGTATCATATCTAAAGTAAGAACAGCAAAGGTTAGAAATCAAGTAAGAAATCAAGGTTTTTGATTAACATGAGCTGTTGGAAAGGAGGGAAGTCTTGGTTTCTATATACCTTTCTATTTCTCTTATCATAGTTCTCATATAAATGCACATTTAAATTGGAGGTTGGCAAACTACATCTTACTAGTCAAACCTGGCTTACCACTTGTTTTTCTACATAAAGTTATTTGGGACACAGCCATGCCCATTCATTTACATATTGTCTATTTATGCTTTTGTGCTACAATGGTAGAGTTTAGCTGCAACAGAAACTGGCCCAGAAAGCCTAAAACATTCGCTGTCTGACTTTTTACTCAAAAATGCTTGTGATGCCCATGTAAACTATAAACAAATTCTCACCAGAATATTAGATTACAAATTCTTTGCCATATCATTCACTAGTTTTATTCTTTTTATTTGACTCTTGTACGTAAGTGGAAATGATTTCTGTTAAATGAAAGAAGAGAAAACAATATCAAGAAAAGGGAAAAAGAGAAATAAAAAGTTGAAAAGTGTTAAAAATGCAGGAAAAATGAAAAGACTTGTGTAAGAAAAAACGGACTGAAGGAAGGAACAACATCTGGAATGTAGTAGGAGGTTAAGAAAATTAAACAAAAGAGAAAAGTTCTGTCTTAAACCTTCTAAGCTCTCTTGTGATATTAGGGGCCATTGATGATTATTGCTTTCCACTAATAAGAACTACTTTTAAAAACATGCTTTCTAATTGATAAATAGACTGCCTCAGATAGCAATGAGAACTCTCCTTCGATAAATCTGTGACACTAACTGTATTTGAAATGATCTCTCAAATTTTTAGGGGTATGTTTTAAAAAGTAAATCTAGAAGAAAATTTATGTAAGAATATTTGGTGTTTTACAAAATGTTATGATAACTTATTATAAAGTTGCAGTGAATAAACTATCACAAGAGTAGGATAGTACATTAATGTTCATTTCATGTTAGTTTTATAATAGTGAAAATGATAACAACATAAATGACCAACATTGGGGTAGATGTTAAGTGTGTCTATCAAAGAGCAAACAAATATATTGTACCATAGACATTTTTATGGGAATTTTCAACTATATCTTGAGAGAAAATCTGCATGCAAAGTAGTATATAACGTATGATCCTAGTTTTGTGAAATATGGATATATTGGACTGGATATATATGATTGGAAGGCACTATTCAAAGAGTAATATAAATCATGTCTAGGATATTATCCTGTGTAATACCACTAAAAATCAATATATGCTTCATTCATATATTAATAGCAAGGGGAGAATAAAGGATATGTCCATATGGTGGGATTAAAAAAAAAAGAAATTGCAGTTGCCCTAATTAGCAGTACAGTTTAGGTAGCTAGCTGAGGGGAAGCTGACTATGACTCAGAAGGAAAATCATGATGTTTGTGTGCATTGAGCTAAGAACAAAAGGGACCTGTCTTCCTGTCTCTACTCACACACCTGTCAGGAGGAAAGGCATAGCACTTGTCCTCTAACATCTTGTTTTAGTGCAAATAAAGAAAGCTGTATCAATATGAAGTCAGGGCACTAAAGAAAAAAAAGGATTTAAAAATATCTTGCATTTTTAATGTTTATTGTTCCGTTGTCTCTAAGATTCTAGATCCACTTAGTATCCTGGTGCTTTTCGCTAGTCTACTTTTGAAACCTTGAGTTCTGCCTCATCTAATGTCCCTCCTCTTCACTATTCTAACTGGAACCTGTTAAGTTGATTCCATTCCATGAATTCCTAGGTCCATTTGGAGTTCCGTGTCCTTCAGCGTGATGACTCACCTGGGCCTGAAACCCACTGCCTTCTATCCCGACTAAGCCTACTTGTCTTCTCCGTGGCAGCTGCATTCAACAGCATATATTATTAATCAAGCTGAGTTTTGTTTCTGGTATTCCTAGCTCTTCAGTGTCAGAGACATTGATTTTTGCAAGAAATAGTGGCTACTTGAAAGAGATCACCTTTATTTGGCTTTCTGGTTTCAGAAAACTAAAACTAGTGTAGGATTTTAGACTTACTGACATTCAAAAGCCCAACCCTTATAGATATGCAACGCAAAGGCAAATAACTAACTACTGAAGTAATCAACTGACTAAATGGATAACCTAAGAAGTGTTGAAATAAAATCATGCCACTAAAGTTTAAGGTCTGACAAATATGACTTGTTTAGTTCATTTGGGCTCATATGCGCCATTGCAAGCTGCTTCCTAAAAGATAAAAGTCCGAACTTAATACAGAATCAAGATATCTTAAAGATAGCCAATATGATAGTATAATTTGAATATGAAGAAATCGAAAAAAATTATTAAAAATAACTTGGCTGAGGGGCAGGTGAGTAACATAGGAAGATACAGAATCCACAGTTGATTCCTAGTCTAGAGATCGTTCCATTAGTAGACACTATCAGGTGACTTAATGGTACTGAGTTGGGCCTTAGAAGCTTTAGACTACCTTTCTTGTGTTCAAGAATTACCAGATAATGATGGGTCCTATTCAAACAGGCTCTAGATATCTGGAATTTTAAAAAGGGGTCATTAGATTAGTTTCATTCCCTAATTTCTCTAAGGTCAACTAATTAATAACTAATTAAAACCAAGCTTTAAACTCTGAGATTTTTTACCAGAGGATGGCTAGTATCCAAATGATGACATAATACAGAAAATATGAAATTTATAATGATAAGAACTTAGATGGCTTAGGCTGAAGTTATTCAACACTACTTAATAATTAACAAGCTTTGGTTGTGGCATTTTGTTTTGATTAACTTAATTAGTTTACAAAAAATGCCTTTTCTTCCTTTATCATTTTCTTTTAAAGGTCCATATGTTTTACTGGAGGGTGTGACATCAAAAATTAGTGAGTAACAAACTGTAGAGAAGCACATTTCAGGACCTCTACAAGTCTTCTGGAAAATGAAATGATGCCAGTACCCTTTATGTCATATAATCCCCCTGACCCAAGGAGAAATTCCCATTAGTATTTTACCATAGCAACCTAGCAGTGAACTCTACACATGAACATTCATAAATTGACATTATGGCATGGTATGTTCGGATATGCACTAAATAGGATTAGTTTTTCTTTTTGTCTATTGAGTTTGAATTCTTAGCCCCTTTTCTTTTGCATTTAATTGGCTTTCCTCAGCATTCTTCAGGGGATGGAATTTTGTGAATAACTTTTGGAATTCAGGTTGGGTGTATAGCTCTTCCATTCATTAATTCAGCAAATATACAATGATAACCTACTCCAGGCAAGACAACAATTAATTAGATAAAATATTGCTACTCAGATAATGAAATTATCTGAGCTTGTCATAAGTTCACTGGGAATTCTATTAATACCAAACATACAGAGAATAATTCATACCTATGTTTCTCAAACTATTTCAAAAGATTGAGGGGGGTGATGCTCCCAAAGTCATTCTGTGAAACCACTATCACCCTGATAAATACCAAAAGCAGACAAAGACAATATAAAAAAGCAAATTACAGCCCAGTATCTTTGAATCTAGAAGCAAAAATTATCAATAAAGTATTAGCAAACAGAATCGAATAACACATAAGAAAGATCAGGTACAATGATCAAGTTGGATCACAGGTATGGTTCAACATAAGCAAATCAATCATTGTGGTATACCACATCAACAAAAGACAAGACAGAAGTCATATGATCCTCTTCATAAATGCAAAAAAAAATTCTACATCTATTCATTATAAAAACTCACCAAAATGGGTATAGAAGGAAAGTATATCAATAATGAAAATCATTTACAACAAACGCACAGCCAGTTTAATACTCAAGGCTGAGAAATTGAAAGTCTTTCTGCTAAATTCTATAATAAGACAAGGATGCCCCCCTCCCTTCTATTCAACATAGTATTGGAACTCCTAATTACAGCAATGAGATAAGGAAAAGAAATAAAAGTTATCCCGATTGGAAGGGAAGAGGTAAAACTGTCACTCTTTGTAGATGACATGGCACTCTATATAGAAAATCTTAAAAGACTCCACACAAAAAGTATTAGAACTGATAAAAGAATTCATCAGGGTAGCAGGATATAAGATCAATATATAAAAATCAGTTGCATTTCTTTATATTAACAATGAAATATCAGGGAAGATTAAAAAGAATCCTATTTAAATTAGTGTCAAAAAATACTTAGGAATAAACCTAACCAAGGATGTGAAAGACCTATATGCTGAAAACTAAAACAGTGATTAAGGAAACTGAAAGATGGTACAAATAAGTGGAAAGATATCCCTTCCTTTTGGATTGGAAGAATTAATATTGTTAAAATGTTCACACTACCCAAAGCAATCTACAGACTTAATGTGATATCTTTCAAATTACCGATGACATTTTTCACAGAACTGGAACAAATATTAAAAATTTATATGGAACTGCAGAAGATCCAGAATTGCCAAAGCAATTCTGAGGAAAGGAATGAAGGCAGAGGTAGAAACATTCTAGACTCTAGATAATACTACAAAGCTGCAGTAATCAAAACAGCATGTATTAGCACACACACACAAAAACAGACCTATAGCTCAGTGGAACAGAATAGAGAGCTGCGAAGTAAACCTGCACACCTATGGTCAATTAATCTACAACATAGAAGGAAAGAATAAGCAATGGAGAAAAGACAATATCTTCAGCAAGTGGTACTGGGAAACTGGACAGCCTCCTGTATATCAGTAAAGGTAGAACACTCCCTCACAGGTTACACATAAATAAACCCAAAATGACTTAAAGACTTTATTATAAGACATGACACCCTCACCCTCTCCCACAAAGTCCCAAAGACTGTTCTATACATCTGTGTCTCTTCTGCTGTCTCGTATACAGTTCAGGGTTGATGCATGTTACAGGATGCTAGGGGCTGGTATGCGGGGATGACCCAGAGGGAGGATAAGGGGAGGAGGGAGGTGGGAGGGGGGTTCGGGAGGGGGAACTCATGTACACCCGTGGCGGATTCATGTCAATGTATGGCAAAACCAACCAATATAATATTGTAAAATAATTAGCCTCCAATTAAAAAAAAAAAAAGATCTGGTACAACCAAATAAATAAGTAAATATTTTTAAAAGCTTTTTTTAAAAAAAGACATGACACCATAAAACTCCTAGAAGAGAACATAGGCAAAACATTGTCAGACAAATCATACCAATGTTTTTTTTTAGATCAGCCTCCCAAGGCAAAAAATATAAAAGCAAATGCAAACAAATGAGACTTAATCAAACTTATAAGCTTTTGTACAGCCAAGGAAACCATAGATGAAAAGACAGCCTATGGACTGGGAGAAAACATTTGCAAATGACGCAACCAACAAGGGTTGCATTTTCAAAATACAGAAACATCTCATACAACTCAACATAAAAACAACAACCTAGAAACAGGCTCACACACACAGATAACAAACTTATGGTTACTGAAAGGGAAAGGAGACGAGGAGGGATAAATTAGAAGTATGAGATTAAGAGACACCCATCACTATACATAAAATAGATGGGCAACAAGGATTTGCTGTATAGCACACGGAACAATATTCAATGCCTTCTAATAACCTATAATGGAAAATAATCTGAAGCTATTACCTGAAGCTAATACTGTAAGTCAGCTATAGTTATGTAAATAAAATATTGATAAAATAAACCAAAAAGAAAAAAAAATGGCCTTAGAAGCTTCAGAGTGATTTCCTTGTGCTCAAGAGCTGCCATATTGCAATGGGTCCCAGTCAACCAGGCTCTAGATATCTGGAACTTCTAAAAACAGATCTTGTGATTATCTTAGTTCCACTAGGGTGATCTCCCTAATTTCAGGTCAACTGATTAGTAACCTTAATTTTATCTGCAGAGTCTCTTTTTTCATATAAAAGGGTTTTTTTTTGTTTTTAATTCAAGAGACAATAGGGTACTATGGTTGAAATCTCATACATTCACCAAATATAGCTGATGAGCACTGTCCACTCTTGGGCAACTGCAAGTTCTCAATAGTTTCTAGTGGGAGCTTCCCTCATGGTCCAGTGGTTAAGATTCCACCTTGCCATGCAAGGGGGACCAGTTTGTTCCCTGCTTTGGGAAGATCCATGTGCTGTGGAGCAACTAAACCTGTTTCCCACAACTACTAAAACTCATTCTCCTAGAACAAGAGAATCCACCACAATAAGAGTAGTCCCTGCTCTCGGCAACTAGAGAAAGCCCACAGACAGCATGTTACAAAAGACCCACCACAGCTAAATAAATTAATTAAATAAAAAATAGTTTCTAGTGAACAACCTTAGTGCAATATTTCACATCCTGTTCTTTTTTTTGAATCCCGATTCTGCTTACAGCATTCTTCATGTGCATCTGAATATGCAGTTAGGAGTGCTCAGTGGATCCATCTGCCAATCATCACTTTATATTTTGCACTCACATTCACCAATCAAGTGCACGTTTGCAATAACTAGGATAATGTTTAAAACTCTCTTTGCAAGTTCGTTTGGCCTTGAATATATGTACTCACCATTGTACTTTATACAGGTACTTAATCATTCACTACACGTATGCACACCGGGAAATAGCAAGACGGAGCCAGAAGAAATCTATATGCACAATTTTAAGCAATGAGTTTCAAATAATGGCCAATCAAGGATAAAGATTTTTTTTTCTCCCCAGAGGTACTAGAGGAGTCTTTGAGTTCTCACTCTCAGGAGAAGCATCTGGTTGACAGTAGAGAACCTGGCTACCAGGAAATGACCATGTTATATTCTCTACCAGCAGAAAACAATCTGGACAAAATCCACTCCTGCTAGGTAAGGATTTTTAGAGTGGCCAGCCCTTAATATTCCTGGCTCTAGAACAGTGCCCAAAGTGTGCCCAAAAGTACCCAAAAGTGTCTTATGGTAAGATGCCAGCATGTCAACCCACTGATTTCAGTCCAAGCAAAGAAATGCAGTCGAGGCCACCCTGACATCTGACCTACAGAACTGTAAGATAATAAATGGATATTGTTTAAGATGCTAAAGTTGTGGTAATTTGTAAGGCATTAGTAGAACACTAATATGCTCAATTCATAGTCTAATGTTGTTACACCCAAGTGCTGTATGAGTTTCCCAAGACCACAGGATAACAGAGTACCGTAAACCTAGTGAGTTAAAGCAACAGAAATTTAACTTCTCATAGGTTTTAGAGGCTCATAGTCTGAAATCAATATCACTGGGCCAAAATTGAAATATCAGTAGGACTCCGCTCCCTCTGGGGCCATAAGGGAATCCGTTGCTTACCTCCTGTCTTCTGGTAGCTCATGGAATTCCTTAGCTTATGACTGTAGCACTCCAATCTCTAGTATGGATGTGAGAGTTGGACTGTGAAGAGAGCTGATCGCCGAAGAATTGATGCTTTTGAACTGTGGTGTTGGAGAAGACTCTTGAGAGTCCCTTGGACTGCAAGGAGATCCAACCAGTCCATTCTAAAGGAGATCAGTCCTGGGTGTTCACTGGAAGGATTGATGCTAAAGCTGAAACTCCAATACTTTGGCCACCTTATGCGAAGAGTTGACTCACTGGAAAAGACTCTGATGCTGGGAGGGATTGGGGACAGGAGGAGAAGGGGATGACAGAGAATGAGCTGGCTGGATGGCATCACTGACTCGATGGACATGAGTTTGAGTGACCTCTGGGGGTTGGTGATGGACAGGGAGGCCTGGCGTGCTGTGATTCATGGGGTTGCAAAGAGTCAGACATGACTGAGCAACTGAACTGTCTTCTTCATTTCCCCCCTCCCCTTGTGTGTGTACCATCTCCTTCTGCCTCTCTTTTATAAGGATACATGTCATTGTATTTGGGGCCCATCTGGATAACCCAGAATAATTTACCCATCTCAAGATTCTTAACTTAATCACATCATGTCTGTTGCTGCTGCTGCTGCTGCTAAGTAGCTTCAGTCGTGTCCGACTGTGAGACCCCATAAACAGCAGCCCACTAGGCTCCTCTGTTCCTGGGATTCTCCAGGCAAGAACACAGGAGTGGGTTGCCATTTCCTTCTCCAGTGCATGCATGCATGCTAAGTTGCATCAGTCGTGTCTGACTCTGCGTGACCCTACAGACAGCATGTCTACAAAGATCTTATCTCCTTCTTTTGCCAAATAAACTTAACATTAATAGATTTTGAAGATGAGGCCATGGTATCTTTTGGGGGGAGGAGACATTTTTTCAGTCTTATCATGCACTGTGAATAGTCATTCATTATATCTCTGGAGTCCATACTCTCCATTGGAAAAATGGGGCTAAACATGACTCTTTCAAGGGATTAATGTTGCAAGAACTAAAATAATGCTTATACAATGTCCACCATAATGCCTAGAATAAAGTTGACATCCAATGAAGGATAATTATTATTTTTTTTCCAGAAAAACTGCAATCAGTTGGGGACACAGGTATTTGAAAATCCAAGGTGAAAAAAACTAGGGTCTTCTAACATAAAGATAGGAGCTTATCTTTCGTTAATCTTTTAGAGGCTAGAAATTGTCCATTTATCAGCTACGTCTGTTTCAGAGAATTGTCAAATGACTGCTGTCTTGCTACCATTATAATTCAATTGGATTCCACTTTAACTCTGCAAATGTTCACTCATTCTGCTATGTGCAAGGAACTCTGCTGTTCACCAGGACATGCATAGCTAAGCAGGACACAATCTGTGATTTAGTCAGCCTTACAATCCAGCAGGGGAACAAGAGTTTTCCATAAATACTTGCCTCAGAGAACACATACTATATTCTAAGTAAGTTGAATATTAATTTTGGTAGTCCCCATTTTATGAGGTTTGCATCCAAACTCGAAAGCAAATACCATCCACCACAAAAAACAAGCACAAGTGTTAGAATCTTTTGATTTATGGTCAATGAAACGACAATGCAAGTAATCATGATTTTTGTGCATGCAAATTTTCTATAAGTTTATAAATACACATTGTTCTAAGGAAGAGCCACATAAGACATATTTGAAAATAACTCGTCACTGGTTTCATTTACCAGCTGCCTGAGCTAAGCCTGCATGCCCCTGCATTTCACTGATTCTGCCTTGGGCTGACTGGAAATCATAAAGAAACAACTGGCTCCTGGACTCTCACTGAGTCCCAGGAAATATTTTGTGAAATTTCAGGCATTATCAATAACATGTATACTTCTGAAATAATTCTTTTTTGCTTTAAATGTTTTTGTCATAAAACTGTACTTGTGGTATTGCTGTCTATATTGGCAGTAGTGTTTTAAGTCAACGGAATTTCTTATAAAACAAAGCAAAAAGACAGTGACTCACTAATTTGTTTAAAGCAGACAAAACATTAGATAAAATAGCAGAAATTGTTCCAAGGTTTTGTTTTCCCTTCTTTTTAAATCTCTCTGTTTGTTTCTTTTCTTTCTTCTACCTCTTCTTCTTTTGTTTTTTGTCCATTTAGATTTACTTCTGCAATTAAATTTGCCTCAATAGTTTGATGATACATTAAGGTTGACTCTGTTAACCCTCAGAACATTCCAGTGTGGTCTTCCCTCTCTCATCATCTGGTGCTTATAGACATAAATCGAATATAACATACAGGGACTGGGAAGAAAATGCAGAAAAACTAAAATTTATACAGAGATTTTGTTGTAGAAATCGTTATCTTTTATAAGGGGCGGGGGGCAACTGCCAGCAAAAGCAACTGGCAAAATAGCATACAAGCTGGTAAGGTGTTGGATATTACTATTTGAACTATGATACTTTGAATCTGGTAAGATGGAAATACTTTAACTTATCTTCCCCATGCTAGACTAACACCTCATGAAGCAGACCCAAGTAACAGTACATTTCAGTGCTTAAAAAGATTCTCTGTGTATTTGTGGGGCGATGCAACTTCCAAGTACAATATTTTTGAAACCATATTGTTAAGCAAATTATTAGATTGATCCAGTAGACTTTCAAAGCCACATATATTATCCTGGCTGATTTGTGACTTCCACAGTACCAGCAATTCAGAGGATATAGAAAGAGAAGTTTAAGGAAGAACAGCTTCTTTCTAACTTCAATGTGGGTAGAATAAATGATGCTTTCCCTTTTGTAAAATGAAAGAAAACATCAGAAACACTTTTTTTAAATTGTTACTGTTCCCTGTCTAGGCATCAGTTCAGGATACCAGATGCGCATCTATGATCTGACAAGAAGGTCGCAATTTGGCGGACTTAAGTACGTCTGTGTGTACTGTCATTTAAAAAGTGCCCCACACATTTTCCTCACTACCACAACCAGTTTATGGGTTAATGATGAAAAAAGAAGGACTTATTCTGGGCTAGAACAAATAGAACCATACAAGAGCTGCTTCTCGTTACAGAGCCCCCTCACAGATTTCAGGCTCCCCTCCTTGCCCTGTAAGGATGTCAGGTGAGAGCAGGGTTGAAAGAGTGTGATGAGAGATATCAAAGTTCATTTTGCCGAGCATTTTTCTTTTGTTATCTGGTGTTTTTATTTTCCCAGAGGGATAAAAAGCCTTGCAATTCATTCACTTTGTTTCTCATTTCTTCGAGGAAAGAAAATTGCCTGACATAATGAATAATGCAGACTAGTTAGTCAATATCATAATAGAATATAGTCGCCTGGTGGCTCAGACGGTAAAGATCCTGCCTGCAATGCAGGAGACTCAGGTTCGATCCCTGGGTCAGGAAGATCCCCTGGAGAAGGGAATGGCAACCCACTCCAGTATTCTTGCCTGGAGAATGCCATGGACTGAGGAGCCTGGCGTGCTACAGTCCATGGGGTCACAAAGAGTCAGCACAACTGAGAGACTAACACACTTTTTCATCATAATAGAATATAATTCTATTTTAAATATACCATAATTTTCCACCTTCTCGGAAGGGACCAACAATAAATGTACATACTATACACCTGAAAAATGTGAAGAATCAGCTCTCATTGATTCCAACCAGGCATTAAAATCTGTTTTTATAGGCTAGAGCTAGGCCTGCACCTAGCAGGGGAAAGCTGCTAAAACTTTCAGGATGGGAAAAATCACCCACATACATTTCAGAAAGTGTTCTTGCTTCCATTCTAATTTAAGAAGTAATCAGGGCCCTGGATTTTGACGAATACACCTCTGCAAAATGTTATAAGGGAAGAAGAGAAAAAAGCATGGAACTGATGTACATGTCACTGTGCAGTTCTGCCAAAAGGAAAACAGGTTCAGTACCACAGGTACACGACATATTGCTGCTCTCTGTCCTCTCCCCAACAATGGTACCTAAAAGCATGTTCAGTAGCCATCAGACTTCTCAGGTCAGTTAAAGAAAGAGAGAAAATATTCCCACCCAAGCTTTGGATGTGGGTACTTGCTGCAATAGTGAATTTGCAAAGGTGATGGGTTACGTGATGAGTTTGCACATAGGATTGTACCTGGCCCTCAAAGGTTGTCATCCTGTGAACTGAGAATCTCAGCTCACTTGCCCTGGTGAACAACAGACCAGTGCTGCCTTTGCACACTTGGTAAGCTGTTCGTGCTATTGCGGACACTGATTCAGCTGTTCCAGCTGTATATGCTATTGTTTATTCTCTCTTATTTGCTCACCATATGTAATGATTTCCTCAGATAGCAAGAGTACTTGGGTTGTGCTTTTATTTAGAAACTCTTTTTCTTTCATACGAGTGATTGTTGAGCATTCAATTATAGCTGAATTTGAAACAGTTAGGATCCAATTCTAATTGATTTCAATGTAAATCCATAGATTTTCTAATCAAGCCAACAGAGCTGTCTGAAGTTCAGTGCTGAATGACTAGTTAAGACCCTAACATTTTTACTTATGCCAAAATCAATAAGTAGCATTTTATTTCATTTTTGACTGGATCTTTTGTGTCTGGAATCGAGGCATTTACAGCAATTTGTTGACATTAGAATGTGTATTATTTTGTACCTGTACACCCCAGGCCAGATAGAAGCACTTGAAATGTAAAAATGATTAACAGAACTACTCAGGAATATTTTTAAATCTAAGGAACACTTTTGTAGGGGAGGTGAATAAAACCAGAAGCTGTTTGATATTAGGTGTTCAGATTGCAGTTTATGGTGGGTGAAGAAAGTTAAGTGTTATTTATTTTTTTTAATACATAATGTCATGATTACAGAGCATCACTGCAAAGAGGGTTAGGCTTCAGAAGATAACCAGACAAACCAGTTCTTAAGAGGGTGGCTGATTGGCTGCTTTGCTAAAGATAAATCTTTCCTCTTCCAAATATTCTGAAAAAAAAAAAAAAGTAGACTAATAGCGAGAAGTGTAGTGATTTGCACATTATCCAAGCCATTGAGTTATTCCTGCCTGTCCTCATTCTGGTTCTTGATTTGCAGGCCAGCTATGCTCTGCAGCTGGAGCAAATTATATCAGCAGAAGTGCTGATGTGACCACAAGTTGACAAAAGGACATGATTTCTAGTAGCAAAAAAGCAACTAGATTTTATGAAATTGTATCTAATAATGTTGTTTAACTCATGGATCCTGCATCTGACGCCTGCTTTTTATCCAGTCCTTTCAGCGGCCCTTTGTTAACAGTCACTCAGAAGAGGAAATAAAATGTAGCCATTGAAATAAAAATTGCTCTACTCTTTTTAATAGCTCAGCTGCAGGCTCTATTGTTTTATTTAATGGATTGTATAACTGAAGTCTCTCCTCCTGATGATTCCCATTTGGCTTCTGAGTCCCCAGACTCTGTCAGAATCTTGGGGGTTCCAGAAAGGAGAGGACTCGGGTGCTTTGATTGTTCCGAATACAAGTGGATAGTAAAAGTGATAAGATTCTTTAAGATATAATTCCTGCTCTGGACTCAACAGTACCATGTGCAGGAAGCAGAGCTTTCTCACCAAGAGAAGGCAACATTAGATAGACTGTCCCATGATTCAACGATTTTAGTTCAGGACACAGGAGATTTGTTTGCTTGGCTTAAACATATAGGGGCAAATACTGTTGCAGGCAGTAGAAAGCGGATAAAAAGGAAATAGAAGGACTGGAATAAACAATTGTCTTCTTTCTTGTCAAAATCCCTGTGTTGTCCTCTAATTGGGAGATGTGGGTTCTCTGCCCTGGGAACCTTCCCTGCCCAGTACCTCTCTCTGTTCTCCTGGATGACTGTCCATGGCCAGTGTATGACTGCACCTGTAAACCGTTTGCCTTGCTGTCATCCTAAAGAGTGTCATCTGCATGTTATATTTTGAATTATTTTGTTTTTGTTTTTCAAAGCCGTTAAAGTGTGTCTGAATTTTGCTGGAAGAATTACAGGTGATTTTAAAAATATTTATTTTACTTCTACTTTTCTTATATAAAATTGCACTATGTGTATATTCTAAAGATCAAAGTTAAAAAAGTGCTTCCTACCTAAGAAAAGTGGTATAAAATACCAAATAAAAAATATTGACCCCCCTCCCTGCTCTATATTTATAAACATTTTAAACATGAATGAATCACAGACTATTTACCTGACTAAAATAAACTGTTATGCTATGGTTCTTGGAGAATCCTGCAAAAAGCTTTCATAATTTATTTTTGCCCTGCTTTGCTATGCTCTGTCAAAGCAGGTTCATTGTTTTAGGGAGAGGAGGAGAAGGATTTGTTAAATCATGAAGTGCTAAGAAGCCTTTCAGCTGAGGAAGATACACAATGTACAAAGCAGTTAAAACAAATCATACGGTATAACCTGTTAAGGATGTAATTGAGATACATGTAATCATTAACCTTGGAACAGACTGGGAATCCGTTAATGAATCAAATCAATACCCTCTCCACTGATCCATAATAATTTGAAAGAAATGAAAAATTTAACAGTTACTGTATGTGAGGTTATCGTGGACTGCAATTAGCTAGCCTCCAGGAGATTATGTTACCTAGTTACCAGAAGGTAAGTATAATTTCTGTAGATCTTCTGGAGAGACTGTCATAAAGACAGGTGCCAGACGTGGAAATAGGTCAGGAAAAGATGTTTGGTTTGGCCCAAACCTTGGTCATCTTTCTGTCATTTCATTTTGTACATCTTCTTATGACATTTCATACTCCTAGTTAATATGGATATATTGCTTTGAAAAGACATTACAATTGAATTTTATCAGTTTAAAAAAATGATTATCCCTTGTTTATTAGTACATGTCTAGATCTCATAAGACAGGGCAAAGAGGTCAAAGCAAAAATTTCTGTGTTTGGAAATGAATTTCTTTAACAAGAGCTTTCTGCTGCAGGCAAGATACTTGTGTATAAAAATATTTGTTTGTACAATTCCCTCATCTTAACATTCCCAGCATGGTCATTTTTGCCAGTGGAATTTTATAGAAGGATAGAGGAAAAGAATGAATGTCTTGCCTCAGTGAATATCTGTTGAACTCCCCAATTTTTTACATCCCCATTTGGCAAGTAGGATACAGCACCCTTCAAAAGTGTGGAAAGAGCAAAGTGATCCCAGGGCCCGTGGCGCATATATATATATATATATATATATATTGCTTTTATGTAAATCTTAGTTAGAAAAAACAATCTTGGAATGTGAAGTTCCATAGGAAGATCTCAATTTGGGGGAGATATAAAAAGAGATATTGCCATTCTCTAGGGAATCAGTAAATAAAACGGAGAACAGAATTTAAAAAATGCATGTAAAATATATGCGTATGGAAATGTTAAGAGCCTTATTTTATAATGCCAAGGAGGGCACAAGATAAAAACTGTTGTCATTTGTTTCCAGGGAAAGCAGTCGGTGAGACCCAGGCACAGTAGGATAGTTAGTTAGCTACCACATGTAAAGCTGAGAGCAGATGGCGCCGTTGATATAGAGCGCAGGAATGTGCGTGTTTATGCGGGTGCGTTTCTGTGCGTGTGCGTGTGGAAACCAGCAAGGAGTTTGACACTGATGTACTCCATCAAGTCCAGTTATAAAGAACAAGTAGATAGAACAACATTCTGTGCATCTGGCAGCCTAACTAGCTCTGTCAATCTGTGGATACTGCTGACATTGTACTATAAGCTTCGATTCCATCTGTGTTGTTTATTTTGAGCTGGATTTACTGCACACTATGTGAATTGATGATGGCTAGAAGGTCCAAAAGATTCTGAGTCTGTTTAAAGTTCCAAGGTGTCAAATTACACAGGATTGTGTCACGAACATTATGAAAGGGTAAGTGGAGAGGCAAACTGATTTCGGTATTTGTTAGACGTCCAAGAAAAATTGCTGAAAATATAGATGAAGAAGGTTTATGAAAACATCTAAAGAGTACATATGAACTCCTGCAATCAAATGTTTCTTTTTCAAGTTGTATTGTGTCATTTTAAAAAATTCAAAATATGTACAAACAAATAGACAAGTCAAGTGAGCTCTCCACTCTGAGGTTGTGACATGCATATTATTCAAAACTTCCTGATCGGTACCATACTAAATTGCCAGAATAAAAGAATGGACTTGATAGATGATGGTTACACCTGTCTTCTTTCTGAATAGCTAGAACTGAGCAACAAGTATGCTTCTATATATTCACTATTAAGTTATTTTGTGAAATTCTTTTTTTGCTTCAGCTTCTTTCTGTATAATGAGACATATATAAATGTTTCTACTATACAGTTATGAAATAGGCTTTGCTATCTTCACCAAGAAATCACTAAATAGTTAAGAATACAGTTTTTAATGAAAATTGTGCACATTTATATGAGCAAAACACTATTTGATGTAGGTCATTGATATCAAAGCTTTTGTCTGCTTTAATTTTCAACATAATGTGCAGCTAAATGCTATCCCTATATAATCCAGAACATTTCTATGAACACAGAGAAAAGAGATTTAATGATTCAGGTGTTATATAAGCATCTATATATCTGATGTCATTCATTTCATGTGGCGAAATGTCTGCTTGTATGGTGAGTAGCCCAGATTAGAATTTTCCTGCAACACAAATAATAGAGACTAGACTGTATGCAGTTTGGATTATAATCATTTAGGGGAAAAAGCATTCTGCTTATGTTTTATACAAATTTCAATTCATGAGTTTTACACCCCCCCCCATTCAGGTAGTGGTTGATTAGGCTTAACTGTGTCATTGATTACAGATACATTTATATGTAGCTCTGTCCTCTTTAAAGAATGTTTTAAATTATACTGCCTTATTTGTCTCAGAGCTAGGCCATCAGAATCTATGAAACTAGTTCATCTGCTTGGTAATGCTTAATGTTCATTGTTCATGAGTACTTATTCATATTCATAATATATGCCAAGTAATGTGCAATACACTAGCCAATATACTCTATGATCCCTATCCTCAAGAAACTAATAAAATCTAGTTGACAAGTTAAGATATTCTTATAAAAGCTGAATAGCAGGACATATATTAAATGTCAATTAAAAAATACAAGAAGGACACAAAGTAGACTCAAATTAAGTTGAAAGTATTCACTCTAGTTTTCTATCTGCCAGATACTACTGGAGGCTTCCTCTCCATTAGGTATCTCACCTGACACCTCAACAACTTTGTGACGTGTCCTTTTTCTTCCTCTGGACAACAGAGGCTGGGGAAATGAATGTAACGTGTGTAGATCACATAGCCACTAAGTGACTGAACAAGGCTTCATTGAAGTTCACCTCCTCAAACATACGCTGAACATCTGGTCTATACCAGGCATAGTTCTTGGCACTGGAATAAATAAAATGCAAAAGCTGTTTCAAGAAATGTACAGGCTTGTAAGGAATAAAATGTAAAACGTTTCATGTAGGCCCAAGGCAGCAGTGCTGAAATAGATGTATGAATAGGGAGTGAGAAGAGCACGGGGAGGGTGTCTAGCTCAGAGAGCTGATAGAGCTTGACAGAGAAGGAAAGGATTCCCAGGCAGCCACAGGCACGAGCAAAAAGTACTGATGGGAACAAAAGGGATAGCAGGACATGGCATGTTTGTAGCACACCCTGGCAATTCATGTGGACCACTGAGGGAAACACACTGAATACTGTGCATTCGTAACCAGATATAATAAGAAGTAATCCCAGGGGGCTGAGGGAATGAGGAAGGGCTTGAGTGACGTTGGTCTTCAGTTGACTCATAAAATTAAGGTAGATTTTTGAACAGAAAGATAAAGAAATAATTGTATACTGTAGGTAAAGTTAAAAGGGAGCAACAGCTATTTGGAGATAAAAGTGTATTAAACCAGTACGGGAGACTGAGGGAAATATAGGCCAGTATGACGGTCTGCTCATGTTCCATCTTGGCTATCAGTTGCCTTGTACAAACTTGGAACTTATTGTTATCTGTTCCATCTCTACAATCTTAAATTCCTTTCTCTGACAAATTCTTAGCCTTGGAGTTCTCATTCAGGCCTCCTCATTCTCCATGTTGATCAAGACCTTTAATCCCTTAACCCTCAAAACTATGTGTCTATCATTCCGAATCTAAATCCTGACTAACTTAGTCTCCCTGGCCTATCTCTCTGACTTCTCTGTTTACCTCAAGTGTTAGTTACTCAGTTGTGTCTCTTTTTGAGACCCCCCAGACTGTAGCCCACCAGGCTCCCCTGTCCATGGAATTCTCCAGGCAAGAACATTGGAGTGGGTTGCCACGCCCTTCTCCAGGGGATCTTCCTGACCCAGGGATCAAACCTGGGTCTCCCTCCCACATTATAGGCAGATTCCTTACCCTCTGAGCCACCAGAGAAGCCACTTTTACCTCAAATTCCTTGCCCCATTTTCCTTCTATATTATACCTTATTGGAAAAAACAAAAACCAACTCCCCACTCAAGATTGGATAAATTCTTCCTTAGTTCCCCACATCTCTTTCCCATTATTCCAATAAATGGTTATTGCCTATATTCTCCCTAATGCCAGCTATCTTTTTACCTCCAGTTTATTATCTCTTCACAAAGGAGACAGACATGGGGTCTCAAAGAGTCAGACACAACTGAATGACTAAGCAGAGCACAAGAAAACAGAATCCATCATCCAAATACTACAAGCAAAGGGACATCAGTACCCACGGCTCTCTATCCCTCCATCACGAGTGCAGATGTACTATTCCTTCTGTATGAGGACAGTCCCCTCATTTGTGCTCTGGATTCCCCTTCTCCCTCTTCTGTCTCAGGTATTCAATGCGTGCTTGTGGGCTGTCGCTTTAGTTGTGTCGGAATCTTGGTGACCTTATGGACGTGGAGCCCACCAGACTCCTCTGTCCATGGGATTCTGCAGGCAAGAATATTGGAGTGGGTTGCCAACCCTCCTCCAGGGGACCTTCCTGGTCCAGGGATCAAACCCATGTCTCCTACTTCTCCTGCATTGCCAGGTAGGTCCTTTACCAATAGTGCCACCTGGGAAACCCTTCGAGGACCATAATTCCCTGAAAATCTTCTGTTTCTTCCCTTTCTTGCCCTCTAGATTTCCATATTTTTACTGGTTCTTTCTTAAAATATTAAGAACAATACAAAAAACAAGAAAATATTAAGATAACAACCATTTCTTTGAATAGTGATCTTGGTATACGTAAGTCTCTCCATCTTTAAAAACAACTCAATACCCTTGTCCTCAAGTCACCCTTTAGGTATTGTTCTATTTTCCCCTTTCACAGGAAAACTTCTTTAAGAAGTATTTCCCCCTTGCCTCATTCTCTGTGCATTCCCCAACCCATTACAATCTGGAAACCACCCCCAAGAATTTCCTCAAACTATTGTTAAATGCTTTGTTTCTAAATCCCTAATGAGTTTCTAATCCCTTATTTTACTTATAGGGTTTAATGCTAGTGACTAATTTCTCCTCTTTAAACACAATCTCCTTGCTTTAATGATATCACGCTCTGTCATTTTCTTTGTCTCTCTTTCTATTTCACAGCCATTTCCCTCAACATCAGTGTCTTCAGGGTTGTCTCTTGCCACATCCTGTATACAATCTTTTGAGGAGCATCATTTATAGCTTTAATTACCATCTATGTGCTTATTGCTTCGATTACCATCTCCATGTGAAAGAATCCACTCCAAGGAATAAATCCTCAAGAACTTTCATTTTTATAATCTCAGTCTATTTTTTATTTAAATGTAATTTAAATTTATTTTTGTAACCGAAGGATTGGTCTGTGCCAAATAAACTTCTCGACTCCTCTGCTTGGATGTCCCATGGCCATCTGAAAGGCGGCATATCCAAAACTGAATGGACCATCTCCTTCCTTCATTCTTTTAGCCAGACTTCCTAAATACTTCTCAGATACATGAACTTTTGTGTTTTATTTTCTAAAAGCATTATGCTTAGTCTGATTAAGGTAAACTAAAGAACTCCATAATTTCAGAACATCTGTGATTGAGTAAGGAAGTTATACTTCACAGGGCTATAAGAAACAATTAAATGGAGCTGACAATATACCTCTCGTAATTAAAACAGTTGAATGAACCACAGCTAAAATACGAAATTTCAAAAGCCTAACTCATTAGAAACAAATATTTTAAGCAAGTTAAGAACAAAAGGCATATCATCTTTATATTTATATTCCTAGCTCAAGCATTGTGAATTACAACACAGTTGCTGGCCAATTAATATTTCTTTAATGAATTATTAGGTTTGCTCATAAATACTTCAGAAAAGCAAGAAGCATTACAAAATTCTCACCAGTTCATTCACATGTGTTTGTGACTCTTTTACAACTTTTTCTATAACCGAATGGCTGCTGAAATAAGGATGTCAAAACTGTTTCTACTAGTTACTTGATGAAATTACGAATTTTCTTGGAACACAATAATATCAGGCATTAAAATGACTAGCCATGTTAACTTTGTATAAAAATGAAGTTCTATTCTACAGCCTTACTTTGTGAAATCAGCCACTATTCAATAAAATAGTTTTGACTGGCTCAACCTAGCTTATTGCTGTAAATGTAAAATGAGTGTTTTATACATCTTGATAATGACAACAGTTGACTCTTCCTTAACTACAACAAACTTTATCTTCATTTTCCTCAATGAAGTAATTTCCTCCCTGAGCAGTGAGTATAGACTAATGTGCTATAGAGCCTGGTTAAGTCCAGTTCATCTTTCAGTAATATTCTGGACTTAAATAGAAATGAAATTTTACTGTTGTCCTCTCCTCCTTTAATTATTAAATATGCAAATATAAGAAAAAGCATAAAAGCATAAGTGCACAATTTAATGAATTATAACAAAGTAAATATTTATGTAACCACCAACACATTACAAAATAGAACTATGCGAGCAACGTATCCAATTGTAACCCAGCCCCTGCCACTCAAAGAAATCAGTCTAGACATTTATGGTAAGAACTTTGTTGCTTTTCTTTATAGTTTTATCACCTGAAAATATATCACTAAGTAATTCAGTTTTGCCTGTGTGAACTTTATATAAATGGAATCATAGTATATATTTCTTTGGTGTGACTTCTTTCACTTAATATTAGGCTTTTAATTAAGATTTCTCCATGCTGTGCAGAAGCTTTTGATTTTAATTAGGTCCCATTTGTTTATTTTTGCTTTTATTTCCAATATTCTGGGAGGTGGGTCTTGGAGGATCCTGCTGTGATTTATGTCGGAGAGTGTTTTTCCTACATTCTCCTCTAGGAGTTTTATAGAATCTGGTCTTACATTTAGCTCTCTAATCCATTTTGAGTTTATTTTGGTGTATGGTGTTAGGAAGTGTTCTAGTTTCTTTCTTTTACAAGTGGCTGACCAGTTTTCCCAGCACCACTTGTTAAAGAGACTGTCTTTTCTCCATTTTATATTCTTGCCTCCTTTGTCAAAGATAAGGTGTCCATAGGTGCGTGGATTTATCTCTGGGCTTTCTATTTTGTTCCATTGATCTATATTTCTGTCTTTATGCCACTACCATACTGTCTTGATGACTGTGGCTTTGTAGTAGAGCCTGAAGTCTGGCAGGTTAATTCCTCCAGTTCCATTCTTCTTCTTCAAGATTGCTTTGGCTATTCGAGGTTTTTTGTATTTCCATACAAATTGTGAGATTATTTGTTCTAGTTCTGTGAAAAATATCATTGGTTGCTTGATAGGGATTGCATTGAATGTATAAATTACTTTGGGTAGTATACTCATTGCAGCACTGTTTATAATAGCCAGGACATGGAAGCAACCTAGATGTCCATCTGCAGATGAATGAATAAGAAAGCTTTGGTACATACACACAATGGAGTATTTTTCAGCCATCAAAAAGAATGCATTTGAATCAGTTCTAATAAGGTGGTTGAAATTGGAGCCTATTATACAGAGTGAAGTAAGCCAGAAAGAAAAACATCAATACAGTATACTAACGCATATATATGGAATTTAGAAAGATGGTAACCTTAACCCTGTATATGAGACTGCAAAAGAGACATAGGTCTATAGAACAGTCTTTGGGACTCTGTGGGAGAGGGTGAAGGTGGGATGATTGGGGAGAATGGCATTGTAGCATGTATATTATCATATGTGAAATGAATCACCAGTCCAGGTTCGACGCATGATACAGGATGCTTGGGGCTGGTGCACGGGGATGACCTGGAGGGAGGATATGGGGAAGAAGGAGGTGGAGGGGGGTTCAAGAAAGGGAACACATGTACACCTGGGGCAGATTCGTGTCAATGTATGGCAAAACCAACCAATATATTAATGTAAGGTAATTTGCCTCCAATAAAATAAATTAAAAAATTAAAAAAAAAAAGATTTCTCCATGATTCTAGATATCTTTAATTCATTTGTTTTAATTGCTGTCAATCATCTACTGTATGAATACACCTTAATTTACTTTTCTATTCCATTGGTGATGAACATTTGGATTAGTTATAGTTTTTGGTTATCATGAATAAGGATGCTATGGCATTTGTGCATAGCTATACTAGTATATCTAAGCATGTCTTTTGGTAGGGTATACAATTAGAAGTGAATGCTGGGTCTGAAAAAATATATATCCTCAAATTTACTACAATGAAAATGAATTTTTCATTAGTTATACTAGTTTAACTGGTTTTCAAAAATAATTTCTTAAATTCTGAAGGTAAATTCCATCTCTTATTACATATATCACATGGAAACAAGTAAATAGTCTGACAAAATAATTCAAAATAAAATGTAAAATAAAGTATTAATGCCTAAAAGGGATGAACAAATATTGGTACTTTTATTCCTGATGAAAATACATATTTTTTCTCATAGAAATGATAAGAATGCATCAACCACATTTATCTAAATTCTTAAGAGTGCAGACAGAAATACATAGATCTTATGGAGATTCAAAAGTGGAGTACAATGCTTAGACTTTCTTTTTATGGAACTCACATTTCTCACACAGTATTACAAAGCTTGAAAATCTTGCTCAACATGCAATTAAACAACCATTCTGTGGGTTCATTAAAGAGCTTGCTCTTAAAATATAACTTCCACATTTATATTTATACAATTTTGACCATGAGAAGGAGCTTTACACTGAAAAGATAAATCAAATCAGTACTTTCTTTGACCTGGGAACTACTGACCGATTCTTCTGAAATTGAAAAAAAAAAAAAATTCCCCATGTTTTGACTTACCGTGAAACAAAATCCCTTAAGCTACATCAGAATTTTTGGAACGAGCATATGAGAGATTTTTTAGAAAGTATGTATGATGACACTAAAGATGTCACTGAGAACAAAGCAGAGTTCATCTCTACTGTTACACAGCTTAGCATCTAAAGGGAAATGCAGAGAGTAAAGAAGCTGAGAAATTATGGCAGTGTAAAAAGGCACATTAAAGAGGGCACTTGAGCAAGTAAGACCTCAAGGATAAAAAAGTCACGACAAGAGAGAAAGAAGAGATGAATTCTTGGACAAGGAACAAAAGCTCAGAAATGAGAAAAGAACTATAGTAGGATCAGAAAATAACATAGGTTCTTTGAAGTCAAGCAGACACAGGATGAACTCTCAAGTTTTCTAATTAATAGCTGTGTGACTTTTGTTGTCACTTACCCTCTCTACTTCTCACTATAAAAAGGGGATAATAAGAATGAATACAATTTTTGCAAAGACCAGCTAAGATAATGTTTATAGCAAAGTATACATTAAAAATTCCTCCATAAAGGTAGGTAGAAACTTTTATAGTAGAGTCAAGCGTTTTGGAGTTGGGAAAGGGTTCATATGAGGCAAAAATATGGACAAAGAAGGAGTCATCAGAAGTAGACATCAGGCCAGTCATGGGCCATATTAAAGATGCTCAGACTGTGATAGAAATGGTTGGAAGGGCAAATGCAGAAAGACCAGTGAGGACCTAACTGAAGTTAGTGGCAGTGGAAATGATGGGAACTCGGTGTTAAAAGATATTTAATGACGGTATGGAAGATAAGAGAACTAAAATGCTTCTTCTACACCTAAATAATAATTGTGTGTGTTTCTATCTATCTGTACTTTTTCTTTAATAAATGAAGTAGTTTTTAAGGAATAAAAGGAAATACAAATCCTATGGGGCCAGAAATGAAGCATGAGCATGAATCCAAAGGAGTTAATGAGCACCGAGGGTAACCGCTGCCCTGGTATATCTACTGATCGCGAGTAGCCTACATCTAGGTTTTCATGACTGGACTGTATGGGGGACAATAGACAAAGCTGTGCTCTGTACTCACTTCTCAATGACCTCTGCGTGGAGCCTGCATTCATAAAGAGCTAGTTAAAGCCAAGGATGCTCTAGAAAACAATGCCATACAATATTTATGTCAGACAAGTAGTTTTTAAGGCAAAAATTCTATTACTAGAGATGAAGAAGGTAGCAATATAATGATAAATGTTTCACCAGAAATATACAATAACTTTCAAACTTATAAAGCACTTTTTAATATAGCTTCAGAATATGTGAAGTGAAAGTCTGACATCAAAACGAGATATTTTATCACAGTCCCCTTAAAAATTATTAGATCAAGATAAAAGAGTAAGAGTATAAAAGATTCTAATAATGTGATTAAACTAGATTTCGTTTTAAAAATAAAACATATGTGTAAAGCACAAGTAAAGAAGTTGTTTCATAAAGTCTTGAAAAATTCCAAAGAACATGCACTGACCAAAATTGCTTCATAGTCGATTACTTAACATCTAAATTGGCAAAATTTAAATATACTTAGAAATTAACAAAAACCAAAAAAATGTTTTAAAAAATATGAAGTCATATATGACATAACTAATAGGTCAAGGCAGATTTTGTAATAGAAAATATTTAAGTGACCAATAATAAAGAATATTTCAAATCTTGTGGGATGAATAAAAATTCTCAAAAGGAAATTATAGCATTAATATCTATCTCAGAATAAAGGTTGAAAATTAATTACTTATCAAATTTAAGTTAGCAAAAAGCATAAAAAATGATAAAGTTAGAATTCCCTGGCAAACCACTGGTTAAGGCGCAGGTACAATCCCTGCTAACATCACACACATCACATCATACACAAAAACTAGTCCTATGTAGATTAAAACTCAAAAGCTGAACATTTAAAATTTTTATGAAAAATTATAGGATATCTTCATGACTTTTGGGGAGTGAATTGAGTCAGATACAAAATCACTTAATAAACCACAATGAGGTACCATTTCACACCAGTCAGAATGGCTGCTATCCAAACGTCTACAAGCAATAAATGCTGGAGAGGGTGTGGAGAAAAGGGAACCCTCTTACACTGTTGGTGGGAATGCAAACTAGTACAGCCACTATGGAGAACAGTGTGGAGATTCCTCAAAAAACTGGAAATAGAACTGCCATACGACCCAGCAATTGCACTCCTGGGCATACACACCGAGGAAACCAGAATTGAAAGAGACACATGTACTCCAATGTTCATCGCAGCACTGTTTATAATAGCCAGGACATGGAAGCAACCTAGATGTCCATCTGCAGACGAGTGGATAAGAAAGCTGTGGTACATTTACACAATGGAGTATTACTCAGCCATTAAAAAGAAGACATTTGAATCAGTTCTAATGAGGTGGATGAAACTGGAGCCTATTAATCAGAGTGAAGTAAGCCAGAAAGAAAAACACCAATACAGTATATTAACGCATATATATGGAATTTAGAAAGATGATAACGATAACCCTGTATCAGTTCAGTTCAGTTCAGTCACTCAGTCGTGTCCGACTCTTTGCGACCCCATGAATCACAGCACGCCAAGCCTCCCTGTCCATCACCAATTTCCGGAGTTCACTCAAACTCATGTCCATCGAGTTGGTGATTCCATCCATCCATCTCATTCTCTGTCGTCCCCTTCTCCTCCCACCCCCAATCCTTCCCAGCATCAGAGTCTTTTCCAGTGAGTCAACTCGTCACATGAGGTGGCCAAAGTATTGGAGTTTCAGCTTTAGCATCAGTCCTTCCAATGAACACCCAGGACTGATCTCCTCTAGAATGGACTGATTGGATCTCCTTGCAGTCCAATACAGTATACTAAGGCATATATATCGGAGAAGGCAATGGCAAGCCACTCCAGTACTCTTGCCTAGAAAATCCCATGGATGGAGGAGCCTGGTAGGTTGGAGTCCATGGGGTTGCTAAGGGTCGGACACGACTGAGCGACTTCACTTTCACTTTTCACTTTACACATTGGAGAAGGCAATGGCAACCCACTCCAGTGTTTTTGCCTGGGGAATCCCAGGGACGGGGGAGCCTGGTGGGCTGCCGTCTATGGGGTCACACAGAGTCGGACACAATTGAAGTGACTTAGCAGCAGCAGCAGCAGCAAGGCATATATATGGACTTTACAAAGATGATAACGCTAACCCTGTATAGGAGACAGCAAAAGAGACACAGATGTATAGAACAGTCTTGTGGACTCTGTGGGAGAGGACGAGGGTGGGATGATTTGGGAGAATGGCATTGAAACATGTATATTATCATATGTGAAATGAATCGCCAGTCCAAGTTTGATGCATGATACAAGATGCTTGGGGCTGGTGTACTGGGATGAACCAGAAGTATGGGATGGGGAGGGAGGTAGGAGCAGGGTTCAAGATGGGGAACACATGTACACCTGGGGTAGATTCATGTCAATATATGGCAAAAACAATACAATAATGTAAAGTAATTAGCCTCCAATTAAATAAATTAAAAATAAATAAATAAAATTAATAAAAAAGAAATTAATAATTACTTAATTTACATTAAAATCAAGAACTGTCGACCAAAGGGGTACAAATTCTGTTGCTTACAGATAAATTTCTTAAAAGCCACCAACTGAGAGAATAACTGAAAAATAATATCACAAATATACAGTATAAAATGCTTTGGTATAAAATTCACTAAGAAATGGCAAACAACCTAATAGAAAAATGGACAAAAAAGAACACAGAAGAGCCCAAAAGAAACTGAAATATATCCACTGACATTAAATTTTGGAAAAATGAAAATTAAACCACAGTGAAATGCTGTTTTACACCTACCAAACTGACAAAAATATCTTTAAAAATAAAATCATGGTCAGGATACAGAGCAACAGGAACCCTTAAAACACTTCATGAGGAACTTTAAATTTTTACCTATATACTGCAAAATAATTTGGCATTAACTATTAAACTTGGAAATTTGCATGTGTTACAATCCAGAAGTTCTATTTCTAGATATGGACTTTTAATAACATTCCTGTTATAGTAATACATTACTATATATATATATATCCTGTAATAAATATAGTTCAGTTCAGTTCAGTTCAGTTGCTCAGTCATGTCTGACTCTTCGCGACCCCGTGAATCACAGCACGCCAGGCCTCCCTGTCCATCACTAACTCCCAGAGTTCACTCAAACTCATATCCATCGAGTTGGTGATGCCATCTAGCCATCTCATTCTCTGTCGTCCCCGTCTCCTCCTGCCCCCAATCCCTCCCAGCATCAGTCTTTTCCAGTGAGTCAACTCGTCGCATGAGGTGGCCAAAGTATTGGAGTTTCAGTTTTAGCATCAGTCCTTGCAATGAACACCCAGGATTGATTTCCTTTAGAATGGACTGTTTGAATCTCCTTGCAGTCCAAGGGATTATCAAAAGTCTTCTCCAGCACCACAGTTCAAAAGCATCAGTTCTTCAGCGATCAGCTTTCTTCACAGTCCAACTCTCACATCCATACATGACCATGGGAAAAACCATAGCCTTGACTAGACAGACCTTGGTTGGCAAAGTAATGTCTCTGCTTTTTAATATGCTCTCTAGGTTGGTCATAACTTTCCTTCCAAGGAGTAAGCATCTTTTAATTTCATGGCTGCAATCAGCATCCGCAGTGATTTTGGAGCCCAAAAAAATAAAGTCTGACACTGCTTCCACTGTTTCCCCATCTATTTCCCATGATGTGATGGGACCAGATGCCATGATCTTTGTTTTCTGAATGTTGAGCTTCAAGTCAACCTTTTCACTCTCCTCTTTCACTTTCATCAAGAGGCTTTTGAGTTCCTCTTCACTTTCTGCCAAATAGATTACTATTATAGCATTATAATAGTAAAAGAAAAATTAAGACACAGATGACCATTGTTAGGTAAACATATAAATAAATTGTTATATATTTACAAAATGTATACAGGTTCTAACTTACCTATCCCTACTTGTAACACTATGGAAAGATCTGAAGGAATAGTGAAAAAAGCAGGCTGTTGAAGAAAGCATGTGTTAGAATATTGTTTTTATAGTGTTCAAAACCAGACAAATATAACTATTATTTTGTTAGAGGATGCATCTAAAGAAGAACAAGGCAATGATTAATATAAAATTTGGAATAGAAATTAGCTCTGGGGGAATGTGGAGAAAGTAGAATGTTCTCCAGGCAAGTACAAAGTTAAATCCATCAGAAAGTAATAGTAACATATTTCTTAATTTGAGTGATGGGCTCAGGGGTGTTAATTCTAAATATTGGTAAGCAGTATACCGGAGTGGGTAGCCTTTCCCTTCTCCAGGGGATCTTCCCAACCCAGGGATCAAACCCAGGTCTCCCACATTGCAGGCAGATTCTTTACCAGCTGAGCTGCAAGGGAAGCCCATGGAATAGTTAGTGTATGATAATTTATAAATAGTGAGGAAGAGGAAGGAGCATAGGAGTCCCACACTGGTGACCTGAGTCACTGAGTGGGTGATGCTGCTATTTAATGAGAGGAAGGAGAGAATCAGGCAAGAATGGGTGGGAGTGAGTGAGTAGGGAGAATGGAGATGAATCAATTTTTAACTGTTCAGATAAAGATAGCTGCACTACATCTTAGTAAAATATTGGGGATTGATTGTAAGGTAATCGATGTACATTGATTGTAATGTCATCAATTACAATATAATTGCAATTGTAATGCAGGATTGAATATGGAAAGAGAACTCTGGGCTTTAGTTAGGAGAAGGCAATGACAACCCACTCCAGTACTCTTGCCTGGAAAATCCCATAGACAGAGGAGCCTGGTGGGCTGCCATCTATGGGGTCACACAGAGTTGGACACGACTGAAGACTTAGCAGCAGCAGCAGCAGCAGGATTCTTTGCCGGAGAAGGCAATGGCAAGCCACTCCAGTACTCTTGCCTGGAAAATCCCATGGACGGAGGAGCCTGGTAGGCTGCAGTCCGTGGGGTCGCTAAGGGTTGGACACGACTGAATGACTTCACTTTCACTTTTCACTTTCACACATTGGAGAAGGAAATGGCAACCCACTCCAGTGTTCTTGCCTGGAGAATCCCAGGGATGGGGGAGCCTGGTGGGCTTCTGTCTATGGGGTCACGCAGAGTCGGACACGACTGAAGTGACGCAGCAGCAGCAGCAGGACTTTTGCATGCAGATTCTCTTTAAGGCCTTGGAATGGATGAAATAACTGGGGGTGGGTGTGGAGATTCAATGATAAAGGAGAAGGGGGACTGGTATAGACTTTTATAGATGTTGTAAATCTGAAGTCCTGGGGAACTCTCATCTCAGGAGGTAAAGGTTTAAAAATGTAAACTCTTCAACTGAAATATATCGGCAGGAAATGATGCAAGCCCTTCTTTGAGTCCCAGAATATGTAGGAAAATAATGCAGAGAGATGACCACAGTGCAGGAATCTATCATTTTTGGTCTTAGGATGGCTGCAGGAAAACTAAGTTCTCTCTAGTTGATGTGACCTTCTGACAAGTAGTAATCTGTCCATAAGTGTATTAAGACCAGAGCCTAGAGAATTTTTAAAAGTTCCATTCTCACTCTTCTGCTTGTCTTAAAGAAGCAGTGAGCTGCCTAAGGAGAGGCCCTGGCAGCACAAAGTACAGGCAGCTTGTAGGACCTGCAGGCCTTAGTCATACAGTCTCACGGAAATGCATTCTGCCCAGACCCGAATGAGTTTGATAATGGATTCCTCCCCAGTCAACCTTCCAGATGAGAACACAGCCCTGCTGACATCTTGATAGAAGTCATACAAAACCCAGAGCAGAAGAGCAAGTTAAGCTGAGTCCAAACTCCTGTCCCACAGAAACTGTGAGATGATGATAAAATATGTGTTTAAAGTGCTGAGTTTTTGGTAGTTTTCTAAGCATCAGTAGAACACATATACAGCATGGTATCTATATGTGTGTGTGTGTGATATTCATTAAGATCTATGTTGAACGTGGGGAAAACAGAAAATACGTCAGGTGTTATATAGGGACATTTTTCCTGAAAGTTTAATGGTTAGGAGGAACCATCTCTTTCCCCACAAAAACTGTATATATAAAAGTAAGAAGCCCTCATTTAGGTAAGGTGATTGACTCAGAAAGCTCAGTTTCTAGATGGGCAAAGGAAGAGTGCTGGGACTTTGCTAGCACATTATACCATTTAATTATCTAGTTTTTATTTTTGTTTGATCATTTTGGGGTTTCTGCCCCTAACTTGTGTCTCTCTTCTAAGATATGCATTCATAGCTTATAACAGCCAATGGCCAATGGCAGTGTACTCCTGGTTGAAACCGCACTTATAGTGAGTAATGTTTCTTCCCAGTTTAAATGGGAGAAACTTTAAAATGCTGTTAAGTCTGGTTAGATTAACAGAATTAATCACTTTTTATGTACCTATGACATTGATTGGTCACTTTTACAAACATTCAAATTAACAACCAAATAAGAAAACTTAGGGCAGCTTGGAGAAGTACACCAACAAACAAAAGTATTTGATAGTATTTTAAAGTATTTAATATTAAAAATAAGGAACTATTCACATCAGGCATGAAAAAAAACCATATAACCTAGACCTCACTAAACTTTAGTAAAAAGAAATTCTCTGAATGAAATATTGAACCTCTTTAAATGCCTTTCTTTTTCATGTGTCATTCATTGATACTATAAAGAACTCACTGAAGGTCAGCAATTCTCTCTGAGGTCTCCATAGTAACTGTGACCTTAGCCATATCTTTGATTTAGAACATCAGAATGTTATAATTAATATTAAACACATGAACACTAGATCAGGGCACTGGCACCATATTTGATGCAACATCAAAGTCACTTTCTTGTTTGCTTTTGTATGTTCGTATTGTTTCTGGCTTTTTCTATTTTACTTCTTCCCTCATAGGAGACAAGACTTGGAAATCTTTAAAAAATGACAATGGAGAATTTATCTAGAGTCTGAAATACACCAGAGCAGCTGGAGAAGAAGCTGATGTGATTCAAGAGGAAGACTCCAGAGCTGATCTTTACATTGTAGGAGCAGCTCTTTGTTGGAACCAGGATTCTTATAAAAATTAAGAGTGTGTGATGTGATCCTGAAAAGAAATTCTAATCATAAAGGTTAAGTCAGATGATTAGAAAGAAATGAGAATGGCAATATTCATTGGAAAAGTAGAAAAAAAGACCAACCACAGAAATGAATGGAAAAAGTTTATATTAGCAAATGAAGTTGAGAATTGCCCTAACAGCGTAACAGGTGGGGGAAACATCAGATCTTGAAAGGAACAGAATCCCTTTGAACTACTTATACTTGGTGACCTCAAAGGTTGGCAAATTCAGGAGACAGCCTCAGCTTTAACACAGCTGCTCTGTGGCATTATTAATGGCACAAAAATGGATCTGGGAATTGGTAAAATAGTAACAGCTAAACCAACAGTTAAAAAATAGAATGATGTCTCCAAGTCATGAAGCCTATCCATTATACAAGAAAGGTATCTTCTTGCTGGAAATGAAGAGAGGCAAGAATCTTCAGCCTTTATCAACCTCAACACTCTGTACTTTATTTCATTTTGATTTAAACCCAGCCTAGTTTGTGTCTATAACTTTTGATTTGAATACACTTTGGGAATTCAGTTCAGTTCTCCCTGAACTTTACCTGACAGTCACCCAAGGGGACTACCCTAAAAAGTGAAAAGGTAGGGTGGGCCTCTTAATGGCTCAAGCACTGAAAACCATTTTTCTCCCCAGTTGTTTGTTATTTATAATTATGAAAGTGAAAGTGTTAGTCATTCAGTCATGTCAGACTCTTTGTGACCTCATGGACTGTAGCCCACCAGGCTCCTCTGTCCATGGGATTCTCCAGGCAAGAATACTGGAGTGGGTTGACATTCCCTTCTCCAAGGGATCTTCCCAACAGAGATATCTAAGCCTGATCTCCTTAATTGTAGCTGGATTCTTTACCATCTGAGCTACCTAGATGCCATTTATAATTATATCATATGAATACTGGGCCCTCAGGGAAAAAGTGGGAAGAATACATAGCTTTTCCAATGGTACTCGCTGAGTAGTTTCTTTATTCTTCAAAAAATAATGGGCTCAGGAAAATTATTCTGGAGATTAGTGCATCTCAAGCCTTGGTGTATTTAATAGTGGGGGAGATTTTTAGAGCAAAGACTTCACCCTTGTGCCAAGAGTCTCTTGCCAGAGATCATCAGTGATGACTTTTTTCCTTATTTACCCACACCAGTCAAACCCTTGGTGAAAGCCTTGGTGAGAGAAAATTAGGTCTGTGGGAAATTCTGTATCTCTCACTTTTTCCAAACACAACTCAGTAGATGCTAAAAGGCAGTATTGTTATGGATCACTGCATTGACTTTATTAACATTTCTGTTTAAAACCTTTCATAGGATTGATTAGTATCTTTCTGATAGTCTGTCTAGTCAAGGCTATGGTTTTTCCCGTGGTCATGTATGGATGTGAGAGTTGGACTGTGAAGAAAGCTGATCATCGAAGAATTGATGCTTTTGAACTGTGGTGCTGGAGAAGACTCTTGAGAGTCCCTTGGACTGCAAGGAGATCCAACCAGTCCATTCTAAAGGAGATCAATCCTGGGTGTTCATTGGAAGGACTGATGCTAAAGCTGAAACTCCAATACTTTGGCCACCTCATGTGACGAGTTGACTCACTGGAAAAGAGTCTGATGCTGGGAGGGATTAGGGGTGGGAGGAGAAGGGGACGACCGAGAATGAGATGGCTGGATGGCATCACCGACTCGATGGACATGAGTTTGAGTGAACTCCGGGAGTTGGTGATGAACAGGGAGGCCTGGCGTGCTGTGATTCATGGGGTCGCAAGGAGTCGGACAGGACTGAGCGACTGAACTGAACTGATAGAGGCTTAAGATTATAAAACTTTGATAAGATTGCTTATCTTTATGTTCCTTTAAGTGCTTTCCTAGCAGGAGGGTGAGCTAATTTTCTTCAAAATTTCCCCATGTTTCTGAGGGAACAAAAAGGAGTACTGATACTTATTGGAAACCTACCATATGCCAGGCATAGTACTATTCCTCTTTTAAGTGGTCTTATTTAATCCTTATAATAGCCCTCATGATATAGCACTGTTCTCATTCTCATTTTATAAATCATGTAATTAAATACAGAGAAATTGAGTCACTTAATAAAATTACATGGCTCCAAAGCAAATAAACTGAGATTTGAATCTTATTTCTTACTATTTCGCTATACAACTTGTCCCATTTTCTGAATTGCTTTAAATTACAAATCACCCTAGGGTGATTACACTTATATTTCAAACATCTTTTCTATCTTAAAAGGTAAGAAATCTCCCAATTTATACCAAATAATCATTCTATCTGTTCCTAAACTCAGAGCCTGGAGAAATAAGTATTGCCTTTGCTCTTTTTTTCTCATATTGTTCATTGCTAATCTAGACAAATTAAAGTACAAATGAAAATGTCTCTGTTCACTATAAGAGCAGGTCAACAGTTCATTATTCAATGCTTTATAAGGGTTATCACTACCCTCCTTAATTTATTTAAAAGATCCTTTAGGAATAAAGAATACAAGGGGACTTTCTAAGACACTATTTCTTATGTTAAAGCTACATTTATTCTATTTAACAAAAAATACTTTTAAAAAAGCTCAATAAAAATCTGGCATCTTTCGACATAATATAATTATGAAGAAGACCTGTATGTTTCCCTTACTCTTGAAAAGGTCAGGAATTTCATCCCCATTATAAACTAATAAAGCCTTCTAGGAAGACTGAGAGTGACTTTTTTTTATATTCTCAGCTGCCTCCAGTTTGTAAATCTATTCATGCATTCAACAAAACGTCATTGCCTTCTTACTGTGTGTTCAGCTTAAAGAATACTTTGGTGAACAAACTGATTAAATGTTACCTCCATTTTCATGAACTCCAAAGGCATAAGGAATCATCACTCATTTTTCCTAAGTTTCTATGTTTATTGCAGTGATAAAAAGATAAAGCAGTCCTGTGAAAATTTTTAATTTAAATAGAAATGTTAATATAGCCAATGAACTGATCCATAACAATATTACCTTTTAGGATCATAAATGTATATGCTAACTGTGTGATTAAATCACAAACCTAAATTTTTACTACCATTTTTCTTTTCTCTAGGGTAGAGTTTCAAGCCTCACATAATAGTAATAATATTAAATCTAATAACATTCACAGGGAGAACAACCTGTTAGACATTCTATATAGTGCAGTTTCTACCCTTAACTTACTAATTAGAATAAATCTTTAGAAACTGAGGTAAATATAATTATATTGCTTATTTGTAGGTATCTTTAAGCGTATAGATTGTTTTTTTTAATCAAATAATTCAAAGTTAACTATCTCCTGTCCAAACTCTTGATTTGTCTCTTTGTCTCAAATAGTCACCGCTGCCTCCCTACCCCCCAAATACACCATTGTCTTTCACTCCTGAAAACAAAGAAAAAAAATGTCATTCTAGTCACCATTAATCAGATTGTCAGCTCATTTGGATAAAGACCTTATAAGGAATGCACTTGACAAAACTGTCAGGAATATACAATGGGGAGAGAATAGACTCTTCAATAAATGGTGCTGGGAAAACTGGTCAGCAGATGCAAAAGAATGAAACTGGACCACTATCTTACACCACACACAAAAATCAATTCAAAATGGTTTAAAAACTTGAACATAAGACCTGAAACCAGAAAACTCCTAGAAGAAAATGTAACTCCTTAACATCATTCTTGGCAATGATTTTTTTGTTTTTAATTTAATACCAAAGCAAAGGCAACAAATGCAAATATGAATAAACAGGACTACATCATACTATAAGGCTTCTGCAAAACACAGGAAACCATCAACAAAAAGAAAAGATAATCTACCAAATGGGAGAAAAATCTTTGCAAATCAAATATTTGATGAGGTTCAGTTCAGTTCAGTTCAGTTCAGTCGCTCAGTCGTGTCTGACTCTTTGTGAGCCCATGAATCACAGCACACCAGGCCTCCCTGTCCATCACCAACTCCCGGAGTTCACTCAAACTCACGTCCATCAAGTCGGTGATGCCATCCAGCCGTCTCATTCTCTGTCGTCCCCTTCTCTTTCCCCCAATCCCTCCCAGCATCAGAGTCTTTTCCAATGAGTCAAATCTTCACATGAAAAGGTATTACTATTCAAAATATATAAGAACTATTACAACTCAACAGAAAAGAAAATGTACAATCTGATTTTAAAATGGGTTATTATCAAAAAGACAAGACATAAGAAGTGTTGGTAAAAATGTGGAGAAAAAGCAACTCTTGTGCATTGTTGGTAGAAATCTAAATTGGTGCAGCCACTGTGGAAAATAGCATGAAGTCTCCTCCAAAATTGAAAATAGAACTGATCCATGAAAATAGAAATATGATCCAGCAATTCCACTTCTGAGTATTTATCCAAGGAAAATAAAATCATGAACTTGAAAAGATACCTTCACCCACATGTTCATCACAGTATTATTTGCAAATAGTCAAGACAAGCTAACAATCTAAGTGTCCTTCAGCGGTTTAATAGATAAAGAATATGTTGGGTCTATGTATAGTCCTACCTCCAAGATATTGCAGATTCTTTTCCAGACCACCACAGTAAAGCAAAGATCACAAAAAGCCACACGGATTTTTGTTTTTTAATTTCCCAGTGCATATAAAAGTTATGTTTACATGGATCAGTGGAACAGAATAGAGAAACCAGAAATTAACTCACAGAGTTGGTGATGCCATCCAGCCATCTCACTCTTGGTCGTCCCCTTCTCCCGCCCCTCTTTGATAAAGGAGGCAAGAATATAAAATGGAAAAAAAGTCTTTTCAGCAAGTGGTATCAGGAAAGTTGGATGTAAATCAATGAAGTTAGAACACACCCTCATAGCATGAACAAAAATAAAGACTTAAATATAAGACATGACAGCATAAAATTCGGAGAAGAGAACATAGACAAAACATTCTCTGACATAAATTGTACCAACATTTTCTTAGGTCAGTCTTACAAGGCAAAAGAAATCAAAGCAAAAATAAACAAATGGAACCTAATCAAACTTATAAGCTTTTACACAGCAAAAGAAACCACAAACAAAATGAAAAGACAGTCTACAGAATGAGAGAACATATTTGCAAATGATGAGATCAACAAGGGTTTAATTTTCAAAATATACAAATAGGTCAGACAACTCAACAATTAAAAAAAAAATGGGCAGAAAACCTAAGTAGACATTTCTCCAAAGAAGACATACAGAGGGCCAAGAGGCACATGAAAGGATGTTCATATTGCTAATTGTTAGAGAAATGCCAATTAAAACTATTATGTAAGGAGATAACACCTCACACTGGTCAGAATGACTGTCAAGATTTGAGTCTACAAATAACAAATGCTATAGAGGGTGTGAAGAAAAGGGAATCATCATACACTGTTGGTGGAAATATAAGTTTCCACCAACAAATATAAGGCTGCACTGTTGGTGCAGCCACTATGGAAAACAATATGGAGGTTCCTAATGAAACTAAAAATAGAGTTGCCATATGATCCAGTGATCTAACTCCTAGGCAAATATCCAGACAAAACTATAATTCAAAAAGATAAATGCAATTTTATGCCCATAGTAGCACTATTCACAATAGCCAGGACATGCATGTGTGCATCTCTGTGTGCTCAGTCATGTCTGACTCTGTGACCCCACAGACCACAGCCCTCTATGCTCCTCTGTCTACAGGATTTTCCAGGTAAGAATACTGGAAGCAACCTAAATGTCTACCTACAGATGATTGGATAAAGAACATGTGGTACATATATACAATGGAATACTACTTGGCCATAAAGTGGAAAAAGATGATGCCATCTGCAGCAAATGGATGAACCTAGAGATTATCACAGTAAGTCAGACAGGGAAAGACAAATATCAGATAATATCACTTACAAGTGGAATCTAAAATATGGCATCTGTGAAACAGAAACAGGTTCACAGACATAGAGAATAGACATGTGGTTGCCAGCGGGGACTATAAAGAAAGCTGAGCAGCGAAGAATTGATGCTTTTGAACTGTGGTGTTGGAGAAGACTCTTTTGAGAGTTTCTTGGACTGCAAGGAGATCCAACCAGTCAATCCTAAAGGAAATCAGTCCTCAATATTCATTGGAAGGACTGATGCTGAAGCTGAAACTCCAATACTTTGGCCACCTGATGCAAAGAACGGATTCATTTGAAAAGACCTTGATGCTGGGAAAGATTGAAGACGGGAGAAGGAGATGACAGAGGATGAGATGGTTGGATGGCATCACCGACTCAATGACATGAGTTTGAGCAAGCTCTGGGAGTTGGTGATGGACAGGGAGGCCTGGCGTGCTACAGTCCATGGAGTCACCAAGAGTCGGATATGACTGAGCGACTGAACTGAACTGAACTGACTGCCAAGGGGGAGGGAATGGAACAGGAATGGAGTGGGAATTTGGGGCTAGCAGATGCAAATGGTATATATAGAATGAATAAATAACAAGGTTCTACTGTATAGCACAGGAAACTATATACAATATCCTGTGAAAAACCATAATGGAAAGTAATATAAAAAGAATATATATAATGTATAACCAAATCACTTTTCTGTGCAGCAGAAATTAACACATTGTAAATTAACTACTTCAATAAAAAAGATTTTAAAAAATCATTATGCTGATTCCTTAAACTTATACAGTGCTGTATATCAATTATATTGCAATAACACTAGATGGAAAAAAATTAAAAAGTTATGTTTCCACTATACTGTAGTCTAAGTGTACAATAGCATTTTGCTTAAAAAGTACATTAATTAAAAAGTTGATTGCTAAAAAATGCTAACCACCATCTGAACCTCCAGTGAGCTGTAATATTTTTCTGGTTTGAAATATTTTGAGAAATACCAAAATGTGACAACAGAGACACAAAGTGAGCAAATGCTGTTGGAGTAACAGACTGGCTCAGCAATCACGTAGCTGCCAGGTATGTCTTACGGTGGAATATTATTTGATCATAAAAAGAAGGAAAGCCTGCCACTTGCAAAATGAATAGGCCTCATGGGCATTATGCTCAGTGAAATAAATCACTCAAAGTAAGGTAAATACTGTATGGTATCACTTGTGTGCAATCTGAAAAGAAAATCAAACTCAGATATAGAAATCAGGTTGGTGATTGCCAGAGGCAGGGGTGAAGGAGGTCACAAGTTACAAACTTCTGGTTATAAATAAGTCCTGATGATGTAATATACAGCATTGTGACTATAGTTAAAATACTGAAGTATATGTTTGAAAATTAGAAAAGAGTAAATCTTACATGTCCTCATCACAAAAAGAAAAAAACTGTAACTGATGGCTGTTAATAAACTTATTGTAGCATTCATTTCTTAATATATGCATATATCAAATCATTATGCCACACACCTAAAATGAATACAACGTTATATGTCAATTATAACTCAATAAAACTTCATTTGAGCTTGTAATGACTCTCCTAAAAAAAATAAACAGAACAAAGTAGGGACAGACAGATTAAAAGTAGGACATTCTGTAAGTATATTAAATATTATGGATATGTGAAAAATGAAATTTGATAAATATGTCCATTAAAATACTTATTAGGATTATAGGGTTTAAATAAGAACTACAAATAGATACATAAAGACTCTGGTTCTCTTAGACAAGATGAGAATCACTCATTTCCTTAAACCAGCTGCTGCTGCTGCTGCTGCTGCTGCTAAGTCACTTCAGTTGTGTCCGACTCTGTGTGACCCCATAGACAGAAGCCCACCAGGCTCCCCCATCCCTGGGATTCTCCAGGCAAGAACACTGGAGTGGGTTGCCATTTAAACCAGCTAGAGTAATGAAAAGAAAAATAAACTGAAATTGAACATTTTTATAAGTATAGAATTGACTCCATTTTCCATAACATTACACTGATTTCCATCATGTATCTTAATACAAGGGGTTTTGTCTACATTGAAATGGATGTGTCCTTGTTACTTATTACCTGTGAAGTAGGGCTACCTTTTTATTCTGCCCATGTTTTCAGAGAGGAAAGCAAATTTCTGCTCTACTTGCCCAGAAATGAAAAGTATAAGGATACTTTGAATTTCTCTCTTTCCATTTTTTCTCCCTTCTCCTGTGAAAGTGGAATGATTTACCTGAGCGAAAAGTTTGGGAGGAAAAAAGCTAAACGTGCTTGACTCTGGACATGGTGGCCTTTTTCATAGCCAAACTATCTGCCTGGTACGTGCATTCTTTTCTGCTCTTCATACTGTGGATAAACTCGCGAGAGCAGCTGTATCCCTGTTAAGGTATCTGTTCTTATCCAATCAAATCTGATTCATTTAGTTAACTCATTTGGTCACACATCAAAAGTCATTCTCTCTGATAAACTTTACTAGTAGTAAAGTTAGTATTTTGAGCTCTACTTGTCAGTTTTTGATTTTATACAAACTCAGAATGAAGAAACAAATATGGGTGCCATTTATTGGATCCCCGTGCCTGCGTGCTAAGTCGCTTCAGTCACGTCTGACTCTTTGCGACAGCTCCTCTGTCCATGTGATTCTCCAGGCAAGAATACTGGAGTGTATGCCATGCCCTTCTCCAGGGGATCTTCCTGATCCAGGGATCAAACCTGCATCTCTTACATCTCCTGCAATAGCAGGCAGATTTTTTGCCACTAGCGCCACCTGGGGTCACATTGGACCCCTAAAACTCTTAAACTATTTCAGTATTCAACTTCTTGTCTTTAGAACAGTCTATTTGTTTATAGAGAAATTCTGAATACTCTCAGGTAACTTCAAGCATAAACTTCAATAAATGGTCTGGGCTTAAGTAAAGGATGATAGAACTGTCCTATGTAAACATGAATTTCGTGTAAATTTCAAGAATATATAAGAGCCATGGATAAAATACAGAGAACAAGGAATTAATAGTTTTTAATATAATTTTCAATAAACTATCCAATTTATCAAAAATTGACATGTTAAGCATATGTACAATTAATCAGATTTTTGAAATTCATTAATCATTAAAGGACAAACACATGCAAGTTGTTAGTTGATTATTTAACCACAATTCACTTATTTCAGTTTTTGGTTATAAATCTTTTAAGTGTTTTACTATAATCATCATACTCTTAAAAGTCGTTTATCCTCCCACAACTTAAAAAATCATGTGTGTGCAATGTGTGTAATTTGTGTATACATACACATACAACATACATATGGACTGGAATTTACAATAGAATTATTCAAGGATTATTTGCTTTTGAGAAGATCTTTCCCTGGGGAAGCATGTTTTCTAGCATTTTTATTATTGAATAGGGTTTCTTTGGGTGACCTTAACTTTACACCCCCCTGGAAGCAGAACTATAAGCAAAGTAATCATACCCACACAACAAACATTTCCTTCCTCATCCTCCAAAACCTAGTGTTCCTCTTAGCCCTGAAGAATAAATTTTTTATTTCCATATACATATTTATTGACTAGAATTTTATATATACACAATACTTTTGGTTGTACACGCACATGTGCACAAGGATACACACATACAGACAAGGATACGTTTCTCCTTGTTTTCTGCTAAGTAGACATTTAAACACACACATGACTGTGAGGAAATGAATCTATTACATGCTGATAATTTGCATACAATAATTTTTTTTAAATGAAGTTTTATGTCAAGTTAGTTCTTAGTCCACTGGTCCTTGTTCCACTAAAAGTTTCAAACATATTAAAATGAAAATATGTTGTCTGAGCCTCAGAAGTCTTTTTTCTAGGCCATCCTCTCATCAAGTAGGTACCCTCTGAACATATACCTTCAAATCTGTTTACCTTTATGCCTGCTGGGTATCTACAACATGACTTAAAGGTAATATCCAAAATCAACGTGCCTTAAATGTAAATTTGGCATCTTTCCCCTCACACACGTTCACCTTCTTATGTTTTCTAAGAAAGGGCACCTCCAACCCAAACCAGAGATCTTGCTTTCATCCTAGTTACCTTCTTCTCTCTACTTCATTCTTTCCCTCATATCCAATTAGTCATCAAACTTTAATCCTGCTAAACATACTCTGTCTCCTTTTAGACCTGGAGTTCTAGATTTTGATAATGGTTTCTTCATTTAGTTCTACTGTGTTCTTCTAGAAACCCTTAATAATCCACTGTTGGTCCCCATGTCAAAATCATCTTTTTAACATGCAAAAAGTCCTTCATGGATCAGAAGGTGCAGGTGCTTGCATAACTCAATGAAATTATGAGCCACACTCTGCAAGCCCACCCAAGAGAGATGGTCACAGTGAAGAGTTCTCACAAAACGAATCAGACGTGACTTAGTGACTGAACAACAACATGCAAATATGATCATGTTGACCCCCAAAGAGTTATGTGGGTCATCCCATTACTGATGTCACCGTGGCATGGAAACGTCAGGTTATATAGTAACATAAGGACATGGAAACGCTTACCCTCTTACTGAGTACTCTTTAAATTATACCATAATACGACGTTCTAAAACAAGAGAAGAGTAGAATGATCAGTATGAAAGGCATTCCTACAATGCATGTTTCGTTTTAAGGCTGGAAACTAGATGCTGCGTTTTCTATTTAGTGGGAGGAAATAGTTGAGGCCCTCCTGAGTCAGCAATTGTGCAATACTGTCCTATTTCAGGCCCTGATTTCTACAACTAGATATAGTACTATAGTTTGCAAATCTTCACTTTACCAATTAACTGCCAATTTATTTGGAGAAGGAAATGGCAACCCACTCCAGTATTCTTGCCTTGAAAATTCCATGGACAGAGGAACCTGGTAGGCCACAGTCCATCGGGTCACGAAGAGTTGGACATGACTAAGTGACTTTCTTTCTTTCTTTCTTATTTAACATCACATAGCTTAGTCATTTCAACATAATTCCCGGAACAAGGAGGCCCAGGCTCCTTTGCACCTAAGGTTCTCTGTTTTCACTGAGAACTGAGCTTGCGTAATAGAAGGCACAAATGCTGAGGGACAGGCCTGCAACAACCACTTTTCCAACACAAAGCTGTTATCAGCAACAGAGGCAAGCAGAGGAAGCAAGTTTACAGGATCACACCAACATCCTAGGCCCCAGTCAGACCTCTGTGGTTTCAGAAATCTTCACATTCTGCCAACAGCAAAGCCTACATATCCTGTTTCCTGTTTTACTGTGGCCTTCTAGCTTATTCCTCAACTCCAATATCTGTCAGTTCCTTAGTCATCACTGAAGGTGAAAGTCAAATGTTCTCTGCTTTACCCTCTGATATGCTGATTCCCATTAAACTCACACCTTATTCCTTAGACATACTTCAACCACGCCTTTATTCTCTGCTCTTCCTCTGATCTTAGGATTTTTCTATGCCATCAAAGACTTTCCCATTATTTTGCCTTTGTAGGAACTTGGTTCCACCTTTGATTTTATTATATTCTTCATGACACGTCACTAAACAACTTTCAGTGAAAGGGGAGAAGGCAATGAACACCTTTTTTCTCACTGAAACTTTTATACCATTACTTCAAAGCATTTCTCAGAGCCTCTGTGTTCACCATTTGCCTTATGGTTTAACTCGCCACCCTATGCCTTTAAGACCCAGAAGCCAATCAGGTATAATGCTATGACTAACTTTTAGATAACAATAGATTCATGACATATTTACTTGACTATTTGAATATGTAAATGTTTTAATGTCTATATGCATTCCCTTTCCTAAAATAAATAGTATGAACAGGATTGGTTTTATAAAAATTAATGTATGTAGTAGGTAACCCACAACCTTTTTGTTATCCAGCAAAATGGATTATTTCTTTCCCATCATATCATTCCTGACATTTACCTGTAACCTCTAACCCTGGAATTCACTCTGCCCCTAACATCTACTTTATCCTTGAGGTGAGACCTAGATTTAAGTAGTGATTATTTAAAAGCAGGATCAGTCATATGTCAGGAAGGCCAACTAACAGGAACCAAAATGTGTGCATGTATGCCCAGAATCCATCTTATTCTTTATGGATGCACTTTTACTACATTCTGTAGCATTGAGTGACACTTTCTCTTGGATTTCCCTTGGTGAGAACTTTTTCTGATGTGTATTATTGGAATAAGCACTGCTTGCAGGAACAATGGATTTGTGAAGGGATTTGAAATTAGAAGGCCTGTGTTTGAATCCTCACTCTGCCACTTACCAGCTATGTGACACTGGTCTTCAAGTAGTAACAATGACAGGAGCAGCAGCAGTGCTGATAGCCCAGAGGCAGAAATTGGACCAGAAAGAAGCTTAAACCAGATCATTGCTGAACCCAACTTAAGTCCACCTCAGTCCTTATATGAGGTGTATGCACTCTGCCAAAGTTCTTACCCCCACATCACCCAGATCTTAAGGGAGGCATTCTTCAACAGCCTACAGCAGTGAGGACAATCTCCAACATGACACACTAGGAGCTCCTTATTCCATGCTAAAATTTGTTTATAAAAGCAATGTGCACACCACACACACGGAGATAAAGGAATGGAATAGGAGCCTAAGCATTGGACTCAATGTTAGGGTAGAAATCAAAGATTGGGTGACTGTCAAGGTTAACTTGAGACTATTTGTTTGAGGTCAAAAATGAAGTTAACATCAGGGAGAGCGCTCAAACTACTGCACAATTGTACTCATTTCACATTTGAGGAAGGCAAAGCTCAAAATCCTTCAAGCTTGGCTTCAATAGTACGAGAACTGAGAAATTCCAGATGTACAAGCTGGATTTAGAAAAGGCAGAGGAACCAGCGATCAAATTGCCAACATCTGCTGGATCATAGAAAAAGCAAGGGAATTCCAGAAAAAGATCTACTTCTGCTTCACTGACTATGCTAAAGCCTTTGACTATGTGGATTGCAACAAACTGTGGAAAATTCTTAAACAGATGGGAATATCAGACCACCTTACCTGCCTCCTGAGAGGCCTGTATGCAGGTCAAGAAGCAACAGAACTGAACATGGAACAAAGGACTGGTTCAAAATTGGGAAAGGTGTATGTCATGGCTGCATATTGCCACCCAGCTCATTTAATTTATATGCAGAATACATCATGTGAAATGCTGGGCTGGATGAAACTCAACCTGGAATCAAGATTACTGGGAGAAATATCAACAGCCTCAGACGTGCAGATGACACCACCCTAATGGCAGAAAGCAAAGAGGAACTAAACAGCCTCTTGATGAAACTGAAAGAGGAGAGTGAAAAAGCTGGCTTAAAACTCAAAATTCAAAAAACTAAGATCAGAGTACTTGGTCTCATCAGTTCAGTTCAGTTCAGTCGCTCAGTCATGTCCGACTCTTTGTGACCCCTGAAAGGAGATCCAACCAGTCCATTCTAAAGGAGATCAATCCGGGGTGTTCATTGGAAGGACTGATGCTAAAGCTGAAACTGCAATACTTTGGCCACCTCATGTGACGAGTTGACTCACTGGAAAAGACTCTGATGCTGGGAAAGGTTGGGGGCGGGAGGAGAAGGGGACGACGGAGAATGAGATGGCTGGATGGCATCACCGACTCTGTGGACATGAGTTTGAGTGAACTCCGGGAGTTGGTGATGGACAGGGAGGCCTGGCGTGCTGTGATTCATGGGGTCGCGGAGAGTCGGACATGACTAAGTGACTGAACTGAACTGAAGTGAACTGAATAACAGCATGCCAGGCCTCCCTGTCCATCACCAACTCCTGGAGTTCACTCAAACCCACCCTCATCGAGTCGGTGATGCTATCCAGCCATCTCATTCTCTGTCATCCCTTTCTCCTCCTGCCCCCAATCCCTGCCAGCATCAGAGTCTTTTTCAGTGAGTCAACTCTTTGAATGAGGTGGACAAAGTATTGGAGCTTCAGCTTTAGCATCAGTCTTTCCAATGAACACCCAGGATTGATCTCCTTTAGAATGGACTGGTTGGATCTCCTTGCAGTCCAAGGGACTCTCAAGAGTCTTCTCCAATACCACAGTTCAAAAGCATCAATTCTTTGGCGATCAGCTTTCTTCACAGTCCAACTCTCACATCCATACCTGACCACTGGAAAAACCATAGCCTTGACTAGACGGACCTTGGTTGGCAAAGTAATGTCTCTGCTTTTTAATATGCTCTCTAGGTTGGTCATAACTTTCCTTCCAAGGAGTAAGCGTCTTTTAATTTCATGGCTGCAATCAGCATCTGCAGTGATTTTGGAGCCCAAAATAATAAAGTCTGACACTGTTTCCACTGTTTTTCCATCTATTTCCCAGGAAGTGATGGGACCAGATGCCATGATCTTAGTTTTCTGAATGTTGAGCTTCAAGCCAACTTTTACACTCTCCTCTTTCACTTTCATCAAGAGGCTTTTGAGTTCCTCTTCACTTTCTGCCATAAGGGTGGTGTCATCCGCATATCTGAGGTTATTGATATTTCTCCGGGCAATCTTGATTCCAGTTTGTGCTTCTTCCAGGCCAGCGTTCCTCATGATGTACTCTGCATAGAAGTTAAATAAGCAGAGTGACAATATACAACCTTGACGTAGTCCTTTTCCTATTTGGAACCAGTCTGTTGTTCCATGTCCAGCAAGGTCGGATGCTGCAAAGGGCAATATTGCATAGGAACCTGGTCTCATCACTTCATGGCAAATAGATGGGGAAACAATGGAAACAATGACAGACTTTATTTTCTTGGGCTCCAAAACAGCTGTGGACAGTGACTACAGCCATGAAATTAAGAAACACTTGCTCCTTGGAGGAAAAGCTATGACAAACCTAGACGGCCTATTAAAAAGCAGAGACATTACTTTGCTGATGAAGGTCTGGATAGTCAAAGCTTTGGTTTTTCCAGTAGTCATGGGTGTGAGAGCTAGACCATAAAGAAGGCTGAGCACAGAAGAATTGAGGATTCGAACTGTGGTGTTGGAGAAGACTCTTGAGAGTCCTTTGGACAGCAAGGAAATCAAACCAGTCAATTCTAAAGGAAATCAGTCCTGAATATTCATTAGAAGGACTGATGCTAAAGCTGAAACTCTAGTACTTTGGCCACCTGAAGTGAAGAACCGAATCACTGGAAAAGACCCTGATGCTGGGAAAGTTTGAGTGCAGAATGAGAAGGGGGCAACAGAGGATAAGATGGTTGGATGGCATCATCAACTCAGTGGACATGAGTTTGAGCAAATTCCAGGATATAGTGAAGGACATGGAAGCCTGGCATGCTGCAGTCCATGGAGTCTCAACGAGTTGGACAGGACTGAGTGACTGAACAACAATCAGAGAATCTGAGGCTCAGTGATGGGATAAACACCACCCAAAACATTGAATTCATTACTTACTAATGCAAAAACTGTAAAACCCTATTTATTATTTTCTGATCACAAATTGCCTATAATCTTAAAATGGTCTCCTTAATCATTTCTACTTTAAATATTTACTCATTATCTCTACCACACCAGCTTTTCTCTCTCTCTAGTCTTCAATGACATGTCACTGGCCACTTCCTTCAACATGACTTTCAAGTTCCTAAGCACTGCTGCAGAAGGTTGTGAATCCAGCATTAACTATGTCTACTACATACATGTATCCTTAAGCCCCCTGCAGAGGAGCCTGTAGCTCACAAAACCTCCTATTGCACTTTATGTGACTCTTCCTTGTCACACTGCCATTCAGCGTTTTCCTGTTTTCTAACATGCTTATGCCCCAAAGCCATACTGCACCCCCTTCCCTTTGTTCTACAATTAGACTCACTTCTTTATTGTGATCAGAGTTAGCTTCTGTGAGCTCCTTCAACATTCATTCTCTCCATGTCAGATATCTTTTTCACTCATCCAGTTCTCCTTCCTTCTCTCTGCAGACAAAGGGTACTCTTATCCTTTCCAATATCATACCTTGTGTACTAACTTCCATCCCTTCCTATCAATTTCAGCACCGATTGCTCAACTGGTCTTCACCTACAGTTACAACATTTCCATTGACATTTGTTTATACACCAACAAAAAATTAAATAAGTAAATATATTGAAAAGTCTTGAATGTGTGTGTATATGAATGAACGAATAAATAGCTTCTCTGTCCCCTCAGTATCAGTTGTTTGTGGGCCTGAGATATTTTATGAACACCACAATAGCATGTTCTATTCCCAGCTGGCTGATCTCCTTGCATTGCAACTTCCAATTCCAGTATTACACCTGTGAAGTGTGGGCATCAGTCATCAAATGGTGATGGCTTATTGGTTCTGCCGTTTACTCCTTGGTTACATTTCTGAACTGGACACTAAGGTCAAACACTGAACTGTAGGCAATGAGCGCTGACTTGGATGAGACATTTCATCCACTGCAGAAGTTTGAGGGTGGGGTTATGGATTTCTCTGAGGCTTAAGCAATGGCCATATTAAGCCGTGTTCATTTTATGGGCTGGTTTTATCACGTCTTTTGTAATTTTCAAGGAAGTTGGAGCTGGGGTTTGTGAATTTTTGAAACCCATCTATGGTTTAAACAAATGTGGTTGTATTGACTACATTAATGAGATTTTCTTGAAATGTTTTGAAAAAGATTCTATTTCTTAATAGTTTTGTTTAACTGTGCAGTGCTGTGCCTAGATGCTCAGTTGTGTCCAACTCTCTGTGATCCCACGGAGTGTAGTCCGCCACGCTTGTCTGTCCATGGGATTCTCCAGGCAAGAATACTGGAGTGGGTTGCCTTGCCCTCCTCCAGGGGATCTTCCCAGCCAAGGGATGGAACCCAGATCTCCCACATTGCAGGCAGATTCTTACATTCTGAGCCACCAGGGAAGCCCAAGAATACTGGAGTGGATAGCCTATCCCTTCTGCCTGAGAAGGGATTCCCAGCCCAGGAATCTAACTGGGGTATCCTGCGTTGCAGATGGATTCTTTACCAGCCGAGCTACCAGGGAAGCCCTTTGTACACATAGATTGTTTGGAAAGAGGATTTTGAAAAATGAAGAAAGCCAATAATCTATTTTATAATTTAAGTCTTATTCAAGCATAGGTATTGTGTTTTATATGTATTTAATTTAAACAGTCATAAAGTGCTGGAATTATCTATGATACTGATTTATAGTCTAACACTGGGAATAAAACAAGATTATTTTTCTTTCTTTTGCAGAGAGCAAAAGGTTTCAGAATCGAGTTTGACTTCAAGCAGCAGCAAAGGCTTGCTGACAAGATATTTTGGAACAACTTGCTATTAGGAAGGAAGTATGAGTGGGAGGATGAGAAACAGCTCATGCCCATATGACACATACAAGTTGTGAATGTGTTAGAAGTCCATGATGTAGAACATAAAAGGGTGTAGCAATTTATCTCAGTGACACAGAGGACCTTATTCTAATCTTTTGTTTTCACAGCTCTGTTTTCAATTAGATTTTCTCTCTCTCTCCCTCTCCTGTTCTCATTTACCTCAATCAGGTCATACATTGATGGTTATAAACATTACAATTTATAACATCACGAGAAAATGCAGAACCTATCAAAATATCTTGAAGAAACTGCATGGACTTTCATGTGAAAGCTATTTGCCCTTGTTATTCTATGGCAAAATTGTTGCTATGTGAGACATATCAGTGAATTTTATCCTTTTTTTTCATTTAGTAATAATTTATGCTTTTAGAGTTTCTTCAGGTAAAACTGTCACAAGGCTTTATATGCAAGCTTCTCCACATCCCCCAGAAATTGGTAGTAAACACAACACTGTCAAATTATTAGCCTAGAACACAACATGATCCAGTCATTCTTTCCCACAGGGTAGTTTACATGCACATTGGAATCCATCCCATAATTTGTTCAACAATCATTGAGCTTCTATAATTTTCCAAACACTTTGATTAACATGTGCTTGAGGAATTTGTGAGAATCTCTATTCCTGCTCTTGAGGACTTTGGAGTCTACTCTGGGCCAAGAGTCTCTATAATCCCAGTTTTATCTCAGCTATATCTCCTACACATAAACTTCTTTATATCCTCTAGCAAAGAGGCTCTTTCCTTAGTTCCTTGTAATACGCTGGATTTTCATATGGAGCAAAGTTCTGTCAGTCTTCTCTAACAGTAATAATATTTACTTATACACGTCACCAGAATAGCTTGTAAAACTTTGAGTTCTCTGAAGGCAGGGACAATACCTTATATGTCATTTTCTCTTCTGAAATATATTTCTTAGTACCTTAACCTTTGTAAGGTAATAAGAAATATTTTATACCCATTAGCGCAAGGCAGTTTATAGGGAATGCCACATGGATGGAACAGATGATTAAGATTTATGGGTTATAAAGAAGTCACAAAGATGATGTAGGGGGTGTGTGTGTGTGTATATACACACACGAACACACCTGTCTGTGTAGTTAGCTTGCAGATCGTCATAGCAAGGTGGCCTTAAGATATATGTGGTATCAGGAACACGTCAGTGGACATTCCCATTCAGAAGTGGGGAATGAGAGGTAAGCAGTAGTCACCAGTCCACGGCGGTTCTGAAATCCAACCAGGACAGCAATGCCAGTTCCTTATCTAGGGTCCAGTCATGCTCCCTGGGAAATATTTCTTAGGGTTTTAAACTCTACTTTCCAGCCTACTTGATCCACTCTCGGTCTCATCCCTCCTTTCCACAGGAAATGCCCCCAGATTGCAGGTGTTTATATTTCTCAGGTTGCTCTTCACCCGTAGAAAGTTTGGGAAGGCCTATGACATTTTTATTTTGAACTTACTCCCTTCCTTTTAATTCAATTTGTCAGTCCTTCCACCAGTACAATAGCTTTCTTTCAGGAATGGTATTGATCTTTATACCTCCCACAGATTTCTTTGAAACAGGTCACATTGCTTGGGCTGAGAGTAGTCAGAAGAAAGGGTGAAGGGGTCTAGGAGGCAAATTTATTAGCTTTTTTTATATTTTGGTCTAGTGAAGAGGGTCTGTGAGGTGTACTATTAAATCAGCCTTTAGTCTCAACAGAGTTAAAGGTTCATTCTCAAATCCATCTTTAAACTAAGCTGATATTCCACTAGTAGGTCTCTGGATTTGGTCAGTATCTTGAGTCCTTCTCTTACTTTGTGAACCATATTCCACATAGTTAACAGTCCCTAACCCTCTATAATCCCTCTAAATTTGTGCTAAAATACTAAATACTTTCTTCTTATGTTTATCTTTTTTTTTTCCTCATATTTACCATATGTAGTTAGAGGAAGCCAGTTAGCACTTTCAACATTCTCCTCAGCCAGTTCAAAGAGTTCCTCAGGCACTCTTTCTATTACCACATTTCCACAGGCAAGGCTAATATTTCTGCCAATATATAACTTCAGCCCCTTTCCTCCAGCTTCCATTAGTTCCATTAATGTACGTTTCTATGTTGCCCTTCCCGTCTTTACTAACAGACTCCATAGGTCCTTACAGTTCTTTTCCATCACCAGTGTCAAAGTGATTGCCACTCATTTTAATTTGTATAACAAAGAATCGCAGTTCTGGTGCAAATAACTGTATCAGGCAATTAGGGGATGCAGAAATACCGTGTGGGTTAGGAAAAAAAGACACGCATAGCAGGAATTCGACTTCACAACTGTGAGAGAAACTGAGAATATAAAAGTCAAAAAAGGGGAGGCATAATACCAGAGAACACTAACTAGCCAGCTCCGACACAGGTTAATGAGTTGGTTACTATGTGGAAATCTGGAAGCTCTGAACATCCTTAAGAATCTGGGTCATGAAGGGAGGCAGGTGTAGAAGTCCGTGGAAGGTTATTGGTGCCTCATAACTGTTGTCTCTGCGAGTTCATAGAACAGCATGTGGTGGTGAGCCTGGGGTGCTGGTGGCCAGTGGGTATGTCAGTCAGCAAGGAGAGCTAGACATGGAGAGGGGAGAGGGGAAAGCTGGAGAGCACCTGCCGCTCTGGATCGGCCTCTCATTGCCTCTGATTGGCAATGACCATGAGGTGTAATGGCCACTTTGCTTCCACCTTCCAGTATGCACACAGCTTCACATTGGTCAGCTCGAACCCAGGACCATACAGAAAAGGAGCTGCTCACTCCAATACTTTGGCCACCTCATGGGACGAGTTGACTCACTGGAAAAGACTCTGATGCTGGGAGCGATTGGGGGTAGGAGGAGACGGGGACGACAGAGAATGAGATGGCTGGATGGCATCACTGACTCGATGGACATGAGTTTGAGTGAACTCCGGGAGTTGGTGATGGACAGGGAGGCCTGGCGTGCTGTGGTTCATGGGGTCGCTGAGTCGGACATGACTGAGCAACTGAACTGAACGGGACAGAGCGATGCTGATTGAAGAAAATGAGAACTTTGTAAAAACATGTAAAGCAGCAGAATAAAGTTACCCCGTATAATTCAGCTGTACTTGTGCCGTCTCTTCAGTCGGGTCCAACCCTGTGAGACCTTATGGACTGTAACCCTCCAGGCTCCTCTGTCCGTGGGATTCTCCAGGCAAGAATACTGGAGTGGGTTGTTATGCCTTCCTCCAGGCACATACTCAGTACTGAGAGGTAAATGCTACTAATATTAAACAGATTCTCACCGTTTTTTTTTGTCTTTTTTTCCTAAAGTATTTCAGAAAATAAAATAAATAAATAAAATTCCTGTTCGACTCTGTGGATCACAACAAACTGTGCAAGATTCTGAAAGAGAAAGAAATACCAGACCACCTTACCTTCCTCCTGTGAAACCTGTATGCAGGTCAAGAAGCAACAGTTAGAACCAAACATGGCTCAAAATTGGGAAAGGAATAAGTCAAGGCTGCATATTGTCACCCTGCTTATTTAACTTATATGCAGAGTACATCATGTGAAATGCCAGGCTGGATGAATCACAAGCTGGAATCACGATTACTAGGAGAAATATCAATAACTTAAGATATACAGGTGATACCATCCTTATGGCAGAAAGAGAAGAGGAACTAAAGAGCCTCTTGATGAAGGTGAAAGAGAAGAATGAAAAAGCTAGCTTAAAACATCAAAAAAACTAAGATCATGGCATCTGGTCCTATCACTTCATGGCAAATAGATCGGGGGGAAAAATGGAAACAGTGGCAGACTTAATTTTCTTGGGCTCCAAAATCACTGTGTATGGCGTCTGCAGGCAAGAAATTGAAATACACTTGTTCCTTGGAAGAAAAACTATGACAAACCCAGACAGTGTATTAAAAAGTAGAGACTTTACCAGCAAAGGTCCATATAGTCAGAGCAATGATTTTTCCAGTAGTCATGTATGAATGTGAGTTGGATCATAAAGAAGGCTGAGCATCGAAGAATTGATGCTTTTGAACTGTGGTGTTGGAGAAGACTCTTAAGAGTCCTTAGGACAGCAAGGAGATCAAATCAGTCAACCCTAAAGGAAATCAACCTTGAATAATCACTGGAAGGGCTGATGCTGAAACTGAAGCTCTAATACTTTGGCCGCCTTATGCAAAGAACCAACTAACTGGAAAAGACCCGGATCTTGGAAAAAACAGAAGGCAAGAGAAAAGAGGGATGACAGAGGATGGGATGGTTGGATGGCATCACCAACTCAATGGACATGAGCTTGAGCAAGTTCCAGGAGATGGTGAAGGACAGGGAAGACTGGCATGCTGCAGTCCATGGGGTTGCAAGAAGTTGGACACAATTGAGCAACTGTACAACAACAGCATCAGCAATTTTTTTATGAAGTATGAAGTAAAGTCACTCAGTTGTGTCCAACTCTTTGCAACCCCATGGACTATAACCCACCAGGCTCCTCCATCCATTGAATTTTCCAGGCAAGAGTACTGGAGTGGGTTGCCATTTCCTTCTCTAGGGGATCTTCCTGACCCAGGGATCAAACCCAGGTCTCTGCATTGCAGGCAGATGCTTTACCATCTGAGCCACCAGGGATGATTAAGAGCCTAGGTTTTGGGTTGCTTTGCTAAGTTTGAATACTAAAATGAAAGTGTTAGTCACTTAGTCATGTCCGACTCTGTGACACCATGGACCATAGCCCACAAGACTCCTCTGTCCATAGGATTCTCCAGACAAGAATATTGGAGTAGGTTGCCATTTCCTTCTTCATGGGATCTTCCTGACCCAGGGACTGAACCCGCGTCTTCTGCAATGCAGGTGAACTCTTTACCATCTTCACCACCAGGGAAGATCATAATACTAGATTCCTAACTAATAACTTTATCACCTTTGGGCAAAATAATGAATACTTGTTCCTGCTTATTTTATCTAAAAAGAGGATAAAAACAGTACCTACATATGATAAGTAGAATATGGCCTTTTAATGATGCCCATGTCCTAGTTCCTCAAACCTATGAATATGATAGATTTTATGGTAAAGGGGAATTAGTATTAAAGATGGAATTCAGTTTTCTAGTCAGCTGGCTATGAGATGGGGAGTTTATACTGAATTATACAGGTGGATTCCAATGTGACCACAGAAGATGTGATCAGTAGGAGAGGCAGGACAGAAAGAACAGGAGGATATGCTAGTCTGCTGCTGCTGCTGCTAAATCACTTCAGTCGTGTCCGACTCTGTGTGACCCCATAGACGGAAGCCCACCAGGCTCCCCCGTCCCTGGGATTCTCCAGGCAAGAACACTGGAGTGGGGTGCCATTTCCTTCTCCAATGTGTGAAAGTGAAAATTGAAAGTGAAGTCGCTCAGTCGTGTCCGACCCTTAGCGACCCCGCGGACTGCAGCCTACCAGGCTCCTAGTCTGAGAAGTTTGAAAAGACTCAACCTGACCTTCCTGTCTTTCAAGATGTAGAAATTGTGCCATGTGAGGAAGGAAGGCTAGAAAGCTTCTAGAAAAAGAAAGAAACAGATTATTCCCTAAAACCTCCAGAAGGAACATAGACCTGCCAGCATCTTGAGTTTAGCCCAGTGAGACCCAGTGAACTGTAAGAGGAGGAACACGTGTTCTTTTAAATCATGAAAGTTTTCGTAATTTGTTACAGCAGGAATAGGAAATTAATGCATGCATTCATGGTATTGTTGTGGGAACTAAATGAGATGATACATGTAGTCATGACTGAAATAGGTCCTTGCACACGGTAACTGTTCAGTAAATGTGATTTTCTAGAAAAAATATAACTATATATGTCATATATATGATTATAATTCAATGTTATATGTATACATAATCTCCTGTGGTTGCATAGTTAGGTTGTATTCAATTTCTTGTCATTAGAAAAATACTTCAATGGAAAAACTCTATGGAGACCTGTCTTGAAGCCTATTACAAACTAAGTGGCAAATACAATATTGGACACATAATAGGGGTCTCTACATATTTGTTAATAGATAAATTAAAAAATGATTGACATATTTGTGCCTATGTATTTTTTCACATTTGTCTTTTGTCTTTGGGCTAGATTCCCAGAAATGGAATTACTGGATCAAAATGAGCTGAACATTTTCATTCTCTTTATCCCTACTGCCAAATGGATTTTCAGAAAGGTTACACCAATTTACACTCCCACAGTATTGTATGAATGTGACTTTAAGGTCCTACCCATGCTCACACTGAGTATCCTACCTTTTAAAATTTCTGATAACCTTTTGCCTATTTTTATCACGACTTTAATTGAGTCTCTTGATTATCTGTAATGTTGAAAGGCTCATTAATGGTTATTTTATTTATTATTGGTCATTATCATAATTTCTGTTGTAAATTCTTTGATGGCTATTGTCAAATTACAAGTTATATTAAACATAAGGGAAGATAAGAAAGATATAGAAAATAATAAGCCCTCCTGAACCCACTGGCAAAATTTGACAGATGTTAGCAATTTTACAATATTCAGTTCAGTTCAGTTCAGTTCAGTCGCTCAGTCGTGTCCGACTCTCCGCGACCCCATGAATCACAGCACGCCAGGCCTCCCTGTCCATCACCAACTCCTGGAGTACACTCAAACTCATGTCCACAGAGTCGGTTTTAACTTCATTTATTGATTTATTTATTTTTGAAACAGAATTGTAGAACTCTGTTTGAAACACCTTCTTTCTCCTCTCTCCTCCATCCTCTTTCTAGGGAATACTTACTTGTGCATGTTCTTGTTTATGTTTTGTACTTTTACGTGTTCATACACAACTCATGGTGCACTCACTATTAGTATGAATGATTATGCGCTTCAAATTATATATTTGCTTTTCCAGATAGTATTTTCAGTCAGTATTATCCGTTATTAATCAATTAGTTCTTTGTGTCACTGGGTTTTAACTCTTCGCTTGTCAAATTTGTTGTACGCATTTTTCTGGTTAGTCATTTTAATCATATTTGTTTTTAAGTTGATTTTCTACTGATTACATTTCTTTCAAAGTCAGTTACTTCATTTACTTCATTTGATTTTTTATTGTGTAGAATTAATACGAAAATTATATGATTTTCATTCATATATTTGGTTTAATGGCAAAGCATCACAGTAGTAATTATTAACATTTTCTGATTTATAATTTCTAATCTTAGAATGAACTGCCATAAGTGTAGACTTGATGGCAGCTATTAAAATCTGTTATCATCTTATTATTTTAACATAGAATTTGCAAAATTTAAGATCTCTAAAGGTCTTATATCTTAATTCTCTCTTTTTACAATGTTATCTAATAGTGGAGGATGAAATGATAGTGATTTCATTAATTAAAATTTATCAAAAGAAAAATTCCAGAAATGATTTAATATTCATCCAATTTCAAGTAATACTGAGAACACAATTTTCTGAGGTATTAAAAGTAAACGAGTGAAACATGAGCTTTTCAGTGGTAAACTCCCCTGATTTTAATGGAAAGATGTTAGAATTCATTCAACATTGTTTAAGGGTGTGACATGCTTCTGAAAAATAAAAATGAATTTAATCAAACAGATGGCAGGTATAATAATATGGCTTCTTAATGTACACAGGCAAGAGATTATAAAAGGAAATATATTCCAGATTTGTGACTGAAAAATTAAGAAAATCTTTATGTTAAAAAATGGGATGGAATTATTACATAATTTATCAGTACTTCCACTAAACCTGTAACATATCATCAATGGGTAAAAATCTAGGAGCCACTTTCTATTAAGTTTTATTTCAGATGCAAATTACCACAAAAGAGAGGAAAAATGAACCAATACTTTGCTGTGGGCATTTGTGGGGAAAGAGATGACTTTCCCTGATTCCCAGAAAATATCTAAAAATATGACCATTTGTCAGACTAAAAGAATAAGCTGTAATTCTAAAATCTTTCAGTGGGAAGTGTGTTCAGTGTAAAGTAGCTATGTTTATGAATGTTCAGAAATCTACAGACAGGGCTACAGGGATAGATTTCCACATTTGAAAAATAGCAATTACCTAATATAAAAGTATTCAAAATTTTGAACTTATGCCCACAAAACAAAACAATAAAAAGCAGCTACATCTTATGTTTTAACTTTGACCAGTGATATAATAAAAGCAAAATGAAAGCTGAAGAATTAGCAGCTAGAAATTAGATTTAGCTGACATTACCATGTGGAAATATTTCATTTAAATATACATGAACCTTTAATACATTTCAATAAAACAGACACACAGGCACAATTAAGCCTACACTTATTAAGTAAATAATAATACAAGGAATTAAAATGTGCTTTAGTGAACTTTCTGTTAAGAAAGTACAACCACTTAACCTATTCATTCTGATTTTTTAAATCAGCACCCTTCAGTTTTCTCTCAGCCAGCTCTGCTGGAAACTGACAAAGAGACTAAACTTAGATTCTATTGCTGTCCTCCAAAATGGCTCATCAATTTAAAATACTTGGGCAAATAAAACTGATAAGTGGCTTTCTACATTGAAGCCACCTAAGAGCTTTGAAAATGTTATTATTTGTCTTTTACTCAACTATTCATGTAAATAAGAAAGGTCACAAATTTCGAAAGAGATAAGGTACTATTTGGGGAAACAATTTTAGTGAAAACATTAGAAGGTAGGCTATTTATAAGCTGTAACTTTCTATAATCTGGTGTAAATATATATTGGCAGTGGAGTAGCCAGACTTGAATCTGAAAACATGCTACTGCTATTCAGAAGGTTTTCCACTGTTTCATTATGATTTATTTACTGATTTATTTTTCTGTCAGGATTAACGTATATGGCAAGCTATATTTAGTAACCTGACCTAATGGCCTTGTTCATCCATTCTTTCCCAAAACCATCCTACTGGAGGGAACCTTTCTCAAGTGCCCTGGGAAGAAATCTCCTTGGGAAATTCTTCAGAAGGCTATTTAGAGAACACATGGTGATGGAAATAGTTTCTGGGGAGATGAAATGGCTCTTTTTGAGCGAAGGCCACTGTCTGGGCCTCCTTGCCAGATTCTTCTGTGGATATTTCGTTGCTCTTTAGCCTGATGGAACTTTATTGAAGTAATATTTTTTACAGAAAGAAATTTCACATTAAATATCCATTTATAGTACATGCGTGTTAATTCACTTCCGTTATATCTTTGCAACCTTTGCACCCCTATGGACTGTTCAAAGCCTGCCAGGCTCCTCTGTCCATGGGATTCTCCAGGCAAGAATACTGGAGTGGGTTGCCATGCCCTTCTCCAGGGGATTTTCCTGACCCAGGGATCGAACTTGTGTCTCTTAGTCTCCTGCACTGTCAGGCAGGGTTTTCACCACTAGCGCCACCTGGGAAACCCCTGTTTACAGTAAGGAGTATGGATAAAGAAGCCAGAAGGGGAAAACACAAGAGAAGGGATGGGAGGATGTGACTGGAATTCTAAATGTTCAGAAAGCATAAGAAATGTAGAGTTCTAGGAGCCACCAACTGGACACTGAGACAGATACTAGAGTATGTCTCTAGTACATTTTTTGCTAGCAGCTCTTGAATGGTAGAAAGATGACATATGTTAATAAGTGCATATTTTGGGTGAGATCTAGCCTATTTAGCAGAGATTGTAAAATAAGGGACTCTGAATTTTTAATTACACATATAACCTACATCTTATTAACTTCTAAATAGTTTTGTCTCTAACTCATTAGCAAATAAATTCCCCTAAGAGCAATACAGTTCTAAAGATATTGACTTAATATCCAAGGATGACATATTTTCATTTTGTCCAGTATTTTTCTTCTAGGTCCATAGGTAGCACTCCTACTGTGGCCAGACATTCGCGCTGTGACAGTCATGATCTTTTAAAATATTAGCTTACAATTTGGAGAGAAACTTTTAAATTGGGTCTCACCTAAAGTTTCCCACAGACATCCAGTTGTCCAGGTCTTGCAATTAATCATGAAAATAATGCGTAGAAAATGAATACAGTGCATAGACTAATGTGGAAGCTTCTACTACCTAGCCAATAAGAGCCTCAATTTCAAAATTGATGATGAGAAATATCTTGTTGATTGAGACTGATAATATTCAATTCAGGTCTTTCCATCAGGAAGGCAAAGATCCTCCAAGTCAAAAATTATCTACATAAAGAAAAGAAGGAGAGGCTCAAACGACAGGCTCAGCTCCTGACTAATTGCCATAAGAATACAATGTGTGGCTTTGCTGCTACAGAGCTAAATTGGCACACTGTACCTTCTTGTTGGAATTAAAAGATGGCTGGGGGGTAATACAAGAATACTCATAAAAAAAAGTTAGGAGGTAATCTCGTTATAAGTTTTCCAAACTTCCCTACTGAATGTTTGTTCCAAACTTTATTTAAATAGCATGTTACAGCGATACCTCATTTACATGGTATGTCAAAGTGTTATAATTTCCACATTTCTAGAATCCCAGGTCCAAGACAGCATTGCATAATGAAGGGAAAGGATACACGATTTCTAGGAATGAATTTCAGTGTAAATAATAATCAGTGATTCTATCAACCTTCCAAGGACAGTGAGGAATCTATGATGTATTGTTTATTATATGCTCTCTGCTTTTACCCTCTATGGATTTCGGCAATTTCTGTAAACATGGACAGGGGCTTCATTATACGGTGGAGTACTTTTTAATTCTTACTTTTTTTTTTTTTTTACATTTGTGTTCTATCACAAAATTCGTCTAAGCATAGAAATGGTTGTTTCTCATTGGGGAGTTTATCTGCCAAAATGTTATTGCTATAGGAAATGTATGTCACATTGGATTATCACTTGGCACTGCCATGCCAGAACAGAGTGAGCTTTAAACTTGGTTTGAAGAAATCTAATTAGTATCAACTGAAAAAGAAGATCCCTAAAGATATTTCTTTCTTACTTTTCCTAATATAAAAGGTGATTTATGACAAAACTGTTAATCTATAATCATTTTTGCTACTCAAAATCAAATTTGACATTTTCCGAACATATTATTCTTAGTAATAGGTAAATTTCCTTAAAGCAAACTTAAAAATATAGAAGTGGGGGAAATGAACAGAAAATATTATTCTGAGTGAAAACAGCTGTAAGAGAATTAGTGAGTGAAAATATTATAAGACTGTGAGGCATTTGTAACTGTATTCAGTACAGTTCTCCAGACAAATTTAGTGATGTTTAATTTATTCAATTAATAATAATTTATTGAGTAACTACTATGCTCCAGGTACTGTGTTAATGACGGAAAGGCAAAGACACCATGAAGACTGCAAAGACGTTAAATAAGACCTTATTATTGCCCTAACCCCCTCTATGATCCAATGTTTGGGCTGATACATATATGCATATATAAACATATATATATATATAAACTAGTTTCAATCTTCAACAAAATTCAGTAGATGTATATATGTTTTATTTGTAGACATACCTAGATATTTGCAAACATACACACATTTACACATGTATTAAAGTATATCTGTACACTTCTATTTGCACATATGCACAAGTAAAAGGATGAGATAAAACACACACAAAGTACTTGCGGTTCATTGGAATGTAACACATCTGAATGTTATTTGAACCACATAGAGCCTCCCTCAGATTTCTGAAAGTGTTATAAGAGACAAGAGGTGCGAAGCATTTAGCTCAGGATCTGTCATACAAAAACAGTGAGAAAGCTATAACTGTTATTTATTATTATTATTTTGTTTTATTGTGGGTGACTTCTTGGAGGAAGCAGTTGCAGAAGCAGATGTAGGTGAGAAGATATAGGGGAGAAGGAGAAAGTCATTCAAGAACAGATATGAACTTCAATTACCACAAAATAGTATTAATATATGCAAACTTACTATTCCATCTAAGATAGTAGAAAATTGTAAGAACAAAAAGAGGGCTTTTAAAATGTGTGTTTACACTGAAATAAAGATTTAAGCTTAGATGTATGTAAAATATACTAGAGAAATTAAAATATAATTAGTGAGGAAGACACATTATTTATTTACAAAGTTATATTGAAGAGGAAAAAAGAACAGGAACGTAAAGCATTATCCATAATTTCAAATTTGAAAGCTACATTTGTGTTTAAAAATACAAAAAATGTTTTGGCTATAAGCAGATTATAGAAGCAATTTGGCCAGTTATACACACACACACACACACACACATCCTAAAGTTTTCTGTTAATCTCTCTCTCTTTTCACTAATATCTTACATTTCTGCTTATTTATTTTTCATCTTTTGATCTGACTGGTCCATAATATAAATCTTATCCTTTGGGGAGATGTCTTTCAGATAGAAAGATGAGAATTTATATTTGAATTGAGTCTTTGTGATATGGGAATTTCACTTATACATTATCTTAAAGGCGTGAGTTGTACGCAGGGTCCTTTTGGAAAATTTCTATGAAAGTATTTCACAGAGTGAGCTTTGAAGGATTATAAATGCTTTGAGCATGACATCTGGGGGGTGGTATTTTGAGAACAGCAGGCTTCTGTAAAACATACACACACGTATTTGTAACTATTTATAACTACAATGTTATAGACAAAGTTAGGTGGGTGCTACTTAATACATATATAATACTTGAAAAATAGGAATGGATATATAGAAAAAGAGATGATAGAATAAAGTTAAGAAATGAAAATCCATTTCACACAAACTGCTCATTCATAAGCCCCGGCTACTTAGGGTTCCCTGTGTGTATAACTGCATTATCACTTCCTCTCTCTTATAGATCATTTATCTTCTACTTATTGAGTAAAAGTGAGTTAATGAATTTATTGAGTTGTAGTCTATTTTATAAGAGTAGACTTATGCTTGTTTTCATCCTTATATTATACCCTCCCCACTCCATAGCTCTCCATGTTGAATTCTTACTCTTTTTAATAATACCATCTCAAATGCCGACCCTGCCACAAAGTTTTCCTAACACTTCAGACTTTTTAGATTCTCATAATTTGCACAACATTTTGTTTGTACTTTCAGAATAATATGACTTGTCATGTCTTTTTGTGTGTGGGGCGTGTAAATATTTGTCTAGTTGCATTGAATTGATAGGCAACTTGTAAACTGATTGGTTTAACAAAACCTTTCTAAAGGTCCATCTGTCTGCTTATTTAACAGTATTTATACTTCATCCTCCTAATTCTAGTTACATGTATATAGATATAAATAAACTCATTTCTTCATGTATTCAAATTCCCAATATTTTATTAGTTTTTGATAAGTTACATCATTTAAAAAATTATGGTAAAAATTTCCTAACAGGCATCTAGCATTATTTAGCTGTACTCTATGCAACTATCATATTTTAAATGGTTTAATGATAGGAAGCACAAATCTTTCAAGTATTTTTATCAGCCTATTTATCAGTATTCTTTTTTTGATGTATAAACAATAAATAATATACAAATCAATGTATAGGCAATGTAAATATTACCATGTAAACCAACTAAGTATGTAAAACTTTAAAGCATAATAGTAATATAGTGAGGGGTTAAAACAATTCTATTGATTTTTATTTCTAACTCTTAATGCATCACTCGTCTTCCTTTCATGAGTCAATTTTCTTTACTACCCTTGCTCATTCAGGAAAAATGTTTTCTATCATAGTTCTATTAGTCTCACTAATAATTAAAACATATGTGAGTATCCTGATGCTTCGCTATAATGATAAGTCCAGAGTCAGTTGTCAATGGATATACCATTTGTGGGAAACTGCCTTATACTTTTGCTTTTCAAAAGTCAATTTGGTACCCTCCTCTGATTAAGAGTCCATGTTTCACTCAATCTAAAATTCTGGTCCATTACATAATTTTCAGAAGCTGGAAGAAAAGCATTTGCATCATTTCTGTTCCCAGATCTGTTCAATATATACTCCCAGTCTGTCATGCCTGAAATTAATTTTTTACAATCTGGATCTTTACTATATGCTAAAAATTCAGTACAAAAAAGGACCTCCTTCTGCAGAGAATATGTAAGCCAGAACACCATGTTCCATCGTTATAATGAAACACATAGTTCCTATCAAAAGGCAAATTTTTTGTTTCAAAATGTTTGAAGAGAATAATGCTTTAAAAGATTTCAAACGCTTATGCTTACTTTTGTGAAAGTGAAAAGATCTCTATCTCAAATATACTTTAGCTTGAATCATACAGTTTGTGTGTAAATTGAACAACTTTTTATTTATTTCAAGCTATTTCCCTCTCTGTATTTCATGCTTCTGAAATAGGAAAACAAAAGTTAATAATTAAAGAAATAGTTTCTCAGAATATTCAGAGTCAAGTGTATGACTATTAAAATGCGTACTGATTGTTAATATCAATCTATTAAACAAATGATAACAAACACTTCTGACTCATTAATCATAAAGTGTATCACACTCACAGCTAAAAGTCTTGTTTTCCCCAAAGTGTAAAATAAATTCTATAGATTTTTTTCGATGAGTAGTCCTAAAGAATAAATTTCAAATATAACAGAAAATATAACATTAGATACAAAGCAAACAAACAAAAATCCTTTGTATGATATTGGGAAAATTATTTATCTTTGAGAGTACGCTCATTCTTCTGTTAAATGGGGATAGGCAAATATGAAGCTATAATAAAGTAGTGCATATAATTGCTATAACAGAATCTGGATTAAATTCTGCCTTCTCTTATTTTTCCTCCTCTGGATCTCCTCTTCTACTCCTTCTCTTCATACTCCTCTTCCTCTCACTTTCCTTTCTCCTATTCCTTATAATTCTTTGATTTCAAAATAGAAAATTTTGAGGCTTCAGAAATGTACAGCATTCAACTTGGATCTAGGATTCAAACTGAGACCTATATCACACCAAAGTCATTCAGATCTAACATTATTCTCCTCTAATGCTTCCACCGATTTTTGCATAGTGTATTTGTCACAGACTGACTATAAGAACAAAACTTCCTTTTTTGGGGGGACAAATACTACATTTATGAAAATATATGCTTCATACTTTGGGGTATATATTGTTTGGTGCATGGGTGTTTGTTAATGTTTGGCCTTCATAATTTTTCAAACCTAAATAATTAATAATAGACTTCTTTAGTTGATAGTGTTTTTGCATTACTTTCTAATTGTTTGCTAATAATACTAATATCCATATGATGACTTTCTACAAAGTTTATTAATAAATGTGTGTCATTATTTTAAACTTCCTGGATTCTTTATGCTCTGAATCCACATCTTACATTTTCCCCCAATTCAGTGTGATTTTTTTTATTATTTGTATTTTATTTCCATTTATCTTTATATAAGTATTGCTGTTTGTCATTATTGCATATTTTATTAGTTAGGCTTAACTTATAATTCTTTATATAAGTATTGCTATTTGTCATTATTGCATATTTTTATTAGTTAGTCTTAACTTATAATTCCTTTTGATGTTTACATTATCTTGACTGAAGCATTGCATGAATATCCTTATTCCACAATTATGTATATTGATCTTAACTTTCATTGCATATAAGGAATACTTAGCTAGCTGGACAGCTACATGTAAATTCATTAAATTAGAACACTCTCTCGTAAAATATACAGAAATAAACTCAAAATAGTTCAAAGACCTAAATATAAGATATGATAACATAAAACTCTTAGAAGAGAACATTACAAAACATTCTCGGACATAAATCTTGGCAATATTTTCTTAGATCATTCTCCAAAGGCAAAGGAAATAAAAGCAAATATAAACAAATGGGACCTAATCAAACTTAAGAGCTTCACACAGCAAAGGAAACCATCAACAAAATGAAAAGGCAACCTATGGAACAAAATAAAATATTTACAAAATATGCAGCTGACAAGGTAAGTTAACAAGGAAAATATAAAAACAGCTTATACAACTCAATATCAAATAAAAGAAAACAATCCAGTCAAAAAATGAGCAGAAGACCTTGATAGACATTTCTTCATAGAAGACATACAGATGGCCAAGAGGCAGATGAAAAGATGCTCCACATTGCTAATTAATAGAGAAATACAAATAAAAAACACAATGAGGTATCACCTCACATTGATCAGAAGGGATATTGTCATCAAAAATCAGACAGAAAGAAAAACATGGTAACATTTATATGTGGGATCTAAAAAGTAACACAAATGAATCTATACATAAATAGCAACAGACTCACGCACACAGAAAACAAACTTAGGGTTCCTAAAGGGGAAAGGGAGAAGAGAAGGAATAAATTAGGAGTATGGGATTAACAGGTACAAACTACTACTGGTAAAATAGACAAGCAACAGAGATTTACTGTATAGCACAGGAAGCTGTAGTCAATGTATTTTAATAACCTATAATGGAAAATAATCTGAAAAGAATATATATAACTGAATCACTTCGCCATACACTTGAAGCTGACACAATATTGTGAATCAACTATACTTCAATTTTAAAAAATACTGTGCTTCTGCACAATGCCTCTCCTGTTCTCTTTTAATTTTTCACTGATTTTATCTGTATATTTGACATTCTTCTTTTTTTCTTTTTGTATTTTGATTACTGTTGCTCATCCCACTAGTTGTTAAAAGAAAGTTTTCTTGGATTGCTTAAATCTACTTCCCTGAAAGAGGTAGGCATCACAGACTGATCACAAAGGGGCACCAGGGAAGTCATTTGGTGCGTGTAGCTGAAGACTCAGTTCACAGTGGCATAAGTAAACAAAAAGTTTATTTTGGTTACATTACCATATACTGAAGATGAGAACTCCAGGACCCTTATGGTGGCTTTTCCAGGACATGAAGGACTTGACCTCTTCCGTGTTTTCACTCGGCTGAGTTTGGCATAATCTTTTGTCGTTGAACTTAGCACTCCCTGCTTGTGAAATGGCAAGATCCCACCAGCCTTGTATCTGAATTCTGAGCAAAAGGAATATTACAAGGCCTTCTAAGTCTTTCCCTTTAAAAGCTGTTTTCCAAACTTCACTGGAAAACTCTACTTTTATTTCATTGTGCCAGAACTTTGTCAAATGGTATTTTTATCCATAAGAGAGGTTAAGGAATGTTGTATTTATCTGGGAACATGGTGGCCCCCTACAAAATCACGGTTGTCCCAGACAAAAATCATATGCAAAGGCAAGCAGCAAAGTCTGCCAAGGGGAGCTAACCATCGTGTTAATATCGTGGGATTCTCCTCCCTCCCTTCCCCCAGCCACTGCTGATTGAATTTGTAGTGGAACCCTAACATTGGTTCAAGCTGATTTTCTTGTGGGTCAACTGGGAATTATGGTTCCATGTTAATAGTCTCTGTTGGGTGCTGGTGCTAAGAACCAGGGCTGGGATGCTCACTGTCTACCATACACGTATTGAAATAGATATAGTCTGGAGAAAGGAGGAGGAAAAAGAAGACTGGAATTGCTCTGCAGAAGGTTTCAGAACTGAAATATCATGTCTTCTCAGTAAGACAAAGAGCAATTCCTCCCTCTGTTCCTTTAACATATTACTGTTTATTCATCTAGTTCGATTATGGTTTGTTTCTCAATTCAGATATATACAAGAATGCAGCAGTTTCCTTTTTTGGCATTTTTTTGTTTTGTTTTTTATATATACTTCTGTTTTAGCTAGAATTTTAACTCTATGGGAGCAAATACCCATATGTCTGTTCAACACTGATTCCTGTTTGCCTGGCATGGCAAGTTATCAATAAATATTTGTGTAATGGATGCGGCTTTATTACAAACTGAACAACCTCTAATTCTCCTTATTGTTTATCTTTGATTTCTTTTATTGGTTTTACTAGCTATTTTCTAGCACAGCATTCCCTCTAAAGAATACATTTGTTGAACGATTTCTGAACAATGCTGTTAATGGTCCTGTTAGGAACAGTGTATTTTGGCCTAGTCAATTATGTAAAAGTGTACTTAAAGGAGGAAATCTTTGTCTTCACATAGGTTAGTATTTGAGGAGATAGCTGTACATTCCCTGCCATATTTGTAAGCCAACTGAGAAATAGTGCAAGGAGAAAGGTAGAGATAGCAATCAGAATATCATCTTGACAGTCTTCCTGGAAGAATAGGATTATATCTGTAATCTAATCTGTTTCTAAATGCTAAACCTCAGAATTAGACATATTCATCCACCCAGCATTTCTGGAATAAGAAGATCATGAGTTAAATTACATTGCACTTATGAGTTAACATTCAAAGAAATTAAAGAAACTCACTTGGGAGGACTCTGCCAACAGAAGGTTAATCTTGGCATTATGCATTTAGCACATGGCAGGGCCTACAATCCACCTATGCATAATTCCTCCTCTCGCAAACAGTTCCACTTGAGCCATCAATAGATTTTTCTGTTATTTATAAATTTTGACTTGGTGGCATCCCCACCATGAGGTCTTTCACAAAATTCTTTCTTTTCAGCACAGTATATTCAGAGCATCTGAATTCCCACTTTCCCTTTGGTCCTATATTTCTATGTTGCAGAATTGAATTGAGTGACTTTCCATTCACAAAGACCACACTCTATTTACGAGCAGGTATTTCCAGGCCTTTGGTATTGTGACAATTTCCAGTGCCTCTCATGGAATTGCCTAAGTATGAGAAATGCACTTAGGACAGAAGTTTTCCTCTTCATCTGTAATTAACTAATCCAGAATAAATGTATAATCACGTGAAAGGTAATTCTAAAGCTACATTAATTTTAGATTCCTCTCCCCATATTTTCCCCCCAGTACTAAATGTAACGTGGATTTGAGTTAGCTGATCTGGTACTGTCTGTCCAAGGATGGAACTCATAATTTAAATTAGTATCTTACTACTCCATGAAACTCATTTGTTTGTCTACTTAAAGGCAGCGATTTTGTGCTTAGCTCATTGCTGTGAAAATTCATCCAGTTCATCCTCCTTGATCCCCACCCCCAACCCAATTAAATCTATGCCTCTGTGGCTTCTACTTTTATGTGATCTGGGAAATGGAAATAAGTCAAAAGAGTTAGGTAAATAGAACTCAGACCTACAGAAGAGAAAAAAAAAACCAAAAACTCCCTCCTCCCTACTCCACTATTCCTTCATTCCAAATTACATGAATGTCAATTTGGTATTACATGACCTGAATAACACTTTTAAAAATTTGTTTATTTTTCATTGGAGGATAATTGCTTTACAATATTGTGTTGGTTTCTGCCGTATAGCAACATGAATCAGCCACAGGAATATGTATGTCCCCTCCCTCTTGAACCTCCCTTCCACCTCCCAGCCTATCCCACCCCCTCTAGGTTTTCACAGAGCACCCGATTTGAGCTCCCTGCATCACACAGCAAATTCTCACTGGCTCTCTATTTTACCCATGGTAAAAATTATGTGTTTTAATGCTATTCTCTCGATTTGTCCCACTCTCTCCTTACCCCACTGTGTCCACAAGTCCGTTCTCTATGTGCGTGACATTTATGTATTACTGATTTGCCTTAAGTATTCTGATGCTAACCATTCATATATTCTAACACCAACTTTATATCTACTTTAGATTCAGTTTAGATTTAGATTTGGTTGTTATGTCTCTCAAGTCTTTCCTAATCTTGTCTCTTCTTTTCTCTCTCCAGTTTGTTTGTTGAAAACCCTACACCACTTCTTTTGTAGAAATTCCCACGCTCAGATTTTATTTTTTACTGCATCTTTATAAGTTCCCTCTTTACCCTGCATATTGTAAATTAGAGTGTGAGGCTCAGTCATGTTTTAGTTTGAGTTTTCTGCAAGAATTCTCCCTAGGTGCTGTTGTATACTTCATACAGGAGGTACACAATTTCTGCGAATCTCAATTTGTGATGTTAACTGTTGCTGTCTATCATTGCCCAGATATAATTTCATTAGACATTTCAAAAATGGTGATAATCTTTCATTATTATGTTTGTCATTTTATCTCTTTATTTCATAAAACTAATAATCTTTTCCACATCCTATATGTTTCTCAGTTTTATTTCCTATTTTATGAGCCAACTGTCTAAACCATTAATTTTCACTACTTATTTTCAACGATGACTTAAGTTGTTCTTTAACATGGTTTAATCAGTTCAGTTTTTGTTTCCCAGCTAGCAGCTGTTTTCAGAATCCACTTTTGTGTTGGTGCTCTATATCAGAGATGGTACAGATAATTTTTCCTTTATTTTTTTTCTTTCACTCGGTTTTTTCAAACTTTATTAAGTCACTATTATTGCTCCTCATCTTTCCTTGTGATTAGCTGGCTAATTCTTAGAGACCAACTGTAAGTGTAGGCAGATTTGTGAAACTGAGGCCAGTGCTTTGCTTATGGCTCTGTTTAGAAATCGGGTAAGTCCTACTGATGCCAAGGGCTTCTCTGGTGGCTGGGCAGTAAAAAAATCTGCCTGCCAATGCAGGAGATGTGGGTTCAATCCCTGGGTTGGGAAGATCCCCTGAAGAAGGAAACAGCAACTCACTCCAGTGTTCTTGCCTGGAAAATCCCATGAACAGAGGAGCCTGGTGGGCTACAATCCATGGGGCTGCAAAGAGTCAGACATAACTGAGTGATTAAACAACAGCTCAAGGAATGGCTGAGTGTGGGAACAAAGGAAAGATTTTGTTTTATTTCTTTTATTCTGAAACTTTTGTTCTTATGTGTGGCTTTTATATCCATAACAGAATTATTGGCATGATGTATCATATGGATTTGGGATTGGGGAGCACACTATCGTGAAAAGAGGTTTTCATTCTTCTTCCCAAAGTCTGCACAGGAAAGGATAACTCTACTTAGTAGCAGAGTATGGCTTCTGTATTTGCAAACAAGGAGTGTGTCAACTGGAGGTGAGTACTGCATTCCTGTTCTCTTTCTTATGGGCTTTCCTAGTGGTTCAGATGATAAAGAATCTGCCTGCAATGCAGGAGACATGGTTTTCATCCCAGGGTCAGGAAGATCCCCTTAAGAAGGGAATAACTCAGTTCAGTTCAGTTCAGTCGCTCAGTCGTGTCCGACTCTCCGCGACCCCATGAATCACAGCACGCCAGGCCTCCCTGTCCATCACCAACTCCCGGAGTTCACTCAAACTCATGTCCACAGAGTCGGTGATGCCATCCAGCCATCTCATTCTCCGTCGTCCCCTTCTCCTCCCGCCCCCAACCTTTCCCAGCATCAGAGTCTTTTCCAGTGAGTCAACTCGTCGTATGAGGTGGCCAAAGTATTGCAGTTTCAGCTTTAGCATCAGTCCCTCCAATGAACATCCAGGATTGATCTCCTCTAGAATGGACTGGTTGGATCTCCTTGCAGTATAAGGGACTCTCAAGAGTCTTCTCCAACACCACAGTTCAAAAGCATCGATTCTTCGGCGGTCAGCCTTCTTCACAGTCCAACTCTCACATCCATACATGACCACGGGAAAAACCATTGCCTTGACTAGACGGACCTTGGTTGGCAAAGTAATGTCTCTGCTTTTTAATATACTATCAAGGTTGGTCATAACTTTCCTTCCAAGGAGCAAGCGTCTTTTAATTTCATGGCTGCAATCAGCATCTGCAGTGATTTTGGAGCCCAAAAAAACAAAGTCTGACACTGTTTCCACTGTTTTTCCATCTATTTCCCATGAAGTGATGGGACCAGATGCCATGATCTTTGTTTTCTGAATGTTGAGCTTCAAGCCAACCTTTTCACTCTCCTCTTTCACTTTCATCAAGAGGCTTTTGAGTTCCTCTTCACTTTCTGCCATAAGGGTAGTTCCATCTGCATATCTGAGGTTATTGATATTTCTCCCGGCAATCTTGATTCCAGCTTGTGCTTCTTCCAGCCCAGCGTTCCTCATGATGTACTCTGCATATAAGTTAAATAAGCAAGGTGACAATATACAACCTTGACGTACACCTTTTCCTATTTGGAACCAGTCTGTTGTTCCATGTCCAGTTCTAACAGTTGCTTCCTGACCTGCATACAGGTTTCTCAAGAGGCAGGTCAGGTGGTCTGGGATTCCCATCTCTTTCAGAATGTTCCACAGTTTATTGTGATCGACACAGTCAAAGGCTTTGGCATAGTCAATGAAGCAGAAATAGATGTTTTTCTGAAACTCTCTTGCTTTCTCCATGATCCAGCGGATGTTGGCAATTTGATCTCTGGTGCCTCTGCCTTTTCTAAAACCTGCTTGAACATCTGGGAGTTCACGGTTTACATACTGCTGAAGCCTGGCTTGGAGAATTTTGAGCATGACTTTACTAGCGTGTGAGATGAGTGCAATTGTGCGGTAGTTTGAGCATTCTTTGGCATTGCCTTTCTTTGGGATTGGAATGAAGACTGACCTCTTCCAGTCCTGTGGCCACTGCTGAGTTTTCCAAATCTGCTGGCATATTGAGTGCAGCACTTTCACAGCATCATCTTTCAACACTTGAAATAGCTCAACTGGAATTCCATCACCTCCACTAGCTTTGTTCGTAGTGATGCTTTCTAAGGCCCACTTGACTTCACATTCCAAGATGTCTGGCTCTAGGTCAGTGATCACGTTATCGTGACTATCTTGGTCGTGAAGATCTTTTTTGTACAGTTCTTCTGTGTATTCCTGCCACCTCTTCTTAATATCTTCTGCTTCTGTTAGGTCCATACCATTTCTGTCCTTTATCGAGCCCATCTTTGCATGAAATGTTCCCTTGGAATCTCTAATTTTCTTGAAGAGCTCTCTTGTTTTTCCTATTCTGTTGTTTTCCTCTATTTCTTTGCATTGATCACTGAGGAAGTCTTTCTTATCTCTCCTTGCTATTCTTTGGAACTCTGCATTCAGATGCTTATATCTTTCCTTTTCTCCTTTGCTTTTCTACCCACTTCAATATTCTTGCCTGGAGAATTCCATGGACAGAGGAGCACGGTGAGGTGCAGTCCAGAATTGGATTAAAGCCACTTTTTAGTTTTATGGCAGCATAACTGATATACAAAAATTGCACATATACAATTTAGTGAATTTGGACTTATGTATACACCCATGATACTATCACCACAGTCAAGGTAATAACCAAATTCATCATCACCAAAAGTTTCCTCATGCCAATGTGATTTGTTGTATTGTGTGTGTTTTTTTTGTGTGTGTGTGGTAAAAACACATAACATGAGATCTACCTTCTTTAACACCCAAGCCAATTTTTGCATCTATTCATCTTCTGGTCCTAACATTATTGGCTATATTAGGAGCTGGAATTTGAGGCCACTCTCAGCGTTGCCCTTCCTACACTGCACACAGTTGATTGGTCAAACTGAGCCAAGTTTGTGAATCCAGGCTGTAGCTGCAGTAGTGCAGTTCATTTTCCCTGGTTTGCACACCCTGACTTCTGGCAGCATGCCTCTCCAGAAAGGCTGCCTAAAGATCTGATTGACAGAAAATACCGTTCCTTGGTCCTAATCCATTAGGTGAGAGAGTACAGAAAATCTTGCAAGACTTGGGAATTTGATTTTTCTCTATCATTCTTTTAGACAATAGTTGAGAACTGTTTTTCTCTGAAGGAAAACTTTTTGGACATATCAGGGAGAACTTAGAAAAGGAAGATTTGGTTATTTGTCTATCTTCTATGATGACCATTGTATTTATCTATAAAAATCTATTTGTTTCTTTTGGCTTTGTTTTTAATTATATTTATTTATTTTTAATTGAAGACTAATTCCTTTACAGTATTGTGTTGGTTACTGCCAGACATCAACGTGAATCGGCCATAGGTGTCCCGTCCCTCTTTATTCATGTCTTAATACACATTGCAATTATTTTATCTCTATAAAGACCACAGTATCTAAGTAGTGCAATATTACTTTCTGTAACTTCCACCATAGTTTGGTAAAAGTGACTTTTTCTGACCAACTGTACCAGAAAATGACTTTGTCCTGCCCCAAGCCAGGCTGCTGCTGTGAGAAACCCCAAGAACGGCAGGCGTTTCATACAGTTGAGGCAGTTCTTTCTGTGGTAAATTTTACCTCTTTCCTTCAGGGTGTGCTTCAGAATTATCAACAAAGAGCTAATTGGAAACAGTGTCTGGAATATAATTCTGAATATCATCCTTATTTTGTGTAAAATAGAGTTCTCTTGTTTCCTATCAAGTTAAATGAGATTTCCATTTTGATTTTGAAGAAAAAAGAAAGAAAGTCTCAACCATTAAGTCACCAAAAGGCCACCTTCAGAATAAGGTTATTTAACACTGGGACTAGTATGTTTAAAGTGTAACTGTATAAGTACAAGTTTTCTTTCCTTTTCCCCTTTTCTTCTTCCTTTATTTTTATGAGAAAGGAATTTTAACTCCATGTTTTGTTGTGTTCATTCCTCACTTGGGGGAAAGGGCTTAGAATAAAGAAATGTGTGAAAACTGTATTCAGAATTGCTCTGTATAATTAATGAGTCACTATCTCCCTTAAGCAGAGAATCAGAATGTTAAACTTTGCTGACTGTGATTATTAGCCTGAAAGGACTCTACGTTTTGACTCACTATTTTCTCATCTATAACATCTTGATCTTCACTAGTGTTCATATCACAAAAGTTTGCACCCAAAGTATTTGACTGTAACCTAAAAGACTTTAACACTGCTTCTTTTCCAGGCCTGTGAACCTCTAAGGAGAAATAAAAACAATTCTTTTCTAAATACTACTAATTCTGCTGGCTGAATTACTGGATTGATTTATTAGTGTTTAGTAACAGTCATAAACGGAAAATCCCACGGACGGAGGAGCCTGGTGGGCTGCAGTCCATGGGGTCGTTACCAGTCGGACATGACTGAGCGACTTCACTTTCAGTTTTCACTTTCACACATTGGAGAAGGAAATGGCAACCCACTCCAGTGTTCTTGCCTGGAGAATCCCAGGGACGGGGGAGCCTGGTGGGCTTCCGTCTATGGGGTCACACAGAGTCGGACACGACTGAAGTGACTTAGCAGCAGCAGCAGCAGCAACAGTCATAAAATGTTGGTAATAATCATTTTAGTCAGAGTGCCACATTGAAATTCATAGGGATGAATCCTGGTAGCTCAGATGATAAAGAATCTCCCTGCAATGCAGGAGACCTGGGTTCTTTGATCCCTGGGTCGGGAAGATCCCCTGGAAGAGGAAATGCAACCCAGTATTCTTGCCTGGAGAATTCAAAGGACAGAGGAGCCTGGCAAGCTATAGTCCACGAGGTTGCAAAGAATTGGTCACGACTGAGCAATTAACACATTTATAATGAGTAAGTCAAATTAGGTAAATTCCTTTATGAGTGAAGGAAACATGCCATTTCCAGTTTTTAAAACAACAGTATCTCATTGAGCAGTGCATCCATCCCATCACATGTGTTGCTCAGCAGTTTTAGTCACTTTTCAATTATCCTTTCTCTCCCTTCTGTATTTTTCTCTTTCTAAATGATTGGAGTTAATTTCTGTTTCTTTTCTCACTGGGTTTGCCTCACACTACCAAATGGTTGATTAGTAACATCATCTCACCAACATAGTATCTCTTGAATCAAATCACTTTGTTATATTACAAATGTGCAATATATTTAACTAAAGCAAAATATATGACCTTGCCATGTTGAATATATTTGTTGCAATTACATTGCAGATTTTCCAAATTTGTGTTTGCCTTTTTACCTTCACTACTAGGGTCTCACACCATGCCTTTAGAGCCTCCTGCTTGCCTGAAGTCCAGAATTTGTGACAACTACCTGTTTTCCTGCCGCTATTATCTTTCTACACCACTTTTCTGCACCATTTTGCTTCTAGAGTTACGCGTTTAAAAATCAAATGTGATTGTGTCATTCTCTGCTTGGAAACCTTTACTAACTGCCTGTTGCATACTGAGGTCCTCAGCTTGATGTATAATGCCTTTGAAATCTGCCTTACATTTTGATAAGGTAGATGGTCTCTTTTACAGTTGAGTGACCCTCCTGTACTTTTAATAAGCGAAAAGCACAGGTCCAGGTAGAATTCTGGTTTTACGCCTGGCAGGAGCAGAGGTTTAACACACTTAAATGTCAGTTGTGGTATTACTCCGCCAGAAGAGTCTATAAATAAAGACAGATTCAAATTGAAAGTCCGAAACCAAGCTGAGCATAACAGCCCCACATTTGAGGAAGGACCCTCCAATGACAGTGTAAAGTCATAAATGGTTCAGTAGTCTTGGTAACCCAAGGCAAAGGAGTCTGAAACATAAATCTGGGGTTACAAATCAGAAGTTGTTACCATATTAGGCCCACAAACAGCTACGTTCATTAATTTATGTTTACTCAGAGGGACAATAATTTGATGGAAGGTCCTGAATGATTAAAATATCAACAGTGAGTGTAGAAGTATCTTGTGCATTTGTATTAGTCAACGGGTATTGCTTTAACAAGCAATTTCAAAATCTTAGTAACTTACAACAGAAATTAAAGCTTTAGTTTTTTGTTTTTGGGTTTGCAAATTAGCTCTGCTTTACTCCACATATCTTTTCATGCTAGCATCCAGGCTGAAGGAGCAGCCACTATCTGGGATATGCCATTCTTCTGGCAGAGGACAGAAGCAAGCCCAACCACACCATGAAGGACAGTTAAGGCTTCCTCTCAGAGGCTATATATCACATCCAATGGCAAAAGTAAGTCACACGGCTAAGACTGACAAGGGCTAGGGTATCTGCCAAAGGCAAGGCATGGTAAGAGTTCAGTCAGTTCAGTTCAGTCCCTCAGTTGTCTCTGACTCTTTGCGACCCCATGGACTACAGCACACCAGGCCTCCCTATCCATCGCCAGCTCCCAGTTTACTCAGACTCATGTCCATTGAGTTGGTGATGCCATCCAACCATCTCACCCTCTGTTGTCCCCTTCTCCTGCCTTCACTCTTTCCCAGCATCAGGGTCTTTTCCAATGAGTCAGTTCTCTGCATCAGGTGGCCCAAGTATTGGAGTTTCAGCTTCAGCATCAGTCCTTCCAATGAATATTCAGAACTGATTTCCTTTAGGATGGATTGGTTGGATCTCCTTGCAGTCCACAGGACTCTCAAGAGTCTTCTCCAACACCACAGTTCAAAAGCATGAATTCTTCAGCGCTCAGCCAAAGAGTAAGAGTGGGGGTGAATTATACTCCTAAGAGTGGGGGATAATTGAAAACAATAGCAAAATATACCACAGACCTCAAATATGCTATACTTTATGATTCTCCCCTACCTCTCATTTGGAATTCATTATTTTGGGAAGATATTATGTATGCCCTGCCTTATCTTGGGGTAATGTGAATTCTGGTATCTTAAGGATTTAGGTTACACATGATATTAGGTCATCAGCTACAAGAGACTGAATCACAATTTTGAAGTAATATGTAGTTATTTTTTCTAATTATTTGTGTGCATATCCTTACTTAGATTCTGGAAACACAGCCTAAACTTTTCAGACATTTATATACCATGTATAAGACATTTTCTCGTACATCATTCTGGCAACTTCTCTGGTTCATGTTTTGTCATTTTCTGATGCTAACGTGTCTTCAAAAATGAATTGTCACCATTTTTCTCTGCATGCAAGGTTACCAGTGGGTCCACTGGGTGACCATAACACACACTACTGACATGTTGGATTCATACAGTATATTAGGAGGATTCCCTGTGATTCCAGGTCAAATGAATGGCATACTTTGTACATTTCAATGCAATGATCCATGGAAACATTCTTTAGAGATATTGCTTTATCACTAATAACATTATGAACACAGATTTGGGCAATGATTTTATACTATACACAAAGCCTCAAAATAAGTACATTACTTTGAGAATCAGGTAAGTTAGACTTATCACCAAGTTAGATTTTCAAGAAACTCTAAAGATGCTGAAGAATTTAATGGTCTTATGGGCATCTATTGAATAAGTCACTCTTACTTTCAAGTTTAGCCATTTGTATGTAAGGTATTAAAGAGAAACAGTACTCTCTGAGTTTCTGATAGTATAGTTATACATGAGACACCTGCCTCAGAGTGGGTTAGAATAAGGCTCTGTAAGTGAGCCCATTTGAGAGAAAAAAACAAAAACAAAACAGAAAAAAAATAGGAATAACTTCTGAATACAAGACATGCATTGAATCATGAAAAGTTAAACCTGTATTTTAATTTGCAGTTTGGTTCCTATTTGATTTTCCCCCTCTATTTTAGTCGCTTATAAATTTATGCTGATCTTCTTAGGAGTCATAAAATAGTAATGACATGTACATGAAATATGAGTAAAACCATCATAATATTTAGTTCCTGTATTGGGAAGATGAAATTTGGAAAATTAGTTACTTTTCCATTTCTCATTAAGACTCTCAGGATGGAGGGTTTTTTAGTCAATTTATGTAATCTAGTTTGTAGATTATTCCCCTGGACTTAATCTACTAATTTTCTACAGACTGAATGAAATCTATCTATTGTGTTGCTAACTGGATAGCAATACAAAAAAAAGTAAATATTTCATCTATCCATTTTGCTACAAGATAACTGTGCTAGTAAAATTCCATAAGAAATCACTGATTGGAATTCTTGGATGAAATAATAGTCCTATAGAAAAAGAAAAGTTTAGTTTGCTTGATTTCTCTTTGCTAACTTTATGTGTATCCTATGATAATTTTGCTACTTTTTTTTTTGCTGTTTGTTTTCAGAGTAAATAATAACTTAAAAATCTTCTAATTTTCAAATTTTACACTATTTAATCTTTATTTCCAGAATCACTGTGGATGCTGATTACAGCCAGGAAATTAAAAGACGCTTACTCCTTGGAAGGAAAGTTATGACCAGCCTAGATAGCATATTAAAAAGCAGAGACATTACTTTGCCAACAAAGGTCCGTCTAGTCAAGGCTATGGTTTTTCCCGTGGTCATGTATGGATGTGAGAGCTGGACTGTGAAGAAAGCTGATCGCCGAAGAATTGATGCTTTTGAACTGTGGTGTTGGAGAAAACTCTTGAGAGTCCCTTGGACTGCAAGGAGATCCAACCAGTCCATTCTAAAGGAGATCGATCCTGGGTGTTCATTGGAAGGACTGATGCTGAAGCTGAAACTCCAATACTTTGGCCACCTCATGCGACGAGTGGACTCACTGGAAAAGACTCTGATGCTGGGAAGGATTGGGGGCAGGAGGAGAAGGGGACGGCAGAGAATGAGATGGCTGGATGGCATCACTGACTTGTGGACATGAATTTGAGTGAACTCCGGGAGTTGGTGATGGACAGGGAGGCCTGGAGTGCTGTGATTCATGGGGTCACAAAGAGTCAGTCACGACTGAGCGACTGAACTGAACTGAACTGAATCTTTATTTATGGTATTTTTGGAAACAGTGAGGAGGCTATCAGTAAATATTAGTTAAATGCTTAGTAATCAGAATGTTAATGAGTTAAATACAGGACCTATGTCCTGTACATGTGTCAAATATGGAAAAAAGACACCAAAAGACACACTACTTATATAGCATCATTTTACTGCTCCCCTCGCATTTTTTCTGAATGGGAAGATTCCTTATTCGGTCAATTAAGAGGCCCCTGGACTAAATGTAGGACAAGAGAGAGACTAGGAGGAGAGTTCAGTCTCTAGCTACCTAAAATAAAAGAAGGAAATATCTGGAGGAAAAATTAAGTATATATATATATGTGTGTGTGTATGAGTGTGTTTGTGTGTATGTATGTGTGTACACACACAGATCTCAAGGGAACATTTCATGCAAAGATGGGCTCGATAAAGGACAGAAATGGTATGGACCTAACAGAAACAGAAGATATTAAGAAGAGGTGGCAAGAATACACAGAGGAACTGTACAAAAAAGATCTTCATGACCAAGATAATCATGATGGCATGATCACACACCTGGAGCCAGACATCTTGGAATGTGAAGTCAAGTGGGCCTTAGAGAGCATCACTATGAACAAAGCTAGTGGAGGTGATGGAATTCCAATTGAGCTATTTCAAATCCTGACAGATGATGCTGTGAACGTGCTGCACCCAATATGCCAGCAAATTTGGAAAACTCAGCAGTGGCCACAGGACTGGAAAAGTCAGTCTTCATTCCAATCCCAAAGAAAGGCAATGCGAAAGAATGCTCAAACTACCACACAATTGCACTCATCTCACACGCTAGTAAAGTCTTGCTCAAAATTCTCCAAGCCAGGCTTCAGCAATATGTGAACAGTGAACTTCCAGATGTTCAAGCAGGTTTTAGAAAAGGCAGAGGCACCAGAGATCAAATTGCCAACATCCGTTGGATCATGGAGAAAGCAAGAGAGTTCCAGAAAAACATTTATTTCTGCTTCATTGACGATGCCAAAGCCTTTGACTGTGTGGATCACAATAAACTGTGGAACATTCTGAAAGAGATGGGAATACCAGACCACCTGACCTGCCTCTTGAGAAACCTGTATGCAGGTCAGGAAGCAACAGTTAGAACTGGACATGGAACAACAGACTGGTTCCAAATAGGAAAAGGAGTATGTCAAGGTTGTATATTGTCACCCTGCTTATTTAACTTCTATGCAGAGTAAATCATAAGGAATGCTGGGCTGGAAGAAGCACAAGCTGGAATCAAGATTGCTGAGAAATATCAATAACCTCAGATATGCAGATGATACCACCCTTATGGCAGACAGTGAAGAGGAACTCAAAAGCCTCTTGATGAAAGTGAAAGAGGAGAGTGAAAAGGCTGGCTTGAAGCTCAACATTCAGAAAACAAAGATCATGGCATCTGGTCCCATCACTTCATGGGAAATAGATGGAAAAACAGTGGAAACAGTGTCAGACTTTATTTTTTTGGGCTCCAAAATCACTGCAGATGCTGATTGCAGCCAGGAAATTAAAAGATGCTTGCTCCTTGGAAGGAAAGTTATGACCAACCTAGACAGCATATTAAAAAGCAGAGACATTACTATGCCAACCAAGGTCCATCTAGTCAAGGCTATGGTTTTTCCCATGGTCATGTATGGATGTGAGAGTTGGACTGTGAAGAAAGCTGATTGCCGAAGAATTGATGCTTTTGAACTGTGGTATTGGAGAAGACTCTTGAGAGTCCCTTGGACTGCAAGGAGATCCAACCAGTCCATTCTAAAGGAGATCGATCCTGGGTGTTCATTGGAAGGACTGATGCTAAAGCTGAAACTCCAATATTTTGGCCACCTCATATGACGAGTTGACTCACTGGAAAAGACTCTGATGCTGGGAGTGATTGGGGGCGGGAGGAAATGGGGACGGCAGAGAATGAGAAGGCTGGATGGCATCACCGACTCGATGGACGTGAGTTTGAGTGAACTCCGGGAGTTGGTGATGGACAGGGAGGCCTGGTGTGCTGTGATTCATGGGGTCGCAAAGTGTTGGACACTACTGAGTGACTGAACTATACTGAACTGAACTGAACACACACAAGGGATGATGAAGTTGGAGAAGCTTCGTAAAAGAGAGTAAAGAAAAGTGAACATTTATCCAGCATATGCGAAGCACATCAGAAGGATACAATAATTAACCTGAAATATGTCCCAATGACCAAACCTGGAACAATCTGAATGACAAAATAGCTTGGTTGCACTGTCCTCCTAGGACTACCATAACAATCTACACAAACTGAGTGGCTTAAAACAACAGAAATTTATTCTCTACCAGTTCAAGAGTCCAGAAATCATTGGCGATAAAGGTGTTGGCCGAGCAGTGCTCCTTCTGAAGGCTCTAGGGAAGGGTGCTTCCTTGTGACTTCCTAGCTTCTGGTGGTTGTCATCTATCCTTCGCATGTCCTTTTGTAAGACATATCAGCCTAATCTCTGCCTCTTCCAAGGTGTTCACCCCTGTGAGTGTGCTAATCTCTGTTTCTAAATTTCCCTCTCCTTGTAAGTAGACCAGTGATTTTTGGATCTAGGGTCTATCTGAATCCAGCAAGACTCAGTTTAACTCAATTACATTGGCAACAACTCTATATCCAAATAAAGGCACATTTACAGAATTGAGTGAACATGGATCTCTTTAGTTCTATTCAACTCAGTAGGATGATGTTAGATTATAACCACAGTGTAAAATGTGTATATGAAATACATACTAATATAAACAACTAATACAATATATGGGGAAGAAGAAACAAATGTTACTTACAAAAGAATTCCAAATACATATGTAGATACCCCCTGCAGGAGGCAAAGTTTTTCCCAATCTCCTCCTCTATCATCAGACATCCACCTTCAGTGTGTACTGGATTTTGTGACTTCTGTTCAAAGAAAGGAATATGAAATAGAAAACCTACTAGCTTTACAGTGGAGACACCAAGCAAATATGGCCTTAACCAAATGATCAAGGTTAGCACTAACAAGACATGTCACATGGTGACATGAATGCTTGACATTTTGTGATGAGGAAGGAAATTCATCTATGTGTTATTTTTCTCTAAAACCATAACCCCAGAGTAAACATGAGAAAATTATCAGGCAAGCCCACGTGGAGGAATATTCTACAAAATACCTGACCAGTATGCCTCAAAAACATTAAAAACAAAGATGCAAAAAAAAAAGTGCCACTGATCTTTAAAAAGAAGTAAGAAGGAGGCTGCTATCCAAATGTCTACAAGCAATAAATGCTGGAGAGGATGTGGAGAAAAGGGAATCCTCTTACACTGTTGGTGGGAACGCAAACTAGTACAACCATTATGGGGAACAGTGTGGAGATTCCTTAAAAACTGGAAACAGAACTGCCATATGACCCAGCAATCACACTCCTGGGCATACACACTGAGGAAACCAGAATTGAAAGAGACACATGTACTCCAATGTTCATAGAAGCATTGTTTATAATAGCCAGGACGTGGAAGCAACCTAGATGTCCTTCTGCAGATGAATGGATAAGAAAGCTGTGGTACATATACACAATGGAGTATTATTCAGTAATTAAAAAGAAGACATTTGAATCAGTTCTAATGAGGTGGATGAAACTGGAGCCTATTATACAGAGTGAAGTAAACCAGAAAGAAAAATACCAATACAGTATCCTATTATATACAGTAATGCATATATATGGGATTTAGAAAGATGATAATGATAACCCTGTATACGAGACAGCCAAAAGACACAGATGTATAGAACAGTCTTTTGGTCTTTGCGGGAGAGGGCAAGGGTGGGATGATTTGGGAGAATGACACTGAAACATGTATATTATCATATGTGAAACAAATCGCCAGTCCAGGTTCAATGCTTGATACAGGATGCTCGGGGCTGGTGTACTGGGATGAACCAGAGGGATGGGATGGGGAGGAGGTAGGAGAGGGGTTCAAGATGGGGAACACATGTACACCAGAGGCAGATTCATGTCAATGTATGGCAAAACCAATACAATCATGTAAAGCAATTAGCCTCCAATTAAAATAAATAAATTAAAAAAATAAGAAGTAGGAGACACAATGACCAAATAAATACAAGGTAGTATCCTGGAAGAAATCATGGAAGAGGAAAACAATGTTAGAATAAAAACTAGTGAAATTCAAGTGAAATCTTGAGTTTCAGTCAGTCAGTTCAGTCGCTCAGTCATGTCTGACTCTTTGCAACCCCATGGACTATAGCAAGCCAGGCCTCCCTGTCCATCACCAACTCCCAGAGCTTGCTCAAACTCACGTCCATCGAATCAGTGGTGCCGTACAGCCATCTCATCCTCTATCATCCCTTTCTCCTCCTGCCCTTAATTGTTCCAATCATCAGGGTTGTTTCTAAGGAGTCTACTCTTCTTATCAGCTGGCCAAAGTATTGGAGCTTTAGTTTTAGCATCAGTCGTTCCAATGAATATTCAGGACTGATTTCCTTTAGGATTGAATGTTTTGATCTCCTTGAAGTCCAAGGGATTACCAAGAGTCTTCTCCAACACACAGTTCAAAAGTGTCAGTTCTTTGGCACTCAGCTTTCTTCACAGTCCAACTCTCACATCCATATAGGACTACTGGAAAAATCATAGCTTTGACTAGACAGACCTTTGTCAGAAAAGTAATGTCTCTGCTTTCTAATATGCTGTCTAGGTTGGTCATAGCTTTTCTTGAGTTTTTCTTTCATAGCCTATCTTGAGTTCAAGAAGGTCATAAACTCTTCCTGAGTTTAGTTGATATTAATGTATCAGTGTTGACTTCTTGGTTTTCACAAATGTCCCACATGGCAGTGTAAGAAGTTAACACGAGAGAAGATTGTATGAGGAGCACAGGGAACTCTCTATATTACCTTGCAATATTTTTTAAATCTAAAATCATTCAAAAATTTAAAAGTACCTAGTAATCTTTTTTAAAGGAAAAAAATACAATCAGTTGTTTGAAGTGTGAGATTTTAAGGAAAGCACTGGGCACAGAATGGTCTAAAGAAGCTTTCTATTGTGCTGAGCCTTCATTGTCTTCCAAAGAGATAATGGAAATTAATCTATTTATAAACTATTTTCCTCTGATTTGTGTTTTTTTTGTGTGTGTGTGATTCTACATTTTTATTGACCTTAAAGTGGGAAAGAAAAGTTTGTTTTCATTTAGCTTATATGTGAAATTTAAAAACAACTTAATCTTTAATTGTATAGTTATAAAGATTTAACAAGTGGAAGCTCTCTTGTAGAAAACTCTAAAGTAAACTTGTAATACATGAAAAATTCTTAATACCACAGAATTTACCTCTGCTCTTTCTTTGAGTAACAATATTATGGAATTCTATCTTTCATTTTAAGTGGTAATCTTAGAATTATCCCTACTTATCCTTGGCTTCTCTGTACCTGTCTCAGGAACTATATATAATGCTTTACTGACTAGAAATGTACAGATATTGACTGTTGGATTTGTGACCATGACTACCAAAACTCTTAAAGAGTGTAGTCCCAGTGAGTTGCTTATTCTATATTAATTAAAATTTCTATTTTTCAGTCATCTGGTATCTTTGACTAATCTTTAATATTTCTTAATTTTAAGCATCCTAAATTGTCAGGTTGTGTGAACTCTCTGAGATCAAATTATCAGATAGAGAAATCCAGTCAGTGTTAGTAGCCAACTTCACATGAAAAGGTCTTCAGTCGTGTCTGACTCTGTGGGACCCCACAGATGGCAGCCCACCAGGCTCCTCCATCCCTGGGATTCTCCAGGCAAGAATACTGGAGTGGGTTGCCATTTCCTTCTCCAATGAAGTAGAGCTAGGTTTTTTTTTTTTTTAATAAAATGTGCCCTTCACAACAGTGTAAAGCAATTATCCTTCAATCAAAAAATAAAAATAAATAAATAAAATATGTCCTTAGTTTTTAAAGTCTTCCCTTGGAGCTCAGATGGTAAAGAATCTGCAATGCAGGAGACCCAGGTTCAATCCCTGGGTTGGGAAGATCCCCTGGAGAAAGAAATGGCAACCCACTCAGGTATTCATGCCTGGAGAATTCTATGGACAGAGGAGCCTGGCAGGCTGTAGTCCATGGGGTCACAAAGAGTCGGCATGACTGAGTGACTAACCCTTTAGTTTTTGAATTAAATTCCATTGAAAAATCTTCAGAATGATTGAAAATTCAAGCCTTCCTTTTCGATCTATTTTGTCTAGCCTGGTTCAAATTTACCTATTGTTGAATTTTAGATCTTTCTGTGTAAACATATTTGCATGTATGTTAGAGATACTCTTTTTACCTAAAATACTAACTATTGAAATGATTTTTCAAAATATACTATACCAATAAACTGGGAAGCAAGTTTGGTTTTTAGGAACAGAAGAGAGAAATATGTGAGAAATAGTATTAATAGTTCAGTTCAGTCGCTTAGTCGTGTCCGACTCTCCACGACCCCATGAATCACAGCACGCCAGGCCTCCCTGTCCATCACCAACTCCCGGAGTTCACTCAAACTCATGCCCACAGAGTCGGTAATGCCATCCAGCCATCTCATTCTCTGTCGTCCCCTTCTCCTCCCGCCCCCAACCTTTCCCAGCATCAGAGTCTTTTCCAGTGAGTCAACTCGTCGCATGAGGTGGCCAAAGTATTGGAGTTTCAGCTTTAGCATCAGTCCTTCCAATGAACACCCAGGATCGATCTCCCTTAGAATGGACTGGTTGGATCTCCTTGTGGTATTAATAGTAGTAGAGAGAAAAGTGGATTATTAATATATTCATAGCTGAAATTTCGAAGTATGTTTTAATTACAACTCTAATGAAAAGGCATTATCAGGTGCATGCTCAATTTAAACTAGATATTTGCACAGATAGATTGGATAGAATGTTTAAATAGTTATATTTATATGCTACTTTTTATACTGGTTTGAGAAAGAACTATTTCTTTTCAATATAAAATACATTGACCCTCTATAATGAATGATATGGATAATTTGTAAGGTATTTTGTACAGTTGCTGCTGCTGCTGCTAAGTCACTTCAGTCGTGTCCGACTCTGTGTGACCCCATAGACGGAAGCCCACCAGGCTCCCCCATCCCTGGGACTCTCCAGGCAAGAACACTGGAGTGGGTTGCCATTTCCTTCTCCAATGTACAGTTAGATCAGTAATAAAAATAATAATCACTTTCAGGAGGTTTTCGTGTTGAGTGATTTAAATTATCATTACACTTTTGCCATTTACAATTTTAGAATATTAGTCGACCAAGTTAAGATTCATGAATGAAACTTCTAACCAAGTTTGTATTTGTCACTCCTAATAAATGGTGATGAGATACAAGATAATCACAGGAAGGAGGGACTGAAAGAATAAGGTGGTATCCCATACACACAGATGTTTGTAAAGGCTAAGACAGTCACAGATAGATCCTGGACAAAGGGGATGTGATTACGAAGAGAGTGGGAGAAGCAGAGGTAAACAGATGAATGTATACCCATCAAGGAAATAGAGGGGTACTGAGGGTTTTTTAAAAAGCATAAAGAAGGAGACAGCAAACTGAACTAAGGACCATTCCAAAGGAATCACTGTTTTGAGCAGTCAGTTTAAAATTACATCCGTACATGATGGCATTTTTCACAGAACTAGACCAAAAAATTGACAATTCATATGAAAACACAAAAGACCCCAATTAGCCAAAGCAATCTTGAAAGAGAAGAATGGAACTGGAGGAATCAGCCTTCCTGACTTCAGAATATACTGCAAAGTTATATTCATCAAGACAGTATGGTACTGGCACAAAAATAGAAACACAGACCAATGGAAGAAGATAGAAAGTCCAGAGATAAACTCACACACCTATGTATACCTTACTTTTGACAAAGGAGATAAGAATATACAATGGGGCAAAGATAGTCTCTTCAATAAGTGCTGCTGGGAAAACTGGACAGCTACATATAAAAGAATGAAATTAGAACACCTCCTAACACCATACACAAAGATAAACTTAAAATGGATTAAAGACCTAAATGTAAGACTGCTGCTGCTGCTGCTAAGTCACTTCAGTCGTGTCCGACTCTGTGTGACCCCATAGACGGAAGCCCACCAGGTTCCCCCGTCCCTGGGATTCTCCAGGCAAGAACACTGGAGTGGGTTGCCATTTCCTTCTCCAATGTGTGAAAGTGAAAAGTGAAAGTGAAGTTGCTCAGTCGTGTCCGACCCTTAGCGACCCCACGGACTGCAGCCTACCAGGCTCCTCCATCCATGGGATTTTCCAGGCAAGAGTACTGGAGTGGCTTGCCATTGCCTTCTCCAAAATGTAAGACTAGAAACTATAAAACTCTTAGAGGAAAACATAAGCAGAACACTCTATGGCACAAATCACATCAAGATACTCTATGACTCACCTCTTAGATTAATGGAAATAAAAACAAAAGTAAACAAGTGGGACCTAATCCAACTTAAAAGCTTTTTCACAGCAAAGTGAAGTCACTCAGTCGTGTCCGACTCTTTGCAACCCCATGGACTATAGCTTACCAGGCTCCTACGTTCGTGGAATCTTCCAGGCAAGAATACTGGAGTGGGTTGCCATTTCCTTCTCCAGGGGATCTTCCCTACCCAGGGGTCGAACCCAGGTCTCCCACAATGCAGGGAAATGCTTTACCTTCTGAGTCACATAGGACAACTCTCAGAATGGGAAAAATAATAGCAAATGAAACAACTGACAAAGGATTAATTTAAAAATATACACAAGCAGTTCATTATAAATCAATGCCAGAAAAACAAGCAACCCAATCAAAAGGTGGGCAAAAACTTACAGACATTTCTCCAAAGAAAACATACAGATGGCTAACAAATACATGAAAAGCTGTTCAATATCACTCATTATTAGAGAAATGCAAATCAAAACTACAATAAGATATCACCTCACACTGGTCAGAATGGCCATCATCAAAAAAAATCTATAAACAATAAATGCTGGTGAATGTGTGGAGAAAAGGGAACTCTCTTGTACTGTTGGTGAGAATATAAATTGATACACCCCCTATGGAGGACAGTATGGAGATTCCTTTAAAAACTAGGAAGAAAACTACCATATGACTCAGAAATGCCAGTACTAGGCACATAACCTGATGAAACCAAAAATTGAAAAAGACACATGTGCCCCAATATTCATTGCAGTTCTATTTACAATAACTAGGACACGTTTTTTCCAGTAGTCATGTATGGATGTGAGAGTTGGACTATAAAGAAGGCTGAGCACAGAAGAATTGATGCTTTTGAACTGTGGTGTTGGAGAAGACTCTTGAGAGTCCCTTGGACTGCAAGGAGATCCAACCAGTCCATCCTAAAGGAGATCAGTCCTGGGTGTTCATTGAAAGGACTGATGTTGAAGCTGAAACTCCAATATTTTAGCCACCTGATGCGAAGAGCTGACTCATTTGAAAAGACCCTGGTGCTGGGGAAGAAGGTGGGAGGAGAAGGGGACGACAGAGGATGAGATGTTTGGATGGCATCACTGACTGGATGGACATGAGTTTGAGTAAATTCTGGGGAGCTGGTTATGGACAGGAAGGGAGGCCTGGTGTGCTGCAGTCCACGGGGTCGCAGAGTCAGACAGGCTGAGTGACTGAACTGAACTGAACTGAAGGACATGGAAGCAACCTAGATGTCTAACAGATGAAGGGATTAAGAAGCTGTGGTACTTATATACAATGGAATATTACTCAGCCATAAAAAGGAACACCTTTGAGTCAATGAGGTGGATAAATCTAGGGTTTTCTATGCAGGATGAAGTCAGAAAGAGAAAAAATATATATTAACACATATATATGGAATCTAGAAAGGTGGTATTGATGAACTCATTTGCAGAGGAGCAACAGAGACACAGACATTGAAACAGACTAATGGACATGGCAGGGGCGAGGGTGAGGAAAGGGTGGGCGCTATGGACAGAGTAACATGGAAACATACATTACCATATTTAAATAGACAGCCGGTGGGAATTTGCTGCATGATTCAGGGAACTCAGACCGAGGTTTGGTAACCTAGAGGGGTGGGATGCAGAGGGAGATGTGAGGGATCGTCAAGTGGGAGGGGACATGGGCAAAACTGTGGCTGGTTCATGTCAATGTTTGGTAGAAATCAACACAATCCTGTAAAGCAATTATCTTTCAATTAAAAATAAAGAAATTAAAAAAATAACCTTGGTATAATTTTATTTCACCTTTAGTTAAAAGTCATTTCTTACCACAGAACCATTTTTGTTTTCTGGCCCCATGGGTTAGCTCCTCAGACATATTTAATTTAATTTCTGTGTGAAATGTACACACAACCTGTAGACTAATTTCTAATGCTAGATTTTGGTGAGGTAAATGTTTGGTATCCATCAATAATGTTTTGTAGCTGTTTTGAGAAGAATGACCCCATGCATTTGCTATTTATGGTTTCTTCTTTTTTTAAATTGTCATGGATCCCTTAAATTCTTAAGGGGAGACTATGATAGTTATCAAGTCTTCATTGAATCCTTTATGAATAAAATTCTAGGTGTTAGGAGAGTTCAAAAATCTATATGTTAGCTAATCCATATTAATTATTATAATTTTACTTGACTTTAAAAATGTGGTCATTGAAAACTCATATGCTCTTAAAGTCTTCTTGAATTAATAGAAATGGTAAGTTAAAATGAATGACATGATAATCTGGAAAACAAGAAAATGTATCATTAGTGTATCAGAATTTTATGAAGATTCTGGGAAGATAGAAAACGAATGAAACGTGATTGGTAGGGAAATGAAAGTTGAAATTTAATAAAAGTCACCAGAGACCTTCAAGGTGAATCACCAGGGATTGCCAGGGGCAATCCGGGTTCATCATTTAGGAATCTCCTTTCCAAACAGCTAGGAAAGTTGAGTTCTTCCCCCAACACAGATGTAAACAGGCTACAGTTTGGCAGCAAAGGCTTATTCTCTGTGGCTGAAGCCAAGAGTTATTCTCAAAATCAGGTGAACACATGGATGTGTTCTGAAGAAAGTTACCTTCTAAAGATGCTGGGGTCTAAGAGAGAAGTCGAACAGGCCTCAGCCTAATTCTAAGTTGCGCACAGGCATAGAAAAGGCAGGTTTACCATGACAGGCAGGAGAGCACTTCCTTTTGGTCGTGTCATGTACCAGGCCTGAAGGAGCTTCCAGTTCTGTAACCTCCTTTTTCCTCAGGAGTACTTCAAAGAGACTGGCTGTCAAAACATTCCCCTGACTTCCCAACTCACCCAGAACCCTCAGTCAGTTTTCTCATTCAGCTGAGGGGCCTCACGGGGAAACAGTCGCAAAGAGCAAACAGCACACATTCCAGCCACCTTTAGTATTTAGTACAGTCCATCCTTCATAAGTGTGACCACACATCTAAGAATCTTGAGAAAGATGAAGAAAACTAATACATGAAAGACAAGGTCAAATATGAACAAATAAAATGACTGGCCCATTTGTCCTTAGGGTTTGGGGAATCAGTATAAAAGGCTTTTCAGTAGGGGAGAGACTTGCTATTATTTGAATTGTTGGATGGCTATAATTTTCTATGATATAGAGAATTAATTTCAGGGGAGCCAGATGATAAGAAACCATTTAAGAAACTGTTTCCGTGATTCAGGGGAGAAGTAATGGTGACTGGGGGTGCTGTGCTAATGGAAACTCGTGAATATAAAAGGTGTTTAAGAGAGAGCCTTGGTGGTGTTGATTAAAAGTGGGGGTGAAGAGATTCAGGAGTCAAGGTGACACGCAGATTTCTGACTTTCTCCTTTACCTTCATTACTTTCATTTTGGAGGTCAGTGGATTCTCTGTGGCTCCTTGGGCCAAACTATTAAGCAAGGAACATGATGGAACCCTACTTGTCCAGTTTGCTTTCTGCTGAAGCTGTGACCAATGCAATGACTCAAAGCTGGCCTAGGTCTGCTGCATTCCCAAGTAACGGGTTTTGGCACTCAGGTCACTTTAACGTCTAATAAGTCAGTGTACATTAAATGTCTGGATATTTTATAGAGTTACCAGAGCTCTTCATAAAGAGGATAAGTATAATTTAACAATGCAATATTAAGAAAATGCAGGATAAATTTGACTTTGTGATAGCATAATGTTGAGAAGGTTTGAGACTGTTAAATACACTTATCTGTATTTCCATATGTATATTTCACTATTTATAATATATTGAACATATACTACAAAGATAAATTTGAAATCTGCTTCTAATTGGCAGAATCATATAGTGTTTTATGCTTTAGAAATATCCATTTGAGATATTTTGGAACATGAATATTGATCATTGTAATTAATTCAGATTTTTATCAAATGGAGCTATCCATTAGGCATATAATATGACACATGTCATAAACCCAAGTCTGTGCAATAAATCTATAGAAACTAGTCATACAGGGTTTGGTTTTGCACCATGCCATCTCTTTGGGTAAAGTAGAAATGTCTGAGTAGATGGCATTGTGTTTGTATTTCTTAGTGCTTCGTGGACTGTGAGTATAAATGGGCCTCAGTAACAATAACATAGAAAGCTTCCCTCTTTGTCTCCGTTTCAATGTGTTTAACACAGGACCCAATCCTCTGAAATATTTCCTCAACTACATCTTGAAGTTACCAAAGGCTGTTTCTTGGGTTCCAAAATAAAACCAAGCACTCTAATAGTGCTTTGTGTGATATAAAATTAAAACTCTATTTTTAATTTTAGTTCAGTTTTAGTTTAATTTTAGTTCAGTTTAATTTTAGTTTATCACATATGCTCAAATATCTTTGAATCCTTACCTAGAATAAGACTGGTACCCCAAGTATAAAAGAAAGACACAGACCATAAAAGGGAGAAAAACTTTTGTCTTGGGTGTTGAGGGATCCTGAGAAGTATATTGAATTCTCTGGCATTGTAAAAGCCAGAAAGCAAACAGCTGCAAAGAGGTTTCCCAACAATTACTTTATAAAATGTGAAACAGCATCTTTTTTCAATTGAAGAAAGTAGTAACATTTTGACTTCTGTAAATCTTGATCTTGATTTCTATAAGAAATATAGTTCTTATATAGAGTTAGAGAAAATATTTAAAGCTGCATTTTGTTTCTGCTTGTAGTTTTTTAAAAATATATTAAATGTACATAATATTCCTAACATTGTCTAAGCGTGTTAGCATTTAATTGTCTGTTGTGTCTCCACCGGCACCTTTTCAGGGCAGCCAGAACCACAGTGCCATTTGACTCATGAGAGAACTGAGATCCAAGGAGATGAAGTGATTTTCCTAAGAACACAGGGTTAGTGAGTGCTAGGACTGTGGCAGTGAACGCAAGTCTTAGGATTTATAAATTTCATCTGTTTCATTTGGAAATTAGCAAAATGAGTATCTGAGTTACAAATAAAGGGTAGAAAAGGCCATCCAAATGGTATAATTTGAGGGACTTTAATATTTTCTCAACTGCCTCCCACTGAGTCTGAATGTCTCACAGTTCCAGTTAAGGCACGATCCCCAGAAAGTCCCTAGTTGAATGCAAATACCCAGGGTTTTCAGATTTACCCCAAATCAATGTACACAATACCCTCTTTCTTGCCACACTTTTCCCACACACCAGTGCCTTGCAGCTGCTGAAATGGGAACTGCAATGAAGATGAACGGGACTTTTTAGAGATACTCTGGTGCAAAAGGTTAAAAATAAAAATGGTACCCAAATCATGAGCATGATAGACAAAAAGATTCAGAAGCAATAGTCTAGCCTGGTATGATCTGCCCACGTGCTGGTTGAGAAATAAACCCTTAACATATGATCTGAACCTGTTTTACTTTGGTTTATTATTTAATATTCTACAAATTCATGACTTATTTGGGTAATGATTATTCTAACCACTCAGTGTTTGGGAATTTAAGGGATTAAGAGTCATTCACACTTTCATGAATTAGTGGGAACTGGTACTCTCAGATAATTTCCTATTAACAAAGCTGAGATGAACTTTTCCAGTAGACTGACATTTCTGACCAACAGAAGGAGCATCCAGGAGCATAACAGGGGCACTAAATGTAACATTCAAGTTCAAGATTTGCTTTTAATCTGTTTTCTGTGAACTTAGAAATGTGGCGACCATTTGTAATATTATCTCCATAGAAAATTCTGTGAACAAAATCCCTTGACAGGATGGATAGATAGTTACTTGCCTGATATAGAGGATGTGTAGTATATTGATATCCTCATTACACTATACAACTCGTCTACAACACTTAGAACTCTAGAGAAATTGTAACAATAGATGAAAGTGAATGAAATCTACAGATAAACACTATAGATTGTGAGCCCTAAACTGTGGTCTCCTAGAGACTTTGGAGTGAGAGTAGAATCTAGAAAAACATGCTAGAATAATACAAAGAGATACAGAGAGCAATAGAGCAGAAATACACTCTTTCCTGAATTTATATAGGGCCAGCAGAGTCGGACACGACTGAAGTGACTTAGCAGCAGCAGCAGCCTAGAAAAAGAATAATTTTTTGTGATGAAACAGACATAAGAGATCTCAGGCACTATTCTTAGCCTCTATTTTCAATTTTGATTTCACAAAGAAATTCAGAATGTGTGCCCTAATGAAAGTGCCATCTTTATTTCAAGGCAGCATATGAACAAAGTGAGAAACCTCACAAACAGCATCACAATCTAAAAGAGCAGAACACAACTTTGTCAGTTTCAGTTTGAGATTCTCTGTGTATGTGTGCGTTGAGTCTAGAACAAACTTCAATCTGTCGGAACATCATACAAAAAGAAAATATTACAAGGACTCGCCTTCACCTTTAAAATGACATTATACACCCCACATTCAGTCAATGCTCAGTTATACACAGTGAACTTCAATCTAGTCTTACTTGTCTTGTCACCCAGCATGCATCTAAATAACCTTACCCTGTGGTTATGTTTTTAATCCTAACTTTACTTATGATGCAATTTTTTAAAAGTAAGATTATTTTATTTAAGAAAACACTTATTATAGAAATACATAAAATATCTCTATTGCTAAAACCCTTTATATATATACAGGTACATATGAGATGAAAGTATATATACTTATATAGATAGTCTACTGCCTATATAAGCAAGCTTGATGGAAAAATCTCTTTCATTTTGGTGGGAGGTCATAGCTAGAACATACCTGATTATCCTGTGACAAATAGACAAAGGATGATGGTTATTCTAAGAAAATTATTTTTAATCCTATTTTTATTTTTATTTATTTTCAACCATATAACAGTTAAATACTTTCATAGGTAACTGTCAGATACAATTTGTTTGCAGATATGTGGTGACTTCAAAACCCAGAAATCCTAAGGTCAAGATTTCTTGTAATAGTCAATGTGCTGTAAGTACATTTCTGTATGGGAACTTTCTTCGCTTCTCAACCACTTGGGTTGAGAGCCTTGCTGTCCAAAATTACAACTGATACTAGAAACACAATGTCAGAGATGCTTTCTCCATTCTTGCTTACTGCTCTATTTAAAATTATTGTATTACATTTCTGCTAATAAAAGCCTTTCTAAGGATTCTGTATAACTCTTCAGCAAGGCACATTCACAACCTTCAATGAAAGTTGCTATTATCAGAGCAATGTGCTCTTACGATTTATTTATTACAACAGCCCTCATGACTGCTTACCCAGGCAAGCACTAGAAATATCTAACTCATTACCACTACGTAAAATAGCATGGGGTATTTTCAGAATGAAAGAGATCAGAGCATGACAAATTCTAAAGCTGCCCATGTCCCTGATTCTAAAGAAATAGATTGCTATTCAACAAGCACTGGTAACTTTTAACTATTGAAGAGGATATATTGGATTCAGTGAAAATACTGCCCAGACAAAATTTTTGTCAGAAATACCTATTTGCTACTCCTTTTGCATTTAAGGTCTGAACACCCTTGGACTTTTTCAGGCCAGCCAATGAAAGAAAACTGACCCAGATGGAGCCAGAAACTGAAAATGCTTATTGACTTATTCAGCTGGAAGTTGATCCTGGCTGCTATTTAAATCTACTGCTTTAAGTATCAGCAGACCTGCTGCATTCCTTAGGATAGTTCAGAGGGCAGACATTTGGGTCAAAATATTCTTACTGATTCTGTACCTAATGTGGGCTTTACAGTGTTTACAAACAGCTGTTACAATAACCCAAAGATCCAAAGAAAAATGTGACACATCCAAGAATCTGACAGTTAAAACTGAGCATTTGTTCAGATAGCACCTTGTGGTTTGAGGTAATAAGACCCATGATGATAATGGTATTTGTCACATTCAGAGCAGCTGTATTCATGAGAGTGGAAGTGACTACCCTCTTACACACCCAGTTACTACTTTGAACCCAGGTCTATATTTTGGCTGCCTTGGCAACAGCACAGCAATAACAACTGGAGCCGTAATGGTGATGTCAAGCCAAGGACATCTTTGCATAAAGTGAGAGCCCTGACTTTCCACACAGGAAGTCAGAAAAGAGCATTCAGAATAATCTGAAACAGTGATATCCATAGCACTATTATACTGTGTATATTGAAACTAATGTACTGAGACTCTAGATTATTTATTATAATAGTTAAGATTTTACAAGTCCAGTACTTTTCCAGTGGCTGTTCTTTCCTGGAAAAACGTTTCAGGGAAGTAGATCTCTACAAGTAGGAAACTGTTTTCTTTTTTTTTTTGCCTGAAATAAAACTACAAAGGATAAATTATTAATTGTGACCACATTAATCAATGCAGATTTCCCATAATTATTATGATGAAAGGAATTACAAACAGCAATAAAAATAGACAAAAATCAATCATTCAGGCTTCAGGTTGGTTTTATTCTTGTGATTGGTCATTAGTATCTCTTCTCTTGGTCACATGATGAAATTGCATTTCTCTGTTCTCCTGACATGAAACACATTTTTATCCTTATGACTTGCTTTGATCAATGAAATGTGAGAAGTGACAGGTGTCATTTCGAGATGAAATTTTTAAAAGAGAAGTTCAATTTGCTATTGTTCCCTTCTCCTGCCAGGGCAAACAGCAACTCTGCAGATGGTAGAAGCATCATCTGCCTAAGTGGGAAGGTGTAGAACAGAGTTCCCAGTTGTCCTCTGATGGGCACGTGATATTAGCAAGAAGCACGCTTCTATTACACCAGCCTCCTGCTGCTTTGGAGCTGCTGTCTCGGAATAAACTAACCTGCCCTGGATACCCTCCCAGTGTGATTTGTAGAAATTCAAAGGATACCATTTGTTTTCGAAATATATTTGACATAAACATTATGTAAATTTAAGGCTCAATTAAAAAATATAAAAACACATTAAAAAAAAAAACACCATTTTTTATCTTTTTGTAGACTCAGAGGTCATAATGAAGATAATGCTTCAAACCCCCTCACCAAAATAAGATGGACTCTTTCTGTTCTGGCTAGAGGTAAGTGCAAAATCATGAGTTTGTGGACAAAATATGTTCTCCAGACAGAAACTCAAATGCACAGTTAGACCAATCCAGATGAACTGTTTTACTCCCTGAACTAGCCAGAAACAATTTAACTTGTTATCTTGTAAATCAAGCCAATGTTTCATGAAAAAAAAATCTATCAGGAAGATCCCTTTTATTTTCCTTTGAATTAGCCTTTTTCTTTGTATACTTCACACCCTATCTTTTTTTCTTACAGCAACTTTCTCCTTTACTTATGTGGTATTCTGTCTGACAATAAGAGAAGGTAATTATTACTACTTTATAGAACAGATTCTAGCAAAGTATTTGTGCTTCTGTTTGCACAGTAATTTAAACTGTTTCTGTTGTTCGTGGAAAGCAAAGTTAGATGTTGGCCTTATGGAATCTTTGTGAAGTGGTGTCAATTCCACTAGGCTTATCTAGGTTCCAAAAATATTTGAGCCCTTTGTAATACAGGTAAAGCAGAACACATGCGTGCGTGCTAAGTCATTTCAGTTGTGTTTAACTCTTTACAACCCAATGGACTGTAGCCTCCCAAGCTCCTTTGTCTATGGGATTCTCCTGGCAGGAATACTGGAGTGGGTTGCCATACTCTCCTTAGGGCATCCTCCCAACCCAGAGATGGAACTTGTGTCTCTTATGTCTCCTGCATTGGATAACATTAAAGCAACCCTACCATGTTTCTCTATTTCTGAGATCAGCCCAGAAGAGCAGCTTCAGTAGTGCTCCTGTGAGCACAGTTAAGTAAACAAAAATGGAGTGTGGGTGTATGTGTGCATGTGTGCCTATGTGTGCACACATACCTGTTCATGTGTTTAAAGAAAAAAGAATATGTTGCAATCAGCTAAAAATGGACATTTCAATTTTTATGTTATGACAGATAACACCATTATATCAATACTTGTTCACACTCTTTCTCCAGATTACTACAGTAATATTCCACATTTATAGACTTGCTTGGCAGAAGGCCATGATGACTTCCAGAAAAATCTGCCTTTATAGACAAATTATTCTTTATATTACTGACCACAGGTAAATTCTTTTTCTCAAGACACAGAAAAGAAATTTTAAAACTTTAGGAAGCATTGTGGTATAGTGTGATTTTTCCAAAAAGTTTCTTTTCATTTGCAGAATATTATTTTTTCAATAAAGTGATTCTGCATAAGATTTGCTAGTTGTCAGTTCTATCAAGGTTATATATACCACGTGTAGAGAGTCTTTATAAGGCATTTTAAAGGTAACAAAATGCATTAATTTCACAGGATTAAAATGATTCTCTAGAAATAAATTCTATTTCTCAAAATTAAATATATTAAATATATGATTAATTTTAAAATTGCTTTAAAGGATCTATTATTAGTTTATGACAATACATAACAGAAATATCTCAGTTTAAGATAATTTGAATTCATTTTTCATTGCCATATATTGAGAGAGAAGTTCATGATCATTTTGTAAAATAATAATAACCCCCTCTTACCCAAATGTGTATATTTATAAAATTAATCAGCTGTCACAATATCAAAATCCTAAGTATTATATGAATGGCTTATAATTCATATTGTTCTTTCTGTGAATTCATAGAACAGAATTGTATATACATGAATTAAGGGGAATTTGTTAATGAAATAGTAATTTTGAGACCTTATTCGTAGAACTTATGCTAGTTATGGCTCTCAAGAGGGGATTTTTTAAAAAGAAAACTCCCCTACCAGAGTTAACCATGTACATCTTTAAAATATGAAAATCCACTTTGCACTGATCATAGTCTTTATTAAGAAGGCTGCTGACTTCAATACTAAATATATCTGACTGTTCCAGAAAATTCTTACACAGTCATTTTTCTGGTGATTAAACTGATCATGTACCATTACATAGTCCAGTTTGAGGTAGGTAGAGGTGAGGGACTTTACATTTTGCAGCACCTACTAGGGGTCAAAACCTTTTTTGGACGCTTTATGTATATTATCATATTTAGTATTTATAGTAAGTCTGGGATGCGGCAATAATCCTCTGATTACAGAGAAGGAGGCTGAGGCTCAGAGAAATGGGTAATTTGATAAGGGGCATGTACCTGGTAAGAAGTGGAGTGAGAAGTTATGATTTAGGCCTTGTGATTTAATATTTATATTATTCCATTATTTCACATGGCTTCCCACAGATGCTGTTGCTGCTTCACTAGTTTGGGACTTGTTTTCAATTGGATTGTCCATAAGTGCTTGGCTAATTATTTTTCTCATATGAAACTTAAAATATACAGATGATACATGGTTCAAATTATTAATTCATTGATATTCATCAAGAGAGTGACATGATAAACTGAAAAGATTTACTGAAGACAAATTCACTAACGGAGCCCACAAATGTACAAGAAATGCCTTATTCTTGTGTTAATAGCAAGCAACTTAAGTCACATCTAGGGAGGGGTAGACTGACCCAGATGTTTGCATTCCCTGGTCTTTCTTCCCAATCTCTTTTCTTCCATTAAAAAAATAATAATAAAGTTTGGTATAGTAAAGATGAAGTAGTTCCTTGATTTCTACCCCTTTATCCAGGACTTGGAAAACTCTGAGTCAGTACTGTAATTTGCTATCTTCCTGTCAGCCAAATGAAACCTTAAATGTGTGGGCATTTTATCTACTATCTGTACAGAATTCTGCTCCTTGTTCCCACTTTCTTCCCAAGTCGGTTCCTGAACACATCTCAAATTCTAGCTTTATATTTCTCAGAGGGTACTGTGCTTTTTCTTTTCAAACATATAGGATCCTTTGGTGTTTTTCCACTCATGTTTATAATTCTGACTTTGATTTTGGCATTCACATTTTCTAAATTTTAAAGTAAGACCTTTCTACCATACTTTGTTCCTCATTTAAGATTTGTTGCAAAATTCTAGTTAACAGATTGAACAACAAAAGAACCCACTGAACACCCACTAGATTTTTTTTGAAGGGGGAAAACATTCTATAAAAAACACTGAACATTCTAAGACACACACTGATGAACACCTACTGCTTAATGAAATTTATCATCAAACTCAGTTCCTTCTTTCCCACCTCGTTGCTTCTACCCATTACACACACACACACACACACGCTCTCATAAGACCAATTCTAACAGCATGTACACCAAGATTTTTCTAAAAGGGTTCATATAACTGAAAATCCTGGCTTGTGTTTCAAATAGATGATAATTTTTTTAACTTGTTTTGTTGCATCAAAAGGACATATTGTTGTTTGTGCTATCATAATTTAAAGACCATCTAAATTTTTTTTCCTTTCTAGTAAATATAAAAATACAACTTGCTAATTTTTTTTACTATATATTAAAAAAAAACATTTTTTTCAGCAAATTAAATAGTAATAACTGGAACTAAGCCAAAAGCAGTCTAAGAAAAGATTTATGATGGTCTATATAGATTATAGCAATGTGGAACAAAGTTTTTCTTTAACATAGTGTACAGCCATTTTGGAACTTTAGTTCTAAAAGACATCATTTTGGGGTATACTTAGGATCGGTGCAAGTACATACAGCACAGGTATAAGAATGAAGAAACACTGGCTTACACATAATTTCTCAAGTTTCAGGGGAAAAAATGCCTAATGAGCTTTATACATAAGCAAGGTTTAGTCCATAAAGAGGATAGGAATGTCTTATCTTCTATTCAGTTAACAGGTTTTCGCAGTTTTCTGAATACTTATGAGTAGCTCAGAAATTCATATAAGTTCATGTAATTCACACAGCATCTGTTGTGAAAAAATAAAGTGATAATTTACATCCAATTAAAATATTTTTCATTAGATAAAATGCTTTAATAAACTAACAAACTTATGTAAGAAGACAGCATTCGTTGGGAAGAAAACAAATCAATTTTCTGTAGAACATGCAAAATATCAAAGACTGGTCAGCCAGAAAAGGAAAGAAAGTCAGTCTTTTATGTAAAAATTTAATCCATTGTATTATTTTTAAGAACTCTGTGTCCTCTTACACCTTATAATGTATGTAAGTTACTTGAAAGCATATCTGCTCATTGGGTGCATTCATATTAAACTGCTAGAAAGATATATATATATATTTATATATAGATATATATATCAACCCCCCTATATCTATTATAGATGTGGAAATTTCAGGGATGCTTCTTATACATAATCACCTTTCTGTCTTAAATGTTTGCCAATTATACTACAAGGGAATATATGCAACCATGGCTTAAGAGGAAGTTAAAGGTTGTTTTGGTTGTTTTTTTTATTATTAATTTCTCTTCTCTGATATAAGGATTCTTTAACTTTAAAAATAAGCTTACATCTAATTTGGCAGGCAATTATGCAAATACATTCTGTTAGGGCAGATTCCAATGGTAAAACATAAAATAAACTTAAGAAAAAAGGGGAGTCAAGGAAAGAGAAAGTTGGTGGGTCTTGCTATTTTTTTTTTTTGTTCTTTAAATATTTTTAGGCCTCTTTACCACTGCTGTTGGGTCATTTCTCTTAGCTTACTAAAGAGCCTTTGTCAGTCTGGAGGAGGCAGCCATGTGTCCATGAATGCTTATTTAGTATGGTGAGGACAGATGGCCTGGAATTGCTGAAGAAGACCTTAAGATATATTTAAAAGAGGAAAGGGAAAGAAACAATAAGGGAGGAAATAAATTAGAGAAGAGGCAAATGTTTGGCCAGGAAAAGTATTTGCACATATACAAACACACACAAACACCACACACACACACACACACACACACATACACGTACTCAAATGAAGACAAACTATAAATTGGCAACTAGGGCCTGATTTTTTATAAATTTCCTCTTTCCACAGAAATTTTAATTTCCATTATTGTTGATTTGCTGTATTTTCAGCAGAAACATGATAATTGCAGTCCCGGCTGATCTGAACTTAATCTCTTCTGGTTGGTTTCCTATAGTATTTCAACTTTAAAGATGAATTTTTATGTATGAAAGCTCAAACTTTTATAAAAGTCAGCCTTAAAATCACATTGATTTAAACTCCCTGACACCCTGAGTCAGTGTCTTAACTCAACTTGTTTTAGAGTCTATCATTATTAGTTTATCTTGCTTAGCATTTTATTTCATTTTTTTTCTATTATTTCACAAAAACATACATACTACCATCCAACCAAAATATCATGAAGGGGTGTGTCATGTGTATTAGGGATGGTAGAGGAACTACGGATGGTGACTGGATGGGCACAGGGGCACCAGGGGATAATATTGTGTTTTCAGATAGAAAAACTGTGAGATGTTATAAGATGATAAAAAGTGACATTAGTGGATTTTTGTTATATATTTTTCTTTCCAAGTTATCAGATTAACATTTCCCCATTTTCTTCAGATTTATTCTATTTCAACTATGTTCTGACTATGCCAGGTAACAGAGGACTCCTGCTTCAATTGCCAGGTTTTCTATGCTCATAAAAGAAATATTAGATTCCAAATTTCTTCTTATTGCCTTCTGAGTTGTCATGGTTATCAAATGACACCTTCTCTAAATTCTTTCTCATTTTAACTCTTTTTCCATGCTTTGTGTAAACAGGCTGCTTGAAAATCAAGAAGAAGAAGAAAAAAATAAAAACATCAAGTTTGAGTGCTCTAAGAAGCACAAAACACAAGAAGAAAAGAAATATTTTGTTAACCACAAATTGAAATTGGAAAGATTTTATCCAGAAGCATTAAATGTCATTAAAGTAAGAAGTCTAAAAAATACCTGTTTCATATACTCGTTCTCTGAATAAGCCCTTGGTAGCTTGCAGCCTGCTCAGAGTGTGACTCTTGCATTGCGGTTAGAGCCCTTCTACAACTACCACCCCACACCCCCGCCAACCACCACCACCGATGGCACAGGCAGCGAGGATGCTGGATAGTTCTAAAGTAAATAGAAGGGCTGTGTTTTTGGATACAAGCACCTTTAAAAATAGAAAGGCAAGAAGATTCATAAACAGAACCTTTGAAAATATACAATACTTTTGTCTTACAAAAACATCTGTTGCTCAGATGAGTATTTGGAACACTGAGTGCTTCAGATTACCCCTCAGAAGGTGTGTTGGGTGGTGGCTCTCTGTGGATTTGGCCCCAGAGGAGGTCAACCCAACTCCCTGGCCTGTTGGCTCAGCAATTTCCCAGTGGTCAGCCCGTCTTGCCATAATCACATGCTGGCGCCCCGAGCCTGTTTCTTAACTGTACTCTGTACCTTCTAATGAAAGCATCCCAAAATATCCCCAACCACTCAAATTCTGGGGCAGCCATGACCTCAGACTGGACTGCAGGACACACTGTGTTTACTCAGACAGAAAGGCTGATAAAAATCTCCCTGCCACGATGCCTGAAGTGCCCACCCTCTCTCTGCTGGATTATGTTACTTCACAGCTTATGACCACTTGCATGATATGCAAGCTGATGAGGAAGCATTAACTTAATACACAACAGCACAATTTCATGTGACTTGGAGCCTTTACATTAATGAGAAGGAAAAAAATAGGAAAAATGTAATTATGCATAACTTTTTGTGCATAAATCAGCAAACGCTGTAATAATAACAGAAAGTAACATATGATAATCAAAAGATAATTCTCTTGAAAGTTATTTGAAAACATAATTTACCTCCTATACAAATGAGGAATGATATTATTATGGCTGCTTTTTAGGGAGCATTCTCAATTAATTTATGGATGAGCTACATGAAAGTAGCTGTGGATAAATGTGTGCAATCAGACTTTAGTAGAACCTTTTAGGTAAGCTTTCAGAAGCTCTGAGGATGACAAAACAAAGCAGGGAGGTACCACTTCTGAAAAGTTCAACTGGAATAGCAGGCAAATAGACAAAAAGAAGAAGCTATATATAAATTCAACAGGTATTCCTCTGGGCACTTTTTCTTGTTAAGCTTTTTTGCGATCAAATAAGGTGTTTTGTCCAATGTGGCTTGACTAAGGAAAAAAAAAAAACAAACAACAGCAACAACCTGTTGAAGAAATTACCAAAAAATAAAAAACAAACCAGAGAGACACCAATTGTTATTTTGCCATGTTTTTATATGCACTTTGAAAGCTTTGAAGCCTCTACCAAACAATGCTCCTAGATACACAGCACAATTCACACAACTTGATTCTTAAAAGTGCCTTTTGTACTTTGATAATATCAGCTAGAGAGTCTGATATTGAACTAGCCTCCTAGTATTAATGCTTTTTATTTTCTTCAGGAACAAAAAATTTACTTGTAAAAAACAGGTAACACGAAATACACTGACAGGGTTTTGTTAAAAATACAAAGCATTATCATTTATATGATAGTGACTTTCTCCCTACGAGTATGCTTTGTAAACGTGACTGAATGACAAGAAAAAAGAAATCTTTTATTATCTCAGCTCTCGAAAGCTTTATTGTTTAAGCTACTCTTGCTCCTAAGTATAGCAGAATTAAAACACGTCAGGATGTTGTATGGCAAGTAACTAACAAGGCACTAATAGAGATTCCTCTCATGCGTTTAAATACAGATTGGCAAAAATAATTCCCCTATTACCTTTTTAAAATAGAATATTAGAGGCCCAAATTCTAATTTAGTTTTTCTATAACTAACCCAAGTTTCACAGATTTCAAATCTATGTACCTCACTTTGCTGAGAGTCAATGTTTTCTAAACGAATGCAAACATATTTATATATGGTATGCAAATATCTATGTACACATACAAGCTATATATTATATATATCATTGTATATGTCTTTATACAATTATGTGTAATAATTATAGCCCGCTTCTTGCAAATAGAATAAAAAGCACGCATTCACTTTAACCTAGAAACTCCTTGGGCATTTGGCTCCTGTCTACTTATTTTTCTTTCTCCACTGCAGGGTGGAGGGGGAGAAGGGGGCAGGGGAGGCAAACTCGCTAGAGTCACAAGCAGGATTGAAAACAAGTGCAAGTCAATTTACTTTGCTAATTTCTCATATGCTTCTTTCTGTAACTGCAGAACTCTGTATTTTTTCCTCTCTTTTCAGAATCACTTTAAAATATTTTTTTAATCTATTTTTTCCCCTAGAAAGTAACCCCTTGTGTCCTACCTTAGGCTCCTCACTGAATGATCTCTTTTTCTTCTAATTATATTTCTTCACCTTGGGAGGAACTCACACTGCTTCAGGAAAAGCAACCCAGAAGAGCCTAAGGTCAGGTGTGCCCTAGAATTTAACTCTAGAAATTGCAATCATGGAATAAAAGCAGGAGAGGGAAAGAAGCAGAATGGGGAATTTGTAACAATATTGAGGCTCATTCTGAGGAATAATTAACTGAACAGCATCCTACGTTACATCACTTGCTTGAAATCTCAGAGGACAGGCTAAAGAATTTAGGAAGATGATTTGAATCTGCTTCCTAAATCCATGGGGTTAACAAATTACTTGCACCGTGGTCAAGCCTTAGAGTTTTATTTCTTAAGTATTACCTGCTCTGGGGTCCAAAAAAAAAAAGAATTCTATTCATGAAGTTCAGTTCAGTTCAGTCGCTCAGTCGTTTCCAACTCTCTGCGACCCCATGAATCACAGAACACAAAAAGTACCAATGGCATGTTACACATTAAAGATGCTCAGATTTAAAACACTGAAAGGAAACTTGATTTAATAGGAAGCTTTTATTCCTGTTAAAATGAGGTTCAGTAAGGGAGCTAATGAGGGTCAGCAAGAGAGAGGATTTCTAAGACAATTCTTGAAGTAAAAGGGACTTCTATTTTGGGAAAAATATGGGGACATTGTAAACTCTTCAGGTAGAGGAATTGTAGGTAGAAAAGGGGAAAACATTAGCTGAGCTTTTAAACCAAATCTTCAGCTGGGCTTTTGTTTAACACATATGCAAATGTGTGCACTGCTTCATTTGAATATTTATTTACTGCATTTGTGAAGGAAATTGGGGGATTATAGCCTCTTCCCAGCTGTGTTTTAGTTAATGACTGGTCAGCCTATTAGCCTGCTCCACTAAACGAATTCTCTGCACAAGCAACACCTTTTTTTACCCTGACTAGAAATTCTTCATATAAACAACAGTGGGGGGAAAGCAGCAAATCAGAACCAGAGAGTTTTGTACCAAAAATGAAAATATTCCCCCAGAATCGTTAGAAATAAGCAAGAAAGTTATTTGATGATGGTGACTTTTGCATTTTTATACTAAACAAAGCAAATATTTGCTACCAAATTGTGGGGTGGAGGGAGTTAGCTAGTCAGAATTTCTCTTTACTGAGAATTAATTTGGGTTGTGGTCTTTCTTTCTTCTCTGGGACTTATTTATTCTCCCCTATGACCATAAACACACACATCAATGAAAATGTCATGAATTACTTGGGCAATTATTAATAGCTGAGAAACTTATTGGAATGTGACTTTTACAATTTCCCTCTATTTTCTCACTGTCAAAATAGTGACAGGGATGAGTAAATAACATTTCTTTAGCAACCAAATCCAGTGTACTGTCATTGCCCAAACAAACTTATTTAGAGCCATCAGTGCTGGTTATGAGATTAAAGATTTGTATCATGACACGCTCATTTCAAAGCATCAATGGTAAACAGATCTTTAGGTCAAAAATTTCTAATAACTTAGGTATGGCATCTTATCATGTATTGATTGTTATTAAGAAAAGTAGTATCTATTTTCCGATAAATTTATGTATCGCAATCAATACAAGAAAATTGATCTTGTTCCCAAAATGTCTTTCTTCTCTACATCCTTTAAATTTTATTTCCTATCTACTCTCACTACCAAAATTCTGAAATTTTCTGAATTTTGGGTCAAAGAAAAACCTGAGCTTTGATTTGTCTTATTAGTGAGATGATCTTTATAAACCACTATAAACTACTTATTTATCAAAAGTATTAATACTTTAGATGATCTATGTGAACATCTGTTTGTGCTGGTTCACGTATGATGTGTTGCTGCAAATGAGACAAGACAGAACCTGAGAGCAACTTAATGTGAGGCACTGTTCCTGGAGCAAAATGATCATTTCTCACAGTTGGAACAATTGTGCATCATATATTAGACTGACAACTCAAATATTTACAGAACAAAAGCAAATAAGAAAAGAAGAGATGCTGTCAAACTTCAAGATAAACAGAGAAGTCTTTATTACGTTGATGAAAAAAATATTATGAGACATATTATACCTAAGAAACCCATTTTAGCAACTTCATTGCCAAGATCATATTAATTCTGCTCCCAATCCTTAAAACCATTCAAAGCAGCAAAAAGAAGTTTCAGGTATTTTCACACCCTCCTTCTATATCAAAAGTGGGTGGGGTGCACATTTCAATAGAATCAGTTTTTTCGCCTTCATACATGAGTTTCTAAACCATCTCATAAGCTCGTCAGGCATATTTCTTGTTCATTCCTTCTGTAGGGCAGAGGCAGACAGATTGCTGGATCAGATAGTGCAATACGCTGTATACTGCATTTGAAATGTGCCTTTTTTTAAAGCAGCAGATTTATTGATTTTCTTAAGTAGAAAATATGCACCCGGACATTAGACAAACACAGACTAAACACAGACTGAGGAAAAGCTGATAATTTGATTAAACTGACTGAGCTTTTGTTGTCTGTGTTTGGGGAATTTCCAATAATGCACAAGTGCCAAGCGCCCTTCTCCTTCTGAATTGAACAAATGTAATCCCTAAGCACAATGAATTTTACAATTACACTCTGTGGAGAATTCTTTCTCTTTAGAAAAGTGTTTTGATGGACCCATATACTGTTTTGAAAGGAAGGTAGGATGAAAATCTTGCCTTTCTCAAGATGTAGGACTTCACTTAGGAAGGGGTAAGTATTGACCAGGCAAAAATCATTTGGTTGTTTTAAGGGAATATTTTCTTTCTTCCTATCTTATTTATCTATCTATCTCTATCATCAAGATTACTGAGATATAAGTGATTAGATGCAATTTGCTCCGTTTGGAGGCCAAACTGAGTTTCATATTTAAGGTTTATACTGCTTCACAGTGTAAGTATCATTTCACGTGTCTCAGAGAGTGGTTTGATTGCCTCAAGATGTCAAAAAGCTCTGGTTATTTACTTCCCCCTTACAGATGCCCCCAAAGAAGTCAGGGGCAGCAGGCATGAGTGTGGGTGTGGAGCTGCAGGAAGGAGGGGATAACAGCTGAAAGCACTGTATGTGAGGATTACTGAGTTTTATGAATTAGTCGAATGAGATCTTGTGACCTTTTATTGTGAACACATCTGAACTGTCCTTGTATCTTGTATTTTTTTCTCATTTCTATTATGATATTGAGAACAAATCCTAATTCCCTCATATTCTGCAAGGATCATGCTGTAAAATAACCATTCCTATCTGCTTGACCAGAAACTCTCATTGTTGCTGTTTTCTAGGCCTACACATACTAGGTTTTTAAACATTCTTTTCTCATACTGTTCTGCAGCTTCTAGTAACCATTCTTTGACAACAATGTTTTATCCCTTCTTTTCCACTGACTCCATCCTCAGGCTTTTATGTCTTATGAAAATGATACCTGCCCTCTTTCTAATTTTTGCCCACTCCAGTTCGTATTGGATATCTCTTCCAGAATTCTCTATTCCAGCTCATTTGACTAGTAAGATATTTGATTACAACTTTTCACAAATTTCTTGTGCTTATATTTGAAAGTCTGGATTCTTTCCCTTAGCCTCTACCAACTATATCTTTTTCTAAGCAGACTTAGACACCTAATAGGTAATCATTACAGTGACCAGATATAGTCATAACCTAGAAGGTCATCAATTTCTTAATGGCTACTGACCACTGATGAGGTAGGTATATTTCAATAACAGATGCTATACTCTTTTTAAATTTCCTTTGACTCAAAGATATTTATGCACAAATTAAGGTAACAGTGAAGTTAAAAATCACTTTGCCTTCATGTATTAGATAGCAGTTTATTTAATGATTGATCTCAGCTGGCTTAAGGATGTTTAAACAAAGCCACATAGGAGACAGATTTAAAAATAATTTAAATCTATCCTTTTTCTGATTTGCCTCTCTGCCTTTTCAAGTGTATGACAAAGATAATTTCCACTAACTCTTTTTCACCCTGCATGAACTCATTAGGGAAAATAACATATAAGGAAAAACAAGTCAATTTTTACATAACATTTTATACTTGTATGAGACTTATCCCAGTAAATTTCAATAGCAATTTAAATATATTGCATCTCATTCCATGATTTATAATTTTACCATTTAGAAATCACATCTATTGCATATATATATATATATATATAATATTTATGCAATCTTTAGGGGGTTCTAAGAGATAAATCATATGTAACCAAATTATGGCATTTTAATCTGACATATATTTTCTTGTTCTTTTATTGAGCTCTTTTGAAAAGGATATAGGGTAAAAAGTAGTTTTCACTAATGTATGAAATATGGCATTCAAATGGTTAATATTAAGGTGATGGTTTTCTTTAGGGAAGTCAAACTATGAGGTCAAATGACTAAAAGTCAGGAAACCTATGTTCATCTTGTGATTCTACCCTAAGGAGGCTGTTTACCTCTTCTCAGGCTCTGTTTCCTCATTTGCAGAATCACAATGTTAGCATAACTTCAGGCCTTTCCTACTTAAGACTCTACAGTCATATATTTAAGGTCTATGGATTTTGATTTTTTCTTTATGAAAACTTTTTTTGGCCATGATGAGAATCTTTGAAATGAGTGATCAGGGCTTCACTATATTCTCATATGTCTGGCTGTTGAATCACACGCCCACGACCCCCCCACTCTATGAAACCTAATTCAAATCAAGAAACTGCTGCGGGTGGTGGAGGTGAGCACTCTGGTGTCACACAGGAAGTTTTACCGGAAGGTATCAACTGAAAGGAAACACACATGGAAATATCCTGCCACTTACAATGAAACCTCCTGCAGTAGACCGAGTCCTTTCACGGGATCTCCCAAGCATGGCCACCCACAGCTGCCCTCACATCATCCAGCTTCTCTTCTCTCTTTAAAAAAAAGAACATTACTAAATATAGATTTTTATAGTGTGTGTTTTGCTGATAATGTATCTCCTGAACACCATGAAATAACTGACTTTTCTTATAAGGTTTTAATGCAATTTTAAACTATCTCATAATTCTTCCTTCAAAATATTAGAAATTTCTTGGACTTTGGTGGAATTCAGGGAAAATCAAGACTTTGTAATTTCTATTAAGGAATTAGTTTTGATAATAATTTCCTGTGTTTCAAAACAAAACAAATTTTGCCTTATATATGGGTGGTGGTCGTGTCTGATTCTTGTGACCCTGTGGACTATAGCCTGCAAAGCTCCTCTGTCCATGGGATTTTCCAGGCATGAAAACTGGAGTGGTTGCCATTTCCTTCTCTGGGGGATCTTCTCACCCAGGGATCGAACCCAGATCTCCTACATTGCAGGTGGATTCTTTACCATCTCAGCCACCAGGGAAACCTTAAATATAGCTTAAAAAATTATTGAGAAAAGTAGCAGAAAGTTTTGTTAATATGATTTTATGAAATAACCTTCAGTTCAGTTCAGTTCAGTTGCTCAGTCGTGTCCAACTCTTTGCGACCCCATGAATCACATCATGCCAGGCCTCCCCGTCCATCACCAACTCCTGGAGTTCACTCAAACTCATGTCCATCAAGCTGGTGATGCCATCCAGCCATCTCATTCTCTGTCGTCCCCGTCTCCTCCAGCCCCCAATCCCTCCCAGCATCAGAGTCTCTCTTGCTAAAAATCAACTATTCAATACAGACTCTTTAATTTTTATTGTCTTCATTAAATTATATGCTACAGATATATTATGACGTTCATTAAGTAGATTATGATTGTATTATAAATATGACTAAATGTTAACCATATTCCCTTATTTAAAAAAAAAATTATTTTGCTATTCAAAATTTCATTCCTCCTAATGCAGATATGTATAGCCATGCAAACAAAATCACAGTTGCCCATTTTACATGCAAACATGGAGATTTTTAGAAACAGAAGGATGCAGCTGCCCATATCATGTCATTCTACCAATAAAATGTGTTCAGAAAACCAAAGGCTGCTTCCTGTAACCATCATAATTATCTTAAATCGTCTGCTGCTGCTGCTGCTGCTAAGTCGCTTCAGTCGTGTCCAACTCTGTGCGACCCCATAGACGGCAGCCAACCAGGCTCTGCCGTCCCTGGGATTCTATCACCTAAGAAATAAAACCTAGTAATTAAAATCCAGAGTTTTTCTCAATAATTTAGTTATTTTATTTTACATTTATTCAAAAGATATTTATTGAGAGTTAGTCTATTATTTGAATAGATATTTATAGAGTCAAGCATTTTATCTGGCGGTGGAGAAGGAGAAAGGTAAAAATAAGATCTGGTTCTCGAAACAAAGATCTTCGTGATTCCGTGAACTGTAGCCCATCAGGCTCCTCTATCCATGAAAGTCTCCATGCAAGAATACTGAGATGGGTTTCCATTCCTTTCTCTAGGGAATCTTTCTGACCCAGGGATTGAACCCTGGTCTCCCGTAGATTCTTTACTGTCTATGCCACCAGGGAATCCCAGAAATAACTGTAGCAGAAGATTAAATATGATAAGAAAGTTAAATTTTAAAAGAGCATGTTTCTGTGTCTGTGTGTATGTGTATGTAACTTAAAAGTTTTGGCAGGTACAAAGAGGGAAGGTTTCATTTGAGGTTGCCATCTGGGTTGTCCTTTGAAGGAAGGAACATTTTGACAAATGGCAAATGTGGAGTCTTTTGACCATAGGAAGGCAGCAGCGTCACCAAGGCATGATTAACCAAATTCATTCAAGAATGGTAATATGATTTCACAATGTAGGGTGATGGAAGGGAAATTTTGGAGGGAGATTAATAAAAATTAGGTACAACCTGATCAGTAGAAGGCCTTGAGAGCTGAGGTAAAGACTTAGGGTTTGTTAGATAGGCAATGAGGACCCACTGAAAGGATTAATATATAAGAAAAGGAGTGGCTTACAGCAATGAACTAGGAGACTTCCTGTTCAGGAAGGCAAACCCTTGAGCAGGCAAAAGGGAATGATCAGAAATAGCAGCTTCATTGAGGGAGAGAATACCATAAGCTGCGTAAAGTAAAATAAAACTCTTAACAAAATAAGGACAATAAAAATTAAATGGAGGTGTTGTGATACAAGAAAAATTCCAAGAGAATCAGAGAATGTGATGACCATTAAATATGTGTCAATCTAGGAGGATGCAGGGTTTCCCTGGTGGCTCAGTGGGTAAAGAATCTACCTTCAATAAATTAGAGGCAGGAGACACAAGTTTGATTCCTGGCTTAGGAAGATCCCCTGGAGGAGGGCATGGCAACCCACTCTTGTATTCTTGCCTGGGGAAATCCCATGGACAGAGGAGCCTGGTGGGCTATAGTCCATGGGGTCGCAAAGACAGGACTGAAGTGACGGAGCACACATGCATGCAGGAGAATGTAGGGACATCAAGAAGATTTGAGCTTGGATATCTGGCAGAGAGATTAAACTACTAATATAAAATATGGGGATGGTAAAAATCAGAAAAATATGGTAAAATCAGTCCTACACATGTGCTATTTAGGAGACATCCAAGCGGCAGCTGGAAAAGTGAGTCAGCTGCAGCAGTGTGAGTGTGATACAGCGAAGTAGATGGAGCCTGTGCTTTTTCTCTTCTGGAAGAAGTAGTTAAAAAAGTGTTACATGAAATGAGTGGCCAGATCATGAATCAGCTAAGAAGGTTGTTAAAGAGAGTTGTCTTTCTTATTGAAGTGTTCGGTAACCAATAAAAATTTCGTATCTCCTTCCTCCTTGCCCTTTCTTGTGTTCCCCATTCCTGCACCCGACTGTCACTCAAGCCTGGGGCTCCTGATGAGCCCTAAGTCTTACAGTCTGAAGTTGCCAAGTTAGACCAAGGAAAAAGGCTCTGATGGCTTCATAAAGGGGGGAACCCCAACTTTCAAAAATGGATGATTTCACTAAAATCACTGAGAATAGGGATGAAGGCAAGAGACCTTAGGAGAATGCCTAGATTTAGGTTTGTAGGAGGAGCAGGAGAAAGGAGAGAAGGCATGGTGAGAAGCACTGGAGGAGAATCTGGAAAGTGAGAGTCAGGAAAGCTCAGTTTCCTAAAAGTGGCAGAGAGAAATGGTCAAGAAATCTGAATGCAGAGTTCTGACAAAAAGCAACCAGAAAAGAGATGTAATAATAAGGAGTTTAAATAAAGATGAGATTTTCTGAGTTCCTAAAGGGAGACTCAGGTATTATACTGACTGAAGCCTCTGTAGGATAAATTGGGTCCTAAGTGGAAAGTGAGGAGATGAGAGGATAGGATAAAGCTAGCTAAAGAAAGATTAAGAAAACAAACAGTGGAGAGAAAGTCCAGAATTTGTGTTAGATTGGTAACTGTGCTTAATACGGAATACAGAAGTCTGAGGGACTTCTTATGAAAAAAAAAGAATTTGGTCAAAATAATGTATCAGTTCAGTTCAGTTCAGTTCAGTTCAGTCGCTCAGTCGTATCCGACTCTCCGCGACCCCATGAATCACAGCACGCCAGGCCTCCCTGTCCATCACCAACTCCCGGAGTTCACTCAAACTCATCAAACTCAAAGTTGCAGTTGTAATATCAAAATGTCTTACAATGTGGAATCTTGATGATCAAAGTTTATTGGTTCCATTGAAAATCTTGCTATCAAGCTGACAGAATCAGGTCTCAGATTTTAAGACAAGAATCTGCTATGGACTGAATTGTGTCCCTCCTAAACTCTTATTTGAAACCTTAGCTCCCAATGTGATGGTATTTAAAGATGGAACCTTTGGGAGATGACTGAGGTTTAGATGAGGTCATGAGGGTAGCATCCTCATGATGGAATTGCTGCTGCTTAGTCACTTCTGTCTAGTTGGACTCTGTGCAACCCCATGGACTGTAGCCCACCAGGCTCCTCTCTCCATGGAATTCTCCAGGCAAAAGTACTGGAGTGGGTTGCCTTGCCCTCCTCTAGGGGATCTTCCCAACCCAGGGATCCAACCCAGATCTCATGCATTGCAGGCAGATTCTTTACCACTGAGCCATCAGGGAAGCCCATGATGTGATTCAGTTCAGTTCAGTTCAGTCGCTCAGTCGTGTCCAACTCTTTGCGACCCCATGAATCACAGCATGCCAAGCCTCCCTGTCCATTACCAACTCCCGGAGTTGCCCTAATAAGAAGAGACACCAGAGAGCTTTCAATATCCTCTAGAAATGTGGCAAAATAAATTTACTTTGTTTAAGCCACTCAGTCTATGGTATTTTGTTATGGGAGACCAAGCTAATTAAGACTCAATCATTGATTTCCACTTCATGCCCCCAGCTGCAATGTGGGGTATTTATAGAATAATATTCAAAAGTCTAAGATTTTGAAACTTTATAAACAAAGCAGAATCCTACTCTCAGTAAGGTTTGAATAGTAATAAAAAAAGCAAGAAAAATATGAAAGAAAAAAGGAGCAAAGAAACAATCATTTTGAAGAATTTTAAGCATTTTGCAGATGTCTTAGAATAGACTAGACTAAGAATATTGCCAATTGAAATTCATTGATCTTTTACTATGTTCCTAGCATCTTCCCAAACTTACTCATTCAATTCTCACAATAACTCTATGAGGTAGGTAAAATAGTAATGCTAACCTTTTTTTTCATAAGAGAAAAAAGGAGCCAGACAGGTAAAATAATGCTTGCTTAATATTACTCCATAAGCCTGTGAAAGAGCTAGGATCATGCTTCCATAGTATCCAATGCTTTGTAAAATTTCCCTAAATAAAAAACTGTTTTTCCCTAATTTTTTTTACTTCCATGTAAAATTACACTTACTTAAAATATCCCAAGTTAACATTTACTTACTGCCTCTCAATCCTGAAATGGAAGTAGTAAAGCAATAGTGGTAGAAGCATATATATGTGTATGTGTGTATATATACATATATATATATAATGTCTAGGATGAGGTTTAGATTTTAGACTTTCAAAGTTATGTTCATTGAAGCATTATTCACAACAGCCAACATAAGCAAATAACACAAATGCCAAAATGTCCTTCAATGGATGAATGGATCAGGAAAATGTGAAATACACACACACATACATACACACAATGGAATACTACTCAGTCTTCAAAATGAAGACAATCCTGTCATTTACAACATGGATTGAGCTGGAAGATATTATGCCCATAAAATAAGCAAGCCATAGAAAGACAAATACTGTATAATTTCACTTATCTTGTAGAATCTGAAACAAACTTAAAAGCAGAGTAGGCTGATGACTGTCAAGATCCCAGGGGAAGGGAAAATGGGATGATGCCGGTGAAACTGTACAGAGTTCCAGTTGCGCAAGATGAAAACGTTCTGGAGTTCTATTATGCAGCATGGTGATTATAGTTTATAATACTATATTGTATACTTAAATTTGCTAAGAAGATAGATCTTAAATTAAGTCTCCTCATCACACCCATTCAAGAGGTGACAGATATGTTAATTAGCTTGATTTTGGTGATCAATTTATATTAAAACATCAAACTATACACCTTGTGTGTGTGTGTGTGTGTATATGTTAGTCGTTCAGTTGTCTCTGACTCTTTGTGACCCCATGGACTGTAGCCTGTCAGGCTTCTCTGTCCATGGAATTCTCCAGGCAAGAATAGTGACGTGAACTGCCATTCCCTTCTCCAGAAATACATACAATTTTTAAAGTCACCGATATCTCAATAAAGCTGTTGAAAAACTATGTTTCTGAAATGTCCATCTTTTAAACTCTTTTTACTTTTCTAGCCTACACAAACCCACAGCAAAGATCTGGTATCTTGATGAATCCAAGTAAAAATGAGACACTTTTAACCCTCAAAGTGTCTCCCTCCATTCTCACTGGTTTGCAAAAAGCTGTCTATCCCAAATAAATTGTAACTTTCAAACTTGGATTTTAAAAAAAAGAAAAGGGAAATATAATCATCTCCTAAGGGTAAGTCTGACAGTTTAGGTGTCATTTTATAGGGCAGATTAGAAGCTCCTTCTCTATCAGCCCAGACAGTTCTTACACTTAGCCGTTTTTTTTTGTTGTTGTTTGTTTGTTTTTGTTAATGAGAGCACATTCAACCCCTCCAGTCTCTTGGCTAGAGCAGTCATAGAAGTAGGTGGCCAGTACCTTATTTAGATCGGCACACCGTGTGGCTATAGGAGAGTGACACGCTTCCTTGGGGCTCAAGGTTGTGGAGGCAAGAAAATTTTACTAGGTAGCCTTTGGGGGAATTTGTGGTTTTCTTTTTTCTCCAGGAACTGAAGAGCAACAAGAGTGACTTGATCCTCCTGCAGGCATTGCCCAAAGGTCCATTAACAGGAGAGTATGTCGAGGGCAGAGCTGGCCAACCGTGTCAGAGGCCAGCCAGCATTCGTGTGGTTTATCAAGCTCATCCCTATGAATGTCACTCAGGAAACAGCCCTGAACTTCTTAAAATATCTCCTAAAAAGCTGCAAGGAAACTGCACCAAGCATGGCATCTGGAAATGAGTTACACAGCTGCTGAAGGCAGGAAACTTAAACGAAAGCTGCCTCTTCCCCCTACTCCCCCTTCCCAACGATTAGATTCCTTTTTCAATTCTCTTCAGGTCTCATGATAATATAAGGTGAATACAGAGCATCAGAGAGATTTCTGAATTTCTCTGTTTTCTAAGCAGTTTCATCCAATGAGCTTCAAATTTTCCGTTGGCGGCTGGTCTGAGGATGCAAGCTGAAGGAACAGGTTGGCGGTATGAGGAAAAAAGAAGAGGAAGCAGAACAACTTCCCATTGCTTACAATGTACAGTTAGCCGAGCAGTAAACACAACTTCTAGACGTGCCAGCCTCCACAGAACTGGCCATTTTTTATCTCCCTTTCTTCACTGTGCTCAAAGCCATCCACCAAAGTGCCCCAACAGAAAACCACCGGAGGGTGTGGTCTCTGCATGTCCTGGGCAATGAACAGGGAAGCTATTTATTTCAGGGCATCTCTGTTCAATGACTCATGTTTCGACTGGAAAATTGGCCACAGCTTTCTAGCAGCTCTTTCCTGCCAGCTCTCCTGGCTCCTGCCCAGTGCTTCCACCACCCCGCCCCCTTTCTCCTTGCCTGCTCTGCTTTTATATTCCTAAAGCCCCCACCTAATAACAGTCATTGTTCCATGGTAACCTTGAGGATCTTGGAGGAAGGACAGTGAAGGGCGTTGCTGTGTGCTATAATGAGCATTTGGCTCTATAGCAGGTGGAAAAGGCTTTGGGGATCTGGGCAGATTAGGAGGAGAGGGGGCTCCAGCAGATGTTGAAGCAAGATGATGTATTGCTGCTCACTCTGGGATTCAGACAATACCAGTGCAAAAGTAGAACAGGGAAAAGGGGGAAAAATTGATCCCTTTTGATACAAACTGGGCTACAAATCAGACACACTTGAAACTGAGCATTTAAGGAAGACAAATTTGTTTCCAGGTCCTGGGTTTTCACCTACCCGTTCTCTTCCTAATGGCAGACCAATTGCCAAATTGTTCTTTTAATTTAATGTTAACTACATCCAGGGTTTGATTTATTTCCCATCAGCTAAAGGCTGTTATTAACCTGATGTCTTGGAGTAAGAGAAACATGAAAATAGACACATCAAAAATTTCATTTTAGCATGTATTCAGAACCAAGAGTCCATATCAAGGAAAGATGAATGGCAATTAATGATTGGTTTTACCATTTGAAGAAGCATATATTTATTCTTTTGCTTTGTACTAGGCAATACAATATTAAAGAAAATGCTGACATAAACAAACATTCCATTCACTTTATGAAGAATCTTAATAGATTTATGCTGACTATTCCTAGTTCTGTTTTTTAATATTTTTCAATGTGTTTTATGAAATTCTAAATATAGAGATAAATTACCTACTTTATTATGTTTTTCATAATCATTCACATATATTTATACATATACATATATATATATTATACACACACACATGCATTTAAACATATAACATGTTTGGAATATGGACGAACAGATGGGATCCAAGGGCTAATGAAATGTAACAACAAAAAAAATCACAGTTCTCAAATGTTGATAACACTGATGAAGATAATTATGACCAAACTATTTTAGGGAATATTATATATGGACAGTTGTAAAAAATATTATGTCTAGAAGTTTTAGGCTCTTGGCATTTCCCAGAAGTCGATACATGCATTCTACTAAATCAATCTGGGCAAAAAAATAACTGGCAATTTGGGCAAAAAAATCTACTTATATTTTATTCTACTCAAGGATGACAATAGAAGCTAGAGACTATAACCTCAAACCTGTGTTTACTGGGGTCACATTGTTTGTGATTTAAATTGTTTAGGGACAATCTATATGATAAAAATAAAGTGACACAGCAATGAAGAAATGATTAAACTTATTATGAAAACTCTGATATGAGAACCTTGTATCAGGCAGGGTTCTCCAGAGAAACAGATTCAAAAGGATATTTATTTGTTTGTTTGTTATAGGAGTTGGCTCACTGATTTTGGAGACCAAGAATTCATATGATCTACCTGGTGAAAGCTGTAGAACCAGGAAAACCAGTCGTATGAGCTGATGGTGTCTCAGTCCAAAGGCCCAAGAACCAAGGGGCCAAGGGTATGAATGCTGGTCTGACTCTGAAAGTCTGGGAACCCAGGTAGGAGAAGATGGATGTCTCAGTTCAAGCAGAGAGAGCAAATCCGCTTGCTTCCACCTCTTGGTTCCACTCACACCCTCAATGGATTGGATTATGTCCACTAGCATTAAAAATAGTCTTTGCTTTGTCTATGGACTCAAATACTAATCTCTTCCAGAGAGTCCCTCACAAACTCATAAATAATGTTTCACCAGCAATTCTGGACATTTCTAAGCCCAGTTAAGATGACACATAAAATTACTATAGAGTATGTGATATGACACACATATCACATATACTCTATAGTAATAGTTAATTAACTAAAAATCTCTCTGAGTTCAGAGTTAATTATTTGGATTTATAAATTTAAACAACAGCAGTTAAGTATTTCTATTTTCATTATCATAAATCTGAATTTAATCATGTCCTATAGAGTTTGTGTCTGTACTGCCACAGCTATAAAATATTAATAGACACTAGACTGAGCGACTTCGCTTTCACTTTTCACTTTCCTGCATTGGAGAAGGAAATGGCAACCCACTCCAGTGTTCTTGCCTGGAGAATCCCAGGGATTCTCCAGGCAAGAACACTGGAGTGAGATTAATAAAATTTTTCATTCTAAAGTTGTTAAATGTACAATTTTCAGGAGCTGGGGTGGGAAATGAAGGAAACGTTTAGTATTCAGTGACCTAATCATTAAGTCTTTTCCATTATTAATTTAAATAACTTTGGAATTTTTAAACTCAAGAGTCAGATTTGTGTGATAGTAAGCATTCATTGGGGGCTTCCCTGATGGCTCAGAGGTTAAAGGGTCTGCCTCCAATGCGGGAGACCCAGGTTCAATCCCTGGGTCGGGAAGATCCCCTGGAGAAGGAAATGGTAACCCACTCCAGTATTCTTGCCTGGAGAATCCCATGGACGGAGAAGCCTGGTAGGCTACAGTCCACGGGGTCGCAAAGAGTCGGACACGACTGAGCGACGGAACGGAACGGAACGGAAGCATTCATTGGTGGCTCATTGGTAAAGAATTCACCTGCCAAAGAAACAGACACGGTTTCAATCTCTGGGTCATGACGATCCCCTGGAGAAGGAAATGGCAATCCGCTCCAGTATTCTTGCCTGGGGAATCCCAAGGGCAAAGGATCCTAGTGGGCTACAGTCCATGGGGTCTCAAAAGAGTTGGACATGACTACAACTAAACAACAACAACAACAAAAAGTGTTCATTAGGGAATAGTATGTTATGGAATTTTGGAACTGTGATTTAATCTTTAACGGGTAACTCACTAAAACTGAACAGAAAATAAAATCACAAGTTCTAATATGTCTGATAGCTACTGTGTAAATCTCACCCCCCACCTTCAATTTTAATAGCATGCAAATCCAGCCATTTATTAGGCTCAAAAAATCTGTGAGTCAAGACAGGAAAGATTGGATATGCTTCATCTATTCTCAAGTATATCTGGGGTCTTAATCAGGAAATTTAAATGGCTGGAGGTGACTAGTGTTGCTGGAGGGATCCCTGGGTGAGATACATAAGCGATGTGTGGAGTCCAAAAGAGAGCAACTGGAGAGGGAACAGCTGGGGAGAGAGTGATCCGAGAGACCAAGGAAGAACCTCAAGACTCCCCTGATCCAGCCTTAGAAGTCATGCAGTGTCCTTCCTATATCATTGTATCAGTTTCAAGAGTCACTAAGGCTAGTCCAGATTCCAGAGGAAGAGAAAAAGACTCCATGTTTGATGGGGAATAGCAAGTCACACTGCAGAAGAGAATGTGAGATTAGAATCTACAGCTGTGGCCATCTTTGGAAAATGCAATATGCAACATGTCTCTCTGACATCATATTACAATCAATTCTTTTATTTTTTTTAAGCCATGTTTTACTCCTCACAAATCCTGAGGATGAATTTATATGCATATTGCAAAAACTCTGTACATACATGTAGATTTCTAAAGCACTGCTGGTTGTTGGTGGTTTTTTAAAGTAAACTGTTTTGAAATTTGATAAATCAATTAGAATCTCAATAGTTTGAAATCATAAGATGTGGGCATGGGGTAACCTTCTAAAATCTCTGGAGCCTTAATTTTCCTTATCTAGAGAAATGAGGAAAAAATAATACATGTCCCATATGATTACCAGGGTTAAGAGATATATTAAAATTAAAACACAGCAACATTCATTCAGGCTATTAAAATATGTTTTTTGTCTATACTACTGTAGACACTTTTTTGTGACTTTGGAAACAGGAATTAGACATTTCTAAACAGACATCAACAAAAGTATTATATGGTATAATTTATGATCAATGTTCAGTAAAGTAATAAAATGCGTTATTACCTAATAATATTAAAATTTTGATGTCAATATTTTCCCTCAGATTTACTAAAACTTCCAACACTAAGTGCAACAAATATCCAAATCGTGTAGTTCCTTGTATTGTTCTTGTGGTTTAGTTGCTGAGTTGTGTCTGATTCTTTTTGCAACCCATAGACTATAGCCCACCAGGCTCATCTATGTATGGGATTTCCCAGGCAAGAATACTGGAGTGGATTGCCATTTCTTTCTCCAGGGGGTCTTCCAGACCCAGGGATCAAACCTGCATCTCCTGCATTAGCAGACAGATTCCTTACCATTGAACCACCTGGGAGCCCCAGTTCCTTGCATACAGACTACATTATTGTCATCTCCAGAGCTATTAATACAATATTCATCCACTCAATGACTATTAAACTCTTTTAAGCCAGAGCCCTTGGTGATACACTGGTGATAAGACAGTTTCTCTCTTTTTTAAACAAAGCTTGCAAGTTGTGGTAAGGAGAACATATTGTATTAATTCTGCTATGTGGGAAGGATTAGGAGGGATTAAGATGATGGAACAGAGCCACAAGAACTATTGATTCATTCATTCAATAAATATTTAACCAAGTGACTATTATAATGCAGATTACATGGTAGACAGTTAATAGAGAAAGGTACTCAAGATAAAAGCCCTGCTCTAATGGAACTCTCCTTTTTGAGGAAAATTGATACATTAAAAAGCAATTCAAAAACAAAATTTAGTAGAAGTAATATATACACATCTGTTTGGATGATGAAGTCCTCCTAAAGGAGGTGATATAGAAGTTTTATTTCTCAGGGACAATTATGAATTAACTTGAATCAGGTGGGAGAGAGGAGTAAGAAAAAATGGTTCACAAAACTTCTCTTGAACATTTACTTAGAAATTTCACTACTTGTCTAAATAAACATGATAGAGTATATAGTGGACATTTTGCCCAAATCATGGAGTTTTGCCCAGATCATCCTTCAAAGGTGTTGTCCAGACACTGGGCGTGCTATTGTCTGATAGTCAGTCAGTCAAGTCACTCAGTCATGTCCGACTCTGCAACCCCATGGAACACAGCACATCAGTATTCCTGGTCCATCACCCACTCCTGGAGTTTGCTCAAACTCATGTCCATTGAGTCAGTGATTTCATCCAACCCTCTCATCCTCTGTTGTCCCCTTCTCCTGCCTTCAATCTTTCCCAGCATCAGGGTCTTTTCTAAAGAGTCAGTTCTTCACATCAGGTGGCCAAAGTGTTGGAACTTTAGCTTCAGCATCATTCATTCCTTCAGCAACATCATTCATTCCTTCCAATGAATATTCAGGACTGATTTCCTTTAGGATTGACAAGTTTGATCTCTTTGCTGTCCAAGGGACTCTCAAGTCTTTTGCAACACAACAGTTCAAAAGCATCAATTCTTCGGCCCTCAGCTTTCTTTATGGTCCAACTCTCACATCCTTACATGACTACTGGAAAATCCATAGCTTTGAATATATGGACCATTGTCAGTGAAGTAATGTCTCTGCTTTTTAATTTTCTGTCTAGATTAGTCATGGATCTTCCCTGTAGCTCAGACGGTAAATAATCTGCCTTCAATGCAGGAGACCTGGGTTCGATCCCTGGATCGGAAAGATCCTCTGGAGAAGGGAATGGAAATCCACTCCAGTATTCTTGTCTGGAGAATGCCATGGACAGAGGAGCCTGGCAGGCCACAGTCCATGGGGTCGCAAAGAGTTGGACAGGACTAAGTGACTAACACTATTACTACACTAGGTTGGTCATAGCTTTTCTCCCAAGGAGCAAGCAAGCATCTTTTAATTTCATGGCTGCAGTCACCACCTGTAGTGATTTTGGAAGCCAGAAAAATAAAGTCAGCCACTGTTGCCACTGTTTCCCCATCTATTTGCCATGAAGTGACGGGACTGGATGCCATGATCTTAGTTTTCTGAATGTTGAGCTTTAAGCCAACTTTTTTACTTTCTTCTTTCACTTTCATCAAGAGACTCTTTAGTTCTTCTTCGTTTTCTGCCATAATGGTGGTGTCATCTGCATATCTGAGGTTGTTGATATTTCTCCTGGCAATCTTGATTCCGGCTTGTGCTTCATCCAGCCCAGCATTTTGCATGATATAGTCTTCATGTCAGTTAAATAAGCAGAGTAACAATATTCAGCCTTGATGTACTCCTTTCCCAATTTGAAAACAGTCCATTGTTCCATGTCCAGTTCTAACTGTTGCTTCTTGACCTGTATACAGGTTTCTTAGGAGGCAGGTAAAATGGTCTGGTATTCCCATCTCTTTCAGAATTTTCCAGTTTGTTGTGATCCACACAAAGACTTTGACATAGTCAATAAAGCAGAAGTAGATGTTTTTCTGGAATTCTCTTGCTTTTTCTATGATCCCACAGATGTTGGCAATTTGATTTCTGGTTCCTCTGCCTCTTCTAAATCCAGCTTGAACATCTGGAGTTTCTCAGTTTACGTACTATTGAAGCCTAGCTTGGAGAATTTTGAGCATTACTTTACTAGTGTGTGAGATAAGTGCAATTGTGTGGTAGTTTGAAATTCTTTGGCATTGTCTTTCTTTGCGATTGGATGTAAACGGAACTTTTTCAGTCCTGTGGCCACTACTGAGTTTTCCAAATTTGCTGGCATATTGAATGCAGCACTTTCACAGCATCATCTTTTAGGATTTGTAATAGCTCAACTGGAATTCCATTACCTCCACTAGCTTTGTTTTAATGATACTTCCTAAGGCCCACTTGACTTCACTTTCCAGGATGTCTGGCTCTAGGTGAGTGATCACACCGTCATGGTTATCTGGGTCATGAAGATCTTTTCTGTATAGTTCTTCTGTGTATTCCTGCCACCTCTTCTTAATATTTTCTGCTTCTGTTAGGTTCATACTGTTTCTGTCCTTTATTGTGCCCATTTTTGCTTGAAATGTTCCCTTGGTATTTCTAATTTTCTTGAAGAGATGTCTGGCCTTTCCCATTCTATTGTTTTCCTATATTTCTTTGCATAACGTTTGGATGTTATCCCCTTTAAGAAATTTCCTAAGCTGGACAGTGTTGCCTCCTCCAAAGTCATGTCTTTATGAGGGAGAGCAACATCTCATGTCCTATGGAGGGTTGGTCATTTTGTGTTCAATATGGGGGAACAGTTAAACGCCATTTTTGCTTCAGAGCCCCTAGTAAGGTCAACCAAGGATAACATGAGGCCTGAGGTACACTTCAACTTATCCCTCAGCGTCTTTCCTTCCCCTGCCCAAGTTTTAAAATCGAGAGCTTCTCAATTAGCATCCTATACCTCTGTCTCAGAGTCTGCTTACTGAGAAACTCAACCTGTGACACTGATAATTGAAGAAATTTAAAGGAATTTAATTATGAATTTCTCTTTGTTTTTTGGATCCTTATAATATGAGCATTTCCCCCACTTTATGTTTTTAATAGACTGCTCAAATATTAGTCACATCAGTCTGCATTGTACAAATAATTACTCAAATTTGGTTGAAAAATATTACTTAGAAAGCACAGCATAGAGCTGGGTTTTAGTCATGAATTTCTCATCCATTTATCATTTGATCATATTTTTGGATAACTGCTTGCCAAAGCTAAAAATTTTAATCAGAGCCATTTTTGAGTAGGAAAAGCAGAAAGGATGCCTTTGAAAGCAATAATCCTTTTTTTTTGTTTGTTTCTTTTTACTTTTATACAATTTAAAAATAGTCAACTGGAATTTTAAATTTTAAATTGATAAATAAAATTGCACTTGCTCCTCGCCAAGTTGACTCATACATTTTACAGATGAAATTAGATTAATTAAGATACTACAAATTCCATGAAATTATTTATTTTACTCTTCTGTTGAATAGCAAATATTAGCTTTGGTTACACAATGTTCATGTGAAATAATTATCGAGAGATTTCACAATCTTTACTATGATAATTTGTTATATTGCATTTACATAATATTTTAAAATATTTTGTAGCCATACAGCCTAATATTTCCATGCATACTCACAAAGAGGGTTTCTCCATGTGTGCATATAATGATTTCCCCTTTATACTGTGATAAAAATATAGATTAAAAAACACAGCTTTTTTGTTTTCCTCTCTTTGCTTTGGCTAATAATGATGTGGCATCAGTTTTCCTACTTTTTGCCCTGTTACTTTCTATAAAGCCACAGGGACCATCTGAACAATAGCAATGGCAATGACATCAACAGTAATAACAGCTAGTGTTTGTTAAACTCATATGCCATACACTTGTCATTTTCAAATTCCTTCACATGTTATCAATTCACTTAATTATAATAAAACTTTGGAAGTTGGTGCTATTACTTTCCTTATTTTAAAGATAACAAATGACCCTTGTCTAGTATGGGGCAGGACCACTGAAAGAACAGTGTACATCATGATCACTTCCATCTTGGGGGTTAAATAAAATTTTCACTTGCTAATCAAATGGAATGCATAGCTTGTATGTCTACTAGGGGAGGTGTGAAAAGAACCAGAGAATAAATCCTTCAAATTCTTCTGAATATAGTATAAAGAATTCTGAAACAAAGAAATGAAACAGAGAGATGGGTATTTTCTTTAGCTCTGTTTAATAGGAAAAATAGCTACAGTTGTTGGTGCTTGTGTGTGTCTTGGGGTGGTGGTTGCTTAAAAATGGGAATTTACCAAATTGTCCAAGTATATGTCCATAGATGTTCAAAATGGGATAGTTTTTCTTCTTTCTAATTTTCATAGTTTTCAATTTTATATAATGAGCATGTCTTGCCAGTGTATCTGAAATATTAATTTGAAAGAGTTTTAAATGTTAAGATTCTGCTTTCATAAATATTGCCTACCACTATGACAAATAACTATGTACTGTCCCCTTATTTCCAAAGAGTAACTCATTTTTTTCACTATATATGATGGTAAGACTTCACGGGTCCTATATAAACTGTGCTGAGAACTGACTAAAGGAAGATTCCAGAATCATCTTTATCAAATTCTGAATGTAACAGGGGATGTTAGGCCACTGAAGCCTCTCTGTATTTTTGTAGTCATTAATATTTTAATCAGAAAGTTAATGTTATTTAAATTACTAGTTTAATGTTAGAGCCTCATTATAATGCAATCTTCTCTTCGTGTTAGTATTTTCTGAAGCTAAACACACTGTGCCAGGTACACAGGAAATAGAACACTGAAAGAGAGCAGTGTGATCCTAGTCTTACCAAAATATAGACAGGGGTGGTGAACCCAAATTCATTTTAGAATATCACTCAGATCTTTCATTTCATTTGGCTTTTTATTATAAATTATTTATTAGCTCAAGGATGATAAAATCTCATGTTAAATCTCATGCTATAACTGATTTTCTGGGAAGATCCTGACCAATAACCAATAAGAACTGAAACAAATCTGCTAATCAATTTGCTTAGCGTAGTCCAGCTGACATCAGCAGCAAAGCAAAGACAGACATTCTTTGGGTAATACAGGTAGAGGTGGTGATTCTTATTGTTTCAAAGAAAATGTTAACTGCTAACTATCTCTATACTGACACACAGCAAAACCACTCGGTCTGCCCAATCTGTACACTTCCATACTCCACACCTGAAACTTAATAGTAACTCGAAAGTTTGGGTCTTTCATTTTTCTGGAGAAAATATTAGGTCCTAGTCTGTTATCACTTTTAAATGCTAAACTTTTAATGAACTTAGTCTATGTATACAAATGAAAAAATCAACGCTGAAAGGTAAAACTCTACTCTGAAATATTTACTATCATTTTGAATTTATTCAAAGTCACCATGGAAATGTGTGAATTTCTGATTCCTTAGTGAGTGTGTTGGTGAGATGATCTCTATGTGTCAATACCCTGAGAACAGGGACTTACTAAGACTTGCCTCTAGCAAGTGCTAAGTGCCTGGGAACACATAATAAATATTTGATGATTGGAAGATGCTGGAATAAGAGGAAAAATCAATTCTTAGCCAAAGGAATTACAAATAGTATATACTTATTTGTATATTACTGTGACTACAAAACATTTTACTTAAGAGTTTGTTTTATTAATATAAATACCTGTTTTGTGGATGTAAGTGTACCATGTATATGCCATAGAAAACTTAGAAATTACAGAAATTATACATATGTATATACATATACACACAGAGAGAATAAAATTATAATTCTACCATTGGAAATAACTACCACTTGATGTTGTTTACCTTCTAAATGTATATAGTTTTACATAGTTAAGTTTACACAAAAGATTCACTTTTGAACCCCAGTTAGAACAAAATGTTATATCCATTTAGAATGTTCATGACATTATATATGTCTTTATATATATATATATTATATATGTCTTTAAAATATTAGAAAAATATGGTAATTTATGTTTCTACAATTATTTAGGTTATCTAAAGTTTGGAGCTATTATTAATAGTGATAACTGCAGTCAGTTCATGAGAGTTTGCTCTGTGCTGTTCATTGTACATCTTTATGCACAAACCCATTATACTAGGTATTATCTTTTTCAGGTGAAAGAATGCAGTTAAAAAAGATTAAACATTTATCTCAACTAACTACTAGTTTATGGTAAAGGCAGAGTTAAAAACTGGTTTTATCTTGTGTCTTAACCACTTTGTGTTTTGGCTCCATGTTAGATATACCACCTTCGTAAACATCTCTGTGCACATTTTAGATTATGTCTTTAAGTATACTCTCAGAAACAGAGTTACAGAGCTAAAGGGATGAACCCTTTTTCAAACTTTTAACATAATAATAGCATAATTATTTTCTAAGTTATTTTCCAAATGCATTAATCAAATTTATATTGTTATCCAAATGAGTTCAGGAGATCTAAGTATTGGTTAATAATTACACTGTTTACTATTTGTTAATTAGATGGGCCAAATGTATTTTATGGATTTAACTCTCGTGGTTTTGATTTTTAGACATGGTAAACATCTTTTAATATATTAATCAACTGTCTGTATATTTCTTGTGTGATTACTCTGCTACATTGCTTAGTTTATTGCTCAGGTTTTAAGTGTTAATCTTATTATAGTGGTTAATCTTACTGATCTCTAAATTCTTTAGATAGTTAGGAAGCTACCCAATGCTGACATATTTATTAACAAACTTTTATATAACCATTCTTCGGTATCAGGCACAGTTCAGGACATAGCATATCTACTCCTCATATTGCCTTTAAAGACAGGCACTATAATTATCCCTATTGTTACAGATGAGGAAATCAGAGGAAGTAAATTTCTCCAGCTCACAGAACTAGCAAGTAAAGAAGTTGAACTCAGGCAGGCTGGCTGAAGCAATCATGCTCTTATACCAAATATGTGTTGCAAATATTTCCCAAGCTTCACATTGTCTATTTTATTTGATTTGTTAATATATATGTTAAGAATTAGTTTTCATATAATCAAATCCATTGTTCTGTACCTTCCTCTCAGGTACAGTTATTCTTTTCAAATATATCCTTAGAAAATCAAACAATTACAAAAATTGCTCTGTCAGATATGTTTCTACCAATATTGTTTACAACAGCAAAACAGCTGGAATTAACCAAAATTTTAAACTGAGGATTGAACAAATATGATGTATTCATGCACAGATGTGGAGTTATTAAAAATGGGGAGTCTGTATATTTGTTGACATAGAATGCAGTCACCGTATCGGTAAATACAAAGGTAAACTTTAGAAATAGAAACTCACCTATGTTAAAAAACTTATGCATACATGTTTGTGTACACCTACTAATATATAAAGGCTGCTTATATATTCAGTTCAGTTCAGTTCAGTCGCTCAGTCGTGTCCGACTCTCCGCGACCCCATGAATCACAGCACGCCAGGCCTCCCTGTCCATCACCAACTCCCGGAGTACACTCAAACTCACGTCCACAGAGTAGGTGATGCCATCCAGCCATCTCCTTCTCCGTCATCCCCTTCTCCTCCCGCCCCCAACCTTTCCCAGCATCAGAGTCTTTTCCAGTGAGTCAACTCATCGCATGAGGTGGCCAAAGTATTGCAGTTTCAGCTTTAGCATCAGTCCCTCCAATGAACATCCAAGATTGATCTCCTCTAGAATGGACTGGTTGGATCTCCTTGCAGTATAAGGGACTCTCAAGAGTCTTCTCCAACACCACAGTTCAAAAGCATCGATTCTTCGGCGATCAGCTTTTTTCACAGTCCAACTCTCACATCCATACATGACCACGGGAAAAACCATTGCCTTGACTAGACGGACCTTGGTTGGCAAAGTAATGTCTCTGCTTTTTAAAATACTATCAAGGTTGGTCATAACATATATTCTCTTGGCTGCTTATCTCTTTTAAAAAGTATCCTAAAATGAGAATGAATTATTGTGAAAAATAGCTTTAAAGAAATCAAGGTCATAAAACCCACTACTGGGCATATACTCTGAGAAAACTATAACTCAAAACGACACATGAATTCCAATATTCATTGCAGCACTATTTACCAGGATATGGAGGAAACCTAAATGTCCATCAACAGATGAATGGCTAGAAAAGATCTGGTACATACACACAATGGAACACTAGTCAGCCATAAAAGGAACAAAATTGGGTCATCTGTAGTGATGTGGATGGATCTAGAGTCTATCATACAGAGTGAAGTAAGTCAGAAAGAGAAAAACAAAATATCATATATTAACACATACATATAGAATCTAGAAAAATGGCAGAGATGAGCCTATTTGCAGAGCAGTAATAGAGACAGAGATTTGGAGAATGGACATGTAGACACAAGGGAGGAAGGGGAGGGGGGGAAAAGTCAGGAGAGAAGCACTGACATATATACACTACCATTTGTAAAATAGATAGCTAGTGGAGGTGACCGGAGAAGGCAATGGCAAGCCACTCCAGTACTCTTGCCTGGAGAATCCCGGGGACGGGGGACTCTGGTGGGCTTCTGTCTATGGGGTCACGCAGAGTCGGACACGACTGAAGTGATGCAGCAGCAGCAGCAGCAGCAGTGGAGCTGACAAAAAGATTCAAGGGACTAGATCTGTTAGACGGAGTGCCTGAACAACTATGGAGGGAAGTTCATAAAATTGTACAACAGGTGGTGACCAAAATCATCCCCAGGGAGAAAAAAAAATGCTAGAAGGCAAAGTGGTTTGTCTGAGGAGGACTTACAAATGGCTGAGAAAAGAAGAGAAGCAAAAGGCAAAAGAGAAAGGGAAAGATATACCAACTGAATGCAGAGTTCCAGAGAATTGCAAGAGAGATAAGAAAGCCTTAGGAAAACAATAGAATGGGAAAGACTAGAGGTATTTCAAGAAAATTGGAGATAAAAGGGAACATTTCTTGCAAAGTTAAGGCACAATAAAGGACAGAAATGGCAAGGACCTAACAGAAGCAGAAGAGATTAAGAAGTGGCAAGAATACACAGAAGAACTGTACAAAAAAGGTCTTAATGACCCAGATAACCTGAATGGTGTGGTCACTTACCTAGAGCCAGACATCCTGGAATTCAAAGTTAAGCGGGCCTTAGGAAGCATCACTATGAACAAAGCTAGCAGAGGTGACAGAATTCCAGTTTAGTTATTTAAAATCCTAATAGATGATGCTGTTAAAGTGCTGCATACAATATGCCAGCAAATTTGGAAAACAGTAGTGGCCACAGGACTGAAAAAGGTCAGTTTTCATTCCAATCCCAAAGAAAGGCAATGCCAAAAAATGTTCAAATTACTATACAATTGCACTCATTTCACGTGCTAGCAAGATTATGTTAAAAATCCTTCAAGCTAGGCTTAACAATATGTGAACCGAGAACTTCCAGATGTACAAGCTGGATTTAGAAAAGGCAGAGGAACCAGAGATCAAATTGCCAACATCTGCTGGATCAGAGAAAAAGCAAGGGAATTCCAAAAAAACATCTACTTCTGCTTTATTGACTACACTAAAGCCTTTGACTGTGTGGATTACAACAAACTGGAAACTCTTATACAGACAGGAATATCATTCCACCTTACCTGCCTCCTGAGAATCCTGTATGCAGAAGAAGAAGCAACAGAGAGAAACAGACATGGAACATAGGACTGGTTCAAAATCGGGAAAGGAGTCCATCATCTGTATATTGTCACCCAGATTATTTAACTTAAATGCAGAGTTCAGTTCAGTTCAGTCGCTCAGTCGTGTCCGACTCTCTGCGACCCCATGAATCACAGCACGCCAGGCCTCCCTGTCCATCACCAACTCCTGGAGTTCACTCAAACTCATGTCCGTAGAGTCGGTGATGCCATCCAGTCATCTCATTCTCTGTCGTCCCCTTCTCCTCCCACCCCCAAACTTTCCCAGCATCAGAGTCTTTTCCAGTGAGTACATCATGTGAAATGCCAGGCTGAAGGACTCATAGACTGGAATTAAGACAGCCAGGAGAAATATCAACAACCTTAGATATACAGATGACACCACCCTAATGGCAGAAAGCGAAGAGGAACTAAAGAGCCTCTTGATGAGCATGAAAGAGGAAAGTGAAAAAAGCTGGCTTAAAACTTGACTTTCAAAAAACTAAGATTATGGCATCTGGTCCCATTACTTCATGGCTAATATATGGGGGAAAATGGAAACAGTAACACATTTTATTTTCTTGGGCTCCAAAATCACTGTGGATGGTGACTGCAGCCATGAAAGATGCTTACTACTTGGAAGAAAAGCTATGACAAACCTCGACAGAGTATTAAAAAGCACTTTGCAAACAAAGGTCCATATAACCAAAGCTATGTTATTTTCTAGTAGTCAAATATGGATGTGAGAGTTGGACCATAAAGAAGGCTGAGCACAGAAGAATTTAATTGTGGTAATGGAGAAGACTCTTGAGACTCCGTTGGACAGCAAAAAGATCAAACTAGTCAATCTTAATGAAAATCAACCCTGAATATGAACTGGAAGCACTGATGCTGAAGCTCCAATACTTTGATCACCTGATGTGAAGAGCCAATTCACTGGAAAAGACCTTGCTGCTGGGAAAGTTTGAAGGCAGGAGGAGGAGGGGACGACAGAGGATGAGATGGTGGATGGCATTACAGACTCAATGGACATGAGTTTGAGCACGCTCTGGGAGACAGCAAAGGACTGGGAAGCCTGGTGTGCTGCAGTTTTGGGGGTTGCAAAAAGTTGAACATGACTTAGCAACTGAACCACAACAGTGGAAAGATGCTGTGTGACACACAGAGTTCAGCTCGGTGCTCTATGATGACCTAGAGGCGTGGGAAGAGGGGTGCAGGGAGGAGGCTCAAGAAGGAGGGGGTCTGTGTATATGAACAGTTGATTTACTTTGTTGTACAACAGAAACTAATGCAACATTTAAAGCAATGGTACTTCAATAGATAATTCAAGATTCGAAGTGTGACATCAACAATGCAAAGGGTGCACTGATTAAAGTTAAGAAACACCCTTCTTTCCAGAAAAAGGGCTTTCTTTATCAAAAGTTCAAGGAAATACTCACCTGTTTTTTGGTTGATAATCTTTCTGCAATACAATCAATATTAAACAATTTTTTTTTTTGGACTGCTCTTTAGATCTCTTTATGCACTGTAGGTGTCAAACACAAACAATCTTTTTGTAGGTAAAACTGGCCATGCCCTCTTATACATAGACCTCTCTTTGTATATACCCAATACACCGTTATTAACTGGATATTTATTCTTGGAAACATAAGAGGCCCGAAGTGCATACACATTGACTATTGAATGAAGAGCCTGTACTAACACACTGAGCAGATCTAATCCCCTTGTAGGTTAAATTCAAAACTCAGTTCTTTAATTATCATACATGTATTATGTGCACCAAAGTGCATGCTTGGAGGGGAGAGATTTTTATCAACTGATCATTTTTGTATCCTCAGCTCCTAGATCAGTACCTGGCATATAGTAAGTGCTCAATAATCATTGTTTCCAAAAGTTAAAGCTAAAATAACCCACTCATCCCAACAACTGACAAGGGGGCTGAGTTTTACCTACACCATCTCACAGATTACACAACGGATGTAAGTAACTTGCCCAAAGTTGCACAGCTGGTAAATGCTGGCTCCGGGACTTTAGCCACATGGTCTGATGCTGAAGTTCCCAGAAGCATACTGTACACCCTCTCAGGGCTGATCGCTCTGGGAGTTCTCTGAGGACACAGACCCAATAAACATTTTCCACTGCTCTACTGCCATGTGAATATCATTTCATTCATTTCTTCAGCAAAAATTTATCAGGTGCTTATCATGTGCCTGTTTTAGACGCTGGGATTACAATGATTAGAACAAAAAAGTCAGGTGAGGCTACTGTCTGCACAGTTCACACATTCTTTCAGAAGGAGACAAACAACAACTGTGCCAACTAGGGAATAAATAAGATAATTTTAGAGACTGATACGTGCTCGGAGGAGACTTTAAATAGGCTGATTGGGGATGGTTCTTCTGAGGAGAAGGGGCCCTTCACATGAAGAATTTAGAGCAGACTGTCAAAGGCACAGGATCAAATAGCAAGTGCAAAAGCCCTGAGTAAGAAATGAGCTGGGCACGTTTGAGGATATAAAATGGCCAGTGTGCTCAGAGCAACGGAACACGGGACAAAGTGGGAGCTGGGTTGGAAGTCCTTCAAAGTCATTTGATTTGGACTTCTTAAAGCTAACACAGAATAAATGTTCAATCGAGGGCTTTTTCACTAATAAATGATATAATACCCCATTAAAGAGCAATTACAAATCATTAATCCCTTTACCCAAACATAAGATTTATTTCGACTTACAACAATACTTTTTTAACAAATTAAGAGGGAACATAGAGATAATATAAACTAGCATTATGAACCCTGTGAGTCTAAAATAAATCACTAGGGATGATAGACTGGCTATACAAAAGGTGGCTTAACATTGGCATTGGCTTTCAAGAGAAATCATGGAATCTCCCCGCTGGAGATGGTTTAAAATAGGATTAGATACGTTCACTCAGTGCAGTCTTGCCTGAAAGCCTCCTCTGACCTCTCAAGGTCTTGCCAGTCCTGTGATTCTGTGATAAAATTAGACTTTCATTGGGCGAAAACAACCCAGGGTTTACCATGCCAGCTGCAACCTGGCATAATTGGAAGGGACTGATTTTGGAGGAGTGTACCTCCTACAGCCGAGACAAGATGCAATTAACAGATCCCCCAACATCTCTTATTTCACGCTGTACTGAGTACCCTGCTGGTTCTCGGCCAATAATGGCTGGTATCAGTGATATAAGCAAAGTCAAGTGGTCTGATCCATGATTAAATAGTAGATGTCTTTATTAGATGCTGACCTTGCTTTGAACAGCATGCCTTCAAGAATCGTGTACCTATTAGTTGATTCTTTGATCCTTGAAAATAGGAACCAGATGAATCCAATAATGCATTTTTATTTGGCCTCTTTTCTACCATTCTCAGGATGAAATAGCTCGAGTTCTGATGTCACGAACCTTAACCTCATTAAGCCATTCAGCTCGATTGTTCAGCTACTTAATCATCAGCACTTAACTGCTATATCTACTCACTGAACAATCGCTGCTTTGAATAAAATTCAAGGAAAAAAAAAATTTTTTTTCCCCCATTTCATTCTCATTTAGAGACGAATGGGCATAATGACTAGAGCACAATTCTTGAGTGAGGCAGACTTGAGCTCAGATCTAGCGCCTTCCTGCCCAAGACAGATGAACTTAAGGAAATTACTCAACTCCCCAGAGCCTTGGTTTCTTTATCTACCTATTAGAGAGAATACTAGTTCCTGTCTCATAGACTTGATGTTAGAATTAAATGAGATAATACAAAGTAGGCTCTTCCCTATCCTACCCTATCTCAGATGATCATTTAACTTAAAACCATCAGATATAAGCATAAGTTTACTTGATGGTGATTGCAGCCATGAAATTAAAAGATGCTTACTCCTTGGAAGGAAAGTTATGACCAACTTAGATAGTATATTAAAAAGCAGAGATATTACTTTGCCAACAAAGGTCTGTCTAGTCAAGGCTATGGTTTTTCCAATGGTCATATATGGATGTGAGAGCTGGACTGTGAAGAAAGCTGAGAACAGAAGAATTGATGCTTTTGAACTGTGTGTTGGAGAAAACTCTTGCAAGTCCCTTTGACTGCAAGGAGACCCAACCAGTCCATCCTAAGGGAGACCAGTCCTTGGTGTTCATTGGAAGGACTGATGGTAAAGCTGAAACTACAATACTTTGGCCACCTCATGTAAAGAGTTGACTCACTGGAAAAGACCCTGATGCTCGGAGGGATTGGGGACAGGAGGAAAAGGGGACGACAAAGGATGAGATGGCTGGATGGCATCACCGATTCAATGTACATGAGTTTGGGTGAACTCTGGGAGTTGGTGATGGACAGGGAGGCCTGGCGTGCTGCGATTCATGGGGTCGCAAAGAGTCAACACGACTGAGTGACTGAACTGAACTTACTTGCTTTTATTGTTTTTCTTCCACTCCCTACCTTCCCTTATCCTGTCAGCAGGCGTGCACACACACCCAGATATAAGCTCCGTGAGGACAAAACCCTCTTTGGCTCATGCATAAACATCCCCAGATAAATATGCATGAAGTAAAAGAAAGAATGAAAACATCTTGCACAATAGTTTCTGGTGTGTGGTCAGCATTCCATAAAATGCTAGGTGATTAATTTTTTTTTTTCCCTTGGATATAATGTTCAACATTTGAAGCAGTCTGAAGCCAAGGGCACAGTGAGGGGAGCTTGCACAACGGACGAGAATTTGCTTCTGGCTTTGCCAACAATAACATGAACTGGGACAAACAACTTTATCCCTTCAGTTTCCCTATATGCAAATCACTTCCATATATGAGATTCTCTGAGATCTGTGTTCTTACTAGTGTTGGCTCATTGTTTTGTAAACATAGGTCATGTTTCTTAGAACAAAGAGGTGTCAAAACCAAGGAAAGAATGTAGTTAGGCTGTTAGATGCTCTCACAACCAGCACCCCTATTTCCTGGTACCTCCCACTATAAAGCGAGGAAACCAGAAAAACAGAAAGATGAGAGAATGCAGTGAGGTTGACACATGATAGCTTCCCAGTGAACATCCTCACAGCTTCCCTGTTTACCCAGTTCCAGTTCACAAAATACAGAGGTAGGGAAAACCTTTGAAGCTTGGATTAGCCAAAAGAAACTGAGCAGCTTGTTTCTTGATCATTTTTGTTTGCCCTGCATGCTGAAATATCTATGTTTGTATTATGAGGAAATTTTCTTTCCGTCTCTTTCATAGAGTTACCTTTGCTTTGTGGCTACTTTCTCCACTTATTCACCATACACAGGACTTACATTCGGGCTTCACAAATAGGTCATGTTGAGAAAGAGAGCAGTGTAAGGCACAACCCTCAATTTTCAGAAGGAGCAACCACAAACCTGGAGATTCAGAGTCTAATGCAGCTCCTTTCCATGTTAAATTTAAAATACTTATGCAAATTCAAGATAAGAGCATATATTCTGGTTTGTGTCTCAATAAATAATTATCTTATTATCAAAGAGCAAGCCAAAGGGGAAAGTGGGCCAAATAATGAGAAGGAAAAATGTGTGCGAGAAGAATAAAAAGAATTCTCGAACTCAAAATGGACAGGCAGGCTATCAACAGGTGGACTAATAACTTGAAAAAGTAGTTTAAGGGCAAAGTTTTAAATTTTTTTAAACTCTTTTTTTTCCCCCAGAATTTAGAAATTAGATGGTGATTTGATTGGAGAGACGTTTTGAAAAGGGAAAAAATGAATAGTAGAAATGTCTAAAGATGCTGATTGAGAGGAACAACAAAGCCAGATGGCATAAATGGCATCTTTAGGGATTTTGTGGCATCAGAAGCTCTGCTAACAAGTGCCCCCTCTGTCCTGAAAACGCTGCAGCCACGCTCTGAGCATGCTCTGTGTCCTCAGCTAGCCACGTTAACCCACTTACTGTGCTTGACCCTAAAGCTTCTAACTTTCTCTCAGTTAGTTATTCAGTCTCTTGATTTTTTAGCTGTGTTCAGTACTTCATCAAGCTGATTTTGCTGCCCTTTTGGACATCTTAATCAGTAAAAGTTGTGTCGTGAAATATTTGTGCATATTGATACTAAAGGATCTGAAGCAGCTATTGAAAAAGAATGAGGACAGATTCACAGAGATGAATCTAAAATAAAGCTTCAGAATAATTTGTATAGGATGATCCAATTCTGATCACTATAAACAACACATATATCAATTACTTGTATAATGCTTTAGAAATGTAGGAATATATGTATAACAGCTAGCTTTGGTTTTCTGAGAAGTGGGGAGGGAGAGAGAATGGCAAAGAGCAGTGGGCGTGATTATTAATAAAGTAGAAACTTTTATCTCTCTACAACTAAGAAAGGTCAGGAGAATAAGATATAGTTAAAGGGATTAAGCAGAAGTTATTGTGTGGTACTTGCAGAAGAATTTATTTCAAGGCAGCTTGCACAAGCCCTTCTGCCCTTCCCGTTGTGCTCTTTCCTGCTTCCTGAAATATGACATGAGGACTGGCCCTGTAGCAGCCACTTTGGACCATGAGGATGAAAGCCACACACTTGGAGGATGATGAAACAGACAAAGAGAGAAAGGAAGGTTTTCTGATGACTTCAGTGGTGTCAATTACTACACCTGAACTGTCTACTTCTGGTGAATTTGGTCCTAATTTATAAAGTCAGATACAGACAAACTAGATGCATATAGAAAATAACATTTCTTATGGGATAAAAACAATTATAAAGTCAGATTTCATATTATTTCTTTTATAACACAGGCATATTCCATGTATGCTCAGGTATAGAGCAGCTCACTTGTTAAATCATGATAATCCTGGGTGTGTCTATTTTGCTTCTGTAAAACACTACTCATTCCAATGAATAATTGAATGTTTGGAGCTGTCGTGAAAGTTCTTGGTTTTTGCCTTTCTCCTACTAACAATAGAAGGCCTTGATGAATTGATTAACCAAAAATAAAAGTGCACTGAGGCAAGAGTGCTACAATTGCTTAAACATGTTTTTAAGGGGCCAAAGAGCTAAGGCTGTGAACTTTCAGACAACAAGACATCAACTGTAAATAAGAAATCTGAGCTGAAACGAAGCACGAGCCTTGCTCAATGACACGAGAATAGACCTGGAAGTAAAGCTGTCTAATGGGTTCAAATTCCAGCTCTGCCATCTAATTGTCCTTTGTGCCTGAGTGATATTATTTGATTTACCGATGCCTCATTAGTGCAATGGGATAACTGACCCATAGGGAAAGGAAACACCCCATGGTTGAGTGAAACATGGTTGAGGGAACTTTGTGGAAGTCCTCACTCCATGAAATAAGGTATACTTCTGAAAGCAAATGTGCCCAGTCAACCAGAAACTATACATAAAACATGATATGATCCCTGGAAAATGATGTTTTCAATAAATGATGACTGGCAAAGAATAAGGAAGTGTGATGTGCATAAATGGTTATAAGCAGGCAGCACCCCTCTTCACTCCTCCCAGTTGTCCATAGCCATGAACATGAGAAGTAACTGTAGTACAAACTCCTTTTATTACACAGAAAGGTGTTAATACCACACAATTAAAACAACTGTCCTGAATCTCCTATGCAGTCCAATTTCCTTTCTGAAAAATTTGATTAAACAGACAATGGGAATTATTATCCCCACTTTACAGATGCTGTTGTTGTCATTTAGTTGCTCAGTCATGTCCGACCCTTTGAGCCTCCATGGACTGCAGCACGCCAAGCTTCCCTGTCCTTCACCATCTACCAGAGCTTGCTCAAACTCATGTCCATTGAGTCAGTGATGCCATCTGACCATCTCATTCTCTGTCGTCCCCTTCTCCTCCTGCCTTCAATCTTTCCCAGCATCAGGGTCTTTTCAAATGAGTCAGTTCTTTGGATCAGGAGGCCCCAATATCGGAGATTCAGCTTCAGCATCAGTCCTTCCAATGTCCTTTAGGATGGACTGGTTGGATCTCCTTGCAGTCCAAGGGACTTTCAAGAGTCTTCAGCAACACCACAGTTCAAAAGTTTCAATTCTTCAGTGCTCAACCTTCTTTATGGTCCAACTCTCACATGTATACAGGACTACTGGAAAAGCCATAGCTTTGACTGGATGGACTTTTGTTGGCAAAATAATGTTTCTGCTTTTTAATACTCTGTCTAGGTTTGTCATAGCTTTCTTCCAAGGAGGAAGTGTCTTAAATTCATGGCTGCAGTCACCATCTGCAGTGATTTTGGAGCCCAAGAAAAGAAAGTCTCACTGTTTCCATTGTTTCCCCATCTATTTGCCATGAAGTGATGGGACCAGATCTTAGTTTCTTGAATTCTGAGTTTTAAGCCAGCTTTTTCACTCTCCTCTTTCACTTTCATCAAGAGGCTCTTTTGTTCTTCTTCACTTTCTGCCATAAGAGTGGTGTTATCTGCATATCTGAGGTTATTGATATTTCTCCCAGCAATCTTGATTCCAGCTTGTGCTTCATCCAGCCAGGTATTTTGCATGATGTGCTCTTCATATAAGTTAAATAAGCAGGGTGACAATATACAGCTTTTCCCAATTTGGAACCAGCTTTTTCCATGTCCAGTTCTAACTGTTGCTTCTTGACCTGCATACAGGTTTCACAGGAGGTAAGTAAGGTGGTCTGGTATTTCCATCTCTTTCAGAATTTTCCACAGTTTGTTGTGATCCACACACTCAAAGCTTTAGCATAGTCAATGAAGCAGAAGTAGAAGTTTTCCTGGAATTTTCTTTATAGATGAGGTTATTCAAATTCAGAGACAAGAAATAAGTTGATCAAGTTCACTTAAGACTGAATGGCAGAGCTGAGATCTAAATTCAAATTTCCAATTCTAAATCTGGTAGACTAACTGTACCACATACTGGTCTGCATGGGATATGATGGAGCAGGTTGTAACTAATATGCACGCTTGACAGGGCATATTTAAGATGTGAGAGTTATTCCATTTCCCTCCAAGTTGCATATGTTCTTGACAACACTAAATAATCCCAAGCACACATACAAAAACCATATTTACAGTTTAAGAAGGAAAGAACCAGGTCCTGGGTTTCCTGGGAGGAGTTTCCATATGAAAATAAGCATTCATATGAAGAGTAAAACTGTGTTGTTAATAATTTAGTAGTGATGCAGACTCTTAGTCATTAAGCATGCAGAATCTCAGATAGCCACGGGTCAGAAACACTAGAGGACAAAAGGTACATAGGTTTTGTTCACTTCCGACTCCTCAGGGCTAAGAACAAGACCAGGTGAATCAGATGAAGTAAAACTGAAGGAGGAAACAGACAGAACAAGCTCCATCTTGAAAACAGGATTCCATCTTGGGCTGGACTGTGGACTTTGAGCTATATACCCAATATCTATGGAAACAACATACCAACTGGAAAACCAGTCCCTGCTGATGCAAGAGCCCCAGGGCTCATACCTAGACTCTCCATTGCCTAAAAGAATACCCTAATTATCTGTGTAACTGAATAGAATCATACATTCTATTATGCTTATTGGGGTATTACCACAGGCCTATTGATAATTGTCCACTGCTAACCACCTAGGCTTAAGCCATATGAATCATGGATAACTTTGATTATATCTTTCTTTTCCTTTGTTCAGACTAGTTTCAGGGAATTTGGGGAGGTAGGTTTGGGCACATCCACTTAGGGTATATAAGGTTTTCACAAAAACTGGTTGGGGTCCTTGGCTAAGAGGAGACTCTGCCTTGGGCCTACCGGTGTAATAAACTGTACTCGACTATCTGCATTGTCCTTCTGAATGAGTTTGTTTCCCAGAAAGCATGGTTACAACAAAACAATATTTGTAGAAAAAATTGATGCTTGAAACTGATTCTTCTGTCTGCATTTGAAGGGTCTAGTCATTGTTAGACTTTGCTTTCTCTATTTTGCCATCAACTTTAGACTCTTAAGAACTTACACAATGACATTCACAGACACTAAGCCCACAAAGGCAGAGAAAGATGACTTGTTAAAAACAATTCTATTCTCAGGAATATCATAGTGCCTGGTGTAGGTATAATGCTCCCAGTATTTATAAATCAATGATGTTCTAGGTTCATTTCCATGTAAACAATGACTTCACTACAGTAACTAGAAATCAAATGGCTTTGAAGAGTTAATGCTGCTTTTACAAGGAGTTGGTGATGGACAGGGAGGCCTGGTGTGTTGTGATTCATGGGGTCGCGGAGAGTCAGACACGACTGAGCGAATGAACTGAACTGAACTGAACTTTATAGTTAGCAGACTACAAAACACAGTCTCCAATGGAATCATTTATTTATGGAGAATTAAGAAAAATCTTAACAGAAAAACAAAATATATACCATTGGCTTGGGTTTAGACCAAAAGGAAGAAGAGAACTCATCTTTGTAGCCCCAGTTCAAATACAGATAAAAGTGATGACCCTTTCATTAATTTGGATCACAATTGCCCTAACTACATGAAACAAAAAAAGATTTATTTCTGTTCCTGTGGCCACAAGATGTGCTCCAACACTCCTGAGGTGTGGAGTTTGCCTGCAGCAGATAGGAAGCCCTCTACTTTGGTGAGGGCACAACCCTTTTTAAGGTTTAGATCTCACAGGAGAGCTATGTCAGCACTGATGAGAGAAAACCGGCCGCCCTGGAGCAAAATCCCTCTGCCAAGAGGACCAGGGAGGAATTTCTGTGGGAATTTTACAGGAAAAAAATGCATCAAAGAATCAATAGTAACTCAGGCCATTAGATCCTTTCAGCTTCTGCTAAAGAAAATAATTACAAATCTAAATGAATCCAAAGGAATCTGAAAACTGATGAAAAACGACTTCGAAAACAACACATTTTCTCTGCATGTGTGTTCCTCTCCACTGAGGAGAAAGTTAGGCACCTGCCCTGGCGAGAGATGTAGACTGGGGCAGAGAATAAAATATTTATGAAATCATATATGTCAGAAATAAAAACAACCTTAGAACAACACGGTTAAACCATTAATTAATAAGTAAGGAACTTAAGAACCAGAAAAGAAAAATGAATTGTCCAACATCACTCTATCAGTCTCTGGCAGACCTAGAATTAAAAACCAGTTCTGAACTCCCACCTAATTCAATGTGCTAATATTTTTGTGTTAATTTGTAAGTAACTGAACCATGTTTGCCATGGAAGCTGGTAACCTAGTCTATAGAAACACAAATTTTCAATTATGAATTTAGCATCATACATCATGGAAATTCACATTAAGTGCATATAAGATTGTAGAACATAATACAAGTTGCCATCAGTTCAGTTCAGTCGCTCAGTCGTGTCCGACTCTCCACGACCCCATGAATCACAGCACGCCAGGCCTCCCTGTCCATCACCAACTCCCAGAGTTCACTCATAGCATTTATTAATAGTTTTCAATTAAAAAAATCCCTGCATACCTGTGGCTGATTCATGTCAATGCATGGCAAAACCACCACAATATTGTAAAGTATTTAGCTTCCAATTAAAATAAAATAATTAATTAAAAAAATAAAGTAGCAACTTTGGGAGTAATGCATAACAATGAAAAAAAACTTCTTATTCTTTTTATGTTACCTTTGTGCTTTTTTTCTTCCCAAAATAGAGTTTTTGTTTAGTTTTCTGCTTTTCAGTTAATAAAAACACTGTATACATCCTGAAAAAAAAAAAAGATTGTACAGCATGACACATATACCAGACAGGTTAAAATTAAAAATGCTCCCAATATCTAGTGATGGGAAGGGTTTGCAACAACTAGAATTCTTATATGCTGTTGGGAGTTTAAATTGCTTCTACCACTCTGTAAGACCATTTGTCAATACCTACTAGAGCTGTATGCATAGCACTCTATGACCCAGATTTCTACTCCAAGACATAAACCTAAGATAAACAATAATGTGTTCACACAAAGATCTGAACATGAATGCTTAGTCCAACAAGACCTGAAATAGCCCAATTGTCCATTAAGTGCAGTGAATCAATATATTTTGCTATATTCATACAAGGGAATTTACACAGTCATGAAAAAGCTAATTTTCTGCTTTATACAATAATTTGGGTAGCTGCCACAGATATGGGCTTCCCTGTTAGCTCAGCTGGTAAAGAATTTGGCTGCAATGCAGGAGACCCTGGTTCATTCTTGGGTTGGGAACATCTGCTGGAGAAGGGAAGGCTACCTACTCCAGTATTCTTGGGCTTCCCTTGTGGCTCAGCTGGTAAAGAATCTGCCTGCAATGTGGGAGACCTTGGTTCTATCCGTGGGTTGGGAAGATCCCCTGGAGAAGGGAAAGGCTACCCACTCCAGTATTCTGGCCTTGAGAATTCCATGGACTGAATAGTTGCTCTCAAAGAGTTGGACATGACTGAGCGACTTTCACTTTCTTTCACCTCAGATATAACGATGATTGAATGAAGCCAGACACAAAAACAACGATTACTTGATTCCATTTATGTGATGCTGAGGAACAGACAAAACTAATCAATTATGGCAGAAAACAAAATAGTGGTTACTTCTTGGTGGAAGGAGGCGTGAGAGGTGGGTAGATGCTGATATTGACTACGAAGATACATAGAGAACTTTCCAGGGTATCAAAACTGTTTTACAGTATGTGTGTGTGTGTCCATTTAGCTACTACCAAGTTATACACACTTACATATACCATGGTTATCATTTGACCTGTACACTTCAGGCTTATACACTTACCCCCTCCATGGTATATATATTTATACCTTAATTAAAATTCTTGGAAATTGATTCTGAAAAAATGCTTTTGAGTATGAATAATGTATATTCTCATTGAACAGAAGGGGTAGTAAATTTTCAAGCAAAGTGAAGTGTTTGAACAATTCAGGTTACTTAATGACATGTTAAATGAATAATATTTATGTTGCAGAAGCAGAAATGCTCATACTACAAAAACTGTGAGTTGTAATAACCCATTGAAGGGCTATAACATCATTCCTTGTGATATTCCATGCTCTTTCATCATTACTTCTTATGCTCAGAAAAATAAACCTTGAGTTTTAATAGTTCAGATGAACAAGAAGAGCTATTTAAGGAAAGGACCAAATGATGCAAAGAACTCAGAGAAAAGACAGTATGAGCAGGTGATGTATTGTTAGTGTATCTTTGTTATAAGTCACAGTTTAAGCATGGAGAGAGAATAAAGAGGTGGCTTGAAAAATAAAAGGAAGGGGGAAATTGTAGGACACACAGGTAACTCTAGGGATTTTTAGGACCAGGATGGGAGACTTTTCATTACTACTGCTACCATCTCCTCCTGCCATGTCACATAATCTTCTTAGACATCTCTACAAGGAGAAGAGCATGTCTGCAGGTCTAGGTTATTTTTTAACAGTTTATGAACAACGTCTCAAGCTTCAATTTTGTCAAAAACCCCAAATACCAATATTTTTTTTCATGTCACTTTTGTCAAAGGCTTGCTCTACTTGTCAGAATAATGAGGCTATATCAAAATAATAATTGTAAACCAGAAAGCTTTGACAGTTGTCGAGATCAAGATCTGTGCTTATGTACACGTGTGTGCTAAGTCACTTGAGTCGTGTTCGACTCTGTGCAACCCTATGGACTGTAGTGTAGCCTGCCAGGCTCGTCTGTCCATGGGATTCTCCTGGCAAGAACACTGGACTGGTTTGCCATGCTCTCCTCCAGGGAATCTTCCCAACCCGGGGATAGAACCTGTGTCTCATTTCTCCTGCATTGGCAAGCAGGTATTTTACCACTAGCGCCACCTGGGAAGCCCCCATTGTGTTTCATGTTCTGCCTTTTAAGCCACAGAGTTAATTAGCCCTAGTTTTTTGTTTCCATTGAACTCAGCTTACTTAATATTTATCTAGATGTCATCCTACTAAGGTTAATTTTTTGCTTTTCTGTAGCACTTTGAGAACTCTTTGCTCAAATAATCTCAGTAAGTCCTGTTGACTGATAAAAGTATTTCCTCTTCATATCAAAATATCTCAAAAGACTTAAAGAGTTTTGATGGTCCACAATTCACCATGTAACTCATGTTGCTAACCCTAAATATATTTTTATTTGAAGTGGATTCTGCTGATAATGTTGCTTTTCTGGCATCTCGTGAGGTTACTGAGTAAGCGGTTCCATGATTAGTCTGTGTTTGGCAGTAATTCTTGTTATTTAGCCACCAGTTTTTTCTTTCTTCTTCTTAAGGGTCCACAGTAAATCTTACCCTTGGAATCCTCATCTTTGCTGTCCAGCAAGTCACTCTATGTGCCTTTCTCACACCTGGTCTAAATAATTTGGTTATTTTTTCATCAGATTTTCACAATAGTTTTACTTCCTATGCCTACATAATTGTGAGCTATCTTAAAGAAGTTTGCAGGAAAAAAGAAAGAAAGAAAACTGTAGCAGAATTCTGCCAGCATATATTGAAACTTGAATATTAAGAAGAGCTTACAAGTTGCCTAATTTGATTTCCCCATCTTGAAGACAGCCCACTTAAGACTCAGACAGGACTTGGCTGAAGGCACATGGCTTACTGGCAAATAACAAGAACACAAAAATAAAAGCTGTATAACAGCCACCATCCGCTGGATGCTTACCATGTGTCAAGTGCTATGTTAAATGCTATAGGTGAATGATCTCGTTTAATCCTTGCAACAAACCTTTGAGGTAGGTTGCATTATATACCCTGATAGCCAGTCTGAATATCTTTCCACTGACCTATAAGGCCCCTTGTTAATGTTGAGGGATGAATGTTGACATGAATCTTTTTGCAACAGTGAAATGCTAAGAATCATAAAGGTTTGTTTTTGTCATTTTAAATGCCAATTAGGTGATAGCTATCTCATATTTGGGATGCAGTTATTTTCTTAACTATATCCTGATGTTATTTTGTTGCCATCCTCTGACCCCTGCAATTTGTTTTTCTGTTATATTCATAAACCTATTACCCAACCTTGGCTGTGACTTTTTTATTATGTAATTCTGAGATAATCATTGGTTGTATTTTTATTTTATGAAATCTGGCTAGTATATGTTAATCCATAGGTCTTTGCAGAATATGCAAAATGGCCTGTTTCATGAGCTTGTGATATAAATAGGGTCATTTTTATTTTTAGCATTCAAATTAATCTCTAGAGCCTTCACATGCCTATTACCAGGAACTCAAAGATCTCTCTTGGGACTCTTCCAACTCCCTGAATATTTCAACAACTCTGGAGACTTTCTCATTCCAAGGGAATCAGTTCTACTTCACACTCAGGAGAAAGAACTAGAAAACCTCATGAATTCAATGAAAGAAGGCTCCTCAGTCTGCTGCAAACACATGTGGACCCACACCTTGGGATACTAAAATTCATCTGCTTCTCTGATGTCACTAGTAATCTGGCATACTCTCTAAGGTCTCAGAATCTAAAGGGGAGGAAGTTGACTTCCGAAATGTTTCGTTATATCACTCCAAGCATAAATTCCAGTTCTTACATCATTCCTACCATCTTTGATCTCAAGTCTTGAAAGTAAAATCCTACTGTGTCAATGTGCTAGGGATGAGGGTCCCGAAGCTTGAGATCCCAAAATGTTACAGTGCCAAAAATGTAGACGTCAGATCAAATTGATTAAAGTAATCTCTCTGGCTCAACTACTTAAAGGCTATGGGAACTTAGTCAAGTCATTTATCTTCCCAGTTTTCCCATGGGTAAGGCAAATATCATAAAGTTGTTTCAAGATAATTCATGTAAGGCACAAAGAAAAGTCCCTGATGCAGTAATATTATTTTATTCCTATTAAATAATGTATAGCTATTGTTTGAAAATTGTTAGCTGCCCAGTCGTGTCCAAATCTTTGTGACCCCATGGAGTGCAGCCTGCCAGGCTCCTCTGTCCATTGAATTCTCCAGGCAAGAATATTGGAGTGGGTAGCTATTTCCTTTTCCAGGGGATCTTCCCGACCCAGGGATGGAACCTGGATCTCCTGCATTGCAGGCAGATTCTTTACCATCTGAGCCACCAGAGAAAGCACACACAGCATTGGAAGAGGCTACAAGCTTAAGATACATACCCCACTGCCTTTGTCCATCAACCCATGACCATAAATGTCTCAGCACTGAACTCGGTTACCACTCCAGGCATCCCACGAGGTATAATTCCACTGAGATGCTCCTAGAAAATCTCTTCTACCTGAGAACCTCTGCTGGCTAACCATTTTAATTAACAAAGATGATGGGTTAGGACTGAACCTCAAAAGGAAAATGGTTTAGGTCTTGATTTCCATGTTCCACAAAGGTTCCTTGACCCCTGTATAATTTTTTTCACCTCTTCTTTACCTACTAAGTGTGTATCAGAGAGACAATTCTTACCAGTGGAAAAATCTTGTTATATCCTTTATCCAGGGCAATAATACATATTTGCTTTATGCTTATAATTGAAGAGCTGACCTTAGAGAGACATTCTAGAGCTAAAAAAGGAACTCCTCCAAGGCAATTTCTCTTAACACCAAGACAAAGACATGGCTAGTGGCTTTTATAAAACACTTGCTTTTTCTAAAAATAATTGAAGTTCTTTTCTAAATCATGCGCAGTGGTTCCCATCTATTTCATACCTAATTACATAGAGTTTCTTTCTGGTATGAGAACTCATGAGTGTACCTCAAGGAAATGAAACTGAGAACACAGTAGGATTTTAATGACAACAGAAATCAAACCCATAACAAGTATCAAACATTGCACTTCCTGAAATCATATATATCTTCACTATGCTACTGCTAATTCAGAAAAGGACTAATTAAAATTTTCCAGGCTGACAAGTATCGTCTGTATTAGATGTGTCCCAAAAAGTTGTTTGTGAAGTTGCATTACTGGTAAACCTAATGGCAAGCTATGCGAACATAAAACTCTCTCAACCTCATACCTTCTACTCTGCCTGCATATCTGAATAACGTTAACTAATGCTGGATCTGTTCATCCAGTAGATATTTAATCCAATATATTTATTACATGCCTTTGATCTGTATTGATTCTGTACCTGTTTATTCCCAGTGATTTTTGTTTGTGTTTTCTCTTGTAAATAAAAGGAACCAAAGTAATAAATCTCATACACTTCAGAATGCTCAAACTAAGGACTAGAAAGCAATGTTTGTACTTCATTGCAATCTCATAAAAGAGGATTTATTAAAAAAATAATATTTTAAATGGCCAAGAGGAAATGATGTATCACTTTTTAAAAAAGGAAAAGAAAAACGGTTAAATTAATTTAAAAAATCAGATTTATATAGAAGGTGCATAAGATGAGATCTCATGACTTAAGAATCTAGGGTTCCTTCATCTAGTTATTTGAGAAGTTGATTATTGTTGGTTTATAAATTATATTGTGGTCAGGACACTATTTTTAAAGGAAAAACCACCTGATACTTAAGTGTGAAAAGTAGATGTGCATTACTTACAGTCTTTGCTTATGACACAACAGAACATCGACATTACTTTAACTGTCTTAGTAGCAAAGCTGCTGTGATGCCATCAGAAGAACCAAACTTTGGTAGTCCAAGTTCATGGATACCCTATTATAATGCCATTATGGTAGGAAAATTATTTTAGTGCAAGTTAATGGAAACCACATTACACTTATAAGCGATTTTATTGTAAGTCTATGAAGACCACATTATGATGGTCAAACAGTTTCCCTGTAAGTCTATGAAGACTGCATTAATAATGCCATTAGAAGAGCAAAATAATTTCAAGTAAACTCTATGGGGACTCATTTCACTGTCATGATGGTGGCGAAATGATTTCAGTGTATGTTTATGGAAAACCCCTTACAATGCCATTATGACAGCATTACAATAGTAAAAAGAAATTATGGGGAGCCCATTATAAGGCCATTATAATTCCATTACATTGGTTAAAAGATTTCAGAGCAGTTCTACAGCAACACCACTACAATAGTAAAAATTAGGTCATAGAAAATATCAGAGTATATGACACTTAAAAGGAAAAACCAGGTCCAGGTTAGGAAAGATCAGATCAATATTCAGGAAAGAATCGGGTCTATTTAAATAGCCTTATCTTACTGCATTTATGTAATTTTATGAACATTTCCTCACCTCTAGATCACCCAATCTGCCATCATGACTGGAGGTATTTGTGACTTAAATTAAAAATTCAGTCCCTTTCTATCAGGTAAGATGATTTGTACTGTCCCTAATAGGTTGTCACGAGAATATGGTGCCACTGGAGACTCTATCTTACCTCTGGACCTTTGCAGTTTAGCTGGCAGAATCTCAGAGAAGACTGAACTGTGAGTCCCAACAGGCAAGTGGTAGAGTTTTTTATCTCTTTTTTATTCCAAAAAGATTCCTCGGCTTCTACATAAATTTGCTCAACTCTTTCCAGTTATCAATATCACCTATTAAGTGGGCACTCATTAACCAATTCATAGTTAGCTAATGATGAAGATTTGCTATTGCATCAGTCATTTAGTTTCATGAAGATGAATCTATTGCATCATCCAGCTGATTGCTAAGCATAGGCTATTGACAAGAACGCAATGTAAGGAAGATTATAGATGACTCAGTATAGTAGGCTGAATAATCCCCATTCTTCTTCGAGATGTCCATATCCTAATTCCTGAAACCAAGGGATATGTTCCCTTACATGGCAAAAGGGACTTTGCAAATGTGATTGAATTAATGTTGAGAGTAAGGAGGTTATCCTAGATTAACTGTGTGTGCCCAATATTATCACAGGAGTCCTTTTACAGGGGACGCAGGAGGATCAAAGACAGAGAAAGTGATGAAAAGGCAGAAGAACTGATTGGCGAGATGAGACAACAAGCCAGAGAATGTTGAAGTTCTCTAGAAGTAGGAAAAGGCAACAAATGGGTTTTGTTTTCCCTAGATCCTCCAAAATAAACCAGCCCTACCGACACCTTGATTGTTACTCCTGTAAGATTCATTTCAGACTACTTACCTTCAAAACTGAGAAAGAATACATCGTTTTAAGCCACTAACTTTGCTATAGTTTGTTAAATTGGCAATAGAAAGCTAATACATTCAGTAAATTGGATTTTTCATCTGCCAAGAAACAAACAATTTTTTAAAATTTGTTCCAAAGACAAGACTAAGACAATCACATTATGGTCTACTTTTATAACAGACAGAATGTAATCATCTGTTTTTAAATAATCCACTGGCTTGTTTGCATGTCTTTAGGTGTGCTTTCATATGTCTTAAACATAATCATTTAATTTTCTGCTACCCTTAGTGTACATTCCTCTTGATTCTAGTTATTCAAGGAACATTCTTCAAAAAAGATATTTTGAAAAAAGGAGAAATAATATAAGCTTTGAAAACATAAAGAATATTGGCATGAAGAAACATGTGATGTTTGGATGAGTATTTTGAAGTGTGTTTAGCAACACCTCATTCTTTATTTATTTATTTTTTTTATAAAGATTTGTCCTTTCTTTCCTGGTATCAGTTGAGTTCAGTTGCTCAGTCGTGTCTGACTCTTTGCGAACCCATGAATCATGCATGCCTGGCCTCCCTGTCCATCACCAACTCCCGGAGTTCACTCAAACTCATGTCCATCGTGGTGATGCCATCCAGCCATCTCATTCTCTGCCGTCCCCTTCTCCTCCAGCCCCCAATCCCTCCCAGCATCAGAGTCTTTTCAAGTGAGTCAACCCTTCGCATGAGGTGGCCAAAGTATTGCAGTTTCAGCTTTAGCATCAGTCCTTCCAATGAACACCCAGGATTGATCTCCTTTAGAATGGACTGGTTGGATCTCCTTGCAGTCCAAGGGACTCTCAAGAGTCTTCTCCAGCACCACAGTTCAAAAGCATCAGTTCTTTGGTGATCAGCTTTCTTCACAGTCCAACTCCCACATCCATACATGACCACTGGAAAAACCATAGCCTTGACTAGACGGACCTTGGTTGGCAAAGTAATGTCTCTGCTTTTTAATATACTATCAAGGTTGGTCATAACTTTCCTTCCAAGGAGTAAGTGTCTTTTAATTTCATGGCTGCAATCAGCATCCACAGTGATTTTGGAGCCCAAAAAATAAAGTCTGACACTGTATCCCCATCTATTTCCCATGAAGTGAAGGGACCAGATGCCATGATCTTTGTTTTCTGAATGTTGAACTTCAAGCCAACCTTTTCACTCTCCTCTTTCACTTTCAAGAGACTTTTGAGTTCCTCTTCACTCTCTGCCATAAGGGTGGTGCCATATGCATATCTGAGGTTATTGATATTTCTCCCAGCAATCTTGATTCCAGCTTGTGCTTCTTCCAGCCCAGCGTTCCTCATGATGTACTCTGCATATAAGTTAAATAAGCAAGGTGACAATATACAACCTTGACGCACTCCTTTTCCTATTTGGAACCAGTCTCTTGTTCCATGTACAGTTCTAACTGTAGCTTCCTGACCTGCATACAGGTTTCTCAAGAGGCAGGTCAGGTGGTCTGGTATTCCCATCTCTTTCAGAATGTTCCACAGTTTACTGTGATCCACACAGTCAAAGGCTTTGGCATTGTCAATGAAGCAGAAATAGATGTTTTTCTGGAACTCTCTTGCTTTCTCCATGATCCAGCGGATATTGGCAATTTGATCTCTGGTGCCTCTGCCTTTTCTAAAACCTGCTTGAACATCTGGAAGTTCACTGTTCACATATTGCTGAAGCCTGCCTTGGAGAATTTTGAGCATGACTTTACTAGCGTGTGAGATGAGTGCAATTGTGCAGTAGTTTGAGCATTCCTTGGCATTGCCTTTCTTTGGGATTGGAATGAAGACTGACCTTTTCCAGTCCTGTGGCCACTGCTGAGTTTTACAAATTTGCTGGCATATTGAGTGCAGCACTTTCACAACATCATCTTTCAGGATTTGAAATAGCTCAACTGGAATTCCATCACCTCCACTAGCTTTGTTTGTAGTGATGCTTTCTAAGGCCCACTTGACTTTCCTGATATAGGAGAGCATATGGAGATGCTTCAGGGGCTATGAGACAGTCACACCAGCCTGGGGTGAGATTAACGTTGGCAAGGTGTGCAAGAACAGTCTTCAACAAAGGTCATTATGCTTGTTTATATTTCCCAGGATCCTTTTCAGCTGGGCTGAGGACAAGGGAGTAAGTTCTGGCAGATGAGAATGTGAACAGAAGTCATATGTCACGTCTTATTCAGAGGACTCAAGAGCCAGCGTGCTTCCTACTCTCTTCCCCTGATGCAACTATCCTGTAATTTATATGATGATAAAGGAACATAACAAAATGGAAGAAACCCGAATCCTTGAGTTACTAAACGACAAAGAACCCTCTACAAAACTATGCTGGATAACTTTTATTATTAATAAGACACAAAGATTTTGGAGTTTGTCTTTATTGTAGCAACTAGAATCCCAGGAATGGGGGAACCTGGTGGGCTGCCGTCTATGGGGTCGCACAGAGTCGGCCACGACTGAAGTGACTTAGCAGCAGCAGCAGCAGCATTACTTACCTTAACTAGTAACATATGGGAAGCAAGAAGAGTTGAAAATTCCTTTCCAAAGGTATTAAGTTTGAACCTAACTCTACTTTTTCCAGAGGTCATAGTATCTTCCCCCCCTCCCAAATAAAAGTTACATAGCTCTTAATTGCCACACCAACATTAGAGAAAAAGAAATAAGAGATGGGACTTAGAGACGTGATCCTTCAAAAAGATACATAGTACAGAGAATTAAAAGTATGGAATAGCTTTATTGTGGGGAGAATGTTACAAAGGGACAGATTGTTCTTGTTTTCTTAAAAGAGACTTTGAGAAGGGTTCAAAATTAAAACAAAAGAAATTGTGAGAATTAGAGGAGCAGCATAAAGCTTGGAAGAACTAACCACAAAGATATTTGCACAGAGAATGGAGATGCATTTAGTTTAATTATGTGAGCTGACATACACCAAGCCATCTTCCAACGGAAGATTCATTTTAAGACACTTTAGGGAACATTAGATCGCAACACAAAGATTCACACTTTATGGATATCAAGGATATATGGACATGAACGTAGGCCACTAAGCTCTCCCCAGTTGAATGTGTTGTGGGTGCAGCTCGCTGATAGTCCCCAGTGGTAGCACCTCTGGATCCACTGTAGTGTCAATGCGAACTCTATACTTCCCTCCCATCCATGACTAAAACCAGTGTGGGTACTCGAGCCTGGTCATTCATGCCCAGTGCTGGGCTCCAGTGAACAGCCTTTGTTAGGACACTCCTCACTGGCTTGACTGGGCTCATCTCAGAACTGCCATGACTCTAAAATGTTCCCTACCCTGCTCTCCTTTCTTCTCATTCTCCTTTCACAAAGCCATTGCAAGAATGCTGGTCTTGCCCTCTTTTGCTCCCTCTCCTTGAAACCCCTAGAGGCTCATTCCAGCTTGTCAGCCAACGTCTCCTGAAGGACCTGAACTGACACAGATAGGACTTAGGGCTGCCTTCCTCTGCACCCAGGGATCGGTGAGGAAACTGCTCTGGATGAAAGCAGGAGCATCATTATATGCTGGTACAATAAAAAAGCACTTTTCCAACACCATTTTTTTGTTTGTTTTACCCAAAATGTATGTATATCTGTATGTATTTGTTAGCTTATTTGTTTCCTCATTGCCCTATTTATAGGTTTTGTCTGGCTTTGGGGCAATCCAGATTTACTTGGGGCCAGTGTAGACTGAAACTGTATCAGTGAGGTACAGTGAAGATTTAACATCAATACTTCCAAGCCCAACCTACTTTTCCATATTCATTTTAGCCCAAAGAAGCATAGAAATCAGGTTTTCTCACACTCCTATCCCAACATTTTCTAGCAAATCATTTCATGCAAGTAAATCACTGCATGAATGTATATGAAGTATATATAGATCTCTCTTTAACCTTCAAGTTTTATATCCTTCAGGCATTGATCTTAGGAGATAGTTCAAAGAATTGGTCTCATGATCATTTCATACAGAAGTGGAGCAGAACAGGCTGGTATATGGATCAATAAAGATGTCCTGAGTGTCCTTACCTATAACAACTTCTGAACTTATAAGCAGGTGAAGTATAGTACTACTTCTCATAGACACATCTTGACCTAGATTCCCATGTTGTGTTTAACTGCAATATATAGTTAATCAAAATATTTGCAGGAAATTTTGTGTAGCATGGCCAAGTGGTAGCTTGGGGGGAAAATGGGAAAGGGCAACAAAAAATATGGAACATTTGCCTTTGAAAAGAATTTACTATTGGGCTTAGAATTTTGTGTGAAAAGTTCCCACATAAAACAACTCAACAGATGTAAAGCTTTTGCATAATTGTGTGTCAAGTAAGCACTCAATAAATGTTGTTTCTCCACAAAATTAATAAAAGTAACATTACATTCAATGCCAAGAGTGTGCTAAAAATGTTCTATCAAAAAATTCATAAAGAAACTGCTAGAAGCAAAATGAAATGCCAAAATAAATGTTATTAAATACAGGCAGACAAAAATTACTAAAAGATAGATTGAAAGATTATACCGGGACTGTCATGTAAATCAATGTGCCTTAAATCAAAATGTGAAAATGTTCAATATCATTGATACGGGACTATTAAAAAGTAATGTAGTTATGGTTCAGGATTGTTTAAACTTTGAACCAACAAAGGTTGTAGGCAATTACTGTAAAAAACACAGATTCATCCTCAGAATTTGGTAAGGCCAAAGCCATATTTCTTACAAGGATTTATTAATGATTTTCTTGATAATACATGTGGTTAGAAGAATAAAAATATATTAGCAAATAACAGAATAGGAGAGAAAATTAAAACACCTCTCTGGAAACAGAATAAGGCAGATTTGAGGTTTTCACTAGAAACACTCTAGACAAAGTTCTCCTCAATTCTATTTCATATTTAAAAAAATAAGGAACCATGTAGAATTTATGCACACAACCCTCCAAATTTTCCAAGAGAACATTGGATATTTATGGTTTGATGAAGTCTAGAAGAAATGACTTCAATCTTTTCCCTTCTAGTATTAGTAACTATGTGCAACTTCAGAGATATTTCATCCTTATGTTTTGAATTCATTTGCAATTAAAATGATTTAAAAAGTAACTTTTAAAGTTTTTACATTTTTTCTCCATGAAGAAAGGGAGGTCATGCTTTGCCAAGAAGGTATGAACTTGAATATTCACAAGTTTAAGCTAGGTTTAAATTTTCAACCACAAAAACATTAACTGAGCTCTCAACTGAAGAGTAAGTTCTCAAGTTTTCTGTTTCTTACCTGCTAAACTTCCCAGAGCCATGATAGGAATCTTAACGAATAATTTCTAGCTTCTCCAAAGGTGAAAAATGGTGGGATTTGGTGAGAGCTAGGTAATGCATGTTCTAGATAAACCCATCTCTAATCTTGAGAATGTGGAAGGTGGCAGGATTGCACTTTTGAGGAGGAAGTGTTAAAGTGAAAGTGTTAGTCGCTCAGTCATGACTGACTCTTTGCAATCCCGTAGTGTGTCCATGGAATTCTCCAGGCAAGAATACTGGACTGGGTTGTCATTCCCTTCTCCAGGGGCTCTTCCCAACCCAGGGATCGAACCTGGGTCTCCTGCATTGCAGGCAGAGTCTTTGCCGTCTGAGCCACCAGGGAAGCCTTGAGGAGTAAGGCTGGACACAAAAAAAATGGCCTCTTGAAACCCACTGGAACCACCTCTGCTGCTGCTGCTGCTAAGTCACTGCAGTCGTGTCCGACTCTGTGTGACCCCACAGACGGCAGCCCACCAAGCTCCCCTGTCCCTGGGATTCTCCAGGCAAGAACACTGGAGTGGGTTGCCATTTCCTTCTCCAATGTATGAAAGTGAAGAGTGAAAGCGAAGTCGCTCAGTCATGTCTGACTCGTAGCGACCCCCTGGACTGCAGCCTACCAGGCTCCTCCGTCCATGGGATTTTTTAGCCAAGAGTACTGGAGTGCCTTGCCATTGCCTTCTCTGCCTCTACAGTATCTTAAATTAACAGAGATTAAGATATAAGAAGATTAAGATCTAAGAAGAGATGGACATTGCTAAGCCACATGGACTTCCAGCAGTGCATCCTGGGAAGCCAACTCACCCTTAAGCTGTTGCGATTCCACAGAGAGTTATTGAAAGCTAGATTCAGATATAATTTGTACAAGGGAAGATGAGACTTATCTTAGACTGCGGTATAAATAAAGGTGAAACTCAACTGGATCTCCAGAGAATTTCTCTTTTATTTTCTTATATACCATTAAAACAACAACAACAAAACAAACATTAGTACATTTCTGAGGAATGATTGGATGGACTTTTGACGCTGAGATGGACCTGGGCCAGAGCTGAACCACACTGGGAGAGTTCTCAGGTATCTGCATCGTGCCCTTCTAAATGGCCAGTATTTCCCTGACTTTTCCAGGGCAGCAGAAGGCACAGAAATGGTCTGTTGCTCTGGAAACTGCTCAGTGGTATGCCACAGGACTTTCCTGGCTTGTGTGGGGAGGTAGACGAACCCTACTTGACTGCTGTCATTATTAAATGTAGGAGGAGAAAATAGTAACAGTTAAGTGCTTCACAAAATGTCCCACTGTTCATACCCACTCCAATCCTCCTAGTTGCCTTTTAGGGCCAGGGTGGGGATGAAGTCTATCTTTATTTTCAACATAGCAACCACCATCAGTGACAAAGTAGAGAAGGCAAAGAGTGTGGTGGAAAGGACACTGGATTGAAAGTCAGAAGATTTGGTTTTAGCCACAAACCAGTTTTGTGACCTTTAGTGAGTTACATATATTAAGCAGTTCCCAGTATTCCCCTTTGGAAAAAAAAAAAAAAAAAGACCTGGTGATCCTTTGGTTTCCTTATGTCCATACAGAAATACAGTCTGTGTTTCTAAGTGGTGGATCAAGGATCGGCAGGAGTTACAAATGTCCCTTACTATGACATAGATTATTTTCAGGGGAAGGCTAAGCTGTATTTGTGTCCTGCTTGCAATTAAATTTCATCCAATTTCCTGGCATTTAAATTTCACAAGAGGATGGAATCAGTCCTCCTGAGTTTTGAGATGGATGAGCTCCCGTAGGTGAGTCAGCCTGGAAAAATGTACTGGCTGTATTTGACAGTGGCGGCAAGTGATGAGGAAAGAGAGTCCAGTGGGTTCATCTGGTGTCATACTTGAAAGATCATTTGTGCATTTGTGCATTTATGCTTAAAAGAGCTGACTCAGGACTGCTGTGACAGCTTTTAACTGAGAATTCTCTTTATTTTTCTGGATTTCTGTCTCCTTCTTAATGGTATTTTAATGCAGTTTTGTGTTCAATTATAATAGTGTTGCTAAATACAGTAGGTCTGATTCCACAGAAGAAGAATAGTTTTTTCAAAATCAGCATTTTCCTGCTGATTTGCCAGCTGTTTCAATAAATACTCATCTCCCAACTTCAAACGAGTATATTGCACTCTTACTAAATATAAATGCCATCCACAGCTACTGGCTTTTGAGTTCTCCATAAAATCAAACACAAAATCTGCACTGTGAGGGACCCCTCTCTCAACCATGCGCAGGTGATTTTGCTGACTCGGTCATCCTGAAGAATAATAAACGATTGTTTTTCTAGTCATTTCTTCCCAATGTAAATGTCAAAGTATGAGCAAATGAATTACCACGTCCTCTTCTAGTTCTGCCATCTCTACCATTTCTATTTCTAAACTACACAAAATGATTAGTCAGGGCAACTTAAATTTGTAATAATAATAATACTATGTCTATTTAATATCTGTTTCACTAAAAAGACTTTTGACCTGCCTGGTAGGAAAAGATCAAATATGCATTAGGCTCCAAGGATAAATTTTTACTTTCGGACACCGTAGAGCAATAAGATGTACTGATTAGGTGTAAGGAATAAGCATTGTTAAAAATACACTAAAATAGTAGCATGTGGTAGCCTCTATATGTATTTTGTACTTTTATACATTAATACTGTAATAACGCTGGCAAAAGATCAGTGGGACCATGAGACTACATTTTCAGCCATACCTTGTTTTCCTCACAGTCCTCATTGAATTGTATGCATACATTTTTCTTGTTTTTAATCAGCATTACAAGAAATAAAAGCAATGAGGCCTTTCAGTATCTCCTGACAACAGTGAAAAAGCAGATATCGTAATTGCAGTAAGCATATTTGTTGGTGTTTGTATTTAGAAAAATACTAGTTGGTCTTTTATTTGACAGAAACTAAAGTTGGGGAATTGTTACAGAAACAAATGCAATTCAAGAGCAAAAGTAGCTTCACTTAAAAAAAATTTTTTTTTTTTACGCAAGTCTATGCCTCTGAGTAAACATTTCTATCCAACAGCCCAGGCAAGGGAATGGCAAACCACTTCAGTATACTTGCCTTGAGAACCCCATGAACAGGTTAATTATAGAAAAGTACAAATTGCTAGGTCCTTAGGTAGCAGTCCCTGCTAGTTGATCCTTGGATTGATAACAATCTTCTATGGGATTTGTGTCTTTACAACCACCAGGCTGACTACTTTCCAATCAAACTATTTCTTCCCACACCTTCAGAAGATGAGAAAAAATATGAAGCCTTAAGGTACTGAGTCCTGTGTACTGCATTCTCAGACACGTGGGTGGCCAAGAGCAAATGGCCAGAAAACACTCTTATTTGGTATCATGTTGTTTCCACAAAATGACATTAGTGGCCCACCCTGAATTTTTGATAAACAGACTATCTACACATAAGAACCAAACTGAGGGGGCAAGTAGGCTGAATGCAAACAACCCGGTATTGACAAGATTTGGCCACTTTTGGTTGTTGGTTTTGTCAAAATAACTGGCCATTTAAATGAATTCAATCATTTTTAAAATCACTTTGTGGATGCAGACACAGCCACAGTCTCACATAGTTGACATTCTTCTCCCTTGCAGCTGGAATTAGAAATTAGACACTTTTTTAGACTCTCATATCCATTCACAGCCCATTTTCTTTGCACGCTTTATGGTTTGAGATTTCTGAAATAAATTTTATATGCAAAGTTTGATTTTAAATGTTTTAAGCCAATGTAATTGGAATTGTTTACAGTATTTTCTATGAGTTTTATCAGATGATCATCATACTTACATTAAATCATACACATTCAGAGACATTCTGAAGTTTGATATGAGGTTTATAGATAAAACTTCTAGCTTAGTATCATTTTTACACTTTATCCAGAAATTCTGATACTGAAAATAAAATCTGCAATTTGAAGAATAGCTGTCTTTCTGGTTGTAACAAAAAAACAGCTGATTAGAGGTTTTTTAATGGCTCTATTTTTTTTAACCATTTAGAATATGAGTTTATTTTCCTATTATCTCTTTTGGAAGGTAAGTTCTCTGAGGGCAGGGACTCTGTATTTTTCGTAGTTGTATGATCAATGTCTAGAGTGGTGCATGTCAGGCAGTATGCTCCCACTAAATCTATATTATATTCAGGCATCTCACAAATTTTCATTGGATGGCATGTTCTGGGTTCACCAAGCAAAAGGAGCTAACAGTAAAGACAGATAAAAGGATGGTACAAAATATGATAAATGGAAACACTCCACTGTTAAATGGAAACACGGAAATGTGGGAGCACAGAGGAGATGCCTCTGTTATTCTAAAACAGAGGAATGAGGAAAAACTACCTATAATAAGTGATGTCTCAGCAAAGATTTTAAGGATGCACAAGAATTGACCAAATGAAGGAGCAACAGACCGATGGCTGGAGAAATATGTCAGCAAGTTCACATTTCCAAAGATCATGTGAATTCAGTTTTTTAAAATTGGACTGTAATTCGAAGGGAACAAAATCACTAAAAGTTTGTTTATAGGAACTTGGCATAAAAGAAGTTTTAGAAAGATCGTTAACTGTAGAATGGAGAATGGGTTGGAAGTACCCCTGAAATAATCCACTTGGGAAGTAATACAGATCTTAAATAAGGCAGTGGCTTTGTAACTGGAGAAACTTCAGTGGATTTGAGAGATATTTAAGAAGTAGGATGGAAAGAATTAAGAGACTTATAGGTTTAGGGATGGGATAAAAGTGCTGGTAGAGCTAAGAACGATTCTTAGCATATGGGTTGGAACATTGGATGGATGGTGGTGCCATGCAGCAAGATAAAAATATAGGGCAAGGAGAAGTTTACAGAAGGTGGATGCTTAGGAAAAATCACAAAGTTCGTTTGAAGCATATTGAACTCAAAATGCCAGTGTCCCACAGAAGTGGAAGCATTAGGCATGTTCAATGATGTTGAGCAGAGTGACACAGGATGACAAAGGAACTTGGAAGTCACCAACACAGAGATGAAAATGAAGTTATAAGAGAAGAGAGCATAAGAACAGAGTTGAGGATGAGACCCTGAAGAACACCAATAAATACAGAATAACCAGTGAAAGAGAAGCAACCTACATAAGATTCATTAAAAGTATAAGACAAGAGGACATTTAGGGAAGCACTGAGAGAAATGAATTTTAAAGGGAATAAAGTTACTGTCAAAAGTGACATTAAAATAAGGTAAAATGAGGACAGAAAAAAGGTGTTGAAAATAAGTCTATCAGACTTGGCAATTAGGTGGTTATTGGTCAACCACACTGAAACAGAATAGTGTAGTCAGTGGCCTGGAAAATGAGAGAAGTTAGGAAGTGAAGGACAGACAGACTCCTCTTTATAGACATGATTACAGCATGAGAGAAATTCAGCAGCTTATAAGGCATAAAAGATTTACAGAGCCGTTTTAGTTTTATCCACGATTATTTGTTTACTCATTTATTTGCTTCAATATTGGATAGACTTAAGAGAGTATAATTAAAAGAATATGGTCTCTGAGTAGGTGTAAGTCGATGGGATCATGGCCACAAGGCATGTTATTAACACTGGATGGAAGGGAAGCAACATTTTATGTGAGATCTTGGGGAAGGAATGAAGCATATGTGGTTATAGATGAACAGGTAGTGGGGTGGGGAGGCCTTATGGCTTCCACTGAATCTTTGAATTTTGGCTGATGATGGGGTGGAGGCTTTAGAAGCTAGAAATATCTTGAAATAACTCGTATAGAATATGAAAGTCATTCTGGGATGCATTCTGCAATATAGCAGCATAGGTTTGGGGGGCTTCCCTGGTGGTTCAGGTGGTAAAGAGTCCACCTGAATTGCAAGAGACCTGAGTTTGATCCCCGGGTCATGAAGATTCATTGGAGGAGGAAATAGCAACCCACTCCAGTATCCTAGCCTGGAGAATTTCCATGGACAGAGGAACCTGGCAGGCTACAGTCCATGGGGTCACAAAGAGTCGGACACAACCAAGCACACGTGAAGCATAGGTTTAATCTTATGCAACTTTAAGTGTTCTTGCATTTTATGTTTTGTGATCGCTGGCTAACATCTGCAATCAATGCTAATTTTGTCCAGATTTATCATCTCTCTTATAATTCATGCCTAGTGACCACCTGGGCAGTGCCTCTTGGTCAGAGCTAGATGAAGAGGTAACTGTAGGGGAAAGACAGTAGACTAGTATTCAGCTGACCCTGACTTTGAGACCTGATTTCTATTGTTTGCTGTGTGAATCTGGTACCACCAGTCTGAGCCTAATTCCTTATCTATAGCACAGAGATAATCTCCCATACTCCAGTTTCATAGGGTAATTAGGATTATCAAAAAGAATCATGCATTTGAAACTGTTACATAAATATGAACTATTCTTTTACAAAGTACAGAGTATATTATGGCAGAAAACACCTAGATCCAGAAGGAGTTGCTTCAACTAGGGCCCATGCAAGTGAATTATTAAAATGTATCAGAATCAAATAAAATATACTTACTCTTGATAGATAACACTTATTCTGTGGGGAAAAAAAAGTGTACCAAAGTGCTTTTTTTATGTGCAAAATATTTTTTAAAAAATATCTCAAATTTACAACAGAACAAGCTCAAAAGAGACAGTCAAAATTGTCTAAAAACCTTCAATTTTATCATCCTTGATTTGTTACTAGATATAATTCAATCTTTACACCTGGAGTGGTGGTGGTGGTTTAGTTGCTAAGTTGTGTTCGACTCTTTGTGACTCCATGAACTGTAGCCCATTGGGCCCCTCTGTCCATGGGATTTCCCAGGCAAGACTACTGGAGTGGGTTGCCATTCCCTTCTCCAGGGGATCTTCCCAACCCAGGGACTGAACCCACATCTCTTGAATCTCCTGCATTGCTGGAAGATTCTTTACCAACTGAGCCACTTTACACCTGTGACGGCTATTATTGAAATTATAATTAGAGTATATTACTCAGAGTAATATAGATTAATAATAATGTATAAGAAGTATACATATATTTTAAAGATGTAGAGTCAGTGGAGGAAGGGGTCAGAGGAGGGAAGAGTGGCAGGAAAATAGGGGAAAAATAAACAAAACTATTACTACCATCTCGTTGGAGGCACTGAATGTACATTCAGATATTGGATTTAAATACATTCACAAATGAATTAAACCATACTAATACTGAGAATCCTATACCTAAGTACTTCCTGGACATCTCTAAATTCCTGCCTGTGTGTCCCGCAAGAACAATGAACCAAAAGCTAAGTTCTTACTGCCTTGACCACCTTTCTCCTCACGCCAGACTTTTCTCCTTCTCCATAACTTTTTTGGGAATTGACATAATATTCAGTTTGGACACTGAGTATTTGCTTTAAAAAAAATCCTCTCTTTTCCTGATCATTAATCAGTCACAAATTCTGATCCTGTGCTCCTTAAAATCTGTGTTTTTTTTTTTCTTCATTAGTACTGATTTCATTCAGACTGTCATTTTCTTTTACCTGGATTGTTGAGATTTCAATTTATTCAGCAAATATTTATTGAGTATCTACCATGTGTCAGGCACTACTCTTACTGCTGGGGATAAAGACTGAATCCTTGTCTTTCTTGAGTTTATACATTCTAGTGCGAGGGGATAGAGAATAAAAATATAAGAAGTAAATTGCATACATGTTAAAGATGATAAACACTATCTGATCCCATCATTTTGACCTGTCACCTGCTGCTTCACTGAATTTCTTTCTAAACAAGTCTCGTTGTATCTACGGTCTCAACATGACCTTGTAGAGACTGTATCTATAGTCTCCAAGCTCAGATTTCTTATCACAACAGTTAAGATTACACATGATCCAACTCTGCTCAAATATCAAGCTTTATATCTCTCCATCTTTTGTCTCACTGTTTCATTTTTAGAAAATTATCTACAATTCTCAATGTTCATCACTTTTACACCTATTACCTGTGTTGCTTCACTTAGGTTACAACATTTCTCCCAGACAATGTTTTAGTGAACACACTACTAGATTTAAAGACTCAGCTTATGTCAACCACTTTCTGAAGCCTTTCTGGTACTTACATGCAAGGGAGATTTGATTCATATTATCTCCCATATATGCCAATGGCAACCCATGCCTACTTCGATCACTCCAGTTATGATATTGGCATGAATATTTTTTGGCACAGTCTGCTTCTCTATTTCAGTTCTTGAACTCCTTGAATGGAGCAAACATCTTTGTGCTGCCAATATCTAATAAAGTACTTGTCATAATATGTTTGTGCTCACTCATTTTAGTTTTGTCCCATCCTTTGCGACCCTATGGACTGTAGCTCTCCAGGCTCCTTTGTCCATAGGATTCCCCATACTGGAGTGGGCTGCCATGCCCTTCTCCAGAAGATCTTCCAGAGCCAGGGGTCAAGCCTGCATCTCTTGCGTCTCTTGTGTTACAGGGTGGATTCTTTGCCCACTGAGACACCTGGGAATCTGTACTGGAAAAAAAGCATTTGCTAAATGAATAAATGAATGTATACTAAAGAGTTTAAAATGGTGACGACTAAGGCTTATGTCAATGAAAAATGTAATCCTTTAAAAAATTATTCTGATTGCCTGTGGAAAATAGCTAACTTTTGTGATTGCTTTTTATATGACAGGTATTGTCTTCAGCATTTTATATGTATTATTCCATTTAAATTCCACAAGGGCCGTAGGAAGTGGGTGCTACTATAATTCTTATTTATAGGTGAGGAAAATAAGACACTGAGAAATTAAGCAATGATCTACAGTCTGACTTCAGGACCCAAGCTCTGTGTCTTTATAATTACCCATTATATTTATTCATGGATATTCTCCCCAAATTAAAGATAATGTTTAAAATTAAACTTAAAATTCATGATGATTAAAATTAATGACAAAGAAAGCAGGGGTGAAGATGGTCACAATACAAATTTATAAAATATATGTCATGAGGACATAACATAGAATATGGTGACTGTAGTTAATAGTACTATAGTATATCTTTAAAAGTTGCTAATAGATCTTACAAGTTCTCATCACAAGAAAAAATATTTGCCATTATGTGTGGTGGTAGAGATTAACAAGACTTAGCATGGTGAGCATTTCATAATACATACAATTGTCCCTCAGGATGTAAGAGGGATTGTTCCAGGATCCCTAGTGGATACCAAAATCCTCTTATAATAAAATGGTCTACTATTTACAGATAACCAAGTATACCCATTCCTATACACTTTACATCGTCTCTAGTTTACTTGTAATACCTAATACAATGTTAATACTATGTAAGTAGTTGTAAATATAATGTAAATGCTATGTAAATAGTTGCTGGCATGCTGCAAATTCAAGATTTGCTTCTTGGAAATTTCTAGAATTTTTTAAATATTTTCAATCCGTTACTAGTTGAACCCACAGACACTGAACTGAACCCACTGACACAGAGGGCTGACTGTATAACTGAATATACCAATCTTCAACTCTTTTCATTAAAACCTGTATGTCTATTTATCATTTACATATAGTTTGTCTAAAGTTAGCTGTTTGGCACTAGTGGTAAAGAATACACCTGTGAATGCAGCAGACATAAGGGACACAGGTTCAATCCCTGGGTTGGGAAGACTACTGGAAGAGGGCACCCAGTATTCTTGCCTGGAGAATAGCATTTAATTCCTGGACAGAGGAGCCGGGTGGGCTGTAGTCCAATGGGTCACAAAGAGTTGGACATGACTGAGTGACTTAGCATGCACATCTCTTCTTTTCCAATCAGGGTAGGTTAAGTATTTTGCCATCAGATAATTTTATGTAACATCAAATTTTTAAGTAAAAATACATGCTTCTTGTTATACAGAGACATTGTCTTGTAGAAACAAAATTTGTACTGAATAAGAATATATACCTCTGTTTGAATAGGAAACTACTTCATTGCATGGATTTCAAATACATGGAACAGCCCTCTTTAAATAGAATTAAATGATTGCAGTAAATGCAAACCTGCTATATTACATTCATGTTTCTAACTGTAGAAGCTGGAAACAGGCCCAACAACTTTTAACAAATCAAAGCATCATATTTATGAAAAAAGTCATTCAGTTTTTATATCTTTTAGCCCCTGTATGGACCTCATGCAGGCATTGTTCTGGCATTGTTCTGGACATAGGAGATTAAAAACCTCCTTTTCATTCTACTTTTTCTTATCCATGTAAATCCCTGAGCAAAACTGGAAAAAAAAAAATCACCGTCATTACTGTAGTGTTCATTTCTATTCTTTTCTTGAGGACAGCAGGTACAACTCAACAATAGGGAAATTTCAGGCACTAATAATGTGCAGGTGGACATGATATGGAAATCAGAGGAGTCTTTGTGAGGACACCGAAATCCAATCTAAAAAACAAGGCCTTTCATTCAAAAATGAAAGTGATATGAGCGCAACAGAGAGAGGCAGGAAACCCATAGCATACGAACACAGACACAGATGCAAGAGACAGGATCTGCTATGCTTGCTTTAAATATGGATCCTGGGAGAGTCCTGGTCGCACTGAATTTAGGAGAATATGAATACATAAAATGCATTCTGTTCTCCTCAAAATTAAATTCACTGCTTAGCATCTTTAATTGTTCTTATCATTGAAGATTTTATGTTTATCTTTCATACATGCATGTTTTGTTCTTTTCGGTAAACTATAAAGTCTTAAAACCTATGGTTGTATCTCTGTCATTTTTACATCCTAATTATATAGCCTAATGTCTCTTTCATAATAAATGCTTAATTAATGTGTAAATACATTAATGAGAAGATAACTGAATGGATTTCTTTAGCAGTGGGGTCACTGGTTTTGTTATACTGAAGTCTGTTTAGTAATTTATGATCACAGCGTGGTAGTTTTGAATGCTGACCCTTATTGTATGGTTATTCTCGTGGTCTTTTAAAATGATGGCCCTGCAAAAACGCCTTCTCCTTCCATAGCAGCTGTCTCCCAAGTAGGAGGCAGGGTCTGGGGCAGATTGGGGCAGTTCTTCCAATTGCTTTTATTCATTCTTCCTGAACCTGTGCTTGGTCACAGATAATTGAGTAGTTGCCTCATTTACTTGATCCCTTCAGATTCTCTCTTCCAGGATGTTTGGTAGATAAAAAGCCCAAGACCAAGAGTCACTGGAGTAAATTCTCAATAAGAATAGCATTCTTAGAAAGAAAAGCTTACAAACATCTGCTGCTGTAGTTTATTTCCTTCTTTCAAATATGGGATACTTAGCTATCTTCTTAAATTCCATAAGCTATTTTTCTGTTCTTCTACTAAGTTTCCTCTTAAATTAGTCAAGGAGTTTTTATGCCTTATTAACTGAAAGAATATAACTGGTAGAGATCTGAGACTCAATCCTTTCTTCATCTCTCCCATCCTCATATAAAGCTGACTGTTATGCTTTGTGTGATATCTGTGCCCAATTTTTTTTAAGTCTGTTTCAATTTTCAGGCCAACTTGCTGGTCCATGAATGGCACAGGTGTATTCTTTCTAGAAATTTTAAAATATTGGGAAAGGCTATAAGGGCAAAGATCTAAAAATAGTATCGAGGACTGTCATTCACCATGAAATATTCTTTGACAAGAAAGCCTAAGTTTTATTGTTATTTCTATGGTTACCGTTTTCATCCCAGAGATTAAAAAAAGAGACCAGTTCTTTTGCAAATTTTTTTCACTTTTCCCTCAGGGAGAACAATCTGTTTCCTTCTGAATTTCTGTTACCCTGTTCTTTACCCTTCTCTTATACTGTTCTTTGAAGTTATAAAGTCCTATTTCACTTCCATCAGACCATTTAGATATAGGTAATGTGGCATAGATATTTAACTTCAAACACAGACACAAGTAGAACAAAAAGATGTAAGTCACAGGCAAAAAAATCAGATAGTCTGCTTGAATTAGGAAAAAATTCTGTTAGAGAATTTAAAATAAAGGAAAGCTCTTGTTAACAAAATAGCTCATGTTAACTATGTTAACATTAGTTAACAAAATAACTAGTGTTACTAAGTATCAAACATTAATTACTATTAGTATGGCAGATTCAAAATGAGTAAATAGTGTATAATACAAAGATGTTAAATTAATTTTGCATTTTATAACATTTACTGAAGAAATAATGCATCTGGAAATTCAGAAAGACTTTAACCATACTGAAATATTTTAACTAGTCTTTAAATTTCCTGTGAATTGCACATTTAATTTTGACAGGGGGATAATTTTTTAAAAAAAGATAAAGAAAGAAAAAACTTCAGCACTAATACACATTGGTAAAAGAGCTAGGACTGGTGCTTTTTTCCTTCACAATTTGGTCTATTCAGCCCCCTCAAAGTATTTCCAAGACACAAACATTAAAAGAGCAACAGGTAACACATGCTTTAGAATTAAAATCAAATAACAATCTACTTGATGATTAGTGCCATGAAAACTTTACTGCCTAATTCAAACTTGAAATGTCTTCTTCCTTTATCATCCAGAATAGTACAAAGAGTGCAGCTAAATTCTTTATATGTGTTAAAATAAAAAGTGACTTGAAAATGGCATATTCAGATTCCTTTTGAAATTATTTCTATTGTGAAATATTTCAGACAAAAATAATGTATACATTATTCGACTGTATACATTAGAATATATGTTTGATTACATTCTCACTTTTTCACAATAGAAGACAGGTCAAGCCCATTTTATATTCAGGTTCTTATATTCTGATGGTTTAACAAATTATCCTTCAAATGAAAAAGTAAAAATGGTGATTCCCAAAGTATTTACAGCTCTTAAATTTTATGATGTACTTTACACAAACATATAGAGGTAGTTAAGTTGGAAAAAAAAATAAAAGCAACCTGTTATTTAATGTTTTTAAATGTTATAGTCATTAATGACTGTGGTATTCATCTATTCAGCCCTGATCAGGACATATTCAAAATGCAACAGGGGCTATGAAGGTGAATGTCTTGTGAATCCTAGACCTGATTCCCTCAAACGTACAGCCTAGTAAAAAAAGTCATCACAAAGTAATATATGGCAATATAAGGGAGACACTGCAGTACTAGTGCCAATACCATGCTCCTGGAGTTGGAGGAAAGGAAAAAAAAATTTTTTTAATGATACTTTATTTTACTATTAAATTCCTCAACTTGGCTTTCTGTTTAAATCCCTCATCTTTTATTACTTTTGGTTGCTTTACAAAGTCAGGAAGGATCCTTCAATTAGCTTATGATCAAATGTGAATTCTTGTTCTTTGGTAACTTCACTAGCTTCTGTCAGAAACCGCAAGAGTAACATTCTTGCAATTATTATCCTAGCTTCTGTACCTTTTTAGCTTTTGTTGAGCTAAATACAAAGAAGAGAGTTCAGAGTTAAATGTCATCCCATGGCTCCAGGTTTCTAAGGACTGATAACCTGGAGGCATGGAGGCACATTACAAGGAAGTCAGTGCCAAAAGAGCATTGGTTAGATTCACAATGTGTTTCCAGGTACAGTAAGACCCAGGCTGCATTCACAGTCTTTGCCCCCACCATCAGGCTGGCCCTCCCAGGGCAAGGCTTTTAAGACCTAATGCTGTAACTCTCTTACAACTCAAGCTGTTGCCTGGTTGTGGCTTTACCAACCGTTGGGAGCTTTCTCTCTCAGGTCACTTGAGAATGGTTGTATTTAGGTCACTCACAAACAGGATTTATAAAATAGCACATAATATTCTATTTCAACTTCCTAACGTGTCTCATGTACTTCTACGGTGTGGCTCAGAGACGAAGAACTTCTGATTTTATGTTATATGTCTTTAACTTTTTGTTATGTGCCTTTAACCAATATCTTGTGTAGACTTTCCTCCTTTTACTTTTTTTACTTTTATTTAAAAAATATGTATTTTCTGTTCCTCTGCTTTTAATCAGGTAATTATAACATTAAGTAATAATGTTATAAAACACTTAACTATTGTTTATGAGAGATGAAATGCAGGTAGGATATGTAATATTTCAGAACTCCTGCTGCTGCTGCTGCTAAGTTGCTTCAGTCGTGTCCAACTCTGTGTGACCCCATAGATGGCAGCCCACCAGGCTCCTCCATCCATGGGATTTTCCAGGCAAGAGTACTGGAGTGGGTTGCCATTGCCTCCTCCATTCAGAACTCCTAACCTTCTGCAAATGTGTGTGTTTGTGTTCGTGTCTGTGTGTGTGTGTCTGTGTTCGTGTCTGTGTGTGTGTGTGTTCGTGTCTGTGTTTCATTCTTTGAGTGATAAGCAAAGTACTTCTCAAAGCCAGTTCTTGCAGCATGTCAAAGATGTCTTAGAATGTCCCGATAAAAAAAACTGGGTACATTACATTCCATTCATTAATAAATCTCCTTTATAATGAACTAAACATAGGATCAGTTTTTCTCAAAGACGAGATGCAGTTTTCTGTCAAAAGCCTGATGGTCACAGGTTAAATGGAAGAAAATACAAAAAGCATTCCTTTCCGTTTTCTCCTTTGCCATATATAGTTCTTACTTGTCTTTTGTAGTATCTAATTTTCCACTTAATGGAGGAGATTTTACCAGAACATTTCCACAAAATTAGAGGAGAAATGAATGTCACTGATGGTGGAATCAGAGAAGTTAACCCCATGACATGTGGATTCGGGAGGATAATATGATACAGTGGTCAGAGCTATGAGTTAGTGGAACCTGAAGCGTATACCCTGGCAAAAAGAATACCCTGCCACACACATACAAAAAATTAAATCTCACGTCTGGCAGACTGCAAGACCATGGAAAAGAGATCCAACAATTTCACAACTGAGCCATAACGTATGATGATGAAAGGGTCTAACAAAACATCAGCTCCCTTTCCCAAAACCCAAATATTGTAATATTAAGTACATAGCACTTGATGATGACCATTAGTTTAGTAAATATATCAAATAATGGAGGATAGAGGACAGTTTCCGGAGTTGATAGATAAGCATTTTCTGATATTCTTTTCAGCTGTTTTATGAGTGAGGAATATGTTAGTTCAGTTCAGCCACTCAGGCATGTCTGATACTTTGCGGCCCCATGGACTGCAGCACGCCAGGCTTCCCTGTCCATCACCAACTCCCGGAGCCTACTCACACTTATGTCCATTGTGTCGGTAATGCATCTCATCCTTTATTGTCCCCTTCTCCTCCCGCTTTCAATCTTTCCCAGCATCAGGGTCCTTTCCAATGAGTCAGTTCTTCACATCAGGTGGCCAAAGTATTGGAGTTTCTGTTTCAGCATCAGTCCTTCCAATGAATATTCAGGACTGATTTCCTTTAGGATGGACAGGTTGGATCTCCTTGCAGTCCAAGGGACTCTCAAGAGTCTTCTCCAACACCACAGTTCAAAAGCACCAATTCTTCAGTGCTCAGATTTCCTTATGGTCCAACTCTCACATCCATACATGATTGGAAAAACCATAGCTTTGACTAGACGGACCTTTGTTGATCAAGTAATATCTCTGCTTTTTAATATGCTGTCCAGGTTGGTCATAGCTTTTCTTCCAAAGAGCAAGCATCTGTTAATTTCATAGCTGTAGTCGCCATTTTCAGTGACTCTGGAGCCCCCCAAAATAAACTCTCTGTTTCCATTGCTTCCTCCTCTATTTGCCATGAAGTGATGGGACCAGATGCCATGATCTTTCAGTTCAGTTTAGTTTAGTTCAGTTCAGTCGCTCAGTTGTGTCCAACTCTTTGCAACCCATGAACTGCAGCATGCCAGCCTTCCCTGACCATCACCAACTCCCAGAGTCCAACCAAACCCATGTCCATTGAGTCAGAGTTGCCATCCAACCATTTCATCCTCTGTTGTCCCCTTCTCTTCCTGCCCTCAATCTTTCCTAGCATCACGGTCTTTTCAAATGAGTTAGCTCTATGCATCAGGTGGCCAAAATATTGGAGTTCAGCTTCAACATCGGTCCTTCCAATGAACACCCAGGACTGATCTCCTTTAGAATGGACTGGTTGGATCTCCTTGCAGTCCAAGGGACTCTCAAGAGTCTTCTCCAGCACCACAGTTCAAAAGCATCAATTCTTCGGTGATCAGCTTTCTTCACAGTCCAACTCTCACATCCATACATGACCACAGGAAAAACCATAGCCTTGACTAGACGGACCTTGGTTGGCAAAGTAATGTCTCTGCATTTTAATATGCTGTCTAGGCTGGTGATAATTTTCCTTCCAAGGAGTAAGTGTCTTTTAATTTCATGACTGCAATCAGCATCTGCAGCAATTTTGGAGCCCAGAAAAACAAAGTCAGCTACTGTTTCCACTGTTTCCCCATCTATTTCCCCATCTATTTTCCCATGGGACTGGATGCCATGATCTTAGTTTTCTGAATGTTGAGTTTTAAGCCAACTTTTTCTCTCTCTTCTTTCACTTTCATCAAGAGGTTATTTGGTTATTTTTCCTTTATGCCATAAGAGTGATGTCATCTGCATGTCTGAGGTTATTGATATTTCTCCCAGCAATCTTGATTCCAGCTTGTGCTTCCTCCAGCCCCGCATTTGGCATGATGGGCAGGAATCCGTTAGAAGAAATGGAGTAGCCATCATGGTCAACAAAAGAGTCTGAAATGCAGTATTTGGATGCAATCTTAAAAATGACAGAATGATTTCTGTTCATTTCCAAGGAAAACCATTCAATATTACAGTAATCCAGGCCTATGCCCCAACCAGTAACGCTGAAGAAGCCGAAGTTGAACGGTTCTATGAAGACCTACAAGACCTTTTAGAACTAACACCCAAAAAAGATGTCCTTTTCATCATAGGGGACTGGAATGCAAAAGTAGGAAGTCAAGAAACACCTGGAGTAACAGGCAAATTTGGCCTTGGAGCACGGAATGAAGCAGGGCAAAGGCTAATAGAGTTTTGCCAAGAGAACGCACTGGTCATAGCAAACACCCTCTTCCAACAACACAAGAGAAGCCTCTACACATGGACATCACCAGATGGTCAACACCGAAATCAGATTGATTATATTCTTTGCAGCCAAAGATGGAGAAGCTGTATACAGTTAGCAAAAACAAGACCAGGAGCTGACTGTGGCTCAGACCATGAACTCCTTATTGCCAAATTCAGACTGCAATTGAAGAAAGTAGGGAAAACCACTAGACCATTCAGATATGACCTAAATCAAATCCCTTATGATTATACGGTGGAAGTGAGAAATAGATTTAAGGGACTAGATCTGATAGATAGACTGCCTGATGAACTCTGGATGGAGGTTCGTGACATTGTACAGGAGACAGGGACCAAGACCATCCCCATGGAAAAGAAATGCAAAAAAGCAAAACGGCTGTCTGAGGAGGCCTTACAAATAGCTGTGAAAAGAAGAGAAGCGAAAAGCAAAGGAGAAAAGGAAAGATATAAGCATCTGAATGCAGAGTTCCAAAGAATAGCAAGGAGACATAAGAAAGACTTCCTCAGTGATCAATGCAAAGAAATAGAAGAAAATAACAGAAAAGGAAAAACAAGAGATCTCTTCAAGAAAATTAGAGATTCCAAGGGAACATTTCATGCAAAGATGGGCTCAATAAAGGACAGAAATGGTATGGACCTAACAGAAGCAGAAGATATTAAGAAGAGGTGGCAAGAATACACAGAAGAACTATACAAAAAAGATCTTCACGACCAAGATAATCACAATAACGTGATCACTGACCTGGAGCCAGACATCTTGGAATGTGAAGTCAAGTGGGCCTTAGAAAGCATCACTACTAACAAAGCTAGTGGAGGTGATGGAATTCCAGTTGAGCTATTTCAAATCTTGAAAGATGATGCTGTGAAAGTGCTGCACTCAATATGCCAGCAAATTTGGAAAACTCAGCAGTGGCCACAGGACTGGAAAAATGTCAGTCTTCATTCCAATCCCAAAGAAAGGCAATGCCAAAGAATGCTCAAACTACCGCACAATTGCACTCATCTCACATGCTAGTAAAGTCATGCTCAAAATTCTCCAAGCCAGGCTTCAGCAATATGTGAACCGTGAACTCCCAGTTGTTCAAGCAGGTTTTAGAAAAGGCAGAGGCACCAGAGATCAAATTGCCAACATCCGCTGGATCATGGAGAAAGCAAGAGAGTTCCAGAGAAACATCTATTTCTGCTTCATTGACTATGCCAAAGCCTTTGACTGTGTGGATCACAATAAACTGTGGAACATTCTGAAAGAGATGGGAATATCAGACCACCTGACCTGCCTCTTGAGAAACCTGTATACAGGTCAGGAAGCAATAGTTAGAACTGGACATGGAACAACAGACTGTTTCCAAATAGGAAAGGAGTATGTCAAGGCTGTATATTGTCACCTTGCTTATTTAACTTATATGCAGGGTACATCATGAGGAATGCTGGGCTGGAAGAAACACAAGCTGGAATCAAGATTGCTGGGAGAAATATCAATAACCTCAAATATGCAGATGACACTACCCTTATGGCAGAAAGTGAAGAGGAACTCAAAAGCCTCTTGATGAAAGTGAAAGAGGAGAGTGAAAAGGTTGGCTTGAAGCTCAACATTCAGAAAACAAAGATCATGGCATCTGGTCCCATCACTTCATGGGAAATAGATGGAAAAACAGTGTAAACAGTGTCAGACTTTATTTTTTTGGGCTCCAAAATCACTGCGGATTCTGATTGCAGCCATGAAATTAAAAGACGCTTACTCCTTCGAAGAAAAGTTATGACCAACCTAGACAGCATATTAAAAAGCAGAGACATTACTTTGCCAACCAAGGTCCATCTAGTCAAGGCTATGGTTTTTCCCGTGGTCATGTATGGATGTGAGAGTTGGACTGTGAAGAAAGCTGATCGCCGAAGAATTGATGCTTTTGAACTGTGATGCTGGAGAAGACTCTTGAGAGTCCCTTGGACTGCAAGGAGATACAACCAGTCCATTCTAAAGGAGATCAATCCTGGGTGTTCATTGGAAGGAGTGATGCTAAAGCTGAAACTCCAATACTTTGGCCACCTCATGCGACGAGTTGACTCACTGGAAAAGACTCTGATGCTGGGAAAGGTTGGGAGCGGGAAGAGAAGGGGACGACAGAGAATGAGATGGCTGAATGGCTTCACTGACTCTGTGGACATGAGTTTGAGTGAACTCCGGGAGTTCGTGATGGACAGGGAGGCCTGGCGTGCTGTGATTCATGGGGTCGCAGAGAGTCGGACACGACTGAGCGACTGAACTGAACTGAACTGAACTGAACTCTGCATATAAGTTAAAAAAGTAGGGTGACAACATATAACCTTGATGTACTCCTTTCCCGATTTGGAACCAGTCTGTTGTTTCATGTCCAGTCTAGCTGTTGCTTCTTGACCTGCATACAGATTTCTCAGGAGGCAGGTAAGGTGGTCTGGTATTCCCATCTCTTGAAGAATTTTCCACAATTTGTTGTGATCCACACAGTCAAAAGTTTTGACAGAGTTGGTAAAGCAAAAGTAGATGTTTTCCTGTAACTCTCTTGCTGTTTCAATGATCCAGTGGATGTTAGCAATTTGATCTCTGGTTCCTCTGCCTTTTCTAAATCCAGCTTGAACATCTGGAAGTTCATGGTTCACACACTGCTGAAGCCTGCCTTGGAGAATTTTGAGCATGACTTTGCTAGCCTGTGTGATGAGTGTAATTGGGTGGTAGTTTGAATGTTATTTGGCATTTCCTTTCTTTGGGATTGGAATGAAAACTGACCTTTTCCAGTCTTGTGCTGAGTTTTCCAGATTGCTGGCATATTGAGTGCAGCACTGTCACAGCATCATCAAGGCCAATAAAATATCATATGCTTGTACCTTCTTGATCATAAAAAAAAGTTATTTGGTCTAAAGCAACATCGTGTGGGTACCATGTTAATAGATGAGGCATTTTGCTAAGCCCTGATGCGGTAGGTGTAGCTGTGGCATTTCAGAAATGGAAGGTAAATATTGGCTTACCACTGTAGGATAAGGATGTACCTGGTAAGGTGCATGTGTGCTCAATCGTGTCTGACTCTGTGACTCCATGAGCTGCAGCATGCCAGACTCCTTTGTCCTTGGGATTTCCCAGGCAGTAATACTAGAGTGGGTTGCCATTTCCTTCTCCAGGTGTTCTTCCTGACACAGGGATCGAACTTGTGTCTCCTGTATCTCCTGAATTGCAGGCGGACTCTTTATCACTAATCTACCTGGTAAGGATTTATCAGTTATCAGGTAAGGTGTGGATTGGATTCATATAACAAAATTATCACAGAGTGGCTCACTAGACACCTTCAGTCAACCCTGATGAAGGCCCCAGACACTGTAGAGCAGAAATAAGTTGCCCCTGTTTCAATTTTTAACTCAAAAAATCAGGATTAAAGAAAATAACTGCCTTTTGAGCTACTATTTTGGGGGAATAGCTTCTATGCAAATACAGATAATGAAATGTCTAACAATAAGAAAGATAAATTATAGGACATTTACTAAGCTTTATGTATTCTTTATAAATGACAGCAGTGCAAACAACATAGCAAATGCTTATACAGTGATGATAGATGACATATTGGTATGCTAAAGGATGTGTGAACTCATTAAAATCTTTGCGACCCCATGGACTATAGCCCACTAGGCTCCTCTGTCCATGGGGATTCTCCAGGCAAGAATACTAGAGTGGGTTGCCATGCCCTTCTTTAGGGAATCTTCCCAACCCAGGGATCGAACCCAGGTCTCCCACATTGCAGGTGGGTTCTTTACCAGCTGAGCCACCAGGGAAGCACCAAATCAAACAAAGATGTATATAAAATAATGAAAAGAAATATAGAGCTATAACACAAATGACCTAATATTTGTGTTTATGGTTGATATTAACTAAATTTGCTAATAAATCAATTTGTTTGTATTTAATGAATATGGCTTCTCGACACTATGCTTGCTTACTTATTTCATGTCTAGAGACTTGTAAATGCTCTAGGTTTATCAGGATAATGGAAAAAAAGCTGATCCTGGAAAATCAGCAGAAAAGTGATTTACATTTTCTTTCTGATCATGCACGGGATGTGCAAAATCTTCTATAACAATGTGTCTGCCCTAAGTATTTAAATACATATTGGTTGAAAGGAAAAAATATGACAAATTTTAACTCTTTATTTTAAGAAAACATCTTAATGTAAAAAATGCACCTCAAGAGATACACATGAGACTTAATAGTAGCTAATGTACACATGACTGAAGTGACTTAGCAGCAGTAGTAGCAGTACAGTTATGTAGTATCAGTTAATATGGAATGTTCTCCCTTTATTCCTAGCTGTATTACCAGCATTCATTTAAAAATTAGTTGATTGAACAGTAGAACACAATTTCTCAAAGAAATGACTGAACTGTGGTAGCATGCCAGAATGAGGTTTGGCCCTAGAAAGGAGCCATGAGATTTGCTGCTGGTTACAAAATTTGCAGAGGGCCAAATAGTCTGCAAATCAAACTAACCACAAAGACTTCAGTATATTTTCTGGCTTCAAGATGAGATTAGGCTTGGAGACCTGCTGGAGTTATAAAAATACGTAACTCCTGAAACATTTTGACACTGCCAGGATCTCAGAAATTTATAATTATATTTGTTGACAAGTTATAATTGAATAAGACACTTTTATTTATTGCTAAAAACATGTAGAAGCCTTCTCTAGAGAGTACCATAGTGTATAACTTTTAACTTTTATTTGGTCAATGAAAGATTTACTTGCAAATATCATTTCAGTAACATGGCTATTTAATTATGAACTATATACTTATCAGATACAGAGCGCCTGGCAGGCTACAGTCCATGGGGGTCACAAAGAGTTGAACATGACTGAGCACATGTACGAGGACACACACAGGCACACACGCACACATTTATCAGATAAGTGATAAATAAGAGTATTTACTTCTATAATAATATATAATTTAAATAGAAATACATAATTTAAATAGATTAAATATATCTCCATGTGTAATGAACCTAATACTATATAAAATTCACATTCATTAAATCTCTTTTCCTTTTATTTATGAACATAAGCCTTTCCTGGAGCAGGAGGGCCGAGAGGAGCTACATTACGTTCAAGATCAGGAGGGGCGGCTGTGAGAAGATACCCCTGGTCCAAGGTAAGGTGTAGCGGCTGCGCTTTGCTGGAGCAGCTGTGAAGACATTCCCCACGACCAAGGTAAGAAAAACCCAAATAAGGTGGTAGGTATTGCGAGAGGGCATCAGAGGACAGACACACTGAAATCATAATCACAGAAAACTGGTTAATCTGATCACATGGACCACAGCCTTGTCTAACTCAATGAAACTAAGCCATGCCGTGTGAGGCCACACAAGACGGGCGGATCATGGTGGAGAGGTCTGACAGAATGTGGTCCACTGGAGAAGGAAATGGCAAACCACTTCAGTATACTTGCCTTGAGAACCCCATGAACAGTATGAAAAGGCAAAATGATAGGATACTGAATGAGGAATTCCCCAGGTCTGTAGGTGCCCAGTATGCTACTGGAGATCAGTGGAGAAATAACTCCAGAAAGAATTAAGGGATGGAGCCAAAGCAAAACCAATACCCAGTTGTGGATGTGACTAGTGATAGAAGCAAGGTCCCATGCTGTAAAGAGCAATATTGCATAGGAACCTGGAATGTTAGGTCCATGAATCAAGGCAAATTGGAAGTGGTCAAACAGGAGATGACAAGAGTGAACGTCGACATTCTAAGAATCAGTGAACTAAAATGGACTGGAATGGGTGAATTTAACTCAGATGACCATTATATCTACTACTGTGGGCAGATCCCTTAGAAGAAATGGAGTAGCCATCATGGTCAACAAAAGAGTCTGAAATGCAGTACTTGGATGAAATCTCAAAAATGACAGAATGATCTCTGTTCGTTTCCAAGGCAAACCATTCAATATTACAGTAATCCAAGCCTACGCCCCAACCAGTAATGCTGAAGAAGCCAAAGTTGAACGGTTCTATGAAGACCTACAAGACCTTTTAGAACTAACACCCAAAAAAGATGTCCTTTTCATTATAGAGGACTGGTATGCAAAAGTAGGAAGTCAAGAAACACCTGGAGTAACAGGCAAATTTGGCCTTGGAGCACGGAATGAAGCAGGGCAAAGGCTAATAGAGTTTTGCCAAGAGAACGCACTGGTCATAGCAAACACCCTCTTCCAACAACACAAGAGAAGACTCTACACATGGACATCACCAGATGGTCAACACCAAAATCAGATTGATTATATTCTTTGCAGCCAAAGATGGAGAAGCTGTATACAGTTAGCAAAAACAAGACCAGGAGCTGACTGTGGCTCAGACCATGAACTCCTTATTGCCAAATTCAGACTGAAATTGAAGAAAGTAGGGAAAACCACTAGACCATTCAGATATGACCTAAATCACATCCCTTATGATTATACAGTGGAAGTGAGAAATAGATTTAAGGGACTAGATCTGATAGATAGAGTGCCTGATGAACTCTGGACGGAGGTTCGTGACATTGTACAGGAGACAGGGACCAAGACCATCCCCATGGAAAAGAAATGCAAAAAAGCAAAACGGCTGTCTGAGGAGGCCTTACAAATAGCTATGAAAAGAAGAGAAACGAAAAGCAAAGGAGAAAAGAAAAGATACAAGCATCTGAATGCAGAGTTCCAAAGAATAACAAGGAGAGATAAGAAAGCATTCCTCAGCGATCAATGCAAAGAAATAGAGGAAAACAGCAGAATAGGAAAGACAAGAGATCTCTTCAAGAAAATTAGAGATACCAAGGGAAAATTTCATGCAAAGATGGGCTTGATAAAGGACAGAAATGGTATGGACCTAACAGAAGCAGAAGATATTCAGAAGAGGTGGCAAGAATACACAGAAGAACTGTACAAAAAAGATCTTCATGACCAAGATGATCACAATGGCGTGATCACTGAAGTAGAGCCAAACATCCTGGAATGTGAAGTCAAGTGGGCCTTAGAAAGCATCACTACAAACAAAGCTAGTGGAGGTGATAGAATTCCAGTTGAGTTATTTCAAATCTTGAAAGATGATGCTGTGAAAGTGCTGCACTCAATATGCCAGCAAATTTGGAAAACTCAGCAGTGGCCACAGGACTGGACAAGGTCAGTCTTCATTCCAATCCCAAAGAAAGGCAGTGCCAAAGAATGTTCAAACTACCACACAATTGCACTCATCTCACATGCTAATAAAGTCATGCTCAAAATTCTCCAAGCCAGGCTTCAGCAATACATGAACCGTGAACTTCCAGATGCTCAAGTTGGTTTTAGAAAGGGCAGAGGAACCAGAGATCAAATTGCCAACATCCGCTGGATCATGGAGAAAGCAAGAGAGTTCCAGAAAAACATCTATTTCTGCTTCATTGACTATGCCAAAGCCTTTGACTGTGTCGATCACAATAAACTGTGGAACATTCTGAAAGACATGGGAATATCAGACCACCTGACCTGCCTCTTGAGAAACCTGTATGCAGGTCAGGTAGCAACAGTTAGAACTGGACATGGAACAACAGGAAAAGGAATACGTCAAGGTTGTATATTGTCACCCTACTTCTTTAACTTATATGCAGAGTACATCATGAGGAATGCTGGGCTGGAAGAAGCACAGGCTGGAATCAAGATTGCCAGGAGAAATATCAATAACCTCAGATATGCAGGTGACACCACTCTTATGGCAGAAAGTAAAGAGGAACTAAAAAGCCTGTTGATGAAAGTGAAAGAGGAGAGTGAAAAAGTTGTCTTGAAGCTCAACAATCAGAAAACTAAGATCATGGCATCTAGTCCCATCACTTCACGGGAAATAGATGGGGAAACAGTGGAAACAGTGTCAGACTTTATTTTTTTGGGCTCCAAAATCACTGCGGATGCTGATTGTAGCCATGAAATTAAAAGATGCTTACTCCTTGTAAGGAAAGTCATGACCAACCTAGATAGCATATTAAAAAGCAGAGCCATTACTTTGTCAACCAAGGTCCGTCTAGTCAAGGCTATGGTTTTTCCAGTGGTCCTGTATGGATGTGGGAGTTGGACTGTGAAGAAAGCTGATCGCCAAAGCATTGATGCTTTTGAATTGTGGTGTTGGAGAAAACTCTTGAGAGTCCCTTGGACTGCAAGGAGATCCAACCAGTCCATTCTAAAGGAGATCAATCCTGGGTTCATTGGAAGGACTGATGCTAAAGTTGAAGCTCCAATACTTTGGCCACCTCATGCAAAGATTTGACTCACTAGAAAAGACTCTGATGCTGGGAGGGATTGGGAGCAGGAGGAGAAGGGGACGACAGAGAATGAGATGGTTGGATGGCATCACCGACTCGATGGACATTAGTTTGAGTGAACTCCGGGAGTTGGTGATGGACAGGGAGGCCTGGCGTGCTGTGATTCATGGGGTCGCAAAGAGTCGGACATGACTGAGCGACTGAACTGAATTGAACTGAACTAATTTCTTATCCTAAAGAGTTTAGAGTCTCAAATGTGGGCTTTTAACTAGATTCCTATTCTGAATCCAACACTTACAGGTTATGTGAACTTGAAGAATTTACTTTCTCTGTGCCTTGGTTAACTGATCTGTCATATATGAATTATATTAACTTTCACCTAAGCTTGTTAAAAAGATGAAAAATGTCCCAAATGAAAGTGTTTACAATAGTATTTAGAATTAATAAGTCATGAATAGATTCTAACTTTAATAATATACAGCTTGATTTAGTGTACAACTTTTCCTTGTCAGGACATTTGAAAAGAAGATCATAGTCATTGATAACACAAACTGAGCCATTTTCTGAAGAAAGTATGCTACAAAGTACTGACTTCAACTATGATTTTACAAGAAGTTAATATGAAAAGTAAGTATGGAAAATACATATTTGGAAATTAATGCAGGTCTATATTCTTCACGGGCTAAAGAGGAAGTTTCAAGGAAATTTAGAAAATATTCTGAACTAAATAGAAATATAAGCACCACATATAAAAATTCTTAGAATGTAGCTAACTCAGTACTTCAAGCAAAATAAATGGTATTATCTGAAATCAAATTTTATATGTTACTATGGGGATTCCCTGGTGGTTTAGGCAGCAAAGAATCTGCACGTGATGCAGGATACGGAGATTCTATCCCTGGGCTGAGAAGATCCCCTGGAGAAGAGAATGGCTACCAACTCTAGTTTCTTGCCTGGGAAATCCCATGGACAGTGTAGCCTGGCAGGTACAGTCCATTCGGTTACAAACAGTTGGACATGACTGAGTGACTAACTTACCTAAACCAGAAAAAGAAAAGTAAATGAAAACAAAATGAAACAGAAAGAAGTAAATAATAAACCTAAGGACATAAAACAAAGACATTGAAAACAAAAAAGCAATAGAGATCATTAAAATCATTAAAACCAAAAGTTGATTCTTTAAAAAAATAAAATAAAATGGACAAATCTCTGGTTAAACTTGGCAAGAAAAAATAGAGATTACATACTTAGCTTTATCAGGTATGGAAGAAATGAGATCACTAAAGAACCCACAACTACTAAAATTATAATAAAGGAATTTAATGAACAAGTTTATGCCCTTAAATATTGGTATCAAATGAAATGGATAAATTCCCTGAAAGATGCAAAAAACCTAAGCTCACCTAAGGAAACAGATAATCTGAATAGTCTTAAATTTACCAAAGCAATTGCATTTGTAGTTCTAAACCTGCCAAGAAAAACCTAGATAGGTTCATTCACTAGATGGCTTCACTGGGAATTTCTACCAAACATTTGAGAAAATAATGTCAATTCAACGCAAAATTTTCTATAAAGTAGATGAGAAGTGAATGTTTCCCAATATTTTTATGAAATGTTTTATGAAACTGGCATTAGGCTGAAACCAAAATCAAATAGTGCTGGTACAAGAAAACAAGTCTATAGTTAAATACCCCTCATGAACATACATGCAAAATTATGTAAAAATTTTAATCCAGCAATATATAAAAATGTTGCTGCCTCATGAAAAAACAAATAACAGTAAAAATGAGAAGAAAAAAACTTATGATCCCCTCAATTAATGCAGAAAAATTGTTTGACAAAAATACAATAGCTCTTCATAATAAAAATTTTTAGCAAGTTAGGATTAGAGGGGAACTTTTTCAATCTATTAAATGGCATCTAAAAAATACAATTTACAGCTAGCATTATGCTTAACGTTGAAAGACCATTAAGTATGAAAAAAAAGCATGAAGTTGGACAGCTCATAATATCTGACTTTAAGAGTTACTTTTACTTTTAAACTACAGTATAAAAATAGTATTATATTGAAGAAAGAATAGAAGCATAAATCAATTGTGAAGAACAGAGTCTAGAAATAGACAAACACTTGTATGGTGAATTGATTTAGGGCAAAGTTGCAAAAGCTATGGGAAATGGATGGTCTTTTCACCAAGTGGTGTTGGAACTATTGGACATTCATGACCAAAATAATTAACCTCAAGAATACCTTGGACCCTAAACAAAATTAACAAAAATTAATCATAGACCTAAATGTAAAACCTAAAGCTACAAAAATTCTACATAAAGCATAGGAGAAGATCTTTGTGAACTTGAGTTAGGCAAATGTTTCTTAAATATAACACTGAAAGCATGAATCATAAAAGAAAAAAAGATGATACCCCATGGTATCATGTGGCCTACCAGGCTTCTCTGTCTATGGGATTTTCCAGGCAAGAGTACTGGAGTGGGTTGCCATTTCCTTCTCCAGGTTGATCTTCCCAACCCAGGGATCAAACCCGGGTCTCCTGCATTGCAGGTAGACTCTTAACCCTCTGCGCCACCAGGGAAGCCTCATAAAAGAAAAAAAGATGATAAAATAGTTTATTAAAACAAAAAATTTCATTCTTCAAAAAATAACGTTTAGAGAATGAAAAGACAAGGCACAGGTGGGAGAATATATTTACAAAACTCATCTTCTAAAGGACTTTCATCTAGAATGTATAATAGCTCTTAAAACTCAATTATAAAAAAACAAACCAATAAAAATGGATAAAATATTTCAATAGACACTTCACTAAAGAAGATATAAATTTGGCAAATAAGTGCATTAAAAGATGTTCACTATCATTAGTCATAGGGAAAGGCAAATAAAAACAAAATGAGTTACCTTGTAAGAAAGATTTTAAAAGAGTCCTAAATGGCAACCCACTCCAGTATTCTTGCCTGGAAAATCCCATGGACAGAGGAGCCTGGTAGGCCACAGTTGATGGGGTCACAAAGAGTGGGACACGACTGAGTGACTATACTTTCACTTTCAATGACTCTGCCCTTGCACATGGCCTTCTCCCTTAGTGTGGGTGGGACTTGCAATTATGCTGGGCTATCACTCCTATGATTCTGTTACATTATAAGGTAAAGGGGATGGAATTTTGCAGATGTAATTAAGATCTCTTATCAGCTGATTTTGAGCTAATCAAAAGGAAGATTATCTTGGTGGGCCTGATGCAAATAAGTAATCTCTTAAAAGAGGATTTAGTGGTCAAAGACATAGAAAATCAGAGACATGCTTCTATTGGCTTCAAAGAAGAATGAAAGTGCCATGTTGTGAGAGGGTCTATGCCCCGACCTCCAGGAGTTAAGTGTGAGCCCAGGCCAATAGCCATTGAGAAAATAAGGACCTCAGTCCTACAGTGCAAAAAACTGCATTCTGCCAATGACCTAAATGGACTTGTAAGAGGACCCAGAGCCTCGGAAGAAGAATTTGCAGTCCTGTTGATACATTGATTTCAGGCTGGGGAGACCCTAAGTATACTTTTTAGCCTTCTGACCTACAAGAACCTGGAGGTAATAAATTCATGCTGCTTGGAGGTGCTAGGTTTGTGGTAATTGTTATATAGCAGCAGAAACTAATACAAAATTACTGCTACATACTTCAACTAAATTATTGATCTGAAACTAAAATACAGCTCCTGGATTAAAATCTCAGTGACTTAATAAAGTTAACTCTTGCTCAGGAAAGTTCCAAAACTGTTTATATCCATGGGCAGTTTTCCAGCACGTGTGATTCAGGAAACCAAACTTCTCTGTCTTTTGCCCATGTATTCTTCAATATCCAGACCCCAAGTTCTCCAGGCTGGTTTGCCTTGAGTTGGCAAAAAAGAGCAAGCATGGGCTGGAGGGCTGGACCTGAAAGCCAATGGGAGCATGACTCTTTGATTTTCTCTGGTTTTGACCACTAAATATGATGCTATACATGCATCACATTTACTCACATCCATTGTGAGCAAATCCAGTCAGTTTCCTGAAGGGAATAGTCAAATTTAGATAAGCAGTTTGTATAGGAAGTATAGGAAAAACTTTTTGTGAACAATCAATTTACTTATTATCTTATAATAAGTACAAAAGCATAAATGATACTTATAATAAAATTTGGGCCCTATCAAGGAAAAAGCGGGGAAAAAAAAGATATAACAAACAATAGTATCAATAAACAAGGATGTTAGTTAATTTTTGTAGGATCTTAAATTCTTGTGAATATTTCTGCTTGAATAATGTACCATTTAAAATGAATCAATAAAAAAACACTCCAGCAGAAAATGGTCACCTATTATGTAATCTTTCAGAATTGTTTCCAATTTGCGACTTATTTCCTGAGCTGCAGTTCAGATATTTTCCCACTGTGTCACCTGGCCTCTCCAAATTCTAGCTGGAATGGTGTGCATTGGAACAAAGATGATCTCCTGAAGAAAAGCTTCACAAATGATTTTTCTTTTATATGGATAGACTTTATTTATTTATTTTTAAAAAATCTGGCATTTTATTTTCCAAAGAGACCTGCTGATAATGCAGAAGAAAAAAATTGCAAAACATTCTCTGCTGTTGCAGGGCAATATGGAATATAGAGGGACCAGAGGTGAGCTTTTTCTTACAGATAACTTGCCAAACAGAGGGAGGGCAACTTTTACCCTGATGGTCTTCTAGCAGGCACAGTATTTCAGCTGTCTGTGCAATAATTTAGCGCTATCTCAGATTATGGATAACTTTTGAATGATATTTTAGTCTATCTGTCCAGCACTAGTATTTTAATAATATTCCACCCTAAAAATTGTACTTCCCGGATATAAGATATGCAAGGTTAAAATAAACAATTGTGTTCCTTGCATCAACTTTGGGAAAAGCTTAAAAACTGATGGACTCTTCAAAATAGGATTTTGTGACAGATTGGGAAATCACTCAGAGAAGTTGAGAATAAAAACTAAATATAATTTGGTTTCTTGTAGTATTTTTGTTGCTATGTAATAGATCATATAATAGCACCTATTAAGAATGTTGATTATTTTTCTACAGGTAAACTCTTCTTTTAAAGTTGATTAAATCTCATCAACTTTAAAGCATTACCAGATTTTACAATCTACAAACTGATTTTGTTTTAGAGTCATATAATTTTAAAATTGTTTTCAAAATATCAAGGTTTTTTTTTCAATTCAGCTTGAATAATCCAACAAATTGTCAGTGACCAACATGAGACATTTTGTAAGCAGTCAGAATTAAACAAAATCATTTTCTCATCCCACAAATATCATCCAACTTTTTGTTTTAATGAACTTTTGAAGGAAAAAAAAACTATATTTAAAAGGATATTCTGATCTTCTTTTCAGGATATGAAATAGTAAAGCTGCATAACTGCTTAATGCCTCATTGTAATGGATCATATATGGCATTAGAGAGTCTGGTCATCTGTGTACAAAAGATCTGGTTCTTCTGTATATATAAATTTCATTACTCAGATTATTTTCTGATCTATAAATGGATTTTCAGTTGCATCTTATGAACTTCTATCAGTCATCATCTATAGTTATTAATACAAGGGATGTGGCATGTTTGTGTTAAATTGGCACAGTATGAAGCGTGAATTTTATGATATATTTTAAACTCCATGTTCATGAATTGTTTTCTTCTGAGTGGGTGGATCACAGCTATATAAAGACACGTTATGTTTCAAGGTCTGTTTCAATTGGAAATATATATACTTATTTACAGAGTATAAATAAGAAATAAAATGAGGAAAATTAAATGTGAAGAACTCAATATTTGGAAAGCTTTGAGCATTATTTTAAAAATTAGTTTTAAGGAGATACTCATCGGTGGCACAAAGATTAAAGAAAACTGTCAGCCTGATTCTAATGAAAACTAACAGTGTCCAGGACAAACGTGGTCGAGAGGAAGAAAACAATGACCAAGCAAGGTCAGGCATTAATGGATGCTTTTTGAGTTGGCCTTTTGTGCTTCAAGGCGTATCAGTGCTTCTTCAATTTTATGCTGCATGATAAATCTACTTTTAAAAAGTAAAAACCAATCACCCACCAAGTGACGAATTTACTGTTTGACTGGATTTATTGAATTCTTCTTCAAATTTGGTCAAAAGAAATCAGATATTTAACACCCTGTATATTAACCCTAGATTCGTCCTTTAGCATGTGGAGAACAACATACAGTGTAAAAGGGGGACTAATATCCAGTACATAGGTTCAGGAAAACATTCTTAATGCACATACACGACAACTTTCTAAAACTATCTCCCTTTTGTTCTAATCTCTTTCTCTGCACCATGGTCATATTAAATGGAACATAAAATTAATACTCTATTGAAGCTGAAGTGTAATAACAACATTAATACTAAGGATAAGAGTTTAGTGCTATTTCATTCATTTATTCATATATGTTTACCATACATCTGTTATTGCCAGGCCTCATTATACATTGTTGAGAAAAAAATTATGTGGTACCTGCCGGGAGGGAGCTTATGGTCTGGAAAAATCTCATCCGAAGAGCTGAATGTTGTAAGTGGGATCTGGGTTATGAAGGGTTTTATGGTGATGTGTGAACATAAAGGAGATCACAGAATACTTGGGAGGACAAGTAAGATCTGCATGATGAGCTGTGATCTGAAAGATGAGCGTGCCTTTCTTATCTTCAGTATTTACTTGTATTCCTAGGAGAGGAAAGAGGGTATGGAAATATGTTATGGCAGAAAGGGAGCCGAGATGAGGTGCTGTAGTGGCCTGACTGCTAAGAGTGAGAAGAATATGAAAAAGAGCATGGGGAGGTGTACGCTGACTGAACCTTGCAGGGCCTGGTAGGCACTGAAGAGGTCTTTTCTCATTTACCTGAAATCAATGAGAAGGTCTCGAAGTATTTTAAGTGTGTGTGTGTGTGTGTGTGTGCGCGCGTGCATGTGTGTGTGATTGTGGGGGGTAGAGCAGTGTGAGGGGAAGATTTGCATTTCAGAAAAATTCTTCTGACTTGCTGTGGGGAGAATAGACCTGAGGGTCAGCAAGAATAGGGAGATGAGGGTGGAAGCTACTACAGTTGGCTAGGTGAGGGAGCCTGGGAGCTAGCAAGCCTGGAGCTTTGCCAGTAAATTATCTTCCAAGACTCTAAACTCTACTCTCTAGTTAAGAAAACTTTCACGGTCTTACTTGTAAGCTACTCAATTTTATTGCACTGGAGGTCAAAATCTAGCTTCCTATAAGAAATTAGAACTGCTCACCAAGAAGTGTACACAATTTAGAAAGACAAAAGAGAAATGAAACAAAGGTACAATGGAGGACATGTAACAAGTTAGGAAGGTCTCTGGAAGAAATGAGGGCAGAAGATTAGTTATTAAGTCCATGTATCAATATGATAAATCCAGTCTGTTCCAAGCTATACTATCCATTGCTGTTTAACAAATAATCCCGAAAGATAGTGGCTCAAAACAACAACATTTATTATCTCACAGTTTCTGTGGGTCATGGTCGTTGGTAGGATTCAGTTGCTTCTACTGGGAGAGGGTGGCCTGGTTTCTTGCTGACTGTTGGCTGAAAGTTGCCCTCAGTGTCTTGGACACGTGTCATTCCATGAAGCAGCTTTTAACATGGCTGTTCACTTCGCCAGGGGAACCAGAGACAAGCCAGAGAGAGGGTGGACGTGCATTCACTGATAACCCATCTCGGAAGGAACTTTCCGTTACCTTTGCCACATTCCATTTGCTGTAAGCAAGACACTAGGTCCAGTCTTCACAAGAGGGGAGTGACAACACAGACCACGAATACCCCACGGTGGGGCTCACTAAAAGGTATTTGAGAAGCAGCTTCAGTTCAGTTCAGTTCAGTCGCTCAGTCATGTCCGACTCTTTGCGACCCCATGAATCACAGCACGCCAGGCCTCCCTGTCCATCACCAACTCCCGGAGTTCACTCAAACTCATGTTCATTGAGTCGGTGATGCCATCCAGCCATCTCATCCTCTGTCGTCCCCGTCTCCTCCCGCCCCCAATCCCTCCCAGCATCAGAGTCGCAGCTTACCTATGCTTTAAAAATACACTATAAATATGTACAGTAGGATGAGATAAAGTCATTATTTAGAAGTCGCCTATTAGAGAAAAGCATAAATGTATTCTTATACATTCTAGGAAAGGAGGTTGAAAAACAGACTAGAGAATGGGAAGAAGAGTAGTTTCAAGTTCGGATGAAATAATGCTGTAAAGGAGACAAATAACAGGCTCCAGGAAAGCTGGGGACATGTACCACACTGCCATATAATTGCCTGTTTACTTTCCTGCATCTCCCAGTAAACTACATGTTCCTGAAGAACAGAGTTGTCGTTTACTCTTACCGCCTCGATATCTGGTACAGTACAAGAACATTTCAAGTGCTCAGTAAGTATTACAGGAGGGACAAAGAGCTTTGACCTTTTGACCTTGTTTAGAAAGCTCTCTCTTTGCAAGAGTAGGTGGTTATTCCTACAGAAGATCAGACATCAGATGCCAGTGCCTTTTCGTTTCATAATATTTATTTGGAGCACTGATAGTGGTTTAGGAAAAATAGGTCAAGTGTGAAAGTCTGTCCGCACATCACCATGAGTAAGGTTCTACTCCTGTTATTTTTGTGTGTGTGTGTGTGTGCGTGTGTGCTCAGTTGTGTCTGATTTTTTGCAAACCCATGGACTGTAGCCCAACAGGCTCTCTGTCCGTGGGATTTCCCAGGCAAGAATACTGGAGTGGGTTGCTATTTCCTTCTCCAGGGGATCTTCTCAACCCAGGGATCAAACCTGTGTCTCTTGCATCTCCTGCATTGGCAGGCAGGTTCTTGAAATGACACCTAGTTGTTAGAATGTGGACCAGGGACAGGAGGGAGTAGCAGCAGGATGGCTACTGTGCTGAGCAGCTGTGCCCTCTGTTCGTAAGAAGTTTACGAGGGCAAAGTCTTCATGCAAAATGGAAACTATAACCAAGATTTCAAGGCAGTTTATAACACGTGACAGTTTAAAAGCCATGGACTTTTATAGATGAGAACAGTTACTAGAACTGTCAGAAAAGTTTGTAAATAACATAGGAATTCAAAAGACAAAATTTTGAAGAGAGAAAGGAATAGATATGCTAGATAAGCAAGAAAGTGTGAATATATTTAGAGAATAGCTGAGAGAAGTACAAGCCTATGTGATCACTGCTTGTTTTCTTCTAAACATTGTCAGAAATCACATGTGGATTGTTACCAATTTATGGAAATTAAAATAAGGGAGGATGGTTTGAGAATGGATTTGTCTTCTTCCTTTTAGCTTCAATCAACCTACCTGAGTCTCAATTTCTTCCTCTGTAAAACCGAGAATCATAGCAATTCAATCTCCTGGGATCTGTGAGAATGTAGTCCTATCTGTATTTAGGGAACATCAGTTGGCCCACTCAACAACCACTTTTAATAATCTCCTCCCTAGATTTCTTCTGCCACTCAGGATGGACCACATATTTTGTTGTTTTAGCCACCTTCCAATCACAAGAGAAGACTCTACACATGAACATCAAGAGATGGTCAATACCAAAATCAGATTGATTATATTCTTGGCAGCCAAAGATGGAGAGCTCCATACAGTCAGCAAAAACAAGAACAGGAGTTGACTATGGCTCCTTATTGCCAAATTCAAACTTAAATTGAAAAAATAGGGAAAACCACTAGACCATTCAGTTATGACTTAAATCAAATCCCTTACAATTATACAGTGGAAGTGACAAATAGATTCAAGGGATTAGATCTGGTAGAGTGCTGAAGAACTATGGATGGAGGTTCATGACACTGTACAGGAGGCAGTGATCAAGACCATCCCCAAGAAAAGAAATACAAAAAGCAAAACGGTTGTCTGAGGAAGCCTTACAAATAGCTGAGAAAAGAAGAGAAGCTAAACCCAAAGGAGAACAGGAAAGATGTACCCATTTGAATACAGTTCCAAAGAATATCACAGAGATAAAAAAGCCTTCCTCAGTGATGAATGCAAAGAAATAGAGGAAAACAACAGAATGGGAAAGACTAGATCTCTTCAAGAAAATTCGAGATACCAAGGGAATATTTCATGCAAAGATGGGCACAATAAAGGACAGAAATGGTATGGACCTAGCAGAAGCAGAAGAATTAAAGAAGAGATGGCAAGAATACACAGAAAAACTATACCAGAAAGATCTTCATGACCCAGATAGCCATGATGATATGATCACTCACCTAGAGCCAGATATCCTGGAATGTGAAGTCAAGTGGGCCTTAGGAAGCATCACTATGAACAAAGCTAGTGGAAGTGATGGAATTCCAGTTGAGCTATTTCAAATCCTAAAAGATGATGTTGTGAAAGTCCTGCACTCAATATGCCAGCAAATATGGAAACCCAGCAGTGGCCACAGGACTGGAAAAGGTCAGTTTTCATTACAATCCTAAAGAAAGGCAATGCCAAATAATGATGAAACTATGACACAATTGCACTCATCTCGGAGACTAGCAAAGCAATGCTCAAAATTCCCCAAGCCAGGCTTCAACAGTACATGAACCGTGAACTTCTAGATGTTCAAGGTGGATTTAGAAAAGGCAGAGGAACAAGAGATCAAATTGCCAACACAGGTTGGATCATTGAAAAAGCAAGAGAGTTCCAGAAAAACATCTACTTCTGCTTTATTGATTATGCCAAAGCCTTTGACTGTGTCAGTATAGTTCAGTTGCTCAGTCACGTCCAACTCTTTGCAACCCCATGAACTGCAGTACTCCAAGCCTCCCTGTCCATCACCAACTCCCAGAATTTATCCAAACTCATGTCCATTGAGTCGGTGATGCCATCCAACCATCACATCCTCTGTTGTCCCCTTCTCCTGCCTTCACTCTTTCCCAGCATCAGGATCTTTACAAATGAGTCAGCCCTTCGCATCAGGTGGCCAAAGTATTGGAGTTTCAGCTTCAACATCAGTCCTTTCAATGAACACCCAGGACTGATCTCCCTTAGGATGGACTGGCTGGATCTCCTTGCAGTCCAAGTGACTCTCAACAGTCTTCTCCAACACTACAGTTCAAAAGCATCAGTTCTTTGGCACTCAGCGTTCTTTTTAGTCCAATTCTCACATCCATACATGTCTACTAGAAAAACCATAGCCTTGACCAGATGGACATTTGTTGACAAAGCAATATCTCTGATTTTTAATATGCTATCTAGGTTGGTCATAACTTTCCTTCCAAGGAGTAAATGTAGATCACAACAAATTGTGGAAAATTCTGAAAGAGATGGGAATACCAGACAACCTTACCTGCCTCCTGAGAAACCTGTTGTGGGTCAAGAAGCAACAGTTAGAACTGGACACGGAACAACAGACTGGTTCCAAATTGAGAAAGGAGTATATAAAGGCTGTATATTGTCACCTTGCTTATTTAACTTATATGCATAATACACCATGTGAAATGCTGGGCTGGATGAAGCACAAGCCAGAATCAAGACTGCCAGGAGAAATATCAATAACCTCAGATATGCAGATGACACCACCTTTATGGCAGAAAGTGAAGAAGAACTAAAGAGCCTCTTGATGAAAGTGAAAGAGAAGAGTGAAAACGCTGGCTTAAAATTCAACATTCAAAAAATGAAGATCATCGCATCTGGTCCCACCACTTCATGGGGAAACAATGGAAACAGTGACAGACTATATTTGGGGGGGGGCTCCAAAATCACTGCAGATGGTGACTACAAGCCATGAAAACATAAGACGCTTGCTCCTTGGAAGAAAAGCTATGAACAATCTAGACAGCGTATTAAAAAGCAGAGACATTACTTTGCTAACAAAGATCCATCTAGTCAAAACTATGTTTTTTCCAGTAGTCATGTATGGATGTGAGAGTTGGACTATAAAGAAAGCTGAGTGCCAAAGAACTGATGCTTTTGAACTTTCAGAAGTGGTCTTTCAGAAGACTCTTGAGAGCCCCTTGGAATGCAGGGAGATCCAACCAGTCCATCCCAAAGGAAATCAGTCCTGAATATTCATTGGAAGGACTGATGCTGAAGCTGAAACTCCAATACGTTGGCCACCTGATGTGAAGAACTGACTCATTGGAAAAGACCCTGATGCTGGGAAAGGTTGAGGGCAGGAGGAGAATGAGATGACATAGGGTGAGGCGGTTGGATGGCATCACGACTCAATGGACATGAGTTTGAGCAAACTCTGGGAGTTGGTGATGGACAGGGAAGCCTGGCATATGCTGCAGTTTATAGCGTCACAAAGAGTCAGACGCAACTGATGACTGAACTGAGCTGAACTGAATCATAGGAGGCTTTTTTCTGAACCTGAGATTTCAGAAAGTTGTTGGGGGATGACTTTCTCTTTCTTTTAAAAAACAAAACCTTAAGACACTTCTAACAACTCTTCAAAACTTTAGCAAAAGCAATAATGCCCACAAAGATGCTAGGTGGTATTTGTGGGTATGGTAATGACAAAACATGGATGATATCACCACTGGAGGATAGTAAGATGTTCCACAAACTAAACTGCAACAGCAGAAACTTGATGTCAGACCATATAAGTCCCCTGCAGTCCATGGGGTCGCTAAGAGTCGGACATGACTGAGCGACTTCACTTTCACTTTTCACTTTCCTGCATTGGAGAAGGAAATGGCAACCCACTCCAGTGTTCTTGCCTGGAGAATCCCAGGGACAGGGGACCCTGGTGGGCTGCCGTCTATGGGGTCGCACAGAGTCAGACACGACTGAAGCGACTTAGCAGCAGCAGCAGTAATGCACAAATTTCCTGGAAACTCATTGGATTTTTCACAGACATGCATAGGGACAGGTGAATTTTAATGGAGCCTGGTGTCCAGCAATGACACTGGTGTGATAGGTATAATAAAAGGTAATGCTTCTGAGTAGGGCCGTGATTTCATAGGAACGGTTATAATATGAAACTGTAAAGACTTGTGACATGAAGTTTTATATATATTTAATATTATTCAGTAATCGAGCATGTCTATAGATTCTTCAGCGCGTTCATGCTAAGTCGCTTCAGTTGTGTCCGACTCTGTGGCCCCATGGACTGTAGCTCTCCAGGCTCCTCTGTCTATGGCATTCTCCAGGCAAGAATACTGGAGTGGGTTGCCATGCCCTCCTCCAAGGGATCTTCCCGCCTCTGAGAACGAATCCCTGTCCTTATGTCTCTTGCATTGGCAGGCAGGTTCTTTATCACTTGTGCCACATGGGAAGACCAATCTCTTAAATTCTAATTCAAAAAATTATGTGATTATCTCAATTAGGATCATATAATTGGGAGGAATACAGGAAATTTGAAGAGGCTTCTGCGACATTTTGGAAGGGATGTTTCTGGAGAAAATCTAGGATCACTAGATGAATATTTCAGAAAATTGGTCAAGTAATACCATTTTGTGGCCATATTTCTTATTTAATGGCAAATATTCTTGTTTGATGCACATATACATCTACATTTCCAGCACTGGTATGTTATTTTAAATGTTTAATAACTGTGCATTTAACTATTGATTAATTAATGCATACAAATATTAGAATGAGTGAATATCCTTGGTCATTTTGCTATTCCCAGTTAGAAATCTACCCTATTTCCTGCAGCTGACATCATCAGTACTGTGGCTGCCTCCTACACACTAATTATTACACAATTCATACAGCTTTTAAAACCCATAAATCAATTCTTATTGGCACTGACATTTTCATCTTTTGATCCCTCATCACTTTCCTATTTCACAGTGTCCAAGAGTTTCAAAGTGTGGACCTAATCATGGTTAAACTTCTATACACACAGAGCTAGTCTGTGTCTTAAAGGTATCAATCTAGGGCCCTTTTCAGGTCATATTCCATGTTTAACTTACAAAATCCCATAATATTGAGTTTCAGTTCAGTTCAGTCACTCAGTCTTGTCTGACTCTTTGCGAACCCATGAATCACAGCATGCCAGGTCTCCCTGTCCATCACCAATTTCTGGAGTTCACTCAAACTCATGTTCACAGAGTCGGTGATGCCATCCAGCCATCTCATTCTCTGTCGTCCCCTTCTCCTCCTGCCCCCAATCCCTCCCAGCATCAGAGTCTTTTCCAGTGAGTCAACTCGTCGCATGAGGTGGCCAAAGTATTGGAGCTTCAGCTTTAGCATCAGTCCTTCCAATGAACACCCAGGACTGATCTCCTTTAGAATGGACTGGAGTTTAGGCAGTACCATTTCTTTTTATTTCCTTTGCTTTTATTAATACTTTTCAAGGGTTTATGGGGGCTTCCCTGTGGCTCAGACTGTAAAGCGTCTGCCTGCAATGCGGGAGACCCGGGTTTGATCCCTGGGTCAGGAAGATCCCCTGGAGAAGGAAATGGCAACCCACTCCAGTACTCTTGCCTGGAAAAAACCATGGACTGAAAATCATGGTAGGCTACAGTCCATGTGGTCTCAAAAAGTCAGACACCACTGATCAACTTCACGGAGGGTTTATTAATTTTTTCATGAGATATTTCTAAAAATAGACTCATTTTGATAATTTAGTGCTTAATATATGTAAACTATTGTTTACAAATGCATTCTAGTATTTGAACCAACTTTTAAATAAGTACTATGTGCCAGTATGTAGTTTAAATCTTTATTTGTTTTAGTTTACTTTAAACACATTTATTTCACATAACAGTTTAAGTGGAGTCTGCTAATATTCTCATTTAGCAGATGTAGATGGTGAAGGATACAGAAATGAGTAAGTTGACCACGATCCAAGGCTGGTACATGGAAGAACCTCAATTTGAACTCAGAGAACTGGACTCTAAAACCTGTGCTTTCAGTCACTATCCTATTAACAAATATACTGAAAATTAGTTTTACTTTTCCGAGTAGGCCCCTGGGGAGATAATACTTATTCAGATGATTCTGTGTTTCCCCATAAGTTTAAGTGGATTCATCTTTAGAAATTGTCTGCATACATGGTTTGTTGGTCTCACAGACTAATCTGTAGAATCGACTGTAACACTCATTCTCCTTTCCGATTCTTTCCTTCTGCTCTGGTAAGCTGACTCCTTTCCTTGATTCTAACTTTTGGTCAACAACAGAAGTCCTGAGAGTGTGGCTGGTATGTAACTTGGATCTAATAGCCTGTCTCCCTTCTAATTCCCCCAGAAGAAGAGAAGACAAGTAACTATGAGAGCAGTGTCTGGTGATCCTTGAGCAGACTCCTGCAGGGAGCAGGTTTAAAAGTCAGGGATGCCTAATTCTCTTTTATTTCTGTGTGTGATAAATTGATGACATAGCAGCAACTGACTGCTGGTCATTAAATCAAGAACCTCTTTTTTGTAGAGTCTACGGATGGTTAAAGTAAGAGAGTCTCTGTGGTGTTACCTGCTTGACATCTTTATTATGGTAAAGACATAATTTTCTTTAAAGGAACATGCTTTGTGCTTATTTTTAATACCTTTGCTAACATGGTTTGACCTGTATAATTCAGGGTTGCACATGTGACCCAGGCTAGGCCTGTGAGAGTCAGGCCTGGAACTTTTAGTGTAATTGCTGGGGGAAAAGATTGCTAGAGAACAAAGTCAACATAGAAATGGAAAAAGATTGCTTTATGGCAGAAAGTGAAGAGGAACTCAAAAGCCTCTTGATGAAAGTGAAAGAGGAGAGTGAAAAGGTTGGCTTGAAGCTCAACATTCAGAAAACTAAGATCATGGCATCTGGTCCCATCACATCATGGGAAATAGATGGGGAAATAGTAGAAACAGTGTCGGACTTTATTTTGGGGGCTCCAAAATCACTGCAGATACTGAGTGCAGCCATGAAATTAAAAGACGCTTGCTTCTTGGAAGGAAAGTTATGACCAACCAAGATAGTGTATTAAAAAGAAGAGACATTACTTTGCCAACAAAGGTCCATCTAGTCAAGGCTATGGTTTTTCCAGTGGTTATGTATGGACGTGAGAGTTGGACTGTGAATAAAGCTGATCACTGAAGAATTGATGCTTTTGAACTGTGGTGTTGGAGAAGACTCTTGAGAGTCCCTTGGACTGCAAGGAGATCCAACTAGTCCATTCTAAAGGAGGTCATTCTAAAGGCATTGGGTTGTTTTTTTCTTTTTGCAGCTTGAGGCAGTTGTAAAATAACTTAATTTAGCTTTTTGCAACTGTGTATTCTATAGTATTTTTTTCATTTGGTGATATTTTAACTGTTAATGTTTATGGCATTGTGCTTTGTAACATTTATTAAATTTAAATAAACAAATAAAAGAGATCAGTCCTGGGTGTTCACTGGAAGGACTGATGCTAAACCTGATGCTCCAATACTTTGGCCACCTCATGTGAAGAGTTGACTCACTGGAAAAGACTCTGATGCTGGGAGGGATTGGGGGCAGGAGGAGAAGGGGATGACAGAGAATGAGATGGCTGGATGGCATCACCGACTCTGTGAACATGAGTTTGAGTGAACTCCAGAAATTGGTGATGGACAGGGAGACCTGGCATGCTGTGATTCATGGGTTTGCAAAGAGTCGGACACCACTGAGCAACTGAACTGAACTGAACTGAATGTTGCCATTTGAGCTCCTAGATCCATAAATGCTCAAAGTCAGTTAATCCTGGATTTCTCTGTTAAATGTACTGATATATCAGGAGGGCAGAGTAAAATATTCTTTCAGGGGAATTCCCTGGTTAGGTTTTGGGGCTAGTGGTTAGGTTTTGGGGCTTCTGTGGTGTCTCAGCAGTAAAGAATTTGCCTGTCAATGCAGGGGACTTGGGTTTTATCCTTGGGTGGGGAAAATCTCCTGGAGAAGGAAATGGCAACCCACTCCAGTATTCTTGCCTGGGCAATCCCATGGACAGAGGAGCCTGGCAGGCTACCGTTCATGGGGTGACAGAGAGCCGGGCATAATGGGCATGACTTAATGACTAAACAAAACAACCAGTGGTTAGGACTCCAGGTTTTCACTCCTGAGGGCTGGGGTTGGGGAACTAAGATCTTACAACCCACACAGGGCAGTCAAATAGTCTCTGTAACCAAAATAGTTGACTAATAATTGATAGCACATATATACAAACCAGGTAGTTTTCACTCAAACTGATTATCAACTTGGATGGACAAACCTTAACTAACACACCTTTCCTAAGTATCTGCCAAACATATCAAGCCTCATGTATGCAATAAGGTCACTGGTCTTCTAGTTTTCAGAAGAATGTTACAAAGTTTGCAAGTTTGCATTTATTCATTTCAAATATTGATTAGGCACGTACTATGAGCCTGTCAATGTATTTGGAAGAAGGAAACAATAGTGACCATAATGAAACCCATTTTCTGGCTTAATTGAGGCCACAGACTTGTAGCAAGGCAGACATTAAGTACATAATCACAAAAAGAAATGTAAAATACCAAGTGTTCAAGTATTACCACATAATGATCTCAAGGCTTATAAAAATAATAGAGGTATTTGACCTTATCATGGAAGTTAGGAAAGATTTCCTGGATCAATGAATCCAGGTCCGCTACTTTTATGGGCCAGACATGAGTTCTATGGGCCTCAAGGCAATTATCTACCACTTTTCTTTCTGCCCCAGGGATCATCATCTTCATGCTCACTTGACAAAACCTCCATCTCCTTCTCCCTTTGGGAAAAGCGCACTGTTGCCCTGAGGAGAAGTGACCTAGAAGATCCTTAGCACGGGCCCAAGGAGACTTCTCAAGTATATTTGTGCAGGACATTACAGGTCCCATTGTCCTGAGATGTCATCTAACTGGAGGATTATGAGTCTCAACTGAGTTTGTCCCCTGAGCCAACCCAATGGATGCTGTCTACCTTAGGAGAGAGACAGTGGAGAAAGGGTCCTAGTGTGTACTTCCAAATCCTAGGATCCAGAGCCATGTTGATCAAGTCCAAGGGCAGAATGCCAGAACACTGACATGAACTCTGAAGGCAAAGCCTGTCAATGAGACAGAGGTGTGGAGGAGGTGCTTGGGGGCAGAGGATAAGAGAGTACTACGAACCAACATTTTAGGAAAAAATATGTCTTCATCATAGAAACCTAGCCTGTACTTCAAGTTACATTTTTGCATGTTTAAATGTCTTAAATATGAATATGAACAATAAGAAAAATAGCCAATGCCATGAAACGTAGGTGGGATAAAACTGCTGCACAGTGTAATTTTCAAAACAAACTCTTGTCTCAAAGTAACCAAGTCACACAACTAGACACAGAAAGAGACGCGCAACAAATATAATACAATCCCCTGGAAAAGGCTTGCTTTGTTTTTGAAAGAAATCATATACCCTGTATAACCTGCAGGTACCTAATCACTCTGGGACTATTTTAACTGAGTGACAGTCACTGAACATGTCCATAGACTTTATGGTGACAGGAACAATTTACCTGTACTTTTCTTCTTTAATTAAATAGTAATCAGTGAGTGGTAATTTAGACCCCCATATATATGGGTGCACAAGAAAGCATGACAGCATGATTTGCTACACTGAGTGTTAATCATACTGAAAGCACTGGATAAATTTCTAGGTTTCAAGGTGCTTAGTTAGGCCTGCTGTTGAAAGAATTTATAGATCTAAGCCATGTATAGATTTGTTAAAAGGATATGTTAAACCCACAAACAGGTGATTCCCTATGTAGAGTATTTTTTTTTTCTAAGTCCTGGGACATGGTCGTTCAGTAATGTTTTCTATTTTGGGCTCTGAATGCTGCAATAGTGGCAAGTTGGCTATGAAATAGTTTTGCCCTTCTTAACCAATTTTATAAGTTACTGTTATTAAGAATAAACATCTTCCTTTAAAAAATGGTTGAGTTCACAGTCTGTAAAATGCTTTAAAAATAACACTTTAAAACAAGGCTTTTTCACTATAAACTAGATAGAGCTTTAACTGAATAAGATTTTATCTGATTTTCTTTAGAAAATGTGTATATTCATCAGACATTATCATAGCATCAAGTTTAGTGAATTTTGTCATTTAAATAACTTCAGTTATAATTCCAGTTTCCTCCTCTTATGTAAATAACCTCAAAACTGCTTCAGAGCAGAAGCTCTCCAAATATGGTCTCAGCCTAGAGGTAATTTTTTTTTTTTAGCAGAGAGATTTTTTTTTTAAGTTATATTAACTCTCCAATGTAAAAATCCATGAAACCCAGTGAAAAGAGAATCTGAGACATTCTTTCACTTTGATAAATCCAAAACGTTGGAACTTTCAAGTTTAAAATTTTCCCTGGGGCACTGTAAGAAAACTGACAGGAGATAAGTTTTAAAAGAATGTTATAACATTTAGAAGTTATAAATAAATTACACAACATAGGTCATTGCATAAATGAGCATTAACTATTTCTATCAGGCTTGAAATTTTCATGACCTACATTTCTTCATATCGTATTATGAGGTCTATATTCATTTCCAGAGTATTTCTTTTTTTTTTTCTTTTTTTGAGAGCTACTAGAGCTGTGTGGAAGAGAGGTGAACCAAGAGAAGGTTAATGAGGGTAAGCGTGAAGCACCATGCTCTTGCCATCTCTCATTCACCAGCAGAAGGGCAGAGGCTCCTCCTTAAAGGACTGACAGCCAGGCACCCTGCATCACTCAAAAATGATGCCACATTCAACTAAAGTAAGAATGAGACATTTCAGATATGGCAAAGGAGGCCAAATCCTTTGAAGTGTAAATATATTTCCCCATCCTAAAGTAATGGCAACAGGAGTGAGGGAGCTTCCAGCTACCAGCTCACCAAAACCTGTACTGTTTTCTGTCTTTTTTATATAGCTGATATAAAGGATGGTTTTGCAAAAGTGTCTGAATTGATCTTTGTAAGAAATTTAAAATTAAAGCCAGGTAACATCCTCCCAAACTCAAATTGCCATGTATCCTACACTTAACTAAAACATTCTGGGGCAAGTATGGTTTTAAGACAGGAGAGCTATAAAAATAGTGATTGTTTTTATTTTCATCTCTGTCTCCTTCCTTGGAGTGAAAAAGAACAGGAACATTTTGGGTACATATTCATTGAATGGACAGTGGAATACTCATTGGTTATTTTCTAGAAGAGCAACTAATAAATCCTAAGACAAAGAAAAAATAGAGCCAAAGTATGCAAAGGGTATGTTTTCAAAGTTCCAGAAGATCAATTTACTCAAGTTATCTGGCAACAGTCACAGAGTATATCTTCCCCTGTGTTCTTAACAACTCCCAATTCCATATCATTTGCAAATTCAATTACCCTGCTCTTTACTCCTGTTACATAACCCATCTGACCTCTTCTGCCTTTCTGCTCCATTTCACCCTTTGATCCCTACAGACTTGCCTAGGAACAGAGGGCTGCGTATTATAAGTCCTATCCCTCTCTAGTTCCTATTTTCTCACCTGCACTCAAAGGAGAAGAATTATGAGAATAGTTATGTACATTTTGTAACTGAAGAGAAAAATTTCTGGAATGATTCTGTCCCAGTCATTATTATTAGCTAATCTATATACTAATTCAATAAATTTATACATGAGTAATACTTTTATGTAACATTTCTATGTGCATTTATTACATTGTTATCTACAAATGACATAACACAATTGCCACATGGAGAATTTGATGCCACATTCCTGTAACATCAAATTCGTATTGTGTATCTCAGTATGCACGGCAAAAATAAATTTGTCTTGGATACTAAGCTACTTTTGTGGTTACAGGTACAAATATTATCGTTAAATAAAAAAGTATTTATGTGTTGGTGTTGACCTTTTAATTAAATGGAAATGGCCAGAGTCAATCATCTATTGACAGTTATTTACATAGCAAGTAATTATAGGGTAAAGAAATTATTTCGGTTATAAAATCAGAGGGCAAGTCATGAAAACTTTAGAAATAGAGTCACCAAGTAATCTGTAAGAACATGTAATTGCTATGTTTTTAACTGGCATTTACCAAGGAAAACTAAATTCTTACGGTAAGTAACACTGTAAAGTGACTTGTAATTGAGGTTATTGGTATGGTTTTATTTTCTTAGTGATTAGGAGTCTGAAATCTCTAATAATATTTACAGTCTTACTAATATGTGAAAGAATTTCAGAGCCTCTCAATATAGAACTTTCTGCACAACTGCTCTGCGCTAGGGTTAGAGAGCTAACGCGTTCATTTCAAGGCTGCCTGGGAGACCATCTCAGCTCATCCTTATTCTAGTCCCACCTCTAAGTGCCCTGGCCATAGTATTTCTTAATAATTCTATGTGCAGTATTGACAAAAGGCAGTGATATAAACTATGGAGAATCATTGCAATAGAGTTTCTGACAATTTGAAGATATGGTATTTTAAAAAACATTATACCTTAATATGAAGATATCTGGATTCTTGCTTCAGAGATGGAATCAGATCTCAGAAATAAACATGACTCATCGTCCATCCCTTCCTCTCTTTCTCTAGAGTCACCTAAATAGATACCAATTACTATTCAGTTTTCCTAGACTCTGGTATGCTCAATGAGACACCAATTAGTTCTTTTCTTTTTAAAGAATTTATTTTTTTCTTTTCTTTTCTTTATTTTTTATTTACAATGTGTTTATATCACTCACTGAGTACATGGCATTTAAAAACAACATCATTACAGAAAGATAAGAGAAATACAAAGTCTTAAAACCTACAGGATATGGAGAACATTATCCACTGAGGCCTTAAATGTAGTAGACTTTACATAAAAAGGAAAAGCAATGAGTCTACAAGTATACAGCCAGTTTAAGAAGTTAGCAAGATAAACAGAATAATCCTAAAGAAAAGAAAGCACCTAATACATACCAGGTATTAATGCAATAAAATAAAAATAAAATTGAGAGACTCAACAGAGTCAAAGGTGCCTTAAAAAGCTTCTCTAAGGTGGACCATTTTTAAAGTCTTCATTGAATTTGTTACAATATTGCTTCTGTTTTATGTTTTGGGTTTTTAGCCATGAGGCATGTGGGACTGTAGCTCTCCCACCAGGGACTGAACCTGCATCCCACATATTGGAAGGTGAATTCTTAACCATTGGACCACCAGGGAAGTCCCCCACCTACTTCTTATTGCTATAGATGTGATGCTTTTTTAAAAAGTGAATAACACATTTGCTGAAGCTATATACTCAAGTTACGCCTTGGTTATTTATATAATAGTGAATGGATGTTTCCAGTGTCCTATTGTTAACTCCAAAGTTTCAGTGGACTGTGAATGCAGTCGACAAAACAAAGGGTTTATGGAGCTCCAGTGAAGACAAATGCTCCAGATTAACTTCCTGATCACATACAGTAGTTCATATGTCTTTAGGGCTTAGTGCTGAAATTTTAAGAGGGGTGTCAACAGATTTGAGTATCAAATGAGGAAGCATACTCAACTCTATGAGCATAATGGAGAGAGAAGAACAGTACAAGTGGAAATGAAAAGTTATCTTCAAACTCAAAAGGTATCTTTTTAAGTTATTGCTAGATGATTGTTAAAGTGGGAGCGTATATAGTTGCTTAAGTAAGGCCAACTTCTACCTGTCATTTGGAGAGGTAGAAGAGTCGTTAGTTACCGTTAAGTAAAACAAATTCAAATAATTTTAGCTAGAGGGAAGCATGGGCAATGAGAATTCTAAGGAGAAAACTTATTACAATCAGATTTTCCTAATCTGTTGATCCTTACCAGGATTGAAGAATAAGCACAGGGAAGATGGAATGAACACCTCTGAGCACACGCTGTGAGCTAGGCAAATTCAGAAAGCTTCACATCTTCTAACTCATTAATTAACCCCTATATACAAACAATAAAACTAAAACAAAGAGATTGAATTCTCAGCTCCTCATGCTGACCTTCCCCTGGGCTCCTGCTTCTAGCATTACCAGCTTCACAGAGACCCATAACTTTGGCTCTGGTTCTAGTTTTTCCTTTCTTCATTATATTTACGATATGAAGCCAATTTGCAGGAAATACAGTTTGGTATTAATCTGGCTTCATACACTCAGGATAGACTGAGAGAAAATACGCCTCTGACTATAAAAATATACACACACAATACATTGTTAAGTAACAGTGCCCTCCCTTTTTTTCCATCTTCTTTCCTTAAACCCTTCTCATAAAAAACGGTATTTCTTGGCAACAGAAACCATTTTTCCTTTATGTCAGAGTCACTGTTAAGTTCACATTTGTGTTTGCACGTTCTGTTTCCAACTTTCCACTCTGGTTCTATCCCCCACAGCAAGAAGAAAATCACGGAATTTGCATATCGTGCTTATGAAGTAGCGTAGCTGTCTCCACTGAGGGGTTAGAAATCATGAATACACACACGCGTTGTCGCAGAATCCTAATCCAACATATTTGTCTTCTACTTTTATATATTTCTCTGCTTTCAATTAAGACGCCTTATTAAATAGCATTCAAACATGTGAAAGCAAAGACAGAGCCTGACAGAATTTCAACAGGTTCTGTGCATTCATACTGTATGTCACCTCTTAATTAGCAACCAAAATGCAATGAACAGATTGTACAGTTTACCATCCTAGCCCAGCTCCTACACTTGCTATGTATGCGTATACAGCATATTTAAAGAGACCCCCATCCAGAGGGATTTTCATACTCGCTCCATCCCTGGAACAGAACCACCATCAACTAAATGCCACTTCATGGATGCCTTAGCCTGCAGCAGCAGCTGGCATTACCAAGCAGTTGAAAGGACATTTTAATCTCCTGTTTAATGCATTTTTCTCCACCTGGGATAAGAAGCCAAAATTGCTGTTAGCAAAAAATGCCTTAGTCATTAACTGAAAGTGCCTTTTTAAAAAGTGTTCCATTACTCCCCTACTGGGAAATTTCAGACTTTATTAGCATTTTTTGAATTTGTATTAGTGGTACCTGAGTGGTAAAAAGCTAGTGGATGAACGCTTAGCTATTTTCCACAGATTTTGCTTTTGGGCTCTCCTTGTACGGGAGCAAAAAAAGAGAAAAAGGGTCAATAGACTGTACGCCTCGCCTAGCTCTCTGGGATTGAAAGTCCATAGTCAGAGGAATTATCTTAATTTTCTATTCTTCTATCACTGCAGAAGCACAAAAGACTGGATTGGGGGACTCTCTTTTACCTAAGGGCATCTAAGAGGATATTAAATGTTCTTGAAATGCAAGTCTTGTGTATTTAAATCACATGCATGCTGGGCTGATATTACCTTGCTTTGGTGATCAGACTGCATTGAATTCAGGCTCTAAGAAAATAGAAAGTCTCCCATTGAAACACATGCTATTAGCGAAAGGGCTGCTCTGTCATTTTGGCACAAGAGTCCTGACATTAAGAAATAAGAACCATCCAAGCAATGATTTCAATCAAACATTATTTAGATTGAGATTCTTTCACATTTTTGTTTTTTTTTCTGTCTGCTAAACACCCACTTAAATTTTGTGAATCTTTTGAAATATAAGAGAAGCCTGATACAGTTGGGATTTAGTTTTGTTTGGTTTCTGGAAAGACCGTGTTAGTCATGAGCTAAAATAAATAAATAAATATATATATGTAAGATAGCCACTTGGGTCCCAGATTGAAAATATATTGATATCTTCCACCAAAATATTTGACTGTCTAGTAAAAACTAAAAGGGACAAACAGAAGGTCAAAACATATTTTGAAAGTAGTGTAGCTAAATTTATGCCTTGCTTTATTATCATATTCAACCAATTGAACAATATATTATCATCTTATATAACTGCCTCTGAGATCCTCTTTCTGTCTCAAGTTTTACTTCTGCCATTCCCTGGCTTGGTAACAGAATAAGCAATCCTACTTTGATATGCAGAAACTATGGTTTCCTTAAGATATAAGTGGAAATGCAATCTTTTCCAGTAAATGATGGAGGCAGCAGGGATAAAGAAAGAATATTGGATTTAACAGGGATTATGGCTAACAAGGCAGAAGTCCCCAAGGATGTGCATTTTCTGGAAAACTATGGCACAGTAGGGCAAAGAGCCAGAGTTAGTGAACATGGTATGAAATATAATGGGAAGAAAAGTGATTAGGAATTTTCTAAAACTGCTCTTTATTATTTGAATACTCAGAAATCATAATTGAAGTAACACTGAAAGTCACAAAATAGTGTCCTTTCAGTGGTTTAGGATAGATATCCCATAGCAATCAGCTGTATCCTTATTACTTTCCTGTCTCTAAGCCCTGCCACAAAAATAAGCATCTCAAATGTGGTGAGTAGCTGCAAATGGCCAGTTTGGATGGTTTATTAGAACCTAGAGGTGTATATGTAGATGGACGGATGGATGGGCGGACGGATGGGTGGGAGGGAGGAGAGAGAGAGAGAGAGAGAGACACAATCCGTTGAGGTTTTAATATTTCTAAAGCAATCCCTGAGTGAATCAGCAGCAAATCTGATGGCAACTGTTATGAAATATGGCTTCATTGTGCATTATTCAAAAATTTAATAGAAAATTTTAGAATATCAATTGTGACTTTTCTTTTATAGTCTAATTGATAACTGTATAGTTAGAAGACTAGAAACACATTGTTGCCTTTGGAGTGGAAGTCAACAGAGTATTTCTGCACAGAATCCAACTGTACCCTCAAATTCTATCCTCAGCTACATGGGGTTTTTCTACATCTTTAACTCATAAATTTCTTTCTCAGAAGCTCATAATTTTGAGGAGCTTGCTTGTTGTTTGTCACGTATGGAATGTGACAAAATGTTATTTTAAAAAGATTAAAGAAATTTATATTAGCATGTTGGAAAAGATTATAAAACTGTCATACTTTGATAAATTTTATAGCGTAGAAAGACAAAATTCAATCTTTGCCACTTAACAAGTCATTCATAGCATTTAATTTACTTGAACTTAATTGTATTATGAAAAAATAACAAGTCTTGATTTTGCACAAATTTATAAAATAACACATCATATTCAAATTGAGAGACTGTCTATAAGCATGTAGATAGAAGTATTACTTTTTAAAAAATAGACAAGGATTCTTAGCTGAATTAAATATTTTATATTTTTGATTAAATACTTTTGAAAATACAATTTTTGTATTATTTTTCCCTCTGTATGATGGGGATTTTAGGCTGTTTGCAAGAACATCCCACAAATGACACATAATATATATTTAGAGTCATAATCTTCGTAGATAAAAGTACAAATCGGATATATTCATCACTGTTATTTTTCTTTTGACATTAGCTTCTGCAGTACTAGACACATCTTAATACTGCTCAAGATGAAGGTAACTTAGAAGTCCAATCATATGGAAGTAGCAAGGAGATCCAACCAGTCCATTCTAAAGGAGATCAGTCCTGGGTGTTCATTGGAAGGACTGATGCTAAAGCTGAAACTCCAATACTTTGGCCACTTCATGCGACGAGTTGACTCACTGGAAAAGACTCTGATGCTGGGAAGAATTGGGGGCGGGAGGAGAAGGAGACGACAGAGAATGAGATGGCTGGATGGCATCACCTACTCCATGGACATGAGTTTGAGTGTACTCCGGGAGTTGGTGATGGACAGGGAGGCCTGGCGTGCTGTGATTCATGGGGTCGCAGAGTCGGACACGACTGAGCGACTGAACTGAACTGAACTGAAAGATCATCTTTAGAAATTCTCCTTACCCATCTTTTTTTCATCTTTTGTTATGTGTTCTGTCTTATAAATATCACATTATAGCGAAAAAATGGTATATGACTAAGAATAAAAATTTGGAATTGTATATGGTTAGCCATCAAGGTTCCTACAGGTGTTTGGTTAATTAACAAATTAAGTTACTATGTCATGACACCACTCACCACTTAGCTGTTACACTCTAGGATTTGCTTCCGTTCCGTTCCGTCGCTCAGTCGTGTCTGACTCTTTGCGACCCCATGGACTGTAGCCTACCAGGATTCTCTGTCCATGGGATTCTCCAGGCAAGAATACTGGAGTGGGTTACCGTTTCCTTCTCCAGGGGATCTTCCCGACCCAGGAATCGAACCCGGGTCTCCCGCATTGGAGGCAGACGCTTTAACCTCTGAGCCACCAGGGAAGCCCAGGATTTGCTTAGACTACTTAATTTCAGAAACAGAAAATATTTAAATAATATCTTTATGAATTTAAAGCTTAAAATGAAAGCCTGCATCATTATCACTGTTAAAAATGTGACCCCATATTTGTGTCATGCTAAATTCCTGCTAACAAGGTAATGCTCAAAATTCTTTAAGCTAGGTTTCAGCAGTACCTGAACCAAGAGCTTCCAGAGGCACAAGCTGAATTTAGAAAAGGCAAAGGAACCAGAAATCATATTGCCAACAGATTGGCATAGAAAAAGCAAGGGGATTCCAGGAAAACATCTACTTTTGCTTCATTGACTATGTGAAAGTCTTTGACTGTGGATCAGAACAAACTGTGGAAAATTCTTTAAGTGATGGGAATACCAGACCACCTCACCTGCCTCCTGAGAAACCTGTATGTGGGACAAAAATCAACAGTTAGAACTGGACATGGAACAATGGACTGGCTCAAATTTGGGAAAAGAGTACGGCAGGGCCATAAACTCTCACCCTGCTTATTTAACTATTATGCAGAGTACATAATGCAAATGGCCATGCTGGATGAATCACAAGCTGGAATCAAGAGTGCTGGAAGAAATATCAACAACCTCAGATATACAAATGATACCATTCTAAAGACAGAAAGTGAAGAGGAACTAAAGAGCATCTTGATGAACGTGAAAGTGGAGAGTGAAAAAGCTGGCTTAAAATTCAACATTCAAAAAACTAAGATCATAGCATCCGGTCACCACTTCATGGCAAATAGAGGGGGGAAAAGTGGAAGCAGTGACAGACCTTATGTTTTGGGGGGCTCCAAAATCACTGCAGATGGTGACTGCAGCCACGAAATTCAAAGACACTTGCTCCTTGGCAGAAAAGCCATGACAAACTTAGAGAGTGTATAAAAAACAGCAACATCACTTGCTGACAAAGGTCCATCTAATCAAAACTGTGGTTTTTCCAGTAGTCATGTACAAATGTGAGACTTGGACCATAAAGAATGCTGAGTACCAAAGAACTGATACTTTTGAACTGTGGTGCCAGAGAAGACTCTTGAGAGTCCCTTGGAAGGCAAGGAGATCAAACCAGTCCATCCTAAAGGAAATCAATTCTGAATATTCATCGGAAGGACTGATGCTGAAGCTGAAGTTCCAACACTTTGGTCACCTGATACAAAGAGCCAACTCACTGGAAAAGACTCTGTTGCTGGGAAAGATAGAGGGCAGGAGGAGAAGGGGTGACAGAGGATGAGTTGTTTGGATGGGATCACTGACTCAATAGACATGAGTTTGAGCAAACTCCAGGAGACAGTGGAGGATAGGGAAGCCTGGCATTCTGCAGTCCATGGGCTTGCAAAGAGTCAGACATGACTTATCCACTGAAAAACAACAACAAATACCCCATTTAAAAACTTCTAATTCATTTATGTAAATCAGTTCAGTTCAGTCGCTCAGTCGTGTCCGACTCTCCGCGACCCCATGAATCACAGCACGCCAGGCCTCCCTGTCCATCACCAACTCCCGGAGTTCACTCAAACTCATGTCCACAGAGTTGGTGATGCCATCCAGCCATCTCATTCTCCGTCGTCCCCTTCTCCTCCCGCCCCCAACCTTTCCCAGCATCAGAGTTTTTTCCAGTGAGTCAACTCATCGCATGAGGTGGCCAAAGTATTGCAGTTTCAGCTTTAGCATCAGTCCTTCCAATGAACACCCAGGATCAATCTCCCTTAGAATGGACTGGTTAGATCTCCTTGCGGTACAAGGGACTCTCAAGAGTCTTCTCCAACACCACAGTTCAAAAGCATCGATTCTTCGGCGATCAGCTTTCTTCACAGTCCAACTCTCACATCCATACATGACCACGGGAAAAACCATAGCCTTGACTAGACGGACCTTGGTTGGCAAAGTAATGTCTCTGCTTTTTAATATACTATCAAGGTTGGTCATAACTTTCCTTCCAAGGAGTAAGCGTCTTTTAATTTCATGGCTGCAATCAGTATCTGCAGTGATTTTGGAGCCCAAAAAAATAAAGTCTGACACTGTTTCCACTGTTTCCCCATCTATTTCCCATGAAGTGATGGGACCAGATGCCATGATCTTTGTTTTCTGAATGTTGAGCTTCAAGCCAACCTTTTCACTCTCGTCTTTCACTTTCATCAAGAGGCTTTTGAGTTCCTCTTCACTTTCTGCCATAAGGGTAGTGTCATCTGCATATCTGAGGTTATTGATATTTCTCCCAGCAATCTTGATTCCAGCTTGTGCTTCTTCCAGCCCAGCGTTCCTCATGATGTACTCTGCATATAAGTTAAATAAGCAAGGTGACAATATACAGCCTTGACGCACTCCTTTTCCTATTTGGAACCAGCCTGTTGTTTCATGTACAGTTCTGACTGTTGCTTCCTGACCTGCATATAACACAATCAAAAGCCCTACAAGGGAAGAAAACCCTAGTGTTTTAAATATTTGATTATGACTTTGACTCATAGTTTAAAATTTTCTGTCAAACAATGTTCCTGAAATATCAACGTGTTCTGCTCAATATAGGATATCATGGCCATTCATATGTCAGTGCCCTCTATGTGGAATCCTTGGATTACAGACACCCATGCACCTATGGAGGGCACTGACACATGAATGGCCATGATATCCTGTGTTGAGCAGAACACTTTGATATTTCAGGAACATTGTTTGATAGAAAATTTTAAACTATGAGTCAAGGTCATAATCAAATATTTAAAACACTAGGGTTTTCTTCCCTTGTAGGGCTTTTGATTGTGTTATATCAATGTCAGGAATTGTTAGGTCCATTTCATGCAGCATGTCCAATCTCCTTAACTTGAGGAGTTATAACCATAACCATAAAAATAACCATATTTTAGATGAGAAAGCTAAGGGTCAGGGAAGTTATACAAAATTTCCAAGAGTTCTCTCTCCCCTGCTATTCCTTTGGATGAGATCTTGATCCACAGTATTGTCTTTTGTCTTCTTGATTGTAAACCCTGATTTTCCCGACCTAGGTAGCAGCCTAACTCTGTCCTCCCAGGCCCCTGCTTTTGACGTAACAACTTGATTGATATTTTGCATCTCACTTTGGACAACACATCTGATTATGATCTTCTAGATCCTAAACTCAGAATTGTCTTTGCTACTAATGCTAAATCTTAATCTCTCTGTTCACCATATGAGAATAACTTGACCCCAATTTGAATAGAAGTCACCAAGTCATAGAAGCTTATTTCTACTGAAGGTCAATGATGTAGAGAAAAGGCATGGGTCTAATAGTCAAAATAAAATAGTGACACATTGTTTTTTAGAAAATGGGAATACAGAGATTATTTAACACTGTATGGATTTATTCCCCTAGGGGAGGAAACGGCAACTCACTCTAATATTCTTGCCGGGAAGATCCCATGGATGGAGGAACCTGGTATGCGACAGTCCATGGGGTCAAAAAGAGTCGGAGACGACTTCACTTTCACTTTCATGGATTTATTTTCCATTCTACATCAGGATTACCTAAAGGAGAAGATGTGAGAGAGAGGGAAGAAAGGAGACAGAGAAGAAGAAGAGGAGGAGTCACAGGAGGAAAAGGAAGAAGAGAAAAAGAAGTGTTTTACAGCTGAGTAGAGCATTGGTGTGGAGTAAACCAAGGTCCGTCTAGTCAAGGCAATAGTTTTTCCCGTGGTCATGTATGGATATGAGAGTTGGACTGTGAAGAAAGCTGATCGCCGAACAATTGATGCTTTTGAACTATGGTGTTGGAGAAGACTCTTGAGAGTCCCTTGTACTGCAAGGAGATCCAACCATCCATTGTAAAGGAGATCAATCCTGGGTGTTCATTGGAAGGACTGATGCTAAAGCTGAAACTCCAATACTTTGGCCACCTCATGCGACGAGTTGACTCACTGGAAAAGACTCTGATGCTGGGAAAGGTTGGGGGCGGGAGGAGAAGGGGACGACGGAGAATGAGATGGCTGGATGGCATCACCGACTCTGTGGACATGAGTTTGAGTGAACTCCGGGAGTTGGTGATGGACAGGGAGGCCTGGCGTGCTGTGGTTCATGGGGTCGCGGAGAGTCAGTCACGACTGAGCGACTAAACTGAACTGAACTGAACTGAACTGAAGGCAAAATTCAGTTTGAGTTCTGGTTCTTGCCTAGTCACTCTGCGACCTTGGGAAAGTTACCCAGCCTCTCAAAACACGATTCCCTTTAAAGTAGGGTTAATAACAAATACTCACATGGTTATTGCAAGGATACATGAGCTAGTGTGTGAAAAGCTCATAGCCAAGGTAATAGTCCAATAGAAATAAGGGTATAGAGAAAGACAAAGTAGGTTCTGAAGAGTAAAGTAAACTTCTCTTGGTTTTATGCTTCAGCTTTTTCATTTTAGAGTAATACTTATTATCACTGATAGAAATTTCAGTACGTGTAGCTCACTGCTCTTCCCAGGTCTTCATCCTCCCTTTAGATTTAAACTTATTTAGAAGCATAGGCATAAAATACTACTGTTAAAAAAGTATTCAGTTCAGTTCAGTTCAGTCACTCAGTCGTGTCCGACTCTCCGCGACCCCATGAATCACAGCATGCCAGGCCTCCCTGTCCATCACCAACTCCTGGAGTACACTCAAACTCATGTCCACAGAGTCGGTGATGCCATCCAGCCATCTCATTTTCCGTCGTCCCCTTCTCCTCCCGCCCCCAACCTTTCCCAGCATCAGAGTCTTTTCCAGTGAGTCAAGTTGTCGCATGAGGTGGCCAAAGTATTGCAGTTTCAGCTTTAGCATCAGTCCTTCCAATGAACACCCAGGATTGATCTCCTTTAGAATGGACTGGTTGGATCTCCTTGCAGTATAAGGGACTCTCAAGAGTGTTCTCCAACACCACAGTTCAAAAGCATCGATTCTTCAGCGATCAGCCTTCTTCACAGTCCAACTCTCACATCCATACATGACCACGGGAAAAACCATTGCCTTGACTAGACGGACCTTGGTTGGCAAAGTAATGTCTCTGCTTTTTAATATACTATCAAGGTTGGTCATAACTTTCCTTCCAAGGAGTAAGCGTCTCTTAATTTCATGGCTGCAATCAGCATCTGCAGTGATTTTGGAGCCCAAAAAAATAAAGTCTGACACTGTTTCCACTGTTTCCCCATCTATTTCCCATGAAGTGATGGGACCAGATGCCATGATCTTTGTTTTCTGAATGTTGAGCTTCAAGCCAACCTTTTCACTCTCCTCTTTCACTTTCATCAAGAAGCTTTTGAGTTCCTCTTCACTTTCTGCCATAAGGGTAGTGTCATCTGCATATCTGAGGTTATTGATATTTCTCCCAGCAATCTTGATTCCAGCTTGTGCTTCTTCCAGCCCAGCGTTCCTCATGATGTACTCTGCATATAAGTTAAATAAGCAAGGTGACAATATACAACCTTGACGTACACCTTTTCCTATTTGGAACCAGTCTGTTGTTCCATGTCCAGTTCTAACTGTTGCTTCCTGACCTGCATACAGGTTTCTCAAGAGGCAGGTCAGGTGGTCTGGTATTCCCATCTCTTTCAGAATGTTCCACAGTTTATTGTGATCGACACAGTCAAAGGCTTTGGCATAGTCAATGAAGCAGAAATAGATGTTTTTCTGAAACTCTCTTGCTTTCTCCATGATCCAGCGGATGTTGGCAATTTGATCTCTGGTGCCTCTGCCTTTTCTAAAACCTGCTTGAACATCTGGGAGTTCACGGTTTACATACTGCTGAAGCCTGGCTTGGAGAATTTTGAGCATGACTTTACTAGCGTGTGAAGATGAGTGCAATTGTGCGGTAGTTTGAGCATTCTTTGGCATTGCCTTTCAGGGCTCCCCTGGTTGTTCAGTGGTGAAGAATCTACCTGCCACTGCAGGACACATGGGTTTGCTACCTAGGTCAGGAAGATCCCCTGGAGAAGGAAACGACAACCCATTCCAGTATTCTTGCAGGTGATAATCCCACGGACAGAAGAGCCTGACAGGCTGTTGTCCACAGGGTCACAAAGAGTAGGACACGATTTAGCAACCAAATAACAACAACAATATGTAATTCAAAGACAATGGCTGCTGCTGCTGCTGCTGCTAAGTCACTTCAGTCGTGTCTGACTCTGTGTGACCCTATTGACGGCAGCCCACCAGGCTCCCCCGTCCCTGGGATTCTCCAGGCAAGAACACTGAGCTGTCCAAATGGAAGGATCTGAATTAATCTTTGAAACGGTTTGCTTTCAAGCCCTACATGCTAAGTAGTAAATCATTGTTGAAGATAGAATAAAATACTAGTAGATTAAAATGCCTGAAAGAACATTAGAGAAAGATCAAAGTGATCCCCACGGTAGTTCTGCAGAAGTTAGGGCTTAGACTCTGAATCCATAGAAAGCAAAACATTCTAGTGGCCAAACTGGAAAGTATAGAAATGCTGTGTAGCAGAATTTGAAGTGACATAGAAATGCTTATTGAATGTGGTATATATACCAAACTCACTTACTCAGTACCAGTTGCTGTGCCAAAACTTCTATAGAATTAATTTAACTTGGTAAAACATTATGGATGATTACAACCGAGAAATTATTACCCCTGTGCTACAGATAAAGAGTCTGACATAGGTGACTTGTCTACAGCTATGCAGATAGGATAGAGAAGGCAATGGCAACCCACTCCAGTACTCTTGCCTGGAAAATCCCATGGGCGGAGGAGCCTGGTAGGATGCAGTCCATGGGGTCACTAAGAGTCAGACATGACTGAGCGACCTCCGTTTCACTTCTGACTTTCATGCATTGGAGAAGGAAATGGCAACCCACTCCAGTGTTCTTGCCTGGAGAATCCCAGGGACGGGAGAGCCTGGTGGGCTTCCAACTGAAGCGACTTAGCAGCAGCAGTAGCATGCAGATAGAAAGTGGTGAGATTGCTGATGCAACTGAGTCTAAACCCAAGCACATGCCATCTAAGATCTGACCTGCAAAGTTATGATCCTTCAGTGAATTTGGCCAAATAACTACCATGCTTTTCTAAGATAAGCGCATTAGAAGTTAAGTCTCAAGTGAACTTTTCATCAGAATTACCTGAATTGAACATTAAGACAAATTTTGTATTTTTCTTCTTTCTTTGGAAAATTGTTTACACCTATGTTAGGCTTTCAGCTCTGCTAAACATTTTATCTATAGACAAATCACACCCATTTCCACTGGTTAGTTGCCCAAATTAAATTCTTACTAAGACTTCAAGATGCATGTTTTTGAAATGCTAGCAGTACATAATGTAAGATGTATTTTCTAAAAGCAATTAGTGAATGTTTTTAAAATAAAAATTAGATGACGAAATGCATAATATAAAGCATTTACAAAAAACATTTGTATTAAAAATCTTGGTAACAAATAACTTATTCCAATACTAGGATATTTGCTGTTAAGTTTTATTTTCTTGATTTTCTGATCTTCTGAAAAATAAAACATGTTTTGCTATTTAATGATTAGTATAATTAGAGATGATAAAGAAGAATTATTTAGTTTACATTGCATTTACTTAGTTTTCTTTATTTAAAAATAAAGCTCTGACTTGGAAAAAGAGGTATCATTAGACAAACTGCTCTATCTCTTAAAAGGTCCAAAGGAAATTAAAATTCAAGATTAAAATCTAATCTAAATAGAAGAACTGTATAGTTAATAGCTACATTTTAGTACTAGAAATCGTGTTTATGTAAATGCACTGACCAATAATTTTAAGGAGCAAACACAAATCTTATTTTTCTTATACACTGACTACAAAATTGTTACATTATATACAAAGCTGTTTACTCTCATTTTCTATATACTTCTACCACAGCAAAAGTGTTTTTATTCATCATCCTAAATACTGTGTGCAAGGCAATAGTATGACATGGTAGCCCTTTGCACTAGAGATTGCATTGTTTTTGAAGAAATCCCCATTAATGTTTCAGTCACAGAATTAAAAGGCATGGGACAAAGCCCAAATGAAGGGTTCAAAACAATGCCCCTGTACAGCTTTCGTGGAACCCATTACCACTTCCCAAGATGACAGAGTATTTCTGCAGGTACAGTAGGGAAGGACAAGTCCTGGCTGTCCTGCCTCTTGACAGAGGAAATAAATCACCCTTACACACTGGAGGATACCTTTCCAGACTGCATGCTGGGAACTTCATTACACAAGCTGTGCCACATATTACTATGCATATTGCTGCTGACTGGACATGGAAGCATATCCACAGCCTATTTCTGTCATTGTCTTATGGGGAAGATACACATTTTTCCTCCATAGACAGACACGGGCTTGAAAAGGACATGAAGAAAATGATATTGTGAGCCCAAAGATCTCCATCTTTAGCAAAATATGCTCTTGACTAATGATTTTTCTAACTTGCCCTAACCCTATTTCTTGGTGCATAAAACGGGATATTATTACAGATAATCTCCCATGATCTGAATGGGATCATTATCAAACATCAGTCCTGTTGCCCCTGACTGCAGCCTCATAACGAACAGGGCAACATATTTCCCCAAAGAAGACATTTTAGTGCCTTTTTCTTTTTAATTGGTCACCCGTTTGGTTCATTCATAAAACACAAACTTTATTTACTTAGTTTTGCTCATGTGCCATGTAGTTTAATCTAATTTGGACCAGTGTGATAATGAAAAAAATTGCAAAGGAAGTCTTATAATCTTCAGGCTGGAAGCACACTGTCATTTTCACAGTCAACAACATAAAATTAATGAACCAAAGGAGATAAAATTAATGAATATAACTATTAGCAAGTGTCCTATAGTTTGAGAACACTGGTGTGATTTTAGATGAAGATTCCTCATAATTTAGCCTCTTCTTAGGGAATTTTCTGTGGTGAAATGCTTCTGCCATTTCTGCTTTGGTTGAAAAATTCTGCCCATTGAAAAGTACATGTGATGTTCTTGTTGCTAGGTGTGACATGTTAAGCATTGTAAAAGTAGAATAAAAAACATATTACCTTTAACCTTAAGTCAGATCACTTTTCTTATTAATAGTAAAATAAAATTATAACCTCAGTGTTCAAAATCAACCAATACAGAAAACAAAACAAAACAGCTACAACAAAAAACCAGTAAGGCTTTGAAATACCAACTGCCAGCTCTTAAAAGTTGCTTGTGGGCAAAAAATAGAAATAACTTAGATTTTACATTCCTTGGCTTCTGGATTGGTCTAACATGCCATTTTAGGTTGTGTTTATGGTGTTAAAAGAGATGGTTGCCATTAGACAATGTTTCCACTTCAACTAACACAACTAATGCTCATCAGAGAAATGCTTCCAAAATTCTGTTAGATTCTAAAGATTAGCTTCAGTGGCAGCTGTCACGTGATGCATTAGACACTCAAGTTACTCCCATCAGACTTAATTTTTTGGTTAGAAATAATTTGTCATTTTTTTAAGCAACCTTATTTTCTGTTAACTGACACATAGAGTCTGCGTTTACTAGTTTTGGTCTGCTTTTTGGGTGAACCAATTCTCCTTAATACCCATAAGAAAAAAAATAAACATAATTCCATCTGACTTTCTAATTTTAGTCCCTTGTGTCACACTCTGTGATCTCAAAATGCTGGGGAAAGTCTCCAGCAAACTTCTTAGTGGAGAGAAAGAACAAACAGAGTAGGGGATCTCAAAGTGTCCCAACCATGAATAGATCCCCAGATCCTACATCTGATCTGTGCCTTGAAAAAATTATTCCCATTATTTTTTCCAGCTTTATTGAGATATAATAGACATATTAACACTGTATAGGTTTAAGGTATATAATGAGTTGAGACATACATATTGTGAAATGACTACCGTAATAAGGTTAGTTAACATATCCAACACCTCACATAATTACAATTAACTTTTTGTAGTGTGAACATTCAATATTTACTCCCTCAGCAGCTTTCAAGTTTGCAATTGTTGTTGTTGCTTAGAAGCTAAGTCATGTTTGACTCTTTTGTGACCCCTTGGACTGTAACCTGCCAGGTTCCTTTGTCCATGGAATTCTCCAGGCAAGAATACTGGAGTGGGTTGCCATTTCCTTCTTCAGATCTTTCTGACCCAAGTATCAAATATGTGTCTCCTGCATTGGCAGGCAGATTCTTTACCACTGAGCCACCTGGGAAGCCCCAAGAGTATAATACAGTATTGTTAACCACGGTCATATACTCAATAGCTGGCTCCCAGAAATTATTCATCTTTTAACTGGAAGTTTGTATTCTTTGACCACTGAAACTTCAGACAGATTTGGATAGTATGGATGTTTAGTGATGTTAATTCTTCCTCATCCAGGGATATTTTTGCTGTATTTGTGACTTCTATCTCTTTCATCAATGTCTTATAGTTTTCAGTATACAGATCTTTCACTATCTTGTTTAATAAACTTATCCCTAAGTATTTTTATTGTTTTAAAGTTATTATAAATGGGTTTGCTTTATTGCTTTTTCAGATATTTTGTTGTTAGTGCACAGAAATGTGACTAATTTTTAAATGTTGGTTTTATATTCTGTAACTTTACTGAATTCACATATTAGTTATAACAGGTTATATAGGTAGGATTCTAAAGCATTTCCTATATATTCCATGTCATTATTTCCTGCCTAGATCTCAAAGCTCCCATGAAGGTACTTTAATCTGTGGACTGATGCAAAATCACTGTTATTGAGGCAGATCACACCAGGGATGTCTTACTCAGTCATTTTGCTGATGTCATTCTTCCTTCTATTTTTACTTTCTATTCGGAATGTAAATAAGTGTTTCTAATCACAAATATCAAGTCAGCACTAATACACATACAAATCTTTTATAATGTCTATAACTAACATAAGAATTTGGACTTGCTTTGTATTTCCCGTACATATTATCTAAAATTATATTTTGGCTAATAGTTGGTAGCAGTAATTCTTGGTTAAACATTTTTAAGGATGTTTCTTTTAATGGTAAAACAAATGTGAAAAAAACTGATTTCTTGTTAGTATATATAAATTAACTTTTATATATATTTGCTCTCCATTTACTCAAATAATTTATTAAAGGTAGAATTTTTGAAGAGTTTGACATTAATGAAGAAATATCTAAATACTTGTTTGGCTAACTACTTTTAATTCCTAGACAAACATCAGTGTTAAAACACTTTTTTGCTGTTGTTCCTGTTTATTTCTGTACGTTTTCTAAATAAAACAGGTAGTGGTAGAATAAGATTAACAGAGTCAAAGGTAATAGAGTGATAGGTAGCTTAATGACATGAAGAAAGATGCTAGATCTTCCAGGAAGAAACATGTCAGCAAAGGACCTAGCCTTTCCTTTGACATCTTTCTTCTTCTTCTTCTTCTTCTTCTAAGTCACTTCAGTCGTGTCTGACTCTGTGTGACCCCAAAGACGGAAGCCCACCAGGCTCCCCCATCCTTGGGATTCTCCAGGCATCTTTAGTCACTGGATAATCATGATCTTCTGTGATACAGGTATGACTCATGGTGTTTTCATGATGAACAATGGCTGACTCTTTCAGGTGACAGAATGGATGAAGACAAAAAGAGAACCAATTCCTCATATTATGTAAGAAGTTTTCCAAATAATTTTTAGAAAGAATCACTAAAACCTAAGTTCAAATGACCTTTTCATAGGCTATTTTATCCACTCAGATGTATCAGCTTAAGTCTTAAAATATAAGATGATGTCACATTGGTTCCTTTGTGCTCAGGTCTTCAATATCATTGTCAGTATTTAGTAGAAATGTCTCCTAATTTAAGTACTGTATGCTCTTTCAGATGCTTGCATAGGTTTTTCAGAAGCTATGTTCTCTTCTTTTGGGAACAGGCAAATATTCTTTGGCTATGTTCCTTAGGGCATTAATTGACTTCCTCTATGAAGGCTGTAAGAACAGCCAGCACTGTTCTAACTGTGTATGCAACTGCTGGAAGTGGTGACGGAGGAATCATGATAGCAGCACATTTTCCAAAGGAGCTGTGAAATGTCCCTTGCTCTTACAGCAAGACATGATCTATTCATCTTTTGATAAAAATATGGAAAGTTACATTATTATATTAGTCTGGTCAGTCTGTCAAAATAGAAAAATTGTAGACTGAGTGACTTTAACGACAGAAATTTACTAATTTTCTTAAAGTTCTTCAGGTTGAAATTCTGAGATCCAGGTGCCAGCATGACTGGGTTCTGGCAAGGATGCCATTCCTGGTTTGCAGATGATCATCTTCTCCCTGTGCCCTCACGTGGTAAACGAAAGCAAACTCTCTGATGACTCTTCTTCAGTTCAGCTCAGTCGCTCAGTCACGACCGACTCTTTGCGACACCATGGACTGCAGCACGCCAGGCTTCCCTGTCCATCACCAACTCCTGGAGTATACTCAAACTTACGTCGAGTCGGTGATGCTGTCCAACCATCTCATCATCTGTTATTCTCGTCTCCTCCCACCTTCAATCTTTCCCAGCATTAGGGTCTTTTCAAATGAGTCAGTCCTTCACATCAGGTGCCAAAGTATTGGAGTTTCAGCTTCAGAATCGATCTTTCCAATGAACATTCAGGACTGATTTCCTTTAGGATGGACTGGTTGGATCTTTTTGCAGTGCAAGGGACTCTCAAGAGTCTTCTCCAACACCACAGTTCAAAAGCATCAGTTCTTCGGTGCTCATCTCTATAGTGCAACTCTTGCATCCATACATGACTAGTGGAAAAACCATAGCTTTGACTAGACGGACCTTTTTTTAGCAATGTCTCTGCTTTTTAATATGCTGTCCAGGTTGGTCATAGCTTTTATTCCAAGGAGCAGGTGTCTTTTAATTTCATGGCTGTAGTCACCATCTGCAGTGATTATGGAGCCGCTAAAAATATAGTCAGTCACTGTTTCCATTGTTTCCCCATCTATTTGCCATGAAGTGATGGGACCGGATGCCATGATCTTAGTTTTCTGGATGTTGAGTTTTAAGCCAGCTTTTTCACTCTCCTCTTTCACTTTCATGAAGAGGCTCTTTTGTTTCTTTTAGCTTTCTGGCATAAGCGTGGTGTCATCTGCATATCTGAGGTTATTGATATTTCTCCCAGCAATCTTCATTCCAGCTTCTGCTTCAGCCAGCCCAACATTTCACATGATGTACTCTGCATATGCTGGGAAAGGTTGGAGGCGGGAGGAGAAGGGGACGACCGAGAATGAGATGGCTGGATGGCATCACCAACTCTGTGGACATGAGTTTGAGTGAACTCTGGGAGTTGGTGATGGACAGGGAGGCCTGGCGTGCTGTGATTCATGGGGTCGCGGAGAGTCAGACACGACTGAGCGGCTGAAGAAGAAGAAGAACTCTGCATATAAGTTAAATGAGCAGGGTGACAAAATACAGCCATGATGTACTCCTTTTCCGATTTGGAACCATTCTGTTGTTCCATGTCCAGTTCTAACTGTTGCTTCTTGACCTGAATACAGATTTCTCAGGAGGCAGGTCAGGTGATCTGGTATTCCCATCTCTTGAAGAATTTTCCACAGCTTGTTGTGATCCACACAGTCAAAGACTTTGGCATAGTCAATAAAGCAGAAGTAGATGTTTTTCTGGAAATCTTGCTTTTTCGATGATCCAGCAGATGTTGGCAATTTGATCTCTGGTTCCTCTGCCTTTTCTAAACCCAGCTTGAAAATCTGGAAGTTCATGGTTCACATACTGTTGAAGCCTGGCTTGGAGAATTTTGAGCACTACTTTGCTAGTGTGTGAGATGAGTGCAATTGTGAGGTAATTTGAGCATTCTTTGGCATTGCCTTTCTTAATGACTTTTACTGACTCTTATTAGGCCACTCACACCATCATGAGAGCCCAAACCTCATGACCTCATCTGACCCGAACACCATGACACTGACGGTGAGAGCTCAACACCTCGATTTTGGGGGAACACAGTTCAGTCCATAGAAATAACAATCTTCTTTTTGGTGGCAAACAACCTCATTGCAGTCAACTCCCTGCAAAGGAAGATAAGACTCCTTCAGTCATTCTCAGGGTTTCTACAAGCAGCATAAAGAAAATCCTGAGAATTTTAACATTAATTTAAGACTGTCTCCCAATGCATTGAATTGACATAGTTTTTTATTTAGAAGAGGCTAAAAGGAATCAATCTCCATGTAAAGAGTGGTGTGAAGACCAGTCTGGAAACTTCAGTTGATGAAAAAGATAATGGTAAAGACTATTGGATTATTTCTATTGGTAATTAAAGATAGGAATTAGTGCCTCCCCATTCCTGCCTTTACAAGAACTCTCTTCTGAAGCACATGGAATGGGAGAATCCCCAAATACCTGCTCAAGGTTCACCAGAGCAGAGCACTCTGATAAAGTTACATGGCAACATTTAGACATTGTTAGATTGCCATTGGTTGCTGTGCCAAATCCCCACATTAGATATAATGTAATTTAGTCAGTATGGCTTATTATGTAGAAAAATATATATAATGAAAACAAAACTGTTGAACTGCTAATTAGACATGGCTGATTTCTGAAGATTCTGAAACTTATTCAATTTTATTTAAAAATTTAATAGTGAACTAAAGAGGTTTTAGGGATACCACCATATATAAGGAACTTTTTCTCAATGTAACCACAAGGATTTTTAAAGCAATATACTAATATTTCTTACTATGTGATGAACGTTATTGAATACATTAACTGTGCACTACCTAAAACTATCTTTCATGCCATCACTGGTACCCTCTCTACATTCTATGAATCACCAATCTAGGTGGTCAAAAAATATTTAGGAACTTAGGATACATCCATTTGAAGCTTACTTTGGAGTCAGAAAAAAATGACCAGTACAACCACAACTACAGTATATGATGCATAATGAAAAAGATAAGCAATCCAAGGGATGTACAGAATGTTACAAAAGATCAAATGAAAGAAGTCACATCTGATTTTGAATCCCAAGTCAGTTCAATGAAAGATGAGCTATTCTGATGTAGCACTTAAAGAATTAATAAATATCATCAATTGCCAATGGCTAAAAATCATCTGACGCTTGCTCCTTGGAAGGAAAGTTATGACCTACCTTGATAATATATTAAAAAGCAGAGACATTACTTTGCCAACAAAGGTCCATCTAGTCAAGGCTATGGTTTTTCCCATGGTCATGTATGGATGTGAGAGTTAGACTGTGAAGAAAGCTGATGGCCGAAGAATTGATGCTTTTGAACTGTGGTGTTGGAGAAGACTCTTGAGAGTCCCTTGTACCACAAGGAGATCCAACCAGTCCATTCTAAGGGAGATGAATCCTGGGTGTTCATTGGAAGGACTGATGCTAAAGCTGAAACTCCAATACTTTGGCCACCTCATGCGATGAGTTGACTCACTGGAAATACTCTGATGCTGGAAAAGGTTGGGGGCGGGAGGAGAAGGGGACCACCGAGAATGAGATGGCTGGATGGCATCACCAACTCTGTGGACATGAGTTCGAGTGAACTCCGGGAGTTGGTGATGGACAGGGAGGCCTGGCGTGCTGTGATTCATGGGGTCGCGGAGAGTCGGACACGACTGAGCAACTGAACTGAACTGAAAAATCATCCAAACAGAAATCACAGAAAAAAACAATGTACAAAAGCACGAAGACATCTAGCACATTCAGGAAATGCTATACACACCAATTAAGATGTCAGGTTAAGAGTTTAAGAATAGGGTAAGAACATGCTGCAGAAGGGAGGAAGAATGCAGAGGATTATATCAAGACACGCAGTTTGGCTTTTGGGGGACAGAGAGTCACCTGGAAAGCATTATGGGGTCAAAAGATTAATCTGGTGATATTGCATGGCATAATTCATGATGAGAAAGACTGAAGGTGGATAGCTTACTGCTGTGATTCAGAAAAGAAGCGGTAGAGAATTGACTAGAGCAGTGACAATTGAAACAACAATAGAGACAAGGAGAGCCATCATGTATTGAGGCCTTCTGAAGCAGGCAGTGTATCAAGTCCCTTATGTGTACAAAATCATTAATACGCAGTCACTTATGGAGATACTATTATTTTCATTCTGCTTTTACAAATGAGGAACTGACCTAAAATCAAATGCCAAATTTGGACTTTACACGCGGATTACTTAATTCTAGAGAACAAATTTCTAACTATAATATCACAATATATAGAGGAACGTACAGAAAGAAATTCATTTAGAGCTATTATGGTGTCAAACAAGTTGACTAGTGACTTATTGCATATGAGGATTAAGGAATAAATCAAGACTGATATTTTGAGTATAGGCAAATGAACTGATATTGAAAAAAAAAAAGGAAATTAAGAAGCAGGCAGTACTAATGGGACACCCAGGAAGTGAGCCAAAAAAAAAAAAATACAATGGAAGTGCTATGCAATTCGGAGAGAAAGCAAGGTATCGACTTAAGTGAATCTGAGAGGTACCCTGCCAAATTTCTGAAAATAAGACAAGGTTTGCTCTAAAGTTTTCTCTAGTTTGATCATCAAATAGCTAGAAAGAGAGACCATGATTTCATTAATTCTTTTTCTTTCCTAATATGACTTTAAGTACATTTCTTCATACAGAGATGTTCTTCTATTTTATCTTTTAGGAAGAAGAACTGTATTATTTTATTAGTAATCTCACTGCTTTTCTAACATTCATTATACTTTACAATAGCAATTATACCCTCTAGTCCCCTGCTTACTTTAATTAATGTCTAGTTTGTTAAAGAAAGAAGTGCCTTCAGCTTTACTCTAGGGTGAGGAACAAACTAGCTGCAAACTACTGATGATGGATCAGCCTGGGGACTAATCATTAGGTATATCTCAGCAGTGTGTAAGACTAATTTGTCTTAGATTATTTCAATGAAAATTATATTTGTTGCTCTGTCTCTCTTTTAGTTCAAACCCTAAGTTTCCCCAGAAGCAGTCAAGAAATCACCTAGTCAAGAGTAGGGATGATAGTTATGGATACAAGAAGAGTTCTGCTTCAGTCTATTGGGGTGTGCATCAAAACTAACATCTTTAATGTGCCAGACATTGTTCTAAGTTCTTTGCATACTTTAATGCCTGTAACCCTCCAATACTGTTATCACTTGCATTATACACCCTTGGAAAATCTGAAGCACCAAAGTTTCATCAAACTAAGTGGTGGAGGTGAGTTTCAAGTAAGTCACTACAACCGCAAAACCTGTGGTCTTCTACTGTCTTTTAGATTTAGATCTGTTAAATAGCAGCACCTCATCTTAAAACTGTAAGAGGTTACTGCTGCTGCTGCTGCTAAGTCACTTCAGTCGTGTCCGACTCTGTGTGGCCCCATAGATGGAAGCCCACCAGGCTCCCCCGTCCCTGGGATTCTCCAGGCAAGAACACTGGAGTGGGTTGCCATTTCCTTCTCCAGTGTGTGAAAGTGGAAAGTGAAAAGTGAAAGTGAAGTCGCTCATTCGTGTCCGACCCTTAGCGACCCCACGGACTGCAGCCTACCAGGCTCCTCCATCCATGGGATTTTCTAGGCAAAGAGGTTACTAAAAGGAAACAAATAATAAAACAGGTTTCAGTACCTATAAAACTCAGGCTTAAGGAATAGGAAACTGCTGCTGAAGGAAAGGTAATATTTTATTGTGAATTGTTCATTTATTTCCATTCAACCCAATTTATTAAACACCTATTATTTTAAGTCATTCAAATAAATGATCAGCATTTACAGAATCTATCAGATAGTTGTTTAAAACTTTTGTCATTTTTACACATCAAAATCAGCAGTTTAATTACCATGAAATATTGAGCTAAATAAAATTTTAAATGAATATACTTGTTCTCAGTCTTCTGAAGTGGAAAGTTTGAGTGGCAATTGATAGCAACTAATCTTCATAAAATCACCAACATACAGTCTTGATCTACAGCTTTGAGAAATGAGTTTTGATAACCCAGCCGTCTCCCTCTAGACCTTTGTGCTCTGTTTTGAACTTGGTCTAAAGGGAAAAGCAGGAGGGATCGCACATCAAGAGTCATTGGACACCTCCAGAAATCTATACATATCTATACTTATTCAAGTGTGTCTGTCTCCCAGGTGGTAAGATTCTGCCTGTTGAAACCCCTAGACGCCCTCCTTCTACCAATGGACACATGTAGAATAGCAGCTGTGAGAGGTAAGAGAGGGACTCTTTCTCTCTCATCCTGCATAAAGCACAGTCCTTTTATTTCTGGTTTTGGGGAACTACATTTCTTCTTTCGCCTGTACTCTGTGCTCCATCATTCCATTGTGTCCAACTCTTTGTGACCTCACAGACTGTAGTCCACCAGGCTCTCTGTCCATGGGATTCTCCAGGCAAGAATACTGGACTGCATCTTCCCAACCCAGTGATCAAACCCACATCTCTTATGTCTGCCTGCGTTGGCAGGCAGGCTCTTTACCACTAACAATAAGCAATCCTTTGGACTAGATGAAATTTCAGATAACATAATGTGTGTCTGTATTTTTCTCACATTCCTTTCTAAATGGGATAGGCATGTTAGGCTATGTGTTATGAAGGAGATACCAGATTTTACTCTAGACTTGATATACTTCAGTTATGGATGAGATCTTGGGAAGCTGGAGAAGCCTCTGGCAATTGTTAAATATAAGTAAAACTTTATTAATAAACATACTACAATTTCACAAAGACAGCTACTGGTTACTTTTTAGAAGTTCCAATAAGCATGAATTGGTACATACATGCTCTGAAATTTTCTGGATATATCCTTCCACTGATGGTACTTTCAAATTATATTTTTGTTCTCAAAAAAGAAGAAAAAGTTCAATTTCATTCAAACAGTAATTTGTTGTATCAAAAAGTCACTTCCAACTCTTTTTTTTTTAGATCCTCTCAGTTCAGTTCAGTTCAGTCACTCAGTCTGTGACCCCATGAATCACAGCACGCCAGGCCTCCCTGTCCATCACCAACTCCCAGAGTTCACTCAAACTCATGTCCACAGAGTCGGTGATGCCATCCAGCCATCTCATTCTCTGTCGTCCCCTTCTCCTCCTGCCCCCAACCTTTCCCAGCATCAGACTCTTTTCCAGTGAGTCAACTCGTTGCATGAGGTGGCCAGAGTATTGGAGTTTCAGCTTCAGCATCAGTCCTTCCAGTGAACACCCAATATTGATCTCCTTTAGAATGGACTGGTTGGATCTCCTTGCAGTCCAAAGGACTCTCAAGAGTCTTCTCCAGCACCACAATTCAAAAGCATCAATTCTTCAGCGCTCAGCTTTCTTCACTAGAGGCCCTTTAATCACCGCAAGTACTATTACAAAATGTAAAATGGAATTTCAAAAGAAAATAAAATCAATTTAAGTCAACTTAATTTTACAATAACTATTTGTATAAGCACCTAAGTAATAAAATAGTTGGTTAAGGCAGTTCTAAGAGATTGGGTAAATGTTTCAAATTCTAGTTTACCCAGAAGTTACATAAATGTTCTCTTACATCTTCCTACTATTTGTTTTACATTCATTATTTATTAACATGTTGATATTAATGGATATATGGGTAAATGAAGTCCATAATACCAAAACTGAAAAAAAGTCAAGAGTCATGCTAACAAAAGGGATTAAACCTAAAATGCTGCAAAGGGCTGAATTATGAGTCTCCAAGATGCCTGCATTAAAGATTTAATGTCCAGTACCTCCGAATGTGTCTGAATTTGGAGACAGAGCCTTTTAAAAGGTAATGAAGTTAAAATTTGGTCCATAGCCTGGGACCTAACCCAGTCTGAATGGTGTCTTTATAAGAAGAGACGATTAGGACATTGACATACAGACAGAGGAAAAAAACATATGTGGACACGTGGAGAACGTTTCCAGCCACCCAGAGAGGCCTCAGATAAACTTGTTGATACCTGGATCTTGAACTTCCAGCTTTCGGAACTGTGAGGGAACAACTATGCTGTTTAAACTACCTCGTATGTGGTATTTTGTTACAACAGCCCTAGCATACTAATACAGACACCAATTCACATCAAATCCTTTCAATCCGGAGGCAAATCAAAATAACTATATTTTAGATTTAGAGTGAACAGGTTATTTTATTTCACTGTAACCATTTAACCAATTAGCTAGGTAATTGTCTGACTAGTGGCTAGATGATAAAGATATTTTATGTGGTCTCTCACCAAACTCCAACCAAAAATATCAGTGCTCTGGAATGATTCTGAACATGCATCTTTGTCACAAAAATCATTTAATCGAAAATAAATAACAAATTTTAAACTGGTCTTTCACAAATGCTGATGATTCATTCTTATATATAGACACTCATCTCATGAGTTAAAGCAACAATTGCTAGCACCCTTATAATACCATTGTGAAGACACAGCAGAGATAAACAATATTTAATGAAAATAGTCACTCTTTTTCCCTTTTGTTAATAAGCATGTTCTTTGTTCCAAACCTTGTTTTCTTAGATTATTCATCTGAGAAGATAAGTTACTGGGAAAAAAGAACCGCTTTGCTACGGTTTGCAAGGAAGATGGAAATTCAGAGAGTATCAATACCAGCAAATCTCACATTTGTCACATCAACTAACCTGAAAAGTAGCAGTTGGGTGGTTTACACTGGTCTAAATCATCCTATTTGTGTCATCAACCTATCATGACCTCTTTCACACTGCAATTGCTCTTGTTTGAGAGACTGAACTGAAGCATCCTACACAAGTTAAAGTGTTGAAAGACAACACTGATGGACACAATCTTATGATTATTAGTCCTCCCTATAACTATTGATTTCTTTTTTGTGTGTGGACGCTTACCTAAATAGTTATTAGATTTTCAGCCCTTTTCATTTTTAAGGGAGGCTTACTTTGCCAACAAAGTTCTGTCTAGTCAAGTTTTTCCCGTGGTCATGTATGGATATGAGAGTTGGACTGTGAAGAAAGCTGATCGCCAAAGAATTGATGCTTTTGAACTGTGGTGCTGGAGAAGACTCTTGAGAGTCCCTTGGACCGTAAGAAGATCCAACCAGTCCATTCTAAAGGAGATCAATCCTGGGTGTTCATTGGAAGGACTGATGCTAAAGCTGAAACTCCAATACTTTGGCCACCTCATGCAATGAGTTCACTCACTGGAAAAGACTCTGATGCTGGGAGGGATTGGGGGTGGGAGGAGAAGGGGACGACATAGAATGAGACAGCTGGATGGCATCACCGACTCTATGGACATGGGTTTGAGTGAACACCGGGAGTTGGTGATGGACAGGGAGGCCTGGCATGCTATGATTCATGGGGTCGCGGAGAGTCGGTCACGACTGAGTGACTGAACTGAACTGAACTGAATGTGTATATTTCTTACATTATTATTTTCCCTGATGTAATAAATTTTGTGGACATTTCCTATCAGAGCTTGTTACTTAAGATAGAGTTGCTGAGGTTGTTATGACCTATAGTATAATCCAGCAGGAGATGGCTCAACCTTTTATGTGAGATAGTAATTAGAGGTTGTTATTAACAAAAATAAACCCACAAATAAACGATAGGAATTTCTAACTTTTAGAAAGCAGATAACTCCCTTCACTTCTCCAGAGGAAGACTTATGGGGCTAATATTATAGGGTTTACTATGTTTAATTTCAACTTGTGCAGTAGGCTCTGCCCCATGAAATTTCTATTTAGTGCATCAGAGATAAATTCTTATTTACAACCTCTTATCATTTGGAAAGTTTCTTGTTTTATTTTCATCTTTGATAGCTCACTTGGTAAAGAATCCGCTTGCAGTGCAGGAGACCCTGGTTCGATTCCTGGGTCAGGAAGATCCTCTGTAGATGGGATAAGCTACCCCCTCCAGTATTCTTGGGCTTCCCTTGTGGCTCAGCTGGTAAAGAATCCGCCTGCAATGCGGGGAACCTGGGTTCAATCCCTGGGTTGGGAAGATCTCCTGGAGAAGGGAATGGCTACCCACTCCAGTATTCTGGCCTAGAGAATTCCGTAGACTCTATAGTCCATGGGGTCACAAAGAGTGGGTCACGACTGAGCAACTTTCACTTCCTTACTTACTATGTTAACAGAGCAGCCTAAAGCTTTTCTCCATTCTACTTGAGGTGAAGAAAGAAATAACAGCTTACATTACTGAACAAGCTAAAACTGTTTCAATAAGCTATACACAAATATGGACTAGAAGATTCATCTCTTAGTGAATGATGCCGAATCAGTATTAAAGGTACCCTAGCAAGTAATCCAAACTGATCATCTCATTGTAGAAAGTCACTTTTCTTTTCAAACAAATAGTTCAGGAATAATTTGCCTTTGTATATCAATACAATACTACCTTTCCAGGGAGCTATGAAAATAATTGTGTGTTCAGTTACTCAATCATGCCTGGCTCTTTGTGACCCTAGGTACTGTAGCTGGCAAGGCTCCTCTATGTATGAAATTTTCCAGGCAAGAATACTGGAGTGGGGTGCCATTCTTCCTGGCTGATGGATTGAACCAGAATGTCTTGTGTCTCCTGCATTGGCAGGTAGATTCTTTACCACTAGCGCCACCTGGGAAACCCAAAAAAATAATTATACTTTATTTGTTCCAAATGTGGAATATAAACTGTATCATCTTGCTTATTATATATTGATTTAAAGATACCTGAAATACCTTCTTGGAAAATATTCTACACACTGATAAGAATAAGCACCAAGCATCTATGTTCAAGGAAAGGAAAAATACTGATAACTAGAACCTATTCGAAGGGAGCAAAACTCATTGATCTCTTCAAAGTTTATGTCATTAATCAGCTTGAATATCCCCCAACACCCCAGGGAGTAAGATTTCCCAGACCCATAAAAGAGTGTTTGCTTTGAACCCTACTCCTAGTTTGCCTGTTTATCTGAGTTCCATTCTGATGAAATATTGAGAGGGATTGCAGGGGTTTAGTAGCAGCTTTAATGAAAAGTAAAAGATAATCAAGGTGACACCTTGGAGAAAACTGGGATAAAGTGTTCTCCAGCCTTCCTTGACTATGTCTTCTGCATTCCAGAGAACTCATTAACCCTGCAGAGAGGGAGAGAGAGAGAGAGAATAACCCTTTGCATGGACACTAATTATACTAAAGAAAGAAGAAGTCAGGAAAGATAACTTTATTCCTGCTGTGTGAAGCATCCAGACTTACGGGTTTATGAAACTAATGTTACCTCAGTTCAGTCAGTTCAGTTCAGTTGCTCAGTCGTGTCTGACTCTTTGCGACCCCATGAATCACAGCACGCCAGGCCTCCCTGTCCATCACCAACTCCCGGAGTTCACTCAAACTCATGTCCATCGAGTCGGTGATGCCATCCAGCCATCTCATTCTCTGTCGTCCCCTTCTCCTCTCGCTCCCAATCCTTCCCAGCATCAGAGTCTTTTCCAGTGAGTCAACTTGTCGCATGAGGTGGGTCCTTGAAATTGGAATTTTCCGTCCATAAGTATCCTTTCACACTGCATCAAATGTTGGTGCCTTAGAGAAAGTTTGTAGGTTTGGCTTCTGATGTAAGGAAAATGCAAGAGTTGAATATTCTGGCAAGAGTAAGGCAAACCCTCCCTCTTACATTTTCTTCAAAGATATTCTTTAGAGTCTCCTTTATGGCTGAAGGTTGCTTCAGTATTTTACAATTAATGATCTGGCAGTGCTAGTTTGGATGTAGAGAGAGTATTTGTTAGCCAAGAGTTAAGCTAAAGCACAGACTTTAGAGACTTGCAGATTTCAGGAAAAGAGATCCTTTCTCTTAGGTTTTTCTGCCTTTCCATTCTCCAAGTTGTATTTTTTTTTTTTTTCCTTTTGGATGCCTTTGATAGGTGCATGAAGCCAAAATCATACAAAGGGTAGGTAAATGAAAGTATTTTGACATTTAATCTGAGGAGTTCTCTGATTTGAGAAAGAATATAAACTATTTTTATAAGAGAATAGAGACTCAAAGCCAAGTTCCTTGTTGCAAGAAGATTTAGCCTGAAAGACTACAAGAGGAAGATTATTTCCCTACGCAGATAATCAAGTACAGCTAATCCGTCCCTTTGGCCATATTAGTGTTAGTGATAGATTGCCCATCAGTCAATGTGACAGAGGTAATCAGGACTGATGGTGGTGTTGGTAGGAATAAGTGAGTTAGCAAGGCCATTGCTGATTAGATAGCTTGGGTTAAGTGTTGGGTGGCTCCAAGCTTGCTTAGACGCAGTCTGCAGTCAGGGATACAGGAGATAGAGCCTCTTCTTTGCCTCTTTTGGATTATCTCTGACCTTTTTCTTCAGTGTCTAGTTGCAAAGGCTCAGGAACACTGGAGGCAGGGAGGTCTGTATGTCCTTTGATTATTGAGTGGTGTCAGATGACTAGCCACGGGCATATGTTTCTTTAGTGAACACCATTCTTCCTTCTGCAGCTCATGAGGAAAGAAGAGCCTATCCCACATGTAACAGAGGATGACTGCCCTTGCATTCATTCAGAAATACAACAAACAATGAACAGTCAGTGGATTCTCTCATTCTTATTACCATGAAACCAGAAGAAAAAATGGTGGCTCTTTTCCAGGAAATGTTTTCAGTGCCATTGGCTTAATCAAAGGGAATACTGGCTCGGTCAGAAGGAATATTTATTAATGTCACCACTGAGGCTGGGAGTGTCCACTTCTGACTCCCTTTCCTACTCCCTCATTCCCTAAGACTTTCCACCATTTTTATGTTCAGAGGGTTTGTGCTCCGGGTGCCTGTAGGTCTGCTTCCAATGTAATAATAAAAAATCTCTTATTTTCTACATTTCATTGGAATGTTGAGGAATACTGCACTGAAATAAAGGGCTTACTATTTCTGTCCTCCTAATAGTTCCCCTAGTAAAATGTGACCATGTTCTTTGTAGGGATGAAGATAGCTCATTAACCAAATGTTGGTACAAGAAACAGCATTTCAGGTTGGATGCATGGGATCCAAGACTGAATCCAGCCTTCAAGCTCCTACAGATTATTCAGGAGTTCTATGATCTTCTCATTATATAAATCTACTACTGAGTAGAGCCCATCACCCAGAAATATTCTAGGCAAATTTATTTCCCACTAATAGAATAAAATACTATGTGAATATTTCTATCATTGACTTTGAAATGTTGGATTGTAACTGTCCTCTATTTCCCCTCTGATCTCCTTGAAAACAGAAACTAAACCTTGATTTTTATATTTTTGTATCTGGATATACACAGTAGGGGGTTTCCCTGGTGGCTCAGACAGTAAAGAATCTGCCAACAATGTGGTATACCTGGGTTCAATCCCTGGGTGGGGAAGATCCCCTGGAGAAGAGAATGGCAAAACGTTCCAGTACCCTTGCCTGGAGAATGTCATGGACAGAGGAGCCTAGCGGGCTACAGTCCATGGGATCACAAAGAGCTGGACACCACTGATGACTAACATTTTCACTTTCACATGCACAGTAGGGTCTTCCTTGATGGTTCAGATGGTCAAGAATTTGCCTGCAGTACAGGAGACTCAGGTTCCATCCCCGGGTTGGCAAGATCCCCTGGAGAATGGAATGGCAGCCCACTCCAGTTTTATTGCCTGGGGAATTCTATGGACAGAGGGGCCTGGTGGGCTACAGGCCATGGGTTTGCAAAGAGTTGGACATAACTAAGCAACTAACACTCAGACTCACACACAGTAGATATTCATTAGTTGAAAATTTGAAGATATAAAGCAAACGTTGGTCCCAGAACATTGTTCGATGATATGAAATATCTCCTAATGGCTTAAATTACCTTTTCTAAAAAGAAATGTATTTATCTTTGGCTGTGTTGTGTCTTCGTTGCTGTGTGGGCTTTTCTCTAGGTGCAGAGAGCAGGGGATACTCTAGTCATGGTGTGTGGGCTTCTCATCTGGTGGTGGCTCCTCCCATTGCGCAGCAATGATTGAACTGAACTGAATTTCTACTTTGCTCTTGAAACATTATTTACAAATGATACATTTTGATCATTTAGACCATACACTTTAGTAGCCTTCATTTTCTCCTCCTAAATAGTTAATAGAAATAATAATAACAAAAACAATAATTAGCTATTACATTTACACAGTATTGTTATATTATCTGTGAGAGGGTAGGAGCCTACTTTCATGAGCAACAATTCAGTTCAGTTCAGTTCAGTTCAGTCGCTCAGTCATATCCGACTCTCTGCGACCCCATGAATCACAGCACGCCATGTCTCCCTGTCCATCAGTAACTCCCGGAGTTCACTCAAACTCATGTCCGTAGAGTCGGTGATGCCATCCAGCCATCTCATTCTCGGTCATCCCCTTCTCCTCCCGCCCCCAACCTTTCCCAGCATCTGAGTCTTTTCCAGTGAATCAACTCGTCGCATGAGGTGGCCAAAGTATTGCAGTTTCAGCTTTAGCATCAGTCCCTCCAATGAACACCCAGGACTGATCTCCTTTAGAATGGACTGGTTGGATCTCCTTGCAGTCCTAGGGACTCTCAAGAGTCTTCTCCAGCACCACAGCTCAAAAGCATCAATTCTTCAGCGATCAGCTATCTTCACAGTCCAACTCTCACATCCCTAAGTTCCTCCCAATTCTTTATTCACCAACTCACTTCAGGACTGAAAAACTCTCCCACCTTTTACTTGAGTCCAGTCTCTCTCCCCTATTGTCACCATCTTAAGTAAAGGGTTCATTGTCTATTTCACTCTGTACAGTGAAATTTGTCTTTGACCCTTTCGAAACTTATCTTCAGCTTCCCACAGTATTTTATGCAATCTCTCTTACCCTCTTCGATTCTCACAACCAAGTATTTGCCTTCCTGACAGTTTTATCTTCTAAGAAGTTATACAGGTATTCTTATCATTTTCCTTTTTATCCATTCCAAGAGGGCAGTTCTAGTACTTCTTCATTTATTCTTATTATCCCAACACTCTTTCTCACATTTTTGTTTCAAAATCACCTCGACCAACTTCACAGAATGTAATAATGTACTGTTTCCTCAGTCTTTATTTCCCTTCTTTTCCTCCTAGAATATAACTATCACCATGGCTGGTGAAAATTTCTTCACCCTCCATGAATACATTATCTGTATCCTCAGCCACATGAACTTCGTTTTGTTCTGAAACTGTCAAAGTGAAATAGATAAAAAGGAACAGAAAAGGGTCTATTTAAAATTAAAAATTTTCTAAAGCTTTAGATTGCATAAAAATCCAAGACATAGATTGCATTTATTTTACAATTTCAGAGTAATTTTTGAGGGTAAAATCTTCTGAAATATTCATGGATAAAAGAGATTGAGGGGGAGAAAAAAGAGAGATTGAGGGAGTTAACCTGATGTTCAACAAGTGGGAGAGGAATGGGAAAGGCCCCTGAGACGCTCATGACGAGGACAGAGGTCTTTCCCATAAGGACAGGAGGAAGACATGCTGCGCACCCTTGTTTCCCATGATGGACGTGTCCTACACTTATCTCGTATTCCTAAGAGAATTTCTGGTATTCACAAGTTTGTTAATAATAATAATAATAGATGTAAGAAACCAATGAGTCCCCTGTCTCTCCCACGTGAGAACAAAGCAGTCCTAATTATCTAGCCCTAGGAAGTCGGTGCCAGTGTGGATTTATGTTCCCTTCCAAACTAGAATATAGCATCACAATTGATTTTCTTTTTCCAATTCTAATTTTCCAGACCTATTAAAATGACTCTAAACCAAACTGCTTTGAAAGAAATAATATTGGCTTTCTCCCATTATCCCTTTCTTTTCTCCCTTGTCTCCCTTCCACTAAATCAAATTAATCTGCTTTAAAAATAGAAAAGATAAGTGATTATATAATCTTCTAGGGGAGGCAGGAAGCTGTGGGACATAAGGCACAGATGAAACGCTCGCACATCGGGCATATTTAGACAATATGCATGTCAATCCAAGTCTTTTGTGGCCTGGTGCTGTGCGGATGCAGCAAATGGAGGTGGGGAGGTTCTCTCCCTCCTGGGGCCCCCAGTGATGTGCAGCACTTTCTGAGGGGAAGGAACTGCTTCCACAAGCCCAGAGAAAATGTTAAGATGCCACTCTGAGCTCTTGTCGCTCAGAATTGCAGCCTGGAGGCAATGAAGAGCCCCCTGTGACTTAATCTTGACACAGGAGAGGAAGGGGGACTTTTTTTTTTTTTTTTTTATCAGCCCAGCTGGTTCTGTCACTATGCCTTTAAAAACCTTATTTTAGACTTGCTTTTAATTTATAATGGAAAAAAAAAACCTCCCACAACTCAATGGGAGAGCAATTTAATCTTCTCAGGTAAATAGTAAAACTTCACTGTAACAGAAGCAGGGGCTCCTTAGCCCATAACTTCCTTCTCTGAAAAAGCCAAGGTTTTTCTCCTGCCCATCCCTGAAGAGACCAGACTTTGTCCAAAGAAAAGTCAGTTGAGGGGAAGGATGGTATTCTGGCTGAACAGAGTTATTTTCAGAAGCCACCAGCATTTGCATTTCTGAACTATTAGGGGATAAAATGAAGAGAAAAATTGTAAATGCATATACATATATACATGTTTTAAAATCTAATTTGAGGTCACAGCTGTAATTGCAAATGCTTTGGATTGTGTGTCATGCTGGAATAATGTCGTGTTAGGGAATGTAGAGCATTCAGCATTACTTTACGCCTCATTGCATCCCAAGTGTGATGCTATTTCAATACAACACCTACCACTTTTAGGTCTTTATGCTTAACTATATCTTGCTGGATGAAATCAAGCTACAAATTGGATAAAATTGGGTCCTCCCAGTTGATTTTACTGCTAGAAGTTCCAAAACTAAATTGTTTTCTAAATCCAATTCCATGAATTCAGAATCCAAATTATCATGATTTCTTGCACTGAAAAATAAATACAAAAGCTCAATTTGTTGCAGAGATGAAAAGTATTTTTTTCCTCCATAAAAGTTAAAGTTAACCTCTTTTCACATAGTCCTTAAAAATGGCTTAGAAATGGAGGAAGAAATACTAGAGAAAACTACCTACAGGAATGTGAGACATAGTGTATCTGTTGCTCAGGCAAAAGAAGTCCTCCATTCAAACAATTCCATCCAAAATATTTCAGAGAAAAACTGCTCTGTCTTCAATGGTCTTTCATCCTTGTTTGGTAACTCAAGTCATTCCATTGCCACCTAAATTTGTGGTTGCAACATTTGCCTAGTTTTAAAGGCAATATTCAGATCACAATGTCCTTCCATGTGGCAATTAAAGATGCATTTGAAAAGATAACCATGGATAGAGTCCACCCTCAAAGCATTTAGTTTCACTAAATTGTACAAAGTGTGGTAAGATGGAAAATGGATTTTCAGTGTGGTAGAAACAACTAAAATTGAAACTACCTGGAATTGAACCCGGATACCCAATAGCAATTACTTCAATGATTTTGAAGATCCTTATATTAACTTTCCAAAATCTTTTTTATTGTCAAAACAAAAGTCTCTTCAAAAGAGTAGTATTTTGGTTGGAAATATTTTGGGTGGACAAATCTAATAAAGTAGACTGCTAAAAATGGTCAGAAATTCTTATTCCACACACATTTCAATTATGCTAAATGAAGGCTGTGTTTCTAAGAGAAAAAAAAAGCTAACTAAATAAAAATATTGGATTACCCATGGGTGGCTGTTGTAATAATTTATACAAATTTATGCTCGATGTTAGTTATCCAAATAATTAAAATTACCAATAGCTCCCTTGAGGGAAAAAATGGTCGAAAAAATGGCATTGCAAGCAGATGTGTTTGTATTTGCCTTCAATGAAAGAGAAAGTATATGGATAATATAGCGGGCTAAAAGCATTTTGGTAAACAAGAGGTACATTATGAAAGTTAAAGTCGTTCAGTCCTGTTCACCTCTTGGCAACACCATGGACTTCTCAAGGCCAGAATACTGGCGTGGGTAGCCTTTCCATTCTCCAGGGGATCTTCCCAACCCAGGGTTCGAACCCAGGTCTCCTGCATTGCAGGTGGATTCTTAACCAACTGAGCCACCAGGGAAGTCCAAGGATACTGGAGTGGGTAGACTATCACTTCTCTGGCAGATCTTCCCAACCCAGGGATCTTCCCAACCTGGCAGGCTACAATCCATGGGGTCACAAAGAGTAGGCATGACTGAAGCAATTTAACACAGAGACATGGAGAGATTATCTGATCCCAGGTCGGGTACTAGGATTCTCTAGCATAGGTCTTAGCCCTCTTGCGCTGTGCTTAGTCACTCAGTGGTGTCCCGCTCTTTGCGACCCCATAGACTATAGCCCTCCAGGCTCCTCTGTCCATGGGGATTCTCCAGGCAAGAATACTGGAGTGGTTTGCCTTGCCCTCCTCCAGGTTAGCCCTCTTAGGAGAACTTACTAATTCAGGCCATGGGACCTTGGTAGAATTCAGACTGAATTAGACTGAGTTAGAGGGAGAAGGCAATGGCAAGCCACTCCAGTACTCTTGCCTAGAAAATCCCATGGACAGAGGAGCCTGGTGGGCTACAGTCCATGGGGTCGCTACTAGTTGGATTCACTTTCACACACTGGAGAAGAAAATGGCAACCCACTCCAGTGTTCTTGCCTCCACGAGGGGGAGGCCTGGTGGGCTGCCGTCTATGGGGTTGCACAGAGTCGGACACGACTGAAGCGACTTAGCAGCAGCAGCAGCAGAGGAAGAAGCATTGTCATCAACACTAGGTAAAAACAATTCATAAATAACACCACCACCACGCACTGTGAGTCACTGAAGTACAGTGGTGAGGAAAGCCACAGGCACAATTATTTCTGAGGCCAGGAAGTAAGCACTGATCAAAAGCAGCCCTCCTCTATGCACACTCCCAGAGCAATCCCAGTTGATGTTTGAGATCATGGAGTAGTTTGGGATTCCTCCTATGTGATTCTGATTTCTGTTCACAGACTGTACTGAGGCATCCGGCTTCTTCTCTTCTGTTTCGTCCCTGTCATGACCACCTCCACTTCTCGATTGCTAAACTGATGATCTCTGGGCAGTGGTCCCCTGGCCAGTTCCAAGACTACCTCAACTTCTCTGTCTTATGCTTGCCTACCTCAGCTCACTGCTGTCAAGTCCTTAACCTAGAGATCGCCACAGCTAAACAGGGTCATTTGCCTTGATGGATTTTTATTAATATAATTGATGTACTAGTCACTTCATCTAACCTGGTCTGTTGGCTTCCGCTGCCCAACCCTCAACACTCATCCCCAAAAATAACTTGGGGGAAATTACAGGTGTGAAAGAGAATCATAATTTCAGGGGGTGTGGGAAAGCAGAGAGAGAGAGAAAAAAAAAAAAAAAACAACGTATTTCTTTAGACAGTTTGTACAGTCGACCCTTACTATTTGTTTATGGATTCTATGTCTACAAATTTCCCTACTTGCTAAAATTTCTTTGTAATCCTGCAAATCAATACTTGCAGCATGCTCACAGTCATTTGTGGTTATGTGTCAAGTGGTGAAAAGTGTGTGTTTACTGATGGGCTGAGGCCCCGTGAGGCAATGTTCTGCCTTCTTGTTCTAGTTTCCACACTGTAAACAACTGTCCCTGTGTACTTTCATGCATTTTGTTGGTGATTTCACTTTTTTAAAATGACCCCCAAGTATAGTACTAAAGTGCCGTCTCGTGTTCCTAAGTGCAGAAAGGCTGTGATTTGTTTACAGAAACAAGCTTTATTCAGGCTTGAGGTACCATGCTATTTACAATTAAATGATAATAAAAGAGCACATGTCAAAATATGTGAAACACAATCAAAAGAAAAAATAAAAAAGAACACTGATTAAAAAACACGGCTTTGAATACAAGTATTTAAAAATTATATTAAAGCTAGCATTTAATTACTATTTCAAAGAAAATTTAAAACAAGGATATAAACATGGTATGGATAAATAGAAATTTTATTTTCTGGAATAGTACTAAATTTAAATTTATAAATATATCAATCCCTCTGAATTAATGGATAAATTTAATGCTATCTCCTTCTTATTTTCAGCTAGATGTTGTGACAAATATACTTAAATTTTACATAGTAAATAAAGACTACTATATATGTCTGACAAATATAAAAAAATAAGATGAGGGGAGACTTTACAAATATAAAGAAAAAACTACAAGGTGATTGTAATAAAAGTCATGCATTTGCACAAGAACAGACAAATGGACCAATGGATCAAAAGAGAGTTCTCAGAGATAAACAAATGCTTATTTGGGGAGTAAATAAATGATTTAACTCAACACAGAAAGGATAGTTTGTTCTTAAATTGTGTTGGGGAAAGTTGCTCATTCAGTGAAACAAAATAAAATTGAATAACAGCACACACAAAGTTGGACCTTATTGAATTAGAAATCTATCAAGTTGATGGGGAAAACACAGGGAAATGTTGTGAATGATATAGATAAAGAAATTTTAAACAAAATTTAAAAAACAAATTATAAGGCAAAGTCTCTCAGTTGTATCTGACTCTTTGTGACCCCATGGAGAGCAGCATGCCAGGTCTCCCTGTCCATCACCAACTCCCAGAACTTACTCAAACTCATGTCCATTGAGTTTGTGATGCCATCCAACCATCTCATCCTCTGTTGTCCCCTTCTCCTCCTGCCTTCAATCTTTCCCAGCATCAGGGTCTTTTCAAATGAGTCATTTCTTTGTATGAGGTGGCCACAGTATTGAAGTTTCAGCCTCAGCATCAGTCCTTCCAATGAATATTCAGGACTGATTTCCTTTAGGGTGGACTGGTTGGATCTCCTTGCTGTCTAAGGGACTCTCAAGTCTTCTCCAACACCACAGTTCAAAAGCATAAGTTCTTTGGTGCTCAGCTTTCTTTAAGTCCACTCTCACATCCATACATGACTACTGGAAAAACCACAGCTTTATGAATGGACAAAAAGAAAAAATGTATGCTAATGCTGAGGGAAGATATTTGCAATGTTTAAAAACAGTCATTATTCAAAATATTTTAAGACTTTCTCAAAGCTATCAAAAAAAGTGATGCCAATGGAAAAATAAATACAAAGAAAATGAAAAAGTAGTTGACAGAGGAGGAAATAAAAAATAAAAGCTAACGAACATAGGAAGATGCTCAAATTCTTTAGCAAATAGAAAATTAACACTAGTGAGTATCAGCAAGCTCTCTCTTTAAGCTGGCAAAGGTTAGAAACCTGGAAAATACCAAATGTTGGTGAGAATGTGGGGTTATAGATACCCTTACGAAGATGAAGGTAGAATTTTGTAGTCATTCTGAGGCGCAATCTGGCATTATTTACTCCAAATTAGCATATTTAGCTGAGAAGGCAATGGCAACCCACTCCAGTACTCTTGCCTGGAAAATCCATGGATGGAGGAGCCTGGTAGGCTGCAGTCCATGGGGTTGCTGAGAGTCAGACACGACTAAGCGACTTCACTTTCACTTTTCACTTTCATGCATTGGAGAAGGAAATGGCACGGACACAACTGAAGCAACTTAGCAGCAGCAACATACTTAGACTCTTCGGTCCAGCAATTCTCAGGTGTTTACATAGCACTGAGGAAGTTCTTCACACTGTTACTTGTGCCTAGGTCCTAGAGACAGTCACATATCTATCACTGGGAAAGCAGGCAGGATAATTCAGATGAATGTACAATCCAAAATTCTAGAAGTAGTTAGGAGCCGCAAACTAAGTATTCACCTACCCACCTAGATACCCTAAAACAAGTTCAGTATTGAGTTAAAAAAAAAAAAAGTGGGGGAATACATATGCAATACCACATACAGATATTAACAATTACTTGCAGACAGAAGAACAATACACACTTGTAATGATAATAAGGTCTTGTGAACTGGAGGGGTTACTTCATTTAATCCCATGCAACTGACTTACACAAAATTGATTTAAAAGCCGAATTAGAAACAATGATATCATCTAGATCTCCATTCTCTGAAAATATGGATTTTAGTGAGTCAGATAATTCTTTATAAAAAGAATGTCTGGTCAGACAAAAATCATCCCTTGTGTTTCTCACGGATCAGAATCCATCAAAAGTATTCATTCCAGCTTTGAGGCTTTCACTTTAAGGATAACCTTGATGAATGTGAAGCACTCCTTGTGCAGAGAGCTTGGTGGGTGACTGGAGCAAATCACCTAACGTGAAGAACAGGGAGGCAAAATTTACCTGGAAGCATATAGAGAGTATGTGTTTTTCTCTTCAATTAATTTATGAGCTCTCATTTAAAAGAGACACAAGACACTGTATATTGCTTGAGGTGGGGAGTGGCTAAAAACAAGAGGAGGACCCTACAGTTAAGTACATTTAGGATAAGAACAAAAGGGAAATTTCTAATAGTGAGAAAATTCCCAATGGGCATAGCTATAGGATGAGTTCTTTGCTTGGCATTTTTCACACAGAAGGCAGCCATTATTTGTCAGGAATAAAGAGATTCCTGTCTTTGAAGTGAGGGTCAAGAGATTGGCCTGTAATGCTCCTTCTACTTCTGAAAATTTTGTAAACCTAGACTTTAAAATGCTTAATGCAAAGAAAATTTAAATTTTAAGCAATTTGCTTTCTTTTTCTTTTCCTCAAATTTGGACAAAGCAATGACTCAAGTAGTTAAAAAAAATACAAAAATAAAAAAACCATTGAATTGGAAAAACAATAGCAACAACAACAAAGAATAATTTGAGGATTTTCTTTTGCTCTGGACTATTCGTAATGCCAGTATGTCATCCTTATTTGTAAATTCCCACTGAAATCAGTGAGGAGACACATTGATGGTTCCAGGTATTTACTCAGACATCAATCTTTTCTTATACCTATGATGAGAACCTTTCCACAGCCATGATCGTGTACCACAGGCATCTCTTTTTCCTCCACTGGGTTGGGAAGAACATCCCTAGGGTGTGAAATATTCAGAGATGGAAACTCCCCATACGATTATGTGATTCAAATTTCTATAATAAAATTGACCATCAGTCTTATAGCATAAGTTCTCTCAGAAGCTATATTACAACTAGCATCACTATCATTTAAAGTATTCCAATGGAATATTAGCACATAATGCCTAAAAGACAAATTTAATTCATTCTTTTTGCTTCTTTCTAAGTCCTTGGAAGGAAAGTTATGACCAACCTGGATAGTATATTGAAAAGCAGAGACATTACTTTGCCAACCAAGGTCCGTCTAGTCAAGGCTATGGTTTTTCCCTTGGTCATGTATGGATGTGAGAGTTGGACTATGAAGAAGGCTGATCGCCGAAGAATTGATGCTTTTGAACTGTGGTGTTGGAGAAGACTCTTGAGAGTCCTTTGGACTGCAAGGAGATCCAACCAGTCCATTCTAGAGGAGATCAATCCTGGGTGTTCATTGGAGGGACTGATGCTAAAGCTGAAACTACAATACTTTGGCCACCTCATGCGACGAGTTGATTCACTGGAAAAGACTCTGATGCTGGGAGGGATTGGGGGCGGGAGGAGAAGGGGACAACCGAGAATGAGATGGCTGGATGGCATCACCGACTCTGTGGACATGAGTTTGAGTGAACTCCGGGAGTTGGTGATGGACAGAGAGGCCTGGCGTGCTGTGATTCATGGGGTCGCGGAGAGTCGGACACGACTGAGCGACTGAACTGAACTGAACTGAAGTATTACTCCTATTTTCCCTTTCCTCAATCAAATTCAAACTTCACCTTAAAGTACCTAAAGACACTCTTAGAAGCAATTATAACAGAGCTGGAATGGCAAAAATTTAAAACTTCATTTTCTAAATATTAATAAAATGAGTAGTGGTGAACTTTATATCTCAATTTTGCACACTCTCTAGAAGATATAATAATCAATTCTTATTTTATGTTAATGTGATTATATAGTGAGGGTATAACTCAAAGCTGCAGAGACACTTTTCCTTCCCCGTTTACTGGTCACTCAAAAACATTCAAATAGACATTCTTTTTCACTCTAGGTATGACATTCTTACTTACATCACCTCACTTCCTATTTTACTAAACTTAATGAAAGGATCTGAAACCCATCTGTTAAAGATTATGAAAGGAAAAAAATAATGTGATCACTAAAATGAGATTTATGACATTAGATGCCTAAGCTGTGTATACATTGGTGAACTCAATCTTGTTCCAGGAGATAACCGGCAGAAAACTTTGCTGATGATCAGAGGTCAGGAAACAATATACTTCAGGTAAAATTCAATATATCACTTTTAACAAACAGATATTGCTGGAACGCAGTCATACTCATTAATTTACATTTGTTTATGGGTGTCTGAAAAAAAAGTGAAGGGAATGGTCTTTCTCAAAGGAAAGCAGGGTGTTTGCTTTGATGTCCCAACTACATCAGTAACAGAAGTACAGGAAAAGTGGCATGATTCATGGTGCTGGCAGTTTTCTGTGGCCATGGAGCAGCCAGAGCTAGAAGGACCACAGGAAGGATATTGCAAATTCCAAGGATAACAGGAAGGCAATCCAGGCTTCAGGGAACAGTGTGAGGGAAACCGAGGTGTCAGGGGACAGCGGGAAAGAAGTAGTAGCTTCAGAGAACAGCGATCAGGAGGTGGCAACAAAAATAACAGATTCCAAACCAAAGGCCAGAAGTGGAGTTTTAATAAAGAATTCTGACCGTAATCTGAAGTAGAGATGTATTTGGCAAAAACAGAACTATGTTCAGCAACATGGAACTGAACATTGTTTTCATAAAAAGTTAAAAGCATATTGTATTTCCTTCCTGACCACTTGCCCAGTCTCTATCTCTTCAAGAGAGACAAGCTTCATCTAAATTATTTCATCTGACTGTCATTTATAACTTTAGTGCTACTTCTGTCTTGGTATTCCTTTGGAAAGATGTATAGATTCATTACATATTCTAATGTACTGTCTAGATTATAAGATAAAGTCAAGCATGTATCTGTTGATACTTTTTAAGTTGACCTGTCTTTATACTTGGAACTGTCTCTTAATAGTGGTCTTCCCTGGTGGCTCAGATAATAGAGAATCTGTCTGCAATGGAGGAGACCTGTGTTCGATCCCTGGGTCAGGAACATCCCCTAGAAAAGGAAATAGCAACCCACTCCAGTATTCCTGCCTAGAGAATTACATGGACAGAGGAGTCTGGCAGGCTACAGTCCACGGGATTACAAAGAGTTGGGCAAGCTTCCTCCCTGTGCCTGGCTGCACTGAGGTCACAGCTCAGGTAGTGGCATTGGGGGTGTGGTGACAGTGTCAGGACAGCAGGATGACCTCAGAACCACCTCTTGGCAGCTGTGTGACCCTGTATCACTCACTCATGGTTGTCTGAATATAGTAGTAGTGAAAGTGTTAGTCATTCAGCTGGGTCCAATTCTTTGCTACCCCATTGACTGTAGCCTACCAGGCCCCTTGTCTATGATTTTTTCATGCTACAAAGTTGTTGAATAGTTGTACCTGAGCATATACGGCCTGTGAAACTAAAATATTTAATATCTGGGTCTTGAAAAACAAAAAACAAAAAAACTCTGTTGATCTCTGCCTTAAATATTCTGAAGTCCTAGAGATCCTTCACAGAAAACTAACCAAACTGATCACATGGATCACAGGCTTGTCTAACTCAATGAAACTATAAGCCCTGTAGGGCCACCCAAGACATATGGGTCAGGCTGGAGAGTTCTGACAAAACATGGGCCAATGGAGAATGGAATGGCAAACCATTTCAGTATTCTTGCCTTGAGAACTCCATGAACAGTATGAAAAGGCAAAAAGATAAACTTTTTTAAAATAAAAGTTAAACTCTTGAGGTCAGTAGGTGCCCAATATGCTACTGGAAAAGAATGGAGAAATAGCTCCAGAAAGAATGAAGAGACTGAGCCAAAGTGAAAACAACACCCCGTTGTGGATGTGACTGGTGATGGAAGCGAAGTCTGATGCCATAAAGAACAATAATGCGTAGGAACCTGGAATGTTACGTCCATGAATCAAGGTAAATTGGAAGTGGTCAAATAACAGATGGCAAGAGTGAATATTGATATTTTAAGAATCAGTGAACTAAAACTGCAGAATCAGCAAATTTAATTCAGATGACCATTATATACTACCAAGGGCAACAATCCCTTAGAAGAAATGGAGTAGCCCTCATAGTCAACAAGAGTTAAAAATGCAGTATTTGGGGGCAATCTCAAAAATGACAGAATGATCACTGTTCATTTCCAAGGCAAACCATTCAATATCACGGTAATCCAAGTCTATAACCCAACCACTAATGCCGAAGAAGCTGAAGTTGAACATTTCTATGAAGATCTACAATACCTTCTAGAACTAACACCAAAAAATGATGTATTTTTCATCATAGGGGACAGGAATGCAAAAGTAGGAAGTCAAGAGATAGCTGGAGTAACAACCAAGTTTGGCCTTGGAGTACAAAATGAAGCAGGGCAAAGCCTAACAGAGTTTTGCCAAGAGAATGCACTGTCATAGCAATCATCATCTTCTGACAACACAAGAGACGACCTTACACATGGACATCACCAGATGGCCAACACCAAAATCAGATTGATTATATTCTTTGCAATAGAGTATGGAGAAGCTCTATACAGTCAGCAAAAAAAAGATTGGGAGCTGACTGTGGCTCAGATCATGAATTCCTTATTGAAAAATTCAGATTTAAATTGAAGACAATATGGGAAACCACTAGACCATTCAGGTATGACCTAAATCAAATCCCTTATGATTATATAGTAGAAGTGACAAATAGATACAATGGATTAGATCTGATGGACACAGTGCCTGAAAGAACTATGGATGGAGGTTCATAACACTGTACAGGAGGCAGGGATCAAAACCATACCCCAAAAGAAGAAATGCAAAAAAGGCAAAATGGTTGTCTGAGAAAGCCTTACAAATAGCTGAGAAAAGAAGAGACATGAAAGGCAAAGAAGAAAAGGAAAGGATATATCCATCTGAATGCAGAGTTCCAAAGAATAGCAAGGAGAGATAAGAAAGTCTTCCTCAGGGATCAATGCAAAGATATAGAGGAAAACAATATATTGGAAAGACTAGACATGTCTTCAAGAAAATTAGAGATACCAAGGGAACATTTCATACAAAGATGGGCACAATTAAGGACAGAATCGGTATGGACCTAATAGAAGCAGAAGATATTAAGAAGATGTGGCAAGAATACACAGAAACTATGCACAAAAGATCTTAATGACCCAGAAAACCATGATGTTGTGATGACTCACATAGAGCCAGACACTGGAGTGTGAAGTCAAGTGTGCCTTAGGAAACATCATTACGAACAAAGCTAGTGGAAGTGATGGAATTCCAGCTGAGCTATTTCAAATCCTAAAAGATGATGCTGTTAAAGTGCTGCACACAATAGGCCAGTAAATTTGGAAAACTCAGCAGTAGCCACAGGACTGGAAAAGGTCAGTTTTCATTCCATTCCCATAGAAAGGCAATGCCAAAGAAAGCTCAAACTACTGCAAAATTGCACTCATCTCACACGCTAGCAAAGTAATGCTCAAAATCCTCCAAGCTAGGCTTCAACAATACGTGAACTGAGAACTTCCAGATGTTGAAGCTGGATTTAGAAAAAGCAGAGGAATCAGAGATCAAATTGCTAATAACCACTGGATCAGAGAAAAAGCGATAGAATTCCAGAAAACATCTACTTTGCTTCATTGACTACACTAAAGCTTTAACTGTGTGGATTACAACAAACTATGGAAAATTCTGAAAGAAATGGAATACCAGACCACCTTACCTGCCTCCTGAGAAATCTGTATGCAGGTCAGGAAGCAACAGTTAGACCAGACATGGAACAACCAACTACTTCCAAACTGGGAAAGGAGTATGTCAAGGCTGTATATTGCCACCCTGCTTATTTAACTTATATTCAGAGTACATCATGCAAAATGTCAGACTGGATGAAGCACAAGCTGGAATCAAGATTGCTGGAAGAAGTATCAATAACCTCAGATATGCAGAAGACAATACCCTTACGGCAGAAAGCAAAGAGGAACTAAAGAGCCTCTTCATGAAAGTGAAAGACGAGGATGAAACAGCTGGCTTAAAACTCAGAATTCAAAAACTGAAGATCATGGCATCCAGTCCCATCACATCATGGAAAATAGACGGGGAAACAAAGAAAACAGTGAGAGACTTTATTTTGGGGGCTCCAAAACTACAGTAGATGATGAATGAAGCCTTGAAATTAAAAGATGCTTGCCTACTCCTTGGAAGAAAAGCTATGACCAACCTAGACAACATATTAAAAAGCAGAGACATTTACATTGCCAACAAAGGTCCATCTAATCAAAGCTATGGTTTTTCCAGTAGTCATGTATGGATGTGAGAGTTGAACTATAAAGAAAGCTGAGAATCGAAGAATTGATGCTTTTGAAATGTGGTGTTGGAGAAGACTCTTGAGTCCCTTGGAGTTCAAGGAGATCAAACCAGTGAATTCCAAAGGAAATCAGTCCTGAGTACTCATTGGAAGGCCTGATGTTGTAAATGAAATCTCCAATACTTTGGCTACCTGATGCAAAGAACTGACTCATTGGAAAAGACCCTGATGTTGGGACAGATTGAAGGCAGGAGGAGAAGGGGATGACAGAGGATGAGATGGTTGGATCACATCACTGACTGGATGGTCATGAGTTTGAGCAAACTCTAGGAGTTGGTGTGGACAGGGTAGCCTGGCATGCTACAGTCCATGGGGTCACAAAGAGTCAGACAGGACTGAGCAACTGAACTGAATTGAGAGATACTTAGTTAATCCTCATACGATAACCTTTAATAAATACGGGTAAGTAAATGATGCCACAATTCTGGGTGGAGAGGAGAGAGACTACAGCAGGAAATGGTAGTCACCTAGAAGAAAAGTATTAAGTCAGGATTTTATTAAGTCATTCATTAGACACATCAAGAGCCGAGTATGTGTCTGTGTCCCTGCCAGCCCCACGGGACACAAATGAAAACAAAGATGTAATTCCTATCTTCCCAGAACCTACTATAGAATTTGCATATTAAATCAACTCCAAAATACATATAAAACTGTAGACTGTAGTGAATACTATTACTTAACACAGGGTGTTATGAGAAATAAAAGCTTGCAAGCTGAAGATAGATACCTGCTTTATTTTTTCTGAAGTGATTTCTCCCTTCTGGTAATAGTAATCCTCTTTCTTTGGGGAACTATGTCTACCCCATTTAAACTTACATTTCTAGAAAGGTTTGCAAGACAACCCTTTCTCTGCCCACATGGTTGGAAACATGACACCATCTTGGTTAACTGGAGTCCTCCCTGTTTCCTGTTACAGCGATTGGTGCAGGAATACTTCCATGACTCAAGCCTAGCCAATCACAAGCCTCCTTATTGTTCATTTTTAGTGAAGAAGGGAAGTTCTCTTTCTTCTTGCCTTTTTGGTTGAGATGCAATAGAAATGTCAGCTCAAAGCTCTAGGTGTCTTACTCTCCTTCCTGTGAATTTAGAGAGAGGTGAGGATAGACAGAAACAGAGATCTATTTCTAGAGAGAGACAAAGACAAAAAAGAGACAGGGGGTAAACTCATGGCATTTGAGATCCTGGATTCAATTGTCCCTATAATCAAAGATAAACAAGAAATGGTCAGAAAAAGTGGGCTTCCACCTAAGATCTCACCATTGTTGTTGTTGTTTAGTTGCTCAGCTGTATCCAACTCTTTGTGATCCCATGGACTGTAGCCCTCTAGGCTCCTCTGTCTGTGGGATTTTCCAGGTGAGGATACTGGAATGGGTTGCCATTTCCTTCTCCAGGGGATCTTCCAAATCCAGGGATTGAACTTGTGTCTCCTGCATTGGCAGGAGGATTTTTTTACCTCTGAACCACCAGGGAAGTCCAAGATCTCTCCATAAGCATCCTCAAACACTCAAAAGAATAAAATGGGGTAGGTTTTTTTGAGATTGAGCTTACTTTGAAATCAGGAAAAGGATTAAGAGCTGCTGAGGGGGTTTGCCAACTGTATTGGGAACAAGGAGTGAGTGAGTGTGTGTGTGTGAGAATAGGTGTGTAGAAGGAGAAAAGTACATGGTTTAAGCCAGAAATCTAGGAGCCATTCTGTTTACCAATCCTTCCTTCATTTCCAACATTAAATTTATTACAAATCCCATGAATTTAAAATAATCGTTCTTAAAGTGTAGTCCCTTGGCCAGGAATATAAATATCACCTGGAAACTCATTAGAAATGTAAATTCTTAGGCTCTACTCTAGACCTCCTAAATCAGAACTTGACTTTAGGGTTCTGCAATCTATAAATCATGCTGGAGTTTGAGAACTTTTAAACAACTCTGGGATTTGTTAACCTTTCTCAATCTCTACTGCCTTCCACCTAGTTAAAGTGCCACCATTCCTAGCCAGGACTCTGTAGTAGACTCCTAGCTTATCTCCCCAGATATAAACACTCCCTCCAACACATTTTATTTTCCACAGAGAAAATTGTCTCAGTCACTTCCATTTTTTTTATTAAATACGTGATCCATTCTCTGTTACCCAGCGTATGTGAAGACCTGTTCCAAAATAATGCCCCCTCTGTTGAAGCCAGCCTGAAACTCTCCAACGTCTGGAATCCCCTCCTCCAAATATTGGCGCAAGTTTCTTAGGACAATTCCCTGGTGTCCAAAGGAATTCAATGGCCTGTTTCAGCTGCTGTTGGTTAGTTTAGCAGGGAGCAGACACACATTTATTCATTCCTTAAACAAATATCTATTTAGCAACCACTACATGACTCACATGGTGTTCAGTCCAGGGAGTCCAGAGGTAATTCAGATCTGGAGCTTGCCTACACAAGTTTCTAATATAATCAGAGGGTCAGTAAATCGGTCTAAGAGCTAAGTGGTAAGTGATGTGTGGATAAGTGTTCTCAGGGGACAAAACCACTTGTAGAATAATGGGGGTGCATCTCTATACAGAACAATGAGGAAAGGCCTCAGAAAGAAGGAACAGCTACGTCAACAGCCAAGAAACAAAACTAGAGAGGAAACCAGGCACAAATGCCCTGAGGCAGGGAAAATATGGCACTAATGACGAACCATTGAAAAGGTCTGTAGGACTGGTCAGAAGCAAATGGCGATGAGATGAGGCTGGAGAATACAGATGGGGCAGAGTGTGGGCCTTAAGTCAATAAGAGAAGTTTGGATTATATTCTAAAGGCAACAGACTGGCTAAATTAGACTAGCTGCTCTTCAAGAGAACAGACATGGAGAAGACGAGAAGGTTATGGATGGCCCTGTTGAAATCAGCGCTCTTGTTAAAGAAAACACTGTTTTATCTTATTGGGTCAGTACATCAATTCAAGTATATTAAGAATCAAGGAGGTTTTTGTAGGCTAACCTGGAGAAGTCACTATAATTTCTAGTTTCTATAATAAAGCACATTTTAAAATCTAAAAAAATTAAGGGGGGAAAACACTTCAGAAACACAAGCTATAAAGTTTGGGCTTATCCCAAACTTTAATCATATTTAAAATTGAATTGCTTGATATCAATACTTTTACCTCTGAAGTTAAAACTTAAACATTTCTTTAAGTGTTTTTTTAAACCTATGATCCTCCATCATCCAAATAATCAGTTACTGATGATTTTCAACTATACTTTTGGCTCAGGCATCCCAACTAATTGTTTTAATTTATATTTTATTTTAAGCTTTATTTAGGTCTTCCCTTATTCTCTTTCATTTATTTAAATGTGAATATGCTGAGCAGGCAGGTGGTTATATTTGTCAATCTTTCCCCGGTCTTCTAAAATAAATAAATGTGATGGAAAAATAAATTGTATAAATTAATTAAATCCAATATTTTCCTCCTACAAAATATCTTTTTCCAGATTTTCTGCCTACTTTTTGGCTACATTCTTTGCAGCCTAGAAAGGGTACAGAGAGGTGTAAACAATAGATACACTTCAGAACTCGTGTAATTAAGAGATCCCCAGGTTATTGTTCAGTACAAGGTCTCCTGCTTCACTGAAAGGGCTGAAAGAACCAGATGAGTTACCGAAGGATGTGCCCATACACAGGAAGCAGAGCTCCAGCTTCAATTCACTACAACTCACTGGCAAAGCGATCGTGGAGTGCCATCTTCTACAAAGAAGCACGCTTAATAGCCATTTTCTAACTTGCTTGCAGCTATTTCAGCTGTAGCGTTATTTCCAATTCAGGAAATGTTTTCCAATGCAAGAGGAAAAAAAAAAAAGATATTTTTAACAACTCTGCAAAAAGAAACCTTGCTTTTAAACTTTGTTCTGCTCTTGATGTCAAAGCAGATTGCCCAGCTAATTAGGGACTTTAAGTTCTCAGTTCAGAGCCCAAAGCTTTCTGAAACATTTGCCTTGACCTTGTTCACAACCAGCCCAAACTATGAAGATATTTCAGTTACCAGCTAGGATAATTCCCAGCCTAAGTTCTTTTCTCCTATCCGAATGGTCAGTCTCTCCTTAATATCATAGGTAATCAGTAATCCACAGAGGATAAGATTTGGGGATGTGAGAGGCATATGCAAGGGTTTGATTCATGGCTCTGTGTAACTTTAGGCAAGTTACTTAGCCTTTTCTGGGCTGGAATGCCAGATAAAACACAGCATGTCAAGTTAAATGTGAATTTCAAATAATCAATGAATATTTTTTAGTGTTAAGTAAATCCCATGGTATACTTGGCCACCTTCAATCTTGCATCCCTACTCCAGGCTTTTGTTTTCTTTAAATGTATAATGAATAATGGGGAGTCATGGAGATTAAAAAATTAAGCCAGTTGAAGCATTTATTATGGTGCCTGGAACATGGTGAGTTCCAATTCTTAACTGTTGTGATTTTCTCCAAGAAATAAAGGAATTCAATACAAGAATGTCTGGAGAGAGTTTCCTACATGCTTGGTAAAAGGGGATTTGTTAGGTGAGAGACACTCATGCTTTCAGCACATATTTTATTAGATACAACCATTTGTCAGGGGCTACATACTATTATTTAGTCTTATAATCCTGTGTGCTCCAGTAGCTGTTTTCAGTCCCACTTTGCAGAGAAAGAAAGTCAGCCTCTGAGAAGTAACTCCCTATTTAACATGGGTGGTAGCTGGTACAGAGGGGTTTGTTTTGCGTGATTTCAATACACAGGTCCTTGATCCGATTCTGACCATTGTCCCAAAGCAAAACAAAAATTTGGTAAAACTCAATAAAGACTCAAAAAAATTAACTTATAGAAAAAGATAATACAGAATCCTTTTTCTGGTGACTAGCAACATGATAAAGAAAACTATAAATAACTTAATAACATTTTTACACAAAGGCACAAAGCATCATCACCTTAATTTGTGACTTATTTCACAACGACCCCCTAAAGGTGGCATTTCCACTTACTCTCTTTTCAGAAATAAGGCAGAGAAATTCAGGAACTATATGCTTTCCCAGTGTGCAGTTATAAAAGCCAGGATTAAGACCCAGCTAGGTTTTGGATCTTGGGTTTCCTTGGGCTGCCATAACCAACTGCTGCAGACTAACAGGCTTTTTGTTGTTCAGTTGTTCAGTCATGTCTGATATTTATAACCCCATGGACTGCAGCATGCCAGGCTTCCCTGTGCTTCAGCATCTCCCAGAGCTTGCTCAGACTCATGTCCATTGAGTCAGCAATGCCATCCAATCATCTCATCCTCTGTCGTCCCTTCTGAACCCCGTGAACAGTATGAAAAGGCAAAAAGAGGCTTAAACAACAGAAAGTTATTTTCTCACAGTTCTGGAGGCTGCAAGTCCAAGATCAAGGTAATAGCCAGTTTGGTTTCTTCTAAAGTCTCTTTCCTTGGCTGGCAGATGGCTGCTATTTAGCTGTGTCTTCACATGAACTTTTCCCTGTGTGTGTCTTTATCTTCTTATAAGGACACTGGTCATATCTGATCAAGGACCAACATCATTTAACCTTTATCAATTCTTTAAAGATCCTGTCTCTAAACAGTCAAATTTGGGGTCAGGACTTCAACATAGGAATTTGGGAAGAACACATTTCCATCTGTTAACACCAGGCTCTCGCATCTCTGGCCCAGTCAGTACTGTTAGCCATGCCACTCTTCCAGGATTATTTTAAATGACAATTCTGTTGTTGCACCTTGCATTTTTATGATGAAAGAAAATGTAAAGCATTATAACTGAATATTCATGAAGGTCACTAAGAACTCTTTAAATACAAGAATTCTTCAAATGCAATATCATAAACATACACACTTGGGGTTTGATCTACTGTAATATTTTAACAGGACCTAGGAATAACAATAAGAGAATAGGTTTGATCCCAGAGGATGGAATAGCTAACCTCACATGTAAAGAAGTATCAGGAATCTAAAATCCATACTGTACGTGTATGAAGAAAAGACACTGATGAGGTACGTACTATCTAAACTAATTCCTGAAAATTTGAAACTTTCTAGAGTGTAGAAGTGTGGGTAGCACTCTATGGGTCAAAGTAACCTCCACATGTACCTGCAAATGCCAGGTTAGACTAGCAGCCCCTTATGGTGAATGAGTCAGTGGGTGATTCAAAGGACTACTGCTTACTCCTGGAATCAGGTGGATCCTGTGCCACTTTCTAATTTGTTTGCATTTAGCAACAGTGAAGACCGAGTGAGGAAAGCTATTATGGTAGCAGCTGGGGGAGAAATCTGGAGGAAAGATGTAAAAAAAATCTTTCAACACTTAGTGAATGTAGGTAGAGAGCAGTTAATATGGACACCACTATAAATGATTTGGGCTTCAATATTGGTTTTTAAAAACACAGTCTGCACAGTGGTATTTTTATAGTCAGTGTCAAGCACAGTCATTTTTAGTTACAGCTTGCCTAGCAGTTCAAGATAAATCAAAGTGAACTGTTCTGAAGAAAAAAAAAAAGTAGCACAGATTTGCTAATACTATAATCATTGCTTTGGCCAAAGGCTACTTTGCACTGTGTCTACATAACACTTATTCAACAAATATTTATTAAGTGTTGATTATTTGCCAAATAATGCTGTAGGTGCTGGGAGTGTATCAATGAATAAAACACAGTCCCAGCTTGCAGCGTCTCCTGCGGGAAGAAGCAATGGCAATACAGGGCGCTAAATGCTACATGACATCAGAACAGCGTTGCTCAGGAGAACGTGGCAACATCTACTCTATCCTGGCTGAGGGAAATCGGGATAAACTTCCTGGAAGAGGTGATATCTAAACTCAAATCAAGGACCGGGGAAAAGTGAGACAGGGAGTTGACAAGAGGAGCCCTCCGAGACAAGGGCTAAATACGTTAGTGTACTGAAGGTCAGAGGAAGCACAGTACGGGAAGCCATTCATCACGTCCAGAAAAAAGAGTGGGAAGCAGGGGGTGTTCCATGATAAAGCTGGGAAAGTTCTCAAGAGGATGCGCACACATTGAAGAGGAGTTTGGATTGTCCTCCAAATCATGCTGGGGGTATCATGCAAAAATGGGTCTGGTGGGAAAATCAGATAGGGGCTGACAAAGATTGTGGTAGCCTGAACAAAAACATAAAGTGGACCAATTTGACAAGAGACAAAACGGACAGAATTCGTGACTGGCTGAATGTTGAAAGTGAGAGAAAGAAAGAACTAAGTATGTTCCCAGATTTCCAGACTAGGCACCTTGTAAATCATGTTGTTACTAACAGCTAAGACTAGGGAACAGGGTTGGAGAAAAAATAGTCAGTGATCCATGTGGAAAGTCTTTCATTTTTATTTGTTTAAACAGTCTAGGGGCTTCCCTAGTGGCTCAGTGGTAAAGAAGCCACCTGTCAATGCAGGAGACACGGGTTTGATCCCTGATCCGGGAGGATCCCACATGCTGTGGAGCAAGTAAGCATCACACCTATTAAGCCTGGGCTCTAGAGTCTGGAAGCCGCAATTACTGAGCTGGCATGCCACAACTACTGAAGCCCATGCCCTAAAGCCTGTGCTCCACAGCAGCAGAAACCACCACACTGAGAAGTCTGCTTCCTGCAACTAGGGAAAAGCCCACACAGCAATGAAGACCCAGCACAGTCAAACATAAAATAAAATAAAATAAGTCTTTATTGAACCCTTCTTCTGCTCGGCAGTGTGGTAAACACTGGATATAGTGTGAGCAATATAGATAAATTCCTGAAATTCACATTCTATTGATTTTCATAGCTAGGTAGAAAAATCTAAGAGATGAGTGGCTCATTCAGAGGTCTGGTTGTTATCACTACATGAGTGATAGAAGACTCCATCAGAAAAGATAGATAATCTATAGAAAGTATTGAGCAAAAGAAGAAAACAGGTCAAAAATTTTTAAGGGAAACCATATATGGCAGACAGATGATAAGAAGCCTTCAGTGAAAAAGAAGTGGCCAGGGATATAGAAGGAAGATGAGAAAAGAATATTGGCTGCATGACAGCCTAGTCATTACTCAGTTGCTTGGATATCTGTAGAGAGTCAATCCAGGCTCCTACGGTGCAAAAGCATAGCGTTTCTCTCTGAATTATCAGGTGCCTATCCACTTTGAATTGAGCCTCAAAAAGAAATCTACATTTAACATTGGGTGGCATGAACAGAGATATATAAAAACAGTCCCTTGAAGGAGGCCTTTGCGTAGTCTAGAAAGATGAATAACCTTTTATGCAGAAGAAAACCAAACTCTAGTCCCACATATGATTATATAAGTGATTGCAGAAAGAAGTCCACAAACTGATCATTTCTCTAATATTATATTTTAGGTTTTTCTCATTTCTGCCACATTTTTGAATAAAACTTCTTCTAGCCTATTCTAATAATGATGACAGTGACAATGACCACATTTTATTAAGTTCTATGTGCCAGAGAGTATGCATTTACTTAATTCAATCACCACAACAATCTTTTGAGGTTACAGGTTAGGAAGCTGAGGTTTGAGGAAACTGAGTAACTTGCCCAAGGTCACATGACAATTTTATTTGTGGAGGTGGGATCTGAACCAAGATATGCCTGATTCCAAGCAGATTTGTTCTATGATAACATCTCCATGATTATGTAAACAGGCTTGGGGTTTGCCTTTCAACAGGGAAGATTTATATTATGTTCAGAATCAATTTTAATCTTGTTATGAAACCAAGGAATGTATTGTTACATTTCATTCATTAAAATTACATAATGCCCTCATCTCGATAAACAGATAACCCACATAAAAGTGAAAACAACTTCACACAGTATTTTTCTCCTATGAATTTTTTAAAGAGCTAATTTATTCATGAGCCAAAATGAATAAAAGTTCCTCCTCACCAGTAAGGCTGTGTTGTTAACATGGATTGCTTTTGCCTGACAGAGCTAAATAGTATCCACTGGGATTATGTTTTCTTTCATACCTAAGTGCCAATCACAGAGGAAAATATACATCTGTTTACAAAACGGTCTTTGGTCACTGGGTGTCATTTCTTTCTTCACTTCCCTTAAAGCATTTACATTTCTCCCCCAGAATCTTAATTATCCTAACCCCACCCTGTGGAGCAAAGAACCCTATAAAACTTCCTCCTAGAAAGTATTAGCTTTTGGCATTTCTTATGGGTTGAATTGCATCCCCCAAAATAAAACATGCTGATGTCCTAACCTCCAGAACCTCAAAATATGACCTTATTTGGAAATGTGGTTGATGTAGATGTAACTAGTTAAGTTAAAATTAGGTCATATTGGAGTAGGGTGGTCTCCTAATATAAGATGCCTGGTGTCTTTGTAAGAAGACAGTCATGTGAAGACATGAGAAGAATACCATATGAGGAGACGTGTGGAATAAAGAAGCTTCAAGCCAAGGAATACCAAGGTTGCTAGCCAAACAACAGAAGCTAAGAGAAAGGCACGGAACAGATTCTTTCTGGATGCTTCAGAGGGAGCGTGGTCCTGCTGACACCTTGATTATGGATTTTTACCTCTCAGAATTGGGAGATAACACATTTCTGTAGTTTTAACCCACCCAATTTGGGATACTTTGTTATGACTGCTCTAGGAAACTAAAACAACTTTCTTTTTTTTACTGTTAACCATCACAGTCAACTTTGCAGTGTGGAATACTTCTGTTTATTTTTTTTAATTTTTATTGGAAGCTAATTATTTTACAATATTATATTGGTTGGTTTTGCCATACATTGACATGAATCCGCCCCAGGTGTACATGAGTTCCCCCTCCCGAACCCCCCTCCCACCTCCCTCCTCCCCTTCTCCTCCCCCTGGGTCATCCCCGCATACCAGCCCCGAGCATCCTGTAAGATGCATCAACCCTGAACTGGTGATTCGTTTCACACATGATAACATACATGTTTCAATGCCATTCTCCCAAGCCATCCCCTCCTCACCCTCTCCCACAGAGTCCCAAAGACTGTTCTATACACCTGTGTCTCTTTTGCTGTCTCGTATACAGGGTTATCATTTGCATCTTTCTAAATTCCATATATATGCGTTAGTATACTGTATTGGTGCTTTTCTGTCTGGCTTACTTCACTGTGTATAATAGGCTCTAGTTTCATCCACCTCATTAGAACTGGTTCAAATGCATTCTTTTTAATGGCTGAGTAATACTCCATTGTGTATATGTACCAAAGCTTTCTTATCCATTCGTCTGCCGATGGACATCTAGGTTGCTTCCATGTCCTGGCTATTATAAACAGCACTGCAATGAACATTGGAGTACATGTGTCTCTTTCAATTCTGGTTTCCTCGGTGTGTATGCCCAGGAGTGCGATTGCTGGATCATATGGCAGTTCTATTTCCAGTTTTTTGAGGAATCTCCACACTCTTCTCCATAGTGGCTGTACTAGTTTGCATTCCCACCAACAGTGTAAGTGGGTTCCCTTCTCTCCACACCCTCTCCAGCTTTTAATGCATGTAGACTTTTGGATAGCAGCCATTCTGACTGGTGTGAAATGGTATCTCATTGTGGTTTTGATTTGCATCTCTCTGATTATGAGGGATGTTGAGCATTTTTTCATGTGTTTGTTAGCCATCTTTATGTCTTCTTTGGAGAAATGTCTGTTTAGTTCTTTGGCCCATTTTTTGATTGGGTCATTTATTTTTCTGGAATTGAGATGCAGGAGCTGCTTGTATACTTTGGAGATTAATCCTTTATCCGTTGCTTCATTTGCTATTATTTTCTCCCATTCTGAAGGCTTTCTTTTCACCTTGCTTAGAGTTTCCTTTGCTGTGCAGAAGCTTTTGATTTTAATTAGGTCCCATTTATTTATTTTTGCTTTTATTTCCAATATTTTGGGAGGTGGGTCTTGGAGGATCCTGCTGTGATTTATGTCAGAGAGTGTTTTGCCTATGTTCTCCTCTAGGAGTTTTATAGTTTCTGGTCTTACATTTAGCTCTCTAATCCATTTTGAGTTTATTTTGGTGTATGGTGTTAGGAAGTGTTCTAGTTTCATTCTTTTACAAGTGGCTGACCAGTTTTCCCAGCACCACTTGTTAAAGAGACTGTCTTTTCTCCATTTTATATTCTTGCCTCCTTTGTCAAAGATAAGGTGTCCATAGGTGCGTGGATTTATCTCTGGGCTTTCTATTTTGTTCCATTGATCTATATTTCTGTCTTTATGCCAGTACCATACTGTCTTGATGACTGTGGCTTTGTAGTAGAGCCTGAAGTCCGGCAGGTTGATTCCCCCAGTTCCATTTTTCTTCCTCAAGATTGCTTTGGCTATTCGAGGTTTTTTGTATTTCCATACAAATTGTGAGATTATTTGTTCTAGTTCTGTGAAAAATATCGTTGGTAGCTTGATAGGGATTGCATTGAATGTATAAATTACTTTGGGTAGTATACTCATTTTTACAATATTTAACTTCCAATCCACGAACACGGTATATTTCTCCATCTATTAGTGTCCTCTTTGATAACTTTCACTAATGTTTTATAGCTTTCTATGTACAAGTCTTTTGTTTCCTTAGGTAGATATATTCCTAAGTATTTAATTCTTTTCGTTGCAACAGTGAATGGAATAGTTTCCTTAATTTCTCTTTCTATTGTCTCATTATTAGTGTATAGGAATGCAAGGGATTTCTGTGTGTTGATTTTATATCCTGCAACTTTACTGTATTCATTGATTATTTCTAGTAGTTTTCTGGTAGAGTCTTTAGGGTTTTATGTGTAGAGGATCATGTCATCAGCAAAAAGTGAAAGTTTTACTTCTTCTTTTCCAATTTGTATTACTTTTATGTCTTTTTCTGCTCTGATTGCTGTGGCCAAAACTTCCAGAACTATGTCGAATAGTAGTGGTGAGAGTGGGCACCCTTGTCTTGTTCCAGACTTTAGGGGAAATGCTTTCTGTTCTTCACCATTGAGGATAATGTTTGCTGTGGGTTTGTCATATATAGCTTTTATTATGTTGAGATATGTCCCTTCTATTCCCACTTTCTCGAGGGTTTTTATCATAAATGGATGTTGAATTTTGTCAAAGGCTTTCTCTGCATCTATTGAGATAATCATATGATTTTTATTTTTCAGTTTGTTAATGTGGTGTATTACGTTGATTGATTTACGGATATTGAAGAATCCTTGCATTCCTGGGATAAAGCCTACTTGGTCATGATGTATGATCTTCTTAATGTGTTGTTGGATTCTGATTGCTAGAATTTTGTTAAGGATTTTTGCATCTATGTTCATCAGTGATATTGGCCTGTAGTTTTCTTTATTTTGTGGGATCTTTACCAGGTTTTGGGATTAGGGTGATGGTGGTCTCAGAGAATGAGTTTGGAAGTTTCCCTTCCTCAGCTATTTTCTGGAAGAGTTTGAGTAGAATAGGTGTTAGCTCTTCTCTAAATTTTTGGTAGAATTCAGCTGTAAAGCCGTTTGGACCTGGGCTTTTGTTTGCTGGAAGATTTCTAATTACAGCCTCTAGTTCCGTGCTTGTGATGGGTCTATTCATATTTTCTATTTCTTCCTGGTTCAGTTTTGGAAAGTTGTACTTTTCTAGGAATTTGTCCATTTCTTCCAGGTTATTCATTTTATTGCCATATAATTGCTGATAGTATTCTCTAATAATCCTTTGTATTTCTGTGTTGTCGGTTGTGATCTCTCCATTTTCATTTCTAATTTTATTGATTTGGTTCTTCTCCCTTTGTTTCTTGATGAGTCTGGCTAGTGGTTTGTCAATTTTATTTACCCTCTCAAAGAACCAGCTTTTGGCTTTGTTGATTTTTGCTATGGTCTCTTTTGTTTCTTTTGCAATTATCTCTGCCCTAATTTTTATGATTTCTTTCCTTGTACTGACCCTGGGGTTCTTCATTTCTTCCTGTTCTAGTTTCTTTAGATGTAGAGTTAGGTTATTTAGTTGACTTTTTTCTTGTTTCTTGAGGTGTGCCTGTATTGCTATGAACTTCCCCCTTAGCACTGCTTTTACAGTGTCCCAGAGGTTTTGGGTTGTTGTGTTTTCATTTTCATTCAGTTCTATGCATATTTTGATTTCTTTTTTGATTTTTTCTATGATTTATTCATTATTCAGCAGCGTGTTGTTCAGCCTCCATATGTTGGCATTTTTAATAGTTTTTCTCCCGTAATTGAGATCTAATCTTACTGCATTGTGGTCAGAAATGATGCTTGGAATGATTTCAATCTTTTTAAATTTACCAAGGCTAGATTTATGGCCCACGATGTGATCTATCCTGGAAAAGGTTCCGTGTGTGCTTGAGAAAAAGGTGAAATTCATTGTTTTGGGGTGAAATGTCCTATAGATATCTATTAAGTCTAACTGGTCTATTGTATCATTTAAAGTTTGTGTTTCCTTGTTAATTTTATGTTTAGTTGCTCTATCCATAGATGTAAGTGGGGTATTAAAATCTCCCACTATTATTGCATTGTTGTTAATTTCCCCTTTCATACTTGTTAGTAATTGTCTTACATATTGCGGTGCTCCTATGTTGGGTGCATAAATATTTATAATTGTTATATCTTCTTCTTGGATTGATCCTTTGATCATTATGTAGTTTCCTTCTTTGTCTCTTTTCACAGCCTTTGTTTTAAAGTCTACCTTATCTGATATGAGTATTGCTACTCCTGCTTTCTTTGGTCTCTATTTGCATGGAATATCTTTTTCCAGCCCTTCACTTTCAGTCTGTATGCTTTTGGAAGTATTAAAATTAATAGAGTCATACAAAGTGCTAAGGGGTGGAAGGGGCATTTCAGGTAATGTGGTCCAATCTCCTATCCCCGAAGTGTTCCTTTTTAGAAGCATTCTTGACAGATGACTGTATGGTCTCTGCTTAAATTACTGATACCCAATATGCCAGGATAGGCATGCTAGGAAACACAGGAGATATAAACCATTTCATGTTCTCATAAAATTTAAAATTCATATTGGATTAAATATTTGTAAGTAAATGGTTATTAGAAAATTCAAATAGGAATAGGATTTTGGGGGTGCATGTTTCAAAAAATAACAAATTTGACACATTAGCTTAAGCATAAAAGAAATTAGCTTACACAATAGATTAGTCTATGGACGGGTCCAGTTTTGGAAGGAACTTGATCTGTTCAGTTCAGTTCAGTTCTGTCACTTAGTCATGTCTGACTCTTTGCGACCCCATGTCCTTCCCTGTCCTTCACCAACTTCTGAAGCTTGCTCAAACTCATGTCCATCGATTCAGTGATGCCATCCAACCATCTCATCCTTTGTCATTCCCTTTTCCTCCTGCCCCCAATCCCTCCCAGCATCAGGGTCTTTTCAAATGAGTCAGCTTTTCACATGAGGTGGCCAAAGTATTGGAGTTTCAACTTCAGCATTAATCCTTCCAACGAACACCCAGGACTGATTTCCTTTAGGATGGACTGATTGGATCTCCTTGCAGTCCAAGGGCCTCTCAAGAGTCTTCTCCAACACCACACAAAAGCATCAATTCTTCAGCGCTCAGCTTTCTTTACAGTCCAACTCTCACACCCATACATGACACTGGAAAAACCATAGCCTTGACTAGAGGGACTTTTGATGGCAAAGTAATGTCTCTGCTTTTTAATATGCTGTCTAGGTTGGTCATAGTTTCTTCCAATAAGCAAGTGTCTTTTAATTTCATGGCTGCAGTCATCATCTGCAGTGATTTTGAAGCCCAAGAAAAGAAAGTCTCCCACTGTTTCCATTGTTTCTCCATCTGTTTGCCATAGATTGATGGGACTGGATGCCATGATCTTAGTTTTTTGAATGTTGAGTTTTAAACCAGCTTTTTCACTCTTCTCTTTCACTTTCAACAAGAGACTCCTTCGTTCCTCTTCACTTTCTGCCATAAGGGTGGTGTCATCTGCATGTGTAAGGTTATTGATATCTCTCCCGGCAATTTTGATTCCAGTTTGTGCTTTATCAAGCAGCTTGCTAAAGACTCTGAATATATCATTGAAATAAATCTCTCCTGTCTCCTTACTTGAGTTTAGCTCTCACCACCGACTTTATCCCCTTATGGTGGAAAACAGATAAAACCATGTCAGGCATTTTCATGGCAAACAAGTGAGAAAGGAGAAACCTGGGTGCTCTTGCCAGTGTAAGGGGAATGGTATTATTGGGGAGGCAGGCAACCAATATCTACTAGACAACAATTCTACCACGTCATATAGGTACATTTACATAAGAAGCCAATATCTGTTACTTCCATGCTACTTGAGAAAGTTTCATAAGAATTTTTATTTTTCATCCTAGGTCTGAAATGTTTGAAAATGTAGAAAAAAAGATATGCAACTATAAAAAATAATACAGTATCCTAAATCAATACAAAGAAGCTAAATGGGGCTGCAGTTTTAGGGGGTGGTTAGCACGTGCTAGCAGGAAGCAAGGATGGACAGAGATGTAGGCTGGGTTGTAAGGAGCCAGGAATGCTACTGGAAGCTGCCTTTACAGTGAGAGTCCTCAAGAACTGGACTAGAAGTGGCTAAGATTTGCTCTGGAAGAGTGATTTAGGGCCTAGCTTAAGAAGGAGAAGGACTGAAGATCACAAGAATCACCTGGAAGAAAATATGAAGACCTGAATTAGCACTAAGAAAGTGCAAATGGAGAACACAGCCCCAATTTGGTAGTCATTTGTATTTGGTGGCACCCAAGGGAGGAGAATGGGGAGAAAGTACCTCTGAAATTTCTTGAGTAATCTTTGCAAGAGGATAGTGCCTTTAACCAAGGCAGGAGCTGATTTAAGGAACAAGAGAACAGTGATGAAGAGATAATGAGTTCCGTTTTGGATGTATTGATTTTATGGAATTTAAATATACTCATGTAAAGATAAAAAAAATGGCAGTTAGATTGTTTGATATTCCTAAGAGATTAAACTGTTGGAGTTCCTTCATGGGCCAGCACTGAGTTTGCAGTAAGAGCAATCCAAAAGGCAAACTTTGTATGAAATCTTAATTCCTCCTTTACCACAAACCATAAAAATCCTTGGCTGAATTCATTTCACTGAAAATTTTCCCCAACTCTGTATGTGTTCTACTTTTTTGTCTTTTGTGTCAATCTTTGTTTTTAGGCCCCCAAGCTCCTTGGGGTAAGGACTTTGTCATTAATTTAGCACAGCTGAATATATTACATGGTGCTATGTGTATTTATAGAAGTTTGCTAAGTAATGATGATTCAGATTTGGTAATCAGCACTTGCGATGATCATACGGTTATGCAGATCAACACTTACTATGCAGAAATCATTTCCTATAGGGGCAGATGTGCTGGTCTCTCCCTTAGTAAATTTTGAGATCAGTAAATTTCTTGCAGTGTGTAAGTCAATTTAGTTTTATGCCTTTGATTGTCTTCTTGTCACCTAAGGGAACCAAGAGTGCAGTACCTTTCCATGAGGCTAAGCTTCCTGAAAGTAAGTAATGTTGACTGCTTTAACAGCAACTAATTCTAATCATTTAAATCATATAAAATGCCCATTATTGATCTGACAATACAGTGATTTGACTTCTTCAAGTCAAAAATCAGTGGTTAAAACTTTAAAATATTTAGAATATAGTCATACAAATGTGGCTCCTATATTAAGGCAGACTGATAGTCCACTGGAAATTACAAATAAGAGTTTTCATTACACTTTTTGGAAGATGGCAAATGCTTCCAGATTTCAGATTTAAGATCTCTTTTAAAAAAAGAAAGAGAAGGTGTGTTTCATAATCTCTTTGATTTCTTATAAAATTCCAAAAACATCTGAACTGTTATATTGAAAATATCGGTCAGGATTCTGTATTAATTTACTAATCCTGTATTAGTGATTATATCAACCCAAGATAGGTGGACACTAATCCAAGTTAGTAAGAAAAGGGAAAAGGGAGAAAGTAGTAAAGAAAAAAAGAAAGTGCAAAAGGGAGAGAGAAAGATGTTTGGAGAACTGAAGTTTTATTTCCACAATATCAGAACTCAACTGTGACAAAGTAAAGTATTTTAGAAGGAAGCCTCCTGTTTATTGAAAGGTAGTTTTCATGCTTTATTCCTTCAATGTACCATGAAGTGAAATGTTGCTATAATTTCCTACCTGGCCTCTCAGAAGTCCTTAGCCATTCCTCCTTATTTATCATAACCATTAGCATCAGCTGATTGAAATCTTAGTGATAACTGATTTGAAATTGATAGACAGCTTGAACCCTATTTTTAATATCTAGCAATTAAGTGACATTATATCACTCATCCCCAAAAACAACCTCAATAGCAACACGAATATGTTCAAGTACCCAATTATACTCTGGGGTGAACATAAAAATAAACATCACAACAACAGAAAGTTTTAACAGAAATGATGACAGTTCCACTGTAATAGCGGTTTCACCAGACAGCACTAAATCTGTGTTTTTGTGATCTTCCTCCTCCCTCCCCACCTTGGGAAGTGGGGAGAAAGAAGGCAGTAAACAAATGCTCTCTGCGTACATGTTTGTATGTATTTAAATCTCTCTTTTTTAACCTTTATCTTTAGAATCAACTAAACACTGTAAAACATCTTTTTAATACTAGAGTGGTTTTCTTCTTCCCTTTGCTGTTACAAATATTGTTCTGTAAAGTTCATGTGAAGGAGCAGCTTGCTACTTATGTGTTTTTGGAGAACTTAGTAGGAAACTGTAAGTCTACCCATTCCTGATAAGGATAAGTGACTAAAAAGCAATGTGAAAATACAGAATACCTGTTCCCATGTGCCAGTGTTATAAAGACTCTAAGTCATCAATAGAGATACTCAGAAAATGAAGTTTGCTGGCATCCAATGTGTTTCTTCTCAACTCCCACTCCCCAAACAGATCAGATGGAAAGTTATGAAAAAGGGACATAATCAAGATCAAAAGACAAAACCCGACTCCATGTAGGTGATCTCACAGTAGCATTAAATAGCAGAATTAGATCACACAACACCAGAAAACTAGAGTGTGATGCTGAAGCAAAGGGAAAGAAATTGGCAACTTTCTGATTGCCTGCCCTATCCCTGAGTGTTCTGTTCTATTTGCCAGACTGTTTCTACAGGATGGGTGAAGGAGGAATAGGACACATTTCTCATGCGGGTGCACTTTCCTGAAGGGAAATGTGGGTAATGTCCTTTGTGCTGGAGCAGATTTAAGTGTGTGAATGCATCAAATGCTTTTTTAATTTCATAACCATGATAGTAAATAACAGGTAAGTCTGAATCCATTCTTTCTAGTGGCTAGAAGGTGGTCATACAAGCTGGATGGGAAAGAAGACCTTACAGTACTTCAGAAGCGAACATTCTGAAATAATGAGGAAGCAGCAACTATTTATTCAAGCTCACAGATGAACAGCTTTTTGGAATTGTTCAAAAGCTTCATAATGATAGTTGTAAATTTATACAAATCAGGGTCATTCATAACCTGCATTATTTAAAAAGATGTGATCTATAATCTCTAATAGGTTTACTTCAGAGCAAACACCCCAAAGCAATATTATATGAAAAATGCACCTATTTTCTCAGATTCTCAGAAACGTAAAAATGCAATGTCATCTGTAGCAGTCGACCTTCTGGAAATTAGAAGATCTTGGGTTTTGTGCATTTATCATTTGCTCGTTATCATAGAGAAACGTAAAAATAAGTGGAACTGTTCTAATTTAAAAACATCTTTGTATTTATATTGATACCCGCTCAACTTCCATTCTTGGTTTACAAATTGTTGGGTTAAATGTCCTTGAATTCTTAAACACAAGAAAACCAGATCTGGTTGTTTATTACCAATGCTGTTCCCTCCCTCAGTCTTGTTCATTACAGATTTTACTAAAAAAAACCCCTCCTCTTTTTCACCTTTGAAATTAAATACCTAACCAATACATAGAAAATCATCTCTGCTTATATAATCTCTGCTTATAATTCTATGCTTCATTTATTAATTATTGATTACTATCCCCCACACACAGGAATAATAAAGACTGAAGCAAACTGTCTTAATCCCTTTAGATTCTACCTCAAAAGGGATCAGCTAACCCAAGCCCCTCAGGGACAGTCACTATTCATCAATGCAGGTTCAGGATTGCTAGATGTCTTGATTTTCAGAGGAGTCATATCTTTTTATTTTGATTAACCCTATGGTTTTTCCAGTAGTCATGTATGGATGTGAGAGTTGGACTGTGAAGAAAGCTGAGCACCAAAGAATTGATGCTTTTGAACTGTGGTGTTGGAGAAGACTCTTGAGAGCCCCTTGGACTGCAAGGAGATCCAACCAGTCCATTCTAAAGGAGATCAATCCTGGGTGTTCATTGGAAGGACTGATGCTAAAGCTGAAGCTCCAATATTTTGGCCACCTCATGCGATGAGTTGACTCACTGGAAAAGACTGATGCTGGGAGGGATTGGGGGCAGGAGGAGAAGGGGACGACAGAGAATGAGATGGCTGGATGGCATTACCAACTCTGTGGACATGAGTTTGAGTGAACTCCCGGAGTTGGTGATGGACAGGGAGGCCTGGCGTGCTGTGATTCATGGGGTCGCAAAGAGTCGGACATGACTGAGCAGCTGAACTGAACTGAACTGAAGAGTATTTAAGCAAAATACATACCTGGTATTAATTCCATTTCTATATACAGGTCATCAGCAAACAACAACTTGTCAAGCTTATAAACTTAGATTCAATGCTCACATCAGAATGCCATGTTATGGATAGCGGATTTTCTTTATCTGTTGAAAAATGCATCCCCTTTCACTCTTGACCTACCCATTCCTGCTGCATACCTTCTTCCCTTCCTATCACTTTCTATTCCTTCCCTTCTACCCTCTTCAGTTTATCAACGCATCACTCAATCTTTCTCCTTTTGCTTTCTTCTTTCAATGCATATAAATCATAACTCTATTCAAAAATGTCTTCTTAGATGCCCTTCTCTCACATTATAAAAATTAATTATTCCCTCTTTTCTATGTATCTTCAATTTTTTCCTAACCAAGATGACCTATTTAAAAATAAATATATATATATATATTCCTCTACACTGTAAGATATACTGTAAGAATTTTCCTCTCACCTTTGCTTTTCCTTTGAACTTTGATTCTCTCATCATCAAATTTCTTGAAAACATAGTCCATGTTCACTGCTTTTATCTCTACATTATTCACACACTTATTTTTAAATGAAACAAATCCAGCCTTTGAAAATACTCTCCCTAAGATTTGTCTCTCTCCTTTCTCTGAGATCTGTTCTGCATATGATACCTTAGCCTTCCCAAGTTTCCTTGAATCAGTTTCCCGTCTTCAGTTTCTGTGGCAGCCCATTACCCTCTTGTGTGCTTAGTCACTCAGTCGTGTCTGACTCTTTGAGACCCCATGGACTGCAGCCCACCAGGCTCCTCTGTCCATGGAGATTCTCCAGGCAAGATACGTGCCCTTTTCCAGGGGATCTTCCCAACACAGGGATCGAACCCCAGGTCTCCCACATTGTAGGCAGATTCTTTACCATCTGACCCACCAGGGAAGCCCAAGAAAACTGGAGGAGGCAGCCTATCCCTTCTCCAGGGGATCTTCCTGACCTAGGAATTGAACTGGGATTTCATGCATTACAGGTGGATTCTTTACAAGCTGAGCTACCAGTGACGACTCCTACATATATTTAAATTTAATTTGCAAAATGTTTTGTGCACTTTTTATGACATTTAGTGTTTTCAATCATAAAACTAAAACATGTTCATTAAAAGTTGAAAAATTCATGGAATCTTTTCAACAAATGGTGCTGAGACAACTGAACATCCACATACAAGAGAGTAAAGGTGAACAACTACATCACACCATATACAAAAATTAAGTCATAATTTAAAAGTAAGAGCTAAAACTATAAAGCTTTTAGAAAAAAAGCATAGGTATAAATCTTCATGATCTTGTATTAAATGATAGCGTCCTGGATATGACACCAAAAGCATGTGACAAAAGAAAAAATAGAAAAATTGAGTTCATCAAAATTAAAAAAACATTTGTGTTTCCAAGGATGTCACCAAAAAGGGAGGAAAAAAACCCACAGAATCTGAGAAAATATTTTTTTTGAACTTTTCATTTTGTATTAGGGTATAGCCAATTAACAATGTTGTTATACTTTCAGGTGAATAGTGAAGGGGTTCAGCCATACATATATATGTAAAAATATTTTTAAATAATATATCTGATAAAGGACTTGTATCTATAACATAATATATAAAGGGTTCTTAAAATTCAACAATAAAAGACAAATAACTCATTTAAATGAGCAATGAATTTGAAGAGACATATTTCCAAAGAAGATATTCAGTTACATAGTATATAAATTTTAGCTATTAGAGAAATACAAAAACTGCTTTCTGAGTGTATCTGCTCAATCCTCAAGTCCTTGGGATGTGGGGCTCCTGGGCCCCCACCACCATCATGCTGACTCAGCCTCTTGCACACGGTAACTTCTCCTCCATCTCAGCACTCCCCCCATTGCTCCTTCCACCCATCTTCCTCCACGTGTCAACAGGAGTACTCCCCCTTGAACCTTCCATGGTTCCCCAGTGCCCTCAGGATAAACCTTGAGCACAGGCCTACAGGGGCCAGCCTCTCTCACACCCTGTCCCCTCCCCTGCACCCCAGACCAAACCCCAGCTTGACCCTGAATTCTTCCATCCCTGCTGGCTCCCATAGACACATATCTTTTTCAAAACATTCCCCTTCAACCTTGTGAGTTAAATGGCATTGTACCCATTTAACAGAGGACAACACTGATGCTCCAGAGAGGCCACATAAGGATTGTTGAAGTAGAAAAAGAGAGGAAAAAGACATTTTAGTAAAGATGTGAAGAACTTGGAATCTTCATACATTGCTGGTGAGATTATAAAGTGGTGTAACAACTTTGAAAAACAGTGTGGTAGTTGTAAAATCTTAAATATAGAATTATCATGTGATCAAGCAATTCCACTTCTAGCTATATATCCAAGAGAAATACAAATACACATTTACACAAAAGCTCATATACAAATGTTCATAGGAACATTACCCTTAATCTGAAAAGTAGAAACCATTCAATTGATGAATAGATTAAAAAATGTGATATATCCATACAATGGACTATTATTATCATCAATAAAAAGGAATGAAGTATTAATAGAGACTGTGTCATGAAAGACTTTTGCAAATGCTATATTAAGTTAAAGAAACTAATCACAAAAGACCATTCTTTTACATGAATCCATTTACATAAAATATCCAAAAGAGGTAAATTCATTATTTTCCACCATTTTTCCTCCAATAGGATTGGAGATTAGAAGTTTCCAGGTGATAGGAAGAGTTAGGAATTGATGTTGCTGCTAATGTGATTTGTTTTGGAGTGCTAAAGATGTTCTAAAATTAGATAACAGTGCTCAACATTCAGAAAACAAAGATCATGGCATCTGGTCCCATCACTTCATGGGAAATAGATGGGGAAACAGTGGAAACAGTGTCAGACTTTATTTTTTTGGGCTCCAAAATCATTGCGGATGCTGATTGCAGCCAGGAAATTAAAAGACACTTACTCCTTGGAAGGAAAGTTATGACCAACCTTGATAGTATATTAAAAAGCAGAGACATTACTTTGCCAACAAAGGTCCATCTAGTCAAAGCTATGGTTTTTCCCGTGGTCATGTATGGATGTGAGAGTTGGACTGTGAAGAAAGCTGATCGCCGAAGAATTGATGCTTTTGAACTGTGGTGTTGAAGAAGACTTGAGAGTCCCTCGGACTGCAAGGAGATCCAACCAGTCCATTCTAAAGGAGATCAATCCTGGGTGTTCATTGGAAGGACTGATGCTAAAGCTGAAACTGCAATACTTCGGCCACCTCATGCGACGAGTTGACTCACTGGAAAAGACTCTGATGCTGGGAAAGGTTGGGGGCGGGAGGAGAAGGGGACGACAGAGAATGAGATGGCTGGATGGCATCACCGATTCTGTGGACATGAGTTTGAGGGAACTCTGGGAGTTGGTGATGGACAGGGAGGCCTGGCGTGCTGTGATTCATGGGGTCGCGGAGAGTCGGACACGACTGAGTGACTGAACTGAACTGAACTGAACTGATGGTGTACAACCCTGTGAATACACTAAAAATCATTGAACTGCATACTTCAAATTTGTTGGTATATGAATGTGTCTCAAGAAAGGTATTAGAAAAAACACATGAGATTACAAAGAAGAAAATAAAAATCACTTGTTAACTCAGCAACCAAAGATGATCACTCTGAACTTAGAACAGATTTTAGAATCACCCAGATCTGCATTTAAATCCTATCTTTTTCACATATAAAGCATTTTTGGCTAAATGAGTCAACTTCTCTGACTTTTTTTTTTATAATCTGAAAATGGATGTATTAACAAGGATATGATAAACTGGTATTACGAATAAACTCTGAAATCTAACATATCAAATATAATGGGTTTGTTTTCTCCCTTGGGCTCATATAAAAGTCCAGAAAGTTTGGGCCTTCTCAGTACTTTGGGGACCTGTGTTCCTTCAAGATTTTGACTTTGCTATCTCCTAGGGAAGAGATTGATAAACATTTTTGTTAAGGGCCACAGAATAAATATTTCAGGCTTTGCATGCCATAGGCCTCTGTTGCAGTTAAACTTTGTTATTGTAGCACACCAGATGGTCAATACCAAAATCAGACTGATTATATACTTTGTAGCCAAAGACTGAGAAGCTCTATACAGTCAGCAAAAACAAGACCAGGAGCTGACTGTGTCTCAGATCATGAACTCCTTATTGCAAAATTCAGACTTAAATTGAAGAAAGTAGGGAAAACCACTAGGCCATTCAGATATGACCTAGATCAAATCCCTTAAGATTATACAGTGGAAATGACAAATAGATTCAAGGGATTAAATCTGATAGAGTGCCTGAAGAACTGTGGACAGAGGTTCGTAACATTGTACAGGAGGCGGTGATCAAAACCATCCCCAAGAAGAAGAAATGCAAAGAGGCAAAATGGTTTTCTGAGGAGGCCAAGCAAAAGGCAAAGGAGAAAAGGAAAGATATACTCATCAGAATGCAGAGTTCCAAAGAAAAGCAAAGAGAGATAAGAAAACCTTCCTAAGTAGTCAATGCAAAGAAACAGAGGAAAACAATAGAATGGGGAAGACTAGAGATCTCTTCAAGAAAATTAAAGATACCAAGGGAACATTTCATGCAAAGAAGGGCACAATAAAGACAGAAATGGTATGAACCTAACAGAAGCAGAAGATTTTAAGAAGAGGTGGCAAAAATACACAGAAGAACTATACCGGAAAGATCTTCATGACCCAGATAACCACGATAGTGTGATGACTCACCTAAAGCCAGACATACTGGAATGTGAAGTCAAGTGGGCCTTAGGAAGCATCACTAAGAACAAAGCTAGTGGAGGTGATGGATTTCCAGTTGAGCTGTTTCAAATTCTAAAAGATGATGCTGTGAAAGTACTGCACTCAATGTGCCAGCAAATTTGGAAAACTCAGCAGTAGCTGCAGGACTGGAAAATGTTAGTTTTCAATCCCAAAGAAAGGCAATGCCAAAGAATGTTAAAACTACCGCACAAATTGCACTCATCTTACACGCTAGCAAAGTAATGCTCACAATTCTCCAAACTAGATTTCAACAGCACGTGAGCTTAGAACTCCTAGATGTTCAATCTCGTTTTAGAAAAGGCAGAGGAACCAGAGATCAAATTGCCAACATCTGCTGGATCATTGAAAAAGCAAGAGAGTTCCAGAAAAACATCTACTTCTGCTTCATTGACTATGCTAAAGCTTTTGACGGTGTGGATCACAAGAAACTGTGGAAAATTCTGAAAAAGATGGGATTACCAGACCACCTCACTTGCCTCCTGAGAAAACTGCATGGAGGTAAAGAAACAACAGTTAGAACCAGACATGGAACCATGGACTTTTTCCAAATTGGGAAAGCAGTACATCAAGGCTGTATATTGTCACTTTGCTTATTTAACTTATATGCAGAGTAGACCATGAGAAATGCTTTGCTGGATGAAGTACAAGCTGGAATCAAGATTTCCAGCAGAAATATCAATGATCTCAGATATGCAAATGACACCACCCTTATGGCAGAATATGAAGAGGAACTAAAAAGTCTCTTGATGAAGGTGAAAGAGGAGAGTGAAAAAGCTGGTTTAAAACTCAACATTTAAAATACGAAGATCACGGCATCCAGTCCCATCACCTCATGGTGAAGAGATGGGGAAACAATAGAAAATCGTGACAAACTTTATTTCCTTGGGCTCCAAAATCACTCCAGATGGTGACTGCAGCCATGAAATTAAAAGACACTTTTTTCTTGGGAGAAAAGCCATGACCAACCTAGACATCATATTAAAAAGCAGAGACATTACTTTGCCAACAAAGGTCCGTCTAGTCAAAGCTATAGTTTTTCCAGTAGTCATGTATGGATATGAGAGTTGGACTATAAAGAAATACGAGTGCCAAAGAACTGATGCTTTTGAACTGTGGTATTGGAAAAAACTCTTGAGTCCCTTGGACTTCAAGGATATCACGCCAGTCAATCCAAAAGGAAATTAACCCTTTATGTTCATTGGAAAGATTGATAATAAAGCTAAAATTCTAATACTTTGGCCACCTGATGTGAAGAATCAACTCCTTAGAAATGACCCTGATGCTTGGAACAGTTGAGGGCAGGGGTAGAAGGGGATGACAGAGGACGAGATGGTTGGATGGTATCACCGACTCAATGGCTGTGAGTTTCAGCAAGCTCCAGAAGATGGTGAAGGACAGGGAAGCCTGGTATGCTGCGGTCCATGGGTTGCAAAGATTGGACAGGACTGAGGGGCTGAACAAGAATAACAACTGTAGCACAAAGCAGCTAGGAGCAATGTGTAAAAAATGGGTGTGGCTGTATTCCAATAAAACTCTGTACACAACAGGTTGCAGGGCAGATTTGGTCTATGGGTTGCAATTTGCCAACTCAAGCACCAGAGTCTTATAGTCCCTTAGCATCCAGCTAGCAAAACATGAAAGAAGGTGAGGAGAATGTATACAGTTGGCCCTCTTTATCTACAGGTTCTGAATTTGTGAATTCAACAAACTCTGGGTCAAAAATACTTATTAAAAAAATTTAAACATAGGTATAACACTTTTTGACATAAATCATAGAATTTTTTTTTTCTAGATCTGCCACTTAAGCAAAAGGAATAAAAGCAAAAATAAACTAATGGGGCCTAATTAAACCTGAAACCTTTTACACAGTAAAGGAAACTATCAACAACAATAAAAGGCAACTTAACAGAATAGAAGAAAATATTTACAAATGATATGACCAATAAGGAATTAATGCCCAAATATGTAAACAGCTCATACAACATAAAAAAATTATTTTTAAATGAGTAAAAGACATGGATAGATATTTTTTCAAAGAAGACATAGAGATGGCCAACAGGCACGTGAGAAGATGCTCCACATCACTAGTCATCAGAGAACTGCAAATCAAGACCAGGAGGAGATATCACCTCACAGTTGTCAGAATGGCTGTTATCAAAAGAATACAAATAAATGTTGATGAGGATGTGGTAGGGCTTCCCTGGTAGCTCAGAGGGTAAAGAATCTGCCTGAAATACAGGAGACCCAGGTTCATCCCCACCTTGTTTATAACCTTCATTACACCATTCTGTTGCTCAAAAGTGTTAACATCATGAGCTTGTTTTATTTCTTTGAATGTCCCATCCAATGGAGATTTACATTGCTTTGATCCTAAGATACATTCAATAATAATGTACTGCATACATTTTCAAAAGCAAAACATTTGACAAGAAACTATTAGTCCTTAAAAAGAAAAAAACAAACCTCTAAATAATAAAAGAAAGTCTGAGGAAATGACTCCGGGAGTTGGTGATGGACAGGGAGGCCAGGCGTGCTGTGATTCATGGGGTCGCGGAAAGTCGGACACGACTGAGCGACTGAATTGAACTGAACTGAGGAAATAAGGTCAAAGAGGGCAATAAGAAAATAAGTATATAGGGCAAAGTTGAGTTCATTAATATTCTTCTTTATGAGTCATACCAACAATGTTTAGATTATATGAGAAATGTACGATATTTCGAAGTTGGCTACTGAAGGTGAAAATAATCTGTCTTAGGTTTTAAAAAAAACAAAATTTCCCTTAAATAACAACATGGCACTAAGGAATCTTGGTATTTTTGTGACCGAGAATGAGATGGCTGGATGGCATCACCGACTCTGTGGACCTGAGTTTGAGTGAATTCCGGGAGTTGGTGATGGACAGGGAGGCCTGGCGTGCTGTGATTCATGGGGTCGCGGAAAGTCGGACACGACTGAGCGACTGAACTGAACTGAACTGAACCCAACAACAATCGGCTTTCATAAATAATCCACACACAATACCAATTATTCATCATGCTTTTCTCTAAAAAGACTTGCACAGAAGGCTAAGTAGTGTTTGGCTTATTCCTTTTTAATGTATGATATTTGAAATACAATTATTAAACTTCAGAGTTGGAAGAAAACATAGTGATCATTCAATATCCTTTTATTGATAAGAGAATATTACTCTTTGGAATAATTGTATGATTGAGATCACGTTGCCCATTGGTTCCCAAACTGAGAAAGAAGCCAGGACTCCGGTCAGGTACTCCTTCTCCTTCCACACACATCCTTGCAGTCAGTTTGGAGATAACATGAAAGAAACCCATGGATGATCTCCGGAAATGAGAGCCATGTATGGAAGTCCTCCCACACCTGCACAGCCGTTGTGGAGTGCCCACCGTGCAAACAGAGCTGTCCTGCACACAAAACATTAATATTCCTTCAAATATTGCTTGCAAAGCAACTAAGAAATCTGTGAATATATTAAGGTTGGCATTAAATTCTGAAATAGTCAATTCAGAAAAAATAATTGGGAAAAAGATTATGTCATAGCCTATATACAATGTCTCTTAAATTTCACTGTGCATATAAATCACCCGGGAATTTCGTAATGGAGACTATGATTCAGTAGATGCAGGGCAGGGTCTGGGAGCTGGCATTTCTAAGAAGCTCCAAGGTGATGTTGTCCTATGGTCCAAGGACACACTGTGAATAACAAGCTCAAGAATGTACGTAGATTCTAATGTCTCTGGTGTCCAGGGAGTGCTCAGACACACAGGCACCACACCCTTCTCTCAAGGACCATAGTACTTGTTATCTTCAGTGCTGCTCTGGCCTGTAGTTCTATTCTGCTTTAATAGATACAGGTTCTTTCATATAATTAGAAACATCTTTTTGAGAGAATGGATCATGTCTCATATTTCCTGACTCTCCAATGTCTAACAAGTATTTCTCCTATGGCAAATAGATGGGGAAACAGTGGAAACAGTGGCTGACTTTATATTTTTGGGTTCCAAAATCACTGCAGATGGTGATTGCAGCCATGAAATTAAAAGACACTTACTCCTTGGAAGGAAAGTTATGACCAACCTAGACAGCATATTAAAAAGCAGAGACTACTCTGTCAACAAAGGTCCATCTAGTCAAGGCTATGGTTTTTCCAGTGGTCATGTATGGATGTGAGAGTTGGACTGTGAAGAAGGCTGAGCACCAAAGAATTGATGCTTTTGAACTGTGGTGCTGAAGAAGACTCTTGAGAGTCCCTTGGACTGCAAGGAGATCCAACCAGTCCATCTTAAAGGAGATCAGTACTGGGTGTTCATTGGAAAGACTGATGTTGAAGCTGAAACTCCAATACTTTGGCCACTTGATGTGAGGAACTGACTCATTTGAAAAGACCCTGATGCTGGGAAAGATTGAGGGCAGGAGGAGAAGGGGACAACAGAGGATGAGATGGTTGGTTGGCATCACTGACTCAATGGACATGGGTTTGGGTGAGCTCCGGGAGTTGGTGATGGACAGGGAGGCCTGGCGTACTGTGATTCATGGGGTTGCAAAGAGTGGGATACGATTGAGTGACTGAACTGAATTGAACTGAGACTTGTTTATGACTGATTATAATGTTAAGGGGAAAAAAATATTTGGATGAAAACCTGGACTTAAAGAAGGAAGTACTTTTCAAACACTGGTTTTTGGCCATAATTTGAATCATTTTGTAAGCTAGCCATGTTATATCTGCTACGACATTAGAATCATGTCATATTGTAAAATATGTGAGTTGGCTCATCACATGCATTAATCTATGGCATAATAGTGCTTTACTTATTTTGAAAGAGAAATACTTTGTAATTCCATTTGCAATTTCATTCCTATATAAAACTGGAAATGTAGATCATGATTGACTACATGCAAAAAATGTTTTGCATGTGATAATAATTCTTAGAGAAAAAAAAAGCTAAAAGTCAATTCACTTCAAACTATTAACAATATTTTGGAGATTTATACCAAAGACAAAAACATATAGCTTTTAAAAATTTTATCTATCAATTATTAATAAATCAATATTTATGGATAATATACACTAAATTTAGAATAAGCAGAGTTTCTTTTTGGAAGGGGGTAGATTTTTCCAGTGAAATTATTTAAGGCAGGGAGAATACCTTCATATATCTCTGATGCAGCCTGATACAAAGAGAGTTAAACTTGAAAATATATATTTTAGTGATTCATCAGGTTTCCCCAAATCTCATTTTCTAATACGCAAATATTCTCTTTTGGAATGTATAAAATATCCTCATTTGTGGAAATTTTGTCTTCTGCAATTTGTAAATGGCTTAATCCTTCTGTGTGCTGATTTGTCAGTGTTTTTGCTTATTATTCTAATAATTCTTCCTATAAACTTCAGTGTATAAAATTATGGTGCTTTTGCTCAACATACATGATAGTCCCAACTCAACTGCAAGGAAATCTCTTAGCATACATAACTGGATCCTGAGTGTACTGCAGGTACCACATGTCAGGTGTTTCATTATGCTATCAAGAACTCATGTGTTCTTTTGGTCTTTCAACCTGACTTCCATATCCTAGGTATCATTCAAAGGTTGGCCCTCTTGTAGTTGCAAGGTAGTTTCCAAAGGTATTTGAGGATTGTTTATTGAATTCCATACAAAGAGAGCATGAAAACATGTGAAAGAAAAAAACTGTGTTTCTCTCAAAGCCTAAGACTGAAATCATTCTCTTCTCTTGAAAATAAAACAAGTCAAAGTTTCATTCTGGTTCAACAATAGCTAAAAAAGGAGATGCCAGGTACTTGGATAGTCTGGTTAGAATACTCTCTGGAGAGGAGAATTTGTGTGGGTGTCTGAAAAAAAAAAAAAAGAAAGGAAATCAGAACTCAGTTTCAAAGGTGTAAGGCAATGTGGGATTGTTCCAAGGTACAGCGATTTCATAAAATGTTTTACAAGATTCAAGGTCATGTAACATACTTTTGTCCTGCCTTTGGCTTGTACTGTCTTCTGAAAGTCAGTTAAAAGTAGTCAATAGAGAAATAATGAATAAAAAATCAGTGCCAAGAATGGAGGGTAGGGACTAATTTTGCAAGTAATCATTCCATTAACACAGATTTTTGTGTTATAAGAACTTCGCTATCTTACCAATCTTCCAACACAGTAAAAAAGAATACTTCTTTATCAAGAACCTCCTACATTTCAGATGTATTATGTGATTGTGGTTTATCCATTCCAAAGGAAAATACACTAGCAATGTGTACTGCGTGTCAATAAACAATGCAGAAATTGACAATCGAAGGTACTCATCTACATTTGAGCTACAGAGATAATGAAAAAAAATTTTTCACACATAGAAAGGGAATGAATCGGGGCACTTTCTATGATAGTAGAGCTTCTGAGAATCAACAAATGATGTTAGGTCACTGGAAAAAGCTCTGTCCTTGTTAATTTTCTCTGGCCTAGGAAATGACACGTATAATGACACTGGATGACAAAACTTACTCAAGTTTGTAGGGGAACTATATTATACCTGTTTCTTATTTGGGTGACTTCAGTGTTTCTGAATTCTCATTTGATATGCACTGCTTGTGAACCCTTGTAAAAATGAATCATGTTCTAGAAGATTTCTTTTGTATCTTGCAGTTCGAGAGTTAAGTTGAACTGATGAACAAAGATAGTGGGGAAAAATTGGTTTTTTAAATATACATCAAGGTCTGAATCTATGAAAGGAGATGACCCTCGGAAATGATATATTGTTTTCAAGGGTAACAATCAGAAAGGTGAATGTCAGTGGTGACGGGTACAAGGCAGGGACATCAACCAGCGGCATCAATGGTTTTGTCCTTGATCACAAACTAACAAGCACCAGGTAAGGACTAAGGAATGTGAGATTCTGACAAGTAACTTTACAAATAACTGAAGAGAGTGTAAATGAAGGTCAAAATGTTCCATCAAAATAAAAGAACCTCTAGAGCCTGGTGACTAAGGCAACAAGTACTGAGGTTCAGAATAAAAGAATTGTGGAAATATTCCCCTAGTATGCCTAGCAACATGCTCTGCCTTTGCTTTTGACTGTTTGTTTACTTTATCCTTTAGCTTTTAATGAATAGAACCATGTAGGATACTTGCCTTTAGGAAGAGATTGTGGGGGGTGGGGGAGAAGTTTAACAACTATTTAGTAAAAATATTGATCTGTTCTCTTGGTACCAGGAATTGGGCTGAATTGTATGAAACAACTGACGTTGACTCTATTTTAGATTTTTTGTGATGCTGTGGGAAAGAATATAAATTCTCCTCTCTCATCTCCTACAAGGTATTTTTTTTTTAATATTGTAGTTACAGTCATTTTATTTATTTTTTAATTAATTTATTTATTTTAATTGGAGGCTAATTACTTTACAATATTGTGGTGGTTTTTGCCATACATTGACATGAATCAGCCACAGGTGTACATGTGTCCCCATCCCGGAACCCCCTCCCCACTCCTTCCCCATCTCATCCTTCCGGGTTGTCCCAGTGTCCTGGCTTTGAGTGCCCTGATTCATGCATCGAACTTGGACTGGTCACCTATTTCACATATGGTAATTTACATGTTTCAATGCTATTCTCTCAAATCATCCCACCCTCGCCTTCTCCCACACAGTCGAAAAGTCTGTTCTTTATATTTGTGTCTCTTCTGCTGTCTCGCATATAGGGTCATTGTTACCATCTTTCTAAATTTGATATATATGTATTAATATAGTGTATTAACGTTTATCTTTCTGACTTACTTCACTCTGTATAATAGGCTACAGTTTCATCCACCTCATTGGAACTGACTCAAATGCATTCTTTTTAATAGCTGAGTAATATTCCATTGTGTATATGTACCACAGCTTTCTTATCCATTCATCTGCTGATGGACATCTAGGTTGCTTCCATGTCCTAGCTATTGTAAACAGTGCTGCATTGAACATTGAGGTACATGTGTCTCAATTCTGGTTTCTTCAGTGTGTATGCCCAGGAGTGAGATCGCTGGGTCATATGGCAGTTCTATTTCCAGTTTTTTAAGGAATTTCCACACTGTTCTCCATAGTGGCTGTACTAGTTTGCATTCCCACCAACAGTATAAGAGGGTTCCCTTTTCTCCACACCCTCTCCAGCATTTATTGTTTGTAGACTTTTTGATATCAGCCATTCTGACTGTCATGAAATGGTACCTGATTGTGGTTTTGATTTCCATTTCTCTGATAATGAGTGAGGTTGAGCATCTTTTCATGTGTTTGTTAGCCATTTGTATGTCTTCTTTGGAGAAATTTCTGTTTAGTTGTTTGGCCCACATTTTGATTGGGTTGTTTATTTTTCTGGTATTGAACTACATGAGCTGCTTGTATATTTTTGAGATTCATTCTTTGTCAGTTGCTTCATTTGCTATTATTTTCTCCCATTCTGAAGGCTGTCTTTTCACCTTGCTTACAGTTTCCTTCATTATGCAAAAGCTTTTAACTTTAATTAGGTTCCATTCATTTATTTTTGCTTTCATTTCTATACTCTGGAAGGTGTGTCATAGAGGATCTTCCTGTGATTTATGTCAGAGAGTGTTTTGCCTATGTTTTCCTCTAGGATTTTTATAGTTTCTGGTCTTACATTAGATCTTTAATCTACTTTGAATTTATTTTTGTGTATGATGTTTCTGGTTTCATTCTTTTACAGGTGGTTGACCAGTTTTCCCAGCACCACTTGTTAAAGGCATTGTCTTCTCTCCATTGTATATTTTTGCCTCCTTTGTCAAAGATAAGGTGTCCATAGGTGCATGGATTTATCTCTGGGCTTTCTATTTTGTTCCATTGATCTATATTTCTGTCTTTGTGTCAGGACCATACTGTCTTGATGACTGTAACTTTGTAGTATAGCCTGAAGTCAGGCAGGTTGTTTCTTCCAGTTCCATTCTTCTTTCTCAAGATTGCTTTGGCTATTCAAGATTTTTTTGTATTTTCATACAAATTGTGAAATTATTTGTTCTAGCTCTGTGAAAAATACCATTGGTAGCTTAATAGGGATTGCATTGAATCTATAGATTGCTTTGGGTAGTTCACTATATCGATTCTTCTGATCCATGAACATGGTATATTTCTCCATCTGTTTGTATTATCTTTGATTTGTTTCATCAGTGTTTTATAGTTTTCTATATAAAGACATTTTGTTTCTTTATGTAGATTTATTCCTAAGTATTTTATTCTTTTCATCACAATGGTGAATAGGATTCTTTCTGTTTTCTCATTGTTAGTATATAGGAATACAAGGGATTTCGGCATATTAATTTTATATACTGCAACCTAACTATATTCATTGATTAGCTCTAGTAATTTTCTGGTGGTGTCTTTAGGGTTTTCCATGTGGAGGATCATGTCATCTGTAAACTGTGAGAGTTTTACTTCTTTTCCAATCTGTATTCCTTTTATATCTTTTTCTTCTCTGATTGCTGTTGCTAAAACTTCCAAAACTATGTTGAATAGTAGTATTGAGAGTGAACACCCTTGTCTTGTTCCTGACTTAAGGGGAAATGCTTTCAATTTTTATCCATTGAGGATAATGTTTGCTGTGGGTTTATCATATATGGCTTTTATTATGTAGAGATATGTTCCTTCTATGCGTGCTTTCTGGAGAGTTTTCTTCATAAATGGGTGTTGAATTTTGTCAGAGACTTTATTTGCATCTATTGAGATAATCATACAGTTTTTATCTTTCAATTTGTTAATGTGGTGTATCACATTGATTGATTTGCAAATATTGAAGAATCTTTGCATCACTGGGATAAAGCCCATTTGATCATGATATATGATCTTTTTAATATGTTGTTGGATTCTGTTTGCTAGAATTTGTTGAGGATTTTTGCATCTATGTTCATCAGTGATATTGGCCTGTAGCTTTCTTTTTTTGTGGCATCTTTGTCTGATTTTGTTATTAGGGTGATGGTGGTCTTATAGAATGAGTTTGGGAGTTTACCTTCCTCTGCAATTTTCTGGAAAAGTTTGAGTAGGATAGGTGTTAGCTCTTCTCTAAATTTTTGGTAGAATTCCCCTGTAAACCATCTGGTCCTGGGCTTTTGTTTGTTGGAAGATTTTTTATTACAGTTTTGATATCTATGCTTCTGATGGGTCTTTTAAGATTTTCTATTTCTTCTTGGTTTTGGAAGTTTATACTTTTCTAAGAATTAGTCCTTTTCTTCCAAGTTGTCCATTTTATTGGCATATAGTTGCTTATAGTAGTCTCTTATGATCCTTTGTGTTTCTATGTTGTCTGTTGTGATTTCTCCATTTTCACTTCTAATTTTGTTGATTTGATTTTTCTCCCTTTTTTTCTTGATGAGTCTGGCTAATAGTTTGTCTATTTTATTTATCTTCTCAAAGGACCAGCTTTTAGTTTTGTTGATTTTTGCTATAACCTCCTTTGTTTCTTTTTCATTTATTTCTGCTCTAATTTTTATGATTTCTTTCCTTCTACTAACCTTGGGGTTCTTCATCTCTTCTTTTTCTACTTGTTTTAGGCATAAAGTTAGGCTATTTATTTGATTTTTCTCTTGTTTCTTGAGGTAACCTTATATTGCTGTGAACCTTCCCCTTAGCACTGCTTTTACTGAATCCCATAGGTTTTGGGTTGTTGTGTTTTCATTTTCATTTGTTTCTATGCAAATTTTGATTTTCTTTCTGATTTCTTCTGTGATTTATTGGTTATTCAGAAGTCTGTTGTTCAGCCTCCGTATGTTTGTATTTTTTATAGTTTTTTTTTCCTGTAGTTGACATCTAATTTACCGCATTGTGATCAGAGAAGATGCTTGAAATAATTTCCGTTTTTCTGAATTTATCAAAGTTAGATTTATGGCCCAGGATGTGATATATCCTGGAGAATGTTCCATGCACACTTGAGAAAAAGGTGAAATTCATTGTTCTGGAGTGAAAAGTCCTATACATGTCAATTATGTCTAACTGGTCCAGTGTATCATTTAAAGTTTGTGTTCCCTGCTAATTTTCTCTTTAGTTGAAAGTCTCCCACTATTATTGTGTTACTGTTAGTTCCCCTTTCACACTTGTTAGCCTTTGCCTTATGTATTGAGGTGCTCCTATGTTGTTTGCATATATATTTATAATTATTATATTCCTTTGATCATTATGTAGTGTCCTTCTTTGTCTCTTTTCAAGGTCTTTATTTCAAAGTCTATTTTATCTGATATGAGTATTGCTACGCCTGCTTTCTTTTGGTCTCTGTTTGCATGAAATATCTTTTTCCAGCCCTTCACTTTCAGTCTGTATGTGTCCCTTGGTTTTAGGTGGTTCTCTTGTAGACAGCATATATAGGGGTCTTGTTTTTGCATCCATTCAACCAGTATTTGTCTTTTGGTTGGGGCATTCAACCCATTTACATTTAAGATAATTATTGATAAGTATGATGCTGTTGCCATTTACTTTGCTGTTTTGGGTTTGAGTTTATAAACCATTTTGTTGTTTCCTGTCTAGAGAAGATCTTTTAGCATTTGTTGAAGAGCTGGTTTGGTGGTGCTGAATTATCTCAGCTTTTGCTTGTCTGTAAAGCCTTTGATTTCTCCTTCATATTTGAATGAGATCCTTGCTGGGTATAGTAATCTGAGTTGTAGGTTTTTCTCTTTCATCACTTTAACTATGTCCTGCCATTCCCTTCTGGCCTGAAGAGTTTCTATTGAAAGATCAGCTGTTACCCTTATGGGGATCCCCTTGTGTGTTATTTGTTGCTTTTTCCTTGATGCTTTTAACATTTGCTCTTTGTGTTTGATCTTGGTTTCAGTACAGGTATGGAGGCTTTTGGGTGAGCTCTTATATATTAATGTTCCCTGGAATCAGGAGTTCTCTTGTGTGCTCAAGTTCTGGAGTTAAGCCTCCTGCTTCTGGTTTTCAGTCTTATTCTAACAGTAGCCTCAAGACTTCTCTATCCATTTGGCACAGATGATAAAACATAATGGTGAAACAATTCTCCAAAAGTAAGGGTCACCCAGAGAGGTTCACAGAGTTACATGGAGAAGAGAAGAGGGAGGAGGGATATAGAGGTGGCCAGGAGGAGAGGAGAGGGAGTCAAAAGGGAAATGAGCAGGCTAGCCAGTAATCAGTGTTGTGGGGAGTGAGGAACACTACAAACAAATATTGCTGGCATGTGTGGGGGGTGTCGCAGTGCATGGGTCACGGTGGGTTTGCCCCAGCTCAGGCTCCAGGGTGCTCTGCAGGGCACCTGCATTTCATGCACTTCCCACTGCATTCCCGTGCACCACCTGAGAACCTAATCCACTCAGGTTCTTGGGTACTCCGCAAGGGCACAGACTCAGTTTGGCATTCATTTTGTGTCCTTTTGAGGTCCAAGCAGCTCAGGCAACCAGGTGCTTGGCGAGCGCACTGTCCCGGGTGGGCCATGCGTCTTAATCACCTCCCCAGTCCCACTCAGACTCCCGGGTGCACAGCGAGTGCACTGTCTCAGGTGTGCCGTGTGTCTCATCTGGGGAACTGATCTCTGGCTGAGAACCTCCTGGCAGATGTCAACCACCCAGGATCCCAAGAAGATGTGGTTAGCAACTGGAAGGCTGCTCACAGTTTGGTGGAGGATGCTGGTCTCTGGGGCCGAGATTGGAGCAGCACCTTGCCTTCTGGCTCTGGCTGTCGCTTGCCTGCCTCTCTGCCTCTGGTGGGGTGAGGGGCCTGTATGCAGCCGGCTACCTCTCCTTTGGTATTTTCTCAATCCTTTGTTCTGCGAGCAGGCCAAGCTGCCCATTAGAGCTTTTCCCAGGAAAGTTCTCTTTTATTATTCTCTCTGGTGATCCCACAGTTTGGGTTGCTATCTCATGTGAGCCCTCTCAGATTGTCTTCAGGGCATTCAGGCCCTGTCCTTACCCTAAGCACCAATGATGCAGCCTTGATGCAGCCTGAGCCTCCCTGTCCAGCCCTTAAATCTATTTCTCACTTCCACTGTATAATCATAAGGGATTTAAGTCATACCTGAATGGTCTAGTGGTTTTCCCCACTTTCTTCAATTTAAGTATGAATTTGGTAATAATTCAGGAGTTCATGATCTGAACCAGTCAGCTCCTGGTCTTGTTTTTGCTAACTGTATAGAACTTCTCCATCTTTGGCTGCAAATATAATCAGTCTGATTTCGGTGTTGACCATCTGGTGATGTCCATATGTAGAGTCTTCTCTTGTGTGTTGGAAGAGGGTGTTTGCTATGACCAGTGTGTTCTCTTGGCAAAACTCTATTAGCCTTTGCCCTGCTTCATTCCGTGCTCCAAGGCCAAATTTGCCTGTTACTCCAGGTGTTTCTTGACTTCCTACTTTTGCATTCTAGTCCCCTATAATGGGCTTCCTTGGTGGCTCAGACAGTAAAGCATCTGCCTGCAATGTGGGAGACCCAGGTTCGATCCCTGGGTCAGGAAGATCCCCTGGAGAAGGAAATGGCAACTCACTCCAGTACTCTTGCCTGGAAAATCCCATGGATGGAGAATCCTAGTGGGCTAAAGTCCATGGGGTCACAATGAGTCAAACAGGACTGAGCAACTTCACTTTTCTTTTCCCCTATAATGAAAAGGAAATTAATACCCATTAAAAATACCCATTTTTGGGTATTAATTCTAAAAGGTCTTGTAGGTCTTCATAGAACTGTTCAGCTTCTTCAGCGTTACTGGTTGGGGCTAGGTTTGGATTACCATGATATTGAATGGTTTGCCTTGGAAACGAACAGAGATCATTCTGTCGTTTTTAAGATTGCATCCAAGTATTGCATTTCGGACTCTTTTGTTGACCGTGATGGCTACTCCATTTCTTCTAAGGGATTCCTGCCCACAGTAGTAGATATAATGGTCATCTGAATTAAATTCACCGATTCCAGTCCATCTTAGTTCGCTGATTCCTAGGATGTCGATGTTCACTCTCTCCATCTCCTGTTTGACCACTTCCAATGTGCCTTGATTCATGGACCTAACATTCCAGGTCCCGATGCAATATTTCTCTTTACAGTGTCAGACCTTGCTTCTATCACCAGCCACATTCATACTGGGTGTTGTTTTTGCTTTGGCTCCATCCTTCATTCTTTCTGGAGTTATTTCTCCACTGATCTCCAATAGCATATTGGGCACCTACCGACCTGAGGAGTTCATCTTTCAGTGTCCTATCTTTTTGCTTTTTCAAGCTGTTCATGAGGTTCTCAAGGCAAGAATACTGAAGTGGTTTGCGTTTCCCTTCTCCAGTGGACCACATTCTGTCAGACCTGTCCACCATGACCTGTCCATCTTGGGTGGCCCCACATGGTATGGCTTAGTTTCATTGAGTTAAACAAGGCTGTGGTCCGTGTGATCAGATTGGCTAGTTGTCTGTGATTGCAGTTTCAGTCTGTCTGCCCTCTGATGCCCTCTCTCAGTGTCTTCCATCTTACTTGGGCTTCTCTGACCTTGGACATCTTCTTGATATCTCCTCACTGCTGCTGCTCCTGACCTTGGACATGGGGTATCTCCTCTTGGCCGCTGCTCTTGTGCCCCCCAGTCACTGCTCCTGTGCCTTCTTATTTTATTCTTATCTGAAGGTCTTTTCTCAGTAGCCATCATAGTCTCCTTAGCATATGTAATTTTAAGGGGAAAAATAAGTAAAGATAAGGAGAATGGGACTAGGGTACAAAAGCTTGGAGGGGACTAAAGTACAGGTTAAGAAATGTAGCTTATTCTGTACACACTGGGGATATGTGCATGTAAGAAATGAGGCAGAAATTGATTTGTGGAGCCCCTCTCTAGTACTAATCTGCTTTGGGAACCTTCTGATTCTTTGGCCCTAGTTAGTTTTCTTGATATCTGCTTGCACATGTCTGTTCATCTCAACCAGTCTCTTCCTGACAAAAAGTTCACCCTATAATACATGAAGTTTAATATATAAAAATCAGAGAGGTTGATGTTTATTGCTTGCTGATTTCCTGAGACCATGCAAAGTGTTTTACATTATTAACTCATTCAATCCCTATAACACCTAGGAATATGCAACTCCATTTTACAAATGATAAAACCATGGCACAGAGAGACTAAGAAACATGCTTAAATCATGAATCATTAAGTGGCAGAGTTGAGAGTCCAAACCAGATGGACTGGCATCAAAGGTGATTGTAGTAGCCACCACAATACAGAACCAAAGAGCCTTTCTGTACAATATTTCCCAGTGAGAAATTTTCTAATTTTAAGTATTTTTGTCATATTTGTTCCTTCTAAAAAATAGGAAGTCATTTTATTCTATTCCTCACTTTTATTTTTGCCTGATTCTCAAAAATAAGGCAACCTACTGCTCAGTTTCTTCAAGATTCCAGAAGATTGAAGGCAGTAAATCTACAATTGCTGTACAATTATCAGTTTCCATTTAGGAAGTTTCTGTGCTTATCAGAATGTTTATTAGATTATTAATTCTTTATAATCTAGTGTATTAAAAACCGCAAACTAAAAATCTAAGTCGAGGAAGATAAACAGACACTGGTGGCCTAATTCCAGGTATATGTTATCAGACATATAGTAATATATTATATACATATAATATAATCCTGAGGGATTCCAGTTTCATCATTTGTAAATAGTGGAATAAGAGTAGCTAAAATTTAAAGATGCTTCCAGAACCAAAATGTATGAGTTTGTACATCACTGGAACTTGTTTTGTTTTAGTAGAAATACCTTCCTTATTCAGAACACTTAAAACTAGACTGGACAATATATAACAGAATTTTTCTATTTAGGGAAAAAACAAAAACAAAAAAAAAAACAACCCTCTGTTAAGTTGTTTCAAAACATTTCTCTACTGAGGATACTATATAACATTCTTTTATATCTTTGGAACGTGAACCATTTCTCTAAGAAATTTTGATTTCTTGATACTGTTAAATATTTTTAAAAGCAAATTACAATTTGAAGGAAAATAAATAACAACTTTTTTAAGCAGGGCAAAGAAGCCACAATCGTGCTAGGGTTTATGATGACATAAACTTTTCCCAGACACGAAAGCAAGACATTGCTCCTAGCACTCTACCATCTGCTGCAGATATTTTAAAATTCTAAAGCACTAACAATGATGCAATTTGCTACATTTTGAGCTGCATTTTACAACTCTCTCTTTGCTGAATTACTATTGATGACATTAAAACCCTTTACAAATCAAGACAACACATTTGCTTGCTATTGCCACCAAAGAGCTGTCAGTTACTCTCTTTCTGTGGAAGTTTACCTGCCACCTCCTTCATGGTCAGCAATGCTTAAACCTTTTTAGAGAATGCTAACCTTTTTAGACACATAACACATTATTTCCTATGCTACTCATTGCTCACAAGAAAAACTACAAAGGGAGAGGACATTAACTTAAGGTATAATCTGTGAAGCAAAGTGAACAAGTTTGTTTTAATTCTTTCATCTTATCATAAATACTGGGGAGCACTCCCCTGCTTTTGGGAACAAAGGATCGAGAGTTACTGAAATAAGGTGTACAACATGGGAGGACCAAGGAGCTAAAACATCTTTGTGCACAGATGTAAAACTTCAGAAACACTCATCCCCCCCAAAAAAAAGTTTCCTCAAAGAACAAAATGATAAGCGTTAAAACGTAAATACTTGATAAAGATTTAATAGTTTCTTTTTTCTACTGAGATTTGAACAAGTTGGATAGCTTCACAGATAGGTAGGTTCTAATAACTCCAATTTCAAATTATTTTCAGCCAGTGATACTATGATACTGGACTCTCTGCAAAAATGTTCACTTACAGGGATAAGAGGAATAAAAAATGCGGATAACTATGAAAGTTTCAGCTCAACTCAACACCTGATGACTGGTCACCAGTTTCAAACTTCAGAAATTATTAGCAGCTGTTACGTTCTATAAGTAACTAAAATATTCAAACACTTGCCCTGGAAAAATGACACACGTCAAAACAACAACAAAAAATAACAGGATAAAATATGTCTTCATTCATTTTAAAGGACATATTTTATATTTTCATCTAACTAAAAACAATCACTTGGCATTCTTGGTTTGCTTCCTAGCCTTTTGTTTCCCTTAATACTAGACTCTTTAAAAAATATCTTCTTACACATAAATTCCTCCTATTTCTATTATATTTCATTACTGAAATAACTTTATTATTATACCTGTTATAAGCCTACATCTACAACAGTCCTGAATTTGCAGATATTTAACATATTTAATTAGACAGAAATATATTTGATTTTGATGTTAATAATAATTTACAGACATCTAATTCCCTTTGTAAAAAAAAAAAGAGAAAACATTATTTCACAGAAAAGGTGTGATACTTAGAAATATAACTTTTTTAAAATTTCAGGATAAGGAAAAAAATTTGTTTATGCCACCTAACAACCTTCCTTCAATGTCGTATGGCAAAGTGAGGGAAAGGTAAGTGACGTCACAAACAACCCTGAGGGCTGAGTCACCACACTTGGAAGTGACAAAGTGTCATCTTATTTTTATTACTGAACACTTAGTGAAAGTGAAAGAGAGGCGAGGTTATAAGCAGCTGGCCAGGCTGGATGTGAATGATTTACTTGGGGAAAAGGAACAGACGTAGTTTGCTACAAAAGCAAGATATCTGAAAGAGACTCTATCATAAGATCCCTCACGAGTCTTTCCCCAGACAACTGTCCTTTCTCCAAAGACCCTCTTGCTCATGTAACAGCAGTAGAAATGACAACAGCAACACTATCCACTGGGCATCCAGTAAATGCTAGTTCCTAAGACAGATACTTTTCATATATAATTTTTAGCCACTAAACTGGTCCTACAAAGTGGACAGTATTACTTTTGCTCATAAATGAGAAAAATCAAAGCTCAGTGAGGCCAAGGCTTATCTGTGGCTTGCCCTTCTTAATACTAAGAAGGATTTTCCAGTGCTTGACCTCAGAATTATCTGATATCAAAGCCCACACTCTACTCAACATACTTTGCTGGTAAATATAAAGTGGGAAACAAGCACAATGGATATATGAAATATCAATTTAGTACATAAATAGACTCACTAAATTAGAATTTTCTATGTCATGTTACATCTGACAGCACTTATTTTTAATGTATCACCTAAGCTACTGGATAGTCTTAAAGAATCAAATGAATCCTCCCTCTCCCTTTCATTTCCTCACTTCATAAATGCTAAGTCAGACAGGGAACAAACTTATTCCAGGTTTTTCATCAGTGTCTCGGTTAGACCCAAAAGACAGATACAGAAACACATACACACAGAGTCCTGAGGGTAAGAACAAAGCTTGGTTAGAAGGAGTGAAACATAGTAGGTCTTTCCAACCTCCCTATTATCTATAATTCTCAGTAATTATCCCTGACTTTTCCCTGACCAAGCAGGATAAGCCAATCTCCGACCCTTGGAATTCTTTCTCTTTACTCCTGATGCACAAAAGGAAATGCTTCTGGCTTCCCTTAACTCGTCATATGCAACGGATTAGTAATAATATCCATGCAATCACTGCTGGTTTCTAATATGACTCTGGGTGCTTTCACTCTATACAATTATAATTTTAAATATTTCTAAAAGTTTTCTTGAGCTATGATTTCTGGCTTATAATCAATGAAGGCCAAACTTGGACCTCAAGAAATATTCTAGTTACTTGAAAAATTCATTAGCTCCCTAGAAACATTATCATAGTGTGACAATCTGAGGGAGACTCCTACAACTTAATAGAATAAAGGGTCCATAATCATAAACAGTAAGACACATCCCATGCCTTAAGCAGTGCATGTTGAAATGAAGGTTTCTGCAGATGAATGCTTGATGACCAGGGAAGGGGCATTTTAAGTTAGACAACCCTTTACCTTTCATTCTGCTTTATTTCCACCTTATTTTTCTTGGTAATTACATTATAAACAGTTCATCAAGGAAATTTGTTAATATGCTACAGATGGTGAAGAGACTACAATGTTTTATCCTTCAGCATTTTGGTCACTTGCCTCATTAAAATAGGTCCCAGGTTACAATTAAGAAAAGGTACTTGTTTTCTATTGCTCTCAAAAGAAAGAGCGTCATTCATCATTTAGAACAAAGCACCGAGAACTTGTAACATGGATTCTCTTTATGACTTTCCTTAAAACTGTATTCGACTATATCAAAGTTATTAACGCTTTAAGTGTTTATGAATGTTAAAAGGAAGACAGTGCTACCTTCGTAGAAAACTGTATAAAGCTTAGTGTATTAACATTTACAAAATAATTTGAACTCTTGAAGTTTCACAGATCTTCTAAATATTAAAATAATGTATTAATTCAATATCTACTTTTTAATCTTTTGATTTTATTTAAAATTAATGTATTTTCTCTGAAATATAAATAAAAATCATCTGAATAAGCTAAGTAACAGATTTCAGCATTGCCAGTAAGGCAGTTTTCCTATGCTTTGCCAATATCTTTGTAAGTCTCCTTGTTAATCATTTTACTTTATTATTTATTCCATATATATTTCCATGAAGAGTTCTTAACTTGATGAAAACCTGATTTCTTGATCCACAATCAAATCCCACTATGGCCAGCTGTTATGTCTTCATAACTCTGAAAATATTACATCTCTTTGCAAGTTGGCTCTAATACAAGAAAGGTTACTAAACTAACCCAATTAAATTGAGCATATCTGCAAGTTTAGATGATTATTGCTGTTGTCTGTGAGGGCTGGGATCCAAAGTGATGGATTGCTGGCTACCCTAGTGAAGTCTAGAGGGGAAAAATATCCCATCCTGGGTTAGCTTGAATTGGCTTACATAAAGGTTTTATGATGCAAATTGGAAATATTGGACTTAGTAACAACCTACACTATCTGTTATATTCTCCTGTCTTATAGTCACAGGAAGCTTTCTTGAGTATGACGCTTCATCCTCATTAATAAGCTCTGTGTTGTACATCTTTGTCTGATATGAAACTGCCATACCTTGTCACCAATTATAGACTCTGAAAAGACCCATCTCATTATAGTACTTAAATTGCTTGTTCCTGAAGGTGATGCTTGGTGTGTCTCTTCTGCCTCTTGCCAACAGGAAAATCACCCTTGAAGTGAATAGATGTCAGTCAAAAGCCACAAAAGGAAAGCAAAAAGAATTAATAAAAAAAAAAAACCTGGCTAGAATACTTATCAGCTTATTGCACAAAAAAGAATATAGATCAGACAAATAAAATGCAAGGCTAACAGAGACACTGTGAAATATTTCAATCTTGTGAAACATATCTGCCCCTAAGTTTGGGACCAAACAAATATTTTGAACATGAGTCACATACGTGACCCAAAGTAGATTACCATTCTGTCATTGTTGCACTGTGGCATGGTGGTAAAGAATCTGCTGCCAATGCAAGAAACCTAAAAGATGCAAGTTTGATCCTTGGGTTGGGACTATCCCCTGGAGTAGGAAATGGCAACCTGTTCTAGTATTATTGCCTGAAAAATTCCACAGAGAGAGGAGCCCAGTGGGCTACGGTCAATGGGGTTGTGAAGTTGGACACACCTGAGCACACACACCTTGTTACACTAAAGGATAGATACAGAGTTCAAAAACACTTTTTCTCTGTTTCCCATTACATCTCTAGATGGTAGGAAACTGAGGATCATGCAAGAGAATTCTTGTCCTTGGAGAACATCACTCTGTATTGCAAACTTTGTCTATAGGCAGTTTTTAGTAAATTGTGATTGACCAGTAAATTGAGATATCAATTAATGAATTGCTAGGTTGAATGGGCAAGAAGGGGCATAGCAGAGTACTTTTCTGCCAAAGGAAAGCTAGCATATTAGGCTTAAGCATATGCAAAACACATTTGAAATGCATTCAAAGAACATTCATTCCCAGGTGCAATAAAGTTCTATTTATTCTATTTCATTTCAAAAAGAAATTTTTTTTTCACAAATTCCTCTTACTAACAATAAACCCCATTATAAGCAAGTGTAGGGGAAAAAATGTTTCTATTTTCTTTTTTGCCTCTTTGCTTTTGGGATGTATGAGTTTATTCACAAGTTAAGCCAATGGAGACTATTTTAATGGTGGGGACTCTCCAAAGGCACTCTAGTTCAAATAACTGTCCCACACCTCCCCAAGCTACAGAATTGAGTCAGCCAAGGGCAAGATGAAAAGGCTCACAGAAATCCTTAGAAACTAGCATACAGTTCCTAGCTTAGCCCCTGGAACCTAAATATATGCTAGTCTTTTACAATAGGTTTCAAAAGTATTTGTAGATCTTGTGGTGTCATTCAACATACTATGCCTCTTTTGGAAAGAAAATGTTCAATACTAACACCATCAGACTTCCCCTTGATGAGAGGGTCAATGAATTAGGCTCATTCTTTTAAGAAGTTTACTTAGTCTACTTAATTATATCCTCAAACAATGTGAGAACTCACCATCTGCATAAAGTATCCATTTGTTTATATGTAGGTATATCCAGTAAATACACATATAAATATGTATATACACATAACCACTAGTTTTAAGAAGGAACAGAAAGAGAATAAAGATGATCAGATCACATATACAGCATATGTGTTAAAAAATACTTGATACAAGACACTTTCACAAGACATAACACATATCTCTAGTTTGAGATTTGGTATTGTTTACACCATTTCTTCATGGAAATTTTCAGAAATCTAATAATACAGCATTTGAATGTGAGAGCTGGAGAAAACACTCCACTTTTCACTGGTGGAGAAAAGAGCAATGAAATTCTAATATCCTTGCTGACCTCAAAAGAGCATACTTTGACACCCCATGGACTATATATAGCCCACCAGGCTCCTCTGTTCAAGGGATTCTCCAGGCAAGAATACCGGAGTGAGTAGCCGTTCCCTTTTCCAGGGACTGAATCCAGGGAGATTCTTTACCATCTGAGTCTCTAGGAAAGTTAGAGTTCTTTAGCCTCCATTCAGCGTATTTGAGAACTGAGAATGTTATTATTATCACTGTTTTTTTTTTACTGTTCCTCTACAAAACGTATTGTAAACTGTAAAGAATAAAATACTTAAAAAGTCTTATATCTGAAGTGTTGTTAAAGTACTGCACTAAATATGCCAAAAAAATTTGGAAAATTCAGCAGTGGCCACAGGACTGGAAAAGGTCAGTTTTCATTCCAATCCCAAAGAAAGGCAATGCCAAAGAATGTTCAAACTACCACACAATTGCACCCATCTCACACACTAGCAAAGTAATGCTCAAAATTCTCCAAGCCAGGATTCAACAGTACATGAACTATGAAATTCCACATGTTCAAGCTGGATTTAGAAAAGACAGAGGAACCAGAGATCAAGTTGCCAACATCCATTGGATCATAGAAAAAGCAAGAGAGCTCCAGAAAAACATCTGCTTCTGCTTTATTGACTAAGCCAACACCTTTGACTGTGTAGATCACAACAAACTATAGAAAATTCTTAAAGAGATGGGAATACCAGACCAACTTACCTGCCTGCTGAGAAGTCTGTATGCAGGTAAAGAAGCAACAGTTAGAACCAGACATAGAACAATGGACTGGTTCAAAACTGAGAGAGGAGTACATCAAGGATGTATATTGTCACCCGCCTTATTTAACTTATATGCAGATCATGTGAAATGCCAGGATGGATGAAGCACAAGCTGGAATCAAGGTTGCCAGGAGAAATAGCAATAAGCTCAGAAACACAGAGGACACCATCCTTATGGCAGAAAGTGAATAACTAAAGAGCCTCTTGATGAAAGTGAGACAGGAGAGTGAAAAAGATGATTTAAAACTCAACATTCAAAAAACTAAGATCATGGCATCCGGGCTCATCACTTCATCACTTCATGGCAAGAAGATGGGGAAACAATGGAAACAGTGAGAGACTTTATTATTTTAGGGTCTAAAATCACTGCAGATGGTGACTGCAGCCATAAAGTTAAAAGATGCTTGCTCCTTGGAAGAAAAGCTATGACCAAACTAGACAGCATATTAAAAAGCAGAGACATTACTTTGCCAACAAAGTCCGTCTAGTCAAGACTATGGTTTCTCCAGCCATCATGTATGCATGTGAGAGTTGGACTGTAAAGAAAGCTGAGTGCTAAAGAATTGATGCTATTGAACTGTGATACTGAAGAAGATTCTTGAGAGTCCCTTGGGCTGCAAGATCAAACAGGTCAATCCTAAAGGAAATCAGTCCTGAATATTCATAGGAAGGACTGATACTGAAGCTGAAACTCCAGTACTTTGTCCACCTGATCCTTTTTAAAAACTCCTGATGCTGGGAAAGATTGAAGTCAGGAGGAGAAGGGGACGACAAAGAATGAGATGGTTGGAGGGCATCACCAACTCAATGGACATGAGTTTGTGTAAACTCTGGGAGTTGGTGATGGACAGGGAGGCCTGGCATGCTGTAGTCCGTGGGGTCTCAAAGAGTCAGACACAACTGAGCAATTGAACTGAACTGAACTGAACTGAGAACTACAAAATAATCCAAATCTTATATCATTTAAATTGTATTTTCTGCTTTGGTCTTGAAACTTGAATTCCTTTATTTTCAAAGCACAGAAATAAAATACTTTGGTAGAGTTCAGCAATTTTATAGATGACAGATCAGTTTAATGACAATACTCTAAGTCTGCCATAGTTTTGCAGTTTGGCGTTAGTCTCAGAGGACACCATTCAGATGGACAACAATATGAAAGTCACCCCCCACAATTTTCTGCAGGGGACAAATAACACTGCTATGCAGTGCAGCCCTGGATAAGAAGATGAACAAGTAAGACAGCTTAAACTTCCAAGTCCCAAAGTGTAGAGCCCTAAACATCTTTCATTAAACAGTTTTTAAGATGCATGGAAGTAGCTCCTGGTGTTTTTACACTGTTTTGATGTTTTAATATTAAGGAGAACAGCAAATGTAAGCAGAGGAATGTTTCCCTGAAATAGTGAGTGATTCTTGAAAAGCTCTGATTGCTCTATTCTGAATATCTCGATCTGTTTCAAATACTGAGTCATATAAATGAAAACAGAGATGTCTTTATTCTTACACAGGTGAAAAATAGCCACAACTGAAAATAGTCACAGAAATTTTCATTCCCAGATTGTCATGAATATAGCCTTCCTCTTACTGCATGTGTGAAGCACCATCTGATGGATGGTAAATGACCTCAAACAACAGTTTGGTTGCTTGGCTCTTTGAATATATAGCTAATAATGAGAGATTCAAATATTACATGTAAATGAAATAATGTAACACTGTTTTTAAGAAACATTTTTTCATTTGTTCTTTAATTCTGTACTATACAGCATTCAAACTAATTTCCTTTCACTTTAATTTCTTTTATTATACAGTCTAATGGCCAAGGCACAAACAAAATGAAGTAGCAGCTTTTAAGTCCCTAATAGGAATCATTTTAATTGAGATGGTGATTCGTTGCCAAAAATTCAAAATCATCTTCTCATTGTAAAGGAAAAAATAATTAACTCAATTAGCTATCTCCCCCTGAAAGCTTTCATAAATTCTATGTGATTTCTTTTTAGTTGTTTGTCACTCATATTTACATATAAAGCATTCAGTAAAAAGAAAATTGCTTATTTTTATTTCCTTAATAATATATAAAGATATTTAACTTCAAAATGCAATTTAATATTTATTAGTCATCAAAATATTTTTTAATTTTATAAAGTAGTCTAGAACTTAAAGTTATCCTTTTCCTTTACTAGGTAAATCAATGTATTTTCAAAATTATTTTACTATTCATAAAGTATTTATTTAGCTAAATATTTATGGAACAAAATAGGAATCATTTAGCTAGTATGTAAAACACTGTGTATAATGTTATCAACATGAAGGAAGTTATAAGAAATCAAGAATTTCAGGGTGAACACTTCACTCTTATTTTTTGCTTTTAAGAACAAGATCCTCTTTGGTTTCTGTCAAGAATGGCTTTAATAAAACTCCTGGTTTTAGGTTTAGTTCTTATACTAGTTCTGCCTTTACTTTATTTCAATAGTTTCTCAGTTATTAATCAACATAACTAAAAAATCACTCACAATTTTTTAATGGATGGTGGCAACCCATTTCTGCAGTCTCAGCGGTATCCAGATTCAGACACTAGCCTCACAGGAAATATATAAGAAAGTCTTTGGAAGAATGAAGAAAATAATTGTAATAAAGCTCAAGAGCATTGCATGGGAAGTATGTCCAACCCTCAAACAACAGTCAAATGACTTGGTAATTCATGTAGAATTAAGAGTATTCTCTTAGCAAATGTGTCCACCTGGTTTCCTTGGAAACCTTGATTTCTTACAAAAAGATAGTGAACACCTGATTAGAAATAAGAAGGAAGTGTTAGTAGCTGATCTATTGTGAAAAAATAAGAAAACACTCACTATCAGACATCAGAATCATCACAATTTACCTGTAGTCATTTACTTCAAAAGCAAACCTAACCTCAGGAGTGCTGCAACTGTCAATGTATTTGGAGTGAATACAAATACCGATGGGCATAATTATGAGCACAGTTAGTTAGGAAAGTATTAAGCATTACTCTTGCAGTCTATTTAATAAGGTAAAGAATGGGCATTAAATTTTAGAAATGTAGCTGTGAAATAAGCAAATAATTCCAAATATTAGCTTTTAAATGGATGTTTTAGGTATTAGAAATGTTCTTATTTGTTCAGAGTATCAATTCCCCAAAATAATATGAAGCCATCTTATTAGATAGCTCAGTTGTAAAGAACAGAACTGTATGAAGTGATATAAATGTGATTAGAAATATGAAGTCATGAAGTGGGAAGCTATTCTCTTTTGATATTAAGAGTAGTTTATAGTATTTCAACTGCTTCAGATAATAAAAATGAGAATAAAAGAATATATGTAAAAGAACATAGATATGTGCATATGACAGAGTTAAATACACACACACACACACAAAAGTCTTGATTTCTCTGTGTATAAATGAAATCAGTAAGTAAAGCAAGGGTGGCCCTTGCTATGCTATCTTCTTTTCTGTTTTCTATCTTCTTCTTCTATCTTCTATTCCTATGCTATCTTCTTTTACAATAAGTAGTTTTGGCTTCTATGAGAAAAGCGTGACTGCCCAAGCCTTTTTTTAGGTCTCTTTATGATACTAGTAACTCTTCACAAAGTAATATAGTATGCTTTTTTGCATTTTTGCTCCAACGTCACTTTTTCACATTTTTACTCAATTGTCATTTTCCTACACCTTAATTCTACTAATCCCAAATTGTAAATATATAATATATATAACAAAATATATACATATATATTATAGTTAAAGCAGATTTTAATAAAATCAACTCATTACATTTTTAATTTTTTGTTACAGAAAATTCCGAATCTATGTTGAAAGCTAGAAAGCTAGACTAATAAGCCACCTTATATCAATATCCACTCATTTCTCCCCAAGCCCAGATTATTTTGAAGCACTTCCCAGACATCTGGATTCAGGGGCCAAGATGTAGTAAGAAACAGAACTATTGACTATTTCTGAAAAGACACAAAATTGAACTTTTTAAAATGGCTGATCTGTCAAGACTAATACAAAAATGAAATTTAAAAAGTAAAAACCCAAAGTGTAGCAAGAGTATAAATCATTTAGAGTAAACAAATATCTACAGCCTGAAACATGATGGGTTAGAATTCTGGTTATGTGCTGAGATGAGCAAATAAATTTCACCCATGGAAAAGAGACATTTACTGATCTGATAACAAGTCTGGCAAAGCTTTGTAAAGATGGAAAGAAATTCAGAAGGTAAACAAATAATACAATTAATAAATCCTGAAAGTCTCTTTTTAGAGCTCTCTTTCTATCCCTCTACTTCTCCAGGTCAAAGCATAGCCTCCTCAGAATCAGATCTTTCTCTGTGAATAGAAGGACTGCTGCTCTTCGAGGTACGAACAGTGACTTTCTGACACAGAATGTGTGATGGAGGTGACTGTGCCCCCTTCTAAATCAGTGTCTGGCAGAGAGAGATGTCAAGATCTCTGACACCATGTAGTATTCAGCATCATTCCTCAATGTCCTCAACAACCTTTTTTTCCCCCAAGCTTCACTTTAAGGGGAATTTGGGGGGTGGACAACTATCCCACTGTCTACTCGTGACTTGTTTTTATGAATCATCTTCAGACAGTTTTAAGTTACAAATATTTTTCTTCTTCCTTCTTTTGTAACTTCATAAATATACTATGTGATCATCAAGCTTAATTACTATGACTCTGCCTCAGCCTACAGAATGAAAATAAACACACTTTTTACGTCCACAGAAGTAAGGCATTACTGTATCAATTATGATTACTAAAGATATGTTTCTGGGATATTGTTTGTATTGAGTAATAGTGTTTGGACATTATTAATTCCTCTATTTTAGAAGGAGTTTTTATCTGACATATTTAACAGTTCACATTCTAATGGTTGCTAAGAATGAGAGAGCAGCCAGTGTATTCAAGGTGTTTAGTTCAAAATCAGCTGGAACACAGTATACAGGAAGAAGAAGATACAATGATTGAACCATGTTTTATTCATGCAATAGAATACTAGTCAACATTTTCAATAAGTTAACCAGAGAAGGAACTAGACTAGATATCTCATCAGGATGTAAAGATATTGGACCCATCATACACTGCTGGTGGGAATGATAAATGGTATAGCCACTTTGGAAACATAAGTTTCTCTAAATAATATAGAATTATAATATGATGCTACAGTTCCATTCCCAGGAATATACACTAGAGAAATAAAAAATGTATTTCTAAAAAACATGCATATGTATGTTCATAACAGCATTTCTCATAATAAGCAAAAGGTGGAAAAGACCCAAATGCACATCAAATGATAAAAGGATAAAAAATGCGGTATGCCCATTCAGTACAATAATACTGTCAACAAAAGGAAGAAAGTACTGATATACACTACAATATGAGTGAACATTTAAAAATTTGTACTAGATGCATGTAGCCAATCACAAAACACCATGTGTATATTATTTCATTTATATAAAACATACAGAATAAGCAAATCTATGGAGGTAGAAAATAGATTCTTGCCTAGATCAGGTGATGTTGGGGAGGAATGGAGAGTGATCACAGATTTCTTTCCCAGAGGACAAACATATTTCAAAATTAGGCTGTGATGATGGACACGCATCTTGTGAAGAGACTAAAAAGCACTAAACTGTATGCTTTAAACAGGTAGATCATATGGTGATGAATCAAACATTAATAAAATTGTTATAAATGCATCAGGATAATATAAACCATTTTTTATTTGTACAAATACAAAAGGATTTGTATTAATGAAAAAGTAAAAAGGAATCCAGCTGCTATTTTTTTAATGTACAATGTTAAAATTTCTTAAATGTGAAGTGTAGATACACTGTGTCTGTTAACAACATTTTTTGTTCTTTTTAAAAGTTTTACATCAAAGTTCATACCAACATTAAATATTAAAAACATTTAAAAACCAACAAACAGGAGTAGGTGCTTTCACATTAGTATTACTGAATTTTCATGATTCTCTAAGGTATAACTTATTATGTCCATTTTACATACACTTAAACTGAGACTTAGGAGCTGAGTTCAGTAAAGTCACAAAGTTAAGAAACAGTATTATTGAGATTTGAACACAGACCCATCTGTTATATAGCTCCTTATGCCACACCATATTGCTTTTAACTACTAAATAAAGCAATTTTAGAAAGAAATAAAGAATAAAGCAAAATTTTATAACATTTCCACTAATACTTAACCTTAAGAATATTTAATGTCATTCTAAAATCACTTATACTCAAGCCCTTTCAGGCAGTTTATCACCATTCTTCAAAACTGTTCAGTATCAAAACATCTATACAAATGTGATTACTCCAATATGATCATGAGAAATATTTTTTTCCATTTGGTATCTACATACTCCCACATTTTTAATAAATATATTATTTTGTAATTAATGGAGTATATAGAAGATGGCAATCCACTCAGTATTCTTCTCTGGATAATCCAATGGACAAAGGAGCCTGGTGGGCTACAGTCCATAGGGTCACAAAGAGTTGGACACCACTGAAGTGACTGAGCACAAAGCACAATAGTCATTTAATACCAAATAAATTCCTTTTAACAATTCTTTAATTTTAATACTAAGAAGCGGTTTTAGAAAAGGCAGAGGCACCAGAGATCAAATTGCCAACATCTGCTGGATCATGGAAAAAGCAAGAGAGTTCCAGAAAAACATCTATTTCTGCTTCATTGACTATGCCAAAGCCTTTGACTGTGTAGTTCACAATAAACTGTGGAAAATTCTGAAAGAGATGGGAATACCAGACCATCTGACCTGTCTCTTGAGAAACCTGTATGCAGGTCAGGAAGCAACAGTTAGAACTGGACATGAAACAACAGACTGGTTCCATATAGGAAAAGGAGTACGTCAAGGTTGTGAATTGTCACCCTGCTTATTTAACTTATATGCAGAGTACATCATGAGGAACGCTGGGCTGGAAGAAGCACAAGCTGGAATCAAGATTGCCGGGAGAAATATCAATAACCTCAGATATGCAGATGATTCCACACTTATGGCAGAAAGTGAAGAGGAACTAAAAAGCCTCTTGATGAAAGTGAAAGAGGAGAGTGAAAAGTTGGCTTGAAGCTCAACATTCAGAAAACTAAGATCATGGCATCTGGTCCCATCACTTCATGGGAAATAGATGGGGAAACAGTGGAAACAGTGTCAGACTTTATTTTTTGGGGCTCCAAAATCACTGTGGATGCTGATTTCAGCCATGAAATTAAAAGACACTTGCTCCTTGGAAGGAAAGTTATGACCAACCTAGATAGCATATTAAAAAGCAGAGGCATCACTTTGCCAACCAGGGTCTGTCTAGTCAAGGCTATGGTTTTTCCAGTGGTCATGTATAGATGTGGGAGTTGGACTGTGAAGAAAGCTGATCGCCAAAGAATTGATGCTTTGAACTGTGGTGTTGGAGAAGACTCTTGAGAGTCCCTTGGACTGCAAGGAGATCCAACCAGTCCATTCTAAAGGAGATCAATCCTGGGTGTTCATTGGAAGGACTGATGCTAAAGCTGAAACTGCAATACTTTGGCCACCTCATGCGACAAGTTGACTCACTGGAAAAAGACTCTGATGCTGGGAGGAATTGGGGGCAGGAGGAGAAGGGGACGACAGAGAATGAGATGGCTGGATGGCATCACCGACTCTGTGGACATGAGTTTGAGTGAACTCCGGGAGTTGGTGATGGACAGGGAGGCCTGGCGTGCTGTGATTCATGGGGTTGCAAAGAGTCGGATACGACTGAGCGACTGAACTGAACTGAAGACTATGTATTTTTTTCCTCACAAGTAGTTCTATGTCCATGTTTTCACAGTAGTTTTCTAGGAGTATTTTACCAAGAAAAAAAAAAACTTGCAAAAATAATAAGTATACAGGTTAGAGGTTAAATCTATGAACGTCAACCTTGATCATTACCTATATTTTTATGAAGATTTTGTCATAAACCCTGGTTGTATCTCAATCCATGAAAGAACAGAAGCAATTATAAAGATGATACCACCATTAAAATCCTATGATTTTGTAATCTATGTACCAAAAAGGCTAAATTGTTGCTTTTGTGCTTGTAGAAATCTTTAGAAAGTCCCTGACCCTTAACACTCACTCCCCAGGTCAGTCAGCAAGGGGAGATGTGGCAACTCGCTCTCAACTAGGTTATTAGCTTGGCAGATCTACCTTTTTATTCTGTGAGTGAACTCAATATCACATGTCTTATTTGTGAGAAACACATGTTAATAGTCTCTTCCTGTCTCTTTCAGAGTCTCTGGTCTGAGCATCTTTGCAGAGTGCCAGTTTTGGACGCACCCTGCTCTGATCCTGCCAGAGCCTTCCCAGAGACAGACCATGCTCTCTTAGTTATATACAGGCCCCACTGTTGGCTGCAAGTTGCAACCCACTTGAATTTTAATAAAGATTCATAGGCAGTTGTTATGAAACAAACACCATAATGACACCCAGACAGGCTGCAGAATTATTTTTAGCCAGATGATGTGTGTGGCCCATGCCTCAGGCCCACCAAGTGATAATAATAGTAACACCATGCAGTAAGTAAAGAGAATATTTTTCATAAAAGTTGCATAAATCATAAAATGTTTCCTGCTATTCTTCTGCTTTCTGCCCACCTTCCTTCCCCTGCCCACCTTCCTCTCTACACTATCAGCAGTTACAGGGCTCAGTATTGACTGCCTTGTAGAATTCAAGTAACAATCCAAAGAAAAATAAAATTCTTAATTTTGTTGAAGTACCGGTAGAGAAAAACAAGGAATGGCATCACACATGTACTATAAAAATGGCCAGATTTTGCAGTTTTAGAAACTACACCCAGATTTGTCTTTTTAAAACAGGGTCATGAATGAGTTCTTCCATGTTTGATGTTGTTTTTCATATGTATAAATTAATACTCAGCAGTGGCACAGGATCGAAATTAATGCATTTCAGAAAACAGCTATCTGTCAAGCTGAAAACACTTAGAGGGAAAAGACCATTCCTGATAACTTAAGAAACATTACTATCATAAGAAAGATAAAGAAGTCCTTTTTGAAGAGTGGTATGTTGGTGCTGCTGCTGCTGCTAAGTCACTTCAGTCGTGTCAGACTCTGTGTGACCCCATAGACGGCAGCCCACCAGGCTCCCCCGTCCCTGGGATTCTCCAGACAAGAACACTGGAGTGGGTTGCCATTTCCTTCTCCAATATGTGAAAGTAAAAAGTGAAAGTGAAGTCGCTAAGTCATGTCTGACTCGTAGCGACCCCATGGACTGCAGCCTACCAGGCTCCTCTGTCCATGGGATTTTCCAGGCAAGAGTACTGGAGTGGCTTGCCATTGCCTTCTCCGAGTGGTATGTTAGGCTATCGATAAATTTAGATTGCCAAACACGACTTCCGCCTCTTAGGAGTCAGAGAGCCCAAATTTTGGTTTCATCTAGTAGTTAAAGAAGCAAATTTTTTTCTTAAGCTCCCTGTTTGCTCTTTCATGTACTGTTGAGAACTGCAAGACTGGCCAAATATGGAAACCATCTAAAGGAATCTTATTAAAAATCCAACTTCCTAAAATTGAACCTTAAGTGAACTCCAGCCTCAGAGAAAACCAGTCAAGTGAGATGAATATTTATTTACTGCAAGTCAGATTAAAAAGGAGGTTACAGTATAAAAACTTGAGAAAGGAAGCATTTAAATCTGTACATTTTATTTGCTGCTGCTGCTGCTAAGTCACTTCAGTCGTGCCCGACTCTGTGTGACCCCCTAGACGGAAGCCCACCAGGCTCCCCCGTCCCTGGGATTCTCCAGGCAAGAACACTGGAGTGGGCCATTTCCTTCTCCAATGTGTGAAAGTGAAAAGGGAAAGTGAAGTCGCTCAGTCGTGTCCGACTAGTAGCAACCCCATGGACTGCAGCCCACCAGGCTCCTCTGTCCATGCGATTTTCTAGGCAAGAGTACTGGAGTGGCTTGCCATTGCCTTCTCCGGTTTTATTTGCTACATTTCCCCAAATTTTGAAAAAGGCACAATTAAAACTCAGAGAGGACAGGCAGTGTAACAGACTCCAGTACATCTGGGTCTGAGACCCTGCTCAGCCCCTCATGGGTACCTCACCTTGGGTGGTTTTTCATCTTTCTATCCCCCATTCCCCCAGCCATAAAACACAGAAGCAAGTAAGCAGCTAACAGCAGACTTTTACTTGTCTAGAAACTAAAAGAGAAAAACAACGCAGGGGACTATATTAAGACTATTTCAGCTTAGTCTTTGTTTCTTTAAAAAGATTTAATTGATGTCTGTTTTCTTTATTTCATATATTCACACTTACCTTCTATCTCAGTTTTTGATTGATCCTAAGTATTCCCATTTTATATCCATTTTTAAATTCCTTGTTTGTTTGTTTATTTTGACTTATCCTTATTTATGTCCACCTGTAAGGACTTCATTTCCTGTCCATTCCCAGTTAATCTCACTTGTGTTTGATGATGAAAAAGAACAATACCAGATTCCCTTTCTCTTTAAATCAGTCCAAGTCTCAAACTATCTTAACTTCTAATTCTCAAAAAGTGTGAAAGAGTGATATCCTGAGAAACACACACATTTTAAGTTTTGCCAGACCCATCAAAGTGGTGGAGAAAGTAAATATAAGTGCTGCATCCTTTTTCAAACTCCAGTTGCTAATCCTGACTCCAACAACTTTGAGGTTAATACATTTTATTGTGGTCCAGATTGCAATCACTCCTATGCCTCAGAAGTTTTGAGTCCTCTGAAAATTGCTCTTTTGTGTCTTATAGCATCTTTTTTAATCATAAACTACTGGCATCTGGTCCCATCACTTCATGGGAAATAGATGGAAAAACAGTGGAAACAGTGTCAGACTTTATTTTTTTGGGCTCCAAAATCACTGCAGATGCTGATTGCAGCCAGGAAATTAAAAGATGCTTACTCCTTGGAAGGAAAGTTATGACCAACCTAGATAATATATTAAAAAGCAGAGACATTACTTTGTCAACAAAGGTCCGTCTAGTCAAGGCTATGGTTTTTCCAGTGGTCATGTATGGATGTGAGAGTTGGACTGTGAAGAAAGCTGATCGCCAAAGAATTGATGTTTTGAACTGTGGTGTTGGAGAAGACTCTTGAGAGTCCCTTGTACCGCCAGGAGATCCAGCCAGTCCATTCTAAGGGAGATCAATCCTGGGTGTTCATTGGAAGGACTGATGCTAAAGCTGAAACTGCAATACTTTGGCCACCTCATGTGACGAGTTGACTCACTGGAAAAGACTCTGATGCTGGGAAAAGTTGAGGGCGGGAGGAGAAGGGGACGACAGAGAATGAGATGGCTGGATGGCATCACCGACTCTGTGGACATGAGTTTGAGTGAACTCCGGGAGTTGGTGATGGACAGGGAGGCCTGGCGTGCTGTGATTCATGGTGTCGCGGAGAGTCAGACACAACTGAGCGACTGAACTGAACTGAACTGAATAGCAAGGACAAAATTCCCTGATTTGTAAATAGTTTCAATTAAGTTGGTAATGACATTGGCAGCTCTATTGCCAACCATCACCCATCGGGTTCTTACTGTGCTTCGTTTTCTTGAAGGTGAACAGCACTTATCATACTATATTTTGGGTTTTGATGCTCTTTCAAGTTTTTCTCAGTAGACTTTGAGTCTTTTAAGAGTTTTGTTTTTTTTTTTAATCTCTGAGCATCTTAGTCTAGCGACTAGGAAGTAACAGGAGTAGCCGGGTAATATAATAATAATTATTATTATTATAACTACCACATAGGGGGTTCTGATAATGTGCCAGAAATTATGCCAATTATTTTATATATTATATAAACCACATCAGACAAGTTTGGTGTTACAGCAGGCAGGTAGCTAGGTATAAGCAGAGAAATGAGGGCAGAGGTCAGGTGGCAGGAAATCACACATCTTGTAAAAAGCAGGGGTCCACAGGCAGACAAACAAAAGCAGAAACCTCCAGACTGACAGGAAATCACACATTTTGGGTGATTAGTGTCCAGGTAACAGACAAAGAATAATGGGGAAAGGTTGGACTCTCCTGCATCTGAATGTAACCTGTTGCTCATTAATTATGCTCTCATTACAATAAGATTAGCCTTGCAAATAGGTACCCATCATAAACCAAGTCGACACCATGACCCTTTTCATCAAAGCTCAATAAGGACAAAAATCCCTCCTCCCCTCTGGAAAATGGAGGGGAATGGAAAATCAGGAAATAAGACAACCCCAAAACTCCTCCTTTCCCAGTGAATATTCCACCCCTTCATTTGGATGCCCCTCATAACCAGCTTGCCAAAGAAAACCAGGGTAGCAGCTCATCACCTGACTGCCTGCTCTCCTGAAAGCATATCCTCGCTTAAACAAACTTTCACTTAACTTTCTCAATCTCTCTGCTTCATCTCTGAACTCTTTCACCAGGAAGAAAGAACCTTAAATACACCAAGAAAATTAGTATCCCTATTTTTACACAAAAAATTCAGTTCCATGAAGGTTAATAGGTCTGCCTATGTTCACACAGCTTGTAAGATAATATTTTAAACTCAAACTTAATCAACAAATGATTAGTGTTCTTTAATTAAATGAATAAATAAATGCACAAATATATAAACATAGGGGTATGAGCATACCCCTCTCTCATATTCACATAATTTTATTCTCATTTATCCTTAATTTTCAGATATATATAAAGAGGTTTTAGTTGGGGATGAGGAGAAACTGGACTCTGCCTTCTCTCTGTTGTTTTAAATTATGCACTCATTGAGAACCAAAACTTACCATGGAGTACAGGTAGTTATGACCAGTGGCAAAAGAGAAAACAAAATTACTTTGTCCCATATTCTATCTAAAAAGCCTGACCAAAAGAGAAGTACTGATTAAAGCACACTGGTTTTAAACATGATTTGGGAGGGGAGATGGTTTTCAGATTCAAACTCAGGGCAAACCAGGAGAACAGGCATCTCTGATGCCCCTGGAGAGAAGCATTGACTGGCACAGGAAATGCACCATTAGCCAAATCCCTTCCTGTTACATTACATCCAAGGCACAAGACAGTCTCCCTGAAGCAACAATTCCTTTCAGAAGATGAAATATGTTGTCTTAGCATAAAACACTATACATAAAACCCTTGTGAACCAGAGTGATAGTATTGCCCCAATGTGGAAAAATATTCCTTCCCATCCTGGACACCTTCATTCAAGGAAATGTTTTTCAGATCATTGTTCCATATCTCTTCTGTTCCGTAAAAAAAAAAAAAAAAAAAACCACATCTAGCAGTTTTAGGAAGATAATATTCACATGCTTTTTGGCCACGTTCTTTCTTGTTAGGCATCTAAAAAAAAGAGAATCTAGATTAGAAAGAAATAATAGAAAGTAATATAAAAGAATGGCATGAGAGTCATTTATTGAATTAAAATTATAGACCCCAAAGGGTCAAAATTAACGCTTCTGTTTCTTCCTTCTAAGGAGCAGCAGTCTCAGCAGTTCTTATAGTTGGATGCTATGTACATTCCAAAGAATTCAAGAGGGTGGCAGGCATAAACAATTTTGCAACAGCCAAATGAGGAGTTTTGGGGGGTTGTTCATCCCAAATTTCTATTAGAGGACTTTAGCTCTAAAAATCTTTAACCCATTCAATGCAGCAAATCATGTTCTATATACAAAGAATGGAAAGAGGACCTTTAAAGACTTTGTGCTCTGTCTTAATTTCTCTGTATGCAACCCATTGTTGAAATTTTTTTTTAAGAAAATGTACCTTTAAGGTCTCTTCCATTTGAGCAAGAGAAATGATATAGTAGTATACGTCTGCTTTCTTCCTTAAAGTAACTATCTCACAAAACAAACAGTACAATATCCTATGGTATAAATTCAATAAAAAGCAAAGCTAAGGAAATGAAAATGTACACCCAAATGGGAATAAAAAAATAAAAAAAGAATAATGTCATATACAAGAGAAACAGTGAATTGAAATCAATGTCTTTAATTTTAAATACAATACTTTTTTAAGTACCCAGGAGCATAGTAGGTTTGTAATACCTGTCATTGCTTTCTGAGATCTTTCTACAGGTGCATAATTTAATCATTCCACCTGAAGTGTCAGGCACATAAAGGTATTATTAGTTAAGACTGAATTGTAGTTTAACTTGAAATAGTAGACTTGAATTTTGCTTTCAACTATTAGAAACAGACAAAATTAAAGTGAATAATTTTATAGTTTTAAACAGTCACATTTCTTGCTATTTTAACTTTAGCCAAGGTGATCTTCTAAAATGTATGACAACATTTATTTTGAGGCCTATTATGTTTCAAATTTTGGAGAAAGATAAGTGCAAGACACCACAGAGACTTGTAACCTTTAAAATTCCTATAGAGAATCAATTTTAGGAAGAGATAGAGATTGAAATTAATTTGGTAAACATATATTCATGTCAAACATACCATTACATGTCAAGCATTATTAGGTATGGTAAAGAAAATTATGGATAAGACCCAGTTCCTGCTCTCAAGGATCTTATGTACTAATGGGTGGGACACATCATATAAATACATTATATACAATAAGTTAAATGCTAAGGGAGGTATGTACAGAGTGCAAAGAGAACAGATGAGGAGTAATAAATTCTAATTTAGGTGTTAAAGATTCTAAAGGAGGAAGCAGACAAGCTGAAATTCTAAAAGAAAGATGTTTGTTTTGAAAACAAGGAAGAGAAATAATTCCTAGCAGAATAAAGATATATGGAAAGAGACTGAAATATGGAACAGAATGATTTGTATTATATAAAAACAAATGTTTTCACAGTATGACTAAGACCTTGGGCTCTGAGGAAGACGGCTTGAATTTGAATTCTGACTTCAATATTTACTAACTTAATGGCCTCATGAGGTTACCTAAACTCTCCATGGCTCTGTTTTCCTGTGTGTATATAAGGCTAATAACAGTACCTAACTCACAGGATTGTTGTGGGGATTAAATCAGGCAATCTATGTAAAGCACTTAGAACATTACCCACTTTATGGTGAGAGCTCTACAAACAATAGCTGTTGTTGTGGCAAAGATACTCTACTGACTACAGTAGAGGCTAACATAACTTGTAAAATACATATTTTTAGTAATAAAAACAACAGTATGTCAATTACTTTTTGAGACATGAAATAAACACTGCTAAGGAACTGGGTGTTCCACATCCATTTAGGAAGTACGGTGACCATAATTCTCGTCATAGCAAGTAGCACAACTTTTTAAAAATATAAAGCGCGTACCTATATGTATAATGTACATGCTTATTTAAGATTTCACAGAGTTTCACAGAAAAATAAGTCTGAAATAACTAGTTTCTTTTCTAGAGAATAATAAAGGCTTTTTTGAGCAAATACCAGTGCTACTTCTCTACCTGTGAACATTAGCCATGTCTGGGAAAAAATGGGCAAGAAATGGGCCAGCTATGAGCAATATCCCAGCTATTGCTTCTGGGATAGCAAGAAATATGGCAGTTTTTAATAGCTGCACGGGCTGACAGGATGCATTGGAAACTATTGTATCCCCAAACTCAGAGCTGATTCCTCTGACCAGGCAGCATAGGATGCTTTGGGCTGGGCTGTAAATCAGAGAGAAATCTCCATACCCTATAGTGCTTCAATCCTAAACTTCCCCTAGAGGGTGCCTGTAATCACTCAGGATAGATATAACTGAAGACATTGAAATCAAAGGTAAACTGAAACTCCAGCTGCAACCCAAACACACTCCATCTAAATTCCTATTTGGATCAAAATAGTCAACTCCACACCCTACCAACCTACCTGACAGAGAAAGGGATGTGTTTTCTCTGAGGAAAATTATTTTTTGCTTCAAATCCTTTGGTTCATTTAATTATGCAACCCTACATAATGTCAAAAATGAAAATACATGAAATGAGAAAAATTAATACACAGAAGTAGATTCACAAATGAATCTGTTATTGGAGTCAGCAGATTATAGACTCTAAAATTATTATAAATATGTTGTTCAGTTCAGTTCAGTCTCTCAGTCGTGTCCGACTCTTTGCAACCCCATGAACTGCAGCACGCCAGGCCTCCCTGTCCATCAACAACTCCCGGAGTCCACCCAAACCCATGTCCGTTGAGTTGGTGATGCCATCCAACCATCTTATCCTCTGTCGTACCCTTCTCCTCCTGCCCTCAATCTTTCCCAGCATCAGGGTCTTTTCAAAAGAGTCAGCTCTTCGCATCAGGTGGCCAAAGTATTGGAGTTTCAGCTTCAACATCAGTCCTTCTAATGAACACCCAGGACTGATCTCCTTTAACAAATACGTTGTTTAAAAAGTTAAAAGATAGACAAAATAGGATAACGGAAACATTTTTAAATAGATAAATATAATCTCTAAAGATCAGTTTGACATTCTAGACTGAAAATTGTTTTTTTAATCTGAAATTAAGAATTTACTAGCTAAATTCAAACTGAATATAGCTGGAGAAAGTTCAGTAAACTTAAAAACAGGTGAATAGAAATTGTACCGTTTGAAGCACATAGAGAAAAATGCTAAAAAAAAAAAAAAAGTAAGAACTTGTAAAGAACATATAGGATAATATATCATTAGTGTGACCAGTTCAGTTCAGTTCAGTCTCTCAGTCGTGTCCGACTCTCCATGACCCCATGAATCACAGCACGCCAGGCCTCCCTGTCCATCCCCAACTCCCGGAGTTCACTCAAACTCATGTCCACAGAGTTGGTGATGCCATCCAGCCATGACCAGAGTCCCCCTAAAAGAGGAGAATAATTTAAAAAATTGAACAATTTATTTAAAATGTCCAGTGAACTCATGTAAGATAAATACAAATAAAATTCCATCAACTCAAATTATCAAAGACAGTTTAGAGAACCGAGGATGAGATGGTTGGATGGCATCACCAGCTCGATGGACATGAGTTTGAGCAAGCTCCGGGAGTTGGTGATAGACAGGAAGGCCTGGCGTGCTGCAGTCCATGGGGTCTCAAAGAGTCGGACATGACTGAGCGACTGAACTGAACTGAAGTTTAGAGAAAAATTATTTAAAATACACTGAGAATAGAGACACTTTACACATTGGAGAACAGCATCACCAAAAAAGACGACTGACATCTCATCAGAAACGATGCAGACACAAGTTAATGAAATGCCATCTCTGAACTGATGAGAGAAAAAGAAAGAAATGCCTGTAAAAATAGATTTATATACCTAGCAAAAGTCTCTTTCAAAAAAAGATGAAAGACATTTCCAAACAAACGCTGTGTGAATATATTGTCGGTAAATCACATTCCAAGATATACTAAAGGAAAATACTAAAGACAGTTCTTCAAGTTGAGAAGAAAGTATCACACACAAATTATCCATTTGAACAAATTTGTTCATCCAGAAGTGTCCTAACTTTACCTCTATTTTTGAAAGATTATTTTTCTGTATGTAAACCCCTGATTCATAGTTTGTTTTATGTTCGGTACTTTGAATATATCTTCTAATTGTTTTATTTTTGCCTCACTTATTTCTGATTATAAATTAGCTATTAATCTTAAATGCTCTTCTATGTGAAGAGGAATTTTTCTCATTGCTTCCAAAACTTCTCTCTGTTCTTGTCTATCAATATTTGGACTATGATGTGTCTATGTGTTACCTCTTCAGATTTATACTACTTGGAGTTCACGTAGTTCTGTTTCCTGGATGCGTAAAGTTTCTCATTTGATCTGTCTAGCATTTAGTAGTTATTTCTTCACATATTTTTTCTGCTTCTTTCTCTTTCTGCTCTCCACTGACGCTCTTGCTATTTGTGGTGGTACACTTAATAGTGCCCCACATTTCTCCAAGACTGTTCATTATTCTTTATTCTTTTATTCCGCTCTGTCTTCATGTTACACGATCTGCACAGGTATATATTTAAGTTCATTGATTCTTTCTGTTGTCAGCTAAAATCTACTACTGAATCCCTTTACTCATTATTTTTTCATTCCAGTTATTGTATGTTTTCATTACAGCCTTACCATTTAAAAATGATTTCTGTCTTTTAATGGATATTCTCTACTTCATAACAAATTGTCATCATATCGTTAATTCTTTAAGCATAACTTTCTTCATTCTTTGAACTTAGTTATGACATTGTCTTGTAGTCTGCTAAGTCCAACATCTCAGCCTTCTCAAAGGCAGTTTCTATTACCTGCTCTGCTGTATCTTTGGATGGGTCATACTTCCCTACTTCTTTGTATGTCTTGGGCATAATTTTTAATTCATTTTTTACATTGCTTATGTATGACTTTGGCCATAAAGTATATGGTGTGAGTTTGATATAGCTCAGAAAAATGCATCCTTTAAAAGAGAAAAAGACTCAAAACTCTATAGTCATATCTTCATATGTTACTACTAAAAAACCACAAAATAATTATTTCTGCTTGGAACTTCTACAGAAAAAAAAACTGTCAAATTATAATTTTTTTAACCTCCATGAGATTTCTTTGTATAATCTGGACAAATTGGACAAGTTTTCCAATATCAGTACTTCCAGTGCAGTATGGGCTGGATATAGAAATTTCTTCATGCAATCACATTCACAGCCTATTCTTCATTCAGGGTTCCTGGACCCTTTCCTAACATTTGTGATCTATTCTAAACACTCATTTTTGACCTGTTTTAAACTGCATGATGAGCACCTAATTTGGTTGCCTTCTTTGACACCTAGTGCTGGCCTTGATGGTGACTAGGGTTTTGTGGTACACCCATGTGCACATCTAATTCCAACATCAAACTTCACCATTTTGATATTGTGAAATATTTTTCTATACATAAAATGTGACTTTCATTCACAGCACTTTCCAACTGGTTTCATGGTTTAACAAGAAAATTTCACAGTGTATATTTCATCAAATTGCCTTTACTCAGAGAAAAAAAGGGGACTGATAAAAAATACAAGTTGTAAAAATCATTTAATTACCATCAATGCTATGTCTCTAGATAGAGTTTAACTTGGCAATATCTTAACAGTCAATTCTTTCCTCTTCAAATAAAAAGATGCGAACATTTCCAAGACTGAATTAGCTTTTGTGTAATTCATTCCAGAATATTTTAGCAGTCCTGTACACTAGGATTTCTCTAATACAAGTTCTTCTGGGACAAAAAGTTGTTAATTACCCAAGAAATACAGAAATATGGATGAATGGCAAGTGAAAATGTGTACCTAGGTAAAAAGGCAAAATACTGAAGATGTTAATTCTTCCCAGATGAATCTATGAATTTTACACAATCATAAAGTATCAGAAAGTTTCTTTTTTCATATATGACAACATTGTTCAAAGATTTTCTTGAGGATTATGTGAGAGACCAGCTGTGAAATATTTGAGAAGTAACATTATGGCATATGTAAAAATTACTTTAAAGACTTAATAAATAAAAGAATAAAGCAGAAATAGATCAATGGTAAAGATGAGAAAGATCAGAAACAGATAAAAATATATTTAATAATTGAGCATATAATAAATATTGTATGTCATATCAGTGGAGAAAGAATTCAGTAGCATTGGGAAAATTGTTAACCAGTAGTAAAAAATAAAATTCGATTTTTATTTCACACCACACATCAAAATTCTAGCTGAACTAAAGATCTAAATAAAGACACGAGAATAAACAGAGATGTTAATTATGTAATTTGAATGGAAACATTTTATATATGACACCACCTAAATAGAAAGTATGAAGGAGAAGGTTATTGGATCCAGCTATATAAAAATACAAAATAAAAGGCCCCCTCATAATTGTAGCATATCTGTTAGCAATGAATCAACAGAATTACTGTATAAATATTTCTCACAAATCACAAAAAAGTCACCAGTAAGTACACAGACTAAGGAAGAACACCAAATATTAATGGAAGAGTAAATATAAGGGAAAACATTCCACATCATCAATAACTGATAAATGCAAATTAAAAGAATGGAATACACACACACACACACATATACATATACATATAGCTGGAAATAACATTTATTGAAACTCAATTTTGAGAAAATTAGACTTCTCAATACCAAAGGGGGTGTAAATCAGTATATTTTTAAAATGAAAATTGATCACATATCAAAAGTGCTAAAATTTTTACTGTTAATTTATCTAATAGCTGCATTTTCAGAAATCTCACAAAAGGAAACAGTCATAAAACCATGATAGATTTATCTATGAGAATAAGTACTGTTTACAAAAGGGAAAAACTGGAAGCACTCAAAATGACCAACTGATTAAATGTGTGCTACAAATATATTGTGAATAATTTTTATAATTGTTGTTTAGTTGCTAAGTTATGTCCAACCCATTGAGATCCCATGGACTGTAGCCTGACAGGCACCTTTGTCCATGGGATTTCCCAGGCAAGAATACTGGAGTGGGTAGCCATGTCCTCCTCCAAGGTATCTTCCCAACCAGGATCAAAACTGGGTCTCCTGCATTGGCAGATAGATTCTTTACTGCTGAGCCACCAGGGAAGCATAGTGAATAATAAGTAGCCACTAAAAATAAAACCCAAAATGATACTAATGGCCTGTAAAGTGAAAATATTTGCGTTAACTCTTATGCAATATAATCCCACAAATGTGTGTTTGTGTGTGTGTATTCCATTTACAATGAAAATGTAGTATTCTCTTTTTGTCTACCTATATTTACTAACATTTTAACATCACATAAAATGAAGAAAAAAGAGTTATTGCTAATCATTAATAGGTAGGTGTCCAATATGCTACTGGAGAAGAGTGGAGAAATAGCCCCAGAAAGAATGAAGAGGCTGAGTCAAAGCGAAAACAACACCTAGTTGTGGATGTGACTGGTGATGGAAGTAAAGTCTGATGCTATAAAGAACAATATTGCATAGGAACCTGGAATGTTAGGTCCATGAATCAAGGTAAATTAGAATTGGTCAAAAAGGAGATGGTAAGAGTGACTATTTACCTTTTAGGAATCAGTGAACTAAAATAGACTAGTATGGATGAATTTAATTCAGATGACCATTATATCTACTACTGTGGTCAAGAATCCCTTAAAATAAATGAAGTAGCCCTCACAGTCAACAAGAGTCCAAAATGCAGTACTTGGATGCAATCTCAAAAACAACAGAATGATTTCTGTTCATTTGCAAGGCAAACCATTCAATATCACAGTAACCCAAGTCTATGCTGAAGAAGCTGAAGTTGAATGGTGCTATGATGACTTACAATATCTTCTAGAACACCAAAAATGATGTCATTTTCATCACAGGGCACTGGAATGCAAAAGTTCTAAGTCAAGAGATACCTTGAGTAACATGCAACTTTGGCCTTGGAGTACAAAATGAAGCAGGGCAAAGGCTAACAGAGTTTTCCCAAGAGAACGCACTGGTCATAGCAATCACCCTCTTCCAAAAACACAAGAGATGACTCAACACATGGACATCAGCAGATGGTCAATACCGAAATCAGATTGCTTATATTCTTTGCAGCCACAGATAGAGAAGATTTATAGAGTCTTGGGCTCCAAAATCACTGCAGATGGTGACTGCAGCCATGAAATTAAAAGACACTTGCTCCTTGGAAGAAAAGCTAGATAGCATATTAAAAAGCAGAGACATTACTTTACCAACAAAGATTCATATAGTCAAAGCTATTGCTTTCCCATTTGTCATGTATGGATGTGAGAGTTGGACCATGAAGAAAGCTGAGCACCAAAGAATTGATGCTTTTTAACTGCAGTACTGGAAAACACTCTTGAGAGTCCCTTGGACTGCAAGGAGATCAAACCAGTCAATCCTAAAGGAAATCAGTCCTGAATACTCATTGGAAGGACTGATGTTGAACCTGAAACTCCAATACTTTGGCCACCTGATGCAAAGAACTGACTCATTGGAAAATACCCTGATGCTGGGAAAGATTGAAAGCAGGAGGAGAAGGGGACAACAGAGGATGAGATGGTTGGATGGCATCACCGACTCAATGAGCAGGAGTTTGAGCAAACTCTGGGAGTTGGTGATGGACAGGGAAGCCTGGTGTGCTGCAGTCCATGGGGTCGCAAAGAGTCGGACACGACTGAGTGACTGAACTGAACTGACTGAATATAAGCCTTCTTCATTAAACTCAAATTTCTGAATGAGTAGTGTATCTGGGCTTCTGTGTCAAGTCTGGATAACAATGGGTTTAATCTCAGTTAATCTTACAGGGATTTTATCTTGTTCATCTCTCTGCACACATGAAACAGCACAGGGCTTTAAACAGCAGCAATTTCCAGGTACCTTTTGTTGCATTTCACTCCTCCATTTTGCTTTTACCCCTGATACACTCAGCTCAGTTTTCCTTTAAGCCACAGTAATTTCCACCGTGGTAGAGGACTGAGACGACCCCTCCACATTCCACTGCTGATTCTTGCTTTTGTTTAGCTGGAGATCTAGGCAATGATTACAACCTTGAAAACTCTATTGCTCTTTGGTTGCTTCAAGGGTGGTATTTTGTTCTTTAATTAGAATATAAGCTTCTTGAGCCCTGGAACAATTCAATGTTTTTAGATTTTTTTTTCTTTTCTAATGATAACTGTGTTTTACACAGAACGGACAAAGAAAGCAGACAATTGGGAAAGAAAGTCATGAAATAGATCAGAAAAATGTCATTTTCTCTTGAATACTTCTCTACTTCTATAGCAGGAATTTAGCATTCCCTCTTATCTGTGCTACCGTGGCACATAGTATGATGTGTACATGGTATTTTCTCTTCTTTATAATTTCTTATAGGCATACCTTCCACCTCTGCCTGCAACACATGTTTTGTGGTCAGGGAATTTGTTTTACTACATCTCTGTACTTTCAATCATCAATATCTCAGGGTATATAGTGACTGCTCAATAAATGAATTCATAAAATGATATGTTAATTATTCATTCTGGTACTACCAACTCTGCAACTTTAGAGTTGTTCAATTAGGTCTTTGAGATTGTTTTTTTTTCTTTATGTAATAAAAATAATACTATTGATTTCATAAGATAAGTGGAAGGATCAAATGAGATAAGTAGAACATGATATATCAATTGCTGTTTCCAAAAAAAACTTAAATGCTCAGTAAATACTTACAAATGATGTGAATTCTAACTCTATTATAGAATCCAAATGGACATTTTATGTTCATTTGCAAAAAGAAGTCTTACCCAGGTTTAGGAAGCTTGCTTGCTCTTTAGTCTTATTTTAACTTCCTTCCCAACCCTGATATCCTTGATGGTGGTACACTTTTACATCTTTGCAGAGATTATAATTTCATTCCTAATATTCACATATATAGAAATTTGGTAATTTTCCCATCTTTATTAGATTGGGATAAGCTCTAAAATGCATTGTCTTATGCATATTCGTGGCCTCAGGACTGAAAGATATATCTAAGTTAGTAATTAACATGTTATATGCTTAATACATTTTTTGAATGATAAAGTGAAAAAGAATTATAGAAAAGAACTTTAAAATGCCATTTATACCCTATCTCAAAGTATGGGATAAATACTGGTATAGTTAGCATCAGAAATGCTATGAAAATAATTTATGTGAATTGTATTACTAATGCTGACCCAACCAGTTTTCTGGGTGCTGTTTACCTAGTGTTTGTCCTGGAACTGAACTTTGGCAGGTAGGAAGCATATTCTAGTTATTCACTTTTATCCTGTGGAAGGAAGAACATGGGATTTCAAAATTAATTTTGACAGATATGACAAATGGGGGTTGCCATTTCGCACCTAGAGCGTGAATATTTCAATGGCAAAAAGTCAGCAACTGCTAATTAAAAATGGGTATTGTTAATTGGGCCCAGTGTTGTGGTTTTGTCTGCAGCTTCAGATCCTTTCCAAATTATTTCAGTGGATCTTTATGAGCTGATAAGATATCTTTTCTTTCCATGTAGATGATAACTATTGTGACCCTGAGTTTCTTCCTTCATCATATTAGTTCTATAGGTGTATATTATTTTATAAAGTGGAGAAATTCACAAGGACTGAACTTTGGCTCTCAATAGCCCTCCATCTATTCAATCCAAAATAGTTATTAAACACAACAATGTGATAGGTCCTTACTCTATGATTGTGTACAACACAGAGATGAAACAGTAATTTTGGAAGATTCTTTTCACACCAGAAGAGGAAATTTGTTTTAAATGTAAAAGTAGCTGAGATAAAAGAAGAAAGATTCATTTTTTCTAGGTTATTAAAGTCTACAAATGTTCAATATTCCAATTTACTTTTGTCATCAAAATGTATAATTGACACAATGTAATATTTTCATGTGTAATAATATTTCTGTAGACCAAAAAAATAATAATGTAAGGAATTTTGAATTGTAACAGAGTATTAATTGGGCCAGTTTTAACCTGATGTTCTCATTAACATTAATTTTTAAAAAATAAGCCTGAAGTATATATTTGGAGGTTAAATTCTATTTTTAAATTATACCCTGTCCAAAGTAAGGTTAAATTTGGAATTATATATTTAACAGTGTCTCTAGATTTCCAGTAAATAACAGAAGGCTAATCAGAGTGTGTGTACAGGGGATGTTTGAGGAAGGGAGGATAACACAAAGCGCTGGTCACTCCAGATAACTTGTCTATCTCACTTTTTTCCACTCCCATAGTATTCTGAATCAATTGTTTTGGGAGCAAGTCAACAATATACTACAGCCAGAGACACCCCAAAGCTATTCTGAATGTGCACATTTGAGGGTAAAACATTCTTCTCTATTACTGCTTAAATATCAGTTAAGCCAAGTAAACAACATCAACACAGTGAGACATTCCAGTTCAATAGTGCAAATGCTTGGAGGCCTTGTTCTGGCCTTCAATCTAAATTAAGCAAATTTCTCTTAATCCTCTCATAGATCCTTTTCATTTCCTTCAAAAATTTTTCATAATTTTAAACACGTATATTATCATATGTGAAACGAATCGCCAGTTCAGGGTCGATGCATATTACAGGATGCTCGGGGCTGGTATGCGGGGATGACCCAGAGGGAGGAGAAGGGGAGGAGGGAGGTGGGAGGAGGGTTCGGGAAGGGGAACTCATGTACACCCGGGGTGGATTCATGTCAATGTATGGCAAAACCAACCAACATAATATTGTAAAATAATTATCCTCCAATAAAAAAAAAAACGGAAAAAAAAAAGATCTAAAAAAAAAATAGATGAAAAACATGAGAGCATTTAAAATACATGGAAAGTCTATTCAGAAGGATCAGTACATATTCAGAAAGGATCTGTCTGAAAGACAAAAGAGAAAAAAAATGTTAGTGGGAAGAAAATCAGAGTAATAAAATTTCTTGTTTCTAAAAAATAAATAAATTAATTAAATATACACACTCATATGCACACATATACTATGCTGAAAGCTCTGTAAAATAAAGTAAACTGGTACCTTTATTTATGCATGTCTGTGTAGAATTAGTGCCTAGCAATGTATCTGGTATGGAGTTGATGTTCAGTAATCTCTTCCTGAATGAATGTATGGATGAAAGTATGAAACAATGGTGGAAATTCTGTGGCATTTTATAGTCTGAGAAACTTGAAAGCTATCAGTTAGTATCATTTGCATTATTTGATTACAATTATTACCTAAATCACTACAGAAACTATACCATAATGATGTGAACTATGAAAGAACTGCTACCTTGAGCAATCTGACCTATATTACAATCAAAGTAGAACTAGATACTCCTACAATTCTTAACATTTTATTTATATACTTACTCCAAAACGAAATGAAATAAAGCACTGACACATGAGCAATGAAGATAATTCTTATAGTAAATATTAGAGTCAATTTCTCTGCCAATTAGTAATGATAAATAGTGCCTATATTTAATGGTCTTTCTTCCTCTCCTCTCCCACACACACACAACAAACACACATTCATGAAAAAAACCACTATTGTTCATTTACATTCTGCTCTTCTTTCATTTTACTTACTTGTAACTTAGAATTACAAGTAAGTGTCAAATATAAACAAGCTCTTCCAAACAGGGCTTACGCACATAATAACTTCCTGAAACCATCAAAATAACATAGCTAATAGCATAGCTAATGTGTGACCTAGAGTTTCTAATCCAAGAGGTATGGAAGTTATTAAATGCCTACTTAATATCTGGTCTCTTGAAGCTTCTAGCAATTAATCCCAGTGTAAAGATGACTTTTGCTTCTTTATTTTTAGTCTTAAGATTCATTTTCTAGAAAATCACTAATTCATTTTATTTTCACTACTGACAGCTATCAAATAATAACTATGGGTTTAGATCAGGCTGGTTTGTGTTCAATCTTTTTATCTAAAAGAGAAAGATTCTATATCCTATTACCAATGCCCTGAGCCAAAAGAGACCCTCAACAGACTTAAAACTGAGCGAGCCCTCGTGACCAGAAATACGTGTTTCACCAGAAATACGGTGATAAATGTTAAACTAAAAAGGTAGGATTTCATAAAGCTTTTGTCTATAATCCTCAAAGTAGAGTAGTTGGTACTGCTGCAGAGTTAATTAGCATACATGTGGAAGCAGTTTATGGATGCAGTTTAATCCCAAACAAATGTGAAAATAAGCTCACATTGTTTTGTAGAATGATTTACATTCATTATCATCTACTTAAAACACACACACACACGCTTTTAAAAAAATCACTATTCCTTCCAGAAAATCAGAATAAAGCATTTCCATATTTGTACTTTTGAAAATTATGTATTTCTAGACAAGGTCATATTCCTCAAATTAAAATAAAGTGGAAGCTTTTGTCTAAAGCTATGGCTTCCCAACTTCATCCAGATACAGAGAGATTACTGAATGACACAGATTCATGATGTGAGTCAACAGATTTAACTGACTATACATTATTAGAAAACCAAACTTGATTTACTAGTTTCTCTGAGGGACATTTTGAAACATCATTAAATGAGATCTCTATAAAAGGTACGTGGTAGAAATATCTCTAATAATCATATTGCTGCTGTTGCTGCTGCTAAGTCACTTCAGTCGTGTCCGACTCTGTGCGACCCCATAGACGGCAGCCCACCAGGCTCCCCTGTCCCTGGGATTCTCCAGGCAAGAACACTGGAGTGGGTTGCCATTTCCTTCTCCAGTGCACGGAAGTGAAAAGTGAAAGTAAAGATGCTCAGTCATGTTCGACTCAGCGACGCCATGGACTGCAGCCCACCAGGCTCCCCCGTCCCTGGGAGTTTCCAGGAAAGAGTACTGGAGTGGGTTGCCATTGCCTTCAAAAACAAGGCCTATATTTTAATACCATCTCATTATTTGCTTGTGATGACAGTTTTCAATGAACACAATTTGACCAGAGAAACAGTTGTAACTTGTAATGATAAATCATATTGTAATGTAGTTTGACATGGGAATCTTACAACAAAGTTAATATATATCATGGACTCAGTGACTGCTTCAGGGTTCTTTGAAATAGTCCAAGTGAGACACTCACTTAGAAATGGAGTCTCTCTACTCTTGGTGTTTTTGAACAAGTATATTAGGAACTAGGCCAAAACTCAAATGACTTACAGACATAGTGAATAAGGCAATGTTTACCTGCTGCTGCTAAGTCATATTGCTGCTGTTTCTGCTGCTAAGTCGCTTCAGTCGTGTCCGACTCTGTGTGACCCCATAGACGGAAGCCCACCAGGCTCCCCCGTCCCTGGGATTCTCCAGGCAAGAACACTGGAGTGGGTTGCCATTTCCTTCTCCAATGTGTGAAAGTGAAAAGTGAAAGTGAAGTCGCTCAGTTGTGTCCGACCCTTAGCGACCCCACAGACTGCAGCCTACCAGGCTCCTCCATCCATGGGATTTTCTAGGCAAGAGTACTGGAGTGGCTTGCCATTGCCTTCTCCGAATGTTTACCTAGGGATCTCTTATTTGTAAAGCACTTGATCAACTTACCTATACTTTAAATACATGCCTTTTTTCAATTAATAAATATTTTATTAATTAAGCATGGTGAGTGTACTCACTGTGAGTAGGGATAGGACCAAAGCCTTTGACACAAGGTGAACAAGAAAGTTAATGTTCCTGTTGTTCACAGGGTTATAGCCTCATGGGGGAAATAGTCATGGGATTTGAAAATTTCTAACTGTGGAATAAACGTTATAATAAGGAAATGACAAAGTAGTCATAATCTACAGCAGAGCCACGTAACCTAGGGTTTGGGAGTATGGGAGTATGCCTGGGATGAATACTCCAGGTAACTAAAATGAGAATAACGAGAAAGCAATGCAGGGAAGAAAATGGGAATATCCCCTAAAGGTGCAGTCTTAGAATGCTGGACTGTGAACAGCATCCATGATGCTAGATAGTTAAGTAGCATGCTAGACAGTTAAGTAATTAAGTAGACAGTCCTTGAGGCACATTAAGGACTTTGAACTTTATGCTTTGTCTTAACTACTTGCTAACACTGATGCCATTCTTCTGTGACATTTGTCAAATGTTATGGAACAGTGCATTCAGCACATATTTGATGATCAATTGAAATTTTAGATATGATGGATCTGTCTCTCATAGAGCCCATCCAAAGGTATTGGTTATGGTGGATTCAAAACAAAGCACCCCTCCTTTCTTATTTTTCAATATTGTTTGTTCCTACTCATGGAGATTATTAGAGTAAGTTGCTGATTTAAAGGCAAAGTGCTATCCAAACTGTGTCATGCTTCAATATGAAACTATACCAAATCACCAATACTCTATTAGTTCCTTTCAAGTTTTACTTTCCCTGGCAGACAGCTAAGACATGGTTGCCTGCTGCTGGAAAACACATAGGATGGGCATAGAAGGCAAACAAATTTAAACAAGCATGATGTGTGGGTAGGAAGTACAAATTATGCAGTAACTACTTGAATTTGATTTTGCAAATGTGATTTACTCGGTCCAGATTATTTATTTCAGTCAGACTTGTATTTTTGGTATGTTTCACTTTCATGCAATGCTTCTACTCAGATTAGCCTTTCTTCACCCTATCATGAGAACATCAGGAATACCATGCAACATCATGCTTACAGAAGTAAAATACTGCAAAAAAAAAAAAAAAGAAAGAAAGTTATAGCTAGTGATCCTTTTTTTAGAGAATCATATCTCAAACTGTGTTATTATAAGTGGTCAGTTTGAGATTTTTAAGAACATGTTGATCCCTTGAATGTCTTCTAAGAGAGGTCAGTATAAAAGAGAAATGTCTGCTTTTATTCAAACCTCATGGGCGTTCTTACAGTTAACGCAAAAACAGCTGAGTTTTGTGAAGGCAGAGTCTTACCAACAGATTCATGTAAAAAAATTTTTCTGTGCTCTCTTTTTTAGGCATTAGAATTAGAGCCCTCTGAGAAGGCTTCCTGCAGCTGTCCTGGATTTTTAATCTATATATTCCTTTTAGGGATGGAATCGGGCATTTCCAAAGTCACAAAGAGAGTAGAGACACCTTTATTTGAGTGGCGCCAACTAATAAACCACAATTTTCTTTTGGAACCACTAGCATCACAGTTCCCTGATTACTTAGCCAATCATATTGGTGGACCGAAATATTATAAATGAGACATCTCTTTCTTGGTTATTTCTTTTCTTTCTGTAAATTCTCTTTGTTGAAGAAGACTTCCTTAGAAGGAAACTTAGAAATAAAGCACTGTGAATGAACTTTTTCTTCACTTTAAGAACACTTGAAATAAATAACAAATTTGTGGCAGTTTTCTCATTTCTTACCTCCCGAAGTAGGAAAGGAACACCTGTTTCAAATTCGTGGATAATTTGTATAATGAATTTTCATTTAATTTAGACTACAGCATTAGTTGATTTCCCTTTTACCCCCTGAATGTGAAAATCCCTTGGAACTTCCAAAGCGAGTTATTTTTATTGGTAAAAATTAGTGAGGAAAGTGTTTCTGCCACAAGACTATATAAAGTAACTTTTATTTCTTTTGCTTTTTCTCATTTTTCTCCACTATGACTCAGTAGAAAGTATAATCCTGACACACATAAACCCAGAGAAATAAAATAGTTTATGCATATATTTTTCTCATTGACTTCCATACTGCTAGAGATATTTTCTAAAGACAAATTTGTCATGTCATTCTACTGCTAAAAATCCTTTAGTAGATAATCTCCATTGCTTTCAGGGGAAAAAAGCAACAACAATCCTCTTTATGATTATGCAAAAATGAATCCAGTCAACTAATAAATAGAAATATATAACCCATTGTGCAGTGGTGCTACTCTATCAAAATGAATTGAGAGACATAACTTACCCAACATCATTCAATAAAGAAACAGTAGAGGCAAATTCGAGTCCAGATAGTCCTAGTGCTTAGCCTATGCTCTTAACCACTAATACAAATAGCTTCTCTTAATTTTGTAAGCGCTAACTCTTCATCTTCACGTCTCACAACTGCTCAGCTTTCACCACTCACTGATAACATAACAAATTATGTACTTTAAGTTCCTTAATGTTCCGTGTCTGCCCTTTCCTCTGATCTCTTTCTACACATCACTCCCTTAGCAAAAAACATTCCCTTCCCACCTCAGTAACGCTTAAGGGACAGGGAGGCCTGATGTGCTGTGATTCGTGGGGTCGCAAAGATTCGGACACGACTGAGCGACTGAACTGAACTGAACTGAATACCCATCTTTCATTAATTTTTACATTTCCTCTATGAAACTTCTAACAGTACCCTTATTTTATAATTGTGAAATTGAGATCTGAAAGATAGTTAATGTGCCCCGAAGTCACACAGTCAACAAGTAATGAAAACAGCACTAAAACATGTTAATTCTGACTTCTAGTCTGGCTATTTCTCATAGGAAATATTTTCTGCCATCTTAATCGCTTTGTTCTTCCTCTCAAAATTATCTCTGGTTTCTTTATATCCATTTTGATTATTTTTATGTTTTTGCCCTCAAAATGGAACATACTGAAGAACTGACTAAAATAGTACCAAGAATAAGTCTTCTTATTTAGAATTCACACATCATAATAGTCCATGTCCTGTTTGTTCATTCCCCCTGAAAAACAGCCCTATATTACTGCTTTATGGTTATAATGCAGATCAGACAACAGTACTCATCTAATTTAGCAGTCCAGAGACCATATCTGTACCCTACCTAGCTCACTAGGTAGAGCCAGTGCTCAATAAATCACTGGTAGTATTATCACTATCTTGAACTGTATCATTTTTTTCTGGAACAATTATTTAATTAATAGGCCCTATTTAATGCATGTGTATGGATTTATACCAATGCATTAATTGAGGTATATGATATAGGTATAAACTGGTCTCTTTCAACTTCCTTATCAGAGCTTAGACTTTGAAATCCATAAAATAAGAATAATATCCTTGCCTCCAGGGGTGTTTTAGAAGATTAAATATAATTCACCCAATATGCTTAGCACAATCACTGGCACCTAGACATTCTCTAGAATAGTGACTTAAGTGTTCTATTTTATTTTAATTAAGTTATTTTGCTGTTGTTCAGTCGCTAAGATATGTCTGACTCTTTGCAACCCCATCTACTATAGCATGCCAGGGTTCCGTGTCGTTCACTGTCTCCCAGAGTTTGCTCAAATTCATATCCATTAAGTCAGTGATGCTATCTAACCAACTCATTCTCTGCTGCCCACTTCTCCTTTTGTCTCCAATCATTCCCAGCATCAGAGTCTTTTCCAATGAGTTGGCTCTTCACATCAGGTGGCCAAAGTATTTGGAACTTCATCTTCGGCATCAGTCCTTCCAATGAATATTCATGGGTTTAGCTCCTTCAGGATTGACCTCCTTGCAGTCCAAGGATTCTCAAGAGTCTTAAGCACCACACTTTGAAAGCATTAATTCTTTGGTACTCCATCTTCTTTATGGTCCAAAATTCACATCCATACATGACTAATGGAAAAATCATAGCTTTGTCTCATGGACCTTTGTTAGAAAATGTCTCTGCTTTTTATATGCTCTCTATCTAGGTTTATCAGAGCTTTCCTTCCAAGGAGAAAGCATCTGTTAATTTCATGGCTATAGTCACTGTCCACGGTGATTTTGGAGACCAAGAAAAGAAATCTGTCACTTCTTCCACTTTTCCCCGTTCTATTTGCCATGAAGTGATAGAAACAGATGTCATGATCTTAGTTTTTGAAATGTTGTTTTAAGCCAGTTTTTTCATTCTCCTCTTTCACCCTCGTTAAGAGGCTCTTTATTTCTTCTTCATTCTCTGCCATTAGAGTGGTATCATCTGTATATCTGATGTTGATATTTCTCCTGGCAATCTTGATTCCAGCTTATGATATATCCAGCCCGGCATTTAACATGATGTACTCTGCGTAGAAGTTAAAAAAGCAGGGTGACAATATACAAACTTATAGAACTTTTTTTTCCACTTTTGAGCCATTCTGTTGTTCCATGCCTGATTCTAGCTATTGTTTCTTGACTTGAATACAGGAGACTTCTTAGGAGACAGGTAAGATGGTGATCTGGTACTCCCATCTCCTTAAGAATATTCCACAGTTTGTTGTGATCCACACAGTCAAAGGCTTTAGCATAGTCAATAAAGCAGAAGTAGATGTTTTCCTGGAATTCTCTTTCTCTCTCTCTGTTTCAACAAATGTTAGTAATTTGAACTCTGGTTCCACTGCCTTTTCTAAATCCAGCTTGTACATCAGGAAGTTCTCAGATCAAGTATTGGTGAAGTCCAGCTTGAAGAATTTTTGGTATAATCTTCCAAGCATGTGGAATAAGTGCAATTTTAAAACAGTTTGAACCTTCTTTGGCATTGCCCTTCTTTGGGATTGGAATGAAAACTGACCTTTTCCAGTCCTGTAACCACTGTTGAGTTTTCCAAATTTGCTGACATACCGAGTGCATCACTTTCACAGCATCATCTTTTAGGATTTGAAATAGCTCAGTTGGAATTCCATGACATCCACTAGCTTTGTTTGTAGTGATGCTTCCTAAGGCCCACTTGACTTCATATTCTAGGATGTCTGGCTCTAGGTCAGTGATCACACCACTGTGGTTATCAGGGTCATCAAGACCTTTTTTGTTTCTTCTGTGTATTCTTGCCGCCTCTTCTTAATATCTTCTGCTTCTGTTGCTGCTGCTGCTAAGTCACTTCAGTCGTGTCCAACTCTGTGTGACCCCATAGACGACAGCCCATCAGGCTCCCTGTCCCTGGGATTCTCCAGGCAAGAACACTGGAGTGGGTTGCCATTTCCTTCTCCAATGTGTGAAAGTGAAAAGGGAAAGTGAAGTCACTCAGTCATGTCTGACTCGTAGCGACCGCATGGACTGCAGCCTACCAGGCTCCTCCGTCCATGGGATTTTCTAGGCAAGAGTACTGGAGTGGCTTGCCGTTGCCTTCTCCGTCTGCTTCTGTTAGAAGATACCATTTTTGTACTTTACTGTGCCCATCTTTGCATGAAATGTTCCCTTGGGTAGCTGTAATTTTCTTAAAGAGATCTCTTGTTTTTCCTATTCTGTTGTTTTCCTCTATTTCTTTGCATTGATCGCTGAGGAAGGCTTTCTTATCTCTCCTTGCTATTCTTTGGAACTCTGCATTCAGATGGGTACATCTTTCCCTTTCTCCTTTGCCTTTAGCGTCTCTTCTTTGCTCAGCTGTTTGTGAGGCCTCCTCAGCCGTTTCGCGTTTTTTGCATTTGTCTTGGTGGTGGTTTTGATCACCACCTTCTGTACAATGTCACAAACCTCTGTACATAGTTCTTCTGTCTATCAGATCTAATTCCTTGAATCTATTTGTCACTTCCACTGTGTAATCATAAGGGATTTGATTTAGGTCATACCTGAGTGGTTTAGTGGTTTTCCTTACTTTCTTCATTTTAAGTCTGAAATTTGCAATAAGGAGTTCGTGATCTGAGCCACAGTCACCTCCTAGTCTTGTTTTTGCTGACTGTATAGAGCTTCTCAGTCTTTGCCTGCAAATAATATAATTAATTTACTTTCGGTATTGACCATCTGGTGATGTCCATGTGTAGAGTTGTCTCATATTGTTGGAAGAGGGTGTTTGCTGTGACCAGTGTGTTCCCTTGGCAAAACCCTGTTAGCCTTTGCCCTGCTTCATTTTGTACTCTTAAGGCCAAACTTGCCCATTACTTCACAAATTCCCTCCTTTACTGGACCACATTTTGTCAGAACTCTTCACTATGATCCATCTCTCTTGAGTGTCCTTGCACTGCATGGTTCATAGCTTCACTGAGTTATGCAAGCTCCTTGGACATGAAAAAGCTGTGATCCATGAAAGAGCATACCTAGTTACCTCTTACTACATATTTTGTAACAGGAATAAAATATTTTTAAGGAAGGGCTTGCTTTCTGATCAGTTGTTCTTCTTGCTAGTGGAAGACAGCCCCTACCCTCCAAAGATCAGGTACTTTTGAAAAGTAGTAAACATTTGGTCGAATATCTGGTTGGTTCTTGACACTGCGTAGAATCACATCAAAATGGGTTCTACCAAAAGTGGAAGTAATCTATGCCATTCTGTCACTAAAAATTCTTCATAAATAAATAAGCCACCTTATCTCAGTTTTCTACATACCACTGCTAAGTTAACTGGATTCAACATCCTCGTGAAGGATCCTGCTTTTCCTGTAGATGCCTCTCACCTGCTGCCTTACTCTACATGTGCTCTGCATGTCTTGAAATCCCACTTTGTCACATCCCTCTGTATCTCCATAGCATCTCTCAAGGTCTAACACGATTTCAGGAAGCCTTTGTGGGAATAGGAAATAATCTTCCTTCTCTGATATGCTCCTCTCTTTGTTCTCTTGAAGTCCTTCTTACTTCCTGCTTTACAATGTAATCCACTTGAGTGAGTGATTTCTTCTACTGGATTGTAAATTATTTAAAATAGAGGTCGCTGTCTGTTTCAACATTCTATCACATCTGGTGCTAGCAGAATACTTAGAACACTACAAGTGTTCAGTTCATGTTCAGGTGTATTGTTCCATACATTATTGTGCTTTACCAATTTACATTTGCATATCATATATTAAAGGCCTAGGAGTCCCTCAAAATTTCTTTTGGTATTATGATCATTTTAAAAGATACTGAACTATGTTTCTTAATGAAAACTTCAGCATTCATTAATACAGGTAAGCACTGGAAAACTTAAATTCTAAATCACAGTATAGTTTTGGATTTGGTTTACATCTACTTGATTTACCTGATTTTTAAAAATATGTGGAAAGTTACACTCAAACTTTAACACATCCTGATTTTATCATATGTACTTTAAAAGGAGATAACAGAAACATTGTTTAAATTTGAAACATCAAGTTTTAGGTAATCAATGTCTCGAACCATGACTACCCACTATATATTTAGAATATTCTTTGGTTCACAGTAAGTTCTCAATTAAGTTTGATTAAATAAATTAATTAAAAGTCCTTGAAAATACTGTAAGTATAGCGTTAGAAAGTTACAATATGTTCAGATTACCTCCTATTATAAGCCTTAGTTTTCCCATTTGCTTTCTTCAATCTATTTTTTAAAATCCTAAGATAATAGTGTTTTAAATCTGCTTATGTCAATGCTTGAGCACAGACTGAACTGTTGTTTAGAGAGCAATCATTCACCTGAGAATAAGCATTTCATTTTATTCTCGAAACTAATACAAGAAATTAACTAATATTATTAGCATTTCCATGATTATAGATTTTGTCACTTGTTAGGGTGTCACACTTGTACTGAACTTAATGTAGTCCTGAGAAAGTTCTTGGAAAGTATAATGGAATTATTAAAATAAGACTCTCAGGTAAAAGTACACACTTTTCTCCAAAGGAAGCATAAAGTAAGCCTGTTGAAAACAAATTTCTTCCGGCTCATCTCCAGATATTTATCTACCTTCTCAAGTCTTCCTTTCCAGAACTATTACTCTCTCTGGTTCTCACTTGTTAATGCTCTGTTTTTATTGATGAAGTCTATGGATTGTTTCTTCTCTTTGTTCCATATTGGTTCATTCAAGGAAGCTATTCATTTCTCCCTTCCTTATTGTTTTATGTGTCTATGTCCAATTTTCCTGAATGCTGTGGTGAAACAGGCTTTACATTGTAGTCTTTCAAAGAAATTGAAATTAAACTGTACATAGTAAAAAAGAAAAAGAAGAATTGTACTCGTAAAAGAAGAAAAACTTTGTGCCTTGATATATTTTTGAATTATCCTTTCTCCTCACCTTCCCCCATAGACTTTAGTCAGTCCCTCATGTTCCTATCTATTATTATGTAAAGTAGTTACCAGTCTTTTTATTTTGCTTATCTGTAGGCCGACAAATTCCCTTAAAGTTTGACCTATCACCTGAGGCTAACCTAACATTCTGAGCCTTTATCAAAGAGTTATCCTAAACCAAGGGGAACCAAACCAAGATAAACCAAAGTATTATCTCTTTGAAAGGAATCTTGGTGCCAACTGTCAAGACTGTTTTAAAGTCCACCACAGGTGTAATCTCTGCAGCCTCCTCAGGAACATCCCTGAACACATGTTATCTAGAGATAGTATTCTGGAATCTGTAAATTGAAATGTAAACAGGCCTGACCTCTGGATGTCAAGGAGGCCAGTACTGTCAGCCAGTGATGGTTTACCCTTGTCTAACAAGTCTATTCTTTCCAAAGATATAAAATCTGTCCCTGTTGCTGAGTTCTCATTTTGGCAATTCATGTTTTACTTACTCTAAGTTTTAGGCAGATATCTGTTTTCTCCCTATTAACGACTATATAACCTTCAATTAAGAGGTTTGTCTCATCCCAATCAAATGATTCTCTTCTTCCCTGGAAAAATTTCAAAGTGGGGATTTATTCAGAAGATAAGTGTAAGGTTGTAATCTTCTGAACAAATCCCCACTTTGAAATTTTTCCAGGGTAGAAGAGAATCATTTGATTGGGATGAGACAAACCTCTTAATTGAAGAAAACAAAAAGCTGCTTCCTTAACTTGCTTTCTCTAACAAGAATAGAAAATTATGATTAAAAAAGAAATCGGCAAGAGCTTGTTCTTATTGCATTTCATGCTATTTCTGAGTTTGTGAGCTCCCAGCAGCCTTCCATGGTGTCAACCCATTATATACCTTTAAAAAAAAAAAAAAACCTGCCTCCATTAAACTTTAAGCTGTCAAGGATTACAACGAAAAGATGCAATTTTTTTCACTGCAGGAAAGGTCTGATTTAGTAACAAGCTATAAGCTAACAGAGCAGCAGAATCCACATATAATGTTTCATAGAAAGGAGAAAAAAAACATGCTGCTTTTTTGTGTGCTTCAACCTTGTTTTTTTCTCTTTTCTTGTAAATATATATGTAGTCCACTTAGCTTTCAACTACAAAGGAGAGTAGGAAGTGTTTTCCTCTTACATTTGTGGCTACAAATCTTGTTGTTCAAGCACTTCAGACATCTAGTTGGTTTATGCACCTTTGTATTGGAGGGAGCATCACAGAGCAGGGAAAAAATGTTAGTCCACATTGCCGTCTAGCTTTCATGTTTAATATTGATTTAATTAGTCATTTTATTCCAAACACCCTTATTATCCACTTGTTTGAAAAGGCTATTTACTTTCACCACAATGCATACATTAAAACAAGTGACTGAATAGAAAGCCAGGCTTGTGGCCTGGTGCTTTCTTGGTGCAGAAATGATATCCTCCTCCCCCACTTTCGCTCCAGCATCACAATGTCAAACATTCTGCACACATTCCCTAAGGAATCTGCAAGGCTAATTAGGGTGAGCTTCACCATAAAGAATACAGTTGTTAAAACAGCTTCTGTACACACTAGAGTAATGAGGATTCTTTACACACGCTGTGATTTGTTACTGCAATTTGCAGTCATATATCTCTTAGGAAATAACTCATGTGTTGTTATTTATTGCATGTATGATTATTAATGATATATTAACAACTGTTGAAAGCAACTTATTTCACTTCAATAACTCATGTACTTAGCTCAATGTTTAAAGAGCTGGGGAGGAAATCAATTCTTCCAGAAAACTATGTTATTGTCCTTTACTTCCTCTAGGATAGTTAAAAATAAAAATGTCCAAAGTTTGACAAATACAAGAAATATTACTTAACTTACCTTAAAAAGATTTTATCATGGTTATAAGAGAGCATATTTTTAATACTGCATTGTTTACAATTTTTTTGAATCTTCCAATAATTTACTCCATTCATATAATCCAATGTCTGCTATTAGAAATAAAATTCAAATATTGTATGTTGATTATTATTAGTAGTGAATAGGGACAAAATCATGTACGGAGTTAGCTTTTCTTATTAATGTTACTAGAAGAAATCTTTTGCTGCTCAAACTTAATCAGACATAGAGTTACCTAAATACTTCAACATGCTGTGTTAGTAGCTTATCTTGCATTAAATATATGAGGAAGGTTAAGCTACTGACTTAAATATTATGTGTGAGACATCACACGTTCAGCATTGATGAAAGCTGAGCTCCTTACTGCTTCACCTTCAGCACTGACAGATTTTTACCAATTAACTACTACCCAAATGTCTTCTGATAATTGGAACATAGATTTAAGAGAGCCTTTGTTTCAGAAATTAGAAATATAGCATTAGGTGTAACTTTCATGACTCTTTGAGCCATTACATAGGATGATGTCAGGGTCTCAAGACCTGTTTTGGCTTACCCGAAATCATGGCTGTTTTGTGCCTGCATTTCTGCAGGCATCTCTTCCACAGACATAAATTGCATTACAAGTGTGGCACATTTCCAGAGAGACAAAAGATTCTGTCTTTTGAAATATTCAGAGATCTGAAGAAAGCACTGCGCTATACTCAGTTTCATTACCAAGCACTCAGATAATGTCACAGATCTACATGATACTAAAGGCAAATAAACGATTAATTCAGCTGTGATGATCAGAAAGGATGATTGTTGACACAAAGTGATGCCATGTGATGAGACAGCACCTTAGGTTGCTAATGACTCAAGTTTATAAAGTCATTTCATGAGGTTTTTCAAGCTCTTGTGAAATAGAGTTTTGCAAAGAATTTTGTTAGAGTCATTGAAAAGGATGATTTTAAGTACTACCTTCTTTGAAATATAATCCATTGCACAGTTTGCATGTGTGTACGCAAAAAAATGGATTGCATTAAAAAGTCAACTCAAGGCATTCAGTTCTCAAAGGAAGAGTATGAAGCTAGAGGTATGAGGCAGAAAAATAGTATAACAATAAACAGGCAAAGAAACCAATCAGCAGGCAATGGGTATGAGTCTCTAGTCTCCTTCAAGACTGAAGGGACAGGACTGGAAGAGAAGCAACACATCTGCATATCTAAGGAGAATGATAACAACATCACATGAAACAAGTGAATATCAGGACTGAAAAGGCTGCAGGAGTTTGCAAGCAGATGTCAAAAAGCATACAAGAAAATGTCAAGCAATGTATACCAAGCAGCTAAAACTGGTTGCAGAGATTAGGGTGCTAAATATATGCATGATGAGAACACTACTCTGTGCCTTACAGACCCAAGAGCTGCTTCACAAGCAAGAAGGGGAAAAAGACCTTCATAAATAATTTCTGCAAATAAAACTGGGGTCAGGATGTAAACAAAGGTAGAAAGCAAATAAAACTCTGCTTGGACTTGCTTCTAGAATCTCTGTGCCAGACTACTTTACCAGATAACAGAATGACTCTTTCTTAAATAGAAATTGTAAAATGCACTAGGTCTAGAAGGGAAATACTGAGAGATGTCCAGAAGTAATTGTTATAATTTCTAACTTTCAGAATATTTCTACTCTATGAAATATTACCAATAGGAATTAGAATTACAGGACTGCTGATGAGTTCATTACAAATCATATTGTCAGGTGAGTGTATGCTCCTCGGTTCTTGGTCTTGTCACAACAAAGATTTGGAGTGATGGACATTAAAGCCCCCTTAGCGTATCACAGCTCTCGGGTCCTGGACAGACCGTGTTATAGCTCTCAGGTCTCCAATGGACCGTGTTATAGCTCTTCGACAAATCAGTGTTACAGCTCTATTTTATTTAGGAGATAGCAGGAAAATCCATCTTCAAGGCGTGAGGGCACATGGATCCAAAGACGTGAAGAGAAGACCACCCCAGCGCACGGAGGGAGGGGGAGAGGGAGAGAAAGAGAGTGAGAGGGCCCTTTGGCTCCTCTTCTTATATGTTTTTCCTTCCCCCTGGGCCTGCTGTATACAAATTTGGCTTAGTCAGGAGTGCTATTCTACCTGCAGTCCTCACTCTGGTCCTCGGACCTTCCTTTGACCTCCCTCTGTTCTATTTTTGCAGGCTTTTCCCATCCTTCTCTTTTAGCCACTCCATTTTGGACTCCGTTTCCCTATTCTACCTACCTAACATTATGGAAAAATTAAGTTTCTGAGCTCAACCTGAGGTATTGTGTTTAATGTAATTTTTGATATAACTCAATTCTAATTCTAAAGATTCCAAAGTTTAACCAGGTGTGAATAATTTACAGATGCCAAGGTACCTGATCGACTGGGCAGAACCAATAAAATTTATAGGAATATTGTACAGCTGCTACTGCTGCTGCTGCTAAGTCACTTCAGTCGTGTCCGACTCTGTGTGACCCCATAGACGTAAGCCCACCAGGCTCCCCCATCCCTGGGATTCTCCAGGCAAGAACACTGGAGTGGGTTGCCATTTCCTTCTCCAATGTGTGAAAGTGAAAAGTGAAAGTGAAGTCGCTCAGTCATGTCCGACCCTTAGCGACCCCATGGGCTACAGCCTACCAGGCTCCTCCATCCATGGGATTTTCTAGGCAATAGTACTGGAGTGGCTTGCCATTGCCTTCTCCATATTGTACAGAGACATCCACTATTAGCTTAATTTTTAATTTAAATTTTCATTCTTATTGAGTAGCAAATGACAGTACAAAAATCCTTCCCTCTTTAGAACAAGAATAAAAGAGTTATAATTTGCCAAGAATAATATTACTATACCAAGAGTATAGACTATATTCAGTGCGACTAGCAAAACATTAGTTATGAAAACAAAACAAAACTACCCCATGGAGGTACCACAGACTGTACCTTGGTTTCTCTTTCAAGGACAAACTACCTTGGAAGAAACCAGAAAATCTTAACAATATAGTCTTAAAGACTTTGCACCTAAGCTTCTATTGTGTGAGGTTCTCCTAAAACCATGTCAGTCTTGCTCACCAATGTGGCAACAAACTAAATCCTCACTAAATATTTATTGACTTGAATTTGTTGTATATTCAAATGCTTCAGGCCTTTTTTTCCCTAGGGTTCCCTGGTGGCTCAGAGGGTAAATCATCTGCCTACAACACAGGACACCTGGGTTCGATCCCTGGGTGGGGAAGATCCCCTGGAGAAGGAAATGGAAACCCACTTCAGTATTCTTACCTGGGAAACCTAATGGATAGAGAAGCCTGGTGGGCTACAGTCCATGGAGTCACAAAGAGTCGGACACAACTGAGCGACTTCACTTTACTAGGGTTGTGCTTGCTCCTCAACTCCAAAGTTAATTAGTAAGTGCAGAAGTGCAGTTCTTAATCAGACATTTATAAAAGATCCATTTTCTCTGGGATCTTTTTATCAGCTTTAAAAAAGACATAAAACATTTTTGCCACAGAAGCATCACTTAAGTAGCCACTTGGATGGTGGTCATCTGGCCATCTCATTTCCTCTGAATCTGTCTAATCCACAGCATTGTCTTTTACAATTTCTTCATGCAGACCAGAATCACATAAGACATTTAATTTTTACAAGACTGAAATAGACTTTCTAGAAATAATTCAATCGACTTGGAAATGATAAAGTTTTAATCAGTGAAAATATGATCGATAGACAGTTATATATAAGGTTCGTCAAAAAGTTCATTGGGGGTTTTCCATAGTATCATACAGAAAAACCCAAACAAATGTTTTGGCCAACCCAATACATACCTACTTACCTACCATATGGAGTTTTTATCAGCTGAAAAACCAAACACTGTGCCATTTTGTTACATCGTGACCTATCAGATGTCAGAACAAACTAACCCAAAGTGAAATTGATGAAATGCTTCCACCACAGTGAGAAAAGCCCAGGAAACCGCTCTTCATTACCACCCAATTCACCAAGGATATATAGTTGATCCTTAAACAGTGAAGGGATTATAGTTGCAGCCCTGCACAATTGATAATCCTCATAAAACTTTTGACTCTCCACAAAATTTATTAATAGACTACTGTTGACCAGGCTTCTCTGGTAGCTCAGCTGGTAAAGAATCTGCCTGCAATGCAGGAGACCCCAGTTCAATTCCTGGGACAGGAAGATCTGCTGGAGAAGGGATAGGCTACACCCTCCAGTATTGTTGGGCTTCCCTGGTGGCTCAGATAGGAAAGAATATGCCTGCAATGTGGGAGACCTGGCTTCAATCCCTGGATTGGGAAGAGAGCCTAGAGAAGGGAATAGCTACCCACTTCAATATTCTGGCTTGGAGAATTCCATGGACAGAGGAGCCTGGCAGGCCACAGTCCATGGAGTTGCAAAGAGTCGGACACAGCTAAGTGACTTTCACTTTGACTGTTGATCAGAAGCCATATTAATAACATAAACAGTCAACACATATTTTTATGTTATTTATATATCATATATTGTATTCTTACCATAAATAAAATATTATTAAGAAAATCATAAGGAAGATAAAATACATTTATAGTATATATATGTCTTCAGTTCAGTTCAGTTCAGTCGCTCAGTCATGTCCGACTCTCCGCAACCCCATGAATCACAGCACGCCAGGCCTCCCTGTCCATCACCAACTCCCGGAGTTCACTCAAACTCATGTCCACAGAGTCGGTGATGCCATCCAGCCATCTCATTCTCTGTCGTCCCCTTCTCCTCCCGCCCCCAACCTTTCCCAGCATCAGAGTCTTTTCCAGTGAGTCAACTCGTCGCATGAGGTGGCCAAAGTATTGCAGTTTCAGCTTTAGCATCAGTCCCTCCAATGAACACCCAGGATTGATCTCCTTTAGAATGGACTGGTTGGATCTCCTTGCAGTATTGAAAAAAAAACATCCACAATTAAGAGGATTTGTAAAGTTCAAAGGTCTACTGTACTTATAGAAAGAGTTAGGAAAAAAATTTCCAGCAGCAAACAGGAATGAGAAAGTAAAGAGAAAGTATTTGTGTAGTGCACAATCTCTCATTCAGACCAGATCGTTCTCAGAAGTCTGGTTACTTCTGGCAACAGCTCGAAACTCCCCAGCTCTGTACTCTTAAAGAACTTCTTACAGCAGTATCCAGGGCTCTAACCAGCACCACCTTCTATCTGTTTTTTAATTCAATTCATTTTACTAAAAGTAAAAACATACGCAATGTAAAAGGCAATTTGGATCCATACCATAGAAAAAAAAGTCTCGTTCCATTCCCACCCCTCACTTAGTCTGTCTTAGCATTCCCTGGCTAAAGAAGGAAAGAGAAGAGAGAGGATTTACACATTCACTTTTGCCTCAAGACACAAAAGACTTCATTATTTTCTGAAGAAGACTCTTCTATGGTTGTAAATACCATCTGAAATTTTGTCTCTTACCTATTCTTTGGCTTTCTTCTTTGTTCACTGTACATTATCTTCTGTGTAGAGCTGCTCTTATTAATACTCCACAGCTTAACAAACAGCACCATACTGCTGCTGCTGCTGCTGCTAAGTCGCTTCAGTCATGTCCGACTCTGTGTGACCCCACAGATGGCAGCCCACTAGGCTCCCCCATCCCTGGGATTCTCCAGGCAAGAACACTGGAGTGGGTTGCCATTCCCTTCTCCAATGCATGAAAGGGAAAAGGGAAAGTGAAGTCGCTCAGTTGTGTCCGACCCTTAGCGACCCCATGGACTGCAGCCTATCAGGCTCCTCCCTCCCTGGGATTTCCCAGGCAAGAGTACTGGAGTGGGGTGCCATTGCCTTCTCCAGCACCATACTAATAATCCTCAAATCTGTATCTCCAGCTCAGAATTTATTTCTCAATCCCAGGTCTATCTCTCTGACTTGGATGTTCTGCCAACATTGTAAATCCAACAAACCAATTCACTATACTTCTTATTGCCCCCAAAGATATACTATTTTAAAATTAAATAAATTACAATGTATATGAGGTGATAATTGATACAGAAAAATATCAAGCAGGGAAAGGGAAAAGGTGGTATCAGGGAACAAGAGTAATAATTGCTATCAAAGAGTATCTTTAACCATTTCTTGTTTTGGCTTATCTCCTGCTTCCCTTCTACTTAAATTTCTTACTTCTTTTTTTTTTTTTTTTTTTGGTAATTAATTAATTTTTTATTGGAGGCAAATTATTTTACAATATTATATTGGTTGGTTTTGCCATACATTGACATGAATTCGCCCCAGGTTTACATAAGTTCCCCCTCCTGAACCCCCCTCCCACCTCCCTCCTCCCTTTATCCTCCCTCTGGGTCATCCCCGCATGCCAGCCCCAAGCATCCTATAACATGCATTGACCCTGAACTAGTGATTCGTTTCACATATGACAACATACATGTTTCAATGCCATTCTCCCAAATCATCCCACCCTCACCCTCTCCCACAGAGTCCCAAAGACTGATCCATACATCTGTGTCTCTTTTGCTGTCTCGTATACAGGGTTATCATTTGCATCTTTCTAAATTCCATATATATGTGTTAGTATACTGTATTGGTGTTTTTCTTTCTGGCTTACTTCACTCTGTATAATAGGCTCCAGTTTCATCCACCTCATTAGAACTGATTCAAATGCATTCTTTTTAATGGCTGAATAATACTCCATTGTGTATATGTACTAAAGCTTTCTTATCCATTCGTCTGCAGATGGACATCTAGGTTGCTTCCATGTCCTGGCTATTATAAACAGTGCTGCAATGAACATTGGAGTACATGTGTCTCTTTCAATTCTGGTTTCCTCGGTGTGTATGCCCAGGAGTGTGATTGCTGGATCATACGGCAGTTCTATTTCCAGTTTTTTGAGGAATCTCCACACTGTTCTCCATAGTGGCTGTACTAGTTTGCATTCCCACCAACAGTGTAAGAGGGTTCCTTTCTCTCCACATCCTCTCCAGCATTTATTGCATGTAGACTTTTTAATAGCAGCCATTCTGACTGGTGTGAAATGGTATCTCATTGTGGTTTTGATTTGCATCTCTCTGATTATGAGGGATGTTGAGCATTTTTTCATGTGTTTGTTAGCCATCTTTATGTCTTCTTTGGAGAAATGTCTGTTTAGTTCTTTGGCTCATTTTTTAATTGGGTCATTTATTTTTCTGGAATTGAGCTGCAGGAGCTGCTTGTATATTTTGGAGATTAATCCTTTATCTGTTGCTTCATTTGCTATTATTTTCTCCCATTCTGAAGGCAATTTCTTACTTCTAAACTGCATTTAAAAAAAAAAAATAGCTATGGCCTTCTCCAGCAAGTTTATCATAAAACTGGTCCTTTGGAAATATTTTCATTGTCCTTTGGAAATATATTAATTCCTCTCAAAAATTTTAAATGCCTACACTTATGTTGGAATTAAGCCCAACTTATTTTGTGTGTTCAAAAAATTTCACCAAATATTTTCTCTAATACATCTACAACATCAATTCTAGCACATAATTGACTGAGCATCTACTAGGTGTCAGGGGCTGTGTTACATACAGGAAAACTACAATAATTAGGATATAGTCTCTACTCCGAGTTCAGAATCTGGTAAAGATCGAAAGCAAACAACAAATATCCCCAATCTACCAGCCTTGGTCTTTCATTCTAAATTTTACTCATAGTGTTTTCCTGCTCTGAATTGACATCAGTGCTCAAGCTTACTCCAATCTTATCCATCTCTCAGAGCTCATTTACAGATATTCCCAGTCTCCTCCCTGCAAGGATGCTTCAATTATTAGGGTTATTTTCAAAACTCCTGCACAGAATTGTCCATTGGTACAATGAACTTTGGCACGTGTCAATATTAAAATTTGTCTGCTGAAAATCCACTTTTCCTTCTTCTACATTAACAGATGCTAATTTTACTCCAAGAAGAAATGCGTCCACCTAAAGAATTGTTTCCTCCCCTGCTTTACAGATGGTGGTGACCGAAGAGAAGTAAGAATAAGGACTGGACAGAGGATTCCAAGGAAGTTCTTTTGAAGGGGCTTGACTCAGGTGCTCATTGCTCTGTTTTGCTCTGCCTTTCTTCCTCCTCCTTCTTGCCTACAGCAGAGATATGAAGGCTGGAAATCCAATAGTCATCCTGGATCAGGAAGTTACTTTGAATATGAAAACGCTGTGCTAATAATCATTGAGGAGAAAGACTGAAGATCCCAGATTTGATCATGGTGGGGTGGCCACACCAACTCTTAATAAATACATTTGGCTTTCTTCAACATGAAAGAGAAATAAAACACTCTTTAATCTACTAAGGTTTTGTTTGGGTGGGAGAAAAGAATGTTTCATTTCCCCTACCCAAATACAATCTTATCAGATTTGGCACTATTTAGCCCCAAATTCAGTCACTAACAACACACTTGTTGTGCATTGGCCATTTCTTATATACCAGATATTTTGCTCCATACGGATGACACAGACAAATGAGAAATGATTTTTGCCTTCCAAGATCTCCCCAAGTCCAGTAGGAAAGTTAAACAAGAAAAAAAATATTAATAAATGCAATGGACAGAAGCACTGTGGTTAAGGCAACTCTCAGGTGCTATGAGAACTTTAGGTAAGCATGTGAGAGAAAACTCCCTCCAGGAAAAGACACCTGAGCCAAGCCCTAAATGCATCCAGAATTACCAATAAAAAGAAGTGAAAGGGAAGGTAGTGATAGTGGGGCTGGATAAGTGGCCAGAAGGCAAGTTCTAAAATATTTCTATGCCATGCTCAGGAATTTAGGGCTTTATCTGCACATGTTTAGAAGACACTGAAGGATTTTCAAAAGAAGGAATAAAATCAGACATATTTTGGATGCATCCATCTAGGAATTATTTGTTGAAAACTTTGAAAAGAGAAAGATCACTTAGAAAGCTGCTAGAAAAGTCGTTATACTTTTCTAGAAAATAGGTAGCCCTGGTCAAGAAAATAAGTGATCCTGGTCAAGGAAAAAAGACTCCACTGAAAAATTATTTGAGAATTATTATTGACACTATTTCACAGGGATTCGTTTTGGGAGCTGACGGGAGAGTAGGGAGAGTGAGGTATGGTTCAGGCTTATGGTTTCTGAGATAATTGGAATGTCACCGCCTAAGAGGGGGAAGATAGGAGGAAGGGCAGGTTTATTGAAGATTGTAAGAAAACTAAAAGTTCAGTGTGAATGTGGTGATCTTGAAGTGGTATAAGATAGCCTAGTGGACACTTAGAGTGGTGGTTATATATATAACACCTGAGTTTATATATAAACACACAATAGAGGTTTAGGCTGGATTTAGAATTATCAATGTCTATTATGATGATAAATGGGTACAAGAGAAAACACCCAGAGGATGAAATTATAGAAGACTTCCGCAAAGCTTCACTTTTCAGCAGAACAGCAAAGGACAGAAAGGCCATGCATGGACAGAGTATATATCCAGAGAAGGAAATCAAGAGAGAAGGGTGAATTAAAAGAAAGTTTCAGAATGTGAGCAGAGGTCAAATGTTGCAGATCAGTTTAATGTTGTAAAGCTAAAAGCTAAACAAAAAAACTTCAAAAATTATGTTACATTTGATTGAGCACAATTGACTATAGAGCTCTTTCAAGGACTTGTGGGGCAAGACCCAAATTAAAGTGAGTTGAAAACAAATGGGACAGCAAAGTATTGCACTATAGCTCAATTATTCTGTATATCACATCCTGTATCCTGAATGAAACTACAAATTTCTAGAATGCAGTGTTTACACTACTTTTCTATCCTATTTACAACCCATTTTATATGTATATATATTTATGTGTGTATATGTACATACTTACATATGTGTGCATGGATGTGCATAATCAATTATGCATATATTTGTGTGTAAATGTATGAACATATGTGTAGATATATATTTACCCTGTATATTTAACAGTGGCTGCAAAAATATCAATGAGCAAGGTTGACTTAACGAATATACACATGAAATCTCTGAGCCTCCAAGCTCACGCTGGCAGCACTGATACTTTTAATCACTGTTATTTCTTTTTTTCCCATCTCTCCTAAGCAATAGCCAACCTGTTTTTGTCATAGTCCTCTGTGTAAATCAAATACGTAGCCTGATGTTTCTCTTTGCTCCCATTTTTTTCCCTTTCACATCTTCATATTCTTTCCTCCTCTTCTCAGATCATGTGCAGTCTGCCTTCAACAGCTGGCATTTATAGAGCTTTAAGTTTCCATAACTTCTCCAGGAGCTCTGCATGCATGAGCATGCCAAATCAAGCCCTTAAGCTATCCTGCAAATAATTTCTACAGTAAATTTCGTTTGTAATGACCTGAAGTTGAGTTTGTATCCTTTAGGAAAAGGTCTATCTTCTCACAGAACTCACAAGCTCTCTCCTTGCAACGTTAAACTCAAATTTTACTAGTATAATTAGTATACATATGGAATTTATGGCACAAAAAGTATAACTGATTAAAACAAATGGAATCACTTTAAAACAGCACTGAAGCACAGACATACTTTTGTTCTGAAAATCCCTTATTCCTCTTACTGTGTCTTTGGGTTTAGCGTTCCCTCTAACCACAATATGGTATGTTTGGGGCTTCTATTATCTGTTTTGGCATTTCACACATGGAACACCTGCATGAGATAAGTTCCTTGACTCTACAAACAGCTTGCAGGATAAGAATTTATTATTGAATGAGTCTTATTCATGCTGTTTAAATGAAAGGAGGAGCTTCACTAATGGTTTCTTTAGTTTAGTAACTGGAATATTTTATAGTTTCATCTAACTTTTATCTTCCCCCATCTGCTTAAGTGGCTTTATTCTCGCAACTTGAGAATTTCAAGGCTCTTTACTAATAGGATGTTAAAAAGTATTGCTGCACTTTTTGTTTTCCCTGCCACCTTTATTTCTCCCCTAATAGTCTGCTTTTGTTCTTCTCAGAGGCCTTTTATAAACCTTTATTTTTTCCCTTGATATTCTTCAGTCTAAAACAGTTCCAAAAACTGTATGAAGTCACAATGGAAGAAGAGTTCGAAGAATGAGAATTTAAGTGGAGGATGAAGAAGCAATGAGTTTGGGTAAACTTCAGGAGTTGGTGATGGCCAGGGAGGCCTGGCATGCTGCAGTCCATGGGGTCTCAAAGAGTCGGATATGACTGAGTTACTGAACTGAACTGAACTGAACTGAACTGAAGCAGCAATCCCATTTTAAGGAAATACAGTCTACATTGCCTCAGCCACTGTGGTTCCCTAAACTGTTCAATCAATAACACCCCTCAAAGTTTTCACTTTCTAAATCTTTCCCCCATTCTTCACTCTTGTGAATCACGGACATCATGGTATCTTACAGTCTTAGAAAAGCAGGAAACTAAAAACATCATCAAGTGTGTTTCCTCACATGAGTCCAAGAAATGATGGGGTAGGAGGACATTCTGTCCTCACTTTCTCCAAGAAGTTCTAATTCCTATTAGCACAGTGTAAGCTAATTTGTCCCCTCAGAGCCCATGGTGGGCTAATTAACCCTCATGCCTTCACTTTCCTTTCTTAGCTTTCAATCTACCACAAAGGAAGTATGTACCTTGTGGGGAGGGGAGGGGATGGGAGTTGGGGAAGATGGGAAGGTATTAACTGAAAGTTTGATTTTTAATATTTGCCACTTTCCATGGTGTAAATATACACATCATGGTAAACTTTAATATAGCATCAATTTATGAACTGGCTGCTGCATTTTTGAAAATTTAACAATCAGCTCTCAGAAACTGTTATGAGCTAGCCCCTGCACGCCACTGCCAAGAGTGTTATATAAACAACTTTGAGGAGCAATACGCCATTTCACTTTCTACCCTACTCATTATTCTACCCTATGCTTTTCGTCTGACTTTCTCAGGGCCAGCTCTGGGCAAACTCACAAAATTGTTAGGACTCAGTTTTGCTTCACCTTTCAATTTCCCTGACTTTTCATCACTTTGCAGTGTCCATTGCTTAGCTATTATTTAGCAATCTTACAATACACTCTCACCTCCATTAAAATCACTTGCCTGCTTAGCATTCTGTCACTGAGACCTAATAACTTAAGTGAGCCAATAAACTCACAAATGAGCTAATGGGCACTAAGTGTTAATAGAGATAACGGTTTGGTTCTGTATTCTGTCTAGTGTTATCTGCAATATTGAGAGTGATAGTCTGAAAAGAATGTCCTGGCTCTGAAGAGTGACTCTGAGGCACCATAAGGCATTAGGAAAACAACAGAGTTTTCATCTGTCAGGTCAATTCTCAAATGTTACCTGGACATTCAGTCCACGTTTTTCCAAAACAGACAGGGAAAACTTTTGTGGGGAGCAGCTGTTATCTTCGATTATCTTACTCAACTTTTCTGGCATTTCAGAAGCATTTTATTCATGATTTCCCTAAAATCTTGAGCAGAACCAAAGCTTGTCTCCCTTCACTCTATAACCAACATTTTCGCTCCTCCCCACGCGTATGCTTCTTCACTGCACACTGGTTGCTGCCCTTCTTCCCTCCTGAAAAATCTTTATCTTCTTGAGATTGCATTAAAAATTTAACTCTTTCAAAAGGATTTTCCTAATTCCAAGCCCCCTTTATCTCACCTTCATTTTCAGGCCTATATACACAACTGTCTTACTAATTAGATGATCTGGAGCAAGTGACCTCAACATTCTGTGCCTTCAATTCGTCATCTTTAAAACGATTATGAGGAACTCAGAGGCAGAATGTGAAAGGCCTGTAAAAGAGTAACTGCACATACAATGACTTTGCAATAAACACTGGCTTGTAGTGGCCGCAGCAGTATTATCAATTAATATTTTCTCTCCATATTCAATTCAAATTCTTCGTTCTTTGAAATCAAACAGATGATGCCTTAACATTTTTGTATGCTAAGCGTCTCTCTTCATACCCAGCATTCAGTAGAGACTCAATGAATATTTATTGAGTAGCACAGGGTACCTAGTAATTTTTGTCTAGTCATATTGTATGCATATTTTTGGTCTTCCAAACTAAATTGCAAATTTTTATATGCCTTTTACTTTTTCATATTCCTCAGATAACTTAATGCTGTTCAAGAGATCTCAGAAATAACATTAGTGAAAGACCTGAGTATGAAGTGGTGTTAACCCTAGATGAACTAAATTCGTTGTGTTCTCATACTATGACTTTCTTTTTCTGCGGTATCAGTTGTGGCATTCAGGATAGGAGCTGCCAGGGCAGAAGCTACATTTGATTTATGTTTGACTTAAATATTTAAAAGTGTTGAATAGGTTTTCAGCACTCAGTGAACAGTAACGATAACAATAATAAAGATAATAACTGCAGTAAGCTGGTTAAACAAGAATTAGGCACCAACACTGGCAATTCTATCACAGCTGGGGAAATGAAGCTTGGTTACTGTTTGGAGAAGGAAAGCCACTTTCCTATTAAACTTAGGATACACAAGCGACTGCAAACAATGATGATGAGTCAAATAAATTAAGTGGAAAATATGTAAGTGAAAGTTCCCTGTATCAGGACAACGTTTTAAATAAATACTGTGAACTATCTACCCCACATTGATGGGCTGTAATTAAGGCAATCCATAATAGTATTCAAGTATTCAAGCTGAATTAGAGGCTTGATCCTAGGAGATAAAAATAATATTCATATTGGAATTTAAAGGACTTCAAATTCCCATCAATCTCTCCTATATTCCTGTAGATAATTGGTACTATTAAAATAGGAATAGGAAGAAAAGTCACTGAAAACAAAGAAGACAAAGAAAGAATAGATAAGATCATGAAGTAGGAAACCTTCCAAACTGAACTCAGTATCTTTTCCACAATTAACAACAGGAGGCAAAAGTGTTGGGGGAAAAGTGGTATCAAATTGACGTCACTCTATCAATATTTATTCATTTACAACCACTTACTAAGTTATTATTGTACTAATTACTGTGGTAAATGCTCACATGTCATAAACATATTGAAACACCCATGTTCAGGCATTATTTAATGTTCATGAATGAATCAAAATTAAATTATACTTTGATTCTATGCCAAGTTAAGTTTTCCTGTGGGCTATGATTATCAATAAAACTACTGAGTCCCTACCATATATCATATATTGTATTAAACCTCCCCTAAGGAAATGGCAACCCACTCCAGTGTTCTTGCCTGGAGAATCCCAGGGATCGGGGAGCCTGGTGGGCTGGCATCTATGGGGTCACACAGAGTCGGACACGACTGAAGTGACTTAGCAGCAGCAGCAGCATACTCTATGAAATAAGTACTAATATAATCTTTTTGCATATGAGGAATCAGAAAGTTTAAATAAATTCTACAATGTCACACTGCTAAAAAGTGTCAGAGTTGGTGTTTGAAACCATGCAATCCTCACCATTAAGTATGCTATATTACAACAAGTGTTAAAGTGTTAGTGAAAGTTGTTGCTGTTCAGCTGCTAAGTCGTGTTTGATTCTTTGCACCCCCATGAACTGCAGCTCACCAAGCTTCCCTGTTCTTCTCTATCTTGCAAAAGTTGCTCAGATTCACGCCCACTGAGTCCATCTTCTCCTCTGCCACCTTCTTCTCTTTTTGCCTTCACTGGTTCCCAGCATCAGGGTCTTTTCCAGTGAGTTGGTTCTTCACATCAGGCGACCAAGTATCGGAGCTTCAGCATCAGTGCTTCCAGTTAATATTCAGGGTTGATTTCCTTTAGGTTTGACTGGTGTGACCCTCTTGCAGTCCAAGGGACTCTCAAGAGTCTTCTCCATCACCACATTTGAAGGCATCGGTTCTTCATGTTCAGTCTGCTTTATGGTCCAACTTTCACATCCATACATGGCTACTGGAAAAACCATACCTTTGACTAAAGCTTTATCAGCAAAGTGATGTCTCTGCTTTTTAATATGCCGTCTAGGTTTGTCATAGCTTTTCTCCAAGGAGCAAGTGTCTTTTAACTTCATGACTGCAGTCACCATCTGCAGTGATTTTGGAGCCCAAGAAAATCTGTCACTGTTTCCACTTTTCCCCTTCTATTTGCCATGAAGTAATGGGACTCGGATGTCATGATCTTAGTTTTTTGAATGCTGACTTTTCAGCTAGCTTTTTCACCTTCCTCTTTTACCCTCATCAAGAGGCATTTTTTAGTTTCTCTTCACTTTCTGCTATTAGAGTGGTAGCATCTGCATATCTGAGGTTGTTCATATTTCTCCTGGAAACCTTGATTCCAGCTTGTGATTTATCTGGCTCAGGATTTCACATGATGTGTATATGTTCTGCGTATAAGTTAAATAAACAAGGTGATAATATACAGCCTTGTCATACTCCTTTCCTAATTCTTAACCAGTCCGTTGTTCCATATAAGGTTCTAAGTATTGCTGTGAAAGCTATTTGGGTGCTTATTATGTACCAAGTGCTCGAAACATGTTAACGTCACTGATGTTCACAGTAAGTCTGTAATGTAGGTATGGGCGAGCAGCTCAGAGAGGTTACTTCTTCAACAGCACGTAGCTAGTAAGTGAAGTTAAGTTTTAAGCCAAGAAGGCTATCTGGTTCTAAAACGTGTGCCTATAACCACTGCACCATGCTGCCTCCATCTGAGAGCATTTCAATTCTTGTATGCGCTAGGCTCATTACTGCACAAATACTCTTGGCATGTACCACTGTCATGGCAGACATCTCAGCAGAGAAAAAAATGTCCAAATTGAAGCAGTAAATGCCCTAGTTCACTAAGCCTCCTTCTCCTTTATTCATACTTCATGACTACAAAGTTGAACCATATTGCAGCCCCAATCCACAGTAATAATATTCAGGAGACTGGCATGGGATTGGGCATCAGATGACTACATGTATGATGGAAGAGAAGAGTGAGCCTTCAAAAAACCTTTCTCCATCAAGAGCTTAAAGAAAAAATACTTTTTTTACAGAGTTCAAGGAAGAAACACATGCAATCAAGGAGGCCAGAAAAGGAAGACACCAGAAAAAAATTAAAATGCTAAATGTAAGTGGAATTTGGAGTTAAAACAATTTTGTACATAAAGACACATTAAAAGAAACGAAACATAGTAGGGATAATGTGGAAGAGACATTGGGGACATGGATCAACTTGAATAAACAGAAAACATTAAAAAAGGAAAATAAATGTGTAGCCATAAAAGTAAGGGAGATAAATTCTATACATGAAAATATATCATGCATACATATAATATATATATATAGTTCATATTTCTAAGGAAAAGAACAAAGTTTCTTAATAAGGCCCTTAAAACAATGAAATAATAAAGATCTGAATCTGTACATTAAAATTATAAATTCTATCATATGGAAAATAAGTGATATGGATCAACCAACATCACAACATATTCTGGAAGAGTTGCTGGACTTTATAAAAAACAAATTCTAGGCAGACAATAAAAATAAAATATATAACCAATTAGAGGAAAGAATAAATTGCTGAGGGAAAGAAAACTGGTCTAAATTATTTAGTCCTCAACAACAAATAATAAATAGTCTCTTGATAATTAAGGCTACAGAGAGAAATTACATAGAGCCCAGGCTATACAATCCCCATTCAAGCATATTCAAGAGCTACTTAATCACAAAATCGAACCTGACCAAGAATAGTCAAAATAAAGATCAGGAATGAAACTTACAGAAATATAGTAATGATGATTTCCAAGAGGAAGGGGTGGTGAAGAGGAAAGATTTGGAAGTTTGGGATTAGCAGACACAAACTGTTACATATAGGACAGATAAACAATGAGGCCAGGGAACTATATTCAATATCTTGTAATAAACTATAATGGAAAAGAATATGGAAAATAATATAATGTATAACTGAGTGGTTTGGTTGGATAGAAGAAATTAAACATGACATTGTAAATGAACTATTAACTCCAATAAAATTAAAGAAAAAGAATATAAAAATGGTAAGCATTGATTCCATGCACATAAAATAAATAATGATAAAGAAATGTGGGTATCATTATTATTATTACTTGTCAATTATATAATGATATAAACAACGAAACAGAAAGAGGATGAGAGAAGAGGAAGTTTGATGAAGTGAGTGCATAATTATTTTCTCAGGGAGAACTCAATATATATTTTCTAATTTTCTGAAGTAAATTTTACTAATAAAAGTTAATAATAATTATAATATCAACCAAAACGAACATGTACTGGGAGGTGATAGTAACAAAAGTATAAGTGAGTTAATTTTTTTATATATTGATGCAGGGATTCAATTAATTTTCTAAAGTTAATGAATTAAGAAGTATATATAAACATACAAGAAAAACTTGAAAGTTAATAAACATTCCAAGTCACAAGAAAACAAGTACAAAACAGAAGCATGATAAAATACAGACTTCAGCAAAAGACTGAAAATAAGGAAACATGAAATATACATTAGATATGATATTAAGATCAATCATATTTCTCACATCAATAAAGCCAAATAGAATAAAACAATTTATTAAGAATACAAGATAATCTAATTTGATCAACAAGAAAGCTCAGCCCCATAGCGAATTAAACTTTTTTTTTTTTTTTTTGAACAGAGGAAAATTTATGCGTCGAACCTGGACTGGTCACTTATGATAATATACATGCTACAATTCCATTCTCTCCAATCATTCCACCTTCACCCTCTCCCACAGAGTCCCAAAGACTGTTCTAAATGCCTATGTCTCTTTTGCAGTCTCTTATACAGGGTTCAGGTTACCATTTTTCTAAATTCCATATATATGCGTTAATATACGGTATTGATGTTCTTCTTTCTGGCTTACTTCACTCTGTATAATTGGCTCCAATTTCATCCACCTCATTAAAACTGATTCAAATGCATTCTTTTTGATGGCTGAGAAATACTCCATTGTGTATATGTACCAAAGCTTTCTTATCCATTCATCTGCAGATGGACATCTAGGTTGCTTCCATGTCCTGGCTATTATAAACAGTGCTGCAATGAACATTGGAGTACATGTGTCTCTTTCAATTCTGGTTTCCTCGGTGTGTATGCCCAGGAGTGCGATCGCTGGATCATATGGTAGTTCTATTTCCAGTTTTCTGAGGAATCTCCACACTGTTCTCCATAGTGGCTGTACTAGTTTGCATTCCCACCAACAGTGTAAGAGGGTTCCCTTCTCTCCACACCCTCTCCAGCACTTATTGCATGTAGACTTTTGGATAGCAGCCATTCTGACTGGTGTGAAATGGTATCTCATTGTGGTTTTGATTTGCATTTCTCTGATGATGAGGGATGTTGAGCATTTTTTCATGTGTTTATTAGCCATCTTTATGTCTTCTTTGGAGAAATGTCTGTTTAGTTCTTTGGCCCATTTTTTGATTGGGTCACTTAGTTTACTGGAATTAAGCTGCAGGAGCTGCTTGTATAATTTGGAGATTAATCCTTTATCAGTTGCTTCATTTGCTATTATTGTCTCCCATTCTGAAGGTTGTCTTCTCACCTTGCTTAGAGTTTCCTTTGCTGTGCAGAAGCTTTTGATTTTAATTAGGTCCCATTTGTTTATTTTTGCTTTTATTTCCAATATTCTGGGAGGTGGGTCTTGGAGGATCCTGCTGTGATTAAACTTTTAAAATAAAGTGGCTCTAAAGTAGTAAGGGCTCTGGTGGCTCAGACAATAAAGAATCTGCCTTACAATGCAAGAGATGCAGGTTCGATCCCTGGGTTGGGAAGATCTCTAGGAGAAAGAAAAGGCTACCTACTCGAGTATTATCACTTGGAGAATTCCATGGACAGATGAGCCTGTCAGGGTACAATCCATAGAGTTGCAAGCAACTGAACACAACTAAGCAACTAAAACTTTCATTTTCAAAGTAATATAAGAAACAAAAGGGAAAAGGCTTATTGGGAAAATGCTAAAAAAAAAAAGAAGGCAAAATATGTTACATTAATAGTAAAGTTGAAGAGGAGGAAAAAGAACACTGCTGCTGCTGCTAAGTCACTTCAGTTGTGTCCGACTCTGCGCGACCCCATAGACGGCAGCCCACCAGGCTCCCCCGTCCCTGGGATTCTCCAGGCAAGAACACTGGAGTGGGTTGCCATTCCCCTCTCCAATGCATGAAAGTGAAAAGTGAAAGTGAAATCACTCAGTCGTGTCGGACTCTTAGCGACGCCATGGACTGTAGCCCACCAGGCTCCTCCATCCACGGGATTTTCCAGGCAAGAGTACTGGAGTTGGGTGCCATTGCCTTCTTGGAAAAGAACACTAAAGGGGTTCAGATAGGTGGTTTAATGAAAATAGAAGATACATAAGAGCAGCACAGCATTTTAAACACATTTTTGAGCTCATTTAGTCAAAGAGACCAAATGAATGTGTATAGATATTCCTAATAGAATATATTTTTATGAGTAAAACAGCATATGGTTTAGGTTATAAAGAAAACTTAAAATGATTTTTTTAAACAAAGAGATTAGAGAAATTCTCTGCTTATAATAAACTACAATTATGATAACAAAAAAAGAAAAAACAATATACCAAATCTTTAAAGATTCAGAAGTTCTATATTTAGAAATTCATGAGTTTAAAAAAAGTGTAGAATACCAAGAAAATAACATTCAAGTCATTATATATCAGAACCTATGAAAACTAAGATTGTAATAAAAAATAAATTAACATATTTTAATAATCACCTTTCTTAACTACCAAAGATAAAATAATTTACTAAAATATTCTATTGAGGCAATTTTAAAAGTAGCAAAACAAAAAATTAAGAAAAGTAAAAGGAAGGAATTACTAGTGATAAATGCAAAATTAACAAATTAGAAAATAGAGAAACAAATTAGAAAATAGAGAAAGTATCAGTTCTGGAGAAGGCAATGGCAAGCCACTCCAGTACTCTTGCCTGGAAAATCCCATGGGTGGAGGAGCCTACCAGGCTCCAGTCCGTGGGGTCGCTAAGGGTCGGACATGACTGAGCGACTTCACTTTCACTTTTCACTTTCACACATTGAAGAAGGAAATGGCAACCCACTCCAGTGTTCTTGCCTGGAGAATCCCAGGGACGGGGGAACCTGGTGGGCTTCCGTCTATGGGGTCACACAGAGTCGGACACGACTGAAGTGACTTAGCAGCAGCAGCATCAGTTCAGTTCAGTCGCTCAGTTATGTCCGACCCTCCGCGACCCCATGAATCGCAGCACGCCAGGCCTCCCTGTCCATCACCAACTCCTGGAGTTCACTCAAACTCATGTCCATCGAGTCGGTGATGCCATCCAGCCATCTCATCCTCCGTCGTCCCCTTCTCCTCCTGCCCCCAACCCTTCCCAGCATCAGAGTCTTTTCCAGTGAGTCAACTCGTCACATGAGGTGGCCAAAGTATTGGAGCTTCAGCTTTAGCATCAGTCTTTCCAATGAACACCCAGGATTAATCTCCTTTAGAATGGACTGGTTGGATCTCCTTGCAGTCCAAGGGACTCTCAAGAGTCTTCTCCAACACCACAGTTCAAAAGCATCAATTCTTCGGTGATCAGCTTTCTTCACAGTCCAACTCTCACATCCATACATGACCACGGGGAAAAACCATAGCCTTGACTAGACGGACCTTTGTTGGCAAAGTAATGTCTCTGCTTTATAATATGCTATCTAGGCTGGTCATAACTTTCCTTCCAAGGAGTAAGCGTCTTTTAATTTCCTGGCTGCAATCAGCATCTGCAGTAAAGTATAGAAAAGCAAATTCATTAATTGAGGTATTCATATAAACATGTATTATTAATAACTGATATTATATGGCATACATGCAAAAGTTAATAAATATGCCTATATATGTAATATTGAATAATAATATTCGCAGAAAAGCACATGTAATAAAAAATAAAAATTCAATGTGTTAGCACAATGGCAAGCCACTCCAGTACTCTTGCCTAGAAAATCACATGGACAGAGGAGCCTGGTGGGCTGCAGTCCATGGGGTCACTACTAGTCGGACACGACTGAGTGACTTCACTTTCACTTTTTACTTTCACACATTGGAGAAGGAAATGGCAACCCACTCCAGTGTTCTTGCCTGGAGAATCCCAGGGACGGGGGTGCCTGGTGGGCTGCCGTCTATGGGGTCGCACAGAGTCGGACACGACTGAAGTGACTTAGTAGCAGCAGCAGCAGCGACTATATATTATATATGTATACTATGTATTAGGAGAAGGCAATGGCAAGCCACTCCAGTACTCTTGCCTAGAAAATCCCATGGATGGAGGAGCCTGGTAGGCTGCAGTCCGTGGGGTCGCTGGGGGTCGGACACAACTGAGCGACTTCACTTTCACACATTGGAGAAGGAAATGGCAACCCACTCCAGTGTTCTTGCCTGGAGAATCCCAGGGACGGGGGACCCTGGTGGGCTTCTGTCTATGGGTCGCACAGAGTCGGACACGACTGAAGTGACGCAGCAGCAGCAGCAGCAGCAGCACTATGTATTATACACATACATTATATATGACTATATACATGTATAAATCTAAGAATATGTATGTGTGTCCCTGCATGTGTATGTATAAACTCATCTTGGAAAAATAAGGAGAAAGCACATACAATAAATAAAATAAAAAATATTAGAATTTGTTAATAAATACAGATGAAGAGAAAATGAAAATAATTATGAGAAAATATTTGTCACACACTAAAGATAAATGTGTGAAAAGGTTGAATGCTTTTTTACGACAACAGTAGAAACAAAATTGTTCCTAAAGACAGCAAAAGTCAATTTAGGTAAAGGCAGATAATTCCAGTTTTCTTAGGGTAAAAATTAGGACAAATATTTATTCATCCCTAACTGTAAACAAGCCAGTCCTTTACTAAAGAGTTTCAGTGATGAATTCTAAACATCTCCTGGAAAACAGAAAAATTATAAAGTTATTTTAAATATTCTAGAAAGTATAAAAACATAGCTTCCAAGTTTATCTTTTATGAAGCCAACATAAAATTAATGTTCTAAATCTGGAAAAACATCTTTCCAGATTTAAAAAGGTGGAAAAAACTACAACCGATACTACTTTTGTATATAAAACAAAACAAAAGTTCTCAAACTATTAAAAGGATAGAACAATATTAATAATTTTTATTAAAGGAATATATCCTTATATAAAACATATACAAGGATATGCTATAAAACATCCTTATATAAAATCTATCAATATATATTAAAATATTAAAAGTAAGAAAATAAAAGCAAATGATTATCTTTGTACACAGGAAAAAGTTATTTGATAAACAGAATTTTGGTTTTTAATAAAACTGTATAAAATGGTATTTTGTATAAGTTAATCTGTTTGATATACATATCTGAAAGCAAAATCCATAAGCATAGTGAAATATTAAAAGCATCTTCATTAAATTCAGTAACGATAAAATAGGATACTTACTAATATCACTACTGTTTAAATACTTAATATTACCCTAGGAGTATCAGATGATATATACCTTAAAAACTTTTTAGAAACTTAATCTGATTTTAAATATAAAAGACGTAAATACTGGAAAGGATAAAGCAACGTTTTTTCCAGATGATTATACAACTAGAAACCGTAAAACAATTAAAATTTAAAGCAATAGAAATATTAACCCAGGGAGTCAAATCCAAATAAATAAATATGTGAAAATGAATTGTTTTCCTAGAAACAAACATATCCAGCTATTTTTAAAAAAGAGAAATAAGAATCTCATCTTTAAAATAAGAATAAATATCTAGGTATGAAGTTAATCACATAACATGAAAAATCTCTATGGAAAAAATATTTTAATTCTACTAAAGGATATGTATTTCTAAAAGGCTTCTAAAGGAAAAATGACAAAAATTATTGCTGCACAGATTTAATACTGTAAAATTGTAAGTTCAAACTAAATTAATCTACAGATTTCACAAGATCCAAATAAAATACCAACAGCCTTATTTTTGGAAATTGAGCTAGCTGATTCTAAATTTCTTATGTAAAAATAAACATGAAAAAATTGGCAGCCAGTTTCTGAAAAAATAAGATGCAGTGAAGGAGAATACCTTCATAAGATAGCAAAATATATTTTAATACAACTAGGTATTTGGTGCTGGTGTCTAATTAGGAAGATTGAGCAATTAAATGGAAGAAACAATCAAGAAAGAAACAGAAATACAAATGAAAATTTACTGTATGATAAAGTTGGCATTTCAAATCAATGAAAAACAAAAAAATTTCTGAATAAACAAGTTGGGACAACTAGCTAGCCATAAAGAAATTATTATGGCCTTAAGAGTAGACCCCAGTAAATTCCAGACGTATCAAAGATTTAAATGTAAAAATAAAACTTTAAAAGTACTAAAAAATTACATTAAAAATAGTTTTGACATGGAAATACTCTTTCTAAGTAAGAGTAACCATCTAAAGCAACATTAGAAAATATTAATAAATTTGACTACATAAAAATTTATATATTCTATGTCCCAAGCCCCATAATATGAAGAATTAAAGAAAAATATTTTATAAAGCTTTTTAAAGAAGGTAATTTTTTACTTATAATAAACATACATATTTTTATACATTCTAACTGATGTAGAAAATAGGCACACATAGAAGAAAAATTTAGTCAGACATTTAATTATAAATTTATCTAAGCTGTGACTCAGTAATGCAATTTCAAAGCATTTATCCAGCATTTATATATACATCTATAAACAAATAAAAACGATGATGTTCATTGCAGCATATTTAGAAAGAACAAAAATCTGTAAAAATCTCTAAATGCCAAGTAGTCATAAATGGGTTAAATCAATTTCAGTCTACTCATAAATGAAATAACTGCAGCTATGAAAAGCAAGGAAAGCTATAGAGCTGATAATGAAAATATCACCAAAATATGCTTTCAAAAAGATAAATATCTTATGTCTGCATATATTTGAAAATTGTTTAAAATACAAAAGACGCTAATCTGAAAATTTGGACTGCAAAACAAAGATGGAAGGAAGAGTTGCTTTTCATATTATAACATCTTTATTGTTTGGAATTTTTTGCATATATATGTATTTATATGTGTGTATTACTTTTTAAATTTAAAATATTAAAAAAAATTAAACCCAGAAGTTAAAGTAAGCATTACTTAGATTCTTTATAAACTTCATATTTTCATGATTTGACAGTGACGGATAAATTTTACAAAAGTTTTAAAAGTCTGATAACAACATTTCATGTCATAATTGTCATCTATTTGTCCCCTCAAGGCAAAAATGATTCTGAGGGTCAAGGGAAGGTAAAGAGATACTCAGTGGTCAATATAATCTTTTTAAATTCTAATCACGCTACTGCAGAACGATTCCTACACATAAATGAGGCTGCAAGAATTTAATAGCATGCATGTAATTTAGAGAAAACAGTAGAGGAATTAAATTCAGACAATATTTTTTTGAGGCTGCTGTACCACTTATTTGAGCAAGTTATTCCATCTTGAACATTCTCAACTAAGCAACAAAATAGAGATATGGGTAACAACTTCATAATGTAGCTGAGAGGATTAAATTATGACATACTAAAAAAAGAGTAAAGATGCCCAGATTTTAGTGTGATGGGATAGTTATCAAAAGAGATTATCTTTGTGGTATTGTCTACAACAGCATCTTCAGACCAGAAAATGGTTAGAGGTCTCAACAGATCCAAAGTAAATACCAAAAAGCTATAAAAACAAGAGAATGAAAACCACATTCAACTTAGTGGAGTCTCAGTACACTAAGAAACTCCTGAACAATGTAAAAAGCTCACAGAGGCATGTGGGTTCTGTTCAGCTGGATGCATTTTGAGTGCTTTTAAAATACTCTTTAATTTGTTGTTCTTTTTAATGACCTGATTCAGAATTTTCAGGGTCTGCTAAAGGAGCATTTTATTTGTTTCTTCGCACTATCTCTTTTCTTTCCATTTCCTTCTCTCTGTTTTCTGCCTCTTCTTCTATTACATAAATAGATAGGCCCATGCCATATGTGTAATTTGCTTCAATTTCACTCTTTATCCCCTCACAGAAAGCTGTTTTAAATGGACTGGACCAACAGAACTAGAGGTGCTAACTAGATCAAACAGTTAATTCTGAAAAATTTGAAGGTTTTCTGTAACATTTATGTTGGCTTTTTCATTTAGCTTCTAGGAAAATTTTATCACTGTGACAGTTAATTCAAATCCCAGCAAGACCTGGTAAGCAAATAACTTGCCAAGTTTTAACTCCAAGTACTCCTTAGCCTTTACCAAAAGAAGGACCAATTTGAGGTGTATTTCTATAATGGATGAGCCTTCTGTCTGAGTATTCCATTACCTCATTCATTTTAAAGTCAATTTAGAACTCATGGACAGTGCCAAATTTACAGCCCTGAGTCCAGACTCCCTTTTTTAGTCTACAGAGAAGGCACTGCATAAGTTGTCTTGCTGCAAGTCTTCTGAGCTAGCCCCCTTCCATCACAACATTATCCCTGAGGGGACAAGGATTGCAGACTCTTAGTCTATTCAATAACGCGAGTACCATTAAAGATCAGCAAATCCAGCTGCAACCTTGACTCCCCAACTGATACCCATTATTTCATCACTAACAAGATGGGTTGGCAAAGGCAACCAAGCTTTAAAATACCCAAGACTCAAGCCACTGAATACCTTTGCATTTATTCTATCACAAATTAGTAAATCAGGAAGTTCATAAAATATTTAATTTTTCTAGATGTTCTTAAGAGCTATGCCCTGAGAGACTTGGACCCCTAAATGGGCCGAATTTAGGTTCAAGGAATGATAGATTAGATCATCTTCTCTAAGAAGAAATGATATCATGGTTGTTCAGGGAGTTAAGCCTATTTGTGTGCATACCCTGTCTATAATTAGCATTTTCTGAGGGATCGGCTGAGGCATTGCTGGGGTAGGATTACCTGGCTATTTCACAGTATCACTGCTATTGTGGGACTGGTTACATCATTCTGTCAAATGTCCTCATGCATGAGGGAACAGAGAGCTTTGGCCCCCTCGGACATCTTGCTTCTTGTTACACAAGTCCTAATCTTTGCTATCTATGTTTTCTTTTTCCCCCTTATAGTTTCCTCTGCCTGAAAATATTCCCAAGCACCCTCAAGGTGTTCAATGTGAACTCTGCAGGGACACCAGGCAGGGTGGTATCTGGGGTTGCTATACTTTTGTAATCAGAGCTGAAGTCATGTTCAAGGGGAAGTTCAAAATAGGGAAAGACATCTAGGGGCAAGCAATGGAAAACTAGGTCAAGGGATCTGAGATTTGAGAAGGTAGTAAAATCTAAGAGTCTAAGAAGAAAACTTTTAAAATGTGAAGGGGGTCCAAGGCTCATTTTTAGCAAGACAGGACACAGCAGAGTTGAAAGGGGTAGCAGTCTTCTTGCAAGTACAGAGTCAGAACAACCAAGTATGCCTTCTGTCCCTTCTCAACTACCCATTCTGTTTTCATCCTTCACAGATATCCTTCAAACATCATCCATCTTCACAGATACCCTTCAAACATCATCCAAGCCTTCTGGAACTCTCCTTCCTAACTCTCAGGAGAATGAATCATTCCCTCTTCTGAGCTCTCTCAAGACTTGCTCAAATTGCCTACTTCGGAACTTATCATTTTAATATAGTTAGATAGAGATTTATCTTCTTGGATAGAGACTAGGTAAGATATTTCAGTCTTCTTTATATTCCTAAAACCTAACCAATTCATAAGGTAGATGCATAATTTAGATTAGATGAATTGAATTCAAATGTTGCTTGCATCCTCCATGAGATCAGGTTATGCATATAAAAGGCCGTAGGAACTTCAATGAACAGGAGTTTATTTCCTACTTGATTAATAATTCCACTATCACCATAAAAGATGTTTTAGCATGCCCTTGGATTAGATGAGAAATTTTTAAAGAAATTGGATACAAAAAATAAAACTACACAGAAACATTATTGGAATTATTCTGGATTTATGGATCAAGGGAGGTGCGTTTCAGAGAGAAGATAAATTTACTTTTGGCAGCAGACTCAGGGAAGAGCTAGTAGGATGATGAGGGAAGAAATAGTTCCATTGAGCCACCCACTGTGGAAGAATATTGAATATCTATGATAATTGTGATACCAATAACTTTTTCAAAGGCAAAAAATGGTATTTATATTACAATAGTGGCATCCGTGAAACATTTGGATAATTTTAGTTTAAGGTTTGAATCTTTCCGATTTTCAGAGCTTTCACAGTTGCAGTGCCCTGTCACGTTCTGGAAAGAGTTCTTATTCATAAAAAGCTGTATCTTCATTCTTTTGTCATTAGTAAAAATGGGTCATGGATCATGCCGTGTTGTCTGTAACATAGTTATAATTCCAGCAGGAGGGAAGTTTCAAAATCATGATTTCATATAGGAACCTTTAAAAACTCATTAGCTTCTAATAATTATACTAATATATAAAGCATTAAAAGCATAGAGCTAATTTCTGCAAAAGACTGGCAGTGAACGTGTTCTGGGGAAGTTTTCTCTTTCAACTTTCTGGGAACAAAAGAGAAGGCAGTTCAGGCCTCTAACATGACATCCTATTTCAGATGCAGAAGAGGGAATTTCACAGAAGCCTCGCATCGTGAGTTAGCGGATTCTAAAATGAAAAGCAAGAATATTAGAGCAACATCTCAAAATGTGACTCTGGGCACTGGAGAAGCCTCTCCACTTGTGATTGATTTGCATTTCTGCCTATGTCTGAATTCATATTCCATAAGCACAGATGGAGGTGTGATAGATTTTTTTTTGAGCACATCTATTTATTCAGATACCGGATTCAGTCTCTGAGTAGAGAGATGGTAAAGGCTGCTGTGAGCAGATGGCACATAGGCACTATGAGTTCAGAAACAACATTCTTTCACGATAAGTGGCACAGTAATAATAATAATACTTAGCACATATATTGCACCTTTGGTCTGCCAACATTAACTAATTAATCTTCAGTAGACCCCTGTGAGATAAGTAAGTACTTATAATTATCTCTATTATGCAGTCAAGTCAACTAAGAATGCGTCTGCACATACTGTGGAAGAATTGGCCCAAGTTAAAGACCGGGTGGATCCAATTTGCATGGCTCTTTAAGATTTCTGCTCTCGTAGCAGAAACTAGTATTTCTAGACACCCTGCTGTTTGAGGCCCCAAGTAGATTTGAAGCAGGATATCAACTGCAAGACATATTTCATTCAGAAGGTTTCTGCAGCAGGGACCCAAAATAGGCCTGAGAAAAGTTGAGTCATTTTTCCAAAGCTTTAGAGGCCATGACTGGCCAGAAGCAGGTGTAGAATTACAGAGTTTCTGCCTACTTTTCTTCTTTAAAGCAGGCAATCTGACTACCCGTATTTTTCAAAGATACTCTTTACATTATTGAACAAAATATAAAGTCAGAGAACTCTGACGTTTTCTTGTAGTGACTGCTGTATCTGAGGTTTTTCCACCATAAGCAAGTTGAATGTGCCAGTGGCTTTGACTCAGTATTAATAACCCACATGAAGGGCTGATGAGGTTCTTGTGACACTGAATTTCTTAGATCTGAGGTTCTGATGCTGCTGACGCGAAAGAGCAAAAGTGTCTGTCCTGAGGGTCTGAAATTTGGGATTAGTGAAATATATCATGATATCAAGAGGCCCCAGTCTTAATTTGAAATGTGTAGTAAAAACCTTTGCTGAAGTGGCAGTGTTAATGTCGCACATACAAGCTTATTGTAAGGATTAAAGGAGAAAATATATGGGAAGTGTCTCTCAGTACCTGACACATGATAGATAAACAAGCAATAATTTAATCCTTAAACTACTGCTTATTAGCAGCATGACCCTGGGCAAGTTACCACCTTCATGACTCATTTTGCTCACCTACTAAATATGGCTAATCCCACCAAGTACAAAAAACTTAAAGACCCTAAAACTATTTCGAGTTCTCTCAATAGGGTCCAGAAGACTTCACGACCTCATGATTTCATATTTAAAACACTCTTGTGTTTTCTATTATAATATTTATTACAGCCTTCTTTGCATCTGAAGGAACAATGCTTTACTTATAAACCTTGGGAGTTCATCCCCTTTGAGTTAATATTTTCCTCTTGTCCATTTTAAACCTGCTCTTGTTTTATGCAAGGGGCTTCATATTCAAATGTTTTGAAAGCGTTAAGATGTGGGATTGTTAAACATATATCAATAATGATAGCCAGTGATGCTGACTAGAGGCAAATTAGCAACTGCTTGCCCTAACTGTAGATAAACAAATTGGCCAAAGTCATTTTTGGCAAACACCACATCTGGGGCACAAGATGTATTTCTTGTGCCATGAAAGATATTTCATTCCCTGCTGATTATGCTCTTCTTTTCCCTTGGATTAGAATACTCTCTCCCTTCTTCTCAGATATCAAGATCCTTCCCACCTTTAAAAGTTCAGATTATATCTGAGCCCTCCCACAAAGTTGTTCTTCACCTTCACAGTTCATGATGATCTCTTTTATTCAGAATTCAAAAGTTTTACCTTCTAAATTCTGAGTCTGGCATGCAGAATTTTGCATTAATGAATCACAATTCAGCTTGACATTAAAGAATGGTACAGATAAATATTTTTTAACCTATCATACACCTTGGCATTGTTATTTTTTTAGGCTATGTGTATCTATGAATAAAGTGTGTTACATAAATTAAATGAGCAAAAACGCATTAAACTGAGAACTATGGTGGGCCACACACATAAAAAAAACACACAATAAATATCACCTAGTATAATTATTTTATCATTAATATCTTGATCTTCAACTAGACTTTTTTCCTGGCACAGAAAAATGAGCATAAAGATATCTTACATTGTTGTAACAACTTACAATTTGCCAAGCAGTTGGTCAACCATTTAGTCCTTAGAAAATAATTAAAGGTAAGTAGTAGTAGCCATCTCTAATAGAGAGAGGAGTTAAGGTTCAGGAAAAGGTTAGCAAATTAAACAAGGAAGCTCAGCTAGAATGTTAATAAACAGGAAATTCAGGGCTCCTGAGTCGAAGGCAAGCCCAGGGGACGAATTCATCAATGATGGTAAAGGTGCTAATTCATCAGCCCTCCTTAATACAATCCTTAAACCAATCTCTTTTTTTTTTCTTTCTGAGTCATGTGAGTTTAACAATATCTGAACTAGTCTCTAAATTATTTACAGGTTATATGTCTTCTATGTAGATTATAACTTTCATGAGGGAAGATGTTACAGTAGGTATTTTCAACTCACCCTAACCACTTGTTATAACAGTCAGTATACCCTTTGAAGGTTCAGTACGTATTTTTAAAACTTGGGTCTCTAATCTTACTTTGACTACTAATTGGCCATGTGACCACAAGATAATCAGGAAATATTTATTGCAAACATATTATCTGGATATTTTTAAAGTAATTGCCAATAAAATGATGAACTATATGCTTAGTCTCCTGAGTTTTCACTAAATCTATTCCACTTAATCAGGTTATTTTCCTTAGGTTGAAATATTATTAAAAATATAAGTGAAGCACATTGGATGGTAGTTGTTAAACTTCCTCTGACAGCACGAACCTCAGCAGCTATGGGCTAACTTTGTGAAAGTCTACAAACTATTAATCAGTTCCATCTCATTCAGAGTAACTCAGAATAAATGTTGGGGTGTAGCTCTGAGGGTTTTAAATTGCTTATTAATGTTAAGTTTACATGAAATGCATAGAATGCAAAGTAACAGCCAAGACTACTGGTGTTTATTCACTAAAAGCTGGTATTTATGCTGGCAAGGGTGTGTTTGTACTTTAATATAACTTCCTTACCTGTTCATTCATTTTACTCACTAGAATATGAGCTATTCTAGATACTAAACACTGAAAAATAATCATGAGGTTAACACTAAAAATAGGGCATATACTAGATAACAGTTTGATTATTTTCCTGGAAATTGGGAGAAAATTACCACTGCTTTGATAATGAAGAACCAATTTTGACGCTCAACATTTGAAAACTCCTGCAGTAGAAATTAAGGTAAATCTGAATTGACACCCCATTCTTTACTTATTTAAAAAAAAAATAGTATACCAACTTGTTTACTTATTTACCTGTCACATTTTTCTCTTTGAGTGAAAATCACACACTTTTCATAGAAATATAATTGTTTAAGAAGCTCTTCTTTCCTAACAATGGGGAGCTAGGTCTGGGGGTTACAAGAAAACTGGCGATCATGGCAAACATATGAAGGCCATGGTCCGTCTAACACAATAACTACAGCTGGGTGTAAAATTTTCATGTTTGCTGGATGTTAAAAATGTAAGTCATTATAAGCTCATAGACCATGTACAAAAAGATAATTGCGAAGCTAAAGGCTCAGATATGTATGTATGTGTATGTATGTATGTATATACACATATGTATATGTATGTATATATACACATACATATGTATGTATATATAGAACGAGAGAAAGAGGAGTGGTGGCTAAGTCAACAGGAATACTTTTATCAGCCATAACATGCATATATGAACATTCTATTCCTATTCTGACAGTTATAGAAGGAAGATTCCAGAACTAAAAATTATGATGCAACAAAAGGAGCAGATTTAGTTTTCCCTCCTTTCAGTAAATATCCCTCATTCATTTTATCCATCAGTTCTAGGAAAACTTTCTTTTCAGAGCATTTGTTCTCGGCTTGGAGAAGCTATACTGGTAGTGCTGTCTCAGCAGGAAACTGTCTTCTTGCTGAGGGGCCGCCAATTATTTGTAACGAAACTATAACAGAAGAATAAATATTACATGTTGATGGATACTTGTCAGGAAAGGGAAAGAAGTGCTTTCAGTGGGGCTTGTCAGACACAAAAACCTTCAGCAAATCTGCATTTTCAATGGCAAAGTGGCTGGAATTCTCCAGCTGCTCCACTGGTGAACCTCAAGATTTATCTCATAAATTTAAATTATAGATGACATAGCACTGGAATGGAAATAGATGGCACCTTTAAAAATAAATCTAGTGCAACATTTGGGAAAAGGAATCACACATTTCAAAGGGGGGAAAAATAAAGTTCCAATGTGCCAAAACAGAGTTTTTATTTATTGTCCTATTTACTATTCTCTGTCTAAAATTAGCATCTCTCTTACTTTTCCTTTTAGTCCCCTTTATAAGACATGCTGTGGAGGAGCTCTGGAAGTTTTGTGCAGCTCAAGGAGTAAGCCGGTTGCAACTATAACAAAAAGCTTGCCAAGGTTGAGAGCCAAACTGGCAAGGTTTTCTGTCATGTCAGCGTTTAAGTATTATTGCAATGTTATCGTATCACTGAAGAAAGGGGAGCATGAAAACAGCAGAGCCAAATGCTTAGGAACATTTGAAGGAAAGTGTGTACCTAGCTTCAATAGAGAGTTTGGCAGTAGAGGACAGGGTTTAGCTTTAATAGGAACCAGTCAATTCAACTTTAATTCTATCACATGAGACTATGCTTTTAAAATTTATTCCAGGAGATCTTGATTCCAGCAGTCTTTCTGAATCAGATAGTGGTAAAGAATAACAAAGAATATAAGTGTGAAAATCTATACCACCAGATGAGTACTTCCATGTGCTAAAAGGAAATTTTCACTGGTCAGAGCAGGAAGAATAAATTTTTCTTGAAGGGAAACTTCAAAGCAATACATTTGAGATCTCCCCCACGCCCCTTCATGCATGTATTGAGATGTCCAGGTAAAAGTCAATGAAAATTTGGACATTTGTCTTGAAAAAACACAATAGAGTTCATGATTTGAGTAAATATTTTACCAGTATTAGAAGAGTTGACTGAGAAAAACACAAAGATGAAAGCAACCAGCAGAAGCAAAATAAATTAACCTATCACTAAGTACATGGACAGAGGAGCCTGGTGGGCTGCAGTCCGTGGGGTCGCTAAGGGTCAGACACAACTGAGCGACTTCACTTTCACTTTTCACTTTCACATATTGGAGAAGGAAATGGCAGCCCACTCCAGTGTTCTTGCCTGGAGAATCCCAGGGACGGGGGAGCCTGGTGGGCTTCCGTCTATGGGGTCACACAGAGTCGGACACGACTGGAGTGACGCAGCAGCAGCAGCAGCAACATTAACATGTTTACTGGAGAGTGGAGAGACTTTCAGCAACATTTTGATCATTCCATGCGAGGTGTTATGGAAGGTGTGCTACGCTAGATTGGAGACTGTTTTTTCTTTTTCCTAACCAAGTGAAACACTCTTGCCTAGAAAATCCCATGGATGGAGGAGCCTGGTAGGCTGCAGTCCGTGGGGTCGCTAAGGGTCGGACACGACTGAGCGACTTCACTTTCACTTTTCACTTTCACACATTGGAGAAGGAAATGGCAACCCACTCCAGTGTTCTTGCCTGGAGAATCCCAGGGAAAGGGGAGCCTGGTGGGCTTCCGTCTATGGGATCACACAGAGTCGGACACGACTGAAGTGACTTAGCAGCAGCAGCAGCAGCAGCAGCAGCAGCAACCAAGTGAAATCCAGAGGGGGCTACATACAGGAACATGAGCTCTCCATAAACAACTTTTCCCTCCGCTACTGGTGCTTTCTGTTCTTCTTCTCAGGTCAGCCATGGAAGTACACATAAACGATTCAGAGGATTTCAACATTGAAGCGGTGTGTTTAATAGCTTTACCCACAGTTACTATTTGCCTCACTTGCTTTCCAATTCCCTGTAGCTAGAGTCAAATATATTCTCACCCAGTGATCAGTGTTGGTTTTCAAGTGACACTCTGCATGTGGAGCTCAGGAAAACCAAACACCTACAGGAATGTGTTGAAGAAATGGGATAGCAAGGGCGCCAAGTGACTCAGTCTCTGCTTCCATTCCCTGGAGTTTATCAACTTTGTTAATGGGGCATATGTGCTGAGAATTATGTAACATTAAACATGGGGAACATTTCCTGGAGACATTTTTCATTCTTCCTCAAAGCCGATGCATTGATGAGTCTAGTGTCCAGGTAAAACACCACCCTCTAGTGTACATCTCTAAATTATGCTTCTGAGACTCCTCTGACGATAATGATAGTCAAGAACACTAAAGTAAGCATTACAGTGAAGGTCATTTCCTATTAATTAATCCTTAGGGCAATACACACAGGATGAACTGAATGGTAGGTGATATGTAACTTACTGGCACTGTCACAGTAACTGTTGATTTGCAGTCAAAATGAAGTGAACAGTTGGACAGAAAAAAAGAGTCCAGCAAAGCTCATCAATTTCACAAGTACTTAGTGAGAATTTGGTATAGGACCAGATGTGTATGGTATATATTCAATGACACAACAAGGATGATAATCACTGAAGCTATGAACTAGAAGAAAAGCATTCCAAGAGGTGAACATCCTCTGAGAAATGCCTACTCTTTGGGGAAATAAGGTAACTTGCTGTGATCAGCGTAGCATTCGATTACCTAAAGAAAATGAAAACATAACTAGCAGAAACATAAAATTGTTTCTCAGAAACACTCAAAATAATCAATAAAATATGAATTACCCAAGTTCATAAGGAGAAAAATAAACTTATTAAAGTCTAGAAGCTTTTTTGATAGCTCACTTGGTAAAGAATCCACCTGCAATGCAGGAGACCCCAGTTCAATTCCTGGGTCAGGAAGATCCACTGCAGAAGGGATAGGCTACCCACTCCAGTATTCTGGCCTGGAGAATTCCATGGACTGTATAGACTCTGGGGTCTCAAAGAGTCAGACACGACTGAGTGGCTTTCACTTTCACTTTTTGATGTTATATATCCCGATTCCATGAGGAAAAAAAAGAAGTAGATGGAGCAATTTAAAGTATGTTACAACTCTCTGGCATGGAAGGTTATTGGAAAATCCTGTGAAGATATTTGGCATTACTCTTCTCTCTTACAGAACTCAAAGAGATTGATTTCTTTTATTGAAAATATCCATAGCTCCTTTCTACACTTGTGAACATCTCAGGAAACTTTTTTCTTAATCTTATCTGGTTTAAACTGTTGAAAGTGCTCTAGTCTGGTAAAGATGTCGAGCATTTGAGAATGTTAAAAATTGTGCCCACAAGACATGGAATACTAAAATTCATACATTTTCCCATATACATTTCCCATTCGCATAATATCTTATTAAAACTCTTTCATTGGTATTTTCTAGTGGAATCAGAGAAGACCTAAGATCTCCAATTAACGAAAACCATTGCTCACCAATACCATCTTTCAGCTATCACCAAGCTATTTAGATTTTTTGCTACTCACGGATCTTCCCTCAAATATCCACAAACTGTGACCTAATTGCCTCAAAAAATACTTGGAAGTGACTGCAATTAAAGACCTGTATGTGTGTGCATGTGCACATTTTACCCAAGTTTACATTTGTGAGCCATAATGAACATCAGTGGAATACAGTGTGCTCAGAAAAATATTCCCTCCAAAGAAAAAGATAGTGACTTTGTCCTAGAAAAGAAGTTTTGTAATTGAGAAATAAACACCATCAGCACACTGGATGCCACAAGACCTAAATCTTCATCCTGGTTCTGATTCTAACCACCTATGTGAGTTGAGAAAAAGAACTTTCTGGACCCTCAGATTCCCAGTTCTAACAATGTGTGGATAGGACTAAATGAGTATAAAAACTCTTTCAAGTTGTAATAGCCTATGACTTGTAAGTAGCTTAATAGTTTATGACTTTTTTGTAGTTTGGCTCTCTAATATTAAAGCTACTTTGGAAAATTTTAAGTTAACACTGGCTACAAAAATAACAAAACAAAGTGAAGTCACTCAGTTGTGTCTGACCCTATAGACTGTAGCCTGCCAGGCTCCGTCCTTAAGATTCTCTAGTCAAGAAAACTGGAGTGGGTTGCCGTTTCCTTCTCCAAGGGATCTTCCCAACCAAGGTATTGAACCGGAATCTCCCACATTGCAGGCAGACCCTTTACACTCTGAGACACCATTCAAAATTTTACATATAATGTCTAAAAGAAAAACTTTCAAGTAAATAATTCTACGTAAAGTCCATGCTTCCTTCTGTTGGCTAATGCTGTTTAGCATTGCAGTTAGTAAGACAAGATATGAGATGAAGTTGCCTAGACTGAAACCCCAGCTCTACTATCTTTAAATATCCCTGCAATATTTAACTTCTCTGTACCTTAGATCTCTTACCAGTAAAGTGGGCATAGCATAGCACCTCTTCTATTTTACAGAGTCATTTGGAGAAGCAGATAAAATTAAACATATAAGGCTGTTAGCACAGAGTTTACAAACACTGAGAATCCAACAAGTTTTAAATTATTACTACTAATCTAACAAAGAATAAATGAAACAATGAGAAAGGAAAATATACTTATTTCAAGAGAATTTTTGGAGAAAAATTTTTAACCACATCAAATTGTTAATAATTTTTAATTGTATCTCTACAATGAATATCAGTGATTAGAGATACAAGTAGCAGCAACTGGCCAGCAATTCTACTTTGCACTATGAAAGAGAGCAAGTTTGAACACATGTGGGAAGTTTCATTGAGACATAGTTAAGCTGTCAAAATGGATAATGGATAATAAATTAGGTATGAGGGCATTCGTTATAAAGGCATCCTTTCTTACTGTCTTCTCAACAGCACATCCATAAGAGTAATTTGAACAAATAGCAGCCACACAAATATCCGCTACCACACATACCAAAGGAAAGTGGGAAGAAAGGAACATTCCAACTGTGGTGAACATAGCAATCTACCCCAGGAAAACTATATTATTTAGTTAATCCAACAATGTAGTTTGACAGGTTCTTTAAAAATAAGCCAAACATTGCATTCTGAAATTTATCAAGTGATTTTTTTCAAATAAATATCCATGCTGTGTTTGAATATTCTTTAAACCTTGACATTTATGTTGAGTTATAAACTTGCTATGAAAATGGAAACTTGGATTTCTCAAACGAAAGCCTTTTGGAGTTGATAAATAATTCTCACTGCAACTTTCTAGATTCCCTCCAAACTTCAAGTCCAAATGTCAGAGCTAGAGACTATGAAGACTGACAAAAGTAGAAGTTTTGTTGATGCTTTCTCTCCTATTACTGTTCTTATAAAGGTTTTATTCCAACTGAATACAGCACATCATATGGTCTCTAGTTAGTACTGGCAGAGAAAAAATGAATTTACAGAGTTCAGAAAGACTAAATAGAGATGATATGGCATGAGGATATCAGCTTGTACACATCTCTTTCTTATATTTAGTATTGTGCATAAAACTAACTGGGATTTGTGGAAAGAACATTATCCTAAAAGGATACAAAAACACCCTGAAACTAAGTTAATATTTTGAGAACTCTCACCAAAAAAATGGGGACTGAGGCCAAACCAACACTGCTTTGTAATCAAGAGTTGTCCTCGTATTCATTGGCTCTGCTGGGCACATTTAGCACAATTGATCAGGCTAACTTTGAGAAGGATCATAAGGATATAAAGACTCCTGCAAAGCAGTAGGAAAATGAAGAGCTGAATGGAGAAAATTGTACCACACATCTTCTTGTCCTATTACTGTTAACGCCAGCAGTCACAATCAGTAGTTTATTGTATAGGGCAATCTTGTTGATTAGAAACTGGATTCAAGTTCATCAAAATGGAGTGGCATGTAACTCAGCCCTTCTATTCCTACAGAAATAACTTATGCATCTTTATAGACATTTTTATTTGTAGCACTATATTATGTCATAAAAACTGGCTTTGGGAATGTATATAGTGCCTTGTCAATCACTTGTGCCATTAGTTTCTTGAAAGAGATAGATAACAAACCAGCAAAAATAAAAAAGTTTCACTTTGGCAAAGGAGACATTGCTATGCTATTTTTATTTAAAGATTTCGAAATGTTTGTCTTGAAGTCTAATTGCTATGCCATATTATTCCTTCATATCAGGAGGTAGATACTTTGCTAAAGGCTCCTATATATAATTCTTAATTTAATGATCTAAAAGAAACAACCCTAAAGAAGTGGAATAATGTGCTCAAAGTTACCAAGGAAGTCACTAAGTGGAAAAACAATGCAAAGCCAAGAATTTTAAAGTTGATGGTCAGCCACTAACTCCTTTCTCTGAGATGAAACATCAGTTCCTTACCCCCAGTCCTGACCCAAAGAGCTGAAGATAAACAGATTTAGTTGCTTGGCATCAAGACTGCAGAGCAAATTTGCTTTTCTCTTGCTTCTTGAGCTGATCATTTCAAGGGCTGTGCAGATCTTGCAACCCCTAAAACCAGCAACTCTTCACAAATACTAACTTAGATCAAAATAATGTTGCTATTCAAATACTAAATACAAAGACATTTCAATAGAAATATTGTAATAACCATAGCAATTATTACTTAATAAATATTGATGTATCACTATGTTAGAAACAGTTTTAAATGTGTTGTATATCAACTTGCAGAACATGGAGAAGAGGTGAAAATTGTACATTGTAAATATATTGAGTATTTAAGAGGATACAGAATATATACATGAAGAAATACACATTAAAAATTATTATTAGTTTAATGCATGAGGGAAATAAGACATCTGTAAATGTGCATACATCTTCATTAAAAATATAATGAATATCTATATAAGCTTTCCTTTCAATGATCTTAAAACACTTTATTTCACATTCTCTTCCAAGTTTTTTGAAGACTGAATGAATACAAGTATGTTTTTCCTTATATAAAAAAAATAAAAACTTCTAATTTTAATAAAAAGAAACTCTCCAAAAAGTGGGCATAGAGGGAACACAACTCAACATAATAAAGGCCATATATGACAAACTCATAAGCTAACATCATATTCAACAGTGAAAGGCTGAAAACATTCCAATATTTGGAGGAAGACAAGGATGCCCATTCTTAACCACTTTTAAACACAGAGAAATCCTAGCCACAGCAATCAGAGAAGAAAAAGAAATAAAAGGAATCCAAACTAGAAAGGAAGAAGTAAAACTGTCACCATTTGCAGATGTCATGATACTGTATAAAGAACATCCTAAACAGGTCACCAGAAAACTATTACAAGTCATCAATGAAGCTGGAAAAGTTGTAGCATACAAAATTAATACACTGGAACCTGTTACATTTCTGCACACACCCTGAAATTTTATAAAGCAAAATTAAGGAAACAATGCCATTTACCATAGCATCTAAAAGAATAAAATACCTAGAAATAAATATACCTAAGGAGGTAAAACACCTGTACTCAAAAAACTATAAGATGCTATTGAAAAAAATTGAAGACAATAAAAAAAGACTGAAAAATACATCATGTTCTTGGATTGGAAGAATAAACATTGTTAAAATGACCATATTACCCAAGGAAATCTATGGAATCAATACAATCTCTAGCAAATTACCAATGATCTTTTTCACAGATGATGAAGAAATTTTTTTTAATTTGATGGAAACACAAAAGACACTGAATAGCCAAAATAATATTGACAAAGAATGGAAATGGAGGAATCATATGCCTTGACTTCAGACTATATATTATGAAGCTACAGTAGTTGAAACAGGATGGTATTTGCACAAAAACAAGACACATGTATCAATGGATCAGGATATAAAGCCCAGAAATAAATCCACTTCAGTTCAGTTCAGTTCAGTCACTCAGTCGTGTCCGACTCTTTGCAACCCCATGAATCACAGCACGCCAGGCCTCCCTGTCCATCACCAACTCCCAGAGTTCACTCAAACTCATGTCCATCGAGTTGGTGATGCCATCCAGCCATTCTCTGTCATCCCCTTCTCCTCCTGCCCCCAATCCCTCCCAGAATCAGAGTCTTTTCCAGTGAGTCAACTCTTCGCATGAGGTAGCCAAAGTATTGGAGTTTCAGCTTTAGCATCAGTGCTTCCAATGAACATCCAGGACTGATCTCCTTTAGAATGGACTGGTTGGATCTCCTTGCAGTCCAAGGGACTCTCAAGAGTCTTTTCCAACACCACAGTTCAAAAGCATCAATTCTTCGGTGATCAGCTTTCTTCACAGTCCAACTCCCACATCCATATATGACCACGGGAAAAACCATAGCCTTGACTAGACGGACCTTGGTTGGCAAAGTAATGTCTCTGCTTTTTAATATGCTATCTAGATTGGTCATAATTTTCCTTCCAAGGAGTAAGCGTCTTTTAATTTCATGGCTGCAATCAGCATCCGCAGTGATTTTGGAGCCCCAAAAAATAAAGTCTGACACTGTTTCCACTGTTTCCCCATCTATTTCCCATGAAGTAATGGGACCAGATGCCATGAAATTAGTTTTTGGAATGTTGAGCTTCAAAGCCAACTTTTTCACTCTCCTCTTTCACTTTCATCAAGAGGCTCTTTAGTTCCTGTTCACTTTCTGCCATAAGGGTGGTGTCATCTGCATATCTGAGGTTATTGATATTTCTCCCAGCAATCTTGATTCCAGCTTGTGCTTCTTCCAGTCCAGTGTCCCTCATGATGTACTCTGCATATAAGTTAAATAAGCAGGGTGACAATATACAACCTTGACATACTCTTTTTCCTATTTGGAACCAGTCTGTTCCATGTCCACTTCTAACTGTTGCTTCCTGACCTGCATACAAGTTTCTCAAGAAGCAGGTCAGGTGGTCTGGTGTTCCCATCTCTTCCAGAATTTTCCACAGTTTGTTGTGATCCACATAGTCAAAGGCTTTGGCATAGTCAATAAAGCAGAAATAGATGTTTTTCTGGAACTCTCTTGCTTTTTCCATGATCCAGCGGATGTTGGCAATTTGATCTCTGGTGCCTCTGCCTTTTCTAAAACCACTTACTTATGGTCAATTAATCTAAAAGAAAGGAGACAAGAATATACAATGGAGACAAGACTCCGTTCACAAAGTGGTACTCGGAAAACTGGACAGCTACGTGTAAAAGAATGAAATTAAAACATCCTGATACTTTACACAAAAATAAACTGAAAATGGATTAAAGATTATAAGAATGTTTACTATAAAACTCCTAAAAAATACACAGGCAGAGCCCTCTTTAACATAAATTGCAATAATGATTCTTCACATCTGGACCTAAATGAAAGGAAATTAAACTAATTTGGGGAACTAATTAAACTTGATAGCTTTTGAAAAAAGCAAAGGAAACTTTAATGAAATGAAAAGGAAACCTACAGAATGGGGGGAAATATTTCCAAAGATGTGAGTGGCAAGGAATTAATTTCCAAAATATACAAATAACTCGTATAACTCGACATGAAAGAAAAAAACAAGCAACCCAATTAAAAATGGGTAAAAAACTGAATAGACATTTCTACAAAGAAGACATACAGATGGCCAACAGGCACATGAAAAGACCCTCAACATTGCTAATTATTAGAGAAATGCAAATCAAAAACACAATAAATTATCTTTCTACTCTGGTCATAATGGTTATCACCAAAAATGTTGATAATGAATATTGGAGAGGGTGTGGAGAAAAGGGAACCCTCTTGCACCGTTGGTGGGAATGTAAATTGGTACAGCTGCTATGGAGAACACTATGGAACGTCCTTAAAAAACTAAAAAGAGGTTGACCATATGACCCAGCAATCCCACTCCTGGTCATATATGTGGAAAAGACAAAAACTCCAACTCAAAAAGATGAATGCACACCAATGTTCAGAGCAGCACTATTTACAGTAGTCAAAATATGGAAACAACCTAAATGTCCATTGACAGATGAATGGATAAAGAAGATGTCCATGCATGCTGTCACTTCAGTTGTGTCCGAGTCTTGGTGACCCCATGAACTGTAGCCTGCCAGGCTCCTCTGTCCTTGGAATTCTCCAGGCAAGAATACTGGAGTGAGTTGCCATGCCCTCCTTAGGGGATCTTCCCAACTCAGGAATCAAACCTGAGTCTCTTTTGTTTCCTGCATTGGCAGGCAGGTTCTATACCACTAGCACTACCTGGAAGCCTACAGACACAAACACACACATATCCACACACACACCCCCGCCACACACACACACACAATGGGATATTCAGTTCAGTTCAGTCGCTCAGTCGTGTCCGACTCTCTGCGACCCCATGAATCACAGCACGCCAGGCCTCCCTGTCCATCACCAACTCCCGGAGTTCACTCAGACTCATGTCCACAGAGTCGGTGATGCCATCGAGGCATCTCATTCTCTGTCGTCCCCTTCTCCTCCCGCCCCCAATCTTTCCCAGCATCAGAGTTTTTTCCACTGAGTCAATTCTTCGCATGATTACTTAGCCATAAAAAAGAATGAAATAATGCCATTTGCAGCAGCATGGATGGATCTAGAGATTATCATATTAAGTGAAGTCAGACAGAAAACAAAAATATTAGATAAAACCATATAGAATCAAAAAATAATGATATAAAATCTTTAAAAAATGACTTATAAAACAGAAATAGATTCACAGACACAGAAAACAAACTCATGATTATCAAGGGAGAAAGTGAGGGAGGAGATAAATTAGAGATTTTGGATTAATAGAAACACATTACTATATACAGGGACTCTCTGGTGTCTCGGATGGTAAAGAATCTGCCTGCAATGCAAGAGTTCTAGCTTCAATTCCTGGGTCGAGGAGATCCCCTGGAGAAGGGAATGGCTACCCACTCCAGCATTCTTGCCTGGAGAATTCCATGGACAGAGGAAACTGGTGGGTTACAGTTTCCATGGGGTTGCAAAGAGTTGGAAATAACCGAAATGACTTAGCACATAAATTATCTAGGGCCTACTGTATTGCACAAGGAACTATATTCAATATCTTATAACAACCTACAGCAGAAAAGAATCTGAGAAAATATATATGTATAACTGAATCACATGTATATATGTATATATACATATATACATGAATCACTTTGCTGTACACTTGAAACACTGCAAATCAACTATATACTTTTATAAAAAGTAAAAACAGAAAGCTTAAAGATCATAAAGATCTTTAGAGATCTTAAAGATCATTGCCTCTTCTTAAAGAAAAAAAAATTAGTCATATGACTAGCTTATAAGTTTCAGTTTAATATCCTTTCAATTTGTCATACTTTCAAACCAGATGTTATGTGTATGAGCCTGCATATGAAATTTCAGCATCATAATTCAACTAGTACACATGTTAACACTGCAGAAACAATATGCATCAAAATTAAACTGCTAAGTAATAGTTACTTTACCAATCCAGCTCCTTGCTAACCATCAATTACCTGGGGCTCACTCTAAGGGTTCTGATGACTAAGTTCCACAGGGAAAGGTCAAGGAACACAGCCTCAATTTTCCTACTCAGAGAAGCACAATGTAATCACAAAGCACTAAAGACATTTCAAGAAAAATGAATGAATCCAGATATTTCAAAATTTAGTGTCTTCTAGGACTGAAAGGTGGAGAAGACAATGGCAAGCCACTCCAGTACTGTTGCCTAGAAAATCCCATGGATGGAGCAGCCTGGTAGGCTGCAGTCCGTGGGGTCGCTAAGGGTCGGACACGACTGAGCGACTTCACTTTCACTTTTCACTTTCACACATTAGAGAAGGAAATGGCAACCCACTCCAGTGTTCTTGCCTGGAGAATCTCAGGGACGGGGGATCCTGGTGGGCTTCTGTCTATGGGGTCACACAGAGTCGGACACGACTGAAGTGACTTAGCAGCAGCAGCAGCAGGACTGAAAGGAGATCCAACCAGTCCATTCTAAAGAAGATCAATCCTGGGTGTTCATTGGAAGGACTGATGCTAAAGCTGAAACTCCAATACTTTGGCCACCTCATGAGAAGAGTTAACTCACTGGAAAAGACTCTGATGCTGGGAAGGACAGGGGGCGGGAGGAGAAGGGGACGACAGACAATGAGATGGCTGGATGGAATCACCGACTCAATGGACATGAGTTTGAGTGAACTCCGGGAGTTGGTGATGGACAGGGAGGCCTGGCGTGCTGTGATTCATGGGGTCGCAAAGAGTCGGTCACGACAGAGCGACTGAACTGAACTGAGTCACTAGTGGTAAAGAATCTGCCTGCCAACACAGGGGACTCAAGAGACACAGGTTCAATTGCTGGGTTGGGAAGATCCTCTGGAAGAGGGAATGGCAACTCACTCCAGTATTCTTGCCTGGAAAACTCCAAGGATAGAGAAGCCTGGTGGGATACAGTTCATGGGGCCAAAGAGTCAGACACACTGAGCACTAAGTGACTAAGTACAATGTAGCATGGTGTTTTTTTAATATTGATTTTCTTATTTTAAAACATGACATGACTTGAATCTTGCTAGAAAGACTGCAAATTTCATGTATAACTTCTTTAAGTATATTTGGTTGTCCCATTATAGAAAGACTGTCTTGTGGTCTTTCAAACCCTGAAGATATACTTAAGGGAATTAAAAAGTTCACAGTGAGAACAATAGTTCCAGACGCCACAGATGGAAATTTAAATGTGGTGTGATACGCACATCAGGAGCCAGCTAAGGTAACTGTGTTGCAATCTGTGAGTTACTCTTGTGAAAAGATCCCTTGGCATTTTCTTAACAAGAGCAGAGTGTTAGTGCCAGTGTTTTGGCTTCCTTCCATTTTTCAGTGTGTGAGCTTCAACCACGAATACTTTCTACATTTCATATTCGAAATGATTTTTAGGTTATGTAATTCACATTAATATTTTCCCTTTAACAGACATTTTAGTGATGGCAACACAAACCATAGTAGGTGTTTATGAGATTTCTCAGGAAAAATTTTGTTCTGCTCTTGAGCCACAGTAACATCAGTCTTACATTGTTGTTTTTTTTTTACCCAAGGTCCTGATTTCATTTTCTCACATTATCCAGTGTTTAATCAACTTAAATATTTTCACATAATTGAACCAAATTTAAGACAGGTACAAATAAAAGCAAAATAGAGGAGAGTAGGTAAAAGATCACACACGTGCACACACCACATAACACAATATCTGGCAGCACATTGAATTATTTATCTTAAATATTTTTGCATAGGAAAATAAGATATATATTGTAATATATATTTGTATACTGTAAATATATAATAATCATCTTATCAACACTTTCAATACTCTTTAACAAAAGATAAGCAAATCATGGACACATTGATTTGTGTAGTATGTAAATTTCAAAGATGAAATGTCTTGAAGATTAAATCTGAAAGTCATATGTTTAAATTTTAAATATCAACAATAAAAATACACAAGTAATATCAAAATTTGATATCGGGCTTCCAGTTTCCACAATGGCTTGTAGGAACCTTGGAAGTCACCAGTTCATTCTAACAAAAATGAAAAACTGAACAAACTGAAAAATCAATTCTTAGATCAATAAAATTCAGGTCACAGGGACCACTGCCCTAAATATTAGAGAGACGCACAAAAACAGTGTCTCACAAGGCACTGGAGCAGAAACTCGTGAGCAAAATATCTGTAGGAATCAGTGGGGTGTATGCAGAGGGAAGGGAAACCTGAATTGTAATTGACAAATTGTTGGAGACTCAGTGTGGACTACTCAAAGTCCAGGGGAATCTAGTAACTGGGGTGGCTCCACACTTCTGTGAGTTTTACCTCCAGGAGTTCAACCTGGATCTCTCTGTGAATATCTGACAAAACACCCCTCATGCTTCCAGCAGCAGGAGGAAAAAGGACCATTTTGAAACACACCAGTACATTCTGTTCTTCCTAACAAAGTCTGCCCTAAGGAGGAACTGTTTAAGCAGAATCTAACCTGCTGAGGTTCTATCAAGAGACTAACTTGCCAGGAGCCAGCGAGGGAAATCCTACCCATGGCAAAGGTCAATTGGGGAAGAGGCCTGACGGGCAAAGGCTAATCAGGACTCGAGGAACCCCCTGGACTTACCTGAGCATCTACCCCAAAGAAAACCGGAGTCTGACTGCCTTACTATCTTACGCCTCTTATCAAGTCCGCTAATACTTACGGGGGCTTCCCCACCACCACCTTTCTCTGAAAACATCAATTCAGAGCTGTAGTTAAAAAGTTCTCCTCGGCTTAATAGGAGTGTTCCAATCCAAGCCCCTCTGATAGCTTTCTAACTTGCATGACAAGTTTGTCCGGGCTCTTACAACTATGAATGTAACTGTTTACAGCCTCCCAGCCATGCAAGGACAGAAAGCCTAATATTCTAAAATACAGGAATCTGTTGAAGAAGTTAAAATCATTAGAATAGTACTAAAAAAGATTTCATTGTTGAATCAATGCTTGCTGCAAAGTTTCCTCTATCTATTGTATCCTTGAAAATATATATTAATCACATATAGAGAATATAAGTAGTAGCCTTTGATTTAACCACATCAGATCTTAAGTTAATAAATTCCTTTCTTGTAGCTCACTACACCTGTGCCTTATAGGAATGTAACTTTGTCATGTGTCTAGCACCTGACTTTAGGAAAATCATCTTAAAAGAATATAAGACTTTTTCTAGCTAACTAACCTTTGTTAGGAGAGAGGGCCATAAACTGTTAGCAGGCCACCTGGCCAGAAGATGATGTAAACCACCCAAAACTTTTGTATATCACGAGACATACAAAAATGAGCCCTGATCCTGATAAGGGTCAAGACTGCTGACCCCGCATGATTTTGGTGTGACTCTATACCTCTCTTTCTCTATTTTTTATGTGCACAACTTAGGGTATAAAAACAGCACTGGAAAATAAAGTTTTGGGCCTTGCTCACTGAAGCTTGGTCTCCCCGTGTCGTTCTTTCTCTTTTTCCATCCTTTTCTCTATTCTCCTTTTTCTGATTGAGATCCTTGGAGCGCTGGGCCCTCTGCGTTTACTTATCTGCCTGGGCTTCTAAGACCCACTCGAGGGGGTGCCCTGGTGGGTTGCCTCCAGTGATTCTAGAGGGCGCCTGAGGCCTACGTAAACAGAACAAACCCCGTGCTGGGGTTTTATTGGTCTCCTGCGTAAACCAAGGAATCATCAGCCCCTGTCTCTCTCTCTCTCTCTCTCTCTCTCTCTGACGCCGACGCCATTCATCCCGAGGATACCCTGGGCCATATCGAGGCTAGTCCCCGATACTAACTGAACTAAAGGTAGGGAAGTAACTCCAGCCAGCCCTACCTGGATTGTTTAGGCAGTGAAACTACTTTGTACTACAGTGGTGGATATATGTCATCATACATTTTCCCAAATTCATAGAATTTACAACCCCAAGAGTGAATGCTAAAGTAAACTGTGGTCTCTGGGTGACTGTATTATGTCAATTTAGATTCATCAATTGTAGGGATGTTGATTATGGGGAGCCTCTGCATGTATGGATGTAGAGGCAGGGGTCATAAGGGAAATCTCTGTTCTTTACACAAATTTTGCTGTGAATCTAAAACTGCTCCAAAAGATAGTCTGCTTCTAGACAAATCTGATCCAGTCTTAAACTTACATTTTAGTCATTTTTTTGTCCAGTCACTCCCATAGTTATATTATTTGATTATTTTCTTTTAAAATCAGTCTATTTGATTCATTCTCTCTTCATCCTACTGCTAATATCCATTAACTGAATGTTCACTTATGTTTAGTACCTAATGCACATACCATTAACTGTTTGAATTTCCATGTTGAAGTAGAAATTATGATTTCCTTTTTATAGGTGAGGAATCTTAGGTTTAAAATTTTCATTGGCTTGTTTAAATCACATAGCTGAGAAGCAACATGTGTTATGTCATAGGATTAATCACATTATACAGTTATTAGTGATGATAAACTGTATCAGACCAAATTCCATTAATATTTTTTGCCAAAAGAATTCTTCAAAATTGTTTGTTATACCTCTCTAAAGCTATGTTCCCTACAACTTCTGAATAAAATTAAATTCTTTTGTAGAATGAGTTACAGTTGATTCAAGAGTTTCAAAAGCTGTGTGAAAGCTTCTCATTTTATTTGACTTATCATTCAACGTTTCCTACCAAGATTTTGGGACAGTTAAGGGCTATATTTCAGAGAATGGGGATATCTAGACAGCTGCTATAGGAGTTACAAGTTACATACTCTAGAAGAAATAGATGATACTATTTCAATTATAATGAGGGGCTAAAAGTTGCCATTAATGTTGTTGCAGTTGAGGGACAGAAAGTAGATGAAGTCAAAGCTGGAGGACAAGGATATTCATAATATATATAGATGTGGATGGATGGATGGTTATACTTTAAAGATAAACAGATGATACTCTAGTCTTCTAGAATGAAGAACTATTAGCATAGTCATAAATTAATAATCTGTTTATATTTCTTTTGCAAAGAAAATATTGAATAGCTTTGAGAAGACTCTATGCCATTGCTACATGTATCAAAGTGTGAAAATGCTTTCTATTAAATGCTTGATTTGGTAAATTGTATTATAATTCTGAAAATCAAATGGCATTAAAGACTGCAAGGTAGTCCCAAGTCCAGAACAACAAATGACTAGTATGGATAACCTGAGTATTATCAAATCATATTTTGCTTTGTTTCTTATTTCTTATCCTTACTAAACACATGGCTATGACAGACATACATAAGCATAATGAGGCAGATACAGATTAAATGAAATAAAACTTCTGTATTATGAGAGAAAGAAGAGAGGGATATGTGAGTTTAGGTGGCTATAAAATAATCAGATTTAGGTTGGCTTCTACTTTTTTAGTGCTTTTATATTTTGGGGACACAGTAAAATATACTGCAAACCACATGGCATACTTTGAAATTATAGAAGCATTGTTTCACATTCAGGTCCAAAAAAACAGAGCAGGATAATTTAAAAAGAGGCAAAACAATTATATTTTAAAGCCACAAGCACCCTAGTTTATTCCTTATTAATGGACTGAAACTTCCTATAGAGAAGAAAGAGGGGGCTGGCAAACAAGAGGTCTAAAATAGGCATTTTCAGAATATTACCATAAAGAGAGAGATTGCTATAATTTAACCACTGAGTTGAAATCTGAAATCCTTAAAGTACATTTTTAGCCTGCTGATCCTGACCTCCTACAGACCAATTAAAGCTAAATAATTGTTGTTGGTATGACAACCTCAGGGAGAAACAAAAGACTTCACTTTCTTGAACAGAAGCCTCAAAGTTGTTCTTTAGAATAGAAAATAAGCAGGGGTGGCTATAAATTGTGGTAGCTTATGAGATCACGTTGGATAATGACATTTTTTCTTATAATAATGTTATTAAGACCACAGTGGATCATAGAAGGCTAACCCATGCACATCACTGATTTGTGCGTTTCAGCTGTCTTTAATGGAAGAATTGATTATCAAAGCCAAATTGATTATTTCATTTATAGGAATAGTAAGGCATTTAAGCACGATTTCAAATGCATGATTCTTTAATTTTATGTCTCAGTAGGAGATGTGTTAAAAGGTCTGATGGTCAAAGCCCACGTACATTTAATTTAAAAGAAACACATTTGCAAATGGTCACATTTGATCTATGTAAAAGCTGCTACTATTGATCACATGGAAATGAAGATGCTTGTAGTTTTCCTTGCTTTGGCATATATTACTCGATTTTATTGAGATATGACTGATGTACAGTAAAGTACACATATTGATGTAGAATTTTATGAGTTTTAACATGTATTCACTCATGAATTCACTACTGCAATAGAGGTAATGGAAATATACATTATTCCTCCCAAATTTTTATGTCCCATTATAATCCATTTATGCTCCATTCCCTCTCCCTGAGGGAAACTTTCAGTAACCAATTTACCTGTTCTCTGTTATCATAAATTAGCTCTCCTTTTCTAGAATTTGATATAACTGGAATCAATAGAGCAAGTATGATTCCAGTTATATCAAATTCTAGAAAAGGAAAGCTAATTTTTGGTCTGGCTTCTTTCATTTAGCATAACTATTTGAGATTTGTCCGTTTTGTTGTGCTGCTTTTTATTACTGAGTAGAATACTATTATGAATATACTACAATTTGTTTCATCACGTATTCTGAACACAAACCCTTTCTGAAATATGAGTTTGCAAGTATTTTTCCAAGTCCTTGGTTTATCTTTTCATTTTCTTAAGTTTCTTTTGAAAAATTGAAGATTTTAATTGTGATTAAATCTAACTTGCAAATCTTTTATTTTATGGATTGTACTTTTGCCATCTAAAAATATTTACTTAAGTCACAATGTTTTTCTCCTGTTTCTTTTAGCACTTACAGTTTTAAGTATTTTATTTAGGTTTACAATATATTTCCATTAAATTTTTATATCTAAAAAAAAGAAGAAAAGTAAACATCTGTTCTTTTTCTCTTCCTCTCTTTTTTGCTTTTTGGTATTGTGTGTGTTTGCATGCATGTGTGTGTGTGTATGTGTGTGTGTGTGTGTGTGCGCTTTGATCAAGGCTGTTCAATTTTTCCAACATCATTTGTTGAAAAAAAATTATCATTTACCCATTTAATTGCCTTGGCATTTTTATCAAAAGTCAATTAACTATGCATGAGTCTATTCTGGATTCTCTACTGTGTTCCACTGATACCTTAGCCATTACTACACTATTTTTAATTACTGGAGATATATACTAAATATTTCGTATCAACTAGAGTAGGTACTCCATTTTTTTTCAAAGTTGGAAAAACCAAAGTCATTTTAGCTATTTTAGGTCCTATATTAGCAAATAAATGTATAATGATTGTCAACATCTTCAGCCTAAATCTTGGCACTATTTGTTAATTGACAATATAAATTACCAACTTGTTAATGTTGCTCATCTTGACCTGACTCACTTTGCTAACAGGACATTTCATTATGCCTATTGTGATGTCCAATTCATAAAATTCAGTCAAAATTATGTGTTGTCTCAATTTAAGGAAGTATTATGAAGATAAACATGATTTCCTTTTGCTTAAGTAAAAAAAAAATAATAGCTTCGAAGTATCTAGATCTTAAAAAAAGAGACAGAATGATCTTTTCAGGTGACATAGAATAGCTAATGGCAAATGGAATGTAATAGCAACACCAGCCTTCTTAATTGGTATCACAGGGGGCTGACTTTTCAAGCATAATTATATGTTGTCTTTAATCCCCAAACATAGAAACACTCAACAGATCGCACCCATGTGCTGTAAACTTTTTTTTCTCTCTTTTAAGTTTCCCTTTAGTTACAAAGGTATAGATGTTGCATATGACACTGGTTAATATAAAGTAAAACTACAGGTTAGCTGTCTCACTGTGGCATGTATATACTGTAGGAAAAGCAGTCTATAGTTATAATTTGAAAATTACACTTCAAATTGTGTGACCACACAATTATAATTTTTACTCTGGTGACCTTTCAGGGCTCTTTTAACCTCTCAACATGTCAGAGATAAATGGTCAACAGCAACATTCATGTTTCCACCAGTAATATAGAAAGCTTAAGTTCTACATAATTTCTAAAATAGCTAAACCATTTACTTAGATCAAAGTTAATCCTTATATTTCACATGAGGATTTAGACAACTAGCTAGAAACTCAGAAATAGAATACCTCTGAGCCTACTACATTATACTGAAAAAGATCAGAATAATGGCAATTTGTTTTTCTTAAATCAAGATACTAAATTCTGCTATATAGAATTGAGACATGCACTGTTCTAGACAGATATTTTGATTGTGAGGAAAATAAACCTACTCAGACCACCCTGAGGAAAAGGAAAGGGGAACCAGGAAGTCATCAAGGATCCAGGTAGTTCTAGAGACCTGCTACTATTTGCCATGTCTGTCTGTCATCTCTCATTTGCCATTCTCACTCTCAAAGTTTCTTATATTCTCTTTCCAGAGATTCTACATTGCCCTCTCTGCTTACTTAGAGTCTCCAGACCTTCGGTCTTTATTGTATTAAACATGCTCTCAAGATTTTTTGAATGACCCCTCTCTTCTTCCTCAAGAGTATTCTTTAAGTTACTGAGACAAGGGTTGCAGGGGGAAATTATTAGAAGATAGTGTACAAAAATAGGTAACAATACAGCACATGTAAATTTGCATTGTCTTTCAGAAGATATTTCTATGTCCTTTCTTGGGCATCTGGCATCTATATTAGTCAGGAAAAGATGTAAAATTCAAGGTTTGGTATAATTGTCATGTCACTATTGCTAGTGAAGTGGTAGACCAAAATAAGACATCAAACTATGTAGGATGCATCAAAATGTCCAGGAAGTGCTTAAAGGGATGTTTTACTTAATACAGTTTTATATATCTGTGTAGAATGTATTGATTCCTTTAAATTAAATTATTGATATTACTGTCTCAGCTACAATACTTCAGATTATAAAATGAAACTCTTTGCTTTTACATATTCCATATGAGTGAACATTCTGTCCATTTTGAGGTGATCTAAAAGCATGGAAACCACATGCTTCAATAACAAGGATCATGTTTGCTGCATATCTTTGGGTGACTTTATACAATATCGTATTATTATATGCTAGATCTTGTTTTACCTATTTCAGTTATGCGTGTATACAACTTGTCTCCAACTAGGTTTAAGCAGCTGTTGATTATTCACTTCTGTTCACAGACAAAACAGACATTTCCATGGTGATTTCCTATACGAGATTGTGGAAACTTTGAAGTTTCCCAAAAGCAATTGTCATGGCATAATCATGGCATTCACAGTAAATTAAGACATAGGTAGAAGCAAGGTCTAAATTTCAGAATGGTACCCAAGTATTAAATTAATACTAGGCAGGAAAATCAAGCTCTGTATCAAATGTTTTGTACTTCTCTTGGCTTAAGAAAAACCAACCTCTGTTAATAGCTATAAGACATAAGGTTTATTCAGGATTTTTACATTACTCCCCCCTTTAAGGTACAAGATAAGGATAATTCTCCCCCATGTTTGAGGTTTGGCTAAAGAAATGTGAAAGGAAGTGATGCACATCATACAAGGAAGCTATAAAAGTCATTGGATAATTCACTTTGTTTCCTTTTCCTGACGCAATCATCCAAGTGTGTATGGGGAAAAAGCCTTCATTAACTGAGTCATAGAGAAATTGTGATAAAGCATCTCCAATTAATCTGATGACTTTAGCTTCTCTCTATTGAAAATGTAATATGAGTGAGAAACAAACTTTTATTTGATTTAAGCCACTGAAACTTTGAAATCTAGGGGTTATTGTTATCACAGCATTGCCTCTAAGACTACTGAATCACACCACACAGCCTCACACATACCCCTCAAGAATATTCCCCCAACAAAAGGGAAAGAAATTGTATCAAAAACAAAGATTCCAATATAAGAGCAAATTGAAAACTAAAAGAACCCCCTGGCTTGATAGCAATGCAAGAATATTATTTGAGAAATGGAAAAACTATCTACCTTTTAAAACAATTCTTAATCTTTCAGAAAAAGCTTATGGGTTTCAAAAAAATTTATTTCATTATTTGTGAGTATTCCAATGCTTTTACTTCTTACCAGTGACAATGAATGCTGGAACCTACATACCTCATAACTTTAATTCTGAGATATTTACATTTATCTTAAGCCAAAGTGAAGAAAACAGTTATTCTCTCAGTCATGTCTAACTCTTTGCAACCCCATAGGCTGTACCCCACCAAGTTCTTCAGTTCATGGAACTCTCCAAGCAAAGAATACTGGAGTGGGTAGCCATTCCCTACTCCAGGAAACCAAGAATCAGGTTTAAAGACAAGTAAGTAACCTAAATAAATCTGCACAGTGCAAAAGATTGTAAAACAGAACTCAGGAAGTGTCTCTCCACAGTGACTACTAACACATTAGTTATTTGTATAGATGGGTGAATTTACCTACATGGTACCTTTGACAATGCCAGAATCACAGGTCTGGCAGTCCCCTTCACCAGAAGTAGAAAGTGTACATTAGTTCAATCAAAATGATAGTAGTGCTCATACTGCATGTCACTAATGAACAATCATTTCCTTAGCCGCTTAAAATCTAGGTCACTTCTTAGACTTTCAAAGTTGAAGCATTTTAAATGTTTTAATAAAACAAGTTTTGAAGTATTATAGCTAATTTTGTGATCTAGCTTTTCTGTGTTAGAAAGAACATTTAAAAATACTGTGTGAGTAATAAATCAAGAGCAAGAGATCTATAAAGCACAGACATCAAATGCCTCTGCCCAGACAGTCTTCAGATTATACGAGATGTGTCACCTACATTGAGTTATAAGTATGGGGAAAGGTAGTTAATATTTTTACAGGCATGGATCAGAACATAAGCCGTTGCCGTTGTTAGTGGAGTACTACAGATAAATTCTAACAAAGTAACATGTAGACTATTTTCAAATAGAATACTCATCTGTTGTCCTTAATTATCAGATCTGTACATCTTCAGAGCCAACCCAGTATTGTGTAGCCTATTCTAACCATTTAGGCATGACAGTCCTGAAAGTCCTCTGCTTGTTTTAGTGAGGGCACAATGAGTTTATTCCTTTCAACGTCCTAAGCAATGCTTCAAATTAACAATACACTTTTCCTTGCAGTATCTGAGAGTAGACTATTGCAAATCTTTTTTCTCTAACCTTAGAACTTCAGTGAGAAGTAAGTTCAATTTCTTCTATTATGCTCCTTTCATCTGTCACGTAGTAACTGAATTGACTATGCAGCAACATCAAACCATTGAAAGAGCAAACATGAGTGAGGATATGTCCAAAACTTGTTTCCAGGGTGTAGACTAATATCCAAGAAATAAAGCCTGTTTCTATAGGTAAATTATACATGTACTATACTGAACTCTGAAAACGATGTTACTTTTAATGAAATGCATAGAAATCATGATATAGAATATAGTTATAAAATTCTGAAAGCTCAAAGTCTTATTTGTAAATCAAGGATTGAACTTGATTATCATGTCTTTGCCAAATACTCTAGATTTGGTAAAAAGCCCTATCTCATTATAATTTCTCTTAATGTGATTTCTAATAATTTAAACAGTGTAACATCATACATAATACATGTCAATATACTGTGCCAATATAGGATGTGATATAGCTATACGCCTCTTTTATATTTAAGATGTATGAACTCAATACATCCTGTTATCCAATGCAGCCAGGAAGACATTTGTGAAGAAAGTTAACTCGGTACTCTTTCCCTCAAAAGGAAAAAAGAAAGAAAAATTTTTCCTTTGGGTTTTGAGAACATTACCAAACATATTAATTATTTTCAATATAGCCTTTAGGTGAAAAATCATTATCAGTTAAAAGATATACATGTACAGTATTGCATGATAATAAATATGTTAAATTAAAGGTCAATCCAGTAAACGAGGGAAAGAGTAAGCAGCAAAAATTGAACAGATCTATGTAAAGATAGGTTAGTATATATCTTTTCACTTATAAGTAAAATAATGATGATGACAAATATGATAATACCGACAATGATAATAACAGAAGGAAGCTTCTAAGTCTTTTTAGAAACTCATAGTGCCTTTGGAGAAGAAAACCCCAAGACATCACAATCAAAATTTTAATGAGACTTCAAACCTTCAAAATACTGTCAGAGAAGCTGCTCCCTTTCCTTACTTTTTAAAAGGAATTGAGAAATGTGATCGCTTAGAAAAAACAAAATATAGGCTGGCAGGAAGAAATTCCATCTTGTTGGGTCTCTGAAACAGCGGAGGACTGAACACTTGTAAACACGGTACCTTGAGCAATAGTTGCCTTATGGCTTGTAGTTTGAGGCCAAGAATAGCATGATAAACTTAGAATGTGTTTATCTCTTGGCAGCTTCATTTTACTCGCAAGCTGGGAGGGACAAAGACCAACAATTTTCCACCTACAAAGTGCATCTAAGCTGGCAGGCAGCTCAGTGAGTAAGTCAACTTGAACCTCCAGATCACAACTACTCTCAAAGACAGATGGACAGTTTTGGAAAGGCGATGATTCAGCCAATATCTCAAGGCATTTACGGTTACAAAGTCCTATAGTTGGGAGGGAAGTAATTGGGGGGGGGGCTTTAATTTGGAGACTTCCCATATATTTAGTGCTATTTTAAGAGAAACGGTATGTGTGCAAATTTTTAAAATTCCATGTTCATTGCTAGTTGAAAACAGGTAGGAAGGTGGCAGCATTTTAAGAACCCGTGTTTTCTCTCCAAAACAGAGAAAGCTAAACACTTCTTTCAAACACAGGTTCTATTCTGTTATTATTTTTTCACCTCTTTCATAAGAGTGAAAAGCACTGTTTTATTCAATGGCTTACTGTCAATTATTTAATGACTGATTATAAACCCAGGTGGACTTTTATGTTTTATCTTCAAATTACTTAATTTAGGATTAGTGTTAATTATATGAAGTGTTGGGGGAAGAGGAGTTTGGATGCTGTAATTTTGAAGACTGAGCAGAAGAACTTCTTGTTACAAGGTTTGAGACATCTGCCGAAGTTGGGTTATTTGTGTAGTAGGGGTGTTATGTTTCAAATTATAGATATTTTGAGATCATAAAACAAAACTCTTTTTTTAACCCACTGAATTCATATGTTTTGCTCTCCATACCGTCCTCTTCTCCTTCAACACAGAGCTGATCACCCAAGATGATTCTGAAAGCTTGGAAAGTGCAGGTAAAATCTTTTGGTTTTGGGAGAGCCATTTTATGGATACAGTATTGATCTAATTTCACAACAAATTGGGAAAAAATATTATCAGAAGAAATATAAAGGATAATCCAGACTCTCTTCATGAAACATTTCATGATTCAACAGAAAATACAATTTCAGAATGGGAACTAAAGATGATCAACTGTTTACTCAAGACTATCTGTTAGAAATGTGTTTCATGTGGAATAAAAGGATTTTTCATACTTACTTTTACAAGTTATTAAAAATTAGACTTATGAAGAGAAAAAGTAATCAAAGCAATAAACACTGGAATGTTAGAAGTAGACTCTATGTAGTTCTGAGAATGACTCATCATGGTTTCTTCCAGACAGTGGCAAATTAACATATTTTACACCCAGAAGAAATTAATGCAGTTGAGCCTGCCAAATTCCAATTCCTTTGCCATGCCACATGTCCAGAATAATTGTTTGTTTCCCCTGAAAAAGGTTTCCTGTGGACCTCCACTACAGCTCATGCTGCAGTTTAAGTCCTGACAAGGAAGGTTAGTTATTTTTTTCAGTTGCATCTTGCAACCCTTAATTTGTTGAAGAGATCCAGCCCAATCCAGACCAGTGTTATCTTTTTGCCTTTTATTCCATACCCTGACTACTCTACTTGCTCTGTTAGAATAATACCACTACATGGAAAACTAACTGGATTAAATATTTCTATCTTTTACTAAAATGCCATTAGGAAAAGGGCTTCCCAGGTGGCGCTAGTGGTAAAGAACCTGAGTGCCAATGCAGGAGACATAAGAGATGTGGGTTTGATCCCTGGGTTGGGAAGATCCCCTGGAGGAGGGCATAGCAACCCACTCCAGTATTCTTGCCTGGAGAATCTAATAGAGAGAGGAGCCTGGTGGGCTACAGTGTATGGGGTCACACAGAGCTGGACATGTCTGAAGCACTTAGCATGCATGCATGCATTGGTAAAAAGGTGTTTTAAGAAACTATTTTTTCTCTTGAGAACAACTTAATGTATCCTTTAAGTTTTATAAGGATTTTAAAACTTCAATTTGGATTAATAAATGGTCACTATTAGACACATGGGATGCCACTGAGTCCATTGCAATTGTGAATTGCAACTCCATGCTGTTAAAGGTGAAACAATCCCACCCAGCAAGCAGCCATATTTAATTGAAATTTGTCATTCTCATTGTCAAATCATCACTTTTTAAATACAAGTGTTTTAACTATTATCATGTCTATTTTGTGGAATCAGAAGTGCATGCTTTCTGAAAGAATTTAGAAGGTTAAGTCTCTCTCTCTCTCACTTCATTTCCACAGTACTTGTTGCCTTCTTCTCCTTCCCACTTAACTATCCAAATATTGGAGAAGCTACAGTCTCGATAAAAATAGGACTATATCCTGAAAGGAGAAACTGTTCAAAATGAGTGAGAACCCACGGGGAAAAATAAGGCAAGGTAATTATAAAAAGAATCTTCAAAATTTTTATCAACAACAAAAATGCCAGTATTTTAAGTCAGTGATTTAACTCCCTTTACAGATATTCTAAATGCCAGAATGTATTCTCACAAAGGAAGGAATGTTAGTGATGATTCTATTTACCCCACAGTCCTTGGAGACATGCATCATAATGGAGAAAGGTAGATAATTAGGAATTAGAGAGGAAAAGTAAAATGAGCCAGAATAGGAAATAAGTTTTTCTCTTTTTTTGGAAAAAAAATAAAAGGGCACACATGGAGACTGTCATAGCCACTACACACTGAGAGAAAGAAGGAAAGGTTGCCCATCTTCTGAGAACATGGAGTTCTGTCCAGGGAGAGAACGTAAGAAGGTGAAAAACGACAAAATGCGTTATCAAGGCAATAAATGCCCAAAAGATCTGGATCTCTTACAAAAATGGGCTTCTCTTATCTACCAAAGCCTAGAATAATTTGTTGTTTCTAGCTTTTATTGTCATAACCTGGCATATATACAAAAGCTTTGAAAAATCTGAAAACAGAAAGAAAAAGTTTCTTCTCTCTTCTATGCCAGGGGAGACATTCTGCCAACTACCTCTTAACTTAAAAGGGAGAATCCAGTCCAATGAGACTAAGTGAAACGGCTGGAATGTAAAAACATCACTGTCCAGTACACACATCCAGAGAACACTTTCCATTTAAAAGTGGCTTGCTGCTGAACAAACATAGCTAACTCCCTTGAAGATTATTTTAGCCCCCATTGCCTTTGCACAAAGATTCCTCATGTTACTCTGAGATGGTCCTTTCATTACACTGAGAACAGGCTATCTCTATTTGAGTGTGATGAGAAAATTAAGCCACTGAGGCAGATTGAAAGTTTGGCTCTGAACCATGCCATTGGAAGGACGTTCAAATGTTTACCAATGCTTTTCCTTGGCTGCACAGTACCTGCACCTGTGTTTTATGCTAAGAAAATATTTCCGTCCCCAAGAATATTTAAACTGCTTAAATTCAAAACACAGAAGACAACTGTAACTCTCTGTTAAGGGCCTGATTATTCTACTTTTGTAGAGAATTCCAATCCAATTTTAGCTTCTTCCTAACAAAATTTTTACCCACATTCTCTTCCTACTCTTTCCTCCACCTACATTTTGGCTAATCCCCTAACCAATAGGATTTTCATTGGAGCAGCCAATAAAAACAGAGATAAAGCAACCCCAGCATTTCACATAGAAATATAAACCCTTTACAATTATGTATATTGGCCCCAAATTAAAGCAAGCCCAATTTTAATTCTTTTGAGTTTTGATTCCTAATATTGATTATATTCAATACTTTTCTCAGGACTCAAAATTTATTGTCAATTCCTGAAAGTCTATTCCCTACAAGCAAACTCATGGAAAGTTACTTTGCTGAAAGCTTAATACTTTTACCAGCTAAACTTTAAAATATAAATTACAACAGTCCATAATAGAAAGGATAGTGTCACCATCTCTTCAAGATTTCTATATAGTTCACCATTTTTCAATTTGTCTTCATAATAGCATCATATGGAATGCTCAATTCCTCTCTCCCCCAATAAAAATATATATCCATAAAAATATATCTATCAAGAAAATATTTTCATGAAAAACATTTTCATTAAAAGAACATTTATGTGTTCACAAAAATGTAGCTTTGAATAGGCATTTGAATGTATTATTGTGCATAAACGTATTCTGAATAAAGTCTTATGATTATCTTCTTATGACCCTCAGATTTTCCCCTCCCTCTGATCTAGCTCCTTTATTACATCTTATTATTTCATTCTCCTCTTTCACTGTACATCAATCCCCCTCTTCATTCATCAGCCTTAAATCCATTTTCAGCTTATCCCCTTGGTACGACGACCAGACAAACTGGACTAGAACATTCCTATTTCTTCACGTGTGGTAGATAAAATAGTATCTGTTAAATATTTCAGTGGCCCCTTTCCCTCTCAAATGACTTCTAGTTTGAACAATGTCTTATGTGGTTCCTCTCTTGAGTGCTCTGTCACTGTCCTCTGCAGACAGAGATATGTTGTTTGATGGTAGGCCTAGCTATCAATAGTCAGCCTCTACTTTTTATTTCAGTTCCTTTCAGTTATAGAAGTAGTCAAGGAGAGACAAATTAAAATGACTGAAATCACTGTGAGGAAAGCAAAATGAAAATTGTCAAATAAAACTTTTCTGGAAACACTAATGGTTAGGAAAACTACTCCACGTAATAAAACTTACTGTAAATGTGTTCAAATAGTTAAAAGAAACACACACACACACACACAAATGTGTGTGTATGATAAGATTTTTTTTAAATCAAACTGACCTTTAGAAAACTGTCTTTTCAGGGATAAATCTAGAACCAAATAAGGAGAAGTAGGACAGGAAGGAGGAGTATTTACAGTAGCCTCTAGGATGACTGTGATAAGACCCTTCCGTTCAGTTCAGTTCAGTTCAGTCACTCAGTTGTGTCCGACTCTCTGCGACCCCATGAATCACAGCACACCAGGCCTCCCTGTCCATCACCAACTCCCAGAGTTCACTCAAACTCATGTCCACAGAGTCGGTGATGCCATCCAGCCATCTCATTCTCTGTCGTCCCCGTCTCCTCCCACCCCCAACATTTCCCAGCATCAGTCTTTTCCAGTGAGTCAACTCATCTCATGAGGTGGCCAAAGTATTGCAGTTTCAGCTTCAGCATCAGTCCTTCCAATGAACACCCAGGATTGATCTCCTTTAGAATGGACTGGTTGGATCTCCTTGCAGTCCAAGGGACTCTCAAGAGTCTTCTCCAACACCACAGTTCAAAAGCCTCTAAATTAAAGATACAGAGAGAATATAACATAAACTTATGCAAACTAAGACATCAATGCCACCATTTCAGTCAGTTCGGTTGACTTCAGTCACTCAGTCATGTCTGACTCTTTGTGACCCCACTAGACTGCAGCACGCCAGGCCTCCCTGTCCAATATCAACTGCCAGAGTTTACTCAAACTCATGTCCATTGAGTTGGTGATGCCATCCAACCCCCTCACCCTCTGTTATCCCCTTCTCCCTCCTTCAATCTTTCCCAGCATCAGGGACTTTTCCAATAAGTCGGTTCTTCCATCAGGTGGCCCAAGTATTAGAGTTTCAGCTTCAGCATTAGTCCTTCCAATGAGTATTCAGGACTGATTTCCTTTAGGATGGACTGGTTGGATCTCCTTGCAGTCCAACGGACTCTCAAGAGTGTTCTCCAACACCACAGTTCAAAAGCATCAATTCTTCGGCTCTCAGCTTTCTTTATAGTCCAACTCTCACATCTATACACATGACTACTGGAAAACCATAGCCTTGACTAGACAGACCTTTGCCAGCAAAGTAATGTCTCTGATTTTTAATATGCTGTCTAGGTTGGTTATAACTTTTCTTCCATTTACCATCATTTACTGAATGTTTCCTCTAGGCCTGGAACTACGCTATGCAGTTATCTTATTTAATCTTCTAAGCAACTCTTTCACTTACATGTTATTATTTTCATGAAGAAACTTATATTCAAGGAAGTTTCCCAACTTGCACAAAGGTGACACCAATACTACATAACAAAAGTAGGAAAGGAATGCAGGACTGCTGAACTCCATATCTTATGACCCTCAAATTACACAAAGAAAATCGAAGGTAGCTATAAAAAACCAATGTATACATGTTTACAATGTATGTATACATGAGGTATATATGATAAGTATGCTATGTAAACTTTAGCATTCATTTAATGATTAGAAAAATGAAGACTTGCAGAAAAAAATCTTCAGGAAAGTAAGTAGTTAGTGGGAAGGTGACATTTTTGGTATTTAGAAAAAAGGAGAGGGAAAAGATTAAGCATTTCTTCACTGCTGTGAAGCTAACTAAAAAAATTTAAAACTTTAAAAAAAATATTTAAAACTCTTAGCACATTGTCTGGCATATTTTGAACACTAAAATAAATTGTAATTTAAATAATGTTTAAATAATCCTAAAGTTTATTAATCTTATTAAACACTAAAATATATTGACATATATGCTAATGTTATGACATGAAAGGGTTGGTATAAAACATAATTAAGATGGTTGGTTAGCATTCCCCAAATAAATGTATTCTTACATAGATTTGCCAGCAGAGTTTTGATGAAGTTACCACCTCTTCATTCCATAGGAATAGAATCAGGCCATACAGGCTGCAACTCTTCCAGATAAGAATAGGTATTTATTGATTGAAAGTGTTGTGACAAATGTTTTCCCATGTGCTTTGCATGTTTCCAAACTCATGAAACACATGAGTGTGCTTGTGAGCCCATGTTTACTAAGTGTTAGAAATGGAACAACTCTAATATTCGGTATCAATTTATCTGGGGACAGGGAAAAGAATTCTTATTGCTATAGCTTTATTGCTACAGTAGATTAAAAAAAAGAGAGAGAGAGTTGGGAAGATTAAAATCACCAGGAGCATTAAAAACAAAACAAAACTTGAATTCAGATATTAAGATTTATTTTCAAATTTTACTGGGGAATTAATTAAAGAGCTGTAAGTTTTGTCATATGATGTGTTCAAAACTGGAAAATATCCAGTAAATATTCTGAAAGGAGTCTTTTTCACAAAAATACTGTATACATTTGCATACAACTGCTTAAAAGCAGAATGCAATTTACAGGCTCAGATTTTACTTACCCAGAGAAACATATTTATCCCCTTTTCAGTAGGGGTAAATATTTTCTGCTAACACCTAAAAAATGTACTGTTCAATGTTAAAAATAATTCTGAATCTTCCATAAGATTCTTGTGCTCTCACCATTAGTATGATAAAATAATCTAATTTTTAAAATTTAAAATAATCTCTTTTTAAAATTCTAAAATCTCTCTTTAGATATCAAGTGGTTCTTCAAATCAATATTTTGATAATTTAATTTAAATGACTCACAAACATATGGATTAGCTTTCATTGAATGACACATGATATTAAAAATTAAGGCAAAATGTTCTTGGCATAATATAGTTCTGTTTGAGCTTATAAAAAATGTTTGAAAACTACTGCTTCTGTATTTTTCATATTAAAATACATCTGGGTGTGTCCCAAAGTGTGAACAAATAAAATTTTCTTTTTAAATTCTTTCATGTCTCAAGAATAATCTCAAATTTTAAATTTTACAAACACTGTAATTTTACATTCAATATTTCTCTTGCATCTTTGAATTGCTCCATTTTTTCAATTAACTATATTTTTACTCATATAAGTTAATTACTGAATTTAATTATTCAATTAATAAATAGCATTTATTGGTTTTACCCCAAGAGGTTTATAAGAATGACTACATATTTGATGCAGAAAATTTGAAATTTTCAAATATTTAGGAAATGTTAGGAAAACAGAAGTGTTCAAAGAATGAAAATGACAGCAATACTCAACATCTAGGTAGAGGTAAGCAAGGTTAACTTGTAATTCTATAAGCATTCTGGTTTTTACATCAAATATGTGTGATTTCCAGACATATATGTGTGATATGTATGCTCCAACTAAATATACTGTACAAATATTGTCCAGTCACACTGTAACTTACAGGAATATTACTACTTAGCAAAAAAAAAAGAAAGAAAGAAAGGAAAAGTGTATCAAAAAGGGATGACAAGTGAAACAAGGAAGCAATAAAAAGGAGAAAAAGAAGGAAGAGAGGGAAGGAGGATGGGGAAAAATTAGTTTTACAGGTTGAGATAACTGACCAGCCATTCCCTTCAAGAGCATTTAACTTGGAATAAGCATGAAATGGGAGTTGCTAATCCATAGTCTGAGATTCTGATTCCCATTCCAGGGAATTGTTTGGTTCATGTTTTTTGTTGTTGAGTAATTTGCTTGGAGCAATTATGTAGAGTTCCTCTCTCACATGATATGCTGCAACTGAGGACTCTTTGGGATTTTTTAAATTATTGACATCAATGAGATCATCCCTAGGTCAGCACACCTTAGTGGTCAGCCAATTATTACTCAGACTTTGTGCTTGAAAACCTTGGGCCTGTAAGCCTTCCACATTTTGTCATTAACTTGTATTTTTTAATTTCTTATTTCTAAATTCAATATACTATGGTTATTCACACAAAAATTCTAAACAAAACATTAGATTTACAAATGAAATATAGTAACATACAAATAATATGTATATATGTATGTTTGCATGTGTGTGTGTATCTATATATATATATGTATGAGTGTGTGTATGTATGTTATTTCATCACTAAGTTGTGTCCAATGCTTTACTGACCCTGTGGACTGTAGCCTTCCAGGCTCCTCTGTCCATGGGATCTCCCAGGCAAGAATACTGGAGTGGGCTGCCATTTCCTTCTCTAAAGGATCTTCCCAACCCAGGGATCAAATCCACTTCGCTTACATTTGCGGCTGCTGCTGCTGCTAAATCACGTCAGTCGTGTCCAACTCTGTGCGACCCCATGGACAGCAGCACACCAGGCTCCCCCTGTCCCTGGGATTCTCCAGGCAAGAACACTGGAGTGCGTTGCCATTTCCTTCTCCAATGCAGGAAAGTGAAAAGTGAAAGTGAAGTCGTTCAGTCGTGTCCCACTCTTAGCAACCCCATGAACTGCAGCCTACCAGGCTCCTCCATCCATGGGATTTTCCAGGAAAGAGTACTGGAGTGGGTCGTCATTGCCTTCTCCTTACATTTGCTAGGCAGATTCTTTACCACTGAGCCACCAAGGTATTTTATCTATCTGTGTATCTATCTATCTATATGTAGAGTTTGATAAACCACTGAGTTATACAACTGTGTTTCATGTACTTTCTTTGTGCTTATGTACCTTACAATGAAAAATGTTATCTTTATTATTTTGATTACAATAATTATTTCATGAATAAAGGTATATATGGCAAAATTTATCATGTTATATGTTTGATACATATGTAGTTTAATGTATATCAGCTACAAAAATTCAATGTCAATAATAAAGCTATATAAAAAAGTTTTAAGATGTATTATTTATTTAAAAGGAACCAGTACTATGTGTGAGGTGATAATCATATGATTCTTCAACTTTAAGAAATAAACTTCCTGGCCTCAAAATAGATTTCATCTCCCTAACTAGTTTCTGCTTTATTTTGTAGGTGGAAAAATCTTGAACTGCACCTGGAAAGACTGGGGTATGCAATATTTTTTTTAAGACTTGATTAACACCTGCTTAAATACTTTTTTCGAATCTTTAATTAAACAGTTAAGGTAGGACTTCATTTCTAGATATACAATCAGACCAAGTCTGAATAAAACTCTACAGCTGCTAATTTCCCTTTCCAAAGAGAGAGTTAAATACCAAAAGGCTTTTAACTTTCTAAAAAGAACTTCCTTCACTTTATAAAAGAAGCAAAAATCTCAGAATAGAAAAAAATATATAAATTGAGAAATAATCGCAACCAACTTTTGATGCTGAAAATTACAGACACATTATTTTCCCCCTCATTCTAGGAGAATTGTCTAAAGATTTCAAAATAAAATTCAGTCAATAAAATAATGTTAGCATATTTTTCTCAACATATCAACTATGAGTACTACTTTAGAATATATGATGGTCTCAACATCTAAAAACAATAATATTAATAAGTTGCAAAATTCTAGACTAGCCATCAGTAAAATAAGGATTTCATTATAATTCCTCAGTTAATATTCAGCATAACTCAGATTCTAGAAGGCAAAGTGAAAAGATATATATATATATATACACATATATATATATGGTATTTATACTTAAAGTATATAATAGTTAAATTTATATTTATAAAATAGTTATAGCTATACTTTTTTCATAAGCATATTATCACATTTCTTGCTCAACTTTCTGATTTGCAGAATTTTAGGCCTTTTTTAAGCCCCTGAACTAGTTAAAATTTTCTTTTTAAATAGTGTATTATACCTGTAAGGAAAAAGAGGAGGAAAGAGAAAGAGAGGAGAGAGAATGACAGAGGAAGGAGGGAACAGGGAAAGAATAAGAGCAAACATGTGATAGTGTCATAGCATCCTAACTATTTCAAGGCTAATGGTCCTGGTTTAGTTAGAAAAACAACTGTTGCTGGCAATTTTCAACACACATGAACAAGATCGGTACTAGCTACTTCTGGTGTATGTGCAGACTGCCACTTGGGAAAGATCAAGACTACTAATAAGAACACTTTTATTAGAGAGGTAGTCAAGCACTCAATTCTGAAGTCAGACTGTGTGTTTGAACTGTGGCTCTCCTTGCTATGTAACCTCAGGCAAGTCACTTAATCACTCTGTCAGTTTTCTCATGTGCAAATTGGGGATGTTAAGCAGGCATGCTTCACAGGGTTGTTACGAGTTTTAAATATGTTTGTGTATTGAAATGGTTCAGAACATGTTTGTTATATGCTTTATATAAATTTTTATACTATGGCAACCTACTCCAGTGTTCTTGCCTGGAGAATTCCATGGACAGAGGAGCCTGGTGGGCTACAGTTCATAGGGTTGCAAAGAGTCAGACACAACTGACTGACTAACTTTCACTTTCATTTTCATCCTACCCATGATGGTTGAATTTGTACACAGCTTCATGAAACTGTATCACAACATAAAATTTACAAAGGAGTTATACCAAGAAATAGTGATTTATTCTACTATAGTACTAAAAATGCATGAATCCACATTAAAAATTCATTGAAATAACAGCATAAGGGTTTTTATAATATTCAAAATTAAAGCACCTTAAGTAATTCATAGAAGAGTTCAAAAATGTATAAGGTCTTTCATCAAAAGTTCTTTTGAAAATTTCTAAAATAACAAATTAATTTAATCCTAAACTTATTAATATAAATACCCTGCACTAAAATGTTAATTTTTAATGAATTCCAAGTGAGCTGATAGCAAATGAATTTCAGGTGACATAATAGTAAATGTTAACATATATTAGCCATATAATAACTATCTGGCCAGATTATGAGGTACCCATAAAAGACTTTACTAAAGAGTGAAGAATAAACTGGAAGCCTAGAGCATTCATGAAATAGTTGGAATTTCCTGGTCATCATCCCTATATACTAATTCTAGTATTACTCTCCAGTAATCTGTGAAAACAAAGCTTAGGAAAGGCTAATACTTTTAGGAATAATTAAATAACAATACAAATTAGGACATTAAGCAAAATAAGAATGACTGAGTAAAGGAAGGTATTATTCATAACAAAATGTGTCCGACTGCTTCAATGAAGATTGTATAGAATTTTAGTGGACAATGTTAGTATTCTACCAAGATTCAATCAGTGGTAAGTAGAAGCTGGAGTTAGAAAAGGCAGAGGAAACAGAGATCAAATTACCAACATCTGCTGGATCGTAGAAAAAGCAAGGGATTCCCTGAAAACCATCTGCTTCATTGACTACGCTAAAGCCTTTGACTGTGTGGATCAGAATGGGTTGTGGAAAATTCATCAAGAGATGGGAATAGCATACCACCTTAACTGCCTCCTCAGAAACCTGTATGCTGGCCAAGAAGCAACAGTTAGAACCAGACATGGAACAACAGACTGATTCAAAATTGGGAAAGGAGTACGTCAAGGCTGTGTATTGCCACCTTGCTTATTAATTAATATGCAGAATACATCACGCAAAATGCCAGGCTGGATAAAACTCAAGCTGGAGTCAAGATTGCCAGGAGAAATATCAGTAACCTCAGATATGCAGATGATACCACCCAAATTGCATAAAGTGAAGAGGAACTAAAGAGCCTCTTGAAGCTGAAAGAGGAGAGTGAAAAAGCTGGCTTAAAACTCAACATTCAGAAAACGGTCATGGCATCTGGTCCCATCACTTCATGGCAAATAGATGGGGGAAGATGGAAAGAGTGACAGAGTTTCTTTTTTTGGGTTCCAAAATCACTGTAGACGGTGACTGCAGCCATAAAATTAAAAGATACTTGCTCTTTGGAAGAAAACCTATGACAAAGCTAGACAGCATATTAAAAATCAAAGACATTACTCTGCCAACAAAGGTCCATCTAGTCAAAGCTATGGTTTTTTTCAGTAGTCATGTATGGATGTGAGAGTTAGACCATAAAGAAGGCTGAGCACTGAAGAATTGATGCTTTTGAATTGTGGTGCTAGAGAAGACTCTTGAGAGTCCCTTAGACTGCAAGGAGATCAAACCAGTTAATCCCAAAGGAAATCAACCCTGAATATTTATTGGAAGGACTGATGCTGAAGCTGAAGTTCCAATCCTTTTGCCATCTGAAGTGAAGAGTCGACTCATTGGAAAAGACTCTGATGATGGGAAAGATTGAGGGCAGGAGGAGAAAGGGGCAACAGAGGATGAGATGGTTGGATTGCATCACCGACTCAATGGACATGAGTTTGAGCAAACTTCGGGAGACAGTGAAGGACAGCAAAGCCTGGTTTGTTGCAGTCCATGGGGTCACAAAGTGTCAGACATTACTTAGCATTTGAACAACACACCTACCCCAGCTGCTAGTAGTGTTCTTCTTTGGAGCAACAACCTCATCATGTGAGAGCCGTCTCACCAGAGAGGTTCTCTCCCACACCTCACGCTTGGCACACAGCACATCTAAAATCAGTTACAACTTAAATCCTTTTCCTGGGCTCTGCTTCTACAGAAACCAACCTAAGAGACCAATCATTTTCATTTCCTCCTTAAAAATCAATCAAGAAGAAATATATCTAGGATTGAGGTAAACTACAAGAAGCATTACTTAAATATGATTGCTGCTGCTAAGTCACTTCATTCGTGTCCGATTCTGTGTGACCTTATAGACGTCAGCCCACCAGGCTCCCTGGGATTCTCCAGGCAAGAACTCTGGAGTGAGTTGCCATTTCCTTCTCCAATGCATGAAAATGAAAAGTGAAAGTGAAGTCGCTCAGTCGTGTCCGACTCTTAGCGACCCCATGCTCAGTCAGTTCAGTTCAGTTCAGTCGCTCAGTCATGTCCGACTCTTTGCGACCCCATGAATCACAGCACGCCAGGCCTCCCTGTCCATCACCAACTCCCAGAGTTCACTCAAACTCATGTCCATCGAGTCGCTGATGCCATCCAGTCATCTCATTCTCTGTCGTCCCCGTCTCCTCCTGCCCCCAATCCCTCCCAGTATGAAAGTCTTTTCCAGTGAGTCAACTCGTCGCATGAGGTGGCCAAAGTATTGCAGTTTCAGCTTTAGCATCAGTCCTTCCAATGAACACCCAGGATTGATCTCCTCTAGAATGGACTGGTTGGATCTCCTTGCGGTACAAGGGACTCTCAAGAGTCTTCTCCAACACCACAGTTCAAAAGCATCAATTCTTGGGCAATCAGCTCTCTTCACAGTCCAACTCTCACATCCCTACATGACCACGGGAAAAACCATAGCCTTGACTAGATGGACTTTTGTTGGCAAAGTAATGTCTCTGCTTTTTAATATACTATCAAGGTTGGTCATAACTTTCCTTCCAAGGAGTAAGCATCTTTTAATTTCATGGCTGCAATTAGCATCTGCAGTAACTTTGGAGCCCAAAAAATAAAGTCTGACACTGTTTCCACTGTTTCCCCATCTATTTCCCATGAAGTGATGAGACCAGATGCCAACAGCGACCCCATGCTAGTACCTATTAAAACAGTGAATTAATTTTTTCTATCATTATTACTTCAAGAAGATTAAGTCTTTTTGTAGTGCTAGAACATGACTTTCTATGCATGGAAATCTAAGAGTGTGCATCTGTGTGTGTATCTGTTTGTGTCTGTATTTGTGTGTTTATGTGTATATATTGGCTTCCCTGGTGGCTCAGACAGTAAAGAATCAGCCTGCAATTCAGGAGACCTTGGTTTGATCCCTGCATTGTGAAGATCCCCTGGAGAAGAAAATGACAACTCACTCTAGTATTCTTGCCTTGATATATAATATGATTTCTAGACCACAACTGCATATAATATACAATTGTGCAAGGTATTTTGTTATGTTGTTTCATATAGCAACCTATGAATTGAATCAATACTGATTGATATTGAAAGGTTGTTGCTGAACCATGAAAGACACCCAGATTATTGGCCTCCGGAGGAGAAGAATTTAATCTGGGGCCAGAGATGAGGCTTGATCGCTCAGAGCTTTTGTTTAATAAAGTTTTATAGGTATAAAAGATATAGAGAAAACCTATGACATAGACATCAGAAGGGGACAGAAAGAGTACCCCTTCACTAGTGTTAGCAATGGAGTTATATACTTTTAATCAGTTATTACAGTGAATCAAAAGAATGTCTGGAGGTTGTAAAGACCTTACTAGACCCACTCCCATAATTTACATTTTAAGATAACAGGATTAGCCAGAAGGTTTTTTCCAGAAACTGTCCCTCAAGCAGGATACATTATTGTTATATAATCCTGAGGAATATAGAGGGAAAAAAAGTTTGTCCTTTCCTCCTCCTTGAGAATTCCAGACCCCCTCAGTCCTCCTCAAGAACCCCAGACCTATCTCTTTGGGGATCCCCGGACTTCCTATCAACCTGCCTAGGAATTGACTCTCTCATTATCAACACATTTATTTGTGGAAATTCAGAAGAAAATGTAGTCAAAGAAGTGTACCAACATTATTTAAATCTGTTTAATAACTATTTTTCTACCTTTCCTATTCTTAATGGATCTAAGAAATTTATAACTTGAGCAGAATAAATTAAAATATCTTGGTGATCCAAAAATACACCTGGAGGAATGTGGTACACTTTCCCTGGACTGGTAAAATATCCGTAGATATTTAATAGGTATTAAGTCAATTCTCTACGGGGCTAAACTGAACATTGAAGTTCTTTTCAGAATTTAAAATAAATCTTAAGAATTAAATACATTATCGTCTTTTACTACATTATCTTCCTCTTTTACTGCATTGTCTGCTGAGTTGTTAAAAATGGAGATAGCCTTAATCTGAAACGCTATAAATCTCAAGGAGCTTCATATTTTTGACATTTTCTGAGATTTATGGTCATCTAGTAAGTAAATTCTGTATTGATGCTTGTAGAGATTAACTCTTTCCCCAGGTTTCTAAGGATGACAGAATAGATATTAAGAGAAGCAAATGTTGATCATGCTTCATTGATCCACTTGCCTATTGACTTAAGAAACAATAAGAAATTGCTAGGCTGTCCTGAACATAACCTCTCATACTTGCGCTTATTTCACCTCCCACAGGATTGTATTGAATGTGGCTCATGGCCCTCTTGGTATACACTGTCAGTTGGATAAGTGGTAACTGACAGAATTCCTTAAGACAATTAGGGCCGGTAGGATATGAGAGCAGAAAACAGGCAGAATGATTGTAGACAACAGGCAGAACAATAATGCTGACATACTTCTTTGAGTGCATTTTCTTCCACAACTGAAGTTTAAGTTTAGCCCTATAGAGAACTGGCCAAGCCAGCCCTCATTCCAGGTCTCTTTTCTCTCAACTCATTACAAATAGAATGCTTTCGTGTATGCATGTGAAGGGAACAAGGGATTACTGGATATTTGAAATGCTTTAATTTCACTTATTTTTGAGCCAACTTGCAACTGAAAAATGTCTACCACTTTTCAAACTAAGGATGCTGTGGCTCACAAAGGTCTATTTGAACAGAAATAGATACTCTTTGATTCTGAAATGGGATGTTTGGAAACACAAGGATAACCCAAGAGGCCAGTACACAGACAGGAAGAGAGTGATGAGGGAAGACAGCAGGGGAAAGGACGGAGACTGAAGGCGAGGCCAAGTGAGGAGAAAAAGCTGAACTATGATCTGCAGTTGTTGAGGAAGGTGATACTTACTGTTACTGAGCTCACTGAGTATTACCAGTGTTTGTGTTAAAAATTAGCAAGAAAGGTCTCACTGGAAATTCTGGAAGGCCCATCAGATGAGTTAAAAGGGGAGGGGACTTACCGTTTTATGAATGCAGAAATATCAAATTTCAAAAATTCAAGGAAAAGGGATGTAATCAAAGTCATGTCATATTTGGCAAAAAGGAAGGAAATATGACAAGTTCACTAGTTCCAAACAAAGTTCTCCCTCAAATTTCCTCATTTTTGGCAACGTTTTAAAAATGAAAACATCATCATTTAAATTCATGACCTTAGAATTTCTGTTTAAAACGGTTTGATACTCATGATGCAGCTTCTCTGAATTCTCAAAGGCATTAAAAATACCTATAAGATGAATTTCAAACCTTGATACACACACACACACACATATAAAATCAGTCACAACGTGAAGCTCTGTGGTCAGTCCCTTAGCAGTTTTTGAAGGGATTTTAAAATTGGATGGATGGAGAATATATATAAACAAGCACAATGATCTGTGTATGTTTAGCTGCCAAAAAGAAAGGAAGACTGCCCAAATGAAATAAGGTTAGAAAACCTTTCTCTCCATCACTCCACAGATTCTACTTAACTCTGAAGTTCAAGATAATTATGGCCTAAGAATTAGGCATCAATTTATCTAATAAAAGATGCTTATCCTGAAATTTAAGGTATGGAAAAAGGTATTTCATGCAAATGAAAATTTTAAAAAGCCAGAGTCGCAATACTTATATCAGACAAAGTGTCTTTAAAATAAAGGCTGCTAAAAGAGGCAAAGACGGGCATTATATAATGATCAAGGGATCAATCCAAGAAGATGTAACAATTGTAAATACTTATGCATCCAACATAAGAGCACTAAATATATGACAACTATTAACTCATTATTGACCAAGGGATTTTTGCAGAAACTAACACCTGTGGCCAGCAGTTTTTATTTTAGCTGTAATAAAATTAATTCTGTTCTTTCACTAACACTTCGCAGGTATTATATTCAAGAGTTATACCCAACACACCTATAAAGTCTTCTAATTTTCATGAAATGTTGTCTTCATTCCACTCTTTCATAGAAGTATATGGAAACACACACACACATACACACATATATATATGCATACACACACACACTCATACATACACATACTACACACACACAGTGGAATACTGTGCAGCCATTAAAAAATAAAATAATTCCATTCGCAACAGCATGGATTGACTTGGAGGATTATTATGCTAAGTTAAATAAATCAGACAGAGAAATGAATGTACTATATGATATCCCTTATATGTATAATCCCCCCAAAAATACAACAAACTAGTGAATATAATAAAAATAGAGCAGACTCACAGGTATAGAGAACAAATTACTAGTTGTCAGTGGGGAGAAGCTGATTCACAGATACAGAGAACAAACAAGAAGTTATCAGAAGGGCAAGCTTCAAGACTATATTGTATGACATAGGGAATACAGCTAATATTTTATAATAACTAAAAATTGAGTATATTTTTTAAAAATATGTGAGTCGCTACGCTGTACAAGTTATATATGATATTGTATATCAACTATACTTCAATAAAAAGGATGTTTCTCCTGAGATAGTTAAGATATACTCTGCAAGTATCCTTCATACACTTCCATTTAGTGGTTAGACTCTGATAACACAACTGGGCATAAAGAAGATGAACAATGAAAAGGAAGTTTGGCACCTGAGAGATATGAACTATTGAAAGCCTCAAGAGAAATTTTTGTGGAAATTTTAATCTATCTTATATTGAGTTGATTAAGAATGTGCAGGAGCCAAGCAATGAAGTGGAAGATTCTCTCTTCAGTCCAACAGATCCATACCGGAAGAATGCTCACTAACCACTGACTATACCTGCCCAGCTCTCTTATAACTGCAGAACTGAAGAGGGCATGCAGTCAGTCCCCAATTAGATGGCACGTAAAGTTTGAGACAGTGAAATTTATTCACATATATGAGATCTGAAAAGATCTATTTTAAACTCATATACATAAATGGACTTCCCAGATGGTGCTAGTGGTAAAGAACCTGCCTGCCAATGCCGGAGATGGAAAAGATGTGAGTTCTATCCCGGTGGTGGGAAGATGCCCTGGAAGAGGGCATGACAACCCATTCCAGCATTCTTGCCTGGAGAATCCCATGGACAGAGCAGCCTGGTGGGCTACAGTCCATGGAGTTATAAAGAGTCAGTTCAGTTCAGTTCAGTTGCTCAGTCGTGTCCAACTCTTTGCGGCCCCATGGACTCAGCACGCCAGCCCTCCCTGTCCATCGCCAACTCCCGGAGTTTACCCAAACTCATGTCCATTGAATTGGTGATGCCATCCAACCATTTCATCCTGTCATCCCCTTCTCCTCCCGCCTTCAATCTTTCCCAGCATCAGTGTCTTTTCAAATGAGTCAGTTCTTCGCATCAGGTGGGCCAAAGTATTGGAGTTTCAGCTTCAGCATCAGTCCTTCCAATGAATATTCAGGATTATTTTCCTTTAGGATGGAATGGCTGGATCTCCTTGCAGTCCAAGGGACTCTCAAGAGTCTTCTCCAACACCACAGTTCAAAAGCATCAATTCTTCAGCTCTCAGCTTTCTTTCTAGTCCAACTCTCACGTCCATACATGACTACTGGAAAAACCATAGCTTTGACTAGATGGACCTTTGCCAGAAAGACAATGTCTCTGCTTTTTAATATGCTATCTAGTTTGGTCATAAGTTTTCTTCCAAGGAGCAAGCATCTTCTAATTTCATGGCTGTATTCACCATCTTCAGTGATTTTGTAGCCCCCCAAAATAAAGTCTCTCACTGTTTCCATTGTTTCCCCATCTATTTGCCATGAAGTGATGGGACTGGATGCCATGATCTTACTTTTCTGAATGTTGAGTTTTAAGCCAACTTTTCCATTCTTCTCTTCCACTTTCATCAAGAGGCTCTTTAGTTCTTCTTTGCTTTCTGCCATAAGGGTGGTGTCATCTGCATGTCTGAGGTGTAGGGTAATCACTTATAATCACAGCACCACCATGGTTTGTTAATAGTGTTGATTTGGGGGCTCATTTACTGGAAACATATTTGTGGGTGAACTCTGTTTCTGAGAAAACTGAGATCATTCTGTTTATTTTTGTTATCTGTAGCCTCTCCCGACCCCACTTTGTTTAGCAACTGTATTAGAAAACACAATTAAATGACTACCTATTTTTCTATCAAAGCTTATTTAATCAAATTCTTATCTGTTTATTACATCAAAAATTTCACTTTGTCACAATATAATGATGTAATAGTGTTGCCATTCTTTTGTGCCAAAAAGTATATAAATCCTGCAATGCATTTTATCCATACACCAACCTCATTACACATTATTGTGTGGAAATTTTGTACATGATAACATTAACCTCACCAATATTTTTAATGGATACCTAATCTATATGAAATGATAAGGCAATGGCACCCCACTCCAGTACTCTTGCCTGGAAAATCCCATGAACAGAGGAGCCTGGTAGGCTGCAGTCCATGGGGTTGCGAAGAGTCGGACATGACTGAGCAACTTCACTTTCACTTTTCGCTTCCATGCATTAGAGAAGGAAATGGCAACCCGCTCCAGTGTTCTTGCCTGGAGAGTCCCAGGGACAGCGGAGCCTGGTGGGCTGTCGTCTATGGGGTCGCACAGAGTTGGACACGACTGAAGCGACTTAGCAGCAGCAATCTATATGAAAAAATGAGTGGAACAGGATGCAGGCAGGATCAAGTAATAAAGTTGGTTAATATATCTGAATTTAAAAAAGCAAACAAGGTATCAGCTGACTTCAAACTTCTCAGTAACACTGATTGTGAGAAAGGGCTAAAGCACTGCAGTGGAGGATAGCAGCACAAACTCTGCTTTCAAGTCCAGGCTCTACCAATTATTAGTTTTATGACTCTAGGCGAGGCACATATTCTTCCTAAGTAGCATCATCCATAAATTAGGACAGTAATACCAGCCTCACAGAGACAGCAGAGCTTAAATGATACTGAACGACATAGCACAGTACATCATAAATACTATATGTTATTAAATATAAGATTTCAAGGATTGTAAAATACACCATTATTTTATCTACTATTAGGTAAGGGAGTAAAAGACTGTCAATTAAACTGTGACATAATGCTTTAATGATAATCCTAAGTGACAATCCATCACACCAGCCTCTCGTTTGCTTTGAAATTAATTTCAACTAGACCAAGGTTTTTGGCAGTTTCTCATGCTTTCATTTGCATTCCTTTGAGTATGATAGACAATATTTGTGCACAAAAATCTAAAATAAATAATTAATAGTGTTCAGTCCTCTACTTTAGAGTTTAGTCCTTTCTTTGATCACTTAAAACATATAGTTTAGTCTTTGCAAAAAATAGAATCATAATCATTCTTCAAACAATTAATATTTCTACATTAACATCAAATTGATGCCTTTCTTCTCTGATCTATGACTTCCTTTATATTCAATAACTTTTAACTGTGAATTTGTGTGTAATTCTTTTGAAGACATTTGACATGGCATTTACATTTAATATGTGCAGAAACATCAGTGAAAGCACTTTATTGAAATGATGAAAAATAAAGAATGGTGACCAAATTTGTGCATGTGTAACCAAACTGTCATTGCCATCCCAAGTACCACTCCAAAGTGATTGTATGAGCTTTTTAATTACTACAAGTATCATCATAATTTCAAAAATATTAAAATATGAAAAGTACATTTTAGAATTGATAAAATATACCTAGTGAATATTAATAATTTATTATAGATCATGGGAGAGAAAAAGTTTATGTTCATAAAAATCTTATAGCCATTGATATTTTGCATTTTTTGAAAAAAATCAGAAAAATAAGTTCAGAATAACAAACACTCAAACATGTATCTACTACATACTGCTTTTTTATGAAACAAATTACTTGAAAATTATATAATAAACTGTGATACAGCCATACAATAGAATATTACTAGAATTAAAAGAAATATCAATTCACATGAAAATACATGGCAAACCTGAAATATATATTGCTAACTGAAAGATGTCAGTCTGATACAGCTGCATACTGCCTGATTCCAATTACATGAGCGTTTGGAAAAGACAAAAGAATAGTGAAAGTAAAAAGATCAGTGGTTCCTAGAAGAGTAAGGCAGACACGATCAAATAGGTAAAGTATAGGCATTTTTTAGGTCAGTTAAACTATTCTGTATAATGCTATGTGCTCAGTTGCTCAGTTGTGTCCACTCTTTGTGACCCCATGGACTGTAGCCCACCAGGCTTCTCTGTCCATGGGATTCTCCAGGCAAGAATACTGAAGTGAGTTGCCATTTCACAGGTATGATGCTATAGTGATGTACTACAAATGTATGAAATTATTTCACTAGAGAGGGTGGGCATAAAAAATCCTGACCTAATTTTTTTGAAAATAAGTGCAGTCTATAATACTGACCATAAAAGAAAATATGGTTATGTATATATTCCACTCTAGGTCTGTATAGTCAAAGGTATGGTTTTTCCAGTAATCATTTATGGATGTGAGAGTTGGACTATAAAGAAAGCTGAGTGCCAAAGAATTGATGCTTTTGAACTGTGGTGTTGGAGAAGACTCTTGAGAATCCCTTGGACAGAAAGGAAATAAAACCAGTCAATCCTAAAGGAAATCAGTCCTGAATATTCATTGGAAAGACTGATGCAAAGCTGAAGCTCCAATACTTTGGCCACCTGATGTGAAGAACTAATTCATTGGAAAAGACCCTGATGCTGGGAAAGATTGAAGGCAGGAGGAAAAGGGAGCGACAGAGGATGAGATGGTTGGATGGCATCACCGACTCAATGGGACATGAGTTTGACAAACCCTGGGAGATAGTGATGGATGGAGAAGCCCGGTGTACTGCAGTCCATGGGGTCACAAAGAGCTGGACACAACTGAGCCACTGAGCTGAACTGACACAGGTTTGTACATGCATATATGCCTTCTTACTCGGTTGGTTGAAAGGGCCTGGAAGGCCTGGATCTTGGTTCTTGATACCACTCTCGAATAAAAGCAACTAGGGTTCCTTAGAGAAATGACTGATTAAAGGACAAGCTGGAAATATTTCAGATGAATTTGAAGCACAATGGGGTTCCTTTAAGTGAGCCACTTCGGAAAAAGAAAACAAAATCATTACTACATTTTTGAAGTATGTGAAAGGGACCTAGGAGCCAACTGAAAGAGCTCCCAGTGGCCTAAGATGAACGTTTTGAGTGACAAAGTAAAGAAGCAGTGGATTATAACCTAAAGTAAGAAGCAAATATCCATAAATTTATACTGATATAAATAAATAACTGAATAAACAAATGGGGAAGGGATTAGATATATCAACCTTGCAAAATTCTAAATAAATTATGCAGATATTCTGCCCATAAGGGGAAAGAATATATGCTTAAGGATAGGCTATACATAATGAAAAAACATAAGCAGATTTACAAAAATTTTATAAATATGACAAATATTACCTCAGTTCAAGGTCAACACGAATAGTGAAAAATCATATTGGTAGTATATACATGTGATGGTTAGTTCTATGAGTCACTGTGGTTAGGCTGTAGATCCCGGTAATTCAATCAAATACTAATCTCGACATTGCTGTGAATCTGAAATCTATTGACTTCAATTAAGGAAATTACCCTTGATAATGTGGGTAGGCCTCATTCAATCAGTTGAGGATCTTAACAGTAAAAACTTAGATTTCCTATAGAAGAAATTCTGTAAAAGTAAAAATGTAAATGTTAAAAAAAATTAAGGAAAAAAATGTGATATGAAAAAGTGAACAATTTAACAATTAAAGAGCAAAACTACAGGTTGAACATCCAAGTAAATAATAACAAAGTAAGGGAGCAAAGTCTAGAAGGGGGAGCGGAAAACTGGGAGAAGAAAAATCTTACTTTTGAAGAGAAAGGTTTCTGAAGACTCAGTTATTCCTGAGTTATTCCATAATCTCAGATCAGATTATGCCTTTTTACACCAAATCACTACAAAATGTACAAAAGAAGAGTACTATTTAAGAGAAAAGTAAACAGCAGGCAAATATTAAAAACAGAAAGCAAAAAAGAAAAGACAGCAACCATGCAAGATCAACATAAAAGTTTTGAACTTATTAAAATTTGGGTTAGAATTTTACTTTCTGGAGAAGTGAAGAAGATAAAAACAGAAAAAAATATTAAAGGAAAAAGAATAAGTATTAACATAAAACACATGTACAATACAGTAGGATAGAGCAGAATGACTAAGGGAAGTTGGAAATTCAATCATAAAGCATAAAATGGAATAAAAATGATGTTCATTGGGGCACATAAAATAGTTTTAAATGACTGAAGTCCATAACTTATTACGTATTTTAAAAAGATATAACCTGCCCCAGCAAATTCAATGTACTGATTATCATTTTTATTTCCTTTTTATTTTGAGTGACTCAGCAAGAATTTTCTTGTATCACAGCTTCATTGTGCCAGAGAAACCCTCCTGAAAAGCATGTTATGAAAAATATTTGACTTCATGGCAGCAAAAGACTTTTGAGATCTGAAAACATTATAGACAAAAAGACAGGGAACCACAGAAAGCAAACAACCAAAGAAAACAATGAAAATAAGGTAAAGTCTACTAAATAGGCAAACAACATAAGCACCCTACCTCCTTAATACACACGCATGCATGCCCACACATACATATACATATGTACACAACTACTGTGCATGTGAGAAAATGTTTAACCTTGTGTTAAATAAGACAAAAAAGTTTTATGCACTCTTTTATTTGGCAAACTGGTAAGTATTTTAAAAAATAATGTTCAGTTGTGTTGAAGACTTGGTAAGATGGACAGGGTCATGTTCTGCCACAGAGTGTGAACTAAAAAGAGATTTCTGTGAGGCAAATTGGAATATGCATCTAAAAACTTTAAAATGTTCAAATGTTCTATGAGAGAAACATCTAGAAATCTGTCTTATGGACAGATTTGCAAGGTACAAAATTTGATCATATTACAAGGTATTTATGATAGTATTTTTAAGACCAGCAATACAAAATAAAAAGGTTTTAAAATGTAAAATTTAAAAAAAATACCAAAACTATGGAAAACAATCTAATTGCCTTGAATCTATTAGTCTTCAAAGGTAGAAGACTCAGTGATGACATTTTCATTGTTTTCAATTTATTTTAGTTTTCACTCTTCTTGTTTTAGTGTTTTTGCTGTGTTTTGCTTATGAGTTAAAGGTTGAAATACATAAATATTATCATATGTATATTATATTTGCCAGTGTCATCTTAAACATAATGGTGGTAACAGCTATAAAATAATTTAATGGTAGCATAAAAGGAATTATATTATAAAGCCATAATTGAAGGTAATATGATATATTAAGTTGTCCTATGATAGCTAATGTTGCCTATTAAAATAATTTTGTCCATCTCATTGGAATATGGTGTTACTACTGCATAAGTTAGTACCACCTTGGAGTCAGGAATGCATGAAACTTTCCTACTGAAATAAAAGGTTTCTTTTGAAAATTTTCAGTGCAATGTGCTTTTCAGAACTAAATTATTCTCACCGGACAAGGCAAAGAGGGTCAATATGGCTACCCAGATCAGTAATGACCATCAAGCTAACTACAAAGAACTTGTGTAGAAGGTACTGCTCCATCATTAAAAAACGGGGGCTTTCTCAGAGGAGGAATGAATGAATATGGATAGTGTATACATATTTTTTTCTACTAGAATATCCCAAGTTCTACTCCATATACAGCATCAGGTTCACTCCTCAACTTTCAATCTCTAAACAAGGAAATGAGGTCTAAAAGCTGTGCCTATCATAATGCCTACCAGTTAGTACTCACTTGATAACTGCTTTTTGAATGAATGATCAACTGCTCCCCACCTAATTGAGGAGAGGAAAGGAGAGAAGGACAGTGTGCTTTCACTTAGGGATCACAGAAGACTGGAGCATAAATTTTTTCTCTCCTTGCTAGTTATGGGAGCCAATTTTCACTTAATTATTACAAATACAATAATCATTCCAACTTATTTCCTCTAGAGGAATAAGTTTACTAGGTCAAATAAAAATGGTTTTATATAGTGTTCATATGAGACATGTTCACTATGATAAAGGGTAGTCACTATCTTACATCCAATGAATGTCACTATTAAGCGTCTTCTGAGTGCCTAATACATATTACTGAGAACAGCAACTAGAATCAGGAGCTTCTATAACAAAATAATACAGAAATCAATTTATTCTCCACACTCCAAATTTTCTGTAATTAATATTTATTTCATTATCACAAAGAAAATAAAGTACATATTCACTGACAAAAGCCACTCTAGTTTAGGCCAAACAGCATTGCTTGAATTATGTTGAACTGAATATATTAGAATAATTCACTAAATGTCTGCCAGGAAGATGAAACTAACATGGAACTATAATATGAAATGAACATAGATTTATGTTTCATCTGGTCCTGGTTTATATAAGGAATGATTAATGTTAATATTTTAAAAATTAAATGTTACTTTATGCTTAGCCTTAACTTCTCATCTTAAAATTGCATAATAAGACATATTGGAAAATTTCCATTTTTATCTTAAAATTGGGATTATAATAGGAAATCCAAAATTGTTGAGCCAAGATTTAATATTTATCCTGGACAAGATAGAACTGGTTGGAGAAAAGTATTGTATGTTTTTTAAAACACCGGATTTATAACCAGAACATGGAAATATTAAAATCTTTTCAACTGTTTACAGATCTTATGTCTTTGGGTGCATTACTTGCTTTCTTTAACTTTTAGTTTCCTTGTTTCAGAATCAGGATAATAGAAACTACTTCAAAGGCTTATTAAGAGGATTAAATCAAAGAAACTTTAAGTGCTTATTTGATAATGTATCTCATATGAGGGACCCACTACAAACGTATCACATTCAGTTAGTAGAGTTAAATAATTAGTCATAGGGATGGATATTGGGCATTAGGACTGGGTGGAAAAACTAAATATGAAGGAAGAAACCTCAAATGATAGCTTTTTGCCACCTTAAGAGTGAGATGCACAGAGAACACAGTTGGAGTTTGGCAAAGTAGAAAGCTCTAATGACACTTGATCTTCACCATGGCATGTAACTTCCCCTCTACAGAAATAGTATTTTACGGGAAAAAAAAGTGTCAGTGCATTAGGAATGGAGCAATGAGTGATCCACAGATGCATTTGTAGCTCCACCTTGGGCAAAGGAAACTGGGACAGCTTTATGCAATAAGCGATAAGAACATGAAGAGAATAATTTGTGTTATATATTATATTAAGTGTTAGGCATAAGAGGCTAAAAATAGACCTATGTGCTCAAGGCGTGGCAGATGTATTTTATTATCTGATGACTCTGTTTGCGGAAAAAATGATAAACTGATTGTGTTTCCATGTTGTTCTCTCTGCCTATCTGGTCACATCGCTAGATGGGAAAAAGCTTTAAAATACATGAAAATGCTGCAAAAACATTTTTAATATTATTATCATCAGAAAGTAGAGCATGAAGTCACTCAGTCATGTCCAACTCTTTGCGACCCCATGGACTATAGCCTACCAGGCTCCTCTGTCCATGGGGTTCTCCAGGCAAGAGTACTGGAATGGGTTGCTATTGCCCAGGGGATCTTCCCAACCCAGGGACTGAACCCGGGTCTCCCGCATTACAGGTAGACACTTTATTGTAACTATTGCTAGTATTAAATTTTGTCTTTCTGTTCTTGGACAAGTCTTTTCTAAACCGAAGTCAAAGAGCAATGAAAAGGCTCCACCACTTCTAGTTATTAGGGCTGTTCACCCTGGTTTCTCATAACCATCAGGGCTGCTAACTACATTGTCTATAAAGTGAAGTGAAGTGAAGTCGCTCAGTCGTGTCCAACTCTTTGCGACTCCACTGGACTGTAGCCCACCAAGTTCCTCTGTCCATGGGATTCTCCAGGCAAGAATACTGGAGTGGGTTGCCATTTCCTTCTTCACATTACTCATGTACACCCAGGGCGGATTCATGTCAATGTATGGCAAAACCAACCAATATAATATTGTAAAATAATTAGCCTCCAATAAAAAAAAAACTCAACATTCAGAAAATGAAAAAAAAAAAAGAAAACAGAGGTTTAGGGGAGTTAGTAACTTACTTGAAGTCACACAGTTTGTTAAAAATAGACAAGAATTAAAACCAACCTATCAGACTCCAAATCACTGATCTTTCTACTGTACTACCTTGCCCATAATAACTGTTTCAAACCTTTAATCAAAGTGAAAATATAATACTAATGGGAAATGATGATATTATTTACACTAACACAAACTAAAAATAATTTTGGAAGCATCAACAACTAATATATGTGTAGCATCTTCATGAAAGAGTTCTCACTGATTTTAAGAGACTGTGAAGTAGTCAGGGCAAGTATTATTAATTTACCTTTTTTACAGATAAAAGAACTGAGGTTCAGAGAGTTACACCTAACTTGCCACAGGCCATGGGATGCAGTGACAGTATTAGGTCTCAATTTCACATCTTCTCTTCAAATATAGAGCTTTTCACCCTAAATGGGACAAGTATATGGGGGGGGCGGGGAGGAGGGAATAATGAGTAAGAAGGATGAAGACATGGGGCTAGAAGGGACTGCAATTCCCTACCCACCTACTTCTTAAGTCTCAAAGCATCATGGGTAGCTTATAAGACTAGCACACTTATGTGCCCAAAGAGAAAACATAAAATTTCTGTTGTGTCTGTGAAGAGAAAAGGCTACATGATCTGATGCTTTGAAATCTATCATATTTGTGGGATCTTTACCAGGTTTTGTGATTAGGGTGATGGTGGCCTCATAGAATGAGTTTGGAAGTTTCCCTTCCTCATCAATTTTCTGGAAGAGTTTGAGTAGAATAGGTGTTAGCTCTTCACTCAATTTTTGGTAGAATTCAGCTGTGAAGCCGTCTGGACCTGGGCTTTTGTTTGCTGGAAGCTTTCCGATTACTTCCTCTATTTCCGTGCTTGTGATGGGTCTGTTCAGATTTTCTATTTCTTCCTGGTTCAGTTTTGGCAAGGTGTACTTTTCTAGGAATTTGTCCATTTCTTCTAAATTATTCATTTTATTGCCATATAATTGCTGATAGTATTCTCTAATAATCCTTTGTATTTCTGTGTTGTCGGTTGTGATCTCTCCATTTTCATTTCTAATTTTATTGATTTGGTTCTTCTCCCTTTGTTTCTTGATGAGTCTGGATAGTGGTTGTCAATTTTATTTACCTTCTCAAAGAACCAGCTTTTGGCTTTGTTGATTTTTGCTATGGTCTCTTTTGTTTCTTTTGCATTTATCTCTGCCCTAATTTTTACGATTTCTTTCCTTCTGCTAACCCTGGGGTTCTTCATTTCTTCCTTTTCTAGTTTCTTAGATGTAGAACTGATGAACATAGATGCAAAAATCCTTAACAAAATTCTAGCAATCAGAATCCAACAGCACATCGAGAAGATCATACATCATGACCAAGTGGGCTTTATCTCAGGAATGCAAGGACTCTTCAATATCCGCAAATCAATCAATGTAATACACCACATTCAGTTCAGTTCAGTTCAGTCGCTCAGTCGTGTCCGACTCTCCGCGACCCCATGAATCACAGCACGCCAGGCCTCCCTGTCCATCACCAACTCCCGGAGTACACTCAAACTCATGTCCACAGAGTCGGTGATGCCATCCAGCCATCTCATTCTCCGTCGTCCCCTTCTCCTCCCGCCCCCAACCTTTCCCAGCATCAGAGTCTTTTCCAGTGAGTCAACTCGTCTCATGAGGTGGCCAAAGTATTGGAGTTTCAGCTTTAGCATCAGTCCCTCCAATGAACATCCAGGATTGATCTCCTTTAGAATGGACTTGTTGGATCTCCTTGCAGTATAAGGGACTCTCAAGAGTCTTCTCCAACACCACAGTTCAAAAGCATCGATTCTTCGGCGATCAGCTTTCTTCACAGTCCAACTCTCACATCCATACATGACCACGGGAAAAACCATTGCCTTGACTAGACGGACCTTGGTCGGCAAAGTAATGTCTCTGCTTTTTAATATACTATCAAGGTTGGTCATAACTTTCCTTCCAAGGAGCAAGCGTCTTTTAATTTCATGGCTGCAATCAGCATCTGCAGTGATTTTGGAGCCCAAAAAAACAAAGTCTGACACTGTTTCCACTGTTTTTCCATCTATTTCCCATGAAGTGATGGGACCAGATGCCATGATCTTTGTTTTCTGAATGTTGAGCTTCAAGCCAACCTTTTCACTCTCCTCTTTCACTTTCATCAAGAGGCTTTTGAGTTCCTCTTCACTTTCTGCCATAAGGGTAGTGTCATCTGCATATCTGAGGTTATTGATATTTCTCCCAGCAATCTTGATTCCAGCTTGTGCTTCTTCCAGCCCAGCGTTCCTCATGATGTACTCTGCATATAAGTTAAATAAGCAAGGTGACAATATACAACCTTGACGTACACCTTTTCCTATTTGGAACCAGTCTGTTGTTCCATGACTGGTTCTAACAGTTGCTTCCTGACCTGCATACAGGTTTCTCAAGAGGCAGGTCAGGTGGTCTGGGATTCCCATCTCTTTCAGAATGTTCCACAGTTTATTGTGATCCACACAGTCAAAGGCTTTGGCATAGTCAATGAAGCAGAAATAGATGTTTTTCTGAAACTCTCTTGCTTTCTCCATGATCCAGCGGATGTTGGCAATTTGATCTCTGGTGCCTCTGCCTTTTCTAAAACCTGCTTGAACATCTGGGAGTTCACGGTTTACATACTGCTGAAGCCTGGCTTGGAGAATTTTGAGCATGACTTTACTAGCGTGTGAGATGAGTGCAATTGTGCGGTAGTTTGAGCATTCTTTGGCATTCCCTTTCTTTGGGATTGGAATGAAGACTGACCTCTTCCAGTCCTGTGGCCACTGCTGAGTTTTCCAAATCTGCTGGCATATTGAGTGCAGCACTTTCACAGCATCATCTTTCAAGACTTGAAATAGCTCAACTGGAATTCCATCACCTCCACTAGCTTTGTTCCTAGTGATGCTTTCTAAGGCCCACTTGACTTCACATTCCAAGATGTCTGGCTCTAGGTCAGTGATCACATTATCGTGACTATCTTGGTCGTGAAGATCTTTTTTGTACAGTTCTTCTGTGTATTCCTGCCACCTCTTCTTAATATCTTCTGCTTCTGTTAGGTCCATACCATTTCTGTCCTTTATCGAGCCCATCTTTGCATGAAAAGTTCCCTTGGAATCTCTAATTTTCTTGAAGAGGTCTCTTGTTTTTCCTATTCTGTTGTTTTCCTCTATTTCTTTGCATTGATCACTGAGGAAGGCTTTCTTATCTCTCCTTGCTATTCTTTGGAACTCTGCATTCAGATGCTTATATCTTTCCTTTTCTCCTTTGCTTTTCGCCTCTCTTCTCTTTACAGCTATTTGTAAGGCCTCCTCAGACAGCCATTTCGCTCTTTTGCATTTCTTTTCCATGGGGATGGTCTTGGTTCCTGTCTCCTGTACAATGTCACGAACCTCCGTCCAGAGTTCATCAGGCACTCGATCAATCAGATCTAGTCCCTTAAATCTATTTCTCACTTCCACTGCATAATCATAAGGGATATGATTGAGGTCATATCTGAATGGTCTAGTGGTTTTCCCGACTTTCTTCAATTTAAGTCTGAACTTCGCAATAAGGAGTTCATGATCTGAGCCACAGTCAGCTCCTGGTCTTGTTTTCGCTAACTGTATACAGCTTCTCCATCTTTGGTTGCAAAGAATATAATCAATCTGATTTCGGTGTTGACCATCTGGTGATGTCCATGTGTAGAGTCTTCTCTTGTGTTGTTGGAAGAGGGTGTTTGCTATGACCAGTGCATTCTCTTGACAAAACTCTATTAGCCTTTGCCCTGCTTCATTCCGTTTTCCAAGGCCAAATTTGCCAGTTACTCCAGGTGTTTCTTGACTTCCTACTTTTGCATTCCAGTCCCCTAGAATGAAAAGGACATCTTTTTTGGGTGTTAGTTCTAAAAGGTCTTGTAGATCTTCATAGAACCGATTAACTTCGGCTTCTTCAGCATTACTGGTTGGGGCATAGGCCTGGATTACTGTAATATTGAATGGTTTGCCTTGGAAACGAACAGAAATCATCCTGTCATTTTTAAGATTGCATCCAAGTACTGCATTTCGGACTCTTTTGTTGACCATGATGGCTACTCCATTTCTTCTAAGGGATTCCTGCCCACAGTAGTAGATATAATGGTCATCCGAGTTAAATTCACCCATTCCAGTCCATTTTAATTCACTGATTCCTAGAATGTCGACGTTCACTCTTGCCATCTCCTGTTTGACCACTTCCAATTTGCCTTGATTCATGGACCTAACATTCCAGGTTCCTATGCAATATTGCTCTTTACAGCACCGGACCTTGTTTCTATCATTGGTCACATCCACAACTGGGTATTGGTTTTGCTTTTGCTCCATCCCTTTATTCCTTCTATAGTTATTTCTCCACTGAGCTCCAGTAGCATACTGGGCACCTACTGACCTGGGGAATTCCTCATTCAGTATCCTATCATTTTGCCCTTTGTTACTGTTCATGGGGTTCACAAGGCAAGTATACTGAAGTGGTTTGCCATTCCCTTCTCCAGGGGACCACATTCGGCTGTGGTCCATGTGATTAGATCAGCTAGTTTCCTGTGATTATGATTTCAGTTTGTCTGCCCTCTGGTGCCCCCTAGCAATACCTACCGTCTTATTTGGGTTTCTCTTACCTCGGTCGTGGAAGATCTCTTCACAGCCGCTCCAGCAAAGTGCAGCCGCTGTACCTTACCTTGGACGAGGGGTATCTCCTCAAGGCCGCCCCTCCTGACCTTGAACGCGGAGTAGCTCCTCTCGGCCCTCCTGCGCCCGCGCAGCCACCGCCTGTTGGACGTGGGGTAGCTCCTCTCGGCCGCCGGCCCTGGCCTCAGGCGTGGGGTAGCTCCTCACGGCCGCACCTCTTTGCGTGGTTCGTTGCGCCCGGGCCGGCGTCTCTCGCGTCGCATCTGCGCCGCCGGGGCCGGCGTCTCTCGCGTCGCGTCTGCGCCGCCGGGGCCGGCGTCTCTCGCGTCGCGTCTGCGCCGCCGGGGCCGGCGTCTCTCGCGGATACACCACATTAACAAACTGAAAAATAAAAATCATATGATTATCTCAATAGATGCAGAGAAAGCCTTTGACAAAATACAACATCCATTTATGATAAAAACTCTCCAGAAAGAGGGAATAGAAAGGACATATCTCAACATAATAAAAGCTATATACAACAAACCCACAGCAAACATTATCCTCAATGGTGAAAAACTGAAAGCTTTTCCCCTAAAGTCAGGAACAAGACAAGGGTGCCCACTCTCACCACTACTATTCAACATAGTTCTAGAAGTTTTGGCTAAAGCAATCAGAGCAGAAAAAGACATAAAAGGAATACAAATTGGAAAAGAAGAAGTAAAACTTTCACTGTTCGCCGATGACATGATCCTCTACACAGAAAACCCTAAAGACTCTACCAGAAAACTACTAGAGCTAATCAATGAATACAGTAAAGTTGCAGGATATAAAATCAACACACAGAAATCTCTTGCATTCCTATACACTAATAATGAGAAAATAGAAAGAGAATTTAAGGAAACTATTCCATTCACTGTTGCAACGAAAAGAATTAAATACATAGGAATATATCTACCTAAGGAAACAAAAGACTTGTACATAGAAAACTATAAAACACTACTGAAAGTAATCAAAGAGGACACTAATAGATGGAGAAATATACCGTGTTCATAGATTGGAAGAATAAATATTGTGAAAATTAGTATACTACCCAAAGTAATTTATACATTCAATGCAATCCCTATCAAGCTACCAACGATATTTTTCACAGAACTAGAACAAATAATCTCACAATATGTATGGAAATACAAAAAACCTCGAATAGCCAAAGCAATCTTGAAGAAGAAAAATGGAACTGGAGGAATTAACCTGCCAGACTTCAGGCTCTACTACAAAGCCACAGTCATCAACACAGTATGGTACTGGCATAAAGACAGAAATATAGATCAATGGAACAAAATAGAAAGCCCAGAGATAAATCCACGCACCTATGGACACCTTATCTTCGACAAAGGAGGCAAGAATAAAAAATGGAGAAAAGACAGTCTCTTTAACAAGTGGTGCTGGGAAAACTGGTCAGCCACTTGTAAAAGAATGAAACTAGAACACTTCCTAACACCATACACCAAAATAAACTCAAAATGGATTCCGTTCCGTTCCGTCGCTCAGTCGTGTCTGACTCTTTGCGACCCCGTGGACTGTAGCCTACCAGGCTTCTCCGTCCATGGGATTCTCCAGGCAAGAATACTGGAGTGGGTTACCGTTTCCTTCTCCAGGGGATCTTCCCGACCCAGGGATCGAACCCGGGTCTCCCGCATTGGAGGCAGATGCTTTAACCTCTGAGCCACCAGGAGCTAAATATAAGACCAGATACTATAAAACTCCTAGAGGAGAACGTAGGCAAAACACTCTCCGACATAAATCACAGCAGGATCCTCCAAGACCCACCTCCCAGAATATTGGAAATAAAAGCAAAAATAAACAAATGGGACCTAATTAAAATCAAAAGCTTCTGCACAGCAAAGGAAACTCTAAGCAAGGTGAAAAGACAGCCTTCAGAATGGGAGAAAATAATAGCAAATGAAGCAACTGATAAAGTATTAATCTCCAATATATACAAGCAGCTCCTGCAGCTCAATTCCAGAAAACTAAGTGACCCAATCAAAAAATGGGCCAAAGAACTAAACAGACATTTCTCCAAAGAAGACATAAAGATGGCTAACAAACACAAGAAAAAATGCTCAACATCCCTCATAATCAGAGAAATGCAAATCAAAACCACAATGAGATACCATTTCACACCAGTCAGAATGGCTGCTATCCAAAAGTCTACATGCAATAAATGCTGGAGAGGGTGTGGAGAGAAGGGAACCCTCTTACACTGTTGGTGGGAATGTAAACTAGTACAGCCACTATGGAGAACAGTGTGGAGATTCTTCAAAAAACTGGAAATAGAACTGCCACATGATCCAGCAATCGCACTCCTGGGCATACACACCGAGGAAACCAGAATTGAAAGAGACACATGTACTCCAGTGTTCATCGCAGCACTGTTTATAATAGCCAAGACATGGAAGCAACCTAGATGTCCATCTGCAGATGAATGGATAAGAAAGCTTTGGTACATATACACAATGGAGTATTTTTCAGCCATCAAAATAATGCATTTGAATCAGTTTTAATGAGGTGGATGAAATTGGAGCCTATTATACAGAGTGAAGTAAGCCAAAAAGAAAAACATCAATACAGTATACTAACGCATATATATGGAATTTAGAAAGATGGTAACCTGAACCCTGTATATGAGACTGCAAAAGAGACATAGGTATATATAACAGTCTTTGGGACTCTGTGGGAGAGGGTGAAGGTGGGATGATTGGGGAGAACGGCATTGTAGCATGTATATTATCATAAGTGACCAGTCCAGGTTCGACGCATGATACAGGATGCTTGGGGCTGGTGCACGGGGATGACATGGAGGGAGGATATGGGGAAGAGGGAGGTGGGAGGGGGGGGTTCAAGAAAGAGAACACATGTACACCCGGGGCGGATTCATGTCAATGTATGGCAAAACCAACCAATATATTAATGTAAAGTAATTTGCCTCCAATAAAATAAATTAAAAAAAAAGAAAATGATAAAAAAAAGAAATCTATCATATTTGCATAAAAAATGATAAACACATTAGATCACTTTTATTTGGGATGATGAATCTTTCACTGCATAAGAATCGTCTCAGAAAAACGCCCCCATGCTATGTTTTATTTGGGTAAATATTTTTCATGAGGACTCCATATTTCCATGTCTGTTTATCTGACGTCATTTGTAAGTACAAAGAGAGAGTAATCACAAGTAGAAACAATACAGCCTTCTGTGGCTTTGATAAGAATGGAGTGCTCAATCATATATTTTGGTAGTGAGTTTTGGTTAATAATATCACAAGTACCGTGATGACATTATAGAACTGAATCTTGTTTCTAACAAGTGGTGAAGCTTGGTTAAATGCGCTGTCAATAATGTTGTCAATTAACTGTCAATTACTAGTGCCAAGGTAAAGGCAAGTTGTTTGTTTCTCAGCAAACAGTTCACAGAGAAGATTGTCGCAATTATAAATCTCTCACGTCCTACTACATTAAGTGTCTTACTAGAGGTTGAACAGTCATTAATATCTTACATAGTCGAGGCTTTGCCACAATTGTTTAATAGCTATTTTGCAATTATAAGCAGAACACTAGTTAAACTAAATTAGAGTTCATAATTGTTTTTGTAATGAATTGGAAATATAAAAATACATGTAACTCTCTGGAAGTCCAAGCATACTTAGTTCTCCTTAGCCTCCCATGGAGTGAAGGGTTAATATATTAAGCAATGCAGTATAATTACACTAATTGCTGTGTATTGATTCTCAATAAGTGAGACTTGTTTTAATTTTGAATCCCAAACGGGCAGTACCCCTATGTGATTCTCTTAGAACTCTAGAAGGCACATTTTTATTTCTCATGTGCCAACATACTGTGGATATACTTATCTTTAACAAGTGGACTTTTAAAGAATTAAGTACACTAAGAAACAATAAATGCATTTTGGATTTAGAATATTAATCTTAAGGAAGTACTTCTCTCATTTTTTCTTCTTTGTAATCATATAATTATTTTAGGCTTACTGTAGTTATGTAAAATTAAATCATCATTTTAAAAAATGCTATGATTACTGTGCTTATTTCAATGCATAGAGTACGTAATCAGTCCCAAGCTTGATAAAACAGTAAGTATCTTAATAACAACACATAAATACACACATACAAAGATTTCAAATCTTGGATTTTTCACACTGACAATTTAGAAGGTACTGCAGAACACACAAAATGAAAACTGTTACTATTTTAATCTGAAGTTCAATTTAGGAGTTTACAGGCTCTCACTTCAAATGTTTCTTTCTAGAGAAGCTGCCTTTGTCCAGCTTACCTAAATTATCCTTTCTGCTTGGGCTCTATCTCACCAACTCATATAGCAAATATGTCACATCATCTTATAACAGATGAAAGTTGCAGTCATCACTTACATAAAATAGAATGTACATGTTTATTATTGATGTCCTCTTTAGAATAGAATTCTGTCTTGTTCACCTCTGTTTCTAATGCTCCATAGGAGCTGGGTGTATAGTACATTTTAATAAATAGATGCTAGATGGATAAATTAAAGAATTAATCAATAAGGGTGTGTGTCCCCAGCTTTAGCAATCCACCATCAGTCTACAGTGTAACAACTGGGCCCCTAATAAACATTTTGTGAAGGAACCAGTCCCGCCTGGGATCCTACTGATCAGCCTCTGCCATGAGGCATGTCTGAGAGCTCCTGGGCCATAAGGACGGGGGAGCACCGCTTATTACACACACATCAGAGTCTGGCTGGAAAAAACCGCAGCACCACATTATGAAGCTCGTTATCATCTGAAGCAGAGGCACAAGTCATCATATCATCTCAAAGGGCAACCAGGGGTACAATCCAAAGGGATGTCTTTACATGCTAGGAATACTAAAGAACTGCTGATCCTGCATGAATCTCTCGACTCCATTCTATCCTCTGAGAAAACAGAAAATTTAAGGATTAATAAACCTGACTCATCTTGAAGAAAGTCTCAAGAAACAATTCAAGCAATATCTGTGAATCCAATGTAATTTTACTTTCTATTCATATGACCAACTTCCTCAAACTGTTTCTATGGAAATTAGACTATGGTCTAGGTGATAGAGAGGTTGCCATCAAAGTTTAAGGAAATAGAAAGGTGCAGAATCACAGACATTTGGTGGGAGGATCTAAGAAAGATTTACATAAAACCAACAGTGCCAAATGATCAGCAGGTATTAAAGAGAGCCTTTACAACAACGGTGATCCTTGGCTGCTTGGATTCTCAACAGCTCTCTCCTTAAAGATACTTTGGATCTATTTCATATTAGAGACATAGGTTTGTCTTGTTTCCTCCATGATTGTCTTGGCCCTGGAAGCAATTTCTGTGCCTTGCCCTAAAGGTGTTACTGCCCTTCCTGTGTTTCCTTATGCTGGGTGCACATTAAGTAGTTGCTAAATTATGTTGAAATTTCCTTTGCAATTTGCTTTTACAGATAAATATAGAAAGTTACTTAATACAGGAAAATCACTGGTTATGATAGAATAACCACAAATCATTCCTTGAAGATTTTTTTTTCTTTTGCCCATTTCCATATAGCAGCTAGGAAGTATAGATGATTAGGACACTTAGGACACTTAAGAACAAGCTCTGCCTAGATTAGATGATTAGACAAACAAAACTAATCCAAAGAACTAATTATATGTCCAACAGCACTTATACATTATGGAGCACCTTGTATTGTATAATAAACCTATTTCTCGCTAGTTGTAACCATTTCGTACATGGAACCATTGTCAAATTTCTCACCTATATTGTGTGAACTGTATCAAAATGAACTGGACTTCAATATGGGGCCATTAGAAGTACATGTATATTCAGTGAAAGAGTTAAAAGCTCCACAATAGAAATGTATTTGGCAAAGCAAGGACAGAAATATATATATATACGGTATGGGGAAAACAATCTTTCACTGCCATTTGGATACAAAATGGACTGAAGCAAAGGGGAAAAGTGGTAGTCGAACATGTTATATGTTATATTAGAAAAGCTAGAATTTTAAAATTTCCTTCATCAACTAGTCTGCAGTAACTCACAGATTACTAACAACTTATGCAAGTTTTACATGCCTATTCCATCTGCTCTTCATTTGAAAAAAAAACTTGTCACCATAGCAACTGCCACATGCCATGGTATTTATGCTGCATCTGATGTACAAAGCATGGTTTGTGTAGGAAGGAGTGTGTGTATGTATATGATGTGGCAGCTGTCGTCTCTGCCATTTTGTTGCTGCTCTAGAATAAAACAAGTAGTGGTTATGAATACTCATTTGAGTAATGATACTAGTGCTCATTTAACTAAACCCTTATACACACACAAAAGTCCTTATCTGACCATACTAGTCTGCTGACATGACTGACAATAAAGGGTTGTGGAAAGAAAAAAAAAACAAAACTAACTTTTATCCTAATTTTTAAAAGCAGACTTAATACAACTGAAGTTCCTTTGTTTAAAACAGTGAGTGACATTTTGGGTAAAATTACAATATCTATTAGCCCTATTAGCTAATGGTTTTCATCTCTCAGTAAGACCCTCTACAATAAATGTCTAAAAGATGTCCCAGCTCCTTTGTTGTCCATAATTTGTTTTGTAGTCAAATTACTAAAAATCAACTGGATATAAGATAGAGCTTGGAAATGATGGTAGGCACTGCTGACATAATTCTCTACCCTTTATTTTCTTGCTGACTTCTATCACAGAAGCTGAAAATGCTAAATACTTGCTTTCCATGGTCTTACAAAAACTAAATGCTTAAAATCCCAGCTTCCCTTGAAGCTAGAGGTGGCTATGGGATACAGTTCTGGCCAATGAGATTTAATCAGAAGCCTGCTGCCATAAATCTGGGAAAACTTTGCTCTCCTGAAAAAAGAAAAGTGACAGAAACTACTAGCAAAATCCCTTCACCAGTCTAACTGCAATTGACATTACAATGATTAGCTTGCAATGGAGCAACAAACCTGAGAGTTTTCACTCTTCTAGCACAAGTTTGTTTTGGCATGGTGGAAATGATATACAAGCCTCTTCATTCCTACTAACACACCTCCTCTTGTTTACAATACATAAATGTCGTTACTGCTTAGGCAACTGTTTGTAATGTTTTCTGTTAGTTGCAGGTGAATGCATTCTTATCTGACACAGAATTTTTATTTTCTAAAGAATGTGTTGTGTTATTTTTATATTAATAAAACAGAACCTATTCTAACCTACTCTATTTTTAGAGATTATTTTGCTTACTGAGAGATTATACATGTGAGAGGGCTTCCCTGGTGGCTCAGACTGCAAAGAGTCTGTCTGCAATGAAAGGGACCCAAGTTCAATATCTGGGTCAGGAAGATCCCCTGGAGAAGAGAACAGGCAACCCACTCCAGTGTTCTTCCCTGGAGAATCCCACGAACAGCAGAACCTAGCAGGCTACAGTCCATACAGTTGCAAACAGTCAGAGATGATCTAGCGACACTTATACATGTGAGCAAGATATGCCGTGAGCTGTATTTCCTTGATTCTCTATTTGATAAAAAGCTAGTGTTGCAATAAAATGGATGAAACCTCAGTTTAAAACATAGAAAGAACTGAGCAAATCTAGAAACACCGTCAAATATTTTTGAACTTAAAAAAATGAGTTCCGGTTGTGGATATATGTTGTATTCATCTGGCGTTTTAAACTAACTGCAAAGGTAATTTGTAACGTTTCAAGATAGCTTTTGAGTTCCGTTGCCTCACTTGGATTATTTCTTTTAAGAAACAGACTGGCAGAATGTTATTTTTGATGCCGAGCTAAACCGGATCAAAGTTTTGGTCCCAATTTTTAAAAGGTTACATGTCTCCGCAGAAAGACTAGAGACCAATCAAGCATTCAGGTAAGGCTTCAATGGTATCCAAACTGTCAAACTCTCTTAATTGAAAATAGCTTTTGTTTTTTGCCTTTGGTAAAGTTTAATATGATATATTAGGTAATATTTTGCAGTAGTAAGAGTTAAAATAGTTTCAGTTCAATTCAGTTCAGTCTCTCAGTCGTGTCCGACTCTGCGACCCGATGAATCACACAGCACGCCAGACCTCCCTGTCCATCACCAACTCCCGGATCAAGTATGAAATAAAACTAGTCAGTTAGTAGCAAGATGAGAGCATCAAAAACAGGAAATGAAGAACAAATTATAGATAGTTTTCTACTAGTCAAGACAACCTCTGCTCCTCCTCCCTTTTTCTTTCCTTCACAAACACCAGAGATCCTATGAGCTATAAGGAGATCCAGTTAAGTTGAGAATATCTAATAATAGGAAATTCCAAGGTATCCTCTGTTACATATGCTGTGGCAGTGAAAGAGCAGCGTGATAATGCAGATAGGAAGCAGATGGTTCAGAGCCACAGTATACACATTGTTCTAACTTTCGTATATCCAGTTTCAAAATATTCAGTTAATGACAAGTAAGATGTACAGCTCGATAGTTAAGTTCAAAAATCAAGAAATCCTGCCCACTTAGAAAATTTGATTTATGCCCAGAATAAACCAAATTGCAAATACATATAAATGAATAGTGGAGAAGGAAATGGCAGCCCACTCCAATATTCAAATATTCTTGCCTGGAGAATCCCATGGACAGAAAAGCCTGGTGAACTACTGTCTATGAGGTCACAAAGAGTTGAACATGACTCAGTGACTAAATAAAATGATAAATGAATAAATTAAAATTTCAGCCTTAATGAATTCACAAATTTGACTAGTTCATGCATTTATCCATTCATTTAATCGTTCACTTATCCATGCAACAGAGTTACTGATCCCTCTATAAAAAAAAAAAATTAGTTCTGTTTAGGATAATCCATTTCCCTACACAATGGTCATCCATTGTTTTAAGGTATAGTAAATAAATAATTTTTAAAGTTTGGAAAATCTTTAAACTCTTTTGCACAATTTAGAAAAACATTTATTTTTGCTTTCTTAAATCTATAACTCCAACAAAAATATAGTTAGTGAAGCAGATTATTTTTCCCATTCTATATTTATACAAATTTATTCTAACCTAAATTCAACATTAAGAGAAAAATTCATGGGGTGGTATGAAACAAGACATAATTTTTCAAAGCATTCATCACCTTGTAATGGATTCACTGCTGTAACTATTGTTGAAATCTTCCTTTGGACATCCAAGCAAACGAGTATGTAGCATATATGTATTCTGTTGGATTTACATGAGTGAAGTTTATGGAAACCTCTCTTTCTCTAAGTATATATGCTAAAGTGTGTACTACCAGATGGAATTTCAGGTGCCCACATCATTGCTGCTATTATTAAATTATCTTTTGTGATGATACCTCAGGTAGTCAGGACTGTTATGCAATAGGGAGTTAGGGAAAAATCTTCAGCTTTTAAAGCTATTAAAATTTCTTGCAGGTGTGTTTGAGAGAAGCACAGCACAAATTCACTTGCACACTATGAGGATTAGAGATTATGCAGCCCATCCACAAGGGGTAATTAACACAAACAGTGTGGGGGAAGAAACAACCAGAGTTGCAAACTAAACAGAACTTGTATCCCCCAATTATATGGCAAAGCACAGATGTTTATTCCACAAAATAAATGATATTGGCAGTTTTGGGCTATGATATAATTCCATAGGGGCTACCTTTCTAAATACCTACTTTCTACTGATCTTGTTTTTCCCTGGTTCTCATGATTGTGTTCTGTTTTTCCTCTGTGATGTGAGCCTATTAAAAACATGACAAGCCTTACTCACCACTTGTTGCAGCATAAACTTCAATCTGGTACATCTGGAATAGAATTTCTTCGCGCAGTTATTTCAGTGAAAAGCTTTGGGGAGCATATTAATAAAGATATTTCTAAGTTCCACTCCCTGCCCATTCCCCCAAATATTATATATTTGTGAAAAGGTAACTCTTTTTCTGGATACAAATTAAATTTCATTCCAATTAGCCTCAACACCAGTGATCCAAAGAAAACTGGCCCCCTCGCCCCCAGTTTAGTGGTGCTGAAGTCTATCTGTTTTTAGAAGAAAACTTAAAATCTTTATTCTTTCCCCACATTCCAGAATATCTCATGAGTCATTTCAGAAGAAAAGCACAGAGAATAACTTTGGCTGCCACACCAACGTGTCATTTAAGAAAGCTACATTAATCAATAACACCTGAACAGTTCAATTACTGAATAAGAAAGGCAAAGAAATGGAAAAAAGATTAATAGGTCTTCCCCCAAATTAGACCCCTAAAATCAGAGAGGAGCTGCAACCTGTGATGATTTGAAAAGCCTATTACTGCTTGAGTTAATATATAATTATCCAACCCTTTTATTTATTTTTTTCCACATACAGCAGCCAGTTTCACTGACAATTTTCCTGCTCAGAGAATTTTTCACCTTTGATTAATGACACTTAATAAAAATTCCACCTAGTTGCAATGAAAAGAAAAAGAGTCACTTGAACCAATGGTGAAGTGCCTTATGGAGCTAGGCTAGGAAAGGTTAATGGCATCATTACTCAGATCTTCGGAGTACACATATACCTCTCTCAGAGTGGGTTAAGCACGCTGGATAGTGCATTAACCCCTTCCAAACTCTAGGTCCATTGAACTGTTCTTTTCGAAAGATAATTAATACTATTTATAAATACATGCCATTTTTTCCTTTAAGAATTTTTTGATGTTGCAATGACAAATAAAATGGAATAGAATGAATCATATCCCAGAGGATGACAATAAAGATTTAAAAAATACTTCAAAAGAACAAAATCCAAGTGCCAGTCCCCAGGACAAGTATAAACCAGTTACCTAAAGTGTTTATCTTTGTACACTGAGTCTACCAGGTATGCCTCCTGAGAATACTTAAACTTCATACAAAGGAATGGAAAATATCTTTATGGTGCCACAAGTTTTGTTTTGTTTTGTTGTTTAATAAATCACCCCTTGATACTAACCAGTTGAACTGCACCCATGGTACAACTCTGAAAAACAGTATCTCTGTGGTAGTAAAGAAAGTCCATTATTCATTAATCGAAGATCGTTGAGTCCCTACTATGTGGCAGCTGTTGTTCCAATGCTCAGGATACATCAATGCACAAAATAAACCCCCAAAGATATCCTTGTGAAATTTTTATTCTGATGGGAAAAGTAAATAATTAAAATGAAACACATAAGTAGACAAAACAGTAATGTCAGAAAGTGCTAAGTGTGAAGGTAGACTGTACAACTAGGTAAGGGTAATGGAGTGGCAAGATGGTCTATTTTTATAGGAAGAAGAGGTTGTAATTTTAATGGGCTGGTTAAAAGGCTTCCACTGTGGTAGCTAACATTAGCCTTCTACTCAACTGCTCATGATGATTTGAATTAGGAAACACTTTTGTTGGCTGCCTATACATTTAGCGTCTGGGAATTCCACTGATACGTGTGGATCAAAGTCGTTTTAGCCTTGTTGCTCAGATAGTAATTACATCCATCTTGTCTCTGACAGTTAAGTGCAAGGTTAGAGTGCTGTCCTCTAGCAAAGGAAAGAACAGCTTCTGCTGGCCTGGAGGATTCAGGGACATTGTGGAGTTTAAGGTTTTCAATTATACACTTCACTTGTTCCCTGTCAGATTGTAAGTTGTGTCCCTTCCCTGTGGGGATCCAGACTTTAGTATAAGATCCCTGCTAGGAGTGTATTTAGCTTCTTTCATACCTTGTAACATCCTTATTACAATTTGAGGGCCTGATTTATAGTATATTCAGTTCTCTGAATGCAGGACATAAGGATTTCTTTAAATACTCTGTGAAGCCTTCTGGATATCACAGCTGATCTAAGTCTAACAGTATCCTTCTTCAAAGCCCCTGGGTCAGTAGAAAAAACAGCCATCTCTACATTACTTTTTATAGTTATGGTCCCTTTATTGTCAGGTGCTAGAGTTATATCAAAAGTCAGCACCCTCCCTATGCCAATTTATGTATAATCCCAGTCCACCACTCTAGTCATTCACACCATAGTCCAGTGAATTGTGGTAATACATCATGCAAAAGATTTTTCACAATTTACTTTCATCAGCTTTGATACTGTCGTCTGATAGCAGGTTTCCCAGGTGGTACTAGTAGTGAAAAAAAAAAAAAACCCAAAACACTCATCAATGCAAAAGACCTAAGAAATGCAGGTTTGACTCCTGGGTCAGGAAGATTCCCTGAAGAAGAATTGGCAACCCACTCCAGCATTCTTGCCTGGAGAAGTCCATGGACAGAGGAGTCTGGCAGGCTACAATCCATAGGGTCACAAAGACTCGGACATAACTTAACACACAAGTAGGCCAATACTAGAATCATGTGCTAAAAGGCTGCTTTCTAGAGCCAAATTGGGTGAACTGTCTTAGATAGGGCTTCCCTAAAATCAGAGCCCCAGATAAGAACTTACATGCCAGAAGTTTACTTGGGAGAAATCCCAGGAAGACTGGGAAGGTGGGGGATATGAGATGCAGAAGGGAGAAAAGCCAATAAAGGGTGTGTAAATGAGTTAGGGGCACTGGTATGGACAACTTGAGGTTGATCCTCTGGCAAATTCTCTGAGAACCTGTGAAACAAACACAGGATCATCCTATAGGAAGACTGAGTTGCTAGGGCATTTGTCACCAGATTGTATCCCTGGATACAATCCCTAGTTGGCTTTTCCTCATAAAATATATTGTATCTATTGCAGTTGAATCAGATTCAGAGAGCCACAGAATTCCTTCACGAGGACAGGAAGAGAGATATAGGCATTTATGATACTAAGTTGTCAGCAAGCATACTGGACAGTCTTCTACACCAACAGGCACACTGAAATGGGCCAATGGATCAAGGCAACAAAAGCACCTATGGTATTGCTTGTGTCCTAAATTTATACGAGCACTTTTAAATTACCAAAGTATATATTTTTCAATACCTTGACTCTTCTCCAGGACTTTGGAACATCTTTAAACCATTTATCCAACTCTTAATTTATAGGCTTTTCCTGTCAAGTATTTTAACATTAAATGTATTAAACCCATAAAAGATACCCATTATTGTTTTGTTGTTGTTCAGTCACTAAGCGACTCTTTGCGACCCCATGAACTGAAGCATACCAGGCTTCCCTGTCCTTTACTATCTCCCAGAGTTTGCTCAAACTCATGTATGCTACTAGGTCAGTGATGCCATCCAACATTTCATCCTCTGTCACCCCCTTTGCCTCCTTTTAACTAGCCAGTATTCATTAGTCTTATCCTTATAATTAGTATTTTTCCACAACTCTGGCCTCTCATTTGAGATTATCTTCCTTCTGCCTAAAATATACCATTTATAATTTTCCTTAGTGCAACTCGATAGAGACTAATTCTTTTGCAGTGGTTTTTCTCTCTTAAAAATGTCATTGTGCATTCATTTTTGAGGGATGCTTGTACTATTGGGTATAAAATTGTAGTTTTGAAACTGATATTTTTCTCTAGTACATCTTTTGGTTTCTATTGTTGGACTCAAGAAATGAGTTCTCAATTTAACTATTTTTTTCTTTAATGATAATGTCCTGTAACTGCTTTAAAATTTGTCTCTGGTTTTCTGGGATGTCACTATGTGTCTAAGAGAAAGCAAACCAAATTTTCCCACTTGTGGTTCACTGGGTTTTTAAAATATGAGGTGGCCCTAATATGTTCTATAGTATTTTCAACTATTTTTTCATCAAATATTTCTACTTCATTTTCTCCTTTCTGAGACACAAATGAAATGGATATTAGATTGTCTCTATGAATCTTCTAAGTTGTTTTTTCTTGTCTGTATTTTTCATCTTCAATATTATTCTATACTTCTTTTTGAATAGTTTCTTCTGATCTATTCCAGTTAACTAATATCTCTTCATATATATTTAATTTCTCTTAAATCTATAAACCAAATTATTATTTTATCATAATTTTTATTATATAATGTTTATTTGCTTTAAGTCAACTTTTTTTTTAAGATTTCATATTTTAGAGAACTTTTAAGTTCATAGCAAAATTAGGGGAAGGTACAGAGATTTCCAATATACCCTCTACCCTTATACATGCATAGCCGTCTTCATTATCAACATCCTCCATTGGTGTGGTATATTTGTTACAACTGATTAACCTAAACGGACACATAATTATCAAAAGTCCATAGATTACATTAGGGTTCACTCTTGTTGCAGCACATTCTATGAGTTTGGACAAATGTATAATGACATATATCCCTCACCATAGCATCATATATAGCATTTTCTCTGTTCTAAAAATCCTCTGTGCTCTGCCTATTCAACACTCCCCTGCCCTTCAGTCCACAGCACCCACTGGTCTTTGTTTTCTCTCCATAACTTTGCATTTTCCAGAATGTTGCATACTTGGAATCCTACAGTATGTAGCCTTTTTAGATTGGATTCTTTCACTTAGTACTATATAATTAAGGCTCTCGATGTCATTTAATGGCTTAATAACTTGTTTCTTTTTGTTGTTGTTCAGTTGCTCAGTTATTTCTGACTCTTTGCGACAGCACCCCCCACCACCATGGACTCCAGCACGACAGGATTCCCTGTCCTTCACCATAGCCCAGAGTTTGCTCAAACTCAGATCCACTGAATTGGTGATGCCATCCAACCATTTCGTCCTCATTATGCCCTTCTCCTCCTGCCTTCAATCTTTCCCAGGATCGGGATCTTTTCTAATGAATTGGCTCTACGCAACAGGTGGCCAAATTATTGGAACTTCAGCTTCAGCATTAGTCCTTCCAATGAATATTCAGGACTGATTTCCTATAGGATTGATTGGTTTGATACCCTTGCCATCCAAGGGACTCTTAAGAGCCTTCTCCAAGACCACAGTTCAAAAGCATCAATTTTTTGGCACTCAGCTTTCTTTATGGTCCAATGCTCACATCCATATATGACTACTGGAAAAACCGTTGCTTTGACTAGACAGACCTTTATCAACAAAGCAATGTCTCTGTTTTTTAATATGCTGTCTAGGTTGGTCATAGCTTTTCTTCCAAGGGCAAGCATCTTTTAATTTCATGGCTGCAGTCACCATCTTCTGTGATTTTGGTGTCCAAGAAAATAGTCTGTCACTGTTTCCACTGCTTCCCCATCTATTTGCCATGAAGTGGTGGAACCAGATACCATGATCTTACTTTCTTGAATGTTGAGCTTTAAGCCAGCTTTTTTACTCTCCTGTTTCACTTTCATCAAGAGGCTTTTTAGTTCCTCTTCACTTTCTGCCATAAGGGTGGTGTCATCTGCATATCTGAGTTTATTAATATTTCTCCCAGCAATCTTGATTCCAGCTTGTGCTTTATCCAGCCCAGCGTTTTTGCATGATGTACTCTGCATATAAGTTACATAAGCAGGGTGACAATATACAACCTTGACATACTCCTTTCCCAATTTGGAACCAGTCAATTGTTCCATGTCCGTTTCTAACTATTGCTTCCTGATGTACATAGAAGGTTTCTCAGGAGGCATGTAAGGTGGTCTGGTATTCCCATCTCTTGATTAATTATCCACAATCTGTTCTGATCCACATAGTTAAAGGCTTTAGAGTAGAGAATGAAGCAGAAGTAGCTGCTTTTCTGGAAATTTTCTTGCTTTTTCTATGATCCAATAGATGTTGGCAATTTGATTTCTTGTTCCTCTGCCTTTTCTAAATCCAACTTGAATGTCTGGAAGCTCTTGGTTCATGGGTTATTGAAACCTTGCTTGGAGAATTTTGAGCATTACTTTTCGAGCATGTGAAATGAGTGCAATTGTGCAGGAGTCTCAACAATTTTTGGCAATGCCTTTCTTTGAGATTGGAATGAAAATTGACCTTTTCCAGTCCTGTGGCCACTGCTGAGTTTTTCAAATTTGCTGGCATATTAAGTGCAGGACTTTAACAGCATCATCTTTTAGAATTTGAAATAGCTCAGGTGGATTTTCATCACTTCCACTAGCTTTGTTCATAGTGATGCTTCCTAAGGCCCACTTGACTTCACACTCCAAGATGTCTGGCTCTAGGTGAGTGATCACACCATCATGGTTATCTGGGTCATTAAGATCTTTTTTGTACAGTTCTTCTATGTCTGGATGTACCATAGTTTATCATCCACTCACTAACTGAAGGGCATTGGTTGCTTCCAAGTTTTGACAGTTGTGAATAAAGCTGCCATAAACATTTGCATGCAGATTTTTGTGTAGACTTGAGTTTTCAACTCCTTTGTGTAAATGCCAAGGAGTGAGATTGCTAGATTGTGTAGTAGTAGTATGGTTAGTTTTGTGAGAAATTGGCAAACTGCCTTCCAAAGTGGCTTCATACCATTTTACATTCCCACCAGCAGTGAATGACAGTCCTGTTGCTCCACATCTTTGCCAGCATTTGGTGTTGCCAGTGCTTTGGATTTTGACCATTTTAGGTGTGCACTAACATCTCCTATGTCATTTTTTAGTTTCTAGTTTTCTCTCAAATTATTCCATCTTACATTTTTTTTTAACCACATTAAGATGTGTTTTATTATCCATGTCCAATAGTTCCAAATTCCCATGTCTTTGTGGGCTTGGTACTACTATGTGTTATTTCTGATGTTTAGAACTTGCTTTACTGTCTTTAGTTGTACGATAAAAGTTATATTTAATAAATTGTTTGGTAGAAGACTTTGATATCTACGATAATGATAACTTCCTCCAGGGATTATCTGTGATAGCTTCTGGGAACTGTTAGAGGGTTTACTTCACCCTAAATGATAAAATTCTGGCTGCAAGCCCTTAGGATTATCAGATTTACTTCTCATTCACACTTCCTTGAGGTCATAGCTCTTTATGAATCTGGTTTTAATTGAGGCCAGAGTCTCCATCCTTAGCAGGATTCCAGGTTTGACCTCTGTCCTCCAAGATCCAGGATTACCAAAAGATCACCACTTAGCTTGCAGCTGCCTGTTTCAGGTTGGGAAAATATCCCCAAAGCAAAGACAATTTTCAGTCACTATTCTGAGTTCTCCAAAATCTTGGCCTTGTTATTTTATGAGCTCTTTAATACTTTCAAAAAGATGTCTTAAACATATTGATCAGGTTCTTCATTTTTTTTCTGACAGATAAAAGACTGGTTTGGGTCAATTAGTTTGTAATTATTGAAAGTGAAATCTCCATGTTAGTAGGTTGGTGCAAAAGTAATTGCAGTTTTTGCATTGTTGAAATTTGCCTTTGGGATATATACTCAGAAGTGGGATTGCTGGAACATAGTTAGTTTTAATTTAATTTTTTGAGAACCTACATATTGTTTCCACAGTCACTGAACCATTTATATTTCTACCAACAGTGTGTAAGGGTTACCTTTTCTATACATCCTGGCTAACACCTGTTATCTCTTGTCGTTTTTAGGTTATTCTTATAATAGGTATTAGGTGATACCTCATTGTGGTTTTGGTTTGCATTTCCCTGATGATTAGTGATGTTGAACATTTGTCATGTACCTGTTGGCCATTTGAGAGTAATTACTAAATTTGCCCACTGTCATTTCATTCAGAAGTTGTGTTTTGTCAATTTTAGAAGTAACCAAACATTTATTTCTAAATCCTAATCCTCTATTTCACCTCTGAGATATATTAGTATTATACTGAATTAATCAAATCTCCCTATATAGGGCAGAGCTGATCAGTGGGCAGAGGCTTTAGGGAAAAGAAACCTGACAGAATATCCTGAGCATCAAACCATAATATACTCTTTGATTTTAAGTAAATACATAATGTTAGATTCATTAAAGAATACAGAGTTGTCTTCATTTTAAGAAAAAACCTGTATGTGGGTCAAGAAGCAACAGTGAGAACTGAACATAAAACAATTGACTAGTTCAAAATTGGCAAAGGAGTATGTCAAGGCTGTATATTGTCACCCTGTTTATTTAATTAATATGCAGAGTACATCATGTGAAATGCTGGGCTGGATGAATCACAAGATGGAATCAAGATTGCTGGGAGAAATATCAACAACCTGAGATAAGCAGAAGATACCACTCTAATGGAAGAAAATGAAGAGGAAATAAAGAACCTCTTGATGAAAGTGAAAGAGGAGAGTGAAAAAAGCTGGTCTGAAATTCAACATTCAAAAAAACTAAGATCATGGTCCCATCACTTCATGGGAAATAGATGGGGAAACAGTGGAAACAGTGTCAGACTTTATTTTTGGGGGCTCCAAAATCACTGCAGATGCTGATTGCAGCCAGGAAATTAAAAGACGCTTGCTCCTTGGAAGGAAAGTTATGACCAACCTAGATAGCATATTAAAAAGCAGAGACATTACTTTGCCAACAAAGGTCCGTCTAGTCAAGGCTATAGTTTTTCCCGTGGTCATGTATGGATATGACAGTTGGACTGTGAAGAAAGTTGATCGCCAAAGAATTGATGCTTTTGAACTGTGGTGCTGGAGAAGACTCTTGAGAGTCCCTCGGACTGCAAGGAGATCCAACCAGCCCATCTTAAAGGAGATCAGTACTGGGTGTTCTTTGGAAGGACTGATGCTAAAGCTGAAGCTCCAATAGTTTGGCCACCTCATGCGACGAGTTGACTCACTGGAAGAGAGTCTGATGCTAGGAGGGATTGGGGGTGGAAGGAGACGGGGACGACAGAGAATGAGATGGCTGGATGGCATCACCGACTCGATGGAGTTGGGTTTGAGTGAACTCCGGGAGTTGGTGATGGGCAGGGAGGCCTGGCGTTCTGTGATTCATGGGATCGCAAAGAGTCGGACACGACTGAGCGACTGAACTGAACTGAACTGAAGATCATGGCACTGGTCCCATTACTTCATGGCAAATAGATGAGGAAACAGTGGGAACAGATTTTATTTTCCTGGGCTCCAAACTGCAGCCATGAAATTAAAGAAGGCTTGCTTCTTGGAAGCAAAGCTATGACAAACCTAGAGAGCATACTAAAAAGCAAAGCCATCTCTTTGCTGACAAAGGTACAGCAAGTCAAACTATGTTTTTTTTCCATAGTCATGTACTGATGTGAGTGTTGAACCATAAAGAAGTCTGAGAGCTGAATTGATGTTTTTTTTTTTAATTATGGTGCTAGAGAATACTGTTGAGACTCCCTTGGACTACAAGGAGATCAAATCAGTCAACTCTAAAGGAAATTAACCCTGAATAATCACTGGAAGGACTGATGCTGAAGCTGAAGCTCCAATACTTTGGCCACTTGATGCAAGGAGTCAACACACTGGAAAAGACCTTGATGCTGGGAAAGACTGAAGGCAAAAGGAGAAGGGGGCAGCAGAGGATGAGATATTTGGATAGCATGACCTAATCAATGGACATAAATTGAGAAACTCCAGGAGACAGTGGAAGGTAGAGAAGCCTGGCATTTGCAGTCCATGGGGTTGCAAAGAGTTGTACATGACTTAGCAACTGAACAACATTTGCTATGCTTAGTCACTTAGTCACATCTGACTCTTTGCAACCTCATGGACTGTAGCCTGCCAGGCTCCTCTGTCCATTGGGATTCTCCAGGCAAGAATACTGGAGCAGGTTGCCATGCCCTCCTCTAGGGATTCTCCCCAACCCAGGGATCAAACCCAGGTCTCCTGCATTGCAGGCAGATTATTTACTGGCTAAGCACCAGTGAAGCCCAAGAAAACTGGAATGGGTAGCCTATCCCTTTTCCAGGACATCTTCCCAACCCAGGAATTGAACCAGAGTCTCCTGCATTGAATGCAGATTCTTTACTAACTGAGCTACTAGGGAAGCCCTCATTTGGAAAGATACAAAGAAGTGACCTGAAGAAAGAGGTTGAAGAAATTTCATTTGGAAAAGTTAACTCAGCAAAAGTATGTTCAAAGATTAAGGAAAGGGAGGTAAAAGTGAAAAGACTAGAGAAAGGAAGCTCAGTATTATTCATTCCCTCATTACTTCATTAATTCTTCCAAGTGCAAATGTGTAGAAAAGCCTTTAAAGCTTTGAAGAAAATGAACAAATACTAAAAGTGTGAAGGCAGTGGAATTACTGGTAATTTGCAAAGAATTAAAAGTAGGAAGTAAACAAGAAGAAAGAAGTTCCTATGACAAATTTCTGTCAAATTCCTATGACAGAATTTGATGTTCTAGGAAGAAAACATAATAGTTTAAAATACTTTGATCCCCACCAAAAAGAGTAGCAATACCATTTACAAATATAGCAAATTCAGTTCGGGAAGATAAAATAATAAGAACTAACTTTGGTTCTGAAAATGTGAATTTTGTAGGACATCTGATGTGCAACGAATTAAGAAATGAAGATCTATAGTTGGGAGGATATGTTAGTGACATACACATAGCAGATATTACATATATTCATAGAATGTTCAGTACATCACTTTAAGGGAGATAAATCCAGAGGAAAGAGAACACAGGTAAAGATGATACAGCAGAGGCTGATGAAGTCCTCTGCAGATCCCCTTTACTGACTGGAGTATCAATCTTCCTATGACTGTGATTTGGATAAGGCAAGGGCAACCCACTCCAGTGTTCTTGTCTGGAGAATCCCATGGACAGAGGAGCCTGGTGAGCTACAGTCCATGGGGTCACAAGAGTCAGACACGACTAAGCAACTAAACCTACCTATGACTGTGATTGTTGGCAAAAAGCTTGGGTATAAAAATGGAGTCATTTGCCTCAAAGAGAAACCAGAGTGGTTCAGTTTGTGCCACAGAGCATTTTGTAGGATCAAACTGAAGTTGGTTTCCAACTGAAGCCATGTTTTTCCTTAGCATTTTGACTCTGTCCTATGCTACTTCCTTGGACTTCCCTTGTGGCCCAGATGGTAAAGTGTCTGCCTACAATGCAGGAGACCCAGGTTCAATTCCTGGGTTGGGAAGATCCTCCGGAGAAGGAAATGGCAACCCACTCCAGTACTCTTGCTTGGAAAATCCCATGGACAGAGGAGCGTGGTAGGCTAGAGTCCATGGGGTCGCAAAGAATCAGACACGACTGAGTGACTTCAGTCCACTTCATTCTACTTCCCTAACTCCTGAGAGCACTTCTAGGAAATCTCTTGACTAATAAGTTCCATCTCAGACTGTTTCCAGAGGATATGGCCTATACGGTGGTGGTGAGTGGGGGGCGGAGGGAGGGGGTGTTTGTGGTGGGAGGCTCATGTAAACAACTGGAGCACAGGGTGTCATAGACATAGGGCTACATCCTACATCCTGGAAATGGTGAGAGGGAGAGTCATGATTGACAAGAGAATGGTGAGTGGTGTCAAAGGTAGTTGTAAAAGAAAAAAAAAAAGCTAACTGGAAAAGCAAATGGCATTTCCGACTTTCAAAGGGACAATTTCATTCAGAGTATATACACCTTTTCCCAAGAAATTCTGATGACGAAAGAAAATTTGGAATGATTATTGAGGGAATGGCAGGATCCAAATTTCTTTGTTCAAATCAAATATATAAAACGGAAGAAAATACAATGGAACAAAAACACAGTTACTTTGGTTTAAGGGTCAGTGAGACAACTGCATAACATTTATGCCTGGCTTGGTACCACTTTACTTTCTCCTTCACTGCTGTATACCCATGGGGTAAGACATGCCACAGTGCTGTAAGAAGCATGGCTTGAAATCCATTGATTTAGAGGAAGAGTAGGAGACAAGACTAAATTATAAAGCAAGAGGTGAGAAAATCCTGAATGGATTTATCTGGGACAATTACAAAGGGATTTGAGTCTCACTTCGCTTGTATGTTCTAAGAGACATAATGACTCAGTGAAGCCCCAGGGGGTATTTGTGATTCTTCCTAAATGTAGGACTAACTCTAAACTAGGCTTTACTGGGGTGAAATCTGAAAACCGAGGTAGAATGGGTGAACCTGAGCTTCTGAAATAAATGTAAAGGAATAGAGTCAAATAAATGTTTTCAGTTAACATCTCAGATGGCATTCAGAAACTCAGGTATGGCATTCATATCAATTCTGTTTTCTTATTTCTTATACTTTTCTTGTTTTTATGTTCATAGTTCCTATCTTTGTGCCTATCCACAACCATACAGCCAACATCAAAAGGTCTAATATGCTTATGTTACAGGGGCTTCCAAAAAGGAGCTACTAAGCATCAAGGTTTGGAGGGGAAGAAATCGTATGACACATTATATACTGATGACTGCCAAGGAAAAGGAAATATGATGGAATGTCTGGACCTGGGACCCCAGAGTCCACTACAATACAAAGGATTATGTCTCACCAGTCTAAACTGAAAATGGAGTCCTGGGCCAAAACACTTATAAGTCACAAGCATTGTTAGGAGACTAATCCGTTCCGTTCCGTCGCTCAGTCGTGTCCGACTCTTTGTGACCCCATGGACTGTAGCCTACCAGGCTTCTCCGTCCATGGGATTCTCCCGGCAAGAATACTGGAGTGGGTTACCATTTCCTTCTCCAGGGGATCTTCCCGACCCAGGGATCGAACCCGGGTCTCCCGCATTGGAGGCAGACGCTTTAACCTCTGAGCCACCAGGGAAGCCCAAGGAGACTAATAAGAGTGTGCAAAGAAGGTTATAAGGGCTTAGCCTTGAATCGTAGGAAGGAAATGAAAAGAGAAGAGATATGCCAGAGGAATTTTTGGGCTTAACGACCACCTATACATGAAAGGCAGATGCCAAGAAAGGGGAGCGATGAAAAGTGAACATTTTCAAATTCTTGCACAAGGAACTTTGTACTTAAACGTGGTTTGGTGATAATTTTGCTTGTTTGGATACTGCAATGACATAAATACACAGCCAATTTTTTGAGGTTATCTAGCTGTTGTTGCAACATTTGCATTTTCTGGCATTTTTTTGGTTATATCTTTCTACATAAAATGAGAAAACATGAAAAAGGGAGTGCAGAGAAGGAAATTTTTGAATTCTACAATCTTTTATGGAGAACTGGATATCTGAAAATTTGCAAGGACTGTATTTGTTGAATGGCCACACGTTAAATCTGCTTCAAACCACATGGATTTGATTCAGAATGTACAGTTGATGTGAACAATATGGAGGTTGGGATATCGCCCCTCTGCACAGTTGAAAATCTATATGTAACTTTATAGTCAGAACCTCCATATCTGTGGCTCAACACCATGAATTCAACCAACTACAAATCATGCAGTACTATAGTATTTGCTATTGAAAAAAAAAAATCATATTTAAGGGAACCCATGCAGTTCAAGTCCATTGTATTCAAAGGCCAACTGTATATGATTATCTCTAGTGCTATAGAACCTGTAAGGATTTATCAATAAAGCTGCAGATATCAGGTGATTCGGATATACAAGAGCAGAAAGACCTTAACAGTTCATGAGTAGCATTTCCCTCATATTGATATTTTTCCATCTTAGAGCAAAAATTATTTTTGAGAATAATCAAGGTCATTATCGGCTACATTTTTTATGTCCTTTAGAAGACTCAGAGGACAGGCATTATTCCCATTCACCCCTTCACCACTATCACCATTAGGCATTCTAAGACTGCCCCGGATAATGCAGAAAAGGGTCAAAGGGCAGAGGCTGCTGAATTCATCATGAATTGATTCACTCTCCCCGCTGAACACACTTCCCTGCCTCTAGGACAGAGCCTCAGACACAATCATTGCAGCCGTAACTTTCCCTTTATGACCCACGTTCTTTGGGATTCAGGCCTGCCACAAAAAAATGCAGGAGGATGCAATAGAAAGTGAGAGGAAACAAACATCATTCTCTTCCCCACAGCAAAAATGCAGATAAGGGGCAAGGACAGAAATGCCGGAGACGCAACTGACAACACGTTGTCAGAATGAAGAAAACACTAAAGTGAGTAAGCATAAACCGATGGAAAATACTTTCATTATTAGACCACACAAATGCATTCTAATCGTAACTAATAAACATATTATTTAATAATTATTTTAAAATAAATAGTTTAAGTGTCCCCATCTGTTCCACACTGCTCAGGGAGGGAGGGAACACGGAAGTCCAGTGTCACCACTACTTCTGTCTTGATCCTATAAGAAAAGATCACTCTGTGTCGCAGAGGGACTCATGGCCTCCCCAGGGTCCCTCTGACTCATTCCTAATGAGAAGACTCTCCTTCCTTTAATCAGGTTTCCTTCTGTTTACTCCCTGATGATGGCAGGGTGAGTGGGTACTCACAGTCTTCTGTCACGTGGTCAAAATGGCAATCCCACATGACACGTAAGATAATGTAATTTTGACACTTTTCAATGTCCAATGCTATTCAGGTTTCTCTGTGAAAAACTTATAGCATTTTACTTAAAATTCAATAGGACTGGAAAAGTTTTCATTCCAATCTCAAAGAAAGGCAATGCCAAAGAATGCTCAAACTACTGTACAATTGCACTCATCTCACACACTAGGACGGAGAAGGCAATGGCAAGCCACTCCAGTACTATTGCCTAGAAAATCCCATGGATGGAGCAGCCTGGTAGGCTGCAGTCCGTGGGGTCGCTAAGGGTCGGACACGACTGAGCGACTTCACTTTCACTTTTCACTTTCACACATTGGAGAAGGAAATGGCAACCCACTCCGGTGTTCTTGCCTGGAGAATCCCAGGGACGGGGGAGCCTGGTGGGCTTCCATCTATGGGGTCGCACAGAGTCGGACACGACTGAAGTGACTTAGCAGCAGCAGCAGCAGCACACACTAGGAAAGTAATGCTCAAAATTCTCCAAGCCAGGCTTCAATAGTACGTGAACTGTGAACTTCTAGATGTTCAAGACGGATTTAGAAAAAGCAAAGGAACCAGAGATCAAATTGCCAACATCCGTTGGATCATTGAAAAAGCAAGAGAGTTCCAGAAAAACATCTACTTCTGCTTTACGGGAGAAGGCAATGGCAACCCACTCCAGTACTCTTGCCTGGAAAATCCCATGGATGGAGGAGCTTGGTAGGCTGCAGTCCATGGGGTCACTAAGAGTTGGACAGGACTGAGTGACGTGACTTCATTTTCAGTTTTCACTTTCATGCATTGGAGAAGAAAATGGCAACCCACTCCAGTGTTCTTGCCTGGAGAATCCCAGGGACAGGGGAGCCTGGTGGGCTACCGTCTATGGGGTCGCACAGAGTCTGACACAACTGAAGTGACAACAGCAGCAGCTGCTTTACTGACTACGCCAAAACCTTTGACTGTATGGATCACAACAAACTATGGAAAATTCTTAAAGAGATGGGAATACCAGATCACCTTACCTGCCTTCTGAGAAACCTGTATGCAGGTTAAGAAGCAACAGTTAGAACCAGACATGGAACAGACTGGTTCCAAATAAGGAAAGGAGTACGTCAAGATTGCATATTGTCACCCTGCTTATTTAACTTATATACAGAGTATATCATGTGAAATGCTGGACTGCATGAAGCTGGAATCAGGATTGCCGGGAGAAATATCAATAACCTTAGATACACAGATGACACCACCCTTCTGGCAGAAAGCAAAAACAAACTAAAGAGCCTCTTGATAAAAGTGAAAGAAGAGAGTAAAAAGTTGGCTTAAAACTCAACATTCAGAAAACTAAGATCATGTCATCCAGTCCCATCACTTCATTGCAAATAGATGGAAAAACAATGGAAACAGTGACAGACTTTATTTTGGGGGGCTCCAAAATCACTGCAGTTGGTGACTGCAGCCATGAAATTAAAAGACCTATGTTCCTTGGAAGAAAAGCTATGGCCAACCTAAACAGCATATTAAAAAGCAGAGACATTACTTTACCAACAAAGGTCCATTTAGTCAAAGCTATGGTTTTTCCAGTAGTCATGTATGGATGGGAGAGTTGGACTCTAAAGAAAGCTGAGCACCGAAGGATCGATGCTTTTGAACTATGGTGTTAGAGAAGACTGGAGGGTCTCTTGGACTACAAGAGACCAAACCAGTCAATCCTAAGGGAAATCAGTCTGGAATGTTCATTGGAAAGACTGATACTTAAGCTGAAACTTCAATACTTTGGCCACCTGATGTGAAGAACTGACTCATTGGAAAAGACCCTGATGTTGGGAAAGATTGAAGATGGGAGGAGAAGGGGACAAAGGATGAGATGGTTGGATGGCATCACCGACTCGGACATGAACTTGAGCAAGCTCTGTGAGTTGGTGATGGACAGGGATGCTGCAGTCTATGGGGTCGCAAAGAGTTGGACACAAATGAGTGACTGAACTGAACTAAATTAAAAATTACTTCTGGAATGCTGTTCTCAAGCTATGTTTTCTTTCCTAAAATGTGAAATAAATTTTTTCTCAGAATTACAAAACTGGTAAGTTCATTTTATTTTTCTTGGAGAATTCCTCTAGTCAAGACTAAAAAAATAATGTATTGGTAAAGATTCATATGGGTTTTAATTTCTCTGGTCTTAATTAATTAGCAAGAATCAGTTTTTTATTCAGACTTTGATTATTTTTACATTAGTTTTCGAATTTAATTTATTTGGGACTCAACTGTTTGAACATTCATTTTTCCCTAGGAACTAGATAACAGGAGGGGTTTATAAATCAATACAGGTTATTGTAGCATGAGGATTTTATTATTGAAATATTTTTAAAAGGAAGTTTGATTTTACCACTTAATTTCTTATACTTTTGTTGAAGAATGTGTCTTCATAAAATGTGGGATATATACAAAGGAGAAAAATTTTAGGCCTGAGTACAAAGTAACCTTATTTTATGTTGTATGATTCTGACTCATTTCAAAGCTTCCTTAATTTTTTCATTGTATACCAAAAGGATCAATAAAACAATAGTGGTTGGTACTAGAACAGCACACCCATGGCTATGACAGCAAGAACTCCCTGATGACATAGCTATTCTCCTAGCCTGATAGAAACATTCTAGTGAACCAGAGGTGTGGCAGTTAAGCCTAAGGGATAAGAGAACAGAGGCTTGGAAATGTCACTGCTTGAGGGAACCTCCTTTATACTTGAGTTTTGTATCCAGTTAGAGAGATACGAATTCATAATACATTTTTTTTTTTGCATTCCATCTATTTCCTTACTCAGTACACAGGGCTTCACATTTAGAAAGATTCATGTTTAAGTCGATGCTCTATTGTCACTTTGAAATTGTTAAAACATTTTAAAGAAGGGGTCCTGCATTTTCATTTTGTGGTGGGCCCAACAAATTATATAGCCAGTTGTGGAAGTGTAGCTGTAAAAATTGGTCAGTTTGTGAGAAAGAACCATATGTGAGTAGTTCAACTCTTTCCCTCTCCTCCTCTCTTTGGGATCAACCTGTGTTTGGAGAGCATATGGTTGGGGCAATTCTCCACTTGTAGGAAGCTTAACAGTAAATAAATTTTTCTCTTGGGCAAAGCTGTGGTTTTCCAGGGTATCTCTGACTAGGTGAATGGATATGCCAAATTCTGGGGCACATATTAGTTATCTGTCTAAATCTTCTTTTCTGAAAGCATTATTAGTATTAAAACTGGTCATTTTATTTCCAGTTGCCTGACTCTTTTGTGTACCTCTCATTTGGTTTAGAGCTCGGATAGAGGACAAAGTGGTATAAACCCCAACGGGTTTATGTCTTTGTGAGAAAGTATTTTTTATTTACTGCAGATGGTTGGCAGACTTTCAGGGGTAGAGGTTTCCATTACAGACCCCTGTTCTTAATGGGTAAAAGATACAAAAATGGCAAATGTGACAAGAAAAAGCGTATACATAGATACCAGGCTCAAAAGTCCAGCAGTACTGCTCAAGTAGAGATTTGTTTAATGAACATCGTCTTTAAACTTTAATTATACCTTGAAGGAATAAACGCATGCATCCTTTACAACGTGATCCTGCTTTCATACTTTAGTTAAATAATTGGATTTGTATCCATCTAATTAAAACTTACTGGTTTGGCAAATTTAAGTAGCAAAAGCAACACTTTTTAAAATAGTAAATGGCCAGCATAATATTACTATAAATCAGGGAATGAGTCTTCATAGGATGGGGGAACAAAAGGTGATCAAAACAAGACCATCAGCCTTATATCTTTTCATAATGTCCTAATGATTTCAGCTTTCAGCTCACCTCTCCCATATCCCTAAAAGTCATCTTGAGAGATTTTCTACTATTAATACAAATAAAATACAGAGAGATAGATTTAAAAAAAGGTTTTCTTCATTACAGATAATCATCTCTTTGAAATTTTTAGTTATCACTAGATGCATCCTCAATAAAACTTTATAAGTAAAATTATTTTTAAAAGATGGCCAATAACCAAAGAAAATCAATCAGCAAACTTATATAAGCTGGTGAGAACCAACAGTCACCACCCAGAGAAAGATACACTAAAGACACTGTTTTTGGAGAATCAAGTCACTGTTTCCCTGCCAGGCTGATGCCCCTTCCCGGGCCAATGATATGTCTGTGTGTTAGTCACTTAGTCATGTCTAACTCTTTGCAACCCCATGTAGCCCGCCAGGCTTCTCTGTCCAGGGAATTCTCCAGGCAAGAATACTTGAGTGGGTTGCCATTTCCTTCTCCAGGGGATCTTCCTGAACCAGGGATCAAACCCAGGTCTTCTGCATTGTGGTAGATTCTTTATCGTCTGAGCCACCAGGGAAGCCAATGATAAAGGCAGAATAAACAATACAAAAAAAGGCTACCTATAAATCTTGGGATGACTACCAGGCATGAAGAAAGCCAATAAAGGCCATTTCCTAGCACTACCTAGGCTTCATCTGAGAAGTGACCAGCTGCAGCACTGGGGAAACAACGTGGATGAGCAGTCATGTAATAGTTCTTAGTTTACATTTATCTAATCAATCCATGGGGAAGTGACAACTCAGCATTCCTGGAAACCCTCAGGCCATAAATTCAAACAATGTTACACGTAAGTCCTATTTGTCCACTCTACATCATCAGTGTCCTGAGCAAAAGCCTTCACAAACTCTGTGGAGGAAGCCACTACTTTAAAGGCCTTTGAATTCCTTTACTCTGAATTTTCTCCTTGTAAATGTTATTACCTTAAAGTGGGATCCTATTGATAAATTCACCTGGAGTAGAGCTCTTCATAGCTCTGACTGAACATTCAAGGCTACGTGGTCACGTGCCTCTTTGTTCTCAGTTAAAAGGATATAACCCATTCCCCACATCTGAGTTTTCTTCTTTTCTCTCTTTTTCCTCAAAACCGTCTCTCCCAGGTTTGGCAAATCTGCACAGTTTTTCCTGAAAACCAAATCTCTTGGTGCCTTTCCACTCTTCTATATAATCGACATAAAAATCCTTATTAATTATATATTGCCTTTCTGTTTGCTTCTATCTATTTTCATTAAAATAGCTTTACATAAAATGTAACAAGCCAAACCACTGACATTTGTAAAGAAGTTACTTACTTCAAACAGCGCTTTATGAAACTGGTTCTTTCATCTCGGATTATCAGCTTCAAAAATACTCTGCCAAAGTGAGCAAAACAAACAAAGTCTCTCTCCTCTTTGCACGAGGCTCATTTCTGTCTGGTTGTGCTGCATATTATGAAAGTACACATTCTAACGTTGAAACCTACCTTAAAAAATCCAAGTACTTTCCAACGAATCAAGTGGATATTTCTTTATCATTATAGTTCCCTTCCAGAATCAAAAGGGGCCTGTCATTTGGTTTTTGAGACAGGCTGCATACTCTTTGGTATCCCACAATCATCGCCGTGCTTCCCCAGCTTCTCAGGACTCTTACTGGATGATGTCAGTGTAAAGACAAGAGCACTTCCAATGTGGAGAAGGTAGACACTATGCATCCAAAAGTACTGGAGACCAGAAAGCTCTCTCAAGGCTTCTTGCAGGGTTCTGACTGGAGACCTGCTGATGACATCTAGGGCCCCATTCAACCACTGTGAGGGCTTCTTCCAATCTCGTCATTCCATGTGGGAGTTAAAGGTGGATTTAGGAAATTAAGGGCAAGCCTAGAAGATCTGCTATTAAAACAACACTGCAGATATTTCAAGAAAAAAAATGTCAGGTCAGGTTCCCTCTGTACTAGTTTTCTGATGTTACAGAATGAATTGTCACACATTCATTAATAAATGAATAAAATAGTTTAACAGTAAATTCAAGTTTATTGTTAGATTAAACTAACAATAAATGGATTACCTGATGGGTTCTGTGGATTAGGAGTCTAGCACATTTTCCCCTAAATCCTTTGCTCACAGTTTCACAAGGCTTCAGTCAAGATGCTGGCTGCCTTTGTCCTCATCTGGAGAATCAATTAGGAAAAGATCTGCTTCCAAGTTCCCTCAGGTTGTTGGCAGAATTTGTCTCTGATTGAGGTCCCTATTTTCTTGTTAGATGTCAGCAGGAACTACCCTGAGCAACCAGCAGCTGACGTCAGGTCCTTAACATGTGGCCTGCTCCTTGGGCTGTTCACAACATGGCTCTTTGCTCCTTCGGTGCTGGAGGAAAATGACTCTTGAGTCCTTTTATCTGTAAACAATAAACTCTCTTTAAAAATCTCACCTAATTAAGTTAGGCTTAACTAGAATAATCGCCCTTTTATTCACTCAAAACTCAACGATTGGGAATCTTAATTGCATTGGCAAATTCTTCCCAACCTTTGCCATAAAATGTAACTTAACAGCCATGGGAGGGATATTCCATTTACACATTAATTACATTTGCATTTAAACACCAAAGGGAATGGGATCCAGGGCATATACATCAGGGACTTAGACGTTTAGGGTTCATGATAGACTCCTGCCTACCATATCTACAAACCATCAGGCTGCCACCATTTCAGAATTTTTAATCAACAACAAAAATATTATGTCTACATCTTTCATCTACAGATATGACAAAGTGATATTCTATACAAACAACTAAGGTTTGTACATATTGGCAATTTGAGACAATAAGCATCATCACTTCTCCTCATGTTTGTTTCCAAACCTACATGAGAAGAAATGTAAGAACTAAATGAGATCAAAAAATAGTAAAATTATTAATGGTGAAGCTAGTTGGAGAATGTAGGTTCTCCCATCTCCTTTCTGAATTTAGACTTTGGTATCTCTAGCCTGTCACAGGTGGAAAAGTTAGAAGACAATGGACCTGCAAAAAACAGACTCTGTGTGTCTCTTTGCCAAATGAAGGAAACTGACTTGTTTTAGTGATGCCTAAAAAAGAAAGTGGCTTGCCATTGCCTTCTCTGGAAAAAGAAAGTGAGATGAGAAAGAAATGGAAATGGCACAGCACTGTTCAAGCTTCAAGGCTGTGGTTCCGTCAACAAGGCCTCTGCTGCTGCTGCTGCTGCTAAGTCACTTCAGTCGTGTCCAACTCTGTGTGACCCCATAGACGGCAGCCCACCAGGCTCCACCGTCCCTGGGATTCTCCAGGCAAGAACACTGGAGTGGGTTGCCATTTCCTTCTCCAATGTGTGAAAGTGAAAAGGGAAAGTGAAGTCGCTCAGTCGTGTCTGACTCAGCGATCCCATGGACTGCAGCCTACCAGGCTCCTCCATCCATGGGATTTTCCAGGCAAGAGTACTGGAGTGGCTTGCCATTGCCTTCTCCAAACAAGGCCTCTAGGTCAGTATAAGTCACTCTGCTGTAGTAAGAAATCCCCAAATCAGTAGTTAACACACCAACATGTTGTTCCTGCTCATGCTACAAGTCTAATACTGGTGATCTGGGGGTTCTCTCTTCATCCCAGTGACTAGGGAATTGGGCTGACCGAGACCTCCTTTCAACCTGTGCTTCTTCAGTCATTGCAGCAGCAAGAGAAGCAAGTGGGGAAATCACACGCTGGCTTTTAACATCCAGAGTGCAGAATAACACATGTCTCTTCTGCTCAAATTGTATGGAGCAAAGCAAGATACATGGCTGCAGAAGAAGAAGGAAATACCATTCTACCACGTCTCTTAAAGTGGGGAGAACCAAAAATACTTGGTGAGCATGGATGCTGGGAAAGATTGAAGGCAAAAGGAGAAGGGACAGGCAGAGGCTGAAGTGATTAGATAGTGTCCCCGACTCAATGGGCACGAATTTAAGCAAACTCCACTAGATAGTGAAGGACAGAGTAGCCTGGTGAGCTGCAGTCCGTGAGGTCACAAAGAGTCGACACGACCTAGCGGCTGAACCACACTAACAATTAACAGCTTATTGCCATGGCTTAGTGCATGTCATTTCTCTCCTATGGAGGATGTAGGCATGAAGGAAGTCCCCAATGTATTTACTCTATAGCTCCCCTTCCAAGAGAGTAGAGTAGGCAATTTCTAATGGAAATGGAAATGTATAACAATTTCCTCTTAAGAGTAAGTATGTGGAGAGAAAGGAACCCTCTTACACTGTTGGTGGGAATGCAAACTAGTACAGCCACTACGGAGAACAGTGTGGAGATTCCTCAAAAAATTGGAAATAGAACTGCCATATGATCCAGCAATCGCACTCCTGGGCATACACACCAAGGAAACCAGAATTGAAAGAGACACATGTACTCCAATGTTCATTGCAGCACTGTTTATAACAGCCAGGACATGGAAGCAACCTAGATGTCCATCTGCAGACGAATGGATAAGAAAGCTTTGGTACATATACACAATGGAGTATTATTCAGCCATTAAAAAGAATACATTTGAATCAGTTCTAATGAGGTGGATGAAACTGGAGCCTATTATACAGAGTGAAGTAAGCCAGAAAGAAAAACACCAATACAGTATACTAACGCATATATATGGAATTTTTTTTTTTTTTTTCAGTCACTCAGTCGTGTCCGACTCTCCGCGACCCCATGAATCACAGCACGCCAGGCCTCCCTGTCCATCACCAACTCCCGGAGTACACTCAAACTCATGTCCACAGAGTCGGTGATGCCATCCAGCCATCTCATTCTCCGTCGTCCCCTTCTCCTCCCGCCCCCAACCTTTCCCAGCATCAGAGTCTTTTCCAGTGAGTCAACTCGTCGCATGAGGTGGCCAAAGTATTGGAGTTTCAGCTTTAGCATCAGTCCCTCCAATGAACATCCAGGATTGATCTCCTTTAGAATGGACTGGTTGGATCTCCTTGCAGTATAAGGGACTCTCAAGAGTCTTCTCCAACACCACAGTTCAAAAGCATCGATTCTTCGGTGATCAGCTTTCTTCACAGTCCAACTCTCACATCCATACATGACCACGGGAAAAACCAGTGCCTTGACTAGACGGACCTTGGTCGGCAAAGTAATGTCTCTGCTTTTTAATATACTATCAAGGTTGGTCATAACTTTCCTTCCAAGGAGCAAGCGTCTTTTAATTTCATGGCTGCAATCAGCATCTGCAGTGATTTTGGAGCCCAAAAAAACAAAGTCTGACACTGTTTCCACTGTTTTTCCATCTATTTCCCATGAAGTGATGGGACCAGATGCCATGATCTTTGTTTTCTGAATGTTGAGCTTCAAGAATTTAGAAAGATGCAAATGATAACCCTGTATACGAGACAGCAAAAGAGACACAGATGTATAGAACAGTCTTTGGGACTCTATGGGAGAGGGTGAGGGTGGGATGATTTGGGAGAATGACATTGAAACACGTATGTTGTCATATGTGAAACGAATCACTAGTTCAGGGTCAATGCATGTTATAGGATGCTCGGGGCTGGCATGCGGGGATGACCCAGAGGGAGGATAAAGGGAGGAGGGAGGTGGGAGGGGGGTTCAGGAGGGGGAACTTATGTAAACCCGGGGCAAATTCATATCAATGTATGGCAAAACCAACCAATATAATATTGTAAAATAATTTGCCTCCAATAAAAAATAAATTAACTACAAAAAAAAAAAAAAAGAGTAAGTATAGGCCACAGAAAAGGTTTCTGAAGCAGCCGTGTAGCACCAAGCCCTCACCTTCACGGAGACTGATTCACTGAGCAGCTAACACACACCGCTTTCCCAAGGCTGCTCTGCAGGCAGGCTGAGAGAGGTCCTAGCCCCACGCGATGGGCTCCAAATAGGAAGAGAGAGACTGTGCCTGCCACATTTTAGGAGGCCGCCTTCAAATTCAGGCTGTGTGTCTGGAGTCGCTGTACCGAACAGGATCTGTGAGCTGGCTCTGTGCTGGGTGAGAAGTGTGAAACCTGGTGCCAGAACGCGAGTGCACATCAAAATCCTGGCACGGGTGCTCTTCAGAAACGGACAGAAGACCAACTGTAACATACGGCTCATTCTTCTCACGTCATAAATGGAAAGGCATTAATCACTGGGAGGCCTCCCAGAAATTAAAGTTCATCTATTGGTTATGGGGTGTCAAAAGGCAAATGTGGAGTGTTTTAAATTTGCTTAGTTTTCCTGCGATATAAAATCCAGGTTTCAAATGCTGGCTTTATCATCAAAACAGACTCCTGGCCCTGCCAAAGCTAACATAAAGAGAGAACCCAGAACTCCACACAGGTTTCTCATTTATAGCATAATTTCCTCCAACGACAGCTATTTTAAAATGTAGATTAACCCTTAATGTCTGAATTCTCCAGATTGAAACTTTGAAACAATGCAGTCCCATCTGCCGGCATTGAAAACCCAGGTGGCAAAGGAGTTGCCCAGGCTTTCCCCAGTGAGGGCCAGAGCCCGGCCTACTGACTGTCCACAAAGTAGGGAGCACCACGCTGCATGCTTGGGTGGTCCTCCCATGGAGAGGCAATCACTGTGTTCTCAAGCTATAAATTATAATCAGCTGATAAAAGAAGAAAGGAAGTCATGATGTGTCTTCTCGAAAAAAAGTACTAAGGCGTATGTGTATCATTAAGACCTAAGTGAAACAATTCAAAGTAGTAACTCCTTTAAAGTGATTGCCAGGCATTCACCAGACTCTTCTTAAGGGTATAAACATGAATACATGCAACCAATGACTTCACATTCACCCCCAAAATGGAATTATACATTTCTGTATCTATCTAGTCTGTATAACTTTCGCTTAAGAGAAAAGTGATCATTCAAAAGGCTGCAAAATGTTAACATGAGTGTGTGTGTGCACGTGTGTGTGCATGCACACTTACCTGTATAATGTCATATCAAATTAGTAGTAGTTGCAGTCATTCAGTCATGTCCGACTCTTTGGGACCCCATGACTGTAGCCCTCCAGGCTCCCCTGTCCATGGAATTCTCCAGACAAGAATATTGGAGTGGGTTGCCATTCCCTTCTCCAGGGAATTTTCTCAACCCAGGGATCGAAGCCAGGTCTCCAGCACTGCAGACAGATTCTTTACCATGGGAGCTACTGGGAAGTCCATCATTTCAAAATAAACCTGAATAACTTCATATGAAGCAAAGAGTATTGATGTTCCACAAATCTCATTAGTTCTTATCATCTTGAAGTTTGATTTACTCATTTAGGTTATCAGCTCTAGCAATGTAGAAATTTGAGTTGGTGAACTCTATTTTAAAGAATCTTAAAAAGGAAGACAGCAATGTACAAACACACCCCAGAATTATGCCTGTCTTTGAGATCTTACTGAACTAAAGTCAGAGTAAATGTAACACCCTCTATGCAAAAATGCAAACAACCAATCCTAATGCTCCTCTTTGGGTCATTCCCAAGGCATAAAATTTCATCAGTGAAATGGAATAGCTAGATTGAAATGTAGCATAACAGATATAAAGAACCCAACCCCAGTGCCTGGCACACATCAGGCATTAAATAAACATCAGCAATGATAATCATACTGAACTTGCAAAGTTAGTGTTGTATAAAGACATGATTAAGAGCTTAAGCTTCAGTGTCTGCAAGCATGGGTTCACATCCCAGTTTCACCAGGTACCAGAAGTGTGGCTTCCTAAGAATGGGATCAAAGTTAAATGGACACAGTGAGGAATCCTGAGAGACATTTCCCAAAAGACAGGAGAAGACAGTAAAGGTTTCCTGGGTATGAAGAGAAATGAGCACTGAGGAGAGAGAGTCTCTCAGGTTGAAGATCTAGAGATATGGAATTATCAGAAATCCAGGGTAGATAGAATTTTTCAAAAGAAGAAATGTTATTAAAACTGCCAAATTCTATTGCATTAAAGACAAGATTATTGTCTACAGGCCCCTTGAAGCTACAACAGGAAGACTTTAAACCTGGATCATTTGTTAACATCTCTCCCTGAATTTCTACCCTGGAGGGCTGTTGAAGCAACAATGGGGTAGAATGGGTTCTAAGGGATTCTACACAGAACTCCAGCCTCAGAGGTATGCCCCGCAAAGCATCACTTCCCTGAACTGTGTCTGCAGAATCAGCCTTCTCTGGAGAAAACATTTTCACCAAGTACAGAAAATGACAAAAAGCTTCAAACTGAATGATAACAAAGTAATTGCTAGAAAACACCTTCTTTCCTTCAGCACTGAGTATTTTCTGGATAAAAAGTATTTTAAAAACAGAACACTTAAATACAATCAGTAATGAAATATAAATATTAAATAAGATAAACACCTGTCATAAGAATCATCATTAATTATTCTCCATGCTGAATTTACTCCTGCCCTTTATTTCTCTTCTAAACACTCGTTCTATCTTTTTTTAAAAAGAGGCTCTATCATTGGGTCAACTTTAAGCCTTTATAGAATAGACACTACTGCCACATACCTCCCTTTATACACAGTCTCTAGTGAATTCATTCTTTTTTTAAAAAACTCTATTTGGCTTTCCAGTCCAGTGAGAAGTAATTTATTTTAAATAAAAGAAGGAAGTCAATTTACTCTTAAACCCAGAGGTTAATCTCCATGTAAGCCATCTTTGGCTTATTTAATTGATGTGGGAAATTTTGCTAGGATGACTTTTGCAGGGGCTTCATGGAATGCTCTTCAGAAAGCCCTCTTGGATCTCATGAAATCACCAGCATTCTTACCCCAAAATACTATCTTTAGGCAAAGGGTTATGTTCACATGCTGCGAGTTTGGGGGTTTCAGAGGTTAATGTAGAAATACCGTACACATTTCATGGGAAGATTTTATCTTACAGAACAGACCCAATTTTTACACCAAATTAAATAGGTTGCAAATAGTAATTTTATCTGCTCGTCTGACACAAATTTACTGAGCTCTTAGCACGAGCACTATAGAGAATATGGGAGATATTAGATATTAATAGCGTTAGAATCTTCAGGTAGAAGGAAATCAACATTGAGGGTCAATTATATGCTCTACCGTTGTGTTAAGAGGATATCTACCAACTCATGAGTGTAAACAGTACAAGGCTACATGAATGCAGCTAATACAGATGGATAAGCTCAAAGGATTGAAGTCATTTGTTGCTGATCACAGAGGGTTTCATAGAGAGGTGGTGTTTCCACTAGAAAAATGTAAGATTTTAATTGATTAGTTAGAGCTTCCTCAAGGAGATGCAGATGAATTGAGCAGTCACAATAATATGAAACTCTAACTATGCTTAGAGAAGATTTTGACTATGTTCCCAAAGGAAAAAATATTCTAGAGAATTATTAGCAAAGTAAGGTTAGGAGTGTAGGATAAGGGACTTAACGCCAAGGTAAGGCTTTTTATTAATTTAGTAGAGGGGTGGATGCTCTAAAGCTTTGATAACTATATGTTTTAGAAAGATCAGTCTATCAGAGACATATGTGAAAGGCTTTTTATTAATTTAGTAGAGGGGTGAATGCTCTAAAGCTTTGATAACTATATGTTTTAGAAAGATCAGTCTATCAGAGACATATGTGAAAGGTTGAAGTAAAAAATAATGGAAGATAGTGAGTCATATTGGAAGGCTATTAAGTGCACAAAAAGCACAAAAGGTTGAGGATTTCAGTAAAACACAAGTTTTAAGTTTCAGCATCTAAGAGTTGCTATTCAGTTACTAAGTTTTGTCTGATTCTTTGAGACCCTATGGACTGTAGCGCACCAGGCTCCTCTGTCCATGGGATTTTTCTCCTCTGTCCGTGGGATTTTTCCAGGCAAGAGTACTGGAAGTGGGTTGCCATTTCACAAAAGGTTAAGGATTTCAGTAAGACACAAGTTTTAAGTTTCAGTATCTAGGAGGGCAGAGGCAAAATTAACAGAAATAAAGCATCATAAAATGGATTGACAGGCCAAGGTGAGCTCAGATTTAGGTAAGTTAAATTGGAAATGACCTCAGTATATATACAGAGAGAAGTGCTGCTTTCCTAGGGCATGTGCATACACATGAGAAATAAGCTTATCCCATCATTTGCCACAATGAGCAGGATTACAAATTTTCCCAACAGCCACACACAGCAAACTTCAGGCATATTCCTTCTTCAAACTACTGTGAAATGGAAAACAAGTCAAACTTCAGTAACTCTTTTGATAAAATTATGAATATTTGCAACCACCAGAGGAGAGCAGCAGTCGGTTTCATACTTTTCAGAAACACACAAAAGAAATAAATAGAAAACCATGTCTTTCAGGTCTGCTTGATTTGTTATTGTTCAGGGGGAAAAAAGCTATAATTATTTCATCTAGTTAAAAGAGAAGAAATAATCTAGAGCGATACTGAATAAACCAAATTTAGACAAACTGTCCAAATAAAAGAAAACACAATGTTGTAAGTTAAATTTTCATACCTCCCAGCCAAATATTAAAACACACACACACACACACACAAATCTCCCTATCCTGGTAGTGAATAAAATACCCAGATGCTCGGTAAAGAGGTGGCTTTCTCCCCTGGCTCCCCTTCATCCCACATTACCTTCATTCTGCCTCTCCCTTCATCCTGCACAGGTAACACAATGTGAACAGTATTTATGTTTACTGGTCGCAATATAAATATTTAAAATCTTAAGTATAATTTTAGTCACATGCTTGCCACTAACCTCACTTACAGTAATGTGATTTAAGTTACTGGCTGCTTAATTAACCTCTGGATCTGCTTCCTCGTAAAAACTTCATGGTTTAAACATTTTCGAACAACAAAAAAAGGGGGGGAATCAGCTTAATGATAAGCATCGAAATCATTTTAATGCTTTTCTTTGCATAGGTTTCATTACACCAGCAAAGCCATAGATATTAAATAAGATTGAAAAAAAGGTCATTTATTCACAAACATCAACCAACTGAAAAATTGACCATGCCCTTAACAGCCAAACAGACATGAAAACTATTCGGTTCAGTTCAGTCACTCAGTCACGTTTGACTCTTTGCGACCCCATGAACTGCAGCACGCCCAGCCTCCCTGTCCATCACCAGCTCCCAGAGTTCACCCAAACCCATGTTTATTATGTCAGTGATGCCATCCAACCATCTCATCCTCTGTTGTCACTTTCTCCTCCTGCCCTCAATCTTTCCCAGCATCAGGGTCTTTTCAAATGAGTCAACTCTCCACATCAGGTGGCCAAAGTATTGGAGTTTCAGAAAACTATTAGGTTGGTGGTTTTTGCATTTTGAAATTTGCTTTTTGATATTGGAATACATTCTTAATAACTATAGTTATGCTATGCGTCATTTTAATGCACTTTTCTTGATTTTTTTTTGCTGATGACATTACTTGCTGTATATTTCATATTTGTTTTGAACTATGGAAATGATGTTAGACAAAAAGCAAATTCAAGTCATTTTCTTATTCAAATTCAAAATGGGTCATAAAGCAGCAGAGATAACTCACAACATCAATAATGCATTTGGCTCAGAAACTGCTAATAAACATACAGGGCAGTGGTGGTTCAAGAAGTTTTGCACAGAAGACTAGAACCTTGAAGATGAGGTGTATAGTGACCGGCCATCGGAAGTTGACAATGGCCAACTGAGAGAAATCATTGAAGCTGATCCTCTTACAACGACACAAGAAGTTGCTGAAGAACTCAATGTCAAATATTCTATGGTCCTTTGGCATTTGAAGCAAATTGGAAAGGTGAAAAAGCTCAATAAGTGGGTGGGTGCCTCATGAGCAACCACAAATTTAAAAAAAAAAATCATTTTGAAGTGTTGTCTTATTCTATGCAAAAAACAACAAACCATTTCTTGATCAGACTGTGATGTGCGATAAAAGTGGATTTAATATGACAACTGGTGATGATCAGCTCAGTTGCTAGACTGAGAAGAAACTCCAGTCACTTCCCAAAGCCAAGCTTGCAACAAAAATGGTCATGGTCACTGTTTGGTGGTCTGCTGCCAGTCTGATCCACTATAGCTTTCTGAATCCCAGGAAAACCATTACATGTGAGAAGTAAGCTCAGCAAGTCAATGAGATGCACTGAAAACTGCAGCGCCTGCAGCCGTCATTGGTCAACAGAAAGGGCCCAATTCACTTTCATAAGAATACCTGAGCACACTTCACACAACCCCTGCTTCAAAAAGTTGAACAAATTGCAAAGTTTTGCCTCATCTGCCATATTCACCTGACCTCTTGATAACTAACTACTTCAAACATCTCAACAACTTTTTCAGGGAAAACACTTCCACAATCAGCAGGATGCAGAAAATGCTTTCCAAGAGTTTGTCGAATTCCAAAGCACAGATTTTTACGCTACAGGAACAAAGCACCTTATTTCTCAGCAAAAATGTGTTGATTGTAATGTTTCTTATTTTGATTAATAAAAATATGTTTGAGCCTAGTTATAATGATTTAAAATTCATGGTCTGAAACCACAATTACTTTTGTACCAACCTAGTAAATTCATAATCTGGGCAACTAGCATTTTTTGAAAAGTGCTATAACTAAGTGAATATTTTAACCATTTGCTTGGAAATGGGTATGAGTTTTCTGGATAATTATGGTAGTTTTCTTAACTTTGCCTTTTGTAACTCTTTACACTGAAAAACTTATGTAATATCCCATACTCTCTGTAGAGTTGTTTCCACTAAATATGCAGAAACAATTTTATCAATCAAATAAAGTGATTGATCAGGTACCTTTAGCAATCCAGAGGAGTGTGTGGGAGAGTCGGGGGAGGGAGGAGGTACAAGAAGTAACCCTGCAAATATGTTGATATTAACTGCCTATAAGAGTTAAAATTTCCCTTTAAACTCTTTGCACCAAATTCTCCATCTCAAATGGCAATCACCATTTTAGTTAATGACACCATATTTTCTCTCTGACATTATTTAATAAATATAAAGTAGAAATAATATCACAAATTCTCAAACATTTCATTACACCATCTTTCCAGCTTTACTTTAATAAAGACTTTAATCAATTCATTTATACAATCTATCTCTAACTGATCTTATTGCCACCAAACTCCTCCCCCTTTGATTTTTCTTGTCCCTATTTACCAAACTAGTTTTCTTGAAAATCTTTTTCTTCATGCATTTCCAGAACTTACAACAACTTCTAGTACCTATTATATTAAAATCTGGTATTTATTATATTAAAATCTATAATCCTCAATAAACTGGTCCTACCTATATTATTCATTTTCCATGACCTGCCAATATGTGCCTTCATCTCCAGTTTGATGAGTTTCATCCATATTTCCTGCTTCCCCCACAACCAGAGATCCCTCTCCTACTTAAACCCCATCTCAAATACAGCTCTCCCTGAAATGTTCATTTTCCTTACAAAGTGCATAAACCCTTCCTTCTACTGTCCTCTTCAGTTCAGTTCAGTCGCTCAGTTGTGTCCGACTCTTTGCGACCCCATGAATCACAGCACGCCAGGCCTCCCTGTCCATCACCAACTCCCGGAGTTCACTCAAACCCACCTCCATCGAGTCGGTGATGCCATCCAGCCATTTCATTCTCTGTCGTCCCCTTCTCCTCCTGCCCCCAATCCCTCCCAGCATCAGACTCTTTTCCAGTGAGTCAACCCGTCACATGAGGTGGCCAAAGTATTGGAGTTTCAGCTTTAGCATCGGTCCTTCCAATGAACACCCAGGACTGATCTCCTCTAGAATGGACTGGTTGGATCTCCTTGCAGTCTAAGGAACTCTCAAGAGTCTTCTCCAACACCACAGTTCAAAAGCATCAATTCTTCAGCGATCAGCTCTCTTCACAGTCCAATTTTAACATCCATACATGACCACAGAAGAAACCATAGCCTTGACTAGACGGACCTTTGTTGGCAAAGTAATGTCTCTGCTTTTTAATATACTATCTAGGTTGGTCATAACTTTCCTTCCAAGGAGTAAGCGTCTTTTAATTTCATGGCTGCAATCAGCATCTCCAGTGATTTTGGAGCCCCAAAAAATAAAGTCTGACACTGTCTCCACTGTTTCCCCATCTATTTCCCATGAAGTGATGGGACCAGATGCCATGATCTTAGTTTTCTGAATGTTGAGCTAACTGCCAACTTTTTCACTCTGCTCTTTCACTTTCATCAAGAGGCTTTTTAGTTCCTCTTCACTTTCTGCCATAAGGGTGTGTCATCCTCTTCACGATCCTACAATTTTGCTTTTTGTTTTGTGTTATTTTGCAACCTAATAAATAGAATAAATTCTCTCATACACAAATTCAGTCATCTTCATAAGAGAACGTTAACTGTGTTTCTGACACAATTCAAAAGACATAGGCGACCACATAATGGTCATTTGAACCATTCATTAAATAATTTGAGATCACATGCTATTGAATCTGATAATGACTTTTCCCTTTTTTGTAACTTTCCTATTTTAGTTTTCGGTACTCATCATCCTATTTCTCTCCATTTGTTTATTATATGAGTTAGTTTTTAATTCTTGGGCTTCCCTGGTGGCTCAGTTGGAAAGAATCCCTCTGCCAACGCAGGAGATGCAGGTTCAATCCTGCATACCCAAGAAAAATCCTGGGTTGGGAAGATCCCCTGGAGAAGGACATGGCAACCCACTCCAGTATTCTTGCCTGGAGAATCCCATGGACAGAGGAACCTGGAGGGCTATAGTACATGGGGTTGCAAAAAGTTGGACATGACTTAGTGACTAAAACAACAAGAAAATTTTTTAACTGATTGAGATCTCTGTATGTATCTGCCTTTCTTTCTTTGCTCTGTGAGCTTTAAAAACATCTTCCAGTGTCTGTGGTTCAGTAGTTAATTTCTGCTTGTTTAGTTTTAGTATATATTTTTCATTTTAAAAACTTTAATAAAATTTGTAATTCCAAAGAGTTTAAAGAGTTAAATAGTTCTGCAAGTTTCATTACGAAACATAGCAGATCCCCAGCCCATTACTCCCACATATTACCCTCCTCGTGGCAACAATTTTTATCTGTTTTAGTTGATTGTGTTGCTATCTATCTCCGTGTCTCCAACATGCATTTATTTAACTTTTTAGTTCATTATTCTGACATAACTCTATGCCTCTGAGGAGCATGGCTTTGGAAGCTAAGTTTCAGTGTGAGTTTTAGGTGTCATTTATCTCCTTATGCCACACAAGCTGAGCATTTCCAGCTCTCTCCTCCAATCCCCTCAACTCCCACACTCAAAATCATTCTCCCACGTGCAACGTCATCTCAAACATGAGTTTGAGTGAACTCCGGGAGTTGGTGATGGACAGGGAGGCCTGGCGTGCTGTGATTCATGGGGTCGCAGAGAGTCGGACACGACTGAGCGACTGAACTGAACTGAACTGAACTAGTTTAGATTAAAATTTAGAGCTGAGTCATGTAATAGACTTACTATTTATGATTAGTTTTCTATTTCTGTAGTTTTCACTAGAGTTATCACCTATTCCTTGCTTAATTCATTTTCTTGGTTCTCCTTATATTCATTACTAATTCAACCCCAAACTCTATTAATTACTAAATCTCCTCTCTAGAGGTTCAGATGTGTCATGTATTCTGTATGTTTTGTCTATTTTTTTTTTTTTAGAACAAGCTTTCCTGGAGCCTTCTCACCTTCTCCTTCCTAGCTGATTCCTGGTATGAGTACTCAGTGCAAGGCTCTTATTCTCAAGGCTTCCCCTCCCTCTGTATTGAATGGTCAGTTGTACAAATCTCAAGTCGTCACTACTCTTGTTTGCTCCTTTGATTGCTGAATGGCTTACAATATCCTTGATTTTTCCATCATTGATACCTTGGCTAAGTATATACTTCTAATAACAAATTATTTTTTTAAGAATTTTATGGAAGACAGTTCTCTATTGCCTTTAGTTTTCAGTGTTACCTTGAGAAGTACATGGGTATTCCAAACACATTTATTAAATCTTTTTTTTCCCTTCTCTCTAGACTTAAATGCTACCATTTTCTTTTTCCTCTGCACTCACAGTTATGAAATTTTGTAATGGTGTGCTTTGCTATGAGTCTGCTTTCTACTTTTATATAAAACTCAAGGATTTGTGCAATCTCAATAAATTTTTATGATTTATTTCAAGAATAATTTTTTACTTCCTTGTTTTTTTCTATTTTTCTATAGAATCTCTATTTTCAGCTATTGTACTGATTCTCCAAATTCCTTACCTTTTCTTTCCTGTTTTAAATCTTGTTGACATTTTGCTTTACTTTCTGGAAGATCCACACAATTTCACTTTTCATTTCTTTATTAATATATTTTTATCATCAGATTTTTAATTTAAGCTTTTTTATCTGCATGTCAATTTTGTGTAGTATCTTGTTCTTAATTTTCTTCCTTTTCTTATTTTTAAGTTTTCTTCTTTTTATGCTTCCCCTCTCTCCTTTTCTAATTGTTTTGTTATGATCTCTGAACTTCATGTCAGATGAAGTTTGTTTGCCTGCTAATGTTGTTTAGATAATTAGATCATTCCTATTTCTCTGTTCCTAATTTCACTTCATGATGGGAAGTATAAGGCTTCTGATATTTAAACTCAGTTTTAAAGATGAAAAAGAAAAGAAAAAGATAACAAGCATATATATATATATATATCAGTGTTTGAGATACTGATAAATTTGAGAGTTGTAGTTGAAAAAGAGAAGTCAATGAAAGTATATATCAGTATTTGAGATACTGAAAAATTTGAGAATTGTAGTTGAAAAATTAAAGAGAAGTCAATGAAAGTAAGCCTACATAATTAAAGGGAATTATCATTTACTGCAAGGACTTAAAAAGAAATCAGAGTTCAGTTCAGTTCAGTTCAGTCGCTCAGTCATGTCCGACTCTTTGCGACCCCATGAATCACAGCACGCCAGGCCTCCCTGTCCATCACCAACTCCCGGAGTTCACTCAAACTCATGTCCATCGAGCTGGTGATGCCATCCAGCCATCTCATTCTCTGTCATCCCCTTCTCCTCCCACCCCCAATCCCTCCCAGCATCAGAGTCTTTTCCAGTGAGTCAACTCTTCGCATGAGGTGGCCAAAGTATTGGAGTTTCAGCTTTAGCATCAGTCCTTCCAATGAACATCCAGGATTGATCTCCTCTAGAATGGACTGGTTGGATCTCCTTGCAGTCCAAGGGACTCTCAAGAATCTTCTCCAGCACCACAGTTCAAAAGCATCAATTCTTTGCCAATCAGCTTTCTTCACAGTCCAACTCTCACATCCATACATAACCACAGGAAAAACCATAGCCTTGACTAGACGGACCTTGGTTGGCAAAGTAATGTCTCTGCTTTTTAATATGCTATCTAGGTTGGTCATAACTTTCCTTCCAAGGAGTAAGCGCACTAGCTGCCAAATAATTTGCAAGATAAATAAAGTAGAAAATGTTGGTCAATAGAGTGCTTACAGACCAGAGAGATTTGTGCTTCTCTCCAAAAGTTCTATAGGAATTTAAGTAACTTAGAAAGATGAGAACGCCATGCACAATTGACTAATTTTTAGGATCTATTAATAGAAATCATTTGCAGATTCTTAAGGGGATAGATAGATATCCCCAGTTCTGTCCCTAAAGACAATTCACCACAAGTCTCTAGCTTATTAGTGAACTGAGAAAGAAAAATAAGCAGAGCTAAGAACTAGCCATGTAAGCACTGTAGATATTTTTATCTTCAAATGTCCTTCAAATAAAGAGTAACTTCTCAAATATAACAGAGTCAAAACTCCTAAGAATTAATAATTATTTTAATATAATTTTAAGTAAATTCCAAAGTAGTACTTACCATTGGAATTAAATAATACATCTTGGATTCATTCAGTTGAATATGAATTTATTTCCAAGATGTTCAATGAAGTTGATAGAAAGGAAAATATTCTAAACACCTCCATTTTAAATAAATACAAAAAGTTTTACTAACATATTCACATTAAATGCTATAACAAGTAATATGGTATACATGATTCTGAGCTAAGCAATTCTTAATCATATCTGTGTAGACATCACACATATAAGTATTATCTCTTAAAATATATCACCTGATAGTTATCTAAATTTCTCAACCAACTTCAACTCAGAGCCCAATGACTCAAAAGAGTCATTGCTAAAAAAGACAAAGGATCCCAGCAAAGTCCAGGCTTGTGACAAGGAAGCTTTCTCAGGCCTGGGAGGATCAGCCTCAAACTCAGAGTGAGCGGGCTCTGTCATCAAGGTCACAACTGATGTTCTTTTGCCTCAAAGAGTCTTGGGAATGACATGAAAATAGTGGCCATGCTGGACACCAGGTAGAGCTGTCTGAGGCCCTCTGCTGACAAGACTCTTCCCAACAAAATATTTTATGTCATTTGATTGAAGTACCATGGGAAAAGGGCCATATTAAAAAGTGAGGGAACTAAATTATGTGTTTATAATTGGTTACTAATTCTGGAACCAAAACACTGAACCTGTCTGTGTGCCAATTTCTCACTTTAATGGGTTAAGGTGTATAGTGAAATCACACTGGAAAGTTGAATAAATTATAGAAAAAGACCCTATTAAACAAGAAAAAATTTCAATAGCATACTTCATTGTCCCAAATGACATTACCAGAGATAGTCATACTAAAAGGGACATGGCAATGAGAGAAATAAGATTTTGGGGGGGCGGTAAGAAAAGGGAGAGGCCAGAAAACATACTTTATAACCAACTGAACTCCTTTACAGAATGTCCAGAGGATGGAGATCAATTTCAATCCAACCATTTCTGCCATCAGCTCTGTGATACCACTGAGCAGAATATGATGGTTTTCTTTGCCAAGACTCTGAAAGTGAAGCTATCAACTGATCAGTTCAGTTCAGTCACTCAATCACGTGACCCATTGCAGCACGCCAGGCCTCCCTGTCTATCATGAATTCCCGGAGCTTACTCAAACTCATGTCCATTGAGTCAGTGATGCCATCCAACCATCTTATCTTCTGTCGTCCCCTTCTCCTCCCACCTTCAATCTTTCTGAGAAATAGGATCTTTTCCAATGAATCAGTTCTTTGCATGAGGTAGCCAAAGTATTGGAGTTTCAGGTTCAGCATCAGTCCTTCCAATGAACACCCCGGACTGATCTCCTTTAGGATGGACTGGTTGGATCTCCTTGCAGTCCAAAATACTCTTGAGAGTCTTCTCCAACACCACAGTTCAAAAGCATCAATTCTTCAGTGATCAGCTTTCTCTACGGTCCAACTCTCACATCCATACAAGACTACTGGAAAAACCATAACCTTGACTAGATGAACCTTTGATGGCAAAGTGATGTCTCTGCTTTTTAATATGCTGTCTAGTTTTGTCATAGTTTTTCTTCCAAGGAGCAAGCATATTTAATTTCATGGCTGAAGTCACCATCTGCAGTTAATTTGGAGCCCCAAAATATAAAGTCTCTCACTGTTTCCATTATTTCCCCATCTATTTGCCATGAAAGATGAGACCAAATGCCATGATCTTAGTTTTCTGAATGTTGAGTTTTAAGCCAACCCTTTCACTTTCATCAAGAGGCTCTTTAGTTCTTCTTCGCTTTCTGTCATAAGCGTTGTGTCATCTGCATATCTGAGGTTATTGATATTTCTCCCGTCAATCTTGATTCCAGCTTGTGCTTCATCCAGCTCAGCATTTCAAATGATATACTCTGCATATAAGTTAAATAAGCAAGGTGACAATATACAGCCTTGATGTACTCCTTTCCCAATTTGGAACCAGTTTCTTGTTCCATGTACAGTTCTGACTGTTGCTTCTTGACCTGCATACAGATTTCTCAGCTGTCTTCAATTAGATATAACCTATTTATTAAAAAACAGGGATGACAAAGAATGAGATGGCTGGATGGCATCACCGACTCGATGGACATGAGTTTCAGTGAACTCCGGGAGTTGGTGATGGACAGGGAGGCCTGGTGTGCTGTGATTCATGGGGTCGCAAAGAGTCGGACACGACTGAGCGACTGAACTGAACTGAACTGATTTATTAAAAGATCTCTTTATCAAACTACCTAGAATATAGTACCTCATAGAGAAAATGTTTAGTTAAAATATTCCAAACTAAATTTTGAAGTGAATAAATGTTTTATCTTGATTTTTCAAGTCTCTTTGCAGACACTGTTAGTATTCAGCTTTGTAGAAAACAAAGTTATGACTTTTTATCATTTGAATCAGGAGGCCCAATGTATTTCAATTTATCAGGAAGCACACTAGAAGCTGTTAAAAATGCAACTTTGAAAAGACTAAAATAGACAAACTTTTCTACAGATTATCAGTATACCACATCAAACAAGAAGTTATTTTCATTGCAATATCTGCATGAGAATGCAAACACTAATTCCACCAGTTTTTATACCAGAATTCTAACAATTTGAGTCATAGAGGTATTCTAAACAGTGGTTTCTGAAAATGGTACTAATTTAATTTTTGTTGTTGTTGCCTTTTTGTTTTACAATGATATTGGCTATGTGCCTGGTGCCTTTTATAAGAATACATTTCTAAGTAATATTTGAATAATTTAGCTTTTTTATATGGTATTTACAGGAACAACAATAAATATTTATTTAAAACAGCATTTAATACTACATGCAATCTCTAGTCCTTCCCCCTTTCCCTTGACCTTCAATGGGAAAATCATTATAAAGTTTGACACATTACTAAATAAATTTACTTGACACTTCTTTTCTTTTTATCTAAGGTTAACCAACTTGTTTTTCAATTCAGCATTTGTTAGGTTCTTCAATTCCAAGATTAATTTTTTTTTGTTGCTCTAATGTAATGTTGCATATTCATTTGCAAAACAAAGACACATGGGCAAAAACTTCTGCAATATTGTCTGTCTAGGGACAGCTCTGAGGATTACAATATGCTCAGCTTTCAATTTTTTGAAACAATTTAGGGATGCAGTCTTTAGTTGAATTTCAAGATGGATTCTAATTTTTACATGGATCCTTCTGGCAAGGAAATTCTGGGTACCTTAAGGAATTGAAATAAAAAAATATAAGGCATAGATTCTTGAAATCTCCCCCCTCCATCTAAATGAAAATGAGCATAGGAAAACATACTGTGGAAATCCAAAACATTCATTATGAAAATCATGTAAGATTTGAAACTCTCTCTGCAAGCTGCATTTGATTACAAACTTCTCTTGGGACTATGCCTAGGTATTCTTGGGCTTGTGACCAGACTACACTGCTTAGCCTACCAACCATCACTGGAACATAATTTAATATCACTTAAGACCTACACTATGGAAAAGTCAACATTTGAAATACTTTCTATACTGTCCTGATTTTTTCCAAAATTCCATATTAAACTTGGTAGCAGTTATTCAAAATGCTCAAGGCTCACATCTTCTGTAATATTGCTGCTCATTTTAGTTTTCTCTTTTCCTTTAGCACTAAGGTGCTTAGGTCATGTTTGACTCTTTGCAACCCTATGGACCATGGCTCACCAGGCTCCTCTGCCAAGGGATTCTCCAGGCAAGAATACTGGAGTGGCTTGCCATGCCCTCTTCCAGGGGATCTTCCTGACCCAGGGATTGAGCCTGCATCTCTCCTGCATTGAGAGGTGGGTTCTTTACTACTAGCACCACCTGGGAACCTCCCTCTCTTCCTTTAACACTCCATTAATATTCAATCTCTTCTTCCTCTCCTCAGCCATAGATGCTAACTCTATTCAAACTGCAGAAGAAAACACCCGACCTCTCATCTAATAAGGACAGTAAAGAAGTAGCCTGGATGGAGGAGAAATCTACAGAAGGAAAGACATAGGCAGAGGAGAAGCATGGTCATAAAAAAGAGTTTTTGAATCCTATAACCATGTATCAGTTCAGTTCAGTCGCTCTGTCGTGTCCGACTCTTTGCGACCCCATGAATCACAGCACGCCAGGCCTCCCTGTCCATCACCAACTCCCGGAGTTCACTCAAACTCATGTCCACAGAGTCGGTGATGCCATCCAGCCCTCTCATTCTCGGTCGTCCCCTTCTCCTCCCGCCCCCAACCTTTCCCAGCATCAGAGTCTTTTCCAGTGAGTCAACTCGTCGCATGAGGTGGCCAAAGTATTGCAGTTTCAGCTTTAGCATCAGTCCTTCCAGTGAACACCCCAGAAAAATAAAGTCTGACACTGTTTCCACTCTTTTTCCATCTATTTCCCATGAAGTGATGGGACCAGATGCCATGATCTTTGTTTTCTGAATGTTGAGCTTCAAGCCAACCTTTTCACTCTCCTCTTTCACTTTCCTCAAGAGGCTTTTGAGTTCCTCTTCACTTTCTGCCATAAGGGTAGTGTCATCTGCATATCTGAGGTTATTGATATTTCTCCCGGCAGTCTTGATTCCAGCTTGTGCTTCTTCCAGCCCAGCGTTCCTCATGATGTACTCTGCATATAAGTTAAATAAGCAAGGTGACAATATACAGCCTTGATGTACTCCTTTTCCTATTTGGAACCAGTCTGTTGTTCCATGTACAGTTCTGACTGTTGATTCCTGACCTTCATACAGGTTTCTCAAGAGGCATGTCAGGTGGTCTGGTATTCCCATCTCTTTCAGAATGTTCCACAGTTTATTGTAATCACACAGTCAAAGGCTTTGGTATAGTCAATGTACACTTATCAGCAATACCATACATTCAGAAAATACCAAGGTCAAATTGTTTTCCTCAGCCATCATATAGCTTGGAGCATTCAACTAGAAGGATCAGTTCAGTTGCTCAGTAGTGTCCAACTCTTTGCGACCCCATGAAGCGCAGCATGCCAGGCTTCGCTGTTCATCACCAACTCCCGGAGTCCACCCAAACCCATCTAGTCGGTCATGCCATCCACCTGTCTCATCCTCTGTCCTCCCCTTCTCCTCCTGTCCTCAATCCTTCCCAGCATCAGAGTCTTTTCAAATGAGTCACCTTTTCGCATCAGGTGGCCAAAGTATTGGAGTGTCAGCTTCAACATCAGTCCTTCCAATGAACACCCAGGACTGATCTCATTTAGGATGGACTGGTTGGATCTCCTTGCAGTCCAAGGGACTCTCAAGAGTCTTCTCCAACACCACAGTTCAAAAGCATCAATTCTTTGGCACTCAGCTTTCTTTATAGTCCAACTCTCACATCCATACATGACTACTGGAAAAACCATAGCCTTGACTAGATAGACCTTTGTTGGCAAAGTAATGTCTCTGCTTTTTAATATGCTGTCTAGGTTGGTCAGCAGAGACATTACTTTGCCAACAAAGGTCCATCTAGTCAAGGCTATGGTTTTTCCCGTGGTCATGTATGGATGTGAGAGTTGGACTATGAAGAGAACTGATGGCCGAAGAATTGATGGTTTTGAACTGTGGTGCTGGAGAAGACTCTTGAGAGTCCCTTGGACTGCAAGGAGATCCAACCAGTCCATTCTAGAGGAGATCAATCCTGGGTGTTCATTGGAAGGACTGATGCTAAAGCTGAAACTCCAAAATTTTGGCCACCTCATGCAAAGAGTTGACTCACTGGAAAAGACGCTGATGCTGGGAGGGATTGGGGGCGGGAGGAGGAGGGGACGACAGAGAATGAGATGGCTGGATGACATCACCGACTCGATGGACATGAGTTTGAGGGAACTCCAGGAGTTGGTGATGGACAGGGAGGCCTGGCGTGCTGTGATTCATGGGGTCACAAAGAGTCGGACACAACTGAGTGACTGAACTGAACTGAACCGAGGTTGGTCATAAGTTTCCTTCCAAGGAGTAAGCATCTTTTAATTTCCTGGCTGTAATCACCATCTGCAGTGATTTTGGAGCCCAGAAAAATAAAGTCAGCCACTGTTTCCACTGTTTCCACTGTTTCCCCGTCTATTTGCCATGAAGTGATGGGAATGGAGGCCATGATCTTAGTTTTCTGAATGTTGAGCTTTAAGCCAACTTTTTCACTCTCCTCTTTCACTTTCATCAAGATGGATAGACAGTCATAAAGGAAAGTTGAAAAGAGGCCCTTATATTCATGTGACAAGGGACAAGGAAGGAGGAATTTTCAATTAATATTTCTAAAAAATGTCACTTTCATATAACAATGTCTCTGTTGCAAGTTTAGTTCCTCTTTAATTCTTAGAGGGCATTGGTAAACTCTTTAGCATTCATGATCCTCCCAATTTGACTCCAAACTACTTATCCAGTTTTATCTCTACATGTCACTACAATTACACAATTCTTTAATTTTTTTCAAAATATTCCTTTTGCCTATTCATCTTCCCTCTAGATTAACATTTCTATAATGTACAACATCACTTTCTACATAACTTAATGTCTCTGTTTCAAATTTTAGTCTATTTACTTATTTAAATGTCACTAAATCTTTCAAGCTACAGCTCAAATTTTCCTTTGAAGCCTTTTCTAGTTATCTTAGCTGTATTTATGAAGTAGGATAAAAGCCTCTTTTCAATGACCTCACCTTCTTCTGACGTCCTGAAACCCTGTATACAATTTATTCATTTATTTGAAAAAAGCTTTCTCAGTTCCTACTGGTATAAAAGTACATACTTGTACAAGCAGTAAATATATAGACTTTTAAGATTATAAGCTGGACACATAAGACAAACTCATATACAACTATAAGTAAGAACATAAACAGCAACGGCAAAGTTTACACAGGGTTCATTGGATGTCAGGGTAGGTAAATTGCATTTAGATGGAGGCAATAGATATAATTTAACAGAAATACCTAAAACATTTCTCGAGTTTACTGTCCCATAAGTTACTGTTAATGTAGTCTAATATGGAATTATATTTTCGCCTTGCTTGCACTCTATTTCTAGTTTGTGAGGCTTTTTTTCCCCCACAGAGGAGGGGTGAAGAATAGACTTTCTCAGTTTACCATCTAGCTCCAAGTAATAGGAAGCTTTGACTCAACTTCCTTAAGCAATAAAAAAATTTTCAGAAATTGAAATTTAAGAAACCCAGATGTAATATAACATTAGCATTGGTTAAGAAATCACTAAGATCAGGTTCAAGATAAGGATGCCCCCCTTCATTACTTTAGCTGATGCAATAAGACAAGAAAAGGAAATTAAAGGTATACAGAATGTGGAGGAAGACATAAAATTATCTTTGTTCACAGATCAAATGACTCTCTATGGAAAAAATTGGAAAGAATTAGAAATACTCCTGAAACTAATAAGAGAATGCAAGACTGCAAGATTCAAGGATAATATATAAAAGTCAATTATTTTTCTATATATAAGCAATCTAAAAGTAGAATTGGAAATTAAAAACATAGTTCAGTTCAGTCACTTAGTCGTGTCCAGCTCTTTGCCACCCCATGAAGCACGCCAGGCCTCTCTGTCTATCACCAACTCCCGGAGTTCACTCAGTCTCATGTCTATCAAGTGGGTGATGCCATCCAGCCATCTCATTCTCTGTCGTCCCCTTCTCCTCCTGCCCCCCATCCCTCCCAGCATCAGGGTCTTTTCCAGTGAGTCAATTCTTTGCATGAGGTACTTTGGTATAAATCTAATACATACAAAATATACATGACACATGAAGAAAACTACCAAACACTGATAAATGAAATAAAAGAATAACTAAATATATGGATATATATTCCACGTTCATGTACAGGAAGACTAAATACTGTTAAGATGTCAGTTCTTCCAAATTTTTTCTATAGAGTCAATACAATCCCAAATAAAATCCCAGCAAGTTATTCTAAAGACATAAGCAATCTTATTCTAAAGTGTATATGGAGAGGCAAAAGACCCAGAATAGCCAATCCATTTTAGAAGGAGAAAAACAATTACAGGAAAGATATTATCTGATTTCTACTCTTACTATAACACTGTAATAATAAAGACAGTGTGGTATTGATGAAATATCAAACAAATAGATCAATTTTGGAACAGAATATTAAGCCCAGAAACAGATCCCTGTAAATAAAGTAAACTGACCTTTGACAAAACAGCAAAAGCAATACAATGGAGAAAAATCTGTTACAACAACTGAACTTCCTCATCACAAACCTAACTGTAAAACCCCAAATTATCAAACTTCTAACAGAAGACAAGGAGAAAATTCAGATGATCTTGGGTTTGATTATGACTTTTCAGATGTAACATCAAAGGCACAATTCCTGAAAGGAAGAATTGATAATCTAGACTGCATTAAAAAGTAAGACTTTTACTTTCTGAAAGACACTGTCTCTCTCCCAGCCACAGGCTAGGAGAAAATATTTTCAAAAGATACATCTGATGAAGGACTGTTATCCAAATTATAAAAAGAACTCTTAAAACTTAACAACGATAAAACAAACAATCCAATTAAAAAATGGATCAAAGACCTTAGTAGTCACCTCACTAAAGAAAATGTAAAATTGCAAACAAACATATGAAAAGGTGCTCCACATCATATATCATCAGAGATATGAAAATTAAAACAATAATAAGATATCACTATATGTCTATCAAAATGACTAAAATCCATATTCATGAATATGTGCAGTAATAGGAACTCTCATTTGCTGCTGGTAAGAATGCAAAATGGTACAGCCACTTTGGAAGACAGCTTGGTGGTTTCTTACAAAATTAAACACAATCTTAACACATTATCCAGCAATTATGCTCCTTGCCATTTACCCAAAGGAGTTGAAAATTTATGTCCACACAAAAGCTTGCACATGGTTGTTATTAATAGTAGCAACTTCATTAATAATTGCCAAAACTTGAAAGCAACCAAAATATCCATTCTTATGGATAAATAAACTGTGGCACATTCAGACAATGGACTTTTTTTAACTGCTAAAAAGAGATGACCTATCAAGCCATGAAAGGACACGGAAGACCCTTCAATGAACAGTATTAGTGAAAGAAGAGATCCCGAAAAGTTTGCATGCTGAATGAATCCAACTATATGGTCTTCTGGAAAAGGCAAAGCCAGAGAAGCAATAAAAAGTGGTTGTTAGAGGAACTTCCTCTGCAGTCCAGTGGTTAAGATGTCCCACTTCTGCTGCACAGGGCACAGGTTCCATCTTTGGTCAGGGAACTAAGATCCCACATGCCGCACAGTGGGGGAGGGGCAACAAACAAAAGAAAAACAATAAATTTATCATTTAAACACACATACAGAGTGGTTGTTATAGGTTAAGAGGGTGGGAGGGCTTAATAGGCTTAATAGTATTCTTCAGTTCAGTTCAGTTCAGTTGCTGTTATGTCCGACTCTTTACGACCCCATGAATCACAGCACTCCAGGCCTCCCTGCCCATCATCAACTCCCAGAGTTCACCCAAACTCATGTCCAGGAGAGCGAAAACACTGTACAATACCATAATGATGGATACATGTCAGTATACATTTGTCCCAACAGGTATAATGTAAAAAAATTTCACCAGTGAATATTAATGCAAACTATGAACATTGGGTGATTATGATGTATCTCTGCGGGTTGCTCAGTTGTAACAAATGTATCACTATAGTGGGGGATGCTATAGTAGTGATGGCTATGCATGTGTGTAGCAGGAGTATATCAGGAATTTCTCTGTACCTTCCCCTCAATTCTGCTATGAATTTAAATCTACTCTGAAAAAAATAAAGTTTCTGTTTTAAAAAATAATTTTTAGACTTTTTAATATCAGTATCCAACTATTTTAAGAGTCCAATGAAATGGACTATATATTCTTTTATATGATATTAAAACCTTTAACGGATTTTCACTGTGCTTAGAATAACCTCAAATACATAAACGTGGCCTAAAATGAAATGCTGGTAATTTCTAATCTCTCTTATCTCATTTCATGCTATAGCTCTGGGCATCACGCTCAAGCCATACAAACTTTTTTCTTTTCCTTTTCTATACGAATTTATAACCCATTATAGATCTTTCACTTGATTTTCTTTTGGTTTGGAAATCTCTACCTTAGGTATTGCCTAGCCAGCTTTTAGGAAAATTTCAGTGCTCTTCTCACCTCCGTAAAGAAGCCTCTCCTCTTAACACTAATCTAAAACAGAGTCCTTCAACATTTGCTCTCCACATCTCTGTTTCTTATCCTCACTGCACTATCACCTTTAAAAGTTAACATTTCTGAGTACTCTTTATTGTTGTCTATTTTACTCCTCTGGAACATAAGCTCCATGAAAGCAGGAATCTGGTTTATTTTATTTACTGCTAAATTTCCAGTACCTCACACAGAGCAGACACTCAAATATTTGTGGAGTATGTGAATATCTACTTTGTTGTTTTTCTAAAAACCTGTTTGTTTCCACGAGGATGACAGATATGAGGTTAAAACTGTTGTATACAGAGACAAAAGATATACATTCTCTTGCAATATTAATTTACAGTCAATATTGTACTTCTAAAATCTCTTCCTACTACCCACCTCTGTTGAAATAATATAAAAAGCATTTTAAAATGAGCATATCTTAAAAAAACAAATCTGGGAAACAGATTTGGTTTCAATAATATTTTTGCCCTTCTCATTTGGGAAAGGCTCTCATCTGCAAAACAGAAAAGAGAGAATGCTCCTGAACTGCTGCTGCTGCTGCTGCTAAGTCACTTCAGTCGTGTCCGACTCTGTGTGACCCCATAGACGGAAGCCTACCAGGCTCCCCCGTCTCTGGGATTCTCCAGGCAAGAACACTGGAGTGGGTTGCCATTTCCTTCTCCAATGTGTGAAAGTGAAAAGTGAAAGTGAAGTCGCTCAGTCGTGTCCGACCCTTAGCGACCCCACGGACTGCAGCCTACCAGGCTTCTCCATCCATGGGATTTTCTAGGCAATAGTACTGGAGTGGCTTGCCATTGCCTTCTCCGCCTGAACTGCTAAGTGCTGCTTTTTCTGTCTCCGTGCATTTCTACCCTGCCATAGAGCACGACATTTAAGAAAGTCAGGCAGGACCTACAGGAGGTATAGGTAACTAGTTAACGCAAGTGACCTCCATAATCTTCCACTATCCTACATCCACTCTGTCACAATTCATCAGACCACGAATGGTTCTATACGTTCATAAATATTGTCTAAATTGACCAGTGTCTTAGTCTTGCAGAAAACAAAGCCTGAAACAAAAGCTCGCATCCTTCTACTTTATGAGAATGCAAACTCAAGAGTGAGAGGAGAATGAGGCAAAGACTAGATGAACTAATAAGTGGGTGTTTTATGGAGTTGGTATAAAGTGCAAATGATTGCTGAATATTGGAAGATCCTTCCTGTTCCTTAGAAGTGGAAAGTTTCTCTAGGTCAAGGAAAAGGGAAGACTGTATCTACTAGTGTCATTTTGCATTTATCAAAAAGCTTTGTTCTGCGGAGTGTTCATTTGCAGCCCCTAGGCCTCTATTCCTCCTCTCCTCCCATCTGAACTTCTGGACTCGTATAAATGTCAAGCAGATCCTTTGGGATCTTACGCCTCAGTTTCAACAAGGAAGCCCCAGGGCAGGAGGAAAAATCATCAGTGTGATCATAAGAGGAAATGGAGTCAAGTGATACCTGCATTCAAACTGTCAGGGCCAAAGCAGAACTGGTCATCTCAACAATGCCCGAGACAGGATAAGGGGCCAAAATAATGAGACAGATAAGGACTGCAGATATCAAGTGTCTCTGCTACAACTACCCACTACACTCTTCAGTCCTGACTAAACAATTTTATGGTAAATCTAGGAAAAAGCTTTGATCGGTGAAATTGAGATTTACAACAATACAGCAGGGAATATCTACCATTAGGGGAAAGTGAGAGTTGGACTGTGAAGAAAGCTGAGCGCCGAAGAACTGATGCTTTTGAACTGTGGTGCTGGAGAAGACTCTTGAGAGTCCCTTGGACTGCAAGGAGATCCAACCAGTCCATTCTAGAGGAGATCAGTCCTGGGTGTTCATTGGAAGGACTGATGCTAAAGCTGAAACTCCAATACTTTGGCCACCTCATGCGACGAGTTGACTCACTGGAAAAGAGTCTGATGCTGGGAAGGATCGGGGGTGGGAGAAGACGGGGACGACAAAGAATGAGATGACTGGATGGCATCACCGACTCGATGGACATGAGTTTGAGTGAACTCCAGGAGTTGGTGATGGGCAGGGAGGCCTGGCGTGCCGTGATTCATGGGGTCGCAGAGAGTCAGACACGGCTGAGCGACTGAACTGAACTGAACTGAACTGAATCTCCATTTATTGGCTGCCCGCTCTGTGACAGTACCAAGCTGAGTATTCTTTCAAGCACTTGCCACACGTTAACTTCAGGGCAGGCAATAGCACACTCCTGTACCAAGGTGCGTGTTCTATGAAGCAGTACTCTCAAAGAGTCTGGTAGTTAGGAAAATGATTGGTCTTTGCGATATGGAGAGAAAAAGGGGAAAGCAATGAGGACACAGTAAAGCCGAAAGAAAACGGGCAGAAGAAAGAACTCAAGGAGCTGTAGAGACTGTCCCTCACTATTTTAGGAACTATTCAGAGACATCTGTGCTGTTGATAATCAAGTTTTAACCTTGAAAAGAGGTGTAGGCAAAAAAGAAAAGTCAATAATAATTTAGGAGACAGGGACAATACAAATTGTTTACTGAATTTCAACAAGAGAACACAGGTGAAAATTAAGATAACTTTGCAAACTTGATTAAAATTAAGTACCATAAGAATATCATCACTAATAAATGTAAGCTGCAGTATTATGTAAACAGGCTGGATGCCTTGCATGACCAACTTAGGATGGTGAAAGATGGGGTCATATCTAGATGTTTTTTCATAAAACTCTAGAGCTGAAGAAGCCGAAGTTGAACGGTTCTATGAAGACCTACAAGACCTTTTAGAACTAACACCCAAAAACGATGTCCTTTTCATTCTAGGGGACTGCAATGCAAAAGTAGGAAGTCAAGAAACACCTGGAGTAACAGGCAAATTTGGCCATGGAGCACGGAATGAAGCAGGGCAAAGGCTAATAGAGTTTTGTCAAGAGAATGCACTGGTCATAGCAAACACCCTCTTCCAACAACACAAGAGAAGACTCTACACATGGACATCACCAGATGGTCAACACCGAAATCAGATTGATTATATTCTTTGCAGCCAAAGATGGAGAAACTGTATACAGTTAGCAAAAACAAGACCAGGAGCTGACTGTGGCTCAGATCATGAACTCCTTATTGCCAAATTCAGACTTAAATTGAAGAAAGTAGGGAAAACCACTAGACCATTCAGATATGACCTCAATCAAATCCCTTATGATTATACAGTGGAAGTGAGAAATAGATTTAAGGGACTAGATCTGATAGATAGAGTGCCTGATGAACTCTGGACAGAAGTTCGTGACATTGTACAGGAGACAGGCACCAAGACCATCCCCATGGAAAAGAAATGCAAACAAGCAAAATGGCTGTCTGAGGAGGCCTTACAAATAGCTGTGAAAAGAAGAGAGGCGAAAGCAAAGGAGAAAAGGAGAGATATAAGCATCTGAATGCAGAGTTCCAAAGAATAGCAAGGAGAGATAAGAAAGCCTTCCTCAGTGATCAATGCAAAGAAATAGAGGAAAACAACAGAATAGGAAAAACAAGAGATCTCTTCAAGAAAATTAGAGATTCCAAGGGAACATTTCATGCAAAGATGGGCTCGATAAAGGACAGAAATGGTAGGGACCTAACAGAAGCAGAAGATCTTAAGAAGAGGTGGCAAGAATACACAGAAGAACTGTACAAAAAAGATCTTCATGACCAGGATAGTCACGATAAGGTGATCACTGACCTAGAGCCAGACATCTTGGAATGTGAAGTCAAGTGGGCATTAGAAAGCATCACTACGAACAAAGCTAGTGGACGTGATGGAATTCCAGTTGAACTATTTCAAATCTTGAAAGATGATGCTGCGAAAGTGCTGCACTCAATATGCCAGCAAATTTGGAAAACTCAGCAGTGGCCACAGAACTGGAAAAGGTCAGTCTTCATTCCAATCCCAAAGAAAGGCAATGCCAAGGAACGCTCAAACTACTGCACAATTGCACTCATCTCACACGCTAGTAAAGTCATGCTCAAAATTCTCCAAGCCAGGCTTCAGCAATATGTGAACAATGAACTCCCAGATGTTCAAGCAGGTTTTAGAAAAGGTAGAGGCACCAGAGAACAAATTGCCAACATCCGCTGGATCATGGAGAAAGCAAGAGAGTTCCAGAAAAACATCTATTTCTGCTTCATTGACTATGCCAAAGCCTTTGACTGTGTGGATCACAATAAACTGTGGAACATTCTGAAAGAGATGGGAATACCAGACCACCTGACCTGCCTCTTGAGAAACCTATATGCAGGTGAGGAAGCAACAGTCAGAACTGTACATGAAACAACAGACTGGTTCCAAATAGGAAAAGGAGTGCGTCAAGGCTGTATATTGTCACCTTGCTTATTTAACTTATATGCAGAGTACATCATGAGGAACGCTGGGCTGGAAGAAGCACAAGCTGGAATCAAGATTGCCGGGAGAAATATCAATAACCTCAGATATGCAGATGACACTACCCTTATGGCAGAAAGTGAAGAGGAACTCAAAAGCCTCTTGAGGAAAGTGAAAGAGGAGAGTGAAAAGGTTGGCTTGAAGCTCAACATTCAGAAAACAAAGATCATGGCATCTGGTCCCATCACTTCATGGGAAATAGATGGAAAAACAGTGGAAACAGTGTCAGACTTTATTTTGGGGGGCTCCAAAATCACTGCAGATGCTGATTGCAGCCATGAAATTAAAAGACGCTTACTTCTTGGAAGGAAAGTTATGACCAACCTTGATAGTATATTAAAAAGCAGAGACATTACTTTGCCAACCAAGGTCTGTCTAGTCAAGGCTATGGTTTTTCCCGTGGTCATGTATGGATGTGAGAGTTGGACTGTGAAGAAAGCTGATCGCTGAAGAATTGATGCTTTTGAACTGTGGTGCTGGAGAAGACTCTTGAGAGTCCCTTGGACTGCAAGGAGATCCAACCAGTCCATTCTAAGGGAGATTGATCCTGGGTGTTCATTGGAAGGACTGATGCTAAAGCTGAAACTGAAATACTTTGGCCACCTCATGCGACGAGTTGACTCACTGGTAAAGACTCTGATGCTAGGAAAGGTTGGGGGCAGGAGGAGAAGGGGACGACGGAGGATGAGATGGCTGGATGGCATCACCGACTCTGTGGACATGAGTTTGAGTGAACTCCGGGAGTTGGTGATGGACAGGGAGGCCTGGCGTGCTGTGATTCATGGGGTTGCGGAGAGTCGGACACAACTGCGACTGAACTGAACTGAACTAGAGCTGAAAGGAACTTCTGTGATCATGGGATCTCAAATCTTCCAAACACAAAAAGATGAAATTGTAAACTTGAGAAAGTGAGTAAATTGCCCAAAGTCAAATAGAAAGGCAAGATCAGAACACAACTCGCAGCTTCAACATCAAGGTCTTTTCAGTAAACTCGAGTGATTTCACTCTTAGGAGAAACACAAAGCAAACCTTTTTCCTTCACTCAAGAAAAAATTAACCTAAGTTAATAGTCCACAGGGTAAAAATAGGGCTTCCAATTATTTTTATGTTATTTATATACAGAATCAACAATGTTTAGGCAAAAGCTCATATGTAAAGAAATGCAAGCTAGTTTTTGAAATCTGAGTACAAATTTTCTCATATTAACAAAAAAAGATTTACTTGACCTCATGTGAAATTCTAACTAAAATCAAATCTACAAAGGACTGTTGGCTACTCACTGCTTTGTTCCATCCTATTCAAAGCCTCCCATCAATGCTAAATCTATACCTATTCAGAGAACAATGAACTGCCAGCTACTGTTCTAATGCACCACATTATCTCCATTGACCAGCTCACTGTAGAATCTTGGCAAGGATTCTTTCCATTAGAAAGCTAATTCATTGCACATATTTATGCTTTATTTATGTCTATTGGACAAAAGATCATTAAACAGAATGGATGTTAAGATTACATTAAAAGATCTGACAGAAGGTAGAACTTCAGGGTGAAAACTTAACTCTCCCTTTAAACTTAACCCATCAGAGATCCCTGTGATGATCCCTGAATAGACATGTCCTGCTAGCTCAGTTGAGTGCTTTTGTTGGACAGGAGCAGAGGGTGAAGGACTTCGAGAAAAACCTTGGGCTCCTTTTAAAGAGTATGATAAACAACTGTATTTTGTTTTGCTTCAGCACACTGCTAGTGTTTCTGCTGTTCTAAAATCTGTCTGTGCCGTGAGAGTCCTAGAGGTAACCTGCTGCCTGTGAGGCACCTGCCTGATTGGCATCGACTCCTGGTGACCTCCCTGCAGGCAAAGCCCTGCGGACAGCCTCCTGGAGGTACAGGTAGCGTTTAAAACACAGGTCGCGCCTATATGATATTTTTAAATTGTCAGAGTTAGGAGACAGAAAAGCAAAATCATTACTAACATGATTCATGTTTTTCCCTAAGCGCCTCAAGGGTCTCCAGAAATATTTAGCAACACTCCCACCACTTTTGTATTATTTAGATTTATTTTACTAAGAATAAAGTCATTTCTTTCCAGCCCACAAGTCCGAAGTTTCTCATTATCCTCCGAGCAGTCACATGATAGATGTTAATGGCTTCCCTGTGATAAAGAATGTCAATTGTCATACTCCAGGGAGATTTTACATTGTGGTCAAAATACGAAGAGTATTGTCATTTAAACATGGCAAAAGGCTTGACCAGACTATTTCATCTAAAGATCTGGTTCTTACAATTGAGAGTGATGTAGAAGGATGTGATGTATCTGAAATATTAGGGAAAACATGAGTTATTTTTCTTCTGGTATTTTTGTGATTCATAAAAGAGCAGTATGTATGGAGGGAGATATTATTTTATAGTTGTGATTATTGTTCTTATATGTTTGGGTAGTTTCTTGGGCTTTTTATTCCTCAGCTGTATGCAAATATATGCCTAAAAATACAAGATATTTCAGATGAGGGTTATTCTAACAAAGCACACACAGGAACTTTTTTTTCCCTTCAGAAATCATATCTCTGACAAGAGTCTGACGAATGTCTTTGAGAACACAGAGGATGAGACTTGTTACTTTTGTTTTATGGATGAAAGAATCACAAATTCTAAATGAAACGCTAAATGAATGCTTGTTGAAATCAATTAAGGCAAATCAAAAGTTTCAGCTTCACTTTACATCAATAGGAACACAGAAATAAACCAATGTCTTTGGGTAAATCTAAACTATCACCTGATTTATCCCTTAGTCTAAATATAAACTTTACCATTCACTCACCTATTTCTAAAACTCACACAATTCTGAAAGTATATTCTTCTTAAATTAGATTCTTCCTGATTTAAGTTGAATAATTTATTATAGTTTGATGAAAATTTCTTAAGCATTTACTGAGCTTTAACGATGCGAAGATGAATAAGATCAAAATGTACACACAACTCACTTTAATATAAATCAAGCACTATATAAAGGTTTAAGCAAAATGTTTTCAGATCAGAAATGATGAAATGATTAGGTAAGTTTTCATATAAAAAACAAGATTTTTACCAACATCTTAAAAAGTAAGTGGCTTCCCTGGGAGCCCCCCTGTCTGTCCGAGACTAGGTATCCCAGTTTCTGCAAAGGAGAACAAAATCTCACTCTGAACACCCACTGAGTGCCCACCCCTGACTGAAATTACCCATTGAGTTTTTGCTTTTTGGTTTTATTTTATCCCCATTGAATATTCAAGTAGGCTTTCCAAAGTAGGTATTTCAGGCCTGTTTTAGAACTTAGGATGTCTGAGGCTCTGGTAAAATGACTTGCCCAAAATCACACACAGGATAAGGCATGAGGTGAGGCTTCAAAACTTGCACCACACTGAAAGCCTTTCTTCATGGTCCCTTCCCTCCTCCAAGTTCCAAGTTAACTGTTTTGTATTTGACAAATGTTAGTTTGGAGCTAGCACCCATCCTGTCATAGATGCTGGCATCAGAAATGTCTCTTGTGAGAAGAAAGGAGAGAAAGGAAGAAGATTCTGCTGATTGCAATATTGTGCTTACGAGGTGGCTTGTTTACGATACTTGACACATCCTTACTTAACCATCTCTGTTACCCTTTGTTGAAGCAGTGCTGCTATTCACTACCAGTAAGACATTGTCAGTCAGTCAGTTCAGTCGCTCAGTCGTGTCCGACTCTTCGCGACCCCGTGAATCACAGCACGCCAGGCCTCCCTGTCCATCACCAACTTCAGGAGTTCACTCAAACTCATGTCCGTCGAGTCGGTGATGCCATCCAGCCATCTCATTCTCTGTCGTCCCCTTCTCCTCCCGCCCCCAATCCCTCCCAGCATCAGAGTCTTTTCCAGTGAGTCAACTCTTCACATGAGGTGGCCAAAATACTGGAGCTTCAGCTTTAGCATCAGTCAATGAACACCCAGGACTGATCTCCTTTAGGATGGACTGGTTGGATCTCCTTGCAGTCCAAGGGACTCTCAAGAGTCTTCTCCACAAGTAACATAATCTTTCATAGCTTCCCTTCCCTCCTTGAAAAAGCAATGTGCCTCAGAATGTTGTGAGAATTCAGAGATAATCCACAGGCAGGGCTACCACAGTCCTGGCATATCAGGAAAGCTCGATAATTGTTGGGTATTATTTTATTATTGAACAAATGATACCCCTTGCTAAACTCACTTTTCTTCTAGTGCCTGTGGAAGTTGCCGCTAAGTAGTGGTAAGAGCATGAAGGTGTGAAAATGTGTGGAATACTTGGAAATATTCAGAAAAAGCAAGAGATTTCTAGTATGGCATAAGAGATATGAGGTGGATGAGAAGTGAGAAAAATTAAACAGTTGTGAAGAGATATGATTTCATTCTATCAGCAGGGAGGAGATACCAAAGGCAATTGCTATGTACTCATGGGCTTGTTTGTTCTAAACAAAGGTGTTACATAGTCTAACTCATCTTTGTCTTGGGAAAATAACCTTGATAATACTGAAATAAAGATAAATCTAAGAGGAGAAACACTGGGTTTGAATAACAAGTCAGAAGGGTTTTTACAATATTCTACAATAGTTAGGAACCTGGACTAGGGGAGTTGTATAAACAGAGAAGATGATTAGAAAGTAAAATCGACTAATACACAATGGATTGGATAGGGGATTTGAGAAAAACAGGAGAATCAGAAATTTTTAAAAAAGGTTTATAACATGGGCAACTATAGATAGTAAGGAAATTAACCCAAACAGTTAATGTAAAAACACAATTCAGAGAAGTTAATGTGTTTGGCTGGGGATATCATGAATTTGAGAGACCTGAGGCCAAAAGAAACTAATGACAATTTTGACTATATGTAGTTTTGCACCTTTGAGTGAGTTTAGAACTGGAGAATTAGATTTGGGGGTCATGAACCTAAGTGATAGTGAAGGCATGGAGTGAGGTCCTTGGAGGGAGAGATGCAAAAAGTCAACCCTGGCATGGCTGAGCAGAGGGATGGCTGGTCCTAACCACTGCATCAGGTCAGAACTCCCCAATGGGCCTTGGGATACTCCAGCTCCTTGGGCCATTACTGACTTCTCATCCCATTTCTCAAGCAAATCCCCACAGATTATGTGACATTTAGTGTTTAGTAAAAAGCATCAGGTTCTAATGAAGTTCATATCAATAAACTCATAATAAAAATAGAAGGTAGAATACTACTCTTTAGTGATTTGGTTCAATTTTCTCCCTGAAAATTTTATTTATATATGCTCTAATCGTTATCACTGAAATAAGCATGCAAAATCTTTGCCTTTTTGAACTTTGATCATTATCTTTCCTATTTAGAATAAATAAAAACACTTCAGATCTTTTAAACAGTAATATCTTAAGGCTAATATGTGCTTAAATCACTTATGTCAACCTGTATTATAGATAGTCCTCAAAACGGGTAAGAAATCTGTCTATATATTTAACTCCTTGGCGTCATTTTCCTGTGTTCACTGCTGATAACTTCTTCAGAATTAGATTACCACTTTGGTTTAGCACATATTGGCCACAAAAGAAGCTGAATTGTGTTTGATTTTTATTTCTTCTCGGCTTAGAAAATATTCAGTGTTGATATTAACTTCAAAATTTCCTAGCCCAAATATGCAGATGAAAATTTTGGGGGAAAATCAGTATAAAATCTTAAGTGATGTTTAATTAGGTCAATTGAATATATACATATTAGTTTCCCATCTTTGTTTGTTCTCTGAAGTAATGCTAAACATTGTATTTGAAATCTATATACTACCCTATCTTTGTAGGTAATGTGGGGAAAGCAGGAAAGCAAGGAGGTGATGTATACATAGCCATCAACAAAACAAAACAAAAAAACACAAACCTTTGTTGTTGGTGATGTGTATCAAAAGAGACAGAAAAGCATCCTACAGCATTTTTTCTAATGAAAAATTATATTCCATATAAAGGGGCTAACATAAACTGAGAGAGTTAAAAGACCGCATATAGTTTTAGGAAAAAATAAGAAATAAATCATACAAATCCTAGAAAAGTGTTTCTCAAAATGCATTCCCCGGATACTGACAGACACATGATAAAATGTTTCCTAGATACATTAGCTCATGCAACTCTTGATTTAAACAGTTTATTCAGTAACCTTCTCAGAACACTTGATAGGCCCCCGTGAGACAGAGCAGACTCAATCTTTCTCACAAGGGCATAAGTGAAAGTACCGGGGGTAGCGGACACCGGCAGTTATCCACCCAGATTCTACGATTACCTTTGGAGAACTGACCTCAAGTTACTGGGGCTGCTTTCCCAGCAAAGACAGAGAAGTTCCTGGGTATTTATGTTCCCACTCCTCTGCTGCACTACTCAAAGACTGATTGGTGCCACAGTATAAGAACCCAGCTCCATTGCTGACAGTGGCACCAATGGCAATGTGTAGTTTAAACTCCAGAGCACCACCATGGAATCACACCGAGGTTCTTCCTGCCTGACACTATATCCCACTTTAACTCTTCTCCTTCTATGTCTTTTCCTTCCTTACTGGTTCCTGGTTGTTCTGCCTTAATACATTCCATGCAACAAATTCTTGTCTAAGGGTCAGTCAGTTCCAGGAACAAAGCTGAAAAGATATCCAGGTTAATACCACAAAGTGTCTTAAATGCCAGAATTAATGTTTGTAACTGAAATGTCTTGTTTTCTTCCAGTTATCTGGCATAGTTTAGACCTTGTCCTTTTTGGCAAGCTAAATTCTAAATAGAAGCAGACATACCCTGTAACATTTGTGGATTTCAAGGCAAGAGGATAAATAAGACCCACATAGCATAAAAGGGGAAAAGGCAGAAGCAGGGAGAGATTTCCTCTTCTTGGGCTCTAAAATCACTGCAGATGGTGACTGCATAAAATCAGAAGATGACTACTTCTTAGAAAGAAAGCTACAAGACAGCTATACAGTGTATTTTAAAAAAGACATCACTTTGATGGCAAAGGTCCTAATAGTCAAGGCTATGGTCTTTCCAGCAATCATGTACTGATGTGAGATTTCAACTTTTATGAAAGCAAAATGCCAAAGAATCAATGCTTTGGAACTGTGGTGCTCGAGAAGAGTCTTGAGAGTTCCTTTTACAGCAATGAGACTTAACCAATCAGTCCTAAAGAAAATCAACCCTGAATACTCATTGAAAGGACTGATGCTGAAATTCCAATACTTTAGCCAACTTTATACGAAAAGCCAACTCATTGGAAAAGACCCTGATGCTGGGAAAGACTGAAAGCAGAAGGAGAAGAGGGCAACAGAGGATGAGACGGTTGGATGGCATCACTGATTCAATGGACATGAACTTGGGCAGACTCCAGGAGGTGGTAAGGGACAGGGAGGCCTGGTGTGCTGCAGCCCACGGAGTCACAAAGAGACAGGCATGACTTGGCGTCTGAACAACAAGCATAAATTAACCTAAAACCTCTTAATACAGTGTATCTATTATCTTATCTTTTCCATCAGTTCAGTTCAGTTCAGTTCAGTTGTGTCCAACTCTTTGCAACCCCATGGACTGTAGCATGTCAGGCTTCCTTGCTCATCACCAACTCCTGGAGCTTGCTCAAACTCATGTCCACCGAGTCCGTGATGCCATCCAACCATCAAGTTTTCTGTTGTCCCCTTCTCCTCCTGCCTTCAATCTTTCCCAGCATCACGGTCATTTCCAATGAGTCAGTTCACATCAGGTGCTTCAGCTTGAGCATCAGTCCTTCCAATGAATATTCAGGACTGATTTCCTTTAGGATTGACTGGCTTGATTTCCTTGCAGAGATCTTTTGATCTTTTGCATAGTTACTCAATATTGAAAAGTTGTTACATCTGCAAATTCATGGTCCCTCTAGAATCATAAATTGAAATACAAGGAGAAGCAAGAAAATGAATGCTTGACCCAACCGGAAAATAACACTCTGTTATGTAAAATTCATTTATTACTTTAAGAAGTCCCACTCAAATTCTTTCACTTTCTGCCTCGTGGGCAGTGATGCCACTCACAACCCTTCATATCATTTGGACACAGTTAATTTTTATTTCCAAAACAAAGGCAACAAAGGTGGAAAAGCATTTCCTTGGGGTTGAACTATGCTCATTTTGAGAGTACATGTTTAGGGGCATCTGTGTATCTGTGCCAATATATTACCAATCTGAAGAAGCAGACATGCCTGAGTTCCTTAATGAAGTTCATCTGTGTTTGTGTTTATACTCAGTAGAGCCTTCTAAAATATAGGGACAAGACCCACTTATCTGGGAATGAGGGCTATACTAAACAGAAAGATGATTTTTTACTTTTATTTTATGAGTACCATTTCAATAGAAAAAATATGCTGAAGCAATTCTATTTGATCATTTAAAAAGTGGAATCCATTAATAAAAATAATAAAAGAGTCCATAGTGTTTTAAAATAAGATGTAAACTGATATACATGATTTTGTAAGTTAAAATGAATTTAACAGCTTTATCTCTTTCATATAAAAAGACATATTGAAATACATTTCAGGGTTATGTAAGCCACACACAATTTCAATAAACCTATATTTACACAATGCAAAACAACAAAAGAGTAGACACATTCTCCTTTAGCCTACTACGAATTAATTATAGTACATATGATATTAACTCTGCTGATGCTAAGTCACCTCAGTCGTGTCCGACTCTGTGTGACCCCATAGACGGTAGCCCACCAAGCTCCCCATCCCTGGAATTCTCCAGGCAAGAACACTGGAGTGGGTTGCCATTTCCTTCTCCAATGGATGAAAGTGAAAAGTGAAAGTGAAGTCCCTCAGTCGTGTCCGACCTTTAGCAACCCCACAGACTGCAGCCTACCAGGCTCCTCTGTCCATGGGAGTTTCCAGGCAAGAGTATTGGAGTGGGTTGCCATTTACACTAGTAGATCATTATTTACTAAGCAATATTGAAACCACAAAATTTTAAGAGTGTTCTTCAAGAGGTGTTTATAATGAAGAGTAATCCAATTCAATAACTCACAGTAAGACTAAGCTAGTACCCCTCTAAGGACATGTTTTATTCTAATAAAGAAAATCACTTCAAGTAATATATTGGGTTGGCCAAAAAGTTCATTAGGGTTTCTGCATAACATCTTATGGAAAAACTTGAATAAACTTTTTGGCCAACTCAATAGAATACAACTTACATGTTTTAACCTACAAGTATAAGCTATATGGCAGAGTAGAAAAAGAATATAACAAGAAATTTGGAGTCATGAGCTATGACTCTAAAAGGGACAGTAAAGCATTTAGCCCTGAGATTAATCCAGATACTTAATTTCTTTGGCACAGGTGCCAAATCGCTTCAGCCATGTCTGACTCTTTGCGACTGTATGGACAGTAGCCCACAAGGCTCCTCTGTCCATGGGATTCTCCAGGCAAGAATACCGGAATGAGTTACCATGCCCTCCTCCAGGGGATCTTCCTGACCCAGGGGTGGAGTGCACATCTCTTATGTCTCCTGCATTGGCAGGCGAGGTCTTTTCACTTTCCGTGTGTGCTAAGTCACTTCAGTTATGTCCATCTCTTTGCAACCCTATGGACATGTAGCCCACCAGGTTCCTCTATAGCCCACCAGGCTTCTCTGTCCATGGGATTTTCCAGGCAAGAATACTGGAGTGGGTTGCCATGCCATTCTCCAGGGGATCCTCCCAATCCAGGGATTGAACCTGAGCATCTTAAGTCTCCTGCATTGGCAGTCTAGTTCTTTACCACTAGAGCCACCAATTTCTCCTCTTTGGTAGGGCCACCATGCAAATGCATTTATTATTATATGCAGATATTATTATATTAAATGCTAATATAGTATTGAATTGTGATGTGAGTGTCGCTCAGTCATGTCCAACTCTTTATGATGCCATGGGCTGCACTGAATTCTCTAGGCCAGAATACTGGAGGGGGTAGCCTTTCCCTTATTGAATTGTGAGAGCAAATACTTGTTTGTTGAATAAATAAATAAAGATTAAATCAATCTATTTGGATCTCTGCTTCCAGAATTATAAAATAGGAGGTTTACAGTACTACTGGATGATCTGCTATGCTTCTATACATTTGATTCAGAATAACAATAAAAATAGGGCTTCATTTTGATTGTACTATTCCATCTAACATTTTAAGGTGGTTTGTATCTCTGTCAGTTTTCTAAAACAGCAGGTATCTACACCCTAATGCAATGCTATAGTTAACAGTAACTTGAGTGGGATGTGATAACAGACTCCTAGGTAATTAATCCATATTTCCTTTACTACTTCTCAAATATTTGTAACAGTGCAATGCATTTACACTCCTGATTTAGAACTTCCAGTTGTTCTCCTACTGTGAAGATAAAAAAGTACACAAGATATCTTGGGATTTTCAAAATGCTGTGTTTGTACAAATCATAAGACTCCTTGTCTGCACCTTGTGTTACTTGCATGGAAAGGCATGAGTAAGTTCTCTGAAGTTTTAAAGAATGTTAATATGCATATGCTTGAGAGGAAATGAACCATGAACTACAGAACTTCTCAGCTTGTAGTCCTGCCCAGTCTTGGGTCTCAAAACCTTTTAAACTCTTTACTTTCCTGATAAAAATGCCATGTGCTTGTTTCATTCATGGCCAAGCGAAGGTTTCCCACAACTTTGCAATAGTTTGCATTGGCTTCAATCAAGATTGCATGTGTCAGAGTAGAACTTAAAAAAATGTTTATGTAGATATGACGTAAGCCCAGGCACAATTTCTCATTTTCCTTTCAACGTGTTTTTCAAAGACTTCTAAAATAGTTCAGTCCAAAAGTCAGAAACATTTTTGACAATAATGTGGAACCTAATATATCAGCTTTAAAATGAATTATGGAGCTATTTTAACAGCACATAGGTGACCTGAGAACTCCAAAGAAATTTCCTACATATGGACTGTTTAATAGCACAAGACAGCAATACCTATAGTTTTCAGGATAATTGATAATTATTGTTTTTAAGGAAATGTATCCTTGCCATTCAGTTGAAAGATGAAATTTTAGAAGAGCAAGGTTTCAACGATAATTCAAGAACAAGGAATACTGTAATAAAACACAAAATAGTATTTATGCATTAGCAAATGTGAAATGTTTTTAAAGTTTTCACTTTACCTCAAGAGGAAAATTTTCTTTTCTTGCACAATTTTTTTAAAGTTTCAATAGGTTATCTCAAATATTTTAATAAATTTACAACATTAGAATAAGTTCAGACTTAAATGTCTAGAATTATAGAATATTGAGAGAAGATCAAGTTGTTTTGATTCCCTTCAATATCTCAAAATTTATTTGGAAAGTCAAGACAAACAAAAATGAAACTATTAAGGGACAAAGCAGAGGCAAGAGATAGCTATTTTCTGTGTCAGAATTTCACTTCAGTAGTTGCAGTTCTCTGAGATCTTGTGATAACTTGTGAAAAGGTAAAAACCATTCTCATACAGTGTTGATGGGTGTCAAAGTGGTGTAATCACTGATTAATAATGTTTTCTGAAAATAGAACATATTTCAGTTCAGTTCAGTTCAGTTCAGTCGCTCAGTCGTGTCCGACTCTCTGCGACCCCATGAATTACAGCACGCCAGGCCTCCCTGTCCATCACCAACTCCCGGAGTTCACTCAAACTCATGTCCACAGAGTCGGTGATGCCATCCAGCCATCTCATTCTCCGTCGTCCCCTTCTCCTCCCGCCCCCAACCTTTCCCAGCATCAGACTCTTTTCCAGTGAGTCAACTCGTCGCATGAGGTGGCCAAAGTATTGCAGTTTCAGTTAGCATCAGTCCCTCCAATGAACATCCAGGATTGATCTCCTTTAGAATGGACTGGTTGGATCTCCTTGCAGTATAAGGGACTCTCAAGAGTCTTCTCCAACGTTATTGAGCAATTCTACCTCAAGATGTGAATTACAAACAAAAGTGTACATTCATTAATCAAAGATAAAAAAGATATATATTGATACAAGAATATTCACAGTAGGTCTATTGGTAATAGACCCTCCAAACAGGAATGAATATATATATATATATATATAAAATAATATATTATACACACACACACACACATACACATAGTCACATGACCACTGGAAAAGTCTAGCCTTGACTAGATGGACCTTTGTTGGCAAAGTAATGTCTCTGCTTTTTAATATGCTGTCTAGGTTGGTCATAATTATTCTTCCAAGGAGCAAACATGTTTTAATTTCATGGCTATAGTCACCATCTGCAGTGATTTTGGAGCCCAGAAAAACAAAGTCAGCCACTGTTTCCACTGTTTCCCCATCTATCTACCATGAAGTGATGGGACCAGATGCCATGACCTTAGTTTTCTGAATGTTGAGTTTTAAGCCAACTTTTTCACTCTCCTCTTTCACTTTCATCAAGAGACTCTAGTTCTTCTTCACTTTCTGCCATAAGGGCGGTGTCATCTGTGTAACTGAGGTGATTGTTATTTTCCTGGCAATCTTGATTCCAGCTCGTGCTCACATGATGTACTCTGCATATACGTTAAATAAGCAAGGTGACAGTATACAGTCTTGACGTACTTCTTTCCCAATTTGGAACCAGTCTGTTGCTCCATGTCCAGCTCTAACTGTTGCTTCTTGACCTGCATACAGATTTCTCAGGAAGCAGGTAAGGTGGTCTGGTATTACCATGTTTTACAGAATTTTCTGCAGTTTGTAGTGATCCACACAGTCAAAGGCTTTGATATAGTCAATAAAGTAGAAGTAGATTTTTTTCTTGAACTCTCTTTTTCAGTGATCCATTGGATGTTGGCAATTTGATCTCTGCTTCCTTTGCCTTCTTTAAACCAGCTTGAACATCTAGAAGTTCACAGTTTACATATTGTTGAAGCCTGGCTTGGAGAATTTTAAGCCTTCTTTGCTAGTGTGTGAGATGAGTGCAATTGTGCAGTAGTTTGAACATTCTTTGGCATGGCCTTTCTTGGGGATTGGAATGAAAACTGACGTTTTCCAGTTAGTTGGCCACTGTGGCCACTGCTGAGCTTTCCACATTTGCAATAAAAAGTAAAGCCCCAATGTAGGGGGCAGTAAAAATAAATATGCATTATTATATTTCTGAAGAAGGTAAGTTGGGTGAAAGTAATATCTACTTCAATATATGCTTCAAAAACATCTTCCTTCAGGCTTTCATTACATGTCTCTCCGTATTTCTCAGCCATTTCATGACAGGACCTTGTAAATGCCCGTATTCCATGGCCAAGAAGTAGGGGAAATGACCAGAGGAGTGTAACTCACCTTGCCATTACTTTCAACTGCCTTTATAATAGTAACTTATATTTTTCTTGTGGTGAAATTTTGTAATCTGGTAACAATCCACCTGTGAGTACTGATGAATAAAGTTTTTCTAACCAAACCTTAGATTCACAGTTTATTCTGATATGGCCCGATGAATTTTAAATTGTCTTGCCTTCCTAACAATGAGGGAAAGGCAATAAAATTTCTAAGATAATAACCAGAATGTTATCACTGGATGTTCCTTATTAAACAACAAAGAAATTCAGCTTTAGTGCCTGAACAGAACTTTGACATGTAACTAGGGAGCCCAAAACACTCTTCCAACTCTGTTTATAATTATCTCCAGTATAAACTAATACATATGGGTAAGACAACTGATAAAAATATGAACAAAGCATGTCAATGAAAAAGATTTTGAAATGTTTTTCAGAGAAGACTCTAAAAGAGAAAATTCTAACAATTGACTTTTAAAAACTAGCAAATTTCCAAAATGATATTTCATTCACGTAACAAACATTTTTCATGCACCTATTATGTGTCTAAACACGTAAGAGTCCGCCTACAATGCGGGAGACTCAGGTTCGATCCCTGGGTCAGGAAGATCCCCTGGAGAAGGAAATGGCAACCCACTCCACTACTCTTGCCTGGAAAATCCCATGGATGGAGGAGCCTGGTAGGTTACAGTCCATGGGGTTGCAAAGAATCGGACACGACTGAGCGACTTCACTTCACTTCGCTTTATTATGTGTCTGTCAGAAAGAACAGTATGAGCAAAACTTCGGTGTGAGAATGAGAATGAGAAAAAGTGAGAGTAGCCAGAGACCTCCCTAAGGTGAGGTGAATTTAGGAAGGCCTCCAAGAAGGGCTGGCTAAATAATTTGTGGAGCCCAGTACAAAATGAAAATGTGGGGCACCTCGCTCAAAATTACTCAGAATTTCAAGACAGTGACAGCAGAGTGTGTAATCAAACAGAGGATCCTTTCCAGTGCAGGTCCTATGTGACTGCACAGATCACACACCCACGAAACTGACCCTCGTGCTACACCTGTGGTTCATCTTAAAACCGATGCAAGTGTTCAAGTGATAGAGTAACTTGATTAAAGTTAGTTAGTTAGCTAGTTCAGTCGCTTAGTCGTGTCCGACTCTCCGCGACCCCATGAATCACAGCACGCCAGGCCTCCGTGTCCATCACCAACTCCCGGAGTTCACTCAAACTCATGTCCACAGAGTCAGTGATGCTATCCAGCCATCTCATTCTCGGTCGTCCCCTTCTCCTCCCGCCCCCAACCTTTCCCAGCATCAGAGTCTTTTCCAGTGAGTCAACTCTCCGCATGAGGTGGCCAAAGTATTGCAGTTTCAGCTTTAGCATCAGTCCTTCCAATGAACACCCAGGATTGATCTCCTCTAGAATGGACTGGTTGGATCTCCTTGCAGTACAAGGGACTCTCAAGAGTCTTCTCCAACACCACAGTTCAAAAGCATCAATTCTTCGGCAATCAGCTTTCTTCACAGTCCAACACTCACATCCATACATGACCACGGGAAAAACCATAGCCTTGACTAGACAGACCTTTGTTGGCAAAGTAATGTCTCTGCTTTTTAATATACTATCAAGGTTGGTCATAACTTTCCTTCCAAGGAGTAAGCGTCTTTTAATTTCATGGCTGCAATCAGCATCTGCAGTGATTTTGGAGCCCCAAAAAATAAAGTCTGACACTGTTTCCACTGTTTTTCCATCTATTTCCCATGAAGTGATGGGACCAGATGCCATGATCTTTGTTTTCTGAATGTTGAGCTTCAAGCCAACTTTTTCACTCTCCTCTTTCACTTTCATCAAGAGGCTTTTGAGTTCCTCTTCACTTTCTGCCATAAGGGTAGTGTCATCTGCATATCTGAGGTTATTGATATTTCTCCCAGCAATCTTGATTTAACTTGATTAAAGTAGTGTCTTGAAAATGACAAATCCACCAAGCATGCGATGATAAAACAAATCTATGAGAGGGAAGCTGTGGAGTATGTGAAGAGTAAGTAAATGTGCGAGGGATAATTAGGAATCTCAGCTGGAAGGATTGAGATGCTGAAACAGGAAGAAACTGTGATAATGGAAAGAGAGGGGCAAATCTGCAGGAATGAAGCATAGATTCAATATAAAGTTGAGAAAACAGGCATCTTGAGTTAAGCAGTACGATTTACCAGAATTGTATGTGTCTGGCTATATGTGTTTAGGAGGGTGAGTTAGGATTTTCCAAAGAAAAGAGAGGATGCAAACCTGAGTACTACTTGCTCTAAGTTCACTCAAAAGGGAGGATCTTATGTCTGGTGTGTGTGTTAGTCGTTCAGTCGTGTCCGATTCTTTGTGAACCCATGGACTGTAGCCGACCAGGCTCCTCTGTCCATGGGATTCTCCAGGCAAGAATCCTGGAGTGGCTTGCCATGCCCTTCTCCAGGGGATCTACCCAACACAGGGATCAAACCCAGGTCTCCCACATTGCAGGCAGATTCTTTACCGTTTGAGCTACCCAGGAAACATGGTATAAATCATGTCTGGAGCTCAGTGTAAAACAGATACAAGGAAAGCAGGACAGAGCAGGGCAACTACAAGAGTGAAAAAAGAAAAGAAAGTTTAAAAGTCACCATGAATGGGAGATTGGGGAGGTAACTGTCCCTATGGAGAGTCAGGGAAATTGTATAAAACTGTAGAGAAATTTTGTTATATTTTAACAGAATCTTTACTTTTGTCTTACTATACGGCCTACTGGACTTAACTTAGCTTTTGAGTTTCTCTTTTGAACAGGATAGATATTACATGGCTCATTCATTCTTCCAAAGAACACAGATAAACCTTATTTAAACATATATACAGAATAAAACTTATTGAACAATTCAGCTTTTTAACAGGGTATAAGATCTCAGAGTGAAATTTTTATAGGAAAAGAGGATTCATATTACAATTAAATTGCCTTGTAAGAGTGTTTGGTTAGATTTAACGGAAAAAGTGAGGCTTCTATAAATGGTGATTGCAAATGAAAGCCTAGAAGTACCTGCATTTCATCTGATTACTTTTAAGGAGCCAGTCGGCTGTTTTCCTTTCATTAAAGGAGGCAATGTTCCTGAGGAATTAATGAGTTTCTTCATCAGTTCTTGGGATGCACATAAAGTTCCTCTAAAACAACTCACCAAATGGTCATTTATATTAGCTCTAGAACAAGTATGCCAGAGACCTATAGAAATCTTGCTCTCCTCCTCGCCAGTTTGCCATGGGAAAACAACAGAGCAGGCCCAGTTTAACTCAGCATTAATTTTCAAACAAGTTTTTAAATTAAGACTCTTAGAATAATCAGAAAAGGCCCCTTAGATTCCCATGATAAAGCACTGACCTCAGCACTTCATTGGCTGTTTCAGTAATTACTTGCAGGCCTGAAAGTAAAGTTTGTTAGTACACACACACAGAGAGAGACACACACACACACAGAGACACACAGACACACATACACACACACTCTTCATTCCAGTCAGCAGCAAGGCAGGTGCCGGGACTGCAACTTCTACAACCTTGCCCCAGGCTCTAAGACTGCCCCTCTCTCCCCACCTCTCCCCATCCCCCAACACACTAAAAAAAGTAAAAGCAAAAGAAGACTGTGTCACACCTGAGTGACTGTTGAATTCCTGTGCTGAAATTTTTAGTATTTTATCAAAAAAGAAAAAAGTTGGTCATTCTGAAAGTACACGAAATGCAATCTTATTTAGAGCAACGGTGAAATCACTGTGTGCTCACTGCAAAGTTTGCAACATTTGACAAATTGTAATTCTGTTCTTCGCAAACTTCTAAACACTTCCTGCTAAGTGACAACAAGCTTCAGCAAGTTTCCACAAACCTTCTGCAGCTTCTTCATCTCACTATAAAGAACAGATGCCGTTTAGGGGCTGCTGTGAGCTCTTCTGTTCTCTGTACAATATGTACGCACACAAAAAGGAATTCACATTCTATGAAAACGTGATAGCCAAGGCCTCCAGAAAGCTTCAGCGGAAAGTGCACAACACTCCAACAGCTGGCCTAAATCAAGGGCTCTCTGTCAATCACAGAGAAATGTGACAGACTTGTGACTTTGTGGCAAAAGTGACAGAATTTACAGTTTGAGAGAATCACATCAATAACAAAATAATTTGTGTTGTTAAAATATACAAAGATGCTCCAAATTGTTTTCTAACAAGTTTAATTAAAGTGAATGTATATTTTCATATTTAATATTTGAAAAACTGAAAAAGTAGGTAAATAAATATAGTTCTAGTCATTTTCAAATAAGAAATTAGAGCAAAGCAAATATATTTGGCACTACTTCTCACCATGAGGATTAATGCCAATAAATTCAAGTTATCAAAAAAGAACTAATGCATTCTGTATATTTGATTTGCAAGTTTACTTTTTTAGTAAACTCAGTCCCCCTAAATATAAATCTACTCACAGAGTACAAAGGTAGATATTTACCAGCAGAAAAAATTATTTTACAACACTTTCAATTGATTTTTATTGTGCAATTTAAATTTTTAATCCAATATCCTTAAAAACAAAGTTTCTTTCAGACTTTGTATTCTATTCACTACAACAGAAATTGTTCATAGTCTAAAACTGTGCTTCCCAGACATTAATGTTCTTAAGATCTTGATCTTAAGGTGCATCTTAGATACTCATAAAAAATAACAACTCTAGACCTTCCACCAGAAAATTAAAGCGGCAAATCTGTATTCGGGGTCCCCCAGAAAAAATTAGAATCAGACAGTGCTCTTTAAAAAAAGTTTAGAAAGTTTCTAAGACACTTATCTGTACACAACTCAGATATGCAACCCCATTGACTGTATGGTCCATGGAATTTTCCAGGCCAGAATACTGGAGTGGGTAGCCTTTTCCTTCTCCAGGGGATCTTCCCAATCCAGGGATCAAACCCTTGTCTCCCATATTGCAGACAGATTCTTTACCAGCTGAGCCATAAGGGAAGCCCAAGAATACTGGCCTGGGTAGCCTATCACTTCTCCATGGGATCTTCCCGACGCAGGCATTGAACCGGGATCTCCTGCATTACAGACGGATTCTTTACCAACTGAGCTATCAGGGAAGTTCCTGCACAATTCTAATAATTTTTAACACTTTAACTTAAGGAAAACTAAGAGAAAACAAGTATCAATATTATGTATATATGCCACATCTTGTACCAAAATTACTATAATAATTTATACATATACTAATATAGTTTTGTGAAAAATCAAATGATTTTATCCTGTATATCAGGAGTCCCTAACCCCCAGGCCACTGATCAGTACCAGTCCATGCCCTGTTCGGAATGAACCTGGCCACACAGCAGGAAGTGAGTGGCAAGTGAAACTGAAATTATCACCCCCCACCCTGTTCCCCACCTGGTCCCCAGACTGTGGAAAAATTGGCTTCCACAAAACTGGTCCCTGGTGCCAAAAAGTTAGGGACCACCACTATATATACATATATAATCTAATTTTATCACAAAGACTGTATGATTTGGGGTGGACTAGATGCTAAAGCTGAAACTCCAATACTTTGGCCACCTCATGCGACGAGTTGACTCCCTGGAAAAGACTCTGATGCTGGGAAGGATTGGGGGCGGGAGGAGAAGGGGATGACAGAGAATGAGATGGCTGGATGGCATCACCGACTCTGTGGACATGAGTTTGAGTGAACTCCAGGAGTTGGTGATGGACAGGGAGGTCTGGAGTGCTGTGATTCATGGGGTCGCGGAGAGTCGGACACGACTGAGTTACTGAACTGAACTGAACTGAAAGAGCCAATAAACATCTGTTTAAGCAAGTAAGAGCCAGATTTACTATCACTTAGAAAAAAAAAAGCAAAAAGCAAAGGAGAAAAGAAATATACACCCATTTGAATGCAGAGTTCCAAATAGCAAGGAGAGATAAGAAAGCCTTCCTCAGTTATCAGTGCAAAGAAATAGAGGGAAACAATAGCCTGGGAAAGACTAGAGATCTCTTCAAGAAAATTAGAGATACCAAGGGAACATTTCATGCGAAGATGGGCTCAAGAAAGGACAGAAATGGTATGGACCTAACAGAAGCAGAAGATACTAAGTAGAGGTGGCAAGAATACACAGAAGAACTGTACAAACAAGATCTTCACGACCCAGATAATCATAATGGTGTGATCACTCACCTAGAGCCAGACATCCTGGAATGTGAAGTCAAGTGAAGTGGGTCTTAGGAAGTATCACTACTAACAAAGCTAGTGGAGGTGGTGGAATTCCAGTTGAGCTATTTTGAATCCTAAAAGGTGATGCTGTGAAAGTGCTGCACTCAATATGCCAGCAAATTTGGAAAACTCAGCAGTAGCCACAGGACTGGAAAAGATCAATTTTCATTCCAATCCTAAAGTAAGGCAATGCCAAAGAACGCTCAAACTACCACACAATTGCACTCATCTCACACTTTAGTGAAATAATGCTCAAGATTCTCCAAGCCAGACTTCAACAATACGTAAACCGTAAACTTTCAGATGTTCAAGCTGGATTTAGAAAAGGCAGAGGAACCAGAGATCAAACTACCAACATCTGCTGGATCATCAAAAAAGCAAGAGAGTTACAGAAAAACATCTATTTCTGCTTTATTGACTGTGCCAAAGCCTTTGACTGTGTGGATCACAATAAACTGTGGAAGATTCTGAAAGAGATGGGAATACCAGACCACCTGACCTGCTTCTTGAGAAATCTGTATGCAGGTCAGGAAGCAACAGTCAGAACTGGACATGGAACAACAGACTGATTCCAAATAGGAAAAGGAGTACGTCAAGGCTGTATATTGTCACCCTGCTTATTTAACTTATATGCAGAGTACATCATGAGGAACGCTGGGCTGGAGGAAGCCCAAGCTGGAATCAAGATTGCCAGGAGAAATATCAATAACCTCAGATTTGCAGATGACACCACTCTTATGGCAGAAAGTGAAGAAGAACTAAAGAGCCTCTTGATGAAAGTGAAAGAGGTGAGTGAAAAAGTTGGCTTAAAGCTCAACATTCAGAAAACTAAGATCATGGCATCTGGTCCCATCATGTCATGGCAAATGGCGGAAACAGTGGCTGAGTTTATTTTTGGTGCTCCAAAATCACTACAGATGGTGACTGCAGCCATGAAATTAAAAGACACTTGCTCCTTGGAGAAAAGTTATGACCAACCTAGACAGCATATTAAAAAGCAGAGACATTACTTTGCCAACAAAGGTTCATCTAGTCAAGGCTGTGGTTTTTCCAGTAGTCATATATGGATGTGAGAGTTGGACTATAAAGAAAGCTTAGCACTGAAGAATTGATGCTTTTGAATTGTGGTTTTGGAGAAGACTCTTGAGAGTCCCTTGGACTGCAAGGAGATCCAACCAGTCCATCCTAAAGGAAATCAGTCCTGAATATTCATTGAAGGACTGATTCTGAAGCTGAAACTCCAATACTTTGGCCACTTGATGCAAAAAGCTGACTCACTTGAAAAGACACTGATCCTAGGAAAGACTGAGGGTGGAGGAGAAGGGAACGACAGAGGATGAGATGGTTGGATGGCATCACCGACTCAGTGGGCATGTGTTTGAGAAAGCTCCGGGAGTTGGTGATGGACAGGGAGGCCTGGTGTGCTGCAGTCCATGGGGTTGCAAATAGTCAGACACGACTGAGTGACTGAAATGAACTGATCTGATAACTTATCTGTAAATGTACCTGTGTCACCTCACTAAGCACTGAGGCTCTTGTCTTTACTGTGTGTGGCATATGGGCAGGAACAGGCCTGAGTCTACAGACAGAACTCACCAGTTGATGGTGGAGGAGGAAAATGAAACGGGACTTACATATGATTACAGCGATGGCTTTCAGCTTGGCTGCACATTGTTGTATTTATCTGTCAACCTTTCAAAATATACCCAGGCCCTCCCCTAAAAAATTTGAATTTAACTGATCTGATGTGAAGCCCACAACACAGATGATTCTAGTATGAGGCCAAGACTGAGAACCATGGCCTGGAGTCCCAAATCAATTCTGAGAATTTCTTACTTCCTGCCAAATCATGGGGAGGCATCCTGCACAATGGGAAAGAGCCTGGGCTTTTGCTTCATTTGGGCCCGCGTTTGAATCTTGCGTACCTCTCGCTGGAAAGTGTGCATAAGTCTCAAGCTCTTGAAACAGGAATTTGGTGATGAGGTTCAGGGCTGGCATCTTCAAGATGGGCCACTTTGGCATGAAAATCACGTTGAGTTGAAAACCATCAAGGCCTAAAAAGACTCAGGAAGAAACTTTGACCTTCCTTCTAACTGCCTAAAAGAATTTACATAGAGGACCAGTCTCAGGAAGGGAGCTAAGGGCACAGATAACAATATAATATGGACTAGGTGTAAGAGGCAGGGAAGAACCTAAGCAACTATCTCATCCTCTGCTGCCCCCTTTCCCTTTTCCAGATGGTTGGATGGCATCCCCTAGTCAATGGATATTAACTTGGGCAAACTCTGGGAGATGGTAAGGCCAGAGAGATCTGGTATGCTGTAGTCCATGGGGTCACAAGGAGTCAGACATGATTTAGCAACTGAACAACAACAAAGTTAAGCAATGTCTACTTGCTATAATTCCTCTGGGTCCCATTGTTCCTTGTGGTCCAGCAAACATTTGTTTACCAAACATTTGCTCTTTTCCATCTTCCTGTGAATTGTCTTTCTCTTCCTTTGAAGTCCCATTTAAATCTTAGTTTGCTGTCATATATTTTTCTTAATCATGAATACAAGGAAATCACAACCTTTCCCATTATAGAAAAAAAAGTTAAAGTTAAATGAATTTGTGGGAGGTTTCACAGAAGTATGGGACACACACACATTTTTAAATTGTTTTCCATTGGTGAACTCATAGTTCTGAGATAATTAACAGCAACCATAGATCGCTAGTGACCAAAGGTACAAAACAGCAACATTATCAAAGAAATCTAATACACGAAAAATCAACCTTCAGTTCAGTTCAGTTCAGTTCTTTGTGACCCCATGAATCACAGCATGCCAGACCTCCCTGTCCATCACCAACTCCCGGAATTCACTCAAACTCATGTCCATCGAGTCGGTGATGCCATCCAGCCATCTCATTCTCTGTCATCCCTGTCTCCTCCCACCCCCAATCCCTCCTAGCATCAGACTCTTTTCCAGTGAGTCAACTCGTCGCATGAGGTGGCCAAAGTATTGGAGTTTCAGCTTTAGCATCAGTCCTTCCAATGAACACCTAGGACTGATCTCCTTTAGAATGGACTGGTTGGATCTCCTTGCAGTCCAAGGGACTCTCAAACCTTTTCAAAATAGCAGGGTCAGGCTGGAGGATATAAAATACATAACAGGAACAATACTTGAAAATGAATAAGAAAAATCCCAGGGTGCCTTCTCAACTCAATTTTGGTAATCCAGCCAATTGAAAATGTAAAACTTAGGCACATCCAGACATGATGACACCTTATCCTACCTTCATAGTGCTGGATACCAGGGATAGCTGAACAAATTGATTTCTTTATGAGCAACAGAATACATACATGCACACACAGGAATAAATAAAAATAAATAATGAAGGTCAACTCTAAATAAAAATATTAGTTGATGACATTTTCCTATAATGCCATACTCTTTAAGATTGAAAAATTGAGTTGCAGTACTTCTGTGTACTTTAGGGGTATTTTTGAAGAGTTTGCCTAAAGTAGGAGCAGACCTGTCACTGTTTGCCTTGTTAGAGCAGCTGATGACCTACATAATTAGCAAAGGACCGTGTAAGTAAATATCCAGCTTAGGAAGTAAAAGCAGAAACTTGAAAAAGGAATTTTTAAAAATAGCAGGCAAATAATTATTCATCAAATACTCTTTGATTCTGCAATGTGAAATTAGACCAGGCATTAAACAACAAAGACATAATAATGACAGGTGAGTTTTCTGAGATGTAGGTAGAAGGCAAGTTTGCTCTCCAGAAGCAGGGTGTCAGTGCCAGGATAAAGGTTAGTGACTTCTCCAGCTGTATTCACAGGAACTCTGGATGTGTCAGCCAGGGCTGTGTGCTCTTTGCACTCAACCTCAAGTCTCAGTTTTGAAATGTGTGAAAATTACCAAATTAGATAGCGTCATGTGAGACTATGAATATTTTCCTCCTTGTTTTTAATTATTAGAAATTGTAATTGACCTGTGTAAGTGATGTCTGTTGCATTGCTTAAATAGTTGAGCTCTGAAGCTAACTCCTTTCATTATTAATGAAGAAATGGGTGTTTGCTTCAGTAACTCAAGTGTGACAGAAATGTCAGCTATGAAAAACATAACATTTTTATCCCTGAAACAAAGAATAGATTTTCTGCTGTGTATTTTTTTCCCAAGTAAGCACCATATGATCCACAACCATATGATCTACAAATCTGGTTTAGCTCACTCTTCTGAAAATCTCAGGGATTAGAAATATTCTTTTTCTTTTTTAATTACCTTGCTCATTTCCAATGTAAGTTTCTATCTTTTTAATAATCAATTTGCATTCAAGTTCTGAATCCCTTTATGGCAACAAGCCAAGAATAAAGAAAGTATTGTTGGTTAAAAAGGACTTTAAGTGAAACTAGGGGAGTATGATTTATTTATGTCCATTCTCTCTGATTTGTACTGCAAGAGGGGTTTTTCTAAATTTTTTTTTTCCAGGAGTTGGTTCATCTTTCTTCCTTCCTATAAACTTTAGGTAAGACAGCTGGAGATCTTAGGATTCTGCATTTTCTACATCAGCAAAACTCAGAGTCTGCTATGAAAGGGGTGTGATTCTGTTTAATCACAGTGTTATATAATGCTGCAAATTCTCTAAGGTGTAATGATATTTAGAGGTGACAGTAAAAGCATTACAATTCCACTAAGTGTTATACAGAGAAACATGCACAAAGAAGGCTGAACTTTTTCAAACAACTAATAGAAACATAATGATTTTTTTTCTCTACAACATTTTCAGCACACAAAAATAGGTAGTTGAGATTTTGGTCACAAACTTGCGATGCTGTTATAATATACCTATTAAACTGACAAATAAATCCTTCATGCTATTAATGCATTTTCAGTACTTTCATAGAATATATATTAAGTACAAATGAAAAATATTTGGATGGACTAGTGTGCAGTGGATATTTTTAGCTCTTACTTGAATGAAAAATATATTGACATATTTAGCAACTTGGCTAAATTCCTTGCATTATTTTTCTACCAAAATGTACATAAAGAACAATTTCATTCTGACATTAGTAATAGTAGTAGTAATAGCAATAGTAATAGCATTTAGGTAGTGTTATGTTAACTTAAGGGAGTAAATGTTAAAAATAAACATTTCTCATATCTTTTTTTACTTATGGTATCATTTATATGTGGGATCTAAAAAATACAAGGAAACAGTGAATATAACAACAAAGAAGCGGACTCACAGGCATAGAGAACAAACTAGTGTTTACTAGTGGGGAGAGGAGAAATGGGGGTCAATTAAGAAATACAAACTGCTACACATAAAATAAGCTACAAGGATACAACATGGAATAACAGAGAATATAGCAATTACTTTATAATGATGATTAATGAAGTATAATTTTTAAAATTGTTAATTACAATACTGTACACTTTTAGCTTGATGGCCTGGAAAAGACCATGAGCCAAGTGGCTGGGGTGGTTCAGCTTGCAAAATCTGCAGCACAGCCGGGCCTGGTGGAGTCTGCAGACGGAATTGTGCCTGGTTCCCTGCTGGGACAGGGGAGCCTGATCGTGGCGCTGTCGGACACAGAGCAGAGGCTGGAAGCCCAGGTCAACAGGAACACCGTCTATGGCACGCTGGTCACCTGTGCGACATTTGTGGCCATCCTACCTGTGCTTTACATGCTGTTCAGGGCCAGCTAGCTCCCTGGACCCTCCTCCAGAGGGAGAGGTTATGGTTGTGAATTTAGTAAGAGAGTGAAGTAATGAAGTGAACTTCCGGGGGTGTACTCAGCCTGAGGCTGACCTCACTGGCAGACATCCTTTGCTTTTTAGGCAACACTAATTGACGTTAACTAGAAAATATTTGTGGGGAAGGTAATGGCAAGCCACTCCAGTACTGTTGCCTAGAAAATCCCATGGATGGAGGAGCCTGGTAGGCTGCAGTCCGTGGGGTCGCTAGGGGTTGGACACGACTGAGCGACTTTACTTTACACTTTTAACTTACATAATATTATACACTTATACTTTGATTTTAAAAAGTGCTTTATGAAATAGATTATAACTCAGAAACCTGTTATACAGATTTGAAAGTGATATCACAGTGAAAATTTATTGAAGAAAGTAGCATTTTGTAAAATTCTGACTTTATAAACTTTCACTAAAACCCCTAAAATTAACTTATTACACCATAATAATTAAGACAATGTGGTATTGACATTTAAACCACTGGGACAGATTAAAGGGTCTATAAGTAACTCACAAATACAGCACATAATTCATGAGAAAGATGGCACTACAGAGCAGTGGGGAAAGAACAATAATATCAATAAATAATACTGATTCAATTGTATATCTATACAAGGGAAAAGTAATTCTTCATCTCTACCTTATTCTATTAACAAAATCACTTCCATATCATGGCCCTAAATGAGAAAGGCAAGACAGAATAAGGAATCTAAAAAAAGAGAATATCTTCATTGCTTTGAAAGGCAAAGATTTCTTTAAAGTGACTCAAAAGGGCTTAGCTGTAAAAAGGAGATATAGAGACGTGAACTACATTAAAATAAAGATTTGTAGACGACAGGATCAAGATGGTGGAGTAGGAAAATTCTAAGCTCCCCTTCTCCCATGAACACACCAAAGTTATAAGTACTTGTAGAACAATTCTCTCTGAGAAAAAACTGAAGAATACAGAATGACTCTTCTACAATGAATAATATAAAGAAAAAACAACAACACTCTGAGATGGGTAGCTAGGGAAGAGAAGCAATCTAGTTGGGACTCACATGCCCTGCAGGTGACCCAGAAGATGAGGGGGACTTTATGAGCTTGGGAATCCTTTCTAAAGAAAAAGAGTTGTTTAATCACCACATTGGGAACCCTAGCCCTGAGATCCAGCATCAGGAAGATAAGCCCCCTTGGCTGGCTTTGGAAACCACTGTGGCTTACAACTCCCACATAAGGATGTAATTTTAAGGCTGGATAAGTAGCTTATTACACCTAATGTCATAAAAACAAACAGAGAAAGTCAAAATAATAAGACAGAAGAATATACTCCAAACAAAAGATCAAGATAAAAATTCATGAAGAAAAAAAAAACAGATAATTTATCTGATAAAGAGTTGAAAGCAATGGTCATAAAAATACTCCCCAAACTCAGGAAAAGAGTAAAGGAACATGATAAGAACTTTGTAGAAACATGGATGGACCTACAGTCTGTCATACAGACTGAAGTAAGATCAGAACGAAAAAAAAAATATCATATAGTACAGAATATATGTGGAATCTAGGAAAATGGTATAAATAAGCTTATTTCCAAGGCAGAAATTGAGACACAGACATAGAGAACAGACATTTGGACATAGTGGGGAGAGGAAGGAGGGATGAATTGGAACTGACATATATACACCACCATGTGTAAAATATAGCACAGAAAGCTGAGTTTGATGCTCTGGGGTGTGATAGGGGAGAGCTGGAAGGGAGGTTCAAAAGGGTCAGGATATATGTAAGCACATAACTGATTCACCTATTGTACAGCGGAAACCAACACAACATTCATTGCAAAGAAATTATATTCCAATAAAAAAGAACCAATCAGAGCTTAAGACTATAATAACTGAAATAAAAAGACATTAGGAAGGAATCATAAAAGCTATGAAATTAAAAGACGCTTACTCTTTGGAAGAAAAGTTATGACCAACTTAGACAGTGTATTAAAAAGCAGAGACATTACATTGCCAACAAAGGTCCGTCTAGTCAAGGCTATGATTTTTCCAGTAGTCAGATACGGATGTGAGAGTTGGACTATAAAGAAAGCTGAGCACCGAAGAATTGATGCTTTTGAACTGTGGTGTTGGAGAAGACTCTTGAGAGTCCCTTGGACTGCAAGGAGATCCAACCGGTCCATCCTAAAGAAAATCTGTCCTGAATATTCATTGGAAGGACAGATATTGAAGCTGAAACTCCAATACTTTGGCCACCTTATGCGAAGAGCTGACTCATTTGAAAAGACCCTGATGTTGGGAAAGATTGAAGGCGGAAGGAGAAGGGGATGTCAGAGGATGAGATGGTTGGATGTCATCACTGACTCAATGGACATGAGTTTGAATAATCTGTGGGAGTTGGTGATGGACAGGGAGGCCTGGCGTGCTGCAGCCCATGGGATTGCAAAGAGTCAGATATGACTGAGCGACTGAACCGAGAAAGGACTGCTGCTGCTGCTGCTGCTGCTGCTAAGTCACTTCAGTCGTGTCCGACTCTGTGTGACCCCATAGACGGAAGCCCACCAGGCTCCCCCGTCCCTGGGATTCTCCAGGCAAGAACACTGGAGTGGGTTGCCATTTCCTTCTCCAATGTGTGAAAGTGAAAAGTGAAAGTGAAGTCGCTCAGTCGTGTCCGACCCTTAGCGACCCCACGGACTGCAGCCTACCAGGCTCCTCCATCCATGGGATTTTCTAGGCAATAGTACTGGAGTGGCTTGCCATTGCCTTCTCCGGAGAAAGGACTAGATGATACAAAATGCATAAGCAACCTGGAAAGGAGAATAGTGGAAATCACCCAATCAAAACAGGAATAGGAAAAAAGTTTGCTTAATGAGGATAGTTTAAGGAACCCCTAGGACAACATCACATGAACTAACATGCACATTATAGTGGCCCCACCTAGGAGGAGAAAAGAGAATGGGGCAGAAAGCATATTTGATAAAATGATCTCCAAAAGCTTTCCTAACCCAAAGATGGAAACACATAACCAAGTCCAGAAAGTACAGGGATGAATGCAAACAAAGTTACAATAAGCTATATCACAATTAAAATCGCAAAAGTTGAAGATAAAGAGATAATTTTAAAAAGCAGAAAAATAAAAATAAAGAGTTACAAACAAGGGAACTCCCATAAAGCCATCAGCTGATTTTTCAGCGAAAATTTTGCTTACCAGACGGTATGGCTTGATATATTTAAAGTAATAAAAGGGAAAAAACTACAACCAAGAATATTCTACCTGGCAAGGTCATCATTCAAAATTGATGGAGAGGGAGAAACAAGATGGCTGAGGAATAGGACGGCGAGACCACTCTCTCCCCCACAAATTCATCAAAAGAACATTTGAACGCGGAGTAAAGTCCACAAAACAACTTCTGAATGCTGGCAGAGGACGTCAGGCACCCAGAAAAGCAGCCCATTGTCTTCGAAAGGAGGTAGGAAAAAACATAAAAGATAAAAAGCGAGACAAAAGAAGTAAGGACGGAGCTCCGTCCCGGGAAGGGAGGCTTTAAAAAGAGAGAAGTTTCCAAACACCAGGAAACATTCTCACTGGCGAATCTGTGGCGAGCCTTGGAAGCTCAGAGGGCCACATAACCCTCTTTTTTTTTTAAGATTTTTTAAAAACCCACAGATTACCCGCCAAACGGTAACTCCCAGCGGAGAAGCAGCGCAGATGCCTGCATACGCCATTAGCAGCGGGGGCTGGGCAGGGAGGAGCCGGCTGAACTGCTTAGAGAGAGGACTGGGCTTGAATGCCACGAGAACAATTTGAGAGAACTGGGGAGAGCAAAGCAGACTGTGGGATAGCTTCCCCACAAAAAGGCGGAAAGCTCTAACCTATTACTCTGCCAGCCCCACTCACAGAATAAAGAACTGAGCAGAGTGAGCTGGCTGCGGTTGGCCCATCCCCCATCCCCCGCCGAGACAGGCAGGGAGCGCAGCCAGAGCCGGAGCGGGCAACCGCGGCCCCAGAAAGGCATCTGATACAAACTGCAGACAGGCTTGTTGCTAATCAGGACTTCTTGGGCTCGGGCCGGTCGATATCCCCCTGAGAAGGTGCGCCAGTTGTACACCCAGAAAACTGAGTGGCGGGGACTGGGGAGGCGATAAGTCGCAGAGACCGCGCTCGCCAAACACCTGGTCCCCTGAGCTGCTCGGACCGGGGAAGGCACAAAACACAGGCCCAACCAAGTCTGCGCCTTTGTGGAGTACCTGAGAACCTGAACTTGAGCCGCTCAGATCTGGGAAGTGCAAACAACCCGGTGTCGGCCTCAGACCATTCCCGGCAGAGCAACCTAGAGCCTGTGCAGTATAGACTGGGACAGCATACGTGCTGTGAGCGGGGGCAAACCCAGTGTGGCCGAGACGCTGCAAGCACTCCCCACAGACGCCAGAGATAATCGACTGCAGCGTTCCTCCCTTCCCAGAACAGGACTGAACAACTGAGCGTTAAAAAGCATCCACCCACCCCCTAGTATCAGGGCGGAAATTAGACACTGAAGAGACCAGCAGACAGAAGCTAAAACAGAGGGAACCACCTTGGAAATGACAGATAGAGACGTCTAGAGGCTACTCCAAGAATAAGACCAAAAACCAGAGGCAAGAGGCTTAAGCCCGAATCCTGAGAACACCAGAGAACTCCTGACTCCAGGGAACATTAATCAATAGGAGCTCATCAAACGTCTCCATACCTACGCTAAACTCAAGGGTCAACAAGTTCCAGAGCAAGACATACCATGCAAATTCTCCACTAACACAGGAAACTAGCCCTGAGCTTCAATATACAGGCTGCCCAAAGTCACTCCAAACCCACTGACATCTCATAACTCATTACTGGACACTTCATTGCACTCCAGAGAGAACAAATCCAGCTGCACCCACCAGAACACCGACACAGGCTTCCATAACCAGGGAACCTTGACAAGTCACCTGTCCAACCCCACACACAGCAAGGAAACTACATAATAAAGAGAACTCCACAAACGGCCAGAAGAGGGAAAGGCCACCCCAAGCAAAGCATTATAAGCAAGATGAAGAAGCAGAGAAATACCCAGCAAGTAAAGGAACAAGATAAATGCCCATCAATACAAACAAAAGAGGAAGATATAGGGAATCTACATGAAAAAGAATTTCGAATTTTGGTGGTGAAAATGATTCAAAATCTTGAAAGCAAAATGGAGTTACAGATAAATAACCTGGAGAAAAGGATTGAGAAGATGGAAGAAAGGTTTAAGAATGACTTAGAGGAAATAAAAAAGAGTCAATATACAATGAATAATACAATAGATGAGATCAGAAACACTCTGGAGGGAACAAACAGTAGAATAACAGAGGCAGAAGACAGGATAAGCGAGCTAGAAGATAGAATTGTAGAAATAAATGAAACAGAGAGGAAAAAAGAAAAACAAATTAAAAGAAATGAGAACAATATTAGAGACCTCTGGGACAATGTTAAACGCTCCAACATTCGAATCATAGGAATCCCAGAAGAAGAAGACAAAAAGAAAGACCAAGAAAGAATACTTGAGGAGATAATAGTTGAAAACTTCCCTAAAATAGGGAAAGAAATAATCACCCAAGTCCAAGAAACCCAGAGAGTCCCCAACAGGATAAACCCAAGGCGAAATACTCCTAGGCACATATTAATCAAATTAACAAAGATCAAACACAAAGAACAAATATTAAAAGCAGCAAGGGAAAAACAGCAAATAAGACACAAGGGGATTCCCTTAAGGATAACAGCTGATCTTTCAACAGAAACTCTTCAGGCCAGGAGGGAATGGCAAGACATACTTAAAGTGATGAAAGAAAATAACCTACAGCCCAGACTACTGTACCCAGCAAGGATCTCATTCAAATATTAAGGAGAAATCAAAAGCTTTACAGACAAGCAAAAGCTGAGAGAATTCAGCATCACCAAACCAGCTCTCCAACAAATGCTAAAGGATCTTTTCTAGACAGGAAACACAGAAAGGGTGTATAAACTCGAACCCAAGGCAATAAAGAAAATGGCTACGGGATCGTACTTATCAATAATTACCTTAAACGTAAATGGGTTGAATGCCCCAACCAAAAGACAAAAAGGCTGGCTGAATGGATACAAAAACAAGACCGCCATATATGTTGTCTGCAAGAGACCCACCTCAAAACGAGGGACACATACAGACTGAAAGTGAAGGGCTGGAAAAAGATATTCCATGCAAATAGAGACCAAAAGAAAGCAGGAGTAGCAATACTCATATCAGATAAAATAGACTTTAAAACAAAGGCTGTGAAAAGAGACAAAGAAGGAAACTACATAATGATCAAAGGATCAATCCAAGATGAAGATATAACAATTATAAATATTTATGCACCCAACATAGGAGCACCGCAATATGTAAGACAATTACTAACAAGTATGAAAGGGGAAATTAACAATAATGCAATAATAGTGGGAGATTTTAATACCCCACTTACATGTATGGATAGATCAACTAAACAGAAAATTAACAAGGAAACACAAACTTTAAATGATACAATAGACCAGTTAGACCTAATAGATCTCTATAGGACATTTCACCCCAAAACAATGAATTTCACCTTTTTCTCAAGTGCACACGGAACCTTTTCCAGGATAGATCACATCCTGGGCCATAAATCTAGCCTTGGTAAATTCAAAAAAGTTGAAATCATTCCATACATCTTTTCTGACCACAATGCAGTAAGATTAGATCTCAATTATGGGAGAAAAACTATTAAAAATGCCAACATATGGAGGCTGAACAACACGCTGCTGAATAATGAACAAATCATAGAAGAAATCAAAAGAGAAATCAAAATATGCATAGAAATGAATGAAAATGAAAACACAACAACCCAAAACCTCTGGGACACTGTAAAAGCAGTGCTAAGGGGGAAGTTCATAGCAATACAGGCACACATCAAGAAACAAGAAAAAAGTCAACTAAATAACCTAACTCTACATCTAAAGCAACTAGAAAAGGAAGAAATGAAGAACACCAGGGTCAGTAGAAGGAAAGAAATTGTAAAAATTAGGGCAGAGATAAATGCAAAAGAAACAAAAGAGACCATAGCAAAAATCAACAAAGCCAAAAGCTGGTTCTTTGAGAAGGTAAATAAAATTGACAAACCACTAGCCAGACTTATCAAGAAACAAAGGGAGAAGAACCAAATCAATAAAATTAGAAATGAAAATGGAGAGATCACAACTGACAACACAGAAATACAAAGGATTATTAGAGAATACTATCAGCAATTATATGGCAATAAAATGAATAACCTGGAAGAAATGGACAAATTCCTAGAAAAGTACAACTTTCCAAAACTGAACCAGGAAGAAATAGAAAATCTGAACAGACCCATCACAAGCACGGAACTAGAGGCTGTAATCAGGAATCTTCCAGCAAACAAAAGCCCAGGTCCAGATGGCTTCACAGCCGAATTCTACCAAAAATTTAGAGAAGAGCTAACACCTATTCTACTCAAACTCTTCCAGAAAATTGATGAGGAAGGTAAACTTCCAAACTCATTCTATGAGGCCACCATCACCCTAATCCCAAAACCTGGTAAAGACCCCACAAAAAAAGAAAATTACAGGCCAATATCACTGATGAACATAGATGCAACAATCCTTAACAAAATTCTAGCAATCAGAATCCAACAACATATTAAGAAGATCATGCATCATGACCAAGTAGGCTTTATCCCAGGAATGCAAGGATTCTTGAATATCTGCAAGTCAATCAACGTAATATACCACATTAACAAACTGAAAAATAAAAATCATATGATTATCTCAATAGATGCAGAGAAAGCCTTCGGCAAAATTCAACATCCATTTATGATAAAAACCCTCCAGAAAGTGGGAATAGAAGGGACATACCTCAACATAATAAATGCTATATATGACAAACCCACAGCAAACATTATCCTCAATGGTGAAAAACTGAAAGCATTTCCCCTAAAGTCAGGAACAAGACAAGGGTGCCCACTCTCACCACTACTATTCAACATAGTTCTGGAAGTTTTGGCTACAGCAATCAGAGCAGAAAAAGACATAAAAGGAATACAAATTGGAAAAGAAGAAGTAAAACTTTCACTGTTCGCTGATGACATGATCCTCTACACAGAAAACCCTAGAGACTCTACCAGAAAACTACTAGAGCTAATCAATGATTACAGTAACGTTGCAGGATATAAAATCAACACACAGAAATCCCTTGCATTCCTATACACTAATAATGAGAAAATAGAAAGAGAAATTAAGGAAACTATTCCATTCACTGTTGCAACGAAAAGAATTAAATACTTAGGAATATATCTACCTAAGGAAACAAAAGACTTGTACATAGAAAACTTTAAAACACTACTGAAAGCAATCAAAGAGGACACTAATAGATGGAGAAATATACCATGTTCATGGATTGGAAGAATAAATATTGTAAAAATGAGTATACTACCCAAAGTAATTTATACATTCAATGCAATCCCTATCAAGCTACCAACAATATTTTTCACAGAACTAGAACAAATAATCTCACAATTTATATGGAAATACAAAAAACCTCGAATAGCCAAAGCAATCTTGAGGAAGAAAAATGGTACTGGGGGAATTAACCTGCCGGACTTCAGGCTCTACTGCAAAGCCACAATCATCAAGACAGTATGGTACTGGCATAAAGACAGAAATATAGATCAATGGAACAAAATAGAAAGCCCAGAGATAAATCCACGCACCTATGGACACCTCATCTTTGACAAAGGAGGCAAGAATATAAAATGGAGAAAAGACAGTCTCTTTAACAAGTGGTGCTGGGAAAACTGGTCAGCCACCTGTAAAAGAATGAAACTAGAACACTTCCTAACACCATACACCAAAATAAATTCAAAATGGATTAGAGAGCTAAATGTAAGACCAGAAACTATAAAACTCCTAGAGGAGAACGTAGGCAAAACACTCTCCGACACAAATCACAGCAGGATCCTCCATGACCCACCTCCCAGAATATTGGAAATAAAAGCAAAAATAAACAAATGGGACCTAATTAAAATCAAAAGCTTCTGCACAGCAAAGGAAACTATAAGTAAGGTGAAAAGACAGCCTTCAGAATGGGAGAAAATAATAGCAAATGAAGCAATGGATAAAGGATTAATCTCCAAAATATACAAGCAGCTCCTGCAGCTCAATTCCAGAAAAATAAATGACCCAATCAAAAAATGGGCCAAAGAACTAAACAGACATTTCTCCAAAGAAGACATAAAGATGGCTAACAAACACAAGAAAAAATGCTCAACATCCCTCATAATCAGAGAAATGCAAATCAAAACCACAATGAGATACCATTTCACACCAGTCAGAATGGCTGCTATCCAAAAGTCTACATGCAATAAATGCTGGAGAGGATGTGGAGAGAAAGGAACCCTCTTACACTGTTGGTGGGAATGCAAACTAGTACAGCCACTATGGAGAACAGTGTGGAGATTCCTCAAAAAACTAGAAATAGAACTGCCATATGATCCAGCAATCGCACTCCTGGGCATACACACTGAGGAAACCAGAATTGAAAGAGACACATGTACTCCAATGTTCATTGCAGCACTGTTTATAATAGCCAGGACATGGAAGCAACCTAGATGTCCATCTGCAGACGAATGGATAAGAAAGCTTTGGTACATATACACAACGGAGTATTATTCAGCCATTAAAAAGAATACATTTGAATCAGTTCTAATGAGGTGGATGAAACTGGAGCCTATTATACAGAGTGAAGTAAGCCAGAAAGAAAAACACCAATACAGTATACTAACACATATATATGGAATTTAGAAAGATGCAAATGATAACCCTGTATACGAGACAGCAAGAGACACAGATGTATAGAACAGTCTTTGGGACTCTATGGGAGAGGGTGAGGGTGGGATGATTTGGGAGAATGGCATTGAAACACGTATGTTGTCATATGTGAAACGAATCACTAGTTCAGGGTCAATGCACGTTATAGGATGCTCAGGGCTGGCATGCGGGGATGACCCAGAGGGAGGATAAAGGGAGGAGGGAAGTGGGAGGGGGGTTCAGGAGGGGGAACTTATGTAAACCCGGGGCAAATTCATGTCAATGTATGGCAAAACCAACCAATATAATATTGTAAAATAATTTGCCTCCAATAAAAAATAAATTAATTACCAAAAAAAAACAAAATTGATGGAGAGATAAATAATTTCCCAGACAAGCAAATCAAAGAGTTCATCACCAGTAAACTGAGCTTACAAAAAAAAAAAAATGTTAAAGGGTCTTCTTTAAGTGAAAAAGAAAAGGTCATATAACAAAAAATAAGTAAATGTATGAAAGAAAAATGTATCACTGGTAAAGCCAAATATATAGAAAAGACAATGGGATAACAACTTTATAAAGGTAGTACAAAGATTAAAAGATAAAACTCATAAAACCTTCTATAACTATAATAAAAGAGTTAGGAGATACACACAGAAAAGTAAATTGTGACATCAGAAATATAAAAATATGTGGCAGTAGAGAAAAAGCTAAAGATATTAGAATGCGTTTGAACATAAATGACTGTTAGATTAGAATAGATAGATTTATACGAATGTCATAGTGAGCACAAACCATAAACAAACATTAGATGCTCAGAAAACAAAGATAAAGGAACCCAAAAACAATGCTAAAGAAAATAATCAAGCCACAAGGAAAAGACTGAAAGGAGAACTAAAAAATGAACCAGAAAACAAATAATGAAATGGTAAATACATATATCTATAAATAATTACTTTAAATACAAATAGATTAAATGCTCTTATCAAAAGACATAGGAAGGTTGAATGGATAAAAAAATCAAGACGCATCTATATGCTGCATACAAGGGACTCACTTCAGAGCTAAATAAACACACACAGACTGAAGTAAAGACATAGAAAAAGAGACCTCATACTCAATGGCAACAGAAAGAACGCTAGAGTCAGTTCAGTCGCTCAGCGTGTCCGACTCTCCGCGACCCCATGAACCACAGCACGCCAGGCCTCCCTGTCCATCACCAACTCCCGGAGTTCACTCAAACTCATGTCCATCAAGTCAGTGATACCATCCAGCCATCTCATTCTCTGTCGTCCCCGTCTCCTCCCGCCCCCAATCCCTCCCAGCATCAGAGTCTTTTCCAGTGAGTCAACTCGTCGCATGAGGTGGCCACAGTATTGGAGTTTCAGCTTTAGCATCAGTCCTTCCAGTGAACACCCGCAATACTAGTATCAAACAAAATGTACTTTAAAACAAAATCTACAGCAAAAGTCAAAGAAGGCATATATAATGATAAAGGAGTCAATCCAAGAAGAAAATAAAACGAATCACTAGTTCAGGGTTGATGCATGTTATAGGATGCTCGGGGCTGGCATGCGGGGATGACCCAGAGGGAGGATAAAGGGAGGAGGGAGGTGGGAGGGGGGTTCAGGAGGGGGAACTTATGTAAACCCGGGGCAAATTCATATCAATGTATGGCAAAACCAACCAATATAATATTGTAAAATAATTTGCCTCCAATAAAAAATAAACTACAAAAAAAAAAATAAAAAATAAAAACCACTTCAACTAAAAAAAAAAAATTCATAACACTCATATATACAACTAACAGAGAAGCATCTAAATATATAAAGCAAATTTTAAGAGACATAAAGGGAGATATTACCAGTGATAGAATAATAGTAGGGGATTTTAATATCCCAGTTACATCAGTGGATAGATAACCCACACAGAAAGTCCATACAAAACTACTGGCCTCAAAGGAAATTATTTGATATCTATGTAACATTCTATCCCCAAACAGCAGAATACACACTCTTTTCAAAGTATACATGAACCATTCTCAAGGACATATTACATGGTAGGCCACAAAACAAATCTCAATAAATTTAAGAAATCTGAAATTATATCAAGCACCTTTTCAGACAAAAACTGTATGAAATTAGAAATCAAGTTCTGTAGAAAACTGGAAAAAACAAAGCACGTGAGAAATAGACAACATTCTACTTAAAAAGAACAATGAGTCAACAAAGAAATCAAAGAGGAAATTAAAAATATCTTGAGATTATGAAATTGTAGACACAAATTCCCAAAATCTATGAGACAGAACAAAAGCAATTCTAAGAGGAAAATTTACAGCAAGACAGGTTACCTCAAGAAACAAGAAAGCGTTCGAATAAACAACCAAACTTTCCTTCTAAAAGAATTAGAAAAAGAAGAGCAAGGCCCAAAGTTAGTAGAAGAAAGAAATAACAAAGAGAAAAACATAAATAAATGAAATAGAGGCCCAAGAAAAGTAAACATCAGTGAAACTAAAAAGTGGTTTATTGAAGAGATAAACAAAATTGATAAACCTTTAGTCAGATTCATCAAGAATATATTTGCAAACAATATGTCTGATAAGAGCTTACAATCCAAAACATAAGAACTCATATAACCAAATATATTAAAATATGGGCACAGGAATTGAAAAGTCATTTTTCCAAAGAATACTTACAGATGGCCAACACACATATGAAAACATGCTCAACATTATTAACCATCAGGAAAATGCAAATCAAAACCAGAATGAACAATCAAGTCACACATCTCAGAATGGCTGTCATCAAAAAGTCAAGATATAACAAGCGTTAGCAAGGATACAGGGAAAAGAGAATATTAGTACAATGTTGGTGGGAATATACATTGATATAACACTATGAAAAACAGTTTGGAAATTCCTCAAGATATTAAAAATTGAACATATTTCTGTCAATTCCACTCCTTGGTATTTACCTGAAGAAAAAGGTTTGATGCATAATACAGGGTGCTCGGGGCTGGTGCACTGGGATGACCCAGAGGGATGATATGGGGAGGGAGGTGGGAGGGGGGTTCAAGATGGGGAACACATGTCCAGCCAGGGCAGATTCATGTCAGTGTATGGCAAAACCAATACAATATTGCAAAGTAAAATAATAATAATAATAAATAAATAATGACCTTGCTTTAACTTAAAAAAGATATGTGCACCCCAACATTCACAAGAGCATTATTTTCAAAGCTAAGATATAAAAGCATCAGAGGAACAAATTAACAGATAAATGAGTTTAAAAGATGTGGTATATATTTACAATGGAATATCATTCAACCACAGAAAGAATGAATTTTAGCTGTTTTCAACAACATGTATGGATCTGGAGGGCATTATGCTTAGTAAAATAAGAGAAAGATAAATACTGTATGTTTTCACCTATATGTGGAATCTGAAAAGCAAAACAAACAAATAAAACAAAACAGAAATTGACTCACCCATACAGAGAAAAAACTAGTGGTTACTAGAGGAGGGAACGGAGAAGGCAATGGCAACCCACTCCAGTACTCTTGCCTGGAGAATCCCATAGATGGAGGAGCCTGGTAGGCTACAGTCCATGGGGTTGCTAAGAGTCGGACATGGCTGAGTGACTTCACTTTCACTTTTCACTTTCATGCATTGGAGAATGAAATGGCAACCCACTCCAGTGTTCTTGCCTGGAGAATCCCAGGGACAGAGGAGCCTGTTGGGCTGCCGTCTATGGGGTTGCACAGAGTCGGACACGACTGATGCAATTTAGCAGCAGCAGCAGAGGGGGGAAGGGTCCTGGCAGGGATAAAATGGGCTTCCCATGTGGTACTAGTGATAAAGAATTCACCTGCCAGTGCAGGAGATGCAAGAGAAGTGGGTTAGATCCCTAGGTTGGGAAAATCCCCTAGAGAAGGAAATGGCAACCTACTCCAGTATTCTTGCCTGGGAATTCCCATGGACAGAGGAGCCTAGTGGGTTACAGTTCATGGGCTTGCAAAGAGTCGGACATGACTTAGCAACTGAATGACAACAAGGTTGTAAAATAGGTGAAGGGGATTAAGAGGTACAAACTACCAATTTTAAAATAAATAAGCCACAGAAATGTACTGTACAGCACAGGATACAGTCAATATTTATAATAATGTTTTATGGTGTGTAATCTATAAAAACGTGGAGTCATTGAGTTGTATGCCCCAAACTAATGGAATATTGTGAGTTATTATAACTAACTTTTAAAATCCAGATACACTATTGAGAACGAAAACACAAGCCACAGAGCAGATGAAAATACACTGATAATGAAAATACATTGATAATACATATAAATGAGAAAGGACTTGAATAAAAAATAAATAACATTGTATAAATTAATACAAACAGCTCAGTTTATAAACTGGAAGTATATACTTCACAGAAGAGCATATCCAAAAAAGAAAGGGTGCTCATTATCATCAGTCATGGAGGAAATGCAAATTTAAACCACAGTGGAATGCCATTACATGCCACCAGAAAGCTAAAGTTAAAAGGATTGACAAATGCCATTGTTGGTAAGGATGTGGGGCAACTGGAACTCTTATATATTCCTCTTGGAAGTGTAAGTTGGTTCAACCATTCTGGAGCACTATTTAGTAGTTTTTATTAAACTAAACACAAGCATACTCTATGACTCACTAATTCCTCTCCTATGTATATTCTAATTCTGAATGCTTATCTGGTACACTGAAAGACAAGTTTAAGAATGTTTTGAGCAGCATTATTAACAACAGCCAAAAGTGAAAACAATTGAAATGCTCATCAACAGAAAAACAGACAAATAAATAAGAATATTCATAAATGGAAACATAGAGCAAAGAAAAAAGTAAACAAATTCTATACACTATAGCAATGATGAATTTCATAAATATAATATCACTCAAAAGTTGCCAGACATATAAGATTTTTAAAAATCTATGATATTTGAAATCAGATAATAACCTCTGAGAGAAGGGAAGAGTGAGATAAAGAGGGACTGGTATGTATTACCAGGAGATGCTGGTAATATCTTCTTTCTTAGCCTGTCTGGTGGTTCCATGGGTGTGTCCCCATAGGAATTAGTGAAATTTTATCATTGTGTATAATTTCTGCATTTTGCTGTAAGTTATATGTCAATAAAAAGTTCACTAAATACAAAATTGCAAATAAGATATAAGTGAATTACCTTAAAGCTGGAATATAAAATAAATTATGCCTAGCATAATTCAACCTCCTTCCAAAAAAGTGGGAATTTATAAAGTAGCAAAACCACATGCAGTGAGAATATTAACAGAAGTATCGATACTTGGGATCCTTCTACAAGAACTGATTCATGGGATCACCAGAGTAATACGATAAAAATCTGCTTATGAATTTTATTAGCCTTATTGACCTCATGAAACATGCTGGTATTGCTGGTAGGAATATCTTGATACCTTACTCAGGAATAAGGTTTCACATAAATTTGTGTAATCTAATTCTTTCAACTTTATATACTGTTGAAAATCTTTATTTTAAATCTTCCTTAGTTCCCATCACTATCACAACTCTCATCCATAATAAGTAGTGAGCAATGTTATCAATGTTGGGCTTCCCTGGAGGCTCAGAGGTTAAAGCGTCTGCCTCCAATGCGGGAGACCCGGGTTCGATCCCTGGGTTGGGAAGAGCCCCTGGAGAAGGAAATGGTAACCCACTCCAGTATTCTTGCCTGGAGAATCCCATGGATGGAGAAGCCTGGTAGGCTACAGTCTACGGGGTCACAAAGAGTCGGACACGACTGAGCGACGGAACGGAACGGAATGTTATCAAGGAATAAGTATTCCTTTTCCTCAGGATTTCTTCCAGTGTTATCCTTGGATCTTGCTATAGTCTCATACGCCTCTATGGCAATCCACTCCAGTTTTCCTGCCTAGAGAATCCCATGGACAGAGGAGCCTGGTGGGCTACAGTCCATGGGGTCGCAAAGAGTTGGATACAACTGAAGCGACTTAGCACACATGCATATGTCTCCCTGGTAAACTACCACCTGAAATCCTCCCAAGAGAGGAATACACTGACTTCTTGGAAACTAAATGAGATTTTTGTAATATTAAATAAGACTGCATTAATGAATCATGGAAGAGTTCACCCTGTAATCTTTCCTGGAGAGTATGAGAAAGTAAAAAAAAAAAAATCTAATTCTATTTAAGGATTTTCTAATTATAAAACGTTCTAAGATAAACAAATGATACTGATAACACTCCTTCAATATGGCACAGCAATTCTCTCTCACCAAGCATGGTAAATATCATTCAATAACAGGACCCTTTTTTTTTTCTTGCAAAGTCTAAATATAACCTAAGAATCCACCTGCAATGTGGGAGACCTGGTTTCGACCCCTGGGTTGGGAGATCCATGGAGAAGAGAATGGCTACCCACTCCAATATTCTGGCCTGCAGATTTCCATGGACAGAGGAGCCTCATGTGCTATAGTCCATGGCGTCATAAAGGGCCAGACATGCTGAATGACTTTCACTTTCAGGCAGCCTATAGCAATTGTTGGCATGACCCATAGAAAAATTAGGTTCACTAAGTAGGATTGTTGTTGTTTAGTCACTAAGTCATGTCCAACATTTTTGTGACCCCCTCATGGATGGTAGCCTGCCAGCTCCTCTTTTCATGGGATTTTCCAGGCAAGAATATTTGAGTGGCTTGCCATTTCCAACTTCAGGGGATCTTCCCAGCTCAGACAAAGTTAGAAAGAGCCCTTGTTTCCTATATTGGCAGGCAGTCTTAACCACTTAGCCACCAGGCAAGCTGGCCCTTCTTTTTAAAAATGGATTGTTACGGGAAAAAATTAACAGTATTTTAAAATGTCACTTCCAACAAATCCAAGGGAGAGATCAATGCAGACCAAACAGTCCATATCTCTTCCATTTGAGAATCTCCATCTTAGAGCATACACAAAAACGTATTCTAGTTTCTCTTGTTCATATTACTGCTACTTTAGCCTTCTATTTGCCTGGGGTTTCAATATCCATAACCTAGTAAAGCTGACTTTAATAATTTAGATAATGACTTTGTGCAACCAAAATGTTCTGGTCTGCATAATACAAAGTGTTTGTTTATTGTTTGGGTTTTTATTTGTCTACATTACCACTTTAAAATAAGCATTCCAAGTTGAAAGACTTTGAAGAGACTTTGTCACAAATGATGAAAGCAGGATATATGCCCCCAAATAATCTGTCCCTTCACTATGGTGACATGCAATGTTCGTGGCACCTGATGCAGAGTCAGAATTTAATCTATATTTCTGGATGAATAAACGGTGAAAGAAATCATTAAGAATGTATAGAGTTATAGTATTTATAACTCTGTGAAATGAGCATAAGCTATATCCATTGGGCAGGTACTTCCTCACAAAATTTTAACATAAAAATATGCAGTTACCCTTAAATTCACCCACATTTAATGTATGGAGAACTATTAAGACATATTGGTGCCCAGAGGAAACCCTTGCTTTAGGAAAAGAAATAAAAGGAGCTTGGATCCTTTGTGCTAAATCTGTAAAATTTTGAATATTTTTAAGGTACTCCTTCTCGAAACAACAAAAGCAGCTCTGCTGAACAAGCTAATACATATTTCTCAGTGATTTTCTTTCAAGTTAAAACAGAACGGGAGCATTTTGTCTTTAAGAATGTCGGTTTGCACTCCATTTGGATTTTCTCTAAATTCTCAGAAGGTTTCTACTGCCATAGTCCAATTGGCTTAGGTTAAATACTATGACTCACTAAGGAACAGTTCAGAAAAGGCTAATAATTATAAAAACAATTTCTCCTTTAAAGGAGCATCTAGACCTGGCATTGTTAATAGAATCAGAGTTACTGATTCTATTCTAACTACTGGGCTCTAGGAACAACAGCCTTTCCCTCCAATTTTTAGGCCTTAAAATTAGGTGCAACTTGCTCATTTACTTTTCATATTGGCATCCAACAGTATCCATTTGCTAATGGCATACTGACTCACCAAAACTTGCTTTACATTCAAATGTGGAATACATCCACTCAACATTGTACAATCAAGTTTGCAGAGACTATGTGGTGCATTCCCTCTATGTGGAAACTACAAAGGAGCACACATTCCCTCAAACAATTTATATCTTAGAGCTGTTTATGACTGGACGCCACGTGAGGAGCCCAAACAAGGACTGCAAGGCAAAAGGGACTCCAGTAACCTATGTCGACAGCTGAGAAAGGCTTAAGATAAAAAGTGAAACTTCAAATAGGTTCTGGTCAGTATTCCTTGCTACTTATTTCTCACAAAACTCCATGTGATGATTATTTATGTGATGTAAAATGACCACAAAATCTCTGTGGTTTTAAAAAAATAATTATGTGTTTCTCATACATGATTTGCATTCCTGTAGGTCTGCTTTATTTCAGCACGGGGTTCAGAGAGCATTCTTCCTGCCCTCAGGGTGATGGCGCAGCTTCTGTCTGAAGTATTGCATGTCCTTACCGCGGAGATAACATTGAGTCCTGCAATGGCTCTGAAACTTCTGCCAAGAAGTGACTCGTCACTTCCATTCACATTTCATTAGCTAATGCCAGTCACATGGCAATGCCTTAGTGAACGCTGCAGGTCTGTGCAGGTCCCCTCCAGGGAGGGAGTCGACAGGGAGAAATGCTGAAAACGGTGAAATGTGTTTCAATATTCCACATTAAGTCAAAGTAATCTCCACTATTAATGCACAAGGTAGAGGAGGCCTGGAATTGTTTTAGTCAATTTTATTTCATGGGTAATGGAAGAAAGGAGAGGTGATAGGGATCGGGCACCTCCCATGCAAAGTGCTTTACATAATTATTCCATAAAATCATCTCAACACAGGGTGGGATGGCATCTGTAGCCTGATTTTACAGAGATAAAACTATGCTAATGAGTAATATTGTTATGGTAAAGGCCATACATTACCAGATTGCAGATGAATTTGACCCTTTAAATTGGGTATACAGACAGCCATCTTTGCCATCAAAAATATTCATTAAGAACTCATCTGTGTGTGACAGGAACTGTGTAGACATAACCCCTTTACAACTGACACTTTGTACATACATACTTTTTAAAAGATGACAGAACCAACCATGGATACAACACCCGAATCAGTGGGGAAAAGTTCACACTCTATAAAACAAGTTAAGCATTTATGAAATGTATGCAGAAAGAATAAGAATAGAAAATTAGGGGGAAATTCATTTAAGCCACCATCACTTTAAAGTTTTGTGTCACTATAAGAAAAAGGTAGGTGGAAGGTAGTTATCATAGATAACTCATGATTTCTTATTATTTTTACCAGCAAAACAAAAGGGAAAGGAGTGTCATTTATGTCCTCAATTTTCCTTGTTCTGAGAATCCAAAATTAATCATGTGCAGGTTGATGCCCCCAAACAGCTTGGTAATTAAGCATGCATGTCTCTATATTTTACATTTTTTTTTACAGTAGAATGAATATATTAAAAAAAAAACAACTATAGGGATTCTCCCTCAGTAATGCTAATTACTAACAAATATTTTCACTTTTATTCTCTCTAGTTTCTCCCTTCTTCACCATTTTTCTGTGCATCATTCAGTCTACTCTTCCAGACCTCACTTATCCATACAATGCTATAACATTTCTGGAATCCTGTTTATTGCTTATACATTTTTGACTATCACATCCACGTATTTAACTATTTAACTATAGCCTGACTAGTCTCACTCTTCCAGCTTCTAGAACAGTAGATTTTAAACTCTGGTGTCACAAGCATTACCTAAAGCACTTACGTGAAGGAAAAAAATTCAAAAAGAAAATTCCCACTTGCCTCCTAATGCAATATATTCAGTATAGAAAGGGGTCTGGGAATTAGCAGTTTAAATCAAGTCTCTCCTGCCCCAGGCTGGGGAAATTTGATGACCTCATGTGCCACAGGAAGAAAGCTGTACACGGCCCCTTCCTGTACTGTGACATTTCTATGGATATTTCCAAAGATACCCTGTATCAAAGTGTTACTATCTCAGGCTAGAATTTATTTTCATTCCAAACTGTAGGAATGAATCACTGAAACCTCTTCTAAATTATGCATTTTCAGGTTGTTGTGACCCCTGGAGCTGTGAGAATGTGCATATTCAAGGTGAATTTTCAGACTCAAAACTGAAGAAAAAAATTCTGCCTGCTGATTATGAAGAACATCAACTTATGGAAAAACAGTGAAAACACTCATGGGAATTGAGGACAACACCAAACAGTCTCAGATTGCAATTAAAAGTTCTGATTTGGTCAATATACAGCATAAAAATTTGACATAATTTCTGCTCAGAAAAGTAAAAAACTGTTATAATGATCCCAATGTGTATATTTTCCAAACAAACAACAATGTGGCCCTAACATGGGCTTCCCTGGTGGCTCAGATGGTAAAGAATCTGCCTGCAATTCAGGAGACCTGGGTTCAATCCCTGGGTCAGAAGATCCCTGGTGAAGGGAATGGCTACCAACTCCAGTATTCTTGCCTGGAGAATTCCAAGGACAAAGGGGCCTGGTGGGCCACAGTCCATGGGGTCTCAAAGAGTCAGACATTACTGAGCGACTAACACACACACATACAAGGGAATGAAGAACTTCCCAAGCACATCTCCCATGCACTCACTCTATCTGAAGTTGAGCTTGGTCACCATGGACAGTCCCTTGAGCCTGCCTTGGTTCCATGTGCTTTCTCCCTTTCTGACTGTCCCATTAAACGTGTTCAAATCAGGATTGTTCTTTAAAACTCAGTTCCAATACCATCAAATCCATTATATCTTCAACATACCTCCAGCCAGAAATAGCCAATTCTGCCAATTTACTCTGGTACTTTTTGTCTGCTCTGCCATGATTACTCAGTTTTACCTTTAACTATAATTATTTCAGTTCACAAATACTTTCTAACTATGAAGCCAGAGAGGAAGATTTGTCTTTATATTACCTAGAAAGCTTCAGTTCAGTCGCTCAGTCATGTCTGACTCTTTGCGACCCCATGAACCACAGCATGCCAGTCCCCCCTGTCCATCACCAACTCCCAGAATCCACCCAAACCCATGTCCATTGAGTTGGTGATGCCATCTAACCATCTATCGTCCCCTTCTCCTCCTGCCTTCAATCTTTCCCAGCTTCAGGGTCTTTTCAACTGAGTCAGCTCCTCACATCAGGTGGCCAAAGTATTGGAGTTTCAGCTTTAATATCAGTCCTTCCAATGAACACCCAGGACTGATCTCCTTTAGGATGGACTGGTTGGATCTCCTTGCACTCCAAGGGACTCTCAAGAGTCTTCTCCAACACCACAATTCAAAAGCATCAATTCTTTGGCACTGAGCTTTCTTTATAGTCCAACTCTCACATCCATACATGACCACTGGAAAAACCATAGCCTTACCGCAAGGAGATCCAACCAGTCCATTCTAAGGGAGATCAATCCTGGGTGTTCATTGGAGGGACTGATGCTGAAGCTGAAACTGCAATACTTTGGCCACCTCATGCGAAGAGTTGACTCACTGGAAAAGACTATGATGCTGGGAAAGGTTGGGGGCGGGAGGAGAAGGGGACGACCGAGAATGAGATGGCTGGATGGCATCACCGACTCCGTGGACATGAGTTTGAGTGAGCTCCGGGAGTTGGTGATGGACAGGGAGGCCTGGCGTGCTGTGATTCATGGGGTCGCGGAGAGTCGGACACGACTGAGCGACTGAACTGAACTGAACTGAACTGACTAGAGGGATCTTTGTTGACAAAGTAATGTCTGCTTTTTAATATGCTGTCTAGGTTGGTCATAACTTTCCTTCCAAGAAGTAAGCGTCTTTTAATTTCATGGCTGCAGTCACAATCTGCAGTGATTTTGGAGCCCAGAAAAATAAAGTTAGCCACTGTTTCCCCATCTATTTGCCACCTGAGGTAAATGTTCCAATGTTTAATAAACAACAGATCAGTGAGGAAAGAAAGCATACTAAAATACAACAATCACCAACAGTTTCTCTAACTGCGTATAAATGGGACACAGGAAAGAATAGCTTTAAGAAAACATATTAATAAAAATAAATAAGTGTTTGTACTGGTTTAAATCAAATTATCTGGAGCTCAGCACTGTTGAAATTCTGGGGCAAATCATTCTCTGCTGTGAGGTGAAACCCTTGCACTCTAAGGTGTTTAGCAAGTGTCCTTGACCTCTGCTCAGTCACAGCTCCTCCCTCGGTTGTGAAAACCCACAATACTGTCAGACAGCGTCAAATGAACCCTGGGGGGACAAAACCACATCTACTTGAGAACAATTATTTTAAAGTAAAGATGTTTCCTTGGACTACATCAGAAAAGTCTATATGTTAACTTGCTGGCCAAAGAGAATGGAGAAAAAGGCCATGATACTACAGAAACATTCCAATGGGAAAGACAACATACGTGACTTAGAAAAGAATCCTTTAAGAGTAGTCTCAAAGTTACAGGGAGAATGGGAGAGATGACAGAAAAATTGAGATAAGCAACTGCACTGCTTCATGACAGGGAAAAAGGGCAGATATTGAAAAAATCTATGCCGGAAAGTCTTGTCACCAAACAAGTTTTTGAAATATTTTCTTCAGTTGCTAGAACTGAGGAAGAAATAGGTAATCGCTAGGATTGAACAAGGGTCCATTAAAAGCAGAGAGTGCCATACTGACCTCATTTCCTTTTATTATCGTATATATAAGTTGGAAAATACTAAATTTATATTGTAAGAAATTTTATAAGATCTGGCATGATACCTTTTAGAAAAGGCATTAAAGGGCCATTAATGGAGCAGGAATTAAAGGGCCATCCACTTAAGAGCCTTTCTTCAGAAAAAAGCAAGCATCAGATGAACTAAGAGACTTTCCATCTCCAAGACTGTGTAACTGTGGTTACTACACCATACTAAGGTTATGCTCTCTTTTCTGCTTGAGCAAACTCATGGGGAAAAGGTCTTGGTAAAGCAGTCTGAGGACCAGTCAGCAAAAACACACATTGTAAGAAGCTGAAAACAAGGATGCAGACTCATTATTTGACTTTACGCTTTAAGAAGACAGAAATAACACCTGTTTAGCTCCTTATTTATCTGCCATGTCACAGGTGCTCAATAATTATTACTCAAGAAATGAATGTCACAGATATCATTTAATTCTAATTGAGTCTCACTGAAACCTCTTAGACAAGTTGAGAAGAACTTCCTGGATGCTGCTTCTTTTGAAGACATTAGTATAAGAGCAAAACTGGTTTTCTCCAGAGATACCAGCCTGATGCTTTCCTAGCAGATGAGTATGTACTAAATACTATTTATCACTTCCATGCATGCCACTCCACCACCTCAGTGTAGAAAAGAAAGTATTTTCCTTCTTTGACACAGAAGATAAGACTCAAAAACAGACATCCATAACTAATACAGTATGTTAGCCCTCGCTGAGGGTCATGCTTCTATGTCCTCACGTTTTTAGGGCAGAGGATGGAGGTGGGAAGCCTGGCATGACAATCAATACCAAAATTACAGCTCCATGATAAGAAATGCTGTCAACATGGTAATGACTTGTTTAAACATTTATTAAATCACTTCACAACAAATAGTAACACATGAAGTGTTATCCTCACATTTCACAGCGACATCACTCCTAAGCAGAAAAAATGCTAGCCAAACTGTTTTAAAATCTTCATCAAGATATTATGTAGTTAATTTTGAGGGATTGGATTATTCTTGTTTGTTCACAAACAACCTTTTAATAAATTTGGCAAGCAAATGCAAGCATGGATGCATTATTATTGCTGAAAAAATAAATGTCTAAAATCAGGTATTTCAATATTGGAATACCCACAACACAGTGATTTTCATCTTCTCTATGTATTTTTTTAGCCCTCTTCTATTTCACTTTGACTTTCTGTGATCATGGATTACAACAAAGTTACTATTAATGACAGACTCACAATATCACAATTTAGAACCTATAACTTACTTGAATACTCAATCTTACGTTTCTTTTTTTCATCCTTTTAAAAATCTTCACTCCAAAGAAAATAACAAAGAAAAGGAATGAGGACTTTTTAAAAATACACTGTTATTGATCATTTCTAAAATACTACTCATTCTCCTGGTAAACAGAGATATATTAATATAAAGGTATATGCACATACATATAAATACTTTTAACATAAAATATTGGTGAATTGGTTTAGTTACTATTTCAGAATAGGTCAAAGCAAGTTATTGACAATATAACATTTTTATGTTCATTTATTATTTGAACCATTTATTTTTGTATTAACAAAAAGACCATAAAAGTTCACTGGTTTAACAAAGAAATTAAGATCTGCAAAGGTAGTGCCAAGCTAGTGTGGCATCTCCATGAAGCTGGAGACCCAAACCCTTCCTGAATGTTGCCTTATCACTCATTAGAACATCGCCTGTCTACAGCTGGAGAGGGCTCCCCACTATGTCCACTGTTGCCTCTTTCCAGCATGGGAATGTTGGGGAGTGATGTGGAAAAAAAGAGCGTGCTCTTTCTTTAAAAGTACTACTTAAAAGTTGTTCACATAATATCTGCTTCACCAGATCTTGGTCATATAGCCACTAACAGCTGCAAGACAGCCTCAATTTTTAATAGACACGTGCCCAGCTATTGTTTGGAGACTCCATTACTAAAGAAAAAGCAGAAATAGATATTAGGACATCTAATATCTATTTTAAGTATTTGAGCCCAGTTCATTATTATTATTATTGTAAGACACAGAAAATGCTTGGACTTTCATTAGCCAAGACACCTGATTCCAAACATGACGGAGCAGGCCACCACAGTGAAACACGGAATAGTCTTTTGTTTTAATTTCCTGACAGATTATTCTGAGTGGCACATCCTGATCTCAGATCAAAGGTCTGATGGAATAAAGTCTGGGTGCCCACCATTCTATTCATGCTGCAGAGAAATGAGAGCAAGCTACAAAAGGTGGCATGATTCTATGTTGAAACTAATTCTGAAAGTCGCTCTGTCATGTCCGACTCTTTGCGACCCCATGGACTCTACAGTCCAAGAAATTCTCCAGGCCAGAATACTGGAATGGGTAGCCTTTCCCTTCTCCAGGGGATCTTCCCAAACCAGGGTTCGAACCCAGGTCTTCCGCATTGCAAGTGGATTCTTTACCAGCTGAAACCACAAGACAAATCCATATAAATGATCAAAATCCACCTCTCTCTGCACTCTTGAGTGTGTGATAGCTGAAGTAACATACCCGATTGGTGGCTAATGAGATGGTGTCTACATGGTCTGATTCCCAGTTTGGTCCTTTTTCCATTGCACCAAAGTGCCTTCAATATGGCAAGCTGTATAAATAGAAAAACAATGAGAAAGATCAGGTTATTATATTGATAATTCAAACAATTCAGTAAGGGGAAAAGAAAGTGTAAAAATCCAGTGAACTCCAAGAATTTTTATTCACACAAATGCTTATACTTCTCCATATGTAAGTTCCCTAAGGACAGGATAGTTATCTGTTTTGTTTACTGCTGTTCCTATCACATGGGCTTCTCTGGTGACTCAGAGGTAGAGAATTTGCCTGTCAGTGCAGGAGACCCGGGTTCAATGCCTGGATCAGGAAGATCCCCTGGAGGAGGAAATGGCAACCCACTCCAGTATTCTTGCCTGGAGAATCCCATGGTGAGAGGAGCCTGTGGGCTACAGTCCATCGGGTCACAAAAGAGTCAGATATGACTTAGTGACTAAACACATTTCCACAACATAGTAGGCACTAAATAAATGTTTATGGAATTAATGAACAGAATAGTCCTATACAGCCCCCAGTCTCAACCTGAAGCTCCAGACTCTGAAAACCCTGTTCTTATACTGGCTGTTCTTGAAACAGCTCTCCCTGGAACCAGGGGAGCAGTGTGCAAGAGCCTCAGCCATCCTACTACCTCTTAGTGATCCCTCTGTAACAAGGGTATAGCTGGTCCCTCTTCCATATGAGTGGTATGGAGCCACCTAAGAACAAACCTATGCGATCAGCTCAAAGTTCTTCTCCAGGGCACATTTTTCTCGTACTGTTTAAAGATGCTTTATTTCCCCTGCTGCCTTTTTCTCCCATCTTTTCCCATTTCTCTTTAGAAATCATAATCAGCCTTTTTCATTTACGACACCCATAGATTTGAAAAAAACAGAAAACCCCCTAGAAATAATGAGGAACTCAACACTGCAAAATCCTCTAGGTAATTCAGCAGTCCCCTGATCATACACTATATCCTAACTATCCAACTGTAAAATTCCCAATGCACCAGACAAGCTCACGTGGAAGCACAAAATGCAAGCTGTAGATGTTACCGTAGAGCTACCTCTATTCAGGAAAGAAAATGAAGGAGATAAGGGCAAAATAGAAAAAGACAAGCATTGTGCATTGATACTGCTGTTGTAATAATAATCACTCAATACCGTTGGTGTTTTGCTGTTTACACAATCCCATGGTACACATAATTAAACTGAGGCTCAGTATTCTTAAGTGGGTTGTTTAATATGTAACTGATACATCTTGGAACAGAGACCCAGACACTGAAGTCCTTTGAGTGTAAATGTTATGGTCTTGTTAATATACCGTGCTACTTTTTAAAACATCAACATGAATTCTGGAATCATAAAAGAGCCTTACATCTTCTGCAAGTTCAGAGGATCCACTGAATATAACAATGGTTTAAAACCATGCTATTGTAGCCTGATAATTTATCTTGATCACTTCAGACATGTGTTACAAGTAATTTATTAATAATAATAAGGGGTTATAGTTTAGGAGTGGCTACTTTTTAATAACTTAGAGCAGATATACCTGTCATGCACTCTCACTCATTTGTACTGCAATATGCTTTTTTCGGGTGGATGCAGAATCTGTGCAATAATCACTATCAGGCCAGGATACGCACAGAACCTTACTATCACCAATGCGAGTGGGCTTTAAAGGGGCGAGGGGAGCATTTTTGTATGCGTCATCTGAGAATCTCTGGTTCAAAATAAGAAACCTGAGGCTAAAGACTTTATTTTCATTCTATTTCACTGACCACAATGCAAACTTGTGCCATTCAATCATAAGAGGCAACAAAAAAGATCTGGAGCTGGAAGAGATCTGGGGCCATTACTGGAAAAGAGACCAAAGATAATCATCTCTGTATATAAATGCCAGCATATTGCCTTTGGCAACATCCATTATTATGACTAAAGGAGTATGGAAAACTTGGAAACAATTCAAAGAACAGGGCTCACCTCCCATTAGCCAGAACAAATGTTATTTCTGTGAGATTGTCTGTGTTCTACATTATGTAATTTTAATGGATTGCTCCTCCCCTCAATGTTCTGTGCGCATACTCAACAATAGTTCTTTCTCCGTAATTATTCATTTCATTTTTGTCTTTTCCCCAAATGTAAAAACTCCTCAAGGGCAGGAAATGTTTTATTCATCTTTATCTATCCATAATAGATGCTCAAAAATGTCGATTTAACAAAAAAGGTTGATTAGGATTGGAAAGAAGAAACTGTGTTTTTAAAAAACGAAAGTAGTGGGAATTTCTTAATCTGAGGAGGGGTCACAGTAAGACTACTTAACACATAAATGGGTAAGGCAGTTACAGACAGTGATTAAACTTCTGCTAGAATGAACTAGTTGATAAGCGGCTTCAAAAGACTTTGAGTTTTACTCAGAATCTCATGGCAAACCACTGGAAGATTTTATACAGAGGATTAATATGGCTAACATGTTGAAAATAATTGTAGGGGGACAAAGGCAAAAATGGTGACCAGGTAGAAGGAGGTTATAGCAGTAACTCGGGCAAGAGATTATGTTGGCTTTAAGGATGGTAGTTGTGAAGGGTGATCAATTTCTAGATTTTTACTGTATGTATAAAGTAGTCAACAGGAACTCCATATAGCTTGGTTTCAAAAAGCTATCAAAGATGAATACAAAGTTTTTGGCTAAACTAATAAGAAGGGTGGAATTCTTCAAGCATTGAGACTTGATAATATTCCAAAGGGAAGGAGTATAAATAAAAAAGCAAAAATGTATAGGAGATATCAAGCAGTGGCCAGAGAGGTAGACCTAGTGTCAAGAGAGAGCACTGTTCTTGAAATCATGTAAAGGAAGGTATCAGTGACCTGTTTTTAAAAATCTGTCAAATGAGATGTTGTTGTTCAGTTGCTAAACCATGTCCAACTCTGCAACCCCATGGACTGCAGCATGCCAGGCTTCCCTGCCCTTCACTTATCTCCCAGAGTTTGTGCAAACCCATGTCCATTTAGTCAGTGATGGTATCTAACCACCTCATCCTCTGCCACCCTCCTCTTCTCTTGCCTTCAATCTCTCCCAGCAATCTTTTCCAATGAGTTGGCTTTTCACATCACATGGCCAAATTATTAAAGTTTCAGCTTCAGTATCAGTCCTTCCAATGAAGGGTTGTTTTCATTTAGAATTGACAGATTTGATCTTCTTGCAGTTCAAGGGACATCCAAGAGTCTTCTCCAGCACCACAATTCAAAAACATCAGTTCTTCAGCAGAGCCTCCTATCCTCATCCATCAGAGGGCAGACAGAAGATCTAAGAACTATAATCTCACAGCTCCAAAACAAAACCTACAATCTCAGAAAGCTAACCAAATAAGATGAGAATTCAGCAAAATGGCAAACACTGGTAAACTTAGTAAGAGTTACATGCAGTGGAGACATGGGATTAGAAGCCTACTGATATTGGAACAAAAGAGGGTGTGAAGGAGGAAACAGAACAGGCTCTATCTTGAAAGCAGGACTCCATCTCTGGCCACACTGTGGACTTCGAGCTATATGCCCGGTATCTATGGAAACAACATGCCAACTGGAAAACCAGGCCCCCAGAAGGAAGAGCCCCAGGGCTCTCCATCGCCTAAAAGAATACCCTAATTATCTGTGTAACCTAATAGAGTCATACATTCTATTATGCTTATTGGGGTATGACCACAGGTCTATTGATAACTGTCTACTGTTAACTACCTAGGCTTAAGGCACAGGTTAATTTTGATTGTATCTTTCTTTTCCTTTAGGCAGACTAGTTGCAGGGAATTTGGAGAGGTGAGTTTTGGCACATACACTTAGGGTATATACGATTTTCACAAAAACTGGTTGGGGTCCTTGGCTAAGAGGAGACTCTGCATTGGGCCTGCTGGTGTAACAAACTGCACTCCACTATCTGCATTGTCCTTCTGACTGAGTTTGTTTCCTGGAATGCGTGGCTACAACAGGTGGAAGGAGAGGATCTAGACATAGTGGGTATCAAACTTTTTTGTAAAAATTTTTATTGAAATATATTTGATTTACAGTGCTGTCACTAGCCTCAGGTATACTGTAAAGTGATTCAATTATACATATATAGTATTTTTCATTGAGTAGATTATTGGGCTTCCCTTATGATTCAGCTGGTAAAGAATTCAACTGCAGTGCGGGAGACCTGGGTTCACTTCCTGGGTTGGGAAGATCCCCTGGAGAAAGGAAGGGTGACCCACTCCAGCATTCTGGCCTGTAGAATGCCATGGACTGTATAGTCCATGGGGTCAGAAAGAGTCAGACATGATTCTTTAATAATAATAATATAATAAAGATTGTTACAAGATACTGAATATAGGTCCCTGTGATATACACTGGGTCCTTGTTGGCTATCTATTTTATACATTCAGTTCATAGTAGTGTGTATATTTCAGTCTCAAACTCCTAATTAATCCCTCCTCCTCCTTCCCTCCTTGGTAACCATAAGTTCGTTTTCTATGTCTGTGAGACTATTTCTGGTTTGCTAAAAAGTTCATTTGTATCACTTTTTACATTCCACATAAAAGCAATATCATATGATATTTGTCTTTGGCTGGCTTATTTCACTTAGTATGATGATCTCTGCTGCTGCTGCTAAGTCACTTCAGTCGTGTCCGACTCTGTGTGACCCCATAGACGGAAGCCCATCAGGCTCCCCCATCCCGGGGATTCTCCAGGCAAGAACACTGGAGTGGGTTGCCAATGGCATTAATTCATTCTTTTTTTATGGCTGAGTAATATCTCATTGTGTGTATATACCATATCCTCTTTATCCATTCACCTGTTGATGAAGACTTCAGTTGCTTCCATGTCTTAGCCATTGTAAATAGTGCTGCTATGGACACTGCAGTGCATGTATCTTTCAGAATTATAGGTTTCTCCAGGTAATGCCCAAGACGGAGATCACAGGATCATATGATGACTCTACTTTTAGTTTTTCAAAAAATGTCCATACTTTTCTCCACAATTTACAGTCCCACAAATAGTGTAGGATTCCTTTTTCTCCACACCTTCTCCAGCATTTATTATGTATACACGTTTTTGATAATGACCATTCTTACTACTGTAAGGTGATAACTGATTGATAGTTTTGATTCACATTTCTCTTAAGCACAAGCTGGAATCAAGATTGCTGGGAGAAATATCAATAACCTCAGATATGCAGATGATACTACCCTTATGGCAGAAAGTAAAGAAAAACTAAAAAGCCTATTGATGAAAGTGAAAGAGGAGAGTGAAAACGTTGGCTTTGAAGCTCAACATTCAGAAAACTAAGCTCATGACATCTGGTCCCATCACTTCATGTCAAATAGATGGGGAAATGGTGGAAACAGTGGCTGACTTTAGTTTTGGGGGCTCCAAAATCACTGCAGATGGTAACTTCAGCCATGAAATTAAAAGACACTTAATCCTTGGAAGAAAATTATGACCAACCTAGACAACATATTAAAAAGCAGAGGCATTACTTTGTCAACAAAGGTCCATCTAGTCAAGGCTATGGTTTTTCCAATGGTCATGTATGGAGGTGAGAGTGGACTATAAAGAAAGCTGAGCACCGAAGAATTGATGTTTTTAAACTGTGGTGTTGGAGAGACTCTTGAGAGTCCCTTGGACTGCAAGGAGATCCAACCAGTCCATCCTAAAGGAGATCAGTCCTGGGTGTTCACTGGAAGGACTGATGTTGAAGTTGAAACTCCAATACTTTGGCCTCCTGATGCAAAGAACTGACTCTTTAAAAGATCCCGATGTTGGGAAAGATTGAAGGCAGGAGGAGAAGGGGACAACAGAGTATAAGATGGTTGGATGGCATCACCGACTCAATGGACATGAGTTTGGGTAAACTCCCGGAGTTGGTGATGGACAGGGAGACCTGACGTGCTCTTGTTCATGGGGTTGCAAAGAACTGGACACGACTGAGTGACTGAACTGAATAATTAGTGATGCTGAGCATTTTTTTCCTATGCCTGGTGGCCATCTGTATATGTTTTTGGAGAAATGTTTATTTAGGACTGCCCATTTTTTGATTGGGTTGTTCATTTTCTGTTATTGAGCTTTATGAGTTGTTTGTATATTTTGAAATTTGACACCTTATTGGTCACATCAGTTGCCAATATGTGCTCCCCATTCCATAGGTTGCCTTTTCATTTTGTTTATGGCTACTTTGCTGTGCAAATCTTTAAGTTTAATTAGGTCCCATTTGTTTATTTTTGTTTTTATGTCCATTACTCTAGGATGTAGATCCAAAAAGACATTGCTGTGATTTATGTCAGAGTGTTCTGCCTGGTTTCCTCTAGGAGTTTTATAGTATCCCATTTTATATTTAGGTCTTCAATCCATTTTGAGTTTATATTTGCATATGGTGCTAGAGAATGTTCTAATTTCATTCTTTTACATGCAGCTGTCCCATTTTCCCAGTAGCATTTGTTAAAGTGTCTATCTTTTCTACATTGTATATACTTGCCTTTTGGTTGCAAATTAATGGACCAGAACTGTGTGGGTGAATCTCTTTGCTTTCTAATCTGTTCCATTGATCTATACATCTGTTTTTGTGCCAGTACTATATTGTTTTCCTGAATGTGGCTTTGTATGCTAGTCTGAAGTCAGGAAGCCTGATTCCTCCAGCTCTATTATTTTTTTCTCAGGATTGCTTTGGCTATTCAGGGTGTTTTGGTTTCCACACAAATTTTAAAATCCTTTGTTCTAGTTCTGTGAAAAATATCATGGGTAATTTGATGGAGATTGCATTGAATCTTTGGGTAGCAATTGCATTGATTGCTTTGGGTAGTACAGCTATTTTAACAATATTGAGTCATCTAATCCAAGAACATGGTATATCTTTCCATTTGTTTCTGTCATCTTCTATTTCTTTCATCAGCAACTTATAGATTTCAGAGTACGAATCTGTTGCCTCCTATATAGGTTTATTCCTAAGTATTATATTCTTTTTGATTCAGTTGTAAGGTGATTGTTTCCTTAATTTCTCTTTCTAATCTTCCATTGTTAGTGTATAGAAAGTAATGCAACAGATTTCTGTGTATTAATTTTGTATCTTGCAACTTTACTAAATTCATTGATGAGGTCTAGTAGTTTTCTGGTAACATCTTTAGGATTATCATGCCATCTGCAAACACAGAGTTTTACTACTTCCTTTTTAATTTGGACTCTTTTCCTTCTCTGATTACCATGACTAGGATTTCCAAAACTACGTTGAATAAAAGTGGCAAGTGTGGGCATCCTTGTCTTGTTGCTGAATTTAGAGAAAATGCTTTCAGTATGTCACTGTTGAGTATGATCCTAGCTTTGGGGTTGTCTTGTGTCTGCGTGCTCAGTCAATCATGTCTGACTCTTTGCAACCCCATGAACTGTAGCCCACCAGACTCTTCTGCCCATGGAATTTTCTAGGCAAGAATACTGGAGTTATACTTCCTATACCAAGGGATCTTCTAGGCCCAGGGACTGAATCCACATCTTGTCTCTCCTGCATTGGCAGGCAGATTGTTTACTACTGCACCACCTGGGAAGCCCTAAGGGGTTGTCATATATGGCTTTTATTATGTTAAGGTATGTTCCCTCTATGCTCACTTTTTGGAGAGTATTTATCATAAATGGATGTTACATTTTTGGATGTCAACATCCATAAATGGATGTTAAATTGATAAAATCAATTTATCAATTTTCCTACATCTATTGAAATGACCCTGTGGCTTTTATTCTTCAGTTCATTAATTGGTGTATGACACTGATTGATTTGTGGATACTGAAAAATCCTTGCATCTTCAGGGATAAATCCTTTTTTGATCACGGTGTATAATTGTCTAATGTATTGTTCGAGTTAGTTTGCTAGTATTTTGTTGAGGATTTTTGCATCTATGTTCATCAGTGCTATTGGCCAGCAGGTTTTTATTTTTGTGATATCTTTGTCTGATTTTGGTATCAGGAAGAGGATGATTATTATATAATGAATTCTGAAATGTTCCTTCCTCTGAAATTTTTTAGGATAATTTCAGAAGTATCAGTGTTAACTTATCTCTGAGTGTTTGGTAGAATTCACCTGTGAGGCCATCTGGTCCTGGACTTTTGTTTGCTGAGAGTTTTTAAATGACTGATTCATTGTCATTACTGGTAAGTGGTCTGTTCATATTTTCTATTTCTTCTTGGTTCAGTCTTAGGAGATGGTATATTATTGTTGTTCTTAGAGCAGAAATTTTACATTTTAATAAGGTCAGATAATAAACCTTTCTTTTATAGACTGTGCCTTTGATGTTGCATCTAAAAAGTCATAAAACTCAAGATCATCTGGATTTTCTATGTTATCCTCTAGGAAGCCATAGTTTTGTGTTTTACATTTAAGTCTGTGATCTATTTTGAGTTTTGTGAAGGACGTAAGGTCGGTATCTATGTTCACTTTTTCTGTTTAACCAGTTGTTCCAGCATTATTTGTTGAAAAGACTATTTCTTCTCCAACATATTAATATTGTCCTTGTTCCTTTATCAAATATCAAGTGACTCTATTTTTTGAGGTCTATTTCTTACTATTTCTATTCTGAAATGCTCATGAAATTTAAAGTGAAATGAGTCAGCATAAACTTCCCCAGACAAGTTCAGCTCCTCAGGTATAGGTACAAAGTAGGCAAAGTTTAAAAACTACTATGCCTCTTGCAGGGGCTTCCCAAGTGGTGCTAGTGGTAAAGAATTCTCCTGCTAGTGTAGGAGAAGTAAGAAATGTGAATTTGATTTCTTGGTTGGGAAGATCCCCTGGAAACGGAAATGGCAACATACTCCCGTATTCTTATCTAGAAAATTCTGTGGATAGAGGAACTTGGCGGGCTACAGTCCATGGGGTGGCAAAAAGTCAGACATGACTGAGCACCTGCACACATGCCACCTATAAGCTGCATGATCCTGAAAGACTTACTTAGATTCCCCAAGCTTCTGTTTTCTCATTTATTTTCACAGGTGTGTTGTAAGACTCAAATGAGATAGTATATGTATACTGCTGTGATGGAGAGCTCAAACACTAGATTTAGCCTGATTGGGCTTAAATCCTGACTCCTGTGTTAGTGATAGAGAGAAAGAGAAGGAAAACGAGGACATATGCAAAGGAATGTTTATAAATACAAACCATGGAATCTAAGTTAAATAAGGAGGGAGGTGAGAATATGAAATGTGGTAAGGGAGGACAGTGAAAATGTGACTGGATCAGTTGGGAAGTTTGGTTTTCAGCTGGAAAAATAGGAAGGAGGTGGTCAGAAAATAGAATACCTAAAACTGATATTATGATAGGAATGTATTAATTGACATGACCTTGAAAATCAATGTCTGATGTAAGGTCGAGAAATAGATTTATGAAGAAGAGGTGAAGAGGCTGAAAGTCTGAGTATCATCTCTGTGGACACTGAAAACACACAGAAGTATGACACAGAGTAGTGTTGATAAGAACTACGAGCAAGGTTAAAATATTCAGGATTCAGAGGTTTCCTTAAATGACTGCAAAAAAAGCAAGGAAGTATGGATAATATCATGGCTGGAATTTCAAAGATAGGAGGAATTAAGAAGGAATGAGAGAATAAGAAGCAAGGAGGAAAATATGTTACTTGAAAGCACAGTAGTACAGAAGGTGTGGAGGGAAAAAAAATCAGCCCCCACTTGATACAGGGCAGAGCATGTTTAAACCATCTAGTGTCTTATCCTTTGGAGAAGGAAATGGCAACCCACTCCAGTATTCTTGCCTGGAGAATCCAATGGACAGAGGAGCCTGGAGGGCTACAGTACATGGGGTCACAAGAGTCAGACACGACTTAATGACTAAACGACTACCAATGTCTTAAGACTGCTGCTGATGCTGCTAAGTCACTTCAGTCGTGTCCAACTCTGTGCAACCCCATAGATGACAGCCCACCAGGCTCCTCTATGCCTGGGATTCTCCAGGCAAGAACACTGGTGTGGGTTGCCATTTCCTTCCCTAATGCATGAAAGTGAAAAGTGAAGTCACTCAGTCGTGTCTGACTCTTCGCGACCCTATGGACCGCAGCCTACCAGGCTCCTCCGTCCATGGGATTTTCTAGGCAAAAGTACTGGAGTGGGGTGCCATTGTCTTCTCCATCTTAAGACTAAAAAGTCTTAGTCTTAGATTATAAACTAGCTTCTCAACTCTGTCAGACTCTGTAGGAAAGCAGGCAGCATAATCATCCACCTTAATGTTACATTACATCCTTATAAGAGTCTGGCAACCCAATCACCATATGCCTGGAGAATTCCAAGGACAGAGGAACCTGGTGGCCTACAGTCCATGGAGTCAGAAAGAGTCAGACAGGACTGAGTAACTGAATTGAATTGAAATGAGTGACTAACACTTAAACATGATTACCCTGAGAAAAAATTTTTCTCAATATTAGCATGGTCAGAGTTAAAAAAAAAAAAAACAATTTAACAATATCCTAAGTATTTACAGCTTTAGTTAGGGAAAAGCATTTAGAATATGTATTTATTGAATTGCGCTTTTAAAACCAATTGCTCTTTAACACCAGCATTTTAAATAAAATTGAATTAAGAGGAACTAAAAAGCCTCTTGATGAAAGTGAAAGAGAAGAGTGAAAAAGTTGACTTGAAGCTCAACATTCAAAAAACTGAAATCATGGCATCCGGTCCCATCACTTCATGGCAAATAGATGGGGAAACAGTGGAAACAGTGTCAGACTTTATTTTTTGGGGCTCCAAAATCACTACGGATGCTGATTGCAGCCATGAAATTAGAAGACGCTTACTCCTTGGAAGAAAAGTTATGACCAACCTAGATGGCATATTAAAAAGCAGAGACATTACTTTGCCAACCAAGGTCCATCTAGTCAAAGCTATGGTTTTTCCAGTGGTCATGTATGGATGTGAGAGTTGTACTGTGAAGAAAGCTGATCACCGAAGAATTGATGCTTTTGAACTGTAGTGCTGGAGAAGACTCTTGAGAGTCCCTTGGACTGCAAGGAGATCCAACCAATCCATTCTAAAGGATATACGTCCTGGGTGTTCATTGGAAGGACTGATGCTAAAGCTGAAGCGCCAATACTTTGGCCACCTGATGTGAAGAACCGAGTCATTTGAAAAGACTCTGATGCTGGGAGGGATTAGGGGCAGGAGGAGACAGGGACGACCGAGAATGAGTTGGCTGGATGGCATCACCGACTCGATGGAGGTAAGTTTGAGTGAACTTCGGGAGTTGTCGATGGACAGGGAGGCCTGGCGTGCTGTGATTCATGGGGTCGCAAAGAGTCGGACATGACTGAGCGACTGAACTGAACTGAACTGAATACACACCCGGAGAGACATTAATTCCACATCTCTTCCAAAGTTAGTGTGGGTTATTAAGGATATGAGTTTGAGCAAACTCTGGGAGATGGTGAAGGATGGGGAAGCCTAGCTTGCTGCAGTCCACAGGGTTGCAAAGAATCAGGCACGACTTAGTGACTGAATAACAACAAACTAACCAATCCTATAGCTACCATATCTTGGAAAGACCTCAGAGTAACTGTGAATCATAATTTTTTAAAAATCAGATTTAAAGCAAAATATCCATTACAAAAATGTATTTTATCACAATTTTAAATAAAGACAAGACACAACCCTCCACTTGCATGATCCTTTCCCCTCTAACCTCAGAACCAGTCCAATAATGTTTTATACACAAAAAGAGGTACTGGCCTAAAGGTCAGTCAGTTTGCCTATGTCATTTTAAAAAATATGGCACAAAAGTAAGATTCAACTTGACTACTGAGTTTTGACACTGTCTTAAATTTTGTACTGGAGGTCACTCCATTCTGTCAATAGTCTCCGAAAGTGAATGATTACTATATTTATATTCTCACAATCTTCACAAAGCCTGCCTCACTTTATGAAGAGACACAGACACCTTATTGTAACAAGCAGTTACCCATTTCATTTCAGTCCAAACATTATTTCCTGGGGGTCTTTCAACTCTTCTCATGACAGCTGCCCAGTTTACCTGCACATTACTCTATCAATGAAGTTTCCTGTAGAAAGCAGGCAGCAGGAAAGGACTGGCAACTATTATAATGTTATTAAAATGATATAAAACTACAAATAACAACAATCTTGATAAGTTTTTAAAATATCCTTTGAAACTATTTCACATCTGGAATGGCTAAATTAAAATGATCATTAAGTCACCAAAAATAATGTGATATAAACTATTATAACATCCAGTAGCTTTGTATCAATAATGTTAAGCTAATGGTAGAAGTGCAAAAGTCTTAACTCTATCACCATTCAGTCTGAAATAAATAAAAACTTATGACAGAACAAATTAAGGAGTGAACGATTTAATACAGTAATTAGTAATGAGAAATGTAAAAATTAGTAATTACTGAAGAAACTGTATGTTCAATGTATTAACTATACCTATTAAAACTATTATATTATTTTGTTAGGTTATATAATGAGTTGTTTTTTTTTTTTTTTCAAAGTAGATGCTACTTCCTAGGAGGAATATTAGGTTTTTAGGAAGCCTCACTATTTAGGCCACAGTTAACTGTACATTAGTTTTGTATTATGGTTTGTACCCTGGGAGGTCTACTTGAATTGCTAAACTAAGCTTCTGAAAGAGTTTGATGAGGTGTCAAAACAACAATATTTAGCAACTGGCAATTCCAAGGCACTGAATAGATCTGGGGCCTTTATGCCTCTCAGGATCCTGTGAATTTTTTAAAGACAGACATGGGAAAGTTAGGGCATCCCTCATAGATACCAGAATCCTATGCCAGTAAAAACTTACACCCCCAGTCAAAAAGTCCTCAGAATAACAGTTAATTTCCAGAGTATTTCCAGGAATACCAGTATTTGCTAAATGAAGCAAGTCCCTTTATGACTATGAAAATCCTTTAAAAAAAATTTGGAATGCAGACCCACCCAAATTACTCGGGAGTTTTCTAACCTTTCACAGTTTAATATATGGGAAATACTCTTATTCATTCATTTATTAACTACTCACAAAACATTAAATACCCACAGTGAAGTGATTATATGGATATACTTCCCCTTCATTCCTTATATTTTATTAGGGAAGAAATTAAATATACACATATAAACATACATGCATACATACAGAAAGGAGACTAACTAATGTTAAGTCAATGCTATGAAAAAATTCACAAATAGCCAAAAATACTACTGGGATCAGGAAACTCCTTTAGAAAACTAGGGAAGCCCTCTCTGAGGATCTAACATTAAGCAACAACCTGAAAGAAAAGGAGCCAGCTTTGAGAAGTGTGTTGGAAAAAAACATTCCAGGGACAGGAAGTTATAGCATGTGCCTAAGAATTTCCTGGAGTAGAATAGAATTTGGCATATCCTAGAAACAAAAGTCCATCATAGCTGGAATATATTGGGGAGGAGAGTACCTGTCTCACACACTCATACACACACACACTCCAATTTCCCTGAAACACACAGCATACAAAATTGTGATGAGGTGGATACAGAGCAATAGAAACTAATTAGCACTTAGGATCATGACCTTAATAAGGTTACTTTGCATGCCATAAAAACTACCTATTGCAATATTGATTCAATGATTTTTGGTAAGTATATGAAAATAACTGTGCAACAATCACTTAACTAGTTTAAAACTTTTTGGAGTGCCAAAAAGTTACCTCATGCCTTCGGCAGTAAATTTCCACTATTATCTCCAGCCCCTAGCACTTGGAGATCTTCATTTTTCTTCACGATTTCCTTTTCCTAGAAATTTCATGTCAATTTAATTATGCAATGCTCTTTCATTTAGTATAAACTCTGTTTTTTCATGCATCAGCAGTAGTTTTTTACTTTTTATTTCTGAATTGTAGCCCACTGCACGAGTATACCACATTTTCTTTATTCATTTACCAATTGATAGATATTTGGATTGCTTCCAATTTGGGATTGTTTTATGAATAATGCCTCTATAAACATTGGTCAACAGATCTTTAAATGCACACAAGTTGGAGGTAGATACCTAGGAGTGAAATCGCTTGGTCAAACGGCACTCTATCATTAACTTTCTAAGACGTTGTCATATTGTTTGAGTCATTTATTTTTAAGGCCTTGCTCATAGACCACTTATGGAGGATAACAATGATGAGACAGCTTGCTGGAATACTTGATGAAACCTGTAGCCATACACATCCCTTTCCAACCTCACACGGTAATATCACAAGGGACCCAGCTATGACAATTACTGTTGTTTACAAATGAGAAAGTTCAGGAGACTGAGAACAAAATAGGCAACTTATGAAAGGTTCATGAGGACATTATCTGAATACTGATTTTTAATGATTCTCACAGTTCACCACATTACATGGGGACTCTCACAGAGAAAAATCAGTTCTAATTCTTGGAACTAAGGTGTGTATAGGTGTGCCCAGCTTGGAAATGTACTTTGTGCATCAGAAATATGCATCGACCATGAGACCAAAAGTATAAGATTCTGTACTCGACTAATAAGAATTGTTTCTATGGCATTATTTCTATCTGCTCATCATCTATATCTGAAAAAAATAAATTTCCTATAGTATCTTCAGAGTTTAAAAGGTACATGAAAAGCTAAATGGGCTTGTTCATAGAGGGTAGCAAAACTGATGAAGACAATGTGCAGTGACTTTCTATATGAGGCAGAAACATGCACAACACATAAAGAGAAAGAAACCAAAAATATCTGATGTTGTTATAAAGGAAAGCAGAGCCAGAAGCAATTTGTCTGTGCTTCGCTCCCATCTGTGTGGCTCCTTCAGTTAAACAGCCAATGTAGTCAAATCTGATTTGCTTTCCTGTTATAAAAGTTGTGGCTTAACTAAGAGCTGTGCTGGAATGTCTAGATAAAGACATCTTTACATAAATACTGTATATACATCTATGTTTTACACATATGCTTTCTTCATGTGATTTTTGTACACACACCCTGTCTTCCCATCTTCAGGTAATATATTAGGCAATGAAAAGCATTTAAAGGGAAGTCTTTCTTCCAAGGCTGTGAGAACTGTTCTTTCTCCTAAACTTGTCTGTAACATTAGAAAAGCTACAGAGAAATTTATAACCCTATTTGCAAAACAGAAAAGAAAGTTGTGTTCTCCTATAAAGTCAGGACTGGAAGAAATAAACTGAAACCTCTAAAAATACCTCTAGACAGGTAGGAGGTGAATGTACTTCAGTCCTTGTCCATCCAACTGGGGACTAAAAGGTGAAGTGTTTTATCTAACACTATTAAGTGCTTCCCATGAGGAGTCAAACATGACATCCCCATAGCTTTTCCTTCAGACTAGTGCTCTAACCAGCTGACCACTCTAGCTATAAACTATCTAGCTATTTGCCCTGGCTGTATTTTCCCACTCCTGGATGATTGTCTGCCTGGCAACAAGATGACAGAAGCACTAAGCCAAAATATCCTTATGTGGGCATAGCTGCCTCTTCATGGCAGAGCCAATTTGGACCTCTTCCATTGGCAGGGATGTCCCAGAAGCAGCCAATTTTAGTTCAGCCTCTTTAAAACTCTGGATTGTAAACAAACAGTAGGATTTTCCACAGTGGAACGGAGAATAATGAGATGAAGGATGCAGAAGAGAATGGGTAGGTAAGGCCAGCACCTAGTTCACCAGAGAAACTAATGAGCTGAAAACTCTCAGACACTCTACTGATAAACTCCCAGATCTCTCAATTTTTAAAGTCCATGAACTGCATGCAGCTCTTCCTTCCTTTTCTTTCCTACAATTTTAAATTTCCATATCATTGCTTGTTTTTCTTTCCTTTCTTTTCTTAGTCGCTCTTGATATTTGAAATAGTAGGTCAAATTTGGACATGTCTAGTAGGTGGATGCTGTTTTAGTAGTGGGGGGGAGTAGTTGCTCAAATTCCCTGGTTTGCAGAGCCTTCATATGATTTCATGGATTTCACAAATCTTTCTAGATTCAGTTTGGTTCAGTTCAGTCACTAAGTCATGTCTGACTCTTTGCCACCCCATGAACCGCAGCACGCCAGGCCTCCCTGTCTATCACCAACCCCTGGAGTTTAACCAAACTCATGTTCATTGAGTCACTGATGCCATCCAACCATCTCATCCTCTCTCATCCCCTTCTCCTCCTGCCTTCAGTATTTCCCAACATCAGGGTCTTTTCAAATGAGTCAGCTCTTCGCATCAGGTAGCCAAAATATTGGAGTTTCAGCTTCAACATCAGTCCTTCCAATGAACACCCAGGACTGATGTCCTTTAGGATGGACTGGTTGGATCTCCTTGAAGTCCAAAGGACTCTCAAGAGTCTTCTCCAACACCACAGTTCAAAAGCGTCAATTCTTCGGTGCTCAGCTTTCTTTATAATCCAACTCTCTCATCCATAAATGACTACTGGAGAAACCATAGCCTTAACTAGACAGATCTTTGTTGACAAAGTAATGTCTATGCTTTTTAATATGCTGTCTAGGTTGGTCATAACTTTCCTTCCAATGAGTAAGCTAGATTAAATGTTCTTGAAACATTAATAATTGATTAGATTCAACATAATTTAAGGCAGATCCAGTCATACCCCTTCCATGAATCTATGCCTTCTAGAATCAAATGCAATTTTGATATGCAATAATCACATCATGTTGTTGTTCAGTCACTGAGTCATGCCCAACTCTTGCTTCCCCATGGACTATAACCCACCAGGCTCCCTTGTCCATGATTTTTTCCAGGCAAGAATACAGGAGTGGGTTGCCATTTCCTTCTCCAGGGGATCATGTCAACCCAGGGATTGAACCTGCATCTACAGCTTGGCAGGCAGATTCTTTCCTACTGAGCCACCTGTGAAGCCCTTTCACATCTAGTGCTCTGCAGTGTGATAGAGTCAAAAGACAAAGGTGTTTAGAGTTGGATGGCCAAGTTAGGATTAATAGCCCACCTTATCTACTAGCTTGTTGTTGGTAGAAAGGCAATATATTTGAATTCTCTCAGTCTTGGTTTCAACTTAGTGAAATGGAAATAAGGGTAACAATTACTTTACACAAGGGGTATAAAAACTAAACAACTATCTGCACTCAATGCAATAGCCATTATAGTTGTTGGTAGTTATTATTATTAATATGCTGTTGATCAAAATGAATGTAAAATTGCTGATGACCAGCTCACAACACGGATTTGACAAAAAATCATTTCAATTTGGTATCAGTGATATAACTGTGAATAATTTCATAAGATTTAATGCACTGACACTGTCAGTTACTATATAAAAAGTACAAGTAACCCAGAATCCTCCATTAACTGAGAAAATATAAAATGATGAAAAGTCACAGTGCCCGAAGGATCACTTTTATATACATTGTATTTTATCAATCACAGCAGCATTTACATGTGTTTGGGGGAGAAAACAGTACATTTTCATGTTAGAGATACTTATTCACACTACAAAAAAAACTTGGGGTACATATGGATTGGTGGGCCTCATCCCATAACTCCATCCCTCCTCACAGTCCATTGGCACACAGGCTAGGAATTACCAACATTGGTTAAGGTCAAAATCGACAGGAGAGCCTTACACATACGAGCTCTGCTTGCCAAGTGGAAATGCTAACCTGCTCTTTCCCAGGATTTTATAAAACCTTTTGAAGACATTTCACAAGATAAATGGAAATGGGATAAACACAAGGCCTTAAGAAAAATATACTTCTGGTGCATTTATTAAGCACTTGGATCTGATGCGTGACACCTGCTTGAAACTCAAAGAATTATCACAGGCTTTGCCGAGGTAGAAAAGACAAGAATTATGACTGCACACAGGCTCATACTTCAGCAAGTCAATGTTTTTAAATCAATGAAAAACAATCCAGTGATTGTGTTTTCTTCAAAGAGAAAGCAGTGTAAGATGACATACAGTATTTCAAGCTGTTCAAATTACTGATGGCAGAGTGGCAAGATATATATCCATTAAAACCAAATAGTTGTTTCAAAGTATGTTGGGCAACACAGATAAATAGTGTCTCTCTGAAGCAAATATAGAATTATTTCTTTACTTGGAATTTTGGACTCTATAATGCTTTCAACTGAAAGTATCTCTTGCTCATTTTGGAATCTTTATTTTGCACCTTCATTCAGAATCTCTTGAGCTAGCCCACCAAACTCATTTTTTACATCAACATCAAGGCATATGCACTAGGTTCCAAAGCATGCATATTTCTGTGATAGGTTCTCTGATATTCTCATTCATATTGATAAATTGATCATAGTGAATGAGTAAAATACGTTAAATTTGAAGTCTACTTTCACAGGAGTATTGCATCATCAATACTACCTTCAGGATGGAAACTAATGGGCCATGTTTAAGCGCATAACTATTTGGAAGAAAGAGGAGCGTGCAATTTATCTTTCTTTCTTGATTCTTCATTCATCAGTGTTTCCATTTATAAACTCTAAAAAAAGTTGACATATAAAGTACTAGATCACCATCCATTTGTCCCCAAGGCTTTGCATCCACCTAATCAGTAAAAATAATCCTCTCTTCTTTATCTGTCTAAGAAGTCCAGGGTAGCTAATGTGGGATCACAGAATACTCACCAGTCAAGAGCATCTATGAATTCTAGGTGTTCAAAACATAAATGAATTTCTTTCACACAAGGGTTTTGAATACTTGTTGACTTAAAGTGACCATACTGCTTTCCCAAGTTCTGTCTCTCTTAATAATAAGCTATGTCACTTCTCATAAGACATGGCATAAAGTAGAGAAATATTAAGCTCCTCACAACTGGAAAAAATTATTCTTTCTAATCCCTCTGACTACACTCCCTTTGAAAAACTGACCATCACAATAAGTTCAGAATTAAGGTTTCCATTTTCATTAGAAACCTAGAAAAATTCAAGAGATACTCATGAATTATGTTTGATAAATACACCAAATACAGAAGTGTTTGTTAAAGACCAGAATACAATGTGACAATTTTAACTAAAATGTTAAAAGTATATATATAAAGTGGCTAATTGCTGGTTCCTAGTCTTTAAAAATAAATCATATGGGATAATGAAAGATGTGAAAATGACCAATTATATCCTGGAAAATAATATAACAAATTGACCATTAGGAAGCAGCATAGTCTATGGATAAAACAATACTGTGGTATATTTAAAGGAATAAAGCAAGAGAGTTCCAGAAAATCATCTATTTCTGCTTCATTGATTATGCCAAAGCCTTTTTCTGTGTGCATCACAATAAACTGTGGAAATTTCTGAAAGAGATGGGAATACCAGACCACCTGACCTGCCTCTTGAGAAACCTATATGCAGGTCAGGAAGCAACAGTTAGAACTGGACATGGAACAACAGACTGGTTCCAACTAGGAAAAGGAGTGTGTCAAGGTTGTATATTGTCACCCTGCTTATTTAACTTCTATGCAGAGTACATCATGAGGAACGCTGGGCTGGAAGAAGCACAAGCTGGAATCAAGATTGCTGGGAGAAATATCAATAACCTCAGATATGCAGATGACACCACCCTTATGGCAGAAAGTGAAGAGGAACTCAAAAGCCTCTTGATGAAAGTGAAAGAGGAGAGTGAAAAGGTTGGCTTGAAGCTCAACATTCAGAAAACTAAGATCATGGCATCTGGTCCCATCACCTCATAGGAAATAGATGGGGAAACAGTGGAAACAGTCAGACTTTATTTTTTTGGGCTCCAAAATCACTGGAGATGCTGATTGCAGCCATGAAATTAAAAGACGCTTACTCCTTGGAAGGAAAGTTATGACCAACCTAGATAGTATATTAAAAAGCAGAGACATTACTTTGCCAACCAAGGTCCGTCCAGTCAAGGCTATGGTTTTTCCAGTGGTCATGTATGGATGTGAGAGTTGGACTGTGAAGAAAGCTGATTACCGAAGAATTGATGCTTTTGAACTGTGGTGCTGGAGAAGACTCTTGAGAGTCCCTTGGACTGCAAGGAGATCCAACCAGTCCATTCTAAAGGAGATCAACCCTGGGTGTTCATTGGAAGGACTGATGCTAAAGCTGAAACTCTAATGGCCACCTCATGCAACGAGTTGACTCACTGGAAAAGACTCTGATGCTGGGAGGGATTGGGGGCAGGAGGAGAAGGGGACGACAGAGAATGAGATGGCTGGATGGCATCACCGACTCGATGGACATGAGTTTGAGTGAACTCCAGGAGTTGGTGATGGACAGGGAGGCCTGGCGTGCTATGATTCATGGGGTTGCAAAGAGTCGGACACGACTGAGCGACTGAACTGAACTGAACCTTTTTGACAAAGAAATAGGTCAGAAAATAACTCTATTGTTTCTAACACTTAAACTATGAAATTTTGAATGATATCTTGGAGTCATGACATAAAATATTAAAAATATTAAAATTTTGACAATAAAAAAGATTTTAAATCCTAATCTCAAATGTAACAATAATGCTTATGTACCTAAGTTGTTCTCTGAATTGCCTGTTTTCATGTTCATCAGTTCAGTTGCCCAGTCATATCTGACTCTTTGCAACCCCATGGACTGCAGCACGCCAGGCCTCCCTGTGCATCACCAACTCCCAGAGTCCACCCAAACTCATGTCCATCAAGTCAGTGATGCCATCCAGCCATCTCATTCTCTGTCGTCCCCTTCTCCTCCTGCCTTCAATCTTTCCCAGCATCAGGGTCTTTTCAAATGAGTCAGTTTTTCACATCAGGTGGCCAAACTATTGGAGTTTCAGCTTCATCAGTCCTTCCAATGAATATTCAGGACTGATTTCCTTTAGGATGGACTGGTTGGATCTCCTTTCTGTCCAAGGGACTCTTAAAGGTTTCCCTTGTGGCTCAGCTGGTAAAGAATCTGCCTACAATGCGGGAGACCTGGGTTCAATCCCTGGGTTGGGAAGATTCCCTGGAGAAGGGAAAGGCTACCCACTCCAGTATTCCGGCCTGGAGAATTCCATGGACTCTATAGCCCATGGGGTCACAAAGAGTTGGACATGACTGAGTGACTTTTAGTTTCATGTTCATGTTCCTGTGCTTATCCTGATGGCCATTACGCTCAAGATCAAAGAGTTGGAAAGTACCTAAGCCTAGAGAATTTAGATTCAGCTCTGCCTAACCTCAAAATCCTGAACCCTAAATACTATGTAGCATATTACACTATGAACTCTTCTTGACCTATTTCTCCCTGTCTTCTCCATAACAGTAAAGAATGCATCACCCCTGAATTAGTCAAGCCTGAAGCCTAGGCATTGCTCTTGACTCCTCCCTTTTACTCACACTTCACATTTAACCCATCAGCAAGAGCTGTCAATCTCCCTCATAAAGAAATCTTCTATGTTTCCACCTTCACCATCCTATCCTGAGTTATCATTTTCTGTCACCAGAATACTCAGTATCCTAACTGCTCTTCTTGCTTCCACTCCTTCTATCACACACATGACAATTGGTAATATTTTAAAGAGGTAAATCAGATCCAGCTCCAAAATCTTCCTTCCATGCTCAGAAAAAAAATATGAAGTTTCTATACTGGCATACCAAAGCCCTGCCTCAAGTGGTACCTCCTCTCCCCAACCTCACCCTCCAGACTCCTCGTTCCAGTGAGAACCACACATTAACATGCGAAGTTTATCCCTATCTGTAGAGTGTTTGGGCTTGCTCTTACCTGTCCCAGGAATACTATTCTCCCTGTCAGTCTATGGCTGTTCCTGTATTACATTTGGATCTCAATCTATATGTGACCTTACCTGAGAAATGCCTTTTCTGACTGCTTCATCTAAAGCAGCCAGCCAGTGACTCTCTAGTCACCTTGTCTTATTCTAATTCTCTGCCCACATTTCTCACATTTGCCATTTTCTTGTTTTTATTGGCTCACTTATTGTTTTTCTCCCCTTCAAAGAACATAAGATCTATATACAACAATGTATAATTCATTGCTGGATTCTCAGTGCCTTAGACATGAGAAGTTCAGTGAATATGTGTTAAATGAATCACGAGTGAAGAGGGATATTGCTGGCATGTGGAGCATTTTGACTGATCGCCTTCACAAAATGATCCCAGTGATGTCAACAATGATCCTCCACCCCCTCCCACTCTACTTGATCCAATTTATAGATACTATAACCCTGTGATTAAAACCTCAATCTAAGAAAAATGTTCTTTGTTAAAATTAAGACACCATCCCTCAATGGGTTACATTTTAAACTTCAGCAGTCATATACACCTCAGTGTAAGCAAATTTAAATAGTCAAATATCTTAAAATAGAAATGAGAAAAGAAAAAAATGAAGGTATTAAATAACTGAAAGTGAGGACAAGGGGAACTGGAGCTTCGAGGCATATTTAATGACTTCAAAGATTGTCCTAGCTTCTGTCCTGAGTAGGAGCTTTGCCTAACAAGGAATTCTGATGCAGATTCAATGTTTCTTAGAAACAGTCTTCAATTACTGACAAAAGATGGCCATCTGTTCTGATGCTAAAGCCAGACAAAGGGGAAAAGAATAAAATGCAGTACAGAGGGCTTACATTAGATATGAGGCAGGATGCCTACACAGATATGTGAGGAGTTATACAATGGAAAATGTTTCTGGAGGAACACAGCTTTGAATTTTCTTAACATGGAACTCCTTAGAACTAATTCAGTTTTGGATCAGCAAGGAATTATTTCTGAAGCTAGGAAAGTGCACTTTATTCCTTTGTCCCTGTAATATCATTTGATACAGTGAACAAAGATATTCAAAATATCTTAAACAATTAGAAATCCAGGATGAAATCCAGGATGCATAATGGTAGACATAATCGCAGGACTGTCACTACTTGTTGCAGCAGAATCAGTTCAGTTCAGTTCAGTCGCTCAGTCGTGTCCGACTCCACGATCCCATGAATCACAGCACGCCAGGCCTCCTGTCCATCACCAACTCCCGGAGTTCACTCAATAGAGACCCACAAAAACCTGAGCACATTAAGGTTTTGTATTCAATTACTTATATCAGGAGTCACCTTCCATATGACATAAGTTGCCTGAGTGATCTACAAGAAGAGGGCCGGTAGAGGGAACAAAGTAAGATAAGTACCCATGGTTTATCTTGTACTTTTCCAACTCTCTCCAGACAGCATTTCTCCTTTCTTCAAATTCACTTTCATCTGAGTATAGCAAAGAGTCAGACATGACTGAGCAACTTTCACTTTCACTTTTTGAGTATCTAATGAACCTTCAACCCACTGAAGTTTGGGTCTATGGTGAGCTATTTTCTACATGCACTCAATATTCTCCATCCAAACCAAAGTTCCCAAAGAATGGTTCCAAGTTCTCAAAGATCCCGAGAGCAAGCGTTTGCTTATTCTGGTTTCAAAGCTCCAGAAATTTTGTTGTTTGTTCTTGTTGTTGATAGTATGCTTTCTTTTCTAAAAGGATTTTAAAATACTGATATTAGCACATTATACCCTATCACATGACTGTTTTATTACCAGATACTTAGGTTACATTTGAACACATTCTGAGTACCTGAAGGTCAAATGATGTCCAGCACGTTCTCTGAATCAAGCTTATATCATAGTTGTCATCAAAAACTCTGCAGTTGTGGAAACATACTGATCAGAAAAAACCTGCCCAGGAGGTGATTCATGCAGGTATGACTGCAGGACATCTTACAACAGGATATCATCTGTGGACATGACAAATATTCTCTGGAGAGTTCTTCATTGATCATTTTTGTTATTGTATTTCACATTTTGTATAGATTCTTAAATTGATTGTCTCATAAAAATATAGTAGTTAAAATTAAAAATTTATTTAAAAAGGAAAAATAATGATTACAATGATTAATCAAATTATGGTCTCTCATACTCAAAAGCATAAAAATTACATTGACAACAAGTAACAGTAAACAGTTACATTTGTTACTTTTAAATACAGCATGAGAAATATGGTCTTAATAAAAATTCTTTGCTTTTAAATGTTTTTAGCCTGAATTTTATTTTTTATAGTTTTGCTTTGGCTTAATTTATTATGTTTAACCTTGTAGTTGCATAAAATGTACACTTTTTTTTCTTTTAGTACAATACTTAAGAAATTTTATATTGAACTTAGAGCCAATGCTAGAAGTCAAAGAGGTTTTACTGTTTTGTTTTGTTTTTGTTTTGTTCTGCTTTCTTCTTTAAAAGGTTGTGGTAAATTATCTAAGATTACAAATCACTAGAGTAATTGAGCCTTATACATGTTAAAAGGAAAGTGACTTGATTTCTTGATTAAAATAACTGACACTAACTCCAGATGGTTATTATAATTTTTGAAGAAGTTCTGGTCTCAGAACAAATCTTCACTTAGTGTTTCAGGCCTTCACAAGCATCTTATGTACAACCGAACTCAGAACTGTCACCACCTACATCCCTGTACCCACCCCCCCCACACACTAAAAGGATCTGATAAATCATCGTTACCTGTTACCCCTGGAAGAACACCAGGGACCACTCTGCCACTAACATAAGTTAGTGATTGCTATTATTTAGTCAGTTTTCTGACCACAAGATTTTGCAGATGTATTTGTCCACTTGTGCCCAAGCACTGACATTTTTTATAATACAAGAAATTTTTATTATCTAAGAAGCTAGAAGACTGAGCTCACATTAACAAGTTAGTAAAAGAATGTTATATGTATTCAAGCAAAAATCATAGAAAGCAAGGAAAGCAGAAATTAATACAAGAAAGAATACAACATCTGAAATGCTGGGCTGGATGAAGCACAAGCTGGAATCAAGATTGCTGGGAGAAATATCAATAACCTCAGCTATGCAGATGACACCGTCTTAAGGCAGAAAGCGAAGAGGAACTAAAGAAAAGAGACTCTTGATGAAAGTAAAAAAAGGAGAGTAAAAAAGCTAAGTTAAAACTCAATTCAAAAAAACAATGACATCCGGTCCCATCCCTTCATGACAAATAGATGGGGAAACAATGGAAACAGTGACAGACTTTATTTTCTTGGGCTCCAAAATCACTGCAGATGGTGACTATAGCCATGAAATTAAAAGATGCTTGCTCTATGGAAGAAAAGCTATGACAAACCTAGACAGCATATTAAAAAACAGAGACATTACTTTGCTGATGAAAGTCCATCTAGTCAAAGCTATGGTTTTTCCAATAGTCATGTATGGATGTGAGAGTTGGATCATAAAAAAGGCTGAGCACTGACAAACTGATGCTTTTGAACTGTGGTATTGGAGAAGACTATTGAGAGGCCCTTGGACAGCAAGGAGAATAAGCCAGTCAATCCTAAAGGAAATCAACCCTGAATATTCATTGGAAGGACTGATGCTGAAGCTCCAATACTTTGGCCACCTGTTGCGAAGAGCTGACTCATTAGAAAAGACACTGATGCTGGGAATGATTGAAGGCAGGAGGAGGAGGGAATGACAGAGAATGAGATGGTTCGAAGGCATCAGCAACTCAATGGACATGAATTTGAGCAAGCTCCAGGAGATGGTGAAGGACAGGGAAACCTGGTCTGTTGCAGTCCATGGGGTTGCAAAGAGTCAGACAGAACTGAGCAACTGAACAACAACAATATAAGAAAAAAGAAATGTGGAAATAGTTCAGTGAAGTGTGACATTATTTGTGGCCTACATAAATGAGAATCAAAGCTGCTTTATGGTGGAGGGAGCATTCGTGCTGAGACTCAAATGACTGAACTAGGAAGATAAAAAGGAAGGGCTTTCTGGGTGGACTGGAGTAGCATAACAAAAAAATATGAAGGTAGAGAAGTATTGAGCCATGTTCTCTAGTGGTGAGTCACACTGTTGTGCTAAAGCATTAAGCACCCAGAAGGAGGCAACATGGACATGAGCAGAAAAGACAGATTGTGGGGCGGCATGGTAGACATTCCTAAATATCTTGTTAGGTTTGAGCTTGATTTGGAAGACCACGAGAAGCCAATAAAGGGTTGTGAAATGGGAGTTGTGGGCAACATTGTCTTCAAGGTGATAAGCAAATCTCCAAGGTAGTAGTTTTCAAACTATGGTTTCTGGATCCATAGCATCAGCATCACCTGAGAATCACTAGAAATTCAAATTATGAGGCCTTATCCCAGGACAACTGAATCACTAAGAACACAGCCCAAAATTTAGCAAATTCTGCAGGGTATTCAGATACAAGTTCAAATCTGAGAACCTTTTCTGTAAGGTATAGAATACACTGAAAAGGAAAAAATCAGGAGGTGTTAGTGTTGCCGACCATTGAGTAAAGAAAAATGATTTACTGAAAAGATAATCCTTAGCTCGATCTACATATAAGTCTGTAAATACGAAAATGAGTTAATGGCACTAACTTTCCCCTTCCACTTTAAAATTTTAAATTCCATCAAAGGAGAGAAGAGAACATTCTGCTGCATGACCACTGAAATTAGTATAGCAAGTTTAGCATGAATTTGACAATTTCTGTTATCAATAAATCTAGAACTACCAGATCTCTCTTGCTAAATTCCAAATCTATCTGCTTTCACACTATGATTTTTTAATGGTCTTATTTGTGCATTATTTCAATTTTTCATTATATATTGTGCCATTTAGTATTCTCCATGATTATGTTTTCACTGAACAGATGCACTACGGTTTCACTGCACCAAATTCTATGATCCATAATTAGATGTCAATATGTTTTCTTTATGAACTAAATACATTTTTAGTTACTTGGACATTAATTAAAATCACATGCTGGATTGTTACATCCTTTCAACACATTTTTGAGGAAATATTTTTGGTTTACTTGAATGCTTTAAAACATTCAATTTTATACTATATAATTCTTTTTCCATAAGAACAAATACTATATCTAATATATAAATATTAATTACAGAGTTACATCATGAAGCCATTAATGAGATATAACCATTAACATGCAAAAGCAGACATATGATGAATTAGGAGAAAAGAATATGTTTTTTTAATTGCTGCATTTTAAATATATCATGAGTTGTATTTATTTTCATGGCAATTTAAGAAAAAACAAATGAAAGAAAATTTCAGAATAATGACAAAAAATAAACAATACTTAACTCCCATAGGAATTAAGTACATAATACTTATGTAAAAATTCACATTCCAATAAAAACGAGCCAGGATAATAAGGTGATACAGAGCTCACACTCATTAGTCATGTTATATTGTACCATTTTGAACATTCTGAACTCCTCATGAATTTGCAAGATGCACTCATAGCATGGGAAAACTGAAAACAGCTTTTCCAAAGAAGAAGAAAAACTTGATAGCCTCTAAGAAAATGTTGAAAAATCTAACCCAGAAAGTTACTCCACTTATGCCAGACATTCCCATCTGTTTTTGCAAGTGCGGTATGGGATTGGCCAGAGGTTAGGGCAGAAGGGGAAGTAAGCATACATGGAAATTATTCTAACATGTCCCTGTCATTCTCTCTCTGATATTCTACTGTTTCCTCAGAGTTACTGCAGTTCATGTTAGCAGTTCATTTAGCAGATATAAAACTCTTAATGCAACTGGTACAATAGAAGCTACTATGTCTCTTAATACCAGTCCAGTTTGGCCTGAAATACAAGGGGACATAAAGAAATTAAGTTATGACCTATTTGGAAATTTATCCAAAATAATTTCTCCCCGTGGGATTTCTATTGCCTTCTTTCTGTGTATATCACATACGGTAAACTGAGATTTATTTGTCTGAAATAACATGAACTATGTACATCTATATAAAGTGGAATACAAAATAGCAACAGTTTCCACTATCTAAGCATTTTAATGGTGAGGTGGCATCATGAGAATATGCTTTAAAAAAAAGGGCTAGCCACAAGAGTTGAGCCTACTAAATTCAGAGCCAAACTTTATCAATGTCATTTATAACCAAGCTTGGCAATAAAGTTCAAAAGCTTAGAAAAATGCATTTCTATCCTGACATTTACAGGAGAGAGCAGTAGGAAATTATTTGTTGATGAGAGATTATTGGTTGAAATTTGTCTTATGTGAAGGGGAGTTTCCGTGTTTACACTCGGAGCAGAACTATTCATGTTAGAAATGAGACTCTCATGCCCTACTCCAGACCGATTAAATCACCAGTCTTCAGTTTGAAAAAATCTTCCAGGTAATGTGTATTTCACACCAAAGTTTGCAAAGAAGTTCTCTAAGGCTTTCGATTAGTCACAATAATATGCTCATAAGTAATGTACTCCATTTATCCAATAACCCCTTAGATATTTTGGGTGAGAGATGACTAGACAAAATATACTTGGGGCATATGCTAAAAATATCCATTATATATCTGAAATTCAAATTTAAGTACATAGCCTTATTTGATACAGCCACCCTATCTGGGATACACACACGGACTTTGCCCTTTCCATCTTCCACAATGAAACTCCACCCGGCCTTCACTGAGACTAACTTTTTTCCACAGGAGTATTTCTTTTTGGCCACTGTCCTGTATGACTCTTCACTATCAGGAGTAATTCTCCTCTCTGGCTTACCTATGTTGAGATCACCCCTATGGAGAAAAATTAATAAAACCAATGGTAACTTTCTACATCTCCTCTAAGTTGTACAGCAATACTTTACAGTCAAAAAGTAAACAGACTTTCATTTCTGGCACAATGGCACATCCACCTTCCCACTGAAAACTTCTAAATGTGCAAATATTTTTAAAAATATTTTGATTAATTCACAAGAAATAAGGAATATTCTGACTAAAATCTAAATGAAGATGGAAAATATTATTAAGAGGATTGCTGAAGCTAGGTTTCACCCTGAGGGATTTACTAAGTAAACAGCATTTCCTTTACATGGCCTTCAAGAACTCAAGGGACAGGAGCCAAAAACCAAAGCCTCCTCAGGGTAAGAAGTCTAAGAAAAAATTCATAAACAGCTGTGACCTTAGAGGTCCAGCCTTCATAGCAAAAGTGAGGGTAAAGATATTCCCCTGAGATTTCAAAAGCAAAAACTAGCTTTCACATGAGTTTGTAGCATAAACTCACACATGAAGGTACTCTAAAAAATTAGGCCAAAAACTGAATTTACATTGGTCCCAAACTAGGTAATATACACAGATGCCACACAAAGGCAAATGGAAATTCTCTCTTGTGTACCTGCCTTCATCCTAGACTATAGACGGGATTCTAAGGAACATAAGATCATAGTTCAAAATTGCATAACCCTCCCCCCTACAAGAAACATCAAAAGGGGAAATAAGTATAAAATTGGCAGGAATGGATTTATCAATACATTAAATAAATACATCTATTATAAAATAAAATAAATATTTTAAAATGAGTGGAAAAGTCATTAGATTTTTATTAAAATGACCAATCAGATTTCAAAGAGAACTTATGAAAATAAAAAATAAAATAAATTGAAAATTTAGCAAAGAGATTTAATAATTGTTCAGACATAGATATAAATATTGATCAGGGATACATCAGTAGATTGATGAGCAGTATAGAAGAAAAATCCTAAAAATCTGTGAGTCCGCCTCAAATGTCCAATCTTCAAAATAAATGCAAAATTAAAAATATAAATAAAGGCCAGTTTTCATACAGATTAACAGTCTTAATTCACACAAAATCTATGTTCTGAAAAACTCAAACTTAAGACTTGCTTTTACAGAAACACATATAGAGAAAGAGGATGAGAAAAACTAACAAGATACAAGCAGTATTTGAAAAGGAATTTTGAGAATTATCTGATACAAATGAAAGATATCAATCCACATATTCAAGAAGCCTCAAAATTCCCAAGTTAGAAAAATGAAAAGAGAAATCATTATCCAGACTCACCACAGTGAAACTTTAGAAGGTCAAGACAAAGTTCTCATATGAATTAAAAAGTCAAATTGTTTTCCAAAGAGTGAAGGATAGGCTGATAGTTGACTTAATCAAGGCCAATATTCAATAGAATTTTATGTTCAGGGTTATGGGAAAAATAATTTTGAAAAATGAATTCTGTGATTTCAATGTTACAATCTGGGAAAAGCTTTTATAGTAACAGTGGCAAATAATTCATTGTGGAGTTAGAAAATATAAACCCAAAATACTCAATGCCAAGATCATATACTTTGGAATCAGAGATATTGAAGTTAAACATTACTAAGGTTCTCATATTGTTGGAAGAATGTGAAACATATTGCCAAATATTAGATGATTATATATTAAATACTCATGTTAGAATGTCTAGGGTATTCACTAAAAAATTACAGTGACTGGAAGGACACAGGCCATGTTGCTGATCACAATGTAATTAAATAAGAAATCATTAACAAAAAATGACTAGAATAACCATATATTTAGAATTCTAAAAAGGATACTTCCAAATAATAAATCAAAAAAGGAAGCATAATAAAACTAATGTGTTTAAATCCAAGTGATAGTAGAATATTTTTATCATTATTGAGGGGCACAATAAAACAGTATTTGGAAATAAATTTTTATATGTTTATTTTAATAAAGAACAGCAGAATACTTTTTTCTATAGATTACATGCTGAGCCATTAGGAAAGCCTCAATAAATTTAAGAAATTTGAAATCATATCAATCATCTTTTATGACCATAATGCTATGAGACTGGATACAGGAAAAAGAAAAAAACTATAAAAAACACAAACACTTAAAGGTTGAACAACCAATGAACCACTGAAGAACTCAAAGAGGAAGTCAAAAAATACCTAGAAATAAATGACAATGAAAACATGACAATTTAATACATGAGGGATGCAGCAAAAGAAGTTCTAAGAGGGAGGTTCATATAAATACAAACTTACCTCAGGAAACAATAAAAGTCTCAAACAACCTAACCTTATACCTAAAGCAACTAGAGAAAGAAAAACCAACAAAACCTATAGTAGAAGGAGAGAAATGATAAAGATCAGTGCAAAAATAAAGTAGTTTTTTCCCCTTTTGTTACAAAATGCGTTTATTTCAGCCAGATAAAATTCTCCAACTGCATACATGGGTACATATGATAAGGTCCTTCTTCGATACATGTCCTGCTTACAAGAGCCATTTCTAATTATTAAAACGTGTAACAAACATCTTTGTCTCTTAAAATATAATTTAAATAACTTTCTAAGGTATCAGCCATATGTCTGGTCATAGAACCGAGTGGAGAGCGGCTCTCCAGTGATGAGACCAGAGCAATATCAGCACATTGCCTCCACGATGAGATTCCACCAGTCTGCAAGCTGCTGAGCTCATCTGTGGTCAACCCGCCAAGTATGTGGATAGTTGCTGTTGGGGCAGCAAGCTGCCTTCTGTGAAAAAAGTTATGTGCAGACAAAGTATGACGTAGGCAATGTGGAGAGGCATTTCACAGAATGCACACACCTTTCGGGTAACTTAAGGATGAAAGTTTGATGAGAGCAAATCTGTTTACACTGCTGGGTACTGTGGCACCGTCTCACTGGGCACTCAATAAATATCTATGAAGTGAAAGGAAAGATAAAAGAATAAGCTGTAGCAGTTGCCTTGATGTCCAACTGTTGTCACAATTGGGCTTTATGAGCTTTATGGACACTATTTCTTGTTCAGAGTAAGTCATTCTATTTGGAAAGCCATGCCTTTCTTTCTCCTCAAGTTCTTCATGAGCATTTAGAGACTTCTTGCAGACTGCCAGTATTCGGGGCTCATTGGCTTACAGAAGATCTGGGAGTGGGCCATGCAATGTCTCGGTTTGTCCCTTGAAGTAAGAATGCCTGAGTGACTTGGATCAATGAAACCAAAAGTTGGTTCTTTGAGAAGATAAACAAAACTGATAAACCTTCAGTCAGATTCATCAAGAAAAAAGATGAAATAATATTATACATAGAAAATCCTAAAGATGTTACCAGAGAACTACCAGAGCTCATCAATGAATTTGATAAAGTTGTAGAATATAAAATTAATACGAAGAAATCTCTTGCATTCCTATACACTAACAATGAAAGATCAGAAAGAGAAATTAAGGGAACAATCTCATTTACCACAGCATCAAAAAGAATAAAATACCTAAGAGTAAACTTACATAAGGAGGCAAAAGAGCTGTACTGAGAAAACCACAAAATACTGATGATGAAAGATCTCAAACAGATGGATAGATATATCATGTTCTTGGAATGGAAGAATCAATATGGTCAAAATGACTATACTACCCAAAGTAATCTACAGATTCAATGAAGTCCCTATCAAATTACCAATAGCATTTTCCACAGAATTAGAACAAAAATGTTACAATTTGTATGAAAACACACACACACAAACAAACCCAATAGCCAAGGCAATCTTGAGAAAGAAAAACAGAGCTAGAGAAATCAGGCTCCCTGACATCATATTATACTACAAAGCTACAGTAATAAAAACATTATATTACTGGCACAAAAACAGAAATATAGATCAATGGAACAGGATAAAAAAAATCCAGCAATATGCAGATTCCAATAGCCACCTAATCTATGACAAAGGAGGCAAGAATATACAATGGACAAAAGACAACCTCATCCTTTAGTGGTACTGAAAAAACTGGACAGCCACATATAAATAAATGAATTTAGAACACTCCCTAACAACATAAATTTCTAGAGGAAAACATAGGCAGAACACTCTCTGACATAAATCACAACACAATAGTTTTTGATCCAATTCCAGAGTAATGAATATAAAAACAAGACAAATAAATGGGACTGAACTGAACTGAACTGAACTGAATTAAATTAAAAAAACTTGTGTACAGCAAAGGAAGCCATAAACAAAATGAAAAGATAACCCACAGAATGGGAAAAGATATTTACAATGAAGCTACTGAAAAGGGATTAATCTCCAAAATATAGAAACAGTTCATGCAGCTCAATATCAAAGCAACAAACAAACCACACAAAAAAATGGGTGGAGGATCTAAACAAAATTCTCCAAAGACATACAGATGGCCAAAAAACACGTGAAAAGATATTCAACATCACTAAGTATTCAGTCAGTCAGTTCAGTTCAGTCGCTCAGTTGTGTCCGACTCTCCGTGACCCCATGAATCACAGCACGCCAGGCCTCCCTGTCCATCACCAACTCCCAGAAACACTAAGTATTAGAGAAATGCAAATCAAAACCACAATGAGATGTCACTTCAAACCAGTCAGAATGGCCACCATAGACAATAGAAGTTAGAAGGGTGTGGAGAAAAGGTAATCCTCCTACACTATTGGTGGGAATGTAAATTGGTACAGCCACTATGGAGAACAGTATGGAGGGTCCTTAAAAAACTAAAAATAGAGCTACCATATGTCATAAATCCCACTTGTGGGCATGTATCTGAAGAAAACCATAATTTGAAAAGATACATGTACCCCAATGTTCATTGCAGCACTGTTTACAGTAACCAGGACGTGGAAGCAACCTAAATGTCCATGATGGAGGAATGGATTAAAAAAAAATGTGGTACATACATACAATGGAATATTTGTCAACCTCAAAATAAAAAATGAAATAATAGCATCTGCAGCAAAACAGAGGGACCTAGAGATTGCCATACTGAACAAAGTTAAGTCAGATAGAGAAAGAAAAATATCATATGAAATTGCTTATATGTGGAGTCTAAAAGATGGTACAGATGAACCTATTTATAAACCAGAAAGAGCTATTTATGTAGTAAAAAAAGAAAAACAGCTCATGGTTAGCAAGGGGGAAAGGGAAGGAGGGATAAACTAGAAGATTGGTACTGACATATGCACACCACTAGATATAAAATAGATAACTAATAAGAACCTACTATATAGCACAGCAAACTCTACTCAGTACTTTGTAATGACCTACATAGGAACAGAATCTAAAAAGGAGTGGGTGTCTGATTCACTTTGCTGTGTAGCAGAAGCTAACACATTGTAAATCAACTATATTCCAATAAAAAAAAATTTCAAGAAAAAAATCAGGTGATCAAATAGGATAATAAATAAGAGTAAGCCAAACAAGAAACACTAGTATAAAAAGAAAAAATGGAAATTACTGAAAGAAAATACATAGGAAATAAATCAACAAAGCAAATTTCCTACTTTTCAAAGCAATAATAAAATTGTCAATCATCAGACACAAATAATAAAAAAGTAGATAAGGCACCAAAAATAGGAATGAAAAATGAACAGAGCTGCATACTAACAACTATACAAAGATTATAAAAGCTTTTATATGAATCAATTTTAAAATAAAATTTAAATGGAAACATTTCTAGAAAAATAGAGCAACAAAACTGCCCAAAATTAAAATGAAATGCCTTAAGAGTTCTTAATCTGTGAAGAAATTAAATTAGTAGATAATTTCTATACTGAAAACTCCATATCTGGACCGTTCTATTAGTGAGTTCTATGAAGGAGTTAAGGGCCAAATAAGTAAAATCATAAAAATCTATTCTAGGGTACCATAAAAAACTAGAACAATTCCCAACTTATTTTATGAGAGGAGAATATCTAGGATACAAATCCAGACAAGAACAATATGAGAAAGGGATTCTCATAATAATGAATGCATAAATCTAAATATATATACATGCAAATTCAATCCAGCAATTGCAAAAAATCATGACTGACTGAGTTAGGTTATCCTAGGAATTTACTGTTGCCTTTATATCTGAAAACAAATTATTGTAATTCATTACATTAATAAAGGGAAAATGATATGTCTATTGGCTTAGGAAAGCTGCTTAATAATTTAAAAATTACACATGGTTAAAAAAACCTCTCGGCACACAAAAAATAGAAACGATCTTGAATACATATAGTTCAGGAAAATATATAATAAATGTCATTCTTAACTGTGAAACAATGAAAACTTCTTCTATAGTGTCACAAGTAAACCAATGGTGTCTGTTATTAACATTTCTAGCCACGATTATACTAATTGCCAGGGTAAAACAAAAAAAAAGAAATCAAAGTGTATGCATTGAAAATGAAAGAACAAAGTTTTCATTAACATACAAAATCAATTATGTTTTCTGTATCCCAACCAGAAATTTAGAGTGTACAAATTTTTAAATGTTATCTAACATTTTATAGATTATATCAATATATAAAGTCTAAGAAGTAAATCTAACAAACTTCTGTAAAAACTTTACAGAAAAAAATTATAAAATTCAGTAAAAATTAAAGAACATAAATAAATAATGTTTATAGATTAGAGAGTTTGATATCAAGATGTCAGATCTTCCCAAATTTATCAATAAAATTTAAATATACAATAAAATTTTAAAGTGGAACTTGACAAGCTGATTAAAAATGGAAGAGCAAAGGGCTATGAATTGCTCAGAATCTCTTGAATAACAAGTTGGAACATATCTCTCACCACATATCAATAATTATTTTTAAATTATTGAAATTAGAATGGATCCCTTACCAAATATCAATAATAATTTTTACTCACTATGATGCTCTCTAGGTCCATCCGTATTGCTGCAAATGGCCTTAAATAATTATCTTTAAGGTATTGTGATATTACCACAGAGACTGGAATATAGTCCAGTCAAAATATCCCAGAAAAATAGCCACACTTTCAAGGAAACTTGATTTATGGCAAAGATGACATTTCAGATCCATGGTAAAAATATAGAACTTAACGAGTGCCAAGGCAACTGGTTATCTATACAGAAAAAATAAATAAAATTAGATTTTTAAATCATATCCTTCACAAAAATTATTTCAGTGATATTACAAGAGCTAAACATGAAAATCAAAACTATAAAACTTTTATAATATAGGAGACTATTCTATAAAAATCAGTAATAAAAGAGTTTTTCAACCCTTCACATAAAAGCACAGCCTATGCAAGGTAAGCAGAGAAGGCAATGGCAAGCCACTCCAGTACTATTGCCTGGAGAATCCCATGGATGGAGGAGCCTGGTGGGCTGCAGTCCGTGGGGTCGCTAAGTGTCGGACAGGACTGAGCGACTTCACTTTCACTTTTCGCTTTCACACTTTGGAGAAGGAAATGGCAACCCACTCCAGTGTTCTTGCCTGGAGAATCCCAGGGACAGGGGAGCCTGGTGGGCTTCCGTCTACGGGGTCACACAGAGTCGGACACGACTGAAGTGACTCAGCGGCAGCAACAGCATACAAGGTAAGACTGAAAACTGAACACACCATAGAGAGAAGAGAAAATGTTTTCAATATACATAATAAAGGACCAGGATCCAGACTGTCCAAAGGACTTCTAGAAATAAATAAGAAGACAAAATGGGCAAAGAGGTGAACAAATGCTTCACAAAACACAATATCCAAATAAGTAATAAGCAAATGTAAACATAATAAACTGCATTATTTTTCAGGGAATTATAACCTAGAACTACAATAAAACAGTACTACATACTCTCTGGGTTGGCAAAAATTTAAGTCTGACAATACCAAGCATTGGCAAACAGGTGATGCAAGTAAATATTTACACATGTATACAACACTGATCATTTTGTAAACTGGTAAACTACTTTTGGGAGAAAGTTTGAAACTATCTGAAAATTTGAATACACATATTTCTTTTGACACAGAAATCCCATTTCTAGGTTTAAGTATTTAAGGGAAAATCTTATTACATGCACCAGGAGAACATTCAGTTCAGTTCAGTTCAGTCACTCAGTTGTGTCCGACTCTTTGCGACCTCATGGACCAAGCACGCCAGGCCTCCCTGTCCATCACCAACTCCCAGAGTTTATCCAAACTCAAGTGCACTGAGTCGGTAATGCCATCCAACCATCTCATCCTCTGTCGTCCCCCTTTCCTCCTGCCTTCAGTCTTTCCTGCCTCAAGGTCTTTACAAATGAGTCAGTTCTTTGCATCAGGTGGCCAAAGTATTGGAGTTTCAGCTTCAGCATCAGTTCTTCCATTGAACACTCAGGACTGATCTCCTTTATGATGGACTGGCTGGATCTTCTTGCAGTCCAAGAGACTCTCAAGGGTCTTCTCCAACACCACAATTCAAAGGCATCAATTCTTCAGCACTCAGCTTTCTTCACAGTCCAGCTCTCACATCCATACATGACTACTGGAAACATCATAACCTTGACTAGAACGACCTTTGCTGGCAAAGTAATGTCTCTGTTTTTTAATATGCTATCTAGGTTGGTCATAACTTTCCTTCCAAGGAGCAAGCGTCTTTTAATTTCATGGCTGCAGTCAACATCTGCAGTGATTTTGGAGCCCCAAAAAATAAAATCAGCCATTGTTTCCCCATCTATTTGCCATGAAGTGATGGGAGCAGATGCCATGATCTTCATAAGAGCACTATTTATAATAGCAAATGCTTATTTAAATATAATAGATAAATAAACCAAGATGTGATCATACAATGAAATACTGGAGAGCAATGGAAAGTCAGTGAATTACATTTACTTGAATCAATGTCTAAACCAGTGAAGGTATATCAAGTGAAAAAGAAAGCACGTAAATTAACACATACAGTATTATTCCATTTATGGTAAATTAGAGACAACATGCAAAAGTAAGCAATATATGAGCTAGTATTAGAAACATATGATTAAGAATATAAAGAAAAATAGGGAAATGATAAACATAAGATCAAATTTGTTGTGATTTTCTCTGAGTTACATAAGATTAGAAGAGACTCAGAATAGGTAACACAAGAGATTTCAAAGGAATGCTAATATTCCATTTTGTGATTATATGATCTATTTATAAGCATTCTTTGAATAAAGGTTTTTGTACATTACTTATATTTTATAAATATTTCTTGAAATCTATTCAGTTTTTATAAAATAATTAGAAGTATTAATACAAAGTGAATGGTTTTATTAATGGTCACATATTCAACACAATTTACTTTGAATGTACAAAAGCAGATAGAATTAGAAATTGGTAGATGTTCAATAAATGCATTGATATGTATTATGTCAAACATAAAAACAATTTAAAGAAACTCCCCAGTGTTGCTATATTTAAAATGGATAACCAACAAGGACCTATTGTATAGCACTAGGAACTCTGCTCAATGTTATTTGGCAGTCTGGATGGGAGGGGAGTTTGGGGGAGAATGGATACATGTATATGTATGGCTGAGTCCCTTTGCTGTCCACCTGAAACCATCACAACATTGTTAATCAGCTTTACCCCAATACAAAATAAAAAGTTGAAGAAATAAAGAAATTTTCTAGTGTCAATCTTTACTTGGAGCTGTCACTGAATTCCACTTCCTTGCTTGTTGTACTTAAGGAGAAGGCAATGGCACCCCACTCCAGTACTCTTGCATGGAAAATCCCATGGACGGAGGAGGCTGTTAGGCTGCAGTCCATGGGGTTGTTAGTCAGACACGACTGAGCGACTTCACTTTCACTTTTCACTTTCATGCATTGGAGAAGGAAATGGCAACCCACTCCAGTGTTCTTGCCTGGAGAATCACACAGACAGGGGAGCATTGTGGGCTTCGTCTACAGGGTCGCACAGAGTCGGATACGACTGAAGCAACTTAGCAGCAGCAGCTTTTACTTAGTAAGTGATCAACTAGGACCAAAAGAGTGAATTAAAAATTCCACCCAATGATTAATGTCCAATGGCAAATAAAACATTTATTGAGTACCTATCACATGCATGGCAATATGTATACCTAGACAGCATGTGAAAAGGCAGAAACATCACTTTGCTGACAAAGGTCCATACAGTCAAAGCTATGGTTTTTCCCAGTAGTCATGTACAAATGTGAGGGTTGGACCATAAGGAAGGCTGAGCACTTTTGAACTGTGGTGTTGGAGAAGATTCTTGAGAGTCCCTTGGACTGCAAGGAGATCAAAACAGTCAATATTAAAGGAAATCAACCCTGAATGTTCACTGGAAGGACTGAAGCTAATGCAAAGAGCCAACTCATTCAAAAAGACCCTGATGCTGGGAAAGATTGAGGGCGGGAGGAGAGGGAAGCAATAGAAGATGAGACAGTTGAATGGCATCATTGACTCAATGGATATGAGTTTGAGCAAACGCTGGGAAATACTGAAGGACAGGGAAGCCTTGTGTACTGCGTGCAATCCACTTTGTCAGAAGTGTCTCAACAACAACTTGTAATTCACAAAACACAGAAGATACTCAGATCTTCTCTACTTCTTACTAGGAATTTCTAAATAATCCCCTCTTTTCCCTCTCTTGCACACTCTATCTAGCAAGCCTACCCTAACTCCCTTCTTTGTGGCTCCCAGACACATCTTTCTACTGTGCAGAACTTCAAACAATATCCATCTTATGATAAAATTTGAAAATGGATTTCTCTGATCATTCTTATCTTTGAAAGCATCTGATTGACCTCATCATATTCCAGGCCCATAAATTTAAATGCCTATCAGGGCCAGGCAAGGCATTTAGATGACAGACTCCTATCAAGCATAAGAAAAAACATCAAGAGCAGAAGCTCTATGCAAAAAAAAGGCAACAGCTAAAATGGTCTAGCCAAGTATTGCCTCATAATAATGGAAGTTCTGTGTTCTTTCTTAGGAAAAGTATGAAATTTAGATTATTTTTAATTGAAATTACATAACTTTTCAACTCAAAACCATAAAAAGACCTGCTGACCTATTCAATAAAATGCAAACTCCTTGATTTTAGCATGTAAGGCTCTTCAAACTCTGTTTCCAAACTAACTTCCTCGTGTCTCTTCCCACATGTTATGTTCTGCACTCATCCTTCCCGAACACACCATATTCCTTGACAGTTCCAAGATGGGAGCACATTTATATAGATTGTGGGCCAACCCCTGATCCAAGTCCACTCATTGCTAAGGGCTGATCTGCGTTTAAAGTCACCTCCACTCAGAAGGCTTCCTCAACACCTACAGGACAAAGTCAGCCACGGTTTATTATATCTATTTCCTTTTTCTTTGTTCATATACATACAGGCTGTCCCTGACTTTCATATTTTCAGCTTCTGAACAGCCAACACTTTCATGCATTATACATCGACACTCCAAAGTGCCTTTTGTATGCCAAATCCAGACTTTCATACATCAGCAGATCAACGAACATTTTGCACTAATGTGTGGTGGCACCGCCTGACAGCCAAGAGTTCTGTTTGGGCAGTCATGCCATCTTTGTCTGTAAAGAGCAGCCTCTATGTAATTATTTGAATATTTTTTGCTCTTTGCCCTTATTATTTTGCCAAAATGAGTGGAAAATGAACGTTGAAAATGCTGATAATAGTGATAAAAAGCGTAGGTCTCATGAGTTTAATACAGTTGAAACAAAGATGAAATCATTAGCCATTCCCATTACAGCACATCTTTAACCCCAATCAGCCTCTTAACAGATTTAAGCCTAGTCAACTGTACTCCAGCTATGAAGGAAAAAATTATAAGACTAAGGACCTTGTATAAAATACTAGAAACAAATTGTTGAAGACTGTGTGTTAATGGCAAGGTGTAATTAGAGAGTATATCATATATTTTAGATCTCAAGGGAAAAAGAAAACTCTGCCTGACATGATTTTTTTTTTACTGTTAACATTATGACTCTATTATGTGTTTAAGGAAAGTACTATATATGAATCCATGGATATTTGATGGATGTTTTCACTGGGAATCACAGTGCCTTTTTACTATATCCTTAACCTTTGGGTACCCTTGATCCGCTTGCTCCTTAATTTGCTTACTCATTCATACATCATCCTGAAGTGCTAAGGAAACTATCCATGCTCATCCTCCACTCGAGAGCCACTGACTCCTAAGGGGAGGCTGTGGCATGCCTGCCACCGACAGAGATGGGACAATCAATTTCGAGCCAAGATGGCATGAACCTTGTGGAGCAAATAAATGAGACCTGAAGTACTGGGGAACGAGAAAGAGTATTCTAACCGTTTCTGGCTATATATCAGGTACTGTGTATAAGTACTTTATTCTTATAAAAACTTGTCGGGAATCATTGAACAGATGAGGAAAGCGCACTCTGTGACTTATCCATGGTCATGAAAAGAGACAGGAAACCAAACTACCATTTAAAATCAACTGCCTCTGACTCCAAAGTGAATCATCTTTCAGAAGCACAATGCCTTCAGTATGCTCAGTATTACAGATACTGGTCAAGGCTATTATCAAATGGTCAAATGATGTATGTTCTTCCGCTCCTTTCTTTAAACTTGTCCCTCTGGGCTGATTTAAATTTCTTTTTCAGAAAGTTCTAATGCAGTCATTTATCAAATGGTTGGTTTGAATAGCTGTTACAAAGAAACATCTTATTCTTCCCTCAGTGAGTGGTGGGTTTTGTTTGTTTGTTTTAGTAGTAAATGTTTCACACAGCTCACCTAGAGCCAAAGTTTTCTGAAATGAACTCCCTTTGTTCTTTTCAGGAGTGAACTTTCTCTGTGTGCATCCTCTTACAGTTCTTCTATTCAAAGAGATTTTGAAATTTAATGATAAACATGAAAGATAGAAGGCAAGTGGAGAAGGTTACAACAGAAGGCAAGGTGGTTGGATGGCATCACCAACTCAATGGACATCAGTTTGAGCAAGCTCTGGGAGTTGGTGATGGACACGGAAGCCTGGTATGCTGCAGTCCATGGAATCACAAAGACTCAGACACAACTAAGTGGCTGAACAACAAGATGAAAATTATAAATAGTGTATGCAATAAGATGAATATCAAGCCTAAATCTCCTGCTCACAGTAATATACAATACAATGTCATGGGATCACAGCAGTTTCAAATGTGTTTTTAATCTCTAAACATGTGTTTAAACACATTCATGAATAATTGAGGACTATTCTTGAGTATATATTACTCCCTTTCTCACCACACCTTTCTTCCTTAAAACATTGCAATTAGTTCATACAAATCTAATAAATCCATGGGTCAAAGTTCTCCAGCACGTACCTGATCAATTCCATTTGCTTATTTTTCTTGGTCTCTCTATAGAATTTAATACGTGCATCATCCCTGATTTATTTCTGTCTCATAATCTGGCACTTCTGAAATGGATAACTATCATAGGTTTTAAAGACTCTGCTTTCTGGCTGCAATTACTGACCTGCATCGGTATCTACTTCTACTGGTTGGATGCTCACTAAAGACATAATTGGCTGCCCTCTCAGATACACAGTGATCCCTTTTACCTGCCGCTGTTAGTGCTGCTGCTCATAGCTCATATCTTAACCCGCTCAGACAGATAATCTTCAGGGTCCTGGAATCACCTAACTGGAGGTAAACACCCACATTGGGTGACTGAGCCAATCAGTAACTAACGTGGATACAAGAACCCTGCTTCCTCAAGGTGGGACAGACTCTCTGATGCAGTTTATGCTCTAGTGCTTCCCTATGGGGTTAGGCTCAAGCCGGATACTTGAAATCATGTCTTTGCTTGTTTTATTTTGTCTTTTTCCTTTTCCCTATCCTCCTCTCTGACTCATGTAGAGATTCCTCCTGAACATATACTCTCTTTCCTAGTTTAAGCCTTTGTCTTAGCTGAGACTCTACTTCCAGAGAAACTGACCAAAGAAAATGCCTAAAATCAAAACAAAGAATATGTGGCTGTTTTGTTTTTTATTTTTTTAGCCCCTGGGAATCAAGGGGCATAAACCAGTTTACTGGTTACATGACTCCGAAATTCTGGACTGTGGGATTTTCCAGAAATCTGTTACTTGTCTGCTGTATTAAACCGGAGCTAAAAATGGATATTGAAATTCAGCCTGGTAATTTCAAAATTATCGCCTTTCCACCTCTTCGTGTCTCTGCCAACCTTCTAGGCATACCTGTGGGTCTCCTGGAATAAATGTGAACCTGGCGGAGGCAGAGATTCAGAGCCTCAAGATTTGTGAACTTATGAAGGTGGGCATTTACGTAGTGTAGTGGTTATCACATTCGCCTCACACACTAAAGGTCCCCAGTTTGTAATGGAGCAGAAACATATTATTTGGCACTTCTCAGGGGGTGCTAGTGGTAAAGAACCTACCTGCCAATGCAGGAGATATAAGAGACACGGTTCAATCCCTGGGTTGAGAAGATTTCCTGGAGGAGTTCATGGCAACCCACCCCAATATTCTGGCCTGGAGAATCCCATGGACAGAGGATATAGTCCATAGAGTCCCAAAGAGATGGACATAACTGAACCGACTTAGCTTGGGATGTTGTAGCTCGGTGGATAACTGAATAGAGCTATTTTAATAGGAAGAAGCCTCAGGAAAAAGAGACAATCTGAATAACTTGACTCCGAAAAGGCAAAAATAATTTCCAAAACAAAGAGTTAACAGTAGAATCAAGAGATGGAGCACTGAGGTTTGGGAGGGTGAAATCAAGGCTGAGCTTGGTGCATGCAGTGTTAGGAAGCACTGACCATATTCACCCAAGCCCTTAGGATAAGTAGTGATCTTTTACAACTGAGCTTTTTCACATGCCTGGAGACTGAAACGCTATCTGCTTTCTTAGAGATCAAGTAAAACTACACCAGAATGCAGTTTTGAAAACAAAGTCCTTCTTAACCATTTTGCCACCACAAACTTTAAATTTGTCATTAACACCCCTAAGATAAAATTATTTAAGTTTATTCTCCCTGAATATCTGACCTCTTTGCTGTGAATACACACTTTAAAAAAAACACTGATTTCCTGTAGTCTTGTGTGCCCTACACCTGTCCAAACCACTCTATTCTGTTGCTACCCAAGTAATTATATTTTATTTTATAACATTAATTTTAACTAAAGTTATTTTGTATCATTCTCAATTATATATCTGTTAATACCTTTCAGGCTGAATTAAAAGTTCCTAGAAGAGCGTCTTAATAGCCCCTTCATAACCTATTGTCTTTGTCAGAGCAGATCTTTTATAAATATTTTAGGATGAATAAACAGCATGTTACTTATTTAACAAGGAATTATTTTGCACCTACTATGTGCCAGGACACTTTCTTCCCATTGGTATAAGTACATCACTTTGAATGACACAAACCTGATGTCTCTTCATGGGCTTTACATTTGATTGAACAAAAGAAATAAGCAGATAGTGGTTATGTTTTATTACGGGAAATAAAAGAAGAAGGAGCGATAGGAAAAAAAAAAAAACTCTTGTGGAAGAGAGGCTCCGTCAGTCACCGAGCTGAGAGACGACTGTGTGAAGAAGTGGTTCTTCAGCTGAAACATGAAGGACAAGAGAGAGGACGGCTACACGGGGAGGAAGCAGCAGCAAGCGGAAAGTTCCTGAGGCAGGAAACACAAACCAACACGATGAGGAAACAGACAGAAGGTCAGTGAGGCTGGAAGGCAGCGTGAGGAGAAGATGCAGGCTGAAAGCAGGGCACAGGCAGGTCAGGCGCGAGCACTAGGCATCTGAAGGTTCAGCCACACGCATCAGCTCGAATCGCAGAGTCTGCGAGGCCTGTTGCAAAATGAAAATTTGGAACTCCTTGTTAAAAAAAAAAAAAAAAGAGGAAAATGCAGTTTAAAGTACTAAATTATAACCCATTTGGCTTTCCCCCTCAGTCTCTTTCAAGCTGTCACGGTATTTTTATTTGCTGTTTAATGTTTAACTCCCTCTGACATGAGGAGGCTCGTGTGGGGCAAGCACCATGCCGCACCCACTAACGTGGTGGGGGAGTAAGCACCCAAGCCCTCACCCTCACGCTTCCCTGACTGCCCTCAGAGACGGAGATGCTGGGACTTCTCTGACTTGGAAAAAGTGTTAATATTATCATTCTCAGCGGAAAAGTCAGGTTGTGGAGAAGTTAATGTCTTGACTAGGCAAACACAAAATAAAAGTACTTGAAACATAGTTATCAAGGTAAAATACACCTACAGGAATCATGCAGTGTGGCCCCCTGCTTACAGAAAATACTTCATAAATCCTGGATTTAGAGAGAGAACTGACAAACCTCTTCCCATCCTGCTATTTTTTTCCTCCTTTGACTAAGTTCCTAGTTAAATTCCAAGATTTCTGTTCAAGCCAGCATTTTCTCATTCAACGTTTATTGAGTACCCACCATGTGCCAGGCACATACCTGAATACATTAACTCCAAAAGTGAAATGCAAACCATGCTATAACTAAAATGTAGCTTTTTATACAGTACGGTGTTTTTATGCTAAGAGTTCTATATTCTCCACTAAACTGAACTTTTAAATTTAGCACGTTTTAATGTCCCAAGCACTGCTCCATCTTATTTAACACCTCAAAGTCTAAGACAGAGGTATTTTTACTCCACATTTATAAATGAGGCAAGCAAAGAGCAGAGCTCTTCAGTAATTGAGGGAGCTACACAATAGGAGACTGAGCTTTCAACTTAGGGTTGTCTCACTGTAAAGACAGAGTTTTTCCTATAAATCATCTACTCTCCCTTCTTCCTATCTTTCCGTGAGTCACCATACCTCTTATGTCCTCACCTTCAGAAGTACTCAACAATTCAGCAATTCTGAAATACCCACTTAAAAAAAAAAAAAGCCTATCTTGTTTGTATTTAGTTTTAGAAGAGCTGCACTACAAATTGTTTGAAATACCTACAAGAAATTTTGAATGCACTTGCATATAGTATTAGCTGTATAATGTAAACATAAGTGTCTCACTGAAATAGTCAAAATCAAGCATAGGATTAGGTTCTTCAAAGAGACAAGATTGTGACTTAATACTATTTACTACTTTATTTGCAAGGATCACGTCCTCCAAATACTCTTAACAGTTGTACATATGTGTTCAAAGAGAGGTCTATAGATCAAGGCAGTGATTTTCTAAATACTAAAGTCTCAAAGCACTCCCAGGGATCTGTTGATTAACCCAGTAGGATATTAATTACGAACACATCTGCCATTCTTACTTTTTGTTCTTTCTCTTCAAACAGGAGTGGAGTAATTCAAACCTGTGTGTATGATTAGGTGCAGCTAGCAATGCATAATAAGCTAGATTTAGATACATTTACAAAGCCTCAGATGAAATGAAACAGTTTACTAGAAAACATAACTTGTACTGCGATTAAAAGTCTAAAGTAGGAAAAAGTTGTTTTTAAAAAACTTAACCTTAAATGAAACAGCATATGAGGTGAGTGAATGTGAAAAAAAATAGATGGCTTTATTGTTTCTCAAGAACAGGAGTATTTATAGTTCTTCTACTTTGTGACTCATCACTGTGCTATAAAATATTTGGGGTATTACTCATAACTACAAAAAAGACAGGCTAGAATAGTTTGATGTTAGGGTAAAAGACGAGGTGAACAAGCTGGCATTCTACATGTGACATTCTCATTTATTCAAAAAATGGACAATTTCTATCATTTTTAGCTACTTTTCTTTCTTTGTAAAAATGAGTATATTATTTAAAACAAGTGATCATCCATGTGCCTCACATCTAAAATTATAAAAAACAAGCAAAATGGAAATAAGGCATAGGAAGTACAAGAAATGTAGCGGGTTATAATTAATCCCCCTTATATTTATTGAGCTATGTAAGTTTATGATTATCATACAGACATGCTTTGAGGATTAGAGAAGTTAGTCTAATAGCAGCATTTCCTTCAAGCATTCCTTCTCTACAGCAAAGGTGAATACCAGAAGGAAATAGACATAAAAACAAAGAAGAAGAAAAAGGAGGAAGAATTGTCAGTGGATGAGAAGATTGAGCTGAAACAAATCCTCTAACTCAAACAGCAAGTTTTTATAGATATGATTAGTAGTTTTAAGCAGTAACTCAGTAGAAAACAGTTCCTCTTACAGAATTTTCCCATCCTTTTCATTAAATAGTATGCTAAAATGAAGTTAACCTTCCACAACAATAAGTTTTTCTTAAAGTAAATGCTGATTATCACTTGCTCTAAATCATTTCAAGAATACAGAAAAAAGCATTTCAAAATGCTACTCATTTTCCAGGAATATAGTATTATATTCCTTCTCAAGAAAAATATACAAGTTTTGTTCATTAACTTTTGCTTATAATCACCACTGCATTTGGTCAATTAGATTTCTAGAATTTTACCGTTAAGGTTTTCACTTTCGAGAGAGATTATAATTGGCCAAGTTTTTGTACTTCTTATTTCTTCTAAATAATGGAGAAGGCTCCTTTTAATGGTGAAAAAGAAAAATACTGGGAAAGCTTATTCTGAAATATTGTTAGGGGGCGTCTGTGGACTTGGAATTGTGTTAAAGTCACATAACATACATTTATATCAAAATATATAAAATAAATAAAGCTGGGTTGGTTTCTTCCATGATTATAAACTAACTCCGGGTACTGGCTTTATCTTCTAGAATATCAACCCTGAAGAAGGTAAAGGTTGTGTCAATTGATCTAAAAACTACTGAACAACTCTTCAGTGACTGAAGGTGGGAGGTTCTGGGGTATGTCTATATGTATCGGAGGTGGGACTCTCATCCTTGACACTCTTGACATCCTGAGTCAGATAATCCTTTGTTGTGTGAAGCTGCCCTCTGTATTGTATGTTTAGCATACAGTACTACTGACTCTACTCACTAAGCACCACTAGCCCTAGCACCCCCTTTCCCTAGACATAAAACTTAAAAAAAAAAAAACCTGCATCCAGACCCAGACAATATTCCATTGGAAGGCACTGAGAACCCTGGATGCGAATGATTTCAACCCACTATCTCTTCCAAAACTATGTCAAGACACCTGTATAGCCTCTAATTCATTACAAGGCAAACATTTTGAGTTAATAAAGTGATTCACTGCAAAGATCAAATTAAGGATATGGTCTTTCAATTCAAGTCTAATAGCCTCCAGGTCGCCACTATAAAATTGAGAGAGAAAAAAGTATTAGGAGCAAAGACATACAGCAGATTAAAAGACAGTATGTAAAAAGAAGAATTTGGGGTGGGCTTCTGGAACATGAAACTTACTAGAAACAGACTTGAAACCTATTAAGTTTGTAAAGCTACTGCATTGCCAAAGAAACTACATTACTGGTTGAAAATTTGTCTGCTGAAGACTTAAAAACAACTCTGCCTCCTAGTCTTCCAAAGCAAGAAATGGGCTGAGAATAAGGTGCTAAAGTTAAAGAGGGCACATTCCTCAGCATCTACTTCACAGCGGCCCCCTGAGAATGACAAAGGAATAGAGGAGAATCATGATCTAATTAAGGAAATTTCCACCCATTCCATGCCCGACCCTCCACCCCGTCATGGTAGGGGCTTCACCTTATCTGTGCAGCAAGGCTTCACAACTGGTTTGAAGGAAGACTGCTGGGTTATTTCCAGTCCTTCCCATTTCCTAATACTGCGTTGTTGGCATTTGGGAGAGAGGACAGATGTAATTTGTCTTTAAGTTCATGGGACTTAAGGAAAAGTGAAGATACAATTAGACCTAATTCAGAGGCTATCTGGAACCTAGAATTCTTAGACTTTGAATTGTATTCAGTGATTGAACACATTTTAGATTGTCTCCCTGGGGAGGGGTTGAATTTGTCCTATGAGCGGGGTGAAAGGAGCAAGGTGATAATCTATGACTGAAAGATTAGATTGTGACAAAAAATATAACTTATCAAATACCCATATGGTCCTCTACATGTCCCAGCCTCCTTTACAGTTAAATTAAAACTATTTGACTAGTTCTGGCCTCCAAAGGGTTATAAGCAGAAGTGACATGAATTACTTGCAGGGTGAGACAGTTTAGAGCACAGTGCCTCCTCTAAATCTCTCTTTTTCCCTTTGATGCCTCTTTTGGAAGCCATATCTTGAGATGGTGGAGGCACAAAATTAAGTGAACCTGGATTTCTAAGTCAATCTTTGGGCAAGAACCTCTGCTGCCCTTCACCAGGCTTTTTTGTGGTCAGTTTCCCGTGGTCATGTATGGATGTGAGAGTTGGACTGTGAAGAAAGCTGATCGCCGAAGAATTGATGCTTTTGAACTGTGGTGCTGGAGAAGACTCTTGAGAGTCCCTTGGACTGCAAGGAGATCCAACCAGTCCGTTCTAAAGGAGATCAATCCTGGGTGTTCATTGGAAGCACTGATGCTAAAGTTGAAACTGCAATACTTTGGCCACCTCATGCGACGAGTTGACTCACTGGAAAAGAGTCTGATGCTGGGAAAGGGTGGAGGCGGGAGGAGAAGGGGACAACCGAGAATGAGATGGCTGGATGGCATCACCGACTCTGTGGACATGAGTTTGAGTGAACTCCGGGAATTGGTGATGGACAGGGAGGCCTGGCGTGCTGTGATTCATGGGGTCGCGGAGAATCGGACACGACTGAGCGACTGAACTGAACTGAACTGAGACTAATAGGTATATTTGTTACTGCAGCATGGACTAGCCTATCCTTCCTAACACAGTTCCCTAACCAAGAGTTCCGCCATCATCTCAAACACTGACAGAGGTAGAAAATAGCTCTACAAAAAAAAAAAAAATTAACTACAAAAAAGCTGACTGCTGCTGAGCATATTTTTAGGGTTTCATTTGTTAATCAATAAAAAATACATTGCAAAGACAGGAAAGAGAAACAGATCCTGGAGTAAAGACTTTAATAGGACCTCACACTTGTTCCCCTCTCTGAAAAGTGATGCAGCAGGTATGTTCCCTTTTGGTAATATATTCATCAGCAGGTAAAATATACATTCAGTCTTTTATATACTAATTTGAATCCATAAGCTCCTTCCACCTGTGACCATGATGTTACATTTTATGCAGTCAACAAAGAACTTCCATTCCTCAACCAGTAGCCTTTAATGTTGCGCTTTATTTTAACAAGCACCTTGGTTTTTACTAATGGGACTGATATTTGGGGTCTTAGGTTGAGAATAAACTTTCAGGCCAATTATTAACAACTTTACACTTCCACATCTTCCAAATCCTTTGTCCCTCCACTACCAATTCTCCATAACTCACAAAATGTGTTATCTATTTTATGCAATGAAAAAAAATAATTTAAAAATCCCTCCAGCAACAATACAGAAATAACAAAAGAATGCTTAAATATAATTGAGTTGTAAATATATTTTCATAAGTGTATAGGTATATATGTGTGTATATGTATGTGTGTATACATATATATTACCCACACAAATCACTTCATTATTTTCTTGAATTGTTTTTGGTTCAGAAAAGAAAATGCACAGTCGATGACTTAGCCACTTTCAGGGTAGCTACCCGTGGCCATCCTGCTGTCCTTTGAAATTCAACATATTCAAAACCTCTCCTTCTACTATTTATCCTCATAATGTTTCTGATGATCTGAACTAGCAAACTTTCTCACATTCACCCATGTATGAAATTTAGAATAATTCTCTTTCCCTCCATCCTACAAACCATATAGTGCCGAGTACATCAGTGACCCTCTGATCAAATCCTTTTTCTCCATTCTCACTGCCTGTAGTCTCAATCAGTCCTTCAATCCTTCATTACCTTTTTCTGATCTTCATAAGATCTGCTGAACCAGTCTTCCTACATAGGGTCTTCTCTTACTCAACGCAGTCTTCACACTTCTATCAGATTAAATTTTTTAAAACCAAGATATAAATTATGCTATTTTCTTACTTAAAATCTATCAAATTTCCCCCAATGCCATTCTACCATATCTTTATCCTGTCACTTAAAAGTCTTCCTCATCGTAAGTCTAATTTTGTAACCACTTCTCTCCTACATTTATCCCGCTGCTGCTCCTGCTGCCAAGTCGCATCAGTCGTGTCCGATTCTGTGCGACCCCACAGACAGCAGCTCACCAGGCTCCTCTGTTCCTGGGATTCTCCAGGCAAGAACACTGGAAAGGGTTGCCATTTCCTTCTCCAATGCATGCATGCATGCTAAGTTGCTTCAGTCCTTTATCCTACATTTCAGAAGATTGGATTCCTCATCATTGCTTCTGCTCTTCTAAACCAGGGCTTTTACCAATACCATTCCTTTTGGTCAAAATATTCTGTCTTCCCACTGACAGTCTGCTGCTGCTAAGTCACTTCAGTCGTGTCTGACTCTGTGTGACCCCATAGACGGCAGCCCACCAGGCTCCTGTCCCTGGGATTCTCCAGGCAAGAACACTGGAGTGGGTTGCCATTTCCTTCTCCAATGCATGAAAGTGAAAGTGAAGTCGCTCAGTCATGTCCGACTCTTCGCCACCCCGTGGACTGCAGCCTACCAGGCTCCTCCGTCCGTGGGATTTTCCAGGCAAGAGTACCGGAGTGGGTTGCCATTGCCTTCTCCACTCTACTTGTCCTTTAAAATTTCATCTCATTAGTTATATCTTCAGAAAAACCATTCTCAATCCCACCAATTGGTACAGAGCCTCTTTTATGGCACTAATCAAAATTTCTTGTTATGGTGCTAGTTAAAATCACTGTGTTATGCCTTAGCATTATCTGAATTGCTACTAAACTATGAGTTATGTTATGGCAAGAGTAATGTAAAATATAAATTAAATAGATGGAATAAATTGGTTTATGGAAGGAGCATCATCAGTCTACTGTAATAAATAATCTTTCCGTTTCAACTCTGTTCATTTCTTTCTTCTTCACCTTCACCATAGATATGTGAAAAGTTTCCTTCTTTTAGGACCACAATCACTCACATGAATATGGAGGCCTAGCACGCCAGTATTTTTGTGCTGACAGCATTACATAAGATGCCGTTTAAGCAACTTTTACATCTGAGTCCTGGCTTTTTGGACTCTAAATATCAGTGCTCCAGGACTTCCCCACTATTGATCGCTCAGTTCTTCTAGCATTATAACAGTATACTGCATCAACTCAGTTCATCCCAATTGGTAGCTCCAAAGAAAACGTATCTTCATGAATATCTTATTAAATTTATCTAAGCAAAATTCCAGAGAGATTCAGACGCCCATCTCAGTTTCTACGTACATGCCAACCTTTGTAAATAGAGCTACATATCTCCCATGTCAATAGAGATACAAAATGAACTCTCAAGGTGGATTATTCTCTCTGTGGTTTTGCTTTTCAAGACAAATTCACACCTACCTTGGCCCACTAGCAGGTCAAATTATAGAACACTGATTTTAAGAAAATACCTGTGAGTCTAAGGAGGAGTGTGGAAGCATCAAGAGGCCTCTGTTTAAGAATGCCTTGACCTGCATTCCAAAAATCTCCTATGAATGGGAACTGTGGAACACTTCACTCGAGAAACTGGCTGTTAGAGACTATAGACCTCCTCTCCTCTCCAGTGATATATCTACCAAACCATTTTTAAAAAAATCAATCGAATAAAAGGAAATATAGCACACAGGTGCACACTCATAAACATATGAAAATGAAATGCTTAATGAATACTTACTTCAAGGGAAGCCCAATAAAAGAAAGTGAATGAAGTGTCTCTATTACTCCCATATCCCTTTTTTGGGTGACTAATTGTTCTAGTTTTCCCTGGCCTGAGGGAATTCCCAGGAGAGGGGACTTTCAGCATTAAACCAAGAATGTCCTTCCAAACTAGACTTAGTTTCTTACCCTACCCTTCTCAGATGTTAATATGATAACTTCAGTCCTTTGCATATTCCAAAATATAGGTACTTATTCAAGAATTTGTTTTGCCTTTTATTTCCATAAATTACGGAGGCCAGTTATGATCTGTTCTTAAGAATTCCAGACATTCACATTTGATCTCAGCATGTCTAAATCCCCTTTCCAAAAGTGTTTGAATTTCTGGGTCTCCAGCTATAAGACAGTCAGGGAAGTAGTCTTAAGGAACCAGCTGCTCTCTTGTGGCTCAACTGTATTATCTGAAAGAGATTCCCTGCTTGCCTATCTTGGATTTTCTGTCCCTACTCAATCACAAAATGAGAGAAAAATTGTCATGGGGCAAGAAACTTTTCAAACCTCAGAGAGACTCTTCTCTTAGCTAAACCATTTCATTTATACATCTTGGCAGTAGTCATTAGCAGTGAGAAACCTAAAGAGACAACAAAAGAAAAATGTATGTCTTTTTCAAGAGCTTCTGAAGTGTTGAAAAGTGTTTCTATTTAAAAGCTTCTGACAATGATTGGCAGGATCTGAGAAAACCTGGAAAGATGAGCCCCACCCTCTGAGAATTACTTTCAGGAGAACCATAATTGGTGAACACCTATTCCATTCTTACCACAGCTGAAAGATTGCAAACTAATTGCTACTTGGTGGTCCCTCTCAAATGCCACAGATCAATACAGAACACCCTGCAAAGGCTGCAGAACCTCAAAGAAGTGGAGAAGTTCTAAGGTTCTGAACTAAACTGACACAATAAAATTAAGAACAAACCTGTATTGATTGATTGAGTGATCACTAACTGGCCTATTAGGTCAGTGTCTTCCTAAGAATCTGACATTTAAAATCAAAACTAGGACAGGCCTAATTTTAAGTTTTGTGATTAGGGGATTTAATTTAAATGAGAAGATGAACAGAGGTGTATACATCAAACCAATTTAGTATAGATAGAAATGGAAATTACAGAGTCAGTTCAGAAAAGACATAATGAAGCCCATTTACATTTGATGTAATAGATGTTTTGAATATTAATGACCCACATAGCAAAATGACCTATTGACAGTTGAGGAATTTAAATACCAACTTTTGAACTTTGTTTTTCTTAAGTAGCTACTCAATGATAAATATAAGACACCATGAAGGAGTTAAACCAAATTTTGTCTATCAAGTCATTGAACTTAAGTCCTAAACCAATTAGGTTGTGATTTAATCAATAGTGCCTCGGTAATGGGTGCCCTGATCCCCTAATGAATTGCCTTGAAGGTTAATTCTAAGTTCAGAAAGTTGATGGTCATCATCATTAGTGCAGGGAGATGGAAGCAGAAACAAACAAACAAAAAAAAAATGGGCCTTTGACATCTATCATTAAAAGCAGAATACAAATCATTTCCCTTTATCCATCTTTATGTAGTAATCAAGAAAGATGCCTTTAGAAGTCATTCGGTTTAATCAACTAGGCAATAGTGCATTCAATCCAAACTAAAAAAGAAATTACTTGGAAAAGAAAGGGACTCCAAGAAGGGGAATAGCAGACATATGCTCAAACTGTGAGATTTCAAATGATATGTCATAAGATGTAATATCTAATCACACATGTAGAAGAGAACCATTTCTTTGTGGAAAATAAAAACTAAAGATACTTAAGCATCAGATAAGTGCCTAGAGATACTACAAATGTTTTACAAAGCCATGTAAAGAAACTAAGTCAAACTTAACTTCACGTCAGATTTTTCTATTCAAACAAGAATCTGCCAGGAAAGATTGATGTCTGTTAGATCTTGCCATTTTGTTAACAGCGGGTCACAAGTCCTACTTATTACCTGATTCTGAAAAATATTCAAGAACAGATTGAGAATCTTGGACTTAATGTCTAAGTGAGAACAATAAAAACAGTCTTCAGCTGCCATTACATAACTTCTCTCTTCATTATCGCACAGCAGATGATATTTATTTTTCTGTTTCATTTTCTGCTTTCTAACCTGAGCCACAGGCCAGATTCTCCTCCTCTGTAACTCTGCGGGGATTCTTTGGTTTGTACCTTTTGTGTAATTTTGCTTGGCATTCTAAATATGGCTTATCCTCCTGGGTTTCAATACATTTCTTGATTTTCACCCACAAACCTTAATGGAGTTGTGTGCCTTGGAATAAGGAGTAGTTATCAGCAGGAGAAATCTAGAGATATTATGGGCTTGGACCAATAATAATTAAATTTCTATTTCATACATTGAGGTGGGAGGGAGAATCTTCTTTGAAGAATGGATTTTACAATTCTGCAATTCAAATTACAATGTATTGCTGTAGTATAGAGACTACTCCCTAAAGTAATACAGTTACTGTACTTTTTGATAGCTTCAAAAATGGTTTAGCAAAAATGGATTTCCAAAATCTAATCTTTGCAGTCTGAGACTTCTCAAAAACAAAGCTGGATTTCTTTATTGCCCAAATTACAACAACCCAGGTCTCTTGTCTAAGAAATAAAATTCCTGAAATAAGGTCAAAACTAAATCCCTCCAGTCTTTGTTTAAAAAATATGCTTTTTATGTTCCAAGTGTTTCACACAATGTTTGCATGAGGTGGTCATGCACTCTGGAAGTGCCTGACAAACTTGACATAACCTTCAAGAGACAATCACTTACTCTGAACGTTTGTCATATTTCCGACCATTACTTTTTCCAGCTCTCTTTGATGATTCATGCTAAGGGGAGAGAACCGGAAGGGATATTTTCCTTCAGAGCCACAAAAATAACCAAGATGTACTTTTCTTTCAGCCATACATTTCAACATGCATAAACTCTCTGGCTGATATTTCTTGCCATTTGGTCCAACTATACTTCCTGAAGACACTGTATGAAAAGAACTAGTCTAATTTAAGAAGGAATCTGTCCCTGGTAAAACAATACATACAAAAATGAAAAAAGAAATCATTCAGTTTAGCCAACTTCCTTACAGCCTTGATCTTAGAATCTGGTTTTTAAATAGAAAACTTAAACAAAAGTCACTATACAAGTCATTTTGTTCTCAGTACAATTAGGATCATTTTATGGAAAATAGAGTTTATTTAAGTTAATTTTAAGGTCAGTGAAACTTACATGACCTAAATAGATCTCTTCTTCATGCAGAGTCTCAAGTATATATCATTTTCCTTTGTGATCAAAATTTTCTTGTATACGTTTATTTTCAGACAGATTTACTACAATTTTTTCAAAGATTTATTAAAATGTGTATGACTTCCCCCAAATACAAAAAGGTAAAATATTCTGAAACAACTTAATTCAAAAATACTTTTTAGGAAAAGACTAAAATCCACATACACATAAAGGATATAAAGTACATATTTACAAATTCACTGCTGTGTTCAGATGGCAGTAGCTATTGAGGCACTTTGAGCTATAGAATCTGCTCAACTGAGACAGGTATCATGATCAGAACTAAGAATTACAGCACAAAACCTGCTGAAATTATCATAAACTATAACCACTTCTGAGTCTGATTCAATGAAGCTATTATTTTTACTGGAAATGGAGATAAAACTTGAGGCGGAAAGCATAACAAAAGTATTCAAAGAGGTAAATTTATTTATTTTCAATATTTTAATGGTATTTTTGTTAGGTATTTGCTATACCTGTGGGAAACACACATTTCCTACATGGGAAAACACAGCTCGAATTTTAGGTTGTTGGTTTTCTTAAAGTGTGGTTTCTGGACCAGCAATTTCAGCATCTGGGAACCTGTTGGAAATGCCAACTCTCAGGCCCCACCTCAGATATATCAAATCAGAGAAACTCCAAGAGTACACTCAGCAAACTTTTCAAAGCCCTCCAGGTGATTCTGATGCACATTCAAGTTTTAGAAACACTGTTCTAGACAATCATTTGTAGGATGGAATGAATTCAAATATAGACAAAACTACAAAATATTTTGCATCACCAACTCAAAGAACATGAGAAAACTCCGGGAGAGAGTGAAGGACACAGAAGCCTGGTGTACCATAGCCCATGGGGTTGCAAAGAGTCAGACATACCTTAGCAACTGAACAACAACAAAATATTTTTGATAATTTAAATAATACATTTATACAGTGCTTCATCTGTTACAAAGTACTTTCAAATGCATTAATCTCACTTGATCTCTCAATATCATTGTAATAGTAACAGTGAAGGTACTCATATTTTCATTTTGTAAGATTAAATTGGGTGTGAAAGAGGTTAAATAAGTTCACTTCACGATGCTATTTAATACAACTTGGCGAGAACCTAGATCTCAGGTAGTAAAACATGTATGCTGTTACTAAGACAGAGTTGATCAGAATTAATATAGATTCTTCGTTTAACAATATCCACTGGCATCCAAACAATGTTTTAAACTCTAAAATTTTTTAATGAAGTAGCATTCAAAAATGCTGTCTTAGAAAGGACTTAAATGAAGCTCTATCTCTGAACAAAATCAAATTAAATTCTCAAAGTCTTAGTTGATGATTTTACTGTAAAACAATACTCATTTATTTTTACTACTGTTAAAAGGATAAACAATCAAGTGTCCCAAATGGTCTCAGTTCAGTTCAGTTCAGTTGCTCAGACGTGTCCGACTCTTTGCGACCCTGTGGACTGCAGCACACCAGGCCTCCCTGTCCATCACCAACTCCCAGAAATTATTCAGACTCACAACCATTGAGTCGGTGATGCCATCCAACCATCTCGTCCTCTGTCGTTCCCTTCTCCTCCTGCTTCAATCTTTCCCAGAATCAGGGTCTTTTCAAATGAGTCAGCTTTTTGCATCAGGTGGCCAAAGTCTCAGACAATTTTATATTAATAAAATCATAAAGAAGAAATAAAGCTTAAATCTGTGGGAATTCAGGCAATCTTTTTTTTTTAAATATTCTCCAATTTACAGTATAGGAAGTAAATCTTCAATCTATCCTTTTTGTTTCCTATCTGGAAAGTAGATTCTAGATATTCTTCACTTGGTGCTTTTCTAAAGTGAGATGGACCTGCTTCTTATCCTGAGCTGAGTGTATATTTTCTGAAACTTTAATAATCACAGTCACTTATTATAGCATGATTTACATCATGACCCAGTATCTTTTTATGGGCTCTTCATAATTTCGAAAGAAGAATTTAAGGATGTTAACAAAGTTTTCAGTTCACATTGACACTACTCAAGACATTGGCATAAATAGTGTTTGTTTAGTAAAACTAATATATCACAGAATTTGTGAGAATGTCTGATATCTATAGAAGGATTAAAGCAAAATGCTAGGGAAAACACGTTTCTGACTGTTGCAGATGTTCTCAGATCCAATAGCATCTCTAAAAAAAAATATGTGTGAGATGTTTCTTTGAATGACACAGGAGTACAATTTACAAGTCTAGCCTGAGATTTCTCAAACTGGGATCTCAGAGTGCATTCTAGAGAATTAGAAGATCTGCAAGAATATTTTTTTGTATAATATTTCTCATTTTGATGACAAACTTAAAAAAAAATACCTCATCAGTTATAAAGAAGCTTATTTGAAGTGACAATTTGCAATTGAATAAATATGCTGTTTTCAGGGATTAAACATGTATTTCTTAAGTCACAGGGCTTCTCTCATAGCTCAGTTGGTAAAGAATCCGCCTGCAATGCAGGTGACCCCAGTTAGATCTCTGGGTTGGGAAGATCCCCTAGAGAAGGGAAAGGCTATGCACTCCAGTATTCTGGCCTGGAGAATTCCATGGATTGAACAGTTCATGGGGTCCAAAGAGCTGGACACAACTGAGTGATTTTCAATTTCACTTCACTTTTTCTTTAGTCATTCTTTTTCAAACTAAGGTTCCGGGATGCACCTCCAAATGAGTTATGAGAATTGCTTTTTCTTTTGAAAAAGATCTATTTATCATTTGCATTTGAGAAACAGTAATTTTATCAATTTACCAACTACCTAAAATCTGTTCAATTTGGGGAAAAAAGCAAACTTTACTAGGAAGCTTAAATAAATATGAAACATTATTTTGAAAGCACATAGAACATAATGAAAATGTCATGCAGTATCAGTTGAACTATTTTGACCACCCTTGAGTGAAATACCAGTGGGACAAGAGAGGAACATCCATTCCAGTAGGGAAGAGCATTTTATCACTAAAAATGTTTTAATTTGTTTATAATATAAATCAGACTGATTTTATTTGGTTTTATTGTTGTTTTTAAACACTCTACAGACATTCCTCCCCTTATTACTTGTGACTGAGCTGAACTGCTTCCACTGGCCTGTCCATGGTACGTCACTTGTGAGTTTGCAACACAAGAGTGCAAGGACTCAAACCAGCAATTCAATAAGCAAAGACCGTCAGTGGTAAAGATCACCATGTGAAGATTATCTTCAAGATAACCCAAGTGTGTGAATGTTTAAAACTCCATGAATGAATAGTATGACCAGGGGTTAGAGAGCCAATATTGAAAATGAAGAAATATGAAGATTCAGAATTTGCCATAATTGTCAACAATTTACCACTTATTTTTCCTTGTTTCCAGTGATTTAATTGGTAACTGAAACCCTTATCAGGTTTTTTAAGTAGAAAAGCAGGCCTTCTCTGAGTACCAAAATATAATCAGCCAGATTTCTCAATGTCTGAGGAGAGAATTACAACACATACCTAAAGGAAGGAACTCTGCTGTTGCATTTCAACTAAAAGTATCAATATGGATGGATGGACAGATAACAGATAATGAAATAAACATAGCTTTGTTTACACAGGTGTATATGTGTTAATGTGTGTGGTGTGTGTGTCTTCTGAAACAACCTATAAGCAATAATATTCCAGTAGAAAGACCACACCTAGGTTTGATTTCTAAACATTATTCTACACTAAAAGGAACAGAGATTCTTGGAAAATTGAGGGTTAGGGATGAAAAAAGATAAAACTTTCTTAAAATATCTTTGAATCTAGAAATAAAGAAATTAGTGCCCTCCCAAAAAAGGACATATCAAAATAATACACCAAAAAAAAAAAAAAAACCTCCAGTTTGAACAAGTTCCTATTGGCCAAACTGGCACAAATTGTGCATCAAAATAAATAATGAAGAATACATGCGACCAGTCTAATATAAATCAGTAAATAAATAATTAAAAGGAGGAAATGAAAAAACCCATCTTTACATAAAAAAGCCAGCTAATGAGTGTAGAAAAGTAGATGGAATTAGAAATTCACTATGTGGAAATAATCACTCTAATATTTGATTCAGGCACAAATCTTCAATGGATACTCAAGCTAGAGGGTGAATATTTGATGAGACAGGATATTTACAAAGTCTCAAAGCATCTCTCCACAAGAAACTTATTAATTATGAAGGGGGAAATAGTAACTTTATGAGAGAAACCTGGTAGACACCACCTTAACGAAATGATCAAAGCTAATTCACTAGTAATGGAAAAAATGGACATCATGTATCTCTTGAGAAGGACACATCACTTCTGCCATTTTTTTACTAAAATGTATAACCTGACTCTGTTGTAGATGTGACCAGTGATAGAAGCAAGGTCCAGTGCTGTAAAGAGGAATATTGCATAGGAACCTGGAATGTTAGGTCCATGAATCAAGGCAAATTGGAAGTGGTCAAACAGGAGATGGCAAGAGTGAACATAGACATTCTAGGAATCAGTGAATTAAAATGGACTGGAATGGGTGAATTTAACTCGGATTACCATTATATATACTACTGTGGGCAAGAATCCCTTAGAAGAAATGGAGTAGCCATCATGGTCAACAAAAGAGTCCAAAAGGCAGTGCTTGGATGCAATCTTAAAAATGACAGAATGATTTCTGTTCGTTTCCAAGGCAAACCATTCAATATTACAGTAATCCAGGCCTATGCCCCTACCAGTAATGCTGAAGAAGCCGAAGTTAATCGGTTCTATGAAGACCTACAAGACCTTTTAGAACTAACACCCAAAAAAGATGTCCTTTTCATTATAGGGGATTGGAATGCAAAAGTAGGAATTCAAGAAACACCTGAAGTAACAGGCAAATTTGGCCTTGGAGCACGAAATGAAGCGGGGCAAAGGCTAATAGAGTTTTGCCAAGAGAACACACTGGTCATAGCAAACACCCTCTTCCAACAACACAAGAGAAGACTCTACACACAAAAGCCTCTTGATGAAAGTGAAAGAGGAGAGTGATAAGGTTGGCTTGAAGCTCAACATTCAGAAAACAAAGATCATGGCATCTGGTCCCATCACTTCATGGGAAATAGATGGAAAAACAGTGGAAACAGTGTCAGACTTTATTTTTTTGGGCTCCAAAATCACTGCGGATGCTGATTGCAGCCAGGAAATTAAAAGACGCTTTCTCCTTGGAAGGAAAGTTATGACCAACCTTGATAGTAAATTAAAAAGCAGAGACATTACTTTGCCAACCAAGGTCCATCTAGTCAAGGCTATGGTTTTTCCAGTGGTCACGTATGGATGTGAGAGTTGGACTGTGAAGAAAGCTGATCACCGAAGAATCGATGCTTTTGAACTGTGGTGTGGAGAAGACTCTTGAGAGTCCCTTATACTGCAAGGAGATCCAACCAGTCCATTCTAAAGGAGATCAATCCTGGATGTTCATTGGAAGGACTGATGCTAAAGCTGAAACTGCAATACTTTGGCCACCTTATGCGACGAGTTGACTCACTGGAAAAGACTCTGATGCTGGGAAAGGTTGGGGGCGGGAGGAGAAGGGGACGACCGAGAATGAGATGGCTGGATGGCATCACCGACTCTGTGGACATGAGTTTGAGTGTACTCCGGGAGTTGGTGATGGATAGGGAGGCCTGGTGTGCTGTGATTCATGGGGTCACGGAGAGTCGGACACGACTGAGCGACTGAACTGAACTGAACTGAATCATGAAGAACTATCAGATAAACCAAAATGGAGACACATGCTACAAAATAACTAGTCTGTATACTTTCAAAATGCCAAGGTCATCAACAACAAAGGAACATTGGAAACTACTCCAGAAAAGGTGAGACTAAAGAAATGGCAATTAAATGCAACATTCAGTTCTGGACCAGACAAAAATGATATTTTGCTATAAACAATATTACTAGAAAAATTGAAAAAATTTGGAACATGTTCTTCACTATTACTTAAATATACATTTTATTATAATATTATATTATGCTGTGGAAGAGAAAAAAATTTTTCCCAGTCCTCATAGAATCCCTGGTTGGGTCTTAAAATTATAATGATAAATACAGATTAAAAGATGAAAGCCTATGGATTTTATCGAATTTTTACATGTACATGGGAACCTTCTCAAAAGAATGAGTCCTGAAGAAATTACCAGAGCAGGAAGTTTTGAAGCTTTTAGACAAAGAAATAATAAAATTTTGACAATAGATAATAATAAAATTTTGAACCCCTTTGTGCTAGGGGTTCAGTTCAGTTCAGGTCAGTCTCTCAGTCATGTCCGACTCTTTGCGACCCCATGAATCACAGCACGCCAGGCCTCCCTGTCCATCACCAACTCCCGGAGTTCACTCAAACTCATGTCCATTCAGTTGGTGATGCCATCCAGCCATATCATTCTCTGCCGTCCCCTTCTCCTCCTGCCCCCAATCCCTCCCAGCATCAGAGTCTTTTCCAGTGAGTCAACTCGTTGCATGAGGTGGCCGAAGTATTGGAGTTTCAGCTTTAGCATCAGTCCTTCCAATGAACACCCAGGATTGATCTCCTTTAGAATGGACTGGTTGGATCTCCTTGCAGTCCGAGGGACTCTCAAGAGTCTTCTCCAGCACCACAGTTCAAAAGCATCAATTCTTCGACGATCAGCTTTCTTCACAGTCCAACTCTCACATCCATACATGACCACAGGAAAAACCATAGCCTTGACTAGACGGACCTTGGTTGGCAAAGTAATGTCTATGCTTTTTAATATACTATCTAGGTTGGTCATAACTTTCCTTCCAAGGAGTAAGCGTCTTTTAATTTCATGGCTGCAGTCACCATCTGCAGTGATTTTGGAGCCCAAAAAATAAAGTCTGACACTGTTTCCACTGTTTTTCCATCTATTTCCCATGAAGTGATGGACCAGATGCCATGATCTTTGTTTTCTGAATGTTGAGCTTCAAGCCAACCTTTTCACTCTCCTCTTTCACTTTCATCAAGAGGCTTTTTAGTTCCTCTTCACTTTCTGCCATAAGGGTGGTGTCATCTGCATATCTGAGGTTATTGATATTTCTCCCGGCAATCTTGATTCCAGCTTGTGCTTCTTCCAGCCCAGCGTTCCTCATGATATACTCTGCATAGAAGTTAAATAAGCAAGGTGACAATATACAGCCTTGACGCACTCCTTTTCCTATTTGGAACCAGTCTGTTGTTCCATGTACAGTTCTCACTGTTGCTTCCTGACCTGCATACAGGTTCCTCAAGAGGCAGGTCAGGAGGTCTGGTATTCCCATCTCTTTCAGAATGTTCCACAGTTTCTTGTGATCCACACAGTCAAAGGCTTTGGCATAGTCAATGAAGCAGAAATAGATGTTTTTCTGGAACTCTCTTGCTTTCTCCATGATCCAGCCATGTTGGCAATTTGATCTCTAGTGCCTCTGCCTTTTCTAAAACCTGCTTAAACATCTGGGAGTTCCTGGTTCACATATTGCTGAAGCCTGGCTTGGAGAATTTTGAGCATGACTTTACTAGCGTGTGAGATGAGTGCAATTGTGCGGTAGTTGAGCATTCTTTGGCATTGCCTTTCTTTGTTTAATATAGTTAGTTTAATAAGATTTATTAACTCTCTGGTGATAAAGCTGTCTTCTCTCTTACCAGGACACATGGGGAAGCTTTCTTATCTCCTTTTAGGGAAGAAGGGCAAAAGGGAGCAGGGGCGTTCAGAGTTATCTTTTTGCTTCTGCTCTTCCCCAGTTGCTTCAGTTTAAGATATTCGATATGCCAAGGTTCCATCGCTTCAGTCGTGTCTGACTCTTTGCAACCTCACAGACTACAGCCCACCAGGCTCCTCTGTTCATGGGATTCTCCAGGCAAGAATTCTGGAGTGCGTTGCCATGCCCTCCTCCAGGCGATATTCCTGACCCAGGGATGGAACCTGCCTCTCGGCCTCTCACATCTCCTGCATTAGCAAGTGGGTTCTTTACCACTAGCACCACCTGGGAAACCTGTCCTGAACATCAGTATCAATGCCAATTTCCTGATGTATGTAACTATGCTCTGCTTATATAAGAAATATTTTCATTTGTTCCATACAAACACATGGAAGCATTTAGACGTAAAGGGGAAGCACACCTGTACATACTCTGTTTAAGATGGGGGTGGGGGGATGGTAGGGTGAGGGGTGGAGGACCGGAAGGATTACTACCCAGGGAAGCCAGATAAAGGTTAAATATTTGTACTACGTGTTTTCCCACATTTTTGCAATTCTTATTTTATAATAGAAAGTTACAAGAAAATATATCCTTTCAATTTGGTATAAATGTAGAAGACAGTACAGAAAAATCATCTCTGGGGGTTAAAGAATAATCTCAGGAGACAATGGTATTATTATCAGCTTCCATAGGAAATAAGAAAAAAGAGGCCTTAATCCTCTCTATCAGGCTTCATGATCTATCTGGAAATGCAAAATAAGTATTGAATTAGAAAATGAAAAATGCAAAGATAGGAAGAAAGCACCTTGCCATTTTAAATGTATTTAAACATCTAAATCTAACATAAATATCATGGCAAATTAAAAGGCATCTCTCAAGTTTTCTGGGAAAAGCAATTTAGTCAACAATTACAGATATGAGACTCAATCCATCCTTGGCCAATTCAAAAAGACTAGAGTCAAGGAGAGGTATTCAAGTGCTACTCAGGAGACAGATATTTTACTCATCTTCAAAAATGCAGATCTTAGAGAGAAGAGAAAGTTAACTTTGACATTATAGACAGAATTCTTGAACAGATTTTAAAATATTAGGCCATGACCATTTAAAGAAAAGAGATAATCACTACAAGGATCACCAAGATCAAACCAAGTCAAAGTAAACTTCACTTCCTTTTTCTGAGAAACTCAGTAGACATGCACGTCAGTAGCAAATCAGGACGAATTTTGCTACCAGGAAATCACTGGTAACATTTTACAACAAATCATCATGAACAGAATAGAAGGATATGGGCTGATCCCACATTCTAATACAGTTGGTAGGAAGTGGGTTTAAAATCACTCAGATCATTGTTTCAAACGGTGTTCAAACTGGAAAGAATAACTTCTTACTATAAAAGACTCCATGCTTGAAAGGCAAATATTGCCAAATTTATTGGGCACGGCTTCAGAATCAAACTACAGAAGCAGAAATGAAGAACATTTCCACAGGTTGGAATTACTGTTGGACATAACAATTCAGTATTATCAGATTTTAAGATGGATAATTTGGAAATTAGTGAAAACATAAGAGTAAAACGTATTATAATGGCCAACACACAGAGACTGATACTGCTAGTATACTGATTCTTCTTAATTTTGTGTATCTGTATGTATGTGCACTTTTAAGTGGAAATACACTGCATGTTCATTTATTACTTCATTTAGCAAATATATACAGCATGTTTGCCAATGCCTGGCACTAGTCAAGGCACTGGGGAAAGGGAAAGTCGCTCAGTCGTGTCCAGCTCTTTATGACCCCAGTGCAATACAGTCCATGGGATTCTCCAGGCCAGAATACTGGAGTGGGTAGCCATTCCCCTTCTCCAGGGAATCTTCCCAACCCAGGGACTGAACCCAGGTCTCCCGCACTGCAGGTAAATTCTTTACTGTCTGAGCCACCAGGCCAGCATAAGAATACTGGACTGGGTAGGCTATCCCTTCTCCAGCTGAGCTACCAGGGAAGCCCTGGCACTGCAGAAAATCAACTATAAATAAAAGACAGTAACTCTTTAACTCATGCAAGCTATAATCTATATATAATTGAATATTTTTTCACTTAAAATTACAATGAAAGCTTTTTTATGCCGTTAAATATTTTTAAATGGCAGTAAATAACTGCAGTGTTTCATTAGTGATATTATGAGGCATTTAACTACTTCCCTATTGTTGAAAGTCTAATTTCAAATTTTGTTGTCATAAATAACACTGAATATTTTTGTGCATAAATCATTAATCCCATTTCTCATTTATTTCCCATGTAACATTTCCTGGATCATATGATGATAACTCTTTCTCAATAGTTTCCAATTGGCTTCTGCAAAGATTGTAACTATTTATACCCAAACAAGTAATAAATGAATGTGTGTATTTTCCTTACCATGAGTATTAAATTAAAATTTGAAAACAAACCAACTGACATTTGGCAATTTGATGGATAAAATTTTATTGAGATTTTAATTTGCATTTTTATTACAAGTTGGGACTGAATTTTTATATGTTTATTAGATACTATCATTCTTTTCTGTTGTCTGTATTATCTTTATTCTACTGGTAAGTAGAATGTTCATCTTGTTTACATTATTTGCAAACACTCTTTAGACAGGTAGTAAAATATAAAGAATAAATCTTTAACAGATATAGGAAAAATATATAAATAAAAATTAAGTCAATCTCTGTCTCTCTCTCTCTCTCTCATACACACACACACAAATCCAAACACAAGATAGAAGATTCCTGACTTAATTGTACTACAACTCTATTTCAAAAAACAAAAAGGCTTTCAGATTATATGCAAGTAATGACCAACACGAAATATATATAAAGAAAAAGGCAATATTAAGGGAAATCATGTGTTCAAACGTGGGATAACAATTCTACTGATTTTTAAATGTATAAAACAGCCCTCAAATTTGAATTCACACTTAAGAGTGATACTGACAAGTCTTTTGAAGAAGACAGTGACCAGAAGCAGAACTTAAAATTGTACTGTCAGCCAAGGCAGAGGGGAGGGTATTTATATTTACAAAGGTGCTTTCCTTTTTCAACCATAGAAAGCGTGTGTACCGGAATAGACTAGCGTGGTGCTGTGGGGCCCTGACAGCCTACAAGGTGGCGGTTTACTCTTGTAGGCCGTGTCCCACTCTTGCGACCCCACGGACTGTAGCCCACCAGACTCCTCTGTCCATGAGATTTCCCAGGAAACAATACTGGAGTGGGTTGCCATTTCCTCCTGCAGGGGATCTTCCCAACCCAGGGATCAAAAGCAGGTCTCCTGCATTGCAGCTGGATTCTTTACCAAGTGAGCCACCAATTATTCAGAACAGGAATAAACGAGAGAGTGAATGAATGACCAAATAAGCAAAGCTAAGCAAAGCTGAGCAAACGACCAAAACTGATCAGCTAATGTGAATGGAAGTTCCACTGAATGTGACTTAGTCAACACTGGAATCACCTTTCTGATCATTCAGTGCAGGGTAGTCGCTCAGTCGTGTCCAACTCTTTAGGTTTTACCAACGAAGGGTGGGCCACCTCAAGTGATAGTGAGCACCTCAGGATTTTTGAGTATGAAGGAGAGGAGACTGGGGTGACATGGAAACTGAGTTAGCATGAGTTCGCCAGATACTCAGTGAAGCCGCTCTTATTTCTGTAATTCTTGACTTCTATGAAAGAAGACAAGCCTATTACCATTTAGGAACCCAAAAAGGAATAAGCAGATGAAACGAAAGCTGAGAAATAGAAAAAATGTTCTTATTTCAAGTCTGAGGTGCAGGCAATAGATTGAAGAATAGATTATTGTGAAAACCAGAGTATCTGAAAGCGTGCTCGAGAAGCTTGAGGGTTAGGAGCTCCGAGTCTGAATGACTTCTGAAGTCACTCAGATTAGTTTATACCACTTTTTGTATTTTAGAATGGAATCATAAATTTTAATGTGATATCTGACCGAAATGTTGAATGAACAGAAAATGTAGAAATGAAACATTCAATGCGGGGGGGGGGGGGGGGCGGGGGTTGTGGATAATAAAGAACACTCAGTAGACATGACAGTATTTCATTATTATTAGCACTCATCTGTTAAACACGGCAGGCTTGATAGAACAAGTTATTCTAGAGAATGGGTATAATGGAGATGAAAATCTTCCTCTAAACTTTTATACCTAATACATTAACTGTGATCAGGTTTCCAGCCAAATTAATCAAACAGATATATAAACTATTTAAGATGTTCGAGTGGGAGAGCCAGAGCCACTCTTTCGAGGCTTAGTCTGCCAAAAACCATTGGAGGCGTCTCTATTTCTAATATTAGATACTACAATTGGACCTCCGCCTCCTGTCTCCAGATAACTACTCGGTAGGGCTGACTTTCTCTCAGCTTATGTGAAGACAGAGGAGAACAAGATTCGTGACATCCTGGGATTTTGCCAGGATTCAGTGGGTGGTAGAACCAAGGCTGAAGGCCAAGGGGCAAATCCACTAGCTGCACACAACACACCCTCATGCCTTTGTTCATTAAAGCATCATATTAGTTTTTTTTTTACTGAGAGTGGGGGTAGGGAGGAAATAATCTACTTTTTAAAAGTGTCTCTCCAAGAAAAATAGTTCCAAGTTTAGGCTGGTATACTGTAGGGGTGGGGGGGTGGGGAACAGCTAAAATAAAAAGCTTAGCTGTAGTTCATTAACTTTAATTGGTTTTTGTTGCCTCTCCTCAGGTTTCCTGGATCTTTCAGCTCTCTCCTCCCCCTACTCTCTGCTTCCCCTTCTTCTACCTCTCGCCTCCTCCCCCTCCAATCTGGCTTTCCCTCCTTCCTGGCAGCATTTTTAGCTTTAATTTGATAGTAAAAAACTGAATCCAAAGTTACAAAATTCTTCAGATTCAACTTCTTTGAAAGAAAAAGAAGTTTTGGAAAAAGAATGGATATCTCAACTTAAACTTCACACTGCTTAAAGGCACATGTCCTCACAGGTAGCAGGTGCTTTATGAAGGTGAACTGGATCAGACAAACACATGAAATCATTCATCTGTGTAAACAATGACTTCTGGCAGGCTGGCTTAGTAAAAGCACTGTTCTGGGCCCTGGACACTAGCGGAGAACAAGCAAAGTCCCCATTCTCAAGGAATGTATAAATTTACTGGAAAGACAGACAAAAACAAAAGAACAAACCAATATATTAAAACTTGGTAGTGAAAATGCTATGGAAAAAAAAACATAAAGCTGGAAGGAATAAATTAGTGTTGGGGTGCTGCTTAGAGAGCAAAGGCTTCTCTCAGGAAGTGACTCTTGGACACCATATACAGAATGAGGTTAATGTAAGGGGCGAGGAAGAAAATCAGGTAAGCAATAAAGGAAAGAAAAAAAAGGAATTAATCAAGCAACTTTTCCATTCATCTCCTGCCACTGGAGAGATATCCGTATGCATAAGCACTCTATAAAACCTATTAGGTTCTAAACCATTGTTGTACCAAGATGTCCTAACCATGTATTTCTGAAATGAAACTCAGAATTCCTCACTTATACAGATTCTTTTTAAAATCAAAGCAAAAACAGAAAGGAATACTAAATTGCTTTTTGGTCCACTGGATGATTTCCATTAGCCTTGACTTATTTTAAGTTCAAGGCAAGACACAAGTACTAATTTTCATCACTAATGTAGTCCAGTCCAACCTGATCTACCCAGGCAGAACTGCACCTAAACCTCAGACTTAATTCAGTGCTTCCTAACAGAAGTGGGAGCTTCCAACTTTGGAAGAAAAAAAAAAATGTTTTACAGAAACAAAATACTGATGGACTATAAACTGTTGGACTATAAAGAAAGCTGAGTGCATAAGAATTGATGCTTTTGAACTGTGGTGTTGGAGAAGACTCTTGAGAGTCCCTTGGATGGCAAGGAGATCAAACCAGTCCATCCTAAAGAAAATCAGTCTTGAATATTCACTGGAAGGACTGATGCTGAAGCTGAAACTCCAATACTTTGGCCACCTGATGCAAAGAACTGATTCATTTGAAAAGACCCTGATGATGGGAAAGATTGAAGGCGGGAGGAGAAGGGGATGATAGAGAATGAGATGGTTGGATGGTATCACTGACTCGATGGACATGAGTCTGGGTAAACTCCGGGAGTTGGTGATGGACAGGGAGGCCTGACGTGCTGCAGTCTATGTGGTTGCAAAGAGTCGTACATGAGTGAGCGACTGAACTGAACTGAACTGAACTGAACTGAATGATTAGGCAGAGTATTGCCCTGGAACCAGTAAAACAAAGCCAGTCCTGGTATATGTTGACTGGAAAATCATTTTATTTCCCTTTTTCAGGGTCCTCATCTATACAAGGTATGTTGAACTGATGATTTCTGAAATCTATTTGAGATATTACGTTTGATCATTAAAAGATTCAAAGAAGATTTGAAATAGATTCTTGCATAATAAATCCATTTCCATGACTCAATATGCTTTAGTAAGACTGTATTAAGCAGAATACTTGTCAAGACTGACAACTGTACCAAATGTAAAATAGCATTCGGGTAAGAATAGAAAAGAAAAGGCAAAATGGGAAGGAAAGATTTTGAAAAGAAAAAATGAAAGGGTTAGGAAAATGAAGTAAAAACAAAATTTGTCGAGCAGTATTATTCTGTAAGTACTCAAAATAACCCCTGGATGCTGACAGCAGAAAAAAGAAAAGAGGAAGTCCATATAGTTCAACACTTGGAAAACAAAGATGTCCTAATAATAATAGCAAGAGTAATGTAAAATTACTTTGCCAACCAAGGTCCGCCTAGTCAAGGCTATGGTTTTTCCCGTGGTTTTTCCCGTGGATGTGAGAGCTGGACTGTGAAGAAAGCTGATTGCCGAAGAACTGATGCTTTTGAACTGTGGTGCTGGAGAAGACTCTTGAGAGTCCCTCGGACTGCAAGGAGATCCAACCAGTCCATTCTAGAGGAGATCAGTCCTGGGTGTTCATTGGAAGGACTGATGCTAAAGCTGAAACTCCAATACTTTGGCCACCTCATGCGACAAGTTGACTCACTGGAAAAGACTCTGATGCTGGGAGGGATTGGGGGTGGGAGGAGACAGGGACGACAGAGAATGAGATGGCTGGATGGCATCACCAACTCGATGGACGTGAGTTTGAGTGAACTCTGGGAGTTGGTGATGGACAGGGAGGCCTGGCGTGCTGTGATTCATGGGGTCACAAAGAGTTGGACACGACTGAGCGACTGAACTGAACTGAACTGAATGTAAAATGAGACATTTCTCAGGATATAACTGACTTCATGACCAAGAGAATTCAGGACTTACATTCTGCTACTGACTAAATGATTGTGTTCCCCCCATATCAATATGTTGAGGCCCTCGCCTCTAACATGATGATGGTAGGTGATGGGGCCTTTGGAAGATAACTGGGTTTAAGAGGTCATGAGGGTTGAGCCGTCATAATGGCATTAACGGTCTTATGAGAAAGAGATACCAGAGCTTCCTCTCACCACCCCGTGAGGATAAAATGAGAAGGCAACTATCTGCATGTCAGGAAGAGAATCTAAACAAGATCTACTCACCTTTATCTTCAACATCTCAGATCCAGAACTGCGAAATATAAATGATCAATGTCTGTTGTTGATGGCGTTCAGTCTATGGTATTTTGTGATAGCAGATCAAACTAAGACACATTCATTTGATACATTGTTCAATTTTTTATCCCCTGGTGGCTCCGTGGTAAAGAATCCACCTGCTAGTGCAAAAGATGTAGGTTTGATCCCTGGGTCGGGAAGATCCCCTGGAGGATAAAATGGCAGCCCACTCCAGTACTCTTGCCTGAAAAACCCCATGGACAGAGGAGCCTGGTAGGCTACAGTCCACGGGGTCTCAAAGAGTTGTACATGACTGAGCACACACGCACATGTCGATGATCTATTGGATGAGAAAGGTCATCTGTTAAAATAATTTAAACTCAGAAGCCTTTGAGGGCTTTTGTTTCTTTGAGAGAAAAAGAAAGCAAGAGAGAGACTGAAAGGCTTTTTACAAATTCTATTTAAAAAGACAAGGGGGAACGGAGCAAAAGGAAGTTGAGAAGAAACTTCATGATGACAATACAAGGACTCCTCCATTTTGTACTCTTTCCCTTCAACATGATCCCTTCTAGACCCAAGACAGAAATAAATGTCAAAGGACTCCATATGTTTCTGGTAAAGGAGGGATAGAAATTAGGTACAGAGACATTGGATTTAGTAAAGGATAAGTGTCCTAATCCAGGAGGCTGATGCTTGAGGCTTTTCCCATCCAGAAAATACCTCTTTCCCTCTAAACAAACGGTATATATTTGCCAAAATTTTTGACCTATAATCATATATGAAATAGGTCAAAGCTTTTGAAAAATTTAATAATTAGCTAGATAAATCTCAAATAATCCTCAAACTATCCTTTCTGTGACTCCACATCCCCTAGAATTTTCTCTCTTCTGAGTCTGACTTCATGATATTTTATTTGAGTAACAGGATTAATTCTGCTAAAACAAAAAAGGAAATCCTGCTTTTTGTAATTACATGAATGAAACTGAAGGGTATAATGCTAAGTGAAATAAGCCAAACCAAAAAGAAAAAGCGAGCCAGCGAGAGAGAAATACTGCTTTATATCACTTATATGTGAATTTAAAAAAATTAGTAGAAACCAGAGTAGAATGGTAGGTGCCAGAGCTGGAGAGTCAAGGAAACAAGAAGAAACTGGTAAAAGGGTACAACTTTCAGTTATGAGTATGGTCTGAGGATCTAACATATCATATAGCGAGTATAGCTGATAATACTATATTGTATAATTGAGATTCACTGATTGACTAGAACTTGTGTTCTCATTTTTTAAAAAGGTAAATATAGGAGGCAATTAATTAATTTGATGGTGGTAATCCTTACACAATGTAAATGTACACCAAATCATCATATTGTACACCTGAAATATATTACAATTTGATTTGTCAATTGTACCACAATATGGGCTTCTCTGGTGGCTCAGCTGGTAAGGAATCTGCCTGCAATGTGGGAGACCTGTGTTCAGTCCCTGGGCTGGGAAGATCCCCTGGAGAAGGGAACGGCTACCCACTCCAGTATTCTGGCCTAGAGAACTCCATGGACTGTATAGTCCATGGGGTTGCAAAGAGTCAGACATAACTAAAAGACTCACTCACTCACCCCAATATAACTTAAAAAAGAAAAAAAAAATGATTTTGTGATAACTAAGAAATTATGAATGGCATGGTTTTTCTCTGAGAACGCAGGATCAATACATGATTTAAAGAGTGAGAATAAAAACAAATACAATGTGATTAGCTGTGACACAAATCCTATGCTCCTTGAACACTTTATTGACTTAAACTTGCTATGGTATATCGTGAATAAGGGCCATGATGCTTCAGGATGCATGTTCAGCCCTCTCAGTGAAAGAAAAAAAGGCAGAAATAAGTTAACAGCAGTTAAACATCTCCTCCAAGAGATATACTATTTCAGTCATTTCATGCATGCTATTTTATTAAGTTAGTCCTCAGGATAATATTCACCCCATTTTATAGATGAGAAAGCATTGAGATTTAATGGATTTCAGAAACATATTCAAGGCCACAAATGAGTAAATAGTAGAACTAAAATTTGAACCCAGGTGTAAAGGTGGGCTAGTTGTTTTTTTAAAAAAGCTTGCCAAAGTAGGGATTATTAAAATGAATTTGCTTTAGACACTGGGAATCATCAAGATTTGAGGCTTTTAGCACCTTTGTGACAAGAATTGAGTTCACATTGATGGAACAACATAGATCTTTTAGGAAACAAGAATTTTCTTGTGTATTATATACAGAACAGCAAGCTAAGTGCACTGGAGAAGGCAATGGCAAGCCACTCCAGTACTATTGCCTGGAAAATCCCATGGATGGAGGAGCCTGGTAGGCTGCAGTCCGTGGGGTCGCTAAGGGTTGGACACGACTGAGCGACTTCACTTTCACTTTTCACTTTCACAAATTGGAGAAGGAAATGGCAACCCACTCCAGTGTTCTTGCCTGGAGAATCCCAGGGACGGGGGAGCCTGGTGGGCTTCCGTCTATGGGGTCACACAGAGTCGGACACGACTGAAGTGACTTAGCAGCAGTAGCAGCAGCAAGCTAAGTGCTGTATGAAAGAAATGTATATATACATACATATATACATGTGCATATCAATTTCTCAAGTATTTGACTATTAATTAACACCTATAATTATAAGCCATCTTCATGCCTCAGCATTCTATTTTTTATAAAAAGGGGCAAATAATGATAAAACCAAATGATATCTGCACATAATTTCCAGGTATGCCTCTGTGTCAATAATCAGTCCATTCAACCTCTTAGCCCTGCTGCAAATATAGCTCCTCCCCTCGATCAGGATAATTTCATATTCTCAGTGGTAATCTTGAATACCATGATATCCTGAATCATCAAAGTTTGAATTATGTTGACTCTAAAATTATAGAGATAGGAAAGTTTATTTGTAAATACATTTGAGGAAACAGATTTAAGAAACGAATAAGATTTTTTTACTTCTCCCTTCAATCTCATACCAATAAAATATGCCTTTCATTCTTTTCTTTAACCTTTAGGTGTCTAGTAAGACAGAATTTTTTCTCACATTTATTGACAAAATTCCTTAAAGACTTACTACTGGCCTTGCACGTTGTGAGATGAAGGTGAAAGATTACACTTTTAATTGCTTTGATCCCTATGTGTGACTACTAACATTTAAAATAATTTGAACTATCGTTTCTTTCTCAAAGATACAATATGTTGAAACTTCATACTCCTAAGACTCTTTAATTGTGAATGACCATGTAATATTAAAGATAACAGGATGGTCTCGTGTACATGGCACACCTTCTCTTTGGGCAACATGCATGCATGCATGTTCAGTCACTCAGTGTGTCCGACTCTTTGCAGGACTGTAGACCTTCAAGTTCTTTTGTCCATGGGACTTCCCAGGCAAGAATACTGGAGAGGGTTGCCATTTCCTACTCCAGGGGAATCTTCCAGACCCAGGGATCGAACCCGCATCTCCTGTATTGCAGGTGGATTCTTTTACCACCGAGCCACCTGGGAAGCCCTTGGGCAACATAGTAAGCCATTTAAGCCTTGGGATACCAAGATGTCACAGATTCACCTACATCTTAAACTAGTTTCTTTGCTTGTCTTCATTATTTTAACTTCTGCAACTCACATTGGAAATTGTCTAAATTCCACTTCTGGGATGGAATTTCTGTAGTTTGAATCTTAGTCAAATACAAATGTGTAATAAAAGGATAAGAATGAGTGAATAAGCAAATGAATAAAGCTACTATTAACATCAGTTTCAGATTCTTTGCTTAGAGCTGACTTTATGAAGACTAAGGCCTTATTTTCATAGTTGCATAATACTCCAGTGTGTGTATATGGATATGGATATATATACATATATTTACATCACAACTTCTTTAGCCATCAATGAAGGACACTTAGGTTGCTTCTCTGACTTGGCTATTATGAACAATGCTGCAGTGAACATGGGGGTACAGATATCTCTTTGAGATAGTGATTTCATTTCCTTTGTATATATATGCAGAAGGAGGATTGCTGGATCATACTATTGTTTCATTTTTAGCTTCTTAAAGAAACTCCATATCATTTTTCTGTGGCTATTCCAGTTTATATTTCCACCAACAGTGTACAAGTGTTCTCTTTTCTCCACATTCTCAACAGCATTTTTATGCCTTGCATTTTTTATAACAGACCTCCTAACAGGTGTGAGGTGACATTTACTGTGGTTTTGATTTGCATTTTCCTGATAAGTAATGATGTAGAGAAATGTTTCATATATCTGTTGGTCATCTGCTTGTCTTCTTTGGAAACATATCTATTCAGGTCCTTTGCCCACTTTTTGACTGTGTATTTGTTAGTTTTGCTATTGAGTTGTATGAATTCCTTATATATACTGGATATCAACCTTGCAGCAGATGTGTGGCTTGCAAATATTTTCTCCCATTCCATAGATTGCCTTTTCATTTTGCTGGTTTTCTTTTCTATGTAGAAACTTTTTAATTTGATGTAATCTCATTTGTTTTTACTTTTGTTGCCTATGCTTTGGTGTCAAATACAAAAAATTTTGCCCTACACCATATACAAAAATAACTCAAAATGGATTTAAGATGGTAACACAGGACATATAACCAAGAACTTCTGTAAAATAACATGGGAAGTCAATTCCTTGACATTGGTCTCGGCAATGAATTTTTTTCAAAGAACACTAAAGCAAAGGCAACAAAAGCAATTTCCTTGGTTAAATTGATTGCTAATTATTTTATTTTTTCATTAATGCAAATGAAATTATTTTCTTAATTTCTCTGACAATTTGTTTTTGATACATACAAACTTACTGATTTCCATGTATTGATTTTGTACCCTGAAACTTTATTGAATTCACTTTTAGTTCTAGCAGTCTTGTGATAGAGCCCTTAGGGTTTTTTTTACACTTAATATCATGTTATTGGCAAACAGAGACAGTTTTATTTAGTCCTTTCTGATCTGAATGCCTTTTCTTGCCTCTGGCTAGCACTTCCAGTACTATGCTGAATAAATGTGGCAAGAATGGATGGACACCCTTGTCTTGTTCCTGATCTTAAAAGAAGAAGTTTAGCTTTCACTGGTGAGTATGATGTTACTTGTGGGATTCTCATATATGGCCTTTATTATGTTGAAGTACATTTCCTCTACACACAGGTCATTGAAATAATGTTGAATCTTGTCAAATATTTTTTCTGCATCTATTGAGACAACCATATGATTTTTATTTTTCATTTTTTTAAGTGGTGTATTACATTGACTGTTTGCATATATTGAATCATTCTTGCATTTCTGGAATACTTGATCATGGTATATGATCTTTCTAAAGTATTGTTGTATTTAGTTTGCATAATATTATGTTCAGAAACTCTGCATCTACATTCATCAAGGATGATGGCCTTGGTTTTCTTTTATTTTAGTGTATTTATCTGGCTTTTGTCTCAGAGTAATGCTGGCCTCATAAAATGAGTACAAAAGTAACTCCTACTCTTTTATTTTTTGAAAGAGTTTAAGAAAGAGTGGTATTAGTTCCTTAAATGTTTGGTAGAATTCACCAATGAAGCCACCTGTTCCTGGACTTTGTTGAGAGGTTTTCAATTACTGATTCAATATCATTATTAATAAATGGTCTCTTTAGATTTTCTATTTATTCATGGTTCAGTCTTGTTAGGTTTAGGGTTCCAGGAACTTATCCATTTCTTCTGGTTTGTCTAGTTTTGGTGATATATAATCATCCAGGGTACTCTCATAGTCTTTTGAATTTCTGTGGTATCAGTTGTAATATTTCCTCTTTCATTTCTGATTTTATTCTTCTCTCTTTGGATCTTGACTAGCCTAGCTAAAGTCTTGTCAATTATGCTTATCTTTAAAAGAAAAAAAAAAAAAAGCTCTTAATTTACTGATCTTTTCTATGGTCTTTCAAGTCTATTTCTCACTTCAGATCTGTTAATATTCGCTTTAAATATTTAAGCGCTCTGAAGTTGAGTGCATAAATATTTACAATGTTTATATCTTTTTGATGAATTGACCACTTTGTCATTATATATTGACCTTCTCTATCTGTTGTTACAGTCTTTAGCTTAAAGTCTATTTTGTCTGTTATACAAATAACTACCCATGCCTTCCTTCCATTTCCATTTGTATGGAATACTTTTTTCCATCCTGTCACTTTCATTCTATGCATATCTTTAAAACTAAAGTGATTTTCTTATAAGCATATAATTGGGTCTCATGGGTTTTTTAATCCATTCAGCCACTCGGTGTCTTTTGTTTGGAGAATTTAGTCCTTTTACATTCAAAGTAATAATTGAAAAGTGTAGACTTACTACTGCCGTTTCATTTACTGTTTTTGGCTGTCTTATATTTCCTTGGTTCCCTTTTTCCTCTCCTGCTCTTTCCCTTTGTGATCTAATGATTTTACACAGTAGTATATTTAGATTCCTTCTCTTTATCCTTTGTGCATCTATACAGGCTTCTACTTCATGGTTACCATGAAGCATACATATACTATCATATAGTTGTAACAGTCTATTTTAAATTGCTAAGTAGGTGAGGGTATGTCAAGAGCCATCAGTGTCACAAAAGGGAGGATCTCAGCTAACATATACACAGGCTGATTCGAAGCCAAACTCTCGGACTGAAGCTGGGCAAGTATATTGTGAAGCACCTTCCAGAGAGAAACTGGGAGATAGGAGTTTTTGCCAACTCCTGTCCACTGATCCCAGGTGTACAGATGTGGGGGGGGGGGGCAAAGGTAGAGAGAATTCCTCTTCCCACTTAAAAACTGCTTCTTTTTTACTCTAGTCCTGTGGGACTCATAAACGCAAGTCCCATTGGCTATCAGGTGATTTAGGGACCCATATCCTGGTGGCAGCCACAAAAGTTGGAATTCTAGATGTGTGGACAAGCTTGTAACACAAGCTTTTTGGTTTGGTTTTACTGTTAAAGTGAGCCACAGGGAGAAGGCAGGGTAAGTGTCCACTGGTTGCCCTGGTCTCTGAGGAGCATCAAAGCTAGCCTCTAGACACAAATTAGAAGGTAGACCTTCAGACACCAGCTTTAAATGATGTCTTCAAACCCCTTCTTGGAAAGACTGGGAGATGAGCATTATTGCCTGCTCCCTCTGCCCTGAGAATTGGAAGTTGTAGTTGTGGGGGAGTGCTTATGTAACTATTAAAAACTGTTTCTCTGCTTACTGTAGTCTCATGTTTCTTGTAGAGGCAAGCCCTCTTAGGCTTCAGAAATAGTGTTTGGAAGCCTAAACAGAGTGGGATCTTAAAAGCTGAAGCACTAGATATGCAGTCCAAATGTTTCACTCCTCGGGGATAATCTGGGAGTTGGGGGTTCCCTCTCAATCATATGGCACTATGATGGGGTGGGGTGCGTGACAAGAATGTATTGCAGCTGTCCTATCTGTTTTAGGGAGGGCATTTTCTCTTTTGCCCAATGTGTAGCCATCACTCCGCTAGTTTCTGAATTTCTCTCAGAGGGATTTTCCCTGTGTGTAGCTATGTATCTGGGGTATCTCCGGCAGGGAGAGGAGTTCAAAAGCCTTGTTGCCATTTTTTAATACTGTTAGGGACCAATTATGTAAGGCTAATGAATCTGCTTCTCAGCCAGAGAGAATCTGATTTTTCTTTTGCTTTCACCAATTTAGATACTCTTCTTTGAAGTATGTTATACATGTTCCTGCCTTCATAAACCAAGTATTAGGAATATAATTTTTATATCAACAAATACATTTAAAGCAAGTTGCTGAACTATCGAAGTAAAAAAGATTAAGAAAAACTATATTTCTGTTTTTGTGTCAGTACCTTACTGTTTTTGGTGAAGGAAAATGCAACCCACTCCAGTGTTCTTACCTGGAAAATCCCATGGACAGAGAAGCATGACAGGCTACAGTCCATTGGGTCGCAAAAAATCAGACACAACTGAGCACATAGGCACCTTACTGTTTTGAGTCCTATAGCTTTGTAGTATAGTCTGAAGTCAAGAGAGCCTGATTCTTACAGCTCATTTTTTATTCCCAAGATTGCTTTGGCTACTCAGGGTCTTGTGTATTTCCATAAAATTGTAAAAAAAAGTTTTTTCTAGTTTTGTGAAAAATGCTATTGGTAATTTGTCAGAGATTGTATTGAATCTATAGTAATTGGATAGTATAGTCATTTTGACAATATTGATTCTTCCAGTCCAAGAACATGGTATATCCTTCCATCTGTCATCTTTGATTTCTTTCATTAGTATCTTACAGTTTTCTGAGTATAGGTCTTTTGACTCCTTAGGTAGGTTTATTCCTAAGTATTTTGTTCTTTTTGATGCAATAGTAAATGGGATTATTTCCTTAATTTCTCTGTTTTATATTCATTGCCAGTGTTTAGAAATTGAACAGAATTTTTATATTAATTTTTTATCCTGCAACTTAATCAAATTCACTGATGAGCTCTAGTAGTTTTCTGGTAATATCTTTAGGATTTTTCTAGGTACAGTATTATTTCATCTGCAAACATTTACAGTTTTACTTATTTTCCAGTTTGGTTACAAAGTCCAAACATTAACCCATGCATCTTTGTTCAACTAATCTATGACAAAGGTGGCAAGAATACACAGTGGAGAAAAAATAGTTTCTTCAGTAAGTGGGGGTGTGAAAAGTGGACAGCTACATGTAAAAGAATTAAATTAGAACAGCCTCCCATACCATATATGAAAATAAATTCAAAATGGATTAAAGACCTAAAAATAAAACTGAATACTATAAAACTCCTACATGGAAACAGACAGAACACTCTATGACAAAAATTGCACCAAGATCTTTTTTGATCCACCACCTGGAAAAGTCAAAATAAAAACAAAATTTTAAAAATGAGACCTAATTAAAAGCTTTTTTTTAGCAAAGGAAACCATAAACAAAATGAGAATAAAATCCATAGAATGGGAGAAATTATTTGCAAATGTTGTAGCTGACAAGGGATTAATCTCCCATATATAAAAAGAGCTCATGCAACTCATATCAAAAACACAAACAAACCAATCAAAAAAAAAGGGCAAAAGATCTAAACAGATATTTCTACAAACAAGACATATTGATTGCCAAGAGGCACATGAAAAGATGTTCAATATGACTAATTATTAGAGATATGCAAATCAAAACTACAATGAAGTATCATCTCATACCAGTCAAAATGGCTATTATTAACAACAAAAAAATCTACAAACAATAAATGGTGGAGAGGGTGTGGAGAAAAGGGAACCTTCCTATACTGTTGGTAGAAATGTAAGTTGGTACAGCCACTATGGACAGCAGGACAGAGAATCTTTAAAAAATTAAAAACAGAGTTAACATATGATCCAGAAACCCCACCCATAGGCATAAATCCAGAGAAAATCATAATTCGAAAAGATATATGTACCTCAATGTTCACTGAGCACTGTTAACAATAACCAGGATATTGAAACAACTTAAATGCCAACCATCAGAGGAATGGATAAGAAGATGTGGTACATATATACAATAGAATATAATTCAGTTATAAAAAAGAAGGAAATTATGTTATTTGCAGTGACATGGATGGACCCAGGGACTGTCATACTGAGTCAAGTTAAGTCAAAGAAAGATAAATATCGGATGATATTGCTTATATGTGGACATCTAAAAAATGATACAAATGATCTTATTTACAAAACAGAAATAAGAGTCACAGATGTAGAAATCAAATTTACAGTTACCAAGAGTGAGGTAGGGGAGAGATGAACTGGGAGATTGGGATTGACATATACACATAACTATACATAAAATCGGAGAAGGCAATGGCAAGCCACTCCAGTACTATTGCCTGGAAAATCCCATGGATGGAGGAGCCTGGTAGGCTGCAGTCCATGGGGTCGCTGAGGGTCGAACATGACTGAGCGACTTCACTTTCACTTTTCACTTTCACACATTGGAGAAGGAAATGGCAACCCACTCCAGTGTTCTTGCCTGGAGAATCCCAGGGACGGGGGAGCCTGGTGGGCTTCCGTCTATGGGGTCACACAGAGTCGGACATGACTGAAGTGACTTAGCAGCAGCATACATAAAATAGATAACTAACAAGAACCTACTGATAGCACAGAACTACTCTGTAATGACCTATATGGGAATAGAATTTTTAAGAGTGTACAAAATTCTGTATAGTCAAAGTTATGGTTTTTCCAGCAATCATGTGAGAGTTGGACCATAAAGAAGGCTGAGCACCAAAGAAGTGATGCTTTTGAACTGTGGTGTTGGAGAAGACTCTTGAGAGTCCCTTGGACAGTAAGGAGGTCAAACAAGTCAATGCTAAAGGAAATCAACCCTGAATGTTCATTGGAAGGACTGATGCTGAAGCTGAAGCTCCAGTACTTTGCATCCTTGGATACGAATTTTCCAAAGAGTAGACTCATTGGAAAAGACACTGATGCTGGGAAAGATTTAGGGCAGGAGAAGAAGGGGGCAATAGAGGATGAGATGATTAGATGGCATCATCGACTCAATGGACATGTGTCTGAACAAACTCCAGGAAATAATGAAGGACAGGAAAGCCTGGTGTGCTGCAGGCGATGGGGTCACAAAGAGTTGGACACCACTGAATGACTGAACAGCAAACAACAAAAGTGACTAACTTTGCTGTACAGCAGAAACTAATTCAACACTGTAAATCAACCACACTCTTGTAAAAATTAATTTAAAAAATAAAATTAAAGTAAAAGAGAATCCTAACCTTCCCTGAACTCACAGCTTAGTTAAGAAAATTAGGAAGTCAAAAAATAATTACATTATAATCGGGCCCATTCTTAAGACTTGGTGGACCTGCGCAAGGGTATAATGGAGGCCTGCATACCAGATGTCTAAATAGTCAAAAAAATTTAAGTTAAGCTACAAACAGTTGAATAAAAATTTTTTTTCTACCTTGGCAAATATACCTTCTTAACCACAGAGACTATCAGGTTGAAGTTTAGAATCCCTGGATTACTCAAAATTCCAGGCTGAAAACTAATGTAATCAAAGAAGCTGCCTTCCGGCTACAGACTTGTAGCTCTCCACTCTTCTTTCACTGCCCCGCCCTCAGCTCTATTTATTTTGAGGGGCCTAGAGAACATGTATGTGGACACCCCAACGGAATGTGTGTTCTATGGTATCCCTGGGCTGTCCTTAGAATATGCTTTCCATCCTTCTCTATGTCTCTCATTTTTCTTCATAGGAAGTTGCTGCTTGGCAAAGACAAGCTTAGCAGATGCCAGAAAGGCCAGCGTTTGGAGATTAATAAATCAACCCTTGTCTAAAATGGATTTTACCCCATCAGAACCTAGTAGATACTATAAAGGAACACAGAAAAGGCTTTCCTTACCCAGTCCCATCAGCCACAATTCCAGAAGCTAACTTCTCTTTCCTCTATGAAGGAGATGCCCTAACTGAAAATATGCCTGTGCACAATTTCTCCAGGGTGTCTTAGCTGCAACCTGAAGGGGACGCAGCCAGGGGTGAAGAGCCTGGTCTGGCTTGTAGGAGTTTGAAGTGTAGTTGGTGATTTCCAATGCCTTCCAAACAAAGAGTAGGTCCCTGAAATACAGCATGATAAAAAACATTTCTAACAAAGCTCCAATTTGCATTTGAAGCATTTGTCTCATTTAGATACGGCTCAAATAAACGGTTCACTTGACTAGGCTGAAAACAAACCCAGAAACCAAGTTCCAACAACACTTCTTCCATACCTCTGATCTAGTGGTGCTTGCATCATCAGCATGGGCTATTTTCAGACACAAAGACCCAAAGAAAAGACTTTCAATAGTTTGAGGGATAAGACTGGGGCTATTCGTAGAGCTTTATGGCACCATATATTCAGAGAATAACTTCAAAGGGGGAGGTTAGGACTTTGGATAGCACATCCCTTTGACAACATGGATCTCCCCCAACTGGAGGAGGGTCTGCTGCTGCTGCTGCTGCTAAGTCACTTCAGTCCTGTCCGACTCTGTGTGACCCCATAGACGGAAGCCCACCAGGCTCCCCCTTCCCTGGGATTCTCCAGGCAAGAACACTGGAGTGGGTTGCCATTTCCTTCTCCAATGCATGAAAGTGAAAAGTGAAAGTGAAGTCGCTCAGTCGTGTCCGACCCTTAGCGACCCCATGGACTGCAGCCTACCAGACTCCTCCAGCCATGGGATTTTCCAGAGACCTTTAAATCAGGTTCACTCTTTCCTAGGCCTGGGGGTGGTACTAACTATAATTATCTTAAACAAGGTATTCATAAAAGGGCAATGGAACCCTGAATGGGAGTTCTTCTTTCCAGGAGTGAGGAAGTTTTCAGACGAGAGATGGCATTTGAGCTGGGTCCTACAGTGTGAGTGGGAGTTTGCCACGTAGAGAAAGGAGGGAAGGGCACTCCAGGAAAAGAAACAGCATATGGGGAAAAAACAAGAGTTTGAAAGAGTGGCATATTCAGAGAGTGGTGAGAAGTTACTTGTGGCTGAGGCGTAGGGGGCATGTGGGAGATGAGGAGAGATGAAGGTGGCTGGATTTGTGGAGGGAAGACTGGGAAGGCTTTGATCATGAAGACTGCGGTTCTCCCAGAGGCACTGGAGATTATATAAATGGCAGCATGGCAGACTCTAAGGCATCAACCTTGTGACTTCAGAACGGACCTACGGCAGCGTGGACAGAAAAGAACTGGAGAGGCCAGCTGAGCGGCAGTTACAGCCAGAAAATGAAGGAACATAAGGCCCTTGTCATCACAGACATTCTTCCCTGCGTCTCACTTATGGTACAGGGTCAGGAACAGGAAGAAGGAAGAGAACGCTCTCAAGAGCATAGTTATTTCCAAAATATGAACAGCGGCAGCAAGAACAGGGACCTAAGATGAAGAAACAATGAAGAGGGAAAACTGGGAGCACTTGGCTACTTGGCAAGGGGAGGGAGGGTAAGGCAAAGGAAGGTCTAAGCATGATGCCCAGGTCTCCAGGGTCAGTAGACTGCAGGGTTAGCTGCGGTGAGACAATGAGGAGTGGAACAGGTTATCTGAATTTGACAAAATTCACGTCATTCCAACGACACTGTCCTACGCGGAAGCACAGTGGCAGACCACAGCATTCCGGCCTACCCTGAAAGACCCCTCAAATTTTGCCATTTTCACTTTTTCCCCTTTTCAAACATTTTCTGGTCTTTGTTAAGAGATTAGCACTTGTCTCATATGTGTGTTGTCAAAGCCCCAAAATGGACTGTATATCAAAACATCCTCTATGTTACAGTTAAAAGATTTAACAAGGGCCGGGAGATGGACTCAGTGCCTCCTCTAGATCAATTATGAAAACTTCAGGACACCACTGCTATGATTTCTTAAAAGTTTCTTTAAAGTTCCACCCCAAAGAGCTGAAACTGTCAGATCAGATCTCCAAATAAGAGGTATAACTGCCAACATGTGCAAAGAAGGCCTTGGGGTAATTTGAAGAAGTAAGGATGTTGTTTTGTCTTTAATCCTTCTGATGACTGACTTTTCTCCTCCATAAAAATGCTTAGTTTTTATTCTCCTAGATCAACAGGAGCCCTGTTGGAAATATCTTTTATACCAACTGTGCATGTTTGAAATATAAAGGCAAACTACAGCTCAGCCATTTAAATTTCTCCCTCCCATTTCTCGCAAAAGCTTTGGATCATTTTAAGGACTCCAGAAGAAGCATTTACAGCTAGCTCAGGCCCTGAGAGAACCATCAGGTAGGCTGACCCAGGAAGAAAGCTGGTATACTCAGCCAAGGCCCAGAAAGAGTAAATACCAGCCAGTCCTCTGCAGAGCTCTGTAACCCACACAGGAGGCATAGCTTCAACTACTGCAGCTGCGCTGGGAGGGAATGTCTCTGACTCTCCTTGAGCTGTCTGCATGCTTCTCACCCTCCCAACCCGTCAATCTGGTCCCATTCAGTGATTACCAAATGCACAAACAACAAAGACAAAAAATTAGATACAACAAATACAATAATAGCTGGGTAGGGAAGACAGCAATATTGTATAGACACAGGATGACTGCTTTCAGTTTAATAGAAATATGATATCAGCAACTTGAGTAATGTAGATATCTGTGATTGTGACTGCCGTATACGAAAACAACCATGAAGGCTTTTCTGTAACATTCTTTCAGGCATATAATCCAAGGTAAACAGTCTTCAGGAGATTGTTTTAAAGTGCAATTTCTTTCTTCTCATTATATGAACATATTGAAGATGTTCTCCAGACTTCTTAAAAAAATTATTTTATTCCTCTCAAGTTTCTAATTAATTCAGGGTTTCTCCCTGATAGAAACATATTTTTGAAAGGCCTCAATTATTTGCTCTTCCTAAATGTTTTCCATTGCGAGGATTAGAGGTGATAAATCACATTCAGTTTATCTCCTACGGTTTCTTCTAGCACATTGTCAACTCCCCTCTCACCCTCATATGCTCACCCCCTGCACAGTAACTGCATATGGGACAGTGTAAAGGCTGTGGGATAAGTGACACTATTAGCGCAGTGTGGTGGCTTTGATGTGTAGCTCTCGGCAGGGTTGCCAGAAGAGTGACAGACTCCCGCTCTAATGCAAAGACTATTTCTCATTGACTCGGTTCACTTCTAATGGTCTTCTATTACCATTAGCGGCAGAGAGCAGACAGACACCATGGCGGAAAAATTTCACATCCTTGGGATTAGTTTATTGTGTTGAGTGCCAGCTTTTTGTACATAAAAACCCTTTGTTAAAAAATAAAGATAATCAGAAACATTTTTGTAAAGAAAAATATTCAAACATATAATAGGTATCAAAACGAGGTCAGTTGTGTTTAATTCAACTAAGGAGAATGTTGCCTCCCACCACCACTCCCCGAGCCCGGCACAGAGGTGCGGAAACTCCATTTTCTGTGCAGTTTTCTGAGGCAAAAGCTGTCCTAGTCTCCCTGCAGGTGCCTGCATGCCATGAATTTTGCTTTGCCATTTTCTAAGCCTTGAGCAAAACGTTGTTCCCAAATAGGAACAACAACAAAAAAATTAATGAATAATTTTGTATCTAAAAATAAATCGTATTAATGGTTGAAATTGGAAGAAAAAGAAGAAAATGGGATCAAAGGCACCCAAGAAAACAGGGTGGATTGCACACTGTGAATGAAGGAGGAGTTAACCAATGAGCAGTTAACCAGAGGGTTTAAAGCAGAAGCCAACCCACCTATAAATGTGGGAACATTTTAAGTGTGAGAAAGCTGTTAGAGGGGACTTAAAAGAACAAAAAGTACCATTTGTTCCCCTAATTAACTTTGAAGAGTCTAATTAAGGGCAACATAAAAGCTTAAGAAATGTTGGTTATTAGGCATGTACTTTAACTTGATCAGTGAGATGGTATTCTTGTAAACAAAGATGCTAATTTCACCCAGCCCAAAATAAACCTCTCTGCAAATATCTCACAACATAATCAAGCAGTACCTTGGGAGCAGAATCTCTATCTAGTGCAGGCTGCCTCTTGAGGGTCTTAATTCTAGGCATTAATAGCACTCAATTTAAAGATGCCACTAAGGATAAAGAACATTCTGACAATTTGGTCTGAACATGGCCACTGCTCAAAGGAATCTTCTTGTTGTATTATAACCTGCCTGAGCAGCTCTAAGAATTGACAATTTCAATTATGAAGAGATAGAACTTTATCTCTAAAATGGAGACAAGCCAGATAAAGATTAAAGAGCATTTGTACCTGATTAAAATAATACATTAGTATTATTCAAGGTAAAGTTAGGCTTTGCTGCAAGACTATGTTCAAATTTTAGTTTTTAACACAAACAGATTTAGGGAAAATAGAAAGCATTTCTTTTTAGAAAAGGAATCTGCCAGTACTATAAAAGTGATTATAATATTAGAATAACGGGATTATGTGATTGTGTTTTTATCTAATTCTCCTTTAGTTGCTCTCAGGAGTTGCTCTATGAGGGAATGAAGGAACCTTCATCCCAGAGTTGAAAACGTTGACTTCTGGGAACTTATCTTATGTTTTGATTCAGTGAAGATCAGTGCCTTCAGTTGGGGAAATTCAGATGAAGGAGTTTTTAGGAATGCTTCACAGGGAAGCAATAAAGAGCTTTGCATTTTTTTGTGAAAAAGGTATTATGATTTTTATTATTGTTAACACCAATATTAAGCACAGGAGTGTGTGAAGGTAGACAATTGTGGCTTAAGGATATAATCACACCAAACGAATTCCCAATCCTATATAGTGCTTTGAATTACCATAGCCTGCAGTAGGTAGTGATGCTTTGCAATTGGCATGCTATTAAAACTAACCCTAAAGCTTGCAGCTAGGGAAAAGAGAGGCTTCTATGATGCTTTGAGACTTGGTTCTAAGATTGGCACTCAAAAGGACAGCTTTCAAAGAGGGCAGTGTCTAAGAGCCTTGAGATGAAGGATTATAGATTATAAATAGAATGAATATTAAATATATATTTTGGCATACAGATCCGTCTAAGGATTTTCTCCTGCTAGACTCTCAATAGCCTACTGCCTGTACTTAACCTGGCAAAATCTGTAGGGACGACTACTTTGCTCAGGGCTTCTTGCCCCTAGAGAACTAATTGAATATAGAAATTACAAGACCACAAAATCGACATATACTAGAGTCAAATTGGAAGAGTTACACAAAATTAAGCACCCTGGACTGGGTAACAGAGTGATCTAATCTTTAAGTCTACAAATAAAACTCTTGTGTGCTTTTACACAAACCAGAATGTACAGAGTATCTGCTGTGTTCAAAATACTACAGTTTTATTTGAAGAAGGGAAAAGACAGCGTAGAAAAGAAGGATAACATATTAAAGAATATGCAGAAGACAGACTCACTAAATCATTTTCTTTAAGCCCAGATCTTGTAATTACCCTTCAAATTATTATTCGGAAATTATTGGGCCCAGGAAAATCCTAGTGGCTCAGATGGTAAAGAATCTGCCTGCAATGTAGGAGACCGGAGTTTGATCCTTGGGTCAGGAAGATCCCCTGGAGAAGGAAATGGCAACCTACTGCAGTATTCCTGCCTGGAGAATTCCGTGGACAGAGCAGCCTAGTGGCAGGCTATAGTCCATGGGGTCCCAAAGAGTCAGACATGACTGAACTAGGGGTCAAATCGTGAAATTGGGCCCAGGAAAATTATATTACACTGTTCCAAACTGTAATTATTCTGCCCAAGAGTATACATGGAGCTTCCACCAGCAGTTTCCTTTCTCCTGCAGTTCTTCCATCACGTAGGTTAGGGAATGCCATCATCTTCCAGAAACAAGTAACAGAAGCGTTTGTTACCCACACCAAATCCTTTGGGAGCAAATGGACAAGAATGAAGGACAGAATCCATTTCAGATCTATCACCAAGTATATTTCAAGTACTACCTGAGGTTTGATAAGGCTTGATCATATTATAGAAACTACTTTTATCATCCTAATCAATTAGTGATAGGAATTACCCCCCAAGAAAATCAATGGAGACAAAAATCATTTTTCTTGTGAAAAGTAATGAGAATATATATGGATATTTGATTACAGGATTCCTCTCCGATAAGACAAAGGCTAGTCCATGGTATTTTTCTGCTATACTGGACTGTGCAACTTTAATATATCTATGGAAACTTATGTGTCTTTACCTGTAACAAGAGACTAATTTAGTGCTAATTGCTTAGCACTGTCATCAGTCAGTGTTGTCTGCAACACCTCACTACCTGTGTGTAGCTCTGGGTACAGATGCTTGGTCTGCACATGAATCTGTTTATTAGCCTTTCCACGTATCTATATTCTTTATTTTTCACTTTAGCCAAATTAAAATAAAAACAAAAATGAATTGTTACTGGGAGTACCCTAAGTGTTGCCCTATAAGTAATGTGTGATTAACTTTTCATCACTTTCCAGATTTAAATGTTTACAGAAGAAATGAAGAATTCAGAAGACTGAGAGTTACCTCGGTCTGTATGCTGAACCTCTTTTTTAATGTAGTGCATACCTATTTACACATTTTCTCAAAACTTACATCCTTGCAACCTAGAGCACTTCTGTAAGGATAAAGAAACTCATTGGCCTTCTCTTCATCAAAGGTTAGGTGATAAATAAGAGAACATGGAGAAAACTGACCATTCTTCTCCCAATCAAAATGAAATCAGGCATTATTTTGAAACCTTGTGGGAAGCTAACCTATTGCTTCCTCTCAGTTGTTTCTCTGGGAATCTAGAAGCATGTTTCCTGTGGTTAACTCAGGCAGGTATGGACCTTGTCCTACCAGGGAAAGAGGGAATCTTTCTCAAATTCCATTAAGACTTGTTTTTCAAAGCTGCATTTCTTATAGGTGTTTTTTGAAGGAGTATGTAAGATGGCACTAGTGGTAAAGAACCCGTCTGCCAATGCAGGAGACACAAGAGATGTGGGTTCAATCCCTGGGTCAGGAAGATCCCTTGGAGAGGGAAATGGCAACCCATTCCAGTATCCTTGCCTGGAAAATCCTATGGACAGAGAAGCCCAGCAGGCTACAGTCCATGGGGTTGCAGGGAGTCAGACACAACTGTGCACACATATAGTAGTATGCAGCAGAACTACACATCTGTGTTGAAAGGCCCTGAATATACTTTCCCTCCAAAGAATATTTCCTACTAGCATATTTGGATAAACCATGGAAGCCAAACTTTAACCTTCAGAGTCCAATACCAGAGACATATCAACCCACATCTTCACTGCCTCATATGTGGAGAATGAAATGCTCTATGCAGATGTTCTAACGCCAAGGGTGAGATGAAAGGCTACAAAAATAACTCAGCAAGATATATCAGGGGTCAAAGATTTGGGGTGGAGTTATCCACCCACATTCAGAAGTAGCAGCTTGTTTCCTGTCATGGATGGAAGTGGACTTGCTAGTGAGAATGTTGTCTACCAGACATGACACTGGATACCCACGTTTTATGCAGCACCAACTTCAAGGTATTTGGGCGCATGAAGCAATGAATCTTTACTGATAAATTCACACAGTTTCTCAGTCTGCTGGTATGAATCAACCACATCCATCCAGGATGAATAACAGAGGTTGGAGTCTATTTGCAGACATGGGGCATGGGGGAGGTAGTTCAGTCTCAGGGATACAGTCTTGGAATCATTGAGAAAATGTTCTTTCTAATCCATGGAGCTAACCATTTGAACAAGGGAAAGAGACGTACTAGAATAATGTGGGTGGGCCAACATAAAATTTTTTGTAAGAAAAAATTGACACTTCCCTGAAAGACAGTTTTCAAAAGCATGCTGCAGGTGAGTCTAACTTGCACAAATGAAAAAAAAGGAAGATGCTAAAGTGCAAATTTACATGTCATCTCCTAAAAGTTACTCATTATTAGCAGCGTGAAATACCTGAAAAACATTTGTGATTTCTGTGTGACTTGTTTTATTTTTTAACAAAAATTCTGCGTTGGTGTTAAACAGATTTTCAACCCTCAACAAACCAGATGGCTAATCCAAAATTATTACATGAAATATGAATAGGAAACTAAGAACTGTACTCTGCAAAAAAGATAATGAGAATTTTTCAGCATTTACATTTTTACCAAATAAGTTATAGTTTTATTTCATTGGTATCTACTTTGGAATTGTAACAGATAGTCCCAGTGATAATTACCAAACATCTATATTTAGGGAAAACTAGCACATGTGTATCATAAATAATAGCATAAATTGATATTTCTGAATTGCCTGTTTTTCTAGATATAGACATTTGGTAATTATCGCCAGAGTTGGCATGTAAAGAGGTGTTTAGACAATTTTTAAATGCATATTGCTTACTCAGACCATGCACTAATGATATTCTGCAGTGAAAATCATATTTAGGTAAGTTACAATAAGGTGAGATCTTGACCCAGTAGATAATAAAGGAAAAGTATACACTGCAGCTTAGTGAGCACAACCACTTCACTTTAGGGCCACCAAGAACAGCTCTGTCTGTGACTGATAAACCATTTACTAATCTAATAGTGGTCCCTAGGTAGAATAACTTTGACCTTAAAACTAAAATGTTTACTGCCCAAGTATTATTTCTGTTCCTTGGCACAAAGAAGTTCATTAATTCTGCATCGCTTGTCTGTCTCCTACAGCTTTCAGTTCTGACTTATTGCCTGATTGGCAAAGAGAAACTTCCAACAGAGAAAGGCTTAACACAGCTTAGCCAGAAAGGGCTTGCTTTTGGCTCCTTCACCTGGCAGAATGAATGTCTATAGGAGCAAGTCTCTTTTTCTGCTCAGGTAATATACAGGTATATTCAGAGAGCAAAAAGCGGGTAGCAGATGGAAGACTTGCTTGACTCTGTCCGCTACAGCATCTGGCCAACTCTTGGCAAATATTATTTGATGGTGAAATACCATCAGCTATTACAGCTATTCCCAGGTGATACCAACAACAGAAATGGAAGCTGCGACTTGGGCAATGGGGAAGATCAACTGGCTGGAAGTAATGTGAAGTTTCCAGACTAAAACTATCTTGTTCATTGCCGCTGTGAGAAGAAGATGCAGCTCAGTGGGCTGCTAATGAGAAGCAAAAGAGGAATACAAAGGCATTGCCAAGAGGCATAAGACAAGGAAGGAAGGTAATTAAGAGACAGCATTTAAGCTTCTAGTAAAATCAAAAGTCTGTAGTATTAAGTTTAAGGATGCAGGCCAGTTGGACTGACTAATAATAAGAATTTAACAAATATGCTTGGAATGCTTAGGCAAGAAGAACAACAGAACAGCATAGCAAAATAGATGCAATGGAAAAATAAGAACAATATGAGTAAAAATATAGTTAGTATTACAACTAAACAAAATATCAAAACCATCTCTGCTATGATAAGTTAGTATAATAAGGTATTTTGCTGGTTCTTGGCAGGATTCTAAGAACTGGAAAAAACTGTTCTAGATTAAGTATTTTCAATAATCTATTAACTCAGCCTATATGATGAAATTTACATATTATATAATTAAATATTGGTTTCTTCCTTCGTACACAACAACCCTCAGGGCCACGGATCTAATTGCTCATTTCATTCACATCTTTTTCTTTTGTTGTTGTAGTCATTAATGGGGGTTTCCCAGGTGGTGCAGTGGTAAAGAACATGCCTGACAATGTGGGAGATGCAGGAGACACATGTTCGATCCCTGGATCAGGAAGATCCCCTGGAGTAGGAAATGGCAACCGACTCCAGTATTCTTGCCTGGAAAATTCCATGGATGGAGGAGCCTGGCAGGCTACATATAATCCATGTAGTCACAAAGAGACAGACATGACTGAGTACCAAGTCATTAAACAGTAATCCTTCATGAGTCCTAATATGGTCTCACATCCTGGCAGAGAACATTAGAGCTCACCTATTATTCCATATGTGCCTTTATGTGCTTGTTTTTGTCATGTGTCGACTTGGCTAGCTACTGTACTTCAATCAAATACTAAGATAGGTGTTGCTGTGAAGGGAGTTTGCAGATGTAATTAAAAAGATACATCAATTGGCTTCAAGGGAGGTTACTCTGGATAATTTGGGTGGACCTGATTCAATCAGTTGAAAGCCCTTAAAAACAGATAGGTGACTTCCCTGAGACGAGAAGGAAAGTCCTGCTAAGTGGAGTAGCTGCAACCCGTGCCTGTAAACTCCAGCCTGCTCATGGGCTCTGCTTCTTGGGTGCCCCCCTCAGACTTCAGACTTGCCTATCAGCCTCAGTAATTTGATAAACCAATTCCTTGTAGTGAATCTCTTAATACATCTATCTCCTACTGATTTCACTTCTCCAGCTGAATCCTAACAGACACAAAATTTTTCTAACCTGCCTTACAACTAGGTTGAAGCTTTGTGGCTAATTTGGCAAAAGGACTAAGAATTTAGAATGGATGCATGCCACTTGCAAACTGAGACAGCTAAAATATATAATTGGTGTGCCTTCTTTGTCTCTCCTTTTCCATGGCAACCTTGAAGGCCACATCCTAAGACAGTAAAGCCATAGTCAAAAGTAGACTATATCCCTAAGCCACAGAGTTGAAGTGTCCTCTGAACTGCATCAGATTTCATAAGAAGGAGAAATAAACCTGCCTTCTATTAAGGCTCAGCTGTCTTAACCTCATTTTCAGAATTTATTTATTATGTCAATGTAGCCTTCTAGTCCTATTTAATAAACGTATTTCTGACTTTCTTACAGATCCCTATGTACATAGATAGGGTACTTAGGAACTCACTGGGCACATTTTTGTCATAAATTATGAAGAAGTAGCACTATTGTAGATGATATGAAACTTAATTTTCATTGGCGATATTTACACTAAAAACAAGACAAAAGTGGAAAACAATCACTGGGTCAAAAGCACAAGCTGTAATTATTTCACTGGCCATACCTATTAGCAGAATCTTTGTTACTTTGTAAAATCAATTTTATACTTGTTTGTTCTTAGCTCCACTGCAGCCCACACTTATCAGAATACAAAGAGTCCTATGATCAGAGTCCATGGCATCCTACCACAGGCAGAAGTTGGAAGAAAAAACACCAATATAATGTCCAAGGAATGACAAAAGAATCTAATACAACAAACTGGAGGGGTGGTTGCTATATGTATGTGTGTGTGTGTGTGTGTGTGTTTGGAAAATCTTTTCAATTCTTTGGTCTTATTGGCTCCTGATCTATTAATCTTACTAGATTTTATTTACTGAAATAAAAGGTAAAAAATGTCTGGGAAGGTGTTTTTTAATTTAAAAGAACAGCTCTCATATACAATGTAAGGTGAACTACGTGAACAATATATACAGACATGCACATGAATATAGATACACATAGGTACACATGAGAGAGAGTATAAGAACGTTAGAAATTTCACAAGTGACAAAGGTGATTATTCTAATGAAGAAACAAATACATCATTTTAAAATTATTTCCTCTATCTTCTCTATTTTCAATTTTTCTAAAATAAAGATATTTTTAAATCAGGGGAAATTTTTATAATATAAGCAATAAAGGAATTAATTAAATATAGAATATTAAGGAGAGTATTGCAAAAGATGATAGCATTATAAGCATTAGTTCCTTGCATTTATTATAACATTCACTTTTCAGATGGTTTTTCATTTAAAATCCACAGCATTTGGATTATTAATAACTAACTACCTTTTGTACAGAATTATCAAAAGTATTTTTTAATGAACAACTAATCTTTCCCTAGCAACTAAGTGATTACTCTGTGCAGTAAAATCTAAATCTAAATACACATTTCTCATTTTAACAAATATCTACTCAGCTCCCTTAGTGGATTTTTTAAAATCAAATGGATGGGAATAAGTTATAATTAACATCATGAAACACTTTTTATGTCAAAAGATGCTACTAAATATATAAGTATGCTTGAAAACACTTTATTTCTAGTCAATATAAGGATTATATCTATCTCCAAAATTTGTAAATACTATTAGCTCCCATTACCTCTTGCTTAGGAAAAGTGGAGATCATCTAGTCCCCAACCAACTGATCACAAGGTCCTGATTTACAAGGAGTTATTAGTAGGAGTCAATTATTACTCAGTTCTGCTACCACCATCACATTCATGGTATCACTACATTGTTCAGTACTAGTTTATTTTTCTTGGCAATATTTTTAATGTCCCAATTTTCTTCTAATCATTATAATTATGTCATGGAAATAATTTCTATCCTATGTATACATGTTACTACCTTTCATATACCATCTTTATCAATAATTGATCTTGGCTTTACTCTATTTTAAAATCCTTACCAATCATGAAGCTTATAGAGGTTTATCTTCATGGAAGCAGAATGGAAATGAATAAATGAAAAACGAATGAATAAATAAATATTAACCTATTTCAGAGATCAGCTGACAAGAGTTAAGTGTGGTATGTGACTTGAAATGATTTAGAATTTTTCAACCTCAGAAGCCAAGGGGCAAAGGAATGTCAAAGTCCTTCTGGTCCATGTGAAGTTTAAATGATCCTGGGAGTTGAAAGGAAAAGAAAGAACCACTTGTCAGTTACTCCCTGAAATGTTTTTCTCTGACTTCTGCCTAACTTTGGTGATTCTTTCTTCTTCCTTTAACCCTTAATTGCACATCAACCCCCAAATGTTACTTTTTCTATATCATGGCGCCAATCTAAAGACCAAATATAGTTCTGACTTAACCTGTTTTACCAGGACAGTCCATAATGCATCTGAGGCATTTTATAGACTAGCTTTTGAGTTTGTTTATCTAGCGAAACTCCTTAATGTTTTTCAAAAGGTAAGTAAACAAGAACAATTACACCGTTGTCTTGATGAGCAGGAGGAGTCAAGGGTGTCTCTGAGGCTGTGGTGAATAAAAAAGCAGCTGAGGTGAGGGCGAGGGGGCTGTCTCCCTCTAAGGCATCACTGTGGGTTAGCTGGAGAAGTCCAGGAAAGTAAATGCTTTCTGTATCTTACTCAATTAAGTCATGTCATCTCTACCATAAACATGAATAGCCTTGCCACCAGAGAAAAAGCTACACAATTAATGACTCTTGGGTGTCTATCTTGACCACCATGCCCACTCCCCTATAAGTGGTTTTTGAAATTAGAAAGCTGCATGTATTTCCAACCATATGTACAACATGTGTATAAAAGTACAGCAAAAAAGCCCCATGACATTTTCAATGAACACTGTCCTGAAATACCAGTTGACTGCTGTTCCAAGACCTGTTTAACTAGAGACGTAAATATAAAAATACAAATAAATAAACATACAAATAAAACGCAGAGACCGGCTTCTTAGCTAAGGAGAGACAGGGAGAAATCATGTTTACCATGTGTGGTTGGAACAATGCAGCCAACATTCATTTAAATTCTACAATGAGTATCTAGTCATAGAGTATAGAATGGACTCCCCAGGTGGAGCAGTGGTAAAGAATCCACCTGCCAACGCAAGATATGAGGCACTCAGGTTTGATCCCGGGATCAGGAAGACCCCCTGGAGCAGGAGTCTGGCAGGCTAGAGTCCATGAGGTTGCAGAGACTCAGACACAACTCAGCTACTGAGCACACAGAGTAGAAAGCTTCTTCACTTTGATGTCTTAGTTTCACAGTACAGTTACTGACGATCACAGTGTAAAATGAAAAGCTTTCTGTGATGGAGGAATTAAATAATAATGGTAAGAGCCAGCTTACAAATCAAGTTATTGTCTTAAAAAGAAAAGTTTTATAGCATAAAAGAGGAACTCTTTCAGATGCCAAGGTTAACAGATATGCACACATGAATAAAGCTCTTCCAGTAGTCTGCCTGTTCACCTTGATATAGGTTTAAAATGTACAAAGGAAATATTCATTATCATTAATTAGCTAGCACATAATAAAATCCAATGACAATATTTTTTTTTACAGTTCACCATCATCTTCCACACCACAGCTGAGTATTTCTCCTTTCTGCAGTGCAACAGCTGTTTCTGACTGTCAGTATTGTTCTAATTCAAAGATCAAACAGTTTGTTATCATTTGACACTGCACTAGACTTTTCAGCTATTTGCTAGAAACTATACCATAATTTTAGAGTTAGACAAGGCTGTGGTCCATGTGATCAGATCGACTAGTTTTCTGTGATTATGATTTCAGGGTGTCTGCCCTCTGACGCCCTCTCGCAATACCTACCATCTTATTTGGGTTTCTCTTACCTTGGTCATGGGGTAACTCTTCACGGCTGCTCCAGCAAAGCGCAGCCACTGCACCTTACCTTGGACGAGGGGTATCTCCTCACGACTGCACCTCCTGATCTTGAATGTGGAGTAGCTCCTCAAGGCAGAGGAACCAGAGATCAAATTGCCAACATCTGCTGGATCATGGAAAAAGTAAGAGAGTTCCAGAAAAACATCTATTTCTGCTTCATTGACTATACCAATGTTTGCGTGGATCACAACAAACTGTGGAAAATTCTGAAAGAGGTGGGAATACCAGACCACCTGACCTGCCTCTTGAGAAACCTGTATGCAGGTCAGGAAGCAACAGTTAGAACTGGACATGGAACAACAGACTGGTTCCAAATAGGAAAAGGAGTACTTCAAGGTTGTATATTGTCACCCTGCTTATTTAACTTACATGCAGAGTACATCATGAGGAACGCTGGGCTGGAAGAAGCACAAGCTGGAATCAAGATTGCCGGGAGAAATATCAATAACCTCAGATATGCAGATGACACCACCGTTATGGCAGAAAGTGAAGAGGAACTAAAAAGCCTCTTGAGGAAAGTGAAACAAGAGAGTGAAAAAGTTGGCTGGAAGCTCAACATTCAGAAAACTAAAATCATGGCATCTGGTCCCATCTCTTCATGGGAAATAGAGGGGGAAACAGTGGAAACCGTGTCAGACTTTATTTTTTTGGGCTCCAAAATCACTGCGGATGCTGAATGCAGCCAGGAAATTAAAAGACGCTTACTCATTGGAAGGAAAGTTATGACCAACCTTGATAGTATATTAAAAAGCAGAGACATTGCTTTGCCAACAAAGGTCCGTCTAGTCAAGGCTATGGTTTTTCCTGTGGTCATGTATGGATGTGAGAGTTGGACTGTGAAGAAAGCTGATCGCCGAAGAATCGATGCTTTTGAACTGTGGTGCTGGAGAAGACTCTTGACAGTCCCTTGGACTGCAAGGAGATCCAACCAGTCCATTCTAAAGGAGATCAATCCTGGGTGTTCATTGGAAGGACTGATGCTAAAGCTGAAACTGCAATACTTTGGCCACCTCATGCAACAAGTTGACTCACTGGAAAAGACTCTGATGCTGGGAGGGATTGGGGGCAGGAGGAGAAGGGGACGACAGAGAATGAGATGGCTGGATGGCATCACCGACTCGATGGACATGAGTTTGAGTGAACTCCGGGAGTTGGTGATGGACAGGGAGGCCTGGCGTGCTGTGATTCATGAGGTCGCAAACAATTGGACACGACTGAGCTACTGAACTGATACTCTAATTTTTGCTGTTACACGTTCTTCTGTTTGAGAATCTTTAAGAAGTCAACCTTTGTCTGATGCTTTAATTCTGAGATAATACCCAAAAAAGTATGCTAGTAGGAAGACAACAGTCAAAGTAAATCAACAATTACCCTGGAGAATTTGGTGCCCTCCTCACCTTCTGTTCCTCCCCAAATCAACAAGTTCTTGTTTCTACCAGATCTTTTGAAAAATGGTAGATCAAATGCCAAAATGGGCCACAAAACATAATGTAAATAAAAGGTATATTTATATATTTGATACATTATATCAAGACCTAAAGGACTTAACAAAAGGGTAATGAAATGTGAAAAAGTGTTTGTTACTTTATACTTTCTGACACTTGTCTTCTGGCCTAAAGGATATCAGCTGTTCAGTAAATCTAGTAGCAAAACGAGCACTCCTGACTTTTTTTCTCAGTTAACCGTGCCCTCCCACAACTCTTTCCCTGATGGGATAATAGCAAAACTCATTTTCTTCATCACCTTTATCACCAAATAACTTATGTAATTACAAATAGGCTGTTTGAACTTGGACAAATTACTTAATTTGTTCTGTGCTTCAATATATACCTATGAAATTGAGATAATATCTTCTATGCTATAGGGTTGTTATAAGAAATCTTAGGAATAAGTACAAAACACGGGACAATGCATGGAATGCATTAAGACTTCATAATTGTTATTGTTTTATCTTTAATATAATCATTCTTACTTTCATCAAATTTCACAACACAAAAGTTTTATCACAAATTGTCCATCACAATATTCCTAAACATATCAAGTATTTCAAGAACAGGAAGCCCAAAGAGATCTTGACAGTAATGTCAGATCCTTTCATATGGAAGTGCTCCATTCTCATGATCATTTTTGTTATTCTATATTTGGATTAAGCAGTATCCTTCCATGACAAAAGCAATTTCTCCTAAATTACTTTTTCCAATCTTAACATAAATTTTATACCACATAAATAAAAATTACATTTGTGGGTAGAGGTCACTTCTGTTGGGAAACCTGAAATATTTAATTATGCTTCATAATTTCAACAAATTTTCTAGAGAATAAAATATTCGTTGGAAATCTCATTTTGATAGTTTGGACAGGCTTCTGTTAGACCTTCTAGGCTGCAAACATGTGTTTGGATGTATGAGAAAATAAAGTCAATCTCAGGCAAAAGAAATAAATCAGGTTTGGACTTTTATCATAACCTGTTGATTCACTACTAGCAATCTGTCATGTTCTGGGTCACATTACTACAGAAAATGGAGCATCACCTCCCGGAGTGCCCCTCTGAGAACCTTAAGTTCATGGGAATGAACAGTGGAAGGGACCTCTGAACTCTTTCCCACAGCCAAATGACAGCTGCGACTCTTTGGCCTCAGCTTGCCTTCTTAGGCTGATTCGGCACGAAATTTATGGTGCCTCCTCCACAGGGTCCCATGCCAGCTCTGGACATTTATTATTCTGACCAATTATTGAAGGATATATGTTTTTCCTATCATCCAGTTTGATCAAAATTCCAGCCTCTAAGATAGGCTGAATAAGCCACAGCTGAGGAATGAAGTAGGAGTGTATTCTGATGTGCTGCCAAAACTTGTTCCCTGAATCTTAAGTGCAAACTTAAGCATATTTTAATACTGTTTTTAAAAAGCCATGTTGAGGCTTCATTTTATCAGCAAGTTTTCTCTCATCAGAAAGACGTGCAGGATGGGGAAAAAAAAAAAAAAAGACATCAAAGGGGCAGACGAACAGCTCAGACTTTTTCACATGAATGTTGGGTTTCAATCTTTTCAAGCTTCTACTTATGAGCCGAGTCATCTTTCGTTGATTTCCTAACCTCCTTGAGCCTCGGTGCTGTCATCTGCAAAATGAAAATAATGCATAACTTATAGAATTTCGTGAAATTCAAATGAAAAACAGATGTTAAACATTTAATACAGAAAGAACTGGGTGAATATTACTTCTTATTAATATGATTAGTGAACTTTGAGTTCACATGCACTCAATGTGGTATTTGTTGAGATTTCTGAATTATTGAATACAGAAAGCTTGAATACTTGAAGCTTAATCAATTTGTGTACTAAGTCCTTTAAAAATGGAAAAATTAATTGTTTTTTTATTCTTAAATTCTATAATCAAATGATGGAGTTTGATCAGTTTTTCTATTTTACTTGCACACAGAAGCAAGTGTTACTATACTTACAGAATTATTATATTTGTCTAAGTATTTTGTATTATCAGTTTTGTAGAATTTTTCCAAAACTATATGAAAACAAATGTCTTGATAAATTTCATTGCTATAATTCAAACTATGAAACTTAACTCATTGTGTGTGTGTGTGTGTTAGTCACTCAGTTGTATCCCATTCTTTGAGACTCCGTGAACTGTAACCCACCAGGCTCCTCTTACCATGAAATTCTCCAGACAAGAGTACTGGAGTGGGTTGCCATTCCCTGGTGGCTAAGATGGTAAAGAACCTGCCTACAATGCAGGTTCGATCCCTGGGTTGGGAATATCCCTGGAGAAGGGAATGGCAACCCATTCCAGTATTCTTACCTGTGAAGTGCCATAGACAGAGGAGCCTAGCAGGCTACAGTACCTGGGGTCACAAAGAGTCAGACACAACTGAGTAACTAACACTTACTCGTTACAAAAGCATTAATTCAATGAGTACTCAGTCTCTGCTTTGTGACAGACACTGTTCATGGCACGGGATATTCAGTGGTGAAAAGAAAAAGTCCTGGTTGTTATGAAGCTTACAGTATTTGAAGGAGGTAGACAGGAAGCTAAACGTAACAAGAGATTGTGTAAGGATTAAAGAGAAAAGAAAACGGTAAAATGAAATGATAGAAGCTGACACTGAGACAAGAGGTTTCATTGGAGCCTTTGGATGGTGCTTTAGATAGGTGGGCATGAAATAATCTCTAAGGTGAGGCTTTCAAAGTGATTCACAAATGATGAGGGAAGAAAGCAGCCACATGAAGATCAGGGAAGGAACATTTTGGGGAAAGAAGGCAATGCTGAAAAGACCTCAGTGTTAGCGGACACGGAGTAAAAAAGATTGGAAAGAGCTAAGCCATGTAGGACTTGGAGGACCATGGGAAGGAGCTAGTTTCATCTTAGAAATAATGGGAGCTTGCTGTATGAGAAATACCAAGATTTATTTCTGAAGAAAATTAAATGAGAGAACTGAAAAAAAAAAAAAAACAAGAGGGATACTTGTTCGAGAGCTTCTTCTGGTCTGGAGACAGAAGACAGAGGCCTGGACCAGGGTGGTGGTAAATGAAATGAAGTAGACGTACCTAAATATCCTCTGCAGGTAGAATCAAAAGCACCTGCCAGTGGATCATGTATGAGCACGGAGGAAGAGGCAATAGCCGAAGATGACAATCAGTGGTGCTGTTTGCTGCCATGAGGAAGAAACAAGAAACGTTTTCATCTGAAATGTGGGAGTGGGGAGTTGGGAGTTCCCTTTCAGATATGTTATGGTTATGAGGACCATCAGACAAGCATGGGGTCTAGGCAGGGCTGAGCTCATGTAGATCTTCAGGCTGTCATCATACTAATACCTGAGGAGTCAGTTTAGCCAAGAATGCCCTGCAAGGACCTGATGTAATAGCAACAAACCCCTCCTACTTGAAATTCCCTAAGTTAGAGGAGCAAATATATTTCCTGGGGAAAACAGTTTGCCTAGTATGTGTCAGGAAGAGAACTCGGGCTAATTGACATTTCTTTAGAATCACATATCCAGAGCCGCATTCATCACTTACTTAGGCCTGACATGTGAATTACAGAAGCAGTAAAATGAGGTTATGGGACATGGGAGACTTAAGTGGAGGACAAATCAGTCAGAAATCTTAAGTATCCAGAGGACACTATTTGGTGTTCATGTGAACAGTAATTGTGGAGATGGCACCCAGATATAGGGTAAAAGTATCAACTTCACATTTGAAAGATAAACTACTTCTCCAGTTATTTTCTTTGAAATGGTAATACATACAATCAACTCTCTATTTTTAAATCTAGTGTCTCCAAACAGTTATGCTAGACATTAATTTTAATCCCATTTTACATTTCTAAAATAACCAACAATCAACCATACATGGACTTACATTAAGGCTTTTTTTTTTAGAGTATTGAGGTCTGTACTTGCTCTCTTCACTCTTTTCCTCAAATAAATGTGCTATTAAAATGTAAAAATGGAAAAAAAAAAAAAAGGCAACCAAAGGAGAAAAGAGAGTATGGTCAAGATATTCCATGTTTCAGGACAAACAAGGCTTTGCAGTTTCTCAGAATTAGATGGGGTATTATCAGCCTAGGATTACTTCTGAGTATAATTTAAGTCAGAGTTGCTGTTCACAGAATGTGAAAAAATATACCTTGAACAACTCCCTACTCTCTTTCCAGAAGATAATACCTCATAAGAAAAATTAAAAATGTGTGTGTGTGCGCTCATGCATGTGTGTGTGTATAAAAGAGAAAAGGAAGGAGGAGGGAAAGAAGCAGAGAGGTGGGGGGAGACGTTCTGTGACGCATCCAAACAGAAGCTTTAATTCTAGCCCAGAATTTCGGCAACCGGTCTTTGGAACCCTGGTGATCCCTGAGGTGGGCACTAGGACGCAGTCTGAAATCTGCAGCACGGGGTTCTGAGAACTGTTGTCCTGCAGCTGAGCCAGCAGAGATACACACTTTCCGTTTTTCCATCTGAGCTGCTACACAGAGAGCAGGTTTAGGAGCAGGTTCTTAGAGCATGAAGCCATCACGACTGAAGCTTGATGCTCCAAGCACAGACACATTCTCACTTCCACAAATGTTTAAGTAAAAAGAGAATGTGCTGAAGGAGGAAATTGTTGTCTTTTTGTTTCCTTCTTTTCATTTTCTTTTGCTGCAAAAGCGTACCTCATATGGTGTTTTGACTTCCAAAAAGTTAAAAACAAAGATTAATTCTAAGACTGCTAGTAGTGAAGAAACATGGATTTTTCAAAGGAAGAACAAGTTCTTTCATTAGCATGGAAATAATTTTTGAAGAGAAAGTATCAACCTTTTTCCTTAGAATCTTTCTTCCTGATAGAACAGATATTTGGACAAGATTCATCAAAATATATCTCTCAAAAAACCCTACCATCAGTTCAGTTCAGTCGCTCAGTCGTGTCCGACTCTTTGCGACCCCATGAATCACAGCACAGCCTCCCTGTCCATCACCAACTCCCGGAGTTCACTCAAACTCATGTCCATCGAGTCGATGATGCCATCCAGCCATCTCATTCTCTGTCGTCCCCTTCTCCTCCTGCCCCCAATCCTTCCAGCATCAGAGTCTTTTCCAATGAGTCAACTCATCGCATGAGGTGGCCAAAGTATTGGAGATTCAGCTTTAGCATCAGTCCTTCCAATGAACACCCAGGATTGATCTCCTTTAGAATGGACTGGTTGGGTCTCCTTGCAGTCCAACCATAGTGACCTGATTTTTTCACATGTCTATATGATCATATTTCAAGTTAGTACAATTTCTAATACAGAGACATTTTTTCATGAAACAGTAGTCATTCATTTAAGCAAAAGACTTTGATTTCAGATAATGATAGTTAATGAATTAATATGAAAAAGTGAAAGTGATAGTCACTCAGTTGTGTACAACTCTGTGACCTCATGGACTGTACCGCACCAGGATCCTCTATTCATGGAATTCTCCAGGTAAGAATACTGTAGTGGGCAGCCATTTCCTTCTCTAGGGAATCTTCCCAACCCAGGGATTGAACCTAGGTCTCCTGCATTGAAGGCAGATTCTTCACTGTCGGAGCCACCAGGGAAGCCCCTGATATCAAAAGTGTACACCAAAAAACCTGATGGATACAGTATGATATTAAGTAGATACCAAATATTTGTTCGATATGTACTTTCAGATGGTAAAGAGTCCGTCTACAATGCAGGAGATCCAGGGTTGATCCTGGGTTGAAACGATACCCTGGAGAAAGGAATGAATATCCACTCCAGTATTCTTGCCTGGAGAATTCTGTGGATAGATGAGCCTGGAGGATTACAGTCCATGGGGTTGCAAAGAGTCGGAAGTGAATGAGTGACTAACACTTCACTTTCTTTTGGTATCAGCAATTTACACTGAAGACTTTCGTGCTGAAAGCACATTGTTTATTGCCCTCTCTACAGAGGTTAGAGACAAAGTGAGTGTGTCATTGGCTTCTGAAATAGTAACCCCAAAGAGTACATAACTATAGTTGGAATCTCTATGGAGTAGCTAACATTATTTTATAAAAATTATTCAATATATGCTGCATTTTGATTGCTGTAAAAAGGAGAAAACATTGTGAGACCTGCAAATGTGATGTTTATTTTCTAAATCTGCAGAAATAAGAAGATAGTCAATTATCATTTACTGACAAATGAGAAAATAAACTAAATCAAACTTCAAAATGGGTAGCAGCCAATATTCTATAATAACCTATATGGAAAAAGAATTTGAAAGAGAATAGATACACATATATGTATAACTGAATCACTTTGCTATACACCTGAAACTAACACAACACTGCTATCTATGCTTCAATATAAAATAATTTTTTAAAAAAATGGGTAGCAGCATCTTGATGAAGAATATAAATCAAATGCTTTTATTTATTGGTGAGTTATAACTATCCCAGGGATTGTGGAATAAAACAGTCTTCATCTATCCTTCCACCATTCAAATGCTTCCTTTGCTTTGTTAGCCCTTTGGGAAATCACAGTTCTCTCTAGGTTGCATTTTCCTTCTCAGCCAAGAAAACTTATTAAGCGATTACACTGCCACTTAATCCAGTATAATTATACTAATATGCACTATAAGTCTACTCAGCAACAATGCCTCTCTGTCCAGGGAGGTGAAAGCTTTTGTGGAATCTAGATACTATATAGCCAAAGAAAATACTTTCATCACCACGGATGGTGAAATCGCTTCCACCAATGGCTAAAACTGAGGAAAATATGGGTTCCCTTTTCTTAAGAGATGACAAGTTAAGTAAGTCATTACTGGAAAATACTGGGGCAGGTTGCTGGATAAATGCCAACAAGATGAAACCTGTTGAAATCGAGGGGAATTTTAAAAAATCTTGAAACAGTAATGTCGCCTCTCTCTCAGTGGTCAAAGCACGTTTTCACTCTCTTGCTCTCATCTGCTTTTCTCTGGCAAAGAGGTGAATCACTTTTGTTCTGCTGTGATTATTTTTACCCCTCAAAACATAGCTTTGGGGTTCCATTTTAGGGCATAATTGCACACAAAGCCTTCTTCCTCGAAAGGTTAAAAAACAAAGCCGAGGTCCTCTCCTCACAGTAAATATCAAGCAGGAGATGAGTCAGGTCCAAGTGAAAGCAGAAGAAATATTAACACTTACATTAAACATACGTATTTCATTACTCTCAATTAACCCCACCCCATTCTTGAGCGGCACTTCAAGTTTTCTCTATGCACACAGTACACTCTCCATCTTTGCAAATAGCTCAATAGCCAAAAGCACATTCGTAAATCAGTATTTGAGCTCACAATGTGTCACACCACAGGGGAAACATATCCTATGTGGGGACTAGCTTTCCAGACTACACAAGGACACTTAATATCACTCTGACATATATGAAACGGTGAGCATTATACTTGTGATAAAAACTGTAGAACTCAATATTTTTAAAATATTAATCATTGTAAAAACCTAAACTATTTGAACTGCTCCCTTGTTTTTTTCAAAGTGGAAAACTGAAAATGAAAATGATAAAAGAATAACCAATTTGGGTATAGGCCCAAGAATCATTGCCTCTATGGAAGAAGAAATCTAGATTTAAGGATTAGGTTTTCACATGGCACAGGACAAATGTATACTCACACCAATCATACTTTGATAATTTGAAAATTATATCATCAATTTGTTGCTGTTCAGTAACTAAGTTGTGTCTGGTTCTGTGACCCATGAAGTGCAGCACGCCAGGCTTCTCTCTCCTCCACTACCTCCTAGAGTTTGTTCAGATTCATGTCTACTGAGTTGGTGATGCTATCTAGCCATCTCATCCTCTGCTGCCCCCTTCTCCTAATGCCTCCAATCTTTCCCAGTGTCAGGATCTTCTCAATGAGTCAGCCCTGCTCATCAAGTGTACAAAGTATTGGAGCTTCAGCATCGGTCTTTCCAGTGAATACTCAGGGTTGATTTCCTTTAGGACTGACTGGTTTGATCAAATATTTGTTTATTTTGTTTATGTCTTCTTCCTTCATCATGAAGTTGGACCATATTTCCACTTATTTTAGTTCACTTATTTTATCCACTAAAGTTTCAACTTTCTTTGGGCACAAGATAAATGAAATTGTGGCTCAGAAAAAAAAAAAAATGACTGAGTTCTCTGACTACTCTGAAGCCCTGAGGCTGAGCTTTCCTGGATCTTGCACTGAATCGCATACTTGACCAATGAGAATGCTCTATGTTGACTTCGTAACACTTTTCCTCAACACCTGCAACAACGCAGCATTCCAAAGGTGTCCTCTCTTGAGCTCTTTAAATTTGGCAGTGGAGGGGCAAAAAAAATGCATAATGGATTGAAAAGATGTCTCTGTAGCATCAGAGGAATTACATTGTCAACGATTTTCCCTATCTTTGTTCTTTCCTCTAATAGCTCATTTCCACACATACCACCGGCATTTAGCAAAACATTGCATCACAGCTCTGCCCACTCTTAGGCATCCAGTGGCTTCTGACCCAAACTCTGTATTTTCACCTTCCAGATGCCTTTGGTCCTGACTCCAGGCACCTTGCTGAACTGCTATTTACCTTATCCTCAAGCTCTTCCACATCTTGGCACCACTTTACCTCTGCCTGAAGGGCTCTTTTACAGATCTCTATGTGGCCAGCTCTTTAACAGCATTTTTCTTCCAAAACAAGGTAATTTCTTATCTGACCACCATTTTAAAAATAGCCCCTGACCTTTCCCCCTCTAATTTTAGTAAGCTACTCTATTTTTTAGATCACTTATCACTGTCCCTGGTGGCTCAGAATCTGTCTGCAATGCAGGATACCTGGGTTTGATCCTGGGTGGGAAGATCTCCTGGAGAAGGAAATGGCAATCCACTCCAGTATTCTTGCCTGGAGAATCCCATGGGCGGAGGCTACATTCCATGGGGTCACAAAGAGTTGGACTCGACTGAGCAGTGAACACTATCACTATCTAAAGTCATATTATTTATCTTACTAATTTCTATTTATGCCTTCCCCTAAATGTAAACTTCATGAGGGTTCAGTTCAGTTCAGTCGCTCAGTCATGTCCAACTTTTTGCAACCCCATGGATTGCAGCACACCACGCCTCCCTTCCCATCACCAACTTCCAGAGTTTACACAAACTCATGTCCATTGAGTCGGGTAGGGACTACTTATATCATAGTTAACATGCTTTTTCTAGCACCTAGACTAGCACAAACAGTAACTGTGTAGTAAATGAACAAACAGTTATTGGTGTTAAAGCGACATCACTGAGTTTTTACTGCTGTCTGTAATCACTACATTATCATTTACTTATTTCACCACTTTATTATAATTAAATCATATTGTGGTACAGAAAAAGAAAATCATACCCTTTTCAAAAGAAATGCAAAGTTCAATAAGCAGAAGTTCAAGACACAAAGTCTGAAAATACTTCGAGCAGATTCTTTTACAAATGAATTGAAAGAAAAGGTTTAAAGGATGGAGTTTTTCTTTTTTTTTACCAAATAGAAACTCAAGAAATTAGCTAATTATCATCTTCACATATATGACAACATTTTTATCATGAAAATGTCAAGCTTTTATCTGTATATGAGGAAAAAAGACAAAACAGATTTAAATTAAAGCTGGAGATAATTAGAGTGACCCTAAGACCCTCTTGGCCACAAAAGAACTGACTACTAAAGTGATTTTGGAATACAGAGGTCAGAATTCTAGCAGGAGAGAGCTAGGAACTTCTATTTTGATTACATGAACATTAACTCATGTGAGAAGTGGCCATAGTTGGAAAAATCCCAGATGGCCTCGTTTGGCTGAGGAAAGTGTTGAGCAATATACAGTTAATACATAATAATGTGTTTATGTAAAACAGTTCAAATTAATATGAACATACAAATACATGCTTCACTCTTTTCTAGACTTTCGCATGCAGTTAGTATTCTCTGTCTGTCCAAATGAGTGCCTTACGTTCCAAATAGAAACATGATAGTACAAATAGTACACGATGATTTTGTCCTAGCTGATTTATCCTTTCCCTTTCTCTCCTCTTGCTTGGCTTACTCAGCAGATCCCAGAGAAAGAGTAGAAGGTAAAGGTCCAGTCAAACTTCAACCAACAATGGGATGAGAGATGCTGCTATCTCTGACTATCTGTGACTTCAGAAAAACTGTTTTTCTGCTCCATTGCTAGCTAATAATAACATGAATTTACAGTTATTGAACATTTATTGCTTGCCAACCACTTTCTGAAAGGTTTACATAAATTTGTGTCCAACTCTTTGCAACTCTATGAACTGAAGCCTGCCACACTCCTCTGTCCATGGGATTTTCCAGGCAATAATACTGGAGTGAGTGCCATTTCCTCCTCCATGGGATCTTCTCCATCCAGGAATCTAATCTGCATCTCCAGCATTGACAGGTGGATTCTTAATCACTGAGCCACCTGGGAAGCACTTTATGTGTCATACCTCACTTAAATCTGACAGGTCATTTAGGAAACCCAGACTCAGGTGAAACTCATTTGTTAAAGCTGATACAGATAGTAAGGGGCAGAGCAAAGTCAAGAACCCACCCTCTCTGACTACATGGGTTATGTTTCTGAACCATTCTGCAAGAGGAAGTTGGACTAGGCTAGAAACAGACAATAATTCATCAATACATTTTCATTTATCAGAGAGCATTAGTATCTTCCCAAGTCCTATGAGAAACCCATTATTCCTTTTTTCCTCCCATAATCTGTCCTTTAAGAATCCCTTTTCCTTTAACATTATCCAAAACTGGCCACAAGCCAGCAAGTATTTTTAAGTCAATCCATTGAAATATTGGACAGGCTACCATGCTGAGATACAAAGCAGTTTCAAGAGTGTGTGAACAGGAGAAATTCCCAGTCTTCAGCTCTGCTTTCAGTATCCCCTCGTTGTGCTCTCTCTGAGATACCCAATTAAAGCTGCAGTCAAATGAAGTCTATCCTCACACACATACAGGGAATAAAGGACATGGTATTGTAGGGAGAGACATAAATGCCAACTTTCGTGTTTTTTGAGGGGAGTATGGCAGGATAAGGCAATTTTTTAAAATGTACATACATAATGTTTGCTCTAATAATTATGCTAGTGAATTCACAAAGGACATACTCATAAACACACAGAGTTTAGTTAAAAGGTGCTTCACTGCAGTATTTTTTATAGTATTAAGCAAACAAACAAACAAACCACGCACAAATCCCCTCATAGTGGATTGGTTAAACCAATCACGGTACATCAATATAAGAACATTAATATAAGGTCTGAAATGAATTGCTTATTTCATTCTTTAAAGTGTTTACAATGTGTTTTGTGAATAACCAGTAAGTAGTAAGTTATTAATAATATGCACATTATAGGCTCATTTTAGCAAAATAATATTAAGATGTGTTTAAGCATAAATAAAAAAAGAGAAAGTCATGCATTAAAAAGTTAATAATAGTTATTGCTGTATGATGGGTTTATACATTAATTTTTTGCATATTCATGCTTTCTAAAAACCACATGCATTACTCTCCTTATGAGAAAATTGAAAGAAGGAAAAAACAGTTACCATAATGTCCTTTCATGAAGAATATGAACTTCTCCTGCTTTCCAACAAACTTAATATTTGCTTCCAATGATTTTAATGGAAATGTATGCCTAGGAATTTGCAACTTGTTCAGAAGCTAAGAGAAAGTTTTAACATGAGTTTAACATCGGGGAAATTTCTTATTTTCATCTCTTCTTGGAATTTGGGAAGAAAACACAAAGCCAGCACCTGCGCAACACTGGTATGACAGAGTCGGGCAGAGGAAGATAGCTCAGGAAGAAAACCGCCGAACACACGTCAGTGATTCGGGAAACAGTCAGAAATGAATTGAAAACGAAATAGAACGAGAGGCACCAGCCATGCAGAGTATCAAATCAAAGCTATACAACAGAATATAGAGACTAATCCTTATAAATATGCTTATTCAGTCTATGGAAGGAGGAGAATTTCAAACCAGCCTTAAATGTTGAGCTTTTTAATAAACAGTAGTCAGATAATCAACCACTCCTATATATAAAAAAAAACCTTTAGAGTCCTACCTCACACAATTCACAAGCAGAAATTTGATAAACATCCACATGTATAAACCGAGCTATAAAACAGAATACAATAGTGGAAATAGAAAGGGCTTTCAAAGTCAGATACGAAGCCTCCAAGAAAATTAGTGATAGTTTAAAAAATAAAATATCTAAAATTCCTGAGATGCATAATATACTTTAAATAATATAAAAAATAACTGACTTTTTGGAGAAAATATTTGTAATGTTTAATGTGTAAAAATCAGCTGACAGTACACAACTAAGCTCCCACAAAACATTAAGAAAAATCAAAAGGATCTATAGAAAAATGAACAAAGAATATGAATAAGCAATCCAAAAAGTAATACAAATAGCTAATACATGAATGAAAAATATGTTCACCATCAACAGTACTTGAGCAAGTGCAAATTAAACAATATCAAGACACCATTTCTCTTTCCCTGGATCAACAAAAATTGTTTTATTAGCTTGATGGAAAAGAATTGTGGTTTTGCATTGTTGAACTTTGCTATTTGATACTGGAAAACATTCTTAAATGGGATTGTTATACATGATTTCAATGAATATTTGTCACTTTATGGTTTTTGCCTAATGACATATTACTTGCTGTTTATATTTGTTTTAGAAAAGTAAACAAAGTCTTGGTAAAATTGGAAAGTGCTGATGCTGGGAATGATTGAGGGCAGAAGGAGAAGAGGGTGTCAGAGGATGAGATGTCTGGATGATATCACTGATGCAATGAACATGAACTTGGGCAAACTCTGGGAGATGGTGAGGGACAGGGAGGCCTGGTGTGCTGCAGGCCTGGTGTGTGCAGAGGTCACAAAGAATCAGACACAACTGGGCGACTAAACAATAACAACAGTATTTATTATAGACTAGGGAAATGATGTTAGACAAAACATAAATCCGATCAGTTTTCTTATTTGGGTTCAAAAATGGGTCCTATAGCAGCAAAGACAACTCACAACATCAACAACGCATTTGGCCCAGGAACTACTAACAAATATACAGTACAGTGGTGGTTCAAGAAGTTTTGCAAAGGAAATGAGAGCCTTGAAAATGAGGAGCACAGTGGCCGGCCATTGGAAAGTGACAATGACCAACTGAAAGCCATCATCAAAGCTGATCCTCTCCCAACTAAAGGAGAAGTTGCCAAAAAACTCAAAGTCAATCATTCTATGGTCATTTGGCATTTGCAGGAAATTGGAAGGTGAAAAAGCTTGGTAAGTGGGTGCCTCAGGAACTGGCCCCAAATCAAAAAAATTGTCACTGTGAAGTCTTCTTTTACTTTACACAATGAGCCATTTCTTGATCGGACTGTGATGTGCAACGAGAAATGGATTTTATATGACAACCAGCAATGACCAGTACAGTGTTTGGACTGAGAAGAAGCTCCCAAGCACTTGCCAAAGCCAAACTTTCACCAAAAAAAAAAAAAAAGATTCTGGTCACTGTTTGGTGACCAATCCGGTTTACTACAGCTTTCTGTATCCCTGTGAAACCATTGCATCTGAGAAGTATGCTCAGCAAATCAATGAGAAGCACCAAAAACTGCAATGCTTGCAGCCAGCATTGGTCAACAGAAACGGCCAAATTCTTCTCAGCAACAATGCCCAACTGCACCTTGCACAACCAACACTTCAAAAGTTCAACTAATTGGGCTACAAAGCTTCGCCTCATCCGCAGTATTCACCTGACCTCTCAGCAACTGACTACCACTTCTTCAAGCATGTTGACAACTTTTTTCAGGGAAAATGCTTCCACCACCAGCAGGAGGCAGAAAATGGTTTCCAAGAGTTCATCAAATCATGAAGCATAGATTTTTATGCTACAGGAATAAACCAATTTATTTCTCATTGGCAAAAATGTGTTGATTGTAATGGTTCTATATTGATTAATAAAGATGTGTTTGAGCCTAGTTATAATGATTTAAAATTTACAGTCCAAAACCACAATTACTTTTGCATCAACCTAATAATTGGAAAACACTGAAGGTTGGAGATGCTACGGTGAAATAGAAATGTTCATACACTGGATTATTGGATTATAACTTGAAACATCTGTTCAACAATTAGAATAATATTATCTAGCAAAAATTTAATTGCACTTACAGGAATCTATCCCCAAGGAAAACCTAGCAGTTAATAAAGCTATGCATACAACATTGTTGCTATTAATAGTAATGAAGCTACATCTTAACTGACATGGTAATGGCTAAAGAAAATACACCTCCACATATTCACAAAAAAACAGACCTATGTATCTTCATGTCTGTTTTAAGATATAAGTAAGCACCACAATAAATATAAATATAAAACCCCAAACTGAAGGCCGGTTCTAGGTAAGTATAATGCCTACATTGAGAGGGAAGGAAAGGATGAGACATATGATATTAAACCCATTGTTCAGCAAAGGTCTAGAGCAGCAAAGCACATTACTGCATCTCTTCATATCAAACAAAAACTCAATTCTCTGTTTCAGAAAAGGAGCTGGAGAAAACAAAATATTCTATATCATAAAATCAGAGAATTTTCTTTTCTCCTGAGGGTAAATTATTGCTTTTTGGAGAGAAAACAATAGAAGGGTAGAACAACATAGTGAAATGGCCCAGGTCCTCCTAGGAACTTAAATACACAATTTCATATTAAATTGCTTAAACTGCTGTAGTGTCAAATACTCCATCACCTCAAGCTTTCAGGAACATCTGTTTTACTCAGAAATATGTGTGTGTCTGTGTGTGTGCAACTTCCAGGAAGGGTCTGAGCCTTATGCTTGGGTTGGAGCCACAGCAGAGATAAAGAAACAGCTAAAAAAAAGAAGAAGTGAGAAAAAATCAAAAGAAGCAAGGAAATCAGAATCATGAAAATGTTTATAACATTTGTTGCAGAAAAATTACAAAAGGAATATGCATGATACAAAAATTTCCCAGAATATTGGAAATAAAAGCAAAAATAAACAAATGGGACCTAATTAAAATCAAAAGCTTCTGCACAGCAAAGGAAACTATAAGCAAGGTGAAAAGACAGCCTTCAGAATGGGAGAAAATAATAGCAAATGAAGCAACGGATAAAGGATTAATCTCCAAATTATACAAGCAGCTCCTGCAGCTCAAGTCCAGAAAAATAAATGACCCAATCAAAAACTGGGCCAAAGAACTAAACAGACATTTCTCCAAAGAAGACATAAAGATGGCTAACAAACACAAGAAAAAATGCTCAACATCCCTCATAATCAGAGACATGCAAATCAAAACCACAATGAGATACCATTTCACACCAGTCAGAATGGCTGCTATCCAAAAGCCTACAAGCAATAAATGCTGGAGAGGGTGTGGAGAGAAGGGAACCCTCTTACACTGTTGGTGGGAATGCAAACTAGTACAGCCACTATGGAGAACAGTGTGGAGATTCCTCAAAAAACTGGAAATAGAACTGCCATATGATCCAGCAATCGCACTCCTGGGCATACACACCAAGGAAACCAGAACTGAAAGAGACACATGTACTCCAATGTTCATTGCAGCACTGTTTATAATAGCCAGGACATGGAAGCAACCTAGATGTCCATCTTCAGACGAATGGATAAGAAAGCTTTGGTACATATACACAATGGAGTATTACTCAGCCATTAAAAAGAATACATTTGAATCAGTTCTAATGAGGTGGATGAAACTGGAGCCTATTATACAGAGTGAAGTAAGCCAGAAAGAAAAACACCAATATAGTATACTAACGCATATACATGGAATTTAGAAAGATGCAAAGGATAACCCTGTATACGAGACAGCAAAAGAGACACAGATGTATAGAACAGTCTTTGGGACTCTGTGGGAGAGGGTGAGAGTGGGATGATTTGGGACAATGGCACTGAAACATGTATGTTGCCACATGTGAAACGAATCGCCAGTTCAGGGTCGATTCATGTTACAGGATGCTTGGGGCTGGTGTGCGGGGATGACCCAGAGGGAGGATAAAGGGAGGAGGGAGGTGGGAGTGGGGTTCAGGAAGGGGAACTCATGTACACCCGGGAAGGATTGATGTCAATGTATGGCAAAACCAACCAATATAATATTGTAAAATAATTAGCCTCCAATAAAAAAAAATTTGTAAAGCCATAAAAATGTAAGCCTACTGATTGCTTACGGTGAACAGTGTCAGATTCATGATCTCCAAGAAGAAAATTTAGCTTCGAGATGAGGAACCATGCTTGATCACTCAAGAGCTTTTGTGAAGCAGAGTTTCATTAAAGTGAAAAAGAGACAGAGAAAGTTTCCGACATAGACATCAGAAGTGGGGCAGAGAGTGGCCACCTCATTAGTCTAAGCAAGGGAGTAATATACTTTTTTACTGGTTATTCAGTTCAGTTCAGTCGCTCAGTCGTGTCCGACTCTTTGCAACCCATGGACCATAGGACACCAGGCTTCCCTGTCCATCACCAACACCCGGAGTTTATTCAAATTCATGTCCATTGAGTCGGTGATGCCATCCAACCATCTCATCCCCTGTCGTCCCCTTCTCCTCCTGGCTTCAATCTTTCCCCGCATCAGGGTCTTTTCAAATGAGTCACTTCTTCGCATCAGGAGGCCAAAGTGTTGGAGATTCAGCTTCAACATCAGTCCTTCCAATGAATATTCAGGACTTATTTTCATTAGAATGGACTGGTTGGATCTCCTTGCAGTCCAAGGAACTCTCAAGAGTCTTCTTCACACCACATGTCAAAAGCATCAATTCTTCAGCACTCAGCTTTCTTCACAGTCCAAAACTCACATCCGTACATGACTACTGGAAAAACTGTAGCTTTGGCTAGACAGAACTTTGTTGAGAGTAATTTCTCTGCTTTTTAATATGCTGCCTAGGTTGGTCATAAATTTTCTTCCAAGGAACAAGCATCTTTTAATTTCATGGCTGCAGTCACAATCTGCAGTGATTTTGGAGCCCCCAAATATAAAGTCAGCCACTGTTTCCCCATGTATTTGCCACGAAGTGATGGGACCAGATGCCATGACCTTAGTTTTCTGAATGTTAAGTTTTAAGCCAACTTTTTCACTCCACTTTTTCACATTCATCAAGAGACTCTTTAGCTCTTCTTTGCATTCTGCCATAAGGGTGGTGTCACCTGCATATCTGAGATTATGGATATTTCTCCCAGCAATCATGATTCCAGCTTGTGCTTCTGCCCGCCCAGCATTTCGCATAATCTACTCTGCATGTAAGTTAAATAAGCAAGGTAACAATATACAGCCTTGATGTACTCCTTTCCCGATATGGAACCACTCAGATGTTCCATGACCAGTTCTAACTGTTGCTTCTTGACATGCATACAGAATTCTCAGGAGGCAGGTCAGGTGGTCTTGTATTCATATATCTTTCAGAATTTTCCACAATTTATTGTTATCCACACTGTCAAAGGCTTTGGCATAGTTAATAAAGCAGAAATATATGTTTTTCTGGAACTCTCTTGCTTTTTCGATGATCCAGTGGATGTTGGCAATTTGATCTCTGGTTCCTCCGCCTTTTCTAAATCCAGCTTGAGCATCTGGAAGTTCACAGTTCACATACTGTTGAAACCTAACTTGGAGAATTTTGAGCATTACGTTGCTAGCATGTGAAATGAGTGCAATTGTGCAGTAGTTTGAGCATTCTTTGGCATTGCTTTCTTTGGGACTGGAATGAAAACTGACATTTTCAAGTCCTGTGGCCACTGCTGAGTTTTCCAAATTTGCTGGCATATTGAGGGCAGCACTTTCACAGCATCATCTTTTAGGATTTGAAACAGCTCTTCTGGAATTCCATCATCTCCACTAGCTTTGTTCATAGTGATGCTTCCTAAGGCCCACTTGACTTCACATTCCAAGATGTCTAACTCTAGGTGAGTGATCATACCACCATGATTATCTGGGTCGTGAAGATCTTTTGTGTATAGTTCTTCTGTGTATTCTTGCCACCTCTTCTTATTATCTTCTGCTTCTGTTAGGTCCATACCATTTCTGTCCTTTATTGTGCCCATCTTTGCATGAAATACTCCCTTGGTATCTCTAATTTTTTGGAGAGATCTCTAGTCTTTCGCATTGGATTGTTTTCCTGTATTTCTTTGCATTGATCACTGAGGAAGGTGTTCTTATCTCTCCTTGCTATTCTTTGGAATTCTGCATTCAAATGGATATACCGTTCTTTTCTCCTTTGCCTTTTGCTTCTCTTCTCTTCACAGCTGTTTGTAAGGCCTCCTTAGACAACATGTTGCCTTCTTGCACTTCTTTTTCTTGGAGACAGTCTTGATCCCTGCCTCCTGTACATTGTCACAAACCCCCATCCATAATTTTTCAGGCACTCTTTCTATCAGATTTAATCCATTGAATCTATTTCTTACCTCCACTGTATATTTGTAAGGGATTTGATTTAGGTTGATTTAGGTCATACCTGAATGGTCTAGTGGTATCCCTTACTTTCTTCAATTTCAGTCTGAATTTGGCAATAAGGTGTTCATGATCTGAGCCACAGTCAGCTCCCAGTCTTGTTTTTGCTGACTGTATATACCTTCTCCACCTTTGGCAGCAAAGAATATAATCAATCTGATTTTGGTGTTGACCATCTGGTGATGTCCATGTGTAGAGTCTCCTCTTGTGTTGTTGGAAGAGGGTGTTTGCTATGACCAGCGCATTCTCTTGGCAAAACTCTATTAGCCTTTGCCCTGCTTCATTCTGTAATCCTAGGCCAAATTTACCTGCTACTTCAGGTATTTCTTGACTTCCTACTTTTGCATTCCAGTCCTCTATAATGAAAAGGATATCTTTTTTGGGTGTTAGTTCTAAAAGGTCTTGTATGTATTTCTTCATAGGACCATTCAACTTCAGCTTCTTCATCATTACTGGTTGGGGCATAGACTTGTATTACTGCGATATTGAATTGTTTGCCTTGGAAACGAACAGAGATTATTCTGTCGTTTTTGAGATTGCATCCAAGTATTGCATTTCAGACTCTTTTGTTGACTATGATGGCTACTCCATTTCTTCTAAGGGATTCTTGCCCACAGCGGTAGAAATAATGGTTATCTGAGTTAAATTCACCCATTCCAGTCCATTTTAGTTCACTGATTCCTAAAATGTGGACGTTCATTCTTACCGTCTCCTGTTTGACCACTTCCAATTTGCCTCGATTCATGGACCTAACATTCCAGGTTCCTGTGCAATGTTGCTCTTTACAGCATCAGACTTTACTTCCATCACCAGTCACATCCACAACTGCGTGTTGTTTTTGCTTTGACCCTGTCTCTTCAGTCTTCTGGAGTTATTTCTTCACTGATCTCCAGTAGCATATTGGGCACCTACCAACCTGGGGAGTTCATCATCCAGTGTCCTTTTTGCTTTTTCATATGGTTCATGGGATTCTCAAGGCAAGAATATTGAAGTGGTTTGCCATTCCCTTCTCCAGTGGACCACATTTTGTCAGAACTCTCCACCATGATCTGTCCATCTTGGGTGGCCCTACATGGCATGGCTCATCGTTTCACTGAGTTAGACAAGGCGGTGGTACATGTGATCAGATTGGTTAGTTTTCTACAGTTGTAATTTTCAGTGTCTGTACCCTCTGATGGAGAAGGATAAGTGGTTTATGGAAGCTTCCTGATGGGAGAGACTGACTGAGGGGAAAACTGGGTCTTGTTCTGAAGGGCAGGGCAGGCTCAGTAAATCTTTAATCCAATTTTCTGTTGATGTTATTACAATAAATGAAAAGAATGTCTCAAGGTTGTAAAGATCTTACCAGACCCACTCCCATAATACACATTCTAAGATATCAGGATTAGTAAGAAGGTTTTCAGGAAAGAGAAACTATCCTCAAGCAGGATATATTGCTGTTATATAATCCTTAAGTCTGAATTTGGCAATAAGGAGTTCATGATCTGAGCCACAGTCAGCTCCTGGTCTTGTTTTCACTAACTGTATACAGCTTCTCCATCTTTGGCTGCAAAGAATATAATCAATCTGATTTCGGTGTTGACCATCTGGTGATGCCCATGTGTAGAGTCTTCTCTTGTGTTGTTGGAAGAGGGTGTTTGCTATGACCAGTGCATTCTCTTGACAAAACTCTATTAGCCTTTGCCCTGCTTCATTCCGTGCTCCAAGGCCAAATTTGCCTGTTACTCCAGGTGTTTCTTGACTTCCTACTTTTGCATTCCAGTCCCCTATAATGAAAAGGACATCTTTTTTGGGTGTTAGTTCTAAAAGGTCTTGTAGGTCTTCATAGAACCGATTAACTTCGGCTTCTTCAGCATTACTGGTTGGGGCATAGGCCTGGATTACTGTAATATTGAATGGTTTGCCTTCGAAACGAACAGAAATCATTCTGTCATTTTTAAGATTGCATCCAAGTACTGCATTTCGGACTCTTTTGTTGACCATGATGGCTACTCCATTTCTTCTAAGGGATTCCTGCCCACAGTAGTAGATATAATGGTTGTCCGAGTTAAATTCACCCATTCCGGTCCATTTTAATTCACTGATTCCTAGAATGTCCACGTTCACTCTTGCCATCTCCTGTTTGACCACTTCCAATTTGCCTTGATTCATGGACCTAACATTCCAGGTTCCTATGCAATATTGCTCTTTACAGCACCGGACCTTGCTTCTATCACTGGTCACATCCACAACTGGGTATTGGTTTTGCTTTTGCTCCATCCCTTCATTCCTTCTAGAGTTATTTCTCCACTGATCTCCAGTAGCATACTGGGCACCTACCGACCTGGGGAATTCCTCATTCAGTATCCTGTCATTTTGCCCTTTGTTACTGTTCATGGGGTTCTCAAGGCAAGTATACTGAAGTGGTTTGCCATTCCCTTCTCCAGTGGACCACATTCGGCTGTGGTCCATGTGATCAGATCGGCTAGTTTCCTGTGATTATGATTTCAGTTTGTCTGCCCTCTGATGCCCCCTAGCAATACCTACCGTCTTATTTGGGTTTCTCTTATCTTGGTCGTGGAAAATCTCTTCACAGCCGCTCCAGAAAAGTGCAGCCACTGTACCTTACCTTGGACGAGGGGTATCTCCTCAAGGCCGCCCCTCCTGACCTTGAACGCGGAGTAGCTCCTCTCGGCCCTCCTGCGCCCACGCAGCCACCGCCTGTTGGACGTGGGGTAGCTCCTCTCGGCCGCCGGCCCTGTCCTCAGGCGTGGGGTAGCTCCTTAGGGCCGCACCTCTTTGCGTGGTTCGTTGCGCCGGGGCCGGCGTCTCTCGCGTCGTGTCTGCGCCGCCGGGGCCAGTGTCTCTCGCGTTGTGAAGAAAACCACTAGACCATTCAGATATGACCTCAATCAAATCCCTTATGATTATACAGTGGAAGTGAGAAATAGATTTAAGGGACTAGATCTGATAGAGTGCCTGATGAACTCTAGACAGAGATTCGTGACATTGTACAGGAGACAGGGACCAAGACCATCCCCATGGAAAAGAAATGCAAAAGAGCAAAATGGCTGTCTGAGGAGGGCTTACAAATAGCTGTGAAAAGAAGAGAGGCGAAAAGCAAAGGAGAAAAGGAAAGATATAAGCATCTGAATACAGAGTTCCAGAGAATAGCAAGGAGAGATAAGAAAGACTTCCTCAGTGATCAATGCAAAGAAATAGAGGAAAACAACAGAATAGGAAAAACAAGAGACCTCTTCAAGAAAATTAGAGATTCCAAGGGAACATTTCATGCAAAGATGGGCTCAATAAAGGACAGAAATGGTATGGACCTAACAGAAGCAGAAGATATTAAGAAGAGGTGGCAGGAATACACAGAAGAACTGTACAAAAAAGATCTTCACGACCAAGATAGTCACGATAACATGATCACTGACCTAGAGCCAGACATCTTGGAATGTGAAGTCAAGTGGGCCTTAGAAAGCATCATTACAAACAAAGCTAGTGGAGGTGATGGAATTCCGGTTGAGCTATTTCAAGTCTTGAAAGATGATGCTGTGAAAGTGCTGCACTCAACATGCCAGCAGATTTGGAAAACTCAGCAGTGGCCACAGGACTGGAAGAGGTCAGTCTTCATTCCAATCCCAAAGAAAGGCAATGCCAAAGAATGCTCAAACTACCGCACAATTGCACTCATCTCACACGCTAGTAAACTCATGCTCAAAATTCTCCAAGCCAGGCTTCAGCAGTATGTAAACCATGAACTCCCAGTTGTTCAAGCAGGTTTTAGAAAAGGCAGAGGCACCAGAGATCAAATTGCCAACATCCGCTGGATCATGGAGAAAGCAAGAGAGTTTCAGAAAAACATCTATTTCTGCTTCATTGACTATGCCAAAGCCTTTGACTGTGTTGATCACAATAAACTGTGGAACATTCTGAAAGAGATGGGAATCCCAGACCACCTGACCTGCCTCTTGAGAAACCTGTATGCAGGTCAGGAAGCAACAGTTAGAACTGGACATGGAACAACAGACTGGTTCCAAACTGGAAAAGGTGTACGTCAAGGTTGTATATTGTCACCTTGCTTATTTAACTTATATGCAGAGTACATCATGAGGAACGCTGGGCTGGAAGAAGCACAAGCTGGAATCAAGATTGCTGGGAGAAATATCAACCTCAGATATGCAGATAACACTACCCTTGTGGCAGAGAGTGAAGAGGAACTGAAAAGCCTCTTGATGAAAGTGAAAGAGGAGAGTGAAAAGGTTGGCTTGAAGCTCAACATTCAGAAAACAAAGATCATGGCATCTGGTCCCATCACTTCATGGGAAATAGATGGAAAAACAGTGGAAACAGTGTCAGACTTTATTTTGGGGGGCTCCAAAATCACTGCAGATGCTGATTGCAGCCATGAAATTAAAAGACGCTTGCTCCTTGGAAGGAAAGTTATGACCAACCTTGATAGTATATTAAAAAGCAGAGACATTACTTTGCCAACCAAGGTCCGTCTAGTCAAGGCTTTGGTTTTTCCAGTGGTCATGTATGGATGTGAGAGTTGGACTGTGAAGAAGGCTGATCGCCGAAGAATCGATGCTTTTGAACTGTGGTGTTGGAGAAGACTCTTGAGAGTCCCTTATACTGCAAGGAGATCCAACCAGTCCATTCTAAAGGAGATCAATCCTGGATGTTCATTGGAGGGACTGATGCTAAAGCTGAAACTGCAATACTTTAGCCACCTCATGCGACGAGTTGACTCACTGGAAAAGACTCTGATGCTGGGAAAGGTTGGGGGCAGGAGGAGAAGGGGACGACAGAGAATGAGATGGCTGGATGGCATCACCGACTCTGTGGACATGAGTTTGAGTGAACTCCAAGAGTTGGTGATGGACAGGGAGGCCTGGCGTGCTGTGATTCATGGGGTCGCGGAGAGTCGGACACGACTGAGCGACTGAACTGAACTGATATAATCTTTAGTTACAGAGTTTAAACTGAGTTTTTTGTTGTGTAATCATCAGTTCTGGGCTTAAAGAAAAAAACATTTTATGTGACTAAGACTAAGAAATGTAGAGAGGAAAAAAAAAAAAAAAAGGACGTTTGTCCTTTACCCCTCCTTGAGAATTCCAGACTCCGATCTCCTCCTAGAGCCTCGGGCCCCTTTCTCCTCCTCCTGGTCCCCAGACTTCCTAAGAGCCTGCCTAGGAACTGACTCTCTCACTACCTTAAGAATCTTGGAGGCACATGTTCTTTCTATAGACCAGATAAGAGGTATTCAAAAATATCTCATCTAGATCAAAAAGACTACAGATGTCCTAGCTGACATGCATGTTACAAAAGTTTGTAAATATAATGATATAAAGTTTACAATATTCATTGTAGAAAAATTACAAAAGGAATATGCACTGATATGAAAATGTCTGTAGAGTAAAAAGAAAGCCTTTTTTCACTGTCTCCCTCCTGATAGCTCCCACTCACTAGCACAGTGCTGACTTCTATACACTAATATGTTCCTTAATAAATAGAGAAGCTGAGTTGAGCTACTATCATTAAAGCAGATGCTTTCTGACTCCCCAGAAATCCACCCCCACCCCAGCCTGCCTAGTATATACTAACAAGTGGCATACTAGCTATGTATCTTTAGATAGGTGAAATGAGTACTAACTGTGCATAGTAACTGACCAGGTTAGGAACTGTATATAGGCTTCCTTTGAAGCTCAGTCGGTAAAGAATCTGCCTGCAATGCAGGAGACACAGGTTCGAATCCTGGATTGGGATAATCCCCTGGAGAAGGAAATGGCAACCCACTCCAGTATTCTTGCCTAGAGAATCCCATGGACAAAGGAGCCTGGCAGGCTATAGTACATGGGGTCACAAAGTCAAGCACGACTTAGTGACTAAACCACCAGGAACTGTATACAATTATCATTCAGTGTTCATAGAAAATTGCTTCTAGGACTCCCACAGATAGCAAAATCCAAGAATACTAAAGTCTCTTTTATAAAATAGCATAGTATTTGCATAAACCTGTGCACATGTATGGATGTGAGAGTTGGACTATAAAGAAAACTGAGTGCTGAAGTATTGATGCTTTTGAATTGTGGTGCTGGAGAAGACTCTTGAGAGTCCCTTGGACTGCAAGGAGATCCAACCAGTCCATCCTAATGGAAATAAGTCCTGAATATTCATTGGAAGGACTGATGCTGAAGCTGAAACTCGAATACTTTGGCCACCTGATACAAAGAACTGACTCATTGGAAAAGACCCTGATGCTGGGAAAGACTGAAGATGTGAGGAGAAGGGGATGACAAAGGATGAGATGGTTGAATGGCATCACCAACTCAATAGACATGAGTTTGAGTAAGCTCCGGGAGCTGGTGATGTTCAAGGAAGCCTGGCATGCTTCAGTCCATGGGTCTCAAAGAGTCAGACACAACTGAGCAAATGAATTGAACTGATGCACATCCTCCCATATACTTTATATCACCTCCAGATTACTTATAATACAGATTACCTAATACCGTATAAATGCTATGTAAATAGTTCTCTGTTCCAAGCAAATTCAAGTTTCACTTTTGGAACTTTCTAGAATTTTTTTTCAGAATATTTTCAATTTAAAGTTAGTTAACTATGTTAATGCTAAACCTGTGGCTACAGAGAGCCAACTGTATTTTTTTAATGAAATTATGTTTGTGGGTTTGAACCAGAAAATAAACAGAACTACACCTATGTAAAAGATGAGGCCACTGAGTAAAATAACGCTTTGTTGAAACTGAGAGAAAGAATAGCCCCGATGATCAGAAGTTTGTGATTATTCAGACATACAGAACAGACTTGTGGTTGCCAAGGGGAGCGGGGTTGGGGAAGCAATGGATTGGGAATTTGAGGTTAGCAAGTGCAAACTATTATACATAGAATGGATAACTAACAAGGTCCTACTATATAGCACAGAAAACTATATTCATTATCCTTGGTTTATTCAATATGGTTTATTCAATATAAACCATAATGGAAAAGAATATGTGTATATATCTGTGTGTATATGTATATATATATATATATATATATATATATATAACTGAATCATTTTGCTACACAGCAGAAATTAACACAAGTGTAAAACAACTATACCTCAATAAAATAAATTTTAAAATAGAAATCTGTAATTATTAAATTTGGAAACTAAGCAAAGAACAAAACTGTTCCTTAGAGAAACTTAAGACAATCTCAAGTTTGACCAGAAATTGAATCTTACAAAAACCTGAAAAACTAGAGATACCACAGATGATAAAAAGCATTTGACAAAGACATCTATAGGACCTGAAAAACCCAGAGATGGAATTAAGAGACACTTTGCTGCCCCTATCATTGCCTTACCAGTCAGACATAATAACTGATCCCAGGCCTATTTCTCCCAGCTGAGTCAGAGGTAAGTACACAATCCTTCTGAAGATAACATCCCAGGCAGTAAGTACTAATGGATAAGATTTAGCACAAGACATAAAGTCTTTTTCCCATCAAGTGATTTGACAGAGATATGCATAAATATCCTGAGATGGTTGATTGGCATCACCGACTCAATAGACATGAGTCTGAGGAAACTTCAGGAAATAATGAAGGACAGGGAAGCCTGGCGTGCCAGTGCTCATGGGGTTGCAAATAGGCAGACATGAGTTAGTGATTGAACAACAACAACAATGCCAGAAATAAACCCTCTTCAAGTGATACCTCCAAGACCCCTCCTTGCCAAAACAGAATTTCATATATCTGCTCTGGCCAGAGTAAGCCTTACACGTACAGTTTTTACCCTGAGTATAAGTAAATTCCTGCTAATCACTCTGTGCTGTTCAGTCTTACAGAATAGAAGTGTAAATTTATGTCCTGAAAGCTCTAATCAGAAAAAAAAAAACCCTCCTAAGTCTTTAAATTTAAGCAACAGCATAAAAAAACCTAGTCATGGGGTAGAAATATACAATGATGAAAAGAATACAGAAGACCTCACGGCAGCTCTCAACGTCCTCTCTACTGCCTCTCCAGGAAAAACTCAAAACCAGGATCACCAGATCTCCTGGCATATATGTTAGCCCACTCTGCTCCTAATCATGAAGAGAATAGAAATCTCATGACATACAATATTCTGTGCTGGGAGATTATGGCAGGATTTCTGCTCAAGAGGTCAGAAGAGCAAAGAACTGCATTCTTCCTAAAGAAGGCTCTTGCAAAGTTTCTGCTGAATTGAGCTTTACATGCGGGTGGAAAACCCAGTGTAAGGCATGTGGTTGCATTAATTATAAGATTTCATTTTGACAGTTTAATTAGGAAAAAGAGAGTTAGTGGAGGGCTTGCAGAATTCATGATGAATCACATACTCCAACAGACTTCATTTTCATATTTCAATTACACACATTTCTAACTGATGAACAGCAACATAGCATTTTCTGTTTAATAAATGTGATATCTGTTGGAATTGATAACATTAGTTCAGTAATTACAGAGCCATTATTGTCAGGCTTTTTAAAAACATGGAAAGCCTTAGTTATTAAAGTTTAGTACAGCACAAAACTACATCTTCAGATGTTCCTACTAAAGAGCTTTTGAACAGTATATTAGCTATCCCTTATAGTAGAGAGGTAAAATTTAATAGCACGTATCTGCATGAGATTGGTTTTGATATATTCACACCTTATTTGATTCCTTGACACACAAGGAATCTGTACCTATATCCTTCCTAAATCTTCATTCAGAATTCAGGCCAAAGAATAAGGGAGCAGGACTTAGGTTTGAATGACATAATTTAATGCAAAATCATGCTTTAAATTCTGATCTGATTCTGGTCTTTGCTTAAAATGATAACAAAATATAACTAAACACTTATTTTTCATCAACTTAAAGATAAAAATAGATTCAAAGAAGAACAAACTTTGAAAGAGGAATAAGCTCAGTTAGTTAAAATGCATAGAAACATGAGGTCTTTCCCAGAGTGCCTGCTCTGAATTCTGGGAACCTAAGCTGAGAAGCTGGGTATGCTCACAGATGCACTAAGGTCTTCTGCATGGGTTTTGAACAACAGTCCATTAAATCAAATACAGATGTCAGTTTCCTTGGGGACTAAGAAAAAGCTCATGTCCTACAATAAACACAACTGTAAACACCAGAAGTGAAGCTCACTTCTGTTTTTTAAATTACTTTCAATTTTGTTCATGATGATCCTTTCATGAACGATAACTGATTTTCTGTGTACCTGAACTGCCTTCTTGCTACTGCTTAACTTGCAACAATCTTGATATTTTGCTTAAGTAAATCACATGTGTTTAAATACATTTGTATATGAATCACAAAATTTTCTCAACTTTCTAATGACAAAATATAGAAAAAAATAGTTTTGTCACATGATACCACCTGAAATCTCGTGAAAGTAAAAGTCGCTCAGTCATGTCCAACTTTTTGGGACTCCATGGACTATATAGCCTGCCAGTCTTCTCTGTCCATGAGATTCTCCAGGCAAGAATACTAGAGAGGATTGCCATTCCCTTCTCCAGGGGATCTTCCTGACCCAGGGATTGAACCCGGGTCTCCTGCATTTCAGGCAGTTTCTTAACCATCTGAGCCACCAGGGAAGCCCCTACCTATTGCATGTTAAAATTGCAAATGTAAAGGGTTTTTGTTTTACAGTCTCAAAAGAAGTCATATATTTTCCCATTATAAGTAATTCACTTCCTTTCGTTTAAGGGAAAAATTGAGTATTTTACTGATTTCTTCATAATAATGACAATAAAGTGGCTAGCGTAATGCCTAACATATGCATTCAGTAAATGGTTACTATGATTATCATTAGCAGGCCAGAGATTATTGTACAAAAATTAAAATAATATAAAAATTTAAAGTATAAAATTTATAATCATAGAAAGGTTAAAAGTTTGAGAATTATTTCAAATTTAAAAAGAAAAATCATAAATAAATGACCTTCTCATCTCCAAATGGCACATCTTTAAGAAAATATTTAACATCTTTAGTTCCTTACTTGATACAAATTGCAACTTGATCAGTGGGCGAATGACTATTTTCAGGACTTAGAACTGCTCTGCTCTGTCAGGTGGTAACAATCTACATGTAAACAAAAGAAATCAGAAAAAAAAAAAAGAAAATTCAAAAAGTAAAGATTTCCACTTCCCCTCAATTTGTAAAAACTGAGACCCAGAAAAAAAGCAAGTTTTTTTTTCCATTATCACAATGGCTAAAAAGTATCAAGTTAGATTGTATACTAATATAACGTTCTGTCTACTTTAGCAACCATTGCCAAAGTATGGCCCATGAAGTTCAGTTCAGTTCAGTCAGTTCAGTCGCTCAGTCGTGTCCGACTCTCCGCGACCCAATGAATCACAGCACGCCAGGCCTCCCTGTCCATCACCAACTCCCGGAGTACACTCAAACTCATGTCCACAGAGTCGGTGATGCCATCCAGCCATCTCATTCTCCGTCGTCCCCTTCTCCTCCCGCCCCCAACCTTTCCCAGCATCAGAGTCTTTTCCAGTGAGTCAACTCGTCGCATGAGGTGGCCAAAGTATTGCAGTTTCAGCTTTAGCATCAGTCCCTCCAATGAACATCCAGGATTGATCTCCTTTAGAATGGACTGGTTGGATCTCCTTGCAGTATAAGGGACTCTCAAGAGTCTTCTCCAACACCACAGTTCAAAAGCATCGATTCTTCGGCGATCAGCCTTCTTCACAGTCCAACTCTCACAACCATACATGACCACGGGAAAAACCATTGCCTTGACTAGACGGACCTTGGTTGGCAAAGTAATGTCTCTGCTTTTTAATATACTATCAAGGTTGGTCATAACTTTCCTTCCAAGGAGCAAGCGTCTTTTAATTTCATGGCTGCAATCAGCATCTGCAGTGATTTTGGAGCCCAAAAAAACAAGGAATCCCCAATTCCCTTTCAGGGTCCTTAAGCTCAAAACTAGTTTCCTAGCAAGCTTAAGTTATGCTGTTGTTCTTTTGTCAACTATTGAAGTTTTCACTAATGCTGTAAAAGAAATGGTGGTAAAACGGCTGGCACCTTCGGGTGAATCAAAGAGGCGGCACTGAGCTACACTAGGAGTGACTGTATTTGTCACTGTCACTGTAAAACACAAATAAAAATAAAAATCCACCTTCTTTAAATGTCCAGACTTATGTACATGTTTTTAATAATCTGTGTGACAAAGCAGGGAGCATACCTAACATCCTTCTGCATACTGGACAGTATTTGCCTCCGGGAAAAGCATGATATGACAGTTCAAGTTTCCAGTGAACTAGCCATTATTATTCACAGAACATAATTTTTACTTGAAAAAAAAAAGAACTTTGATTATTCAGATTTGCTTATTTTATAGACATTGTCTTAAAGATGACAAAAAATGACTCAGTCACCTTAGGGAAAATTATTTGGATGGTACGTTTTGCCTGGTGGCTCAGACAGTAAAGCGTCTGCCTACAATGCAGGAGACCTGGTTCAATCCCTGGATCAGGAAGATCCCCTGGAAAAGGAAATGGCAACCCACGGCACTATTCCTGCCTGGAAAATCCCATGTACGGAAGAGCTCGGTAGACTGCAGTCCATGGTGTCGCGAAGAGTCGGAGGACACAACTGAGCAACTTCACTTTCACTTTCGTGTTTTGCCAAAGGTAAAATTTAAGCTTTCAAGCAGAACTTAGAATTTGGGGAATTGTGCATCTGTCTTCATGACAGCTTCTCAAGACATAAAGAGTTGTCTGATAAACTGCTGGTGACAATAATGAATGTGCTTTGTTAGTACTGTATAATGTGAGTCAACACTTACAGATATGCATAGCTTAGTAAACCAGTATTTTCCGAATCATCAATAATACTGTTACAAAAACATGCATGGGTAAAAGATAAATTTTAAATACAAGATAGGCATATGGATTTTGACATAACAAGTATGAATGGTTATTGGCATGGTTTCGTATTCTACATTTCAAATGACCTTTAAGAAATCATTACTACATGTTGAATTTTGGTATAATATCAGAAAGAATATTTAAAATATCCCCCTTTTCCACATATGTTTATGAGTCAAGATTTTCTTGATATTGTGTAACCAAACAATAAAAACAGATTGAATGTAAATGTTTTCTGTTAAACCAGACATTAAAGATATTTTCAAATATATAAAATAATGCTAATTCTTCTCATTAAATATGTGTTGCGAAATGTAGGGTAGATTCTTTTATGAAAAGTGTCATTACTAGATATTGATATTTATTACTGTATTTAATGTCATTTTTAAATAAATTAATGCATAGCTTTAATGCATTTATGCAATTTAATACATACATTGATGCTGAAGCTTCAATACTTTGGTCACCTGATGTGAAGAACGGATTCACTGGGAAAGACCCTGATGCTGGGAAAGATTGAAGGTAGCAGGAGAAGGGGATGACAGAGGATGAGATGGTTGGATGACATCACCGACTTGATGGACATGAGTTTGAGAAACCCTCAGGAGTTTGTGATGGAAAGGGAAACCCGGCGTGCTGGAGTCCACAGGGTCACAAAGAGTCGGATGGGAATGAGTGATTGAACTGAACTGAATGCATAGTTTGAAACTTTCTCAGTATTCATTTTAATGTGGTATATATATTGATATACATTATTCACAAAAACTAAAGGTCTTTTGGGGCTTTCCTGGTAGCTCAGCTGGTAAAGAATTAACCTGAAATGCAGGAGACCCCAGTTCCATCTCTGGATTGGGAAGATCTCCTGGAGAAGGGATAAGCTACCCACAACAGTATTCATGGGCTTCCCTGGTGGCTCAGACAGTAAAGAATCCGCCTGCAATGCAGGAGACCCAGGTTCAATCCCTGGGTTGGGAAGGTCCGGTGGAGGAGGACATGGCAACCCACTCCAGTATTCTTGCCTGAATAATATCCATGGACAGAGTAGCCTGGCAGGCTACAGTCCTTGGGGTCGCAAAGAGTTGGACATGACTGAATGACTATTATTTATATATATTTAAAAGGACTTTTTGATCCTCAATGGCTTTTAAGACTATTAAAGTTTCCTGAGTCCAAAACATTTCAGAACTACGAATGATGCTATACAGTAGACACAGAGGATGAGATGCATGGATGGCATCACCAATGAAATAGACATGAACTTGGGCAAACTCCAGGAGATGGTAAGGAACAGGGAAGCCTGCTGTGCTGCAGTCCAACAGGTCACAGAGTCAGACACGACTTGGTGACTCAACAACAAGAGATTACAAAGCAATTCAAATACAATACAAACTTGAACCAGTTTGCCATGGCTGCATGGAATTAGTAGAGAAGGACCTAGAAGCCATGTTTTGAGTCATAAAAATAGAAAATTAGAAAATGTGGTATTTAAGCCACATTGTACCCAAGAATATATTTTCAGCTTTCAGAATAGTCCAATGTCCTACTCATCTTTCTCACCCTCATAGTACTAGCACAGTGCCCATACAGGGCCAGTGAATAAATGTTGATGCATTTAACTGAATCTAATACAAAATGACACTGGTTCACTTTACAAATTCTGATACAAAGCAGAAGACCAGTGATTATTGTTCTATGAAGCAAATGCAAAAAAAAAAGACAAAGGTCCATCTAGTCAAAGCTATGGTTTTTCCAGTAGTCACGTATGGATGCAAGAATTGGACCATAAAGAAAGCTGAACGCCAAATAATTGATGCTTTTGAGCTGTGGTGTTGAAGAAGACTCTTGAGAGTCCCTTGGACAGCAAGAAGATCAAACCAGTCAATCCTAAAGGAAATCAATCCTAAATATTCCTTAGAAGGACTGGATGCTGAAGCTGAAGCTCCAATACTTTGGCCACCTGACTTGAAGAAATGACTCATTAGAAAAGACCCTGATGCTGGGAAAGATTGAAGGCAGGAGGAGAAGGGGACGACAGAGGACGAGATGGTTGTATGGCATCACAGACTCAATGGACGTGAGTTTGAGCAAGCTCCGGGGGGATGGTGAACGACAGGGAAGCCTGGCGTGCTGCAGTCCATGGGGTCGCAGAGAGTTGCATAGGACTGAGAGACTTAACATCAACAACAAGGAGAAAACAGCACAGATAACCACACAGGTTGCATGATTTCAAGGAAATATAATAAATAAATAGATAAAACTTTTTTAACCTAATGATTAGTTCCTGAATTTATTTTTATAGAGAGGTGACATTTTATTCTACAATGAAAATGTCAAAACACAAATACTTGAACAAGAGGTAGCATATTCATTCAAATTCACAATAAAATTTAAATAATATTATCCAGGTTTGAAATTACATAATCAAATACAAATAATAGGGTAGAAGATCTCAGATGAAAGACATTGTGGAGATGGTGAAAGAAATGACAACAAGAGTCAAAACTGAAGATTCTAAAGAAAATATATTTATTTCACAATTTGATATAATGACTCCCTAGAACAACAGCAAAAAACATATTTTTCCAGTCCATATGCAATATTGTAACCTATGTAGAATAAAAAAGAAAATCTACAAAATGAAAACCAGAATGTCCCACAACCTAAATCTAGCTTGTTGGACTCCTACATGGCAGTCAAATTATTGCATTGCATATCCTGTATGCTGACTTGAACAAGATTTCCTTATTGCAATGAAATCAATGAAGGCAGACTTTCAAATAAGCAGTGATGGCTTAGCACAATGGAAAGAGAATTAGGGTAGATAAAAGTAACTTGGGTTTAACCCAACCCGAAAAACTGATTGTTAGCTCTGTGACTTTGGACAAGTTTTCTTATTCTCCCTGGGTATCAGTTTTCCCTTAAGGGAAAATATCTAATGATCTTTTTTGAAATATAAGATGCAATAGTTTTAAATTTAATTATTTAGATAGGAAATTAACATTTCTGTCACAGACATTATTTTTAGCATGTCTCATTGAAATTTTGTAGAACAATATTTCCTTCAAGGAAAATCAGAATACAGAATATTAAAAGCATTTTAATGAGACAAATTATGTGAGGAGAAAATCTATATTTAAGCAACTCTTTTGTTTATCTCAATTTTTCATTAACCAGTTAAGAACTTATACTCTTTCACTGTGTTTTCTCTAGCAATAACTAAAGGGAATTGAATAGTAAGGAAAACACTTATAAAGAGTTCAAAATGAGATTTTTTTCTATCAATATCTCTGGCCATTTCCTAGGGGAATTTTATGAGTTCAAGATGTCAAAATCATTCTATAGAATGAAAATCTACTTTACTCCACTTCTTGTTACCTCAAGAAATAGTGAAAATAAATTTTTGTGTGGACAGTGTTTTTGTCATTTTTAAGTCTGCTGACAACCATGTTTAGTCACATTTCCCCTCAACTGTGAAATGTATAGGATCCCAATCCTACAGTCACTTTAAAGTGAAAAGAGCAACCTTTTTTTTTTAATAGAAGGACTAGTGTCACATTGTTAACTCACAATGGCTTTTAAAAATCTCCCTTCCATTTTTAAAGTGTACTCTGCTGATACATATTTTTAAAAGTCTTTACCAATAACAAAGGCACACTAGATTTCATTAGACCACCAAAATGATCAGTTACGCAAATTTCTACCTAAGCTAAGTGTGTCAATGACTATCCCTAACCCTTCCTTTACTTTCAGCTTCCTTTTTACTCGGAACTCTTTGACTCCTATATTTGTATGAACGTACACTAAACCATTAAAAACAAGCAACAACAAAAAAATAGAAATATCTAACCAACAAAATACAATTAAATACCAGAAAACAAGAATGGCTGTTAAATTATCCCACAATCACAATAGATTTATTGGGAGAAACTTTTCCCTTGTACTTGCCAAGCCTGCATGGCTGACTGACAGAATTATTGACCTGGAGCATGAAATGAAGAACAGTTGCCAATACGAAGCATTTTTTAAAATCCAGTTAATTAACAAAGATTCCTATATTGATCTTTAGACAGATTAGTTCACAGGAATAATAGTAATTTAGATTATAAAATTTGCATTATGGGTTGTACTGCAAATGGGCCATTGTCTCTGTGCCAAAGAGCATATCAATAGATGAATGAATTAAGCAGATGTGGGGTGTGTGTGTGTATAGATACATACACAATGGAATATTACTCAGTCACTAAAAAGAATGAAATTCTGTCCTTTGCAATAACATGGGTGGACCTAGAGAGTATTATGTTAGTGAAATGTCAGAAATAGAAACTTTGCTATGACTTACATGTGCAATCTAAAATATAAAATGGATGTACATAAGAAAACAGAAACAGACTTACAGATACAGAAAACATTCTAGTAGATACAGTGGAGAGAGGGAAAAGAGAATAAAAATAGAGGCATGGGATCAAGATATACAAACTACCATATGTAAAATAGATATACAACAAGGATACATTGCACAGCACAGAAATATAGCCACTATTTTGCAATAACATTAAATAAAATATAATTATAAAAATACTGAATCACTGTGCATCTGAAACTAATAGTACTGTAAGTTAGTTCAGTTCAGTTCAGTTCAGTCGCTCAGTCGTGTCTGACTCTTTGCGACCCCATGAATCACATCACGCCAGGCCTCCCTGTCCATCAGTGTCAGATTTTATTTTTGGGGGCTCCAAAATCACTGCAGATGCTGATTGCAGCCAGGAAATTAAGACGCTTACTCCTTGGAAGGAAATTTATGACCAACCTAGACAGCATATTAAAAAGCAGAGACATTACTTTGCCAACAAAGGTCCGTCTAGTCAAGGCTATGATTTTTCCAGTGGTCATGTATGGATGTGAGAGTTGGACTGTGAAGAAAGCTGATCGCCAAAGAATTGAGGCTTTTGAACTGTGGTGCTGGAGAAGACTTTTGAGAGTCCCTTGGACTGCAAGAAGATCCAACCAGTCCATTCTAAAGGAGATCAATCCTGGGTGTTCATTGGAAGGACTGATGCTAAAGCTGAAACTGCAATACTTTGGCCACCTCATGCAACGAGTTGACTCACTGGAAAAGACTCTGATGCTGGGAGTGATTGGGAGTGGGAGGAGATGGGGACGACAGAGAATGAGATGGCTGGATGGCTGTACTTCAAAAAGAGACCACCATTCACTTTGGGTTGGTGGGAGGGGATGATTCTAAGAAGATAAAGTCTGAAGTTGGGTTGGTCATCTCATTAATTCACATCCATAGTAATTTGAAAGAACGGTCTCCAGTCTCAATTTGTTTCTTGGTGTTCTTTTTTAAAATAGATTTCTAAATTATTTTTAAATTTCAGGAAAAGCATTTGTAACAAACATAGAAGTCCTTTTAAAAGTTTGCTGTCCTTTAAAATGAAGTCAAGGATCAATTATCAAAACAAACTCATTCCGTTAATCAGTTTACAAAGGTGCAAATTGTTTGTCAGAATACAATGCCAGGGAGGCTGCTTTGTTTAATGACAATCCTAACAGCAAGAATCCCTGGGGCAGGAAGCAAGTAATCAAGAATCCATCTCTGAAACTTTGAGAATGCTGGCAACAGTCTATTAGAATACTTGGTTACAGGGAGACCTTGTACAAAGAACAATACACTGAAATAGACCAGACTTGTTATGAAACAATAAACTTAAATATAGCTCTGAACCTCACACAGCTAAATGATTCTTGCCTTCTAGGATTGAATTTAACACTCTAGGCCAAATATTTCAAACATATTTTTTTGCTGCCCACTTTGTATGTCTGAATACATATACCATACTCACATTTTGGTGTGTAATTTCAACAATGTGTATGTGAATTAAACCCAACATGAAAGGTTAAGGAGCTGATGTAAAGACTGTTTGGTCAAACATTGTTTGAGGGCTTCCAGCACTTACCCTGGACTTCGCTTGTGGCTCAGCTGGTAACGAATCCGCCTGCAATGAGGGAGACCTGGGTTCGATCCCTCGGTTGGGAAGATTCCCTGGAGAAGGGAATGGCTACCCACTCCAATATCCTGGCCTGGAGAATTCCATGGACTCTATAGTCCATCGGATCACAAGGAGTTGGACACTACTGAGCAACTTTCAATCACTCAGTACTTACCCTGTACTAGAAGAGATGAAGGACACAAAAAATGTTTGCAGTACATTTTACAAATTCTGGAGCAAGAAATGTGTATGCAAGTGAAATATTAAGTCAAAAGAGTCATAGGATTTGAGAGGAAGGAAAAGAATGAGGCTGAATTTAGGAGTTGGGTTTGGATTGAGTATAAATAGGCAAAGAAAGAGGAGCATCACACTGAGGCAAGGCATGCTGAGTCACTCAGTTATGTCTGTTTCTTTGTGACCTTATGGACTATAGCCCCCCTGGCTTCGCTGTCCATGGGATTTTCCAGGCAAGAATACTGGAGTAGGTTGCAATTTCTCCTTCAGAGGATCTTCCTGACCCAGGGATCTAACTTGCATCTCCTTCACTGCAAGCGAATTCTTTACTTCTTGAGCCATCTGGGAAACTCCCAGGAATGGCACAGAGGTAGAGAATTATATGTTATTAATACTAGAAGAGATGAGATAGTGAGTCCACTCCTTGGGCTGAAAGCAAGGGTTCTGGAGAAAGTGTAGTGGAGGGCAAACAGGGAAGGCAGATTAAGACACAAGTGTGCAGAAGATAGGGTTGGCCTTCCAAACATGATTCCCATTTTTTTCAGCTTAATATCTCACGACTTTGGGAGAATGCTGTGAGTTACATGACAAACATCATTTCCCCCCAGTTAGAGGTGGGGTCAGGAATGCTGGGAAGAGGTCAGGGTCACACACAGAATGACACAGGGAATGACAGAGAGTCCTGTTTCCCAGTCCAGCCATCTCTTAGCCAAGATATACTACAACCTCCCTGCCTCTTTCCCAGGTTCCAAAATACTGAAACGGAATGACCATGCTGGAATGAGCTAAGATGCTGGAACTGCCCCTTATTTTTTCCTTCCTCTGTGATGAGAAAGAAAAGAGAGGAGGACTGTTGAACTTTAAACTTCCTGATAAACTATAATGTGGGAAAGTGCCATTTTTAGGTTTACATGAAGGAGCTACCTCTGAGAATGGCCTCTTGGCCTGTGAAAAACTAGAAACATCCCAGGAAGTCACTGAAATGTTGTAGTACTGTGAGAATTTGTATAAAAATAAACACTGGATTATTTCAGGCTTAGTCCCTTGAGAAAATGAGCCAGAATTACTCCGAACTACTAGCCTAATCTTGACAGAACAGAGGAAATTAACAACCAAAGCCAGATTTTTTTTTTTTCCCTTCTTAAAAAAAAGGCCTATTTGTGATACTTTGGAAAATGAAAAAAAGAATCAGGTTAACCATGTGATTCAAGTGACCCTGAAACTAAGATGGCTGAGTGTCCTGATGAGAAAATGCAATGCAGAACAGTGCTTCTTAGAAAATGTCAGCTGGAAGCACAGAGGCAGGAAAGCTTGAGTACATGGATTCAAAGAGGCATGTAATTCAGTTCTCTGTAAACTCTATTCTCTAGAGCTTGGTGGATTTTTTTAAAAAGCTGGCTCATTTTTTTCCCCCTCAGGAGATATAAAGATTTAAAAGTCAAAGGAAAGACACACTATCACATGTCACCATGGGACCTGCCCCCAAGCTTGACTAAAGTGCTTCCTTTCTACTGAAAAATAATTTCCCATTGAATCTCTGGTTTGAAAGAAATTTCATTGAGAACATGAGACCACTCCATTTTTTAATTCATATTTCTAATGAGAATGAATAAACAACAGCTCAGTTATTTATTAAAATACTGAAGACAACTGCTTCTCAACACCACCAACTTACATAGTTTAGTTCAGTCAATACAGCATAACTTCTATGTGCCCAGCACTGTCATTTTGGCTGTAAAAAGTAAGTCATGAGCTTTCAGCTCAAGAATTGTGCCACTTCTACACACAAGCATAACTACAGGATCCATGGATCCCCGACTGGTACCTCTCTGGGTCCACAGAGATAATCCAGGGATGTAACATGAAGCAGAGAAGGAAGGCAAAATCATGCCCCATTATTCCTTATGGCTAACTATGGCCCCTTTGTTTCCAATGCAGAAAATTAACTCATGGAAGAGATGCTCAAGGAGTCACAAGAAAAGATATAGCTTCTGCTAAGATTGCATGATTGGTCAGGCAGTTTTTGGTTATGCTGTCTAATCACACAGAAAAAAAGTGGGAAAAGAAAAATGGGGATGTGAGTGGCTTTCCTCTCCATACTTGAGTCTGTCCCCGGGAAGAGTATTCTAATTAGGGGCCAAGACTTCTACCTTAGAGAGCACAGAGTTGTAAGGACAGCAAGAACAATATCCCACAGTAAATCGTTGTGAACAATGTCGGTAGCATTCTTGCTTCCAACCTTGATACCGACTGAAGTTTCAGATACATGAATCTATCAAATACAATGCCATATACAAGTCTCTGATCCACCTATACGTGGCACCACTTTCTTCCAGAGTATTGCCTCTGAGCAGGTGATTCATCTCTATGCTCCCCAAGCCATTTGCACACCATATCCACCTGGTAGCTTTCGAATGTTATAGTATCTGATGCCACCCACAGATCCCATGGCCATGGTCTTCTTGCTCCTGTGTCTCATTAACTGTGAAGTGGGTTCATTGGTGGAATGCATATAGGATTTCATGCCTGTCAATAGGGCACCCTGACAATCTCTGGAGGGGGGTGACTTGGAGGTCAATAAAGATGAGCGCATATGCTTTCGAATTGGGATGCTGTAGAGAGTTGGACTGTGAAGAAAGCTGATTGCCGAAGAATTGATGCTTTTGAGCTGTGGTGTTGGAGAAGACTCTTGAGAGTCCCTTGTACTGCAAGGAGATCCAACCAGTCCATTCTAAAGGAGATCAGTCCTGGGTGTTCATTGGAAGGACTGATGCTAAAGCTGAAACTGCAATACTTTGGCCACCTCATGTGACGAGTTGACTCACTGGAAAAGACTCTGATGCTGGGAAAGGTTGGGGGCGGGAGAAGGGGACGACCGAGAATGAGATGGCTGGATGGCATCACCGACTCTGTGGACATGAGTTTGAGTGAACTCCGGGAGTTGGTGATGGACAGGGAGGCCTGGCGTGCTGTGATTCATGGGGTTGCGGAGAGTCGGACACGACTGAGTGACTAAACTGAACTGAGAAGACTCTTGAGAGTCCCTTGGATAGCAAGGAGTTAATCCTAAAATTGGAAGGACTGATGCTGGAGCTCCAAAACTTTGGCCACCTGATACAGAGAGCTGACTCATTGGAAAAGACTGATGCTGGGAAAGATTGAAGGCAGGAGAAGGGGGTGACAGAGGATGAGATAATTGGATGGTATCACTGATTCAATAGACATGAGTTTGAGCAAACTCGAGGAGATAACGAAGGACAGGAAGCCTGGCGTGATATAGTCCATGGGGTCACAAAAAGTCAGAGGTAACTTAGTGATTGAATAACAACAACAACATTCTGGTATGTTCTGTAATAAACTACTAGACCTTTCAGAACAGAAGAGACTGAATACAGTCATTCTGCAACCAGCAGTTGATTAGTCTCTTTGTGGAATAGAGACACATCAGAGATTCAGCTTTGGCAATAGCTGGACTAGCCCTGTGGAGAAGGCAGCCCACTCCAGTACTCTTTCCTGGAAAATCCCATGGATGGAAGAGCCTGGTAGGCTGCAGTCCATGGGGTCGCTAAGAGTTGGACACGACTGAGTGACTTCATTTTCATTTTTCACTTTCATGCATTGGAGAAGGAAATGGCAGCCCACTCCAGTGTTCTTGCCTGGAGAATCCCAGGGATGGGGGAGCCTGGTAGGCTGCCGTCTGTGAGGTTGCACAGAGTTGGACACGTCTGAAGCAATTAGCAGCAGCAGCAGCAGACTAACCGTGGAAAGTGAGAGTCACTCTGTTGGATGCACATGAAACCTTCGTCTCTGCAGCTGGGTCCTCTCAAGTCATGAGCTCATTACACCAGTTCTGGGGTGGTTGATGACAAAGGCAAACTAATGTCTACCAGCTGAGTCACTTGTGCCTTTCTAGTTCCATGAGTCTTCCACAGTGGGTCTTCTGGTGGGTCTTCACAAACCATGCAAGGAGCTTCACGCTTTGTGCCCATTCCTTTGTTGCCTCCTTCCACATTTCTACCTCGTACATTCCTGTCTCTAAACTTCCAGGCCCTTTGGGCTCATCCAGTCATTTCAATTACTCATGACTCTATATATTCTCACCTTGGGGCAATTCTTTCAGATGGTAAGTAACCAAGTATACAACCAGAAACTGTGACAATGAGGGAAGTGTCTCTTAGCACTGTCTGAGTATAGCTTATAAAGAAACCACACTAATTTTTGGTTTGCACATAAAGAACCAATGTATTTGATTATTTGGCAAGAACTCCGATTATTTGGTCATCCATACACTAAGCCTGAGCTTTCTTCTTCTTCAGCTGTCATAAAGGATATCCATATATGGTCATAGATGGGAGGTGAAGCAGGGTTCTGATGCAAACAGTGGTTGACAGAGAGGAGAGAGAGGTCTAAGCTATGTATTCATGCAGTTTTCTTGTGCCTTCTGGTGTGTTCAGACTCAGGGCAAGTCTGCCACTTTTTATGATGGACTGTTACTGGGTTCTACCAAATAATGGTCTGGAACGTTAAATAGAACCCAACGCATATGGGTCTCTACCAGGATCCAGCTGTTTCCCCACCCCAAATGACATGGCCTTGCTCTGGAACTACAGTGTCTTTCACATGATTCTCTGCTTGCCATAAGCCACACACTGCATCTTTTCCTACCACACACCTCCAGCATCATACGTTTTGCCAGATAACATATTCGAAGTGGAATTTTACTTACAGTATAGCCTGAATTGCTGCAAAACCCATTATTACTCTAGACCTCATACAAAGATAACAGACTTTTGTATTATCTAGCAAATCAGCTAGGATAGTACTTCTAAGTATGAAAAGGTACTACCTTCAGAACACAAATAGGCTTAACAAATATTATGCCTTCTTTGCAATAGAGGATACAAGTAGCAATTTTTCTTTAATTTTATAGAAAATATCCCAACATGTCCTGGACCACTGAGTCCCTAAAAACTACAGAAGTATCAGGTCTCTGAATTCTCAGCGGGTTTATCTCTCACCCTCTGGGGCACATGTGTCTTACCAAGACCTCCAGCATGCTAATCACCCCTCTCTGATTCTTTCTCATCAGCATGATACCATCAGTGTAATAATTAATCTGATGCTGCATGATATGTCTAGATAATCCAGATATCTTCTGATTGATGACAGAGAGTGGGACAGTTAACATACCTGGAAGAAAACTATGAATGTGTATTATCACCCTATGTGTCCTTTCTTGTCTGATTACAGTAGAAAAGAATGAATTTGCTACTTCAAGCCTCATGTCATACATCTGAGAATTAATTACTCAAAGAAAGATACTAGCACATCTTGCAGAGCAGCTGAGTCAGGGCTGTAACTTGGTTGAGCGTTTACCTATTACAGTGGTTCTCAGAAGTCCATTTGATATCTGTAAGCAAAGAAACTTATGGATTAAATAGGGGTATGACAGACAGCACTACCCTTGCTTTCTTAAGATCCTTAAGGGTGATTCTGTGTCTGCCATCACTCTCAAAATTCGACACTGTTTTTGACTAACTATTGTGAGGGGGAAAGGAGGTAATTCCAAAGCTTCAACTTGGTATCTTTCACTCAAATAGCTTTTACCTCACAGTCCAAGGATTCAACTGGTCTTATTCCAATTGCTGAGTATCTTGATTCTAAATTTTACATTTGCAATTTGGATAACTGACAGCCATATAGTGTCAAAAATCTAGAGGATCTGCTCTAAGCAGTCTGTCCTGTGGGAGACCAGGAATGGATTTCCCGATGGGAAGGCTACATTCCTACCCAGGTGGCACTAGTGGTAAAGAATCCACCTACCAATGCAGGAGACCCAAGAGATGCGGGTTCGATCCCTGGGTTGGGAGATCCCCTGGTGTGGGAAACGGCAAACCACTCCAGTATTCTTGTTGGAAAAGCCCATGGACAGAGGAACCTGGTGAACTACAGTCCATGGGGTCACAAGAGTCAGAAATGACTAAGCACACAGGCAACTGACTGCAGATACTTTCAGGGCAGGCAGTGGAAACATCCATGGTTGTCCTTAGTTTTGGATTCATCCTAAGCGTGGATTCCCTTCCAGTCACAAAATCACTGCCAGAGGCAATGGGGCCTGGCTGCTGATCTGTCTAGTAGAAGAGAGAAAGAAAATTTTCTTTCCCTCAAGCAGAGAGAAAAGCCTCGATTTCTGGTGTGATTGGGGTCATTTGGCTCATGTGCCGGCCACTGGCACTGGACCATGAGAATCCACAGGGAATGCTGTGGCCTGACTATATTGATTAATTCATTAACCCCCATCATAGCAGGTAGGAATTTGTCTTTATTAATACTGTCTCTGTTTATTTGTGACTTTTTTTTTGTTTTGACGACTCTGTTTTCATAGATATAGTTCTAGTGCATAAAACTGTGCCTGGCCCTAATTGGCCCTCAGTAAGTATTTGTTGAATGAATGAGTGAATGAAATGATTTATCAGATGTCCTTCTGAAGGAAACAGGGTGGATTTCAGAACAAACTTGGAGGAAATTGCTAGAAAACAGAAGTGGATGTTGAGCCACCAACCAATACAATCTACCTTTCTATTCTGAAGATTTTGAGTAAGTCAGTCTTTTGCGAGCTATGGGCTACCACATATGTGTCTCATCAGAAGAAAAACACCATTTCAACAGGTAAGTAGAACTGATCAATCAAATGTTCTTTATGCCTAAGAGTTCTGCCTCAATTTGGAAATACTCAGTTTTCTTGGTATTAACAATAGTAAAGCCAGTACTTTTTCTCTTTTAAATAACTTGTACTTTACAATGCTCTTAAAGTGATGTTGTACTTTCAAAACCATCATACACTCGTATGTCTGAAATTCAAAATAATCACTCTCAAGCAGTTTAATATCTAAAGTGAGAATTCAATATCTTCTGCCATTAACAACATCATTAATAACAAATGTCTGTTTAATTACTCTTGCTAAGATTAAAAAGGCCATTATTCTTGTAACTTGAGAAATTCATTAGCTGGAAAAGGCTGTTTAATGCCAAATGCACTCCTTAAAGATGCAGTCCCCGATATCTGAAGGTATTTCTGACATTCATCCATTTACTTTAAAAAAGCGCTACCCACCATGCCGAAGATCATGCTGTGACAATAAGCAAGCACTGTAACATTTCAAAATCAGAAATGAAGCGCCATTTTACAATACCATACAGAGTCTGTTCTTTCGAATATTTAAACTACATAGTGAGCCCGTACTCATCACTCACCTCTCACTAATTCTGTGCTTATACAAATCCTGTACCAATACAGTGCATCCTAAGGTACAGTTAATATTCATAAGCACCCCCTCCAAAGGGATTCAGAGCCATAACTTAAGATCTTTGCAAGTCAATTTTAAAGTCTGAGACTTCAAGGAATTTAGACCCATTAAATGAAAATTACAAGATGGGATTTAGAACAGCATCTTTCTTAATCCACTGTTTCAGCTCAATGTATTTTTAGCACAGAAACCTGCTTAACATTTACTGAAAATGAGATCAGTGTACTCACAGAAAGCAATTCAAATCGCTTCAGTGGTCATGGTTACACACCAAGCATTGGCTCATGCTTTCCCTTTTTGCCCCAGTGAACAATAAAGCAGAGTCACCAAACAAGCTGTAATGAAGCCTATCTCCTTGCTTCTAGGATTGATCTGCTTACTGAATTTGATTCACACTTCATACTCTTTATGTTTTAGGTTCTGAGAGACAAGACTTCAGCAAGAGAGGGCCAGGAAGAACTACAGAGTTCAAGCTAACCAAGGCAAATTAACTACTTCATAGAAAGTTGCTGCTCAGTCCATCCTAAAGGAAATCAACACTGAATATTCATTGGAAGGACTGATGCTGAAGCTGAAACTCCAATACTTTGGCCACCTGATGCAAAGAGCTGACTCACTGGAAAAGACCCTGATGCTGGGAAACATTGAGGGCAGGAGGTGAAGGGGACGACAGAGGATGAGATGATTGGATGGCATCACCAACTCAATGGACTTGAGTTTGAGCAAGCTCTGGGAGACAGTGAAGGACAGGGAAGCCTGGTGTGCTACAGTCCATGGGGTCACAAAAAGTTGGACACAATTGAGTGACTGAACAACAGAAAGGAATGAATGTCTTGCCATAAGAGAAAGGTCCCTCTTCTTTCTTTCTTTCATGTAGTATATAAATTGAGCATTTCTTCTGTATCAGAAACCAGGCTACCAACTAATCTAAAGCTGAGTAAGACATGGTGGCTACTAAGCAGCTCTTACAATCTTGCCAAGGCTCCAAAACTTTTTGGCCAGGAAATGCAATCCTATTGTAGGAGCTGTGCTGGGCAAGATGCACCAGAACATGGAAAGGGAGTGAGAAGTTCCACAGTTGGTAAAGGCATATGAAAAGGCAGAGAAAACTTACATGTTGATTGGTCTTAAAAGTAAAGTTATTGAAAATTTTCTTAGTTGCCCTTACATACGTTAAGGCATAATGGGTGAAGGGAGAGTCTGAACTAGTCTCAAATTTTATCCAGTGAGATTGATTCCTGTTACTCCCTTGCACAGGAACACAGTTGATCTTATCTTTCTTGCTTGTTTGTTTCCATTTGTCTAGAGAGATACAGGAACCAGTAAGTTCCTGGTTTCAGCACCATTTGCCACATTGCTCCCTGGGATGCTTACCTTTGGGGAAGGCAAAGTCTTCTGAAATGTATCTAATCAATTTTTACCTATTATTGCTCTCTGTTACACTGCATGGTGCTCAAAGTATAAACTTAAAAAAAAAACTTAACTAAAAGCAGAAAGCTGATTTTTCTTCATTTCTCTGTTTGAAAATATAATGTCTACATGATTTTTAACACTTGGGATGATTAGGTTTATTAATGGTGCTGTAAAAATTTGTGATAATAGTCAAGTAAAAGTAATGCATATCCAATTATTCAGAAAACAAGAACATCTCACTCTAAGCAAGAAACTCTCTGTTAAAGTTAGCCGTCCATGGAATAGATTGCCTTCTAACATGCTAAAACTCCTGACGCTGGAAGTAGGAAAGGCAAAGCACACTGATATTAACTAAGGAAGTCAATAAATATCTTTATTTTAGAAAGGTTATTTGGACTATATGACCTACCATTTTGAAGATTTTTATTATTCTATAAAATATGGTCTAAATAAAAATAATTCCTATCTCAATCAGCTAGTTTAAAAGTCTCAAGGCAGCAATATCTGTTTCCTCTCCCACATAAAAAAATGAAGGTATCAAGAACAAGTACATTAGTCTTGGCATGTTTCCTTGCTTGTAACTTTTTACTGACTTAACACCTATGAATTTTAATGAATATGAGTAAAAGGCCAAAAGCATGATAGTAAGCCACCTCATGCGACGAGTTGACTCACTATAAAAGACTGATGCTAGGAAGGATTGGGGGCGGAAGGAGAAGGGGACGACAGAGAATGAGATGGCTGGATGGCATCACCGACTCGATGGACATGAGTTTGAGTGAACTCCGGGAGTTGGTGATGGACAGGGAGGCCTGGCGTGCTGTGATTCACGGGGTCGCAGAGAGTCGGACACGACTGAGCGACTGAACTGAACCTAACTGAAGCTGCATCCTCATCTGTATTGATGACTCTCCTGTAAACATAGAGCATTCTTTATGTGATGACATGAACTGCTCTCTGAACCTGGCTGGAGTTTAATGTCCGAAATTACCTGTGCTGCCCTTCCCTAAAAGAAGGCAAAGAAATCATGGATGAGCTTCATCTGGGAAGACTCTTTAGCTATAAGAGTTCTGGTAGGGACTCAAAATGGGATTCTATCATTATGGAATCCTGGGGCTTTTAAAAATTGCAGACAATCACACTGAGTCTCCTACTCCTGTGACACCATCCACATATAAGAGGTCTGGTATCCTGGCAGAGTCAACAGCTTGGCTTGAGTTTGTCTAGGCATCAGCTTGTCTCTGCTGTGTTCTACCTTATGTCTTCAACATTGAAGTTTCTAGTGAAGAAAACCTCATATAATTTTTCACAGAATGAAAAGTTCAAGAAATGCAGTCAAATAAACCGCATTTTCTGGAGAACCTTCTCTTATTCTGCTTCAACATCCCTTGTCGCTAGAGCTTGCTCTAGAGGGGATGAAAGGGTCTTCTTGCCAAATCCATTCGATCTCATTGTCAGACCATTTAGGTTGCGTGACTGGGGGTTTTACTCAGAGCATACTTTTCCTCTTACACATATACAAACACATGCACACAGATATTTTAAACTTGAGTTTGCATTTCCATGGGAACTAAATAGACGTTTATAGTGCAGATAAAAATGAAAAGAAAAGAGACTTTATTCTATAAAAAAATCATTTTTATTCTGTGGAACTCTATGGGGAAAATCTAAAAGGTAAGAGGAACTTCTTAAGTGGAGAAACAATTCAGTTTTTGCCATGAGCATCAAAATTTACACAAAATTGGTTCAAAGTCTCACTTAGGAGAAGAAAATGCGTGTGTGTGAATGCACATGTATGTGTGTAAATGTGCACACATATTATAGAAACAGATAAATGTGAAATGTTCCAAGCTATTTACCAATTGTGAAGTTTTTACTTTATAAAATCTATGAATATAAAGTACATTGAAATATTTTACACAGAAATTAATTCTCAATGAAAGTGATCAAGCTTTCATTTTATTTTTTTTAACAATATTATTTATGGTGTTTTATTCAGTGAGGTTTCAAAATGCCTGATTAACTGAATTAAATGCAAATAACTTCATATAGGATTTTTTTTTAAGTTTTCCCAGCACTTCAAAATGGTTATGGAATTAATATAATTTTTTTCCTTTTTTTTTAATTGGAGGCTAATTATTTTACAATATTATATTGGTTGGTTTTGCCATACATTGACATGAATCCGCCCTGGATGTACATGAGTTCACCCTCCCGAACCCCCCACCCACCTCTCCCCTCCCTTTATCCTCCCTCTGGGTCATCCCCACACACCAGCCCTGAGCATCCTGTAAGATGCATCAACCCTAAACTGGTGATTCGTTTCACATATGACAACATACATGTTTCAATGCCATTCTCCCAAACCATCCCACCCTCACCCTCTCCCACAGAGTCCCAAAGACTGTTCAAATAGCACAAGGAATTTCACATTTGATAAACTACCTTCAATATGATGTTTTGATTATGGGTTAGAAGAAAATTTTGCCTCAGAGTTTTGAATTCAAGACAAACTCATAGGAAGAGGAAAGAATGGAGTATGTGATTCTTTGTATAGTCCTAAAAGGAATGTTTTTAGCTAGGTTCGAGGAAAAAAGGCAAAGATTTAGTACAGAGGTAGAGGAACTCAAGAAGATGTATGCAGCTGAGCCACCGGGATAAATATGCTGAAACCAAGGACTAAAGCATCATATAGAATTTGGAAAGACTTCTCTCCCAATCTGTCATTAACTACATCTCTTTTCACCCATGTGTTTTTTCAAGAACTCAGTATAGACCTACTCTCTCCGCTTCCTAAGTTATTTGAAATTAAAAAGTTTTTTAGGCGTTGATAAAAGAATAATTAGAGTGATGCTATAGTGTATTAGGTGTAAGTCCAAACACTCCTAATGCCTAGCTCGGGTAAAATGTAAAACTTTGGACTAATCAACTGTGGCAAGGTGAATAGAAGCACATTATATGAAAATGGTTGCCTTTGCTGATAGTAATGAATTGAAGGGGGATAGTAGTCTCAAGGAAAGCGGCAGGCCGTAAATTCAACCACAGTCCCTTGTGCACCAGACAGATTTCAAAGACTATGTGAGTGAGAAGTATAGCCGGGAATCATAGTAAATGGTGAGGAAGTTACTTGACCAATTCTTAAGCTCTGGATTAAACAGAAAGACAGAAAGCTGTGTTGGAACCAGAGTATTGGTAGACAAATTACAGTGAGGAGCATTAAGCAGTTTTACAAATTTTTTGTCAGCTATTTAAATAAATAATTGAAAAGATAGTATCCATTTTAAGTATATAATGATTTCAGAATGTCACCTGGGAAGGTTCTCACAGAAAGCCTCAGAGTTATGTACAGTCTTTGAGAATTTTCCTTAATCAAGGCCCTGTTCCTTAGACTCGCAGCCTCTAATACTTAATTTTTTTAGGGTCAGAAAGCAAATCCATCTAAGACAATTTCTCTACTGAATCAGTCATGAGACTGTTACACAAGTTCCAGTGTAGTATCTCTCACACACACGCACATATGTATAGTTGTAGATACACAGATACACAGTGTGACATAAACCCCAATAGAGCTTCACATGTGCCAGAGTACTCATGTGCCTATGACAGGAGCATTCTCCTTGAGATTAAACATGGTGGTAAACAGGCATATGAAAAAATGTTCAACATCACTAATTATCAGAGAAAAGCAAATTAAAACTAGGAGACATCACCTAACACTTATCAAAACGGGTATCATCAAAAAGTCTAGAAATAACAGATGTTGACATTTGTAGAGGAAAAGGAATCCCAGTAGAAGGTAAAGGAAAGGGAGTCCTAGTACAAGGTAGATGATATTGTACATTGGTGCAGCCACAATGCAAAACAGTAAGGAAATTCCTAAAAAAACAATAATAAAACTACCATGCCACACAGCAATTTCACTTCTGGGTATACAACTGAATAAAATGAAAACATAAATTTGAAAAGATACATGCACTCCAATATTCATAGCAGCATTATTTACAATAGTCAAGATATGGAAGCAATCCAAGTGTCCATCAACAGGTGACTGGCTAAAAGATGTGCATTACATACAATCAAATATTAGCCACAAAAGCAACAAAATTCTTCCATTTGCAGCAACATGGATGGACCTAGAGAGTATTATGCTTAGTGAAATAAGTCCGACAAAGAAAAATACGCTACATTATCACTTAATCTAAAAAAAAAATAAAGAAAAAAATGTATATAACAAAACAGAAACATATTCACAGATATAGAGAACAGACTACTGCTTACCAGTGGGGAGACAAAGGAGAGGGACGAGACAGAGGCATGGGACTAAGAGATGTAAATTACTATGTATAAAATAAATAAATAAGCAAGGGGATGTTGCACCACACAGGGAAATATAGCCATTATTTTATACAAACTTTAAATGGAGTATAACCTATAAAATAGCGAATCACTATGTTTTAACACCTGAAACAGTTTTAATATTGTAAATAAGCTATACTAAATAAAAAAAGAAACATGGGAAGTAACTTCTTAAACTTATCTTACTGACACCACTGCATGTGTTCATAAAGTATGCTCATCACGTCTGTATAGCAAAATATAGCAAGCTACCTAAATTATTGACATTTTTTAAAGCATAATAATATGAGAAAGCAGATAACCATTTAAACTCTATATATTTTCCAAATGAAAAGACCCATCCTTTTATGACTATATGCAGTCTTGTTTTTTTTTCAAAAGGACATATGAGAAGTAAGTTCATAAATAGAATACTATTGCTAATTTACAATGAGAAATACATTTCAGCAATTAGAATTGTCCAGATGACCTGTGAATTTTATTCCCCAAAGCAGACTTTTAAATAAAAATAAAGAGCTTTCTCAATGAGCATGAAATTAGAGCAAGATAATTTAGTTAGCTAAATCAATGTTTAGTGGCATCAGGATAAGAAAGTCTTACGTCTCCATTTACAGATATTGAAAATGATCTTTTTATTAGGTTCGGAATACTTAAAGATTGTTGGCTACAACCTATTGTAGTCTTTCCCTCAGAAATCATGGTTTAGCAAACAGGACCACATAGCTCAAAAGCCATTTAGCTATGGAAGACTCCATCCTTTGGGAAAAAAGCAAGGACACACCCAAAGCTTATCTCTGTGACCTTTCTTTCTCTAGACTTCATGGTCAACTATTCCTCTTATTGTTGGACAAGTTCTTTAATATCTTTATTCAGAATAGAGTTTACCACAGTGTATCTTTGAAGCAACTTAACATTTCCCAGATTTGACACTGTTATGTTAAATTTTTAATTTAACTTTTTCAGGACAATCTCATTTTTCTCATTTCCAAAGTCTTCATCCTACTTCTCACATAATCAATTTGCAAATCTACAAGTTCACTTATTCATTACTCTTCAGTTTCCTAGGAATCTACTCTAAATGAGAGAAAGTGAATATTGGTTACAGGATGTGTGAAGGTCTTCTGTCTTACCCCAGCTGACTCAACTATAGGCTAGCCAGGAACCTTCACACTGAGTCACATGAAGAATCTAGGACTGACTTAAGAAAAAATCTAAATGTAGAATTTGACCCTGAAAGAGATAATCCACAATTCAAATCCACAGTGAGTCCATGACATTAGAAAGAGGCGATATTTGAAATCTACATTTGGTTAATATCATGGTGTTCAGTGGTGTCTTAGTTGTGATTACAATCCCAGTCAGTAGCAAGATAAATGTGAGAATATGCTTGTTTCTCAGAGAGAAGGTACACTGTTAATTCATAATAAATATTAAATAAAACAAAGCTGATCCAGCAAGATCAATAGCAGACAAAATAAAATTAAGGGCAAATAGCATTAATGGAGATAAAAAGGGAAACTACATAATATTTAAACAATCCACCAATCAGATGTTTTAATTGACTCTACATATGCCTAAAAAAATAGGTATTATAACTGACTTTTCATATACCTAAATAGATAAAAGAAAAACCTTATAGAATCATGTGAAAATTTACTGACAAACCCTCAATCAAAATAGAATATTTTAGCATTTCTCTTTCTGAAACTGACAAAACAAACCAACAAAGAAAGTAAAAGATACATAAAATTTGGACAACACATTTAAATGTCTCTCTTTATTAGATATATTTAGAACACTGTATTCCCCCAAATATAAAACATAAATTCTTTTTAAACAGATAGAAACCTTTACACATTGATCTAATGTTAGGACACATAGAAATCTCAACAAACATAAAAAGATCACGACCACCCCTACCATGTTATCTGACCTGAAGGAAGTTAGATAAAGAGAAGAATCATGTGATATCCCTTAAATGCAGAATCTAAATAGAAATCATACAAAAGGATTTATTAACAAAACAGAAAGAGACTCACAGACATAGAGAACAACCTTATGGCTACCAGAGGGAAAGGGTTGGGGGAACTGATATTTTGGGAGTTGGAGACTGATGTGTACACACTGCTGTATTTTAAATGGAAGCTAACAAGGACCTACTGTATAGTGCAGGGAACTCTGCTTAATGGTATGTGGCAGCCTGGATGGAAGGGGAGTTTTAGGGAGAATGGATAAATGCATATTAAGGCTGAGTTGTTCTGCTATGCACCTGAAATTATCACAACATTGTAAATCAGCTATACTCCAATATAAAATAAAAATAAAATAAAAAGTTAAAAATAAAAAAAGTAATGAATAATAAAAATACCATACAGTGTATGTTTGGGAAAAAGCACAAATTGCAAAATAATGCTTTGATGAAAAATAAAAGGGAAAATATAAAATTAATAATTGAATATCAATGAAACAATTGAAACAATTACATTTTAAAAACTTGTGGAATACATCTAATGCAAAATTTAGAGGTAAGTTTATAACCAGAAATAAATTTGTTGAAAAATAAAAATGATTCAAAAGAATTAGTACATAACCTAGAAAACCAGCAACAGAGCAGAATAAAATCAAAGTAAGATATAGGCAAAGAACAATTAACATAGTAAAAGCTAATCAAAGAGAAAAAATTATATAATTTATCAATTTCTATAGTAAGTGTGAAAATATAGAAAGTTGGTACATTGAAAAAAAAAAAAACTAGTGGGGAAGTACCGATCAGTTCAGTTCAGTCGCTCAGTTGTGTCCGACTCTTTGCGACCCATGAATCACAGCATGCCAGGCCTCCCTGTCCATCACCAACTCCCGGAGTTCACTCAAACTCATGTCCGTCGAGTCGGTGATGCTATCCAGCCATCTCATTCTCTGTCGTCCCCTTCTCCTCCTGCCCCCAACCCCTCCCAGCATCAGAGTCTTTTCCAGTGAGTCAACTCGTCGCATGAGGTGGCCGAAGTATTGGAGTTTCAGCTTTAGCATCAGTCCTTCCAGTGAACACGCAGGATCGATCTCCTTGAAGACTGATAAAGCAAGAAAAAGAAAACAAATCAAAAGTACTAGTAATTTTGGAAAAATGAATATAATCACTAAAAGAGTCAAATATTTTTTAAAATCATAATGCTATAAATAAATGACATTTAAAATTTTCAAAGAAACATTTACTTTTCTAGAAAAATATACATTATCAAAGTTAGCTAAAGAATAAGTGAAAAATTAAAGGGGTTATGAATATTCAAAATTTCATAAATTTTTAATCCAGAATCAGTTCCCATGAAAAAGATATGAGCTACAGACATTTTAGAAGTGATTCTAGAAATGACAGAAAAACCTTCAATAAACAGACAATTCCTATCTTCGAAATCTGCTCGAGAGCCTTGAAAAGAATAAAAGCATAAGTATGATTCCTAAACCAAACCAGACTACTCACGAAACCTGAAAAAAATGGATTCTAAAATGTGTATTTAAGATTAAAGGACTAAAATAACCATGACAATCTTTAAGAAGAAAGAGAAGAAACAGGAGGAGGACCTTCCTGAATAACAGAACATAATAAAGAGTCCAGAAATGTGCCTACAATAAGTGGCAAATTATCCCTGTTGGCTCAGATTGTAAAGAATCTGCCTGCAAGGCAGGAGACCCATGTTCAATTTCTGAATTGGGAAGATCCCCTGGTGAAGGGATAGGCTACCCACTACAGTATTCTTGCCTGGAGAATCCCCATGGACAGAGGAGCCTGGCAGGCTACAGTCCAAGGGGTCACAAAGGAGTCAGACATGACTGAGCACACACGCATGCCACACGCTATAAAGGATTAAGGTTTATAAAATAGATCTACATTTACTAAAGTTGACTTTGAAAACAATGCTGAATTGAAATAAAGAATTTACAGAATGATACACAGAGCGTGATTTCAACACCACCACGATTATTAATTTTATGTGTCAACTTGACTGGATCATGGGGAGCCCAGATACTTGTTTAAACATTATTTCTAGATATGTCTGTGAGGGTATTTTTTGATGATATTAACATTTGAATCTACTAGACTTAGTAGAAGAGATCACCATTCCCAATATGGGTGGGCATCATCCAATCCATTCAGGGCCTGAATTTAAAAAAAGGTGGAGAAAGGGAGAACTCTCTTCCAGCCTGCCTTCTGAGATGGGACACTGGTCTTCTCCTGCCCTTGGACTAAGACTGCTATCAGCCCGCCAGCTCTCAAGTCTCTGTGACTGAACTAGAATGTGTACCATCAGCTCTCCTGGTTTCAGGCCTTTGGAGGAAGACTGGAACTATGTCACCAGCTTCATGGGTCTCCACCTTGCAGATGGAAGATGATGGGACTTCTTAGTCTCCATACTCACATTTTTCAATTGCTTATAGTAAATCTCTAAGTATAAAAAGACAGACGGATTGCTAGACAGAGAGAGAGAGATGGAGGAGATGAAGCAAAAGAGAGACAGAAAGATACTATTGGTTCTGTTTCTCTGGAAACAGACAAATACAATAACTTAAGAGTAAATCTTTCCCATATATGAAGAGAAAGTAGAAAGCCCTTCTCTCCTAGCCCTAGTGGAGTGAGAATTAATGTGAGGTCCACAAATAGAGCAGAAAGGGGCTAAATTTGAGGAGTCTATAGAAACTCTAAATGTATATAAGGAAATTTGGGAACATTATAGCAAAAAGCTTATTTCTCCAAAGCCTGATAGAAGTTGCAAGATTCTAGGACTCGTTTTGGAAATGAGAGAGTAAAACAGCAAGGTGGGGTTTACCCAGTGGCTCAGCAGTAAAGAATCCGCCCACATTGCAGGAGATGCAGATTCAATTCCCAGGTCAGGGAGAACCCCTGGAGAAGGAAATGGCCACTGCCTCCAGTATTCTTGCCTGGGAAATCCCATGGATAGAGGAGCCTGGTGGGCTACAGTTCACGGGGTCACAAGAGTCAAACACGATTTAGCAACTAAATAACAAAAGCAAGAAGAGGGAGGTACAGGAGGTGGCTAGAGATGTGAATGAGAGACAGTGCTCCTAGTTACCCATGGTCTGTGAGTAGGGGCTTAGAAGTTTCCACATGCCTTCGTGGTTATGCAGATTCTAAGGGCACTAGTTAAATAGCACAGATCAGGAGTCAAGATCAAGAAATTTTAGTGAGCTTTTAGTAGGCTGCATGCAAATAGCTGGGACCATGGATTTCAGTTTTTGCCTTCAGAACTAGTCACACTATTCTCATTGCCACCACTGTGTGTGTGTGTGTGTGTATGTGTGTGTATAGAAGAAGAAATTCAAAGAACTGGCATTTTTATAAAAACGTTTGACTTTAATGAAGAGGTTAGGAGACCACTGATTGTCAGGATTTCTTCCTGCCCCACGCCCCTGCACACTACTCAGTGATGGAGGAGGTTATGAGAAAGATTACTTACAGATTGCCTCTTCAGTTCCAATTCATAAATGTTGGCCCTGCTACATATCCACATTTTGGAAATCCAGTTTCACACATTGTTTATCAAAGATCTGTGCCATATATTAGAATGAGTTTTCCTACTCTGTATGCTCAGTAATGTAACTAATAACATCTGGTTAAAAAACAATAATGCTTCATGTTAGCTTGACTTTATAATAACACCTAATTTAACTGAAAGCTTGGTGGGGAATCTACCACATAACATCTACTAATTAGGCAAAATTTGTTGTTGTTAGTCATTTGCTGAAGTGCCCAACATTCTCCCCTCACCCTGACTTACTGAGTAGGTCCTAAAAGCATGAGATTCATTAGTCCTTTAAGACATCTTTAAATGTCTTAACTGAACTGTCCCTAAGCTTTACTGTCTATGCTCAACCAAAAACAGCATACTGGGTCAGAGGCTAACTGAGGAATATTTTCATCTTCTTCCTCTCCATTTAAGTTCAAGTCAGATATTATTTTGAAATTAATATCTATTTGGATAAAATCAGAAAAACTTGGACCTTCTTATGTTATTATTCTGAAACTTCCATTGCTATGTTTGTACGCATTTTTCTTTCCCTCTCCCTTCCAATCTTTATAACTTTATCCTCACTAGGGTTCTTCTGTGTTAAAGCAGATAAGCAAAAGTGAATCCTTACATTAGCCGGAAGGCAGTAGGCATGAGAAGAAAAAAGAATTGGTGGTCACAGTCGAAGGACATGCTTTTCAATAGTGGTTCAGACATTTCAGGAAAGCTTACTCATCTCCTTTCATATCTGCTGGTATGACCACCTTATTCTTCTTTGGCAGATTGCCTTCAGGGTTATCTGCTGTTTGAGTGTCATTACAAAAGTCAGGTCTGCTCAGGATCATGTCAAATAATTTATCCCTGTGTCCTTATTTTAACTCCCCATTGCTTCTTCCCAGCACTGAACTCTGGGTCTTCACCATACTTGGTGTAATAGTAGTTGGGTGCCTCACAGCATCACTTTTTCTCTTAATGTGAATACCAATGTTATGCAAATGCCGCAAGAGTGTCTCAGATTATATGGTTTTGCTGTGAAATCTAAACAAATATTGAGTCCCTCATGGGAGGAAAATAAAGCATCCTAAGAAAGTGTTACCTCTACAGTTTATTACACTGGGATTACTATTCACTTAACAAAATTTCAAAATGAGAATTGTATTTTATAGATATCTTACAAATAAATTCCTACTTTTTTAAAAGCATGCTATTTAACTTTTTCTGGAATCTTACCTTCTGCCCCCAAATTAAACAGCTTAGTTTTCCACTGTCTAAGTATTTGTCTTACATGTGAATAATATAGTTTAATCAGATTTTCTAAAGCTTTTATTAGATTATTTTTAAGTGGCATAAATAATGTAACGTAAGCCTACTTTCATATTAGATACCTTCTGTGGCAGCTCACGCAGCTCAAGTTTTTCTTTTTTTTTTTTTAATTAAGGCGATTCCAGCAATCATTTCTGACTTGTGGCATCTTTCTGCAAATCCTATCTACTTTACTGCTACATCGAGGTTCATTTGTGTCATTCAAATCTTTGCTCTTTAAATATCCACTTATAAATTTATTATGGCAACACATTCATATCTTTACATTTAATCTGAAACTTCGATAACAAGCAGGAGATGGAATAAATGAGTAGCAGACACACTTGACAAAATTAAAATGCTCTCCTGTCAGTGCCCATATGAACTATTACAGTGACAGAATAGCATTTTAATTTTGTCCAGTTCTTCTTTCACTATTCATTTCTCCATCTCCATCTTGCTATGGAAGCTTTGATAAAAGATCTAGACTTTAAGTGCCCAACATCCTCACAAAAATGTCGGAGGATGTTTTAGAATCATGGATTTTGAATGACAGAGATGAACTTCGCTGCAGCACTGCAGCAGTGGGGAATTTATCATTTTGTTAATTAAGAAGGGTTTTCCAATAGTCACTCCAGAAATTGCCTCTGGAATATCATTAATTAACAATCCCACTTCCACCATGGGAGGGAGGGGGAAAGCCAAGCAGCGAAACTGACAAAAAGAGTCACTATTGAAATACACACACATACAAATTTGAAAAGCAACAGACAAATTTGGAAAGGAGGAGGAGAATTATTTAAAGCTGGTATTATAGGATCAGCAGAGTTAACAAAAAAATCCAATTCATAGCCTGAAAGCTATCTCAGTTCACAGGCTTTGTGCTAGTCTCCAAACAAAGTCAACAGTTTAGAAACTCTTTATCTGAATGAAAATGATTTACCATGCTGTTTGGAATTTGAGGTTTGTTGTTTTCTTTTCTTTTCCATGATGACTGTTTCCTTTCTAGGGAAGAAGAAAACAAGTCTTGTTTTTTTTTTTCCAGTTTTCTTATTTGTTAAGTATCCAGGTAACAAACTACTTAAAATCAACCAAACAAAACTTGATAATTGGCCCCTCTCCCCATCTGAACCACAGACAAGTGTAACCATGACAACCTGTGGTTTAGAGCAGACCATCTCCTGTACCTTTCAGGATTTAAGTATGTGAGAATCTATCCATTGCTAAGTGGAATCATCATGCCGGGAACATTTTGTTCTTTATTGTAAAGGAAAAAAGAAGCCAGTATCCTAAATAGTTCTCAACAAGGTGATCAGGTAAAATAAAGTTTCAGTGGCTGTGAAAGATACAGATATATACTCTAATCTGAAGTTCTTTCTCATAAGAAATAAACAAGCAGACTTTATGAAAGGGCAATAATTAAAGCCACAATGACTATAGCAGGGTAACTTGCTAAAATCTTAAGTTTCCAAAATAAGAAGCTTTATGGTTAGAAAGTAGCAGATTGCAGAAACAGACCCTCCAGAATTTATAAAGGAGTTGGATGCTTATTATAGTCACAGTTGGGCTTCCCTGGTGACTCAGAAGGTAAAGAATCTGCATGCAATGCAGGAGACCTGGGTTCAATCCCTGGGTTGAGAAGATCTCCTGGAAAAGGAAATGGCAATCCACTCCAGTATTCTTGCCTGGAGAAGTCCACGGACAGAGGAGCCTGGTGGGCTACAGTCCATGGGGTCACAAAGAGTTGGACATGACTGAGCAATTATTAATAAAGGAATGTGATCTTTACAACAGTCACATTTAGCATATATCAGTTAAGTACTATTCACCTCTTTTGTTGCTGTTTTCCTTTGGCAATCAAACCTTAAAACGGAACTTTAACTATCTGAATTTCATAATACATGGAAACTGTTTTTTACTTCTAGTGAGAGAGCTTAACCTGGCCAGGAATAATCTCATAGACTCTTAATCATCAGTTGCCCCAAACTGGAAAAGAAGCTTTAAAAGTGATTCCTTATTAAGTAGATCAATAATTTTTTTTTAACCATTAAAGTACTCTCAGTAATGACTAAAATCTATGATCAGCTTCCATTCTATCAATGAAACTGGCAGTCAACTTCATTCCCACAAGAGTAAGAACATAAAAAGAGAAACTGTGCGTGTTAGTTGCTCAGTCGTATCCGACTCTTTGTGACCCCAGGGACTGTAGCCCATCAGGCTCTTCTGTCTATGGAATTCTCCAGGCAAGAATACCGGAGTGGGTTGCCATTCCCTTCTCCAGGGAAAAAGAGAAACTGGTAAGTGAATATTTCAAGTTGTGAGGATAATGGAAATGAAGCAACTTTTGTTAGAGCTGGGTATACTCGCTTTGCAGTCTTTACATCAGGGGGCTCTAATGGGTATCAGAAGAAAAATCAAGGCTGGATTTTGCCCTTTCCATTGAACATGCTGACAGCAGATTCATATTTCTACCTCATTGGTATATGGGGATCACTGTGAATGTAGTTAACACTTTTTTCTGTATACAATATCAAAGTCAGCTGAGATAATTCTCCAGTTCCTATTCAGGTCTCAATTCCTAGTCAACAAATGTGTTGTTGTTGTTGTACTTGTTGTTTAGTCATTCAGTCATGTCTGACTCTTGTGATCCCATGTTCTGTAGCCCACCAGCTCCTTCTGTCCATGGGATTCTTCAGGCAAGAATATTGGAGTGGGTTGCCATTTCCTTCTCCAGGGGATCTTCCTGACCCAGAGATCAAGCCTGCATCTCCTGCATTGGCAGGCATATTTTTTTACCACTGAGCTACCAAGGAAGCCCCAACAAATGTGTTGTTGTTGTTCAGTCCTCAGTCATGTCCAACTCTTTGCAACCCCATGGACAGCAGCACACCAGACTTCCCTGTCCTTCACCGTCTCCCGGAGCTTGCTCAAACTCACGTCCATTGAGTCAGTGATGCCATCCAACCATCTCATCCTCTGTCATCCCTTTCTTCTCCTGCCTTTAGTCTTTCTCAGCATCAGAGTCTTTTCCAATGAGTCAGTTCTTCGCATCAGGTGGCCAAAGAAATGGAACTTCAACTTCAGCATCAGTCCTTCCAATAAATTTTCAGGACTGATTTCCTTCAGGATTGACTGGTTAGATCTCCTTACTGTCCAAGGGACTCTCAAGAGTCTTCTCCAACACCACAGTGTACTGAGCATTTATTGTGTGAAGGGTTTGCTAAATGCAGTGGGACATGGAGAGAAGCAACAGTCGATTTTCTATGAAGTTTCTATGAAACTTTAGGGCTCCTACCATCCTGTTGCAAGGACCTAGCAGGGATGTTGGCAATTTTTTTAATTTATAATTTTTATTATTTTTCTTTTAAAATTCTAAAATTGTATGAGCTTTAGGCTCTGCAAAAGCCTAGATGCCTATCAGGTTTCACTGAATTTAATGGAAGCACCTTAAGATGTGCATGTTTTTATGTGAGGAATGACTGTAAGAAGAGCTTAGGAAACTGACTAACAGTGTTGCTACAGGTTTAAAGACTTTTCAAGGAAAAGAAGAAATGTGGCCTAGGTGATATAATGATAGAAATTATAATAAATTAAAGTGCTCTTTACTGTTTGGGGCATCCTTATTTAAATCTGTTTTGAATATGTGGAAAGCTTCTGGCATTGAGTTAAAGAAACCATTTGAGAAATTCTCTTTTGCCAGTAAATGTATGAAGTCTAAAGTGAAAGTATGTAAAAGGAATATATATATATATAAAATTTGTGTAATACATAGCAAATTCCAATCCTAATAACTGCCACTTAATGACTACATATTTTGTGTTGAGCAGTATGCAAAAAAAAAAGTTACAGACACTGGAATCAAGTAGAACCCTGCATAGCCCCTTACCTCCAAGTAAAAATCAGAGCAGTTAATGATCAGGACAATAGAGTCACAGACTCAGTGTCTGGTACACATTTTTTAGTTGCTCTACAGATATGGAAAAGGAAGAAGAAACTAGTTGCATGATTACCGGACTATAGTCGTTATATAAACTGCTTCACCTTCAGCAGTACTGTCTATTGCATTTCTGTGGGATTAGGGGTGAAGATCTATCTTTTGTAAATCTAAGAACTGTTCTCAACAGAATGAGATTCACACTCTTACTCATAATAATCTATGTCTTTGTGGGCATGAAAATGACTGTAGCTTGCTCTCTTCCTATATGTAAGCAACCAACTAAAACTGCCAGCATAGCCCCATGTTGACATCTTCCACTATGAGAATACAGCACCCTTTGTCAGCATGAAGTTACAAAAGATAGACCTTCACCCCTAATCCCACAGAAATGCAATGATGTTCTGTCAAGTGGGGATTTGTAACCAGCTTTTAGCTGGAAAGAGCTCTCTGCAGGAGGCTGACCCTTCTGTCTACCTTAAGCCAGGAACTTCCATGCTCGACTCATCTCCAGGCCAAGATCACCTTTCAAACCTTTTAATCAAAAGATACCTTGCCTAATTTCTCCATTATTTCCATCAGTCAATGAAACAGACATGAAGGATAAGTGATTAACAGATGACAAGATCTCTTCCATAGTGTTCCCTCCTGTAATCTCCCAAACTGTGTGACCAAACCTTGTGAACAAGATAACAGCCAGAGGAAGATCACGAGTCAACAAACCTGCACGCAAGTCTGCATACAGTGGGAGATGTTGACAACTATGATCCCCTATCTCAACGAATATCAAAGAATTCCTCCTTGTTTCCCTTTAAAGTTTCATGGTTAAGCAGAATCTTCAGAGGTGGTTTTTGAGGAACACTGAGTCCACCATCTCTTCAAATCTACCATATTGCTGAGTCCACCATCTTGCCAGCATTCTGATTAAAAGCACCTTTCCTATCTACCATTGTGAGTATTGATTTTATAAGCTGTGAGCAGCAGAACTACCTTCAACAGCACATTAAATCCTCATAACAAACTGGTGAGGTAGATACTATTATTACCTCCCTTTTACAGAGGATTCTGAAAGTGAAGAAGAACTGAAGAGCCTCTTGATGAAAGTGAAAGAGGAGAGTGAAAAATTTGGCTTAAAACTCAACATTCAGGAAACTAAGATCATGGCATCTGGTTCCAACACTTCATGGCAAATAGATTGGGAAACATTGGAAACTATGACAGACTTTATTTTGTGGGGCTCAAAAATCACTACAGATGGTGACAACAGCAATGAAATTAAAAGATGCTTATTCCTTGGAAGGAAAGTTATGACCAACCTAAACAGCATATTAAAAAGCAAAGAAATTATTTTGAAACAAAGGTCCATCTAGTCAAGGCTATGGTTTTTCCAGTAGTCATGTATGGATGTGAGAGTTGAACTATCAAGAAAGCTAAGCCCTGAAGAATTGATGCTTTTGAACTGTGGTGTTGGAGAAGACTCTTGAGAGTCCCTTGGACTACAAGGAGATCCAGCCAGCCAGTTCTAAAGGAGATCAATCCTGAATATTCACTGAAAGGAACTGATACTGAAGCTGAAACTCCAATACTTTGTCCACCTGATGGGAAGAGCTGACTCATTGGAAAAAACCCTGATGCTGGCAAAGATTGAAGGCAGGAGGAGAAGGGGACAACAGAGGATGAGATGGTTGGATGGCATCACGGACTCAATGGATATGGGTTTGGGTGGACTCCAGGAGTTGGTGATGGACAGGGAGGCCTGGCGTGCTGCAGTCCATGGGGTCACAAAGAGTCAGAACAACTGAGATACTGAATGGAACTGAAAATCTTATTAGAAAAAACTATTAACTCACTGCTTTATAACAATAAATATAGGCATTCTGACAAAATCTTGATTTGAAATGATAATTAATAAAACCTCCCTTGAATCAATTGGACAAAATGAATTTTTTACCTATAATATTTTCATCCTTTAAAACCAATATCTTTATTTCTAAAGAAATCATTCAAATGAGGGAAATATTTATATCCAAAAATGTTTCAGTATCATTTTAGTATCATACAAAACTACAAATATTTTAAATTAAAGGTATATTCAGTTCAGTTCAGTGGCTAAGTGGTGTCTGACTCTTTGTGATCCCATGAACCACAGCACACCAGGCCTCCCGGTCCATCACCAGCTCCTGGAGTCCACCCAAACCCATGTCCACTGAGTCAGTGATGCCATCCAACCATCTCAACCTCTGTGGTCCCCTTCTCCTCCTGCCCTCAATCTTTCCCAGCATCAGTGTCTTTTCCAATGAGTCAGCTCTTTGCATCAGGTGGCCAAATACTGGAGTTTCAACTTCAACATCAGTCCTTCCAATGAACAGCAGGACTAATCTTTAGGATGGACTGGTTGGATCTCCTTGCAGTCCAAGGGACTCTCAAGAGTCTTCTCCAACACCACAGTTCAAAAGCATCAATTCTTCAGCACTCAGCTTTCTTTATAATCCAACTCTCATATCCACACATGACTACTGGAAAAACCATAGCCTTGACTAGACGGACCTTTGTTGGCAAAGTAATGTCCCTGCTTTTTAATATGCTATCTAGGTTGGTCATAACTTTTCTTCCAAGGAGTAAGCATCTTTTAATTTCATGGCTGCAATCACCAACTGCAATGAATTTGGAGCCCCCCAAAATAATGTCAGCCACTGTTTCCATTGTTTCCACATCTATTTGCCATGAAGTGATAGGACCGGATGCCATGATTTTAGTTTTCTGAATGTTGAGCTTTAAGCCAACTTTTTCACTCTCCTTTTTCACTTTCATCAAGAGGCTCTTTAGTTCTTCTTCACAATCTGCCATAAAGGTGGTGTCATGTGCATATCTGAGGTTATTGATATTTCTCCCAGCAGTCTTGATTCCAGCTTGTGATTCATCCAGCCTGGAATTTCTCATGATGTACTCTGTGTATAATTTAAATAAGTAGGATGACAATATACACCCTTGACATACTCCTTTTCCTATTTGGAACCAGTCTGTTTTTCCATGTCCATTTCTAACTGTGCTTCCTGACCTGCATACGGGTTTCTCAAGACGCAGGTCAGGTGGTCTGGTATTCCCATCTCCTTCAGAATTTTCCACAGTTTATTGTGATCCACACAGTCAAAGGCTTTGGCATAGTCAATAAAGCAGAAATAGATGTTTGTCTGAAACTCTCTTGCTTTTTGATGATGCAGCAGATATTGGCAATTTGATCTCTGGTTCCGCTGCCTTTTCTAAAACCAGCTTCAGCATCTGGAAGTTCATGGTTCACATATTGCTAAAGCCTGGCTTGGAGAATTTTGAGCATTATTTTACTAGTATGTGAGATGAGAGCAATTGTGTGGTAGTTTGAGCATTCTTTGGCATTGCCTTTCTCTGGAATTGGAATGAAAACTGACCTTTTCCAGTCCTGTGGCCACTGCTGAGTTTTCCAAATTTGCTGACATATTGAGTGCAGCACTTTCACAGCATCATCTTTTAGGATTAGAAATAGCTCAACTGGAATTCCATCACCTCCACTAGCTTTGTTCATAGTGATGCTTCCTAAGGCCCACTTAACTTCACATTCCAGATGTCTGGCTCTAGATGAGTGTGAGTGATCACACCATCATGATTATCTGGGTCGTGAAGATCTTTTTTGTACAGTTCTTCTGTGTATTCTTGCCACCTCTTGTTAATATCTTCTGCTTCTGTTAGGTCCCTACCATTTCTGTCCTTTATCAAGCCCATCTTTGCATGAAATGTTCCCTTGGAATCTCTAATTTTCTTAAAGAGATCTCTAGTCTTTCCCATTCTATTGTTTTCCTCTATTTCTTTGCATTGATCCCTGAGGAAGGTGTTCTTATCTCTCTTTGCTCTTCTTCAGAAGTCTGCATTCAAACGGGTATATCTTTCCTTTTCTCCTTTGCTTTTAGCTTCCCTTCTTTTCACAGCTATTTGTAAGGCCTCCTCAGACAGCCATTTTGCTTTTTTGCATTTCTTTTCTTGGAGATGATCTTGATTCCTATCTCCTGTACAATGTCATGAACATCCACCCATAGCTTATCAGGCACTGTGTCTATCAGATCTAGTCCCATCAATCTATTTCTCACTTCCACTCTATAGTCATAAGGGATTTGATTTAGGTCATCCCTGAATGGTCTAGTGGCTTTCTCCATTTTCTTCAATTTAAGTCTGAATTTGACAATAAGGAGTTCATGATGTGAGCCACAGTCAGCTCCCAGTCTTGTTTTTGCTGACTTTATAGAGCTTTTCCATCTTTGGCTGAAAAAATGTAATCAATCTGATTTTGTTGTTGACCATCTGGTGATGTCCATGTGTAGAGTCTTCTCTTGTGTTGTTGGAAGAGGGTATTTGCTATGACCAGTGCGTTCTCTTGGCAGAACTCAGCCTTTGCCCTGCTTCATTTTGTACTCCAAGGCCAAATTTGCCTGTTACATCAGGTATTTCTTGACTTCCTACTTTTGCATTCCAGTCCCCTATAATGAAAAGGACATCTTTCGGGGGTTTTAGTTCTAGAAAGTCTTGTAGGTCTTCATAGAACCATTCAACTTCAGCTTCTTCAGCATTACTGGTCAGGGCGTAGACTTGGATTACCATAATATTGAATGGTTTGCCTTGGAAACAAACAGAGATCATTCTATCATTTTTGGGATTGCATCTAAGTTCTGCATTTCAAACTCTTTTGTTGACTATGAGGGCTACTCCATTTCTTCTAAGGGATTCCTGCCCACAGTAGTAGATATAAAGGTCATCTGAGTTAAATTCACCCATTCCAGTCCATCTTAGCTCATTGATTCGTAGAATGTTGATGTTCACTCTTGCCATCTCCTGTTTGACCACTTCCAATTTGTCTTGATGCATGGACCTAACATTCCAGGTTCCTATGTAATATTGCTCTTTACAGCATCAGACCTTGCTTCTATCACCAGTCCCATCCATAACTGGGTAGTTGTTTTTGCTTTGGCTCCATCCCTTAATTCTTTCTGGAGTTATTTCTCCACTGATCTCCAGTAGCATATTGTGCACCTATTGACCTGGGGAGTTCATCTTTCAGTGTCCTATCTTTTTACCTTTTCATAAGGGTATATAATTACTGTTGAATGTAGGGGAAATTTTATGTTAGAATGATAGGCAAAGCCATTAAAAGTTTTGTCTGAAATTTTACCTAACATTATGGATATACAAATACTAAACACATGAAAATGCATTTTTAAAAAAACTGCAGATATATATGCCAAATTGTAACAGTTGTTTGAGATTTTGGTCACCAGGTGGAAAGTTCTACATGCAATTGAAGGTATGACACTGGGTGATAAGATATATCTGAAGCTCCAATGAAGAATCATCAAGCATACAGTGAAAGTTAAAATAAACCAGACAGCATGAGATGAGATTAAACTTTTTGAAGCTTTGCTGGAATTTTGAAGTCTTTTAAGTTTGAATTCTGCCGTAATAAGTATTTTAATAGGGAATGACTGAAAACTGAAGATGTTGAAGAGGATTTAGAAAGACAGAGAAACTTCACTTGGATCTGGAAATATCAAGATTTATATGATGAGAGAGGAAAAGGCAATCCAGTACCAGTACTGGATAAGGGCCAGTACCAGAAGAAGTAAAAGCTTGAGCAGAGAATGTGCAGGCTGCGTCTATTTGGAAATGCCTTAGTTTGATGGAATACAGGATTCCCTTTGAAAAGATAAAAATTCATTTTAACCTTTGGTATGAAACCAGATTATTATGCAATTTAGTGCCATCTTGAGGAGCGTGAAAACTACTAAGTAATAAATTTTGGATCAATATAGGCTATCAAACCAAGGACTGGTGTGCAAAACAGCCCTGCAGGAAGAAGAATCCAGGGGGCAGTGGGGGAGCTGTATGTATATGAGACAGGAGCTCTGGAATACTGAATGCAGGAAGTACTCTGCCATAAAGCATATGATGATTAGCTATGAAAAGACTTTATTCATAGTGGTTATGACAAGGAATGAACAGACCTCAAATGAAGTTTAGAGGGAGGATCAATAGGATTTGATAAAAATAAATAAATGTATAAGTAAAATTAATAGGAGGGTATAGATGTTTGGGCTTCCCCTGAAGCTCAGCTGATAAAGAATCCACCTGCAATGCAGGAGACCCCAGTTTGATTGCTGGGTTGGGAAGATCTGCTGGAGAAGAAATAGGCTATTCATTCCAGTATTCTTGGGCTTCCCTGGTGGCTCAGCAGTAATGAATCTGCCTACAATGCAGGAGACCTGGGTCCAATCCCTGGGTTGGAAAAGATCTCCTGGAGAAGGGAATGACTACCTACTCCAGTATTCTGGACTGGAGAATTCCATGGACTGTGTAATCCATGGGGTCGCAAAGAGTGGGACATGGCTGAGCAACTTTCACTTCATCTCACATAGACATTCAGAGACTCTGAGTTCCACTGACATCAATGGTACATATCTTTTTTTAAAGGAGAAAGGCACAGCTTATTGGAAAGAAAATGATCTCAAATTTTAATGTGTTTAGCTTGAAGCAGTCCACCAACAGAACAAGTCCCAAAAGCAGTTGGGATATAGACCTCAAAAGCTGGGAACACGAAGCAAAAGTGTATCTTATGACTCAAACAAAGTTATGAGCCAGAAGAGAGGAAAAAAATAGTCAACTCTGCCTAGTACCATGAGAGGGTGTTAGCAGTTACTCATTTTAAGTGTCACTTTGCAAACAGACTTAAACCAACCTTTTGGAACCTAACCAAATTATAAATAGAAGTTCTGTAATGAGAAGGGCCATCAACATGGAAGAGAAAGTCAAAACCATGAGTCACAGTTGATTCAGGGAAAACACACAGAAAGGAAAGAGGAATGGCCTGGAATTAAACTCTTGGAACATTCATAGATAAGAGAAAAAGAATAATTTAATTCCAAAATGCAATGCCTTAAACTCAGAGCAGTGAGGCCAGATTTGTTCTTCAGCCCAGATGTGGACAACACATTGAAATCCTAGAAAGAAAAAGCCAGAGAAAACAAACAAACAAAAAAAAACACACTTCTTTAGTCAGAATTCAAAGTACACTGTTTACTGAAAAACAAGAAGAAAACTCTCAAAATCAACTGATATGACTACATGTTTCACAAGAAATCTATTATTCAAAAATTCCTCAGGGAAAATAAGACGCAGATACATTTTGATTTCAAATTCAGTGACCAAGAGATTAAGACTAAAGAATATATTTCCAATTAACTGAATTAACCTGTAATGTTGAAATTGAAACGCTTACATTTTACTTCTAAAAACACACATGTAAATCAAAAGGACATGAAAAATACCTATATAGACTATCCAAATTCCAAATCCTTTTTTATATGTATTTTGTCAGAATACAAATACAGTGACCTGCTTTCTGTGTCTTGGTTTCTTCCCAGCCATGATTTTAGAAAGAGCCACTATAATCCTTCTCATAGAAGCTCACATTTACGGTTTCTCAAGTACAATTTCCCACTTTCACTCAAATTAAAGAAAATATGTTCTTTCTTCTGAAGGCAAATCCCAAGAGGCTTAGTTAAATTGAAGTCAGACAGAGGTACCAAGTCTCAGGAGCACTTATTGGCAGTCTGGGTGTGTCCTGTCACCAGGGTTACAGGAAAACACGGCATCACCCATGAAGTTAAGAGACAAGTGAATCAAAACATTAAACTTGCTTTAATGTGGAACCAAAAAAATAATAAGGCTCTGTTAACATATTTTTATTTGAATTTAACAATTGTCCACTTTGGGGGTATCTTTTCAAGTCATATTTTTAAGAAATAAAGCAATGCAGATAAACGTGAAGTTTTCTATATCCATTTCCCTTCATTTCATATCCCATTTCACTTCTTCCCTCCCTAAAGGCTAACTACACAAATGGATTTTCTACCTCAGAAATCTTTAGCAAATACTCACCCTCACTAGCAATCAGAGAAGAGCAAATTTAAATAATGAAATAACAATTCATATCCATCGAACTGGCAAAAAATTATAAAGTCTGACAATATCAAGATTTGGTGAGTCTGTAGGGAAACAGGGATTCTCATATACATCTGATGAAAAGGTAAATGAAAATATCACTTTGAGGAGTAATTTACTATCATCTTATAAATGCAGAATATGTTTACCCCATGAAGGTCAATGCCATGGATAGGTGATAAAAATAAAATACTGTTTTTTTCCTTCTGGGCACGTAGAAGGATGATACTACTCAGTCTCCTCGTCTTGAGTGAAGCTAGTTCTGGCCAATGCTTAAGAGTGAAATGACAGATGTCATTTATTGCTACATATATAACTGCCAGTGTAAACTTCTCCAGCTCCTGCTTGACAAGCTGACCTTGGAAGCATACGCTGAGGTGTAAGGAACAAAAGATCAAGGCAGCCTGGGGAATGCTGAGGCAAACACATGGAGGAGAGCTGCCCGGATAATCATCTGAATCCTTAACAGATTTCACGTGAGGAAGAAACAAACCTCTTTTGTTTTAAGCCACTGACAGTAGGAGAACCGTGAACTTCCAGATGTTCAAGTTGAATTTAGAAAAGGCAGGGGAACCAGAGATCAAATTCTCAACATCCACTGGACCATTGAAAAAGCAAGAAACTTCCAGAAAAACATCTATTTCTGCCTTATTGACTATGCCAAAGCCTTTGACTCTGTGGATCACAATAAACTCTGGAAAATTCTTAAAGAGATGGGAATACCAGACCACCTGACCTGCCTCTGGAGAAACCTGTATGCAGGTCAGGAAGCAACAGTTAGAACTGGACATGGAACAACAGATTGGTTCCAAATAGGGAAAAGAGTACATCAAGGCTATATATTGTCACCCTACTTTTTTAACTTAAATGCAGAGTACATCATGAGGAATGCTGAGCTGGAAGAAGCAAAAGCTGGAATCAAGATTGCTGGGAGAAATATCAATAACCTCAGACATGCAGATGACACCACCCTAATGGCAGAAAGTGAAGAGGAACTAAAAAGCCTCTTGATGAAAGTGAAAGAGGAGAGTGAAAAAGTTGGCTTAAAGCTCAACATTCAGAAAACTAAGATTATGGCACCTGGTCCCATCACTTCATGGCAAATAGATTGGGAAATAGTGGAAACAGTGACAGACCTTATGTTGGGGGGCTCCAAAATCACTGCAGATGGTGATTGCAGTCATGAAATTAAAAGACGCTTACTCCTTGGAAGGAAAGTTATGACCAACCTAGGCAGCATATTAAAAAGCAGAGACATTACTTTGCCAACAAAGGTCCATCTAGTCAGGGCTATGGTTTCTCCAGTAGTCATATGGATGTGAGAGTTGGACTATAGAGAAAACTGAGCACTGAAGAATTGATGCTTTTTCTTTTTTATTGGAGGCTAATTACTTTACAATATTATATTGGTTGGTTTTGCCGTATATTGACATGAATCCGCCCCGGGTGTACATGAATTCCCCCTCCCAAACCCCTCTCCCACCTCCCTCCTCCCCTTCTCCTCCCTCTTGGTCATCCCTGCATACCAGCCCCAAGCATCCTGTAACATGAATTGATGCTTTTGAACTGTGGTGTTGGAGAAGACTCTTGAGAGTCCCTTGGACTGCAAGGAGATCCAAGCAGTCCATCCTAAAGGAGATCAGTCCTGAATATTCATTGGAAGGACTGATGCTGAAACTGAAACTTTGGTCACCTGATGCGAAGAACTGACTCATTTGAAAAGACCCTGATGCTGGGAAAGATTGAGGGCAGGAGGAGAAGGAGATGACAGAGGATGAGACGATTGGATGGCATCACTGACTCAATGGACATGAGTTTGAGTAAACTCCGGGAGTTGGTGATGGACAGGGAAGCCTGGCGTGCTGCAGTCCATGGGGTTGCAAAGAGTCAGAGATGCCTGAGTGACTGAACTGAGCTGCACTGAACTGAGATTTGGAGGTAACTTCTTACAGCAATACAAATAACTTATCCTAATACATGGGATTCCCTCACAGCCCAGTTGGTAAAGAATCTGCCTGCAATACAGAAGACCTGGAGTCAATACATAAATATATATACCAGACAAATATTTTGACATATATACACGAGACATGTTCTCAGATAAATCCTTTGCAATAATACAAAATTGATAAATATCTCAATGTTTACCAGTCATGAGATTGACCTGTTGTGGTGTATTTTTCTATAATGATGTACTAATTGAAAACATAAAAGAATTTATATGTGTATGGATTATTCCTAAAAATGAGAGAAACAAGTTGCTGAATGATCTGTACAATGTAGAATATAAACTCAATTAGGGCAGGAAATTCAGTACGTGGCTTGTTGCCAGCATTTAGAATATCTTGGTAGGTGTTAGTAATAACTCAATAAATATTTGTTAAGTGAATAAATGATTATTATCTCAGAAAGTTTAGAAATAATTATCTATAGACTCACATGCAGTAAATAAAAACACATAATGAAAACATTCATTAGTTTATTTCAGCTCAACAAAGTAACTAAAAGCTTAACTTAATTGCCTTGTAACCCCCAAATTAATCCTCCCCACTATTAGGACATTTTAATTTGACATGTGCTTCTGAACTCAGGCAAGCTACGCAATTCTTCAGTGCCACAATCTCCTCACTAGTAAAATGAGGATTAAAACAGTCTCTACTTTATAATATTTTTGTAATAAATTAGATGAAACTAGACAATACATGTAAAGTGCTCAGAATGGAGTATAGCATAAAGTAAGCAATCAAAACTACTAGCCATTTTTGCTATTATTATTGCCGTTATTCCTTATCTGGGCTTTAAAGAATTAGACAAGTCTAGCAGAGTACATCATGAGGAATGCTGGGCTGGAAGAAGCACCAGATGGAATCAAGATTGCTGGGAGAAATATCAATAACCTCAGATATGCAGATGACACCACCCTTATGGCAGAAAGTGAAGAGGAACTAAAAAGCCTCTTGATGAAAGTGAAAGAGGAGAGTAAAAAGGTTGGCTTGAAGCTCAACAATCAGAAAACAAAGATCATGGCATCTGGTCCCATCACTTCATGGGAAATAGATGGGGAAACAGTGGAAACAGTGTCAGACTTTATTTTTTGGGGCTCCAAAATCACTGCGGATGCTGATTGCAGCCATGAAATTAAAAGATGCTTACTCCTTGGAAGGAAAGTTATGACCAACCTAGATAGCATATTGAAAAGCAGAGACATTACATTGCCAACAAAGGTCTGTCTAGTCAAGGCTATGGTTTTTCCAGTGGTCATGTATGGATGTGAGAGTTGGACTGTGAAGAAAGATGATCGCCGAAGAATTGATGCTTTTGAACTGTGGTGTTGGAGAAGACTCTTGAGAGTCCCTTGTACTGCAAGGAGATCCAACCAGTCCATTCTAGAGGAGATCAATCCTGGGTGTTCATTGGAAGGACTGATGCTAAAGCTGAAACTGCAATACTTTGGCCACCTCATGCGATGACTTGACTCACTGGAAAAGAGTCTGATGCTAGGTGGGAGGAGACGGGGATGACAGAGAATGAGATGGCTGGATGGCATCACTGACTCGATGGACATGAGTTTGAGTGAACTCCGGGAGTTGGTGATGGACAGGGAGGCCTGGCGTGCTGTGATTCATGGGGTCAAAAAGTGTCGGACATGACTGAGCGACTGAACTGAACTGATTCTCTAACTTCTTCACATATGCGTCATGATGTACATATCTAAAGAAATTAATAAATTTCTCTTTAGTATTTGCCAGCCTTTTCATAATATATTAGAATTTTAAGTAAACTATTTTAATATCTAAACTTTGTTATTTACAGGTAGTCTGATAGTATGCCTAAACCTGGGAAACTGAGATACAAGGAGGAAAGAAATTAAGTTAAAAAGAGAAGTTTCAAAGCACTGCGTTCCTTTTCTTCTTAGTTTCTCAAATTGCTTTATTTCACACTACAAAGCTAGATTAGAAAGATGACTGTGTATGTTTATGTGAGAGAGAGACAGAGAGACATACCCACTATATCATTGCCATTAGCCAGTTGAAATGTATAGGTTAACTGAATTGACTGTGTGTAAAAGTTCAAAATTAAAAGCTGTTTTCTTCACTGATGAGAATGTACTTTAGTTTGGGACTGGCCCATTAGAGTGACGCCTTAACAAATCAAGGACTCTCAGTGGCAGACTCACCAAACTTCCTGATCACTAAATAGAATCTCTTTCATTAGCCCTTCACAGTTATCGTTCTTTTCTGTTTCTCACTGACAGCTACTTCTAATTCTAATACGCAGGTAAATTAACTCAGCCAGATTTAGTTGTTAGTAATTTATAATATGATTGAATGTGAATACCTAAATTGCTTTATTTTATCATAAATCATGTTAGAAGTTATCAACAGTAGACATTTGTGTATCATATATTTAACTTTCCTTTAGATAGAGTGTTCATTTTGGAAACATGCATTAGTGAAAAAATAGTAGCAAATACCCAAAACCAGCATCACCTTACAGTATTCTACTTTAAATGGATGTGGTAGCTTTACTGTTTCATGTGGAACAACATTCTGACTACGCTGTTTGTGTCTATAAGTAGACTAAGAGATATAAATTATAAAATAAAAAAAACTAAGAAACTTCCCCAAAACAGGCAAAGAAGTCTACCTTAGTGTTCTGTGCAAAAACTAGTAACATAAACATCTTATGTCTATTGTACAGCTTGTATTCTTTGAGTACATTTCTTTTCTCTGGTAATACTAGTAATTAATAAGTATGTTTGTTGAAAATAAAGCAGATAAATATTAGGAATTTTAATTTTCAGAAAGTAAACACTACTTTGCCACTAAACTTTATCCTTGGAGAGTTTTATATCTTGTAGGTTTTGATAGAAATAAAAGCTCATTAACAGAATATTTTTTTACCCAAACCATTACAACTTCATCATTTTGAATCACAGCTCATTAAAACAATTATAATCAAATGTTTCATTTTCTTTTTCCCTTGTGAGAAACAGCTGAAAAGGTTATGTTTGTTGTTCTTTATCTAAATCTCTGGGGTGATATAAACAGGCTACATAGATTCATGTGCTGTTTTTCATTTATGTTTCAATGTGTCTCTGATGCTAGTTTGAGTTACTTTATATTTATTTTAACATTATTTCCGCAGAACTTCAGAAGTTGGCATTATGAGCATAGTTAAATTAACAAGACATTTAATACCATCCTTTCAAAATTCAAATATTGGCAGGTGATTGCTTAATGGAATTCAGTTACATTCCCTTGCAGGTGTATTCTATTTTGGATCTCTCCAAAGTTGAAAGAGGATAAATTCTCAAGAGTTAGTTTTAAGACTTCTTTTATACTTTGAAGTACAATATAACACACTATGTTACATGAGCAACCCTGGACAAAAGTTAAAAAGCCAACACCCTGGCTACAGGTAATTCAACTAATCCAGAACTGAATAGAGACACACACATTCTAAGATCTACGGGGGGCTAGTCAGAACAGCCCTTATCTCTCCTTGTGCTGCTCATTGTATGTACTCAGTCATTTTAAGCACATATAAATTATGAGTCTATATTTATGATTTCACTCAGATTGACTCACTCCAGTTCTCAGAACTGATACATAAGAAGAGATCTGCCACTTAGAAAGGAATTTTCAGCAGGAGTTGGACATCTGACTGCAATTTTTTATACTGATGCTATTCCATTGTACTGTTCCAGATCTATAGGATCATTCTGACCTTTTTAACCATTCCATTATGGCAGAAAGTGAAGAAGAACTAAAGAGCCTCTTGATGAAAGTGAAAGAGGAGAGTGAAAACATTTGTTTAAAGCTCAACATTCAGAAAATTAAGATAATGGCATCTGTCCCATCACTTCATGGCAAATAGGCGGGAAAACAGTGGAAACCATGGCTGACTTTATTTTTTTGGACTCCAAAATCACTGCAGATGGTGATTGCAGCCATGAAATTAAAATATGCTTACTCCTTGGAAGGAAAGTTGTGACCAACCTGGACAGCATATTAAAAAGCAGAGACATTACTTTGTCAACATAGGTCCATCTAGTCAAGGCTATGGTTTTTCCAGTAGTCATGTATGGATGTGAGGTTTGGACTAAAGAAAGCTGAGCGCCGAAAAATTGTTTTTGAACTGTGGTGTTGGAGATTCCTGAGAGTCCCTTTGACTGCAAGGAGATCCAACCAGTCCATCCTAAAGGAGATCAGTCCTGGGTGTTCATTGGAAGGACTGATGCTGAAGCTGAAACTCTAATACTTTGGCCACCTGATGCAAAGAGCTGGCTCACTGGAAAAGACCCTGATGCTGGGAAAGATTGAAGGCAGGAGAAGAAGGGGCTGAAAGAGGATGAGATGGTTGGATGGCATCACCAACTCAATGGACATGGGTTTGGGTGGACTCCGGGAGTTGGTGATGGACAGGGAGGCCTGGAGTGCTGCGGTTCACCAGGTCACAAAGAGTCAGAGATGACTGAGCAACTGAACTGAACTGAATTGAACCATTCTAACAATATGCACAGTTAGTGTTTTAATTACAGTTAATAACAAGTACACAATTACTGTCTTAAGATAACAAAACTCTAAGCATATAACTAAATGTTGATATTTTGCACCACAACCTAGGTAATATAGGGAATTTTTTAAATTTTGAGATTAAATGTTAATCATTTAACAAATAGAATTATTCTATGTAGAGTACTGTTTTAAATACTATGAAGAAGTATAACAGAACAAAGTCATCTTCATGAAGCTCATGCACACAAATCAGAAACATATCAAAAATTTTTAAGAACATTGCATAATTTTACCTCTTTTCATCAATTGTTTCCTGGTGACTTACGTTATGGATCTGATACTTATTTTACACATCCAAAAAAAATTAGGAAAAGTAAAATTTTCATGTAATGTAGGCCAAAGATATTTTCTAACTTTTTTAAAGTGTGTTCAATGCAACTGAGGGAGAAGGCAATGGCACCCCACTCCAGTACTGTTGCCTGGAAAATCCCATGGACAGAGGAGCCTGGTAGGCTGCGGTCCATGGGGTCACTAAGAGTCGGACACGACTGAGTGACCACTTTCACTTTTCACTTTCATGCATTGGAGAAGGAAACGGCAACCCACTCCAGTGTTCTTGCCTGGAGAATCCCAGGGATGGGGGAGCCTGGTAGGCTGCCGTCTATGCGGTCGCACAGAGTCGGACACAACTGAAGTGACTTAGCAGCAGCAGTAGCAATGCAACTGAACGACTGTGTAGACCAAGATAAAGCATATATGGCAGATTAAATGAAAAAGATAAAAATTCCAGTGAGTGTTATGTACTGGATTTACCTTCCATTTTGTTACAAAAATATTTTTTTTTAATCAAAGGAAGGTTACACTGTACCATCATGTTTAAGGACCTGAAGTGAGTTGACGCACGTGAATAAAATGGATTTCCTTCTAACGCACTTATGTTTTAAATGGTCAATAAAACCTTAAATGATTTTCTGAGATATAACCTTGAATTCCTGACATCATTTAAAAGATGCAAAGGAACCTTACCTCCCTCCAACCAGCCCTAGCAATGTATTTGTCATGGAGCATAAAATGGTTTCCTGAATTACTTTCAAAGGCTGACAGAATCCAAATGACAATGTAAGCTGTAGAGTTTACTTACCATAAATCAATTTATCTATCATATACTATATCAATATTTGCAGCTCAAGTCATTCAGGTAACCAAAAAGTCCAAAGACTCTACACAAAGATTCTTATTCATCTTAGTTTTAAATGTGGCAAATTTATCCCTGCATCAGTCTTTTCTATAATTGGGGCCATATGTAACTGGACTTTGATTATTGGATCAATATCAATTAACTATTTAAAAATGAAATCCACGTTCACTTTGATGACACAGATAAATGTCCAATGAAGTTTACCTAGATTTTGATAGACATTTAGATAGGTTGATTTTAATGGTGTAGAGAAGAAAAATACACTAAAACATAATGAGAACTGGAAGAAATAGTTTCATTGTATAAATTTGAAGAAGGAGGCCCAGAGAACCAAGGACTTGCCAAAGATCAAGTTACAAGTTGCATAGATAGTACTTGAACTCACGTCTCCTGATTTCCAGTTTAGGGTTTTCCCCATCAAACTGCTGTTCTCGTTAGCATGGCTGTGTGACAAAGGACCCCATATCTTACTGAGTCCGCACCCACAGATGTTGTTCATTCACCCAATCGTGTTCAACTCTGCATGACCCCTTGGACTGCAGCACGCCAGGCCTCCCTGTCCCTCACCATCGCCCACAGTTTGCCCAGTTTCATGTCCCACTAAGATGGTTATAATAAAAAAGACATAGAATAACAATTATTGGCAAGACTTTGGGAAAACTGGAATCCTCATGTATAACTGATAGAAACATAAAGTGGTGCAGTCACTTTGGAAAATAGTTTGACAATACCTCAAAATATTGAACAGACAGTTCCCATATGACCCAATAATTTGACATCTAATAGCTAAAAATGAAAAAGTCAAGTATCTGTCAATGGATATAAGAATAAGTAAAATGTGGTATATCCATACCATGAGATATTATTCAGCCATAAAAATGAGTTAGATATTGCTATCTGATATGACAGGGATAAACCTTGAAAACACTACACCAAGTGAAAGACGTCATCCACTAAAGACTATATATCATAGGATTTCCTTCATATAAAATTTCATGAATGAAATCATATGATATGGCAAATGAATATGCAAATAGACAAATCAACAGAAATAGAAAACAGATTTAGCGGTTGCTAGAGAATAGGAGGAGGATGAGGGAACGAAGAGCAAGAGATAACAAAAAATATATCAATAAAAATTAATTTTCAAAATACTTGACTTAAAACTACAATTACATTTATTTTCCACATAAATCTTCAGTCTCCTTAGCACTTAATGTGAAATCAAGGTTGGCTAGTGCGGAGAAGGTAATGGCAAGCCACTCCAGTACTCTTGCCTGGAAAATCCCATGGATGGAGGAGTCTGGTAGGCTGCAGTCCATGGGGTCGCTAAGGGTCAGACATGACTGAGCGACTTCACTTTCACTTTTCACTTTCACACATTGGAGAAGGAAATGGCAACCCACTCCAGTGTTCTTGCCTGGAGAATCCCAGGGATGGGGGAGCCTGGTGGGCTTCCGTCTATGGGGTCACACAGAGTCGGACACGACTGAAGTGACTTAGCAGCAGCAGCAGCAGCAGTGCTGCTTTGAGGCTAGAGGAATTATCTAGAGTCTTATTCACTCACTTATTTGACCTGGGCTGAGACTTGAAGAGTTAGGGGTGGAACAGCTGGAGAGACTCTCTATGGAAGCTTCAAGGCAGCCGTGCTTCCTACATGGCAACTCTGCCTTCCTTTGTATATCCCAAAAGAAAGAAACAGAAACCAAATGACTTTTTATGACTTAGCTTCTGAAGTCACACCAAATTACTGTGACCACATTCTCTTGGTAGAGGCAGTTGTAAATTAGTTTGGTTCAGGTACAAGGAGAGCGAGCACAGAACCCAAGTCTCAATGGAAGAACATAAATGTTGCATTGTAAGAAAAGTATGTACAACTCAGGGAAATGAGTGAGTCATCTGTCAGTGGACTTCTAGGTTTTTTTCATGGGATACTCCAGTCTTTTTCAATTTTGGTTTCCTGGGGGTATATGCCTAGGAGTGGGATTGCTGGGTCATAAGGTGGTTTTATTCCTAGTTTTTAAGGAATCTCCATACCATCTTCCATAGTGAGTATATCAATCTACATTCCCACCAACAACCCCTTTTCTCCACACCCCTCCAGCATTTATTGTTTGTAGACATTTTGATGATGGCCATTCTGACCGGGTGTAAGGTGATACCTCATTGTGGTTTTGATTTGCATTTCTCTAATAATGAGCAATGTTGAGCATCTTTTCATGTGTTTGTTAGTCATCTGCATGTCTTCTGTGGATAAATTCTGTTTAGGTCTTTTTCCTACTTTTTGATTGGGTTGTTTGTTTTTCTGGCATTGAGTTGTATGAGCTGCTTGTATATTTTGGAAATTAATCCTTCGTCAGTTGTTTCATTTGCTATTATTTTCTTGCATTCTGAGGGTTGTCTTTTTAACTTGCTTATAGTTTCCTTTGCTGTGCAAAAGCTTTTAAGTTTAATCAGGTCCCACTTGTTTACTTTTGTTTTTATTTCGTTACTCTGGGAGGTGGGTCATAAAGGATCTTGCTTTGATTTATGTCATCAAGTGATTCTGCCTATGTTTTCCTCTAAGAATTTTATAGCTTCTGGTCTTATATTTAGGTCTTTAATCCATTTTGAGTTTGTCTTTGCACCCTACACCTACACTCTTTAGACTCACTTTTCTTAGTATCAAAAATCCCTTGACAAGAAAACAAGTAGGTAGTAAATCCTGGGATCATTTTCATTTTGCCTCTTTAAGTCACTATGTTTTAATGTGTTAGCTTTCAAGCAGTTTTCTTTTATAAATGACAGAAAAGTGAAGTAATCTTTGGCAAGTTAGAAATGATATAAAAACAAAGGATTATGAGGGAAATCGTAGAACTCCCCATTCTCCCCTAAAAAAGAAAGAATGGAGTCAAACAGAAACTCATCTCTACTCCTCAGTGTAAACCCCACTGCCCTGAAGATGTGCTTTATTCATATACATAATGATAATTTAAAAGCACTAGGAGAGAACAAGAACCCACATCTCCATGGAAGAGAATTAATGTTACATGGTAAGAAAAGCATGTGAAACTATCTCTGAAAAATTAAATCCACTACATGATACTTACCAGTCATTACAAGAAAAATTATAGATAGATAGGTAAGCAATGCTATAATTCTAAGTTTTGGGGTTTTTGGTATTTTTTGTCTGAATTTGAGTAATTTAATTTTCAAAAAACTGAAAATATATTTAAACAAAAGCTTTTATTTTCTTTCTAAAATAAATACTGTTTAACCCTATGCATTAGCAAGGATTTGAAAAGCTATGCTATGATAACACTCTCATAATCAAGTGGTTTTATACAACAAAATTTTGTTTTCCTGTCAAGCTAAGCCAGCAACAAACCCAGGAGGGTCTTGATGAAGCTATCCTCCAATGAGAGACCTGGAAATATAGGCTGATTCGATTTTGTGGTTTACCATTTAAGTCCCTCAGGTTCCCAGGGATTGCCTCAACAATCCCTCAGGCAGAAGATTAACCTAGAGAATACACAGATCTTCCACTGCCTCAGACTAGAATCATCACACGTGACTTTTGCTCTTATTGCATTAGTTAGAATTAGAAACTGAGAAGCATAACCTTTCCTGAGGAGGAAAGGAGGATCAGTTACTAAGTTGTAGCGATGTCCATTACAGTTTACTTTAGTTCCTATTCCAACTAGAAGGGGTCATACAATAAACTCATGGATATTGTTTCAGATACCCACACTCGAAAAGCTAATGGGCTGAATCTTTATAAGATCTATTCTTCTACATTGGGTGCTATAGACATCTCTTTTATACATACCAAGAAAAAGGGGTGAGAGGATTGTTAGATGTCTTTTATCAGCACATAATATGACGCTTATGATTTGTAATAGCTCTAGAATCTCTGCATAAAAATATTTTCAAAATAGCAATTTCTTGGAAGGAGCTAGGACATTTACCTTAAAAGTGAATTTTCAAGCAAGCACACCATTTGTCAAAGTGTATGCTGATGGAGATTAGTAGGACGCTAAACTGCTGTGGCTGACTGGGTAAGGTTCTGACATCTTTTATTCTAACCTTTCCATTTATATTAATCTGTGACTTAATTTTTATTAACCTTTAACATTTTCAATTAAATGTATTTGTCTCATTTGTTAATCCTAGATATCACACAGATTACTAAATGTGACCTATGCCAAAAGCAATCGCAACTTGCTTTCCACGGACTTGTCTGCTAACTATGCATCCTGCCTTCTGCAGAATCTGTATTAAAGTACATTTTAGTGATTGTTATTCCATGAACCAGCCTTTGTATTATGCTAGAAGCTGCAAACTACTTAGGTATGCAAGCACAGTTTAGATGCTCCAATACAGCATTCTGTAAAATACCAGTGAAAGTGAAAGTGAAAATGAAGTTGCTCAGTCGTGTCCGACTGTTAGCGACCCCACGGACTGCAGCCTACCAGGCTCCTCTATCCATGGGATTTTCTAGGCAAGAGTACTGGAGTGGCTTGCCATTGCCTTCTCCGCAGCAATCAGGCTAACAAAAGACCAGTAGAGGTAATCATTTCAGTTCTGAAAATATTTTAGAGTTATAAAGTCCATGGAATGACATTAAAAATCACTTGTCTCCACCCAGTAATAATTACTAAAGTTTACTGATCATCTACTTATAAGCTAGGTACTATTCTAATTATATCCTAAGTACCTACTAATACATACCTCAGAATAACTAATCTGTACAACTCTGAAATGGGTCCTAGGATTTTCCAGTTTCATAGGTAAACAGGTTATGTAACTTGGCCTAAAAGTGTCATCAGGTAACAATCAAGTCAAGAGTTCAAAACCAGACACTTGATATTCTACTCTACATGCTGTTTAGCTAAAGTGGCAGTTTGCAACCACAGGAAAATCTTGGGAATGTTATCCAAGGTTCAATTTCTTTCCTCCTCCCTCAGCCCCATCCATTCCAGCTTAATGAATTCTAGAACAATCTACTTTACTGCTTCCATCCATCACATCTTATTGGAGCCTTTAGAGTTGAAGAAAAACAGCAAAAAAACTAAGCCATTTACTTTAAACACTCTCTGCTATCATGTGCTTCCAGACCCTCATCTCAAATCCCGGTTGATACTACTTTGGAAATGACTCACCAGCAGGGATATAATATATTACTGCACCGAGGGAAATCTGGCAATGAATCAATGCTGCGTGGTTTCCCATCACAAACGTGACATGCACATAAAGGTAGATCAGGGCAGAGATACTGACAATAGCTCTGTTGGGACATCCGGGGGAACGCTTCAATAACCTGAAAGTCACCGGGAAAAGACTCGGAAATAGGAACTTCGATGAGTACTCTTATTACATTTCTCCCAGTATTACTCACACATGTAATATTTCAAGAAACCTTAGGAAGTCAACAAAGATAAATATTTATGTGTCTCCAAACGTCTGTCAAGATTTGAGTCCCTTAAATCCAGAAAAGTTACCACTGGACATTCAAGTATTTAAGGTGAAAGTGCACTGAAAAGGAGAGACAAAGGCAAAATGCAGGAGGATGTAAACGGATATCTTTGTAAACTGAAAGTACAAAAGCACTGTGCTTTCTGGAACCCATTAGCCCAACACAGCCAAGTTCAAGCCTGCAAAGTTTTGATGTCTGATAACAGACTTGCTTACAGTCTTGACTTGCTTGTGCCAACCCTCTTGTTTTGTTTATAATTTTCCCCAAAGCCTCCCCATTTTCCTTCCTTCATATGTTCAAACTGTATCTCCTGCTCAATATCAGTTTTTCTCACCATCTCCTTTAAGAAATTGTCTCCAAATCTTTGACCTCGCGCTAGTTTCCTCTTTTTCATAAGAAACTCTTGGCCCTCTTATCGCCTCTACGGATGACTATAGCTATTGTATTTATTTGCTATGATAAAATCATTAACTCTTTTGCATGAGAACATTGATTTTAGTTTTTCTGATATCTTTCAAAGGCTATAACACTGTATTTTCTACCAAGTTACATCTAAATAAGCTTATTTTGTTTTTGTTTTTGTTTTTAATTTAAATTATTTTTTTCTTTTTATTTATTTATTTTTTATTGGAGGCTAATTATTTTACAATATTATATTGGTTTGTTTTGCCATACATTGACATGAATCTGCCCCAGGTGTACAGGAGTTCCCCCTCCTGAACCCCCCGCCCACCTCCCTCCTCCCTTTATCCTTTTGAATTTAACTGAATTGTGGTTGTGTTCTTTGCTCATCTTCTAGATTCCAGAGGACTAGAAGATACTTGCTGCAATTTTTATAATCATTTTATTTGAGACAAATCTTTTGTCATGTATTTAGTTATACTTAACTCTGAGGAATGCTGACAATAAAGTGATAATGTTTTATTTATCAATCTATGTTCTTCAATGGGAAGGCAAGTCTTCATTTTAAGTTAAATTGAGTTATATGTTATAATTTCAAAAAGAAAATCATTGTCCATTTACACTTTTGAAAATCTGGACTCCTTAAAAAGCAAACTGGGATGTCATCCAGGAAAAAAATCACTTCAGAAGGCACTGCTTAAGAATAGAGAGTCTACTCTGACCCTGGATTTTTAAGTACCCAAATTTAAGAAACAGTAGGGAATAATTATCATAAAACTCTTCTCACCAATTCTAGCTCTTAGATTATTGTTAGTGAAACAAATAGAAGCATTTATTGAAAATAAGAACAAATTGCTGACAGATTCAATCTGCAGCCCTCTGAGCCACTGGACATTGAATTCATTCCAAAGTGAATTAGTTTATCCAGCAATGTCAAGTTGCCAATCAGGTTATTCATCTATCCAGTATTGTCAAGTTAGATAAGAAAAACAACTGCTAAAAGAAGGAGAATTAATAAGAACAAGGGGGGCAGTTACTAAAATGGCCTTTTGAAAATGATGTCCTTAAGAAATGCTGTTGAGCATTTCAGATGCCAGTCTTTATTTCCTTTCTTGAAACTAACATTTTAAAAAATGTCTCTTGAATCTCAAATTCTGAGCTCAGGATTTCTTGGACTAAAAGCTTGGTCTTTTCTTCTGAAGTTTCTTTTGGAAGAAATATGGCGATTGTGGCAATACCATACCCATCATTGTAGCTTATAATGAAGTGGAATCTAGTACTATCCTTACATGAAACTGCTCTGCTCTTTGACAAAAATTCACATCACATTTCCTCTTCCAGTTGTGATTTATTAAAACCAGTCATATCTCTTTGTGTCTAATCAAGTTCTATTGTTTTTTGAAACAACATCAGCAATTTGGCTTTTAAAAAATATATGAATATATACCCCTCTGAATTTATTAATGGAGGGGGTGCAGTCCATCATACTGATATTTAAATGAACAAATCATTTTCAAGGGAGAATAGACCTCAAAAGTATGCATAAAGTTAACAGATATGCATGGCTTCTATTATTTTTATGTTAGACTAATTAGTGCCAGTGAGAGCTAATAGCAAAAGGTAACAGTATCCTAAAGGTAACAGCTTCCCCAGTGGCTCAGAGGGTAAAGCATCTGCCTGCAATGCAGGAGACCCTGGCTCGATCCCTGGGTCGGGAAGATCCCCTGAAGAAATGGCAACCCACTCTGGTATTCTTGCCTGGAAAATCCCATGGACAGAGGAGCCTGGTAGGCTATGGTCCATGGGGTCGCAGAGTCAGACACGACTGAGCAACTTCACTTTCTTTCAACAGGATCCTGACTATCATATGCAGTTCTCATCATAAGGTAATTCTAAAAAAAAAAAAAAAAATTAACCACTGGCCCTCCATCACAACTGGATATGTGTTTGTTCCAAAATTGGTAGAAATTGTTAGAATTTTAAAAACCAAGAAAGCAAACACACAAATAAAGATGGCCAAGTTTTTCTCCATCTTTCCCAATAATACTAGATTGAATAATATTTTTGCCTTTTATCTAAAAACTTTAATAATGCATTATATGACCAACCTTTAAAAAAAAATAGTTGAACTCTTTTCTTTGACTTCAGCTGCATTTATAAATGAGTAATACATCATCCAAATACATGTTAGAAATTAGACCTTGTATTCCATTATGCATTTAGACATTTACAGCTGGATGATAAACCTGTCTGCACCTCAGGGGTTGGACTTATAAATCAGTGCTTCTTGTGAAAATATGACACTCCTATTTGAAATTATTGGGGCTCTGTACCTTGTTCTTCTGGCTCCTTCAAAGAAATACTGAATTCCCATAAAGGGAAAGATACAAGTATTTAAGACAAAATGTATTCTTTCCTTTATTACAGTATACTGAGTTACATCGGTTTCCTTCTAGAACTCTACATTTTTTACTAAATTCTCCACTAACAAAAAGACTCAGAACAATAGTTTCTCCCAAAGGAGAAACTCTCATCGATAAGAGCCCTACAACTTCCTTGATTACTTCCGTTCCGTTCCGTCGCTCAGTCGTGTCCGACTCTTTGCGACCCCGTGGACTGTAGCCTACCAGGCTTCTCCGTCCATGGGATTCTCCAGGCAAGAATACTGGAGTGGGTTACCGTTTCCTTCTCCAGGGGATCTTCCCGACCCAGGGATCGAACCCGGGTCTCCCGCATTGGAGGCAGACGCTTTAACCTCTGAGCCACCAGGGAAGCCCCTTGATTACTTAAGAGATACTTGAATAAAATTGTATGAAATAACCTATTCACCTTCCTATGGGCTTCCCTGTTGGCTCAGACTGTAAAAAATCTGCCTGCAGTTCAGGAGACCCAGGTTTGATCCCTGGGTTAGAAAGATCCCCTGGAGAAGGTCATGGCAACCCACTCCAGTATTCCTGCCTGGAGAACTCCATGGACAGAGGAGCCTGGCTGGCTACAGTCCATGGGGTTGCAACGACTGAGCAACTAATACTTTCTTCTTTCTACCCTACTTATCTACCATGAATAGGGTCTCCAAGACTGGCACTTGACCTGGCTCCTAGGAAGTGACCTCTGGAAGAATCTGCATTTTAAGAATGTTTTTGTATGCCTGAAGCCTCATGCCACTCTCTATCAGTCTGACCTGGGGCCAGGGAGAGGGGTTTGAGTAGATGAGATCAGCCATAGGAATGTACTACAAGACAAACCCCTAACAAAATCTGGCCACCAAGGCTTGTCTGAGCCTTCCTGGTTGGCAACATTCACACATCAATTCAGGAGAATTATGCACCCCACCCCAGCCCCCCACCATGCAACTCCACCAAGAGGGACCACATGGAAGCTTACCCATATTTCCCCTCTGCTTTTTCCCACAGCATTTTAAACTTTGCTGATTTTAATCTCTATCCTTTTACTGTATAAACCATAACCATGTCTATAACAATTTTTCTGAATCCTGTGAGTCCTTTGGTCTCCATACCGGAAAAGGTCTTGGAGACCCTCCACACAAACCCTACTGCCAGTTCTTAAAATAAATAAACATAGAGACTTTAGAAAGGTCCCCATCAATCTGCACTGGGATCCCACTGGAATCTGGCTTGCTGACACCACCGTATAACCTCCCTCCCCTCTGCCATATTTCACACTTTGTGGTATGGCTGAATTTTCTGGTAGAAGAGATGGTAGAAGAAAACTTTCTGGTAGAAGAGATGGTGCATCATCAAAATCAATGGGAATAAGTGTATGTCTTCAGAAAGTGATTCAAGAGTAATTACAAATAATATAAATTCATAGAGAATAAGATTTGGAAACTTCAAGAATAGAAAGTGAAAGTGACGTCACTCAGTCGTGTCCGACCCTTTGTGACCCCGTGGACTGTAGCCTACCAGGCTTCTCCGTCCATGGGATTCTCCAGGCAAGAATACTGGAATAGGTTACAATTTCCTTCTCCAGGGGATCTTCCCGACCCAGAGATAGAAGCCGGGTCTCCTGCATTGGAGGCAGATGCTTTAATCTCTGAGCCACCGGGGAAGCCCCAAGATATAGAAATCCCACCAAAAATCCTCATTGTAGATAGAACTGAAAAATTTACCCCTTATCATTGACTTTGAAAAGTTCTTCTCTCCTTCTAAGCTTAAAAGTCAGCCATCATTTCGTTATGAAAAACAAGAGATCCCTTCAAGAAAATTAGAGATACCAAGGGAACATTTCATGCAAAGATGGGCTTGATAAAGGACAGAAATGGTATGGACCCAACAGAAGCAGAAGATATTAAGAAGAGGTGGCAAGAATACACAGAAGAACTGTACAAAAAAGATCTTCACAACCAAGATAATCACTATGGCATGATCACTCACCTAGAGCCAGACATCTTGGAATGTGAAGTCAAGTGGGCCTTAGAAAGCATCACTACGAACAAAGCTAGTGGACGTGATGGAATTCCAGTTGAGCTATTTCAAATCCTGAAAGATGATGCTGTGAAAGTGCTGCACTCAATATGACAGCGAATTTGGAAAACTCAGCAGTGGCCACAGGGCTGGAAAGGGTCAGTCTTCATTCCAATCCCAAAGAAAGGCAGTGCCAAAGAATGCTCAACTACCGCACAATTGCACTCATCTCACATGCTAGTAAAGTCGTGCTCAAAATTCTCCAAGCCAGGCTTTAGCAATATGTGAACCATGAACTTCCAGATATTCAAGCAGGTTTTAGAAAAGGCAGAGGCACCAGAGATCAAATTGCCAACATCCGCTGGATCATGGAGAAAGCAAGAGAGTTCCAGAAAAACATCTATTTCTGCTTCATTGACTATGCCAAAGCCTTTGACTGTGTGGATCACAAGAAACTGTGGAAAATTCTGAAAGAGATGGGAATGCCAGACCACCTGACCTGCCACTTGAGAAACCTGTATGCAGGTCAGGAAGCAACAGTTAGAACAGGACATGGAACAACAGACTGGTTCCAAATAGGAAAAGGAGTACGTCAAGGTTGTATATTGTCACCCTGCTTATTTAACTTCTATGCAGAGTACATCATGAGGAATGCTGGGCTGGAAGGAGCAAAGCTGGAATCAAGATTGCCGGGAGAAATATCAATAACCTCAGATATGGAGATGACACCACCCTTATGGCAGAAAGTGAAGAGGAACTCAAAAGCCTCTTGATGAAAGTGAAAGAGGAGAGTGAAAAGGTTGGCTTGAAGCTCAACATTCAGAAAACAAAGATCATGGCATCTGGTCCCATCACTTCATGGGAAATAGATGATGAAACAGTGGAAACAGTGTCAGACTTTATTTTTTTGGGCTCCCAAATCACTGGGGGTGCTGATTATAGTCATGAAATTAAAAGATGCTTACTCCTTTGAAGGAAAGTTATGACCAACCTTGATAGTATATTAAAAAGCAGAGACATTACTTTGCCAACAAAGGTCCGTCTAGTCAAGGCTATGGTTTTTCCAGTAGTCATGTATGGATGTGAGAGTTGAACTGTGAAGAAAACTGATCGCTGAAGAATTGATGCTTTTGAACTGTGGTGCTGGAAAAGACTCTTGAAAGTCCCTTGGACTGCAAGGAGATCCAACCAGTCCATTCTAAAGGAGATCAATCCTGGGTGTTCATTGGAAGGACTGATGCTGAAGCTGAAACTCCAATACTTTGGCCACCTCATGCAACAAGTTGACTCACTGGAGAAGACTCTGATGCTGGGAGGGATTGGGGGCGGGAGGAGAAGGAGATGATAGAGAATGAGATGGCTGGATGGCATCACCGACTTGATGGACATGAGTTTGAGTGAACTCCGGGAGTTGGTGATGGACAGGGAGGCCTGGCGTGCTGTGATTCATGGTGTCACAAAGAGTCGGACATGACTGAGCGACTGAACTGATTTAAGAAATATTGAGATTTTTCTGAACATCTTTAACAGTATACGTACTTCTTAGAACCTTTGTAACCCATTTGCTCTTTTAATTTTATGCCTAAATGTTAGGCATTCTGATATTATTTTATTTAGAATTGAACTGACTGAAACGAAACCTTCATACTAAAAGCTGACCCTCAGGTCTCACTAAAAATGAATCAACACTGATCATTTTTCCTAATTAAATTATGTTTTAAAAAGCAAAGGTGTATATACGCTTTAATGATTCTAAATGGTATCAATTTCTATTTTTTCCTGAGGTGTCGACTGGGGCTGTTGATTTTTCATCACTGATTGAAAAATTACTTCTTGCCAAAGATCTTAAAAGAATTTGTTAGGTCAAATTAAGATTGAGGACTACTAAAATGTATTTAAAATTAAGTATCGTGGTATCAGTCACTTTTTTAAAGCCTTAGTCTTAGTTTCCTAGTAAAAGCAGAACAAGAGGAAATAAAATTTTCCTCCCTCTGCTAAAAATAAAAAGCTAGAGTTGTTAAATATTAATACTAACAAACAAAAGTAATACTGATTATTGAATGATATGTATGCATACTACTAACTTTGCTTCATCAATTCATTCTTTCACACATTTGGATAAACTCAAGTCTGAGCTATAAAGGAACAAATGATGATTATATATGCAAGATTCTGGAAAATGGTGTGAGTGTTTCCATTTGTATAGAGAAAGAAAAGTCTCACAATTCAGGGACAGGAAGCTATGATTTACATAATGAACATGGCAGAGACCTATAAAGAAGCAAGACTTAGATGGCAGACAAATCACATTGGCTTTACTCCAAGACACCAGGCACATCCCTGGAAAATTCTGATGTGCCGGAATATAACAGTATGTACTTTTCCCAGAGCCAGAATCAGTGCAATATTTGGCTTTCCTACTTACACTTGGAACATGGGATTCTTTTTCTCAAATCCTATCAGGGTTTCCTTTATGTTTAGCACCTGCATGCAGTCTGGGGGCTCTAAGAAGGAATTTTTATATCTAGGTATCAATTGCCCAACAATACAGTCATTTTGTAACTTAAATAAATTCATTTCGATCATCTCCAAACTCTTTAATATCTGCCAATCATGTAGATCAAAGTATTACACTTACATAATTGTAATAATACCCTTTAAATGAGCTTCTTACAAATTCTTCACCATCATAAATAGGGAGAAATGGCTCATCAATGTCATATACAATCATAAAAGTTTATCAATAATCAAAGCCATGCCATATATACCACCATAGTTAAGAGCCCTATCTCAGAAGTATAAATTCCAACTCTACCATTTACTAGCTTTGGGAAACTTAGTAAATAATACAATCTCTTTAAATTCAAGTTTTCTCACCTGTGAGTAGGACATGACTGAGTGACTGAACTGAACTGAACTGAAAGAAGGATACTAGTTTTAGCTAACATAAAATTAAGGTAAAAGTGAAAGTAACAATACAGAGGTAAAACACTTTTTCACAGGGCTTTGTTCAGAAAACGATTCAGGAACAGTTAATTTGTGGGATAGAGACAATGAACATGAGACATTTACGCAGCCAGTCACTTCGGGAACCTGATGAGAAAAGAGAACTAAGTTAGCGTATGCAAACACTCAAAAGAAAACCATGACGCCAAACAACTTCTTTCCCAAGGCCTCCACTCTTTGAGAGAAAAAGGGCTCTAGTAAGCAAAATAGCTGAACAGCAGGACACAGATGAGGGGGCTATGATGCTATAAAATCTGAGACAGTTCTAAGGAGTGGAAATGTCTCAGGACTGGAAAGCCCAAGAGGTAAGCGTGAATGTTGACAAAATCATCAGAGGCAAGTGAATTGAGAAAAGTATCATTAAGACTGAAAATTCTGCCTGAAGTAGATTTTGTTGTTGTTGTTGTTTGTCTTTTTAGAATACAACACATTCAGCACAGGCTATGTGGAGTCACAGATTATGGAGGTGTTAAGGGTGGAATTCAGTCCTTCCAAAGACACATTGGAAGCCCTAACTCCCAGTACTTCAGAAAGTGGCTAAACTTGAAGACAGAGCTTTTAAAGAGGTGATAAAGTTAAAATGAGTCCCTTATGGTGGGGCCCTAATCTGATGTCTAAAGAGTCTCTTGATGAAAGTGAAAGAGGAGAGTGAAAAAGCTGGCTTAAAGTTCAACATTCAGAAAACTAAGATCATGGCATCCAGTCCCATCACTTCATGGGAAAGAGATGGGGAAATAGTGGAAACAGTGTCAGACTTTATTTTGGGGGGCTCCAAAATCACTGCAGATGCTGATTGCAGCCATGAAATTAAAAGACGCTTACTCCTTGGAAGGAAAGTTATGACCAAACTAGACAGTATATTAAAAAGCAGAGATATCACTTTGTCAACAAAGGTCCGTCTAGTCAAGGCTATGGTTTTTCCAGTAGTCATGTATGGATGTGAGAGTTGGACTATAAAGAAAGCTGAGTGCTGAAGAATTGATGCTTTTGAACTGTGGTTGGAGAAGACTCTTGAGAGTCCGTTGGAATGCAAGGAGATCCAACCAGTCCATCCTAAAGGAAATCAGTCCTGGGTGTTCATTGAAAGGACTGATGTTGAAGCTGAAACTCTAATATTTTTGCCACCTGATACAAAGAGCTGACTCATTTGAAAAGACCCTGATGTTGGGGAAGATTGAAGGCGGGAGGAGAAGGGACGACAGAGGATGAGATGGTTGGATGGCATCACCGACTCAATGGGCATGAGTTTGGATAAACTCTGGGAGTTGGTGATGGATAGGGAGGCCTGGTGTGCTGCAGTTCATGTGGTCGCAAAGAGTTGCACACAACTGAGCGACTGAACTGAACTGAACTAATCTGATCTGGATTCTGTAAGAAGAGGAAATTTGAACACACAGAACACAGGAGGACACGTAAGAAAAGACCATGTAAGGACACAGCATAAAGCGGCCACATGTGAGTCAAAGCAAAAGGCCTTTGGAAAAACCAAACCTGCTGGCACCTTGATCTTAAACTTCTAGCTCCAGAAGTCTAAGAAAATTTCTGTTCTTTACGTCATTCTATCAGTGTACTTTGTGGCAGCACAAGTAAGCCAATTAAAGAGGTAAATGCTTATATTAGCTACAAAGGGGCTTAGTATAAAAGTGCTGGGGAAGGGGGCTTGCCTGGAATCAGACTGGTTGAATTTACCTTCTCAGATCAGATTTGGTTCCACTGCTTTCTGACTACATTACCTTTACCAAGTTATTTACTCTATCTGTACCTCAATTTCTTCATTAAAAAAAATGTATTATAATGGTGTCTGCTTCATCAGGTTGTTGTCAGGCTTAGAAGTGAAAGAGACAAGGTCTAGAACAGTGACTGACATGTTGTTGTTCAGCTGCCCAGTGAGGTAAAGCTCTTTGCGACCCCATGGACCACAGCATGCCAGGCCTCCCTGTCCTTCACCATCTCCTAAAGCTTGCCCAGGTTCATGTCCATTGCATTCGTGATGCCATCCATCCTCTGATGCCCTCTTCTCCTTCTGACATATAGTATTGACATACAGTATTGATCAATGACCTTAACTATTTGTGTTCTCTGTGATAACTATTTTCAAAGGCTGCCTGTCCTTCTGACTTTCACCATATTCAAGACCGTGGAAGCAGGGTAGAGTCCCTGCATCAGCAGAAGGAATTTTAGCTGTGGGGTTACTGGGACAGCTTATTCCAAGTCACATGTCTACTCCTCTTCCTTCAAGTGACAATGAGAAATGATACTCTCTTTGATAATATTCAGAGATTGGGATTCATTGGAGGAAATGTATCCAGTAAAGAAATCTGGATACAAGTCAAGTTACAGAGGCAAGAGAGAACAATGCAACCTGGGCTTCTAAATTTTGACATTCTGAAATGTTTGTTGCAGACTATTTTTAACAACTAGTTTCTCTTTTTCTATTAGTTTTGCAGTTCCAGATACTGTTCTTCAGTGCTTTACACAAATTAGCTTATTTAACTCTCTTATAAACACATGTGATAGATACAATTTATAAACGAAGAGATAGTTAAAAGAGAGAGGTGCAGTAATATGTTGAAGTTTGTAGGGTGAGTAAGTACATTGGTATCTGAATGCCGCTGGCCTGGGGTCAGAGTCCATGTTCTTAGTCACCCGAGGTGCTGCTAACTCACCTCAGTCGTGTCCGACTCTTTGCAACCCTGTGGACTGTAGCCCACCAGGCTCCTCTGTCCAAGGGTTTCTCTAGTCAAGAATACTGGAGTGTATTGCCATGCCTTCCTCCAGGGGATCTTCCCAACCCAAGGATCAAACCCAAGTCTCTTACATCTCCTGCACGGGCAGGTGGGTTCTTTACCACTAGTATCACTTGAGAAGCCCTATTCATCCTGCCTCAAAAGTTAACTGTGCAGAAATCAGCGCTCTCTCACATATATGTAACCTAACGTGTTTATTCTTGAGATGCTACAGAGCTAAAATTTATTAAGGAAAAGTGGTATGATTCATTCACTTGGACATTAATCTAATACAGATGCTTTGGATCAGTGATAAAAGCAAAATATCCACTGTTACACTTGTATCCCAGAACGGCAGAAACGCAGGGAAACTTATACAGGCTGATGTATATGAAATTGCTGAAGATCATTTTCAAGACATCATGAGCACAAATGACAAGATTGGAAAAATCAGATTATACCCCCAAAGCAATAATGTTCTGCTTTCCTAGATCATGTATGCTAGGCTGAAGAAGTAGAAACAATTCTAGAAAGGAAGGCATGGAGTCAGCTTGAAAAGATCCTTGATTGAGTTCCAAAAACTCAATTTTTTTAAAAATGAAAATCATCATTGGTTCTTGAGCAAGAGCTTAAATTAATCACAGTGCCTTAGGGGAGATGAGCAGAAGAAACTGGAATTAGGGATGTAAACAGGAACACCATAAGACTATTTCCAGATATTGGACAGTAATAACCAAACTTGGTGTGTGGCAATAGTCATACAAAAACAATGAAAAAAATGTTGCAAAAGGAAGTCAGATTTGGCCACTCATTAAAAATGGAAATAGAAAGGAAAATCAAGGTAAGATTTAATGAAGACTGCGGTTCCTTGAGTCTGAGTTATTTAGCTCATTCAGGTGCTATCAAGAGAAAATGACAGGAAGAGATGATCTTCATTTTTAAAAAAATGAAAAGCTTGATTTTATGAAATAAAACTGCAGCTTGTTTTCTACCTATATAAATACATTTCTGCCATTTCTACCTTAGGAAAGTGAAGCTCTAATGACTTTAAGTAACAGAGACCAAGGAGAAACACCTTCAAATTAAACATATATAAAATTCAACATTATATGACTTTAAGTGACCCAAGCAAGCACAGAGACTCCTCCTTCAGGCAAGCCACCTGCTATTGACACAAATTACTATTTGACAAGGGATTAGAGAAAAAGAGTCCAGAGGAAGAACAGTCAAGTGTAAACAGTGCTATAAAACTCTTCCTTTCTGCTTTTAGCTAGGTGCCTTACAAATTGTAAGTTAACTCATTTCCAGAGTTTTAAAAGCAGTTGCTATTATTAACTGTTTCTAGAGGCACTTTGCACTAGGGCCAAATCTCCAATGTTATGTTTGTACACATAATGCAATTTAGGTGACTTGGGAATTACTCTTCAAATTAGAATTGGTTTTTAACTATTGATAGAAAGTTAATGAGATTTCACTGAATTTTTAGGAATTCCAGAAACATGGAGACTTTTTACAGAGGCACTGAGTGTTATTTGCAAAAAGTTTCAGCAGAATCTCCAGAGTTGTTTCTTTTTTTTAATAAATAACTATAAGTCGTTATGTTTCTACAAAAGCAAGCATTTTTTCTGGAACGTTAACAAATGAAAGTCTTCACTTTGCCAGTAAAGTGCCCCAGGATATGTAACAGACCAACGAATTACTCCAGCAGAGTGCTAAACAGGGGCCTGAAGAAGTTAATGCACCTGTCTAAATGCCACTATTTACAAAGTGGCTTATTTAAAAAGGAGATGTCAATCCAGAACACTATACACATTAAATTCCTTAATATCATGTATTACATGACAATAAAAAAGCAACAAAGAAAGCTAAATACACTTTGAGAAAAAAAAGTAGATTTTTCTGACTTCTCAGAAAAAAAAAAATTGATAAAATCATTAAAACTTTCCACCCATCTCCCTAAAACCTACTATAATGTTAGTCATTTCTGCATTTTTGTATTTGAGATGGGTCAAGTGCACAAGAACAAACACGAACTAACTTTTCAACTGCTCTGAAATAAAGTAATATTACATGTACACATATTAGGTGCATAGACACTCAGCTGCTTATTTTATTATTGTATCACATATATTATCGGTTGTACATAAATATTCCCATATGAAATTCTATTTATACTTTTCTTCTGAATATATAATTTTGTGTTTTCAGATAAAAATGGTGTACAAGCTGGGAGGTCAGCAGATCTGGATTCAAGTACTGGCTCTACTGCTTCCTAGTGTTGTCACTTGGGATAACTTAGTCTCCCTAAGACTTCCTTACCTCATCTGTAAGATAAACATAATACTAAGTATCCTGTAAGTCTGTTACGAATACCAGAGAGCTACTCTATGAAATAACTTATCATCGTGTATACCCACAATGTCTGCTGGCTTTGATATGGTTCATTTTACTCCTCTCATTAATTTATAAGTGTCTTTAAGGCAATGAGTATACCTTACTAGTAGCGTTAGTTGCTCGGTCGAGTCCAACTCTTCGCAATCCCACGGCCTGTAGCCTGCCAGGCGAGAATACTGGAGTGGGTTGCCATTCCCTTCTCCAGAGGATCTTCCAGGCCCAGGGACTGAACCTGGGTCTCCTGCATTGCAGGCAGATTCTTTATCGTTTGAGCTACAGGGAAGACCTGTATACCATACTATGTTTTTGTAATTCTATGTATCATCTAATACCATGCCTATCATTCGCAGCCTTGAGCAGATGGCTTTTCAAAGATTCCCTCTCCTTTATCCTCTGTATGAGTTACTGACATATTCTACCATTCCCTGGATTCCAAGCAGAACTGTCACCAAATTTTCTTTTGAAATTTGAAAACAAACACTAAGCCAGAAGCAAAACAAGTATTTTCTCAAAATAATAGGAAAGCTTTTCCCAAGCTATAATACTCATCCCTCTAAGGCCTTACATACCAAAACCATAACTGGAAACATGCATGGCTATGTTTGGTGCTTTCATTCATTCTAAAAGTACCATTGTACCTCCATTGTCTTGGATAGGCTGTTGTCTATCCATCTTCAATGTCCATCTTCCTTCCACTGGTAATAGAAAGGATTTACCTTTCTTAGCCAAGAAGGTAAGACACACACAGAACAGTTTACAAGTCCTCTTGGAGGCAAGGCTTGATATCCCTGGTACAACTTCAAACCACTTAGAGTCTAATCACTTTGGAAGATAATTATACTTGTGACAGTAGAAGTCCAGTGGCCTCTTGCCTTGCTGCCTGCTTTTTCCTCTAGTTTGAATAACCTTTCCTTTCCCTTCAGAGTCATTCTTAATCATCTTTCAAAACCAATCTCACAAATAGCTTTCACATGAAAATCCTTTTGACATCCTGAAGTTGATTCAGATTTCCTTCATTTGATTATTCATTCAGCAAACATTTGAGTACCTACTACGTGCTAAGTACTATTCTATAGAGCAGTGATAGCATTAACTGAAATCCCTGTTGGAGCCTACCTCCTAATGGAGGGAGACAGAGAATAGACAAAGCACATTATATGACATAGGGAATAGTGAAAAAAAAAAATGTAAGTAGAACACAAGATAGCAGAAAAACAGACTAGGGAGAGATAGAGTTAGGACATGACATCCTGACCAGCAGGGTAATCGCTGTTAAATAGGATGGTCATGGAAAGCCTTAACGGTACAATGGCACATTAGCAATAAGCGGCAACCCCAAGGAAGTAAGCGAATACACCAGGTGTGTGTCCAGAGCCAGACTGCTTCAGGCTGAGAGAACAGCAAGTGCAGAAACTCTGAGGCAGGAACATGTTCGCACCTGTTGGTGTGGGTTGCAAACCAGAAAGATGCCCACGGGAGCAGTGGGGTGTTGAGGCAGGCAGGTACATGGGGCGTCTCACCTTGCCAGCCCGAGGACTCTAGCATTTACTCTGAGCCGAGAAGCCACTGGAGGTATTTGGGTAGAGGAGTGTCATGACCTGCCTAATGTTTAAAAAAATTACTCTTTCCATCTCAAGAATGGAGTGTAGTGGGACCAGAGAGTATGTTGACAGATCAGCTAAAATTTCAGTCATTCAAGGGAAAGATAACAGAGGCTCCCTGTACCACAAGGAGATCCAACCAGTCCATTCTAAGGGAGATCGATCCTAGGTGTTCATTGGAGGGACTGATGCTAAAGCTGAAACTGCAATACTTTGGCCACCTCTTGCTAGGAGTTGACTCACTGGAAAAGACTCTGATGCTGGGAAAGGTTGGGGGCGGGAGAAGAAGGGGACAACCGAGAATGAGATGGCTGGATGGCATCACCGACTCTGTGGACATGAGTTTGAGTGAGCTCCGGGAGTTGATGATGGACAGGGAGGCCTGGCATGCTGTGATTCATGGGGTCACGGAGAGTCGGACATGACTGAGCGACTGAACTGAACTGAACTATGTGTGTATGTATTCTGGGTTTGTGTTTTTGCTTTTTGGTTTTTTTACAAGTTGACCATAAGGCTAGCCTGCCATTATCCTACATTTGTCTTGATAAAACTGTGACCTTAATGAAGAAAAACTGCTCATAGCTTTATCATCATCATTTTACAAAAACAAAAATCTTAGCATATGACAGTGCTCAACAAATGTTTACTGAAAAAAGTAAATCTACTATCACAGACTATCATATTCAGACCATGTAAAGGTCTAAATATCACAGACATTTTAACAGAAATACTCATGTGAAAAATACTTTGCAATGTTTCACTGGAGGAGAAAAATATGAGTATTATCCTACAGGTTTTTAGATATTGGTCTTCAATACTATCCAATAAAAATGTAAAGAAATTATAATTAAGGATATGAGTCAATCCCACAAAGGCAACTGAAGTAATAAATGTTATGGATTTTGATCAGTACATAAAATGAAAATCATAAGTAATGTACTTGAAAAATACAAAGTGACATTAATAAGTAAACATCTGTTTTATATAATTAAGGTCAGTTGAGAAAAAAATCTAACTGTAAAATCTAATTTTCGTAAGTACATCAACTACTGTTTTGGCAAAAAGCATTTGAAATTTGAATGATAATGAAATGAGAAAATTTTTATGAATCAAGGAAGGTTTTAATAATCCAGACCCATGCTGAATCGCAAAAAAGGCATTTGTCTATGTATTAGCTTGCTACTGCTGCTGTAAGAAATTACCACATACTTACTGAGCTGAAACAACACAAATTTATTACCATATTCCTATAGGTCAGAAGACTGACTTCAATCTCAGTGAGATAAAACCAAGGTGTCTGCAGTGCTGCACTGCTCTCTGGAGGCACTAGGGAACAATATACCTCTAGCTTTTAGAAGATGCCTGTGTTCCTTGGTCCATGGCCCTCTTTGTCTACCTTCAAAGTTAGCACAACAGGTTGAGTCCTGCCCAGGCTGATCACTCTGACCTCCACTTCTGCCTCCCTCTTCAGCTTTTAAGGACTTTTAATTACACTGCTGTCCTGTGCTAAGATGCTTCAGTTGTGTCCGACTCTGTGTGACCCTATGAACCGTAGCCCACCAGGCTCCCCTATCCATGGGATTATCCAGGCAAGAATACTATAACGGGTTGCCATGCCCTCCTCCAGGGGATCTTTCCGACCCAGGGATTGAACCCACCACTCTTATATCTCCTGTATTCACAGGCAGGTTCTTTACCAATAGCAACCACCCAAATAATCTAGAGTAATCACCCTAATATAATGTCAGCTGATTAACAACCTCAATTCCATCTGCAACCTTAATTCCCCTTTCTTACATGTAGCATCATTTGCACCTGTTGCTGGAACTGGACCATGGACATCTTTGAGGAACATTATTCTGCCTGCCATAGTGTAACACAAGTATTATTACTTGCATTAATAAGTAATACTAAAAAGACATATAGAAAAACTAAGGCCTACACTGAAGGAAGAATTACAATTAAAAAGAAATAAGGAGTTTCAAACTTTATTAAAATTAATACTTCAAAAGAGAATCATATCTTAAAATTATAAAATCTATATCACATCTGCACCAAAAATCTGGGAGGTTTCAGGTATGTTGTTTTGTTCGTATACTCTCCATACTTTTGTATATAATATTTATTGCTATTTGTAAAACCTAACCAATTAAGCAATAACCTCAGATATGCACATGACATCATCCTTATGGCAGAAAGTGAAGAACTAAAGAGCCTCTTGATGAAAGTGAAAGAGGAGAGTGAAAAAGTTGGCTTAAAGCTCAACATTCAGAAAACTAATATCATGGCATCCGGTCCCATCATTTCATGGCAAATAGATGGGGAAATAGTGGAAACAGTGACAGACCTTATTTGGGGGGGTTCCAAAATCACTGCAGATAGTGACTGCAACCATGAAATTAAAAGACACTTACTCCTTGGAAGAAAAGTTATGACCAACCTAGGCAGCATATTAAAAAGCAGAGACATTACTTTGCCAACAAAGGTCCGTCTAGTCAAAGCTATGGTTTTTCCAGTAGTCATGTATGGATGTGAGAGTTGGACTATAAAGAAAGCTGAGCGTCAAAGAATTGATGCTTTTGAACTGTGGTGTTGGAGAAGACTCTTGAGAGTCCCTTGGACTGCAAGGAGATCCAACCAGTCCATCCTAAAGCAGCTCAGTCCTGGGTGTTCATTGGAAGGACTGATGTTGAAGCTGAAACTCCAATACTTTGGCCACCTGATGCAAAGAGCTGACTCATTGGAAAAGACCCTGATGCTGGGAAAGATTGAGAGCAAGAGGAGAAGGGGACGACAGAGGATGAGATGGTTGGATGGCATCACCGATCAATGGACATGAGTTTGGGTAGGCTCCAGGACTTGGTGATGGACAGGGACAGGGAGGCCTGGCGTGCTGCAGTTCATGGGGTCACAAACAGTCAGACACAACTGAGCGAGTGAACTGAAATGAACCAATTAAGAAAGAATTAATGAATGAGATAGAAATAATATACACTTCAATATGAGGTTACCTTTTCCACCTACCCAGCAGAGACTTTTAAAAACTAATACTCAGTGCTTGAAAGAATACCTAAAAATGATCACTTTCTTACACTGGTTGTGAAACTGTCAATCTGAGCATCCTTTCTGTAAAATAATTCAGCAATACATGAGGTTTTAAAATCTGTTTTTTCACTCTAAAAATTCCATTTCCAAAATTCTACCCTAAGAAAAAAACAGAAATGTAGGAGAATATTTATAGAAAAGGATGTTCATCACAGCAGAAGGTATAAGAGTAAAAACTGAAAATGACTTAAATTATGATACATCTATGAGATGGAATACTAGTCATTAAAATTAAATTTCTAAATTTTTAGTCATGACAAAATATGATACATGAAAGTCGTTACAAGCCATGTTATATATGGAATATGATTCCAACTATACAAAAATATACATGCGTGAACAAGTGACTGAGAAAAAAGTATTATGTGACTATTTCCAAGTATTGTAGTTATGAGTGATACCTGTTTCTTCTTTCTGCTCTTTTCCTAATTTTTAAATACAGTTGCATAGTTTTTACTTTCAAACTAGCATAATATTCAAAAGTAGTTCTGTGCATTTGAATATATAAGCTATATGTTTATACAAATATTTTAATATTTCATTCTAATACTAATATTTTCTTCTTCCCCAAGCAAGTATGGAGTTAAGACTTTGTTTTAGAAACAAGAAAATCTGAGTAAAAAGAGGGCAAAAGTTGCATCTATGCTCTGTACTTTTCTATCCATGAGATACATTCTACAAAATTCTAAATCCAATGCTGTTTTGGATTTTCTTATTTAAATTTCAAACAGACTCTTTTTTTCATGAATTCTACCTTATTCTCTAGCTAGACAGTAGGCAACCTTTTCAGAAAAGACAGAATTTTCTATTTAACTCTGAAAGCCATTCTCCTTTCAGATCTGTTGAAATATTATCCTGTGATTTTCTGGAGTAGCCAAAACTGGAAGGAGGAGCATAATTACGGAGACAGTAAAACAATCAGTGGTTGCAAGGGGTCAGGAAAAGACAGCAAAGGGGAACAGAAAAAGTGCAGAGGATTTTTAGAGCAATGAGAAACTTTGCGTGACATTTTCATGTTGGATACATGTCATACATTCAACTAAACCATAAAACAAACAACACTGAACCATAACGTAACTACAGACTTTAAGTGATAAAATGTGTAGATTCATCACTTGTGACAATTGTGCCAATATGGTGCGTTAATGAAGGAGCGGGCTGTGCACGTTTGGGGCAGGCAGTATACAGTAAATGTCTGTAGCGTCCTCTCAATTTTGATGTGAACCTAAAACTGCTCTAAGAAATAAAGCCTTTTAAAAAAAAAATTGAAAAGGAGTTTTTTAAAAAAAGAAATAAGTAAATTCACACTACTTCATCCATTAAAAAAAATAATAAAACAGTAAAGCTTTGTCTTCATCTGCCAAATTTAAATACTAAAAGTAAAAAGCCAACATTCAAAATCACTTCAGTTAATTTGTTTTCATACGTTATGCATGCATTTGTTTGTGAATATACTTACATTATTTTCAAAGAGGAAGTGAACATAGTCTTATTACAGAAATCAGTCTAGGACTCAGACATCTCCTTCCCCACCTGTGCTTTGATAATCTCTCTTCTTCCACTTTGAAAAGAAAAAGTCTACTTGTCTTTATTCATCCAGAATCTCACCGTGGTGCCCTCCCTTGAAGTATAAATTTCCATGGTGCCTATCAAAGGAACAATTTGAAATACTGACATTAAGAACTCTGTGAAGACTTCGTAAATCAAGGCACAATAAAAGTAGGATATGGCTTTCTGTCTGTCCTTCTCTGGTGGCTCAGACGGTGGAGTCCGCCTGCAGTGTGGGAGACCAAGGTTCGATCCCTGGGACGGGAAGATCCCCTGGAAAAGGAAATGGCAACCCCCTCCAGTATTCTTGCCTGGAGAATTCCATGGATGGAGGATCCTGGCAAGCTACAGTCCATGGGGTCACAAAGAGTCAGAAAGGACTGAGCAACTTCACTTTCACTTTCTTTCTGCCCTTCTATAAATCTTATACCTTTCCCACTAGCAGCTAGGAGTAAAATTAAAGGCAGCATAATTTGGCCCACATTGGAATTGTCTGAACTGAGATATACTATAAGTGGGTATCAGGAGTGAAGACAGTTTTGTTACCTTGTTCCTCGCTGCCTATTGACAGCACTTCTGAGGGTAAGACCTGGGAGCACTTGCTGCTGCTGCTGCTGCTAAGTCGCTTCAGCCGTGTCCAACTCTGTGTAACCCCATAGATGGCAGTCCACAGGCTCCGCCGTCCCTGGGATTCTCCAGGCAAGAACACTTGAGTGGGGTGCCATTGCCTTCGCCACTGAAGGACAAATTATTAAAGGTGCAACCTCCTTATTGAATGCAATTAACAAATCTATGAGAAACAATTTCTCATTTATTCATCAGAATCACTCTGGAAATCAGAAGTGATGTGGTTATGATTTTTTTTTAAAAAAATCATTTTAAATATTGAAAAACAAAGGCAGACATTTTGTAACAGAAAGGAACACTAACTTGGCTGATGTATTTTTTTTAACAATAAAATCTGACCTTTCCAACTAGGTTATAAGGTGAAAAATTTCCATGAATTGAAACAGTTAAGTCCATACTTAGAAGTTTGATAGAGCTATATATAAAATATAAGAAAGCATAACTTCATCAAAAAAGTGCCACAAATATATTAAATAAATGGTATTTTTATTTCACCAACACTTTCTGAGAATATTGAGCCAAACAAGGTGCCCTTACATGAAAAAATGGTAGGAATACTCACAGGGAAAATCTTGGGAAAGACTTTGTGTTTTTGAGAAAGAACAATTCTACTGACTGGGTAATTTTTTGCAAGTCAGGTGACTTCTAATTCTTGCTTACAATAAAACTGGAAGAGGCCCTGATCAAGCTGATGGTTGAAATATAATTTTAATAACAGGTCACTATATAATTTTTGATATATGACTGATGAACTAAGAATAGTGATATTTCTATAATAAATAAATTTTATTTCCATCTACTTATTTATGTGAAAATATTTATCTATGTTCTCAACTGTAAAATAACCACCCCAAATATTTAATTTTAATAATTAACTTTTTCAAGATTTATAAATTTATGTATTGACTTGATCAATTATGCACTAATAATAGTTGCAATGGTAATTCGATCCTGGAAAAAAGTTTAAAATTTGTAGATTAATGGTCACAAGAAATAGAGATTTTAACTTCAATTAAGGTAACTCCAATACTTTGGCCACCTCATGCGACGAGTTGACTCACTGGAAAAGACTCTGATGCTGGGAAGGATTGGGGGCGGGAGGAGAAGGGGACAACAGAGAATGAGATGGCTGGATGGCATCACCGACTCGATGGACATGAGTTTGAGTGAACTCCGGGAGTTGGTGATTCATGGGGTCGCAAAGAGTCGGACACTACTGAGCGACTGAACTGAACTGAACTGAGGGGCTAAATGTATGTTTCCTCCTGCCCCTCTCTTATAAAACAGCCTGCAGATAAATACTGTTACCCAAGTTTTAGAGGTGAGGAGCCTGACTCTGTGAGCTTCCTGAGCTTGCCTAAGATCTGGAGGCTTACAAGTTGGAAAGCTTGGCCTCAAACCCAGGTTCTCCCCTTGACACCTGGGCTTTTAGCCACAGTGTTAAATTGCCTGATCCTTTGTCCTATCAGGGAAGAGAATTCTCAACAGACAACTGAACCAAAATCTCCTTAAATTTCCTCTTAAATACTACAATACTGAAGTCTTAAAATTCTTATTCTATTGTGATTTAATTTTTGAAAGAGAATCTTGGTTTTACGAGCAGCAAGCAGCAAGCAAAGTACAGAAGCAAAAATGCATTCAGTTCAGTTCAGTTCAGTTCAGTCGCTCAGTCGTGTCCGACTCTCCGCGACCCCATGAATCACAGCACGCCAGGCCTCCCTGTCCATCACCAACTCCCGGAGTACACTCAAACTCATGTCCACAGAGTCGGTGATGCCATCCAGCCATCTCATTCTCCGTCGTCCCCTTCTCCTCCCGCCCCCAACCTTTCCCAGCATCAGAGTCTTTTCCAGTGAGTCAACTCGTCTCATGAGGTGGCCAAAGTATTGGAGTTTCAGCTTTAGCATCAGTCCCTCCAATGAACATCCAGGATTGATCTCCTTTAGAATGGACTGGTTGGATCTCCTTGCAGTATAAGGGACTCTCAAGAGTCTTCTCCAACACCACAGTTCAAAAGCATCAATTCTTCGGCGATCAGCTTTCTTCACAGTCCAACTCTCACATCCATACATGACCACGGGAAAAACCATTGCCTTGACTAGACGGACCAGTGTGCTTGCCGCTCGTAAAACCAAAGTTACTCCATTTTAGATAAGGTTGTTTTTAAGTAAAGATTCCTAAAATTGTTTTTGAGTAAGGCTGTATAAAGATCCCTGGATCAAACTCTACCCACGGAGGAAGATTCCTTCGTTTGAACAACAGAAAAGGGGGAAGATTTTAGCAGCCCTAACATCTGAGTAGCCAGGATAGGCCTGAGACCTTGCTTAGGCCTAAGTTTCGAACTCCTGGAGACAGGGTGGAGGCTAAGTTCACAGAAACTCCTCCCTAAGAAGATCCCACTGGTGCCAAAATTAAGAAACTCCTCCCCCTCTGGCACCAAAAATCAGGCCAATCAGAGGAAAAAGGGGAAAAAGGGAAATCCCCCAGAAAAACCCTGCGCATGCATAAACTGGCCAATGAGCTTCTGCCAGCTTGATCTTTTGAACAAAAATAGGTGCTTATGTAATCTAAGACTATAAAAACCGCTGTGACCTGGGCTCGGGGCTCTTGTCTGCATTCCACTGCGCTGGGAGGGGCAGGAGCCCTAGCTCGAGCAAGAAATAAACCCCATTCTTGCTTTTGCAAAAAAAAAAAAGGAAGATAATCTTAATAAATGGTGGAGGTACAGAGCAGATCTTTACCTATGTGGTGGGAATATTAAGGTCTGGCGATTGTGAAAACCAAGTCCACGGGCCAATGCAAATGGGCACTGTTTTGCCTGACTTGCTACAGGAGCACCAATCTTACCAGAGGGGTAAATACTGAATACCAATGGAAATTCTAGTATTCCCCAGATACCAAGTACAATGCTTGTAAACCAAAATTTCTTCTCTTATAACTGATTATGATATTTGATACTCAGAATATTTTACATGAATTAAGCTAACCACAACTGCCACCACCATAATAACAAACCCTGGAAAGTAGAACAAGATAATGAATGACTTGAGACCCTTGCATTGGAGAAAGTGTCTCAACGACATACAGGAGTCTTGTAAACTTCTGGTACTCTGTGATACATAATACAGAATATTTGTACAACACATTAAAATAACTCATGCTTCTACTTCCTGTTCCCCAGAAAGAATCTTATTTTTATCACCAAATGAGATGGCTGGATGGCATCACCGACTCTATGGAGGTGAGTTTGAGTGAACTCAGGGAGTTGGTGATGGACAGGGAGGCCTGGCGTGCTATGATTCATGGGGTCACAAAAAGTCGGACACGACTGAGGGACTGAACTGAACTGAAGGTAAATATTTCTGTTGCTAAGAATTAAGATAATTATACAATAAAAAAGATTTTCAAGCATAAATATGTATTGTACTAAGTTAAACTCTTTGGAGAAAATGGGATCACAGTATGAATTCAAGAAAAAATGTCTCCAACTATTAAAACATTTTGTTCATTTTTTTAAATGGATGATGTTGGATTGATATTTTAATACTTATACTCTGTTGGATACTTTTAAGAAAGTGATGCTATAGTTTTAGTTTACAATGTTAATGCTTACAATAAATTAGATATTATGGCCTTTGTGACTCTTTAAAATTAGAAAGAAAATTTTTAGGCAGAGCTTAATGTTGTATGAGGATACATATAGGGACCACATAAGATAGAAATGATCCCTTTAAAACTCCCTTTAAATAAACAGAAGGGAAGTCACCCAGAAAAGAAATCTAACCAGATCTTCCATTTAGGCAAAGAATTCTATAGGTTTTTGTAGTAAAGGCTAAAGTATATTTCCATTTGGGACAACAAGTTGAATATAATAAATATTAGAGAGCTTTAAACCCAATTTTAAGTAAGAAGGAGAAAAAAAAAATGGTTTCCCTGCAGAGTGCTAACTGGAAGTAGTTTAATGAATAAAAATTTGCTTATGCCTCATGATTTACGATATGCCTCAAGAGGCCAGATGAACCTGAATCCAACAATCACAATCCTTTTGGACTGATAGGATCCTCTCAACAGACTATTCAGATATTCCCACATGGTAAGTCTAAATGGTTGAGAAATGACACTGATTAGTAAATCTAAGTAATTTGAAATGGCTGTTTAACTTGTAGCCATGCTTATGCCAGTTACCACATAGAGAGAATTCATGAAACATCCAAGTATGCATGGGCTGGTCTGGATTGCACTGAGAAAGGCAGAAGTCTATTTTTCTTCATTTAAATAGCTTGAACTTCCTTGCTTTGACAGTGACTAAAAGTATATGTTATTTTAAAAGGCTCTTTCATACACATAATTTCTTTATTTTTACTTTTTATTGAGATCTAGCAAAGTAGAAAGATATTAAATGCACACCTGAGCATATGCCAGTGGAACTCTATCTGCTGCTGTGGCTGCTGCTAAATCGCTTCAGTCGTGTCCGACTCTGTGCGACCCCATAGATGGCAGCCAACCAGGCTCCACTGTCCCTGGGATTCTCCAGGCAAGAACACTGGAGTGGGGTGCCATTTCCTTCTCCAATGTGTGAAAGTGAAGTCGCTCAGTTGTGTCCGACTAGTAGCGACCCCATGGACTGCAGCCCACCAGGCTCCTCTGTCCATGCGATTTTCTAGGCAAGAGTACTGGAGTGGCGTGCCATTGCCTTCCCCGGGAACTCTATCTAGATCAGATCAAAACACAGAATATTATTAACAACACAGAAGCCTCTTTTTGTACCTTCCCAATCCTTATCACTTCCCCATCCACTTGAGGTAAGCAGTAACAACATCTACTACAATAGCTAAGTTTTGTATACCATACAATATATATTGTTAATATTTGGTTATTTTAAAAAAAGTCACAGGATGAGAGAATATACTGGCATTACATATATCTGACAAGGAACTTGTCCCAGAATATATTTTGAATACAAGTAAATTTAAAAGGTAGATAATCCAATTTTTAAATGGACAAAAGATATATTACTAAAGAAAGAAACCAAAGGATATTTCCCACATTTGAAACTTCTTCCTTTTAAGTCCTGACTCTGAGAACACAGTCTAAAAAGCTTAAAGTTGCCTTCTTTAAAATAATTAATCTCTTCTTTCACATATTCATAAAGTATCTTTTAAACATCTGCTACGTTCAAGGCATTATGTCATACAATGCAGAATTAAGATAAAGCACCTGGCCTCAAGGAGCGAAGAATCCAGTAGCTGAAATAAGTCGTGTAGAAAAGTATTCATACTTCAGTGTCAATGGCAACACGGGCCGTAACAGAAATAGGGTGACTGACTGTTCCTCCTTGACAAGGGTAGAAGGGTGGAGGTAAGTAACACAACAAGGAAAGCTGGAGTTTGGTTGGTCAAAATCACTGCAGATGCTGATTGCAGCCATGAAATTAAAAGACGCTTGCTCCTTGGAAGGAAAGTTATGACCAACCTTGATAGTATATTAAAAAGCAGAGACATTACTTTGCCAACCAAGGTCCGTCTAGTCAAGGCAATGGTTTTTCCCGTGGTCATGTATGGATGTGAGAGTTGGACTGTGAAGAAGGCTGATCGCCGAAGAATCGATGCTTTTGAACTGTGGTGTTGGAGAAGACTCTTGAGAGTCCCTTATACTGCAAGGAGATCCAACCAGTCCATTCTAGAGGAGATCAATCCTGGATGTTCATTGGAGGGACTGATGCTAAAGCTGAAACTGCAATACTTTGGCCACCTCATGCGACGAGTTGACTCACTGGAAAAGATTCTGATGCTGGGAAAGGTTGGGGGCGGGAGGAGAAGGGGACGACGGAGAATGAGATGGCTGGATGGCATCACCGACTCTGTGGACATGAGTTTGAGTGTACTCCGGGAGTTGGTGATGGATAGGGAAGCCTGGCGTGCTGTGATTCATGGGGTCGCAGAGAGTCGGACACGACTGAGCGACTGAACTGAACTGACTGAACTGAATGTCTTATGTAATCAGTGTTACAAACCTGAAGGGGGACCTTAGACAATATCCTAAGGAAATCTCCTCCCTGATTAGCCTCTCTCAGACATCCTGGAATGCGAAGTCAAGGGGGCCTTAGAAAGCATCACCACGAAAAAAGCTAGTGGAAGTGATGGAATTCCAGTTGAGCTATTTCAAATCCTGAAAGATGATGCTGTCAAAGTGCTGCACTCAATATGCCAGTAAATTTGGAAAATTCAGCAGTGGCCACAGGACTGGAAAAGGTCAGTCTTCATTCCAATCCCAAAGAAAGGCAATGCCAAAGAATGCTCAAACTACTGCACAATTGTACTCATCTCACACGCTAGTAAAGTCATGCTCAAAATTCTCCAAGCCAGGCTTCAACAACACATGAACTGTGAACTTCCGGATGTTCAAGCAGGTTTTAGAAAAGGCAGAGGAACCACAGATCAAATTGCTAACATCTGCTGGATCATGGAAAAAGCAAGAGAGTTCCATAAAAACATCTATTTCTGCTTTATTGACTATTCCAAAGCCTTTGATTGTGTGGATCACAATAAACTGTGGAAAACTCTGAATGAGGTGGGAATACCAGACCACCTGACCTGGCTCTTGAGAAACCTGTATGCAGGTCAGGAAGCAACAGTTAGAACTGGACATGGAACAACAGACTGGTTCCAAATAGGAAAAGGAGTACATCAAGGCTGCATATTGTAACCCTGCTTATTTAACTTATTTGCAGAGTACATCATGAGGAATGCTGGGCTGGAAGAAACACAAGCTGGAATCAAGATTGCTGGGAGAAATATCAATAACCTCAGATATGCAGATGACACCACCCTTATGGCAGAAAGTGAAGAAAAACTAAAGAAACTCTTGATGAAAGTGAAAAAGGAGAGTGAAAAGTTTGGCTTAAAGCTCAAAATTCAGAAAACTTAACATCATGTCATCCAGTCCTATCCCTTCATGGGAAATAGATGGGGAAACAGTGGTTGACTTAATTTTTCTGGGCTTTAAAATCACTGTAGATGGTGATTGCAGCCATGAAATTAAAAGACACTTACTCCTTTGAAGGAAAGTTATGACCAATCTAGATAGCATATTAAAAAGCAGAGACGAACCTGGGGGCAGACCAGAACAAGATAGTGGAGGAATAGGACGGCAAGACCACTTTCTCCCCCACAAATTCATCAAAAGAACATTTGAACCCGGAGTAAAGTCCACAAAACAACTTCTGAATGCTGGCAGAGGACATCAGGCACCCAGAAAAGCAGCCCATTGTCTTCGAAAGGAGGTAGGAAAAAACATAAAAGATAAAAAGAGAGACAAAAGAAGTAAGGACAGAGCTCTATCCCGGGAAGGGAGGCTTTAAAAAGAGAGAAGTTTCCAAACACCAGGAAACACTCTCACTGATGAATCTGTGGTGAGCCTTGAAACATCAGAGGGCCACATAACTGGGAGGAAAAAGAAAGAAATAATTAAAACCCACAGATTACCCGCCAAATGGTAACTCCCATCAGAGAAGCAGCGGCAGACACCTGCATCTGCCATTAGCAAGCAGGAGCTGGGCAGGGAGGAGCCGGCTGAACTGCTTAGAGAGAGGACTGGGCTTGAATGCCACGAGAACAATCTGAGAGATCTAACTGGGGATAGCAAAGCAGACTGGGATAGCTTCCCCACGAAAAGGCGGAAAGCTCTAACCTAAGACTCCGCCAGCCCCGCTCACAGAACAAAGGACTGAGCAGAGCGAGCTGGCTGCAGTCAGCCCATCCCCCACCCCCCCGCCGAGACAGGCAAGGGAGGGCAGCCAGAGCCGGAGGGGGCAACCGCGGCCCCAGAAAGGCATCCGATACCAAACTGCAGGCAGGCTTCATTGCTAATCAAGACTTCTTGGGCTCGGGCCAGTCGATATCTGCCTGAGAAGGTGGGCCAGTTGTACACCCAGAAAACCGAGTGGCAGGAACTGGGGAGGTGATAAGTCGCAGCGACCGTGCTCGCCAAACACCTGGTCCCCTGAGCTGCTCGGATCAGGGAAGGCACAAAACGCAGGCCCAACCAAGTCTGCACCTTTGTGGAGTACCCGAGAACCTGAACTTGAGCTGCTCAGACCTGGGAAGTGCATAAAACCCAGCGCCAGCCTCGGACAGTTCCCAGCAGAGCAACCTAGAGCCTGTGCAGTGTAGACTGGGACAGCACACGCGCCGTGAGTGGGGGCAAACCCAGTGTGGCCGAGACGCGGCAAACACTCTCCACAGACACCAGAGATATTTGTCTGCAGTGTTCCTCCCTTCCCAGAACAGGACTGAACAACTGAGCCTTAAAAAGTGTCCACCCACACCCTAGTGTCAGGGCGGAAATTAGACACTGAAGAGACCAGCAAACAGAAGCTAAAACAAAGGGAACCACCTTGGAAATGACAGACAGAGTAGTCTAGAGGCTACTCCAAGAATAAGACCAAAAACCAGAGGCAATAGGCTTAAGCCCGAATCCTGAGAACACCAGAGAACTCCTGACTCCAGGGAACATTAATCGATAGGAGCTCATCAAACATCTCCATACCTACACTGAAACCAAGCACCACCCAAGGGTCAACAAGTTCCAGAGCAAGACATACCACACAAATTCTCCAGCAACACAGGAAAATAGCCCTGAGCTTCAATATACAGGCTGCACAAAGTCACTCCAAACCCACTGACATCTCATAACTCATTACTGGACACTTCATTGCACTCCAGAGAGAAGAAATCCAGCTCCACCCACCAGAACACCGACACAGCTTCACTAACCTGGGAACCTTGACAAGTCACCTGTCCAACCCCTCACATAGCGAGGAAACTACATAATAAAGAGATCTCCACAAACGGCCAGAAGAGGGAAAGACCACCCCAAGCAAAACAATATAAGCAAGATGAAGAAGCAGAGAAATACCCAGCAAGTAAAGGAACAAGATAAATGCCCACCAACACAAACAAAAGAGGAAGATATAGGGAATCTACCTGATAAAGAATTTCGAATTTTGATGGTGAAAATGATTCAAAATCTTGAAAGCAAAATGGAGTTACAGATAAATAACCTGGAGAAAAGGATTGAGAAGATGCAAGAAAGGTTTAATAAGGACTTAGAGGAAATTAAAAAAGAGTCAATATACAATGAATAATGCAATAGATGAGATCAGAAACACTCTGGAGGGAACAAACAGTAGAATAATGGAGGCAGAAGACAGGATAAGCGAGCTAGAAGATAGAATTGTAGAAATAAATGAAACAGAGAGGAAAAAAGAAAAACGAATTAAAAGAAATGAGGACAATATTAGAGACCTCTGGGACAATGTTAAATGCTCCAACATTCGAATCATAGGAGTCCCAGAAGACAAAAAGAAAGACCATGAGAGAATACTTGAGGAGATAATAGTTGAAAACTTCCCTAAAATGGGGAAAGAAATAATCACCCAAGTCCAAGAAACCCAGAGAGTCCCCAACAGGATAAACCCAAGGTGAAATACTCCAAGACACATATTAATCAAATTAACAAAGATCAAACACAAAGAACAAATATTAAAAGCAGCAAGAGAAAAGCAGCAAACAACACACAAGGGGATTCCCATAAGGATAACAGCTGATCTTTCAAAAGAAACTCTTCAGGCCAGGAGGGAATGGCAAGACATACTTAAAGTGATGAAAGAAAATAACTTACAGCCCAGATTACTGTACCCAGCAAGGATCTCATTCAAATATGAAGGAGAAATCAAAAGCTTTACAGACAAGCAAAAGCTGAGAGAATTCAGCATCACCAAACCAGCTCTCCAACAAATAATAAAGGATCTTCTCTAGACAGGAAACACAGAAAGGGTGTATAAACTCGAACCCAAAGCAATAAAGAAAATTGCAACGGGATCATACTTATCAATAATTACCTTAAACGTAAATGGGTTGAATGCCCCAACCAAAAGACAAAGGCTGGCTGAATGGATACTAAAACAAGACCCCCATATATGTTGTCTACAAGAGACTCACCTCAAAACGAGGGACACATACAGACTGAAAGTGAAGGGCTGGAAAAGATATTCCATGCAAATAGAGACCAAAAGAAAGCAGGAGTAGCAATACTCATATCAGATAAAATAGACTTTAAAACAAAGGCTGTGAAAAGAGACAAAGAAGGAAACTACATAATGATCAAAGGATCAATCCAAGAAGAAGATATAACAATTATAAATATTTATGCACCCAACATAGGAGCACTGCAATATGTAAGACAATTACTAACAAGTATGAAAGGGGAAATTAACAACAATGCAATAATAATGGGAGACTTTAATACCCCACTTACATGTATGGATAGATCAACTAAACAGAAAATTAACAAGGAAACACAAACTTTAAATGATACAATAGACCAGTTAGACCTAATAGATACCTTTGGACATTTCACCCCCAAACAATGAATTTCACCTTTTTCTCAAGCGCACATGGAACCTTTTCCAGGATAGATCACATCTTGGTCCATAAATCTAGCCTTGGTAAATTCAAAAAAATTGAAATCATTCCAAGCATCATTTCTGATCACAATGCAGTAAGATTAGATCTCAATTATGGGACAAAAACTATTAAAAATGCCAACATATGGAGGCTGAACAACACGCTGCTGAATAATGAACAAATCATAGAAGAAATCAAAAGAGAAATCAAAATATGCATAGAAATGAATGAAAATGAAAACACAACAACCCAAAACCTCTGGGACACTGTAAAAGCAGTGCTAAGGGGGAAGTTCTTAGCAATACAGGCACACCTCAAGAAACAAGAAAAAAATCAGCTAAATAACCTAACTCTACATCTAAAGCAACTAGAAAAGGAAGAAATGAAGAACACCAGGGTCAGTAGAAGGAAAGAAATCGTAAAAATTAGGGCAGAGATAAATGCAAAAGAAACAAAAGAGACCATAGCAAAAATAAACAAAGCCAAAAGCTGGTTCTTTGAGGAGGTAAATAAAATTGACAAACCACTATCCAGACTCATCGAGAAACAAAGGGAGAAGAACCAAGTCAATAAAATTAGAAATGAAAATGGAGAGATCACAACTGACAACACAGAAATACAAAGGATTATTAGAGAATACTATCAGCAATTATATGGCAATAAAATGAATAACCTGGAAGAAATGGAAAAATTCCTAGAAAAGTACAACTTTCCAAAACTGTACCAGGAAGAAATAGAAAATCTGAACAGACCCATCACAAGCAAGGAAATAGAGGCTGTAATCAAGAATCTTCCAGCAAACAAAAGCCCAGGTCCAGACGGCTTCACAGCTGGATTCTACCAAAAATTTAGAGAAGAGCTAACACCTATTCTACTCAAACTCTTCCAGAAAATTGATGAGGAAGGGAAACTTCCAAACTCATTCTATGAGGCCACCATCACCCTAATCCCAAAACCTGGTAAAGATCCCACAAAAAAAGAAAACTACAGGCCAATATCACTGATGAACATAGATGCAAAAATCCTTAACAAAATTCTAGCAATCAGAATCCAACAACATATTAAGAAGATCATACATCATGACCAATGGTCTTTATCCCAGGAATGCAAGGATTCTTCAATATCTGCAAATCAATCAACCTAATACACCACATTAACAAACTGAAAAATAAAAATCATTTGATTATCTCAATAGATGCAGAGAAAGTCTTCGACAAAATTCAACATCTATTTATGATAAAAACCCTCCAGAAAGTGGGAATAGAAGGGTCATACCTCAACATAATAAAAGCTGTATATGACAAACCCACAGCAAACATTATCCTCAATGGTGAAAAACTGAAAGCATTTCCCCTAAAGTCAGGAACAAGACAAGGGTGCCCACTCTCACCACTACTATTCAACCTAGTTCTGGAAGTTTTGGCTACAGTAATCAGAGCAGAAAAAGACATAAAAGGAATACAAATTGGAAAAGAAGAAGTAAAACTTTCACTGTTCGCTGATGACATGATCCTCTACACAGAAAATCCTAAAAACTCTACCAGAAAACTGCTAGAGCTAATCAATGAATACAATAAAGTTGCAGGATATAAAATCAACACACGGAAATCCCTTGCATTCCTATACACTAATAATGAGAAAATAGAAAGAGAAATTAAGGAAACTATTCCATTCACTGTTGCAACGAAAAGAATTAAATACTTAGGAATATATCTACCTAAGGAAACAAAAGACTTGTACATAGAAAACTATAAAACACTAGTGAAAGTAATCAAAGAGGACACTAATAGATGGAGAAATATACCGTGTTCGTGGATTGGAAGAATAAATATTGTGAAAATGAGTATACTACCCAAAGTAATTTATACATTCAATGCAATCCCTATCAAGCTACCAATGATCTTTTTCACAGAACTAGAACAAATAATCTCACAATTTGTATGGAAATACAAAAAACCTCGAATAGCCAAAGCAGTCTTGAGGAAGAAGAATGGAACTGGGGGAATTAACCTGCCGGACTTCAGGCTCTACCACAAAGCCACAGTCATCAACACAGTATGGTATTGGCATAAAGACAGAAATATAGATCAATGGAACAAAATAGAAAGCCCAGAGATAAATCCACGCACCTATGGACACCTTATCTTTGACAAAGGAGGCAAGAATATAAAATGGAGAAAAGACAGTCTCTTTAACAAGTAGTGCTGGGAAAACTGGTCAGCCACTTGTAAAAGAATGAAACTAGAACACTTCCTAACACCATACACAAAAATAAACTCAAAATGGATTAGAGAGCTAAATGTAAGACCAGAAACTATAAAACTCCTAGAGGAGAACATAGGCAAAACACTCTCTGACATAAATCACAGCAGGATCCTCCATGACCCACCTCCCAGAATATTGGAAAGAAAAGCAAAAATAAACAAATGGGACCTAATTAAAATCAAAAGCTTCTGCACAGCCAAGGAAACTATAAGCAAGGTGAAAAGACAGCCTTCAGAATGGAAGAAAATAATAGCAAATGAAACAACTGATAAAGGATTAATCTCCAAAATATACAAGCAGCTCCTGCAGCTCAATTCCAGAAAAATAAGTGACCCAATCAAAAACTGGGCCAAAGAACTAAACAGACATTTCTCCAAAGAAGACATAAAGATGGCTAACAAACACATGAAAAAATGCTCAACATCCCTCATAATCAGAGAAATGCAAATCAAAACCACAATGAGATACCATTTCACACCAGTCAGAATGGCTGCTATCCAAAAGTCTACAAGCAATAAATGCTGGAGAGGGTGTGGAGAGAAGGGAACCCTCTTACACTGTTGGTGGGAATGCAAACTAGTACAGCCACTATGGAGAACAGTGTGGAGATTCCTCAAAAAACTGGAAATAGAACTGCCATATGATCCAGCAATCGTACTCCTGGGCATACACACCAAGGAAACCAGAACTGAAAGAGACACATGTACTCCAATGTTCACTGCAGCACTGTTTATAATAGCCAGGACATGGAAGCAACCTAGATGTCCATCTGCAGATGAATGGATAAGAAAGCTGTGGTACATATACACAATGGAGTATTACTCAGCCATTAAAAAGAATGCATTTGAATCAGTTCTAATGAGGTGGATGAAACTAGAGCCTATTATACAGGGTGAAGTAAGCCAGAAAGAAAAACACCAATACAGTATACTAATGCATATATATGGAATTTAGAAAGATGCAAATGATAACCCTGTATACAACACAGCAAAAGAGACACAGATGTATAAAATGGTCTTTGGGACTCTGTGGGAGAGGGTGAGGGTGGGATGATTTGGGAGAATGGCACTGAAACATGTATGTTGTCATATGTGAAACTAATCGCCTGTTCAGGGTTGATGCATGTTACAGGATGCTCGGGGCTGGTGTGTGGGGATGACCCAGAGGGAGGATAAAGGGAGGAGGGATGTGGGAGGGGGGTTCAGGAAGGGGAACTCATGTACACCCAGGGTGGATTCATGTCAATGTATGGCAAAACCAACCAATATAATATTGTAAAATAATTAGTCTCAAATAAAAAAAAGCAGAGACATTACTTTGCCAACAAAGGTCTGTCTAGTCAAGGCTATGGTTTTTCCAGTAGTCATGTGTCAATGTGAGAGTTGGACTATAAAGAAAGCTGAGCACTGAAGAATTAATGCTTTTGAACTGTGGTATTGGAGAAGACTCTTGGAAGTCCCTTGGACTGCAAGGAGATCCAACCAGTCCATCCTAAAGGAGATCAGTCCTGGGTGTTCACTGGAAGGACTGATGTTGAAGCTGAAACTCCAATATTTTGGCCACCTGATGTGAAGAGCTGACTCATTTGAAAAGGCCCTGATGCTGGGAAATATTGAAGACTGGAGGAGAAGGGGACGACAGAGGATGAGACGGTTGAATGGCATCACCGACTCAATGAACATGAGTTTGGGTAAACTCCGGGAGCTGGTGATGGACAGGGAGGCCTGGCATGTCAAGTGAGCCTTGACATGACTGAGCGACTGAACTAAACGGATGACAGTGATTTGATGAATCAGAGCTGAGAACCATTCTTACTTCTAATTCTACTCTGACCTTGGTGTTCCAGAACTGGAAAACTCTTTTCAACCTGTACCACATTCCACAAATTACTGAATTTTCTGACCCTGTTCTTAACAATGCACTAAGTACATTACTGATTTCTGTCTGTGAAGCTTCCTAATATGGAGTTTTTAACGTTTAAATCACTGAAGCATTACATTCGTCATCTATTCCTTCCTTTTTATTTCTGCAAGCCAAATAAACCCTGTTTAGTTCTTAGTTGATAGTACCTTCATCCACATTAGTTTGTTTGTTGTTTCTGTTTTTATTTTGGAGTGATTTCCTGGTTTTATAACTATATGCCCTCTCCCAAAATAAATAGACCTCTAGTCTTGCTCTTGAGTTTTGAGTCCTGGTTTTCACTCAACTCTGAATCATTTCCACTCTCTAGATCCAAGACTTTTGCAGTCTGTCCTGTGTCATAGCTGTGGAAGTGCCAGTCAAAAAACAGGAGAGGGGAAGGATTTATTAAAAAAATCATGCAATCAAACAACCTATTCTTTTCAGATAAAGACATCAGCTTTTAAATCTTTGTGTCTATCATCCATATGCATTTAATGTATTTCCTTCATGCTTCTGTAATACACTGACTCAAAGTATGAAATTGTTTTCTCAAAATCTGGCCTAACTGCATCAGAATATCCTACTTTCTCTGAATAAGTTCTTAGACCCTACTGGAACCTACTGAATGAGGACACCTGGATCTGAATCTCACAAATCAGATAACTTCTTAAGAAACTCCAAAGTCTTAAAACAACTTAAATGGAACAATTTCATGAACCAAATTACCACCAACCAATTTAAATATTTATTTTTGCCTGCTGCTGCTGATGCTGCAAAGTCACATCAGTCGTGTCAGATTCTGTGCAACTCCATAGATGGCAGCCCACCAGGCTCCTCTGTCCCTAGGATTCTCCAGGCAAGAACACTGGAGTGGGTTGCCATTTCCTTCTCTAATGCATGAAAAGTGAAAGTGAAGTCGCTCAGTTGTGTCTGACTATTAGAGACCCCATGGACTGTAGCCTACCAGGCTCCTCCGTCCATGGGATTTCCCAGGCAAGACTACTAGAGTGGGGTGCCATTGCCTTCTCCTTATTTTGCCTACTCTTTGATAAACACTTTGGGAAAAATTCAAAGGGACTGTCATAAACAGAGAGGCATCTTTTGACACCTTGTAAATAAACATAGGATGGCCTCATTGAGAGATAAGAGACCAAATGAGACCTCCAGTTGTCCTTTTTAAAGCACCAGACACATGAATGAAGCCATCTGAGATCATCTAGTCCAAGCCCAAGCCAGCCCAGAAGAGAAGAAAAATGCCACAGAACGGTGAGAAAAATTCTTTATGACATAGTGTTTTTAAGTTAGTAAATTTTGAGGTGGTTTGTTATACAGCAAAAACTAACTGATAGACCCAGTAAATTTTCTTGTGCAGAAATTTTGTGGTGAGGATCAACACATTCTAGAACCCGTATTCTCAGTGGAGAACAGCTTCACTGCATATTCCATCCGGTGTGACTTTGTCCTTTCTGCTATCCTCATTTTCTTCCATTCATTCATAAAGTATTTGTTGCTTATTTTCTTCTGGAAGAGTTCTGACCATCTTTTTGTTTACTACATTTTAAATGGAGCAACACTGCTCACCATCAACAACATATAAAATTTTATAACACATGCAAAGCAGTCAAGGAAGTTCTTTTTATAAGAGCATAAAAATTGGGAACTGCCTAAATCCTCAACATTAGGACTATAGTCAGATAAAACATGGTATCTGATGGAAAAATATTCAGCCACTGAAAATCTTATTTTTGAAGGATATTTAGTAACAAGGAAAATGTTTCTAATAATTAGAAAATGAAAAAAAGCATAATTTAAACTAAACATATAGTCATTCATATACCCATAAATAAAATTGAAGGGCATGTATTGGGATTTAACAGTCATTATCTCTAAATAATGACATAATAAATAATTTTTACTAGCTTCTATAACTTTTTCTTTATCATTTGTTACTTATACAATGAGCATTTATTATTTTCATAATCAGAGAAAACATGTTAAAAACAAATTCATATTTTATTTTTGCTTTCTCTCACAGTTATCCAAATTAATCATTAAAATATATTTGTGAACCATATCCATTAAACAAAATAGGAAAATGTTCATTTGGCAACTAGAATTTACATTGAGTACTACAGTACTTTTGTTTTTTAAAAAAGTATCTAGGCATCTACAGCTATCTAGCTGAAAAAAATTAAAAACCAAATAAAATATAAAAGAAGAAATATTAAGCACTGTTATATCCTCAACAACTCGGGTGCACCCTGTTCTTAGACATAAAGGATTAGTCACATTGTGTCGTTCTTTCTGAAAATGTAATTTTTCTATTTGATACTGCATAACATATTAAATTTATTGAAGTTATGACAACTAACCCAAAGTATCTGTGGAAAACAGTGCCTTATTAAATACTGCTAGATCAAAGACAACAACATTGTACTCTAAGTAATAAACTTGTTTTCACAGAGAAACAGATTAATAATTGTGAAACTATATATGTTAGAATTTAGTAAATAATTAATTATATTGGGGGTATAAGAGCCAGCTATCTCACTGCCATAGAAAGGACATATAGGCAAGGTAAGGGAGAAGGCAACAATGGTCCTTGTAGTTTTAGATATAAATTGAATGTATCAGTATAAACTCTGCTGTTGTTGATATTGTTAATTTTTAACATAGATAGGTATAGAAATATATATATATCTTTCCTAGTTCTGTCCCCTAAGAGTATTTCAAAGGAAGATTACCAAGTACAAATGATTATGACAAACATCTAGATTTTGGTTTCTAAATATACCATTCTCCAAGAAAAATAAATAGGGCTTCAGTTCAGTTCAGTCGCTTAGTCATGTCCAACTCTTTGCGACCCCATGAATCACAGCACACCAGGCCTCCCTGTCCATCACCAACTCCCGGAGTTCACTCAAACTCATGTCTATCGAGTCAGTGATGCCATCCAGCCATCTCATTCTCTGTCGTCCCATTCTCCTCTTGCCCCCAATCCTTCCCAGCATCAGAGTCTTTTCCAGTGAGTCAACTCGTCGCATGAGGTGGCCAAAGTATTGGAGTTTCAGCTTTAGCATCAGTTCTTCCAATGAACACCCAGGATTGATCTCCTTTAGAATGGACTCGTTGGATCTCCTTGGGAAAAATATAAGTTGGGGACATTTTACAGTGTCAGAAAGTACAGAGCATCTTATAAGATCATGTATTGAGGATACAAAATCATTTCTGTCATTTTTTGCAAAAATGCATAATATAAACTTGAACATGAAACATCATATGGTCCTAAATAAAACATTAAGACTGAAGAAATACCCTAATTAGAAAAGACTAAGAATACATGAGGGTTTCCCAGGTGGCACTAGTGGTAAAGAACCCACCTCCTAATGCCAGAGACATAAGAGAGAAGGTTCCATCCCTGGTTCGGGAAGCTCCCCTGGAGGAGGGCATGGAAACCCACTCCAGTATTCTTGCCTGGAGAATCCCATGGGCAGAGGAGCCTGGAGAACTGAGTCCAATTCAGTTCAGTCGTTCAGTCATGTCCGACTCTGTGACCCCATGGACTGCAGTATGCCAGGCTTCTCTGTCCATCACCAACTCCCAAAGCTTACTCAAACTCATGTCCATCGAGTCAGTGATGCCATCCAACCACTTCATCCTCTGTCATCTACTTCTCCTCCTAACCTCAATCTTTCCCAGCATCAGGGTCTTTTTCTCTCCATAAGTCAGTTCTTCGCATCAGCTGACCAAAGTATTGGAGTTTCAGCTTCAGCATCAGTCCTTCCAATGAATATTCATCACTGATTTCCGTTACGATGGACTGGTTGGATCTCCTTGCAGTTCAAAGGACTCCCAAGAGTCTTCTCCAGCACTACAGTTCAAAAGCGCCAATTCTTCAGTGCTCAGCTTTCTTTATAGTCCAGCTCTCATGTCCATTTCCCATACTACTGGGAAAACCATAGCTTTGACTAGATGGACCTTCGTCGACAAAGTAATATCTCTGCTTTTTAATATTCTGTCTAGGTTGGTCATAGATTTTCTTCCAAGGAGCAAGCGTCTTTTAGTTTCATGGCTGCAGTCACCATCTGCAGTGATTTTGGAGCCCAAAAAGGTAAAGTTTCTCCCTGTTTCCATTATTTCCCCATCTATTTGCCATGAAGTGATGGGACCAACTGCCATGATCTTAGTTTTCAGAATGTTGAGCTTTAAGCCAACTTTTTCACTCTCCTCTTTCACTGTCATCAAAAGACTCTTTAATTCTTCTTCACTTTCTGTCATAAGGGTGGTGTCATCTGCATATCTGAGGTTATTGATATTTCTCCTGCCAATCTTGATTCCAGCTTGTGATTCATCCATCTCGGCATTTTGCATGATGTACTCTGCATATAAGTTAAATAAGTAGTGTGACAATATACAGCCTTGAAGTACTCCTTTTCCTATTTGGAACCAGTCTTCTGTTCTTGACTTGCATACAGATTTCTCAGGAGGCAGGTTAGGTGATCTGGTTTTCCCATCTCTTTAAGAACTTTCCACGCAGTGTCCATGGGGTCATAGTCAGACATGACTGAAGCAACTTACCAGGCATGCACAGATACATGAAGACTAATGAAACTGGAGGATTCAGGATTAGATCTTAGTTCAGATTCAAAAAAAAAAAAAAAACACGTTAGTAGGAAAATTGAAGAAATCTGTAGATTGGTCAGCAGTAATATATCAGCATGAATTCCTGGCTTTGATCACTGTGCTATGGTTGTTTATGTAAGATGGCAACATATGGTGAAGATGGCTAAAGGAATCCTTAGTGCCATTTTCACCAGTTTTGTAACTCTGGAAATAAAAGGTTTTTTATTAAGGGGTTTCCTACAGGACAGGACAAATTTTTTTTTTTTTTTTGATGTCACCTATACTCTTCTCCAAAAGTTGTTCCTAATTTCACAGTTGTCATTTTTATCTGTTAAAGACTTTTCTCATTAAGGCCCCTATTAGCAGCCGGAAGGATCAAATTAATTGTTATGCAATAAAATCTCTTTCTTCTTCCCATAACTTCCTTCTCTCCTTTTAAACTTTGCATTATGTTATTCTCTCATCAAACCTACATGAGAAATTCTTACTTATCTAACACTTAATGTAATATATAGCATCTTATAAACTTCCAATATCGTTTAAAAACTATAATAATGTAATTCTGGACACTGTGGTTAAATAATTGCTACTGTCTTGATAGCTACTCAGAATAATGTAGCTAAAACATTATTCTAAATTCTGTAATTAAATAATTAGAGTTGTCTTGCTTGCATGCTACTTTTATTATTAGTTCTGTTTTTCTTCACCTCTTTTTTTTTTTTTTTCCCTTGACTCAATGCTGATACATCTCTGGAACATGCTGGGTTTCTTTTAGAGCGGGATCATTACAAATTTTGGGTAATTTTTCTTTCCTTTCTTTTCCTTTTCTTTTTTATTCCACATTTTCTTTTAAAAAATTTAATTGTGGCAAAATATATATAAGATAAAGTATACTGACTTAACTATTAAGTGTACAGTTTCATAGTGCTAGGTATTTTCACATTGTTAAAGTTCTGGGATTGGTTCCTTTTTTTAAGTTTTATTCATGTATCTAAACAAAAAGATGCAAAGCAAAGATGATTTTCTTAGTCTTGGTGGGCTATTAAGGATAGTATATTCCCAATTTCAGGTACCATTTTTCCAGATATTGTTTGAAATGATTCACACAAGCTATAAATGTTTTAGAGCTAGCTTTGAGTTCAAATGATTAGAAACAAAAATCAAGCAAAGAGGGGCAGAGAATTTAAATGCAGTTATGTACCTCCTATATGACTTCCCAGGTGGTACAGTGGTAAATCCACCTGCCAATGTAAGAGATATAAGAGACTTGGGTTTGATCCCTGAGTCAGGAATATCCCCTGGAGAAGGGAATGGCTACTGACTCCAGTACTCTTACCTGGAGAATTCCATGGACAGAGGAGCCTGGCAGTCTACAGTCCATGGCATTGCAAGAGTCTGACACAACTGAGTCTGACACACACAGATCTCCTGTATAGAACTTATCTAAAAAGCTCAACTGTCCAGGATACAGTTTTTGGAGAAAAAGTAAGTAAATAAAATTTTCTGGGGAAATGAAAGTAGTACCACAAAATCCAGGGCTTAAATTTGATGTATTTTAGACATAAAAGGATCTCATGCTTTATTCAAGGGATTACTCTTACTTTAAGGGCAATGTAACATTCTTGGCTACCTGGCTTCTAAAAGTCACCAGAGACCAGAAATAGCAAATATGAAGTAAAAAGAGTTACTCTTGTAGGCAGTGTTGGCAGTAAATTGAAAATAAAAAAATTACATATGTAAAGACATAGAAATACCATGAGAAGCAGACATCATAATATAATTAGAAAAATGAGTGTATTGTTAAGGAATAAAAATGTTCTTCACATCTCAAAGTTCCTAGAGGCAACTATGAATTTAAAAACATTATGATACACAATGCTCATAATGGTATCTTCAGTGTAATATATTTCTAAAAACAAAGGATAAAAATAAATTTATACTGCATGATTTCTATGTTCCAATGCTCACAGATTTAATTTATAGGATATATACTATATTATAGAATGCATAAAATAAAACAGCTTTTATTTTGCTGCTGTTTAAAATTTGGGTACTCAACACCAATTTGGGGTCAAGGGGAAGAGATGTTCTACTGCAAGAAATTTTACCGGAATCATTTTTTTCCAAAATTTAATTTTACACAGTTATTCTAGCTCTCCAATTTTTTAAAAAAAGTTCTGGTAATGAGAATTAATTTTCAAAGTGCATATTTTCTCTAACTGCTGACTTTTCATTAATATATTACTAAATGTGCAGCATTAAAATACGGTTACAAAGATTAAGACTTAAGAAAACTCTGGAGAGACATGAGGTTAGAAATGTTTAGAGACATTCACTGGGAAATGACCACAGGCATTCATGGAGAATTTTTGGTCTCAGGTAGATGCCATTTGGCAAATGATACAGGCTAATAAGTTTCCCAAAAAACTGAGACTATAAGCTCTGTGAGGCCAGGAACCCTGTCTCTCTTCATCAGTTCAGTTCAGTTCAGTTCAGTCGCTCAGTCGTGTCCGACTCTCCACGACCCCATGAATTACAGCACCCTAGGCCTCCCTGTCCATCACCAACTCCCGGAGTTCACTCAAACTCATGTCCACAGAGTCGGTGATGCCATCCAGCAATCTCATTCTCTGTCGTCCATTCTCCTCCTGCCCCCAACCTTTCCCAGCATCAGAGTCTTTTCCAGTGAGTCAACTCATCGCATGAGGTGGCCAAAGTATTGGAGTTTCAGCTTTAGCATCAGTCCTTCCAATGAACACCCAGGATCAATCTCCCTTAGAATGGACTGGTTGGATCTCCTTGCAGTACAAGGGACTCTCAAGAGTCTTCTCCAACACCACAGTTCAAAAGCATCAATTCTTCGACGATCAGCTTTCTTCACAGTCCAACTCTCACATCCATACATGACCCCGGGAAAAACCATAGCCTTGACTAGACAGACCTTTGTTGGCAAAGTGATTTCTCTGCTTTTTAATATATTATCAAGGTTGGTCATAACTTTCCATCCAAGGAGTAAGCGTCTTTTAATTTCATGGCTGCAATCAGCATCTGCAGTGATTTTGGAGCCCCAAAAAATAAAGTCTGACACTGTTTCCACTGTTTTTCCATCTATTTCCCATGAAGTGATGGGACCAGATGCCATGATCTTTGTTTTCTGAATGTTGAGCTTCAAGCCAACCTTTTCACTCTCCTCTTTCACTTTCATCAAGAGTGAACATAGACATTCTAGGAATCAGTGAATTAAAATGGACTGGAATGGGTGAATTTAACTCAGATGACCATTATATCTACTACTGTGGGCAGGAATCCCTTAGAAGAAATGGAGTAGCCATCATGGTCAACAAAAGAGTCCGAAATGCAGTACTCTCTTCATCACTGAATCACAAATTCCTGTTGCACAGTGTGAAACTGTGTGAGGCAAAATCAGCACCTGGACCGTGTTCTTTCTGCACACTATTCTCATTTTCTATGAAGTGAATTAAGGAGATAGGACACTGGACGCAAGTAAACACATTCCTTTCTGGACTTAAAGTAACTTATTGTAACAAATCCTATGGACCTGTAATTTCCTCGGTTCTGTCTCACCACAGCAAAAATTTGAAGCAACAGACAAATCAGTGTTACAGCTCAGTTTTATTAGGAAAAACAAAGGAGGGGTGAGGACAGGCCAACCCAAAAGATGAAGAGAAGAGAGGCCTCAATCCTTCTAGGCTTCCTCCTTTTATACATTTGTCTCCTCCCCCCTGAGCCTACCCTATGTAATTGGGCCGGCCAGGAGGGATGTTTATTTTACCTGAGGTCCTCACTCCTGTCCTCAGACCTTCCTTTGTTCTATTTTTGCAGGCTTTTCCCTTCTTTGTCTTTTAGCCACCACCATTTTGGACTCCTTTTTCGTCTTCTAACTACCTAACAGATCTAAAGTACCATCATATATTTTATATTAATCAGCTCACAAAACTTCCCCAAAGTTTTTGTGATGACAGCATTATGAGACATTTTAACAAGCACACCAAGACCATGCTAATTGCTGTATATGCAGAGCATCATTGTTGGCCTAGCCCGCCTCCTCAAACTTTATGTCTCCTGTGAATATACCCAATGAAAGCAATTTCAGAACCTATGTTGTGTCTTGTGTATTCTTGAAATGCAGCAAATTTAAATATTAATAACTGACATCTTTTGTTCTTTTTGTAATATGTGCTGAGTATCTACTCTAACCAGTTAACTCTACTGGAAGCCCAGTTAACTCTACTAGACACCAGAAATCTAGTGGTGAGGAAAACAATATTTTCTCAAGGATCTTATACTCTGTTATATAGAGTTAAAAGATGCAACAAAATTAACAAAATGAGGAAAACTGACAAAAGCACTAGGAGGAAATATGAGCTGTAATAAGAATAACAAAAGGAGCAGGGCAGGGTCGGGGTTGGAGATGCACTGGGTCTGATTGAATCAGAAAAGACTTTCTGAAGAGGGGACATTTACGCTAAAATCTAAAAATAATGCAATGCTTAGATTGACAGGAGTTTGGGGAAGATGATCCTCTGAAGCAGTAAGGAGCTTGCCATGTTAAGGAGTTGAAACAAGACCAGGATGGCTGAGGCCTAGTAGACAGGCCATGATAAAATGTGAGGGTTTTTCCTAGAGCATCAAGTAGCAATTGAAGATGGTTAGAGAAATGATTTACATGGTCTAGTTACACCTGATATATTTATCTTAGTTCCTAAAGCAAAGTAAATAATGCTAACTTAAATTTTATTTGCCCTGAAGTTTTCCATGTTGCATTTGAAATAAAAGTTTCACCAACCGTTATTGTTTGAACACATTAATGCTACAGCGAAGCTTGATTTTCTTGACTGTCTTCCAAAGATCAGTCCTTACTGATCTCTCATAAAACTCAGAACCACTTATGCCCTTAAGCATCCTAGCTCGAAGCCCTGTTTTCCCTCTAGCCTCTTCATGACCATGGAGACCTACAGTTCCCAGACGGTTAAATGACAAAGTGCATTAACCGTCTGCTTCAAAGGGCTCCATTTGTTGTGTTGGCAGTTTTCATTCTTTCTCCTCCCTAATGAGGCTCAGTCCCACTCACTGACATCCTACAACAGCCAGACAAACCACCATCTCAAGTTCTGCCAGGAATCAAAAATAACATAAACTGCATTCTATGCTAGGTATCTATATTTAATGATAATGTATTAATATAGTGTCTCTGATGGTATTTTTTCAAAATGTGTTTCTCCATTTCCCCTCCATTTGGAAAAATGCCCCCGAACCATTGTCTATATAGCTTGTCTGAAGAATGTAAATGCTTATTCCCCCTATAATACCTGTATTATAATTAGCACACAGAAGTCCTTTAAAAGTTCCTGATTTTACCACCTGGAAAGAGAGTGGGCCTCATAACTGTTCAGTAGAGTTCTCTATACCACCCCCAACTGGGAACAGATGCAGTTAATGTGATTCTGCAAATGAACTCACAGAAATCCTGGTGCTTCCTCAAGGGAACAGGATTCTTTTCCCAAGGTACAGGATACTTCAGAAAAGGGTTAGAGGAGACACCTTCTTCAACATGCATTTATACCTTCTGGTCCTTAACAATCCTTACCTATAGTAGTCATTGTTCCTCTAGACTTTGTAATTCTACACTCTTCCCAAAGTCACACAGAAAGATACCAGATCAAGATATGGGACATAACTCCTTACAACCTTCCTCTGCAACTCTTACAATCCTGCATACCCTGGCAAGACAAAATATCTTCTGTCAGAACTTGCTGAGGACATGGAATGAGATGATCAGTAGAAAAATACCACGAAAGACACAAAGGAGTGTGCAAACTTAAGGTACTAAGACTAAGGCTTACTTGTCTTTGTATTCCCAATGACTAACACAATACATGGTATGCAGCAGGTTCAAAGGAAATACATAAACATGAAATGAAGTTCTAAAAATACATATATCTATCTATATACAGTATGTGTGTGTGTGTGTGTGTGTATATAGAGCGCACGATATATAGAGAGACTAAATCTAATTACTGTGTTTGATTATCAATATATTTAGCTAGACTTTACTCTTTTTTAAAATTACCATCACTATGAAAGTATTTAGTATTTATCTTTTGTCTATCTCTCCTCCCTTTCTCTATGATCCCCTATATAGACACATCACTTTCCCCTATATAGACACATAATCGCCCAAGGCCATTGATACCTCCACCCAGTCCTCAGCACCTCATCTCTGCTATCTCCAACATTTTCCTACCAACTCTCCCATCCTCTTTGTTCATTCTTGGGCTCTTAAGCCAGTGAGTGTGAGCGTCAGACTTGAGGAGTCTGAGATACAGCCAGTCATCTTATCCCTCACTCACTTGAGTAGCCCCCAACAAGTCACTCATTACCAGTGTCACAGCAGCTCAGCCATGAGCCTGAAGTCCTCAAGTACACAGAGAGCTGTGCTATCAGCAATGAAGAGCAGCTCTTCCCTGTTCTTTTGGGAAGTTGGAGTCCAAAGAATTTAGAAGGGATATGTATAAAGACACAATCCATAAAAGTTTTGAGAAAGTGAAATCAACCAGTGGTAACATAAAGCAGGGGTCCTTCCAATATTGGTTTCTTTAAGAAAAGGAGAACTTCTCATTTCCATTAAGTTTTATCAGGTTCGGTAAGGGAAGGTACTGTACAGAAAAAAAAAAACAACCACTTCTCCCAAACACACTCCCAGATCCCATCCCATACCTGGGCTTACAATTTAAGGAACTGTAATGGGCACAAGCCATTACATATGCAGAACCTTCCAGCACAATTTGATGTGTTGGTTGGAAACTACTGAAACAAAGTATGGATCTCAGGAGAATTTTTTTTTTTTGGTATTTATTTATTTTTTTTTTTAAATCAAATAATCCAATTTTTATTTATTTTTTTTTCAAGTTGAACAGACTAAATTTCTTTAAACAAACTTACTTATACTCCAGAGTCCTTTAAAAACTTAATAGCATTTATACATTGAAGGTATTTGATTTTCTTGTAACTAGCACTTCAAATGCAACAAGCATTTGAAGCAACAAGCATTTAACCCAACAAGTAAAACTTCCTACAGTTCATAGCTTTTATAAATAAAATAAATTAAATGTACAGTGAATAAGTTCTCTGAAATATTTCAATATTTCTGCAGGTTTAGTAACATCGTAAAATACATTTCAACTAAAATTCACAAATCTAAAAACCTGTTAGGCATTTTTAGGCGTTTTAAGTTGGAAATGAAGACCAATGTTACATCGTAATATGCCAATTACAAATAGTACTTCAAATAGCAAATACTACAGTTTGTCCGAAACTTTAAAAACTATTCATGAACTCAACACTGAACTATTGATGGCTATGAGAATTGTTTCCTAGCCTTTTTGAAAATTTCAACCCAATTACGTTTAAGGTAATTATTGATAAGTATGATCCCGTAGCCATTTTCTTTATTGCTTTGGGTTCAAGTTTATACACTCTTTCTGTGTTACCTGTCTATAGAAGATCCTTTAGCATTTGTTGGAGAGCTGGTTTGGTAATGCTGAATTCCCTCAGCTTTTGCTTGTCTGTAAAGCTTTTGATTTCTCCTTCATATTTGAATGAGATCCTTGCTGGGTATAGTAATCTGGGCTGTAGGGTATTTTTTTCATCACTTTAAGTATGTCTTGCCACTCCCTTCTGGCCTGAAGAGTTTCTGTTGAAAGATCAGCTGTTATCCTTATGGGAATCCCCTTATGTGTTATTTGCTGCTTTTCCCTTGCTGCTTTTAATATTTGTTCTTTGTGTTTGAGCTTTGTTAATTTGATTAATATGTGTCTTGGAGTATTTCGCCTTGGGTTTATCCTGTTGGGGACTCTCTGGGTTTCTTGGACTTGGGTGATTATTTCTTTCCCCATTTTAGGGAAGTTTTCAACTATTATCTCCTCAAGTATTCTCTCATGGTCTTTCTTTTTGTCTTCTTCTTCTGGGACTCCTATGATTCGAATGTTGGAGCGTTTAACATTGTCCCAGAGGTCTCTAATATTGTCCTCATTTCTTTTAATTCGTTTTTCTTTTTTCCTCTCTGTTTCATTTATTTCTACAATTCTATCTTCTAGTTCGCTTATCCTGTCTTCTGCCTCTGTTATTCTACTGTTTGTTCCCTCCAGAGTGTTTCTGATCTCATCTATTGCATTATTCATTGTATATTGACTCTTTTTTATTTCTTCTAAGTCCTTATTAAATCTTTCTTCCATCTTCTCAATCCTTTTCTCCAGGTTATTTATCTGTACCTCCATTTTGCTTTCAAGATTTTGAATCATTTTCACCATCAAAATTTGAAATTCTTTATCAGGTAAATTCCCTATATCTTCTTTTGTTTGTATTGGTGGGCAATTATCTTGTTCCTTTACTTGCCGGGTATTTCTCTGCTTCTTCATCTTGCTTATATTGCTTTGCTTGGGGTGGCCTTTCCCTCTTCTTGCAGTTTGTGGAGTTTTCTTTATTATGTAGTTTCTTCGCTGTGTGTGGGGTTGGACGGGTGACTTGTCCGGGTTCCCTGGTTAGGGAAGCATGTGTCGGTGTTCTGGTGGGTGGAAATGGATTTCTTCTCGCTCCTTTAGAAGACAATGGGCTGCTTTTCTGGGAGCCTGATGTCCTCTGCCAGTATTCAGAAGTTGTTTTGTGGACTTTACTCCGCGTTCAAATATTCTTTTGATGAATTTGTGGGGGAGAAAGTGGTCTCGCCGTCTTATCCCTCCGCCATCTTCTTCCTTCTTCCCCAGAACACTGGATTCTTATATTCCACTTGGTTGTGGAGTATCTCTTCCCAGCTGCTCCAGCAAGGCGCAGCCGCTGTACCTTACCTTGGACGAGGGGTATCTCCTCAAGGCCGCCCCTCCTGCTTTGAATGTGGATCAGCTCCTCTCGGCCCTCCGGTGCCCAAGCAGCCACCGCCTCCTGAACGTGGTACAGCTCCTCTCGGCCACCGCCCTAACTCTGGGCGCGGGGTAGCTCATCTCAGCCACGATTCTGCACGTGGTCGGTTGCGCTGGAGCAGGGCGTCTCCCGCGTCCGCGCCGCCGGAGCCGGGCGTCTCTCGCGTCTGCCGAGAATTTTAAGAAAAGGTAAAGATTTCCCAAATGATCGAAATATTGTCTTATTTAAAAGCAGAGGAGTAACTACAAGTAAAATTTGAAATTCTTTGCAAATCTAAAATTCTATGATTATTTAAAAACAAATATATAATAGCAATCTCTTATGTAGGATGTTAGCTCTGAATATTTCTATTTTTAATAACTGTATTCCGTGAAACAAAAACAAAATATATGCTACAATAAGAGGGATGTCATGACATTTTGAGTTCTCTAAGCAGCTATTAAAATTGCCCATATAGGCTAATAATTTCAAGCAAAAGGTATTTTAGAGAAATAACTGCATGGAGCTATGTGTTTGCTTTCCTACACCTTGAATATTGTCTAATGGAAATAATACAACCTAGTTGTGCAACAGTTCTTTAGTTATTAATGTGACTGAAATTAATTTCAAATTAACGTAACATTTTGAATGCTAGCTACTACTGGAGATTTTTAAATATCTTCTATTTTTAGTACAGCATAACTTTTTAGTAGCTGATATTGGGTCCTCAAAATGCATTGCAGTAAGGAGAAAAAAAACAATGAACACCTTAAAAAGAGCAATACAATAGACATATTTTTTATGGAACTCGTTTATCTATACTCCTGCAAAGATATTTTTTTCCTGCTCTCATCTAGGGCTAGAACTTTATCAGGTCTCTGCCAGAGTTGAGTTCTGCTATTTCCAGAAGGAAATCCTATAAGTGGTTTAGTAAATGGAAACCCTGGGATATCTGACTATACAAAATTCAAAAGTAAAAACTTAGTAATTCAAAACAGAACCTCTGTGTCTCTCATTACAGTATGTTAAACTAAGTAGAAGATCTCTAAAGTTTTAGCAGCTGAAATCCCACCCTACTTGTTGCAGTCCTAAGCAATGTCTCCTCAACGACATTAACAAAGCAAAGTGTGAGCTATTTGTCTATTTCATCATGGAAGTGCTCAGTTTCACTTACATGCATTTGTTTCTTTGGGCTCTGATCAAAACAGTTTCATTAAGTGTCCAGTCATATAATTACACATAAAAATAGCTTTTTTTTTTTTTTTTTTGCCTGTAGACATTATGTCTTCAACACTTTAAGGGCTTTAGCAAAACAGTCTTTGCTCTTTCCAGTAACAATGGTCCAATTCAGTCAATCACAACTTTGGCTCAAAAAATGGCAATTCAATTTGGCTCCAGCTACACAATTTAGACCAAAGAACAAAATCTTCATAACAAGCAGTGTATTTTGAAGAATGAAGTGGAAAAAAAATAGCTTTTTCCTTCAATGAAAAAATTGTGAACCTCTTAAAGGGAGCTTAATACAAGTGATCTGAATTAGGTTTTAGCTTTGACCTTAAGTATTTTTTCCTTTAAATCTAAGAACTAATAGTTATTAGGCTGAAATTTCAATTAAAATTATTTGGTTTAAGCTTTCCGGAAAAATTTGCAATGGTTTCCCTAACTCAAAATTTTACTTGAGTAGGTAAAGCTCTATAGCAAGTTTAATTCTACTTAATACTCATTTCATTCTCTTCACAGACTTAAATAAATCCCAAGTGTCTAGATTTTTAAAATAATTTATTGTCTCAAAATAATTATAATCAGATATAAAGCCTAACACATAGAAAACTATAGAGAAGTTTTACATCTCAAGAATACAAACAAGAGTCCCAGAAATCTCCAAGAAACCAAACAATATGCCAAACAATTCACGAACAAAACAACATAATGTATCAGGGGTAAAGGAGAGGTTTGTACTCTTTACCTCTGGTGTTTCTGGCCAAGCAATTATGTCTGGAGGGAACCATAAGTAACTAAGAAATATGTATTAGTTTGGAAAGCTTGCCTCCTTCTCCCAGCACTCTAACCTACCACCTACACAACTTCCCTTGTTAAAAGAGAAAAATTTAGACATAAAGTCTAAATAAGGATTCTTGCTCTTCTCCCCAAAAAACTAAGATTTGGAGCCCTCAAAACAGACTGAATATGATTTATGTACCCCCCTCCAGATGCAGAAGGGTTAAAACATGACAAAACATGACTCACGTACACATGAGTTAGCATGAGGTAGGTCCATCTCTGGAAAGTAAACCCTATTTGATCAGTTTAATACAAAGCAGTCAAAAGTACTAGAGAGACGGGATATGGAAATGGATGGATCATGGCAGTATAGGTATGGTAACACTCCCTATTTGTGAAAATGGAACCCCCAAAATGGCCTGTGCTTTAGTCAATTATATTAGCAACTCCTCTCACAGTATATAGAAATGGAAAGAATAAAATTGCTCCAACAATTCTCTCAACACAACTCCCAATACCAAAGTCATGGAATAGCTCCCCAAAAGTTTCCTTGGAGCCTAAACTAGTATTTAGAGAAAATTCTATTAAGTGAAACCTTCAGCCTAAGTGGTATATAATTTGAAAATGATGACAGAGAGAAGAGATCAACAGAAGATCCATTTCAAAGGTAGGTTCAAAGACAGCAATGAATGTTGAGAGTATGGTTGAAAAAGAATCAAGTATAAAACTGCATCTACTAGTGCCTCAGAACATAGTTCCTTGAACTCCTCAGGAAGGAGGCAAACATTTCCAGGGCTCTCGCAAGCTTCGGTGTATTAGGAGTCAAAGTATCTTCTAACTCTGAGTTAGCAGGGAATAATTATGGTATGTGTGTTCTTTTTAGGAAGGTCCAGGGAAGAATTTGCAACTGTAAAGATGTTTTCTTCAAATTGCTGATTGTTCAAGTGTAGTTCTCATAGGGTTATGCTTCAGTTGTGTGGAAAATTCATTTATGTACACATAATCAACTTAGCATACATGCATGAAGTATTGTATATCCTGAAGCTATCAATTCATATTTGTATACATTTGACGTTTCTATGGTAAATATGGGCTTCCCTGGTGGCTCAGAGGTTAAAGCGTCTGCCTCCAATGAGGGAGACCCGGGTTCGATCCCTGGGTCGGGAAGATCCCCTGGAGAAGGAAACGGTAACCCACTCCAGTATTCTTGCCTGGAGAATCTCATGGACGGAGAAGCCTGGTAGGCTACAGTCCACGGGGTCGCATAGAGTCGGACACCACTGAGCGACGGAACGGAACAGATGGTAAATATACAGAAAGACGATATAGATAGGCTTTTGAGAATAGGCAAATTTCAAGATTTATTTAGTCATTCTCAGGACCTAGAACAATTGGGGCTTCCCAATTGGCTATAGTGGTAAAGAACCTGCCTGCCAATGCAGGAGACACAGGAGACTTGGGTTCAATTCCTGGGTTGGGGAGGTCCCCTGGAGGAGGAAATGGCAAACCACTCTGATATTCATGCCTAGGAAATCCCATGGACACAGGAGCCTAGCAGGCTACAGTCCATAGGGTCACAAAGAGTTCATCACAATGGAAGCAACTTAGCGCACGCATACACAGAACAAACTAAAAGAAAAGGGTTGAAACCTTCAGTTTCTTACCTTATCCTTGCCATATTTCCATATATAAGTGTTTCTTAAAGGCATAGTATTTTTTCTCTTGCAGTCTTAGTCCTGAGACTCTAGTAGCAAGACTACCTAGGATCTAACAAACTTCTCCCTATGTGTTGTATCTCAAAGTCACATAAGAAATCATTTTGAATTTCCCATATGTAGAATAATTTGTCCCAAGGCTTGCATATGGCCAAATTTTAATCTTTGTCTTTTACTACTTCTTATCTGGTAACTGTATGCAAAGGAAATTTGATAGATATAGGAAAGCAGACAACAGAAATCCAGGTGATGTTTCCCAAAACTTACTATTATTATATTTTACATACTTGTATTCTATACTATTTGTCACTGACAAGAAGATGGATGATAGACAGTTAACTTTTAACACTATATAGTTGAACAACATAAAAACCATCAAAATTATGGAACTCTGAGGTAATTCTAATCCAGGTTCCTTAGACATTTTAACTGTGTTAAATTATGCTTATTACCAAAAAAATAAAATACTTAAAATGTATCTACATTAATTTGAATTAATGAATAATAGCATAGTCATTAGAGACAAAATATTTGAGTATGGCACACTCTGCTTTGACCCAAGTGTTCTAGAATCCATGGTTTGAACTTTTTATTTCAAAAATGATACCAGTACAACAGTAAACAAATATGGTTTCCATTTGTTCTGAAAATAGCTCTCAGTCCAGGTGGCAAAAAGTCATAAGAAAGAGATACTTTTCAAAACCATATCATCTAAATATCAATGGGCTAATGCTAGAATACCAATAATGATAAAGATGTGTTGCCCTAAAAACACTAGAATCCTATAACCAACTGTTATTTGTTGAGTTTATTCAATACTTTTGTCTTTAGAGAGAGAATTAGTGTAATACACTAAAAATTATTGAAAGAATTTGGGTTATTCATTGATTTCTCTCACTTTTCCCCTTTGGATAACAATTTCTAAGGTTTTATTATATCTTGATATTTAATTTCAAACTCACAATCTTGGCACCAAAGGTGACCAGCAATATATTTTAATTTTCTTATGGGTCTGTTTAATAAGAGATACATTCTGATTTTTCAGCCCTGTTAGGCTCAAATTATTTCACAACACATCTGCTCTTTGTAGAAATTTTGGAATATTTTACTACTCTTGAATTACTCTGTACATGCTAATTCAGTTTCTTGTAAATATGAAGTTTAGACAGTAACTGAAGGCAGTCAACTGAAGTAAGATTAATAAATCAAAATCTTAGGTATTATATATATCTTCCTTTCAGAAAGCATTTGGAAAGGATCCTCATTTACCCTGTCTGGGCAGAAGTGGTCAATAATTGGAAAGAGTTTATCAACCCTAATATCAGTGTCTCAGAGAAGTATGTGATCTTAAAAAGTAATATGACAAAAATCAGGAAATTGTAGGTTTAGAAAATGGACAGGTTGGGAGTATCAGAGACAAGATTTGTGACTGGCCAAATCTCAGACATTGTTGCAACAGTATTTATAAGACAACCACACAACTGGAGAAAAGTTAGAGTTAAAATCTAGTAGGACACTGTGCCCCAACCTTTTTTCTTTGTATTCCAAATGTCAGATGGCTCTACAAGAGCCATACAATTCAGTGGCAAAACTATATTTGTACAAAAACAAACAAAAGAGAGAAAAAAATCTGAAAAATAAATAAAATGATACTAATGTCTTATTTACATTGCATTCAAAAAGTATTTCTAAGCATGAGAATTAAATCATACTGTTAGTATTGTTAAAGTTCTCACAAAGCAGTTTTTATAGAGAAAAATGCTTAATATTTGCTTTAATATTAAACTACATGTCAAATATGAATTTTGAACTTTTTAGAACACTACTAAACAAATATTAAAATGAGCAACAAAATAATGTTAATATATTTATGTTCATAAATACAGCTCATTTTACAATATATAGAATGTGTAAGATGTAAAATATTTTTATATAAAGAGCATCATTCTCAATAAGACACATATATAAATCCCTAAGCACCCCTGTTTTTATCTAGCCTCACATTTTCATTAAAAATGTGTGGGCAAAATTAATACAATGGATGTAGCTGTAATATCATAGCTCATAAATTTTACAAAAGTCTCTAAGCACACCACTGTTTGCTGTACAGCAGTATCGGTGCAAAACAGAGGCTGCTGAATCTGCAGTTTTGGATCTACCTATGATTTCTGGGAAAAGCAGACCACCTAACCTGCCTCTTGAGAAATCTGTGTGCAGGTCAGTAAGCAACAGTTAGAACTGGATATGGAAACAACAGACTGGTTCCAAATAGGAAAAGGCTGTATATTGTCACCCTGCTTATTTAACTTATATGCAGAGTACATCCTGAGAAACACTGGGCTGGATGAAGCACAGCTGGAATCAACATTGCCGGGAGAAAGATCAACAACCTCAGATATGCAGATGACACCACCCTTATGGCAGAAAGTGAGGAACTAAAGAGTCTCTTGACGAAAGTGAAAGAGGAGAGTGAAAAGGTTGGCTTGAAGCTCAACATTCAGAAAACAAAGATCATGGCATCCGGTCCCATCACTGCATGGCAAATAGATGGGAAAATAGTGGAAACAGTGGCTGACTTTATTTTTGGGGGGCTCCAAAATCACTGCAGATGGTGATTGCAGCCGTGAAATTAAAAGACACTTATTCCTTGGCAGGAAAGTTATGACCAGCCTAGACAGCATATTAAAAAGCAGAGACATTACTTTGTCAACAAAGGTCTGTCTAGTCAAGGCTATGGTTTTTCCAGTAGTCACATATGGATGTGAGGGTTGGACTATAAAGAAAGCTGAGCACCGAAGAATTGATGCTTTTGAACTGTGGTGTTGGAGAAGACTCTTGAGAGTCCCTTGGACTGCAAGGAGATCCAACCAGTCAATCCTAAAGGAAAACAACCCTGAATATTCATTGGATGACTGATGTTGAAGCTGAAACTCCAATACTTTGGCCACCTGATGCGAAGATCTGACTCATTTGAAAAGACCCTGATGCTGGAAAGATTGAAGGCAGGAGAAGGGGACAATGGAGGATGAGATGGTTGGATGGCATCACAGACTCAATGGGCATGTGTTTGAGTAAACTCTGGGAGTTGGTGATGGACAGGGAGACCTGGCGTGCTGCAATCCATGGAGTCACAAAGAGTTGGACACAACTGAGCGACCGAACTGAACTGATGATTTCTCTCACTCTTCTCAAACTCATACCAAAATACACATGGGTGCAAGTGATATCATTTTATATGTAACTTTGAATCCTCATTGATTTGCAAAGCAATGTCATTTCCAACTTTACATCTTTGACTGTTAACAACAGAATACTTCCTAGACACCTCAAGATAATACCAGCATTCTAGTAGTAGTGGTTTAGTCGCTGAATTGAGTCTGACTTTTGTGATCCCATGGACTGTAGCCCGCCAGGCTTCTCTGTCCATGGGATTTGGGGTTTGTCATTTCCTTCTCCAGGAGATCTTCCTGACCCAGGGATCAAATTTGCAGGTGGAATCTTTACCAACTGACTGAGGTTGGGGGTCAGGAAAGCCCTGACCTCATTTGGAAGATTTCATGGGTGAGTTAGCTCCTTGAGTTTCCAGCATTGGTCCCTACTTAGTCCCAGCACATGGCTTGAGGAGGCCATATTGCCAGCATTCAACAGTTGTGGGTGGAACTCAACTCAGCATCCACTGGGTAGCCCTACTATTAAGGAATAGTTTCTCCTCACTAATTGCAAACAAGAACTGCCGAACACAGTTTGTTTCTCCAGACTAGCTGTCAGCACTTTTAATCCATATTAAAGTAAGCATGCTTACAAAGGAAAAAAATAGCTTACTTTTATAAAGTTTTGAAATGATTTATAAATTTTTTATAAATATGTATTTTAGTCTTCATTTTGTCTCCTCTTTCTTGAGATTTCAACACAACAGTGGAAGCAGGGGCAGCTGCTCACAATTGAATGTTTTGTGTTTATAAATGTGTGTGTAAATGCATGTGTGTGTGTGCTTAGAAAAAGGCAACACTGTCTAAAAATGTCTCTGAAAGAAATCCAGTAGAAGAAAGATCCCTATTCTATATGATGGCTGATACAATAAGTAAATCTTGAAATCTGGACTTAAACACTTTAAATTCTGATTTTAGAGAAGAGTTTTGTTTCCAACACACTTGTCTCAACTTCTCACAATTCAGATTCCTAAATATATTTTTAAAACTAGGAATGACAATCAGTTCAGTTCAGTTCAGTCGCTCAGTCGTGTCCGACTCTCCGCGACCCCATGAATCACAGCACGCCAGGCCTCCCTGTCCATCACCAACTCCCGGAGTACACTCAAACTCATGTCCACAGAGTCGGTGATGCCATCCAGCCATCTCATTCTCTGTCGTCCCCTTCTCCTCCCGCCCCCAACCTTTCCCAGCATCAGAGTCTTTTCCAGTGAGTCAACTCGTCGCATGAGGTGGCCAAAGTATTGCAGTTTCAGCTTTAGCATCAGTCCCTCCAATGAACATCCAGGATTGATCTCCTTTAGAATGGACTGGTTGGATCTCCTTGCAGTATAAGGGACTCTCAAGAGTCTTCTCCAACACCACAGTTCAAAAGCATCGATTCTTCTGCGATCAGCTTTCTTCACAGTCCAACTCTCACATCCATACATGACCACGGGAAAAACCATTGCCTTGACTAGACGGACCTTGGTTGGCAAAGTAATGTCTCTGCTTTTTAATATACTATCAAGGTTGGTCATAACTTTCCTTCCAAGGAGCAAGCGTCTTTTAATTTCATGGCTGCAATCAGCATCTGCAGTGATTTTGGAGCCCAAAAAAACAAAGTCTGACACTGTTTCCACTGTTTTTCCATCTATTTCCCATGAAGTGATGGGACCAGATGCCATGATCTTTGTTTTCTGAATGTTGAGCTTCAAGCCAACCTTTTCACTCTCCTCTTTCACTTTCATCAAGAGGCTTTTCAGTTCCTCTTCACTTTCTGCCATAAGGGTAGTGTCATCTGCATATCTGAGGTTATTGATATTTCTCCCAGCAATCTTGATTCCAGCTTGTGCTTCTTCCAGCCCAGCGTTCCTCATGATGTACTCTGCATATAAGTTAAATAAGCACGGTGACAATATACAACCTTGACGTACACCTTTTCCTATTTGGAACCAGTCTGTTGTTCCATGTCCAGTTCTAACAGTTGCTTCCTGACCTGCATACAGGTTTCTCAAGAGGCAGGTCAGGTGGTCTGGGATTCCCATCTCTTTCAGAATGTTCCACAGTTTCTTGTGATCCACACAGTCAAAGGCTTTGGCATAGTCAATGAAGCAGAAATAGATCTTTTTCTGGAACTCTCTTGCTTTCTCCATGATCCAGCGGATGTTGGCAATTTGATCTCTGGTGCCTCTGCCTTTTCTAAAACCTGCTTGAACATCTGGGAGTTCACGGTTTACATACTGCTGAAGCCTGGCTTGAAGAATTTTGAGCATGACTTTACTAGGAATGACAATAGATGGGCCCTAATTCTCCAACCCTTTTTTCCATTTCAGTTCAAGTCACTCAGTTGTGTTCCATGGACTGCAGCACGCCAGGCCTCCCTGTCCATCACCAATTCCCAGAGCTTGCTCAAACACATGCCCATTGAGTCTGTGATGCCATCCAACCATCTCATCCTCTGTCGTCCCCTTCTCCTCCTGCCTTCAATCTTTCCCTGCATCACAGTCTTTTCCAATGAGTCAGCTTTTCACATCAGGTGGCCAAAGTATTGGAGTTTCAGCTTCAGCATAGTCCTTCCAATGAATATTCAGGACTGATTTCCTTTAGGATTGACAGGTTGGATCTCCTTGCAGTCCAAGGGACTCTCAAGAGTCTTCTCCAACACCATAGTTCAAAAGCATCCATTCTTTGGTGCTCAGCTTTTTTTATGGTCCAACTCTCAAAGAAGCAAAATTTTCACCTCCATTTCAATTGAATTCTTAAAATAATCAACACATAACATAATGCATAATATCAAACTTCTACAAAAACTTTAAAATGTTTATAAAACTTTGCAAAATAAATAAAGCTACATTTTCTTCAGTGAAGATATGCAAAAGCACCCCAATGGAAGCAGAAACGACTAGATCATAGTGAGCAGGTCTTTTGATATCTTTTTGTCCAAGAATAGTATGAAAAATCTTTCTCTTTTTTTGGGCACAACTGATCTGGAATGCCTATTAAATTAAGACAAAATACAGTCGCAGTTCATAAAACTCTATATTTTGTACAGTGCAGCAATTTTCCAAACGTCTACAGTTCAACTCAAATTAAATTTCTATGTCAGTGTCAGGTTAATTTTCCAAAAATGCTTTTTTGACAAAAGGTTTATTGAATGTTTCTTATGTGCTAAGCACTATGCTAAACAACTTTTAGGCGTTATCTCATCAATTCTCACACCTATGAGATACTTACCATTAAAATCTTCACTAAATAGATAGAAAAGGAGGTTTGAGGAGATTAGGCCACTTGCCCAAGGTTGCAACAGCTATTACATGATAGAACTATGTTTTAGACATAGGTCATTTTAACTTCAGAATTCAAGCTACTTATAATCATGTATTCTTCTGCCTGAAAAATCTTCAACTTGTGTTCCCTGTTGCACATTAGACAAGGAAGAGCTTGTAGAATCTCAGCTTAAGAAACAACAGTTTTCCTTTGAGAATGGTGGTCCTCTAGTCTCCTGAATTTTTTGTCTGTTCTCTGACAGCTCTAAGGCTAGGGTGAGCACTAAGTGTAATGAGGAGAGGACAGTGTTTTTACTTCTGTCTGTTATTTGCCAGCATGCAGGACCTGGCCTTCAACACAATAAAAAGATGGTCTATGATGCAAACTTACATTTCAACCTTTCAAAGTGAGGCTTTTCACAATATGGTCCACATCTGGACTTATTTAAGGTTTAATCACTCAAGAAATCAGAGCTTCCCTGATAGCTCAGCAGGTAAAGAATCCTCCTGCAATACAGGAGATGCAGGACACATGGTTTCGATCCCTCGGTCAGGAAGATGCTCTGGAAGAGGAACTGGCCACTTGCCCCAGTATTCTTCCCTGGAAAATCCCATAGGCAGAGGAGCCTGGTGGGCTACAGTTCATGGGGTCACAACGAGTCTGTCACACCTGAGCAACTGAAGTACATATGCATTCAAGAAATCCATTTTTATTGATCATATACTATATTATTTTCTTATTTTCACATTTGAGAAATTTATAAAGAAATGAAATATGCACATAATTTATTCTCTATGCACTAAGTGAAAGATACTCAAAATTCAAGAGCATCCTAGTATGAGTATAGGGAGTTCATTGACAATTCAAACCCATTTAATAATTTAAATGGAAGAAAAGAGAGCTATTCAAGTTAACAATAGTTTCTTAGTTTTTCAAGCACCCAGTTTTTCAGGCCATATAGAGTAGAAAAAAAAATCAACTTATGGTATCATTGTAGTAGAATATTTACTTTAAAATATTTCTAAAAAGGCTAACATTGATCTAATATATAAAATTAAGAAAAGCATTTATTACTGCTTTAAACATGTTCAGTGTTTTCTTTCATATCAAATCCTAGAAATAAATTTCCTCAGAATCAGTTCCTTTTAAAAGAGGTTTTATAAATATATAAATTTCCTACTATTTCACAATTCTAGACCCGATTACGTTGTTATGTTACCCTCTGGCAAGGGCTGTGGAAAGTGAAACCTCATAACCCCTTGACAAATTTTCCTCTCTCTTCTTAACTGGAAATGAAAGAGTGAAAATTTGTGCTGAATGAGATCCAACCTGAGGTTCTGTCTGCAAAAAAGACGCAGACATTTCAAACCCTTCCTCTTCTCTTTTTCTCTGAAAATATAAAGAGGACAGTTCTCCATGGGGACTTTTCCTTTCAGAGTAACAATACTTGAAAGTTGAGGATTCATCCACTTTGACCACCTGTTTAAAATGCCCAAGACTTCCTTGGCCTATTGCAGCAAGTGGTCGGTAAATTTGAGCAAACTTGAATTTCTTGTATTCCTCCCACCTGCCACATTTCCTTAACTGAAAGCAAAAAGTGTTGCAATTGTATCTATTCCCGCGAGCCTGCAGAGATTCACAGAGTTCTAACAGACATTGCTTTACGTTTTTAAAATAGGACAAAGCAGTCTGAAAATAGTGAGGTTTGGGGGAAGATCTGGTTTTAAAAAGACTTAAATATGGTAAAATCAATCTAAAAACTGTTCCAGGCAGCTGAGAGGCTGGGGATAACACGAGCAAAGGGAATAAAGGGAGCTCTGAAGAGCCAGTACCAGTTGCTAATACTTAATCTCTTTAAATAATGAATTAGCTGCTCATATCTACTGTGGCTGCTAAGAGAAAGCACTTTCTTTGTGGAGTGAAGTAAAGCTTGAATACCCATGAATTATTCAATATAAAGTGTGCCAGTTAAAATGCCTTGATATTGGAAGTCAAGTGTAAGATTATCTCTTGTCTGTCAAAAAGCATCTCTACCGTGTTACTGAGCTCCAGAGGAGGGGCTCAAGGAGTGAGAAAGGAAAGAAGGAAAGCCATCCAGAAACAACATAATAAAGCACTAAGCACTCAAAACGAGTGGGGAGCGGCTTCCTCACTGTGGGGAAACCTTTCCTGACATGCCCTCTTTAAGCAGGACTTTCACTGCTCACAGTCATTACCCTCTCTGCTCTTCAGGATGATAGCATGGAAAAGTTGACTAACTCCTTTCCATTGGAGACAATAGATACTAATTCACCAACTACGGCCGGCTTAAAGAAACACTTCCCTTCCTAAGGTGTCTACTGAGAGTTGAGTGATGATCTTTTGATCAATTTAGAAGTTTTAAAGGAAAGCCAATAAACCACAGAGCATACTGAAATGTAGACCATGGCAAAGTTCAATGCACACTATTTCATTATCCATTACTCTATGAAGTAATTTCATATTCAACTGCTTATTTTTTTTCTTTCCTAGATGTTCTCCCAGATTTTTTTTTATAACTCATAGAAATAATTTGGTGCATGGAGAATCAAAATCCCCAAATCCACCATGTTCCTTTTAAAAATGAAGTACTCATAAACTGTACATGCTATGCCTTCAAAAAGCATTCATTAAGTGCTAGTTATGGGAAGGTACTATTCCAGGTCCTGGGAATAAAAAGATTAATAAAGATATCCATGTCCTACAGACATTTGCAGTATAGACAGGAAAACAGATGCACAAACATTAAATCCAAAATGTGTCATAAATGATATGATAGAATATCCCAAAGGAGAGAGGGCAATTGATTTGAGCGGGGAATGGGGACAATCAGGGAAAGCACATAGAAAATATAAGGCTAGAGGTTAAATTTGAAGGAATATGAAGGAAGTTCATCTGGGCAGATTTGGGGAGAGGGCTTTTATGAATAGGTATGAGGATGAGTACATGCAAAATGCTGAGAAGATGACCCGGCGTGCTAGGAGAACAGCAGCCATCTGGGTATGGATAAAGCATCATCAGGAGGCTGACAGGTAAAAACCAGTCTAGACTATATACAGAAGGCCGAAGTGGATAACATGCTTAAGAAGCTTGAACCATATTCTCTAAACAGGAAAAGATAATCCAGGGGTTAGGCAGAAAATTAACATCTTAAGGTTCTTGTGAAGCAAGGTCCCACTGATGGTCAAAGTGCCTGAGAAAGTGCAAAGCTGAGAATGGAAGGCCCAGTTATGTTCCAAGAACCAATGCTTCTGTAGCAGAGATGAAAAGAATAAGAAGGACTGGTGACTAAACGATTTGAAGAAAAACAGTGGCAGAAGGGTATAACTAAACTTCCAGGTATCTGATTCAGATGAATGACAGAAGTCATTGATATTTCAAGAGATAAGAATACAGTAATCAGAATAAGTTAGGAAATAAAGAGAATTAGTATGATCTTGAACTTGTTAAACAGAGATATCCAACAGGCATTTCAGTATTGCAGCCTCAAGCTTTAGATGGACTTGGCTAAAGATGCAAATTTGAGAGTCATTAGCTAGCATTCAGTGAGTAAAGACATAGGTACCAATGCAATGAACATGAACTTGCACAAACTCCAATAGATGGTGAAGGACAGGGAGGCCTGGTGTGCCGCAGTCCATGAGTCACAAAGAGTCAGACACAACTGGGCAACTGAACAACAGCAATGGATGAAAGAACCAAAAAAATGCATAGGACTCCAGGGAAACCAGTTCTTAAAGGCAGGCAGAAGAAGAGAATAACAAATTTAGAGAAATTCAAGAACACTTTTTGGGTGGGTTCAAAACTAAACAATGAGGAAGCTTTAAGAAGAAAATGGCCAACAGATTAAAATGTCTCTTAGGAGTCAAGTATGGCAAAGATTAAAGATTATCTAAAGGATTTGGCAACTAGGGGATCATGGATGATTATTTTGACAGCAGCTAGTTGATAGTGGCAGAAAGAGAACAGCAGAAACCAAATTATCCAGGGTTAAATAGGATAGTAAGAAATTTAAAGCTACTGGTATAGACAATTCTTTAGAGAATGGCCATAGGAGGTATAGAGGGTTGAACTGTTCCCCCTGAAAGATATATTGCAAGTCCCAGTCTCTGGTGAGCATGACTGTAACCTTGTTTGTAAACAGAGACCTCGCAGATGTAATCCGTTAGGCTGGTAAACCTTGGCACTCCCTGGACAGTCACTGCATCACTCTATCTTCCCTCTTCGTTCTGTGGGTGACTCAATCTCTCCTTCCTTAAAAAGACAACAATCATACTGGATTAAGGGCCCCATCCTACTCTAGTATGACCTCATCTTAACCAATCACATCTGCCATGACCGTTTTTCCAAACAAGGTCACATTCTGAAGTACCAGGGGTTATGATTTCAACATATATTTGGAGGCAAGGGGGACACAGTTCAACCTATTACAGTCCCCTAGAGACAAAGCAACCTAGCAAATAGATATAGACAAATGCGGAAAATGATATAGCGCATACATAGAGATGTAAATACAGACACAGATATATAAAATGATTGAGGCCCAGGATTTTTTTTTTTCACTAACTCAGGTCACACATCAAGTTAGTATTACAGCCCGCACTAGAACCCAGTTCTGCAGATTTTGAACTGCCCTTTCTGTATTGCCCACACCTCCACACAACTCCTCAAAAGGCTTCACGTGGCTATGTGGCTATAACCCAAACTCTTTAATACGGTCTAAGGATCTATATCATCTGGCCACAGCCTCAACTCAAGCTGCTTATCCTATTTTCTATGCCCCAATCACGCTAACCTTTTCCTAATTTCATAAATCTGCTGGCTTCCTTTGGCTTCACTCCACACTGCACTGGCTAATTCCTTTGTCTTGAAACTGATACTCATTCTGTGGTCCTGTTCACTCTTCCTTCTTTGCATCTCACCAGAAATTCATTTCCCCGAGAAAAACCAATACTGAGTACCAGATTAAGTTAAATTCTACTTTTGTACTCCTCTGTGGCATCCTTGTATTTGGGAAAACTTTTCCCAGTTATTAAGTTTTATATGTTTTATGCATACTTTTCCTAATAGACGATAAGCACTGAAACATGTGAATCTTCCCAAAATTATGGCAATATGCTTGGTGCTAAGCATAGGCATTTTGTAGTTGTTGAGTCACTGGTGGTGTCTAACTCTGCGGCTCCATGGACTGCAACATGCCAGGCTCCTCTGTCCCCCAGTATTTCCCAGAGTTTGCCTAAATTCATATCCATTGAGTTGATGACACTATCTAACCATTTCATCCTCTGTTGCCCGTTTCTCCCACCTGCCTTCAATTTTTCCCAGCATCAAGGTCATTCCAGCAAGTCAACTCTTTGCATCTCTTGGCTGAAGTATTGGAGCATCAGCATCAATCCTTCCGATGAATATTCAGGGCTGATTTCCTTTAGGATTGACTGGCTTGATCTCCTTCCAGTCCAAGGGACTCTCAATAAAGTCCCCTTCAGCACCACAGTTCAAAAGCATCAATTCTTTGGAGCTCATCCTTCTTTATGGCCCAACTCTCACATACATATATGACTACTGGAAAAGCCATAGCTTTAACTACAAAGACTTTTGTCAGCAAAGTGATATCTCTGCTTTTTACTACGCTGTCTAGAAGTTCTCAATTCACATACTGATTAACTCTAGCTTGAAGAATTTTGAGGATAACCTAACTAGCATGTGAAATGAGCACAACTGTATGGCAGTCTGAACATTCTTTAGTGTTGCCCTTCTTTGGAATTGGAATGAAAACTGACCTTTTCCAGCTCTGGGGCCACTTCTGAGTTTTCCAAACTTACTGATATATTGAGTGCAGCACTTTAACAGCATCATCTTTAAGGATATTAAATAGCTCAGCAGAATGTACTTACTGACAGAAGCAAAACACCCTGCCTTCCCCTATCAGATGGCTGAGAAGCCAATCTGGATATGATGAAACACGTGGATCCTTGCTGTTCCTCCAAATCTCACATTTGAATGGACTGCTCTCTCTGGGACATTCTTACCCCAGAAAGCTTCACAATTTTACTCTTTAGTTTCTTCAAGGATTTTTTCCAATGCCACCTTGATAATGACTCTTTGGGACCCCATGGACTATAGCTGCCAGGCTCCTCTGTTCATGAAATTCTCCAGCCAAGAATACTGGAGTGGGTAGCCATTCCCTTCTCCGAGGGATCTTCCCAACCCAGGGATTGAACCCAGATCTCTTGCATGGCAGGTGGGTTCTTTACCAGATGACCCACCAGGGAAGCCCTATATATCAACTAGCCTGAATTTAAAACTATAACCTCATCCTTCTGACCCTGCACTACTTTCTTTTTTCCATGGTAGTTATCACTTTCTAACATACTATAATCTTTTTTTTTTTTTTTGCTGTTTATTGCCTGCCTTCCCCTACTAAAAATATAAATTATTTTGGGCAGAGATTCTTATTGTATTCAATAATGTATCCTGACTACCAAGGCAGTACCTAGCATGTAGTAACAGGATTTTCAAAATTAATTATTAAATGGATGTATTCCAGCAATATGAACAGGTACCACTCAAACTATGTTCTATATAAAATCAGTACATATCCTCCTTTGCTAGCATCAGAAACAGGTATATGGCCTGTATTTTATTCTATATAATTTCTTTTTTTAGAGAAAAAATAATATTGCTACATTTTGTGTGCTTTGTGGTCCACATAAAAATGTCAATTTCAACCCAGAAGAGACGTATTAAAGTAAGAGTAATAGCTAACCTCTGTTTTCCAATATTATTTGGCAAAAAAAAAAAAAACTAAGCATGAAATTCAGTAACTGAACTAATCTCTGATCCTTCCTGACAACTTAAATCACGACATATTGCAATATTTCTGCAATTTCCAGTGATTTGCTTAAAGCCTACTTCTACCTACTACTCTGCACACAAAGCCAGCTTAGATCTAACCACTTTATGAACATTTCATAAACCTAACAAAACCAAAACCATAACAATAAGCACTGCCTCATGATTACATTTAGATTTTAAAATGTAGCAAAACTTATGGCAATAAAAAAAAAAGTCCTGAAGCAATTATAGCTAATACACTAATCCATGTGGTTACTGCCCTTTCTTGCTCTCATGGTCTCTTTTGATCTCAAATGCCTGCAATTGCCCAAGGAAGACAACACCTTAATATGCCAGTGAAAGGCACTCCAGCCACCCACCACACCTCTTTCTGGCTCACCATTTCTGCTGCTGCTTCCAACTCCGTCTTCATCTGTTTGGATAAACAGAACACCACTAACTGGGGGCCTTATAATAACAAGGATTTGTTCCTCATAATTCTAGAAACTGGGAAGTCTAAGTTCAAGGTACGAGCAGATTCAGTGTCTGATAAGAGCCTATTTCCTGGTTCAGAGACTGTGGTCTTCTTGCTGTTGTCACATGGCAGAAGGAGGGAGAGGGAGCTCCCTGGGGTCTCTTCAATAAGAGCACTAATCCCATTCACAAGAGCTCCCCACTCATGACCTAATTACCTCCCAAAGGCCCACCTCCAAATATCATCACAGTGGGGATTAGGTTTCAACATAATGAATTCTAGGAGGACACATTCACTCTATAACAATCATCACAGACAAGTTTTCTTGAACTCAGTCTCATCCAAAGTTATTTTGCTGCTTCTGCCAACACAGACTTTCCTTTTTCACTAATTCTACTCCCCTGACATTACTTTGTTTGATGTTCCAGATTCTAAAACATGAACAAATGCTACCACTATTATCTTGGGCAACCAATTTGATGTCATTTTTGCCAGATCTGTTCTCACCACTTGTTTCTAGGAGGTAAAAAAACAAGAGCTGAGATTTTTCATTACCTGTTAAAATCTTGCTGCAATATTTCTGACCTGATCAGAAGAAAGATGTAACCAAATGAGCTGAAGTCCTATCCGAAGGATACTGTGTGTTCAACCAGCCCAATAGTCAATTCCAAGCAGCTCATAAAAGTCCTTGTGAAAGTGAAAAAGTGTTTAGTCACTTAGTCCTGTCCAACTCTTTGTGACCCCATGGGCTGTAGCCCACCAGGCTCCTCTGTCCATGGATTCTCCAGGCAAGAATACTTCAGTGGGTTGCCATTTCCTTCTTCAAGCAATCTTCCTGACCCAGGGATTAAACCACCATTTGAGCCATCATCCTTAGGCTCTTTTCAATATTAAGCAGGTCAGATGAGAACTTCACATCCTAGCTAAAGTCTACAGATCCTACAGTGTCTCTGACTTCCTCGCACCTTTAACAGTTCTAGGCTACCAAATAACTCAAGAAATTAGGCAAAGTCTAAAAAGTATTTATCTTTTGACTATCTACCCTTTTCCAATTGAGTTCAGTTTGCACAGAAATCTGTTTTGCGGTGAAACACTGCAGCTAAATTTCTCATACAAGTATATAAATACAGAGAGTATGTCAAAGTTCTGTTTTGGGCCATGAACATTGTTGCTATTGATTTCTCTACAGTACCCAATACTTTGGGAATAGTTTATTTTAGTTCATTTTATTTCCATGATAATAGGCTTGTATGAAGCCCTCAGAAAATCTGTTGCTGAGCATCATCAATAGCCCATAGAGTGCTAGATATTTGTGAGATGCCCTCTAAAACTTAGAAGTCTAGACTATGGCCACAAAATCATTTAGGTTTGTTTAAAACTACCTTGTTCTTGTGAAGAGTAAATTCTCCTCTTTATTTTTTAAACATTATACTCTAACTGAGCTAAATATCTCATATAAATTAATGTATAATGATACTAAAGCACAGAACTGGAGACCAAGATAGAGATTAGGTTTCTGACAAAAATTAGAAACCCAGATGTTACAATGGCTAATTCATCTAAACTTGAACTAATAGCAAAAGTGATTTGACTGTCAATCTCCAAGTTCCAGACCACAACTCCAAGCTGGGGATTTGACATCTTTACTGCAGTCAAGGCTATGGTTTTTCCAGTGGTCATGTATGGATGTGAGAGTTGGACTGTGAAGAAAGCTGATCACCAAAGAATTGATGCTTTTGAACTGTGGTGCTGGAGAAGACTCTTGAGAGTCCCTTGGACTGCAAGGAGATCCAACCAGTCCATTCTAAAGGAGATCAATCCTGGGTGTTCATTGGAAGGACTGATGCTAAAGCTGAAACTCCAATACTTTGGCCACCACATGCGATGAGTTGACTCACTGGAAAAGAGTCTGATGCTGGGAAAGATTAGGGGTGGGAGGAGAATGGACGACAGAGAATGAGATGGCTGGATGGCATCACCGACTCGATGGACATGAGTTTGAGTGAACTCCGGGAGTTGGTGATGGACAGGGAGGCCTGGCGTGCTGTGATTCATAGGGTCGCAAAGAGTCGGACACTACTGAGCGACTGAACTGAACTTAACTGAAAGAGGAAATATGTCTAATTTACCATAATGAAAAAGAATTTGCTTTAACTAGATATTAACACATACCTTACACTTAATAGCTGAGAAAAGAAGAGAAGCAAAAGGCAAAGGAGAAAAGAAAAGATGCACCCATTTGAATGCAGAGTTCCAAAGAATAGCAAGAAAAGAAAGGCTTACTCAGTGATCATTGCAAAGAAATAGAGGAAAACAATAGAATGGGAAAGACTAGAGATCTCTTCAAGAAAATTAGAGACACCAAGGGAATATTTCATGCAAAGATGGGCACAATTAAGGATAGAATGGTATGGACCTAACAGAAGCAGAAGATATTAAAGAGATGAGGCAAGAATACATATAAGAACTGTGCAAAAAAGATCTTTACAACCCAGATAACCACGATGATGTGATCACTCACCTAGAGCAAGAATTCCCAGAGTCTGAAGTCAGGTGGACCTTGGGAAGCATCACTATGAACAAAGCTAGTGGAGGTGATGGAATTCCAGTGGAGCTATTTCAAATCCTGAAAGATGATGCTGTGAAAGTGCTGCACTCAATATGACAGCAAATTGGGAAAACTCAGCAGTGGCCACATACTGGAAAAGGTCAGTTTTCATTCCAATCCTAAAGAAAGACAATGCCAAAGAATGCTCAAACTACCACACAATTGTATTCATCTCACAGGTTAGTAAAATAATGCTCAAAATTCTCCAAGCCTGGCTTCAATAGTATGTGAACCGTGAACATCCAGATGTTCAAGATGGATTTAGAAAAGGCAGCAGAACCAGAGATCAAATTGCCAACATCCACTGGATCATTGAAAAAGCAAGAGAGTTCCAGAAAAACATCTACTTCTGCTTTACTGACTACACCAAAGCCTTTGACTGTGTGGATCACAAAAAACTATGGAAAGTTCTTAAAGAGATGGGAATACCAGACCACCTGACCTGCCTCCTGAGAAATCTGTATGTAGGTCAAGAAGCAACAGTTAGAACTGGACATGGAACAACAGACTGGTTCCAAATAGGAAAAGGAGTAAGTCAAGGCCGTATATTGTCACACTGCTTATTTAGCTTATATGCAGAGTACATCATGTGAAATGGCGGGCTGGATGAAGCACACACTGGAATCAAAATTGCCGGGAGAAATATCAGTAACCTCAGATATGCAGAATATACCACCCTTATGGGAGAAAGTGAAGCAGAACTAAATGTTGACTTAAAACTCAACATTCAGAAAAGTAAGATGATGGCATCCAGTCCCTTCACTTCATGGCAAATAGATGGGGAAATAATGAAACAGTGAGAGAGTTTATTTTTGGGGGTTCCAAAATCACTGCAGATGGTGACTTCAGTCATGATATGAAAAGATGGTTGCTCCTTGGGAGAAAAGCTATGACCAACCTAGACAGCATATTAAAAAGCAGAGATTTTTATTTTGCTAACAAAAGTCAAAGCTATGGTTTTTCCAGTAGTCATGTATGGATGTGAGAGTTGGATTATAAAGAAAGCTGAGCACCAAAGAATTGATGCTTTTGACCTGTAGTGTCAGAGAAGACTCTTCAGAATCCCTTGGACTGCAAGGAGATCAAACCACTCCATTTTAAAGGAAATCAGTCCTGAATATTCATTGGAAGGACTGAAGCTGAGACTCCAATACTTTGGCCACCTGATGCAAAGAACTGACTCATTGGAAAAGACCCTGATGCTGGGAAAGCTTGGAGGCGGGAGAATAAGGGGACGACAGAGGATGAGATGGTTGGATGGCATCACCGACTTGATAGACATGAGTTTGAGTAAGCTCGGGGAGTTGGTGATGGACAAGGAAGCCTTTCATGCTGCAGTCCATGGGGTCACAAAGAGTCAGACACAACTGAGCAACTGAACTGTGCCGGGAGCCAGCGAGGGAAATCCTACCCGTGGCAAAGGTCAACTGGGGAAGAGGCCTGACGGGCAAAGGCTAATCAGGACTCGAGGAACCCCCTGGACTTACCTGAGCATCTACCCCAAAGAAAACCGGAGTCTGACTGCCTTACTATCTTACGCCTCTTACCAAGTCCTCTAATACTTACAGGGGCTTCCCCCCAACCACCTTTCTCTGAAAACATTAATTCAGAGCTGTAGTTTAAAAGTTCTCCTCGGCTTAATAGGAATGTTCCAATCCAAGCCCCTCTGATAGCTTTCTAACTTGCATGACAAGTTTGTCCGGGCTCTTACAACTATGAATGTGACTGTTTATAGCCTCCCAGCCATGCAAGGACAGAAAGCTTAATATTCTAAAATACAGGAATTTGTTGAAGAAGTTAAAATCATTAGAATAGTAATAAAAAAGATTTCATTGTTGAATCAATGCTTGCTGCAAAGTTTCCTCTATCTATTGTATCCTTGGAAATATATTAATCACATATAGAGAAAATAAGTAGTAGCCTTTTATTTAACCACATCATATCTTAAGTTAATAAATTCCTTTCTTGTAGCTCACTACACCTTTGCCTTATAGGAATGTAACTTTGTCCTGTGTCTAGCACCTGACTTTAGGAAAATCACCTTAAAAGAATATAAGACTTTTTCTAGCTAACTAACCTTTGTTAGGAGAGAGGGCCACAAACTGTTAGCAGGTCTCCTGGCCAGAAGATGATGTAAACCACCCAAAACTTTTGTGTATCACGAGACATACAAAAATAAGCCCTGATCCTGATAAGGGTCAAGACTGCTGACCCTGTGTGATTTTGGCGTGACTCTATACCTCTCTTTCTCTATTTTTTATGTGCACAACTTAGGGTATAAATGCAGCGCTGGAAAATAAAGTTTTGGGCCTTGCTCACTGAAGCTTGGTCTCCCTGTGTCGTTCTTTCTCTTTTTCTGTCCTTTTCTCTAGTCTCCTTTTTCTGGTTGAGATCCTTGGAGCGCTGGGCCCTCTGTGTTTACTTATCTGCCTGGGCTTCTAAGACCCACTCGAGGGGGTGCCCTGGTGGGGTGCCTCCAGTGATTCGAGAGGGCACCTGCGGCCTACGTAAACAGAGCAAACCCTGTGCTGGAGTTTTATTGGTCTCCTGCGTAAACCAAGGAATCATCAGCCCCTGTCTCTCTCTCTCTCTCTCTGTCTCTGACACCAATGCCGTTCATCCCGAGGATACCCTGGGCCATATCGAGGCTGGTCCCCGATAGAACTGAACATGTACTAGATTTTGACATCTCTCTAATAGTTGATATTTAGCAAGTATTTTAACTATTGATTTTAATAGATCTTAGAATTGGGTGTGTTAAAGGAGGCAACAAATCTGAAAGAATCTTCCAGGTAAAACTTATGCAGCCAACATGTAACTTTCTGAGTTTGAGAAATTTAACTGAGTTTGAGAAATTTAACTGAGTTTGAAGCCTGGTAATTCATTTTGGGTATCATGCTGTCTGTGTATCTTCTGTGAATTTTCAAAATTAGGTGAAGATCTTTTTCTGCTCAAAAATACAAACCCTTGTTAGAGATCTTCAGGCTGAAACCAAATTCCTTACATTAGATAAAATACAAAATTGTTACATATCCAAGAGAATATATATGTCAAAAACATCAAGTTTGATGTTCATGACTGTGACTTTTTTTCTTGACAAGATATATATGTACACATATATACATGTATCAAGATGTACTTTGCAAATTTGCTTAATATTTGTAAAGTGCATAATTTTTTATTGTTTTCTTCTTAGTTCTCACAGCATCATTATATATAATTCTAAAATTAATGTGCAGATTAAAAGCTTCATTTTCAAAGATATACCAATAAGTATATCTGTGTCTTAGAGGATTTTCACTTTTAAGACCATTTTCATTCACTGAAAATAAGTCTACTCAGAAGTATACTATGGATTTTATAACAAATATTTAAAATATACTTCTCCCAGGCCATTACTTTTGACTAAGGCATTTAATCTTCAGGGATTTGTGGATACAGATATTAACCTCAAAAAAGAAAAACGGCTTTATGCATTATATCATACAGATCATCATAGCAATCTAGCTCTAACTGGCTTTCTCTTTGATTCCTCCTTCTCCATTACACAAATTAAGTAATTCTATCTGTACAAGGTTAAGGAAAATCTCTGGGCTTGGGAATTAAGTCTCCAAAAGCTAGTATTACAGAGACCAACTAAGTAAATTATTTCTTTGTGGCTAGTGGGACTTTATTTTGGCAAGCCTCCAAATCAGAACTGACTTAGATAAGTACAGGGAAGATCACTTAATGGCATAGAAAAAATAAAGTCTTTCTTACCAAAGAGAAATCTATGTATACATCTTATCTACTTTATTTAGGAAAGCAGAACCACAACTTAGGACACTTAGGAGTTTGGATTTTCATCCTGTACCAGCTTTAATAATTGTATATACATGTGTGAGTATTTTTGTTTGCTATATTTACATGTATATACATGTATTTTATACATTTATGTGAGTATATATGCATCATTATAAATATACCTGTGATGTGATTAAACATAAATAAATATACTTACGGATATAGATTCCATTATAAAGCATACCTAGAAGCCATCAAACTTTTTACAGCATATTCCACATTAACTCTTATATGACACTGACAACGTATTATAATTACCAAATTGTGTGTTCTAGAACTCTGTGTTATCTTCTGATGCCCATCAGGGGATACACAGGGTTGAGTGTTTTAAATCGCAAATTTTAAAAGCATTGCTATATTCCTATTCAGAAGCACAAATTAATTATAGATGCAAATAAAGAGTGAAATTATGAAAGAAAAACCCTGGACAAATTCAAACATGAATTTATGAGGAGAAAAAGACAGGGAATTCTGTCATTGGTGTTAAACCCTCAAACTCGACTCCCTGGGCTTTCCCAGTGTTCATAAATGAGCACATTACCCCCACTAGAGCTGTTTCCTCCCAGAGTCTTTTCAGAAATTTGCCATATATTAATTTTCACAACAGTCATAAAACATAAAATTATTCCATCTTAAAGAGAAAGAAAACAAGGTTATGTCAGGTTAAATAAGTTGCTTAAAGTCACAGAATCAAGATTAGAATCTACGGATGCTGCTACAAGACTCTTGTTTATGTGGATACACCAAGAATAAATATTTCCAACAGTGTGTGGATTCTTCAGCAAAAATACTTTTTTAGATTCTTTTTTTTTTTTTTTTGATCTGGATAAAGTTTGTACTGAATCTGTTACAATAATGTTCTTTGGCCATGAGCCATGAAGGATCTTAGCTTCCTGACCAGGGATCCAACCCTCATCCCCTGCATTGGAAGGCAAAGTCTTCACCACTGGACTCTCAGCAAAATTTTTGCCCTCTCAAACAGAATACAAATAGCAAGTGAACTGGGTAACTGGTTGTGCTGCTGCTGCTGCTGCTGCTAAGTCGCTTCAGTCGTGTCCGACTCTGTGCGACCCCATAGACGGAAGCCCACCAGGCTCCCCCGCCCCTGGGATTCTCCAGGCAAGAACACTGGAGTGGGTACTGGTTGTAAAGTTGTGTAAAATAGAAGACGTTGATAAAAGAACAGGATGAGGCACTTATGTCCTGACACTCTAGGTACAAGTCCTGGAGGAAGGAGGCATGTTAGAAACTTCGGAGGAATATCAAAAACAAAAAGACTTTGCCCCAGTTCTCATTTGGGAATCTAGGAAGAGATAGCTTTGTGGCAAATTCCACTACCACCATCGATTTAGGAATTATCAAAGCAGAATAATGTCAGAGAAATAAGCTGAGTTAGTACTTTCAAGCTATCCTCCTCTCAAATGTAGTGCAGAAAAGGCTTGGAAGTTCCCTTGTGCTCTGAGAGAGAAGAAAGGTAGCTAAGATTTGTTGGGAGACAAGCTGACAGCATGGGAAAGGCAGACAGCAAAAGGGAGTACCAGCCTCACCCTAGGCATTCTCTAGAGTCAGTAGGAGCCAAGATGGAACCCATGAGTAATGGGGATGGGCTCCTTAAAAGTACAGAAACTAGATTATGAAAAAAAGAAGTTATGAACTATAGCAATAGGAGAACGGGACACCTAGTACACGGACACTATCAACCAACCACATCTCAACAGAGACAGCCAGCCCTCACCCAGGGGCAACACAACTCCCTGCAGCCAAGGACAGCACAAGATCGAGGGCCCCCCTCTTGGACTCAGAGACCTGAGATCATCAACGTTTCTCCTAAAGCCAAGAAATACTTTGGGGAAAAGGAAAAAAAGGAAGAGGTCTGTGGATTAAATAAAAGATCGATTAAACTAGAAGAGTCTGAAGAACTAGAAACCCTCCAAATTTAAAGTTATTTGTTGGTGTTGTTCAGTCGCTAAGTCATGTCTGACTTTCTGCAACTCCATGGACTGTAGCATGCCAGGCTTCTCTGCCCTCCACTATCTCCTGGAGTTTGCTCAAGCTCGTGTCCATTGAGTCAGTGATGCTATGTGACCATCTCATTCTCTGCTGTCCCCTTCTCCTCCTGCCTTCAATCTTTCCCAGCAACAGGGTCTTTTCCAGTGAGGCAGTTCTTCTCATTACATGGCCAAAGTATTGGAGTTTCAGCATCAGTCCTTCCAATGAATACTCAGGACTGATTTCCTTTAGGATTGACTGGTTTGATCTCCTTGATATCCAAGGGACTCTCAAGAGTCTTCTTCAGCACCACAATTAGAAAGCATCAATTTCTCGGCCCTCAGCCTTCTCTCCTGTCCAGCTCTCACATCCATGCATGACTACTGGAAAAACTGTAACTTTGACTAGATGGACCTTTGTCCGCAAAGTGATATGTGTGCTTTCTAATATACTGTCTAGGTTTGTCATAGCTTTCCTTCCAACGAGTGTGTTTTCATTCCATGGCTACAGTCACCATCCACGATGATTTTGGAGTCCAAGAAAAGAAAATTGTCACTGCTTCCACTTTTTCCCCTTCTATTTGCCATGAAGTGATGGGATCGGATGCCATGATCTTAGTTTTTCAAGTGTTGAGTTTTAAGCCACCTTTTGCACTCTCCTCTTTCACCCTCATCAAGAGGCTATTAAGCTCCTCTTCACTTTCTGCCATTAGAGTGGTATCAGCCTCACATCTGAGTCTACTGATATTATAGATGAGTTGTTTTTATTTCCCTCTCCACTACACAGCACAGTGGGGATCAAATGGGGAAATATCAGTGAGCAAGATTAAATGAGTTGTAGAATGAAGTAATTATTTCTTTGGACATTTCATAAAGTATGAACACATTTTTAAACCACTTCAGAATCAACACACATTCAAAAAATGAGAATTGCATAAATAACCATCTTCCTTTTAAAATGTTTCCTCCTTAACCACTCTAATATTTGTCTTTTCTGTTCTTCTCCCCTCTTGGCTTTATTTGCCTCTGAAATAAGATAATGGGGAAACCAAAAAAACAGAATGGCCACTAAAACTACGTATTTGTTCTAGCCTGCTGTTAACTCATTTGGGTACCAAAGCAAAGAAATTACATCTTTCTGCACCTTACTAAACTCTATAAAATGGAAATAACATATAAACTCACTTCAGAGAAAGCTTCACAAGCTTTAAAAAACTGCTTGTGAAACATTTTGAAAATCTTACACAATATAAATAATTCTGTATTTTTCCAACTGTTCCCAAAAGGGAATCAAGGCCTTGTCCTACCCTCCAGAGGTCAAGGCAGAGTTAGGAGAACTCCCTCCAGCTCTGTTACATTTCCTAGTATCTATTGACCAAACCAGATGTTGGCAGGTATAAAATCTGAGACAGCTGGTTATCCAACCCCTTAGGGCCAAATGCTCCCAAAAAAATCACTTTTTTTGCAGCACATATCCTGATTCAGAATCTCTGAGCTAATTATCAGAGTTGTGATTCTCAACCTAATCATTTCTACTATGCCTCCAGAGTAAGAGAGAATCTCAAAATTAACACTTAGTATGCGGAACTATACACAGACAATATGCAGATGGCCCACACCAGTTTAAATCATTAAGGCAGTTTCCATTTCTGTTTATGCTCCTCATAGGTTTATAAAATCATCAAAAACTGTATACCGAGCTCCTATCATACAGCAATCTTCAGAGAGACAGCAAGATGTAACCAATTTCCTATACCTTGAATTCAGGATTTGTAAAAACTGTATGTAAAGAAGCATCTATGCACCTGATACTGCACAGCAAAAAACACACAAACACACAGGCTTAAGTTAGTGAATTTGGTCAAAGGGTGATTGGTGATGAGAATTACACTGCCTTATCATTCTTGCCCTGGTCTGTCCAGAAAAACAGTCTGTAGTCAGGGTTCAAACTGTTCGGGAAAGAATGAAAGAGATGTGGTTTTGATAGAGAAAAGGATGGAATTATTAGGCTGTGCAAAAGTAACTGAAGTTTTGCATTGTTGAACTTTGCTGTTTGATATTGGAATACTCTTAAATAAATGTGCTTATGTTATACATCATTTTAATGTGCATTTCTTGCTTTATTTTTTTCCTAATGACATTACTTGTTGTTTATATTTATTTCAGACTAGGCAAATGATGTTATACAAAAAGCAATTTTGAGCAATATTTTTAATTTGAGCTCAAAATGGGTCATAAAGTAGCAGAGACAACTCGCAACATCAACTAGATATTTGGACCAGGAACTGCTAGTGAACGTACAGTGCAGTGGTGGTTCAAGAAGTTTTGCAAAGGAGATGAGAGCCTTAAAGATGAGGGACATAGTGACCAGCCATCAGAAGGTAACAATGACCAATAGAGAGCCATCATTGAAGTTTGTCATCTGACAACTGCATGAGAAGTTGCCAAAGAACTCAGCGTTGAACAGTCTATGGTCATTCAGCATTTGAAGCAAATTGGAAAGGTGACAAAGCTCTCAATAAGTGGGTGGCTCATGCGCTGACCACAAATAAAAAAAAAATCGGTGTTCTGAATTGTCATCATCTCTTATCCTACCTAACAACAACAATTTCTCAATTGGATTGTGATGTGCATTAAAAAGTGAATTGTATATGACAACCAGCAATGATGAGCTCTGTGGCCGGACTGAGAAGAAGCTCCAAAGTACTTCCCAAAGCCAAACATGCAGCAAAAAAGGGTCATGGTCACTATTTGGTGATCTGCTGCCAGTCTGATCCATTACAGCTTTCTGAATTCCAGCAAAACCATGACATCTGAATTCCAGCAAAACCATGACATCTGAGAAGTATGCTCAGCAAATCAATGAGACACACTGAAAACTGCAATGCCTGCAGCCAACATCAGCCAACAGAATGGGCCCAAGTCCTCTCCATGACAACACCGGACTGCATGTTGTACAACCAACATTTCAAAAGTTGAACGAATTGGGCTACAAAGTTTTGCCTCATTCACCATATTCACCTTACCTCTTACCAACAGACTAACATTTCTCCAAGTGTCTCCACAATTTTTGCAGGGAAAGCACTTCTACAAACAGCAAGAGGCAGAAAATGCTTCAAGAGTTTGTCGAATCCTGAAGCATGGATTTTTACGCTACAGGAATGAACCAACTTATTTTTTGTTAGCATAAATGTGTTGATTGTAATGGTTCCTATTTTGATTAATAAAGATGTGTTTAAGCCTAGTTATAATTATTTAAAATTCACAGTCCAAAACTGCACTTACTTTTGTACCAACCTAATATAATGAACCGTGGTGTTGGAGAAGATTCTTGAGAGTCCCTTGGACTGCAAGGAGATCCAACCAGAACATCCTAAAGGAGATCAGTCCTGGGTGTTCATTGGAAGGACTGATGTTGAAGCTGGAAATGCCAATACTTTGGCCACCTGATGTGAAGAACTGACTCATTTGAAAAGACCCTGATGCTGGGAAAGATTGAAGGCAGGAGGAGAAGGGGACGACAGAGGATGAGATGGTTGGATGGCATCACTGACTCGATGGACATGAGTTTAACTGGACTCCGGGAATTGGTGATGGACAGGGAGGCCTGGCATGCTGCAGTTCATGGGGTCACAAAGAATCGGATACGACTGAGGGACTGAACTGAACTGAACTGAATATAATGATCACAGAAGACAGTGACTGCTGAAGTACAGAGGAAAGAAACATAAAAATGATTCTTCTGACAATTGTTGAAATTTTGCTTAGTGCTAAGAAGATATATAAGGGCAATCTGTTATATATCCACAACATCACATATACTGGGGCACAGAGTGCAATAGTGCTGAAGGGTGGGATGAGATTATCGGGGGTCAAAACTTGGCTTCACAGACCAGCCTCGTAAACTTTGGCAGGGTATTTATTCTTAGTTCCTTTCTATGTAATATGAATAATAGTAATACTTACTTCACAGGATTGGTGTAAGAATTAAGTAATAACACGTGAACTTTTTAATACAATGCCTGCCACAAGCATCTAATAAAACTTAATAGTTGATACTGCTGTTATTATTTAAAAATGGATTTCTGGGATTGAGCTGTGAAAAATATAAATTACAACCCTAACTCCAAATTTAATTATTACTTAATACTTGATATTGGTAGTTTATTCATAAAAAGTAGAAAAAGCTTGCTTGTCCACCCATTAAATGTATGTTTCATTTATAAAATAAGCATATTAATATTTTCAGACAAGATTCTTTGAGGATTAAGCATTATTATGCAGGCAAAATGCTTAAGGTAGTTCCTAGCACATAAGTGCTCAAAACTGTGAGTTGTTCTTATCATCATCATCTCAGTTATTTAACATCATCATCATCAATTAGGCAAAGAAAAACTGGGACTCTGACAAAGAATATGATATTGAGGAAAGAAATTAAAGGAAAACGTCTAGAGGATATATTTTCCTCTGCTTTCATTGCAAATTGAGGAGACGTGGAATAGATTCTTACCATGATACAGATAAAGAAGGTTGAGTAATTGATGGAGCTGAGACTAACAGGAGACTTGTTCTTAATTTTGAAAGGAATTATTAGTATGTTCTTACTATATAGGCCAAACATGGTGCTATGTGTTTCACAAACATTAGCTCCTGTAACATTTACAAACACAAACTATCGTTGTCATCCCGTATTATCAACACAAATGTTAGCTAGACAGGTGGGAACATCTTGAAAGGAGTCTTAAGGCTAGTAAGTAGTGGACAGAGTCAGGACCTGAATGTAGGTCTACCTAGGTCTAGTTCAGCCTCTTAGCTGTAGTTTGTCATTGGGAACTTTGAAGGAGGGTCTTCAGAGAAACAAAAGGAGGCAAAAGAAAAGAGATATCTGTGAGAGAGTGTCTCTAACTTGAAAGTCAGAACTATCCAAGTATTCTCCCATTACAGAGAGCAGTCTCTCATTACCCATTCCTCTAGAAATATACTTGGCATTTTTCCTTACTGTACTATGCATCACTTGAGAATGATTTCCTGGGAAGTTCAATGTTAAAAATTATTCTACTCTTGCTGGGAATCTACTATAATATTTCACAGAGTCAATCTAAACAATTCCCAGGTAAAAAGAGAACTTGGGTCAACTTTGAAAAGTTAAGCCTAGTCACCAAAACAAATAAGTTAATAAGATAGAAAAGAAATACATATATATACATACCTATATATTACTGGAAAAGACTCTGATGCTGGGAAGGATTGGTGGCGGGAGGAGAAGGGGACGACAGAGAATGAGATGGCTGGATGGCATCACCAACTCAATGGACATGAGTTTAGGTGAACTCCGGGAGTTGGTGATGGACAGGGAGGCCTGGCGTGCTGTGATTCATGGGGTCGCAAAGAGTCAGACACGACTGAGCGACTGAACTGAGCTGAACTGATATGTATATGAATAAATTGAGACAGAAAAACTTAAAAGAGAGTGCAACTAATTATAATCTCAAAATACTTTCTCATCTTCCACAGACACTTTCTATTACATTATCAGTAAAAGCTGAAGGCTGAATATACCCACATCTGGGAAAACCATGGCATTTGAATGCTGAACAGGAATATATTATGCTATCAAGAGGACCCACAATTAGTGAAATAATAAACAATGTGAATATCTATCCTTGAATATTATTAAATAAACTATAACTAACTTTCAAATAAATTGACTTCCTCATCTTAAAAATTCCTAACAATGTGGATGTAAAAGTATGTTCAGTTCAGTTCAGTTCAGTCGCTCAGTCGTGTCCGACTCTCCACGACCCCATGAATCACAGCACGCCAGGCCTCCCTGTCCATCACCAACTCCCAGAGTTCACTCAAACTCATGTCCATCGAGTCGGTGATGCCATCCAGCCATCTCATTCTCTGTCATCACCTTCTCCTCCCGCCCCCAATCCTTCCCAGCATCAGAGTCTTTTCCAGTGAGTCAACTCGTAGCATGAGGTGGCCAAAGTATTGTAAAAGTATGAATCATGTATTAAAGTTTTTATTTTTCCAACTTTAGTTCAACTCCTTTTTCAAAGTCCCAAAATGGGGAGAAGCAACATTGTAAATTATTTTGCTAAGTACCAATAACTTTAGAACACGTATTAAAAATTCCAGTTAAATTCAGAGTTGAGTCAGGTAGAACACACAATTACATCTCTCCACTGTCCTCATTAAATTTCAGTTCAACAGGGAATGCTGTCATTTATTCCACAGACTTTCCTATTATACTGTTATTTTAGGCCAATACCACTGATACTCTGCAGCAAGTATTTGCAGATCTTAAGCAAACAGCAGTATATTACCAAGAAGCAGAATGCGCAATTGTTGCTAATTTTTCTCTACAACTATCACTTTGGTGTGAATGGTCATAGATTGCTTCAAAACCAACCCCAGATGACTACTTGGCAAAAATCAACAGGCAAAAGTGAGGTCTAAAGTTTTCTTTTGGGGCATCTCTGCAGTAAATTGTCTTCCTTATAACAACTTCAGCTATCTAATTTTTTCAAATCTTGCTGGAATAACAAGTAGCAAATTAGTAGATCTGTCACATGAATGCTATTTGCAATTTACTTATAGTACACTCTTACTTCACATTCAAGTTTTGTCTTGATGTAATTGACTTAACAAGCAAGTATTTATCACACTTACTGCTGGAAAACATTAATTACCTTTGATCCTGCTGAATTTCACACCCACTTATTTTAAGAAAATTTGACCAGGTTAAAAATTTACTTAGATAATTACAACTCAATTTCCTAGCACAGAATGTTGCATTCTTAGGAGTCTCACAAAATTATTTAAGTTGATTCAAAAAATTGAGGCAAAACATCAGTTCAATTCAGTCGCTCAGTCGTGTCCGACTCTTTGCGACCCCATGAATCACAGCACGCCAGGCCTTCCTGTCCATCACTAACTCCCGGAGTTCACTCAAACTCATGTCCATCGAGTCGGTGATGCCATCCAGCCATCTCACTCTCTGTCGTCCCCTTCTCCTCCCACCCTCAATCCCTCCCAGCATCAGAGTCTTTTTCCAGTGAGTCAACTCGCCGCATGAGGTGGCCAAAGTATTGCAGTTTCAGCTTTAGCATCAGTCCTTCCAATGAACACCCAGGATTGATCTCCTTTAGAATGGACTGGTTGGATCTCCTTGCAGTACAAGGGACTCTCAAGAGTCTTCTCCAACACCACAGTTCAAAAGCATCAATTCTTCGACGATCAGCTTTCTTCACAGTCCAACTGTCACATCCATACATGACCACGGGAAAAATCATAGCCTTGACTAGACGGACCTTGGTTGGCAAAGTAATGTCTCTGCTTTTTAATGTACTATCTAGGTTGGTCATAACTTTCCTTCCAAGGAGTAAGCGTCTTTTAATTTCATGGCTGCAATCAGCATCTGCAGTGATTTTGGAGCCCAAAAAAATAAAGTCTGACACTGTTTCCACTGTTTTTCCATCTATTTCCCATGAAGTGATGGGACCAGATGCCATGATCTTTGTTTTCTGAATGTTGAGCTTCAAGCCAACCTTTTCACTCTCCTCTTTCACTTTCATCAAGAGGCTTTTGAGTAGTAAATTACAATATGCCAGAAGAAACTGGACTGCATAATAAAAGTAAGTTCAGTAATTATTCCTTTTCAAAGTTGATGAGGCTAAAAAATTTCAGAGTACAACATCATATGTCTCAGTTAATGTGGGCTTCCCTGGTAGCTCAGCTGGTAAAGAATCCGCCTCCAATGCAGGAGACCCCAGTTTGATTCCTGGGTTGGGAAGATCGCTGGAGAAAGGATAGGCTACCCATTCCAGTATTCTTGGGCTTCCCTTGTGGCTCTGTTGGTAAAGAATCCGCCGGCAATGCAGGAGACCAGGTTCGATCCCTGGGTTGGGAAAATCCCCTGGAAAAGGGAAAGCTACCCACTCCAGTATTCTGGCCTTGAGAATGCCATGGACTATATAATCTATGGGGTCAGAAAGAGTCAGACACGACTTTCACTTCAGTTAATGTGGCTAAGTCCTGACAGGGTAGTATAATATATCGTTCCTTATTTTTTTTTTTTAATGATAATAAAGACCATGTAATCTTTAATTTGGGGGAGAATCTAAATTTTATATCTCATCTTAATACATTGCTAATGGCATCACCGACTCGATGGACATGAGTTTGAGTGAACTCCGGGAGTTGGTGATGGACAGGGAGGCCTGGCATGCTGTGATCCATGGGGTCACGGAGAGTCGGACATGAGTGAGCGACTAAACTGAACTGAACTGAACTGAATGAAGAAAACTTAAAAGTTGTTTCAGGTGTTAGAACTGTTCTGAACACAAATCAAGCAATGACTAGCACTTAATTACTTCATGTTAAAATTATCAGGATGTCTAAAATCTATTCTATGCATCAAAGCTTGGATATTCAATGGAACCTAAAATCATTTAACTTATGCAGAATTAATTACATGCACTCAATTTAAAAAAATAAAGAGAGCAGGTAATTTTCCTTGCTTTATCACTCAGGGAAGACACAGGGTAAACTAGGGTGCTAAAGTTGGGACACATGGCTGCATGTCCCTCGTCATCACAGTTCATGTATGTCTTTCATGATCTGAGCATCCCATCATGCTGTGTATGCTTCAGAGGTTAGCAACATGTGTTTTCCTGTTAGTGAGTCCTGTAAACAAAAATTAGTCTTCTGTTCTCAGCCAAGGAATGAGCAATTTTTCCCAACACTGTCATGAAAATGTGGATATTTTGGACTCAGTGAAACCATAAATTATGTCTGTCTCCCATGTAACAACTTCTTAATGGAATTTTAGTGTTACACTGACTCTGCAGTTTTTACACCACATGTTCATTTAAGAAACTGACCTACCTATAAAAGAAGCTACTGTCCTTAAACTTACTGCAGCCACCTATTATCACATGGATACTCATATTCTCTCAGTAGTGGCAAGAAGCATTTTACCTCAGGACAAAGTAGATTACATTTGCATATTTATATCTCACAAATCCACAATGCGTTGCATACTCATAATGCAACTTGATGTGAATACGTAAATACCAAGATATGCAAGTATTTAAATATCAGAAAAGATTTCACATAGAAGTGGAGGATATCCATAATTCAACTTGCTATCTGCCTACTATTACAGCACAATCCAAAAAGTTAGTGCTACCTGTCAGTTGGAAATGCCCAGGAAACAAGTCTTTCCCCACCACACTGAAGAAGGCTGAGCAGGTCTAGCCTGAGTAGCCTGATCTCTGTCAAGAGATTTCCACAACAGAAGACAGAATTCAATCAGAATTCTTCCTGGAAAAGCCCAGTTTACCTCTAGGCCATCTTAATTCAGATGAAACTGAACTATGATTTAAAAAAAAAAAAAATCACAAATATTTATAGAGTCCCCTACTGTTATGGAGCTGTCTTGATTGCTACAGGGAATAGAAGATATTTTTACAAGAGCTCTATATTTTTTAAAATAAATTCATATTCACACAAACATTTACAAGTAAATTATAGGAAAGTTAGAAAGCCATTGCAACAGGGAAAAGTGATGAAAGCCCAGCATAGGATAGTAAAATGGGATGGTGACTGGGTCTTTGAAAGACACCTAAGAACCAGATTAGTCTTAGTAAATAAATGTATTTAGAGTATGAGAGAAGAGTCAAGTGAGTCAAAGTTGTCTCATTTCTAATTTGGAGTAGATGTGATAACATTAACCAAGATAGAAAATACAGGAACACAGAAAGGTTTTGGTCAGGAGATAACACATTTTTTTTACTTTGCTGTTTTGATTTTGTTTTTTAAGATGGGATTTGAGGGACTATTTTTTCTAACATTTTAATATTTTTTTGGGGGGGGGGCAGGGAGGGCTTCCCTGGTGGCTCAGCTGGTAAAGAATCTGCCTGCAATGGGGGAGACCTGGGTTCGATCCCTGGGTTGGGAAGATCCACTGGAGACGGGAACAGCTATCCACTCCAGTATTCTGGCCTGGAGAATTCCATGGACAGAGGAGCCTGGGGGGGCTATAATCCATGGGGTCACAAAGAGTCAGACACAACTGAGCGAGTTTCACTTTCACTAAAATGTTTTTTAAATTTTTATACAACTTTTTAAAGGTTACTCCATTTACACTTATTACAAAATACTGGCTATATTCCCCGTTATGTACGATACATCCTTGAGCCTATCTTATATCCAATTCTTCATGCTTCCCACTCCCCCACCCTTATCCTGCCTGTCTCCCCTCTGATAACCACTGGTTTGTTCTCTACATCTGGGAGTCTGCTTCTTTTTTGTTGCCTTCACTAGTTCATTGTTCCTTTTAGATTCCTCATGTAAACAGTATCATACAGTATTTGTCTTTTTCTGACTTAATCTAACTTAGCCTAATGCACTGCAAGTCCATCCATGTTGCTGCAAATGGCAAAATCTAAGTTCTTTTTTATGGCTGAGTAATATTCAGAAAACAAAGATCATGGCATCTGGTCCCATCACTTCATGGGAAATAGATGGGGAAACAGTGGAAACAGTGTCAGACTTTATTTTTGGGGGCTCCAAAATCACTGCAGATGCTGATTGCAGCCATGAAATTAAAAGACACTTACTCCTTGGAAGGAAAGTTATTACCAACCTTGATAGTATATTAAAAAGCAGAGACATTACTTTGCCAACCAAGGTCCTTCTAGTCAAGGCTATGGTTTTTGCCGTGGTCATGTATGGATGTGAGAGTTGGACTGTGAAGAAAGCTGATCCTCGAAGAATTGATGCTTTTGAACAGTGGTGTTGGAGAAGACTCTTGAGAGTCCCTTGGACTGCAAGGAGATCCAACCAGTCCATTCTAAAGGAGATCAATCCTGGGTGTTCATTGGAAGGACTGATGCTAAAGCTGAAACTGCAATACTTTGGCCACCTCATGCGACGAGTTGACTCACTGGAAAAGACTCTGATGCTGGGAAAGGTTGGGGGTGGGAGGAGAAGGGGACGACAGAGAATGAGATGGCTGGATGGCATCACCGACTCTGTGGACATGAGTTTGAGTGAACTCCGGGAGTTGGTGATGGACAGGGAGGCCTGGCGTGCTGTGATTCACGGGGTCGCGGAGAGTCGGACACGACTGAGCGACTGAACTGAACTGAACTGAATGTTCCACTTCATATACATATCATACCTTTATTCATCTGTTGATGGACACTTTGGTTGCTTCTATATCTTAGTAATTGTAAATAATGGCACTATGAACACTGGGGTACATGCATCTTTTCAAATCAGTGGTTTTGGATTTTTTTGGCTATTTATCCACAAATGTAATTGCTGTGTCATGGAAGGAGATGACAGAGGATGAGATGGTTGGACGGCATCACCGACTCAATGGGACATGAGTGTGAGCAAACTCTGGGAGATGGTGAAGGACAGGGAAGCCTGGTGTGCTGCAGTCCCTGGGGTTGCAAAGAGTCAGACATGACTGAGCAACTCAACAATAACAAATGCAGTTTTATTTTTAGAAATACGATATCTCAAAGGAAGCTGTGAATCATCTATCTAAAGTGATGTAGTAGGTTCTGCTACTGCTGCTGCTAAGTCACTTCAGTCGTGTCCGACTCTGTGTGACCCCATAGACGGAAGCCCACCAGGCTCCCCCGTCCCTGGGATTCTCCAGGCAAGAACATTGGAGTGGGTTGCCATTTCCTTCTCCAATGTGTGAAAGTGGAAAGTGAAAAGTGAAAGTGAAGTCGCTCAGTCGTGTCCGACCCTTAGCGACCCCACAGACTGCAGCCTACCAGGCTCCTCCATCCATGGGATTTTCTAGGCAATAGTACTGGAGTGGCTTGCCATTGTCTTCTCCGAGTAGTAGTTCTACTGATCTATAAATCATTGTCATATAGATGATTATTCAATCCATGGCTACAAATAAAATATCCAGTGAGAATACGAATAACACATAGAGAGAACTGAACCTAGTAGTGTCCGTATTTAGGAGCTTACTGCAAGAATAAGAACAGTGAAATAGAGAAAAGAAAAATTTACAAGACAGGAAACTTTCAAGTCTAAAGGAAAGGGTAATGTTAAGTAAGAAGATTTAGTCATTTCTGTCTGCTATTATGCAGAAGTGAAAAAAAATATGAGAAAACACTGGCACCTGTTTTTGCAATTAGGTCCTTTGTACCTTTGAGACAGTGAGAAAAAAGCAAGAGGGAAAAAATTTGAGTGTTATGCTAACAAGAAGCAACTGAGGGTTAGAAATGGCGTTAGAAGTATAGACCTAAAATTCAAACAAGAAAGGAGAAAAGTCAGATGGTCACTACAAGTTAAGAATGGATTTTTCAAGGTAGAGAAGAACCTTCCAATAAGCAATGATCAAGAATCACACAGTATCTCTTAAGATCACTCTAAACCATAGATTTCTTCAACCTCTAGCCCTTCTTCCAAACTCTCTCTCACATACACTCTCCTTTCCCACCAGAACCACACTTTTCTAGTAAGAGCAAGACTAAATTACCACAGTAAGTGGATACTGAGACACCTGTCTGGAGAAGGCAATGGCAGCCCACTCCAGTACTCTTGCCTGGAAACTCCCATGGACAGAGGAGCCTGGTAGGCTGCAGTCCATGGGGTCACTAAGAGTCGGGCACGACTGAGCAACTTCACTTTCACTTTTCACTTTCATCCATTGGAGAAGGAAATGGCAACCCACTCCAGTGTTCTTGCCTGGAGAATCCCAGGGACGGGGGAGCCTGGTGGGCTGCCATCTATGGGGTCGCACAGAGTTGGACACGAATGAAGTGACTTAGCAGCAGCAGCAGACACACCTGTCACAGGACATCAAGATGACTCAACTGTTATCCAGGCTTCCTTAGAATTCATTTTCATGAATATATGCAAAGAGCTGTCCTTATTAATCTAAAAGCAGGAAGCATATACTAGGATGCAAGTTCTCCTTGGTTTAGCAGAAAACACAAACCCCGGTTCTAGCGTGAAAGCTAGCTTCATCTCAGAATCCTGCTGGAGATAGTTGATGCTAAATTGATTATCCAGACCATAAAATCCCTGACTAATTTCTGAGCATGAATATTAGTGGCAGAAATTAGTAAGTAGGAGAAATACGAAGGCTGGATTCTTATTCATCTTTGTACACAATACCATATGCAGAGGTTCAGTTGTTCTTAGATTGAACAGAATTTTCTAAACATTTATCCAGTCTAAAATTACTCTATCAAACAATATGTTATAGTGACAAGAGGACAAGACTAGGACACAGAAGGCTAAGGTTCAGGTCTGTTCTGAAACTTTTGGTGTCTTTTATCTTCTTGATAGTTCTCTCATCTGCATTCCCATCCTGCAGATTTCACAGATTTTAAGAGGGAAACACATTTTTTAAATACATGTGAAAGTGCATGGTACATTTTTAAATACTATACAAATATTAAGGCACATTTAGACTACTATTATATGTAATATGCCATTTAAGGTGATCAGATGTTGACATAAAATGCACTCTTTTCTCTAAATTGGCTGTGCTACATGTATTATTTTATTGTTCTTTACCCCTGTTTATCTAATCCCTGTTTGAAATCTGCTAAACTATTTGCCTATTTATCAGGGTGGCCCTAATTTGGAATCCAGAGACTAATGGCATTGGAAAATTGCACTGAAAGGAGTCACCCATGTACTATGATAGATCATAAATATGGATGACTAGAAAGTAAGATGCTTCGCTTAAGATGCAAATTAGCAGAGAATGAGATGCAGCGGGTTGTGCACCCCAGATTCAAATCCTGATGGAGAAGTCCCTGGAGGGTCACCAGACAAAAAGCAGGTTTCTGCTGTCACTCCCCCACGAGGCTGTAGACACTCCCTCAGCCTGTCAGGCAACACTCATTGAACCGGATACTAATAGGAGAGAAAGTGTGCCAGCCACATCCCTGCACGCGGAGCTGCCAAGTCAATCTAGGGAGGCGCTCCTGGCAAGAAGCACACGAGCCTAGAACTATAACCCAGAAATCCTCAGTTAGGCCAATCCTAGCAGCAAACTGGCTTCAGAAAATGAGAAAAGCAGAAAGGGAGGAACTGAAGCTTTGTGGGGAATACAAATAATCGTAATGAAGACACATGGTTCTCAAGGAAACTACTGTGCTCGGTAATCCAAACTCTCTTCGCTGCCCTCCTTTAACTTCTGCAAAGTATACCCTCCCAAATCCCCCAAGCTGCCACCCTCTCAGCACTCCCAGATAAGATTCAGATGAGATTCTTGATGTAGTATCTCAGACAACAGGTTTAGAGTACATTCATCCGTGCAGACATGGTAATAGTGTATATGAATATGCACTCTTCCGTATGGCCTATAGCAGAGAGAGGGAGAGAATTTAAGTCGAAGAGAAAGGAGCTCACTATGTAAAATGAAAAGACAAAGTGTCTGCTGTAAGAGTCCCCAAAAGAGGTAGAAAGTAACGGGACGCACAGTTTCTTGTGTACTTGAATTGCTTTCCTTTCACTGCTCTGTTCCCCTGCATACTTTCTCTCCATGAACTGTGTGATGAATATCTTCTTAAAACTCATGTTCTGATCCAAACGGCCATGTTATTGGAATAGGGCAGTAAGCAGGAAAAGAGAAGGCAAGAGAAAGAGGAAATATGAGAAAATAAAAGTGAGAACAGAAAGAAGGAATGATGTGAAAGAAAACTAGGGTTCTTTGGGTCATGCCTGTTTACCCACACACCTTTCACAAACTCTACAGCACCTGCAGAGCCACATTAGTTAGGACTGCTGCCTCGGGAACATCCGGCTGAGTAACAGGCGCCTCTCAGACCTGCTTTAGCTGAACCTCTTCCCAGCTGCATCATCAGTAAAACAGAACTGCAAATTTCTCAAAGCAGGTCATTGATACTTTCTGCTTCTGGTCACAAAATTAAAGTCCCCAAAGGAACTGCCTCTCTACAAGCACAGGAATTCGGGATCAAACAAAGGCAAGAAAGAAAGATAAACAAGAACACCTTTAGAGCTTCCATTCACATGGTGAATCAGATTCCACAAACGTCTTGCGTATCCCTTGAATAAAGGAGAAATTTAGGATTAATTTGTAATTTTCTCAAATTGTGTTTAACACAAGTATTCAAATTACTTCAAATCCAAACCATTCTCTTAAATATATGAATGGGTGTATCATGTGACATTTATCCATTCAGTTCACTTCAGTCGCTCAGTCATGTCCAACTCCTTATGACCCCATGAATCACAGCACGCCAGGCCTCCCTGTCCATCACCAACTCCCAGAGTACACCCAAACTCATGTGCATCGAGTCGGTGATGCCATCCAGCCATCTCATTCTCTGTCATCCCCTTCTCCTCCCACCCCCAATCCCTCCCAGCATCAGAGTCTTTTACAGTGAGTCAACTCTGCGCATGAGGTGGCCAAAGTATTGGAGTTTCAGCCTCAGCATCAGTCCTTCCAATGAACATTAGTCCTTTCAATGAGTGGATAATGAATTTATCCATTAAGAGATCTTTATTGAGCCTCAACTATAATGAGCCTCAATAAGAGGTTTGCCATCAAGGGTACCATCTTTAATACCTATGATCCAGAGTGGCGGGAGACCGTATGTGAACTCCACATTTAATCAAGATGCCTGTTGTAAAATCATATGCAAGATAACTCAGAGTCTATAACCATCATGGGGAACAGATTCCAGGACACAGAACAAAATAACCTGAGTGAGATCCCTATTGTAAGGAGTCATCAACAATGACCACAGATCATACATCAAAGGGACACCATTGGTATTAATAATAGATAACTTTTGTTGAGCTATTATTTGTTCAGTTCAGTTCAGTTGCTCAGTCGTGTCCGACTCTGCAACTCCATGAATCACAGCACACCAGGCTTCCCTGTCCATCACCAACACCCAGAGTTCACTCAAACTCATGTCCATCGAGTCGGTGATGCCATCCAGGCTTCTCATTATCTGTAGTCCCCTTCTCCTCCTGCCCCCAATCACTCGCAGCATCAGAGTCTTTTCCAGTGTGTCAACTCTTCGCATGAGGTGGCCAAAGTATTGGAGTTTCAGCTTTAGCATCAGTCCTTCCAATGAACACCCAGGATTGATCTCCTTTAGAATGGACTGGTTGGATCTCCTTGCAGTCCAAGGGACTCTCAAGAGTCTTCTCCAACACCACAGTTCAAAAGCATCAATTCTTCGAGGATCAGCTTTCTTCACAGTCCAACTCTCACATCCATACATGACCACGGGAAAAACCACAGCCTTGACTAGACGGACCTTGGTTGGCAAAGTAATGTCTCTGCTTTTTAATATGCTATCTAGGTTGGTCATAACTTTCCTTCCAAGGAGTAAGCGCCTTTTAATTTCATGGCTGCAATCAGCATCCGAAGTGATTTTGGAGCCCAAAAAAATAAAATCTGACACTGTTTCCACTGTTTCCCCATCTATTTCCCATGAAGTGATGGGACCAGATGCCATGATCTTCGTTTTCTGAATGTTGAACTTCAAGCCAAACTTTTCACTCTCCTCTTTCACTTTCATCAAGAGGCTTTTGAGTTCCTCTTCACTTTCTGCCATAAGGGTGGTGTCATCTGCATATCTGAGGTTATTGATATTTCTCCCAGCAATCTTGATTCCAGCTCGTGCTTCTTCCAGCCCAGCGTTCCTCATGATGTACTCTGCATAGAAGTTAAATAAGCAGGGTGACAATATACAGCCTTGATGTACTCCTTTTCCTATTTGGAACCAGTCTGTAGTTCCATGTCCAGTTCTAACTGTTGCTTCCTCACCTGCATACAGGTTTCTCAAGAGGCAGGTCAGGTGGTCTGGCATTCCCATCTCTTTCACAATTTTCCACAGTTTATTGTGATCCACACAGTCAAAGGCTTTGGCATAGTCAGTAAAGCAGAAATAGATGTTTTTCTGGAACTCTCTTGCTTTCTCCATGATCCAGCGGATGTTGGCAATTTGATCTCTGGTGCCTCTGCCTTTTCTAAAACCTGCTTGAACATCTGGAAGTTCACGGTTCACATATTGCTGAAGCTTGGCTTGGAGAATTTTGAGCATGACTTTACTAGCGTGTGAGATGAGTGCAATTGTGCGGTAGTTTGACCATTCTTTGGCCTTGCCTTTCTTTGGGATTGGAATGAAAACTGACCTTTTCCAGTCCTGTGGCCACTGCTGAGTTTTCCAAATTTGCTAGCATATTGAGTGCAGCACTTTCACAGCATCATCTTTCAGGATTTGAAATAGCTCAACTGGAATTCCATCACCTCCACTAGCTTTGTTCATAGCGATGCTTTCTAAGGCCCACTTGACTTCACCTTCCAGGATGTCTGGCTCTAGGTGAGTGATCACGCCATCATGATTTTCTTGGTAGTGAAGATCTTAACTATTGTCTCATTTAACCCTTACCTCAGGAACAGTAAATAACATAATGAGGAAGGCATGTGACTATGAAACTGAGTTCAGAGATTGAAGTCATCTGCTTGAGGCCAAACAGTGAATAACTGGTGATACAACGAAGGCTTTGAACCCAGGTACTTGAGACCAAAGCTTCTGCTCACCCCCAGACTAGACAGGCTCATCTTCCAACCTCACCCTTCACTGACCCATCCTTCCGTGAACCGCTATTACCTACACTTCCACATGGTCTTTCATTCTCCCTCCAGAGCGTCTGTCCTTCTGAGACCATTTTTGTCTCCATTTATTTTTCTCTTTTCCCTCTCTGTCCGCTTCATCCTTCTTCCAACTCTTTCTCTCCCTCCCTCTCTTTCTTTCTCGAAATCGACTGAATGTGGAGTTCAATAAGTTCTGAAGATGATGACTTGACCTTATATCCCATTTTGACTTTAAAATACATTCTCAGCATGAGAGAAGAATGTATCCTTTTATATGTCTCTTCCCCAGAAAAGAAATATCAAAACTATGAAGATTTTTACTTCGATAAAATGAAGTAATGATCTGTTGAATGATTACTGAACAGATCCTTGAATGACCTGTTTCTTGAATCAAGATTTACATTATCAAAAGGTTTCACACTACCCAGAATTGCCATGGGCTGATATGTCCTTCCCCAAATGCCTATGTTGAAGCACTAATCCCCAAGTGACTGTACTGAAGATAGAACAAAGGGGTGACTGAGGTTAAAGGAGCACACAAGTGTGAAACCCCGATTTCACAGAACTGGTGTCTTTATGAAATAAGAAAATACACCAAAGATCACTCTCTTTCTACCATGTGAGGACACACAGATAAGGTAACTGTCTGCGAGCCATGAGGAGAGCTCTCAGTTGGAACTGAATTGGCTGGCACCTTGATCTTAGACTTCCCAGCCTCCAAAACTGTGAGAAATTCATTTCTGTTGTTTAAGCCATCTAATTTATGCTGTTTTCTGTGGCAGCCCAAGCTGACTAATATAATTGGTTTTAAAAATATGGCTCTTCTTTATGAGAAAATTTCACACATTCAAATGTTAGCAGTATGATTTCAAGATGAGTATTCGTCATTACTAAACTGTTTTGAACTTACTGAGCTTTAGATAAGATGTTTCCTGGACAAAGAAGAAGCATATTCCTAAAATGCTTGTATTCAAAACATGCATTTTAAAAAATTATGTCCAATATTTATCTGACCATTTAGGACAGAAACTACTTTTCTGAAAAGCTAACAGATTTTGATAGATGTAGCCTAGATCCTCCTATGAAAAACAGAAATAAGAAGAGAGAGGCCCCTTGAATTATTCAGATGGGGGTTTGAAATCTGGTGACTTTTTTCTGAGTTATTTTATTCTATATCCAATAGATGACCTTGTTACCAATTCAGTTCACATCCGGTAAAAGAAAAATAAACCAGTCATCTAGCTACCAGGTCCAGAAACTGGGAACAACCTAACACGAGAAAAATACTCTTTTCGAAGTCTTTTTATTTTCCAAGCTAACAGCAGTATGAACGCCACTGTTGTACAGCCACTCACTAGAGCTGTTGAAACTTTAAACAGCTTTAGTAAAATGCCAATTGTTTTAATTATTTCTCCAGTGGGAATCTTTGGCTTCACTGAAAAGGGTATATGAGTCGTTTGGTGGCCAAATGGCAAAGTAAAAAGAAAAAAAAAAAATACACAGACCACCGCCACCAACGTCCCCTTCTAAGTTGCATGAACTTCAATAAAATATGGTTTGATGGCCCCTGTTGACTGACCTCTGTGGGGTGGAGAGTTACTCTGAATCCATACCTCTTCTTCCTGTGAGATAAGCTGAGAAACTTGAGAGGAGCAGGCCTTGTATCTGAGCCCAACTCAGACACGCTTTTTCTGATTCAGCCATAGCTTTGCTTGGAAACCTGTACGTCATGGCCTTGGCGGGCCCCCAAGCTTCCTCCTAAGCAGTCTGCTATTTTTCCTCTAGCTTACCCAAAATAGCTGGGCAGAGATTTAGTGCAGTTGGTATGCTGGTGTTTATAGGCCGAAGTGTTGTCAAGTTTCCTTCTGTGGGCAAGCAGAGGTTCTTGCAGACAGACCAGAACAAAAGGAAAGGTGGTTCTGGCCTTCTGGTTCTGTTTCCTGGGAGAGTTAGAGGTCCCCTTTCCCTCCTCCGAACAACCCCAGGATTAGACGACCTTTATCAAGTTTAACCTCCCTCCCTATCTTCTCTCATTCTCTGGAAAAAATCCGTTTTCCTATTCTGAAGCCCAGCTGCTTGGAATTGCAGTATATCATAAGTCATATATTTCAACATATTTATTATCTAGGATCCTTCACAGGCAAAACAAGTATAGAAACTTCCTTCTTTCCTATTGGTGAATTTACAGGTATATTATTTCTGCTGCTGCTTAGCCATTAAGTCATATCCAACTCTTTGTAAGCCCATGGGCTATATAGTCCACCAGGCTCCTCTGACTGTGGGATTTCCCAGGCAAGAATACTAGAGTAGGTTGCCATTTTCTTCTCCGATACTATTTCTAGGTGTTCTATTTTAAAATGCAAAGTCCAACATTTGCAGGGAGAAATGCAAGTGCTAAAGAAAACAGATCCACCCTGAGGAGAAAAGAAATAGATTTGCTAACTCATAAGTCTAGAGGCCCTGTTTCTTTCCCCATACAGTTTTTGAGCCTTTATTTTCCCCTTTTGTAGAAATGGAGTCCCCCCTCCCTGACTCACGTTCTTCCCTTTCATCGCCTCTTTACTACTCAGTGTGTCCCAATAAAATAAGATGGTACAGGTTTCCTCATCTGTTATACTCTCCCCAGTAAGTTGCTACTCCCTTTGAAATTCCCCTTGCTGTTCCATCAAGCTATGCTGCAGAACAAGATGCAAATTGATGATTTGATCCAGGTTTCACTCTTTGAGAATGCAATTATATAAAGCATAGGTCTCTGACATGGAGAAAGAAAAAGGCAAGAACGAAATTACAGATGACACTCAGGAAGTCTTTCCCAACTTAGAATCAACTGGCCCATTCCTGCAGACACAAGAAGCAGTGCTCCTGTCTCTCCGCTGCTATTTCTCTTGACCAGGGCAGGACTGTGACACGTTCATGCCCTAAGCACTCTACTGGTCCCTTACTTCTTTGTATCATCAGAAACAAAAGCAAGACCATGAATGATTATTTTATAGTTTTCAGAGTTAGATCAAATTCATATTTATGCAAAAGTAAAATCAAGTTCTGTCTAGATCTACTAATGAATGTGTATGATCTTTCTGTATCTGCTTTTTTGTTGTTCTATCACTAAGTCATGTCCAACTCCTTGCAATCCTATGGACTGCAGTGCATCAGGCTTCCCCATCCTTCACCATCTCCCAGAATTTGCTCAAACTCAAGTCCATTGAGTCGATGATGCCATCAAACCATCTCATCCTCTGTCTACCCCTTCTCCTCCTGCCCAATATTTGCTTTGCTGGCTCTTAATCACTGGAATTTTGAGCATCAGTGTGTGATCTAGCCCTGCCTGAGGCTCTGGATTAGATGCTTGCCCTCTGACTTTACATGTACATGAAATGACTGACCCAACCTGATATGACTCATCCCTGTGGAAAATGTCTCAGGGAACAGGCAAGGAAAACATTAGAGAGAATCAAACACTAACATTCTGCCCAGCTGCCAATGTGGTAACTCCCTACTAATGGGATGCAGGCATCAGCAACATTAGGTGTTTACATTTATTTTAAAACACCAATCTTAAAAGAGAGTTCTTTTGGGCAGGGTGTAAAAACATGTATACTAAACCTTTTATCCCCAGCATTTTTAAGCATTACCTCATTAATCCTCAAAGCAGCTATTCAAGGAAGGTAGAATGATTTCCTCTGCAATTTTATATGCCCAGCTTAATACAAGTCGGAGAGTGTGCAGGATAGCACTACAAAGATGGGCTCATGATAGTACAGGCCGCCAACCAGAGACGAGCAGTGTCTCCGTGAGCCTCATCTGCCCATCTTTCCACCCATTCCATCTCCCTAAAACACTTAGAACCTCTTTTAGGGCTACATCTCAACTACAGGAGCTTCCTATCACCGCTTGATCTTCACTCAGACCCCATCCAAAATTGCTCATATTTCTAAAATCCCATGCCTTTGCCTTTATGTTGAGCAATACTGTGTTAATCCGCGAAATGTCTCTGAGCTAAATGTTACAGTTAGCATGCCCAAACATTTCCCACTTCTATTTATATTTTGACAAAGAACTTATGAAGATAAGATCTTAATACAAATATAGTAAAAGTAATAATATTTTAAGCAGAAGAATCTGGTGAATTTCCCTTAAAAGACGTTAAGGCTTTAGTTCAGTTCAGTTCAGTTCATTTCAGTCGCTCAATCGTGTCCGACTCTCTGCGACCCCATGAACCACAGCACACCAGGCCTCCCTGTCCATCACCAACTCCCAGAGTTCACTCAAACTCATGTCCACAGAGTCGGTGATGCCATCCAGCCATCTCATTCTCGGTCGTCCCCCTCTCCTCCCGTCCCCAACCTTTCCCAGCATCAGAGTATTTTCCAGTGAGTCAACTCGTCGCATGAGGTGGCCGAAGTATTGGAGTTTCAGCTTTAGCATCAGTCCTTCCAATGAACACCCAGGATTGATCTCCTTTAGAATGGACTGTTTGGATCTCCTTGCAGTACAAGGGACTCTCAAGAGTCTTCTCCAACACCACAGTTCAAAAGCATCAATTCTTCGAGGATCAGCTTTCTTCACAGTTCAACTCTCACATCCATACATGACCATGGGAAAAACCATAGCCTTGACTAGACGGACCTTGGTTGGCAAAGTAATGTCTCTGCTTTTTAATATACTATCAAGGTTGGTCATAACTTTCCTTCCAAGGAGCAAGCGTCTTTTAATTTCATGGCTGCAATCAGCATCTGCAGTGATTTTGGAGCCCAAAAAAATAAAGTCTGACACTGTTTCCACTGTTTTTCCATCTATTTCCCATGAAGTGATGGGACCAGATGCCATGATCTTCGTTTTCTGAATGTTGAGCTTGAAGCCAACCTTTTCACTCTCCTCTTTCACTTTCATCAAGAGACTTTTTAGTTCCTCTTCACTTTCTGCCATAAGGGTGGTGTCATCTGCATATCTGAGGTTATTAATATTTCTCCCGGCAATCTTGATTCCAGCTTGTGCTTCTTCCAGCCCAGCGTTCCTCATGATGTACTCTGCATAGAAGTTAAATAAACAAGGTGACAATATACAGCCTTGACATACTCCTTTTCCTATTTGGAACCAGTTTGTAGTTCCATGTCCAGTTCTGACTGTTGCTTCCTGACCTGCATACAGGTTTCTCAAGAGGCAGGTCAGGTGGTCTGGCATTCCCATCTCTTTCACAATTTTCCACAGTTTATTGTGATCGACACAGTCAAAGGCTTTGGCATAGTCAGTAAAGCAGAAATAGATGTTTTTCTGGAACTCTCTTGCTTTCTCCATGATCCAGCGGATGTTGGCAATTTGATCTCTGGTGCCTCTGCCTTTTCTAAAACCTGCTTGAACATCTGGGAGTTCACAGTTCACATATTGCTGAAGCCTGGCTTGGAGAATTTTGAGCATGACTTTACTGGCATGTGAGATGAGTGCAGTTGTGTGGTAGTTGTTGAGGCTGGCCAGTGGACAAGAAAGCTAATAGGTAGGAATGAAGCTTAACTACCTCTCACTCTTATCATCTAAAAAAGGTATATGTGTATATGTGTATCATATGTGTGTGTATCCCTTTAAGAGTACTACTTTCCAGGTCTCTACTTCCACTCTTTAACCTTCATCAATATATAGGTCCTTTGTTTTTTCCTTAATTTTTAGATTTTAGATATTAGTTAGCATTTCAGATGTTATCTATTATTTTGTGTAGGGGATACCTGAAATGGTACTTCCATCTTTGAGAAAATGAACTAATCCACAACAGTTCTGGAATGATTAACAGCATCATAAATATTATTATATCCTTACTGTAACCATTTAGGAGTATTAGCTTCAAGAGAGAAGAACTATCCATTACCATTTATTGGTCTGTGTGTGACTTCCTGTCTAAAAGAGTACTAATTCTTATTAAATCTTTTTCATACTTACTGAGATTTTTCCTTAATGGTACAATTCAATTTTAGTCAGCTGACCAGACAATATGGCTTGTCAAAGGAAGAGCTTGGCTCCCAGTGTATTGAGAACACTTATTCTATCTAAAACATTACTTAAACCACAGTTGTCCCTCAGTATCTAAGGGGGATTGGTTCTAGGATCCTTCTTACCAAATTCCAGGTATACTCAAAGCCTTTATATAAAATGACACAGCATTTACATATAACCTGTGAATATCCTCCATATACTTTAAATTATGTCTAGAATACTTATAATACCTAATACAATGTAAATACTATGCAAATAGTTGTAAGTACAATATAAATACTATGAATACTGTGGACAGTGCACAGCAAATTCAAATTTTGCTTTTTGGAACTTTTCTGAATTTTTTTCAAATATTTTTGATCTGTGGTTGGTTGATTCTGCAGATGCAGAAGTTGAGGATATGGAGGGCTGATTATGTATCTCAGAAACTAATTAGCATCTAACATTTTACCTTAATCAATCAGCTAATATTTACATAATGACAACTCTGTTGATATGTCAAACTCTCTATGCAGTTTTCATACAAAGATACCAGCTAATCCAAGAGGATTTCTTCAAAGACAGTTTGAGAGAAAATAAGAAAGAAAGTGAAGTCGCTCAGTCATGCCAACTCTTTGCGACCCCATGGACTGTAACCTACCACACTCCTCCATCATTGGGATTTTCCAGGCAAGAGTACTGGAGTGGGTTGCCATTTCCTTCTCCAGAGGATCTTCCCAACCCAGGGATTGAACCCAGGTCTCCCGAATTGTAGGCAGATGCTTTACCATCTGAACCACCAGGGAAGCCATGGTGAAAGAAAATATACCTTAGATTAATCTAACAAAAAGTCAAGTCCCCACCAAGAGCAGATTTCTGGGAGGAATGAAATGTAGGATGAAAAACAGCTTCTAAATAGCTTGTCTATTGTTCAATATTGTGCCTCTAACGTTTTATCAAAGATGAAATTCTAAATTGGTTTCCATGTTTTTATTCAGATGAGTAAAAATGTCTCCAGTGCCCAGGATAGTGCCTGACACACAAAACTGCTTGGCAAAGATTTGCTGGGGAAAAAAAAATGAGTAGAAAAACACTCGAGTGTCAAATATTATTCATTCTTGGACTGTCCTCCATTTTATATTACCCAAACCTCAGCTTTTTTCCATTAGAGGAAATCATCAGCAGTTGGCAATAGTTTAATTATATTTTAGGATATATGCAAAAACATAAAATCTATGTTCACAAAACATGAGCCAAAAAACATCAAACTGGATAAGTACGGCCATTCTCAACTGCCCTCCATTTCCTTCTTAAGCACCACTTAAATGTTCCCTTATTGCCAATTCCAGATATGTGTCTTAAATAAGTAATAAGATAATTAGCCCTGAAGTACACACACTCAACAGGCCAAATATTAAAATAAAACGAGACCTTAGGAAAAAAAATGCATTATAAAAAGAAATCATGAAAATCCAGTAGAGAGTGAAATAAGCTGGCTTTAGGGCAAGTCTTAAACTGACAAGTACATGCTGTGGTCTCCATGATTCTACTTCAGCACAAAAATTTCTGGACAGAGCAGGGACTGTCAGAGAGATTTGGAGACCTGGGACCTAGCTGAAATGTAAAGCTAAGTAGCCATGTGAGCCTGAGCATGTGATAGACTCCAGTCTGAGTATTTGTTTTGTTTTGTTGCACACTGTAGACACTAAGTAAATATTTAACCCAACTTCCCTCATCGGGAAAAATGATCATCTCAAAAGTCCTTGCAAGAACTAGTATATGCATGGATTCTGAGATTTTAGGTTTCACAACATGAAACTAGAGACTACAATTAGAAGGAAGAAAACTGTTAGGAAACTTCTGTTTTCTGAAATTTATCAATCATCTCAGAACACTAGGTCCTTTCAAGAATTAAAACAAAAGTCTCCTGCTTTCCCTATCTCCATAATATGTCATTGTGAAAGTTGTTCAGTCGTGTCTGCCTCTTTGCAATCCTGTGGACTATAGCCTGCCAAGCTCCTCTGTCCATGGGATTTTCCAGGCAAGAATACTGGAATGGGTTGCCATTTCCTCCTCCAGGGGTTCTTCCTGACCCAGGGATTGAACCCAGGTCTCCCACAATGCAGGCAAACTCTTTACTATCTGAGCATAATATGTCATGTGCACTGAAAATTAGAGTATTTTTGAATTTTAAGATAGCACATGGGCTTGGTTTCATATTTTGACTTAAGGTTGATCCTCTCATGAGAACCAATGTTGGAGGCCCTGCCATAGCCTAGCAATCAATAGGTCAGGCTAGATACTAAACTCAGTTCTCATACATCTTAGAGACATATGACTTCAAGTGACTCAGCTGAACAAGAGACTAGGGCCAAAGTGAAAGTGTTAGTCACTCAGTCATGTCCAACACTTTGAGACCCCATGGACTGTAGCCTACCAGGCGCCTCTGTCCATGGAATTTTCCAGGCAAGAATACTGGAGTGGGTAGCCATTCCCTACTCCAGGGGTGGAACCTGGGTCTCCTGCACTGCAGGTGGATTCTTTACCACCGGAGCCACCAGGCACAACCTAGAACCATTTAAACCTACCTATTTATAACCATTTCTTGTCCTCCTCCTCTTTGCCTGATACGCCACCTTAGAGTATTCAGAGGTGAATGTAACGTCTCTCCCATCAGAGGTCATAGTCTAAACAGTTCATCTGCAGAAGTAAACAGAGAAAAACAGTGAGCTGTGTGCTAGGTAGGAGTAAGGACAGGATGTACAAAAGTACATACAAGAGGCATCTCACAGTCTACTGGAGCAAGGAGAGGCAACATCTAAGATGAGGTCTGAAGGACAACTGGAGTAGGGTAAAGTTACAAGAGCTTGGGGAAGAGTGACCCAAGCTGTGACCCAAACCTGGTAGAACAGGACATCCAATGTTGGTCATCAGCAGTGCAGCAACAGAAAATGGAGCAGTGTTTCTCTGCCTGAGTGTGGTATTCTTCCCACCTGCAGGGTCCCACCTAGGGGGACTGCTAACTATGCACATTTTTAGAAATGGCAACCCACTCCAGTACTCTTGCCTGAAAAGTCCCATGGACGGAGGAGCCTGGTAGGCTGCAGTCCATGGGGTTGCTAAGGGTCATACACGACTGAGTGACTTCACTTTCACTTTTGACTTTCATGCATTGGAGAAGGAAATGGCAACCCACTCCAGTGTTCTTGCCTGGAGAATCCCAGGGACGGGGGAGCCTGGTGGGCTTCCGTCTGTGGGGTCGCACAGAGTCAGACACGACTGAAGTGACTTAACAGCAGCAGCAGCATTTAGAGGGTATTTAATTTCACTTTTTCCTAAATGACTAGCAGTTTCTGCAGGCCATGGGATTAGTTAAACTATAACTATGAAAAGTGAAAGTCGCTCAATCGTGTCCTACTCTTTGAGACCCCTACCCCATGGAATTTTCCAGGCCAGAATACTAGAGTGGGAAGCCGGTCCCTTCTCCAGGGGATCTTTCGAACCCAGGTCTCCTGCATTGCAGGCGGATTCTTGATCAGCTGAGACACTGCTGCTGCTGCTGCTAAGTCGCTTCACTGCTGCTGCTGCTGCTAAGTCACTTCAGTCGTGTCCGACTCTGTATGACCCCATAGACGGAAGCCCACCAGGCTCCCCCATCCCTGGGATTCTCCAGGCAAGAACACTGGATTGGGTTGCCATTTCCTTCTCCAATGTGTGAAAGTGAAAAGTGAAAGTGAAGTCGTTCAGTCGTGTCTGACTCTTAGCGACCCCACGGACTGCAGCCTACCAGGCTCAACCATCCATGGGATTTTCTAGGCAAGAGTACTGGAGTGGCTTGCCATTGCCTTCTCCGAGTCACTTCACTGCTACTGCTGCTGCTAAGTCACTTTAGTCGTGTCCGACTCTGTGTGACCCCATAGACGGAAGCCCACCAGGCTCCCCCATCCCTGGGATTCTCCAGGCAAGAACACTGGAGTGGGTTGCCACTAGAGAAGCCTAAATCAGTAGCTCATAACTATGAGCAATAACAAAAGCACCAGATATGTTCCATTATGTTCACAGTTCCAAGACTAGTGTTCCTGTTCTTAGCATGCCAGGCTGGCTGACTATCAACCACTTTCAATATTCATGGTGGCTCTAATAAAAAAATGTATGATACCCTCTTAAACTAGATTTTTTTTAAGAAGTAAACAAAGTATATGAGATGGGCTTTGGAATCAAAAACATCTGATTTAATCTCACCTTGTATTGGCTAATATGTGTGAACTTGGAGAAATTATCTCCAAGATCTTTATCAGTGCAATGAGGATATTGTAATACCTAGCTGTCTAGATCTAAGTGTTTTAGAGATTAAGATAATTGTCAAAGTCACAAAAAATCGGACACAACTTAGTGACAGAAGAACAATGACGAGGCACTTATGAGAGCATTTGGTAAGTTTATCGTTATCATTCTTGCTGCTCTTGTTATTCAGGCCACTCCAGCCTATAACTGTGAGGTCACGTTCATAGGAATCACCTATGTTTTACTGGAATCTGTCTCCCTTTGATAATGCAAAATGCCTCACAGGTTTCCCCTTGAAACTTCCAAGGAAATGTTTCCTATTCTGATGATCAAGTGCAATCATCCATAACATTCTTCCTAGCCCTGAGTTACATACATCTCAGGCCTATGGCTTGAGGAGACCACTGTCACTGCTGATGTTAAGAGGGTTTGTGTCTGAGCCTAAAATGTTGCCTTCTCATGCTCTTAAAGCTCCAGGGCACTGAAGCCCCAGTGATGTCACACTCTGTCACTGGGAGCAGGATGACTAAATAGTAGCCATCCACAGTAAACTTGTGAGAATAAGTTTACCCGTATGGAGTGTGCAGCCCCGGCCTCCAAACAGTTCACCTGTAGCTCCACGCCATAAGCCAAGAAAACTATTTGTGAAAGAAATCCCAGGCTATCCTTCATGCCCTCCTGCTTCCGAGCTCCTTTCACCAACTCTCTCCAAATCAGCCTGCTAATAAACCACGATTACTGGAAGATAGTATAACAGTGATTACTGAAAGATGGTACAGTTCAGTCGTTAAAAGCAAAGGGATCTGAGGCAGACGACTTTGGTTTAAGGGGAAAGTGACAGCCCTTGTGTCCCTCGGTTTTGCTTTTCAGCAATAAAATTGATATAACAATAGAACCTAATTCACACAGATTTGGGGGCCTAAACAAGATGAAGTATGTGAAAGACAGCACAGCGCCCAGCACACAGCATTGGCTTGGTAAATAGTAGCAACGACATCAGCTGTCACTCCATTTCAGGGAGTCACATGCTATGGACTGAACGTTTGCAACCCTCCGAAATCAACATTTTGAAATCTGATTCCCAATGTCATCGTATTTGGAGGTGGGGTCTTTTGGAGACAGGTCATGAAAGCAGAACCCTCCTGAATGGTATTAGTGCCTTTATAAGAAGAGGCCAGAGCGCTAATCTGCCCTCTCTCAACTGCATAAGGATACAAGTCAACAGTCTGCAATCCGGAAGAGAGCTCTCCCTAGAACCCAACAAGGCTGACATCCAATCTAGAACATCCCAGTCTCCAGAACTATGAAATAAATGTTTATAGTTTACGCCACCCCGCCTATGGTAATTAGTAACAGCAGCCCAAATTGACTGAAACTAAGAATTCTTAGTTTAAGACAAAACTAAGAATTCTTCTTTGAGTAACAGAATCACAATTGTTTCTATTCTTACAGGATTGTTTGTTTTCCTTTTAATGGTTACCATGGGCTCATTAGCTGTTGGGATAAAAAACTATTTAAGTATGAGAAAAATATGATATGGAACTTTTTTCACAACCAATAACCAATTATATCCTATGTAAGGTTAATATATCAGATTTACAAACGATGCATTCTTCATTTTATATAAGCTTGCCACCCAAGCAGATTAGTTGAAGACTATGACACATTGATTTAATTAGATTTTATAACCATTGTTCCCCAGAATTATTCCCTTGTTGAAAAATTGATCCACAAAATGTGTTCACATCAATACTTATTAAAGTAGTTTAACCCATAGTAATAATATTCGTATAACATCTAACACGGAGAAGGCAATGGCAAGCCACTCCAGTACTCTTGCCTGGAAAATCCCATGGACGGAGGAGCCTGGTGGGCTGCAGTCCATGTGGTCGCTAGGGGTCGGACACGACTGAGCGACTTCACTTTCACTTTTCACTTTCACACGTTGGAGAAGGAAATGGCAACCCACTCCAGTGTTCTTGCCTGGAGAATCCCAGGGACGGGGGAGCCTGGTGGGCTTCCATCTCTGGGGTCGCACAGAGTCGGACACGACTGAAATGACTTAGCAGCAGCAGCAGCAGCAACATCTAAAAATACAAAATGTTATTTCACTTTTGCAACTTAATTGTCATAACAACCATGTAAGCAAAGTATGGCAAATATTGTTTCTACGTTATAGATAAGGAAACGAGAGCTCCGAGAGGGTAGGTAAATTGGACATGTCACACAGCTGGTAATGATCAAGTCAGTACTTGAACCTAAGACTTCCCAAATCCTATACCAAAGCTTATTTACTGTAATACCATTGGATAAAATTGTTTTCTTTGATTGATTTTGTTATATATGCATTTTGGCATGTCAATCCATTACCATCCATTCTGCTCAATTCACTTATCTTTAAAAACAATCCATTCTACCATGTATCCCAATATGATGCTAAGTATCATCAGGATTGCTTATCTTTCTCTGACCTCTATTTTGAGTTTTCCAAATAGGAAAGACTCTGGGCAAAGAGAACCCATAAAGCAATTTAAAGTGAAGTGAAAGTGAAAGTCACTCAGTCATGTCCAACTCTTTGCAACCCCAGAGACTATGCAGTCCAGGGAATTCTCCAGGCCAGAATACTGGAGTGGGTAGCCTTTCCTTTCTCCAGGGGATCTTCCCAACCCAGGGATTGAACCCAGGTGTCCCACATCTCAGGCAGAGTCTTTACCAGCTGAGTCACCAGGGAAGCCCAAGAATTCTGGAGTGGGGAGCCTATCCCTTTTCCAGAGGATTTTCCTGACCCAGGGATCGAACCAGAGTCTCCTGCACTGTAGGCAGCTTCTTCACCAACTGAGCTATGAGGGAAGCCCAATTTAGGAAAGAGTCAAAAACCATGAATACCTTCACTGGGTTCAGGGGAGACGGGTTTCACTAGGTTTTCTGAGACACCTGTAAGAAAATACAATATCGAGGATGGGAACTAAGACAGCTTCACAAAATGTTTTCTTCCTTCCTCCAAACTTTTACTAGACCCGTGATTCCCAACTCTAGTTGCACCTTAGAAATAACCACGGAGCTTTCCAAAAACCCCAAAGCCTGAGCCCCCCACCCAGATTGCTTAAGTCAGAATATCTAGAGAGAGGAGGGGTAGGGATAGAGGTAGTTTACAAAAGTTCACAGATGTTTCCAGTGTGCAGCCAGGGTTTGAGAACGAGATCACTGGGCTCAATGTCACATCTCAAGCACAATGATAAACTGGGGAGCCAGAGTGGCTCTTAGAATAAGCACCCACTGCTGCTATGGAGAAGGGCAGAGACCTTCTAATAATGAAAAAATGGTGCTGTGCCTGGCCCAGTGGCAAAACTGGAACCTGGGTCAACAGACAGCCAGATACAGACTCCTCATATCAGTCCCGGCAGCAAGTGATGAAATAGCACATGAAAGCTTTTCCTCACCCAGGTTAGGCTCCCCATTCCCATACGTCGCGTAGTTGTTTCCAGACATGAAGGATAGGCCTGTTCCCAATTCTTATTGTGCCTTCTGTGATTATGCTGTTAATGTCACTAGGGTTTTGTTTATTAGAGCACATGGTTCATTACCAAAAAAAAAAGAGAGAGAGGAAATCATTCAAAATTTATCCTTCAGAAAAGAATCTGGAAACAAAACGTAACAATTTTATCCCCGTTTTATATATATCCTATTTTAACTCTCTGAAATCTCTTTTAGACCTGGATTATTTTGTGAGTCAAAATCAAAATCAGTCTTAATTACAGATGTTAAAAGTTAAAGAAATAAGCATAACAAGAAAAATAACTGACACTGGCTTTAGCAGTGTATTTCATTTAAAACTCCTATTCTCTCATTGCTGTAACTGCTGATATTTACAATAGAACTGAGATCACAGCATTTATTGGCCTTTCTTTAATCTTTTTAAGATTAAAGTCACTTATTTTATAAGTGACTCATTCCTTTTTGCACCAAAATTCATATATGGGAAAAATCCTAACTTTGCCCTTAATTTATATGACTTAAGATATTTTAGTGTAAAACCATTCCTTATGTATTTGCCATATATTTCAGAAGGTATAGTCTTTCTGCCACTATGCTGAATTTGTTCCCTCTGCCCTGCTAAAAACACAAGTTATAGATTTAAGCATCTCCATAGGAATTCTTTAACTTTGTATCAACAGACAAAGAAATCATTCTTGAAATACATCTGATGACATGATAGACTGGTAAAGTCAAATCTCTCCAGAAGCAAAAATTAACTATGATTACTTGATGTAAGACATCACTCAAACCAATCAAATGTTATTTTGGGAAATCATAAATTTATATCCAGCGTCAGTTTGTCACTCATTAAGTTCTTATAAGAATGATTAGGAAATTATCTTAATAAGTAAACGTTAGTCTTAACCTCTTCTTAGTTTGATGTCTTAAAAATATAAGTTTATATCAATCCATTGAGTCCTGCTAAAAGTCTCTTCCTGCTTGAGGAGTTATTTATTCTAGTATTAATAAACTTTATCCAGGATTGACAAGGAAATTCCTGCATTGCTCCACTCTGCAACAAATTTGCCTACCCCGTATTAGGAAAGCTTTCAAAACATGATTTGATAATTATTATTAATAAATATTTACTGGGTACCTACTATGTTCCAGGCACTGTGTGTGGTACTTGGAATATATGAAAATCTCATCATGAAAAAGTGCTCCCATCCACAGAAACTCCAAGAGCAGATTGCAGTCTTGCCAAGGTGTCGTTTCAGTGACTGACATGGATCACCACCTCCAGCAGTCAACAATGACAGCAGGCAAAGCTGCTTAAAAGGGAGTTACTTATCCTGCAGCTGTATTTTGCTGTCACTCTTTGAAAGACGCTTACTTTGAAATCTCAATTATGTGGAATAGAGGAACAGAGAGGTTCCTATAAATTGAGGAACAGAGAAGTTTTAGAGCTACAAGTAAATCACCTTGTGGTAACTCAGAGATCACAGACGACAAAAATATAGTCGGGAAAAGTACGAAAAGGATTCTATGAACTTGATGATAAAGGAGTCAACTTCTCCAATAAACTATTTTTAAGTACGACTGGGGTCGCACAGAGTCGGACATGACTGAAGTGACTTAGCAGCAGCAGCAGCAGGAATAGGAGCAAAGAGTGTCCTTTCATTGCCCAAAGGAAGAAAAATCTAATCAATGGATATTCTCCCTTGTTAAGGTATCACAATGATTAGTTTTAGTAACATCTACTTTTCAATGCAAAGTATGCACACCTTAGATTTGCTTTTAAATTACTCCCAAAATAATTGCCTCCATTACTCACTTTCATCTTAATTGAACCTAAGGAAGAAAAAAAAAAAAAAACACTTTAGAAATATCACTGATCATTTATCAATTCCCAAAAATGATAATAGCAAACTTTCTCGGATTGACTCTTAGGTTCATCAGTATTTTACAGAATGTTTAAATGAGGCTAGGGGTTTTATATCTGCAGCGATTTCCTCATCTTCCATTAAAATCATGTAAAAATGGTGATATAATTCAAATTTCATCCAATATATTATGTTTTAAATATTTTCTACATGAAGACAATGAACAGGTATGATCAATGAAAATGTCTAAAAATAGGACCATGGCTAATATCTCTTAATTTAGCTTAATCTACCTAAATTACAGTAAAACCTCATTTATTTGAACTTCATTAATTTTAAATGTGACAAATCTATATGGCATTCGACTGAAGTTGATCTGTGAAGTTAGACATAGAATACTAGTTCACCACTTACCACAAGAAATGGTTAAATTCTCTAAGCCTCCATTTACTTATCTGGAAAATGGGGACAGTCTCTCATCTATTTTTACTTTCTCTTTTCACTCATACTGTTAATACTCTATCCAGTCCTCAAACATCTTCTGAACAAAATAATACAAAGCCTTCTAGCTGAGCCTTCTGCTTTCATTCATGCCCACACAACCTCTCAAAATTACAGGCTACTTTTTACTCATAGATCATAGTGACTTTTAAAATCTAAGTCAGGGGCTTCCCTTGTGGCTCACCTGGTAAAGAATCCACCTGAAATGCAGGGGACCTGGGTTCAATACCTGGGTTGGGAAGATCCCCTGGAGAAGGGAAAGGCTACCCAACTCCAGCATTCTGGCCTGGAGAATTCCATGGACTATGGGTTGCAAAGAGTTGGACATGACTTAGCGACTTAATAAATAAATAAATAAAATCTAAGTCAGAGGGCTGGAACCAGACCTGGGCTGCCCCCCACCTCTGGAGGTTGCACAGCCAGCCATGCCAGGACATGTTGCCATCCAACAGTAGGTCAGCAGCCACTGTGAGAGGCAGGGCCTGGAAGTCAGTGGGGCCAGGAACCAGCTCTACCACCAGCAGCCCTCAGTAGTTGGCCCTGCCACAACAGAAGTACCTACACAGTCCACATAAGGGCACCTCTTAGAGTATAAGATTGTGCTTCTGAGCCCCATAGAATGTCTGCCACATAAAGCCACATCTTCAACATCAGGAATTATAACTGACCTACCCAATACACAGAAATTAAGCAGACATTTAGGCCAAAATGAGGAGACAGAGAAATATGTTCCAAATGAAGGAACAAGACCAAATCTTTGAAGAACAACTAAACCCAATAACAAGTTCAAGGTAATGACTACAGAGATGCTCAGTGAGCAAGCATGTTCAGATGCTTGGATGCTAGGACCCTTTAGCGTCCTAAAGATGCTAAGTACAAGGATGGACCACCACAGTGAGGAGTTTAACAAAGAGTTAGAAAATATAAAGAAGACTCAAACAGAACTAAAGAATACTATAACTCAAATAAAAGCTACACAAAATGAATCAACAGTAATTTAGGCGATGCAGAGGAATGGAAGAGTAAATTGGAAGACAGAGTAGTAAAAGTCACTCAAACTGAACAGAAAAAGAATATTTTTTTTTAATGAGGACAGTTTAAGAGACCTCAGAGAAAACATCAAATGCATTAGCATTTGCTTTATAGGGGGCCCCACAAGGAGAGGAGAGAAATGGGCATAAAACTTATTCAGTTCAGTTCAGTCACTCAGTCGTGTCCAACTCTTTGTGACCCCATGAACCACAGCACGCCAGGCCTCCCTGTCCATCACCAACTCCCGGAGTTCACTCAAACTCACATCCATTGAGTCGGTGATGCCATCCAGCCATCTCATTCTCTGTCATCCCCTTCTCCTCCTGCCCTCAATCCCTCCCAGCATCAGTCTTTTCCAGTGAGTCAACTCTTTGCATGAGGTGGCCAAAGTATTGGAGTTTCAGCTTTAGCATCAGTCCTTCCAATGAACACCCAGGACTGATTTCCTTTAGGATGGACTGGTTGGATCTCCTTGCAGTCCAAGGGACTCTCAAGAGTCTTCTCCAGCAGCACAGTTCAAAAGCATCAATTCTTCAGCAATCGGCTTTCTTCACAGTCCAACTCTCACATCCATACAAGAACACTGGAAAAACCATAGCCTTGACTAGACGGACCTTGGTTGGCAAAGTAATGTCTCTGCTAATAATAAAATATAAAAATAATAAAATAATAATAATAAAACTTATTAGAAGAAACAAAAGCTGAAAATGTCCCTAACCTGAGAAAGGAAACAGACATCCAGGTTCAGGAAGCACAGAGAGTCTAAAACAAGATGAACCCAAAGACACCTATACCAAGACACAAAACAGCTAAAGTGGAAAAGAATAAAGATTAAGAAAGAAACTTATAAGCAGCAAGAGGAAATCAACTATTTACGAACGGGAGACTCCCTTAAGTCCATCTGCTGATTTTTCAGCAGAAACTTTGAAGACCAGAGGGAACAGTATTATATATTCAAAGTGAAGAAAGAAAAAATTCTGCAACCAAGAATAATCTACCCATTCAGTGGACTGCAAGGAGATCCAACCAGTCCATTCTAAAGGAGATCAATCCTGGGTGTTCATTGGAAGGACTGATGCTAAAGCTGAAACTCCAATACTTTGGCCACCTCATGCAACGAGCTGACTCACTGGAAAAGAGTCTGATGCTCGGAGGGATTAGGGGTAGGAGGAGATGGGGATGACAGAGAATGAGATGGCTGGATGGCATCACCTACTCAATGGACATGAGTTGAGTGAACTCCGGGAGTTGGTGACGGACAGGGAGGCCTGGAGTGCTGTGATTCATGGGGTCGCAAAGAGTCGGACATGACTGAGCAACTGAACTGAACTGAACTGAATGAGTTTTATAGACAGTGAATGAGTGAAGTCACTCAGTCGTGTCCAACTCTTTGTGACCCCATGGACTGTAGCCTACCAGGCTCCTCTGTCCATGGAATTTTCCAGGCAAGAGTACTGGAGTGGGTTGCCATTTCCTTCTCCAGGGGATCTTTCTTACCCAGGGATTGAACCCAGGTTTCCCGCATTGTAGGCAGACGCTTTACCGTCTGAGTCAGATAAGCAAAAGCTAAAAGAATTCAGCATTGGCTTTACAAGAAATGTCGAAGGGACTTCTCTAAACAGAAAAGAATAAAGACAACTAGAAATATGAAAATTACAAAAGGAAAAATCTGACTGGTAAAGGCAAGCACAGAGCAGAGGAAGTAGGTCAACCACTTACAGAGGGAAGTTTTCAGGGATACAAGCCTGCCTCAGGAAGAAAAAAACTCAAATAAATGATCTAACTTTATAAGTAAAGGAACTAGAAAAAGGAGAATAAAACTGAAATTAGTAGAAAGAAATAAATAAAGATCAGAGCAAAAATAAACAAAAGAAAACTTAGGTAGAAAAGATTTTTGAAATTTAATTTTTGAAAAAGTAAAGTTAAGAAACATTTTTACAGATTCACCAAGAAAGAAAGAGGACCCAAATAAACAAAATCAGAAAGAGAATTTACAACTGACACCACAGAAACACAAAAGATCATTAAGAAATGACAACAAACAATAATATATCCTAAAACATCTCCCAGTGCTGAATCAAGAAGAAATAGAATATATGAACAGACCTAATACCAGTAATAAAATTGAATCAGGAATTTAAAAAAACAACAACAACAACAAACAAAAGTCCAGGACCAGATGACTTCACAGGTGAACTCTACCAAACATTTAAAGAAAAGTTAATATGTATCTTTCCAAAACTACTTCAAAAAAATAAAACTGAAAAGGAAGTTTTCAAACTCATTCCATGAGACCAGCATCAACCTAATACCGAAACCAGAGACAGCTCAAAAAAAAAATTAAAGACCAATAAAACTGATGAAAATAGATGGAAAATCCTTTAACAAAATATCAGCAAATCAAATTTAACAATACATTAAAAGAATCATACACCAAAATCAAATAGGAGTAATTCCAGAGACACAAGGATGGTTCAATATCCACAAAACAATCAGTGTGATACACCTTAACAAATTGAATAATAAAAATTGTATGATCATCTCAATAGATGCAAAAAAAACTTTTGACAAAATTCAACATTTAATTGAACATTAAACATTGATTAAAAACACTCAACAAAATGGGTGTAGAAGGAACATATGTCAAACTAATAAAAGCCATATATGATAAACCCACAGCTAACAATATAACATCATACAAAAAAATTGATGTTTTTGAACTGTGGTGTTGGAGAATACTCTTGAGAGTTCCTTGGACTGCAAGGAGATCAAACCAGTCAATCCGGAAGGAAATCAGCCCTGAATATTCATTGGAAGGACTGATGTTGAAGCTGAAACTCCAATACTTTGGCCACCTGATGCAAAGAACCAACTCATTGGAGAAGACCCTGATGCTAGGAAAGATTGAAGGCAGGGGAGAAAGGGATGACAGAGGAAGAGATGGTTGGATGGCATTACCAACTCAATGGACATAAGTTTGAGCAAGCTCTGGGAGTTGGTGATGGACAGGGAATCCTGACGTGCTTCAGTCCATGGGGTTGCAAAGAGTCAGACACGACTGAGTGTCTGAACAGAACATCCACACTCAATGTTCATGGTGAAAAGCTGAAAGAATTTCTTCTAAGATCAGTAACAAGGCATGAATGCCCACTTTCACTTTTTCCAGCACAGTATTGAAACTCTAAGCCTCAGCAATCATACAAGAAAAAGAAATAAAAGGAATCCAAATTGGAAAAGGAAAAGTAAAACCATCACTGATTCTAGATTACATGATACTATATACAGAAAATCCAAAAGATGCCTTCAAAAAACTATTAGAATAAATGAATTTCATAAAGTTATAGGATACAAAATTAATATACAGAAATCTATTGTGTTTCTATACGATGACAACAAGCTATCAGAAAGAGAAATTCAGAAAACAATTTCATTTACAATTACATTAAGAAGCAATAAAATAGGGCTTCCCTGGTCGTAGAGTGGATGAGAAGCTGCCTGCTAATGCAGGAGACGTGGGTTTGACCCCTGGTCCAGGAAGACTCCACATGCCGTGGAGCAGCTACACCAGTGTGCCACAACTACTGACCCTGTGCTCTAGGGCCACGAGCCACAACTGCTGAGTCTGTGTGGAGCCACCTACTGAAGCACACACGCCCTCAGGCCTGCACACAGCAACTTCTGAGCCCACGTGCTGCAACTACTGAAGCCCCTGTGCCTACAGCCTGTCCCCTGCAACAGGAGAAGCCAACACCATGAGAAGTCCACGCAGCACAACAAAAAATAGCCCCCACTCTCCACAACTATAGAAAACCAGTGAGCAGCAATGAAGACCCAGGACAACCAGAAAAAAATTAGCATAAAATACCTAGGAATAAATCTAACCAAGGAGGCAAAATACGTGTACTCAGGTAACAATAACACACAGAAGAAAGAAACGGGGGACAAACAAACGGAAAGCCATATCATGCTCGTGGACTGGAAGAATAATTACTGTAAAACGTGGTCATACTACACAAGGCAATATCACAGTATCAATGGCATTTTCCAAAGTACTAAAACAAATAATGCTACAATTTGTATGGAAACACAAAAGACCCCAAAGAGCTAAAACAATCTTGAGAAAGAGGAATAAAGGTGGAGATATCACAAGCCCTGATTTCAAACTTTACTCCAGAGCTACAGTAGCCAAGCAATAGAAGTGTCCTTAGACAGATATATAGATAAAGATGTGGTACACACAGATACACACGTGCATAGGCATACTACTCAGTCATTAACAAAAATGAACTCTTGGCACTTGCAACAGCATGGATGGATCTAGAAGATAAAATGAGTGAATAAGATAGAAAGAAAGACAAATACATGATCTCACTTACACTTGAAATCTAAAACTCAAAACAAACAAACAAAACAAAAACATACTCATAGATACTAAGAACAAATGGGTAGTTGCTATAGCAGAGGGTGGCAAGGAAGTGGGCAAATTAGGCAAAGGGGATTAAAACGTACAAAGCCTACATAAAGGAAACATTTCTCAATTTAACAAAAGCTATTTGTGACACCCACAGCCAACATAGCACTGAACAGTGAAAAACTGAAAGCCTTCCTGCTAAAATCCAGAACAAGACAAGGATGCCCACTCTCATCACTTCTTTTCAACACAGTATTGGAAGTCCTAGCTACAGCAATCAGACAAGAAATAAAAAGTATCTAGATTGGATAGTATCTAGATTGTCATTATATGCAGAAGACATAATAATATATATAGAAGACCCTAAAGACGTCACACAAAAACTACTAGAACTGAAAATTCAGCAAGGTAGCAGTATCCAAGATTAACATATAGAAACTGGTTGCATTTCTTTACACTAGCAATGAAATACAAGAAATAACCCTCACAGACTTCAGACAATACTACAAAGTTACAGTAATCCAAACAGTGGGGTATTGGTACAAAAACAGGTTTATGGATCAATGGAACCAAACAGAGATTCCAGAAATGAACCCACATACCTACAAATTAATCAGTGTTTAAAAAAGGTGGTAAGAGATGGCACTAGTGGTTTAAAAAAAAAAAAACACCTGCTTGCCAATACAGAAGACATAAGAGATGCAGGTTCAATCCCTAGGTCAGGAAGATTCCCTGGAAGAGGGCATGGCATCCCACCCCAGTATTCTTGCCTGGAGAATCCCCAAGGACAGAGGGGCCTGGCAGGCTGAAGTCCATAGGGTTGCATAGAGTCGGACATGACTGAAGCAACTTAGCACACATACAATGGAGAAAAGATAGTCTTTCAAAAAGTGGTACTGGAAAAGTGGACATCTGTACATAAACCAATGAAGTTAGTATACATCCTCACATCACACACAAAAAATAAACTCAAAATAGCTTAAAGATTTATATATAAGACATGATACAAGAAACCTCTTAGAAAAGCACATAAGCAAAACATTCTCTGATGTTTACTAATGTTTTCTTAGGTCAGTCTACCAAGGCAATAGAAATAAAAGCAAAACTAAATAGAACATAATCAAATTTATAAGATTTTGCACAGCAAAGGAAATCATCAACAAAATGCAATGACAATTTATGAGCTGGAAGAAAATGTTTACAAATGATGTGAGCAACAGGGGCTTAACTTTCAAAATATATAAACAGCTTACAGAACTCAGCAACAACAACAAAAAAGAATCCAATCAAAAAAAGAACAGAAGACCTACTAAACAGACATTTCTCCAAAGAAGACATACAGATGGCCAATAGGCAAATGAAAAGATGCTCAACATCACTAATTATCAGAGAAATAGAAATCAAAACTGGAGTGAAGTGCTTTGTAATAAGTTATATGGAGAAAAAACTCTAGAAAAGAGTAGATACAGATAGATTTGTATAATAATCACTTTGCTGTATACCTGAAACTAACGCAACGTTGTAAATCAACTACATGTCAATTTTTTTTTAATTTTTAAAAAAATGAGCACTACAATGAGGTACCACGCCACACTGGTCAGAATGGCCATCATTAAACAGTCAATAACAAATGCTGGAGAAGGTGTGGAGAAAAGGGCACCCTCCTAAACTGTTGGTGGGAATGTAAACTAGTCCAGCCACTATGAGGAACAATACAAGGGTTCCTCAAAAAGCTAGATACAGAGTTGCTGTGTGGTCCAACAGTCCCACACCTGGGCATATATCCAGACTAAATTAATTCAAAAGGGGGAGAAGGGATAGGGGACAGATGGATTCAGAGTTTAGGATTCAGTTCAGTTCAGTTCAGTTCAGTCACTCAGTCGTGTCCGACTCTCCACGACCCCATAAATCACAGCACGCCAGGCCTCCCTGTCCATCACCAACTCCCAGAGCTCACTCAGACTCAAGTCCACAGAGTCGGTGATGCCATCCAGCCATCTCATCCTCGGTCGTCCCCTTCTCCTCCCGCCCCCAACCCTTCCCAGCATCAGAGTCTTTTCCAGTGAGTCAACTCGTCGCATGAGGTGGCCAAAGTATTGCAGTCTCAGCTTTAGCATCAGTCCTTCCAATGAACACCCAGGATCGATCTCCCCTAGAATGGACTGGTTGGATCTCCTTGCAGTATAAGGGACTCTCAAGAGTCTTCTCCAACACCACAGTTCAAAAGCATCGATTCTTCGGCGATCAGCTTTCTTCACAGTCCAACTCTCACATCCATACATGACCACGGGAAAAACCATAGCCATGACTAGACGGACCTTTGTTGGCAAAGTAATGTCTCTGCTTTTTAATATATTATCAAGGTTGGTCATAACTTTCCTTCCAAGGAGTAAGCGTCTTTTAATTTCATGGCTGCAATCAGCATCTGCAGTGATTTTGGAGCCCCAAAAAATAAAGTCTGACACTGTTTCCACTGTTTTTCCATCTATTTCCCATGAAGTGATGGGACCAGATGAGTTTAGGATTAGCAGATGCAAACCATTATATATAGAATGCATAAACAATAAGGCCCTACTGCAGAGCACAAGGAACTATATTCAATATGTAATAAACCATGATGGAAAAGAATATGAAAAAAATATAGTTACATGTACATAACTATATAACCAAACCACTTTGCTATACACCAGAAAAAAACACAATACTGTAAATCAACTATACTTTAATAAGAAAATTATTTTAATAACAAAAAAAGAAGTACAAACCCTAGTTATATTAAAATATATATGAGGATATAATACAGCATAAGGAATATGGTCAATAATAGCGTAATAACTTTGTATGAGGATAGACTGTTTCTAGGTTTATTGTAGTGGTCATTTTTACAATGTATACAAGTGCAAATCATTATGTATTTAGTACATGTGCAACTATCATAATACTGTACATTAACTATATTTCAATTAAAAATTTTTACCTCAAAAAGTTTAGAGTAAAAAAGAAAAAATCTAAGTCAGAAAATATCATCCTTCTGCTCAAATCTCTGTAATGAATTCCCACTTTACCCAGTTAAATACAAACTTCTTCTCATGGCTGATAAGGCCTACATGAGCTCCCTATCAACCCCACTTCTGTAACCTCATCTCTGTTTTATTCCCAGATTTACTGACATATCACTGGCAAAAAGAAATTGCACTGTCTAAGGTGTACAGGGTGATGTTTTCAAATACATACACATTTGAAGCGATTACATTTTGAAATAACAAGTGAAACATCAAAATATCCATCACCTCAAACAATTATCTTATTTCTTTGGTATACAAGAACACTTAAGATCTACTCTTTATACATGTTTTGCAGTATACAATAATTTATTATTAACTGTAGTCACTAATTTCTATATTAGGTCTCTAGAACTTATTCATATTATAACTCAAAGCTTGTGCCTTTTGACTAACATCTCCTTTCCTCTACTCCCACCTCCTTGGTATCACTATTTTGCTCCATTTCTACAAGATCCTTTCTTAGATTCTACATACGTGATGTCATGAAGTATCTGTCTTTCTGGGTCTGCTTTATTTCACAGATCAGTATTCTCCAGGTTCATCCATATCATCACAAAAAGGAGAATTTCCTTCTTTGTCAAGTTTGCATAATATTTCATTGTGTGTGTGTGTGTGTGACTTCAGGTCCAAAATAAGATATCTCACCATTAATAGCTATGGTTAATTACACAATAGCTGATACAAAAATTTTACTAAATCAGTGTTAGTGCTATACACTTAAAAATTATCAGATCTGGGTGTGGTGATTTTAAAATACGGCCCCAAATTCTTTGCCATTTCTCATCTAGGGAGGGAGGGTCTACCTCTCCTCCACTTAAATCTGGGAAAGTTGTTGCTGCTTTAACTAATGGAGTACAGCCTTGCCAAGCTAGGTCAGTATATGGCATGCAGCTTCTACCTCATTCTCTGGGGATGTTCACTTTGGGAGTAAACCAAGTACTATGTAAGATGTTTGACCACTCAGAAACTTCATGGTAAAGAGGCCATCTGTAGGTGCTTCAATAAACAGTCTCAGTTAAGTTCCCATCTGATGACCAGCATCCACCGGGAGCCATCTTGGATGTCAGCCTACAGGGATTCACGAGAAACTCCAAGTGAAAACTGTCCAATCAAGCCTTTTTTGAATTTCTGATGAACTTAAAGAATGCTTTTACATTTCCAAGTTTGGAATCAATTCATTACAAAGCAACAGAAATTCATATATCAAGACATGTAAAAATTGAGTTCCTTATCACATGCCACTTCACATATTATTCTGACTCTTTTTCCCACATGATAAATTAACCCTGAATATTCATTGGAAGGACTGATGCTGAAGCTGAAGCTCCAATTCTTGGCCACATGATGCGAAGAACTGACTCATTGGAAAAAAAACCCTGATGCCGCTGGGCAAGAGTGAGGGCATGAGAAGAAGGGGGCAACAGAGGATGAGACGGTTGGATGGCATCACTGACTCAAAGGATGAGTTTTGAGTACATTCCAGGAGATAGTGAAGGCCAGGGAAGCCTGGTGTGCCGCATTCCACGGGGTCACAAAAAGTCAGACTTGACTGACCAACTGAAAACAACGCCACTTCACATATTATTCTGACTCTTCTTTCCACATGGTAAGAAAATGATCCATGTTAAATGTAGTCAAATATAAACACTGGCTTTGAATCATAAGGAGATAGAAAAATATTAAAACTGAAAGGTACTGTTGATTTTGGTCTCCTGAAAATGCCACCCATGAAGTCTGTGGCTTACCAGGAGAGTCTGAGTTACGGCAGGAGAAGTCCAACTACAGGCTGGCAGACCAAATTCAGCCCACCCTGTCTGTACAATATAAAATAAAATAAAGATGGTCCACAAAGTCTAAAGTAGTTATTATCTTGCCCTTTACTAAAAATAACTATCAACTCCTGAAGTTAATTGAAACAGGAACATAAGTTATTTGACTCATATACCAGTACTCTTTTTTTTCACTATGCTGCCTAGACAAGAATAAAATTCTACATTAAGATCAGCGTATTTTAATAAGCATAATTTCGTGACTCTGTGAGTCCAACTCACATCACTTTTTGAAATTTTGTAAAGACTTTATTTTTGTTTGGGGGGTTGTTTAGTTTGGTCCTTTTGTTCTGCTTTTGGTTTTGTTTTCAAAGAGAGGAGAGATAGCCACAGGAAGAAAAATATACATTATTTAAATTTTTCTGTGATACTATCAGTAAAGGAAAAGGGAAGAAAACTGATAGATTAGATGTTGGCAAACTTTTGCTCCAAGGGCCAAAAGTATTTTTCACTTTACAAACCATACAGTATGTGTCACAGCTACTCAGCTCTCCTGGTTAACTTGAAAGCAGCCATGGAGTGTTATTCGCTCAGTCATGTCTGACTCTCTGCGACCCTAGGAACTGTAGCCTGCCAGGCTCGTCTTTCTCTGGGATTCTCCAGGCGAGAATACTGGAGTGGGTTGCCATTTCCTTCTCCAGGGGATCTTACTGACCCGGGAATCGAATCAGGTCTCCTGCGTTGTAGGCAGATTCTTTACCATCTGAGCTACCGGGGAAGCCCAAAGGAGCCACAGACAAGGCTTAAATGAATGTGCGCGCTGTATCCATTAACGGTTTATTTACAAAAACAAGTGGTGGTCCAGGGTCAGCTTGTAGTCCTAGTTTGTCAACCCTGTCTTAAATAACTTGGGGACACACATTCATGTCTGGATGCAATGCTTAGGGTAAGAGTACAGCTACAAATTCTACACAGAGAAGCAGGGGAATGTCAGACATGAGGTTCACGTAGTAATAGTTTGCCTGTGTACTACATGTTTTGTTCACTAAACTCTGAAATAATACTTAATACTCAGTTTGAGAATAATATTGCAAGAGTTGAGTCAGTATTACTGAAAAACCTCGTTAAGTTAAAATTCAGTCTTTATTATTACAGCTTGAAAGCCTTACCTTTTTTACAACTTATTTATTTCTCCAAGAAATAAAAGAAGGCCATTCTAGATTTGAATAGCCCACTAAAACAGCTACATCCCAGCCTGAGAACCCTAAAACAGTGTCTTTTATCACTTTGTTGCCAAACTTTCCTAAACACAGTTTTCTTAGACTGTGTGAGATTATTTTTTTTCTTCTACTTTTTAAAATCTCTGAAGTTCTTGCACTACCAAAAAAAAAAAAAAAAGGCTTATTCTTACCAGTTAGTAGAGGACATTCCACTATCAAAGTGAGAGAATTTCTAAATCCCTCCACAGTGCTTTACACTATCATAAATTTCCTAGACATGCTGTCACCTACATAAAGGGCCAGCGCCACCTAAATGACAACCACTCTGGGGCAAAGTGGGTAGGGTGAAGAAAACAGTGACCCAGCTCCCACTGCACATAGCTAAAGGTGGTACTGAAGACATCTGGGAAAGAAGTCTGCTTTATCTCTCAACTTAAATGCCTAGTCGAACAAAAAATAAAATAAATTTTTTTCCAGTGCTAAAAGCAAGTAAGTGGATTTTCCAGAGATTCAAAAAGAAAGAAAATATTTCCTTTGTGCCTGAGATATACATAGATTCAAAAAGATTTTTTAAAAGGATTAAGCAACCAATCAATTAGACACTCATAGTGATGTTAATTATATAAATATATAATAATGGGTATACATAGTAATCATTATAAAAAGCAAAATACAAACATTATAGTATTATTTTCAATCATCTCAATCTAAAGAAAAGGAAATTCTGAAGTGTTTGCTTCGAGAGCTCATAGAATTATCCATGTGTGAAAAATCCAAAATTGCTGTAAAGTGTAAAAATTATCCTTTCTTCCACCTATAGGTAAGTCAAAATTGCTGTGCAAATTTTCTTCAAACTTTTTGAAAAGGAATTATCCAGAAAGGAAAATCTCTGAAGCTACACAACAGAAACTTCAGAAATGAAGGACACTGTTTTCAGTGCCGACTTCTATAGCACACAAGCAAAATAAACCACCCTCATGTACAGACACGCATACACACTAGTGTATGTTTACTAACTGATTCAACACACTTTTACTGAATGTCATGTAAATTAACTTGCATATGATGCGTGTGTATGCACATGTTTGTATCATGTGGATGTAACCCTGTGTGTTAACGTATCTGCAAGAGCAAAGTCAAGGACAAGGTCTAAGGGGGAGGAGGACATATACAGGTAAGGTGACATCCAACCACCTAAGGGCACCTGAAATCGTCCTCTGAAGCAGGCTCAGTTCAGTTCGGTTCAGTCACTCAGTCAGGTCCGACTCTTTGTGACCCCATGAATCGCAGCACACCAGGCCTCCCTGTCCATCACCAACTCCCGAAGTTCACCCAAATTCATGTCCATCAAGTCGGTGATGCCATCCAGACATCTCATCCTCTGTCGTCCCCTTCTCATCCTGCCCCCAATCCCTCCCAGCATCAGGGTCTTTTCCAGTGAGTCAGCTCTTCGCATGAGGTGGCCAAAGTATTGGAGTTTCAGCTTCAGTATCAGCCCTTCCAACGAACACCCAGGACTGATCTCCTGAAGGATGTGTACACAAATGCTATAAAGGCTGATGTTAGAGATCATAATGGGAATGTAGATGACCAAAAAGTAACATGAACTATATCCTCTAGAGGACAGAAAATGTCAACGGGGGGTAAAGATGGAGAGAACATGCTCTTGGGACAGAACATGGAAGGAATGGAAGAAAAGATGATGCTTCCACGATTAATGAAAAACAGTTACTCAAACTGGGAATTCTCTACAACTTTTAAAAAATGAAATTGGTTTTAAATATTTCTGAAGTTGCATGGAAGGTTGCTTAAGTTTGTGGGGGTTTTGACTGCAACTTAAAGTGGTGAAAAATCAGTTTTCAATTCTAAAGTAAGAGAATGGAACAGAATAAAATCCAGCATGGCAGAATATTAAGCAGTAATTTCTGCAGAGGTGAAAACTCAGTCATTACAAAAGTCAGATTCTAGATTTTCAAACTAACAGCAATCCAGTTTTTAATTCAGATTTAGACATATGATGCAAACATATCAGAAGTTATTAATTCGTAAGAGAAGTAGGAAAAAACTCTTGGCCCTAAAAATCAAGAAAAAAACAGTTCATTTTTTGAAGTGGCAAGAATTATATCTTACAAAATGCAGGAGGAAAAACAGAAATCAGAGTATTATCTGATATTTCCCAGGCAACCAATATTCCTCTTAAGAGAAAACAACCCACTGTGAAGCTGAGAAGCCAAGAAGACCTGACTATTTAAGACTCAAAAGTCTCCCTAAGAGACACAGCATTGAAAAGAAGTAGAACTTGGTCAGTCTAGGAAAGTATTCAGCAGAAGCTTTCAAAGGCTTGAAAACAATTGATTTACCACCTTTAACCAAGCTTCCCTGGAGCATCCAACTTCAAAGCCCAAGATCTCTGTATCCTGTCCTCTAGAGAGAGCGCCAGACCAAGTCAGCTCATCTGACTGCCCTTCATTCCCACTTAGACCTGCCCAGGACCTCATGTAGACAGCCAGATAAGACTACCTTCTGAGTGCAGAGGAGTTCAGGACATGCCACACCAGAATATGCTGCTTTGGTATATTATTTTGTGTTGAAGCCTCATAGAGGCTTTCTCTGAACTCCCCTCATATGCCTAAAGACAGATCGTCCAAAAGAATTCAGTTTTCATTCATCTCCCCCCTCACTACAGGAATTTCATCAACCAGAGAAGAGGGACTCACCACAGGAGAGGAGACTAGAAGTCCACCCCACCCCCTGACAAACTCACAAACCGTCACACCTCCTGTTTCTTCTAAGAGCCCTATAGCTTTCCCCCAAATCATTTACTTTCCCCTTCCCTTCCCCTATTAAGATAGCATGTTGTTGTTCAGCCACCTAGTCGTGTCCAACTCTTTGCAACCCCATGGACTGCAGCACACCAGACCTCCCTGTCTCTCACCGTCTCCCGAAGTCTGCCCAAGTTCATGACCATTGCATCGGTGATGCCTTCCAGCCGTCTCATCCTCTAATACCCTCTTCTCCTTCTCCCCTCAATCTTTCCAACAAATCTGGGACTGTTGGATTTCCCTAATGGTCCAGTGGTTAAGAATCTGCCTGCCAACACAGGGGCCACTGGTTCGATCCTTGGAAGATCCCACATGCTGTAGGGCAACTAAGCCCATGTGCCACAAGTACCGAGCCTGTGCTCTCGAGCCCACACGGCACAACTACTGAAGCCTGCATGCCCAGAGCCCATGGTCTGCAACAAGGAAAGCCACTGCAATGAGAAGACTGCATACCACAGTTAGAGTAACCCCACTGACTGCAACAAGAGAAAGCCCTATCTATGCACAGCATAAATACATAAGGAAGACCCAGCACAGCCATAAATGCATAAATAAATAAAACTGCAACAGTAGAGGAAAAGTCTTTCCCCTCCTATAAATAGTCTCCTCCCAGCATCACCCAGCAGGCTACAGGCTGCCCAAGACAGGTGCGTCAGAAGGAAACTTTTTCAATTTTTTAAAGGGAAGAAAATAACCTTTAATATTTTGAGCAGGATGATAATTTTCTGGTAGGTTATATTGTAATAGCACTTTTGTTAAATAGCAAGCATCTCAGTAGGTTTCCCTGGTGGATCAGTGGTAAAGAATCTGCCTGCAAAGGCAGGAGATGAAAGTTGGATCCCTGGGTTGGGAAGATCCCTTGGAGTAAGAAATGGCAACCCGTTCCAGTATCCTTGCCTGGAAAATCCCAAGGACAGAGGACCCTGGTGGGCTACAATCCATGGGGTCGCAAAAGAGACAGACACAACTTGGCAACTGAACAGCAACAGCAACAATCTCAATGTCACATTCATTTTAAAAAGTCTTTGGGAGAAGATAATAATAATAGTGGCACATAAGGATTTGTTTCAGGATGTGAATGCTTTTCCAACACCAAAGTGAATTGTGTCTCTGGCTCTCCTGGACCTGTGCAGGTCCGTGCCCCAGCAGCTAGTGCATTCCTTGCCCCAATTCAGTAAGTCCTGGGAGTTTGGTCCTTGCCTCTCCCAGGCCTAGATCCACCTTCCCTACCAGAGGTTGCTGATAGTAAGAGCCGCCCTGCTCAGTCATCACAACGAGTCCCAGCCAAGTTGGCTGAAACTTCCCAGCAGCACATCCAACATGGCTAACAAGAACCTTGGTTCCCAACACATTTGAGCATCAAAATAGCCTTGCATTCCCTCCCCTGCCTGCACTGCCCCGCCCCAGAGAAGGTCAGTTTTGTTTCCATTTCAAGTGGTTTGATGTGTGGTAATTGGAGGGAGACACAAATTTTGAACTTGAGCTTTATGTTGTGACTAACATTAACTTAAATACCCTCCATCAAGGAGTAGGGCTGTTCCACCAAACTGCCTTAAAAACCCACCACGATTTTTTTGTTGTTGTTTCAGAAACCCACAGTGCAATCTGCAATGCATTATACACTTTGAGCAGAGACTCTTATCTATACTTTCTTGTGCATTTCCAAACCCCTTAAAATATTGATCAGACACAGAGCCCACATTCCAAGACCAGTGCCACAATTTTGCTGCAAGCTAAAGGAGAAATGCGACTGAACTGAACTGAAAGGAGAAAAGATTGAAAGCAACAGATGTTTGCATTGCCTAGTCTAGTTATTTTCATGACTTCATCAACAAATGCAAAGTTTTAAATTAGAAATGTACTATAGTTCTATTGTTCCCTATGGAAATTTCTAACTAAAACCAGTCTAAGAAATCATTTTCAAACAAAATTTCTGCCTTTGGTTTAAAGAGGGGGAAAAAAATCTATTAGAAGTGAAGAAAGTTCAGTCTGATGAGCAGCCCCCTTCCCACTCCAGCCAGCACCACATCGGGGAACAGGATTCGATGGGTGGTAACTGTTCTTGCAGACTTGGTGACTCCATAGGGCGTGCTCCCCAGGTTCCTGTTGGGCTCCTGCTGTCCAAACAGGAGGCTGGAGGGAATGCTCACAGTCCCGGTACAGCAAGAATGTCTGTGGATCTGGTCCCACCATGCCTGGAACAGCTCCACATGAGGGATCCTGACTCACTTCAAAGGCAGGAGGGCTTTAGAAGCCCCTCCAGAAGACTTCTCTGCGTCAATTCAGCCATCCACACTGGGCGTCCCCCACTAGGTTTTGCATGCCCAGGAAGGAAAGTTATTAGCTCCCTCCTGGACTCAAAGGAAGAGTGAGCAGAGTCCATTGTTCACTCTCAAATCTGCGTCGTTGGTGGCTGTGGCTTCACATATTAGCCAGCTTCAAAGGAACAGCAACACAAGGCTTAAATTATACAGGATTTCAGAAGAGCTCAGAGGTCCAGAAGAGCCAATTTTACTTGAATGTAAATTTATAGGAGGAAATCAGTATCTTGTTGTTTTTGTTCCTAAAATCCTTTTATCCCAAGTCTTGCATGCAAGCATTCTCAACTGCTCTAACCCACTATGATCCCTTCATTCTCTGAACTCTAAAAAATACATGCAATATCTGCTGCAAACTAAGCACTTTATTATATACCCACCTGTATTAGCATTTTTAACACTGCTCACCCAGCTGATACTGAGTGTCTTAAAGGCAGACAGAATGGCTTACAGTTACTTCCAGGACCAATCATCGGGATAATGGGGTTGAGGGATCCAAGAGAACCATTTGGCATAAGCTTCATATTCAAAATAAGACTCCAATTTAGATTTTTGATATCTCCAAATGAAATTATACCTAAACTTTCATAGACGTACTGGCAAGAGTTTTGAAAAGAAGCATTTCATCCAACAACTTTAAATTCATCACAGTTTCTATGATCCTTTTTGGCATTACTTTATTTTTTAATAAAGTAAAAAATAGGAGCCTCCAAAAAAGAGAAGAGGCATGGTTTACCTCAGATTTTCTACAGAGCCTGGCATCATGTTACAAAAGATATGCTCATGAGGAAAATGTTCCCAATGGTCAACGGATATTTTTGTAGGTGGAGGAAGATGTGTAAAACTGGCATGGACTTCCCACACAACCAGAAGTCAGAGGCCCTAGAGCCACTGAAAAGGACCCCAGCTAGACTGGCTAGCTCCCACCACCAGAGCAACTGTGTTTTCAGGTCCTTCCCCCTTCCTTATGAAGCAGTAACATGAGTATCAAAAGGAGAATACTCTCTTCTTTAGATAATGTGTACCCTTTAAGATGCTTTTGAACTGTGGTGTTGGAGAAGACTCTTGAAAGTCCCTTGGACTGCAAGGAGATCCAACCAGTCCATTCTAGAGGAGATCAATCCTGGGTGTTCATTGGAAGGACTGATGCTGAAGCTGAAACTCCAATACTTTGGCCACCTCATGCGAAGAGTTGACTCACTGGAAAAGACTCTGATGCTGGGAAGGATTGGGGGCAGGAGGAGACGGGGACGACAGAGAATGAGATGGCTGGATGGCATCACCAACTCGATGGACATGACTTTGAGTGAACTCCGGGAGTTGGTGATGGACAGGGAGCCCTGGCGTACTGTGATTCATGGGGTCGCAAAGAATCGGACACGACTGAGTGACTGAACTGAACTGATGCCCCTGTAACTTGGGGCTGGGGAAATGTGATTGACTTAAGAGCCATGAAATGATTCACCACTTGTCTATTGCCCTGCCTTGACTAGCCTGGATCACAAAAACACAGAGACGGAACAGCCTTCTCCCTAGGCCCTGAATTAAGAACAAACAGAACTCCCCAGCTGACCGGTGGGGGCTATATGCCACGAGGAAAACTAAGCCTTTATTATTTTAAGCCATTAAAACCTTGGGATTATTTGCTGCCGTAGTATAAGTGACGCTATTCTGACTAATAAGAGCAGATATTAGTTCACAATGCTTAATCTCCTACCCCCTTAAGTGAAGTACCTTTGGGGTTACAGTTATATTCCCAGAGATTGTAGAAGCCACAGGATAAGAAAGATCCATATTACAACAGTGTCCACTGGACTCATTAATTTTAAGTATTTTTTCTAATACTTGAAAGTTGCTAAGAGAGTAGCTCTTACATATTCTCACCATGAAAAAGAAATAGTAATTATGTGACATGACAGAGGTGTTAACTAACTCTAAGGTGGTAATAATTTTTCAATATAAGTGTATCAAATCAACACATTGTTTATCTTAAGCTGACTGTTTTATGCCAATTATATTCCAATAAAGACAGGGTTTAAACAACGGTATTGTTTGGAAGTAACATTTATGTTTTCTTTTTTAAGTTGAAACTTAAGTTGTTTTTCTTCAGACTCTTTTGGAATTCTATGAACCCAAGTGGAAGAGGATTAGCCTCAATAAATAGAAGGAAAAAATGACTTAAAAATTATCATCCACCCTTAGTCCCAGTCTTTCTGCACTAACAATACACGTGGAAGATGATTTGATCTGAAACTCTAGAATCAACCTAGCCAACATGCTTTGTATCTATAAAATCAGCAATTTATAGACGATTTAAGATCAATAGCTTATAAATCAATATTCAAGTTATGGCCCATTCCTACTACAGACCTTACTGCGTGCTTAGCATTGAGAGATACTCTTCACCGTGTAAACTCCATGCCATGAGCACTGAAGTCCATGAGCACTGAAGCACATCAATGCTTACTCATTTTTATGCACATCACTCACAAAAAAAGGAATTTCTTTTGATTTTTCACAACTCTCCGTTTACTTCTGGAGAGCAAAACTCTCACAAATGAATTTTTGTTGTCCTGTTATACTCTCAGTAAATGGATTTTTTTCCTGTGATGCTTTATAGATGAGACTTGTTTCTAGAACAGTGGGCACCACCCCCAAGTCAGATTTTAATGATTCTATTGTCATTACAGGGAGAAGGCAATGGCAAGCCACTCCAGTACTGTTGCCTAGAAAAATCCCATGGACGGAGGAGCCTGGTAGGCTGCAGTCCATGGGGTCACTACAAGTCAGATGACTGAGCGACTTCACTTTCAATTTTCACTTTCACATTAGAGAAGGAAATGGCAACCCACTCCAGTGATCTTGCCTGGAGAATACCAGGGATGGGGGAGTCTGGTGGGCTGCCGTCTATGGGGTCGCACAGAGTCGGACACGACTGAAGTGACTTAGCAGCAGCAGCATTGTCATTACAGCTGCAGAAGTCATTAAGAAATTTCCAAGTTTCTAAATGCCACAGGATGGACTCCATCCTACCTGTCCGAATTGTCAAAATCTTGCCAAAATTTTCTCTGCGAGGACCACCTCCCAGCAGCATTTCACTTCAAAGCTTTCACTCAGACTGTTTCAATATGTAGACACGTATCCCATGTCTATGTTGCACAAACTTTTCCCTCTGCCAATCAAAATTCCTGCTCAACCTTTGAAGCCTAATCCAAATCCCAAAGCCTCCTTCAGTACTTTCTATGTGAGATTTACCTTCAACAATAATCCAGTTCTGTGAATTCTGACAGCAATTGTGCTTTCCATATATTCTGAAGTTCAGGCATATTCTGTTCTGCAACATCATGTAGCCACTCCACTGCATATGTCTTGGCTCTATGATTTGATCCAAAGGTGGAGAGGAGGAAATATGTGCAAGCCAGAAAATGTTATATATCAGGAAAAGCCTAAATGGTGAGTAAGATCTTTATATACATCCCAATTCCTAGATCATTGGGTCTTATCAGTGTTCTAGGTCTAATACTCAGTGATCCAAAGAGGTAAACAAAACTTCACCTCTACCTACATACCACAATAGTCTCTCCCAAAAGTTGGTTGTCCTTCAGAGTCATCCTAAAATGAAGGCCAAAACTCAGATGACCTCAATGGGTCATTCTAACAAACAGACCTGCTTTCAACAGTGAGGCGAAAACATCCGATAAAGCCAGGTGGTAGAAATTTGACAATGCAGCAGACAACAGAGATATGTCCAACATAGCCAGAGGAAATCAGCAGCTGGCTACTGACAGCTACAGGCACTGCCCTCCTTCCTTCCAGGAACACTCCACCTCTGAAACAGCATGCATCACAAAGGCAGCCCCAGAGCACAGACATCCTTGACTCAGCCAAGAGTTCCAAACTCAAAAAGGCGTGCCCTGTGTCACATAAGCAAGTTTCTCACTATCAATAAAAGTAAAGACAGAAGCAGATCTCTGTTACTTTTGGAAGTAACAGAAGATATAGATCTATACATATTTCAATGCTTTGGCTGTGTGGTTGGTTTAGCAGAGAATGGGAAATTTTCAGTGTTTTTTCCTGCACCAGCCAGTGATCCTGTTGATGGTAAACCAAGTCACTTCTCACAGAAAAACAGAGATAGATGGCTGCATGCATGCACATGTACACGCGCGTGCATACACACACACACTCATACACCATCTTCCTTGGACTTGACTTTTTAGGTTAGCATTAGTTAATGTGCACAGCAGGCGGCCATCCATACAGAAGTCAATCTTAAAAGCTGCCTTCAGTTTCTCCCTGTTGTTTCAGGGCAGCAGTTCTCAACCAGCAGTGATGCAGCCCACAGGGGGCATTTGGCAAAGTGTGGAGACACTCTGGGATGCTATGACTGAGTGGTGGTGCTCCAGGCATGCTGCTAAACATCCTACAACGTACAGGACAGTCTCCCACAACAAAGACTTACTAGGTCCAAAATGTCAACAGCCTCAAGTTAAAGAAATTTCTGTTCTAGGAGTAAAAGCAATATGTAATCTTAGGTAAAGAGTGCTTTTTTTTTTTTTTTTTTTTTTTGGAGTAGGGGGGAATTACTTTAATGATTCTTTGTTTTGTGAAAAAGAAAAGCCCAAGTCTTATTCTGAAATAGGGAATCTCAGACTCTAAGGCCTAATGATGGCTTTGCAAGCAGCATTTCTGTGGAAACCAGTATGGTGCTAACCTCCTTTTAAATTCCTTGGCCAAGGTGAGAAATTTTAACCGCCTAGGACCCCATGGGGACTTCCTGGGACAGATCCCCCCCCCCATTATCTTCTACTTTAGCTCCTCTCTGAAATACCAAGATAATAGCACATTTCCTGAGTTGTTTTACAGATATGAAAACCCCTACCAAAGGGAAGATGTTAACTATTTGATGACCATGAGCACACAAGACACCAGGCCTACTGGAGCCCAAGGACTGATAATGTTAATCCCTCTGACATTGCCCTGTTACTTCACCATCCACCAATCAGAAAATTGTTCATGTTCAGTTCAGTTCAGTCGCTCAGTCATGTCCGACTCTTTGCGACCCCATGAACCGCAATATGCCAGGCCTCCCTGTCCATCACCAACTTCCAGAGTTCACCCAAACTCATGTCCATTGAGTCAGTGATGCCATCCAACCATCTCATCCTCTGTAGGCCCCTTCTCCTCCCACATAAGTTGATCACAAATCCTAAAATCCCTCTCCTTCACCTGGCCTTAAATACTCTCCTGAAACCCAACTGGGAGTTTGTATTTTTCAGCACTAGCTGCCTAGACTTCTTGTCTGGTGCCTTACATAAATGCTGGCACTTTCCTTCACCACAGCCAGGTGTCAGTAGACTGGCTTCACTGGGCATAGGCAAGTGGATTCACGTTTCATTCAGTAACGAAGAGAGGAAGGAGGTAGGGACAAATGGCCCAGATTTCCAGGAAGAACTGATTTGAGGGGATCCCTTCCAAGGGAGATAAAATGACTCCCAACAGCAGCACAAGGAGGCAAGGCACTAAGAAAAATCAGTCAAAAGGATGTTCCTGTAATGAGCATGGCAGATGGCATCTAGGGCCGCTGAGATCTGAACCAGTGGCAAGCTCTCCTTTTTCACTTTGTTATTCTCTTATCAAATCCTTGAGCCTTCAAAATAAATGTTTTCAAGTATTTCATCCTAGTGTTTGTGGTGTTCAGGGCAGAATGACTACCCAGTCAAGGATTTAATTAGGGCAAATGCAGGTGAAAGTGAGAAGGAAGCCAGGAGAAACTAGAATAGTGAGATTCACACACAGGCCAAACCCTGAGTGAGGCAAAATGAGAAATAAAGGTTGGGTCGAAGCCTCCTGGGCCATTCAGCAGCCTAAGAAAGGCTCAGGAAGGCAGTGGGGAAGTCCAGGAATCAAAGAGGGCTGTCAGGGGACTTGCATGTCACCCAGGATGAACCTGCCTTAGTAATCTTGCCTGGCTTGGTTCCTGTCTGGGAAGTGTGGCTTGAGTGCAAATGTGGGGATAGATGTCACCCTGCAACATCCGGGCAAGTCTGGTCATTACAGTGCTTGTACCTGGAGATCTACTATGTGCATTCTCATGGCAATCTCACGAATATGACCCTAACCAGCTGTCAGACTGGTCAGAGTAACTGTCTCCTGGACATATACCCTCCACCTTATCATCTGTTGAAAAGGTTCCTTTCAGCCACTTGCAACTGATGCTTTAATTATTGATAAACATCTCAACAGTAAATAGTTTCCAACAACCAAGAGTAAGAAATAAGAAAAGGAAAGGCCAATGCTTCCATATCACTGGAAACCCTTCACCCGTGTGATAGATTCACCTAGGTCTGACCGATGGCTATGCAGCTCAGAACTCCAGCTCAAGGTGCCTTAGTAACTCACCTACCTCTGTCATACTGTGACTGGCAGCTCCCTTTCCAGACTTGAAACTGCTCCGTTAGAGAACCATCATTACCCACTATAGAACTTCTAAGAGAAAATTGAGTTGAATAAATTATTAGCAATTTCATAATAAACTTCAACTCATCTTCCATATATTTTCCTCAAACTGCCAGGGTAATTTATATATTAAACATTTAGATAGTACCATCCTTCCTTGTCAAGTCTCCCTTCTGAGAGATTGTTAAGTAAAGAGTAGACCATTATACTCCAGGAGAGTTTAAGTTCAGAAAGGCCTCAAGGCAGACCATGAGCTAGAAGACTTCTCAAAGGCCTCCAGCAATGTGAGATTATGATTTTGTGATATCAGATGAACAACCTGATAGCACATTGAGAAACTTTTCCCACAAGAGAAAAGGAAGTTAGCGGGAAAACCAGCCTTAGGGAATGCCTTGCTTCTTGGGCTATCTCCACATACATGGAATATATTTTTGAATCACAATCATGCTGTGCCTTTATTCAGAACTTCTTTGGGAATAAGTGGTCATTAGAAGACAGTATTTGCTTGCATCTGTGAACATTCTAAAAATAGCATACAGAAGGATACGTGAGCCCTAGAAGATACAAGATTTTTGGTTTTGGACAGAATTTGACCAGCATGTATATTTCTAGTAACAGTGTGGACTGACATTCATTTTCCCCCTTGTAACTTACGCGGTGTGTTCACACTTGCCAGGCCAAAACCGAAGAAATATTTAATATATTGATTTCAGACAAAGGTACAGTCAAAGTTGGCCTAAAACACGGGGGATATCAAAAATGTCCTTAATGTGTTCTTCACTCAAATCTGTATGATTTTTGGTTGCTCTGATGTTAAAATTACAGCACACATTGTTTCCATCTTCTTCTCTTTGGCCAGGACTAGAACACAAAAATATTATTAACTTCATAGAGTACGCACACAGGCACACACATACATACACATACCCTCATGCACACTACACAAAAAAGCTCAGCTTGTCAACAGCTTTGGCGTAGTAACATACAAATGATAATTAGAAACATGTGTCCCCAGCAAAGAGGCACAGAAAACTAAAAGGTCATCTTTTTCCAAATGACCTAATTAGAAAAGCCTGGAGTGCTGGCTACAGTATAATGGTTTTACACAGCTTTTAACTCAGACTTCCTGTTTTAAAACAGTGCAATTTACTGCTCCTGTAGCAAATATGAATTGTCACTTAATGCCAACAGATTTAAGCCTCACAACACCACCTGCCTCCAGCAATCTCCTCATTGTTAGACCCATCAGCTGAGGATTGCTGATTTACCATCCCAGAATGACCATTTAGAACCTCGTGCCAGGACGGCTGCCAAGTAGCGAACAAGGATTTCATGTAGAAGAGAGTCCACGAGGTACTTTACATTAATGCCAATTGAAATATGCATGAATAGACCAAAGGGAAAAGCAGTTGCTCTGAATCAGACTATCAGTGAATGCTTTTTAGATTCTTTTTTCTGGTCCCAGAGCTAAGATTTTGATGCTGAATAATTGTAATTGCCCAGAGACAACAGACACACACTGGCTGAAAATGCTGCATGGTAGAAACTCGAACAGGCACCCAAATAGCATTGTCGTTTTAAATCGATGTCTCTGTAAATGTGTATTTAATCTCTCTCATATTTATTCAATATGCTGTGATGTTTCATTAAGTATTCATTTCACTTGTCTGTTTCATTGCCTCAGTTCTCCCATCTGAAACACCTAATGCTATGAGGAGGAATGTTTATATAAGAGTGTGAAGAATTTAAAAAGCAGTAACAGCAAGGGTATCCCACTACGGATTATATTTCCTAGCTTCTTTTGCAGCTAAGTGAGGTCATATGACTAAATTTAGGCCTATAGGAGATGTATAAAAGGCAGGCATACAATTTCTGAGTCACCTTTGTATAGACCATCAGCCTTGAATTCTCTCTCCCCGCTGCTGGTTATGAAATGGTGACAGGGCTTCTCCAACAGCCTTGTTCAGTTCAGTCACTCAGTCGTGTCCAACTCTTTTTGACCCCGTGGGCTGCAGCACGCCAGGCCTCCTCGCCCTGCACCATTCATCTATATACCTTTCCACGAGAAAGAGAAAATTCTATCACTCTTAAGACACGACAGATCAGGTGATCAGGTTCACTGTGTTAGAGCAGTGTAGCCTGCACCTCAGCTGATACAAAGAGAGGCTCAAGAAGTCGTATCCATTTTTTGTGCTTTTGATTAGGGGTAGATTTTTTGAATTGTTCAATTGATCAGTATACCAAGAGAAAGTGACTTTAGGCTAATCCTCATTCTTGCTAATCCTTGAATCTATACCAGTCTTTAAGATCTGACTTAGTTCCTGGGCTCTGTTTCATAAAATAAGAAGGATGAGGGTTGTTGGAATTCCAAAATCCCATGATCTAAGGTTCTATACTGTACTATAAAGTAGATTGAAGTAGATCAGATCTGAATTATTTTTCATAGTACTACATCAAAATAGATACATCTATAAATACTGTTTCTAAATTCCCTAGATAAGAAGACGTTTGATACACGCATTTCTTACAGTTAATACTTTTGCTGTAATTCCTCTCTTCCTACTGTTTTCTTCCTTTAACCATTAGTCACACTAAGATCTATTCCAGTTTTTTAAATCCTTTCATTGGATTCTGCTCTCTCTGATAAGTATCTTATTTCATATATTACTCTTTCCATCCAAATTCGTCAAACATGTGATCTATGTCATCTGCGCTTATTACATTCTCCTTCTTTCCTGAAATCCCTAAAACCTATGCTTGCCTCTTCCAAATATACTAAATTTCAAAAGATAACTATATACTCTATTTTTCCTAATCCTTGTGTTCCTGGGCTATTTGTTTATACATACAAATATTTATTAACTCTTTCATGTATCACGAAATAAAGGGGTTAAGACACAAAGCACAGAGCCTAAACATCTCAGTTTCATACCACTGGACTGTTTTAAAGGGTCCATTGAACTTGCTTTGATTTCCATGAAAATACCATTCTTCTGTTTCTCATCCTACTACTCTGATTATTCCATTCTCTTTCTTGGCTGTTTGTCTTCCAACACCCCTTAACAGGAGTTTCCTTCCATACTCAGTACCAGGTCCTCTGTTCTGTCTCTCTACTTTCTCATTGGAAATAGCATCAGTTTTCCTGGCTTCAATTATAAGGTTTGCTGTCTGTTTCTTGGCATAAATTCCCACCCAAGCTTCAGTTTCATACTCCCAGTTACACCTCACACTACCCTTGAAATCCCAATATGAAAGTGAAAGAGTTAGTCACTCAGTCATGTCCAACTCTTTATGAGCCCATGGACTGTAGCCCACTAGGCTCCTTTGTGCATGGAATTCTCCAGGCAAAAATATTGGAGTGGGTTACCATTCCCTTCTCCACGGGATCTTCCTGACCCAGGGATGGAACCTAGGTCTCCTGCATTACAAGCAGATTATTCACTGTCTGAGCCATCAGGGAAGCCCTGAAATCCCAACATGTCTAAAACTAAACTAAGTTTACTTTCTTTACACATACTCCCATTTTCACACCCTAACATTTCCCTCCATACTTGTACATTAACTGCCTCATCTTTCTCTATCTATAGGCTAGCCAAGCCTTCCTAGATAATAGGAGGAACAGAAATTCCAATTAAAGCCAACATTATTTCCTTGACTGCCTTCAGTTCAGTTCAGTTCAGTCGCTCAGTTGTGTCTGACTCTGCAACCCCATGGACCGCAGCATGCCAGGCCCCCCTGTCCATCACCAACTCCCAGAGTCCACCCAATCATGTCCATTGAGTGAGTGATGCCACCCAACCTTCTCATCCTCTGTTGTCCCCTTCTTTTCCTGCCTTCAAATCTTTCCCAGCATCAGGGTCTTTTCAAATGAGTCAGCTTTTCCCATCAGGTGGCCAAAGTATTGGAGTTTCACCCTCAGCATCAGTCCTTCCAATGAACACTCAGGACTGATCTCCTTTACGATGGACTGGTTTGATCTTGCAGTCCAAGGGACCCTCAAGAGTCTTCTGCAATGCCACAGTTCAAAAGCATCAATTCTTTGGTGCTCAGCTTTCTTTATAGTCCAAAACTCACATCCATACATGACTACTGGAAAAACCATAGCCTTGACTGGACGGACCTTTGTTGGCAAAGTAATGTCTCTGCTTTTTAATATGCTGACTGCCTTAATCCCGGCCAATTCACTCATGGTAACAGAAGAGCATGCATTTACCTTTTCTCAGAGCATGGTTTCTTCCACATAGTGCCAAGTAGGTGGGAGAGCAAATGAAGGAATGCCAATAAGCAGTTACAAAATTTAACACCGACATTAACCTGACAAGAATTAGAGGGAGAAGTAATGTGCTCAATCCCCAAAGAGTTCTCAAATACTCAGACTTAGATGAATGTATTTTTAAAGGCATTTTACTCCAGAACCAAATTAGATGAGTATCCCCAGTTCCTCCATTTTTATATCATTATAAAATGGGAAGCTACATGTCTTTTTCCTTTCCTGTACTATGATTGATGTTAAATTTACCTGTCTTTTATCCTCTTGTTTTGAGCTCCAATTTTTGGGTAAAGATCTGCATATCTTGACTTGATACATATGTTTACATGTTTGGAAAAATAAAACCGTGAGACCTACTTCTGTTTCATTTTATACCTTATTTTACACATGCATACTTTTTATTATTTGCTTTATCATTCAGAGTTTTTAGATGCAAACAAACACAATGGATTCTTAAAGAATAAATAGAGTGTCCAAGATCACCTACAGGTCAGGCTTAGAGACTATGTAGTCAGGAACAGTACCTAAACCAACTAAAGGACTACCAGCAAAGACCCCTCCTGCACTGCCTAAGGGATCTAGCTCAGGATACCAAGCCTCTTCTACTGCTAACTTGGAAGGTCGAGTACCTCTGCCACCACCTTCATCTGAAATGAGTTATTCATATGATTCTGCTCATTGCACACTTCTGAAGTCTCAGTGAGGGTCATCAATTACATAACTGCATCATATCTGCAAAACAGTCTGGGCTTCCCAGGTGGCACCAGTGGTAAAGAATCCACCAGCCAATGCAGAAAACATAAGAGACACGGGTTCAATCCCTGGGGGAAAATCCCCTGGAATAGGAAAGGGCAACCCACTCCAATATCTTGCCTGGAAAATTCCATGGAAAGGGGGGCCTGATGGGCTACAGTCCATGGGGCCACAAAGAGCCAGACATGACTGAGAGAACGAACACACACATCATATCTGCAGAGGCAGCTGGGAGAGTGAATTATTGCCCTCAGCTTTGGAGAAATTAATAAGGTAAGCAATATCAAATTAGAAAGTGTATTTAAGGATTCTTTGCAAACAGTAAGTCTGACAAATGTCCACTGCATTCACTCACTAACTTCCCTCTCCAATTTCTCTGTCTTTGCCAATATTTCTATCACTTTACTACCAAGACTTCTACTATCAGTCATGCATGCAACTTTTTTAATCCTTTATTTCCTAAATCTAATTAATCAACAATTGTTTGCAAGTCATCTATTACTTGTCCAGTGTAAGTATTGGTACTGGGAGAATTCAAAAGAAATATAAGCCATGATTTGACCAAAAATCTGTAATTAATATAGGGAAAAAAATCAGATGATCATTAGTGCCAAATGAAAACACTGACTTTATTACAGAAGGAATTTTGAGAAGAGACCTATTAGCGTGGATCAAGAAGTCAAGAAAGGAAGGTTTCATAGAAGAATTTAGTATCCAGTCAGGCCGTAAGTTTGACCTAAAGATGTGGATTATACATACAAATTTACCTGTGCTTATCCCAAAACCTCACTAAAAAAATAGCGAAGAAAGAGAAGTCATGAATCTATAACAAGTACTACTTACTCAAGAACAAAGTCCAAAACACATGGAGGGAATGTCCAGCAAAGATCCTAACTATACTGCCTAGGGGAGCTAGCATGGAATCCAGAGAGAGGCAGATTAAAAGTTACAACAAAATTATGGAGAATGTTAGGCAGATACAGGAATAATAAATGATATGAACAAAAACACAGATTAGAATGCTTTCATAGAAGGATGAAGTTAATAAAGATGTCAGTTAGCTTCCAACGAATTCTAGACTCATGAGCCACATATTACAGAAAACACCAGTAAACACCAGTAACTAGCTTCTTTATACCCTTGGAAGAAGAATGAATGTCTTTCCTCTGGAAAAACTGAATAAGCCTAGAGAAAGACCAGTACATTCTGACACGCAGCACTTCTCTAGCATTAAGCATCAGCCTCCCAAATAGTAACAGCAAAATAATCCCTTCCAGTTCATGAGCCACATCTAAAAACACAGTTTCCCATTACGTTTTCGAGATCTTACTTTTAAATATGGACAAGACCAGACTTGAGAAAAATGTTCAAGATACAAGACAGAGGTAAAAATCAATCAGAATGCATAATCCCAGAAAAAAAAACAAATACTGAAGCACTTGAAAAACAAACAAGCCCTTAGTTGGGGCTTACTTGGTGACTCAGTGATCAAGAATCCCCCTGCCAATACAGGAGACACAGGTTCAATCCCTGGTCCTGGAAGATCCCACATGCTCCAGAGCAGCTAAACCCATGAGCCACAACTATTGAACCTGTGCTCTAGAGCCCAGGAAACAGAACCACTGACTCTCATGCTGCCACTACTGAAGCCCGCAGCCCTAGAGCCCATGCCCAGCAGAGAGGCCACCACAGTGAGACGCCCGTGAACCACAGCTAGAGAGTATCCCGTGCGGCAACGAAGACCCAGCACAAGCAAAAAATAAATAATTTTTAAAAGCCCTTAGTTATTATTACACATAAAACAAGGTGCATTGAAAGAAGAAATAGTCAAAGAACAAGAAAGAGCTCTGTCAAATTAAAAATATTAATGAAATAAATGATGATGGGTTGGAAAACAAAATAAAGATCTCTCAAAAGATTAAGCAAAATAATTAAAACAGAAAAAAGATGTAAAGTCTGAAAGAAGGTATATAAAATACAGGTTTTGTGCTAGGAGGTTCAACATCTGACATATGGAGAGAAGAAAATTATCAAAGAAAAGTTACAAAATAAAATTCCAAAGTTTGTAAGGTTGGTTTCCAGCTTCAAGCAACCCACGAAAAGAGAAATATTTTTTAAAAGAACAGAAATATTAACAAATGAAAATCATCATATTTGGAGATGCCCTCGCAATATTTCAAAACCCTATGAAAAAGAGAAAATACTAAAATTTTCCTGCAAGAAGAAAAATGTCAAGAATAAAGACGTTATCAGACATACAAGAATGTACATGGTTTTTCTCACACCCTTTATTAGAAAGTTTTGGGGATTGTGCTTCAGTAAAAAGAGCTTCCCTGGTGGCTCAGACGGTAAAGCGTCTGCCTATAATGCAGGAAACCCCAGTTCAATCCCTGGAGAAGGAAATGGCAACCCACTCCAGTACTCTTGCCTGGAAAATCCCATGGACAGAGGAGCCTGGCAAGCTACAGTCCATGGGGTCGCAAAGAGTTGGACACGACTGAGCGGCTTCACAAAAGGAAGGGAGTAACCCAAAAGACACGAGCCCAAAGAGTAAACCCCAAAAGAAAGAGTTGACTCAAACAGGAAGGTATTAAGGGAAGTCTCTGACTGAGAAGGGGAGAGACCTCAAAGTGAAAGAAAGATACCCTGGAAAAGGGAATGGCTACCCACTCCAGAATTCTGGCCTGGAGAATTGCATGGACTATAGTTCATGGGGTCACAAAGAGTCGGACACAACTGAGCGACTTTCACTTTCACTACGATTACTGTTAATAATAGGCTTGGTGGTAACTATCCCACATAGAAACAAAAACGTGAAGACTGAGTAATGAAGATAACAGGAAAAAACAGTTTTAAAACAGTCATAAGAGTTAAACATAATCTTTCAGCATTTTTAACATTGCGCAACGGCAGGCCTGTCCTTCCTTCTCTTACTATTTTCTCCCCCAGACAACCTTGAGCTGCACTTTATGAGCAGCACATGCAGACTTTCTGAGGAAGAACATGGAATTTATTACGTCAAGCGTCAGGGGTCACACTTCAGCCTTCAGGTGGGCATGTCGGCATGCTGGAGTCACAGCCTTTCTTTTTCTTTGAGGTCTCTCCCCTTCTCACCAGCTCCTTTTCACTGTGATTCCTGCCTTCGTCCACAAATAGGTTCTGAGTCTCTGAACACCATTAATTTCTGTACCAAGAATGCTCTTCGCTTCATGTCTCTCAAAAATTCAGGCTTATTTTTGGGTCAAAATTCCAACGAGAGTTATCTCCTTTTGGTAATCTTAGACATTTACAACCAGAAGTAGGAACAGCAGGCTGGTCCCAGGAACTAGGGTCATTGTGTGACAGGCTTGGGTCTGTGTGAGACAGGCTTGGGTCTCCTTTAGTACAACCAGAAGTAGAATATTTCTATGCCAAAGCATGTCTGAGTTTCTGTTATAGTCCTTGATATGTGCGTACTTTAACATCTATCAGTATACCTCCTATGATATTCATGAAACATTAAAGAGCAAAGATCAGATTTAGTTCAACTTGTCAGGTCCCTCTACAGTACCTTGTACATATAAGATTTCAGTTCTTGTCAGCTGAATTGAATTGACCTCTCTTGATCAGGACTATCTAGCTATACTCATGTGTCTATACCAGCAAGTCTAACATCAAAATCTTTCCATCTTTCGTAGCTCTATAAGCCTATTCTACTTCATTTTCCACTTGACCCCAACACAAATACATCAGTACAGCTGTTATCAGTGATTCCCAGCAACAAGTGTACACTAGAATTCCTTAGAACTTTTAAGAAATACCATTGCCCAAGTTTCTCCAATACAGAATTTTAAGATTGCTCAAGCATGGGACCTAGGTGTCTGTGTTTTTAAAAAGCACTCTAGATTCTAATATGCAACCATCGTTAAGAAAGGCTAAGCTCTTATATTTACCACACTTTGCTAACAGCAAACTCATTTACCTTTAATAATATTCTCAGATTGTCCTACCTATCTATTTTGGTGATTTTCAGACACTGATGTATTTGTTCAGGATTCACTTAGGTTCTGCCTCCTTCAGGAAGGCTTCCCCCACTATTCTCATCTGCTGGAGTCTTCCATAGTTTCATGCTTTACTGTCTTATTATTTCAGAGTCACATATCAGTGCTCAGCTTTCCAGTGCAAAGACCAGCAGGGCAGGGAGTCTGATAAATAAATATGCCACTCACAATTGCTTCTTTGGTTTGATCACATTTTAAGTTGAATACTTCATGCAAAGTAAGTGAAAATAATAAAAACTAAATGTATAAAAATGTTCTGATTATATTTCCATAGCATAAAGAGCCCAGACTCTAGAATCAGGCCTACCTTAATTTGAATCCTAGCCCCAACACCAGTAATTGTGTGATCCTGGGCAAATTATTAACCTTTCTGAGTCATAGTTTTCTGATATGTAGAAAATGAGTAATAGAAGTAGCTACCTCGTTAAATTGTTGTAATGGTCAAATAAAGGTACATAAAATGTTTATCTAAACATCTGATATATACATATTAAGCAATCAGTTTATGAATACCTTTATTACTTAAGTGAAAAGTTCATAACTACTTTTTTTTTTAATTTAATTTTATCTTAATTTATTTATTTTAATTGGAGGCTAATTACTTTACATTATTATATTGGTTTTGCCATACATTGACATGAATCTGCCCCGGGTCATAACTACTTTTAAATTACTACTTTGTTGAGAAAAAGCATCCACATTTTACATCTTTTCTTCAGAAATAAAGATAAGTGATCCTTTATGCTTTATTGCTATATCTAACCAGATTATTTTCCCATCCCAAAGCTTAAATGCATTATGTTAGAATGCTCATTACATGAAATGCTCTAAGTAATTTCAATGCTTATGGATACATCATCGCATTATATGCAGTTGCCTACAATTTGCAGATTTTAATTTAGTTACTAAATAGTAGGAAATTCTGATTAAGAATTCACCAGAGGGGAGAAATCAAATTGAAGGGGAGTCCGTATCATGGGCCATTTAGCTGAATTAAACTCAGCTTCCATGTGCTGGTACGAGGGAATGATTAGAATGCTACATCTCTGGTTACTACAAACATCAAGTTGATTACCACCCAATCTACAGCTCTATATTTTCACACTCACCACCCATGACTTCAGAGCATTTCACTAATGAAACTCAACAGGGAGAAAAACTGAGTGTTTTCCTTCACCTTGTGCAATCTCACTCAGCTAACTAACTGTTTTGAAGTTGCCCCCAGATGACACCACTCAGAAAGATGAGAAAAGCGATCATGAAGGAAAAGGAGAGAGAGAGAGGGAAGGAGGCAGGGGGAAACACCACAGGCCACAAATCATATAACCAAGAAAATCAATGAAAATTCATTATAAAATAATGCAGAAAAATGTTTAGTTTTATTTACTTTGCTCCAAACCCCACTCTTTAAGGTGTTTTATTGTTTTCCTATTTAGAAAGTGCTAAGAGATTTATACAACTGAAGTATTTCACTGTTTTATTAAAGATCATTTTTAAATGAGCACTGAGCAATTTATAGAAAAAATCTATGTCCACTTTGGCTTATGTGATTCAGCCCTACCTGTGAAAGGCTCGATAAACTGTTATTGCTTCATATTATTAAATAGTTTTGCAACTATGAATACAAAAATATAACAGTTTCAATTTCCATTCATTCTTCAGATTTCCCCCAGCCATCTCTCTCGTTTCTTTCTAAAGCTTTGTTTTTTATTTCTTTCACCCAGTGCCTTTGCTTTCACTCTGTATCAGAATATACAATTACACTCTTTAAACAGTGTTCTAAGATCAAAACATGAGTTTTTATCTGAAGTATATAGGTTTCTGCTGTGTTTAGCAATTAAAAAAGAGAAAAGCAGCTTGGGTTCATATTTTCACCATGCAGTTTCACTTCCTAGGTACAACTGAGGAAACTTCAGATGCAAAAGCAGTAGAATGTACACAAACTGCATTTTTCCTCATCAAATCACACATTGAAATAGTTGGTGGATTACCTGAAAGTCAATTATCAAACTTTTTTAATTTTAAGAACTTCAGCTTTCAATATAAAAATTGAAAATATTTTTCTAAGTGTTTAGTTTTTGTTTATCAACTTTAAGGCACAAACGGAAGTAGTAATGTCTGTTTCTGCCATAACTGATACAGCAGCAGCCTTACAAAGGATAACACAAGGAAATCATTGTTTCTTCCTAAACATAGAAATAGAAAAACACTTTTTAAGATGTTTTTTTGGGATGCTGAGGTATATTGTGAAGAGTTAGGTCTTGCGTAAATACGCTTGTTTGTTTGACAAACAAGAGCATGTTTCAAAGGTTATCTATGCCTATAGGCTTATAGCAGAAAGATCCTTTTTTCTTTTTTTAATGTACGTTTGGGACACTGGGGTGATGATAATATACATTACAAAAGAAGTGCAGAAATTAGGAAGAGTGAAGGAGAAAAAATATTTTTCCAGTTATACAAATTGGTTATCAGTTGTTCCTCCAAAGACCAAAACAACTTAACTACTGGAAAGTCAATGAAATTATTTTTCAGTATTGTGAACAGACACAGCAGAATAGGGGATCTTCATTTAAAATCCTCAGCAGTCAAAATAAACCCATTAGAACTACAGTATTGGGGAGCAGGGTTTTGAGCTTTGAGAAGGAACACACAAATTAGAATTATCTGGGGACCCACTCACCACAAAGTGACCAATTAGTTTTCATGGAGTCCACATCAGTGCTAGCATAGCAACACCTACTGGCTCATTTATGAAGTAAAGTTGAAACCATCATGGCCAGAAATTGGTTCCTCCATCTTAATGAGAAAAATTGCAACTTAATTTATATAAAAAGGTATCTATATATAAAAGTGACTGCTTCCAAACCAAAGAATGGAAAGGAAAGCCACAGTTGTGGAAGAAAACACTCACTTTATGTTTAGAGTGCCACTAGGGCAATTGTTACACTTCTCCGTAAACTGAATGTGTCATCCGCCTGCTTCTATAAATGATGCCGCGGTTGAGACTGATCCTGACCCTTTCCCTTCCCTCCTTCTCTGATCCTCCCCCACCTTCTGCTTCTTCATATTTTGTTTCAGGGGAGTCACACAGTTCCAGGAAACCGTTCACAAGAGGACTGAAAGGACTGAAGTAAGCTGAGAGGCATCATGTTTATTTTTACCACCGATATGAAGTCTAGTCACCAAACAATGAATAATACAGCATGCAGCGTTGTAGTCTGCCAGCTCTACCAACTCCTGAACAACATCTTAACTTAAAGAGACATTCAGGAACAACAAGGACCACAAAAAACAGAGCTGCGGAGAGCAGAAGTACCCAAAGGAAAATACAGTCGAATCGCTACTAATCCCAAAGTTCAGTAGAATTTGACCGTGCCAATATTTAGCAATGCCGGAGCTCCTGTTTTAAACCTCTCTGCTCTGTAATAATTCCTTGAAAAAACAGCCCCAGGAGAGTAAGCAGGAAATCATCTGCTGCCAGTTAACCAAGCTATAGGCCTGGACACTGACTGGCTAAGCCCATGCCTCCAAAGGGCTTCAAAGGTGGCACTAGAGGTAGAGAAGCCACCTGTCAATGCAGAAGACAAAAGAGACGCAGGTTCGATCCCTGGGTCAGGAAGATCCTCTGGAGAAGGAAATGGCAGCCCATTCCAGAATTCTTGCCTGGAGAATCCCCATGGACAGAGAAGCCTGGCGGGCTACAGGCCCCAAAGAGAGTTGACTGAGTGCAGGTGCAAGTGTGCACACACAAGAATACACACACACACACACACACACAGAGAGAGCCTTCCCAAGAAAGGAAATAGTCTTTGCTCACCAATGAGTGAGCCACTCAAGGAGTTCATGAGGTGGACGAAACGAACTAATCCAAGGAAAGCCAAGGCCTGAGGGTTAAAGTTTCAGAACAGTGGCAAGTTTGGTCAGTCTCCAAAACTCTGAAATAAAAACCCTTTCCTTCCTAGATAAGGCAGTAATTTCTGCTTACAGTCTTCAAGGATTGTCTAAATTGACTGTCTGCTATTCCCAGTCTGTGCAGTTCCACCTTTCAGTTCAGATGGACTCTGTAACAGTTTTATTTCTCTAGTTAACAATGTATATACATCCACACCCCTGCAGCAAATTTTTAAGTGTCCTATTTGATCTGAAGCTGCTGAGACTGACAGACTCTAGAGTTCATTAGAAAATGTTTGTTCCCCAAACGTGTGAGATTTGTACATAGCTGGACTAAGTCTAGACTTTTATCGCTTGATGCCTGGGGCTTCCTGGGGTCACCTCCTAACTGCTCCCTGGAATACTAGTCTTACTCCCTATCTGAACATTCCTGCCAGATTTATTTGTCTAAAATACCTCTTTCACTGAGTCATGTCCCTTCTCAGAAACCTTGGTTGCTCATCTTGCCAAGGAATTTTCAAACTCCATAGCTTAATGTTCTGTTTTCCAGACATGGGCCCCAACCTTCTTTTCCACCAGGGTTCTCCCCAACCCCTTAACACAAACCTTTCTCTGCTGTCAGGCTAACAGGTCAATCAGCTCTTTGCTCACGTGTGTGATGGCGAGGACCGCCTCTGTGTCTCAGGTGGCGGGATTTGCCTCCCGCTTTCCCTTGCCATCACTCTGTCCCCTCCCCACCCCTGCACCAAGGCTTTCTCCATTCTCTCTTTCAAAATCTTTGAGAAACCTCTATGTAGACCTCAATTTTTATTCCAGCCCCACATTAAGAATTCCTCTCTACTTTACTCAAAATATTTGTTATTATCTCAAAATAGAGCCAGAAAATTCAGAAAACTCTGTTTCCACAGGATAAGAAAATAGAAAGGGCAGTGGAATTGCAAGGGAGGGTACCTGTAATACCTTTTCAGTGATTTAGTAACACTTAATTCAAGGAGGATCCACCTCCTGAGATACTGCCCTGATGCATTTACTGCCCTGATGTGTTTTCTGTAACTTAAGTTAAAACACTGCCTTTTCTTTGTTTTTAATTGTGGTTTGATATATATATGTATATATATATATCTCACTGCATATTTTAAGCATGGTTACTTTATAATTCAGACCTCCCTAGTTTTTCCTCACTAAATATTTCTTTGGACTTTTGTATTTACCTATTAGGAACATATGTTGGGAAAAAATTGGGGAATCCTTTCATAAACTGCTTTAGAGGCTCAAGGGACAATAGATGTAAAAAATATGCTCTTCAAACATAAACCACTCTACAAATTCCATTTTCTATTATTGCTACAGTATATTCTTAAAAGGTTAATTTTCCTCATAATAAAATGCATTTTGCATCTCGGCAATTAAACCATCTTATACTAAACCCCCTTTTAAAGAATATGAAAGGTCCAATACAGCCTCAGGTTTTTTCCCTTCCTACTATCACATCTCAAGTTGCTGTTACAGTGAAGTCAAATGTTGTATTAAACTGTGATGAACTTGCTTTGGGATGCTCATTCAATGTATTGTCTCCTTCCAGTTTGAAGCTATTATCCCTCAAAGTCCTCAAAGGGCAAAAGATAATGAGTCATCTGCAGAGCCCTAGAGACTGACAGGCAAGCCGCCGTTCTCATAAATGATATTAGTAAGAAACCTCTAAGTTGAAGGTGGGGAAAAGGAGAAACACAACCCTTCATCCCGTGTAATTTCCATATAAACTCATACATGAGCCAAAGTAATATACCTAAAAGCGAAACAAAGTCACTACAAATGCTGTAAAATTAACCGGCATTGAGGAAGATAAGGAAGCTTCTGCCTATTGATCTGAATCCCTTTGCCTGTTGGTTCTCACTTGACACTACACCATGGCATTTCCCTTCGTGACCCCTGTGTCTTGATCTGAAAACCTAACCAGTCATTTCTCACTGAGGGGGGAGAGAACAGTTGTGTTAACATCTGTTTTTTAGGTCTTTTATTTTTAAGTTCTTGTTGAAAACTCCTTGATCTGCCTACCAGGGAATTGAAGCACATTCCATGTGCCTGCCACCTAGCTCTCTTTTCTCTTTATTTGTTCTACAGAATATTGATTTAGATTTTGGCCTATTCGCATTGCTTTAAACTTTTAAACACTGGCTCTTATAGCTTGAGGAAACACTTTGCTGAAGCTAAAATGATCACCCAAGAGAACTTATTGGGAAAGCACACAGACCAAAATTAGCCCTTGGCTCTGAATGTACAGCTCCCATTGAAACCAGTGGAAGCTGAACTCTTAGGATTTGAAGACACATTTTCCTTTACATTGAGCATAAAGGCTTTTTGAAAGGGCTGGGTTTATTTGAGTTTCTGTTAAAGAAGCTGAATTAGCTCTCTGTCACAGGATAAAAAGAGAGGCAGCATTGCTTCTCTAATTTGTCTTGTCAGGGTTTTTTGGATATCTAACAAAATTGCCAAGACACCCGTTTTTGTTTCTCTACACTGATTGTTTAATATTACAAAGGACCAGGCATTATACCAAGCACTTTCAGTTTTCTATCGTTCCTACATTTTATTATAACATTTCCTAATCCTTTACAATCAAAATAACAATAAAAAAAACAGAGTAATATTTAGAATCAAGATGAGAAAATGGGGAAATGATGGTTGAAAGCAAGCAGTCTGAGTTTCTGATGAACAAAAATATTTTCAGTTCTGACTTTACCAACTGACGACTGCCATAAACCCTCTCACTCTTCAGAAAGGTCTTTTATTATGCTATGGGTAGTGCTGTTGAGAAATATCCGACTTTCAAATGCTTCATCTTGTAACTGATCTTACTGTTGAAATGCCCAGGATTCCTTAACTGGAACAAACTGACTAAGAGTCTGTGGCTCCCTTCATTCTGAAAGAAGCAAGCAGTGTGGATGTAGTGACCACAGGGAAACTCAGCACCAGCCTTTCGCGGCATGACTTCACGACAGAGCACTACTCAAGGCTCATCTGGGTGTAACGCAGTGCCGTCAGGTTGCTAATTTGCTCAGGAGAATCTTACCCTGGTTTTCCCAGCTGTCCAGAAATATAAAATGCATATTGTATACTTTACAATAAGGTAAGTAAGGGCAAGAGCCACATTTCACTTATTTTTCTGTCTCCCATCCCTAACATATTAATAATTCCTACACAGAAGCAATTAATGTTTACTAAACTTCCATGAATAATGAACGAGAGAGGCCAGATGACACAAGAAACCATATGAGTTCATAGAAAACAAACCATGAAAGACCCTGAGAAATGTAAGCCAGTTCTCAACTCACAAAGTAAGACCATGCATCAGTATTCAGTCCCTAAGTCATGTCGGACTCTTTGTGACCCCATGGACTGTAGTCCACCAGGCTCCTCTGTCCATGGAATTTTCCAGGCAAAAATCCTGGAGTGGGTTGCCACTTCCTCATCCACGGGATCTTCCAACCCAGAGATTGAACCTGCATCTCCTGCATTGTCAGGTGGATTCTTTACCACTGAGCCACCTGGGAAGAAAAGTAAGATTATAACTTATGCCAATAGACACAGTCTAAGTAGTAGAGCAATTTGGGGAGTACAGAGATAGAAACTTGACTTTGCCTAAGAGGGACAGAGAAGATTTCCTGAAAGCTTTGGGTCTTGAGTCTTTAAAATTATAAGAGGTGTGTACAAGTAATCCTTAAAGAGAATATTCAAGACAGAAGACAGAGCGTGAACAATGCATACACAGAGCATGAATCTGTGTAACAAACATGAGTCAAGCTCTGGAGAAGAATTAGCCTAGAGAGGCTGGGGGAAACCAGGCAATCAGGAACCTTGGTTGTTAAGTCAAGAGGGTGTGCAAATTTTCCTGTAAGCAATGGATAATGTTGAAAGGCTTCAGGCTAGAGATGATGGGGCCATATGCATTTTAGGTCATGCTGGCTGGTTGTTGGAGGACGGTGTTAGGAAGAACAAGCCTGAAGGTAAGTAAGCGGATGTTGCAGATGTCAGTCACTCATGTGAGACAAAATGAAGGCAAAAACAAAGGAAGTGGTATTAAGAACAATGTTAGAAAGTGAAGGCACATTGGAGTGGTGAAGATGGGAAAGAAACAAAGTCAAAGGTTTATGACGTGGGGACCAGCTGGCTAATATCTCCAAAGAACAAAAAAAGAGAATATTAAAAAGAGCAGATTTTATGAGAAGAAACAAGAGGAGAGCATCATGTCATCGAAACCAAGGGAGTGCTTCCCTGGTGGCTCAGTGATAAAGAGTCTGCCTGCCAATGCAGGAGATGCAGGCTCAATCCCTGGTCTGGGAAGATCCCACATGTCACAGAACAACTAAACCCATGCACCACAAGCATTGAGCCTGTGCTCTAGAGCCCGGGAACTGTAACTACTGAAACCCGCATGCCCTAAAGCCATGCTCAGCAACCAGAGAATCCACAGCAATGAAAAGCATGCTCACCACAACTAGAGAATAGCAGCAGTGAAGACCTGGCACAGCCAAATAAATAATAAATAAAAAAACAAGGGAAGAAAGCATTTTAAGAAAGAGAAAGTATTATAAGTAAGTGGGCATATATTGAGCAAGCACACATCATGGAATGCAATCATACAAATAACTTGATCTTGTTTCTTGATTGGCCCAGTGAACCTTAAAATTCTTCCCCTCTTGGTAAAACTTTGTAAATCCTATGGCTTTTCTACTTATTGTCAAGTAACAAACTATGATCACCTTAAGTCGCAAGACCTTTTTTTTTACTTCTATTTTGAAATAATTATGTATTCACAGAAAGTTGCAGAGAGGCCCCATGTGCCCTTCACCTAGTTCCCCACAATGGTTACATCTTATATAACTATAATACGGTATCAAAACCAGGAAACTGACTTTGATATAGTCTGTGTGTTTAGTCTTACATTATTTTATCATGTGTAGATTTGTGTAACCACCACTTCAATCACACCATCAAACTATTTTATTACCACAAAGATCTCCCTTAAGTTACCCCTTAATTGTCACACCAATGCCCTTCCACCACCACCCCTAACCCCTGGCAACCACTACTTTTCTTTCCATTTCTGTCACTTTGTAAATCCAAGAATACGTTTAATGTAAACTTTTGAGATTGGCCTTTTTTTCACTCGCATCTTGTCCTTTCACCAGACACCATACCTGGTGGCTCAACCGTAAAGCGTCTGCCTGCAATGCGGGAGACCCGGGTTCAACCCCTGGGCCGGCAAGATCCCCTGGAGAAAGAAATGGTAACCCACTCCAGTACTCTTGCCTGGAAAATCCCATGGACAGAGGAACCTGGTGGGCTACAGTCCACGGGGTCACCAAGAGTCGGACATGACTGAGTGACTTCACTTCACTATCATGTCCTTGAGATCCACTGAAGTAGTGGCATGCGTAGTTTACTCCTTTTTATTACTGAGCAGTAGTCCACAATATGAAAGTACCAGTTAGTTTAGTCATTCACCTATTTGAGAGCCATTCTAGTTGTTTCCAGTTTTTGACTACGACAAATGTAAGCTGATTTGCCTTGCTGTACAGCAGAAACTAACACAACACTGTAAAGCAACTATACTCCAGTAAAAATTAATTTTAAAAGCTTAATTTTAAGTCTAACTATGGCAATTTTTAATCTGATGAGTACAGTAACCACACCTTCAAAAAATCATTGTTATGCATAAAAGAAAATAGGCATCACAGTATCTCTCTCCCTGGCTTGTATTATCGTATCTTGGTACTTGAGTCAAAGTTTCCCATTTAACATCTTATTACACAAGTTACAATAAGAGCAAATTCAGCAGGTGTTCTGCAAATATTTGCTGAATGAATGCGGTATTACTGCATTTATTTAGCACTTACCTCAGTTGATTAAAGCAAAATGGAGGGCTCTTAGAATGGAACTGGATTTTTTCTCAGTCTTAACTAAGATATCCATACACAGGATACACATAGTAGGCACTCAAATTGTGAGTTACTGAATTGAGTTATAGTCAATAGTAGAGAACGCTATTATTCAACCAAAGCTCAAGTAGCATATAATGAATTAGCTGGCATGTCATAATGTGTTATTGAAATTGGTGATAATTTACTTATTATCTGCAATGGGGTTTCTGAAAAAAATTTCTCTTTCCATTAGGATTTCATTTTCAGCATTTGCTTGTCAGTAAAATCCTCACATCACTAATGTAACTTCTCATCATAGGCAGAATTGAATATTCATGCCTAGCTCAAATCACTGTTATTCTGGCCTGTTGCTTTTTTTCTCCCCCGATAGTTAACCCATCATTTGTACGGAAAATTTATTACAGTTTGCCATTTATAGGCTCTCTTTCATCCTGTTCTGTTATATGAACTGTAAGTGGTAAGAAATTGTATTGGATTATTATGGAGGGTGGGGACAGAAAAGTTAGACACATAAGTAATAATTTTATGTTTGTTCCAGCCATTAAGACACTTAGCTTTCCTCCTACTTTTTGCTGAATGTTCCTAGTAACAGAATTCTTCCAGCTAAATCATCTTCTAAAGTTTTCATATCATATTAATGAAGAAGCTTATTAGAAGTCCAAAGCAAATTAACCAGTGTAAGTATGTTGTATGTGTATAGATAGGATGAACTGCTATGATTTCAAATCTCAAAAAAAAAAGTGCATTGCTCTTTTTACTTGATAAATGGACTTGCATTTTTATTTTTTATTAGATTGTTTAGTAATAGACCAACAAATGTACTCTAGCACTTTTTTGAGAAGTAATGAATTCTTTGTGATATAAGATTTTTATGACAGCTCTTTGCTATTAATAAACTTTGCTGAGTGTATAGAGAGAAAGGTGAGGTTGGTTTGAGAATTACTGGATCTGCATATTAGCAAAATGAATGAGTCAAGTGCCACTACATAAAAAATAATATCCATATTAATTTGTATGCTAAACAGTTTATAGTGATTCTGACCAGCAGCCGAACAAATCATTATTAATTCACACTGATAATCCAGGGCTGGCATTTCCTCTACTATGCAAACTGTGAAAACAAGCCCAAATTATTGTTGATTCTTAATATTAAGAGGTTCTCTCTTGCCCTGTGACTTCTCCAAATAATTCTCAATAGTAAGGCAACCCTTAAATGGCTACATATGCCCTGAAACAATGTGTGTGTCAACAGGGAGTCACGTAAAAGGATTAACTGAGTCTTATAAGCAGCATCTCCTATAGGGTATTTACTTTCTAGAAGCTTCCATTCCGAAGCCTGGCATTTATCACTGATACTACATATGTTTTAGTATAGACACCTCCTAAATGAATAAATTGCATGTTAACAATACAACCCCTATTTTTTGCCCACATAGAAAGCTGTAACTGTACAATCCACTATCAAAATAGTATCTCATTGTTAACTAACCAAGAACAAACATAAAATCCCTAACGTTATTCAGGCTCAAGTCACATACTAATCCACACAGCTTCTACATCATATTTAGCTCATTCCAGCCACACGACGCACTCTTCCACAGGTACAGCAGGCTTGCATCTTCCAGGTCCTCTTATTTCCCCAGAACCTCTCCCCTCTCTTCTCCATGACAGGTCCTGTAGTTCCTTCAAACCCATCGCTTCTCACCAGCAGCCCCCTGCTTTTCAGCCTACCTTCATATCCTCTCCTGTCCAATTTTGGGCTAGTGGTCAATGTTACATCCAGTTTAAGGAAGTTTGTGTTATCTGTCCCTTGAAAAGTGAAAGTGAAATTCGCACAGTCATGTCCGACCCTTTGCGACCCCATGGACTATACAGTCCATGGAATTCTCCAGGCCAGAATATTGGAGTGGGCAGCCTTTCCCTTCTTCAGGGGATCTTCCCAACCCAGGTCTGCAGCACTGCAGGCGGATTCTTTACCAGCTGAGTCCCTTAAGGTTTAGTTTCTCCCCTTCTGAAGGTAAGCTTCTATCAATGATTATAATTTAGAATCAAACATCCCCAAGACAATCAGACATCTTTTATTTTATTTTTATTATTTTTTTATTGGAGGCAAATTACTTTACATTAATATATTGGTTGGTTTTGCCATACATTGACACGAATCCACCCCGGGTGTACATGTGTTCCCTTTCTTGAACCCCCCTCCACCTCCTTCTTCCCCATATCCTCCCTCCAGGTCATCCCCGTGCACCGGCCCCAAGCATCCGTATCATGCGTTGAACATGGACTGGTGATTCATTTCACATATGGTAATATACATGCTACAATGCCATTCTCCCCAATCATCCCACCTTCACCCTCTCCCACAGAGTCCCAAAGACTGTTCTATACACCAATGCCAAGAGTTATAAGTTGGCAGAATATCATGATTCCTACGAGCTATTATGCAGCACAAGCTTTTGTCTCTCCTTTTCACTTGGGGTACATTACTAAAAACCTTTTACTATCATCCTAGCTCATTCTGAACCTGACTGCAGAAGGGCATGTGCAAGGAACAGATGGGTGGGAGAGGGAAGAAAAGTTCTATCCTGCCATAACACAGATTAAGGAAATTGTGGTCTTTGACCACAAAAAATATAATTGAAGTTGAACCTTGTAAATGTTGGTTCAGCTAAAGTGAGACAAAATCAATAAACAGAATCCTGGATTGGAGGAAGCTTGAGAAATCACCTAGTCGAAGGCTGACCCTCTAAAAATACTTTCAAGAGTCTTTCAGACAAGGAAATTAATTCCTTGCTTGAATGTCACACTTCTGAGAGGATGATCATCATTAAAGGGTTTTATTTGCTATGTGCACAAGCAAGCAAGGTGCTGTATGAAGGACTGAGTTAACATGGCTTTAGGACCTGGAACACAACCAAAGAGTTAATCAAGTAGCCAGCAAAGAGCAAAAGGCTAAACAACATGCCTGGATCTAGTCAAAGTTAAAAGCAGAAATTACTGCCCGTGGAAAAATGACTAAATGTAAACTTCAAGTTCAAATCAAAGCAATCTCAGGAAATTTAACAATCTTAGCTGTAAAGTTATGGGTTAACAATCTACACTTTCAGGAGGGGAAAAAAAAAAGTAAGAGGCCAAAATAACAGTGATTTGAGCTAGGCATGAATATTCAATTTTGCCTATGATGAGAAGTTACATTAATGATGTGAGGATTTAACTGACAAGCAAATGCTGAAAATGAAATCCTTAATGGAAAGAGAAATATTTTTCAGAAACCCATTGCAGATAATAAGTAAATTATTACCAACTTCAATAAAATATGATGATGAACACGTAAACCTTTAATGTCTCACATTAGGCATTACGGAACAATAGAGGTTTCAGAAAGATGAGCATCTTTTCATGTTCTTTGTATTTTTAAAGTATCCACCTCTCCCTGAGCTTTCTTTCAGCTAGTAATACAAGAAAAGCTGCTAGAGGGTTTTGTAAGTATTCTTTACTTTTTGAAGGAATAAGGGATAATGGAGGATTCCCTTTTTCCCCTACTAATAAACATGATTTTTAACAGTACAGTATGATTATGTTTTCTTGGACATGTCAACAAACACATATGTATAATTTGTAGATTAACTTTTCACCAATAGACAGCATTTAGACCTCCACTAAATGAAGCATAAAGTGGAATTTATTTTATCAATTTTAAATTCAAACTTGTCCAGTTGTATTCAGTCAGTAGGTGTTACCCTGTTGTTCTCAGGGGCAAAGGAGGAAAACCACCCTTGAAGAGTTTCTTGTTAACAGTGTTACTTCACAGAACAAAATTTATTTGGAATTCACAGTGGTTGGCCTTTCTGAAGGAAATGCCCAAGCAGAGGATCATCTGTCAGTCAACAAGCCCCATGAGTTTGGAGAGAAAGTGATTTCTTTTTCATTCCTGCTTACTGTCAGCCTTTTACTGGGTTAGGAACCCATTTACCCATCAAGACGAAAATTGAAGACCCTTTCTGAAGTAGAATAGAGAAGGAAATCTGAAACTGAGGTAAGGTGCTAATTTCCAGTATCTCCAGTAACTAAAGGAGGTGGGACCTTGGAAACCCTAGGAGTCAGAATTCCCAAGAGGTTTCTGGCTACCACAGCCCTTAAAGTTCTACAGATGTTGAATCAGAATGGAATAACCTTTCCCCCACATAATGATCTGACTTACATCAACAGAAGCCATGGTAATTTATCACTGAACATTTGGAATTATCCTCTTGATACTCTCTCCTGGAAATAATTTTTGGGGGAAAGGAGGAACAAACATTTTAAAATTAACTTCTCAGCCTTTCTTGATCCCACACTGGGTTAGCATGATCCTAATAGTTCTGTTAAACTTCAAGATGGAAATAACCTTAAGAAGTAAATTGTTTCAATATTGAACATAGTATTACTTAACATAATAATTCTGAGGAGTCCTGAATTAAAGAACTGTATATATTCTCAGTGACTACTTTTTATTGTATACAAGTGTTCCTCTGGAAATACTTTGGGAAATGCTGCCCTAAGCAATCAAAAATGACTTGAATCTTCCTTTAAGCAATATTAAACCTGGCATTTGCCTGATAGATTTCTTCCTGCTCAGAGTTTCCTATATCTTTCCAGTGTATCTTAATTACTCAACTTGAATTTAGAAGGAAGAGTCCAATATGGATCACTGAATGAACCTGTCAAGAGGCATGGTAATCTGGTCTTGACAGAGATGAAAACTGAATTGAAATAATGTATATGAAAGAGGAAATGTGGCCAAAATCACACAGGACATAAGACCAGGCCCCAGTTCTACTTTCCTACTTTTTCTCCCCATCATTCTCCAAACCTGCCTCCCACTCATCCACTCCACCATTCTGTAATTCCAGAACTCCTGACTTCTTAATCCACTCCTCTGTCCTCTACCTATCTGACTGTCTTAAAGACATGCCCTGGTTGTAGACTGCTTCTCCCATGGAACTTCAGCCCATATCGCCTCTACCCTAGTTCTTGGATATAACCCCTGATCTCCAGATCCACACACTGTCTAGTTCCCTGGATCCATTAGAAAGAGGCAAACAGAACTCAGATCTCCAAACTACTAGTCCACCCATTATTCTTTTCACTGACTCACTGTCTTTTCAGTAAACGTTCTTATTTATTTTACTGAAAAGAATAATCAAGGTAGCAAGTTACTAGTTGGGGTTTGAGGGGTGGGTGGCATGAAAAAAACCTTAACACAGCAGAGAAAAATCACTATATATAGTCTTCCAATTAACCAAATACAGCACTAAGCTTTCATTTTAGTTTTTAATTAAAAACTATATGATTAGTGACCAATTTATCATAACTTGTTTTACACTGCACAGCTAATCACAAAGTTATTCAGTACAAATAAACAACAAACTTTCTTGTGTAATAGAAACCTGAGTTTTCCAGAAAGGCATTGTAAGAGAGGGGGAAAAAAAACTTTTTTTCTACCCTCTTAGGTTTGGTCAGGCCCAGCAAACTAACAAAACACAGATTAACAGGAGAAAAAAAGTTTATTTATACATATAATGAGCATACAAGTAAATTCAAAAGGAGTGATTAGAATTTGAGGTTTATATACCGTCTAACGGAGAAGGCAATGGCAAGCCACTCCAGTACTCTTGCCTAGAAAATCCCATGGACAGAGGAGCCTGGTGGTCTACAGTCCATGGGGTCGCTACTAGTCGGACAAGACTGAGCAACTTCACTTTCACTTTTCACTTTCACATGTTGGAGAAGGAAATAGCAACCCACTCCAGTGTTCTTGCCTGGAGAATCCCAGGGATGGCGGAGCCTAGTGGGCTGCCGTCCACGGGGTCGCACAGAGTCGGACACGACTGAAGTGACTTAGCAGCATACCATCTAAACAAAGGGCAATAAATTGTGGAGAAATGATAAAACAAAGGAAAAAAGGGATTTGTGCATGTAGAGGTGGTAAACTGGGATGATTTGATAAATACACAAGAGAAAACTATCAGAAGATGGGAATTACATCAGAAAGACTTGTTTGTACAGATTCATCTCTGTGCCCATGCTCTACCTCCAGTGAGAAGGGTTGTTTTCCTGCTCTCGTTACTGGAGAGAGAAGTGGGCATACCTTCCAGGAAATTTATGCCCTGCTTTTAGGCAGAAATGGGGAGAACAGATAATTCTTCCTGTGTCTGCTCTTAACTGCCTTCAGTTCAAAATGATCCTTAAACCAAAGAGGCACCTTCTGAGGTGGCATATTCTGAATCCCTTCAGCACAGAACAGAAGGAGGAGAAAGGCCATGTGTACTAGGAACCAAAGGAATGTGAAGATATCCAGCCTTGGATCTAGGGGAAAAGACTTTTTAAACTGATGACTCCTTATTTCACTTTGTGTGAGTTAATATTTGATTCATATCATATGCATCATATTTAATTCTACAGAAAATAAGACTTGAAACTGTACATCATGAGATCAAAAAACACAAATAATCCTTAACTTGCCTAAGAATCATCAGAAATTTCCTGGATGATTTACTACTTTTATTTCCTCACTAGGTAGTTATACAAATGAATAGTTGGGACCTGAAACCTTCAAACAGAAAGGGCTTGTGCTCTGTCAGTAAATACTCTATTACTGGCAAGGCAGTCTTCTCATTTACTATAGCTGCTAATATACCTGAAAAAAAAAAAAAAGAATGGATGAGTAACACTTTCCTAATTATGAAATATGTGTTGGTCACATCTGACTCTTTGTGACCCCATGGACTGTAGCCCGCCAGGCTCCTCTGTCCATGGAATTCTCCAGACAAAAATACTGGAGCGGGTTGCCATTTCTTTCTCCAGGGGATCTTCCCAGCCCAGAGGTCGAACCCAGATCTCTTGAATTGCAAGAAGAGTCTTTACTGTCTGAGCCACCAGTGAAACCTGGTGAAAAATAAGAAATGCCTAATTCACTAATTAAAAAAGAATGTTTTCCAAAGGAAGTATCAGAGGAGAGCTTACCTGATTTTTCACTGAACGCCAGTAGGATGAGTACTCTGCTCATCCTGGGGATGAGTGGAGAAGAAGTGAGGAACAGCAGAACTCAAGGATAAAAATTAAACTATCACAAAGATGGGTAATTTTGAATGGTGGCTCAGAGGGTAAAGAGTCTGCCTGCAATGCGGAAGACCCAGGTTCAATCCCTGGGTTGGGAAGATTCCCCTGGAGAAGGAAATGGCAAACCACTCCAGTATCCTTGCCTAGAAAATCCCAAGGACAGAGGAGCCTGGCGGACTACAGTCTATAGGGTCGCAGAGTCGGACACAACTGTGCGACTTCACTTTGTTTCTTTCTTACAGAAGCCCAAACCAACTATAATAGCCTCTGACCTCCTCCCCTCCCTTCTCTCTTCTATATTTTTTGTCGGTCTGTCTGTCTCCCTTTTCTTGTAGTCTGTCTTTTGTCCCTTTTTTCCATCTAGGGAAACAAGATTTGGGGGAACATGAATTTTGGGGGGTATCACGAGTTTTTATGTACATTATGCTTCCTGCCAAATAGTTGAGCCATTAGAATTATAGATCTAGCCTGTAACAGTGTGTGTCCTTCAGTTGACCGTCTGCACCAATGAAAGGCACTGTTGTCAAGACGTGCCCCTTTGCCCTTGTGGTTACCATTTTACTCCAAAGGATTTCCAAGGGTGAAGCTATTATATTGCTCAAGCTACTGTATTCACCCTATTGAGTCACATTTTGGCTAAAAGCCTAATAGAAGGCAGAGTCAATACTGAATTCAGATGAATTTGTTCAATAGTTTTTGAAAGATACTTTTAGAACAAGGCCCTACTGGCAATTAATAGTAATATAATTGACAGTTATAAAATCAAAATACATATAATCAAGTGTCATTTAAGCAAAGCTTTAAAAAACATTCTTAAGTAAAGTGAATTTCTTTAAACTGTCATTGATTTCAATCTAAATTCAGATACACATTCTGCTGGCAAAAAAAAAAAAAATAGCCCCTGTATGTGGTAGGACTTATAACTAAGAATGTGGTTACTTGTACAGATTCAAATATTTTAAAGTAATATTGTTTTAATAAAATACTAACTAAACCTTCAGAATTATAAGAAAACAGTACAAAACAAAAATAAAACTACTAATATAAGGAAAAATCTAAAAGTACATCCCTTGATGCCTCATCTGATGCAAATCCTAAATCTAAAATAGTTTACTTTCAACAAATCTCAACATACTTTCACACTTGAGGCAACTGTCTTAATTTTTATTTGTACTTTGAACACAAATAATCTCTACTAAGCACTGGGATTTAATCATCTTTGGAGTCACTCTGCTAACTTGCTGTGTTACCCTGCACAGTTCATTTTAAAATCTCTGGATTTCAGTTTTTTTCACTTGTAAAATTATGAGTAACAAAGTATATATTATAGTGGTTTTCACTCTAAGAGTCCTTTGAGATGTTTCAGAGACAGCAAGAGAGAAGCTTAATTTTGTCTCTGTTACACACTGAGATCCCACACAGTAAGTCATGAAAAAGCAGGTTAGATGGGATTTATCTATCCCCAAAAACCATCTCAAAAAAAAAAGCGGGTTAGATGGGATTTATCTATCCCCAAAAACCATCTCAACCAAATTTATAACCTAGGTAAAAAAGACACAACCAGCCTCAATATATCTGCAAACAGGTTGTCACCCTTCAATTCTTGTATATGGACATTCTTAAGCCATAGCAGGACCCACTTCCTATTTCATTTTATAAAAGGTTCTTAAGGGGTTTTGTTTAATTTGGGAGGAAAAGGACTAGTGTAGTCAAGTGAGCTTTGGGTTTTCTAGTTAGTACACTTGGAACTCAAATTCCTAATTTGTTATGATACCTTGCTGCTGCTGCTGCTAAGTCGCTTCAGTCGTGTCCGACTCTGTGCGACCTGATAGACGGCAGCCCACCAGGCTTCCCCATCCCTGGGATTCTCCAGGCAAGAACACTGGAGTGGGTTGCCATTTCTTTCTCTTAAGTAGGTTCTTTTAACAACTCAGATTTTCAACTCATCCCCATTTCAAAATCAATATCCCACCCTCCAAAGTGCTGCAGTGATTAATAAAATACCTCATGTGACTGGAATGTTAAAACTGGGTGGTTTTCCCTGGATTGTAAGAATCTCCCAGTCCTCTGAAGTGGCACCTCTAAGACTTCAAATAATCCCCGAGGCAATTATACACATCGATGCTGCTCTCTTTTAGGCTCTGGCTTCCCCAAATTTTTACTGACGCCTCAGTCCACAGGAAAAGCAGTACTTACTTCAGTTTTCACAAGCATTTATAAGTAAAAGTGTGACCACATAAGGTGGTTCCCATTTTTTTCTCTCTTCCTCATTCCCTATCCCACATCTATTTCTACCTTTCCATGTCTCCCTCCAGAACTGGCCTGGGAGCTTCAAATTTTTCTCTATTATGAAAAACATCTTCTCATGCTGGAAAATCTTGGCAGTAGCTATTACTCATATCCTGATTCTAGCCCCCACATTGTCCATGCATTATTTTCAACAGTTACAGAAAATATAATTCTATAAAATTTTAGACATTGTGATTATCTCCCCCAAATTTATTCTATCAGCTACTCATTTAATAGTCTGTTTAGGTTTAGAAAAATCTTGTTACTCCAAGTGTGGTCTATTGACCAGACACTGTCAACATCACCTGGCAAATTGTAAAAAAATGCAAAATCTCAGGATCCATTCCTGACTCGAGTTGGAATCATAGATAACCCCATTTCTCCGGCTGCACAATCCTTGAGAATTCTTCCAATTCACACCTAAGCCAATTAGTGCCATAAATTCTTAGTTTCAGGAATCAGTTTAGGGTGTGGACAGTGCAAAGACTGTCCAATCACAGCGATGCTCAGTATTGGTGCTTTGTGCTGATCAGCAGATGCCCTCTCCTTCAATCATGCCGTCCCTCAAATATGAACGAGGAAACAAAAAACCCTAGTTGTTCTGCACAGCCATCTTGCAATGTTGAAGACAAATCCAATACAAAGAGAGTCTCAGTGAGTTTCAGCAGAGTGAAACCAGAACGCTTATGAACTGCCTTCTGAAATGTAGCCTACCTTTTCAACATGTAAGCCAGCAAGTTCAACTGACTTTTTAGGCTGGATGAAAACCCATGACCTAAAACCCAAATCTGGTTTGTACTGCTCCAAACTAAGAATAAATTTTATATTTTTAGAAGACATAGGAATAAAAGAAGAAGCAGGAAGTGAGGAGGGGGGTGAGAGAGGAGGGGGAAGAAGGGGGAGGGGGAGGAAGGGAAGAGAGGGGGAGGAAGGGGGAGGGGAGGGGGGAGGGGGAGGGGGAGGGAGGAGGGGGAAGCGGGAGAGAGGAAGGGGAAGCGGGAGGGAAGAGGGGTAGAGAAAGAGGAAGGAGCAAGTGAGGATAGGTACGAAACAACAGACATATATGGTCCACAAAACCTAAAACATTTGCTATTTAGCCCTTTACATTAAAAGTCACCTGACCCCTAAGCAAAACAAAGCATCCAAATGTTCTCTTCACTTGTTCATGCATGTAAATGGCCTGGCACTTAGTAGATATTCAATTACTGTTAGTTCTCACTACCACTCTCCTAAATTTTACCTTCCCCAAGATTGTGATACAATACATAAAACTACCAAGTGAAGTATGCAAATATTATATAATATCATATTTTTATACTTATCAGTTCCATTCAGTCACTCAGTCATGTCCAACTCTTTGCGACCCCATGGACTGCAGCACGCCAGGCCTCCCTGTCCATCACCAACTCCCAGAGCTTGCTCAAACTCATCTCCATCAAGTCGGTGATGCCATCCAACCATCTCGTCCTGTCGTCCCCTTCTCCTCCTGCCTTCAGTCTTTCCCAGAATCAGGGTCTTTTCCAATGACTCATTTCTTCACATCAGGTGGCCAAAGTATTGGAGTTTAAGTTTCAGCATCAGTCCTTCCAATGAATATTCAGGACTGATTTCCTTTAGGATAGACTGGTTTGATCTCCTTGCAGTCCAAGGGATTCTCAAGAGTCTTCTCCAACACCACAGTTCAGAAGCATCAATTCTTCAGCGGTCTTTATAGTCCAACTATAGCTTTCTTTACAGTTCAACTCTCACATCCATATATGACTACTGGAAAAACCATAGCTTTGACCAGATGGGCCTTTGACGCTAAATTCTCTATATTCATCAAGAGATTGTGTTGCATTGTTAATAGTTAAAAACACAAGTACTAGAACTAGTCTGCTTGGGATCCAATCCTTATCACTCACTAGCTGTGAGACTATAGACAAGCTATTTAACCTTTTATACCTCTTTTTCCTAAAGGAGATCAGTGTCCTGGGTGTTCATTGGAAGGACTGATGTTAAAGCTGAAACTCCAATACTTTGGCCACCTGATGTGAAGAGCTGACTTATTTGAAAAGACCCTGATGCTGGGAAAGATTGAGGGCAGGAGGAGAAGGGGACAACAGAGGATGAGATGGTTGGATGGCATCACCGACTCAATGCACATGGGTTTGGGTGGACTCCAGGAGTTGGTGATGGACAGGGTGGCCTGGTGTGCTGTGGTTCATGGGGTCACAAAGAGTCAGACATGACTGAGCGACTGAACTGAACCTCATTTTCCTAAGTATGAAGTAATTATTCAAGATGGTTGACAAGATGGTTAAATGAGTAAATGTAAAGTACTTCAAATTAGTGTCTAACACATGGTAAACAAATTAATAAAGTTTTCATATCTCTGATTTATAATTTTCTAAAATGTTTAAGTATCAATCCAGACTCATTCTGATGCTGATAGAGATGTATAATCATTCAAAAATGCTCACAACTGTGGGGAAAGGTCAGATTACTCCCAATACTACAAATTTCATCTAACTGATCACTGAAATACTCACTTAGGCTTTTAGCACACTGTTCTTAAGTAATAATGGTTCAGGATTGGTGTTGGGTTGGCCAAAATGTTCATTCGAGTTTTCTGTTACATCTTACGGAAAAACCCTAATGAATTTTTCAGTCAACCCAATAAAAACATTCTTCATTGCCTGTCAGTTCTCAAACTGTGGGCACTGGGAAAGAAACAAGACTAAAAGTGTACCCAAAAAAATTGTTACTCTCTTTTCTCCTTTATTGGTTTAAATGATAATCTGTCACTACTAAAGAATAAGAAATATCCCCTAGAGCATTGCTTTTGACCCTTCTAAATTTCTTCTTTTTCTCTAACTTTATTTTTAGATAGATATCAAACAGGAAATTCCACTCCACTAAGAAATGGTGAATTTTCTAGCTAAGACTGGAGGGTGGGACCCAATGGGAAATCAGTAATGAAGAATGAACCAGGGAGTTGGGGAGGGGAAGGGTGAATGGATAAGGGTAAAACAAGAGGCCATTTCTATTTTATTTCCCCTACTAGGATTGAAACCAGTAGCTTCCATTTATCCCTAAGGAATAACTTTTAAAAACCAGATCAGTCGATTTCAGGCAAAACTCAAAAATCAACAGGCTGGCAAGACTACTGAGCAGATATAGCCACAGAACTGTTCTAATGCCCCAAAACCGGATGGATGAGAGTGTGTAGGTAGAGAGAGACATAACAACGATTTGCCACTTACTGCTAAGTGTTGCCAAATGTGCTTTAAGTACCTCATGTACTGGAAATACACTGCAAATTATCGTCCTTATGTTGTGAATAGGAACAGAAGCTTTTTCTTTCTTTCCTGTTTATATTATCGATCACTGCATATTCAAATCCACCTCTTCTGCCTTGTGAGAAACAGATATATAGGATGTACTTTATAATACTTTGTACCTTTTGGATTTGAAACTGCAAGATGCCACATATGACCTTTCTGAATGAGTCTATTAGCCTAAATGTAGGTTCAGCCTAAGCCAGGAAATACGAAATCTCATACAACTACTAAAATTTTCACAAATTATTCTGAGATTCTCAAAGGTAGCATTATATTATAGATTAATGCATCAACTGTAAGCATAATTGTACAGATCAGTATTACTAAGGATCTCTAGTATTAGTTTCTGTAGTATCAAAGATGTGGGTGTAGTAATACTCCAAACTGAGAGATGAGAATTTTTGGTGAAGCATACAAAAAAGGTAAAAAACTTCTACACATTTAACTTATATTAGCAAACTGGCAAGCTCACGTAACAGAGACTGACCTGCTGATCATAAGACACCTTTGTACAAAGATAATGATTAACAAATGATTTAATACTATGAAAGCTTTCTAAAAATTTTAACCTACTAAAAATAATAAAAAACTAAGCTGCTTTCTTAGTCTGTACTTTTAATTATATTTAACATTTTTTAGCCAAATAATATCTGCTTAAAGAACTGAAACAGTGCACAAGGGTCAATATATATACAGGCACATATATGTACACATGGACATGTGTGTATAAGCATGACTCCCTTCCACGACAGACACGATCACAGAGGAAACTACATATTACTACATAGTTTATTGCATCCTTCCCAAATTTTCAATACAATATAAGAATATATATTCTTTTTCGAAACACAAATGGCAACATCTTCTTCACTTTGCTTTTTTCACTTAATAATATTTTTGGATTAAATTCCCATCTAATCCTAGTGGCTGTACAAGCTTTACAATCTAATGTTTAAATCTTAAAATTCAAACTGCATAATACTACACAAAGTGTTATTCCTAGTGCATCTTCTACCTTCTCAATATACATTAAGTAAAAAAAAAAAGTTGGTCAGATGTCTATGAGAAACACTTGGTTAAAAAGGTAAATAGCCTTCTTTCTGGAAACAGTGGCTGACTTTATATTTCTGGGCTCCAAAATGACTGCAGATGGTGACTGCAGCCATGAAATTAAAAGACGCTACTCCTTGGAAGGAAAGTTATGACCAACCTAGACAGTGTATTGAAAAGCAGAGACATTACTTTGCCAACAAAGGTCCATCTAGTCAAGGCTATGGTTTTTCCAGTGGTCATGTATGGATGTGAGAGTTGGACTATAAAGAAAGCTGAACACAGAAGAATTGATGCTTTTGAACTGTGGTGTTGGAGAAGGCTCCTGAGAGTCCCTTGGACTGCAAGGAGATCCAACCATCCAACCTAAAGGAGATCAGGCCTGGCTGTTCATTGGAAGGACTGATGTTGAAGCTGAAACTCCAATACTTTGGCCACCTGATACGAAGAGCTGACTCATTTGAAAAAGACCCTGATGCTGGGAAAGATTGAAGGCAGGAGAAGAAGGGGACAACAGGATAAGATGATTGAATGGCATCACCGAATCAATGGACATGAGTTTGAGTAAACTCCAGGAGTTGGTGATGGACAGGGGGGCCTGGCATGCTGCAGTCCATGGGGTCGCAAAGAGTCGGACATGACTGAGCTATTGAACTGAACTGAATTCCAAAGAACACACTTTTGGGAACTGTAAGCTACATCATCTAGTTTAATCATCCTAAAAAGCCTGGCAGATGGGTTGTATTGTGATCATTTTACAAGATAAAGAAGCTGAAACCACAAAGTTTAAGTGACTTTCCTATAGTCACCAGCTGGAAGAGGCAGAACTGGTATTAATCCACCAAATATAGCCTCTTCTCCCTATACCGCTCAGAGCTCATCATCCTTTTAGCATCACTAGGCACAAGAGACACCGGCTCTGGCGGCGCAGACACGAGAGACACTGGCCCCGGCAGCGCAGACGCGAGAGCGCACAACCGACCACGTGCAGAATCGTGGCCAAGAGGAGCTACCCCACACCCAAGGTTAGGGCGGTGGCTGGCCAAGAGGAGCTGCCCCACGTCCAAGAGGCGGTGGCTTCTTGGGCACAGGAGGGCCGAGAGGAGCTACTCCACATTCAAGGTCAGGAGGGGCGGCCTTGAGGAGATACCCCTCGTCCAAGGTAAGGTACAGCATCTGCACTTTGCTGGAGCAGCTGTGAAGAGATACTCCACGACCAAGGTAAGTGAAACCCAAATAGGAGGGTAGGAGTTGGGAGGGGGCATTAGAGGGCAGACACATTGAAATCATAATCACAAAAAACTAGTTGATCTGATCATATGGACCACAGCCTTGTCTAACTCAATGAAACTAAGCCATGCCATGTGGGGCCACCCAAGACGGTCGGGTCATGGTGGAGAGGTCTGACAGAATGTGGTCCACTGGAGAAGGGAATGACAAACCACTTCAGTATACTTGCCTTGAGAACCCCATGAACAGTATCAAAGGGCAAAATGATAGGATAGTGAATGAGGAATTCCCCAGGTCGGTGGGTGCCCAGTATGCTACTGGAGATCAGTGGAGAAATAACTCCAGAAAGAATGAAGGGATGGAGCCAAAGCAAAACAAATACCCAGTTGTGGATGTGACTGATGCTAGAAGCAAGGTCCGATGCTGTAAAAAGCAATATTGCATAGGAACCTGGAATGTTAGGTCCATGAATCAAGGCAAATTGGAAGTGGTCAAACAGGAGATGGCAAGAGTGAACATAGACATTCTAGGAATCAGTGAACTAAAATGGACTGGAATGGGTGAATTTAACTCAGATGACCATTATATCTACTACTGTGGGCAGGAATCCCTTAGAAGAAATGGAGTAGCCATCGTGGTCAACAAAAGAGTCCAAAATGCAGTACTTGGATGCATTCTTAAAAACGACAGAATGATTTCTGTTCCTTTCCAAGGCAAACCATTCAGTATTACAGTAATCCGAGTCTATGCCCCAACCAGTAATGCTGAAGAAGTCGAAGTTGAACAGTTCTATGAAGACCTACAAGACCTTTTAGAACTAACACCCAAAAAAGATGTCCTTTTCATTATAGGGGACTGGAATGCAAAAGTAGGAAGTCAAGAAACACCTGGAGTAACAGGCAAATTTGGCCTTGGAGCATGAAATGAAGCAGGGCAAAGGCTAATAGAGTTTTGCCAAGAGAACGCACTGGTCATAGCAAATACCCTCTTCCAACAACACAAGAGAAGACTCTACACATGGACATCACCAGATGGTCAACACCGAAATCAGATTGATTATATTCTTTGCAGCCAAAGATGGAGAAGCTGTATACAGTTAGCAAAAACAAGACCAGGAGCTGACTGTGGCTCAGATCATGAACTGCTTATTGCCAAATTCAGACTTAAATTGAAGAAAGTAGGGAAAACCACTAGACCATTCAGATATGACCTAAATCAAATCCCTTATGATTATACAGTGGAAGTAAGAAATAGATTTAAGGGTCTAGATCTGATAGATAGAGTGCCTGATGAACTCTGGACGGAGGTTCGTGACATTGTACAGGAGACAGGGACCAAGACCATCCCCATGGAAAAGAAATGCAAAAGAGCGAAATGGCTGTCTGAGGAGGCCTTACAAATAGCTGTGAAAAGAAGAGAGGTGAAAAGCAAAGGAGAAAAGGAAAGATATAAGCATCTGAATGCAGAGTTCCAAAGAAGAGCAAGGAGAGATAAGAAAGCCTTCCTCAGTGATCAATGCAAAGAAATAGAGGAAAACAACAGAATAGGAAAAACAAGAGATCTCTTCAAGAAAGTTAGAGATATCAAGGGAACATTTCATGCAAAGATGGGCTCGATAAAGGACAGAAATGGTATGGACCTAACAGAAGCAGAAGATATTAAGAAGAGGTATCAAGAATACACAGAAGAACTGTACAAAAAAGATCTTCACGACCAAGATAATCACGATGGCGTGATCACTCACCTGGAACCAGACATCTTGGAATGTGAAGTCAAGTGGGCCTTAGAGAGCATCACGACAAACAAAGCTAGTGGAGGTGATGGAATTCCAACTGAGCTATTTCAAATCCTGAAAGATGATGCTGTGAAAGTGCTGCACTCAATATGCCAGCACATTTGGAAAACTCAGCAATGGCCACAGGACTGGAAAAGGTCAGTATTCATTCCAATCCCAAAGAAAGGGAATGCCAAAGAATGCTCAAACTACCGCACAATTGCACTCATCTCACACGCTAGTAAAGTCATGCTCAAAATTTTCCAAGCTAGGCTTCAGCAGTATGTGAATCGTGAACTCCCAGATGTTCAAGCAGGTTTTAGAAAAGGCAGAGGCACCAGAGACCAAATTGCCAACATCCGCTAGATTATGGAGAAAGCAAGAGAGTTCCAGAAAAACATCTATTTCTGCTTCATTGACTATGCCAAGGCCTTTGACTGTGTGGATCACAATAAACTGTGGAAAACTCTGAAAGAGATGGGAATCCCAGACCATCTGACCTGCTTCTTGAGAAACCTGTATGAAGGTCAGGAAGCTACAGTTAGAACTGGACATGGAACAACAGACTGGTTCCAAATAGGAAAAGGTGTACGTCAAGGTTGTATATTGTCACCTTGCTTATTTAACTTATATGCAGAGTACATCATGAGGAACGCTGGGCTGGAAGAAGCACAAGCTGGAATCAAGATTGCTGGGAGAAATATCAATAACCTCAGATATGCAGATGACACTACCCTTATGGCAGAAAGTGAAGAGGAACTCAAAAGCCTCTTGATGAAAGTGAAAGAGGAGAGTGAAAAGGTTGGCTTGAAGCTGAACATTCAGAAAACAAAGATCATGGCATCTGGTCCCATCACTTCATGGGAAATAGATGGAAAAACAGTGGAAACAGTGTCAGACTTCGTTTTTTTGGGCTCCAAAATCACTGCAGATGCTGATTGCAGCCATGAAATTAAAAGACGCTTGCTCCTTGGAAGGAAAGTTATGACCAACCTTGATAGTATATTAAAAAGCAGAGACATTACTTTGCCGACCAAGGTCCATCTAGTCAAGGCAATGGTTTTTCCCGTGGTCATGTATGGATGTGAGAGTTGGACTGTGAAGAAAGCTGATCGCCGAAGAATCGATGCTTTTGAACTGTGGTGTTGGAGAAGACTCTTGAGAGTCCCTTATACTGCAAGGAGATCCAACCAGTCCATTCTAAAGGAGATCAATCCTGGATGTTCATTGGAGGGACTGATGCTGAGGCTGAAACTCCAATACTTTGGCCACCTCATGAGACGAGTTGACTCACTGGAAAAGACTCTGATGCTGGGAAAGGTTGGGGGCGGGAGGAGAAGGAAACGACGGAGAATGAGATGGCTGGATGGCATCACCGATTCTGTGGACATGAGTTTGAGTGAACTCCGGGAGTTGGTGATGGACAGGGAGGCCTGGCGTGCTGTGATTCATGGGGTCGCGGAGAGTCGGACACGACTGAGCGACTGAACTGAACTGACTGAAGGTAGGTTAATTACAACCCTCTATGCTCAATTTTTTTCTGCTACAAATCGAAGATGATACCTGTCTGGTAGTATGTCAAAGAAGATCAAAGGAAGGCACATACACAAAAATTGACTTCTCAAACAATATTAGCTCTTATTGCCATCTCCCATAATTTCCAATTTCTTTCCACCTTTGACTTTTACATTATTTGAAAAAAGTTAACCATTGAGCAGAAAACGATTTCTTTTTGCCGTGATTCACGCAAACTTCTAGGTTCCTAGAATTCAAAAGTGCCAAATCTTATAAAAATATTTCTCTAAATAAAATTCAAAAATATTTTTGAAGATTTTCTAAGTCAAAAGTGTAAATATTTTCAAAATAACTGTCAAGCCTTGTAATTTTGGCTCACAGATTAGAAAATGGAAATAAGATCAGCCATAGGGAAAAAGCACGGTCCTCAGATGATGGGGATGGTAGAAGGAAGGTCAGGAAGTGGCCTGAAGGAAGAGTGAGGAAGCCATTGTCTTCTCTCCTCTCTCCCGTTGAGTTGATGTGGAAAGTAGGAAGTGGATGGGTAGACACAGAAGATGCCTATCGGGAAGGGCAACAGAAAACAGGGTATCGCTGTTTCTCCATTAACTTGCACCATTCAATTTCAGAATTCACCTGCAGTCACAGTTTTCTCCAATCACATCCACAGACCAAGGAATAACGAAATTAGGGGACACTCAGTTTCCAGCCCCTGCTACTTAACCTATCTCCTGATATTTTTGGAATTTCTGACAACATCTCCTCTTCCTTGCCATGATCTCCCAGCTTTGGCAGTTTGTTGAGGTTTTTTCTTTTGTCGGTAAGTCGTGCCCGACTCTTTGCAACCCCATGGATGATAGCCCTACAGGTTTCTCTGTTCATGGGATTTCCCAGGCAAGAATACTGGAGTGGGTTGCCATTTCCTACTCCAGGGGATCCTCCTGACCCAGGGATCAAACCCTCCCCTCTGGCATTAGATTCTTTACTGCTGAGCCACCAGGGCTTTGGCAGAGCTAAGTCTATTTCTTGGACTAGTGGTCCTTTTGCTTCAGTAAAATGCAATCTCCTACAGTAAATTTCTATAGGACCATGCCATTATTCAACCTCATTGCATACTGCCCTGCTCAGTACCTGTAGGTTTGTTTATAGGGCCCATCTCCAACTCACCCTCACCCCATTAGATCTAGACACTTTATTTTTTTTTAAGTGTAAAAATTTTTTTTTTAATTTTATTTTTTTTTAATTCATTTTATTGGAGGCAAATTATCTTACATTAATATATTGGTTGGTTTTGCCATACATTGACATGAATCCACCCCGGGTGTACATGTGTTCCCTTTCTTGAACCCCCCTCCCACCTCCCTCTTCCCGGGTTCCTCCCTCCAGGTCATCCCCGTGCACCAGCCCCATTCATCCTGTATCATGCGTCGAACCTGGACTGGTCACTTATGATAATATACATGTTACAATGCCGTTCTCCCCAATCATCCCACCTTCACCCTCTCCCACAGAGTCCCAAAGACTGTTCTATATGCCTATGTCTCTTTTGCAGTCTCGTATACAGGGTTCAGGATACCATCTTTCTAAATTCCATATATATGTGTTAGTATACTGTATTGATGTTTTTCATTCTGGCTTACTTCACTCTGTATAATTGGCTCCAATTTCATCCACCTCATTAAAACTGATTCAAATGCATTCTTTTTGATGGCTGAATAATACTCCATTGTGTATATGTACCAAAGCTTTCTTATCCATTCGTCTGCAGATGGACATCTAGGTTGCTTCCATGTCCTGGCTATTATAAACAGTGCTGCAATGAACATTGGAGTACATGTGTCTCTTTCAATTCTGGTTTCCTCGGTGTGTATGCCCAGGAGTGTGACTGCTGGATCATATGGCAGTTCTATTTCCAGTTTTTTGAGGAATCTCCACACTGTTCTCCATAGTGGCTGTACTAGTTTGCATTCCCACCAGCAGTGTAAGAGGGTTCCCTTTTCTCCACACCCTCTGCAGCATTTATTGCATGTAGACTTTTGGATATCAGCCATTCTGATTGATGTGAAATGGTATCTCATTGTGGTTTTGATTTGCATTTCTCTGATTATGAGGGATGTTGAGCATTTTTTCATGTGTTTGTTAGCCATCTTTATGTCTTCTTTGAAGAAATGTCTGTTTAGTTCTTTGGCCCAGTTTTTGATTGGGTCATTTATTTTTCTGGAATTGAGCTGCAGGAGCTGCTTGTATATTTTGGAGATTGATCCTTTATCAGTTGCTACATTTGCTATTATTTTCTCCCATTCTGAAGGCTGTCTTTTCACCTTGCTTATAGTTTCCTTTGCTGTGTAGAAGCTTTTGATTTTAATTAGGTCCCATTTGTTTATTTTTGCTTTTATTTCCAGTATTCTGGGAAGTGGGTCATGGAGGATCCTGCTGTGATTTATGTCGGAGAGTGTTTTGACTACGTTCTCCTCTAGGAGTTTTATAGTATCTGGTCTTACATTTAGCTCTCTAATCCATTTTGAGTTTATTTTGGTGTATGGTGTTAGGAAGTGTTCTAGTTTCATTCTTTTACAAGTGGCTGACCAGTTTTCCCAGCACTACTTGTTAAAGAGACTGTCTTTTGTCCATTTTATATTCTTGCCTCCTTTGTGGAAGATAAGGTGTCCATAGGTGCGTGGATTTATCTCTGGGCTTTCTATTTTGTTCCATTGATCTATATTTCTGTCTTTATGCCAGTACCATACTGTCTTGATGACTGTGGCTTTGTGGTAGAGCCTGAAGTCTGGCAGGATAATTCCTCCAGTTCCATTCTTCTTCTTCAAGATTGCTTTGGCTATTCGAGGTTTTTTGTATTTCCATACAAATTGTGAGATTATTTGTTCTAGTTCTGTGAAAAATATCGTTGGTAGCTTGATAGGGATTGCATTGAATGTATAAATTACTTTGGATAGTATACTCATTTTCACAATATTTATTCTTCCAATCCATGAACACGGTATATTTCTCCATCTATTAGTGTCCTCTTTGATTACTTTCACTAGTGTTTTATAGTTTTCTATGTACAAGTCTTTTGTTTCCTTAGGTGGATATATTCCTGAGTATTTAATTCTTTTCATTGCAACAGTGAATGGAATAGTTTCCTTAATTTCTCTTTCTATTTTCTCATTATTAGTGTATAGGAATGCAAGAGACTTCTGAGTGTTGATTTTATATCCTGCAACTTTACTGTATTCATTGATTAGCTCTAGTAGTTTTCTGGTAGAGTCTCTAGGGTTTTCTGTGTAGAGGATCATGTCATCAGCGAACAGTGAAAGTTTTACTTCTTCTTTTCCAATTTGTATTCCTTTTATGTCTTTTTCTGCTCTGATTGCTGTAGCCAAAATTTCCAGCACTATGTTGAATAGTAGTGGTGAGAGTGGGCACCCTTGTCTTGTTCCTGACATTAGGGGAAATGCTTTCAGTTTTTCACCATTGAGGATAATGTTTGCTGTGGGTTTGTCATATATAGATTTTATTATGTTGAGATATGTCCCTTCTATTCCCACTTTCTGGAGAGTTTTTATCATAAATGGATGATGTATTTTGTCAAAGGCTTTCTCTGCATCTATTGAGATAATCATATGATTTTTATTTTTCAGTTTGTTAATGTGGTGTATTACGTTGATTGATTTGCTGATATTGAAGAATCCTTGCATTCCTGGGATAAAGCCCACTTGGTCATGATGTATGATCTTCTTAATGTGTTGTTGGATTCTGATTGCTAGAATTTTGTTAAGGAATTTTGCATCTGTGTTCATCAGTGATATTGGCCTGTAGTTTTCTTTTTTTGGGATTTTTACCAGGTTTTGGGATTAGGGTGATGGTGGCCTCATAGAATGAGTTTGGAAGTTTTCCTTCCTCAGCAATTTTCTGGAAGAGTTTGAGTAGAACAGGTGTTAGCTCTTCACTAAATTTTTGGTAGAATTCAGCTGTGAAGCCGTCTGGACCTGGGCTTTTGTTTGCTGGAAGATTCTTGATTACAGCCTCTATTTCCGTGCTTGTGATGGGTCTGTTCAGATTTTCTATTTCTTCCTGGTACAGTTTTGGAAAGTTGTACTTTTCTAGGAATTTGTCCATTTCTTCCAGGTTATTCATTTTATTGCCATATAATTGCTGATAGTATTCTCTAATAATCCTTTGTATTTCTGTGTTGTCAGTTGTGATCTCTCCATTTTCATTTCTAATTTTATTGATTTGGTTCTTCTCCCTTTGTTTCTTGATAAGTCTGGCTAGTGGTCTGTCAATTTTATTTACCTTCTCAAAGAACCAGCTTTTGGCTTTGTTGATTTTTGCTATGGTCTCTTTTGTTTCTTTTGCATTTATCTCTGCCCTAATTTTTACGATTTTTTTCCTTCTACTAACCCTGGGGTTCTTCATTTCTTCCTTTTCTAGTTTCTTTAGATGTAGAGTTAGGTTATTTAGTTGATTTTTTTTCTTGTTTCTTGAGGTGTGCCTGTATTGCTATGAACTTCCCCCTTAGCACTGCTTTTACAGTGTCCCAGAGGTTTTGGGTTGTTGTGTTTTCATTTTCATTCAGTTCTATGCATATTTTGATTTCTCTTTTGATTTCTTCTATGATTTGTTCATTATTCAGCAGCGTGTTGTTCAGCCTCCATATGTTGGCATTTTTAATAGTTTTTCTCCTGTAATTGAGATCTAATCTTACTGCATTGTGGTCAGAAAAGATGCTTGGAATGATTTCAATTTTTTTGAATTTACCAAGGCTAGATTTATGGCCCAGGATGTGATCTATCCTGGAAAAGGTTCTGTGTGCGCTTGAGAAAAAGGTGAAATTCACTGTTTTGGGGTGAAATGTCCTATAGATATCTATTAGGTCTAACTGGTCTATTGTATCATTTAAAGTTTGTGTTTCCTTGTTAATTTTCTGTTTAGTTGATCTATCCATAGATGTAAGTGGTGTATTAAAGTCTCCCACTATTATTGAGTTATTGTTAATTTCCCCTTTCATACTTGTTAGTAATTGTCTTACATATTGCCGTGCTTCTATGTTGGGTGCATAAATATTTATAATTGTTATATCTTCTTCTTGGATTGATCCTTTGATCATTATGTAGTTTCCTTCTTTGTCTCTTTTCACGGCCTTTGTTTTAAAATCTATTTTATCTGATATGAGTATTGCTACTCCTGCTTTCTTTTGGTCTCTATTTGCATGGAATATCTTTTTCCAGCCCTTCACTTTCAGTCTGTATGTGTCCCTCGATTTGAGGTGGGTCTCTTGTAGACAACATATATGGGGGTCTTGTTTTTGTATCCATTCAGCCAGTCTTTGTCTTTTGGTTGGGGCATTCAACCCATTTACATTTAAGGTGATTATTAATACGTATGATCCCGTTGCCATTTTCTTTATTGTTTTGAGTTCGAGTTTATATACCCTTTCTGTGTTTCCAGTCTAGAGAAGATCCTTTATTATTTGTTGGAGAGCTGGTTTGGTGATGCTGAATTCTCTCAGCTTTTGCTTGTCTGTAAAGCTTTTGATTTCTCCTTCATATTTGAATGAGATCCTTGCTGGGTACAGTAATCTGGGCTGTAAGTTATTTTCTTTCATCACTTTAAGTATGTCTTGCCATTCCCTCCTGGCCTGAAGAGTTTCTGCTGAAAGATCAGCTGTTATCCTTTTGGGGATCCCCTTGTGTGTTATTTGTTGTTTTTCCCTTGCTGCTTTTAATATTTGTTCTTTGTGTTTGATCTTTGTTAATTTGATTAATATGTGCCTAGGGGTATTTCGCCTTGGGTTTATCCTGTTAGGGACTCTCTGTTTCTTGCACTTGGGTGATTGTTTCCTTCCCCATTTTAGGGAAATTTTCAACTATTATCTCCTCAAGTATTCTCTCATGGTCTTTCTTTTTGTCTTCTTCTTCTGTGACTCCTATGATTCGAATGTTGGGGTGTTTAATATTGTCCCATATGTCTCTAATATTGTCCTCATTTTTCTAAATTCTTTTTTCTTTTTCCGTCTCTGTTTCATTTATTTCTACAATTCTATCTTCTAGCTCGCTTATCCTATCTTCTGCCTTCGTTATTCTACTGGTTGTGCCCTCGAGAGTGTTTCTGATCTCATCTATTGTATTATTCATTATATATTGACTCTTTTTTTATTTCCTCTAATTCCTTATTGAACATTTCTTCCATCTTCTCAATCCTTTTATCCAGTTTATTTATCTGTAACTCCATTTTGCTTTCCAGATTTTGAATTATTTTCACAATTTAAATTTGAAATTCTTTATTGGGTAGGTTCCCTATATCTTCCTCTTTTGTTTGTGTTGGTGGGCATTTATCCTGTTCCTTTACTTGTTGGGTATTTCTCTGCCTCTTCTTCTTGCTTATATTGCTGTGTTCGGGGTGGCCTTTCCGTCTTCTGGCAGTTTGTGGAGTTCTCTTTATTATGTAGTTACCTCGTTGTGTGTGGGGTTGGATGGGTGACTTGTCAAGGTTCCCTGGTTAGGGAAGCTTGTGTCGATGTTCTGGCGGGTGGAGCTGGATTTCTTCTCTCTGGAGTGCAATGAAGTGTCCAGTAATGAGTTTGAGATGTCAGTGGGTTTGGGGTGGCTTTGGGCAGTCTGTATATTGAAGCTCAGTGCTATTCTCCTGTGTTGCTGGATAGTTTGCGTAGTATGTCTTTCACTGAAACTTGTTGACCCTTGGGTGGTGCCTGGTTTCAGTGTATGTATGGAGGCCTTTGATGAGTACCTATCAATTAATGTTCTCTGGAACAGGAGCTCTCTGGTGTTCTCAGGATTTGGCCTTAAGCCTCTGCCTCTGGTTTTTCAGTCTTATTCTTGCAGTAGGCTCAAGGCTTCTCCCTCTGTTACTTCCCAGGCAGTTCCTTCTGTTGAAAAAGCACTTCTGTTTTCTGGTCTCCTCAGTGTCTAATTCCCGTCCTGACACCAGGATGCGGTGATGGACACTTCCCCCCCGCCCCCCGGCTCTCCTATTCAGTCCTGCTATGGGGAGGGAGGAACAGCTAACAAATATCCCTGGCGTCTGTGGGGAGAGCTCTCAGTGTCTCGGCTACACTGGGAATGCTCCCGCTCGTGGCGTGTGTGCTTTCCCTGTTTATGCTGCTTAGGCTTTAGTTTGCTCTGCTGAGAGCTGTCCACGGCTGGCACTGGGTTGCATGCACTTCCCAGGTCTGAGCGGCTCAGGTTCAGGTCCTCAGGTACTCGACAAAGGCACAGACTTGGCTGGGCCTGCGTTTTGTGCCTTCCCCAGTCCTAGCAGGTGACCAGGCCTTTGGCGAGCGCGGTCGCTGCGACTTATCGCCTTCCCGGTCCCTGCCACTCGGTTTTCTGGGAGTACAACTGGCGCACTTTCTCAGGTGGATATCGACCGGCCAAACCCAAGAAGTCCTGGCCAGCAAGGAAGCCTGCCTGCAGCTTGGCGTGGGAAGCCTCTCTGGGGCCAAGGCTGCCCCCACCCCGGCGCTGGCTGCCCTCCCCGCCCACCTCGGCGGGGGGCTGGGGGATGGGCCGCCTGCTGCCTGCTCGCTCTGCTCAGCGCCCCGTTCTGTGGGTGGAGCTGGCAGAGTCCCGGCTTGGGGCTTTTCCTAGCCTTTTCACCTTCTGGTATCTTAAGTTCGAGCCCTCAGTTTGCCCTGGGGAGTTCAAGCCCGGTTCTCCCTCTAAGCGCCTCTGCCGGTGCTTCCCTGCCCAGCCCCTGCCTACTAGTGAGGGGCGCGGGCATCTGCGCCGCTTCTCCACTGAGTGTTTCCTCTGGGCACTTAGTCTGAGTTTTAAGTATTTATGTCTTTTGTCTCCCAGTTATGCGGCCGGCCCTCTGAGGTTCCACTCGCCAGTGTTTCCAGGTGTTTGGAAACTTCTTTTTTTTTTTTTAAGCCTCCCTTCCTGGGAGGGAGCTCCGTCCCTCCCTCTTTTGACTCTCTTTTTATCTATTTCCTACCTCCTTTCATCGACTATGGGCTGCTTTTCTGAGTGCCTGATGTCCTCTGCCGGTATTCAGAAGTTTTTTGTGGGATTTACTCAGCGTTCAAATGTTCTTTTGTTGATATTGTGGGGGAGAAAGTGGCCACCCCGTCCTATTCCTCCGCCATCTTCCCGTGCTCCTCCCGCCATCTTGACCTAGACACTTTAAATGGAGGAACCAAGTTGCAGCTCACATTTTTTAATTATTAACAATTTTCTCATCCTGAATTTTTAGCTAAATTTTTATAAAACATTTAAATATCCATTTCTTATTTTAGTAATTACCAAACACATCTTACACACCAATTTACACCTTCTATGCCTTCACCTCTTATTCCAACAACCTCAGCATCAACTGGTTCTAGGCAGGCTTCAACCACATTGGCACTGATGCAAGCTGGTAAGTTTTCACTGTAAGCACGGGAAAGGAAAGCCAGTGGATAAATGTCTCCTCCATTCTTCCCCTATCAGCTCTGAGATGGATTTCACAAGTTTCTTAGAAGGGCCTATGGATTGCAAACCCGTTGCCTGCTGGCATGACCAACTGGATAACTCATAATTTTATCGGTTTTCCCTTCTTCCTATTTCACTCCTCTGTCCTTGTCTTTGGCTCCCTAAGTCCCAATAGACATTCCCAAACAATTCTCACAAAGGCCTCAGGCTCTGCATGTGAGGGCAAGCCGATGACTTGATCAGGGTCGTAAAGGGAAACAGAAACCAGGCTAAAAATCTGAAGAGGGAAAATGTAACAAAGAATGTTTAGCTTTTTAACAGAGGATTAACTACAAGGAGATCCAACCAGTCCATTCTAAAGGAGATCAATCCTGGGTGTTCATTGGAAGGACTGATGCTAAAGCTGAAACTCCAATACTTTGGCCACCTCATGCGAAGAACTGACTCATTTGAAAAGACCCTGATGCTGGAGGGGATTGGGGGCAGGAGGAGAAGGGGACGACAGAGAATGAGATGGCTGGATGGCATCACCGACTCGATGGACATGAGTTTGAGTGAATTCCAGGAGTTGGTGATGAACAGGGAGGCCTGGCGTGCTGCGATTCATGGGGTCACAGAGTCAGACACGACTGAGCGACTGAACTGAACTACAAAGGAGAAAGAGATAAAGGTAAAAACCATGAGTACATCAGATAAAGGAAGCAGCCAGCAACTTCAAGAGCTAAGACAAAGTGTCTAAAGAAGGAAGAAATTTGGGCGAGTTCTCTCCCCAAGCCTGAGAATCAAACCTCATTAACCAGAGCGTGGCTATGAGCCCTGGACGGCTGAGGAGTCGGCCAGAGGGCCAACAGGTGGTTTCCTACAGGCCAGCCCTGCTGGGGGCTCTGAGACACCAGGAAGACTCTGCAAAGCTGTGCCCCAGGGGTTCTGGAGAGACCCTCCAGGAAGCACCGCTGCTGCTGGCTAAACTGGCCAGGAAATCAGGGTATGGTCAAACTCACCCAGAAAACACTTTTTTCCCAACAAAGTTTCACGTTGCACCAACTGACCAAGAAAAATACCTGCAGGTTCCCACTCCAGCTGTACAACGTAGGGCAAAGGTGGTGGGCTGGAAAGAAGTAAGGCCATAAGTGGTTAAGCAGCACACAAGGCAAAGGCCCAATCTATTAACAATGGGCAAACCTCATTCTTTCCCCCCAGGGAATTTACCAAAACCAGCAGGACAGAGAAGCTCAGGCATGGGCCTGTTTCCTTCCAGTATCTGCCCAAACCAGATTCTCTTTTCTTCTATCTTCCCAGCGTCCAGCCTTCCTTGCTTGCAGTACTCGCATCTGCCACTCACAGGCCAGGCCAGCGGATGAGCTTCTCCACCAGACACAGGCATCCAACATCTCCCTTTTTCCCCCACCTTCACTTAGAACAAACTCTTCACATAAGGTGTTACCCAGATTCTCTGATTCCAAAGCGCCTAGGTGGTCTTGAAACTGACGGTAATTGACAGGCCCACAACACCTGTAACAGGCCTTCACTGGCCAAGCTCACTTGAATTGTTTTCACAGAAAGTTACCTGTCCTCCTAGCAATGGTAACGTTATGTTTCCCTGAGCTGTTTTGCAGAGCCTTGGAGTCAGCAGAATCCAGTTCCAGCTCCCGCCAGTTAAGACTGGTGAAGACCATGGACCCTCCAACTACAGGGCATGAGCAAGTGTCTGCTCCTTGACCTTTTGACGTCAGAGGGCTGAGAACTGCCATGCTCGGAATATGCTAGAGCCAGGCACCTGTAGCTGAGTTGCACCTGTGCAGGATGACTGTCTCACCTTTTTCCTATTTCCAATTACCTTTCTCCAACTTCCCCACACCTCAGCTTTATCGCCTAAATGTCCTGAGCCTCCAGGAAGGTGGATCTGAGGTCTCTTAGCGTCTCACTTGGCTGCCTTGTGAAGAAACCTTCTCCGCTGCAAACCTCTGTGTCTCAGCGTTTGACTTGCTGCGCATTAGGAAAACAAATCTGGTTCAGTTAACAGTCTCATCCTGTCAACTTCTTTCTCATTCAATAGTCATCAAAATAATTGATGGACTTTGGAATAGTGACCTCAAGTGATGAAAACACTGCCAAAGTCCTGTTATGGAGAACATTCGTTTTGGAGTTAGACAAACCAGCGCTAAAATTCTGGCTCTGGCATCTGCTAATTGTGTGTTCTTTATATGTAGATTTTTAACCTTACTCTTCTGTAAATTGGAGATGTTTTGTTTTGTAAGGTTACTTTAAGAATTATGAAAACAAGATGCATTTGTTCACCCAACAAATATTTATTGAGCACAACTATGTGCCAGAAGTTTTCCTAAACACCAAAAGGTAATGTATGTAAACATCTGGTTCGTGATTGAAGCTGAATATAAAAGAATTTCCTTTCCTTTTCCTTCCCTTTATGATTGTGAACATTGCCCACAGTAAGTGAGCAACCAAATTTACTTATCACTATTCTGCTTATTTGTATTTCTTTGTCATATAGGAAGCACAAAAGAAAAATCTTTATAAGTTACATGCATATACTAGCATTATTAGGACTCATTCCTATAAGGATACCCAGGAGGCTTTTTCATAAAGGTGTTTGGAATATTCATTATTGGTATGAAATTTGCCAACACAGAAAAGTATCTCAGAGAAGCTGCTGTGTGTGATTAAGATCATTGTTAGTGGGCACACATGCTTTCTATTTCACCCATTATAAATAATAGTACACATGGCAAATACCTTTGGCATTCTTTTTATTTCAAAGATTTTTGTAAGCATGAAACATTAACATTTTGCATATGGGTATGGCGAGGTTGACTCATTTGCCCAAGGTCGCTCAGTACATCAGTAAACTTAGTTTCCTACGCCCTGGTCCTCCTGGTCTTCCCGCTCCTTGAGAAAATATTCGCCTACGGTGATGCTTGCTTGCCTTTTACTCAAGAAAGTACGCTGGAAAAAAACATATAACTTGTATTTTTCCCCCCAAATCAAATTAATCAGAAAATAAAATTAAAGCGCATTTATTTAGCAGAAAGCTACTCTTTCCATTAATGAGTATTTTATTGAATATAATAAAATATTTCAGGCAATTCTTCACGTTTTTTTTTTCTCTTCCTTTCTCAGATTTATTGAAAAGCATTTTTATTAGTGCAATAATAGGCTCTGGGACATGCAATTATATTGAGATGCTGACACTTTCCTGTTAGTTGCAGCCTTTGGCCTGAGGCCAAACACGGAACCCAAGCATATGAGTTTCTCTGCAAGCAGTCCTGGCATGCCACTCGCCTGCGTTTGTCCTTACAGCAACCTTCAATTTCACCCAATATAGAGAGAATTAACTGATTTTTCCCTACCATTACTGTTGATCCAAATGGGTACTTCCACCTCTCTTTTAGGGAAAACAAAAAATTCCTTATAAAATTTTTGGAGGAGGCAATTAAGGACAGACCTGTTAGAAGATTTTGATTTCAGATTCATGTTGGGAAACACCATAAAGGGTGTCATTACTTTGTGAGCCATTTACAAACATGAAATGCAAATACTTGTGCCTTTGTCATGAGTTTTCTTTATAGCTTTCACTTTTGTACATTTTTTTATTGCAAATCCTCCTCCTTCCAAACTCCAAACATTTCAGAGTAAAAGTGTAGATATCGTCTATAAATAAAATACAGATCCAAACCTCTGGAACTTTTTTTTTTTTAATTTCTCAGGCAAGGAAAACCAACCTAAGAAAAAAGAAACCATCAGAGGATGCTTCTGAATCCACTCCCACTTTTTGTTTAAAGACACTATGTTCCAATCTTAAAGAAGTTATATCTCCTATCTTTGCTAGATTCTGTGCCATAGAGTACTTTCCCCCACATATCCCACCCTCCTTCTTGGAAATGCTGTGTTGTTAGAAAACCCACATACAAACTTTAAAACGTTTGCTTTTCAGTTAGATGTGAAGAATGAGAAAACACGAACAACTAGACCGTGCCCTCTGAAGATGTCTCTGGCCCAACATGAACAAAAACAAAGGGTTCCTGCCATCCCTAGGCATGCCCAGCAATGTACTGATGACCTTCAACTCCTACAGGTTAACTATTTCAGCAAACTCTGGCAGTGTTTTGGGCTTCACTTCCTCATCCAGGAAGTCAAGTCTAGAAACACTAGTTATTCTGGCCTAAATTGGTTGTGAAATGCTCCTGGGAGAGGTGCAGAACCCTCACATGTCTTTTGAACTACAGCCCATCAGCACTAACCATATCCCCTTTCTTTCTAGTCGCTAGGGTATCCATGGTTTCCTGGGGCCATTGAAGTCCTATGGGGTTTTCCAGGCAAGATTACTGGAGTGGGTTGCCATTTCCTACTCCAGTGGATCTTCCTAACCCAGGGATCAAACCCCAGTCTCCTGTGCAGCAGGCATTGCAGGCAGATTCTTGACCAACTAAGCCACCCGGGGTATCCTACTGATCACCAAGTTAACTCCATTTTAGCATCACATGGAACTAGGATGGAGGAACAAGAACTGCTTGGGAGACAGGAATGGAAAAGGACCTGGTTAACAGGCAACAAGTGAAGCTCTAAGTCGCCTCTAACAGAGTGTAAGATGAGGAGCCACATTCCCACACTGATAGAGGATATTTTCTTGAATATAATCTACAGTCTTTGTGTTTTAAACTGTACATATTTGTTATTCCATTCTTCTAATATGAGCATAATACAGCCATCAATATAAAATACAGAAATACACATATATATAATATATATGTACATCTATGTGTATGTATGTATATGCTATATCATGCATATATATGTATATATATAATAATGCATTAGATTTATCACAGTACCCACGGGAACCCCTCTCCTCAGTGAAGACATTCCCATGTTCTCCACCTCTCAAGAGCACATCTATATATTCCCTGACAACACTTATATCATTTACATGATTACTGTTACTGTCTCACCTGCCCCGCCCACACACACTGAGAATACAGATATTGACTGTGTTCACTCGCCTGCACTTTTCCTTCCATCACTGGCCAATGCATCCCTGATTGACATTTCTCCTTCTTAAACCAGTTTTCTAGCCTCCTTACATACCAATATTTTATTTTACCACCTTCTTTACATATTCTGGGCTTACCTGGTGGCTCAGACAGTAAAGAATCTGCCTGCAATGCAGGAGACCCAGACTCGATCCCTGGATTGGGAAGATCCCCTGGAGAAGGGAATAGCAACCCACTCCAGTATTCTTGCCTGGAGAATTCCATGGACAGAGGAGCCTGGCAGGGTTCAGTCCATGGATAGCAAAGAGTCGGACAAAACTGAGCGATTAACACACTTTGCATATTCTACTCATGGGTAAGATGGAATCCCCATGTAATTTTGTCCTTATAAATCCCGTTCAACATTTATATTATCATATGTGAAACGGATCGCCAGTCCAGGTTCAATGCATGAGACAGGGTGCTCAGGGCTGGTGCACTGGGATGACCCAGAGGGATGGGATGGGCAGGGAGGTGGGAGGGGGGTTTAGGATGGGGAACACATGTATATCTGTGGCTGATTCATGTCAATGTATTGCAAAACCAATCCAATATTGTAATGTAATTAGCCTCCAATTAAAATGAATAAATTTGTAAAAATAAATAAATCCCGTTCAAGTTCATTGGATTTTCTTTGTCAAATTACTTCTCTGTTTTTGGTTAGGGTCCTAAAATGACATGAACAAGGACTAAATATAAGCAATTATAAATTCTCTATTAAATTCATATCTGAATAAGTTTGTCGAAAATAATTGCCATGAATACCAGTAACAGTATTAATTTTGAAGCTAGAGTCAGAGGATTGTTAGGGCCATACAGTTTGGGAATTACTTTATTTGAAATGCTCATTTCCTCCGAATCTAGTTATATAAAACAATGCAAAGAACGTGTTTCTATTGTACCCTAATCTTTATGATGCTTAAAAAATATACTTTGGTCACATTTGATATACAGCATGAATGAAAATTCTGCCTAATTCAGCAGTAACACAATTCACATATTACAAAGGATAGGAATATTACTGTTTACATTTTAAATGTCGCCTCCAAGAGGAAATAAGAAAAATACAGTTTCCTCACTTGATCCACACGACCTACCAGATTTGAATTGTTAACATTTTTTTTTTTAATTCAGAAGGAGTAGTTGATTCAGATTTTGAACCTAAAATGAGATATTATTGATATTTAACAGATGCTGGGTTTTCTGTAATCCGGAAATGAACATCTAGGGCTCAAAGTTAAGGAACAGGACAAACTTGACACTTAAATTTTGAAGAGATTTACTGATGACTGGAGAGAGACCCCCTCCTCGAGGCTCACTGTAGGCTGAGAGGACTCTGCCCAGTTAACTAGTGCGGTCCTACTACTGCGTCTACCATCTGCATTAGCCACGTCCAGGGACAAAGGGGGAAGAAAGAGTCCCTGGAGTCATCAGGTTTATGAAAAATTCAGACTTCATCATGCAAAAAGATTCTCTTGTTTCCCCATGGGTATGGGAAAGGGTTACCTTCCCCTTACTAGACAAAAAGAGGAAGACTCTAAGACGATCACCTGTGAAGTTCAGAAGAGGCTACTTGGAGGGGACCAGAACATCACTCCTCACTGGGAGCATCTCTGAGGCAATAGACATGCTCATCTGTTTCAGTGCCTAAAAGGAAGTCTGGAGAGAGAGAGAGCAGGGGTAGGGAGAGTTGACAGGTTCACACTAGTTTTCCATCGCTCAGGTGAACACTGTAAGGAGTAGCTGGGCCCGGGCTTCCGAGAGGGAGACTATCATTCAAACAGGAACCCAGAAAGCAGGGAAGACAGAGTAAGGCAGCCCTTCTCCCCCAGAGCTTTGGGAAGAACTTAGACACATGCCCTCAAAAGAGCCAGCTTTTGCAAATAAGATCATCTGTACCATTTTTCTAGATTCCACATATTTGTGTTAGTATGCAATATTTGTTCTCTTTCCGACATACCTCACTCTGTAGGACACTCTCTAGGTCCATCCACGTCTCTACAAATGACCCAATTTTCTTCCTTTTTGTGGTTTGGTAATATTCCATTGAAACTCCAATACTTTGGCCACCTCATGCAACGAGTTGACTCACTGGAAAAGACTGATGCTGGGAAGGATTGGGGGCGGGAGGAGAAGGGGACGACAGAGAATGAGATGGCTGGATGGCATCACCGACTCGATGGACATGAGTTTGAGTGAACTCCGGGAGTTGGTGATGGACAGGGAGGCCTGGCGTGCTGTGGTTCATGGGGTCGCAAAGAGTCAGACATGACTAAGCGACTGAACTGAACTGAACTGAATATTCCATTGTATACATAAAAAAGGGGGAAGACAGGGGAGGAATTGGGAGGTTGAGGTTGATACATACACATTGTTAATACTATGCATAAAATACATAACTAATGAGAACGTACTTTATAGCTCAGGGCACTCTATTTAATGCACTGTGGTGACCTGAATGGTAAGAAAGTCCAAAAGAGCAGGGATATATGTATATGTATGGCTGATTCATTTTGCTGTGTAGTAGAAACTAACATGCGGAGAAGGCAATGGCAAGCCACTCCAGTACTGTTGCCTAGAAAATCCCATGGATGGAGGAGCCTGGTAGGCTGCAGTCCGTGGGGTCGCTAAGGGTCGGACACGACTGAGCGACTTCACTTTCACTTTTCACTTTCACACATTGGAGAAGAAAATGGCAACCCACTCCAGTGTTCTTGCCTGGAGTATCCCAGGGACGGGGGAGCCTGGTGGGCTTCCATCTATGGGGTCACACAGAGTTGGACACGACTGAAGTGACTTAGCAGCAGCAGCAGCAGAAATTAACATGACATTATAAAGCAACTATACCCCATTAAAAACTAATTTTAAAAAAAGCCAGCTTTTAGATATCTGCCATGCCAGGACCACTAAAATTTAAGTCAAAGAAGAAGTAATAAGTAAATGAAAACTGCTTACAGAAGCTTCTCCTTCCTCCTAATCCCTCCACTCTCCATCTCACAATGCTAGACCCAATAAGGAGGAAGACAAGACATTCAAAGCACACAGTATGAGACCCTCCCTTGCAACATGCTAGAGTGGAAAGAACAAAAGAAGAGATCTCATGCCCTTTCTCACTTCTGGTGGTCAACCCTGCTCTGGAAGCAGGTATGGTGATGCAAGTCATATCAGTCAATTGACTGAAGATTTTAACTAACTAGCTTGAATCAGCCCAGAAAATTATACAATTTACCTAGGATGTGTCCAGGGGCTTGACAACCTAGACAGAAGCAGCCTTAACAGTACACTTGGAGGCAGATACTTTAATGTAATAAGCTACATGGTTGAAACTCTTCAATAAATCAAATATATTTCACACTATGTTACAGCTGTACTTATTTCACATTCTCGCAAGGTAATGCTCAAAATCCTTCAGGCTGGGCATCAATAGTATGTGAACTGAGAACTTCCAGATGTACAAGCTGGAGTTAGAAAAAGCAGAGGAACCAGATATCAAAGTGCCAACATTAGTTGGATCATCGAGAAAGCAAGAGAATTCCAGAAAAATACCTACTTCTACTTCATTTACTGAAAGAAAGCCTTTGACTCTGTGGATCACAACAAACTGTTTAAAATTCAAGAGATGGGAATACCAGACCACCCACCTGTCTCCTGAGAGACCTGTATGCTGGTCAAGAAGCAAGAGTTAGAACCAGACATGGAACAACAAACTGGTTCGAAATTGGGACAGGAGTACCTCAGGGCTGTATTTTGTCACCCTGCTTATTTAAATTATAGGCAGAGTACATCGGGCTTCCCTAGTGGCTCAGCTAGTAGAGTACATCATGCAAAAGGAGGGGTTGGATGAATCCAAACTGGAATCAAGATTGCTAGGAGAAATATCAACAATTTCAGATATGCAAATGATACCACTCTGATGGCAGAAAATGAAGAAGAACTAAAGAGCCTCTTGATGAAGGTGAAAGAGGAGAGTGCAAAAGCTGGCTTAAAACTCAACATTCAAAAAAAGAAGATCGTGGCATCTGGTCCCTTCATGACAAATAGATGGGAAAAAAGTGGAAACAATGACAGATGTTATTTTCTTGGGCTCCAAAATCATTGTGGAAGGTGACTGCAGCCATGAAATTAAAAGATGCTTACTCCTTGGAAGAAAAGCTATGACAAACCTAGACAGCATATTGAAAAGCAGAGACATCACTTTGCTGACAAAGGTCTGTATAATCAGAGCCATGGTTATTCCAGTAGTCATATACAGATGTGAGAGTTAAACCATAAAGAAGGCTCAGCACCAAAGAATTAATGCTTTCAAGTTGTGGTGCTAGAGAAGACTTTTGAGCATCTCTTGAACAGCAAGGAGAGCAAACCAGTCAATCTTAAAAGAAATCAACACTGAATATTCATTGGAAGGACTGAGGCTGAAACTGAAGCTCCAATACTTTGGCCACTTGATGTGAAGAGCCGACTCTTTGGAAAAGAACCTGGTGTTGGGGAAGATTGAGGGCAGGAGGAGAAGGGGACAACAGAAGATGAGATGGTTAGATGGCATCACCAACTCAATGGACGTGAGTTTGAGCAAACTCCAGGAGACAGTGAAGGACAGGGAAGCCTGGCGCACTGCAGTCCATGAGGTCACAAAAAGTCAGACAAGACTTAGTAACTGAACAACAAGTCCCAAGCATGGATTTGCCTAATTTAGGTTTGTATTAAATAACTACTGTGTACATTACTTTTGAAAAATAAAATGTTTTGGAACTCAAGAGGCTGTGTGTGGCAGTGATTACCATTTTGTCTTGAGAAGTTTTTGTTGATGAATCTAGCCCAGATGGGTACAGAGGAATCTGTAGCCATGTCAGATGGTAACCGAGATTCAACTTACACCTGGCAAAATCTAACCATCCTGGTCTCAGTCATATCATGTACAAATTCTCAATATTGTTAACTAGTAAAATGAACAGTTTAATGGTCTTGTCCTCTTATGCTTACCAACAATCCAAAAACAGATAAAATCTACCTTTGCTGAGACCAAGAGGCACTGGCACAAAATTTTTCTTTTGTAATTTCTCAGCCAATGTCCCATTCATAATTCAGCCATGAGTCAGTTTTAAAATGAACTGAGTTACCAATGTAATCACTGCCCAGCACAAACACAATTGCTTTGGTTGTATAAACCTAACTTCCTAGTAATCACTGCCCAGCACAAACACAATTGCTTTGGTTGTATAAACCTAACTTCCTAGATTTATATCCAATTTGTTCAGCTTCAGAAAGAACAGAAACCCAAGCTTAACACTGATGGTGAACAAGTGTATTTTGATGGACTTTCTGTGCTTGTGAAGATTAAGGAGCTCATATTATTTGAAACTGAAGTCCTTCATTTTCTCTCACGTTAATAGCAGACAGTTGTCACATGAACACAGTCCATCAAAGCCTTCTGTTACCAGGAGCCACTGTAAAACAATAGTTGGTCAAGCAGCAAATAGCACCAAATTACACAGAATGCCTTTGTCCCTGGCATTTCCTTGAGCAGAGACCAGCAATATATATGCGGTGTATCAAAGGTTAAAAAAAGACTGCGTGCTGTGCTGTGCTTAGTCGCTCAGTCATGTCTGACTCTTTACAACCCCATGAATTGTAGCCTGCCAGGATCCTCTGCCCATGGGGATTCTCCAGGAAAAATACTGGAGTGGGTTGTCATGCCCTCCTCCAGGGGATCTTCCAACCTAGGGATCAAAGCCAGGTCTCCCACATTGCAGGCAGATTCTTTACCATCTGAGCCACAAAGGAAGACCAAGAATACTGAAGTGGGTGGCCTATCCCTTCTCCAGGAGATCTTCCCAACCCAGGAATCGAACCGGGGTCTCCTGCATTGCAGGTGGATTCTTTACCAGCTGAGCTAACAGGGAAGCCCAGAAAAAGACTATATCCAAAGACAAAAACTGATATTCCAATTTTTTAAGGTATTTTCTTCCATAATTATGTTAACTCATGAGGTCAAAAAGCAAACACCCAAATCTATGTCTAAAACTATATTTATGTTGTTGGAAGTACATTTGGTATAATAGTGATAACTGATCAAAAGCAAGAACTTATTAATATGATTGGATGTAATACAAAATATAAGCCTTAAGTCAGTGTCAGTTACTCTGCAAGAACAGGCCATTATACAATAACTATGATAGCTTTTTTCCTTATTTCATTCAAATAATTTAAGTTTTTGCCATTTAGATTCATATAAACAACCAATCAATTTATTTTATTTTATTTGGAGTTCTACAGTCTTTGTTTAGAGGGAGAAGAAATTTGATGTAAGCAATTTAACTCCATTTTTTTCCCCAAAATAACAAAATAACATTTTTCACCTACAAAATCCCAAGGAGATTCTCCTTATAGAGTTATCTCATCCTATGCAACTGCTCCCATCTACTTTGTAGCTAGTGACAATGTAACTGTCTAAGTATTCTAATGAATCACGATGGGAACCAAATTTAGCTGCAGTTCAGCTTTTCACTGTACTAACACTTTATTTTGAATTAATCAAAAATAAAAGTACAATCTGTTGTTCTGATCAAAGAGACACAAATAATTTACAAAGCTCAAAAAGCTAATTTTAATACTAAAAATAAATATAAATATATATTTAGTATTCATGTACATTCAGGTTATCCTAAAAAATAAAATAGACAGTCTGCAAGAATTATTTCTTTAATCTGCTATGCTCAGGTCAGCTCGCTTGCTGAGTCTTGTCCAACTTTTTGCAACCCCATGGACTGCAGCCTACCAGGCCTCCCTGTCCATCACCGACTCCCAGAGCTGCTCAAACTCATGTCCATTGAGTTGGTGATGCCATCCAACCATCTCATCCTCTGTTGTCCCCTTCTCCTGCCTTCACTCTTTCCCAGCATCACGGTCTTTTCCAATGAATCAGTTCTTCACATCAGGAAGCCAAAGTATTGGAGCTTCAGCTTCAACATCAGTCCTTCCAGTGAATATTCAGGACTGATTTCCTTCAGGATTGACTGGTTTGATCTCCTTGCAGTCCAAGGGACTCTCAAGAGTCTTCTCCAAAAACACAGTTCAAAAGCATCAATTCTTTGGTGCTCAGCTTTCTTTATGGTCCAGCTCTCACATCCACACATGACTACAGGAAAAACTATAGCTTTGACTAGATGGACCTTTGTCGGTAAAGTAATGTTTCTGCTTTTTAATATGCTGTCTAGGTTTCTCATGGCTTTTCTTCCAAGGAGCAAGCGTCTTTTAATTTCATGGCTACAGTCACCATCTGCAGTGATTTTGGAGCCCAAGAAAATAAAGTCTGTCACTGTTTCCATTGTTTCCCCATCTATTTGCCAAGAAGTAATCGCACTGGATGCCATGATCTTTATTTTTTGAATGCTGAGCTTTAAGCCAGCTTTTTCACTCTCCTCTTTCACTTTCATCAAGAGGCTCTTCAGTTTATCTTCACTTTCTGCCATAAGGGTGGTGTCATCTGCATACCTGAGGTTATTGATATTTCTCCTTGCAGTCTTGATCCCAGCTTATGCTTCATCCAGTCCAGCATTTTGCATGATGTACTCTGCATATAAGTTAAATAAACAAAGAGACAATATAAAACCTTGAGGTACTCCTTTCCCAATTTGGAACCAGTCTGTTGTAATATGTCTGGTTCTAACTGTTGCTTTTTGACCTGCATGCAGATTTCTCAGGAGACAGGTAAGGTGGTCTGGTATTCCCATCTTTTTAAGAATTTTCCACCGTTTGTTGTGATCCACACAGTAAAAGGCTTTAGCATAGTCAATGAAGCAGAAGTAGATGCTTTTCTGGAATTCTCTTGCTTTTCGATGATCTAGTGGATATTGGCAATTTGATCTCTGGTTCCTCTGCCTTTTCTAAATCCAGCTTGAAGATCTGCTTTGCTAAAGCTTGGAAATAACAGGAAACTCACGAAAAAAGTTCAATCTCATTAAGTTTCTAATTTAATATTTAGGAAAAAGGAAAGTAAAGTCTCCACATTTTTGGCTACATAACAGAATTCCAGAAATTCCGTCCCACATTTCAAAACAAAGGGATAGAGGAAAGGAAGGGAGGGAGTAGGGAAGGGAAGGAGGGAGAGCGTGAGAAGGAGAGGGAGGGAGGAAGGAAGTGAAACTGAAATTTTATCTACAAACACTAGCACAGGACTTCCCAGGTGGCAAGAATCTGCCTGCCAATGCAAGGGGCATGGGTTTGATCTCAAGGCTGAGTAGATTCCATGCAGCAACAAAGCCCATGCACCCCAACTACTGAGCCCACACGCCACAACTACTGAAGCCTGTGCGTAGAGCCTGTGCTTTGCAACAAGAGAAGTCACCGCAATGAGAAGACTGCTCACCAAAACTGCAGAAAGCCTGAACAAAGCAAGAAAACCCTGTGCACCAAGAGTAAATAAATAATATTTATTTTTTAAAAAGGCTAGCACAAATTCGGAGAAGGCAATGGCAAGCCACTCCAGTACTCTTGCCTGGAAAATCCCATGACGGAGGAGCCTGGTGGGCTGCCATCTATGGGGTCGCAAAGAGTCTGACACGACTGAAGCGACTTAGCTGCAGCAGCAGCAGCACAAATTAGTAAGCTATTTAGCACAGGTATTATAGAAAAAGAGGAAAGGTTGTTGTTCAAAAATTGGAGTCATTGTAAGGAAATTTACTTTCTTTATCAATAAATATATTTATAGTGCCTTCAATGTGCCAAGCACTGTTCAAGACACTGGTGAAATGACAGTGAACTCCATAAAAAAAAAAGTTTTCTCTCATAACAGAGAGAGGCAGGTAATTAATTCACTATATAAACTAAAATATACTGTGATGGTAGGTAGTAATAAGAGATATGAGAAAAATAAGTAAGGTACAAGATAGAGAAATGTGGGTAAGGAGACTTTTGGGAATAGGTTAATCATGGAAGGCTTCTCAGTAGAGATAACCTGTTTGTAGAGACCTGGGGGATGATGAAGAGACAGCCAGGCATGAGTCTGGGGGAAGATCATTTCACAAGGAGGAAAAAAGAATACCAAGGTAGGAATTGTATCTTGATTCCTCACATCTTCTGATCCACGTACCAGCCTTCTTCAGCACTACTGATGCAATCAATGTTTATTAACTTTTCAATGATAATTTCTTGCTAAAGAAAGACTATATAAATGTGCTCTCTTTTAATAATATTTGCTACACAATTTTCCTGCTGTCACATAAATAGTTAATAGTAGAAGCAGGAAAATCATGTACCCTTTCTAGGAATTAGTTTCCACATCTATAAAATAAGAGTATGAACCACTTTATCTCAAGAGCCTTTCCAGTCCTTAAATAAATATTATTAAGATGTAATAATAATGTAAAAGAGTACATTTAGAAAAGAGAACACAATGGAAACAGTGACAGACTTTATTTTCTGGGCTCCAAAATCACTGCAGATGGTGACTGCAGCCATGAAATTAAAAGACACTTGCTCCTTGGAAGAAAAGCTATGACAAAACTAGACAGCATATTAAAAAGCAGAGATATTACTTTGCCAGAAAGGTCCATCCAGTCAAAGCTATGGTTTTTCCAAGTAGTCATGTATGGATGTGAGAGTTGGATTATAAAGAAAGCTGAGCGCCAAAGAATTGACGCTTTTGAATTGTGTTTTTGGAGAAGACTCTTGAGAGTCCCTTGGACTGCGAGGAGATCCAACCAGTCCATCCTAAAGGAGATCAGTCCTGAATATTCATTGGAAGGACTGATGCTGAAGCTTAAGCTGAAGCTCCAAAACTTTGGCCACCTGATGCAAAAAGCTGACTCATTGGAAAAGACCCTGATGCTGGGAAAGACTGAAGGCAGGAAGAGAAGAGGACGACAGAGGATGAGATGGTTGGATGGCATCACCAACTCGATGGACATGAGTTTGAACAAGCTCTGGGAAATGGTGATGGACAGGGAAGCCTGGCATGCTGCAGTCCATGGAGTTGCAAAGAGTTGGACACAACTGAGCAATTGAACAGTATATATATATATATATATATATATATATACACACATGTATATATAATAGAGAGGGGGGGTCTTTTATAAAACTAGTGAACAAGTATATATAATAGAGAGGGGGGGTCTTTTATAAAACTAGTGAACAATAATAACTCTTCTAGGTCAGTCATTTTTGAAAACTCCCCAGATTTCTTCAAATACTATACAGATCTCTTTGGTAAAGTTGTTTTGTCTCCCCTAATGAAATTCTTCAATAAATTTGCAGGGATCTCCTTCGCATACTATTTTACAAGTGCAGATAAGATTAAGCATGGTTCTTGCCAAATGGTTCCTGGTCTAAATTAGAAAGGAAGACAGAATATAAACATAGGGAAATCTGGTTATATGCTCATTTCATGCCTGGATAGTCCTACTGAATAATATGTAATATTGACATAAGCTCTTAAGAAAGAAACTTTATGTTTACTGTAGAGATCTGAACATATTGTTGGCAAGAAATAAATAATCAATATTGATAACGGCCAAAATTTAGGCAATGTGCTCTCAATTAAATACATTGGTCTCTGTTGATTGGCACAAATGCCATTAATAAACATATTCTTAAGTACAATATCGGGTTTCCTATATTGTTGTACTTGCAGCACATATAAACCCAAATTAGGACTTTAAAGGCAATTATCATTTGATCTACATTAATTTATCAATAATAGCAAGGTACACTGGTATACAGCATGGGAACATATAACTGGAATAGTTGACAGTCCTTAAATACAGAGAATTCTTCCTAAATTGGTTCTTGTCTTACATAAACAATATAAAAAAGAATTAAACCCTCACAGAAAGACAGCAATAAAAAAATGACCTGGTTTTCTGTGCCCAAGTTCCCAGTACTTCGCAGAGCATAAGTTAAAAGTCTCAGCTTTTCCACCGTGCAATTCAGAGAATGTGGTGGGAACAGAATGTGAAGGCAACTCAGCTGGAAAATATCTTAGATGAAATATTTTTGTCGAGCACTTTTCTCATGTGAATTTGCCTCCAGTTTGGTGTATACCAGTCACCAGAACATGGCATTCATTTTACTTCATGTCTCAAGGCCTTTTTTTTAAATCAACATATCGCTGCATAAGCCTGCAGAACAAAAGCAAAAACCAAAGCAACCATGTTTAACAGGAGCTGAATCTCTTATGAGATCAATAGACAAGAGTCAAATTTCAGTATCCTCAAAGGTCCTTTCCTGTGATAAAGTGGCAATAAGGAAAACTCCTTAAGGCTCTCTGCCTAGTTTGGCTTTTTTCTCAACATCAAATTCATTATTACCGGCAAAGACATTTCTATTTTTTAAAGACACATGTCAAGTTTGATAGCTTTTATTCAAAGTCAATAATAACAATCTAAATATTAAAAGCATGTTTTCCCCCAGATGTGCTGATGTCTCAATAGGTTCCTTTTTAAATCAAGGAAAACAAAGCACGTACAACTGCTTATCAGATTTCCAGCTTGTAAAACTGATGTCCTGGACAAAACATCAGTTTATCCAGTAGGTGTCATCTTATCAAAAATATTTCATATATACAAAAAAAGAAAGTTAAGAGACCATATAAAATGTGATCATAGGAAAACAATCAATTTAGAAATTAATTAACTCCTTAAATGATGAAACAAACAAAAAAAAGTTAGGTTACCTTGACCCCATTAAAAGTTTACATTCCAGAGCAATCGTTCTCAATTGCACTCAAATTTAATTGTTCTGGGATAGGGGCCAGGTTTCAGGAATTTTTTTTAAGCTCCATAGGTAATTCTAACATGCAGCCAGAAATGGGGATCAATGTATTACTTTAATAAGAAAAACTAAAATGGAATATTAAATCTAACTCCAAATTATTTCTCAGAATATAGCAACAATCCAAAAAGGAAAAAAAAATTCAAGTGTCTTTAAAATCTGTGTTCATCCAAATTGCTATTTAACTTTAACACTGATCAGCAACCAACCATGTTTCTGTAGAGATGAATCTGAAAATTTGTTAAGATTTTACAGTTACTTGAGATAACAGAATCCTTTGCTTGCTCAAAATCCAGAATTTCTCATTTTTGTTGTTGCTGTTGTTCACCTGCTAAGGCGTATCCAACTCCTTGCACCCCCATGGACTGCAGCACGCCAGGCTTCCCTGTCCTTCACTGTCTCCCAGAGCCTACTCAAACTCCTGTCCATTGAATCGGTGATGCCATCCAACCATCTCATCCTCTGTTGCTCCTTTCTCCTTCTGCCCTCAATCTTTCCCAACATCAGGGTCTTTTCCAAAGAGTCAGCTCTTTGCATCAGGTGGCCAAAGTGTTGGAACTTCAGCTTCAGCATCAGTCCTTCCAGTGAATATTCAGGATTGATTTCTTCCAAGACCAGCTGTTGAAGGACCAAAAAGTGAGTGGTGGCCCAAGTCCTGGAAATCTCCACCCCTTCCCCAAAATAGTGGGAATAATCCTCCCATTCATTAGCCTCTGAAATTGCCCAGCCGATAAAAGCTAACCACACCGTATTTCCAGATGGCACTCACCCTCTGCAATGACCCACACTCTGTGTGTGGAGTATATTTCTCTCTGAATAGATCCACTTCTTACCTATCACCTTGTCTCTCACTAAATTCTTTCTGCAATGAGACATCAAGAACTTGAGCTTCTCTAAGTCCTGAAACCAGGTCTGTGATTTCAGTTGGAAGACCATGGACTTTACCTGGGTTGAGTCCCAGCCACTTGGGTTCAAGTTCCAATCTGAGGGAAACAGTTTCAGAACCCTTACTATAAAACTTCTCACTACTACCTCCAGGTTGGGACACACAATTTTGAGGGCATTAGATCGCTGTACCTCCCTTTGCCTGGCGAAGCAGTAAAGGTATTATTTTCTACTTCACCCAAAACTGTCTCTGAGATTTAATTCAGTGTCAGGGTACAGAGGCCAGATTTGGCTTTAATAATAACAATAACCTGATTAAAGTTCAAAGGCCTGGATAGGCACTTTCAAAAGAAGACACACAAATGGCCAATGGGCATGTGAAGCAATTATGAGGGAAATGTAAATCAAAATGAAAAATCACCACACATTAGGATGACTATTATTTTTTAAAAAAGAAAGGGAAAAAAGGTGAGTGTTGATGAGGTGGAGGGATTTGAGAAATTGGAGCTCTTGTACACTGTCAGTGGGAACGTGTAATAAAACGATGCAGCTACTATGGAAAACAGACCTTCACTTCTGATAAAAAGCCTGTGGTTTATGTGATCACAAAAAGAAAAGAAAAAGTTGAATGGATCCAAACTTCTTTTTTATATCTCATTTTAGAATTTATAAATAATATTTCTTCAATTTAGCCAGAAAATACATTGTCCACTATTGTTCCTTTTCCACACAGAGATAAGAATACTGCCTCTTCAATATGGGATCCATGTGACTCATAAAGATAAGCTAGTGTCAAAATCTATCTTCAGACAAAGATTACTATAATTAAATAGATGAGCACAATGAGGGGTGCTGAGGAGAAGCCTTAATTTTTAGTATTTGTCAATTTCCAACTTGTAAATACTCTCATCATGGTAGAGTTCAAGCTGCAATGTGATGTCAACCAGCTAGCAAAATTCCTGAAAATGTAACAGTTGGCTCTGGTGAGTTGGAACATGTGGACTTCAGCACACCACTGCCTAGTAATGTTTGTTTATTTTACCTATTTCCTGTTGTATTGGTGTTAAAAACTTGATCCCATAGAAGTAATCATTATCTCCTCACAAGTGTCAGAACAGAGATTACATTTTATAGGAGATATGACCTGGAAAACTTCTCCAATCAAAATGTATACCCTTTATTTTATGCCATTTGCCCCATTTCTAGTCCTTCACAGGAATCACATCAGCAATATGATTCCTTTGCTCTTAAGATAAATTGAACTCCATAGTTTCAAATTAGGCATGGTTTCCTGGTACAGTAAGTCCCCCAAATATGAACCTTCATGTTTCAGGCTTTCAAAGATGCAAATGTGCATTCACATGTCCAGTCACATGTTAGTTCACATACCTGGTGTACGTTTTCACGTGTGTGCATCCTCTATAAGAGGTTGTGCTTTTGCCTACTTTACTGTACTGTAATATTAAAAATATTTTCCTCATTCTTTTTTATGTATTATTTGTACAAAAAGTATTAAAAACGTATTACAGTATATATCCAGTTGTGTTAGTTGGGTACCTAGGCTAACTTTGTTGGACTTATGAAGGCACTCTTGGAACAAAACTTGCTTGTATATAGGGGACATACTGTATTATATTGTACCAAAAATTGTTAGATTTCTAGTCCTACCTCTGCAGCACTAAGACTTTTGTAGCCCTGAGGGAACAACCACAAAGTCCATGTATATATTTAGAGTTCAATTCAGTCAGTCAGTGTAACTGACTCTTTGTGACCCCATGGACTGCAGCATGCCAGGCATCCCTGTCCATCACCAACTCCTGGAGCTTGCTCAAACTCATATCTATCAAGTCAGTGATGCCATCCAACTATCTCATCCTCTGTCATCTCCTTATCCTCCTGCTTTCAATCTTTCCCAGCATCAAGGTATTTTCTAATAAGTCAGTTCTATGCATCAGGTGACCAAAGTGTTGGAGTTTCAGCTTCAGCATCAGTCCTTCCAGTGAATATTCAGGACTTTAGGATTGACTGGTTTTAGCTCCTTGCAGTCCAAGGAACTCTCAAGAGTCTTCTCCAAAAACACAGTTCAAAAGCATCAATTCTTTGGTGCTCAGCTTTCTTTATGATCCAACTCTCATGTCAATACATGACTACTGGAAAAGCTATAGCTTTGAATATACAGACCTTTGTCAGCAAAGTAATGTCTCCACATTTTAATATGCTGTATAGGTTTGTCACGGCTTTTCATCCAAGGAGAAAGTGTGTCTTTTAATTTTATGGCTGCAGTCACCATCTGTAGTGATTTTGGAGCCCAAGAAAATAAAGTCTGTCACTGTTTCCATTGTTTCCCCATCTATTTGCCATGAAGTGATAAGACTGAATGCCATGATCTTTGTTTTTTGAATGTTGAGCTTTAAGCCAACGTTTTCACTCTCCTCTTTCACTTTTATCAAGAGGCTTTTTAGTTCCTCTTCGCTTTCTGCCATTAGGGTGGTGTCATCTGCATATCTGAGGTTATTGATATTTCTCCCAGCAATCTTGATTCCAGCTTGTGCTTCCTCCAGCCCAGCATTTCACCTGATGTACTCTGTGTATAAGTTAAATAAGCAGGGTGACAATATACAGCCTTGATGTACTCCTTTCCCAATTTGGAACCAGTCTATTGTTCCATGTCCGGTTCTGTTGCTTCTTGACCTGCATACAGGTTTCTCAGGAGGCAAGTGGTCTGGTATTCCCATCTCTTTATGAATTTTCCACAGTTTGTTGTGATCCACACAGTCAAAGGCTTTAGTGTAGTCAATGAAGCAGAAGTAGATGTTTTTGTCGAATTCTCTTGCTTTTTCTGAGTCCATGGATGTTGGTAATTTGATCTCTGATCCTCCTGCCAGTTCTAAATCCAGCTTGAACATCTGGAAGTTCACAGTTCATGTACTATTGAAGCCTAGGTTGGAGAATTTTGAGCATTACTTTACTAGTGTGTGAGATTATTGCAATTGTGCAGTAGTTTGAACATTCTTTGACATTGCCTTTCTTTGGGATTGGAGTGAAAACTTACCTTTTCCCATCCTATGATCACTACTGAGTTCTCAAGTGTAGCACTTTCACAGCATCATCTTTTAGGTTTTGAAATATATACATTTACAGAGCACCATTAATGAACAAGGTACTCTCCATCAAGAAAAGGTAGTGCTATTCTCATTGCGGAAAGTGCTAGAATGTCATCTCAGAATCTCTCATTAGGAATTAGAAATGACAGAAGGATAATCTGTAACATAAATTACAATACAGATAAAACATATTTAATAACTAAATGTTTGTCTATATAAATATTGTGTATTTATGAGACAAAATAAACTACATTTTTAATAAATTGTTTTGGAAGTCAGGAAAGAACTCTTTGGCTCTTCTGCAAGTTCAGCCCATTCTCAGCAATGGAGGAACCCCAAGAAATGAAGAAGACAAAAGAAGAGGAACATTTAATATTTATTAGTTTATGAGGTATAGTTGTAATTAGTCTTTCTGTTGATCTTTCAATGTACTTTTCTGAGTCTTCCCAAGAGGGGTACAAAAATCGGGAGGGAAGAAGAGAAAGGTGTTTTTGCCTGGTTTTTAGATAACCTCGTGGCCATTTGTTCCCTACCAAATACAACTGGTCACGGCAGGAGTGCTTCATTCATCTAGTATAACAGGAAAGAAATAATGAAGGAAGAGACTACCACTCAACTGTATATGAAATAGCGATGAGTTTATTGCCCAGGGTAGGACAGGGCAAAACATAGTCTTTTGAACAAAGCAAAACCGTGATCTTGCATTGGGTTTGGAGGAAACATGGAGTTCAGGAATTGGCTGAATTTTAGAAAGGGAATATACAAGCATTGACTGATTTTCAGTGTGGAGTTTAGTGACTAGCTGGCTTTCACAAGTGTAGGTACCAGGGCAAGAATGCCACTGAATATTTGGGAAGAATTTAGAACTGGTTTTATAGTACTTTGTCAACAACTTGGGACTCGGACCCCAAAATAACTCATTCTTTTACTTCCTTTGACAAATTTGAAGGATAAAAATATTTCAATCTCAGAAAAAAATCAGGAATGGTGATACAGTCAAGTGTAGAATTTCTTATAGATGATACCTTCCTAATACACTTTATGAGAAAATACATATTGTCTTAAGGAATTAATTTTTACTTCATTAATAAATACAATTACTATTTACTAATATAATAATGCATTATGTTTTATATTGAGTTAATCATCAAATCTCTAACAGTTCAACTATTGATTAAGTCTCACTTTAATGGTGAGAGAATAAATCTGATCTGAACAACTAAAAATGCTAAAATATGAACTACTGAACATGATAGTTGGAGAATTTTTTATGTTCCATGATTATTTACTTTCAATAATAGAAATTTAGGAATCAGCTGGATCTGCTCAGAATCTAACTCTGTCATTTACTAGATGTGTAACTGTAGAAAAATTAGTTACTTTTTTATTAACAAAATATACAATAACTTACAATGTTGTGAGAAGCAACATGCAGAAAAAATGCCTACATTCACATAGAATATACTGTTAAATTATAAACATAAAAGTAATGTGAGAAAAGTAAATAATAATGTTCTATGTCATTGCATCTACAAAAATTGCTGCTGAATAATAATAATTATAGTAACAAATTTGTTTTAACAATAATAAGAAAATTATTTAAATCCTGGATTACTTTTTGCAATATAGTTCTGTCGTTTTATATGTAGTCTTTATTTTCTCCTCAATTGACAAGTTGAGATGGAAGTTTTATCACTTTCAGGACACTTAATGATTTCCATCTATGCCTTAGTTATACCTAAATTATGAGACCCACATTTATTAAGAATAGTAATAATGTCTTCATTTTCTATTTCCACAAAGTGGTCAGAGAAAGTAAAATATTCAAACCATTGAACTAATTGCTAAGGACAGCAATAGTGCCAAATTCAAATCACCAGCCAGGAGGCAACAGTGCCAATGCAATTCTCAAACTATCTAATTGTCAACTCAAGTATGAATGATGCTATTTCTTGTGGAAGAGATGCTGTACTAATATAGTAGTCATTAGCCACATGGGGCTATCTAAAATTCAATTTAAGATAATCAACATAAAATAAATTTTAAGTTCAATTCCTCAGTCTCACTAGCCATACTTCAAGTTATCAATAGCTACATGTGGTTAATGGCTACAACACTGGACAATGTAGAGAATATTTCCAACATCACAGAAAAAATTCAGTTAGCACTGGTCTAGACACCTTTCCTTGTGTAATGTTTAAAAATTCAAATATTTTCTGAATCCTGTCAATTCTTCTCTCATTATATTTCATTCCTTTCTCTCCATGCTCACAACTACTTATCACCTTCCAATTCAGGATTCTCATGATTTAGCTTTTAAAATAATCTATAAATAGTCTCACTGTTTCTAGTCTTTTCTCCAGCTAATCCATCCCGTAACACAAACTTGATTAATTTTTCCAAAGCAGTGGCTTTTTCCTCACCCAAAAACTTCATAATCTTCACATTTACTATAGTATTGTTGTTATTGTTGTTTAGTTACTAAGTCGTGTCCAACTCTTTGCAACTCCATGAACTGTAGCCTGCCAGGTTCCTCCGTCCATGGGATTTCCCAGGCAAGAATACTGGAATGGGTAGCCATTCCCTTCTCCAGGGGATCTTCCTGACCCAGGGATCGAACCCTCATCTTGTGCATTGGCAGGTGGATTCTTTGCCACTGAAACACTGTGGAGCCCTGACTATAGTATACTTGCCATAAAAAGTGTTTAGTTTCAAAGGCTCTTCCACCAACTGGCTTCATTCCTTCTCCTACCAAGGGATTCCCAAAACTATACAAGTCCTCTGTTCCATCACAAATACCAGCTCATTATTCCCTAGCTATGCTTTGCCGGTTTCCACTTTTGCTCAAGATTTTATTCCCCACACTTAAATGTTATGCATAATCTTATCATATCCAGTTTAAGCCACATTTCATCCTTATAGTTGAATTTGACTGCCTCACAACTGTCTAATAACTGTCTAGTGCTCTCTCCTCTACAACTCTGATAGACCGCATTGACTATCATATTTTATAACATTCATCATAACTACTGTTACTTACCTTTAAGGAGTTTACAATTCGCTTTCTAGAGAGAATTATATATCCACAAACAGTAGCCAAGATCTGTGAGAGTTTTTTACTATACCCTATGCCATTTTCCTCACATCTTTCATGAAGTATAGCTTATGAAATAATAGATTCAGATTTTATCAAGAAAAGGATGCTAAAAGGTAGAGAAAACAATATTTCTTGAGCATAAATCTGGGTCTTCACAACCTTCAAGATTAAGTTTTATTAGATTCATTTTACAGGTGAGATTCAGAGAAACTAAGTCAATTGTTCAAGGTTGAAGCTAAGAAATAGAAAATCAGAGATTTTAAAACAAAGCAACATCGAAAGTTCATGATCTGTAGCTCAATGACATAACTCCTTCAAGAAAGGACCTATGCTTTTTCCTTCAGAGCCTGTAGTTTGAAAAAATACTCATGGTACATAATCAAAAGTTACCTCTATGATTTCTATCTTCTTCTGTCCTTTAAAACACGATCACAAGGACAAGTTTTACCCTTCTCATAGGATTGAAAGTTAGGCAGCCTCAGGGCTGTCTAATCTCTTGTTGGTAAAAGAAATTCCTTTTAACCATCCCAAGTGGCAGATGACACAGTGGTAAAGAATCTGCCTGCCTGTGTAAGAGAAGCAAGAGACATGGGTTTGATCCCTAGGTTGGGGAGGTCCCCTGGGCTAGGAAATGGCAACCCATTCTAGTATTCCTGTCTGGAAAGTTCCGTGGACAGAGGACCCTGGTGGGCTACAGTCCATGGAGTCACAAAGAATCAGCTTGAGGACACACGCAGTCACTTTAGCCCCTCATTCAGAAATTACAATATTTAATCCAATACATTAATTAACCCTTCAAACTTCATTCACAAGTAAGACTCTCCCCACTGCTCTCCAGCAAAGCCTGGTAGCAGATAGGCCACCTGCCTTCAAGACTGAGATGTGGTCTATTTATTCTCTTTCCTTTATCTTTTTTTTTTCCTCCCTTACTCAATAGCTGCTGTCTCTTGACTTTCCAGGATCAAACGTGGGGTGAGAGGAAGGAGAGGTAAAAGAGATAGGAAAGTTCTTCCCTCACTGAATTATCATGAAAAGGTACCATGAAATGTCTTCTAGGCCTGGCAGACTCTTTCATGAGTGTTTTTGCAGATTCTTCAGCGACTTTCATACTGGGCACCTGCAAATGCAATTCCCCAGTGCTGGCTGCTCCTAATCATTGTGCAGCCTCTGATCTTAGTGGTGGACCTCTTAGCCTCTTACTCTAGGGTCCCCTCACCCTGATACATCATCTTCTTTTGCTGATTTCCGGTTTAAATGACTTCAGGCTATATTCCTACTTAATTTTCCCCATGGCGGCTATTCATATACTTTGACCCTCTATCTGAGGCACATATAGAAACTTTGCAGATGTGGTCTTTTTCCCTTAAAGCATGCTTTAACTTACTTGGGCATTAATCAGACATTTGTTCCCTCTATTCCCAGTTGTAAGAAACGTACATATCTAGTTCTCTGAACTGAGCCTTTCTCCACAAATTTCCAAATCACTCCCATGTCAAGGAGGAATGATACTCATAGCACTCAGAGTTCTCTCCAAAATCTTTATTCACAAAATCCTGCTCTGTCCCCACTTTCTTGGTTCCGCAACATGGATTTCAGAGTCATCTCCCTGGTTCTCAGATAGGGCATCACTCTCATAGTTCATTCTTGAATGTAGCCCCAATATCTTCATGCCTCAGCCAACTAAAGGAGGAAGAGTCCCATCTCAGCATCTTGTGCTTATTAAAGGACCATTAACTTGGAATATAATCTCTGACATGGGTGATAGATTATGTTGATCACAAAGTTACCAGTTTTTCTCTAAAATATCGATTTTCTATATGCTTACTAACCCTGCATCCTTTCAGTTTCCAATTAATTTTTTTCCATGATGACATCATTTCTTCAGTTTTCTCATCACTCTTTCAGAATCTACCAAGTACTGAATTATAGATTGTTTTAATTTCCATCTCAAGTGTCACTCTTGGCTTTTTCCTTCTTTTCATTTTTCTCTTTTTACCTAGGAAATATTGTTCAGTAATATTCCTCGCTTCCAACCACTTTGAGTCAGAATGAACAAAAAGTAGATATTGCTTTCCCTCTGTCTTTAATTCCAGACAAATTGCTAGTCTTATTGCAAGTAGTAATCTTCACTCATCCAGTTGTCTTTCACAAACAGAGCAAAGCAGAATCTGCTCCTAAGTTAAACAAAAAGCAGAAATCAGAATGTCAAATTATAATTGGCATATCCCAGACATAATCAATATTGCCTTTTGCAAGTTCCTCCCACAGTTAAAGCAAATCCTGGTTAGTGCTGGCCAAATCTTGACTAATTTGGCTTCAAGTTATTACCATACTTAATATCTCAGAATCAACACTGATGACTAAGATAAAGTGAACTACAAAAAATGATCAGTCTTCAATGCAAAAACTTTTTCACTTTGTGCCAACTATTGCGGGTGCACCTGTTTTATGTTCAGAGTGGGAAGAAAATCAAAAAAGACGTGGCCAATTTTAAGAGACACAATGTTTTCAATGTCTCAAAATAGCTCAAATACATAGCATTGCTTCTACTACTTATTCAAACTACAAGGCTGATTAAGCATATGCATAGTGCAGGCATGCAAATAAAAAATTACCCACTCAAGTCCCACCTTACTCTCCCAGGTTCCAGTTCCTTATCTAAGAATTGATATTGCACCAAGTAGGGGCAGAGAGAAACCAACAGTTCAGGGTTACATACAGGAAAGCAATCAGTATTTCTGGTATTGCACTTGTGGATGGCTCTAGAAATAATCTAATCCAGTCCCTATTTTTCAGAGAGAGACCTCCAGTCTTAGTTCAAGTACGCTGCGCTGGCTAAGCTAACAAAAAAAAAAAAATACAATAAAATTACTGTGATTTGACTCCTAGGAAACTGAAAAGAAATTGAATTTATATTAACTAGAGTCAGATTTTTACCAAAGTCATAATTCGAGAACCATGAAAGGGTTCAGAAAGGGTGATGAGAAGATATTTTAAAGGATTATTAAAACAAGTAAACCAACATCAATTGGAAAGCCCTCACTGGGGAAGTGGAAATATGAAGAGTCACCATCTAGATTCATTCCTTCAAGCAAGGGATGTGGGTGCCATAGGTTCTACCAGGATTCAAGGCAAAATATAGGGTGAAATGCATGGGTGAAAACTGAGTCTCACCTCTATGCAGAATCAGGTATAGACTGTGAGGGACAAAATGAGAGTCAGGATGAGGATCAGTCTTTAATGGATGAGCATACTGTAATGAGTCTGATGGTGATTCATAACTGAGCATAAATCCCTAGGAGGAAAAGATATCCAGGGTTTTAGTACAAATAGATAAAGACTCAAACCAAGTTCAAAATTGAACGTTTGTACCAAAGAAGTAAAGTACAGTAAGTGGTTAGAAATCCAGGTGGGTAATGTTGCATAAATCCAAAGAAGATCCTAATCTCCCATTAAGGAAAACAGTGAAGAATGCAATGATGCAGTACTTCACTGAAGAGTGAATGTATGTTATGTTGTATGGATATTTTTCTCCTGATCAAAAATTTTATTTCATTTAATATCCAAGGGTAGATTTTTTTTAATGAAACAATGACATTTTAAATAACTCACCAACAGTTTCTAAAACTATTAGGTCATACTTTTGGGAGCAATTTATCTACAAATTATATTCCAAATCAATGCAATACAAAAATAATTTTTAAAAAACTATCTGGAACAAGGTAACAAGGATACAACAATGAAGAAAACATAGGACTTGCCCTCACAGAACTCAGTGTGACACTGAAAATATCCAAGCAATTAAAAATGTGGTGAGTGTTAGGAAATAAATGCTATGAGAGTACTACAATGGGAATTCAATCTAATATGTGGAGTCAGGAGAGGTGTCCTTGACAAACTGACATCTCAGCTGAGATCTAGAGAGTGAGCAAAAGTTTGCCAGGTAAAGATTTGAAAATGTGTGGGTTTTTTATTTTTAGGCTATCACCATGACTGGAGAGGTTCAACTGGCACGCATAGGAATTAACCACCCACTGACCAAATTGTGAGAAATAACCCATCATTGTTTTAAGCCATTCAGTTTTAGGGTATTTTGTTGTTTTGCTTTCACATGGCCTAGTCAAGGGGCGGGCTGATGAGCTAAAAATGGCCTTCCAATCATCCTGACACATTACTGACATCAAAGCCTGATTTTCTACACTTTTTCAGACTAAAAATTATAAGGGTCCATGATTGGACCCTGCATTTAATTATTTTGTTGCTACAGTAATGGAGGGTCAGTCAGTTCAGTCGCTCAGTCGTGTCCGATTCTTTGCGACCCCATGAATCACAGCACGCCAGGCCTCCCTGTCCATCACCAACTCTTGGAGTTCACTCAAACTCATGTCCATCGAGTCGGTGATGCCATCCAGCCATCTCATTCTCTGCCGTCCCCTTCTCCTCCCGCCCCCAATCCTTCCCAGCATCAGAGTCTTTTCCAGTGAGTCAACTCGTCGCATGAGGTGGCCAAAGTATTGGAGTTTCAGCTTTAGCATCAGTCCTTCCAATGAACACCCAGGATCGATCTCCTTTTGCTATCAGCATTTAGTGAATGGGGCACAGGGATGCTATGTACCTTGCACGATATGAAGTTATTCAGCAACTCTTTTGACTTCAGAATATCATGCCAGACATTCAATCAGGGGGAAAATCTGAGCCTACAACTTAAGTTCCTTTTATATATAAACATAAAGTATGCTTTACACTATTTTGATCTCAGTGATATTTGAGGAATGTAACTACTCTGGAAGGTGAGAGAAGATTGCATTTTGTTTGAAAGTGTACCTGTAGTTGTTCATCATTCTGAAAAATCACATCACTGACAGCAACACCATTCATGGTATCTGGGCTGCTGGTATAACACAACTCTGTCAGTTTGCATTTGTGCCATCAAATCCACAGGGATTCTTCAAACAGGGGCACACATCTGACGACCTCATTATATCTTCCACTGTCACTTTGCCAGAACATTTACAGATGGGAATACATACTGTTTTAATATTCATCTTCTTATTTATTTTTACTTTATATACAAGTTGTAGTATTATTGATTTTGTATTATCTGTGGAGCTTATTTCAGGAAAGTAGAGGTGTCAGTATTAAATATATTATAAAAAGAGAACTTTGACTTGGAGACAATCGAGCTTGGAAAGAAAAACATATCCACTGTAGCCCATCAAATTTTTGTAAGCATTTTAAAATGTTGCCTTTTTAAAAAAAGATGATACCTTTGCATCCAATAGAAAACTCCTTTGGATTGATTTAAAATGTCTAATGTTTGTAGGCAATCATAAAGCATACAGTTACTGAGTGCCATACCTAAGTTTCATAGCTTGAGTAACTTTCTCAACAGTTTGGCCCTATTTCACCCCCAAACCGAGGTCAGAATCACTTGTATAGGATACCTCTGGTCACTCCTGCATTCCAGTCTTACTCCACCATGGTTTCAATTGATTCTTCTATGGAACATCAAAACTGTCTTCTTTGAATTCAGACACGGATCACCATCAGGACTATACTCTGTGTACTTCAGTTCAGTTCAGTTCAGTCGCTCAGTCGTGTCCGAATCTCTGTGGCCCCATGAATCACAGCACGCCAGGCCTCCCTGTCCATTACCAACTCCCGGAGTACACTCAAACTCATGTCCACAGAGTCGGTGATACCATCCAGCCATCTCATTCTCCATCGTCCCCTTCTCCTCCCACCCCCAACCTTTCCCAGCATCAGAGTCTTTTCCAGTGAGTCAACTCTTCGCATGAGGTGGCCAAAGTATTGAAGTTTCAGCTTTAGCATCAGTCCCTCCAATGAACATCCAGGATTGATCACCCTTAGAATGGACTGGTTGGATCTCCTTGCAGTCCAAGGGACTCTCAAGAGTCTTTTCCAACACCACAGTTCAAAAGCATCGATTCTTTGGCGATTAGCCTTCTTCACAGTCCAACTCTCACATCCATACATGACCACGGGAAAAACCATTGCCTTGACTAGACGGACCTTGGTTGGCAAAGTAATGTCTCTGCTTTTCAATATACTATCAAGGTTGGTTATAACTTTCCTTCCAAGGAGCAAGCGTCTTTCAATTTCATGGCTGAAAACAGCATCTGCAGTGATTTTGGAGCCCAAAAAAATAAAGTTTGACATTGTTTCCACTGTTTTTCCATCTATTTCCCATGAAGTGATGGGACCAGATGCCATGATCTTTGTTTTCTGAATGTTGAGCTTCAAGCCAACCTTTTCACTCTCCTCTTTCACTTTCATCAAGAGGCTTTTGAGTTCCTCTTCACTTTCTGCAATAAGGGTGGTGTCATCTGCATATCTGAGGTTATTGATATTTCTCCCAGCAATCTTGATTCCAGCTTGTGCTTCTTCCAGCCCAGCGTTCCTCATGATGTACTCTGCATATAAGTTAAATAAGCAAGGTGACAATATACAACCTTGACGTACACCTTTTCCTATTTGGAACCAGTCTGTTGTTCCATGTCCAGTTCTAACTGTTGCTTCCTGACCTGCATACAGGTTTCTCAAGAGGCAGGTCAGGTGGTCTGGGATTCCCATCTCTTTCAGAATGTTCCACAGTTTCTTGTGATCCACACAGTCAAAGGCTTTGGCATAGTCAATGAAGCAGAAATAGATGTTTTTCTGAAACTCTCTTGCTTTCTCCATGATCCAGCGGATGTTGGCAATTTGATCTCTGGTGCCTCTGCCTTTTCTAAAACCTGCTTGAACATCTGGGAGTTCACGGTTTACATACTGCTGAAGCCTGGCTTGGAGAATTTTGAGCATGACTTTACTAGCGTGTGAGATGAGTGCAATTGTGCGGTAGTTTGAGCATTCTTTGGCATTGCCTTTATTTGGGATTGGAATGAAGACTGACCTCTTCCAGTCCTGTGGCCAGCGCTGAGTTTTCCAAATCTGCTGGCATATTGAGTGCAGCACTTTCACAGCATCATCTTTCCTGACTTGAAATAGCTCAACTGGAATTCCATCACCTCCACTAGCTTTGTTCATAGTGATGCTTTCTAAGGCCCACTTGACTTCACATTCCAAGATGTCTGGCTCTAGGTCAGTGATCACGTTATCGTGACTATCTTGGTCGTGAAGATCTTTTTTGTACAGTTCTTCTGTGTATTCCTGCCACCTCTTCTTAATATCTTCTGCTTCTGTTAGGTCCATACCATTTCTGTCCTTTATCGAGCCCATCTTTGCATGAAATGTTCCCTTGGAAGCTCTAATTTTCTTGAAGAGGTCTCTGGTTTTTCCTATTCTGTTGTTTTTCTCTATTTCTTTGCATTGATCACTGAGGAAGGCTTTCTTATCTCTCCTTGCTCTTCTTTGGAACTCTGCATTCAGATGCTTATATCTTTCCTTTTCTCCTTTGCTTTTCACCTCTCTTCTTTTCACAGCTATTTGTAAGGCCTCCTCAGACAGCCATTTCGCTCTTTTGCATTTCTTTTCCATGGGGATGGTCTTGGTCCCTGTCTCCTGTACAATGTCACGAACCTCCGTCCAGAGTTCATCAGGCACTCTATCTATCAGATCTAGTCCCTTAAATCTATTTCTCACTTCCACTGTATAATCATAAGGGATTTGATTGAGGTCATATCTGAATGGTCTAGTGGTTTTCCCTACTTTCTTCAATTTAAGTCTGAATTTGGCAATAAGCAGTTCATGATCTGAGCCACAGTCAGCTCCTGGTCTTGTTTTCGCTAACTGTATACAGCTTCTCCATCTTTGGTTGCAAAGAATATAATCAATCTAATTTCGGTGTTGACCATCTGGTGATGTCCATGTGTAAAGTCTTCTCTTGTGTTGTTGGAAGAGGGTGTTTGCTATGACCAGTGCATTCTCTTGACAAAACTCTATTAACCTTTGCCCTGCTTCATTCCATGCTCCAAGGCCAAATTTGCCAGTTACTCCAGGTGTTTCTTGACTTCCTACTTTTGCATTCCAGTCCCCATAATGAAAAGGACATCTTTTTTGTGTTAGTTCTAAAAGGTCTTGTAGGTCTTCATAGAACCGATTAACTTCGGCTTCTTCAGCATTACTGGTAGGGGCATAGGCCTGGATTACTGTAATATTGAATGGTTTGCCTTGGAAACAAACAGAAATCATTCTGTCGTTTTTAAGATTGCATCCAAGTACTGCATTTCGGACTCTTTTGTTGACCATGATGGCTACTCCATTTCTTCTAAGGGATTCCTGCCCACAGTAGTAGATATAATGGTCATCCGAGTTAAATTCACCCATTCCAGTCCATTTTAGTTCACTGATTCCTAGAATGTCGACGTTCACTCTTGCCATCTCCTGTTTGACCACTTCCAATTTGCCTTGATTCATGGACCTAACATTCCAGGTTCCTAGGCAATATTGCTCTTTACAGCACCGGACCTTGCTTCTATCACTGGTCACATCCACAACTGGGTATTGGTTTTGCTGTTGCTCCATCCCTTCATTCCTTCTAGAGTTACTTCTCCACTGATCTCCAGTAGCATACTGGGCACCTACCGACCTGGGGAATTCCTCATTCAGTATCCTATCATTTTGCCCTTTGTTACTGTTCATGGGGTTCTCAAGGCAAGTATACTGAAGTGGTTTGCCATTCCCTTCTCCAGTTCTGTGCACTTAAGTTCCCTAAATTAACTTTTCTTGCTTTTCCTTAAGTTATTTCATTTTCCATTTTTACTGACAGCTTTATTATCAATTATCCCTGTAAAATTCTAAGCGATATATTCCTTGTATCTTGAATTTTCTGACACTCTTACACTTTCTACACTCCTCTCAACACAGTCCTCTGAGTCTTTCAGTCTTCCTTCCTGGTCACTAAATCTTAACTCAGTGAGTCTCTAAAGCAGGTACGCATCTCCTCATTATTTTGCCTCCTCCTACAAAAAATACCTGTAAATAGCAGGCCATGTAGAGTTCTGTTGAATTTTGTTATGCCAGACTCATCCAGAAAAAAAAAGTGGGAGCTTTTGTATAACCTTGAGTTTTTGTATAATTTAGGCAAATCACTTAACCTCTACTTGCCTTAATATCTTGATATGTTAACTGAGGTTAATAAGAGAAAACTAATCTCAGAGTTGCCAGAATAAAATCAACTAATACAAATTAAGCAATTAAAACACTGTTTACACATAGTGAACACTATATATTATTATTACTACACACAATTTCGGAAGTAATACTTTACAGTTTAGTTCGGTGTTTAAAGGCAATAATTTTAACTAAGTAAAACACACTAATTCTCACTTAATTAGAAATTTTGCTGATTACACAAATATAAACATACATTATAAAATTCTAGAGCACCCTCCCTGCCCCCACCAGGAGACATAGAAGAATCTGGCCTCTTTCCAAATAGAATTTGCTTCAATACCAGCAGCCCGGGTGAGGCAGTCGGCAACAGTCACCAAGCAGACACTGCCTTGACCCTTGGCATTCACTGGGCTTTTGGCCCAACTAAGGCACTGTAAGCCCTCCGATTTGGCGGCAGCATCTGAAGTTCACTCCAGGTTACACGAAATGAAAAACCATCCACCGACCTTTCTAGAAGCTCCGTTCCCTTGGGAAAATGACTCAGCATTCAGGCAGGGGTTCTGTTCATGCCAAATTACCATAGACTTTAAAGCCCAGAGAAGGTAAGAAATTAGTTTAAGGTCTTACCAGCATGAAAATTAATCAGGATTCAATTCTCCCTGCTAGCTCTCAAATCTGTACTTTAATTAGGCTGGTGAGGGAGAACCAGACAATAAACTGAAACCAGTCATGAACCTCATTTCATTAAGCCCCTGGCAAGCTTCCTTATTAATTGCCTACCCAATGTCCCTTTTTTGACTGATAAGCTCATCCAGTTATGCAAATGTCCAAAACAGAATTCTAATTGTATGGTTGGAGTCCCCACATCATGTACAACATTTCATTCTGAGATTCTCAGAAAAGAAGCAGGTATGTCCTAAGTAGTTGGCTGTGGCATTGAAGATTGAGTATGAGAAGGAAACATGAACACTGCAAAAGCAAGAGGACTTGAATCACCAAGAGACAGATAGTTTAAGGAGGTAACGGATCCAGTGTTTCCTCCATGGGCGCTGGGAGAACTTTGGCCTCCAGATAAAGCTGGGCTGAGAGAGAAACACAGGCATGGGTTTCAGCAATAGTAGAAAGGCCAATAAAGAGATAGTGGAGGCCAGACGGCAGTCATGGTTTTCAGGAATTGTTTGGAGGAGAACAATGCTTTTCCAAGCCTTTGGAAAGGAAATTCAGGGCCTAGGCAGTAGAACAAAGAAATACAAGAATTCAAAGCACAGCGAATACAAAGACTCTGTTTTGACACTCTTCACCTTTCTCCCCTCATGTTTCTCATTCCTTAACAGGTCTTGATATAAAATTGTATTTTTGTATGACTTGTGAAATTCGTATTTCTGTCACTCACTAGAAAACAGATTAAATTGCTTTGGTTTGGGGGGTTGGGAATTTTCTTTCTTGTTTTGACTAATGATTATTGGCCCACCGTAAAAAAAAAGATACCCATCACTTTGAGCAGCTACTTTGCTAAAGCAGTAAATTGTATGGCAGAGTAACCAACGTTTCAAAAGAGCATTCAATTTATCTGAAGAAGTGAATTACCATCTTGTGTGGTTTGAAGAGGTGAATCTGTGGTACACATATTATATCTGACTAATGGAAACATGGATACCGTACATGATTAAAAGAAGATCGCTCTTTTAGGCATATGAATTGCACAACAGCAACCCTGTGGACAATCAATTATTAAATATCCCCTTGTTTAAAACGGTGCCCCCTTCCTGAGGAATGACACAATTCCATGCCAGGTTGCACCTTCCAGTCCTTCCTTATCAGACATGGGAGCCCTCAACACAAATAACATCCTATTTTATAATCTTTACAAGCAACAGAGTGCATGCAAATATTCCACATCCTTAGGAACACTGCACTGCAAAACTCTAGAGAACATCAAGCACGTTAAAACATTGTGATGGTCCCCTTGAAATTGTGCCACAAGGCTCCCCTGCATAGCACTTTCCCAAGGATGGAATTAGCATGCAATTTTGTACATAGTTGGCAGGTTGGGAGATTTCAGTCAAGTGAGACCTTCTCCCAAACCTTTCCCAACTATACATTGTTCAGTAAGCATCTGATCTATCAATTCTGCCTATCCATTCAATATCTAGCCAATATCCATAATCTACCAATGAATTATATCTTGATCCCATCGCCACTCTCTTTTCTGAGGCACCATCTTCCCTTAACTAGACATTGTTCTCATGTTTCCACTATGTTCCCTCCTCCACTGTATTTCCCACAAATATTACCATAGTCATCTTCTTGAGGGGCTTCCCTGATGGCTCAGTGGGTAAAGAATCCACCTGCAATGCGGGAGACACAGGAGATGCGAGTTCAATCCCTGGGTCAGGAAGATCCCCTGAAGAAGGAAAAGGCAACATACTCCAGTATTCTTGTTGAAAAATTTCCATGGACAGAGGAACCTGGTGTGCTACAGTCCAAAGGATCATAAAGAGTCAGACACAACTAAGCGACTAAACACACAACACAACTTCTGGAGTGGGTTGCCATTTGCTTTTCCAGGAGATCTTCACAACCCAGGAATCAAACCCACGTCTCCTGTGTCTCCTACAGTGGCAGACAGATTATTTACCACTGAGATACCATGGAAGCCTGCTTTACTGAGCACTAATCACTATTCATAATTAGATATTTATTTATATCATTTATTCAGCTCATCTACTTAGGTTGTAAGTACTGCCAAGACAGGTGGATCCACTGCACCTAGCTAAGACTGATGAATATCAAGGTGGGTAATGGACTCAGCAAGAGCAGGACTGGATATATGACTTTAGAAATTTTTAGCATGTGAAAGTGAAAGTTGCTCAGTCATGTCTGACTCTTTGCAACCCCATGGACTATACAGTCCATGGAATTCTCTAGGCCAGAATACTGGAGTAAGTAGCCTTTCCCTTCTCCAGGGGATCTTCCCAACCCAGGTATCGAACCCAGGACTCCCACATTGCAGGTGGATTCTTTATCAGCTGAGCCACAAGGGAGCCCCAAAAAAGAAAGCTTAGCAGAGGATGGTTTCAACCCATCAACCTCTGTGTTATGGGCCTAGCATGCTCCCGCTGTGCCACTCTGCTAATAGACATTTTAACATATATTAGACATAAAAATGCTACGAAACATTCCTATTAAGAAGATAAGATAACCAAAGGCTGAAGTCTGGGAATCTCAATCATCCCTCTGTGTGGCTAACCTGTACCCAAGCAAGTTAATTCCCAGCTGCCAAGATGAGAAAGAAATATTTACATGAAGATGATGGTAGTGACAACTACACTGAAGGTAGCCTTGGTGTTGGCAACAATGATAAAGAGAAATTTTTATTTTTATTGACCCAGCATTTTCTGCACGATTTCAGTAGCTTATTTTAATGTCAAACTTCATCACAGTTGAATTCTAAGCATATAAACTACAGAACATAAAATCCTCCTCTTTGAAAACCATAGACAGTTTTGACAATGGATTTGAAATCATTAACCTCTTAACTCTGGTACAAGTCCATATTCACAAGTATGACAATGATTAAGTTAATGAGTTAATCATTCCCTTCTAGTTACAGTCTTTCTTAATTAGTTGATTTAATTTGGGGAGTGGGAGGTGGAAGGGAAAGAATCTTCGGTGGAGTCTATTTTCACAGTGCCAGATACGATTTCTGAAGGCTTTTTTTTTTTTTTTGAAAGATGCAGAAATGTAGACATCTTTTTAATACCATTTATGATTTTTTTTAAGCTACCAAGTCATACTAAGCCGATTACCATATTTTAGCAAAATAAATTGCTTGGCAAGCACTTTCTACATGCCTGTCCTGCCCTGCAGAGACCATACCCTTAAACTGGGCCCTAAAGGAACAGAAAGAGGCCAAAGGATGTGACATGAGCTTTACAGGCTTGAAAATTTGAAGTTTTCTAGTCACCTAACCAAAAATTAAGGGCCATGGATCCTATTTTCAGGATCAGCTGCATCCCCTGATAGGGCCTTAGTTCACATGTAACACTCTCTTCTCTAGTTTTTTTTTAAAAAAAGTGTCAAAATTGAATGTCCCTACATGAATTGGACGAGACCCCACAAATACCCTATCATTACATTTTGCAGATATTGTTCAAATAATATACTCGGCATTTTAATTTCTCTTTCTCATTTATGATAAAGAACTCTCACAAGTGACCGTAAATAAATGCTAGCTACAAATCTCAAATTTCTTCTCTTCAATAAGTTCTTTCTTATCAGTGCACTTGTAAGTTTTAAAATATCTTCGCTCCTTCCCCTGTGTAGTATCACAGTATATACAACTAGATAGTGCATACTTGTCCCGTACCTTTGGCGTTCAAGAGTCTTTTTCATTTTACATCCTAATGTCCATGGCAAAAAGCAGCAGAAAGGTGAATGAATCAGTAAAAGCAAACCAACCTAAAGAACTTAGAAAATGACACCAGAGATTCACTGAGGCACTTCAGAGAAGTGACTTACACACAAATTCTCTTCCCATTTTCACTCTTTTCTCCCAAAACATTTCTCACTATCTGTGAGTGTGACTGCTGTACATACACTTACATATGCATGTAAGTGGAATCACACAGTATTTGTCCTTCTGTGACTGGTTTATTTCCTAGCATCATGTCCTCCAGGTTCATTCATGTTGTCACGTGTGGCAGGATGTACTTCTCTTCTAAGGCTGGATCATAAAGAGCAGAAAGCAGAATGGTGCTGACTAGGGTCTGTGAGGAAGGAGAAATGGGGAAGCAGTGTTCAACTGGTGGCTCAGAGGTTAAAGCATCTGCCTCCAATGCAGGAGACCCGGGTTCGATCCCTGGGTTGGGAAGATCCCTGGAGAAGGAAATGGCAACCCACTCCAGTATTCTTGCCTGGAGAATCCCATGGACGGAGGAGCCTGGTGGGCTACAGCCCATGGGGTCGCACAAGTCGGATACAACTGAAGCAACTTAGCAGCAGCAGCAGCAGTGTTCAACTGGTAATGTAATTTCACTTACACAAAATGAATAATTTCCAGGGATGTGCTGTACGCTCTAGTGCCTATCGTTAACATTATTGCACTGTACACGTAAAATTTGAGAAGTGAGTACACACCATAAATTCTCTGACTACAATATTACTGTCTTTAAATTTCTCCCTCCCTCCCTTCCTCTCCCCCACCACCTCTCCCCTCGTTACCCTCTCTCACTCTTTTTATCTTACCTACCTCTTCTATTCCTAAAATAAAAGCTTTACTAGGTTGAATTGATTTTCCTCTTTCCACTACCCTTTAGTCAAATTCAAAACATATTTCTATTTAAATACTTTCAGGTTTTGTATTTTGTTTTGTTTGTTTCACTCTGCATTAAGTCTCCAGAATCCTAAAGTAATCAAAACTGAAACTCCACGACACTATCATTTGGAAGTATAGAAAAGAGAATTTTTTTCTTTAGGTTTCTCTGTTGCTGTGGCTAAGTTGCTAAGTCATGTCCATCTCTTTTGTGACCCCATGGACTGTACCCCACAAGGCTCCTCTGTCCATGGGATTTTCCAAGCAAGAATACTGGAGTAGGTTGCCATTTCCTTCTCCAGGGATCTTCCCAACCCAGGAATGGACACTCCATCTCCTGTGTCTCCACCAGGGAAGCCCTTAGATTTCCTAGATATCATCTAATTGTTTACAATTTTTACAAATTTATCTTCACTTAAGAAATTAGAATATCAAGGTTTCCTTGGAAGCAACTTGCCATAATTCTCTCCAGTAAATTTAAGCCATGATAATAAAGAAAGAAAGCTTAAAAGGGCAGAAATTTACTGAAAGCCGAATCCTTGCTGAAGAAGGCTAATGATCCCAGGACTTGCACTTGGATCTGTAGAGAGGTCTCACTCTATGTTTGGTTTGTAATTAACTCAAATATTGGCCATGGCAATGGGAGGAGGGTCTCAGCATAGCATAGCCCTAAGGTACCTAATAGGACAAAGGAGGAGAAAAAAGAGGGAATGGGGGAAGGAAAAGGAAGTCAAGCACTGACCTGGCAAACTATAATGTCATTTAGTTTCTGATTTGCAGTTTTCTCACATATTCTGAAAAACAAATGTGAAAAGTAAATGTAAGAAATTAAGAACATTGCTCTGAAAAGTAAATACTACCTAGCACTTTTAACTTTAATACAAATTTTATATTGTTCATACCTTTTATAGTTAGTTCATTTCAGTTCAGTCGCTCAGTCTCGTGTCCAACTCTTTGCGACCCCATGAACCGTAGCACGCCAGGCCCCCTGTCCATCACCAACTCCCAGAGTTTACCTAAACTCATAGTTATTTATGTGTTAATATTTGTTTTCATCCTATATTATAAGCTTCTTGAAGACAGGGATCTTGAAGTAGGGCTTGTACATACCACTCAGGAATCATAACGCACCCAGTACATATGTACTTGAATATGCTAAGATGAAACAGAATCTATAGTTACTTAAAATTTTAGTGCCGTAAGAAACAACGTAAATGTTTCATTACTGATTTAAAAGGAATTAAATTTATCTGTATTCTAGTAAATAATTTTAAAATGTGTTTCAGAAAATGTTTATAACTTCACAGAAGTGTGTCTTATTTACCTGTAATTTTAAAAATTAAAAACAATAGAATATGATAATTCCAGTCTTTATACATATGTGAGATTATGTGTGTATATGTATTAATATATTTTATATGTATATATGTGTGTGTGTGTATAGGAGGGAATGTGTGTGTGTGTGTGTGTGTGTGTGTATGAGGGAATATATGTGTGTGTATCTGTATATGAGGGAATGTGTATGTGTATGTATAAAGGAGTGTACATGTGTGTGTGTATAAGGGAATATCTGTGTATGAAGAAGTGTATGTGTGTGTGTGTGAGTGTATGTGTGTGTGTATGTGAAGGAATGTATATGCATGTGTGTATGAGGGAACATATGTGTGTGTGTATATGAGGAAATATGTGTATGCATGTGTATGACGGAATGTATATGTTTGTGTGTGATAGAATGTGTATTTGTGTGTTTATGAGGAATGTGTGTGTGTGTGTGAGGGAATGCATATGTGTGTATGTATGAGGGAATGTGTATGTGTGTGTATGAAGGAATGAATTTGTGTTGTGTGTATGTGTGTGTGGGTGTGTGTATGAAGGAATGAATATGTGTATGTATGTATGAGGGAATGTGTGTTTGTGTGTGTGTGTGAATATGTGTGTGTGTGTAAGGGAATGTATATATATATATGGATGAGGGAATGTATGTGTGTGTGTGTGTGTGAGGGAATGTATATATATGTATGAGGGAATGTGTGTGTGTGTGAGGGAATGTATATATATGTATGAGGGAATGTGTGTGTGTGTGAGGGAATGTATATATATGTATGAGGGAATGTGTGTGTATGTGTGTGTGTGTGAGGGAATGTGTACATGTGTGTGTGTGTGTGTGTGTGTGAGGGAATGTATATATATGTATGAGGGAATGTGTGTGTATGTGTGTGTGTGTGAGGGAATGTGTACGTGTGTGTGTGTGTGTGTGTGAGGGAATGTATATATATGTATGAGGGAATGTGTGTGTATGTGTGTGTGTGTGAGGGAATGTGTACGTGTGTGTGTGTGTGTGTGTGTGTGTGTGCATAATAAGACAATGAAAGGAAAGAAGCATCTCTGAGCGCCTGAGCAGCCACTTGACTGAAAAGGACTACAACCAGCATGGCTTCCTATTCTTAAGTCTATACACTTAATCAGCACCTGCCTCAACACTTGCAAATCAAATCTTTATTGATTTGCAGCCTCACTGCCTCAGAATGTGCTTTTGTAGGCAGAGTGTCTGGAAAGTGGGAGAATTTCAAATACAAAACACTGAGGAGAGGTTGGCTCTACTGGGAAAGAGGTCACAGGGCTTTCCTCTTCTGGCACATTCAAAGGAGGACAATCTTTCAGAAAAGCAACTGCAGCAAAACAAAGAAGACTAGTGTAATACATTTAATATGGTCAGACAAAGAACAGTAACCCCAATGAACAATAATATGCAACTCATGAACCTGACTCTGTATAGCACAGAATAAAGGAAATGGCAACCCACTACAGCATTCTTGCCGGGAAAATCCCATGGACAGAGAAGCCTCATGGGCTACAATCTGTGGGGTCTCATAGAGTCAGACACAACTGAGTGACTGAGCACTCACTCAAAGAAATAATTTAACCATTATAAATCCATCAGATCAAAATAAGCAGTCAACATTTAGACTAAAATGGGTATTTTTCACACTGGTTTATGCAGTTTGGCCGATTCCACTCTCTAAATCAATCTGTGTAAGCAGATTGATCAATTTCACCACCTAAATTCTTTCCACATGGATGCAGTTTAAGAATGTTACGAGAATAAAAAAAATTGCATGCACACAGTCATCTCATAGGTGATTGACCAAAAATGGAATTTCCAACACAAGATAAAACGAATACAATTACATGAATGGTGGTGGAAGTTGTATTTGCAGTTAAAAGACTGCTCTAAAACATATGATACCTTAGATGTGTGCCCAGTTTTTTATAACTGCCCCAGGCAGCCTTGCTGTAGAAGGTTTGGGGGCAGGTTTTCAGAGACTAACAGAAGCATCTCTGGGCTAAGAAAGGGACTTTCAGGCCACAGCATTCTCACAAGTTCTAAGAAGTCATCCCCAGAGAGAGGGACCACATTCGAAGAGGATTGACAGTTTAGACTGAAAACAGCTTTCAAAGAGACTAATCTTATAAAGTATTGCAAATGAATAAGGGCAACAGGAGTAGGTGTTCACCTGCCAGTCTCCGCCGAACGAGATGAGAGCCTGTCTGTGCTCACACATGCGCTGACTTAAAAAAAAAAATCACATAAAAAACAACATCTTTGCTACGGAGACGTTTTTAACAAGTATTACAGAAAGAGCACCAGCTACCAAAAAGAGTTGCCAGGGCCAGAAGGAGCCATCAATCGAAACAGTTTACATTTCAAAGTTTTTCCAAGAAGAGTGAAAACGTCTCCCGCCTTGATGGAAAACGGAGGCGCTGTAGTAAAGGTTCTGTATGCTGCCTTCTAAGTCAAATTCCTTTCTCCCCAGTGGTCCTTTAACCCTTAGGTTTGTGCCAACAGGTAGAGACAGCAGAAGTGTTTTCATCTCCTGGGGCAGGTGCTCTGAGCAGCTTGCTAGGCTGTGGAGTCAGGATAAAAAATCCTCTTCATTTTACAAGTTTTGTAAGAGAACCGCCTGCTTGCTCTTGGGTACTGTTTGAGATTAATAGGTCATTTTTACTTCTATATTCAGTATTTCCTCCTATAACTTAACAAATAATTATACATATCTGCCTTGGAATGCTTTTTACCCCTGGAGATAATTCAAGAATTGAATTCAAGCTCTTACTTAGCTTCTTTAACAATCTAAAAAATGAATACTAACAATGCTACATTTAACCAGGGTGTTGTGTATTTATTTGTCCCTTTTAAAGAATAAGGTTTTTATTTGTTTGTTTGGTTGAGAGAAAAACTTTGCAAGTGTTTCTCTGGCCTCAGGAAAAAAGAACATTTCTTAAATCCACTAACAATTTTCCAAAGGTCTATAATCTAATGTATATTTTTGCTTCTAGCTTTTAATTTTCTGCTTAATTTTTTTCATGACATTTCTAAACACCATATCTAATTTCCTGAATCTATTAGAATAAACTCTACATACTTCCATTCTTTGTTCTTAGAAGCTAGTCAAATAGAAACACTAATCTAAAAAATTTACAATTAAGACTTGGGGAAAGAAAATAATAACAGACACTGCAAACCTTTTTTCACGGACTTGGTCCCATGAAAATAGTTACTTGTATGTCTCCCTCTCATACGTATGGCCTGATGTCAACAATCCCTCCACTAGATCCAATTGTGTCACCACATCTCTTTGACCCACTGGCAATTTGTACAACTGTTGATAAGGATTCAGACACCCTGATAACCCAGCAGCATTGCCATGGCCATTTTCTTAGATTGCAATAGAATAGATTGAATGAAAAAGGGAAAACCTGAAAGGACCATTCTCTCTTCTTGTACACACATAGAAATGCTATTCATTATGATTATAAAAATTACAGTCACTTTCTTAGATTGACCTATTGATATTAATGACACAATAGCCCTGAAAAATATTAAAAATTTCCATGCCAACATTCTTTGTAAATACCAGTGGTTCTCAATGAACTCCTTCTGACCTTCTGGTCGGAGGCTGTCACTGTGCGATGTACGTAATTCTCTCAACACTGATCCATTACTTCTGTTCCGTGTTAGGGGTCAGGCCAATACTGCAAAGTCAAAGATAATTAGTAGCCCTATCAATAACCAGCTACACGACTGCCGCCTAAGTGACAGGCCAGAAAAGCTAAGAAAAGAGGTAGCAATATAAAGTAGAAGGGAAGTGCCGGTACATTCCGTGGTTCGAGCAGCTGCTATGGACTATCAGCATCACCAGGAGACCTCATTGCATTAGCATAAATTCAAATGACAAATGCACAGTGCTATTCAGAGACTCATTAATTTGCAATGGGTGCAGTGCTCATGACATATTAGTGCAAAATTCAAATGTCTTTGTAGCAATGTGAATTTAGTTGTGAGACCAAAGTCGCTAAAATGAAAATGTGTGGGTTTTTTAGCAGTTTATTAAATTATGAACTGTGATGACTATATCCGTGCATCTTTTTAAGCAGATGAGGTCCAGCGTGCTCCAGCGGCAAATCGCATGGTTTATGTTGATATTTTCCTGTCAGACAATTTCCAAGCCGCAGATAAGATACTAGACTGTCTGCTTTGCTCTGTTGCATGTGGACTGAGAGCTCCCCCTTCTGGACAAATGACACTGCCACTCTAAAAGAAAGCAGGACTATTTATTGTCTTCTTTTTATGCTTTTCACAACAGGCTCTGATGCAAAATTCTTCAGTGTCCACCTAAAGCCAGAAGAAAGTGATTCCGTAACATCTATTGTAAATGAAAGTTTATTAATACCTTCTAATAAAATGCAGAAAAGCCACCCTCAATTGAAGTCAGTCTTACATAATTTTATATGAAGCCACTCCAAGACCTCATTTAAAAGTATCTTTTTAAAAAATAATTGCCTGACTTATATATACCAAGAATAGAAACAAAATACAAGACAATAATGAAAAATTGTCATATTCATATGTTTTCATGATGCCATAAACAAGTGTACAATTATTAGCATTAAATTGAATAAAGAAAAAAGCATGCATATGTAGAGACAGAGCCTTTTAAACAAAGCAGCCGAGTATATATTGTATTCAACTCGGCTGAATGAGATTATGAACGTACATAGACAAGGAAAGTCAGATCAGACTTGTGCCAAGTGTATCTGGTGGGCTAATTTTTTATATATATAAAGAATCTTCTACCAAATTATTTCAAATTAGTCAAAGTAGATTAATCACTGGTGAGTCTTCTCAAAGTAGGCATACCACGTAAATATATATATATATATAATGATTCAGATTGTTACAACAATGGAATAAAAGGGGTTAACTTTGTCTGCAGTACTGACATAACCCAACCATACAAAATGTCAACACTCTTAGTATCCAGGGTTCATAGTCTCTTAAAGGAGATCTAGATTCTAGTTTATATGATATAAATACTCATGTTCATATCTGATACTTATAAAGACATAGATTTAGCATTTTGCAGTAGAAAGTATAGCTTCCAAACCATGTAACATACCTTTGCATAAACTGAAATGCAGGTCACCATTTAACTTGCTTTTAAGAGAATATAAAATCCACAAGTAAAAGTTCAACCTTTGGCCATTTGAACTAACTAATCTCCACCTGGCTACCAGAAGTGTGCTTTAGCAGATCCTTATGTAAAACTATGTCTATCACTTTCTAAACTTTGAATAAATTATATAATGTAAAAAGAGGGTTATGTCACACTATGATTGCTTCTAAACTTAATTATATACTTTCTGAGTACTTAGTTTATGATAAATTTGAGGAAAGCCATTCCACTAAAAGCTGTGTACTGTTAAATTACATTTTATCATATCATAGATGTTTTGTGTCATCTTCAACAATTAAAAGTAAGATCATTGTCATCTCTCCTACTTACTTGCACTTGAATTGTCTTCAGTGATTTAGCAGGCTCATCTTATTTTATAGTCACTGCTACAAGAAACATACAGAGGTGATGAGGACTGAAAAGGATCATTATACATTAAAAATGTGGAAGGAATACATAACCAGGCATTATCAGATTTATCACTGTACCTGCATATACAGGCAGTGCTTTTCTCTACCACATTCTTTTTTGCCAAGTAATTAGAATACAAGGCTCACAGAATGTTAGGGCTGGAAAGGCCAATGTTGATCATCATTTTACAAACACAAGAATCAGAGACTCCGAACAGTTCAGCAAATTTACCAAGAACGAATGACTAAAAAGTGGTAGAACTGAAAAAAGAAACGCTGGTCTCTAGACATTCCTTTCAAACTTGATCACACACATCAAAATCACTTGGAGGGTCTGTAGGAACAGATTGCAGGCCCACACCCTGCAATCAGGTCTCTGATTCAGGTATCAGGTGGCTGGAGCAGGAGGGGGAATTCTCATTTCTAGTAAGTCAAGTTCCAGGTGATACTGCTCTTGATGATCTAGGAACCAAACTTTGAGATCTACTGGTCTCTCCACCAGTTTTTATAAACAGCTGTTATCTTATTTCCAATAACTCTTCTCATCGTAATGAGCAAAGCAAACTCAGGTTAATACCACATTACTTGGCTGTAATCTCTCTAATAGAGGACTGGGATAATACCTACAGTGTGAAAAACCTGGAAAAAAATTAAAGCAAGATTAAGGAATGTAAACACTAAAAAGATTTTGGCCACTGAGGTGAATCATTATCCCAACCAACCTATCTAAATCTCAAGTTAATATTAAACCACACCCAGTGTAAAAGAGCCAAACAACGCCCTATAATGTTCCTCTTTCCCTCCATCCTCAGAAGTCCCTATGTCATTTACATCCTAAGAATTTCCTACTGCATTTGTCAAGTCTTACTAAAGGTAGCTCTGCTTCTGTGATTTCCAAGCTGCCCTTTTTCCTTACCACTTTACCTGTCTGATCACATGTCTATTTTATGAGTACAAAATAATCTCTGAGCTGCAGTTTTCTTAAATCATAACAGAATCTAGTCAGAAGCCAAATACAGGGAAGACAACCTTATTCTCTGCTGCCTTCCCCCACCAGCAATATTTAGACCAACACAGACGGTTACCTTCTTTTCCGCCTCTAAAATAGAATAGCAGCTACAGACCTAATGAATCAAAGTGCAGTTCATCATTGCCTATAAGGTCTGAGCAAATTTCTGTCACAAGAACCAGAAAGAAAAAGCCTCTGCACAAGGGAACTTGAAACTGCCGTGCTTGAAGCACTGGCTCAGAAGAATAGGAGCGTATTCAAGAGGAATTTCACTCAAGCATTTGCCTGTTCCTTAGTCTCCTGTACAGAAGTCAGCAAACCTGTTCAGCACTCTGGTCTCACAGTTGTGATATCATTGCCTTTTTTTTTCCTGGTTTGGGGAATGTCTGTGATGAAGGTAATCACCAAAATACTGCCACCACCAAAAAAAAAGTTTTAAAAATAGTATCAATCTGGAAAATGAATTTGACTGATAGTAGGAAAAGGTTTTAACTATATATGCATATAAACCTTGATGGTTTTGTCCTCTCCCATTTTTACTGGGATTTACTTACTTCTTTTTCATAAGAGTTTTAATTAAACTATCTTTTATCAATTTTCTTAAAGAATTGATTTCATGGAATAGGTTTGATTCCAATTCATACCATGAATAAGATAGCACTGTTCTGGATGTTGAGAATCCTCCCCCACAGAATAACACCCCTATTTCTGAAGTTCTTTGGTAGGTTATTACATTAAAATCTGCTTTGATATATTACTTGAAAGTCTATAGAATATAATGTTTCCATTTCAGAATAATTTTCAATATAAATGGTTTCTAAACAGATTTCACTCCCTTTGCCGAATATTCACTTTCCTACCATTGTCCCCTTTTTTCAAATAAGCCATCCAATCACAGAAGAATTAATATAGGTTTGTCATGATTGCAGACGCATCCCGGATGTTTCTGGGCTTACCCCCTGCCTAAGCCTGCACTTTATATTCACCGCCATTTCACCCTGGCCTTCCTTTAAAAGACTCCAAATCCCAAATCTTTATTACTCTAGGTGACTCCTTTCTTGTTTCTTCTTCAGGTATAGATAAAACAGACCTGTCTACCACAATCCTTGAATGTTTTCAATTTCTGAATTGTAGCAAAAGTTTTGTGTTTTTTTAAATTAAACTGAATTATTTAGTGTTTCTATCATCATTATTTTAAAAACACCATGAGTGGCAAACATGGAATTTGTTTTTTCAGAACAAAAGACGATGAAAATATAATTCCTCTTTATAAGAAAGCAGAATACATATTCCTTCAAAAAATTCTTTTTTTAAATGCATTAGTGAGTGCAAGTATTGTAACTCAGAGGTTATTTAGCAAAAAGTTTATTAATGTAAATGGCTAAAAGCTAGCCACATGTGAATACTACAACAGATAAGTAGTACTATATTAATTCAGGTTATCCACTCTATAACTGCACTTTTATTTATACCTTTTCATTTCAAAATAAATGCACGTATACTATTTTTAATCCTTCAGTAAAAATGAAACTAGATATTTTCTAGTATATTAAGCAACCCTGTTTTACCTATTTCTAAAATTTCCCTCTGATATTTTTAAGACAGTTATCTTACACAGATTCTAGAAATGCAAAGGCAATAAAAATGAATGTATTTTGTCTCATAGAGGAATCTTTTTTAATGAATATGTGAACATTCTCTCTACAATTTAATATGCTGTATCCACTCATAAAATTCTACGAAGAAGTAAATTTTTGTGTGTGAGCCAATTGGTAAACTTGATTTTAATAAGAAATCAGTAAAATATGCATATTAAAAATGAAGAGAATACAGGTTTCTATCTGTCATTTATAGAAAGAGCTTATATTTCAGAGCTTAATAATATAATATCTGAATATTATATTTCAGAACCTCCCTGGGGTTTAATAAAGCAGGTACTTTGGTATTGCAGGTAGTTTTGCTTTTCCATCTCTCTTTTTCCTACCCCCAAAGAAAAAAAAAATTTCATGACCCTGTTTATCTAGGATAAATCTAGTAAAGTATAGTCTGGACTATACACCACCTAAACTGACCCAGATCTCCAACTCAACCCACAGTTCATTACTGAGTTTATAAAGCACAACATGCCCTGTGAAATTATAGGCTGAACCATTCTCTCTCCATCCCTACCACAAGAAGTATAAAACCAGTTTAGGGTAGCTGGCAATTGCACAGTATTTCAAATTTAAAGAAATACATGTTATGAGGGGGTGGAGTAGGGGTAGGAGTCGTTCTTAACTGTTCTTTTCTCCAACAGAACACTGAACATCTAAAACATGTTCAATCCTGTTAATGCTTGTCAAATATTTCACAGTCAGGCTTTGTTCAGATTTTTTTACTATGAAAAATCAATTTGGTGGGTTTCAGATTCTAGAGATAGAAGTGCTGGAAGAGACCTTAAATAACCTTGTTCTACCAGGTTCTATAGGTGAAAAACAGTTCCAAGAAAATTAAGTGATTTGTCCAAGGTTTTGCAGAAAGTCCAGCATAAAACTCAAGTCTACAGACACCCAGTCCAGCATTTTTCCCACTGCTCTTTTCATTCAATTTTTCTTTAATAATTAAACAATTTCAAGGAGCTATACAATCTGATTTTACAATTAAGATAAAGCAGTCATATTATATCCAGGATTGTGTAGAATTTCACTTGGTATTTAGTCATTACAGTCAAATAGTATCATTATCTTTCAATTACAGAGATCAATTTCAGTTCATTAGCAAAATAAAATGCTTGCAGAAGGTCCACATGAATGCTTCAAAGCTGCAATTTTCTAAATGCCAGAAGTGAAATACAGTTCATAAAAAAACAAAATTTGACAAAAGCACTTGAGGTTAAACCACAGCGGTGCAAGCCTCACTGCCCTGCTTTATCATAGATCTGCTATAAAAGCATGATTCAAAGGTCTGAAAAGGGAACTATGTGCCATGGCCAACTAATAATTGCCATTTTCCCTATTTATTGGTTTTAGCAGTTTTTCAAGAGAGATTTGGTTCATGGGATATTGTGACATGGATAGAGCATTATGTGCACAGATTCAAGCTATTAATAAAATGATCTACAAACCACATCGGAAAGACTAGAATAATCTTTAAAACTTACAAAAGGATTACTACATTGTATAGGTAAAAGCAGTAGCCCAAGCAATATTGCTAGTGGGATGGTGGCAACCATATTAGACTTTCTGAACTATGAGCCTTAATTGCTACCCAGGGATATCCCAACCAGCTAAGCAGAGCTAAAGCCAAAGAGGTAGCAATGCTATCAAGTCTAAGTTGATGTTAGCATCCTCTAAAGTTGTATCGGTGTCTCGTGGAAGAAATCATTATATATATATATATATAGAGAGAGAGAGAGAGAGAGACATTTCTCCTTGATAATGTTCAATTATTATGAGGTTACATGAGAGTTCCTAAGATGCTATGGATATGTGAGTGTTAAATTTTTAGATTGTGTAAACCAAAAATATGGCCTTTGGTATTCCAACGTATTTTTAACTGTATGTTTAAAGAAAAAAAACAAGGAGGTGTGGTTCACTCATACTATGAAGTAGCCACATTAGTGTCATGGCTAGTGATACTCATGGTATAAGTCAGGGTTCTTTTATACATAAACCCTTTTCAATGTGAATCAACTCTTCATAAATTTGGTTATCCACTTAAATCATACATGATCTCATCTTAGTGATTATTTGTTTCATGGGAAACAATCTCTGGAATTCTCAATTACTGAAATTTTGAGATGTTCATCTTATTAAACAGTTAGCTGATATAGTAGAAAGATCTTTCTGTGTCATAGCGGACAAAGGGCCATGATGGTCATGGAGCCTGACAGCAAGTTAAGGAGGCAAGAAAGTAAACTGCTTTGTCCTCCAAGAATGCAGTACTGAACTTTGAGCCAGTCAGGCACATGGAGGCTTGAGCCCATCCCAATTTAACCCAGCAGGGCAAAAGCTATGTGACTGTCCTTGCATAAGGAGCCTGGGAAATGGTTTATCCCAATTACATAATATTGCATTGTGCTGATGTCTTTTCTATTTTAAAAATATCACCACTGAAAGTAGCTGCTACGTGTGCAGATGAAAGTGAAAACCCACTGTACAACTCTTGATCTATTTTGCATTTTCCACCTGCAAACCTAGTCTTTTGGATTATGATATCTACAAGTACAGGCTTTATACACAAAATCTAGGGTTACTCCTACTCTTGCTGTTATACATTATTCCATAAATAAATCTATTTATGAGGGATACTTCTTGTCAAATTGTCTTAAATGCTGCCATTAATTCTTAGAAATTTTTGGCACTTCCTTGTTGTTTCATGATATTTTGCTTAGCATTCTTCATTTATATCTACCTTACAAAGAAAACAGAACTGAAAGAAACACTTCACTATATTCATGTTCTCTTGATTTAGCCTAGAGATGAAGAAAAGTTTCAACTCTGGAGTTTAAAAAACACTGACATAACTAGAAATGAAGAGCCTCTTGATGACAGTGAAAGAGGAGAGGAAAAAGCTGACTTAAAACTCAACATTCAAAAAATGAAGATCATATCGTCCGGTCCCATCACTTCATGGCAAATAGATAGGGAAACATTGGCAACAGTGACAAACTTTATTTTCTTGGGTTTCAAAATCACTGCAGATGGTGACTGCAGTCATGAAATTTTTTAAAAGACACTTGCTCCTTGGAAGAAAAGCTATGACAAAACTAGACAGCATATTAAAAAGCAGAGACTATACTTCGCCAACAAAGGTCTGTCTAGTCAAAGTTATTGTTTTTCCAGTAATTATGTACAGATGTGAGAGTTGGACCATAAAGAAAGCTGAGCACCAAAGAATTAATGCTTTTGAACTGTGGTGTTGGAGGACTCTTGAGAGTCCCTTGGTCTGCAAGGAGATCAAACCAGTTAATCCTAAAGGAAATCAGTCCTGAATATTCATTGGAAGGTATGATGCTGAAGCTCCATATTTTGGCCACCTGATGCAAGGAACTGACTCATTTGAAAAGACCCTGATGCTGGGAAAGATTGAAGGAAGTAGGAGAAGGGGACAACAGAGGACAAGATGCTTGGATGGCATCACCAACTACATGTACATGAGTTTAAGCAAGCTCCAGGAATTGGTGATGGACAGGGAGGCCTGGTGTGCTGGAGTCCATGGGGTCACAAAGAATCAGACGTGACTGAGCAATTGAACTAAACAAGAAATGAAGCTCTCCATAAAAAAAAAAACAGTTTCTTTACGTTAAAAAATAAGAAGAGGGTATCTTAAATAGTTTAAATATTCTGTTTAAGGGCTTCCCTGGTGGCTCAGAGGTTAAAGCATCTGCCTCCAATGCGGGAGACCCGGGTTCGATCCTTGGGTCGGGAAGATCCCCTGGAGAAGGAAACGGTAACCCACTCCAGTATTCTTGCCTGGAGAATCCCATGGACGGAGAAGGCTGGTAGGCTACAGTCCACAGGGTCGCAAAGAGTCGGACACGACTGAGCAACAGAACGGACGGATGGAATGGACCTAGAAAATATAATTTCTTAAATTATTTTAATTTTTAATTCCTTAAGTTATGCATTTGCATTAAACTGTAAACATTGCCAAGAACTGTTAAGTTCCACTTGATTATCACTCTAATTCAAATCAGCTTCCAAGAGGTAAGCGCTGTGACCAGTTACAAGTGTTCTCTTCTAAACTCTTTCCTATGCATTTATAAAGATATATAGAATAAATGCACAATTGCCTGTATATAGAAGGGGGCTTCCCTGGTGGCTCAGATGGTAAAGAATCTGCGACCTTGGTTCGATCCCTAGGTCAGAAAGATCCTCTGGAGAAGGGAATGGCTACCCACTCCAATATTCTTGCTTAGAGAATTCCATGGACAGCAGCAGTCCATGGGGTCACAAAGGGTCAGACACAACCGAGCAACACTCATTTTTTTTTAATATTTTATGTATATTATATATATGTATACACATTTTATATTTATATTTAGACAGACAGATGGGGGGAGAGAGAACATCAGGATATATTATTTGCTTGGATTACATGAACAGAGTGGAGAAGGCAATGGCACCCTACTCCAGTACTCTTGCCTAGAAAATCCCATGGACGGAGGAGCCTGGACACGACTGAGCGACTTCACTTTCACTTTTCACTTTTATGCATTGGAGAAGGAAATAGCAACCCACTCCAGTGTTCTTGCCTGGAGAATCCCAGGGACAGGGGAGCCTGGTGGGCTGCCGTCTGTGGGGTCGCACAGAGTCGGACATGACTGAAGCGACTTAGCAGCAGCAGCAGCTCATGAACAGAGACAAGATAACTTTTAATCCTAGGATGGCACAATTTGATTAACTGTTCTGAGCAAAATAAAACATCTCCTTGAAACTACTGGCCTACAAGCCACCACTAAGTTTTGCTCCTGAAAAACCATACAAGCAGCAGCATTCCCTGCCTGAGGAAGAAAAGTCTGCTTTAGTAGCCATACCATGTGCTTTACAGCCCTCTGATAGACAGCATATATTTAGCTTGAGGCTCATGTACAAACTAGCAGTTATTCACCCTCAGCATCCATTATAAAAACTTGTACCTGATGAACCTGAAAGCAAGTTTTTAGACCACACTCCCTCCTGGTCCAGTAAATGACTTTGTTCATCTCTTATTGTCAGGCTTGTTAAATCTGCAACACACACACACACACACACACTCATATGCATAGCCATGGAAAGAAATCCTACACTGTTCTTCTCTTAGGGGAGAAAAAGAAAAACAGGAAAATAAACATTCAATACTTGCTGTGGTTATTTAAGCAGGCATATGTGTGTGTTTGGAGAAGGCAATGGCAACCCACTCCAGTACTCTTGCCTGGAAAATCCCATGGACAGAGGAGCCTGGTAGGCTGCAGTCCATGGGGTCGCTAAGAGTCGGACACGACTGAGCGACTTCACTTTCACTGTTCACTTTCCTGCATTGGAGAAGGAAATGGCAACCCACTCAGTGTTCTTGTCTGGAGAATCCCAGGGACAGGGGAGCCTGGTGGGCTGCTGTCTATGGGGTTGCACAGAGTCTGAAGCGACTTAGCAGCAGCATGTGTGTGTTTCACCTTGGAGGTTGCTTGATAGAGGATGGGTTTACAGAAAGTTTAAATAAGTGGGTCAATTGCTATAAGACATACAGCGACAACTATTTTCAACTCTTCTTATTGGGGAGTTGTTCGATTTGATGTTTGATTTTTAATTGTTTAAATAAACGCTTGGAAAGTATACTGGATGGCGGTATTTAGCAATCTTATTTTCTTTACATAATGTAACACACTAATGGACTACATTTTTCCTTGCTTTCTGCCATTAACTCTGAAAATAAGCAAGTTACCGTCCAAATCAGAGCCAAAAACACCACAGGGCTTCTGATTGTGAAGGGACACTTCATGCATAAATGTGGGAAGGGAAAAGGTTGATAAACAGCCAGTTGGGAAGTGTGAAGAGAGTATTTTTATTTCGTGGTGTTTTCAGCATGTAGCAAGTGTCTCAGATGTTCAAAAATACATCCCTGTGCCTGAAAGTTTACAATCCCCATAGTAGCTATTATCCAGCATAGTAGATGTGAAACACTTAAAACGGGGACATTCTCCCTCAGTCCTTCCCTCTTACTCTCTCTCTCTCTCTAATCCAGTCTAACAGGGTTAAAATGCAGTTTCACCGAAATCAAGCACAGGGACCTTGGAATTTTAATGAATGGGTCCATGAGATGTGGTTCCTTAAAAAATGAAACAGATGCTGCCCTTTTGCTGCTGTTCCCTCTTCCTGGTTATTTTTATTTCTTTCTCAGTCAAAAGAGTCTGGTACTTCCGGGTGATTTTTCTTTGCTAACCATCTTCTTCCCAACACTAAACACCAAAGTATTATGTCCAGACCTCAAGGTTTACAATGATAGTGTTTGAACAAAACTGCAGGGAAAAAAAAAAGAACTTGAACAAATTACAATCTGCACCGCATTGTTGATCCCACAGAATTTTTTTTTTAATTACATATAAATACACAGAGAGAGACACACACAGAAACACACACACACACAACATGACCAGCCTGGATCTCCGAAATGATAAAAATATTTTCTGACCAAAGTGCCAACCTCCAACTTCTTTGCAAGGTTTCCAGTGTGTGATACACATGTTCTGTCGATATGAAACATTACCTGTGCTAGTTTTGCTCATTAGTTCATTCCTCTCGTTGTCATTGCCCCAATCATTCTATTAATCATGGTCTTGAATTTTTTATTGTTATTTATAAATTGTGATAGTTTTATAACACAGGAAACATTTGAAATTTAATAAAGCAAAATCATAATTGTCTTATTTAATCAATAAAGGTGTGTTGATTGGAAGTATAAATGGGAAGTTAATTTGTTTTGTGAAATTAATGCCACAACAGAGGAAAGACAAAATGATTCAAAATTCTGTTAATAAAAAGCATCATGAAGAACATTTTCATTTGTTATCATGGAATAAAGGAATATTGAAATATAATCAATTGACCAATGTATAATCATGATTATAAATATTTCTTTTATATTCACTTACTCAAAAAGACTATTTTAAAAGCAAAGGAATTATCACACATGAGCTCAAAAGGATTCACCTATAATCAATCTGCTGCATGAGCATTCAGAAATGCAGAGTTAAAATTTTGTGAAGCTAGGAAGCAATTTAAAACCACCATCTAATCATAAGAGATAGTTTTTGAATGGGTAACTCATCTAGGTGTTCTGTATCAGTTCATTAGGTGAACAAGAAAATCCAGAATAAAACACATTTCTTAGACTCTCCTTCCAAAAAGAACCGAAGTAAATCACCAAATTTCCAATTTAACTTTGGAAGCTAGTCAACCCTCTGTTTAAACTTCTGATATATTGGTAAAATAGAATCACAGATTCCTATCTGCTAGCTTTCCAAAGACATGTGGTTCCTCTGTTCCTATGCAAAGAAAAAGTTTATTTCTAGTAAATAAAACATTTCATGGACAGAAAACAATAAAAATGATTTTATAAGTATAAAATAATACTTCTAAGGGGAGAAAAGTGGCAATGCGCTTATGCTGTCTATATTAAGATAGTTTCTTTATATACTAGCAATTTCCTATCAAAACAAGAAAATAAACTGTTCTTAAGATATTGAAAGAACAGGCACTGAAAGATATTGATGTTTGACAAATGTAAAATAAAAAACATAGTGATCTCTCCTTTTGTAAATTTTGAGGCTTGCTAAACCAGTCCATTCTAGAGGAGATCAATCCTGGGTGTTCATTGGAGGGACTGATACTAAAGCTGAAACTGCAATACTTTGGCCACTTCATGCGACGAGTTGACTCACTGGAAAAGACTCTGATGCTGGGAAAGATTGGGGGCAGGAGGAGAAGGGGACGACAGAGAATGAGATGGCTGGATGGCATCACCGACTCTATGGACATGAGTTTGGGTGAACTCCGGGAGTTGGTGATGGACAGGGAGGCCTGGCATGCTGTGATTCATGGGGTCGCAGAGAGTCGGACATGACTGAGCGACTGAACTGAACTGAACTGAAACTCAAAACAAACTTCAGAAATAAGAGAGACTCAGTAGCACCAAGAAAAACATAGGACCTAGAGAAAATCCTTAACCAAAAACTTCTGCCTACTTCTCTACTTAGTTTTACTGAATAAATAAACCCATTGGTTAAGTTCAGTTCAGTTCAGTCACTCAGTCGTGTCCGACTCTTTGCGACCCCATGAACCGCAGCATGCCAGGCCTCCCTGTCTATCACCAACTCCCAGAGTTTATCCAAACTCATGTCCATTGAGTCAGTGACGCCATCCAACCATCTTATCCTCTGTCGTCCCCTTCTCCTCCTGCCCTCAGTCTTTTCCAACACCAGGGTCTTTTCAAATAAGTCAGCTCTTCGCACCAGGTGGCCGAAGTATTGGAGTTTTAGCTTCAACATCAGTCCTTCCACTGAACACCCAGGACTGATCTCCTTTAGGATGGACTGAATGGATCTCCTTGCAGTCCAAGGGACTCTCAAGAATATTTTCCAACACCACAGTTCAAAAGCATCAATTCTTCTGCACTCAGCTTTCTTTATAGTCTAACTCTCACATCCATACAAGACTACTGGAAAAACCATAGCCTTGACTTGACGGACCTTTGTTGACAAAGTAATGTCTCTGCTTTTTAATATGTTGTCTAGGTTGGTCATGGAGAAGGCAATGGCAAGCCACTCCAGTACTCTTGCCTAGAAAATCCCATGGATGGAGGAGCCTGGTAGGCTGCAGTCCGTGGAGTCGCTAAGGGTCGGACACGACTGAGCGAATTCACTTTCACTTTTCACTTTCACACATTGGAGAAGGAAATGGCAACCCACTCCAGTGTTCTTGCCTGGAGAATCCCAGGGATGGGGGAGCCTGGTGGGCTTCCATCTATGGGGTCACACAGAGTCAGACACGACTGAAGTGACTTAGCAGCAGCAGCAGCATCAGTCCTTTCTCAGTTTAGTCGCTCAGTCATATCTGACTCTTTGCAATCCCATGGGCTGCAGCACGCCAGGCCTCCCTGTCCATCACCAACTCCCAGAGATTATTCAAACTCATGTCCATTGAGTCAGTGATGCCATCCAACCATCTCATCCTCTGTTGTCCCCTTCACCTCCCACCTTCAATCTTGCCCAGTAGCGAGGTCTTTTCTAGTTAGTCAGTTCTTCACATCAGGTGGAGTATTGGAGTTTCAGTTTCAATATCAGTCCTTCCAATGAACATCCAGGACTGATCTCCTTTAGGATGGACTGGTTGGATTTCTGTGAAGTCCAGGGGACTCTCAAAAGTCTTTTCCAACACTACAGTTCAAAAGCATCAATTCTTCGGTGCTCAGCTTTCTTTATAGTCCAACTCTCACATCCATACATGACTACTGGAAAAACCATACCCTTGACTAGATGGACCTTTGTTGGCAAAATAGTCTCTGCTTTTTAATATGCTATCTAGGTTGGTCATAACTTTCCTTCCAAGGAGTAAGCATCTTTTAATTTCAAGGCTTCAGTTACCATCTTCAGTGATTTTGGAGCCCCCCAAAATAAAGTCAGCCACTATTTCCCCATCTATTTGCCATGAAGTGATGGGACTGGATGCCATGATCTTTCTTTTTTTTAATTTTTATTTTTATTGGAGGCCAATTATTTTACAATATTATATTGGTTGATTTTGTCATACATTGACACGAATCAGCCCCTGGTGTACATGAGTTCCCCCTCCTGAACCCCCCTCCCACCTCCCTCCTCCCCTTATCCTCCCTCTGGGTCATCCCCGCATACCAGCCCCGAGCATAAGCCAACTTTTTCACTCTCCTCTTTCACTTTCATCAAGAGGCTCTTTAGTTCTTCTTCACTTTCTGCCATAAGGGTGGTGTCATCTGCATATCTGAGGTTATTGTTATTTCTCCTGGCAATCTTGATTCCAGCTTGTGCTTCATCCAGTCCAGCATTTCTCATGATGTACTCTGCATATAAGTCAAATAAGCAGAGTGACAATATATAGCCTTGATGTACTCCTTTTCCTATTTGGAGCCAGTCTGTTGTTCCATGTCCAGTTCTAACTGTTGCTTCCTGACCTGCATACGGGTTTCTCAAGAGGCAGGTCAGGTGGTCTGGTGTTCTTTCTCTTTCAGAATTTTCCACAGTTGATTGTGATCCACTCAGTCAAAGGCTTTGGCATAGTCAATAAAGCAGAAATAGATGTTTTTCTGGAACTCTCTTGCTTTTTCCATGATCCAGTGGATGTTAGCAATTTGATCTCTGGTTTCTCTTCCTGTTCTAAAACCAGCTTGAACATCTGGAAGTTCATGGTTCATGTACAGTTGAAGCCTGACTTGGAGAATTTTGAGCATTACTTTACTAATGTGAGATGATTGCAATTGTGTGGTAATTGCACTATACACAATCGCACAATACACTAGGTCAATCGATGTAAACTTGAAGTTTTCTAGGAAATTGAGTGAATGTTTACCCTATAAAGAAGCTAGTTCACTGTTTCCTCTGCAAAGTATCTTTTACTTAATGGCCAAAGAGCTAAAAGGTGGAAAGTCTTAAACTTGGAAAGAAAGATGTGTTATTCTAAAATCCAGATCTCTTGAAAATGCATACTATTAAAATGAGTAATAAAAGTCAACATATCAAGGAGTTTTAATCTTTAGGGCCACAACCACCACATTTTAAGAGAGTTCACTTAGACATTGAGATCTTGCTGTGGGAATTTTACCCAACTTAAAAACAGTGCTTGGGGAATTCCTTGGTGGTCTAGTGTTTAGGTCTTCATGCTTTCACTGCCAAGAGCCTGAGTTCTATCTCTGGTTAGGGAACTAAAATCCTATAAACTATGCAGTGTGGCCAAAAAAACAAAAATGGTGCTTGGTTGCCAGGGTCTCCAGCTCACTTGCACCATACACACCAAACCTGAAGACTTTCTGGGCCAGGTCACATGCACCAAAATTATTATTATTTAAATTGAAGTAAAATTAATAAAATATAAATTTCACCATTTTAATCATGATTTATTGGCTTTTTGTACACAGTGTGTACAATTAACACCATTATCTAGTTACAGAACATTTTCATTACCCCCAAAGGAAGCCTCATACCCATTAAGGAGTCAATCCTCATTCCCTACTCTTCTCAGCCTCTTGCAACTGCTGAGCTATTTTCTGTCTCTACACGTTTGCCTTTTCTGTTCATTTCGTATAAATGAAATTATGTATTAAATGGCATTCTGTTTCTGACTTCTTTTACTTAGTGTAATGTTTTCAAGGTTTACTTATGTAGCATGTATTATTACTTCATGTAGCAATACTTTTCATGGGTAAGTAATATTCCACCATGTATGTATCTGATATTTTATTTATCTATTCATCTGTTGATGGAAATTTGGGTTGTTTCCACCTTCTGGTTATTTTGAATAGTGCTTCTATGAATATTTATATCAAAGTTCTTGTTTGAACAACTGTTTTCAGGTTTTTTTTTTTTTTGAGTGTATACTTAGGAAGAGAATTTGAGTGTACACACTAGACTATCTAGTGTATACATAGAATGGTAGTTCTATGTTAATCTTTTTGACAAACTCAGCAATTAGTTTTATAGGCAGGACAGCTGTAAAGAGTATTCTCAGGACCAGACACCTATAAGAGGTCATGCAGGAGAGAGAGTTGGGGGTGGCCATCTAACTGTGGGATCATTTCCTCCAAAGTCTGAGACCCAAAGATGTACATTACTTTCTAACACTTAGAGGGAGTACATTTGTCTTCTTATCTGTAAGGTAAGCAGACTCAAGAAGGAAGCCTTAACACTTAATTACTTCCTCTACCAATGGGTTTCACCAAAGTGAAAGAGGAGAGTGAAAAAGTTGGCTTAAAGCTCAACATTATGAAAACTAAGATCATGGCATCCAGTCCCATCACTTCATGGCAAATAGATGGGGAAATAGTGGCTGACTTTATTTTGGGGGGCTCCAAAATCACTGAAGATGGTAACTGAAGCCTTGAAATTAAAAGATGCTTACTCCTTGGAAGGAAAGTTATGACCAACCTAGATAGCATATTAAAAAGCAGAGACTATTTTGCCAACAAAGGTCCATCTAGTCAAGGGTATGGTTTTTCCAGTAGTCATGTATGGATGTGAGAGTTGGACTATAAAGAAAGCTGAGCACCGAAGAATTGATGCTTTTGAACTGTAGTGTTGGAAAAGACTTTTGAGAGTCCCCTGGACTTCACAGAAATCCAACCAGTCCATCCTAAAGGAGATCAGTCCTGGATGTTCATTGGAAGGACTGATATTGAAACTGAAACTCCAATACTCCACCTGATGTGAAGAACTGACTAACTAGAAAAGACCTCGCTACTGGGCAAGATTGAAGGTGGGAGGTGAAGGGGACAACAGAGGATGAGATGGTTGGATGGCATCACTGACTTGATGGACATGAGTTTTGGTAAACTCCAGAAGTTGGTGATGGATAGGGAAGCCTGGTGTGCTGCAGTTCATGGGGTCACAAAGAGTCAGACATGACTGAGAGACTGAACTGAACTGCGCTGAACTGAATTATTAGTAGTGTCTCTACCACTTTCAAAAGTGTCCCAGTCTGGATGATAAATTATATGGTCTCCCTACTTCAAGGGTACCACTGTTAAGCTTCCCTTTCTGATTTGTCCAACAGCTGTCATTTCTGTGCCTGTTTGATCCAATTCCCTGGCAAGTTAAATGTGATCTGTCTTAATATATGCATTCTGTTTGCCAAGGCATACATAGCATGTTTGGACAATATGGTCTCATTTTATGATCTTTTGCTCTTATTTATTCTTTATATCCTATAATACAGCTAATCATTTGTGAAAACCAAAATGTAGGAATGATGCCAACAGCAGACTTTTCTATAGGATATACTTTCAAAAGTAGGTTAATCTAAAAAGAAAATGTCTTAATATACTTAGTTTGGGTAGACCCTGGTGTTACTCAATAGTAGTAACTCTGGAAGAAATTACGCTTACATATATCCAATGGGATCAAGTGCTACAGATAATTTTGTAGTTGTCTCCCAAAGATTACTAATATCCCTCTAAGTAAAAAAACTTGTCATACTTCGTTGTTCTTTTCATTTGTTCATCATCTTAGAACTCACCTTCATACAAGATTAGATCAGAAAAGTAAGGGGACTGAGAAATCTGAAATGTGTGAGAGGTTTTCAAATTAGATTGCTGGTAAGCTTATCAATTTAATGCATACCCTTAAATGTCTGCTTCTCACATCTAAAATTTCTCACTTCTAGGAATTTAGTGGAATAATGGTCACAAATAAGTAGACTCCTGAAACTCACTTGTACAGCAAGGAGATCAAACCAGTCAATTTTAAAGGAAATTAACTCTGAATACACATTGGACTGATGCTGAAGCTGAGGCTCCAGTGTTTTGATCACCTCATGATCAAGACCATCCCCAAGAAAAAGAAATGCAAAAAGGAAAAATGGTTGTCTTAGGAGGCCTCACAAATAGCTGAGAAAAGAAGAAAAGAGAAAGGCAAAGGAGAAAAGGAAAGATATACCCATTTGAATGCAGATTTCCAAAAAAAAGCAAGGAGAGATAACAAAGCCTTCCTCAGTGATCAATGCAAAGAAATAGAGGAAAACAATAGAATAGGAAAGACTAGAGATCTCTTCAAGAAAATAAGAGATACCAAGGGAACATTTCATGCAAAGATGGGCTCAATAAAGGACAGAAATGGTATGGACCTAACAGAAGCAGAAGATATTGAGAAGTGGCAATAATACACAGAAGAACTATACAAAAAAGATCTTCATGACCCAGATAATCACGATGGTGTGATCACTCACCTAGAGTCAGACATCCTGGAATGTGAAGTCAAGTGGGCCTTAGAAAGCATCACTACAAAGAAAGCTAGTGGAGGTGATGGAATTCCAGAAGAGCTATTTCGAATCCTAAACGATGATATTGTGAAAGTGCTGCACTCAATACTCCAGCAAATTTGGAAAACTCAGTAGAGGCCACAGGACTGGAAAAGGTCAATTTTCATTCCAATCCCAAAGAAAGGCAATGCCAAAGAATGCTCAAAGTACCACACAATTGCACTCATCTCACATGCTAGCAAAATAATGCTCAAAATTCTCCAAGTCAGGCTTCAACAGTACGTGAACTGTGAACTTCATGTTCAAACTGGATTTAGAAAAGGCAGAGGAGCCAGAGATCAAATTTCCAACATTCGTTGGATCATAGGAAAAGAAAGATAATTCCAGAAAAACATCTGCTTCTGCTTCACTGACTATGCTAAAGCCTTTGACTGTGTGGATCACAACAAACTGTAGAAAATTCTTCAAGAGATGGAAATACCAGACTACCATATCTGCCTCCTAAGAAATCTGTATGCAGTTAAAGAAGCATCAGTTAGAACTGGACATGGAACAACAGACTGTTTCCAAATTAGGAAAGGAGCACATCAAGACTATATATTGTTACCTTACTTATTTAACTCCTATGCAGAGTACATCATGCAAATGTCAGGCTTGATGAATCACAAGTTGGAATCAAGATTTTCAGAAGAAATATAAATTACCTCAGATATGCATATATCACCACCTTTATAGCAAAAAGCGAAGAGAAACTAAAGAGCCTCTTAATTAAAGGGATAGAGGAGAGTGAAAAAGTTGGCTTAAAACTCAGCATTCAAAAATGAAAGATCATGGCATCCGGTCCCATTACTTCATGGCAAATAGATGGGGAAACAATGGACACAGTGATAGACTTTATTTTGGGGGGCTCCATAACCACTGCAAATTAGAAGACAGTTGCTCCCTGGAAGAAAAGCTATGACAAATCTAGACAGCATATGAAAAAGCAGAAACATTACTTTACTGACAAAGGTCTATCCAATCAAAGCTATGGTTTTTCCAGTGGTCATGTATGGATGTGAGAGATGGACCATAAAGAAAGCTGAGCACTGAAGAATTGATGCTTTTGAACATTGGTGTTGAAGAAGACTCTTGAGAGACCCTTGGACTGCAAGGAGATCCAACCAGTCAATCCTAAAGGAAATCAGTCCTGAATATTCATTGGAAGGACTGATGTTGAAGCTGAAACACCAATACTTTGGCCACCTGATGTGAAGAACTGACTTATTGGAATAAACCCTGATGCTGGGAAAGATTGAAGGCAGGAGGACAAGGGGACAACACAGGATGAGATGGTTGGATGGCATCACAGACTCAATGGACGTGAGTTTGAGCATGCTCCAGGAGTTGGTGATGGACAAGGAAGCCTGGCATGCTGTAGTCCATGGGGTTGCAAGAGCTGGACACGACTGATCACCTGAACCGAACTGAACTGAGGCTCACATAGGCCATTTTAAGAATAAGACAAGTTTATTGTGAGATTATGCACAGTTATTAACCAGTTACTGTCTGCATCAACCTTCCCTGGACTACATGGTCTTAATTAGTGCCTTCCTTTATTCAAAATGTAAGCTCCATAAAATCTTCAGTTTCCTTATGGCCTATCATGGTGCCAACTTCACACCACAGCATACTTCGAGTTCCAGCTCCTAACTCTGTCCAGTTACTAAAAGAGAGAAATAACTGCTCAAATAACTAAAAGGGAAAATCTAATTGGGTCAACTCATTTTGTATTAGGCCATGTCATAGGTCATTGACTCACCTATTGAATAGCTTAGCTGCCCTTATGTCAGGTTTATCACCCTCTCTCCTTCCTTGAAACAAAAGAAATTGCTTTGGTCAGAAAAGAAAAACTGGAACAGGTAGTACAGTTAAAATGCATACCACCTCCCTGTCAGCAGGGATTTTAAGCAATAGAGCCTCTCTCAGAATGGGAGATTCAGCATGCCCGCTTGGGGAAGATTTTTTGTATTTTTCTTACTCTTTTCAATCCATCTCCATGAAAAGCTAGCACCATGAACATGCTTTATCTCCATTCCTGCTCCAAACTACCCTGGACTTCATTCTCATTACCTCCTACTCTTAACTAGATATCAAATATCTCCAGCATCAGTTGCTGATGACAACTTGATGCTACTCCCAGGAGATTACATTTAAATTAGTGACTCCTCACAGTTAATGGCGACATATTGGAAAAGTATCTATACTATTGGAGAAATATTTAGAAACAAGTATTTCTGCCAAGTACCTCCCAGCCCCCAATCATATTTCTGTCTATTTACTTGACTACCTCGGGATTTTCTTGCTTTTCCATTTAATCCAAATCAATACCCAAACAAAACATGTTTCACTAGACATTTCCATAACACTGTCTTTAAGTACAAAACACATAGAATAAAGAGAGTCTGATTTTTTTTAAGTATTTTTTAGAATTGTAAACATATGGTGTATTTGAAGTCCTTTCTGTAGAAATAAAGCCCAGACAGCAGGTGATAAAGCATCTTGTATTATCTGTGGTCTTTGCTGCAGTCTGCAAAGCAGTTTTTATGAAGTTGAAATAACTGAATAATATTTATTAAATGACTATCTAGCATAACATAGTACTGTAAAATAATCTACTTCTTTAATAAAGTCATTATATCTCCCTGCCTTCAGAGAGCCTATATTCAGCTCATGAGTTCCTCAGTGTTCCCAAACTTTCTCAGTTTCTCAAGTTTTAAAATGAATAACTCATTCAGAGACTTGGGGGAAATAACAAATGAACAATCCTGGAAAATTTCTCTGGGCAAAAAAAAAAAAAAAAAGCCATGAAATTTAATGCGTTAAGAAAATATCTTTCTTGTTTCTCTGGTCCCCCAAGGAAGCCTGTCGAATTCTCCTATCTGTCTGCATAGGGACAGCCAGGGACTGTACTAGCAGACAAGGTTCAGGAGACTGATGTGTCATAAGCAGAGGGTGGCATCGGAGCAGCACAGAGGATAAAGGCACACTTAATCGTTCAGGGGTCATGTGTTGTGACTATCTTTTGTTCTCTTCCTATGTTCCCTGGAAACATCATTCTGGAAGGTGAGGGTAAGAGAAACAGGAGACAAGATGAAAGACATCAGACAAAGGAACAGGAGGGGAAGTAGATAAACAGCCTGGCATCTCAGAATGTGTGGATTTCCCTTGACCAGGAAGCAAAAACATTTAAAAAGAAAAGTCTTCTCAAGGAAATTTAACACTTTCATATATATAATTAATGTATTGACACTTAAAAAACATGGGGATATCAACTGTAGTTAATTCTATACTGAAGATACTGTTTTCAGGCCAAGACCATGCAAACAGTCCTCAAGCATATAATGAATTACATTCCTGGAAGAGGAGCTATCAATGATATAACTGGATCTGCTGCTGCTGCTGCTGCTGCTAAGTCGCTTCAGTCGTGTCCGACTCTGTGCGACCCCATAGACGGCAGCCCACCAGGCTCCCCCGTCCCTGGGATTCTCCAGGCAAGAACACTGGAGTGGGTTGCCATTTCCTTCTCTGATGCATGAAATTGAAGGGGCTCAGTCACGTCCGACTCTTAGCGACCCCATGGACTGTAGCCTACCAGGCTCCTCCGTCCATGGGATTTTCCGGGCAAGAGTACTGGAGTGGGGTGCCATTTCCTTCTCCGATAACTGGATCTAGATTTTTCAATAGAAGTAATGCCATAAGAAGAACAGGATGGGAGAGGTATGTCTCCAACTGATGCTGATATTAAACACTTTATAGACTAGGAAACATAAAGCTATTTAATCCCCCAATAAAATGTTTGTTTTAAACTTGTACAGATAAAAATCTAAAATATATAGAAAGTCAACAGAACCCAAGTATGTATCCCAGCTCTATAGCTTTCTAGCTATGTGACTTCATGGAAGCTTCCTCATCTATATAACTGAGATATTAATAATGATACCAATCTCATAGGGTATGAAATTGTGATATAATAAGTGATTCATGGGGTCACAAAGAGTCGGACACAACCGAGCGACTGAACTGAACTGAAGTGATATGCATTTTGCTCTTCTTCCCTGATTCCTGGCCAGAGCTCTTAAAATCCTTGTAATTTCCTAAATGATAAAGGTAAAAGGAGTGTGCTTTGTTATATTTGGTTTTTGTCCCTGGCTCCTGAAGTAGCTGAAGAGTGGTAAATGTGAAAGCAGTGTCTTTTACTGCTAAATAACAAATCCCTTGCAACCACATCTGAGTTTATGCTAATGAAGTGACTTTTGGTTAGCCCCTAATGATGGGAGGACTAGTAGCCAGGAGAACCAACAATGTGATCAGAGATTTGGAACTTATAGCCCATATCCGAACCTCAGGGTGGGAAAGAGGATGGAAGTTGAGTTAACCACTACTGCGCAATGATTTAATTAGTTGTACCTACCTACTGAATCCTCCGTAAAAGCTCTACTAACCAAAGTGGTCTGGGGATGTTTGTGAAGACAAGTTACTGCAAGTGTGATGTATCTAGATAAGGAATGGAAACACCCCACCCTTCCCCACATATCTAATCTTAACGCATCATTTCCATTTGGCTCTCCCTGAGTTGTATTGTTGGGCTGCGCTCTGCAAGCCCACAAGCCCTGTATTCCCCCAGCTTCAAGACCAAAGAAAGAGCTGGGAGTCAGCAACTGAGCCATCAGTGGTTTAATGGATGGGGGATCTTTCACATCTGAAGCAAGGTTCTGGAGCCACACTCCATTGTGTATGGCAGATGGCCAGTAGGACAAGGTAGCAGTCTTCACTCCCAGGGGATGGGGGAGGTTACCACTTATAGGGGATTTGACATCATATTGGCTCATCAGTTACCCAGGAAACCAACAAAGGGGTTGTCCCTCATCACCCCTTTCAGTGCTATGAATAGTTGAAGCAGGCATATGTTGGGCAGGGAATGTACAGAGGGCAAAAGAACAGCTAACTTGAGTGGCCTGACCATACATGTATCTTTTATAATAAAACATTAATAGTAAGTAAAGCAGTTTCCTGAGTTCTGTGAGCCATTTTAGCAAGTGATCAAACCTGAAAAGGGGACTTCAGGAAACTGCAATTTATAGTATGTCAGTCCAAACTGCTGGTGACAACCTGAAACTTTTGATTGGTGTCTGAATTTGGGGGGAGGGGGAGGAACTCTTCTGGGGACTTAGCCCTTAACCTGTGACGTCTTCACTAACTCTAGTCAGATAATAGTGTCAGAACTGGGTTAAGTTAATTGTAGGGCAGCCTTCCCAGGTGGCACTAGTAGTAGAGAACTTGCCAGCCAATGCAGGAGACATAAGAAACTTGGGTTCGATCCCTGGGATGGGAAGACCCCCTGGAGGAGGTCATGGCAACCCACTCCAGTATTCTTGCCAGGAGAATCCCATAGACAGAAGGAGCCTGGTGGGTTACAGCACATAGGGTCCCAAAGAATCGGACATGACTGAAGCAACTTAGCACACACACACAATTGTAGGGATCCACCCACTTGGCATCCATCAAGAAATGGAAAATTATTAATACTTGTCACAAAAACCCCACACATTTTATATTAGACGTGTTATGAGAACAGAGAAAGTTTTTCTGGTATCTGTTACTGTTATTCAGTTGCTAAGTCAAGTCCATCTCTTTGCAACCCCATGGACTGCAACACTTCCCTGTCCTCCACCGTCTCCCAGAGTTTGCTCAATTTCATGTTTATTGAATCAGTGATGCTATTAATATTTAACCATCTCATCCTCTGCCACCCTCTTCTCATTTTGCCCTCAATCTTTCCCAGCATCAGGGTCTTTTCCAATGAGTCAGTCTTTGCATCAGGTGGCCAAAGTATTGGAGCTTCAGCTTCAGTTCAGTCCTTCCAATGAATATTCTGGGTTGATTTCCTTTATGATTGACTGGTTGGATCTCCTTGCAGTCCAAGGGACTCTCAAGAGTCTTCTCCAGCACCACAGTTCAAAAGCATCAATTCTTCAGTGCTCAGCTTTCTTTATGGTCCAACTCCCACAACCATACATGACTACTAGAAAAACCATAGCTTTGGCTATATGAATTTTTGTCATCAAAGTGATACCTCTGCTTTTTAATACACTGTCTAGGTTTGTCATAGTTTTTCTTCCAAGGAGCAAGTGTCTTTTAATTTCATGGCTGCAGTCACTGTCCACAGTGATTTTGAAGCCCAAGAAAATAAAGTCTGTCACTGTTTCCACTTTTTCCCCTTGTATTTGCCATGAAGTGATGGGACCAGATGCCATCATCTTCATTTTTTGAATGTTGAGTTTTAAGCCAGCTTTTTCACTCTCCTCTTTCACCCTCATCAAGAGGCTCTTTAATTCCTCTTCACTTTCTGCCATTAGTGTGATATCATCTACATATCTGAGGTTGTTGATATCTCTCCTGGCAATCTTGAGTCCAGCTTGTGATTCATCTAGTCCAGCATTTCTCATGATATACTCTGCATAGAAGTTAAATAAGCAGGGTGACAACATACAGCCTTGATGTACTCCTTTCCCAGTTTGGATCCAGTCAGTTGTCTCATGTCCAGTTCTAACTGCTGCTTCTTGACCCGCATACAGGTTTCTCAGGAGACATGTAAGGCATAAGGTATTGAAAGAGTTAAACTAGATAATCTATATAAAGCACTTAAGATGCCTATCAAACACTATGCACTCAGTAAAGGTTAGTTGTTATCATTATCTCATGTATTTATTAATAGTTTCCTGTCTTGCCACTCATCCTATAAATCGGCCTGGTTCATCAAAGCACTTTGCAACTCACATGTCCTAGACAAAAATGCCAACCAATCCTGTCACACAGGATCCTCCATGGTTATTTCTGACATGGTCTTGGTTCACTTCTCCTGGCTTGAATCATATGCCCAATTCCCAATTCCCAGCTACACCATGCTCTCTTTAGCTCCAGTCCCTATTCTTGTCCCCAACATTTAGTTGGGATCTGCCCAAGCTATTTCCTCTGCACCAACCATTCCCCCGCATCAGTTCAATGAAAGGATTCAAATCACCATAATCACTATATATTTAATATAATCCACTATGAAGGTATAAAATATAAAGTCCTCATGATTTTCCCTTAATTTAATTGAATCTTGATTCTTCCCTTACTCCTATTCCACTGAAAATTACTCCTTCTCCTCTCACTGAAAAGCCCTCCCCAACTTCTCCGAAATTCTAGGTGTTGATTTTTCTCTTTTTCCACTTCCAGAATTGATCCTGTCAGCAAGTCCTATCATTCCAACCTTAAAATACATTTTGAATCTTTCCCCTTTTGTCTGTATTACTACTACTTTTGTCCACTGGAGGGTCAACATCAGCATCACGGCTGGACCATTCTCAGGCCCCATCCAAGATGCCTGATGGAAATGAGAAGGGAAAGGGCCTCCACCGGTGGTTTAACAGGTCCTCCTGGTGATTCCATTGAATACTTCAATCTGAGAACCACTGTTCCCATCAAAACCACCGTCATCTCTCAGTGTCAGTGCGTGGGAATATCTGAACAGCCTTCCAACTCATCTTCTTGCTTCTACTCTTGCTCCCCTACCATTCATTTTCCACACAGCAGCCAGAAAATATTTTTTTATGTGAAATCCTCCAATGACTTCCAATGTCCATTAAACTAAGATTCGTTTTCCTTACTCTGGCTTACAAATCCCTACGTGATCTTGCTACTCCCAAATTCTCTCTCCATCGTTCATGCTCTCACAACACTGGTCTTCTCTTTCTACTGCTTGAACATACCGCGCTGGTTTCTGCCACAGGGCCTTAGGAAAAGCTTTCTCCTCAGTTGAAAGCATTCTTGCCATCCGATTCTCAGTTCGGATGTTTCTCCTCACAGTGGGCTTCACATTAATGTTATCTAGTAAACAGCTTCCTGGATCCAACAACCAGTCACTATTAGCTAACCAACATTCATTCTCTACATATCAATGTGACTTTATAGTTTCTTATTTGCTATTCTGAGAGTTTATTGTCTTTCTTCTACTCTAACAGCCTAAGAGTAAAGACTTTGTCCAATGGGTTCACCATGTTCATCCAGCAACCAAAACAATCACTGGCATATAACAAATGTTTAACAAATATTTATTGAAATAATTAGTTGTAATAAAACAGCAGAGGAAGAAATACTTTTGTCAGTGTCAAGGAATTTGTAAAGTCTTTGAGGAAATTGTGTCAAGCAAGTCAAAAAGAAGGTCGAGGGATCAAAAGTAAGGGATAGGACAATGGATCAAAACTAAGCTTGGAGTCAGATCCAGCAAGGTTCAAATCGCAGCGCTACCTCTCCCAAGGTACAAGACCAGGAGCAAATTTCTATCTTTTGTTTTGTAACCTATTCCACATATTCCTTTTAGCATTGTCATTGGGAACAATTAAAATGATATAACACAGAACTCGGCACATAGTAAATACACAGTAATTATTACTTGGAACTACAGAAGATTTGGAGTCCCTTGAAAAATATGTTATATATTGATTATGACAATGTGAATATAAGTCAAAATTAAATAAAGGAAAACATTCACCTATAATCTTGTTACCTCAAAAAAATTTTTCATCTTGTCATTTCCCTTTTATATACATAGAATATTTTTACATAACGAAAAACCTAAAGTAGATTCAATTTTGTAACTTTGACTTTTTGAAAACCCAATTCAGAGATGTCTCTTTTTCTGTTTCCTTTTTAAATATTCCTCAAGCAGACAGAGAGAAGTGATCAAGTTGCTGGTCTCTCCTGCCTTTGAAGCTGAAAGTTTTACTGCCTTCTTGAACTGTAATCACTACATTAGCAATTTCATCTTGCACTCTGATATTATGAATGTCATGCTTTTAAAATGCATGAACCAACACTTATTTGCACTAAAAATTCCTAGCCTTTGATCATTTCTCATCTTTTTGTCTCAAAAATAACTGTTCCAAGTTTTGACTTGAATAGTGGTCAACTCAACGGCACACATCCCTCTGTTTGATCATGAATCTACAAAATTAAAAGCCTTTGTTCTCATTGGAGAAATGCTAGTAACAGGGAGAGGAGTGAATCCTGGAAGCTGATAGAAGCTGGAAGTCACAGTAGCATGAAGACTGCTATTGTTCCAGAAAAACCCCAAGTACCATAAGTTATTGGATGCCCATGGTCACTCTAAGTACCAGGAACAGATGACACAGATGTGGTAAGAGAAGCACTGCAAACTGATGAACTCTCAAAAGTAAACAGGGAAAGTGAATGTCTCCAAGTTCACAATCTATCCAAACAATATCAATTGAATGGCTGCTATACGCTATATAATGTGCTAAGTGCTAGGAAGATAATAATGATCAAAATTAAATAAATACATAAAATTGAAACCTAAGCATGGTTCCTATGGCCGTAAATGTACAACCTAATGTAGGAAATCACCTGACCCAAATAAACACACAAATATCATATATGTATAACTGAGATAATTTTGGAAACAAAGGTATATAGTGTTAATAACATCATGAAATAATTGGATCTCACCTGGATTTGGGGATAAGGAAGGCCTGAGAAGGGGGCATTGAAACAAAAATCTAAAAGTAAATGTTAACTAGAAAATTGTTTTTTGAGTTGGGGCTGGAAGGTAGTGGGTAAGTGGAACATTCCAGACAGCGAGAATGCATGCACAAAGGCCCTGAGTCAGGAAGAACTGGCATGTTGATGGGAGTGACGGAAAGCCAACACGATGATAACCAGAACAGCCCAGAAAGTGAGCAGGAACATTCTGGAAGTCAAGATCCTATGTACCTGAATCAGTGATGGAGTTCTAACTCACAGAAATCTGTTTTCAGGATTTAAAAAATTAAATGAGATAATTCTGATAAAACACACAGTACAGTGCCTGACACAAAATAAAGCAGTTTGTGTTTTCTATTATTATTAATGGAAAATATTAAATGAAATGGAGTCACTTATGGCAGGGGTTTTTTTTAATGGAGCCCAGAGCCATTAAGGAAATGGACCTTATGCCTGTCTTCATTGGGTAAAACATGAAACTTAGAACTGGGTCAAAATGCAAATATTCCAAGGGAAGAATAAGCGCAACTGGTTTCAGTAACAGACTTTAGCTTAGTGATAGCCTTAGCAACAAATCATGTTTAGCCAAGACAACTTTCTGCTGCCAACACCAATCAAAATTCTTTATGAGCAATTCATAGACATTCTTTTTTTTTTTTTTTTGGTTTTTAAAGCCATGATTTATCTCCCCAGGGTGACACTATTTCATTTGCTACCCAAATCTGTGTAACACAAATTGCAATTCTTTGACCTTAAATAAAAGATTTTCCTTGATTACTGCCTCTTAACATTGGGTTGGCATTAACATCATTTGGTATTACTACATCTAATGCCAACTGTTCAGGCCCAGGGTAGGTCATCCCAAAATATGCCTCAAAGGAATATTAATTATTTTGAATTAAGGTTATTCAATAGACAGCCAACGTAAGAGGGACACAATGACTCTCTTTTCTGTCTCCCTGAAATCAGGAAACATTACTATCATGTGAACAGATCACCTCCTATATCTGAAGGGAGAAAGACACTCATCACCAAAGATAGGGAATTTGGGGCCAAGAGGACTATACAAACACACCTTATTACTTCTTTAATTTACTACCCCAATTCCGGACTCTTTAAATTCTTCACTAATTGGGCATGAAAGTTGAGAACACTTACTTTGTTAAAAATATTTATTTATTTCCTGGTCATTAAAATGTATATTCAATACAGAAAATTTGAAAAAAATTAAAAAGCATGAAGAAGAAAGTAGAAAATCCACCAAAAACATACATAAACATTTTATTAAGGAGTTTCCCTGGTGGCTCAGTGGTAAAGAATCCACTTGCCAATGCAGAAGTCATGGGTTCAATCCCTGATCCAGGAGGATCCCGTATGCCACAGAGCAACTAAGCCCAAGCACCACAACTCCTGAAAGCCACAACTATTGTTATGCTAGAGCCCGGGAACCACAGCTACTGAGCCAACACAACACAACATCCGAAGTCCTTGCTACCTAGGGCCGTGCTCTGCAACAAGAGAAGCCACATCAAGGAGAGGCCTGTCCAGCGGATAAAACCCAGCTCAGCCAAAAATAAATAAATAAGTAAAATTATCTTTAAAAAAATGTTTATTAATATTGTGCTGTATTTCCTTACCGTGCATTTCTCTGTACGCGCTTATGCACGAATGTGTAAATTTTTTTTAACATTTTAAAAAATTTGCTTTCTAATTGGAGGATAATTGTTTTACAATGTTGTGTTGATGTCTGCTGTACTGCAATGTGAATCAGCTCTAAGTATACATAGACCCTCTCCCCACGGAGCCTCTCTCTCACACGCCCTATCCCACCCTTCTAGCGCAGAAGAGCACCGCTGAGCTCCCTGTGCTATCCAACAGCTTCCCACTAGCTAACCATTTTACACATGGCAGTGCATATATGTCAGTGCTACTCATTCTGAATTGTGTACACTTTTTAACCACTTTATCGAGATATAATTCATACATCATATAATTCACCAATTTCAAATGTACAATTCATTTGCTTTTTAGTATGTCCACAGGGTAGTGCAACCATCACCATGTCTAATCTTATAACATTTTCATCCTCCCCCAATTTCCACTCTCCCCTCTCCCAATTATCTTCATTTAATTAGCAACCACTCCCTACTTTCTCCAGTGACCCAGCCCCCAGTCCCAGGCAGCCACTAATGAACTTTCTGCATTATGGATTTGCCTATTCCGGGCATTTCATATAAATGGAATCATACAATATGTAGTGTTTGTGACTTGCTTCTCAGTATAATGTTTGCAAAGCTCATCCATGTTGTAGCATGTGTCAGTACTTCATTACTTTTTATCGCTGAATGGTATCTCATTATATGGATATACTGTATTTTATTTATCCATTCATCAATAGATGGATATTTCAGTTGCTTCCACCTTTTGGCTATTAGAAATAATGCTGCCATAAGCATTCTAGTACAAGTTTTGTGTAGATGTATGTTTCCATTTCTCTTGGGTATATACAGAAGAGCAGAACTGCTGAGTTATATGGTAATTCAATGCTTAACATTTTGAACTTCTGAACTGCTTTCATATTCCCACCAGCAACATATGAGGGTTCCAATTTCTCCTATACTCTTTGAATTAAAATCTTAGTGTATTTAGTTTAGTGTCGTTTTTAACAAACTACATGAGTGCTTCTCTCTTTAAAGAATTACTTCAACTAAATTAGTCTGTTTAGGTGTCATAACAAAATACCATAGCCTGGGCAGCTTAAACAACAAAAAAGTTATTTTCTCACTATTCTGGAAGCTGAAAAGTTCAGGACTAGGGTTCTGGCTGGGTTCAGCTAGTTTCTGATAAAAACTCTCATCCTGGCTCACAAATGACCACCTTTTCACTTTTCACGTGGCCTTTCCTCAGAGCACAGGCAAAGAGAAAGGTCTGGCTTCTTCCTCTTTATAAGGAGATCAATCCTATCAGTTCAGGGCCCCACCCTGATGATCTCATTCAGCCTTCATTGCATTCTTACAGGCCCTGTCTAAAAATACAGCCACATTGCTGGTAGGACTTCAACGTAGGAATCTGGGAAGAGTGGGATACAGAATGCGGTCCACAGCAAAAGCTAAACAGTAGTCTACTGAAAAATTCTATATGAAAATAATGCTCCAGGACCAAAAAAAAAAAAAGTTAAGAAACTTTCCCTAAAATATATTATTTGCAAATTTCCTTTAAAATTCATTTTGTTGTGTTAGCTACATACCCTTCACGTCCAAGTGTGGATAAAAGTGTCTTTCTGAAATTTCTCACCTGCATCTACTTGCAATCTGGAAGAACAGACTTCACACTCTTTCAAAAGATATTTAAATTTTCTGTGTAGCTCAACTGTTGTTGTTTCTAACTCCATTTCTATGCTAGAGAAAATGATGCCTTTTACACCATTGAGAGCCTGAATAATCTTGAAAGTTTTCATGTGAACCGATGAAGGAAAAGAGGGCACCCCAGACTTAGCCTTATTGGAAGCTTCTACTAAACAAAAGAAAAACTTCAGAATTCCAAAGAAAACGAACTGGAACCCTGAAGCAGATGGGAAAAGCAGAGATTTCAGAAACACCTCGGTGACCTCATTACAAGCATAATGAAGGAGGCAACGATGGAGTTAATTAGAAAAGAGGCAAGGAAAAAAGATTAAATGAGAGCACAAAAATGTAACAACAAAATGTAACTCAGAGAAAGGGAGGCATTCAGCAAGAAATAGAATATGCTGATCTCTGCAAAACTATTCAGAACAGCGGGAGATGGGAGCTAGACTCACACAAAAGAAATACGAACCAGGTGGCCACCGAGGATGAAAAGTCTGTAGAAAACACAAAGAGCAGGCACCTGGGAAAGCACCACCAGATATCAAGCAGAAATAGAGGCCTGGTGGCCAAAGTAATTTAGCTGGTTACACAAGAGGAGTCCTTCTTAGCTAAGTGGCACTAATTGTGTGCCATGTGGGTCATGGATAAAATTTAAGGTTTTTTTTCAATAGTCTCAAACAGGCGCTAGTTCAAATTTGTCCTTTACCATTTAAGAACACCTTAAATTTTTAACATCTTTACTATTTTCTAACTTAAGGGATGTTACTTTATTAACTATGTGTAGAGACTGAAAATGACTTCTAAAGATCAATTGTTATTTTCACAAGCGATACTTGTCCTTCAGATATAGGCTGCAGGCAGTAAATTTTAAAACTTGTTCATAAAGTAGCATTTCAGATATGCAGTTTGTTCATTTATGGGCTCACACTTGTTTGGACAACAAAAAAAGGCCGCGTCATAGCCCCAAATTTCACTGTAAAAGTTTGTGACAAAGAATATCATGCTTTCTAATCCAAGTATTATTACGCTACTCTGTACACTGGTGGTTTAGATTACAGGAAATAAGTGAAGAAGGGATCAGGAAGTTACTCAGCTGATATAAGTCAACTTCTAGCAAGTTCAGCCCAAAATCATGCTTTTGAACTGTATAGAGGAACTAGTTACAATGAGCACAGAAACTAGAAATTTTCCATGTATTTTCTTTATCTATATTTAAAATAATCCCTGTCTATATCCTGTGATTGAATTAAACATGAAACCAAAAAATATGACTTGCTATGATTCATGTTAATACCAAAATGCTGATAAATTTAGGGCTCCAAGTTCTTACTCATGCATGACCCCAGGGATGTTGCCAAGAAGGCATCAAGTTGGACTGACCAGTCATTTTTGCTATATTCATACAGCTCTCTGTGTGTCAAGAATATAAAACTTCTTCTAGCTCATGACTGCTACATGAATAATGTAGAGGGTATATTTCTCACATGTACCATATCTTTAAACCTCTCACAGAGCTACATTCCATTATAAAAGTAAATGGAAAGTTAATCTGCAAACTTCCTTTACAGTATAAAAGAAGATATAAAAAGTTGAAATAAAACAGAGAGGAGGGTCAAATTACTTTGTGATTTTTGGAGGGTAGATTCCAAATGAGAGAAAGGTGGTATCTTATTAGAACTTATTTAAGAATTTATACCATCATTTACTACCCCCTCCATGAGAATTATTTCCTAGCAATTAGTCTCTCTTAGAAAGTCAGAACCTCATTTTATCAACCATGAGTTTTCTAGTCCACTAATCTCTTTAATCACTTTACCTCGAACTCTTCCAATTATCTGCCAGGACAATTTCAAAGCCTGAAACTCCTCACCTCTCTTCTGCTGCTTCTGCCCTGAGACTGTAGACTGTTTCTAAAAGAAGTCAGATAGCCATGTGGACTGGCTTATGCAAACTCTCGCCATACTTTTTTTTCCCCAATTGTTTTTAACTTACAAGATTGCCCTCAGTGAATAAACAACAGCTGTCCACTTGTCAGTCCTGGAGTCACTCCTGCCCTGTCTTTTGACAACTCCTCTCCCTGCCTTCTACATGATAATTTGTGTTTAATAACCTTGACTCCTTACATAGATTCCTTCTCTTATCTGACCACAAGGATTTGAATTGTGTTTTGAACTGTCATTATCTGCACTTGGCCTTGCTTTTCAATAAAGGTCATTCAGCGTAAAATACAACGCTGCTCTTTGAGGATAGGTCTAGACACCTTTGATTTTCACATACAAGAATACAGTAGCAGCCACTGAGGTAACCTGTTCCCATCACCTATCCAAAAATTACTACCTAGCCAGGTGCTCCTTCTTCTTGGCTTCTTCCAGATGGGGGTCAATTCTGAACACTTTTCAAACTGATTTAGGCTTCAACACTGCCTGGAAAAGGAAAGTCTACCCACTCCAGTATTCTGGCCTGGAGCATTCCATGGACTATATAGTCCACGGGGTCGCAAAGAGTCGGACACAACTGAGTAACTTTCACTGTTCGATCATCTTTTATCCAACTCCTGGTCTAATTTTTATCATGTTTCCTTTTGTATTCTTCTCAGCTCTTACAAGTCCCTAGAAACCTGCCAAATACTCCACCCCTCATTTGCAGTAAACATTCTACTCTATCAGTTACTCCAAAGTCATTCAACAACATTAAGGCTTTTGACTTCTTAACATCCCAGGGGCAAGTGCCAGTTTCTCAAGAGCTGAGTTGGGAAATGCCTTGAGTTTAGAATGTCTATCTATAGTCTAAACACTTGAGTCACTGGCAGGATCCTTGCAAATAGGGCAGAAACACAGTGGACTCCAAACTTTAACCCTGCCATCTGGACATCTGCTGGCTAAATTGGTTTTATTTGAAATAGATGGAAAAACTAAACAGAAGAAAGGGTGTAAAATATCAAAGTCACAACAGATAAAAAGGGGTTACTGACAATAAATTTAGGAGCCTGGAAAATGACGGAAGGTGTGAAAGCCAGCATCAGTTACTAGGAAAAGCATCATAGAAAACAATTAGCAGCAAAGCAGAATGCATATACTAGGATGGCTGGGCAAATAAAACACGATGGGAGCAAAGGCACATCTCTTCAGAATGGAGCTGAGCTGTGGATGACAGCAACACAGCGTGATGACAAGGGTAGAATGGGGGACTCACCAGGCTGAGGACCAGTGCCAAGGCCTCACAGAAGATAGGGAGAGAGCACATAACACCACGTTAACAAATGACACTTCTCTTTTAAAACAAGTTTAGAATTGCCTTGTATAGTTGGGCATACACTCTTACCCAATTTGTTATTACCCTATTTTAAATCAGAAGTACATGCATGGTGCAAGTATACTCCATATTCTATAGGAAAGTTTCCTGGGCATATTTGGCACCAGGGATAAAGCATATGAGTATAGTAGTAATACCACCATTATATCTATTTAGCATTTCATCATAATGCTTTTGGACAATATACTTAATTTTATGATAATGATTCGTACATATTTGTTGTTGTTTAGTCACTAAGTCACGTCCAACTCTTTGCGACCCTATGGATTGTAGCCCACCAGGCTCCTCTGTCCATGGGATTTCCCAGGCAAGGATACTGGAGTGGGTTGCCATTTCCTTCTCCAGGGTATCTTCCTGACCTAGGGATCGAATCCATGTCTCCTGCATTGGCAGGCAGATTCTTTACCACTGAGGCACCAAGGAAATTCTGGTGAGAAGGGAACAGCCAAAGATGAGAAAGATGCAATGGTTAGATAGCACACCAACTTAATGTGCATGATTCGGAGCAAATTCCAGGAGATAATGAAGGACAGCAGAGCCTGGCGTGCTGCATTCCATTGGGTAGCAAAAAGTGGGACACGACTTAGTGACTGAAAAAAAACATCATATAATGTGTGTGTGCTCAGTCGCTTTAGTCATGTCTGACTCTTTGTAACCCCATGGACTGTAGCCCACCAGGTTCCTCTGCCCATGGGATTTTCCAGGTAAGAATACTGGAGCGTGTTACATGTGTTCCTCCAAGGCATCTTCCTGACCCAAGGATCAAACCCATGTCTCCTGCATCTCCTGCACTGCAGGCAGATTCTTTATCACTGAGCCACCAGGAAAGCTCATATAGTATAACAGTTTACAGTATAATATGATACTCAATACTATAAAGTGGTGTTTGTCTCCGAGCCTTCCACCAAAGCACCAACTTCTCTCCTCTTCTAGCCAGCTCCGAAATTGCTCACACTCCTCCGTGTCTGTGATTGGATTTAAAAGGACTTTCCCTCCACTCAGCAAAGGTCTTGCTTTGTGGTTGCTCTTTGCATCGCCCAGAAAAGAAGCCAGTCCTGCAGCCTCTGAGAGTCCTGCTGCCTTTCCCTTCTCCAACACCATTATTATCTAAGCATCAATGTTCAGGGCATATTCTTCTCATTTATCTCTCCTTCTCTCAAAGCTTTTCTAACAGAACTAAAACTTCTATTTCAGAATTCCCTGCAACTCTAACCATGTAAGCATCAGTTCACATTCTCACATCTCAAAAATTATGCAAAAGCCAAATAAATAAAGACCAGAGACTTGCCCACTCCAGCTCCCCCAGAGAACTATAGCAAAAACACAGGCTGCGTCCTAAGCCACTTCATTTTGTACCTAGTAGTTAGATCATTATAGAAGGAAATACGGTTGGAGAGTTGATGGCAGGCAAAGGCCACAGAATAGCCCACTGGGGGTAACATATTAGGATCAAAGCCTGTGGAAGAAGACAAGTATGGAGATGGAGAAGGTGGCGGGGGATAGAAAGGGGCAAAGGGGAAGAGAAGGAAGAAGAAAATGGTAGTCTTATTCGAAAATACATGAGATACCACCACTTTTACAAGATAAGTATATTTGGGAAATGACCACTGCTCAGTTAGACCCTAGATAAAACCACTTATCCTGATGGTTTACCTCATTCCCACACTTGTCACTTTTCTCTGAGCCATGGAGATCTAAGTTGTCAATTAAGAGATAGTGTAAGTTTACCCAGATGTCATGTAAGCTTTTAGCCATGCAGAAATATTTACAATGTTGTACTTCTCTTTCAATGATCTAGTGCTTAGTTTTTCCAAGGAAAATCAGTGTTTAGCAAACAATAAAAAATTATAGAGTCAGTGATCTTCAGGATGGGAAGTAATACAATTAATATTTTTTAAATGGCTCTACACTTCTCTGAGGCTACAAAATATAATCTCAATTCTGAAAATGTTTGTAGTATATATATATATATTATATAAATTTTGAGGTATAATTGCATATTTAAATCTTCCTAACACTAAGCATGGATTAATTTTAAATGAAACAGTTTTGTTCCAGTAAATGTCTTGTCTCTGATTTTAATACCTGATTGCCATTTAACAAGCACAATTCAAACTGGAAAAAAGCTAGATGATGGACTCTATGATATAATTAGAAAACACCTCTTATATACATACAGCATCAGTGTCTCTGAAAGAGTTAATATAACTTCCAAAAATACCAAACCAGGGACTATGAAAAAGCAGTGAGAAAACCAGTTCAATATGATATCGACTTTTGGAATTCTTGAGTTCAGAGCATAAGTTTCCCACTTGGTCTATAGATCCCATCTAGGTATTCCTGGAACCAATATCCATAGCTCAGGCAGAGAGCTCCAGAGAGATCAAGCAATATAAATAACCCTTGACCAAGTTAATTCCAACATGGTTTAGCCATAGGTCTACAAATGTGCTCCTGAGAACCCTTGGACTTGGCATATTTTCCATCTTGCTGTGAAATGCCCAGATATACTCCAGCCGGCAGGTAAATAATGGATGGCATTTAACAAAAGCAAATCAAAGCTAACATTTTGAATCAATTTCCTTCCCTAATATAGCAGCAGAGATTTAAAGCAAATGCTTTAATTGTGAATTTCTTCTGGCCAATCTCATTATAGCATTAAAACAGTGCCTCCTACAAATTTGTCACTCCCACCTGCCAGTACTAATGTTGCAATTGTGTAGGCATAACCCATGTGCATTTAGGCCCAAATTTAAAATATTCTGGAAGCTGGTGTTCCTTTTCAGTGTACTTTTCTATATACAAACAGGAAGAAGTTACGTCTAGACAAAATCTGTGTCTCTTGGGATATTTTGTCATAAGCATTTTCCTCACCATTTTTAATCTTCTTCACAATACTGCTTTGTCAGATAATAGTGGTTAAATTCTTAAACAAAAATAGCAAAGAATTGTAAATAAAGAGCAGAATAAACAGCTCCCTGCTCCAAATGAATACATTTCCTATTATACTTTGTCAGTGTAGTTACAGTTTAAAAGATACAAAAGGAATGTCCAAAACAGTTGTATAAACAAATAAATATTATCTAAAAATGAAACATCCTTTATTAGCTTTTTAGGACTTTCTATTTCTTTTGGCTAATAGAGTGAACAATTCAAATAATACGTTTGAAACTGAATGATAAATCCATTAAAGAGCTTATTTTCCCTAAATCCTAACTTCCAAAACATATGGAAAATTGCCCTAAGGTGAAGAAAGTTGTTGCTTTTATCACACTGTGCATCTAAATTCCCAAGATGATTGATTTAACGAGGTTCATACATTAGAAGCCTTTTCCATTGTTATAATAAGAGGAAATCACGAGAAAGATTAATGCCCTCCACATGGGGCAATGTATTAAAATGTCTTTGAAATGTCTTCACCCCAAGAGCACTTCCTATTCATGCCAGTGCTCGGTAAAGTTGGTCTCAGCAAAGAATTTATTAGTTATAGCCGATGAAGCTGTTGTGCTGGAAATACATACCTGAGACATGCTTACTTTCAAAGAGACATATAAGCCACTCAGTTTCCAAACAAAATTTGATTTCAAGGCTTGGTTACCAGGGGAGGACATCTCAGGTGCTTGCAAGTGAGGCCACCCACAGGTCTGCCATGGTATGTACGATCTTGTCACCACAGGGCAGCGTTAGCAAACTGGAAGCAAAGCCATGCACCCTCCTATCACTTAGAAAACCTCTCACACCTAGAGGCTTAAGGTGTCTTTTCTAAAAAGAGGATGTTTTCTTGTCCTCACCTTCGCTTTTCTCCTCATATACAAGAGAAAAGAAAACATTTCAACCAGGTCTTACAAGTCACTGGGATGGTAACATCTATCTGAGTCCTTCCCTTCTCACATCACTCTTACTATATAAAAGAGGTGACTTTAGAAGAATAGTTTTTGTAAAACCTGATTAAGCTCAGGTTTATATACCACATGCAGTCAATCATCCCACTATTGACATTAACTGGGGGCCAGTCATATGGCTGCTAAGGTGCTACATATTGGGATATACACATAGGAAACAATTTATAAACCAAAAATGCTATTTATTTCATGACCATGAAGTAAATAACAAAGTCCAAAGTATGTAGCCTTTACAGTAATAAAAGTGAGATATAATTGAAATCATATTGAAAAGCAAGAGGACGATGGCAGATACCAAAATGTATATGGCCTAGAAGACAGTTGTTGGCACACATCGAATATAAGACCAACAAGCCTCGAAGCAGACTATCTATCATGTCAATCTTATTCCCTGGTGTTGTACATTTCTGCTTCTTACCTTTACTCACGCTCCCCTGGTCTGGGGTATCGTATCTCCTCTCCATGAATTCACGGGATACTCTTCATAAAAACCCTACTGAGACCCCACATTTCTCATGGCAACTCCAAACCCCAACAACCTCTCACTTCTGTAAATTCTTACACTTTTTAAATCTCCACCTCATACTTCAACAAATATTGTTCCATACCACTTGATATTGTTTCCTCTTGGTTAATTTTGTAATCCTAGCTAGCTTGGAAGCTTCCTGAGGGTAGGAACCAAATCTTCCATAATTTCTGCCTCCCCACAACACTTATAGAGGAGTGAGCATATTGTTATTTGCACTTAATAAATACTAGACAATTTGATTTGTTCTAGGTTGGACTGGTGTGAAGAACTGACTCATTTGAAATGACCCTGATGCTAGGAAAGATTGAAAGCAGGAAGAGAAGGAGACGACAGAGAATGAGATGTTTGGATGCCATCACCAATTCAATGGACATGAGTTTGAGTAAACTCCAGGAGTTGGAGATGGACAGGGAGGCCTGGCATGCTGCAGTCCATGGGGTCTCAAAGAGTCGGACACAACTGAGTGACTAAACTGAACTGAACTGAGGTTGGACTGGTAGGGAAACAGTTCTTTTAAAAAAAAGTTGAGAAATATAGAATACATTTATTCACCACTTTAAAAAATGAAACAGTTGTCAAATTATATAAAACAAGGACACTGGGGTACAAGTAAAAGTTGTAAATGTTTGATTACATCATTAGTTTAAAACAGTAAAGATCAATAACATGAAAAAAATCCATAAGAAGCACAACAGGAACAAACATTAATGTAAGAAGATTCACAGCCTCTTTGCCCTATTCCAAAAATTTCCAGCATGGCTTCTCGAGCATCCCCCTCAATTTAAAGAGAGGATAGAAAGAAAAACTGTTGAGGCCGCTACTGGTGAGTGAGGTAGGCATGAATACACAACCAGACCAGGGTTCCAGTTTTACTCACACACCAAACAGCAGAAAGATTTGGGAAAGTTATTTAAACTCTTTAAAATTAGAGATTTCAAAGCTGTAAAAGTCAGAGTAATAAAACCTAGCACGCTGGGTTGTTGGGAGGATCAAGTGAGTTCTTTGTTTACGGTTGACTGTCAGTAAATGGAGTGAATGCAATCATGTTGTTACCCATAACAGGCTTTGAAAGTTTTACTGACAATTACTTAGAAGAAAAAAAGTATCGTTTATTCCTATTTGAAAATACGCTTCCTCTTAGAAATAAGCATGTGTACATGTGTGCTAAATCGCTTGAGTCATGTCCGACTCGTCAGACTGTAGTCCACCAGGGTCCTCTGTCCTTGGGATTCTCCAGGCAAGAATACTGGAGTGGGTTGCCATGCTCTTCTCCAGGGGATCTTCCCAACCCAGAGACAGAACCCATGTCTTACATCTCCTGCATTGGCAGGCAAGCACTAGCCTGCCACTAGCGCCACCTGGGAAGCCCAGAAATTAGCATATCTATAAGCAAATTTTAAGAACTGGACCCTGTAAGAGGATCACTACACAGAGACTAAACAGCATGGTGATAGTACAGAGAGAGGCCAGGTGAGCCTGCCAGACCCTAAACTTTGCACTTGCCTTTTCTCTCCATTTTGCATTTCACCCTTCCCATTCTTTTGGAGAAGGAAATAACAACCCACTCCAGTACTCTTGCCTGGAAAATCCCATACCAGATTCCTCTGGTGGGTTACAGTACATGGAGTCACAAAGAGTTGGACACGACTGAGCAACTTCTCTTCACTTCACTTCCCATTCTTCAAGTATTTCTTGAAGTATTCTTGATCTCTTCCCAACTAAATCTTACTTTCACCCTTTCTTCTTTTCCTATATTTTCAGGAGTTCCCTTTCACCCATCCTGATGCCTATACATATTAACTCCAGAGAACACAGAAATTTCAAAAATGAAAAGAAAGAGAAAAGAATTGACTCTTTCATGTATATAGTAAGCTGTGCCACGTGAAGTTGTTGTTTTGTAGGTAAAATTTATAGACACAAAAATATACAGTATGCAACTATGGTGGTTTAGTTGCTAAGTCATGTCTGACTCTTAGGACCCCAGGGACTGTAGCCTGCCAGGCTCCTCTGTCCATGGGATTTCCCAGGCAAGAATCCTCAAGTGGGTTCCATTTCCTTCTCCATGGGATCTTCCCAATCCAGGGATCAAACCTGGGTCTCCTGCATTGCAGGAAGATTTTTTACCAACTGAGACTCCAGGGAAGCAATGTAACAGTATATCTACCTATAAATATTACAAATATCTTCTAATGCTCTTACTGTCCTGAGTTTGTAAAAATGAAGATAACTTCACTTTGGTAACATTGAAAAGTCATGTTCAAAGTGTATTGAAATTTTAACTGGTTTTGAATAACCTTAAAACTTCTTTCCATTTGGCCAAGATGTGACTACAATTTGTAAGTCAAACGCTTTTTCAAAAAATGACCCATAGAACATGGATCATTGTGTGGGGGTATGCAGTTAGGGTTCTTTGGTTATTAGCAACAGAAGCCCACTCTGGCTAACTTACGCATGAATAGTAACTTGATAAAAGATAATTCATAGAATTTTTAAAAATCTGAACCATCAGGTCTTAGGAAAAGTGGAAGAAGGCCAGCCATGAGCTCTCAAGAGCAAGAATTAATGCTCAGAAACTTTAGGAAACTCCCAAAGAAGCTCCATTTTTAAAAGCATAATTGATTTTATTTTTTTTGGACAATTTTAAGTACCTGACAAAATTGAGCTGACAGTAAAGAGTTTTTCCATATGCCCTCTGTCCCTACGTATGCATAGGCTCCCCCATTGCCACCCAAAGCTTCTAGTTTACATTACAGTTCACTCTTGGTGTTGTATATTCTATGGATTTTGAAAGATGTACATGTGTCCACCATTATAATAGCATACAGAGCAGTTCCACTGCCCTAAAAATCCTCTGTGCTCCACCTATTCATCTCTAACTCCACATAACCCCTAGCAACCATTGATTTTTCTAACTATTGCCACAGTTTTGCCTTTTTCAGAAATCCATATAGTCAGAATCAACAGTATTTGTCCTAAAACTTATCTGAAAAACAAGTGGTAATAAGTGTGAGTCTACTTAGTCGTGTCTGACTCTTGCAACCCCATGGACTGCAGCCCACCAGGCTCCTCTGACCATGAGATTTCCCAGGCAAGGATACTGGAGTGGATTGCCATTTCCTTCTCCAGGAGATCTTCCCGACTCAGGGATCGAACCCGGGCCTCCTGCACTGCAGGAAAATTCTTTACTGACTGAGCTACAAGGGAAGCCCACAAGTGGTAATAAAACTCTTCAAAGTTAATATAAGAGTGCTTAGAATATGCCTTGGGACATTGTAAGTCTCAAAAAAATTAGTTGGATATTATCCTCCCAACAGTCCTGGCATACAACTGTTATTAATTCTACCATTACAGTCACCCCTCACAATTTCAGCTTGTATTTATACCAGTCTCCCTGGAATATGATCCTGGCTTTCCCCCCAAACTATTTTCCTTTGTCTCATCTCTCAGAAAACCAATATAAAATACTTCTTTGGGCTGACCTAATTTTTCCAACCCACTTGTTGCCCCCATAATCAGTCTCTTGGTCTGATCTCTTATGACTTCAAATATATCGGCAAACCAATGAACAACCTGACCGGAGGTATTCAAAACATCACACTCATGTTGTGAAGAAAAGAAGATCACAGTAATTAGGAGGCCATCAGTTTGGTAGTGAAACTACCATTTAAGCTAGCTAAAATATAGCTGACTTGGGATAAAATCCTATACTCTGGAAATCTGACATCTGTGCTAAAAATTATCTTTATAGTGTTCTTTTATGCCTACATTTCATGTAAATGTTTCAAATACTTCAAACAAGGTGGCTTGGACAACAAGAGCTCAGTAGTGCTCAGATTTGTCCCAGGGGAGGAGTAAGGCCATGGGATCATAAAGCAATGGCAAGCTATTGGAGAGGGAAGAAAGTAGATTACCCATTAAGAGTTGTAGTGGATTTTATTAAAGTAAAGGTTCAAGGAAACTAAAGAGGACTCAGAATACACAGGTAAAGGATGAAGTTTATTTAGTAAATCCAGGTAGCTTGTTACTGAGCAAAGAATAAGGAAGTGACAATCACAGGTATAAAGACAGTTATGTTCCACCATACACTGTAGTATCCTACCTACTAGGGAGTTCTCTGCCTTTTCATTACTAACAGCACTCAATTTATTCAAATACAAGTCAGTATCTTCTTCTCAAAAATCTGAGCTTCTAGTCAATCCCAAGAAGATAAGCTTGTCTGATTCAGTTGTGGTAATTCTACTTCCCTTGCAAATGATTACTTTAGGAATAGACATATACTACCTAAAGATGACCAAAAAGAAATAAAAGGAGGAACCTCCCTGATGGTTCAGTGGTTAAGACTCCAGGTTTCAATGCAGGGCACAGAGGTTCAATTCCTGGTAGGGGAACTAAAGTCCCACATACTTCAGGGTACAGCCAAAAATTTTTTAAAAGGAAGTAAAGGGAAAATTCTGAAGATGAATTGATGGGCAAGTTTTATCACTTTTTTTTTAAAGGCCAGGAAAAGGAAGTATCAAGCATTTATTCTCTTTCCTATATTTTGAGCAACAAAATAGTTTATAAGGAAAAATTCTTTATTCAAGAATTGCAACTAACAAATGCATCCCTTAAGAGAATAATTAATCTAGGCAACAACCATAAATAGAACACAAAACATTATGCAAAATCTGATGCAGAACTTTATAAAGAGTGGATCTTATTGACAACTTCTGAATCCATTGATGAATCATAGTATCACTAACAGTAGAACAACCAGTTATTTCCTGTCTTCTGATTTGGACTTTTAGGAAGTACACAGTATTACTTATAAAATTATTCCTACAAAATAAAACAAAAGTGAATCTGAATCTGTTTAAGTCTTGATATTTAAATACTTAAATATGAGGAAGAGGATCAAGTTTAATGCATCACAAGGAAGCAATCAGCCAAATCTAGTAGGTGGATGGCCTACAGAATATATATATAACCCAGTGTTGACTCTTTGTGACCCCATGGACTGTAGCCCACCAGGCTTCTCTGTCCATGGGAATTCTCCAGGCAAGAATACTGGAGTGGGTTGCCATGCCCTCCTTCAGAGGATCTTCCCAACCCAAGGATCGAACCCAGGTCTCCTGCATTGCAGGCAGATTCTTTACTGTCTGAACCACCAGGGAAGCGCATGCCTATGCCTTCTCCAGGGGATCTTCCTGATCCAGGAATTGAACTGGGGTTTCCTGCATTGCAGGCAGGTTCTTTACCAGCTGAGCTACCAGGGAAACCCAAAAAGAGCCTTAGACAAGTATAACAATCAACAAGCAGTGTATGGATCTTATATGGATTCCTTTTTTTTTTTCTTTAGACAGTTGGGGCAAATTGAACATAGTAGTAAATGATTTTAAGGAATTATTACTTTTATGTGTGATAAATGTATATGATAATGTTAAAAAGTTTGTTTTGCTAAATGCATGCTGAACTATTTATGGGTAAAATATGTGATGTTTGCTCTAACACAGTCCAGTAAAAAAACAAGTGGAAAGTGGAGGAAAGGAACAAATGAAAGAGACTGGCAAAATGCTGACAATCATCAAAGCTGGGAAGGACACAGGCTTGAAGTTTTCCAAAAATGAAAGATTTTAGAGACATGGGGAAACCTGACACAGAAGGATGCACCATCTTTCCATTTCCAGCTCCTGATTATTACTATGACCCTGATGGGGCACCTCTTCTAAGGCAGAGCAGACACGGGGAAAGAAATTCAGTCACTGATGACATCATTGAGCCACTGGATTAACCAGCCCTGACACTATCCTACTCTGTGATTTTACTAGGTCAAGTAATAATGCTTTATTATTTCAACTAATTTTAAGATGGGTTTTCTAGTACTTGTAGCCAAAGTTATCCTAATTGATATGAAGTTACATAAAATTATTTTATTGTTGTTTTTAAATTATTATCTTTAATTATACAAGGATTACCTGCTCATTGAAAAAACAAACAAACAATAGAGAAGCATATAGGGCACAAAGTTATTTCTCTTCATGTCTCCCCCAACCCTGCCTCCCACTCCTTAGCAGATGCATCTACTATAAGCACATTTTTATTTAACTGGAATATCTGCACCTATGTTTGCCAGATGATATTGTTTGTGAGTATTCCTTTGTGAATCTGTGTGCCTATATGTCTATGTGTATTCTCATATGGGCCTTAATCCTTTTGGGACAAAGAATTTCATTCTTTTCATTTAGCTATGGTTATCTCCCTAAGTGGCTAATGTAGCACTAAAATTTCACCAGGCACTCAGTAAACATTTGTTTGTAGGTGATAATGATGTTAAAAAAAGAATAGCTTGGGCTCACAAGAATCATTTCCAAACTGCACACAAACTGAACTCCTAGTCTGCAAATGCAATACTGTACCTTTTCCACCCCCGCAGAAAAATAACAATAGATCACAACCAAAGATACCAGCAGGTGTGCCACATGCAAATGGCAAGCGTGGAAACTGAAGTGACTGACATTCTGAGGACATTTTCCAGCAAGATAAATTGTCAAAGCTGAGAACATTTGAACAGCAGGGCACAGCAAAGAGGCATTACATCTTCACATTTCAAGTCATTTGGCTGTGCACAGCAGAGTTACTTATAAAACTTAGGAAAGAGAAATCTACATTAACTGTTGAGCCATCCATAGGACTGCATTTGGTAAGGAGAGAGGGCATATGTGCCCATCTGTTCCGGATCTAGCTACCTTCCCAACCTTCCCTCTCTTGTCATTTTTAGAATGTAAACATTTTGAATGTAGGGAGGAACTGGGTTCTGTGGTATGTTCTGAACAGTTTCCAGCACTTTGAGCACTTAGAACATTTTTAAGGAATAACAACATTTTGCATTGGACTGGAGGGAATAGAACTTCCCCTTCATTTGCTAAAATGAGAATATCTTTTATTCACCAAAAGCTGTTCTTTGGCTGACCAATTTAGTAAAAGAATAAAGAACTCTTCCTCTCAAGCTTAGAAGAGACCTGTTCTTAAACAATGAAATGGTAATTCAAGAAGACATGTAGTTTCAGAGGATCACTTTGTAAAAGCATTACTTCTCTGAACCACAAAGATGGCTTAAGGTTGTAGAAGCTCAATTAGACCCAGCCGGGGGTTCTGCTTTAGGAGGCCCAGTCTCTTGAGCAGATGTAGGAGAAAATTGTGCACGATTAGACCAGGCAGAAAATGTTTTGATTCCAAGCACTGAAGTTGTGAAAGAGGGGAGGGCTAGTGTCAATCTTGTAGAATATTTAAGAAATAATAATGAACTCTTTCTCAAAAGGAAAATTAAAACTTTTTAAATCCTGTTTGGAATTTAGCCTACAAATATCATTGCTCAAGTGTGAAACCGGTGTGGAATTAAAGTGAGTCATTGTGCACTGTAATAGTGAAAGACTGGGAAACAATATAAACATCCATCAATATGGGGCAAGTTGAGTCATTCATGGCACATCAATACAATGGAAAACTACGTAGCTGTAAAAAAGAATGAAAAAGTGCTCTACATAGTAATGGAAAGATTTGAATTTAAAAAATACAGGATAGTAAGTATAATAAAATGTTGTTTTAGTATAAATGAAAGACAAATATCTATATTAATGGCAAGTATATGCATAAACAAAACTCTGTAAGGGCACAAAACTTTCACAGTAGCTACCTTGGGAAAGTAGAAACTGGTCATGTGTGAGAAAATAATTGAAGGAATGCTTTATACTGTGTAGGTTTTCATAGATTCTCATTTTGAATCATATGACTATTTAAACCATTTTAAATTAACTTCGTTTTATACCTATACTGAAACTTAAAATCAAGTAAACAGGACAAATTTCTTCTTTAGGATGGTTTTTTTAATGCATTCTTCCAAATATTACAAAAGAAAGCCATGACCAGCCTTCCCTGATTGCCTCAAAAAATAAAAAATTAATAAAAAAAATTGGAGCAGGTAAAAAGGATGTAAGCATACAACACACTATTTTTCCCTAGACAGCTGTTAACTTGAATATATAAATATTTGAAATGGTGAGTTGCTAATGTAAAATGAAAGATGTAACCTCAGGGGTAGAACTGAATGCACAAGGGAATGACTACAATTTAGAGAAAGAAAAATACGTAGAGTCAGACTAATGCTAAAACCTCAATTTCATCCTCAGAGACTGTAAACAAGAAGTCTAGGTGAGTGACAAACATTATAAGATCTTCAACAATGAATGCTGGTTTATATTCTCCACTCCATTTACGTCAATAACAGTTATATTTATGGAATGTATAGCCAGCCTCACCCAAAGGCCCTATTACCACAGAAAATAAAAGTGTGGATAAAGGGCAACTCTGCCCATTGCCCCTGGTGAAAATAAATTGTTGAGGATACAATCTAGTCAAAGAATGAATGCCTAAAGGCATCTGCTAAAAGTTTTCATTTAATTCCTAAAACCTTTTGCTGTATATTTATTTTCTGTTATTTCTCAGTTGTTTTGAAAATAAGCACCTATGGTAGTAGGGGAAATAAATGCTGTATTAGGTTCTCTGCCAAGGTAATCTGGGTCCTTCTCCCTCAATAATAGCACAAAACAAAAAATTCAAGTACTACTGTTGCCTATATTTTCTTCTTTTTTCTTATTAAAAGAGATTTTTTTTTTAAATGACCATTGTTTTTCAATGTTGATTAAATGAGAATTAATCCAGTATTACACTAAAAACTGCAATGAACATAAAGGATAAACCAGCTAACATTATTTATATTTGCTATTTAATTTAGAAATATAATTATTAATATAAATCAATATAATATAGGCATAATGTTCTCTGATAGTAATAAACAATTTCACACTGTTAGTCACATAAAAATCTTTCATTTGAAAATGAAGTCACTTTTTTAAATCAGGGAAAATACACTTGGCAAGATTGGAGTCTCTCCAAATAACTCACAGAAGCACAAACATGAGTTAATAATCTGAGTATCGTTTCGACTCTATGTTTGTGAAGTATCAGATGTATGAAAAACTATGGTAATAAAAAGGGAGAAAACATGTCTCAGCAAATTATCGTTACATATACATGGTTTTTAGGTTTGTTTTAAATCAGTTATCTTTCCTAAAGCTCTGGACCACAGTATATCATACATGACTATTTCATTTGTCTAACATCATTAAAATTTATACCCAAGTAGTTATCAGGAGTTGCAACTTTAAAAAAAAATTATAAAAGGCCCTGTTTAACAATTTGGGTATGCCATACTGTGACCAAAAATCAATCAATGAGTCAATCAATCAAATCAGTCCAAATGTAAAAGCAAAAGTACAGTCACTCATTTTGACAATTTGCCTAAGTCGCTAAGCATCAGAAAGTAGAAATTAAAAACTCTTCAGGACTGGAAGGTTCTGAGAGGCTTTTGGTAGCAGAGGGGAGGGGACATTTTTACAACAACCCTTGACAGATGATCATTCACACTGGATAAGTGGGTGGCCACTGCCAGAGACGCGGAATTAACAATGAGCAGTTCCTCGTTGGGAGAAGGCAATGGCACCTCACTCCAGTACTCTTGCCTGGAAAATCCTATGGACGGAGGAGCCTGGTGGGCTGCAGTCCATGGGGTCACGAAGAGTCGGACACGACTGAGTGACTTCACTTTCACTTTCATGCATTGGAGAAGGAAATGGCAACCCACTCCAGTGTTCTTGCCTGGAGAATCCCAAGGACAGGGGAGCCTGGTGGGCTGCCCATCTATGGGGTCACACAGAGTCGGACACGACTGACGTGACTTAGCAGCAGCAGCAGTTCCTTGTTGACTGCTGCTGCTACTGCTGCTGCTAAGCTGCTTCAGTTGTGTCTGACTCTGTGCGACCCCATAGACGGCAGCCCATCAGGCTCCCCCATCCCTGGGATTCTCCAGGCAAGAACACTGGAGTGGGTTGCCATTTCCTTTTCCAATGCATGAAAGTGAAAAGTGAAGTCGCTCAGTCGTGCCCGACTCTTAGCGACCCCATGGACTGCAGCCCACCAGGCTCCTCCTCCCACGGGATTTTCCAGGCAAGAGTACTGGAGTGGGGTGCCATCGCCTTCTCCGCCTTGTTGACTAGTACTAATTTTTACTGAAACGTTTTCCTTATTCCAGCAACTAGACCCCATTCCTTATAGTAATTATTCCAAACAAACAAAAAAAAAGTCTCTTTCCCCAACATGGCAGCCTTTCAAATATTCAAACACTGTTGCCATGTTCTTTGTGGTTCCAAACCAAACACTCGGAAGCCATTCAAGTGTTTTCTCATAACATACTTTCCAGACTCTCCACCTTCTACTTTCTCTGATTCTCTTTGATACTCTCATATGGTGGTGTCCCTTTTAGAGTATGACACCTAGAACTGGGCATAAGTTTAGTCTAACCAGTGGACAGTATCCCAGGAATCTGGATGTGAACTATACCAAGCTTCAACTAATGCAGCCTGTAATTGTATGCCTTAACAGTCATACAACTTTTTTGTCTTATATTGAACTTAGAGTTATCCGCAAGGCTAAGGCCATCATAATATTATACTTTCTGATGTCTTTTATATTATTTTAATAATCTTATATATTAATATTGGCAAAATTTTATCTGATATCATCTTTCCAATGAATATTGATTCTATCTAGTATATTCACTATACCCCAAAGTTGATATTAACTGTAATTATTATAAACTTGGGTACTGTTTCCAAGACATTAAAAAGAATGTTTAATAGGAAGACTAGTGCATTATGAAACTTCACTAGAGAAAGTCTTAAAAATTGACATGAGTGCATTAACGAAGCAGTTTTTTTGCATTTAGTTCACAGTCATACAATTAATTCAAATTAATTGTTATCACCAATTCTGCATTTTATAACCTGTTCTAAAATTACTTGAAGAAGGGCTGCCAAATGACCAGGCTACTCTATACCATGGAACAATGTTGAACCATCAGTTTCACAATCCATTTTTTCAAAAAACAAAAGGAAATGGCATTACTTAAGAAGGACTTTTTGCTGGTGAATTCGTGCTGCCACCCAGAGATTACATTTCACATTTCTATATATCATGTACAAATTTATTTTCTCATCAAAACATTTTTCTCATCCACACAGATGACCTTAGAATTTGGAATTCAACTATTATGGAGTGTTAAATCTTAAAAACACTACTGAAATTACTAAGAGTGGTCAAGGGGAAATAAATGGTGGTCAACAGTACAATTACTCACTTCCAGTTGAATCTGGATGTTTTCTTAGAGAGATGAGTTCTACGCAATTTCATCTCCAATGTAGTAATAACATAAAATAGACTAGAGATAACAGTCTTTTAAGCATTATGTTATTAATATTATCCAAAGTCATGTGTGGTATTTGTTTTAAAATGGCTTCTCTTCTGTCAGCATTTGTTTGCTTCTTAGCAAGTAGAGAAGAATCTAGAAACAACATACTCCTTGGTTATGATAGTATCTAGGATGAGCAAATGAATGAAATAATGAATAAAAAAAAAATAGGCAGAGAAATGGAGACAGAGGGAGGAAGGAGTGAGAATTTTGTCTCCTAACACATTAATCTTGTTAGGGTGTAAATGCTTTCCTTAAGTGACTTATGGTGGGAAAGCAAATTCACCAAGAGAAGGGCAAAGAAGCAGTGGAAAAGAGGTAGCCTAAAGACTTGAGAAACACCACCCAAATCTTTCACACAAATTCTTGGATAGACTTGAGTAACTTATCCCAAATGATTCTTTAATCTTTAGTAGGGAAAGATAATCCCTTCGAAATCCAGGTTGTGGACTAATCCAGAAATATAAGCTGGTTAAGAGACCACGTTCTGTCTACATGCAACATTTTGGAAGGTTTAATCAAAGTTGTAAGGATGATATAAATTATTTCTTCAATTATTTTAAAAATACTCTTTTCATAACAGATGAGTCTAATGTAAAACACTTTTTCCCCTAAGGGAAGAAAATTCATCTACTGAATAGATTTCCAGAAAAAACTAATTGACTTGATGTAACCTTATAAGAAAACATTAATTATAATACAAGTAGATTATGTAGAGATTAACTGATCTAAAATGCTATACCTTGTATAGGTGAAGATGAACTTGGTTTCACAAAGCAACTCTGGTCATCATAAAAATTTCAGGTTATAGGGCAATCCAAAAGTTTTAAAGAATATTCTTAATTTTTGGAAAGTAGTTTGTTCTATAAGATTTTTCATTAATGTACATTCTTTTCTTGGATCTTTTCCCTTGACATTAAGAAAATCACTTGTTTTTTTTTAACTTGTACTGTTTTGCCAACTACATATTTGAAAGGCAATATGATTTGTTCTTCCTCTCTCTTATTAAAGATTACAAGCATTAAAAATTCCTATTTATGCTTTGTGCCACTTTGGATAAAGTGTGTAAGATGTTATTTGTGTAACAGAGAAAGGATGATTCTTCCTGGCTTACCTTTCTCCCGACATCATCTTAGCATGAGATTTTTTTGGTCCAAGGATGACTGGGAAGAGGAGAGATGCATTGGTACAATGAGCCACACTGAGTCTAAGTTCTTTGGATCCTCGAAGGTGGAAAAACCGCCTTTTCAATGCTGTGAGCAACTTGATGTCCTCCAAGATGTGAAATCATGTGCCACTTTCTCCTTTGTCCTTAGAAAAATATCACAATGAGTCCCTTTGTTATACAGATATAAAGCACCAGTGTTTAAGAAGCTGTGACTCCTAAGAGCTAAATTGTTCATTGAAATCATGGAAAAGCCTGAGTTAAACTTCTGCAGACTTTTTCCTATAAAGAAAAACTCCTTTTTCATATCTGTTTTCATTGCAGCATACTTCCAAACTGTTGCTTTCCTTGTGGGTGAGGATGTGTGATAAATCTAATTATTGCTCACAGAATAACAGGAACTAAGATTTAGAACTACCGAAAAGATATCTGACATTATACTAGTTTCAAGGATAGAAAAGTAAACTAGGGTCAGAATCTCTGAGGATGGAGCCTGCACATGTATATTTTAGAAAGCTCCATGCATCTTCTGAAGCACAGTCAGGTTTGAAAAGCCTTCTACAATGGATTGTAGGTAACCCTCTCATGGTCTAATCTACCTCTAAAAAACCTGGATTTGGAAAATAATCTGCTATTGGGCTTTTATGCTCTGATGTGACTGGAACAAAGACATACGGGAATTTTCTAAGACTGAAGGTTTTCTAAAAAGAAGTGGAAGTGAGAAGATCCAAGGACAAGACTTGAAACAGCACGTGTGTGACTGGGATGTTAAAACTTTCTCAGCTCACATTGGGCCTCATAGTTCAGAGCACAGGAACATCAAGTCATACTAGACTGTTCCCATGGGATAAGCTCAACTTCATTCATGGAAACAGACTGGAAGTCAGACTATAAAGCACAAGGGAATGGCAGGTGCCAAGGAAATACAGGTGAGCCCTGACAGCTTCACCCACACTCAGGAACGAGGTTATTTGTGCATGAATTGCGCACAAAATTGCACACCAAAAAAAGACTCTGACTCTTCCATCTATTTCTTATTTTTTGTGTGTGTTGTTGAAGTTTGCTAAATTTGGGTCCGCACTGAAGTACAAAGATCAGTCCATTTAAGATACCACAATTCGTCACTAGTTCAAAACATCCTCTGCCTCTGGGACAAACAAATAGAACAGAAAGGCTTTATCACCTGGCTTTCTTGACATCGGACTTCTTATCCCTCAGTAGCTTAAGATGGTATCTAAATGGTAGCACATGCTCTGGGCCCTGACAGAGACGAACGCATAGCAACGACTGCTACTACCATGTTTAGATTCACACGGATAATAGATGGGACTTTGCAGGTTGCCTCACAGTCAGTGATGAGGCTGTATTTCAAGTAAGTGAAAAGTGTGTCACCATAATACCCATAGGAGACTCAGAAAACTACCATGCTGCAATGAAATATGCACAGGATTTACAATATTTAATGACTTCTGTTCCATATAATGCACAAGGACCTTTGGACTCCTTTTTTTTGGCTGAAAGATCTCATTGCTGAATGCGCTGATACAGGGAACTTTCCCATGGCTACAGGTAGATTCTAACATTTCATACAGATTTATATATAAGATTCCTACTACTGGGTAAAAAGGGAAAAGTCACCTGTTAATCTTGTTGCCAAATTCCTTCCAAAGGAGTTGTACATTTTTATACCCTCTTCCCCCAGAAATATAAGAACGTACGTACTTCCACAAACTTGCCAAGGGAATATTACCAAACTTTTGGGTGATGATAATGTGATAGATGAGAAATACACCTTGGTAAAATTTTGACCTAACTTTTACTTGATATGAGAGAGGTTGACTATCTTCTCATGAGTCAAGGAATCACATACACTTTTTTTTTCTGTATTGTACATGTTTATATCTTTTGCTCACTTTTCTATTGAGTTCTCGTCTTTTTCTTCTAAATTCCTAAGATTTGCAAAACTCCGTAAATTGGTTTATACATTTAATATAAGTCCAAGAAAAAAAATGCCAACAGCTGTTTTTTGGTTTTTGTTTTTTTTTCTGAAATAGACAAGAAGTGCGAGGTTGTGGGTTTTTGGTTGCTTCTTGCTTGTTTATTTTTCTCTAAAACTTGAGAAACAACTTGGTTTGCTTTATATACATATAGAACAACTTAGAAGATTTGAATATTTCCTGTTAACTTTTATCTAGGTACCATATTTTATCTTTATGTTACTATTGTAAATGAGGTCTTGGCTTCAATTATATTTTCAAACTCATTTTTGTGTCTATTAAAGCAATTTTTGTATATGTTAACTTAATATCCTGTTACCCTTCTGATCTTTGTTTGTAGTCAATTTTAACAGATTTTCTTGGAATTTTCCAGTTATCTGTTTATAGACTGCCTTTTTATTTCCTATTTTTATCATTTTAATTTTTTCTCTTATTTAATTGTGCTAGTTAACACAGCCAATACAATTTTAAACATCAGTGCTAAAAACAAGTATCATTGTCTTATTCCTGACTTCACTGAAAAAGACTCTGACTCTTCCTTTCCCGTGTAAAATGTTGTTTGGAGGAGTATGACAAAATTATACACACATAGGTGCGTATATGTAGTTCTACATTTGGATAGATAGATATAGCTAATCTACCAATCACTATCTAAATATTTTTTTATTAAATCAGAAATGGAGGCTGAATTTGGTGTTTTAGCACCTATCTGTTCCGAATCTGTTCAGTCACTCAGTCGTGTCCGACTCTGCGACCCCATGAATTGCAGCATCTGTCCATCATCATCTCCCAGAGTCCACCCAAACCCATGTCCATTGAGTCGGTGATGCCATCCAACCATCTGATCCTCTGTTGTCCCCTTCTCCTCCTGCCTTCAATCTTTCGCAGCATTAGGGTCTTTTCAAATGAATCAGCTCTTTGCATCAGTTGGCCAAAGTATTGGCATTTCAGCTTCAACATCAGTCCTTCCAGTGAACACCCAGGACTGATCTCCTTTAGGATGGACTGGTTGGATCGCCTTGCAGTCCAAGGGACTCTCAAGAGTCTTCTCCAACACCACAATTCAAAAGCATCAATTCTTTGTGCTCAGCTTTCTCTATACTCCAACTCTCACATCCATACATGACTACTGGAAAAACCATAGCCTTGACTCGACAGACATTTGTTGACAACATAATGTCTCTGCTTTTTAATATGCTATCTAGGTTCATAACTTTCCTTCAAGGAGTAAGCATCTTTTAATTTCATGGCTGTAATCCGCATCTGCAGTATTTTGCAGCCCAGAAAAATAAAGTCAGCCACTGTTTCCACTTTTTCCCCATCTATTTCCCAAGAAGTGATGGGTCTGGATGCCATGATCTTAGTTTTCTGAACATTGAGCTTCAAGCCAACTTTTTCACTCTCCTCTTTCACTTTTATCAAGAGGCTCTTTAGTTCCTCTTCACTTTCTGCCATAAGGGTGCTGTCATCTGCATATCTGAGGTTATTGATATTTCTCCTGGCAATCTTGATTCCAGCTTGTGCTTCTTCCAGCCCAGCGTTCCTCATGATGTACTCTGCATATCAGTTATAAGCAGGGTGACAATGTGCAGCCTTGACGCACTCCTTTTCCTATTTGGAACCAGTCTGTTGTTCCATGTCCAGTTCTAACTGTTGCTTCCTGACCTGCATACAGGCTTCTCAAGAGGCAGGTCAGGTGGTCTGGTATTCCCATCTCTTTCAGAATGTTCCACAGTTTATTGTGATCCACACAGTCAAAGGCTTTGGCATAGTCAATAAAGCAGAAATCGATGTTTTTCTGGAACTCTCTTGCTTTATCTGTGATCCAACAGATGTTGTCAATTTGATCTCTGGCTCCTCTGCCTTTTTAAAACCAGTTTGAACATCTGGAAGTTCATGGTTCACGTACTGCTGAAGCTTGGCTTGGAGAATTTTAAGCATCACTTTACTAGCATGTGAGATGAGTGCAGTTGTGTGATAGTTTGAGCATTCTTTGGCATTGCCTTACTTTGGGATTGGAATGAAAACTGACCTTTTCCAGTTCTGTGGCCACTGCTGAGTCTTCCAAATTTGCTGGCATATTGAGTGCAGCATTTTCACAGCATCGGCAATCATATAAATTCTTCCTGAATCTCTCAATATTACTAATATCAAACTATCCCCATTTTTATGGGATAAACCCCACTTGACTTTGAAGTATTATTTTTTACTGTACTGTTGAATACTGTTTGCTTATATTTCATTTAACATAGTAACTGCATCAATATTTAGAAGTGCTATTGATTTGTAGGGCCTTTTTGTCTGTAAAACTTTAGTAGTTTTGGTCTCAGTAATATTCTCCCTTCATAAATGAATTTGTTTTCTTTATTAAACTGGAACAGCTTAATCAGCATAGGAAACATCCAGTCATGATGACATTTTTAAAGGATAACACGCTGACCATGTTTTTTTTTTCTAAACCCATCTTCCTTGTCCTCAGTCATCCAATTTTAGTCATTATTTTCCAGAGTACTTATTGAGAAACTTATATATGTTTACACACTTATGGCAGAAAGCAAAGAAGAACTAAAGAACCTCTAGATGAAAGTGAAAGAGGAGAGTCAAAAAGTTGACTTAAAACTCAACATTCAGAAAAATAAGATCATGATATCTGGTCCCATCACTTTATGGCAAATAGATGGGGAAACAATGGAAACAGTGACAGATTTTATTTTGGGGGGCTCCAAAATCACTGCAGATGGTGACGGCAGCTATGAAACTAAAAGACGCTTGCTCCTTGGAAGAAAATCTATGACAAACCTAGACAGCATATTAAAAAGCAGAGACATCACTTTACAAGGGTCATCTAATCAAGGCTATGGTTTTCCAGTAGTCATGTATGGATGTGAGAGTTGGACTATAAAGAAAGCTGAGCTGTGGTGTTTGAAAACTCTTGAGAGTCTCTTGGACAGCAAGGAGATCCAGCAGTCCATCCTGAGGGAAGTCAGTCCTGAATATTCATTGGAAGGACTGATGCTGAAGCTGAAACTTCAATACTTTGGCCACCTGATGCGCAAAGCTGACTCATTTGAAAAGGCCCTGATGCTGGGAAAGATTGAAGGTGGGAAGAGAAGGGCCGACAGAGGATGAGATGGTTGGATGGCATTGCCAACTCAATGGACACGGGTTTGAGTAAGCCCAAGGAGTTAGTGATGGACAGGGAGGCCTGGCGTGCTGCAGTGCATGGGGTCACACAGAGTTGTACATGACTGAAGCGACTGAACTGAACTGAACATTTTACCACTTGATTTGTCACCTTAAACTGATATTACTTTCAGTTCAGTTCAGTTCAGTCACTCATTCTTATCTGACTCTTTGTGACCCCATGGACTGAATAATGCCAGGCCTCCCTGTCCATCACCAACTCCCAGAGTCCACCCAAACTCATTTCCATTGAGTCGATGATGTCATCCAACCATCTCATCCTCTGTCATCCCCTTTTCCTCCCATCTTCAATCTTTCTCAGCATCAGGGTCTTTTCAAATGAGTCAGCTCTTTGCATCAGGTGGCCAAAATATTGAAGTTTCAGTTTCAGCATCAGTCCTTCCAATGAATATTCAGGATTGACTGGTTGGATCTCCTTGCAGTCCAAGGGACTCTCAAGAGTCTTCTCCAACACCACAATTCAAAAGCATCAATTCTTTGGTGCTCAGCTTTCTTTATAGTCCAACTCTCACATCCATACATGACCACTGGAAAAACCATAGCCTTGACTCGACGGACCTTTGTTGACAACATAACGTCTTTGATTTTTAACATGCTGTCTAGGCTGGTCATAACTTTCCTTCCAAGGAGTAAGCATCTTTTAATTTCATGGCTGCAGTCACCATCTTCAGTGATTTTGGAGCCCAAAAAAATTAAGTCTGCCACTGTTTCCACCATTTCCCCATCTATTTGCCATGAAGTGATGGGACCGGATCCCATGATCTTAGTTTTCTGAATGTTGAGCTTTAAGCCAACTTTTTCACTCTCCTCTTTACTTCTATTTATTACTAAGGAAGCACTAGGAATTACTTTACTCTAATATCTAAGCACTAGATATTACTTTACTTCGAGTTATTACTAAGGAAGCACTGTTGAACTTACACTGCTTTCTACCATCTGACCTCTTCCTTCTCCCAGTTTTTCTCAGGTGTTCTATTCTTGCACTGTCAAAGCATATAACATATACTATTATATCATCCCTATCATTTTGCATGTCTTAAAAAAGTCTTGGTACTATATTTATATCTATGTATTGCTTACAGGTTCCTCTGCCCCTGCCTCCTGATGGTTAAAAGTGCATCTTCAAGTTCTTAGTCATTCTACACTTTTTATCTGAAACTTCAACATGTGAGATATATAGAGAGATATAGATATATATCACTGTCATATATTCCTTAGCTCACACTTTCTTGGGTATTGAATTCTGCAATGTTCTGTAGCTGTTGACTATAACTGTTGAGAATTCTGGTGCAACCTGATTTTTACTCTCATAAATAACTCAGACTTCTTGTCTAGTTAAGAAGAGGATTCTTTTTTATTCCCAAAAGTCTAGTAATTTTATTATTCTATTTCTTTAAGTCTTAATATTAACCATTCTAGATTAATTTTCTGAGGTATATAATATGCACTCTCAATACATAAATTCAAATCTTACACAATACAGGGATGTTTCCTTGAATTATAATTTTACACATTTGCTTTGTTACATTATTTTCTTTTTTTTTTTTTGAACAGAGGAAAATTTATGTGTCGAACCTGGACTGGTCACTTATGATAATATACATGCCAACAATATTTTTCACAGAACTAGAACAAATAATCTCACAATTTGTATGGAAATACAAAAAACCTCGAATAGCCAAAGCAACCTTGAGGAAGAAGAATGGAACTGGGGGAATTAACCTGCCGGACTTCAGGCTCTATTACAAAGCCACAGTCATCAAGACAGTATGGTACTGGCATAAAGACAGAAATATAGATCAATGGAACAAAATAGAAAGCCCAGAGATAAACCCACGCTCCTATGGACACCTTATCTTCGACAAAGGAGGCAAGAATATAAAATGGAGAAAAGACAGTCTCTTTAACAAGTGGTTCTGGGAAAACTGGTCAGCCACTTGTAAAAGAATGAAACTAGAACACTTCCTAACACCATACACCAAAATAAACTCAAAATGGATTAAAGATCTAAATGTAAGACCAGAAACTATAAAACTCCTAGAGGAGAACGTAGGCAAAACACTCTCCGACATAAATCACAGCAGGATCCTCCAAGACCCACCTCCCAGAATATTGGAAATAAAAGCAAAAATAAACATTATTTTCTTTTTCTTCTTCAAGAATTAGATGTTTATGGATCTCCCTTGTCTTCAATACTTATCATTTTCCCCTCTAATCTGTCTTTTATTTTTCACTTATGTTTTCTTTTTTCTCATTTTCTCTGCCACACTTTTACCATGTTTCCATAGTGTCTTTTGTGCTTTTCATAATTTACTCTGCATTTCTGAAATAACTGTATTTTTTCTTCGGTTTTTTTCCCTAAGGCTATTAATTCCCATTTTCATTTCCTATTGTCTGAGCATCTTTTCTCTGAGTTCCTTTATTTCTATTTCATGATTTTTAAACAGTTGTATATATATCTTTCCTTTCTAGGAACATTATTTGCACTTTTCTTTTTATTTTGGTGGTGTGTTTCCTGGGTGTTTTCTTCTATTGCCAAGCTCACTTCTCTCTTTCCTTACGTATGTGGATGTAGCAATTTTACTTTTTTTATTCATCATTGAATGAGTTTCTTTTTCTTGGCTTACCTATTATCAGGAAAACCTGGTCAACGGGAGAAGAGAGGTAAGAATGCTTCCCAGTTCCTTAGATCAAAGAATGTGCCTTGATCTTAAAGAAAGATGGGTGTTTTCTTTATTATCTTCCACTGCATCTTTCCACAATTGTCCTCACTGCTTCCCCCATCCCTGATGCCTTGTCCTAAATCTTACTCCAAGTTCTTCCCCACAGTTCCTACCACTCTGCAGCAACTTTTGGTGTCCCATCCTATCCTGGTTTCATACTTTCTTTCCTCAACATAAATTTTATCTCAAGTTTGTGGAGTGGGCTGTGAGGAGTTGTATTTTTTGTTGTAATCATTTGTTGCTTTAACTGGAAACCAGAATTCCTCTAGTACAAATTCCTAAAGTTATTATCCCTGTTGCTCTAACCTTGTGTTATCCAGGAAACTTTAGTAAATTTTGATAAAACTAACATCCAGGTCTCTGGAAGAATATGGAAAACTAAGAAGCATCTATGCTTACGTACAGCATCAAATAGAAGGTTCAGAGGAGCTTTTCCAATCAATTTAAGGATGGTCAGCCATCCCAGACTAGAGAAAGCATTCTGAGTGGAATAAGGCTAACGTCAGAGTATAGATGCAGTGGAAACAGCCAAAATAACATATGATATGCTATTTATGAAGCTAGTAGGCACACTCAGGAAACCCGACAAGTTCTCGTGGAGGAGAATAATAATAATAGAAGCAATAGCAGCTAACATAGAGTGCTTTCTGCGTGCCACTATTCTAAGTGGCAGTTATCATGGATCAGCTCCTTTATCTCGCACAGCACTGTGAGAGGTTACTGCTTTTACCATGTTTTACAGATAAGAAAACTGAGGCACAGAACACATGAGCAATGTACCAGAGGTCACATGGCTAGTGAACAGTGGAGCTGAAATTCAAACTCATTTTGTTCCAAATGCCATGCTCTTGACTAGCATGTGATCTATATCTGTCAATCTTTTTGAAAAAAAAAATTAAAAAGACACCTTCAGAAAAGCTGATTTTGGGGGGATCTTAAATATAGGACTCTACCACCTTCAGTTTCTTAGGACATATGCCGAAAGCCACCATAATTTGAATAGTAATGTTTAATGTTACTACGTATAAGCCAGAAGCCGGTAAACAGGTCAAGGAAATTCTGCTTTGCACATATATGTTAAGAACAAATACTACTTTGGTACTTTAGAAACCAGTGGGTAAAATTTCACATCTGGAAGATAGTCATTTAAGTTAGAAAAATGGTTTACTTCAAGAAGGCAATGATTTCATGTGCTCCACATTTTAAAAAGAAAATGCAATTAATTTTATTTCATTTTAAAATCAAGTTAAGCTTTAAAATAAAGCTTCAAAGTAAAAACCATACCTGCTCTGTTTGCTAAAATGACAACTTTTCTTCGTGTTCTGTGTGTGGCATATAAGCTCGCTTGCTTGATAATGGTCCTACGACTAAAAAAAGAGAATTTTTAAACAACCATCAGTATTAGTGTCACAATTATTGGAGAATATAGACAATACATAGACAATCTGTTTTCTTAATCCCAAACTAAAGTCTTTCTGAATTTTAAAAAAAAAATGTGTATTTCTGATTTCCCTGAAATATATTTCTCAGAGATGCCTAAAAATGATTATTCTGATTCATATAATAAACTGTCCAAATCATTTTTTGAAGAACGCTCACAATCTCCAGATTTTAAACTTCTGCTGAAATGGTTTTCTTAGTGGTTTTCAAAAAATTATTAAGAAAATAAACAAGCAAACCAATGACTAGGAACAAAAATATTTATAATACATATATCTGAAAAGGATGTGGGGTATATAAAAACTCTTGTAAACAAACAATAAAAAGATGACTAATCTATTATAATAAAAAATGTGCAAAAGATTTTAAACACTTCACAGAAGAAAATGTGCAATGGGTCACTAAAATAGTTTTTGTAAGTGCACAACATTATGAATTTTTAGGGAAAAAGTATAAAATCCTGCCCTTTGGGACAAAATAGGTACACCGTGAGGGTATTTTGTTAAGTTAAATGAGTTAGAGAGAGACAAATAGCATTTCATTCATATGTGGAATTTTTAAAAAGACAATACAAACAAGCAAACAAAGAAATGAAACCCATAGATTCAGAGGGCAGATTGGTGGTCACCAGAAAGGAAAGGGGCAGACAGAATGAGTGCAAAGGTCATTTGCATGGTGATGGATGGTAACTGGACCTTTGGTGGTGATCAAATATAATGCTGAACACCGGACACATATAACGTTACATTCAAATTTTACATCATTTTTTTTTAAAGACAATGCAAAATGTGGCAAAGATGTAGAATAACTAGAGTGTTCATTCTCTGTCCCTAGAAGTATAGATGGTATTACCACCTTGAGAAAAGGGTTGATAATGGTTTGTGAAGGTAAACATATATCAATACTGTCATCCAGTAATTCACTCCTAGCTGTTTACCCAAGAGAAATTAAAACATATGCTCACAAAAAGACTTATGTAGGAATAGTCATAGATCCAAAATGGGAAACAATCCAAATATCCACCAACAAGAGAAAGGATAAATAAATTATGCTGTATTTATACAATGGAACACTAATACAGTAACAAAAAAGGAATGATTTCTGAAACCACAGCATGGATGAATCTTAAAAACATTACATTGAGAAAATGAAACAAAATACATAAGAATATTATTGTATGATTTCTTTTATCTGAAGTCGAAACATAGGTGATACATGGTAATAGATATCAGAAAGTGATCCCCTTTTAAGGGTTGGGAGTGACTAAAAGGGAGCATAGAAAACTTTTTGATTATGGTGGTGCTTATATACGTGAACCTATATATCAAACTCATCAAACTGAACACTTAAAATACGTGTATTTTATTGTGTGAGAAACATGCGTGCACGGTAAGTCACTTCAGTCATGTCTGACTCTGTGCGACCCTATGGACTGTAGCCCGCCAGGCTCCTCTGACCATGGGATTCTCCAGGCAAGAATACTGGAGTGGATTGCCATTCTCCAGGGGATCTTCCCGACCCAGGGATCAAACCCACATCTCTTACATCTCCCGCATTTGCAGATGAGTTCTTTACCACAAGTGCACTACCTGGGAAGCCCATTGTATGAGAAATATACCTCAATAAATACAAAGGGAAAAATAACAATGGTCATTTTTCACTCATTTATTCAAAAACATTTCTTTTTTTTTTAATTTATTTACTTTTTTTATTGGAGGCTAATTATTTTACAATATTATATTGGTTGGCTTTGCCATATATTGACATGAATCCGCCCCGGGTGTACATGAGTTCCCCTTCCTGAACCCCCCTCCCACCTCCCTCCTCCCCTTATCCTTGAGTAAAGTTCGTATAATTACATATTTGGTTTAAAATTTGGACTTATGCCCTCAATCTTTCTCAGCATCAGGGTCTTTTCCAATGAATCAGCTCATCACATCAGGTGGCCAAAGTATTACAGCTTTAGCTTCAGCATCACTCATTCTAATGAATATTCAGGGTTTAGTTCCCGGTTTGATCTTGAAGTCCAAGGGACTCTCAAGAGTCTTCTCCAGTACCACAGTTTGAAATCATCAGTTCTTCAGCTCTCAGTCTTACTTATGGTCCAACTCTCACATTCGTACTGACTATCCTTACAAAAAGAATACCAGAAACTAAGTCTGGAGTGAGGCCTAAGTCACCCCCGCTTAACTGAGGAGTCGGTTCAGTTCAGTCACTCAATAATGTCCAAAAACTCTTTGCGACAGGGACGGCAGTACACCAGGCTTCCCTGTCCATCACCAACTCCTGGAGCTTGCTCAAACTCATGTCCATCAAGGCGGTGATGCCATCCAACCATCTCATCTTCTGTCATCCACTTCACCTCCTGCCTTCAATCTTTCCCAGCATCAGGGTCTTTTCCAATGAATCAGTTCTTCGCATCAGCTGGCCAAAGTATTAGCGTATCAGCTTCAGCATCAGTCTTCCAGTGAATATTCACGACTGATTTCCTTTAGGATTGACTGGTTGGATCTCCTTGCAGTCCAAGGGACTCTCAAGAGTCTTCTTCAACACCACAGTTCAAAAGCACCAATTCTTCAGTGCTCAGCTTTCTTTATGGTCCAACTCCCACATTCATACATGACTCTTAAGAGTCTTCTCCAAGGAGGAGTTGGTTAGATTTACATAATAATAGTAACATAATAACAATTACATGGCATTCCCTACACACCAGGAGCTCTTCTAAGCAGTTTGTGTTATTAACTCTTAATTCTTAGAGGAGACAAAAATACATATGGAATAAGTCACTTTCACTTACTCAATTGCTAAATATCTCCAAAAGGGCAGAGGCTGATCCTAAGTATCTCTAGAGTCCATTTTAACCACTACATGATTTGGCCTCTTTGTGACTATTCACCAACTTACCAAGATAGAACGTAGTTTGAAAATGGAGGACTGATGCCTTTTTTTAAAGGAAGAAACCCTATTCCCAATGGGTGACCTGCTTCTATTAACATTGACTCGTTTAAACCTGGTAAGAAGCACTAAAGTAGCTCCTCAATGAAGTAATGAGAGTCACTTAGTAGTCCTTAAGTGATGCTCTAGATCTAAAGGGGAAAGCGCAGGCCATTCTTGGAACACTGTATATCACTGGTGAGAGGGAGACCCTTCACCCATGAGGTGTAGGGTAAGTATAAACCAAGAGCCAAGCCCAGAACCACGCAGTCGTGGCCCCTCAATCACATGCACGTGCACCCAGGAAAACACCTCACCTCTCATCTTACCTCACCTTACACTGTCACACAGCACCTAATGATTTTCAAGTGTTTCCCTGGTGGCTCAGTGATAAAGTATCTGCCTGCCTAGCAGGAGACACAGGTTCGATCCCTAGGTTGGGAAGAACCCCTGGAGAAGGAAATGGCAATCCACTCCAGCATTCTTGCCTGGGAAATCCCAAGGACAGAGGAACCAGGTAGGCTATAGTCCATAAAGTTGCAAAATAGTCGGGCACAAGTTAGCAACTAAACAACAACGATTCTCAAAACAGCTTCACTCCCAGCTTACAGCAACCTGGTAAGGTAGGTAGGCCTTTACCATTTCATGGGTTATGAGGCTCCAGTTCCAAGCCATTAAGCGATCATGCAAGGTCACATGAAAAGGTAGACGGTGAGAAGGGATGAGGACCAGAGTTTCTGTCCCCAGGTTCAACGTTCTCATAGCACCTCATCAATATAGACACGTGAGAGACCATCCAAGTGCTTTCAAGTAATAGAGCAATGAAACAAACGACTTGAATAGGCCTTCCTGGTTAGGTCTAAAATCAGTAGTCAGATACCAAGGAATGCCAGCCTAAGTATATGGCAGCTCATGACTTCTGATTTCTTGTTCAGTAGACAGATTATAAATTCATTTTGTTTTCTGTATATTTGTTTTTGAAGTTATCCGTTCAGTCAGTAATAACTGGCATTAAGAGAGGGAGTGTCATGTTTGTTAACCAAACATATGCCTAAGTTTTCATTGAGACAAAAGAGAGGCTTATATAGGTTAAAACTAGCTGAACTTCCATTACAAATACATTCCAGTAGATTAAAATAAGATGACCTGCTGCTGCTAAGTCGCTTCAGTCGTGTCCGACTCTGTGCGACCCCATAGACGGAAGTCCACCAGGCTCCCCGTCCCTGGGATTCTCCAGGCAAGAACACTGGAGTGGGTTGCCATTTCCTTCTCCAATGCATGAAAGTGAGAAGTGAAAGGGAGGTCGCTCAGTCGTGTCTGACTCTTAGCTACCCCATGGACTGCAGCCTACCAGGCTCCTCCATCCATGGGATTTTCCAGGAAAGAGTACTGGAGTGGGGTGCCATTGCCTTCTCCATAAGATGACCTAGACCCACACAAATAATCCACCAACATGATCTTAAGTGTAAAACTACATTCTATTAATAGTCTATTTGTACAAAAACTTATTTTTAAAATGAATTAAATAACTCCTTGATTTTAAATTATGAACAAGAAATATTTTAAATTATTTCTCAAGAAATATATTACTCTTTAGGAGATAATGCATTTACTTTTTTGAGTCAAATTACATTTGACCAGAACTTATGGATTCAATAATTTACTTCAAGAAATATATCCCCAACATAGTTTCTTCATATGTGATTAAACTTCCTAAAATTCTCATTCATTAATTTATTTATTTACTCCAAAACAATTACTAAGTGCCTACTATGAGCCATTCTGGACACAAGGGATACAACAGTGAAAAAAAATGCAAATTTAAAAAATCTTTGCCCTCATGGAGATAGCATTGGGAGAGGAAGCAAAGCAACCAATCAAATGCAAGTAGGTAAAATGTATATTATAATAGATGGTGATGAATTATAAGGAAAATAATGAAGAAGGGAAGCCAGAGAGAGGACACTGTAATTTAAATAGGGTGACAAAGGCATCCTGGCTTGACTGGGACTGAGGACTTATTAAAACTAGAAGTCCCACCTCTGAAACATGTTCAGGGAAAACTTGTCACTCTAAGTCTAGACTGAGTAGCTAGAAAAAGTACACTATGAAAATATTTGAGTAAAAAGAACATTCCAGATAGAGGAAACAGGACTGAGGCAGGAACATGCATCACTTATTTAAGCAAAAGCGAGGACCAGTGTGGTGGGAGCTGGTGGGAGCAAGATGTGAGAGAAATGAAAAGTGACCAGAAAAACTGACCACCAGCCCTATGGTCAGAAGAAAATATGACTGAGTGAGGTGCTTCAGGGAAAAGCTCAGTGTCCTCAGCAGGAGGAAGGAATATCAACCGCACCGCTGCTCCTTTCCAGAAAGAGACCTGCCCTGGATGCTAATTGCTCCCAGTTCTGACTGCAGTACTTCGGAGAAACCAAGAAGCAAAAGGGGATGAGAAAAGTAGCTGGGGAAGGGAATAGACAGAAGTGAGCCTAGCCATAAGGAAAAGATCCCTCCCCCAAAATTCATCTTCCTTAAGGAAATTTGAGGTTAAATCCTTGGATGTGCCTGCGTATTTATCCCATCTCTCCCTTTCTTCCTCTCTAATCCTGTTCAGCGGGGCTCCTTCTGTTTGTTGACAACTCAGGGTTTTAAAGTTAGTACTACCACCAGGCATTCCTGCTAATGGAAGAAGTCCAAATTCTATTTGGCCACGAATACAATTACACCCACAGAAGTATATTTTTGTTCCCAGCTTCAGTCTTCTTTCTGCCAGGTAGATAATTTATACAGAGCTAGAAAAAGATTGCTTGGGGGCAAATGACACAATACACTTGCCACAGACAGACACAGCCTCCGTTTCTGAGACGCAGACATTAAGCAGTTCACTTCACTTTTCAACTCCCATTTCAGCATCCTTTTTAATTTAAATGGAGACGATATTTCTTTACCATCTACTAGCACCAGAAGGATGTCATAAGGACACTTTTAAAATGCTTTCAACCACCCAAGATGAAAGATACTTTATGAGCATTATGTGATGCTGTCACTGAATCTTCATTCTCACTAGCCCTATTTATGTGTCTCTCTTTTTTATTTTCAACAAACATAATCATGCAGTACACCCATTGTCTGCATACTTGGCAAATTTGCTAACTAGGCATTCGTGTGCTCCTTCAGGTGTTTCATCCATATTTATTGATATTCGTCAAATAAGCAGGAGTAGTGATGTAGCCTGTTAGCTTTTTTATTTTCTGCTGCTCTAGTTGAAGACGAATTAAATTGTCTCTCAGATGTTATCAGCAGCTGTCAAAAAGCATACCTTACTCAAAGACTTATTTTGGATTCAGAAAGCACAAACTCATGCAACGCATTCACTCCAGCAGCAAATTCAATAGTTATCTATAGCTCTTTATTGAGAGGCAACTATGTGTCAATCATCAAATTCTTAAGACTGTATCTGGGAGAATTCCCAGGAATGGATAAACCACCATGTGACATATATGATTTCAAAGATGCCCAATAGTGATAATCTGAATGCGTTTTCATTACATTCTCCTGAATGTATTTTCCTAAATGAAAGTGAAAGTCGCTCAGTCGTATCCCCTGGACTACACATATACAGTCCATGGAATTCTCCAGGCCAGAATACTGGAATGGGTAGCCTTTCCCTTCTCCAGGGATCTTCCCAACACAGGGATCGAACCCAGGTCTCCCACATTGCAGGCAGATTCTTTACAAGCTGAGCCACCAGGGAAGCCCAAGAATACTGGAGTGGGTAGCCTAACCCTTCTCCAGCGGATCTTCCCAAACCAGGGATGGAATCGGGGTCTCCTGCATTGCAGGTGGATTCTTTACCAACTGAGCTATCATGGAAGCCCAAATAGATGCCTCTAATGACCAACCTTGATAATATATTAAAAAGCAGAGACATTACTTTGCCAAAGGTCCATCTAGTCAAGGCTATGGTTTTTCCCGTGGTCATGTATGGATGTGAGAGTTGGACTGTGAAGAAAGCTGATCACCGAAGAATTGATGCTTTTGAACTGTGGTGTTGGAGAAGACTCTTGAGAGTTCCTTGTACCGCAAGGAGATCCAACCAGTCCATTCTGAGGGAGACCGATCCTGGATGTTCATTGGAGGGACTGATGCTGAAGCTGAAACTGCAATACTTTGGCCACCTCATGCGGCGAGTTGACTCACTGGAAAAGACTCTGATGCTGGGAAAGGTTGGGGGCGGGAGGAGAAGGGGACGACCGAGAATGAGATGGCTGGATGGCATCACCGACTCTGTGGACATGAGTTTGAGTGAACTCCGGGAGTTGGTGATGGACAGGGAGGCCTGGCATGCTGTGATTCATGGGGTCGCAGAGAGTCGGACACGACTGAGCGACTGAACTGAACTGAACTGAAATAACATGAGAGGACCCATTAATGGTCTCCAGGCCCTGAGTGGAGGCTTCAGAAGTATTTTGAGCTACAAAGAGAGGGGAATTTAGGTTTGGGAGAGTGGGAAATAGGATGAGAGAATAAGCATAAGAAAAACACTCGAAGGAGATTAAACTGGGTGTGTGAGACCCCTACCTGATAGAAAAATGAACAAAAATGAAAATACTGTATTTAAAGGGTATTTTTAAAAGTATTTGAAAGCATTCAATTTCTAGAAATTGACAATTGATATCTTACAAGAGTTCATAATCCAGCAAATGTGTATCCTTTAAAAATTGATCATGTGTGATTAATATGTTTGACTCTTTTGTTTTCTTCGTGTTTTTTTCTCTTTCTTAAAACAGAGAGAGAAGAGTAAAATATTTTACTAGAAAACATATACACACACATGGAAAATAAACAAAAAGTTTAAGTTCCTGTACCTCACCCTTAAACTTGAGATTGTTGACATTTCATTTAACCCTCATATATATTGATTTTGTAATCTGTAAAATGGTTATAACATTGCCACCCTTCTCTTTTCACAGGGTTACTCTGTGAGATAACGTATACAAAAATACTGAAAAATACATCACTATTCAAATATTAGATGAAAATCACTATTTTTTTTTTTTAGTTTTAATCTATTAAGTTTATTCTTCCTTCTGTCCATAAAAGATTACCCGGAATGAATGTGCAAAAAAAAGAAAAAAAAAAAAAAAACCTGTAGCCTTTGCTGATGTAGTAATGGCTGCACTCTGCCACTTCCAGAGGAGAATATGTTTATCGTCACCCAGCCTCTGGCAAGCACATCACTCCACCCTGTGTAGCCAAAGGGAAAGAAGAGTCCTGAATAAAAAATAAGGTTCAATCATTCAACAGACATACACTCCTTCTGTTTCAGTCATCTATTTGTCATGATGAGAAACCACAAAACTATACTTGCACAGGAAGTACAAAAGCAAAACAAAGAATGGGGGAAGAAAAACCTGAGCAATCACCACATATTTTCCCTTTGAGGGAACATTCCTCAGTCTGTGTTTCAAGAAGGTATTTTGGTTAAGGATTTTTTTGTAGATTTCCCAATATGTAACCTTATAATGATGTAACCTGCATCTCTATAAATTATATAGCATGTGTCAGAATCAAATGCTCTTAAAATATTATAAAAGGTTGCTAAATATATTTTGCACATTCCTTCCTAACTCTATGTTATACAGTAATTGATACACAGCCCACAAAACATCTAAAAATACTTTTACAGCAAAATAAATGCCTGCAATTTCTTTCTACTCTATGGTAAATGTGGACCACAAAAACCAATGTAGAAATTCAAAAGTACAATTCAGGAAGTGAAGGAAAGGAAAGATAAAATAGCAGTCTCCACAACTCAGCGTTTACTTCATCTCTGCCTAAGTACCAATCCAAGCATAGTTCAAAGAGTTAGAGTCCATTAGAATCATGCACTTTTTTCCCCAGTGATATAGAAGTGTTTTTTCCTCTAGTCAGGAGAATGAATTTAAATTAAGCAAATATGAAGAAGCAGCACACAATTTGGGAGAACACACTGTTGCTTGTCTATCCCACATGTAGTCTCCCTTTGACCTTCCTAACAGAAGGATGGTTTTCCTTAGGTATCTATGTCTCCCCTCCATGACTCAGGAAAGGATCTCCTGACTTCTCACCCTCTTGAAGTGTACTTCTCCACTTCTCCAGTAAGCAGAAAATTGTGTACCTCTCAAGACTGCTTTTGGTCTAAGATAGGATGTGTCCTAAAGTACACAGATTAGACTGGCGGCAACAACGTGCTTCCATACTTGAGGTCAGGGGTCTCACTCTCTCTTTGTTGGATATGAACAAGAAATCATTTAGCCCTGATAGTAACCACAAGGGAAAGAAACAGAAATAGGATGAAGCTGATGCTGTGTATGCTAGAGCACAGAGGCAGAAAAAACTTGGATCCTCGATGACTTCACACCAGACAACTGATGACAAGAAGTCTGTCTTACTCCTGACTTAATCAGCTATATAAAATAAACTTCATAATTGTTTAACCAGTTTAGGTTGGATTTTTGTTGTTGTTACTTGCAGCCAAACACATCATAACTGTTAACAGATATATTCCTTCCAAATGTTCTTTTATTCTGTGCAGCTTTGTAAGGAGTAGACTGGTTAGGTAGTTTCAGTCAAGGTCATACATGTACATTTGCCTTCACTGTAATATATGCAAATGATTAGTCCAGCTAATTGCTGCTACTGGGGTGGAGAGGGGAAGAAGTCAACAGGAAAAATGCTGCAAGCATCTCCACAAAGAGGTATCCATTTTAGCACTAATAGAGTGACTCTTCCCTAAAAGCACTTGTTAAAAACAACATCCTCATCACCACAGTGTATAAAAATTATTCATGAAGAGAAAATTTTGTCAATTTAAAAGCATGCATGCTATTTAATCTTCCTGGAACAGTCTTCCTACTCTTCCTCTCTACCTGATCTAGCTTGAATCTTACTCTTCAGGATTCAATATCATGGCCTCTTCTTCTGGAAAGCCCTTTTTGAACCATGAAGACTAGACTGGATGCTCTTCTTGTTTCCATAGCATCCTCCCTTTACCCCAATCCGAGCTCTCTAATATAGGGCAGTTTCCTTTACGTGGGTTTGTACTTGCCCCTAGCATGTAAATTCCCCTGGGCCTGGGATAATGTCCAATTCACTACTGCATACACAGCATCTAACACAACACCTGTTCATCATGTGTACACAATAAACAAGAGCAGAATGAACACAGACCCAGAACGCTTTGAATAGAACAGACCTAGACTTGCAACATAAAGTAGCCATCCCTTTTAGAAAATTGAATAGGAAATATTTTGAAAAAGCAAAATTTCCAAAATAAGACTTTCTCTGAGGTGAACTTTGAGTATTTGATATTGCATATTTTAAAAAATTTAATAAACACTCTTATGCAAAACACTCTTCACAGAGGTGTCATAGCAAACACCCTCTTCCAACACACAAGAGAAGACTCTACACATGGACATCACCAGATGATCAACACTGAAATAAGACTGATTATATCCTTTGCAGCCAAAGATGGAGAAGCCCTATACAGTTAGCAAAAACAGGCCCGGGAGTTGACTATGGCTCAGATCACGAACTCCTGATTGCCAAAATCAGACTTAAATTGAAAAAAGTACGGAAAACCACTAGACCATTCAGGTATGACCTAAATCAAATTCCTTATGATTATACAGTGGAAATGAGAAATATATTTAAGGGACTAGCTCTGATAGAGTGCCTGATGAACTATGGACGGAGGTTCGTGACATTGTACAGGAGACAGGGACCAAGAGCATCCCCATGGAAAAGAAATGCAAAAAAGTGAAATGGCTGTCTGAGGAAGCCTTACAAAGAGTTGTGAAAAGAAGAGAAGTGAAAAGCAAAGGAGAAAAGGAAAGATATAAGCATCTGAATGCAGAGTTCCAAAGAATAGCAAGAAGAGATAAGAAAGCCTTCCTCAGTGATCAATGTAAAGAAATGGAAGAAAACAACAGAATGGGAAAGACTAGAGATCTCTTCAAGAATATTAGAGATATCAAGGGAACATTTCATGCAAAGATGGGCTCGATAAAGGACAGAAATAGTATGGACCTAACAGAAGCAGAAGATATTAACAAGAGGTGGCAAGAATACACAGAAGAACTGTACAAAAAAGATCTACACGACCCATATAAAATCACGATGGTGTGATCACTGACCTAGAGCCAGACATCTTGGAATGTGAAGTCAAGTGGGCCTTAGAAAGCATCACTACGAACAAAGCTAATGGTGGTGATGGAATTCCAGTTGAGCTATTTCAAATCCTGAAAGATGATGCTGTGAAAGTGCTGCACTCAATATGCCAGAAAATTTGGAAAACTCAGCAGTGGCCACAGGACTGGAAAAGGTCAGTCTTCATTCCAATCCCAAAGAAAGGCAATGTCAAAGAATGCTCAAACTACCGCACAATTTCACTCATCTCACACGCTAGTAAAGTGATGCTCAAAATTCTCCAAGCCAGACTTCAGCAATATGTGAACCGTGAACTTCCAGATGTTCAAGCTAGTTTTAGAAAAGGCAGAGGAACCAGAGATCAAATTGCCAACATCCGTTGGATCACAGATAAAGCAAGAGAGTTCCAGAAAAACATCGATTTCTACTTTATTGACTATGCCAAAGCCTTTGACTGTGTGGATCACAATAAACTGTGGAAAATTCTGAAAGAGATGGGAATGCCAGACCACCTGACCTGCCTCTTGAGAAACCCGTATGCAGGTCAGGAAACAACAGTTAGAACTGGACATGGAACAACCGACTGGTTCCAAATAGGCAAAGGAGAACATCAAGGCTGTATATTGTCACCTTGCTTATTTAACTGATATGCAGAGTACATCATGAGAAATGCTGGGCTGGAAGAAGCACAAGCTGGAATCAAGATTGCCGGGAGAAATGTCAATAACCTCAGATATGCAGATGACACCACCCGTATGGCAGAAAGTGAAGAGGAACTAAAAAGCCTCTTGATGAAAGTGAAAGAGGAGAGTGAAAAAATTGGATTGAAGCTCAACATTCAGAAAACTAAGATCATGGCATCTGGTCCCATCACTTCATGGGAAATAGATGGGGAAACAGTGGAAACAGTGTTAGACTTTATTTTTGGGGGCTCCAAAATCACTGCAGATGCTGATTGCAGCCAGGAAATTAAAAGACGCTTGCTCCTTAGAAGGAAAGTTATGACCCACCTAGATAGTATATTAAAGAGCAGAGACATTACTCTGCCAACAAAGGTCTGTCTAGTCCAGGCTATGGTTTTTCCCGTGGTTATGTATGGATGTGAGAGTTGGACTGTGAAGAAAGCTGATCGCCGAAGAATTGATGCTTTTGAACTGTGGTGCTGGAGAAAACTCTTGAGAGTCCCTTGGACTGCAAGGAGATCCAACCAGTCCATTCTGAAGGAGATCGATCCTGGGTGTTCACTGGAAGGACTGATGCTAAAGCTGAATCTCCAATACTTTGGCCACCTCATGCAAAGAGCTAACTCACTGGAAAAGTCTCTGATGCTGGGAAGGAGTGGGGGCGGGAGGAGAAGGGGACGACCGAGAATGAGATGGCTGGATGGCATCACCAACTCGATGGACATGAATTTAAGTGAACTCCGGGAGTTGGTGATGGACAGGGAGGCCTGGCGTGCTGTGCTTCATGGGGTCGCAGAGTCGGTCACGACTGAGCGACTGAACTGAACTGATATACATATATATATATAAAGCGTCTGTCTACAACGCGGGAGACCCGGTTTCAATCCCTGGGTTGGGAAGATCCCCTGGAGAAGGAAATGGCAACCCACTCCAGTATTTTTGCCTGGAAAATCCCATGGACAGAGGAGCCTGGTAGGCTACAGTCCATGGGGTCGCAAAGAGTCAGATACGACAGAGCAACTTCACTTTCACTTTTCACTTTCATGTATATACATATATTAACATTTTAAAAATATGTAAATTGGAGAAGAAAAAATTGAGGCTAAGAGCAGAGACAGTACCTTTAGCTACATTGTCTGGAGTTATCATAAGCTTCTTAAAGATAAATAAATGAACATGGGGATCAGAATTCTGTGTCCTCTCACATTTATTGTTCTTAAATATAGCTATTCAGCTCAGTCATTCTCAACAATTTTGTAGTGTTCATAAAGGTCCATATTAAAAAATCCTTAGGTGTTTTCGACATAGGTAAACCCTACTTGACTATTTTACCTTAAGGGTTCTGTTGCTCAGATGATGATTTCTATTATTAAATTATCTTTTAATAATTATTATCTTTTTAAAAATTTAATCATTAATAATATTATTCTGAGTACATATAATTCTATAGGTCTATTACTATTTAAAAGGGAAAAAGAGGCAGCAAAACTGTTTTATTATACCACAATTTTTGGTATCAAACAATTACAAAAACTCAAACTTCACTAGAACTTGGAAATCTCCTTAAGCACTTTTCTAATATAGGACTTTGTTAAAAATAGAACTTGTTTTATGCCATTAGAAAATGTCAAAATTTTAATAATATAAATTGTAACAGAAGGCTTTCATTTTGGCTAATTAGAGCAAAGGAATTTATTTTGTTTTTTCAAAGTAATATTTTTTATTCATGAACACCAATACCCAAAGAGGTCATAAAGGGTGTGAAGAGATGATTTACTGGAAGAAAGGGCAGAACAGTTACATTATATCTCCAGAGTATTTACATTTAGTTTTTATTTGATGTTTATTTTCACTTATTTCTAGTTTTCTGATGATAATAAGATTTTCCAATTTTATTTCTGTTGAAAGATGATTTTAGTTGCATATCTCAGGACAACACCTACAGAAGTTTTAAAGGCCAGCAAAGATGCTCCTAATAAGAGTTCTCAAAGTAAAATTTATTAAAATCAAGCAGCAAAACAAACTAGGTAAGCTGAATTACTTTTGCAAATTACAATTCATATCTATAAATGTTTACTGAAAGCCCATTGTGGTTATAAGTCAGTCTCTGTATGAGTTAGGGGTAGGAGGTTGAAAAGCTATAAAGACTTTCAGCTTGCATTCTAGTATCTGCATTTCTGGCTTGTGAAAGAGCAAGAAAGAACAGAATAAAAAGAAAGCAAGAGATCTAAGAGAGATGACAGAGTTGGCAACAAAGCCAGCTTAGTAAACTCTTTGAGACTCTTATAACCACCATGAAGAGTCTTAGTACACTTTATTGAGTATGTGTGTGTGTGTATTAGTTGCTCAGTTATGTCTGACTCTTTGTAACTCTTTTATTGAGTATCAGTTCAATTTAGTTCAGTCACTCAATCATGTCCAACTCTTTGACATGGACTGCAGCACGCCAGGCCTCCCTGTCCATCACCAACTCCCAGAGCCTACTCAAATTCATGTCCATCGAGTTGGTAATGCCAACCAACCATCTCATCCTCTGTCATCCCCTTCTCCTTCCGCCTTCAATCTTTACCAGCATCAGGGTCTTTTCCAGTGAGTCAGCCCTTCACATCCGGTGGCCAAAGTATCTGAGCTTCAGCTTCAGCATCAGTCCTTCCAATGACTTATCAAGGACTGATTTCCATTAGCATTACCTTGGACTCCTTTCAGTCCAAGAGACTCTCAAGAGTCTTTTTTTTTTTTAATTATTTATTTTAATTGGAGGCTAATTAGTTTACAGTATTGTGGTGGTTTTTGTCACACATTCACATGAATCAGCCATGGAACATGTGATCCCCATCCTGAACCCCCCTCTCCCCTCCCTCCCCATCTCATTCCTCAGGGTCATCTCAGTGCTGCAGCCCTGAGCACCCAGTCTCAGCACCCAGCCCTGAGCATAGAACCTGGACTGGTGATCTATTTCACATATGATAATATACATGTTTCAATGCTATTCTCTCAAATCAATTCAAAGCATCAATTCTTCAGTGCTCAGCTTTCTTTATGGTCCGACTCTCACACCCATACATGACTACTGGAAAAACCATAGCCTTGACTAGACAGACCTTTGTTGGCAAAGTGATGTCTCTGCTTTTTAATATGCTGTCTAGGTTGGTCATAACTTTTCTTCCAAGGAGCAAGTGTCTTCTAATTTCATGGTGGCAGTCACCATCTGCAGTGATTTTGGAGCCCAAGAAAATAAACTCTGTCACTGCTTCCATTGTTTCCCCATCTCTTTGGCATGAAGTGATGGGACCAGATGCCATGATCTTTGTTTTCTGAATGTTGAGTTTTAAGCCAGTTTTTTCACTCTCCTCTTTCACTTTCATCAAGAGGCCTGTTAGTTCCTCTTTGCTTTCTGCCATAAGGGTGGTGTCATCTGCGTATCTGAGATTATAGCTATTTCTCCCAGCAATCTTGATTCCAGCTTGTGCTTCATCCAGCCCAGCATTTTGCATGATGTACTCTGCATAGACATTAAATAAGCAGGGTGACAATATACAGCCTTGACATACTCCTTTCTCGATTTGGAATCAGTCTGTTGTTCTATGTCTAGTTCTAACTGTTGCTTCTTGACCTGCATACAGATTTCTCAGGAGGCAAGTAAGGTGATCTGGTATTCCCATGTCTTGAAGAATTTTCCACAGTTTGTTGTGATCCACACAGTCAAAGGCTTTGGCATAGTCAATAAAGCAAAAGTACATGTTTATCTGGAACTCTCTTTATTGAATATGTACCCACTTAGATCCAAGTGTGTTAATTGTGACAGCTTATTCTATTATTGCATGGTTCGTTGGTTGATTGAGTGATTTTTGTCAACAATGGAGGGAGTAGTTCTCCATACTACTATTACCTAAAACACTACATATACTACAGTTTGTTGCTTTACTAGCATTTACTCTTAAATCATGACTGTTCTCACACGTCATCTTAATGCTCCTCCAAAAATATATTTATGTTTCTGTTTCATGGTCTAGTTCTCTGTTTTTCCTCTTTACCTCAATCCCACTCTCCCACAGGTAAGTTTCTCTAGGAAAAAACTGCTAAGAATATTAAATATGAAATGATACACCCTATAACTATATTCATCCCATTTTAGAAAAGAAGTCTAGAAAGGAGAGATATTTAAGAACACCCAATAGAGTGTACCTACATAACCTAGTAGGAAGAAGAGATGTAAGATTACCAAGCTGACCAAGCTAAAGAGAGACAACGTAAGTAACGTTCCAAGAATGACAGCATTTGGGGCCTAAGTTGTGAATATTGTGAAACCTCACAGTGCACCATACACACTAAAAACCTCATGTTAAACGAAGAGAATGGAAAGCTTAGAAACCTGACATTTGAAAGGAGAAAGGTAAAAATTGGTTACAATCCAGAGATGAACTGAAAGGAAGGTAGCACTGAAAATAGAAGGAAATCAGAAATGCTGATTAATTCCCATCATTTCTATTATTTCTACAGAAATTTCTATTTCAATACCATTTCTATAGAAGATGCATAAAGAAGTGGATGGCAAAGTGTAACATTTAAAAAAAAGAAACTACCTTAGAAGATAAAAATGTCATCATCAAACGTAGAAACAACAATAAAGGGAGAAGTTAAATAGTCTTGAGAGCTCAACTTATAAAGATAACTGAATGGGATTTTGAATATTTACATACATATACATATGTGAAATGTGTTTAACAAACTGAAGGCAGAAGAATGGAGAAGAGGCTCACCTTGGCGCCCCACTGTTGAGTGGAAGTGAGTCTTGGGACCACACCTCCCTTTGCTTGCTAAGACATTAATGTCAAAACCTAATACTGATATTAAATAAATCACTAAATCTTTGCTAAAGTCTGTAATATGTAACCAGAAATAATTCTCTAAAGATGTGTGGATAAATGTGAACACTCATAATAGTGTGCTGTGAGTACTACTATAAGCACTTTTTCCTTTTTTGATATTTCAGTATCCAGCAGTGTGTAATTATATAATGTCAACCTGTTATGTTTGAAAATAATACCCCCACAGGGGTTGGCTTATATCACAAGATCTTTGAATATGAATGTGCTTATAAAAATTTCCCTTTTGATTATACCTGTGTTGAGGTAGTTTGTTGCTATAGGTTGTGGTAACAATACTTCACATTTTATAGCCCTTTCATCCAAGAATTTGGAGAGATGTTACTAAAAATAGGAAAGGTAAAATTCAACAACTAGAAAACCTAAAATTGTGGTTCTTTATCTATTGTGGAGTGTTTTAAAGGTAAGATTTCTTTTTCGGCTATTTCTCACACTTTTCTGTGATTACAGAGAGGAGGATTATGCTGATAGAAATGCAGAGGCAATTATAAGAAATATACAATTGCATAATGAATTAGAGTATACATAATTGAAGAAAAAATTGTATCCAGAGCAAAGAAAGGACAACAGTTAAAGACTGCCTTGAGCGTTGATAAAAATGTGCTATATTTAAAAATAAAATGACATTAGTAAGCTTCTTTCTTGGGATGATAATTGGACCCATATTTGCAAAACAGTAGACTCTGCCTAGTGTGCTAGGCCAGTTCACCACTTGGAATGGAATCTACAACTAGTTCTTAAATATAATTCTCTGAGTAAATCCATGATGCACAAAGGCAGCCCACCTTTAATACAAAGGGCAGAACAAAGGAAAAGAAGACTTTAAAATCAACAGAGGAAGAGTATGATCTACTCTGTCAAGACACAAAAACTACTGTACAAGTGTTGGTCAGTATATTAATCTGCAATGAAAATAACAGTGTTAGAGAATTATAGCACTTATTTCAAAGAATAAAATATTTATAATATTAAATATCAACTTTTGTGCATCTCAGCTTGAAACTGATAATATATTTTTTTTCCTCTTCTCACCTGTCAAACTAAAACTTATCATGTAACCCTCTAGGTTGACGATTCTATTTTGACTGTTTTAAATATATATTCAAGTGGCCTCAGGGTGGTTCAAAATTGAATTGACGGGCTTCCCTGATGGCTCAGTGTTAAAGAATCCGCCACTAATGTTGGAGACACAGGTTCAATCCCTGGTCGCGGAAGATCCCACATGCTGCGGAGCAGCTAAGCCAGGGTGCCGCAGCTACAGAGCCTGTGCTCTAGAGCTCAGGAGCTGCAACTACTGAGCCCACATGCTGCAACTACTGAAGCACAAGCGCCCTAGAGCTTGCAATCTTCAACAAGAGAAGCCACTGCAGTGAGAAGCCTGTGCACCACAAGAGTAGCCCCCGCTCAATGCAACTAGAGAAAACCTGCTCAGCAATGAAGACCCAGGACAACCAAAAATAAATAGAACTTTTTAAAAAATATCTTTTAAAAATTGAATTCATGTTTCCAATTCCATTACTTAATTATTCAGTATTTAAAGAGGCCCTAATATGAGCCAGGCACTGGATTAAGGGCTTCGGAGAAAGTCATGAGCTGGATACGTACATACAGACCCTGCCTTCATGGACCTGACAGTCCAAAGGGGAAGACAGATCCTAAGAAGGTAAGTCCTGAAAGTGCCGTGAAAAGAAGTGCAGGAACCTGGGGAGTACGGAACAGGATGACTGTGAGGGAGTGTTCTATAAAATAAGTCTTGAAGGATGACTAGGAGATAGGGCTAGGTAGAAGGGCAAAGCAGGGGAGGGAAGAAGAAGGCCATTCCTAAAGAGGGACTAGCATATTTAAAGGTTCTGAGACAAAATACAACATGGAAAATTCAAGAAAGGCTGGGAGGTTTCAAATGCAGTTAGCACCATGAGGCAATAGCCATATCTATTATTTCTTGGTTTATTGAATATCATCATAGTGCTCAACACATAGTAGTCACCCAGTAAATATTTCTTGGATGAATGTGTTGAAGGATAGATAACTAGAAGAACATTAGCAAAACTGATTCTACAGTGGTAAACAAGGGTCAGGCATTCAAGGCCTCACAGGGAAGTCAAGAATGTTGAATTCTACGACTGGCGTCCAACAGGGAAGAGCTCCTGTTATAGGGCCACACCAAGTTCAGTGAATACTAATCATGTGATCAATATATACAGGCATCTGTTGGATTTATTGTTACATGTAATAAAGGTAACTTTTGCAAAGTATTTTTAAAAATAGTGAATAATATCTTAAAGGACAATGGAAATCAATGAAGGTTCTATGCAGGACAGTTGCATATCCATAAAGATGATTTTTCCTATTATTCAGTTCAGTTCAGTTGCTCAGTCACATCCAACCCTTTGAGATCCCATGGACTGCAGCATGCCAGGCTTCCCTGTCCATCACCAACTCCTAGAGCCAACTGAAATTTATGTCCTTCGAGTCAGTGATGCCATCCAACTATCTCATCCTCAGTCATCCCCTTCTCCTCCTGCCTTCAATCTTTCCCAGCATCAGGGTCTTTTCCAGTGAGTCAGTTCTTCGCATCAGGTGGCCAAAGTATTGGAGCTTCAGTTTCAGCATCAGTCCTTCCAGTGACTATTCAGGACTGATTTCCTTTAGGAAGGACTGGTTGGATCTCCTTGCTGTCCAAGGGACTCTCAAAAGTCTTCTCCAACATCACAGTTCAAAAGCATCAATTTCTCAGTGCTCAGCTTTCTTTATGGTTGAATTCCCACATCCATACATGACTACTGGACAAACCATAGCTTTGACTAGATGGACCTTTGTTGGCACAGTAATGTCTCTGCTTTTTAATATGCTGTCTAGTTTTGTCATAGCTTTTCTTCCAAGGAACAAGTGTCTTCTAATTTCATGGTGGCAGTCACCATCTACAGTGATTTAGGAGCCCAAGAAAATAAAGTCTGTCACTGCTTCCATTGTTTCCCATCTATTTGCCATGAAGTGATGGGGCCAGATGCCAAGATCTTCATTTTTTGAATGCTGAGTTTTAAGCCAGTTTTTTCACTTTCCTCTTTCACTTTCATCAAGAGGCCCTTTAGTTCCTCTTTGCTTTCTGCCATATCTGCATATCTGAGGTTATAGCTATTTCTCCCGGCAATCTTGATTCCAGCTTGTGCTTCACCCAGTCTGATATTTCACATGATGTTCTCTGCATAAAAGCTAAATAAGCAAGGTGACAATATACAGTCACAATTGAAATGTACTCCTTTCTCAATTTGGAACAAGTCTATTGTTCCATGTCGGGTTCTAGCTGTTGCTTCTTGACCTGCATACAGATTTCTCAGGAGGAGGTAAAGGTGGTCTCGTATTCCCGTCTCTTGAAGAATTTTTCACAGTTTGTTGTGATCCACATAGTCAAAGGTTTTAGCATAGTCAATGAAGCAGAAGTAGATGTTTTTCTGGAACTCTCTTGCTTTTTTGATGATCCAGTGGATGTTGGCAATTTGATCTCTCGTTCCTCTGCCTTTTCTAAAACCAGCTTGAACATCTGGAAGTTCACGGTTCACGTATTGTTGAAGCCTGGCTTGGAGAATTTTGAATATTACTAGCATGTGAGATGAGCGCAACTGTGCGGTAGTTTGAGCATTCTTTGGCATTGCCTTTCTTTGGGATTGGAATGAAAACTGACCTTTTCCAGTCCTGTGTCCTCTGCTGAATTTTCCAAATTTGCTGGCATATTGAGCACAGCATTTTCACAGCATCATATTTTAGGATTTGAAATTGCTGGGATTCCATCACCTCCTCTACTTTGTTTGTAGTGATGCTTCCTAAGGCCCACTTGACTTCACACTCGAGGATGTCAGGCTCTAGGTGAGTAACTACACCACTGTGGTTATCTGGGTCATTAAGATCTTTTTGGTATAGTTCTTCTGTGTATACTTGCCACCTCTTCTTAATATCTTCTGCTTCTGTTAGGTCCATACCGTTTCTTATTATATTTCATTGACTCTAAGACATCACTAAATATAAAATGCACCATCCTTTTACATATGACATTTAAAAAATGCTGCTAATGGAACTATATATACTAAATCAATCATAAGATATATCCTGATTTCAGAGAAGTAAAAATGTAAAAGAAAAAAGTGTATATTACAGTTAATAAAATATAATACGTGTGAATTTTAAGTGGGAATCCAAGGACACAGGATACCTAGTTAGAAGGCATTTTCATGGCTGCTCCAGTGACTCAGGCTATTGCAGACAGATAAGAGGGAAGCAGAAAAGCAGCATATAGCAGGAAAGTGAACAGAAAAGAAAGCTATTCAGCAAGTAGAACTGCAGGAACTTGCAACTGATGAATATCAGAGTGAGAAAGTCAGAGGCACTGGGTGGATTGTGGTACTGTTTACTGAGTTCAGATCATTACTATGGAAACTCTGAAGAGAAATCTGGGCTAGGGATATGCATTTGTGGCTTATCAGCATACAGATAGTAAATGAAGTCATGGGAGCAAAAGAGATTTCTTTTTCCCTTGGGTAGCACTTTTTAACCAAGGGCAATGACTCCAGCTGCAGGTTAAGTTGGAGATGGCCACAATGGCAGGCAGTGAAACAAATCAAAAGCTTCTTGGAGTAGTACCAGTGAGAAAAAATGAGAACCTGACAAAGGCATCAGTCATGAAACAGAAAGACTGTTCAGATCCTACAGATATCGTACAGGTGAAAGCTAAGGACTCAGTGACAAAATTGACTGCAGAGGCTGTGAAAGTAGAATTATTTATAGGTTCCTGGGTAGACTGTGGTGCCATTAACTATAATGAAGGAAAGAAGGAAGAGATGGAGACAGGATTTGCAGGGAAGACAATGAAATCAGTTTTAGGCCCTTTTAATCACTGACTATGGCCTACGAAATATCCAACTGAAAATGTCTCCCTAGCAGTTTTACAGAGTGCTAAACAGCAGCAACAAGTCTACACTACACTGTATTGGAAACTGTGCTAAGTCACTTCAGTCATATCTGACTTTTTGTGACCCCTTGGACCATAGCCACCAGGCTACTCTGTCCATGGGATTCTCCAGGCAAGAATACTGGAGTGGGTTGCCATTTCCTCCTCCAAGGGATCATCCCAACCCAGAGGTCTAACTTGCGTCTTTTACATCTCCTGTATTGGCAGGTAGGTTCTTTACCACTGGAACCACCTGGGAAGCCCCACTATTGGAACCTCATACATACTAGAAGCAACAGGGGGACTGTCATGGCCTTGCTTATTTTTTTTCCAGGAAAAGTCGTATCATTGGTCACAGTAGTTAGATGGACTTGAACTCCAATAGCAACAGACTGGGAGAACTCAGGCAAGACACTTCATATCTCTGAGCCTGATTTCCTCATCAGTACATTAAGGATGACATTTAGTTTCTAAAGGTATTTTCCAAATTAAGCAAGATACAAAAATAATCAGAACAGCACATGGCATGTGAAAAGCACTTGATAAATTGAAGCTATTTTTATTATATGTTCTGGTATGGGACAATCTCTTCAAATGTTCATAATTGTATTCATCTTTTTTATTCTTCCCTGGTAGCTTTCCTGATAGCTCAGACGGTAAAGCATCTGCCTACAACGCGGGAGACCCGGGTTCGATCCCTGAGTTGGAAAGATCCCCTGGAGAAGGAAATGGCAACCCACTCCGGTATTCTTGCCTGGAAAATCCCATGGACCGAGGAGCCTGGTAGGCTATAGTCCATGGGGTCGCAAAGAGTCGGACACGACTAAGCGACTTCTCTTTCACTTTTTTATTCTTACATCAAATATTTATTGGACCCTGCTTTGTGGGATATACTGGTACCCATCTGCTTCTACATCTTCTCCATCTCTTATTCTAATCATCTGAGTTACTAGCTGCTATTCCTCAATTTTTCCTGTGTTCCCTATAGCCTTTGATATCTCACCTTCAATCTGGGTTGAAATATCAGCAAAGACTCACACACCTGTCAGCACAGAGTCATACAGACTTTCTTCCTAAGAGGACAAATAAAAGGATGTGAGGAAGATAGACATGAGGCAAGAAAAAGAGGATCAAGTTTGAACCGAAAACTTACATTTTTGCAGAACGTACGTATTAAAAAAGAAAAATGATTTTTACATCAGAGAGAGTCAATTTCTCAAAACGATTTAAATCTCTTTTCCTGCTACACTTGCGAAGAAAATTGCACCACCATTCATTTGTGATTCTTTCTCTAACATTTGTAATTTTAATCCTTACTGGTACCTTTCTTTCTTTAGGGATTTATTCCTCTCTGTTACTATTTTATCATTAAAAGACTTTGTCACAAAGTCATTTTGAAGCTAGTCTCCCTTACAATTTTATTTTTCTCCACTTGACTTTAACACCGATTTTAAAATTCTTGCCCAGAATTGCCTGTTGGAAACTGCCCTTGTTATAGAAGAGGTCACCGTGATTTATAATAGATCGAGATATGTATTCTTTTGTGGTTTCTAAATTTCCCTTTGCTTACTTGTTTTGGAAAATTCTTCAGTCTGCTTCTATCTGTTAATTGATCACTTCCTCAGCTAGGATTTCACTACTTTAACTTTGAAAATGTTTCCTTGTAATTATTTCCTTTTTATCCTCTTCTGGTCTGGGTATGCCAGTAGAATATCAGGGAGAATATCCTAGATATCACTATCCTAGTTTTAAAAGATTTCCATTCAGAACCTTCTGTTGACTCTTTGCTCATGGCAAACCACCCGGGATCCCATGTGGATCAGTTTCTTCACTGAAGAACACACACGATAGAATTAAAACACAGACACAATTTTCTGTATTCAGAGGAACAACATTTATGAGCATATTTTTATGTAATATCAACATGGCATTCCTTTGTTAGCTGTTTAAGAGCTTGCAATCTAGTTGGGAGAGACAGAACACCATGGAATGGTTCAGAGAAGTGAAAGCGTTAGTCACTCAGTCGTGTCTGTCTCTTTGCGACCCTATGGACTATAGCCCACCAGGCTCCTCTGTCCATGGGATTCTCCAGGCAAGAGTACAGGAGTGAGTTGCCATGCCCTCCTCCGGGGGATCTTCCCAACCCAGGAATCGAACCTACATCTCTTATGTCTCCTGCATTGGCAGGCAGGTTTCTTACCACTAGCCCCACCTGGGAAGCCCTCAAAAGCAAGTTCCTAGGGAATGTAAATTTGTTTAGCTATTTAACAAAGTAAAGTAATCTTGTTTCCTTCAAAACAGGTAATAACATGGAGATTTCAGGGTGCCAAGAGATTTAGAGACCAATGCAATAGTTTGAAAGAAAGTGAAAGTGTTAGTCACTCAGTCGTGTCTGACTCTTTGCGACCCCATCGACTGTAACCTGCCAGGCTCCTCTGTCCACGGAATTCTCCAGGAAAGAATACTGGAGTGGGTTGCCATTTCCTTTTCCAGGGGATCTTCCTGACCCAGGGCTCGAACCTGGGTCTCCTGCATTGCAAGCAGACTCTCTACTGAGTGAGCCACCAGGTAATAGCTTGAGACCCAATCTATCCTCAGTTCAAACAATATTATATATCAGATGTTTCCACATTGGTTTCAGTTCTTTGATTATCTGGATATTTTTTTATAAATATTTAGCACCTAGAATCCAGAGAAGGCAATGGCAAGCCACTCCAGTACTCTTGCCTAGAAAATCCCATGGATGGAGGAGCCTGGTAGGCTGCAGTCCGTGGGGTCGCTAAGGGTCGGACACGACTGAACGACTTCACTTTCACTTTTCACTTTCACACATTGGAAAAGGAAATGGCAGCCCACTCCAGTGTTCTTGCCTGGAGAATCCCAGGGACGGAGGAGTATGGTGGGCTGCCGTCTATGGGGTCACACAGAGTCGGACACGACTGAAGTGACTTAGCAGCAGCAGCAGCACCTAGAATCACCCTACCTCTTGAAAATAGGGAAGGAAGGGCAGACAAACAGGTTTTTGCCTTAAAGTAAGTGATAACTTCAAAACTGAAATACAGTTGACCTTTGAACAACACAGGGTTTGGGGATAAGTGAAAAATCTGCATATAACTTACAGTGGGCTTCTATATCCAATATATAGTTGGAAGTTCTTCCAATATATGATTCCTTCATGGCTGCAGTTCTGCACTGGAATCCAAACAACTGCAGACCATATAATACTATAGTATTTACAATTTTAAAAGTCTGCCTATTTGTGGATCCAGTCATTCACAGGTCATCTCTATGTCCCTTTATAACATGGAACAAAAATGTTTGAAAGTGACAACAGCCCGTCATAATTCCACTTCCCCTGGTGGTTCAGAGAGTAAAGAATAGGCCTGCAATTGCGGGAGCCTGGATTCGATTCCTGGGTCGGAAAGATCCCCTGGAGAAGGGAATGCAGCCCATTTCAGTATTCTTGCCTAGATAATTCCATGGACAGAGGAGCCTGGTGGACTACATCCATGGGGTCACAGAGTCAGACACCACTGAACAACTAACACTCTCACTTTTTCACTTTCATATGACCTTGTCCCATAACCAGGACCTTCTCCATTCCTTAGCAGAAATATTAAAGTGAAGCTGGCACACTTTTAGATGGTGATTTCTTATAGAAACTCTCCATACATTATATGTTCTGTTTGTTTGATAATTGTCTTTTGAAAAAATTCTTGTTTCACATAGATCTTAGTTGTTTCCTATAAGAAAGAACAAACCATTAATCGTGTGGTGAATATATGGGAAAATTTGTACCATGTGTCTCCAGGGTCAAAGATATGTTGAGAAGAAGCAAAAGGGAATTCTGGAATAGCCCAAAAGGAAACAAAATAAGAAACTTCCTAGAAATTTTCAGTCTTTAAGAAAAACACAAGAGTTAAAAAAGAAATTTTATTTTCTATGAAAGAAAATGGATAGTCTATCAAGAAGAATAATCTTGACTTAGAGAAAAGTATCAATTAAAGGATAATTTCTCTAGAGTTTAGTTTTAGTAATTAATTTCAAGCACAAAATAAAAACTACAATAAGAAAGATATTAGCAAAATTGCATTAGATTTTGAAAATTTATAATTCATTATAATGTGATAAGAACTTAAGAATTTAATTCTAAATAGAGAAGGTGAACATATGTTGTAAAAACTCTTAATTCATGAATCACTTGATTTCAAAAGATTGAATTTCTTCATACTTGTTAGTAAAACCTGAATTTCAAAATAGGGGGAAAAAAAAAAACCCAACCTCATTCTAAAATAAGGGTTTCAGTAACAGACTGAGTTTTAATTCCAACTTGTCATTCACTATGTTCCTTCAGCATTTTCTTTATACATACTAATATGTGTTGTGGAAATACATTGTGATGTATATAAAGCAGCTAAAACTTCCTGTTAAGTATGGTGAATTAAACACACTTGTCTCTGGTTCTTCCCCAAAGCTCTAGAGCTCTAGATTAAAAAAAAAGAAGAAGAAAAGGAAAAAAAAGAAAAACCAATTCATACACATTAAGTATGATACTACAAGGACAACAAAAATAAGAGAAGAATGAAAGGGAACAAAAATAAGAGACGAATGAAAGGGACAAGAGTTGACAAGTTTAATAGCTGGAAGCAAAAAAATAAAAGGTTAAGTGTCAACATATCAGAGAAAGCTGAAACCTGGCTATCATCTACTTGTGCCAAAGAGCCTGGGAAGTCTCAAGAACTCACAGCACCAAGTATTTCTGAAGCTACATGTAGAGAGAGACCAAAAACAAAATTATAGACAAATCTCTCTCCTCAATCTGTGCTGAAGACTAAAGTTTACTATCTGGGGAGGATGAACCAGGGAAGTTCTGAAACTAGGGATAGAAGTTAGCGCTAAAGGCATGAGCAAGATACCAAGTTCAAAACAGGGACACTGAGTGCAAGGTTACATTTAGAATAACACTGCTCCTCAACCCCTGCTTGTCTCTTAGAACACCAGCAGCCATTCCGACCCCATAAACCATAATATCAAAGATTCTTCTCTAAATTAACAGGCGCAAGGGAAAAGACATAGATATGAAAAGAAGAGGGAGAGAAGTTAAAAGTTAAGGGATCCATCCAGCAAGTCCAATATCAAAATACCAGGGTTTTCCAGAGGGAAAAAGAAAAATGGAAGGACATAAATTGTTCTAGAACTAACAAAGAAAAAAGTCTCAAATCCTAAATGTCACAAGTTCCAAACTGAAAGCTGGATAAAAATAGACTTTTTTAAAGTATTGATAGCGACAAAGGCAACCTGGACTTCAAGAGCCAAAATCACAGAGGAAGGGGAAACTCATTGAGATGAGCTTACATTCACTGATGTTTTTTCCCCAGATTATTTGTTGATTTGCACTGTGGGGCACTGAAGTTGAACAAAAAGGGTTGGCTTGTGTGTATGTGTGTGTGTGTGTAAGTTTCCATGGTTTATAGAGACCTAAATTTAAGTTCAGTGATACCTAGGCTTCCAAAATTTGAGGATCCAATATCCTAAAGAAAAGGGGACCACAGGAAGAAATAAACCCGACAATCTTTAACTTCTCTGCGTAAGGTATTTGCAGATTGTTAAGATGTCCAAGATTAGAAGCCAAGAAACCAAGCAGGAATCTGCAGGTTAGAAGCTGAAATTGAAGCAGTGTTCAACTGACCACAGTGTCAAGAAGACAAAAATGGGGGTTTAAATTCTGTCAAAGATAAGAGGTCTTGGTAGATACCTCCAGACTTTGAGCTGAGATTTACAAACAGACATACTGTAAGAACAGACTGAAATAACTATCCACAAATATATCAAGGTGATCCATCCCTCCTCTAACTGCCTGCCAGAGGAGGGAAAAATTCTCTCTGGGAAAAAAAGATAAAATCAATCAATTTTAATTTATAATGTCTGGCTGCTGCTGCTGCTGCTGCTAAGTCACTTCAGTCGTGTCCGACTCTGTGTGACCCCATAGACGGAAGCCCACCAGGCTCCCCCATCCCTGGGATTCTCCAGGCAAGAACACAGGAGTGGGTTGCCATTTCCTTCTCCAATGTGTGAAAGTGAAAAGTGAAAGTGAAGTTGCTCAGTCGTGTCCGACCCTTAGCGACCCCATGGACTGCAGCCTACCAGGCTCCTCCATCCATGGGATTTTCATTAAGTCAAAAATTATGCATGCCAGGAAGACAAAAATGACTAAAAACAAAGAGAAAGAGAAAATAGAAACACATCCCAGGTATCAGAGTTATCAATAAGAATTTCAAAATAACTATAATACCACAGTCAAGAAATAAATGGCAAAATGAAGAATTTCATCAAACTGCAGTCTCTATTAAAAAGAATTCAGGGAAAATTCTAAAACTGAAAAATAACAGTTTAAGAAATCAATAGTATAACGAAAGATTTAGATAAGAAGAAAGAATTAATGAATTAGAAAATACTCATTAGAAAAAAGATCTTAAGAAGACAAAAAGATCTTAAGGAGACTAAAAGAATGGAAAAATCAGAAATAGCATTAGAGTGAAACGGAACACAGCAAAAAGATGTCGTGTGAAAGTGAAAGTGTTAGTCCCTCAGTCATGTCCGACTCTTTGCGATTCCATGGCTGTAGCCCACCACGCTCCTCTGTCCCTGGAATTCTCCAGGCAAGAATGCTAGAGTGGGTTGTCATGCCCTTCTCCAGGGGATCTTCTCAACCCAGGGATCGAACCTGGGTCTCCTGCATTGAGGGCAGATTCTTTACCATCTGAGCCACCAGGAAAGCCCAACAGACTTATAAATGGAACTCTCAGGATGCTAGCTGTGCGGCAGGCCTGAAGAACAACCAGGGCAGATTTGAGTAGAAGAAAAGAAACATTTAAAGTGATACCTCTCACACATAATGAACATGACAGTTACCCAGTGAGTTAGAATTTCGGTTCCATCAGAGAACTGGGGATGAATTAATGATATTTACATAGAAAAGAAACAAAAACAGATTTTTTTTTAACTTCAGAGAAAATATAAGTTATATCTGAAAGGACATGAAATAGAGTATAATACATGGTTCACTATCTGTATATAATATTTACTGAATTGCAACAATGTAAATAAACATTGACAAATAAAAATGATTATATAATTTTACTGAAAGAATAAGAAAGGAGAAATATGTCTGTCGTGAAGGGGTGGGGATATAAGAGAGCTAAACCATAATCTTCTAGAGAAGGAAGTCAATAAATAATATTCAAAGAGACAAATCAAGAAATAGCAATAAAAGCTATTTTTATATATGGTAGCAAATATAAGACTAAATAGTTAAAAATAGAGTAGTTGCCTCTGGAGAGAAGGAATTAGAAGAGGAGAAAAATAAAACAAGGATTAGCTATTTCTTATGAGTCTTGAAGTATTGTTTGATTTTCTAAGCATTTGTCAATATGACTGTAATAAGAAAAAATTACATTAAGATAAAAAGATAAAGAACCTAACAAAATGACTGATATATGAAAGATACTCCATAAATGTTCGTTATAAAAATTGCATGACCTCAGGGAATATGGTGAAAAGTAAGTAGTCTATATTTGTTGAGCTCAAGATCTGGAGAAGGGAAGCACTGCCTGAAATTGAATTCCTGTATATTCTGAGTGTGGCTTCTGCCCCATTTGCTGAAGTCTCTCCCAACAACTATTCAGCAGGACTGTCCCTCCTCAGAGCAGAGTGGGCAGCTGCCTACATGGACTATTTGATAACACTAAATCATCACATGACTATAGGTAATACTCCCCAGTGCCTTTTCATAGGCTTAGATTTATTCAAGTCTTCCAAGTTCATAGAGTCTGGCTACTGATCCAATGGTGAGGTCAGTTGGTTTTCTTTAGCTGATTGGCAAATCACGAAGAAATTTCAAGCTCTGGTTTGATCATGCTAAGTGGTCCAGATCATGCTGGTAGACAAGAAATCCTCAATGTCAAAAAGCTGGAATACTGTATCACTATCCACTCCACTTACCCAAAAATAAAACAAACAAACAAAAATTGTAACACTCATATTTCACCTCCAAGTAACAATCAGATCTGCTTCAGTTCAGTTCAGTTCAATTCAGTCGCTCAGTCGTGTCCGACTCTTTGCGACCCCATGAATCACAGCACGCCAGGCCTCCCTGTCCATTACCAACTCCCAGAGTTCACTCAAACTCACATCCATAGAGTCAGTGATGTCATCCAGCCATCTCATTCTCTGTCATCCCCTTCTCCTCCTGCCCCCAATCCCTCCCAGCATCAGGGTCTTTTCCAGTGAGTCAACTCTTCGTGTGAGGTAGCCAAAGTATTGGAGTTTCAGGTGATCATATATCTGAGAAATAGTATTAATAGTGTGGATATTTAGAGCCTCAAACAGTACAGCAAACCCAATAAGTACCTAGAGAAACAAAGCTAGTCTGTAGTAAGAGGCTCAGTATTTGTTATAGGATGGATGTATCAGTTCAGTTCAGTCGCTCAGTCGTGACCGACTCTGCGACCCCATGAATCACAGCACACCAGGCCTCCCTGTCCATCACCAGCTCCCGGAGTTCTGGATTTGAGGCTAAGTTTTCACTCAGAGGAAGAAATATAATTGTAGCACACAGCTAATCTTAGACATGCAGAGTCTGAAACTACGAGAGTGAGGCTGTACCTCATATATTCCTTCTTTCACAATTTTGAGTTACCTTAAACAGTCACAGACCTCAGAATTGGAAAAAAATATTAGGAGATGGTTTTGTTCTCTTATTTCTAACAGATGAAGAAACAAAATCTTCAAGAATTCAAGGTAGGAAGAAACTCTGGGAAGACAGTGATGGCAGTGGAACAGTTTTGAATCTCCCCAAATTCTGTCATAAAAACAGAAAACAATTGTAACAGTAAAACCAAAACCCACAGACCAACATCGAAAATTGAATAGGTGATAAGGTGTCCTGTTGAACCCCCAAATCAAGCAGATAGGAACAAAATATCAACAGCTCATGACCTGTGTGGAATTGGCATTTTTGTATAAGAAGGTGGAGAAATATCTTACCGACCTGAGGATGACATTGGAATGTGGAAAGTGTCGCAGGTTAAGACTCAAGGCTTCTTTCTAATAAAAATAAAATCGCTCTTTTAGAGGTAAACATTGATTTAACTGACATCACAAAAGATTGGTGAGCTATTCTGATGCTCTCGTCTGCAGGCTGTGTGCTCAGTCGTTAAGCTTTGTGACCTCGGGAACTGTTCAGTTCAGTTCAGTCGCTCAGTCGTGTCCGACTCTCCGCGACCCCATGAATCACAGCACGCCAGGCCTCCCTGTCCATCACCAACTCCCGGAGTTCATTCAAACTCATGTCCACAGAGTCGGTGATGCCATCCAGCCATCTCATTCTCGGTCGTCCCCTTCTCCTCCCGCCCCCAACCTTTCCCAGCACCAGAGTCTTTTCCAGTGAGTCAACTCGTCGCATGAGGTGGCCTGTAGCCCACCAGGGTTCTCTGTCCATGATATTTTCCAGGCAAGAATATTAGAGTGTGCTGCCATTTCCTAATCCGGAGAGTATTGTCAACCCAGGGGTCTCAACCCCCACCTCCTACGTCAGCAGACAGACTCTTAACCACTGAGTCACCTGGGAAGCCCAGTCTGCAGACGCAGTCAGTTCAGTTGCTCAGTCGTGTCCGACTCTCCACGACCCCATGGACTGCAGCTCCCAGAGCCTGCTCAAACTCACGTCCATTGAGTCAGTGATGCCATCCAACCACCTCATCCTCTGTCGTCCCCTTCTCCTCCTGCCTTCGGTCTTTCCCAGTATCAGGGTCTTTTCCAATGAGTCAGTTCTTCCATCAGGTGGCCAAAGTATTGAAGCTTCAGCTTCAGCATCAGTCCTTCCAAAGAATATTCAGTCAATCTCCTTTAGGATTGACTGGTAGGATTTCCTTGCTGTCTAAGGGACTCTCAAGAGTCTTCTCTAACACCACAGTTCAAAAGCATCAGTTCTTTGGCACTCAGCTTTCTTGATAGTCCAACTCTCACATCCATACATCACTACTAGAAAAACCATAGCTTTGATTAGACAGATCTTTGTTAGCAAAGTAATGTCTTTGCTTTTTAACATGCTCTCTAGGTTTGTCATAGCTTTTCTTCCAATTTCATGGGTGCAGTCACCGTCTTCAATGATTTTGGAGTCCAAGAAAACAAGGTTTCTCACTGCTTCCATTGTTTCCCCATCTATTTACCATGAAGTAATGGGACTGGATGCCATGATTTTTGTTTTTTGAATGTTGAGTTCTAAGCCAACTTTTTCACTCTCCTCTTTCACTTTCATCAAGAGTCTCTTTAGTTCCTCTTCACTTTCTGCCATAAGGGTGGTGTCATCTGCATATCTGAGGTTATTGACATTTCTCCCGGCAATCTTGATTGCAGCCTGTGCTTCATCCAGCCCAGAATTTCGCATGATGTACTCCGCATAGTAGTTAAATAAGCTCCGTGACAATATACAACCTTGATGTATTCCTTTCCCAATTTGTAACTAATCAATTGTTCCATGTCCAGTTCTAACTGTTGCTTCTTGACCTGTATACAGGTCTCTCAGGAGGCAGGTAAGGTGGTCTGGTATTCCCAGCTCTTGAAGAATTTTCCACAGTTTGTTGTGATTCACACAGTCAAAGGCTTTGGCATCTAATCTGCAAATTAGGTCACAGAAAATTTGAATATTGGAAATTCATCAAGTTATAACAGTCCCCATTAGTTGGCAATTTTTTAAAATTGGTAAGAAAATAAAGAGCAATTTGAAAGACTATTCATGTATGTGTATGAGACCTTACCAATATCAATCTATCAATATTTTTATATAATCTCCCCTTCAACTTATTTGTTTTGTACTCTTTGGGGCACTAAAATGAGTGCACTAGAAAATCGCTACATTTGACTTTAAAATTGTTTGAAACTATGAAATTGACCTTTAAAAACACTAATGTTTTAGCTAAATGCTCAAGTATCCTTTTAGCATTTAGCTGCTCTTATCTTGGGGATATCAAGTCTGCTATTTTCCCCTCAAAATGCATGAGAAGACCCTCCAGTGTACATTGATATGGTGCCCTGAGGATGTCTCTATTTATAATGTGGGGTATCTCATGAACAATTCTGGTTCTAGGCCACAGTGCTCCAAGGCAGAATAGAGTGGCCGATCCCAGGTGAGTTTCTTAGGTAGCCCCCTATAATGTAAATTGGGCTGCCCTCAAGGCACCCTATAAACTTATTATAAAAATCTAAATAAAAAATACACAAAACCCCTAAAAGTTTGCCTTAATAAAATGAAAACTGTTCCCCTGAACTAAATATAACTTGAAAATAGAGCAGAGCAACAAGTGCCAGAGGAAACAATGGAAGAGGCCTCTAGCACTTCCAAAAACACTTGTATATAACTCTGAAAGAAGTTTTTAAAAATCTGATTTTAAGTTGCTGAGGTGATTACAGTGCCTTCCCCACTCTGCAGTCATTATATTGCTTTGTGGGTAGACAACATTAAATATTGTTAAGAGTTCATTGTAACAAATCCAGAATTGTTTTAATAACCTTCTTACTTTGATGTCTCCGGAAATGTATTCTGGCAAGAACTGCTAAACATTAGCTAAATACAAATCTTAAACTACCTTTTAAACTTTAATTATTTGCAAATCTGCTTCAGACCATGACAGAAGTAATAATGAGTCTTCCACCTTAAACAATTAGAAAATTTGACTGAAGTCCAGGAAAAAATTTTTTTAGACATTGAATAATAGGTGACACAAGAGTGTCTCCTAAGGAGAGGAAGACACTGTGAGCTCTACCACCTCCGACATTCTACCTGAAGACAGTCAACAGTCTCAGGGAACGGAAGGAACCCACACTGAGCCCTGTGGTCTTGCTGAGCTGAAGAGACAGAAGTTGGAATTCAGAAACACCAAGCCTGGGAGACTTTCTGGGGCAGAGTACCAGACAGCAGGGAGCTACAGAAGCAACAGAAAGCAGTAAGTAGATCAATTCTCAATTTATCTCCTATAGGGATGAAAGCAATCCATGTTCCCACCAGGCAGACCAGGAAGATGTAAAATATGCAAAGCGTGAGGAAGAGTCTTCAGAAGGTACTGCCTTAGCCACACAGACAAATGAGTCCTAGACTACAGGCTGTTCTGGATCTGCCCAACAAAGCTTCAAACTCAGCCTCAAAGAAATTTATTCCTAAGAATGCAATTGCATGCCAGGACAAAAGCCCTATTTTTAAAGGTACTTGAAGGAATACCAAAAAATTCACCCCAAAAAACAAAAGCACAATATCCATTATCCAATCAGTATTCACCACCCAGGAAAAGAGGCAAAAATGACAGAGATAATAGAATTAGGACACATGAGATGATGAGGTGAGAAAGGGAAGATTTTATTCATGAAACTTTTAGAGATGAAAAATTTAGGAGCTGAAATTAAATATATAAATATCCTTGATATAATTAACAGCAAATCAGGCACTAGGGTGGGGGACGGGGGGGTTAAGGACGGGAAGGGAGTGGATTCGAAGATCTGCAACAGAAACTACAGGAATTGAAGCATAGAAAGAAAAGATTGGGAAAAGAAAGAATCACTGACCTCTGGGATGATATAAAGTTGTTTAATATATGTACACTCAAAATCCACAGGAAAGCCGAGAGAGGAGGAGAGGAAAAACTATGAAGAAATAGCAGTTTAAAAACTCCCAAATCTGGTAAACTCTAGTTATTTTTTAAATTTGTAATATCTCGGAGAAAATTCCATTCTCCAGTGATTGATAAGTCTAATACTTAACTTGGGAAGACAAAAATTCAAAGTTAGTACTGAGAAATTCAACATAACACCTTAGCTCTTATATCAAGAGAGAAAGAAAAAGAAAATAAATAACAGTCATAGGCTGTGAATTAAGGTTAAAGTGCCATGTGGCATTTTAACCTTAATTCTGAATTTTCTTGTTCTCATCTATCTAAATTAGGCCCTAATGATATTTAAACGAAGCTACTTGTAATTCCCATAATAGGCAAATAGAAGGGAGGTTAAAATAATTCTATTATTTCACGATTATGAAACAGATTGAATATTTCAATTATTCTACTTATTATAGTACACATAGAACAATGCTCTGTAATCTGCTTCGATATATATAGGCTCTTTACCCACACCACAGTGGGACTAATGCAGTCAATTTGGTTGAGCCTCACTCGCTGATTCAGAGTTGGAATAAAGTACTTCACAGATTAGCTTAGTCTGCAGCACTTAAAGGTCAGGATTTATTGTAATGTAAATCACAAAGCAATTTTATCTTGACAGAGATTACATACTGTTACAATATTTCTCGCTGAATCTAGTGATGCGTTTGCTTTTTCTTTGCAACTGCTGTGCAAATTGGACTGTAGCCCAGAAAAGAAAAAGAGATGGCAGGCTGCTTTGGCTTTTTAGAAACAACTTAATTCTCTTCATTTTTCAAAGTTCCACAAGGAAAAAAAAAAAAAAAACCTCTGAAAATAGACATAAAACCATACATAAATACTTGTAAACCTTTACAAACCCTAAGCTCGAGTGCACGTAGATATCTGTGAATGACCATCTTTCAAATATTTTGATGTGTTTTAGGACAGAGTGTAATTGCTAATGGCTGACCTCTTATAATTCATACAAAAGGGTCTTGATATAGTATCTAAATTGTCTCCATCTGAAGCAAACAAACAAAAGCAATAAGAAGCATTCATGCTTTCCACTGTCACAAACAAAAAGAAAACAGTGCAAACAAAGCAAGGTGAGCATTAGGAAATCCACTGCTGTCAGCATCTAGGTAACAAATATTGAAAGACAGAATGGCAACACCTTCCTAATTTTTCTGAAACTTCAACTAAAATAGAAGAGATTGAGACTAGATATCAGAAAGACCTTTTTGATTACCAGAGAATTAAATGAACCATTGCGAGTCTGAAGAGCACTCATTTCTGAAATCCTCAAGATAAGATCAACTGTCTCCATCCTAAATCATGTATCTCCAAGAATAAACATGAATAAAATGTTCCCACAAAGTTTAAACCAGCATCTGTATTAAATTTTACCAAGTTTTATCAATTCTTCACACACTTTTTGTTGTTGTTTGATTGCTAAGCATGGTCCAACTCTTTGCAGCCCACGGATTGTAGTCCGCCAGGCTCCTCTGTCCATCGGATTCTCCAGGCAAGAATGCTGGAGTGGGTAGCCATTCCATCTCTAGGGATTTCCTCAGCCCAGAGATCAAACCCACGTTCCCTGCACTGGCAGGCAGACTCTTTACCACTGAGCCACCAGGGAAGCCCTGTTCATATGTAGTTTCCAATACTGACTACAAAAGTAGTGGTAAGGCCCAGAACTTACCAGAAAAAGTAACCAAAGCTAATTGTCAGATGCAAATCCTCCATTTCTAGTCCCCTCACCTGAGGCATGATTGGGTTCAGTGTTTGTCTTTTCTCCAACTCTTGCAAAGCACTTTTCCTGAAATGAAAGGTGATACATTATAATATTGTTTATTCAAATACTGACTAGTTTATTCTTTCAGTCTCCTGGCTGTACCCTGTCAAGCAGGGCTTCCCACTTATCAGTCATTCTGTAATCCAGTTATAATGTGATTCACTTGTTTTCTTTAAATTAATTCTAAATTTGGTCTAAATAAAAGTATTTTAGTATAGGAATTTTACTTTCAAAAATACAGATTTGATGCGCAAGTTTAAAAAATTCAGTGTTTGCTTTGTAACTCTTGAAATGGTCTCGGCTGCCACCTGTTGTCCATGTAGCACTCGCTGGGGATCATAAGCTTTACAAGGAGCTGTGAAAATAAACAATAAGTGGGACAGGTTCAACTTGTATGTGGGCAGTAAATTATATTCTTATTCATAAAACGCCAGCATCTGTGTCCACAATGACATATACAATTAGGCATAGTGAAAGAAGTAAAAGTGAAAGCGTTAGTCAGTTTTGTCCAGCTCTTTGCGACCCCATGGACTGTAGTCCACCAGGCTCCTCTGCCCATGGGATTCTCCAGGCAAGAATACTGGAGTGGGTTGTTATTCCCTTCTCCAGAGGATCTTCCCAACTCAGAAATGGAACTCTAATCTCCTGCAGTGCAGGCAGATTCTTTACTGTCTGAGCCACCAGGGAAGCCCTAGGCACTTCCATCTGAAACTTCCCTAAGTCCATGGGGTCACAAAGAGTCAGATATGACTGAGCAATGGAGCAACAACATGGACTGATCAGGCATCCTGGTTTGCTTGGGACACTCCCAGTTTCTGACTGTTGTACTAGAGCTCCCTCTTTCATTCTCAAAAAAGGTTCTGGTTTGGATGATACCCAAAAGAGTGGAAAACTGGACACCCTCAGGAAACTGGACTGTCAAATGTTTCTGATTGGCCTTATTCATATCTGCTGGGTAGCTCTTCAGTTCTTCCCTACAAACTGTCTTGTTTAATCTTCATAGCAAACCTGTGACTTAGGATGTACATATAAATTACAAAGGGGAGGAAACGTTCCGGTAGGTTAACAACCCAGGGTTCACACAGCTCTTCCAGAGCACAACTAGAATTCACATCCAGTCTCAGTTCCCTATCAAGAGATCTTTCCTAGGGAATTGGGAGGTGTGGGAGATCTGGGAAGGAGAAAGGTGAGGTGTGGGAGGCAGAAGCATTCTGAGAAAGAGCCCATTCGTTTTCACGGTGCATTTGAAGAGGTTAGCGCAAGAAACAGCACAGTTGGTCTGCAATGTTGCCACAATCTCATGTCATAAGAATACCTCATTTTCCATTAAAACCATAAGCACTTGTTCAATTACCGGGATTATTAGCAGCAGGGCTTGTGAGTTAAATGGACTTTCGTGCTCTGCCCTGAAAAATCTAACCAGACTCTTAAACACAGCCAAATTTTCTAACCGGGTTTTCTTTTCTGATGCTGAAAAGAAAAGAATTAGAAGGAGGAAAAGGAGGCACCCCTGGGTGGAGATATGGAAAAAAGGGGAGGACGTGTAGCAAAACACTCAGCCGGCCTTTCCCCAAGACCCTCCTTTCCTCCTGTGCCTCTGTGCACTGCCAAGCACATCTCCCCTCCCAGCTCGCATGGGGGAAGGCCAAAAGTTTTACATTACACCACTGGTTTACACCCTGAGAGACGTCGCGTGAGCTGCAAAATACACTTTGAAGCAACTTTCTAAAAGGCACATCTATATTTACCAATGTGTTCCACATGATTAAACTGTGAAATTTGTCTCCAGTTTGGCAATACCTTAGAGAGATGTTGTGAGGTTTAGAAAGAAAATGCCTGTGAAGTGCCTTAAGTTCCGTGGAAGGGAAGCACTGCATACATCCAAGGTGCTGTTACATGCCTTTATGTTATATTGGTGCAACAGCAAATAAAATAACGTAAGTTATGATGTCACAATGTTGTCACGCAACATCATCCACAGTGAGAGCAAGAAAAATCTGTTTTTAAAATGCCTCTTTTTCCCCCTCCTCTTCAGCATGTTAAAGCATATGGTATCCAAAACTAGTTCACAGTGAACTTCATTTCTGCCACTGCTGTAAATGAAGTTTCTTCTCAGGCAGATGTCAGTGCTAAAAGTTTGGTGCTCATAAATACCAAATTAACATAAAATCTATAGAGCTTTTTTTCAAACGTCTTCCTTGGTTGATGTGGGCTGACTGGATAGAACACATAATTCACTTATTTATTCTTGAATCCATAATACATTTTCAGATTCACTAATATGAAAAACAATAATTATAACTGAACCACAAGTGATATTCCCCAAGGCCTCTCTGACTGTAAATGTCACGTGACGAAAGAAAACAAAACCAGAAAGGTAATAAATATTCTTGAACTTGAAATTTAGGCTTTATGGTTCCAAACTATAAGTCACCACTTATACAAAAAAGCATTTGTAGATGGAATAAGAAATAAATCTTGTATATACTTTACTGCCTGATAAAACCATCAAAATAACCTGTTAATAAAGCAAACCTGAGTTTATTGCTTACCACAGTACAAAAGGACAAAGATCCTGACGAGAATCATGATGGTGTTTCAGAAGAGGAAAGGCAAAGATGGGATACATATAAGACTTAGGGGATCTAGTTTAAGATGAATATTTTGGAGGGTTTGATTATGATTAGGCAAATTAGACAGTTTGGGACTGGCAGACTAAGTGAGGGGAAAGATTTTTTTTTTAAATTAAAAGGGTTTCAAAGCACATCTTGAAAAGTAAAAATGTTGTACAATGCTGCTTTAATTTGATTTGTCTAATATTGGTTTAAATGGATTCCCATGAATTTTCTGAAATGAACAATAAAGTTATAGTCAATTTTACCCTCCTGAACAAGAATTTTCTCATAGTAAGTAAAATCATGTCAATGTAAAATATAGGCTGTTATGGGTAGAGATCATTACATATAATTACTAGTATTATTATAGAGCCTCTGGTGGCTCAGACAGTAGAGTCTGCCTGCAGTGCGGGAGACCTGGGTTCAATCCCTGTGTCCGGAAGATCCTCTGGAGAAGGAAATGGCAACACACTCCAGTATTCTTGCCTGGAGAATCCTATGGTCATGGGATTGCAAAGACTCGGACACGACTGAGCAACTTCACTTTCACTTTTCATTTTTTTCACTATTATTTAGCTGGAAAAGCCCAGCACACCAAGAGCAGCTCCTATTTTGAAAAAAGAACTCACTCTAAGTCACCAAAACAGACAATGGTCTCCTCTCAGATATCACCTCCCTTCACCCTTGCTTTCATTGCTGACCAAATTCAGACTGGCTCATTCTTTCTTAAAGAAGTTACTGCTTCTTTAAGATCAGTCACTTCTGGGTGTAGGGATCATTCCTTTATGTGACTTAACATATTCTCAACGTATGCAACATAGTTCAACACTTTGAGGACAAACCTCAAGTTCTTTGGAAACACTTCATCATCATTTCCACAATAAAAATCCTAATCATATCTCTACCCTGCTGAAAGCTTTTTAGTAAGTCTCCTCTGTCCTCTGATGAAGTCTAAACTTCTCAACATGCCTCTTGAACTGTATTATCCCTACTCCTCTCTCACTTTTCCACATGCATGTGTGTATACATGAATTTTATATGCCGATCACATTAAACTATTAATATCTGCAATTCCAGAACGTGTTTGGCTCTGTCTTCCCTCACTGAAAGTTCTCTTTGGTGCAGAGCTGTGGCTTTCTGGAAAACTTATGAACACTCCTTCACTTCTCTTTCTGCTGGTTAATTTCTACTCATGTTAAAGATTCACTCAGCTGAGAAATTACTTTCCCCAGGATGACTCTTGAAAATATAGGGGAAATGCTCCCCATTAATGCTCCCTTAATACTATGAGCTTTTTCCATCATCCCACTCCATTCTCAATAATATGGTTCTTAAGGACACTGTATTGTAATGGTCCATTTATTTGCTTATCCTGTCCTCCCTGTTAGCAAGCAACTTGAGGGCAAATACCACATCTTACTGCATTGTCTGGGAAACAGAGGTCACTCAAGATAGTTTTTGAATAGGCAATGGGTGAATGGATAGATAAAACCTTATGATTATGACCAAAAAATTATAAAGATGGATAGGATTCCAAAAAAAAATCATCTGATAGATCCTAAAAAATAAAAAGGGATTAATCTTCAAAGTGTTAATTACAAATCAACAGTGAAATTTAAGAAAACTAAAATTTGCACAAACCAAATTAACATTAAAACATGGGAAGGCATTCTGTTGAGGCCATGGGAAGGCAGGCACTGTCATATCTTATCAGTATACCCTTTCGGAGGGGAATTTGACACTGACAATACTAATAAAACTCTATGTGCATGTACATCTCATCCCATCAATTCCACTTCTGAAACTGAGCCTGAAGTTTCATTTACAATAGAAAAGTACATATATAACAAGTTTTTCATTGCAACACTGTTTATAATGGCAGAATACTAGAAACAATCTAAATGCCCATAAGTAGAATAATGATTAATAAATCATACTACATTCACAAAGGGTGAATTATTGCAGCTAAAAAAAAAAGAATAAGGAAGATTATGAACTGATATGGAGTGATTTCCAGGATATTTGGTTAAGAGAAAACAGCAAAATGCAAAGGATGACCTATGGTATTTTACCATTTGTGTTAGAAAAGGAAAAGGGAAATATAAGAAGATACACATCTAAAGAATAAACCAAAAACTAATAAAACTGGCCCCCTACAAAGGGTGGACACAGAATGGAAGGAAGGAAGAAAAGGAATATAATAAAATGGATAAAGGGAAATTGAAGTATATCTTCTTGTATAATTCTGATTTTTAGAAGAAGGACATTGTTTCAAAATACAAAACACATACAAAAGCATATAAAAAATATTAAAATCAACCAGGATTTGGATAAAACCCAAAAGAAAATATAAATAGCAACAAATGAGCCTTACTGTTTTAGCAAGGAATAACATAACCCTATTTAAGTGGACAAAGAAGAAAAGAACTAGCTTAAGTAACTTTGGGGAAAATTTTTTTTATTTATATTTTAAGTCTAAAGACAATAAAGAAAACTACAGAAGTACTATTCCCCAATTAATAAATTATTCTGAAACTAAACAGGAGATCCAACCAGTCCATTCTAAAGGAGACCAATCCTGGGTGTTCATTGGAAGGACTGATGCTAAAGCTGAAACTGCAATACTTTGGCCACCTCATGCGATGAGTTGACTCACTGGAAAAGACTCTGATGCTGGGAAGGATTGGGGGCGGGAGGAGAAGGGGACAACAGAGAATGAGATGGCTGGATGGCATCACCGACTCTATGGACGTGAGTCTGAGTGAACTCCGGGAGTTGGTGATGGACAGGGAGGCCTGGCGTGCTGTGATTCATGGGGTCGCAAAGAGTTGGACACAACTGAGTGACTGAACTGAAACACATTCTAGGATTCCGTAAATAAATACACTGTAGATAACAAAATGCAGGTACCTATTTTACTGTTGGAGAAAGGATTTACAAATAATGAGAGAGGGAAGACTAGAATGAGTCCTGTACTGTTGGACTGGAATTGAAGATATCAGTATGAAATTGTGATTTTTAATCTATTCAGAGAAAGAGAGAGAATGTTTCGTTGCTCTGTCCACTTAAAGGAATAACATCACAGAACTAATGAAGGCACTTAGTACGCAGATCTTGATTTCTAAAGATAGCAATAAAATGAACCAGGACTCCTTGGAGAAATAACTGAGTCAAGGGCTGTAGCGGAGAAAGTTCAACGTGGGTCTGGAATATCTCATAGAACCAGAAAAGTGTGGAAGTGTTCAAATAGGTAATGTTGATATATTAGTCCCTACACAAATACACAAATGTCACAAAACCTAAATGAAATTTAAAAAGCAGAAAATACATGAAATTTAAAAGAAATAAAAACCACTGGTGGCCAAAGTGTATGAAGAAAAAATTTACCTGAAATATTAAAAATAGGCACCTAAAATTAATTAATTCATTTAACTCTTGTTTATTTTTTTCTTTTACTTTGTCTAGGTATCCAACTTCCCCACTCACTTTTGAAGAGTATTTAGAAACACAGGATAAGCAATTATTTTATATCATGTGCTCTAATACATAAGTGGGAAAAAGAAAACACTTCATTTGCTTAATTATTTAAATACAACTTCTCTTTGCCTATTATTGCTGTTACAAATAAAGATTAAATACCTCACGTTTAGTCACTCAGTCGTGTCAAGACTCTTTGCAACCCCATGGACTGTAGCCCGCCAGGTTCCTCTTGTCCATGGGGATTCTCCAGGCAAGAATACTGGAGTGGGTTGCCACGCCCTCCTCAAGGGGATCTTCCCAACCCACAGATCGAACCCAGGTTTCCCACATTGCAAGCGGATCCTTTACTGTCTGAGCCACCAGGGAAGCCTGAGAATACTGGAGTGGGTTGCCATGCCCTCCTCTTAAGGGATCTTCCCGATCCAGGAATCAAACCAGGGTCTCCTGCATTGCTGGTGGATTCTTTACCAGTTGAGCTATCAGGGACTACTTCAATGCTATTCTCAAGAATAATCTCCAACTCTAAGAAGGAAGATTCACTTTTATGTCTCATGACTTTATAATAGCGGTTGGTAAACAACTATAGACAATATTTCTTTGCCCTCCATGGGTTATCCTGGAAACAGAAAAGGGAAAAATGTAATTCTGGTTGCCAATATCAACTTCAGATGAATGCTTTTTTCATATGAAAGCTGACCATTTTTCAGAGAGTTGCGTTAGCACATATTTATGCTAACGGTGAGTGTTCTGACAATAACGCAGGTGCTACCTGGGGCAGCTCTTTAACGTTGCTTTGAATGCTATTTAGATCTTCATTTTTATTTATTTTCCACTTGTTTTTGATGTCTGTCCACTAGTGAATCCAAGATACCTGAGGACACATTATTTATCTTACAGTTCTCTTCCTTATACCTCCTATAGCATGCATCACAGTATTTGCTTGAAAAAGGAGACAAGGTTTGAGGAAGACAGTGCAGTTTTGATACCTGCTTTCTTTACAGAAGATAGATCAATATTACACACTATGAATAGAAAGGACACCAATTAATCAGAAAAAATACCTTTAATCATCTTCAAACTGTCTGTTAGAAAAATGTAAATAAAAATGAGAATTTGAAAGTGATAAATATCTTTAGTCAAGTTAAATTAAACTAAACAACTTTTTAAATGGCCAAAAGTTCTTTTAGAAAAAAAGTATAGGAAATAGGAACATAAGTATCTACTTGTTTCATCCGTACCAATAATCTTATAATGTAGGAATTATTACTCCCATTTGACAGGTGAGGAAATGGAGGCTCAGAGTCATTTGCTCTGAGAAATTCACACACAATCATGCAACTAGTAATGGGCAGAACTAGAATTCACAATTCACTTTGATATCAAAGTAAATAATCTATTATGACACAATAAGAAGCATCTCTAATAAAATCTAAAAAGGAAAAAAATCAAAAGAGTCAAATGAAGTTTTAATTGTAATAAAACTAAAACACAGCAGGATCCTCCAAGACCCACCTCCCAGAATATTGGAAATAAAAGCAAAAATAAACAAATGGGACCTAATTAAAATCAAAAGCTTCTGCACAGCCAAGGAAACTATAAGCAAGGTGAGAAGACAGCCTTCAGAATGGGAGAAAATAATAGCAAATGAAGCAACTGATAAAGGATTAATCTCCAAATTATACAAGCAGCTCCTGCAGCTTAATTCCAGAAAACTAAGTGACCCAATCAAAAAATGGGCCAAAGAACTAAACAGACATTTCTCCAAAGAAGACATAAAGATGGCTAATAAACACATGAAAAAATGCTCAACATCCCTCATCATCAGAGAAATGCAAATCAAAACCACAATGAGATACCATTTCACACCAGTCAGAATGGCTGCTATCCAAAAGTCTACATGCAATAAGTGCTGGAGAGGGTGTGGAGAGAAGGGAACCCTCTTACACTGTTGGTGGGAATGCAAACTAGTACAGCCACTATGGAGAACAGTGTGGAGATTCCTCAGAAAACTGGAAATAGAACTGCCATATGATCCAGCGATCGCACTCCTGGGCATACATACTGAGGAAACCAGAATTGAAAGAGACACATGTACTCCAATGTTCATTGCAGCACTGTTTATAATAGCCAGGACATGGAAGCAACCTAGATGTCCATCTGCAGATGAATGGATAAGAAAGCTTTGGTACATATACACAATGGAGTATTTCTCAGCCATCAAAAAGAATGCATTTGAATCAGTTTTAATGAGGTGGATGAAATTGGAGTCAATTATACAGAGTGAAGTAAGCCAGAAAGAAAAACACCAATACAGTATATTAACGCATATATATGGAATTTAGAAAAATGGTAACCTGAACCCTGTATAAGAGACTGCAAAAGAGACATAGGCATTTAGAACAGTCTTTGGGACTCTGTGGGAGAGGGTGAAGGTGGAATGATTGGGGAGAATGGAATTGTAGCATGTATATTATCATAAGTGACCAGTCCAGGTTCGACGCATAAATTTTCCTCTGTTCATTTCTTTGCATTTGTGCTTTTTTAATAAAATTCTTTTTTAGAAATAAAAAAAAAAACTAAAACAGAACATAAGTGGCAAAAACAATCTTAGATAAAAATCAACTCAAATAGCACAAGACTAGAAGGAGACCCGGGTTCTAGAGCTTTTTCTCACTTTACGCCCTTTAATTCTAATACCTAGCTCAACAAAACCAGTCTTTAAATATTCATTGCCTCACCCACTGACTAAAAGGTACAAATAGAACACTTAAAATCAATCACCAAACTACATTATAATAAAGTTTCAATTAACCAGAACAATTAGGAGATTATTCATTTTAATATAACCTTTAGCTAACTAACCACGAATGAGAAAAAGCTTTTTGGAGATTCAAGGTTGCCACTGGAAACCTTTCCAAACCTATTTTGCTAAGCAGAGCAAATTTTATTGTATAGAAGCAGCACTGGAGAACTTGCTACAATGCAGATCCCTACGTTCCCCCACAAGAGAGTCTTATTTGGTATGTCTGTCTAGAGTGATTCTTATTCAGATCTTAAGATGAAACTAAGAAACATTAGGTAAAGGATATAAAACATAATAAAACCTTTTAGAATTGCAAGACTCAACAGTACCTCAACCATCATTCTGACCACTAATCATTTTTCCCAAATCTCAAAATAGATGTTGAAGGCACAGAGTCCTGAACAAGAACCTAGAAGCCCAAAATCTTGGCTTTTACCTTTGTACTCTAAGGAAACTATATTTAAAGACTTAAAACTGAGGTTAATTGCCATCTAGTAAACTGAAGTTTTGAAATTTTATTAGATTTATGTGACATGGAATACAAAATAATATTTAGGATTATTAAAAACAATGTTCATAACACGTCATACCTAAGGAATTAAGAATATGCCAGTGTCATACAAATGGTGTGCACCAGGCCTACTGCTTCACAACTCCCCGTTTCAGTAGGCCATAGTCTTCGTATATTCATGGTCACGACACAAAGTGCATAGTCAATAGCCATGGGTTGCTAATGGCTATATTTGTAATTAGTTTATAAGTAGCAGAATTTAAAATATATGTTAAAGAGACACAGATGTATAGAACAGTCTTTGGGACTCTGTGGGAGAGGGTGAGGGTGGGATGATTTGGGAGAATGGCATTGAAACATGTATGTTGTCATATGTGAAACAAATCGCCAGTTCAGGGTCGATGCATGTTACAGGATGCTTGGGGCTGGTGTGCGGGGATAACCCAGAGGGAGGATAAAGGGAGGAGGGAGGTGGGAGGGGGGTTCAGGAGGGGGAACTCATGTACACCCAGGGCAGATTCATGTCAATGTATGGCAAAACCAACCAATATAATACTGTAAAATAATTAGCCTCCAATAAAAAAATAATAATAATAATAAATTAAAAATATATATATATAAAAAAAGAAAGTTTATAGAAATGAAAAAAAAATAAAATATATGTTAAACAGCTGGTACCAGAATTCTTCTTAAAGAAAGAAAGAACAATCTTTGTTTAGGGAAATGTCCTGATGAGCCACTTAGATTGGAAAATACAGATCAGGGGGAAAAAAAAGGGAGGATTAAATTGCTGTGGATGAAAAATGTAAGGCATTTAGGGAAGGAGGTCTTCCTTGAGAGTGGAGGAAGAATGGAGAAAAATAAAGGTAAGCAGTATGGCAGGAGCCTAGAGTACAAGTTATGAGAAATAGCTAAAGTTTGTCGTTTTCTTTAAGCACAGCAATGCTCAGTGAAATTTTAAAGTATCATGTCAATGTATGGCAAAACCAACCAATATAATATTGTAAAATAATTAGCCTCCAATAAAATAATAATAATTTAAAAAAAGATACATGCAAAAAAAAAAGAAATTTTAATTATCTGTTTGGCTAAGATATAAACTTTTTCTCTCTCTCCAAACATTCACTGACATCTGCTACTCCCTAAACTTATATTTTTCATTTCAATCCCTTCTGAATTGTTCTATTTTTAATGTATATATGTATATATATTCATAAAAATGAAATAATATTAACATACTAAGCTCTTTGCTATTTCATTTAATCTCCAGACCAATTCTATAGAGTAGGTACTATCATTAAATCCATTTTATGGATGAGAAAGCTGAGTTCTAAAAGGCTAAACAACTTACTCAAGATCATGAAGTTACTAATTGATGAACTGGGATTCAAACCTTTACTAGACCAAACTTAAGTTCACAGCTAAATAGGTACATAGGGTTTCCCACGTGACCCAGTGGTAAAGAATCCACCTGCCAAGCAGGAGACATGGGTTCAGTCCCTGGGTCAGGAAGATCCCTTGGAAAAAGAAATAGCAACCCACTCCAGTATTCTTGCCTAGGAAATCCCATGGACAGAGTAGCCTGGTGGACCATAGTCTATGGGGTCGCAAAGAGTTGGACAAGACTTAGTGACTAAACAGCAACAACAAATAGATACATATATATACATACACATATATACACACATACATTAAATAAAAAGATATCCTGGTATCTACATTTAAGCAAAATACATTTTTTATAAAATGATACTCAAAATATGAGTAACATTCAAAATATTAGCAATAATACTATATTACTATTTTTTTCAAAATATTTCAAAATCACTAAAAGTTAAAGTATACAAATTCCAGCTATTGAATGCTGACTATTCAGCATTTCTATTCTTTTATCATATACTTATCTTTGAAAAGTTAATCACTAATTAAATATTTGCTAATATTTAATAACTCAATTCAGTTCAGTCGCTCAGTCGTGTCCGACTCTTTGCGACCCCATGAATCACAGCACGCCAGGCCTCCCTGTCCATCACCAGCTCCTGGAATTCACTCAAATTCATGTCCATCGAGTCAGTGATGCCATCCAGCCATCTCATTCTCTGTAGTCCCCGTCTCCTCCCGCCCCCAATCCCTCCCAGCATCAGAGTCTTTTCCAGTGAGTCAACTCGTCGCATGAGGTGGCCAAAGTATTGGAGTTTCAGCTTTAGCATCAGTCCTTCCAATGAATTAATCAATAACAAATAACTACTTAGTTGAATACTAATTATAGAGTATTATCTGTACAGCATATTAAAAAGCAGAGACATTACTTTGCCAACACAGGTCCGTCTAGCCAAGGCTATGGTTTTTCCAGTGGTCATGTATGGATGTGAGAGTTGGACTCTAAAGAGAGCTGAGCGCTGAAGAATTGATGCTTTTGAACTGTGGTGTTGGAGAAGACTCTTGAGAGTCCCTTAGACTGTAAGGAGATCCAACCAGTCCATCCTAAAGGAGATCAGTCCTGGGTGTTCATTGGAAGGACTGAGGTTAAAGCTGAAACGCCAATACTTTGGCCACCTGATGTGAAGAGCTGACTCATTTGAAAAGACTCTGATGCTGGGAAAGGTTGAAGGCAGGAGGAGAAGGGGACGACAGAGGATGAGATGGCTGGATGGCATCACCAACTCGATGGACATGGGTTTGGGTGGACTCTGGGAGCTGGTGATGGACAGGGAGACCTGGTGTGCTATGGTTCATGGGGTCGCAAAAAGTCAGACACTACTGAGCTACTGAACTGAATTGAATCTGTACAGTGACTTTAAAATATGCCCAGATTTTTTTTGACACTCCTCCCTCCAAAAAGCGGATCCTAAATCCCTTCCCGTAAGTGTGGGCTGGACTCAGTGACTCACTTTTAATGAATAGTATGTGGCAAAAGTGATGGCAAGTGACTAGGTCATTAAAGCCTGCAACTTCCTCATTGCTCTCCAGCTTGGATCACTTGCCCTGGGGAAAGCCTGCTACCATGACACAGTACACTCAAGCAGCCCTAAGATGAGATGCAGAGAACAAGGAACTGAGTCCTCCTGCCGACAGCCAGTGAGGAATGGAGGCCCCTATCAACAGTTAAGTGAGGGAGCCACATAAGAAGTGGACCCTCCAGCACCCGTAGAGCCTTTGGAGGACAGCAGCCCTGACTGATGTCTTGACTGCAACCCTATGAGAGACCCCAAGCGAGAACCAGCTTGAACCAACTCCCAAGAACTGGACCCACAGAAGCTGTGTACAATAATAAACCTTTAAGTCCTCTAAGTTTGGAATGATTTGTTATACTAGCGATAGTTAACTAATACACTTACTGTGTGAGCAATTCCCAAAGTGTGCTTCCAAGACCAGCAGGATCAGCCTCTTCTGGGTACTTAACAGAAGTGCAGATTCTCAGGCTCTACCCAAGATGTACTGAGTCAGGAACTCTCAGGATGCCGGGCAGCAATTTGTGTCTTAACAAGCCCCCTGGGTGGTTCTGGGCTTCCCAGATGATGCGAGTGTTTAAAGAACCTGACTGCCAATGCAGATGACATAAGAGACGTGGGTTCAATCCCTGGGTGGGGAAAATCTCTTCAGGGGAGGTGGGTGCCATCACAAGCCACTCCAGTATTCTTGCCTGGAGAATACCCATGGACAGAGGAGCCTGGCGGACTACAGTCCATGGGGTTGCAAAGAGTCAGGCACAACTGAAGCCACTTAGCATGCACACACATACTAGGTGATTCTAATATACAGTAAAATTTGGGAAGCACTATGCTAAGCCCTCAATAATCTAGCCAACAATGAACAAACCTCAAATCTCCTTAATAACAGACCTCACTATCCACCTCCAGACAAACTTGCATTTATTCTTGGAATATGGTGTAATCTTTCAGCATCAGATTGCAAACAAGCTTCATTCTCATGACAAAATGTCAGCGAGGAAAGGGCAGAGAATTCTCCTATCTTCACATTGTGCCTGGCACACAATCAATGTTAAATAAATATTACTTGGCATGAATAACTGAATACACAACTATTGTTTTGTGAAGATTAAAATGAAGTCTTTCTTTTCTTTCTTTTCCGTCTATCATCACTTGAACTCTTTTAAATTGACTTCAGCCAAGATCATGTTTGTTATGGTATCCATGGAAATAGGAGGTTCCTAGTATATTAAAGCAGAGATTAAAATGACTAAGCCTGACTTCACAACAGACACTCACTTTGGTGGCTTGTGGAGTTGTCAAAAACAAGATGAAATTCATCAATTATCAGTAATGCACAATATGTCCCCCAGTCCTTATTAGGGATCTTATTAGATGTTTGAACACCAAAACAGAGCTTGGGGAACCTGGCAAATGCTAACAACTGCCTGACATTTGTTCTTATCATTCCTTTCTAAAACATGTATTATTAGAATATAACTCCAACTGAATATAGGAGTGTTTAAAAACTAACAGGTAGGGATATGACGTCCTCCAAATCAGCCAACTTGCTGAGATCATAACACTAATTCTGTAATATCTTTAATTAATCAAATGAAAAAAATCTCTATCCATATAATTTGGAGTTACAAGGTGGGACAACTTTTTTTCCTAGTGGACATATCAGAGCCTTTGACATACACTAGTATCAGACTTTATTTTGGGGGGCTCCAAAATCACTGCAGATGCTGATTGCAGCCATGAAATTAAAAGACACTTACTCCTTGGAAGGAAAGTTATGACCAACCTAGATAGCATATTAAAAAACAGAGACATTACTTTGCCAACAAAGGTCCATCTAGTCAAGGCTATGGTTTATCCAGTGGTCATGTATGGTTGTGAGAGTTGGACTGTGAAGAAAGCTGATCACCGAAGAATTGATGCTTTTGAACTGTGGTGCTGGAGAAGACTCTTGAGAGTCCCTTGGACTGCAAGGAGATCCAACCAGTCCATTCTAAAGGAGATCAATCCTGGGTGTTCATTGGAAAGACTGACACTAAAGCTGAAACTCCAATACTTTGGCCACCTCATGCGACGAGTTGACTCACTGGAAAAGACTCTGATGCTGGGAGGGATTGGAGGCGGGAAGAGACAGGGATGACAAAGAATGAGATGGCTGGATGGCATCACCAACTCGATGGACATGAGTTGAGTGAACTCCGGGAGTTGGTGATGGACAGGGAGGCCTGGCGTGCTGTGATTCATGGGGTCGGGGAGAGTCGGACACGACTGAGCGACTGAACTGAACTGAATGTGAAAATATGGACACTTTTAAAGGAGCAGCTTATAAAGCTAACACTTTAGTAAACACCACCCTAATGCAAACCTTCAACAATTTCTTTATTTTGAATTTGTAATTTTAACTTTTAAGTATATTGTTTGATTTATAAATTGTATCTCTTCTTTGTGTGTGTGTATGTGTGTTAGTCGCTCAGTCGGGTCCAACTCTTTGCTATCCCGTGAACTGTCGCCCTCCAGGCTCTCCTGTCCCTGGAATTCTCCAGGCAAGAATACTGTTGAGTAGCCATTCCCTTTGCCAGGGGATCTTCCCAATCCAGCAACAGAAGCCAGGTCTCCTGCATTCCAGATGGATACCTTACTGTCTGAGCCACCAGGGAAACCCCTGGTGATATTTAAATCATTTAAATCATTACTTCCCATATTTCCTATAGACTTAACTCCATACCCATTCCTATCTCCAAAAATATTCAGTTCAGTTCAGTCGCTCAGTCATGTCCGACTCTCCGTGACCCCATGAATCACAGCACGCCAGGCCTCCCTGTCCATCACCAACTCCCAGAGTACACTCAAACTCATGTCCACAGAGTCGGTGATGCCATCCAGCCATCTCATTCTCCGTCGTCCCCTTCTCCTCCCGCCCCCCAACCTTTCCCAGCATCAGAGTCTTTTCCAGTGAGTCAACTCGTCGCATGAGGTGGCCAAAGTATTGCAGTTTCAGCTTTAGCATCAGTCCCTCCAATGAACACCCAGGATTGATCTCCTTTAGAATGAACTGGTTGGATCTCCTTGCAGTATAAGGGACTCTTAAGAGTCTTCTCCAACACCACAGTTCAAAAGCATCGATTCTTCGGCGATCAGCCTTCTTCACAGTCCAACTCTCACATCCATACATGACCACGGGAAAAACCATTGCCTTGACTAGACGGACCTTGGTTGGCAAAGTAATGTCTATGCTTTTCAATATACTATCAAGGTTGGTCATAACTTTCCTTCCAAGGAGCAAGCGTCTTTTAATTTCATGGCTACAATCAGCATCTGCAGTGATTTTGGAGCCCAAAAAAATAAAGTCTGACACTGTTTCCACTGTTTTTCCATCTATTTCCCATGAAGTGATGGGACCAGATGCCATGATCTTAGTTTTCTGAATGTTGAGCTTCAAGCCAACCTTTTCACTCTCCTCTTTCACTTTCATCAAGAGGCTTTTGAGTTCCTCTTCACTTTCTGCCATAAGGATAGTGTCATCTGCATATCTGAGGTTATTGATATTTCTCCCAGCAATCTTGATTCCAGCTTGTGCTTCTTCCAGCCCAGCGTTCCTCATGATGTACTCTGCATATAAGTTAAATAAGCAAGGTGACAATATACAACCTTGACGTACCCCTTTTCCTATTTGGAACCAGTCTGTTGTTCCATGTCCAGTTCTAACTGTGGCTTCCTGACCTGCATACAGGTTTCTCAAGAGGCAGGTCAGGTGGTCTGGGATTCCCATCTCTTTCAGAATGTTCCACAGTTTATTGTGATCCACACAGTCAAAGGCTTTGGCATAGTCAATGAAGCAGAAATAGATGTTTTTCTGAAACTCTCTTGCTTTCTCCATGATCCAGCGGATGTTGGCAATTTGATCTCTGGTGCCTCTGCCTTTTCTAAAACCTGTTTGAACATCTGGGAGTTCACAGTTTACATACTGCTGAAGCCTGGCTTGGAGAATTTTGAGCATGACTTTACTAGCGTGTGAGATGAGTGCCATTGTGCGGTAGTTTGAGCATTCTTTGGCATTGCCTTTCTTTGGGATTGGAATATTATTATATATTAATTGATATTATTATTATATACAAAGTAATTCTTTTTAGTATAAAGTACAACTAAATTGTTAAAATGACATACCAAAATCATATCAATATTCTCCCCTTGTTATTAATTTAAATAAAAACCATATAGAAATATTTTAACAGTTATAAGAGCTCAAGGGAACAAGTTTATAAACTGTGATAGTCAAACCTTTTAAGAGTATAATAATAATCTATATACTGGTACTGATAATACTCTTAAGGCAGTGATTTCCAACTACAGTGTATTCCAGCTGTTATCTGTAGCATATACATTTTAGGTTGTCATCCTCATTCTCTGAGAATAAATATTCCACCCCATTCAGAGATGGGCTCTAGTACCCATGTATTCTGGTGCCATATATCAGAATTATTTGGGCCAGATTTGGATACTAGACTAACATGTCCAGTCATATTCTCTTTCCAGGAAATTGTATTTAGGAATAAGAAATTCTAGTTTGTCTCTACTAGGGTTAAAAAACTGAGTCCACATAAATTTTGTAACTTTGGGGATGACTTTATTGATAGAAAAGAAAAATCATTCTGCAAAGAAAACCAATAAAACATACACAACAAGGAAAGTGTATATGACCTTAGAAAGGTACTTCATAAGTATCTATTTGTAAAAGCATGGTATGTGTTTATAATGGATGCTTTATTACACATTTAGCAGAGAAGTCCCTTCAGTTTGTCACTACCTACCTGAAGTGGTTATAAAAAAGTAGATAAGTTGTGAGTCACAAAATCATACTTAGAAACTTCTGGTTTAACATAAATTAAAAAAAAAATAAGGAAACAAATGAAAACAGAATTCTCCATTTTCCAAGGTCAAGCTTTCAAAGATCCTTTACCCACATCCAAAGCAGCAGCCCTACTTTCTCAAATGGCTTTTGTGGCTGAGCCACATAAGAACTCAGGCTGCCCTCTGTTTCTCTCTCGGCAGATTCCATCATAGGTAATGGGGCATCGTAAGGAAAAACCTACCTCTGTGTGTTTCTCCTTTGCTCTCACACTACCACTACACTCACAGCATTTCTGACACCAGATGCATGGGGCTTTGTCTCACACCAAACAATTCTTTGTGACACCAGCCAGGTGTCCTGCAAGTCAGTTATGACACTAACCGGAGTTAGTAAAGACCCCACAGGTTAAGGACTCAGTCCTACAGTTCTGTCACCAACTTTAGATGTCAATTATAAGCAGTCGGACCTTTGGTTACACACAACTTCTGTCCAACACAGTATAAATTGGAGGTTCCCATAACCCTCTTCCTTGGGGTTGATCGTTTGCTGAAAAAGCTCACAGAACTCAGGGTAACATTTCCTTACATCTACCAGATTATTATAAAGGACAGGATAAAGGATACATAAAAGAGTCAGATGAAGTGACACCTGGAGCAAGATCTGGGAGGATCTTCACACAGGAACATCAGTCTCCATGGAGTTGAGATGTACCACTTCCAGGTACTTAGATGTATTTGCCAACCAAGAATCTCCCTAAATCCTATACTGTGGGGATTTTATTGGAATTTCACCGTGTAGGCACAATGGAATATTAATTCTATCCTGTCTCTGGAGAATGGAGATTAGGGCCAAAGTTTCAAGCTTTTAATTATTAGTCTTTCTAGTGATTGACTCCCACCCAGGAGTCCATTAGGAGACACCTCATTAGAACAAAACACATTCCTATCACCCAGGAATTTCAAGGCAATTCCAAGGAGCTCAGGGTAGGGTACTCTTTTCACTCAGGAAATCACAATGGTCTTAGGAGCTCTGTCAGGAACCACATTTTTTTGAAGTTTCACAACCCCACAGATGGAAGAGTTTCCACCATAACCACCATGAACTTCCACCATGAACTACCTGTGACCGACATGACCTGTTGAGAAAGCTAAAGGTAAAACTTTATTAACCAAAACATCTAATGTAGCTCACCCAACTTCAGAGGCAGTGGGAAGTTCACTCCTTTCAAACTCCTAAAAGTAGAATGTAATGCTTATCACAATAAGACATAGTTTGCATTTGAACACCTGACAATTCATATGTCTGGATAATAAGTAGAAAACACTCCTGCCTACCTCCATAGTCTCTTCTCAAGTGAGACTTCAAATCTGACCCAAACATTTTAGTTCATACACAGCACCTCCGACACTTCTGAGCTAGCTTCTTATGATACAGGCGAATTCACTAAGGGATTCTGGCACAGGCACTAGCAACCTTCCAGAAATAAGAGGAAGATGATTTGTGTATGCAAAAGAAATAGTAAGGCCTTGCTTTTCACATTTATCTGCTCCTCCTAAAGTCTATCAGTTTTGCATCTTTAGATTAAAAGGACCTTAAAATTACTTTAAATTTAGAAAGCAAATGTAAGCTCAGAAATTCCAGAGAGAATAGGAAAGAATCAAGACAATTAAAAGTATTCCTTTTCACTACCTAGAGATCTCTATTTCTTATTATAGAGGACTTCAAAACATATTCAAAAGTATCTAAGTATTTGATACTAAGCACTTGATACATTATATATTGTTGGGCATTTAAGGAGATTATAGTTTTTCTAAACTATAAATAATGATGCAATACGAATTTGTATTCATCAATCTTTGTGCAAATCTCTAAGTATCAGATTAGATTAAGAAAAATATAAAAATTAGAAGTGTGGGCTTTCTTTAAGTTCCTAACACATATTGCTAAACTGTAAAATCCATGAGGTCAGGAACTTTGTCGTATTTGCTCCTGTGTTTGTGTATGCTAAGTTGCTTCAGTTGTGTCTGACTCTTGCAACTCCAGGGACTGTAGCCCACCAGGGTCTTCTGTCCATGGGATTCTTCAGGAAAGAATACTAGAGTGGGTTTACATGTCCTCCCCCCAGATCCAGGGATCTAACCGGCATCTCATCTCCAGCATTATCAGGCAGGTTCTTTATCAATATCGCCACCTGGAAAGCTATTTGCATCTCCTGAATCAGTAGAAAAGTGACTAGAACATAGGAGATCTTCACTAAGAATGTGTTAAATGAATGAATGAATATATTTCAAAGAAACTTTCCAAAGTAAACTGTACTTTCAAATATAATTCTTCCCTCAGAAAGTTAAGTCCATCACTTGTTACCATCCTGGTCTGATTCATTATTTAGCTTATTATTTCCTTTCTGATACTCACTAAAGGAAAATGTACATTTCATGAGAGCCATTTTCTAGGAAGTAGTAAAAAAGAGAAGGATACAAATTTACTTTTACCTCTAATTCCCTCCCCTACATTTATCTGGGACCTTCAGTTCAGTTCAGTCGCTCAGTCATGTCCGACTCTCTGCAACCCCATGAATCACAGCACGCCAGGCCTCCCTGTCCATCACCAACTCCCGGAGTTCACGCAAACTCATGTCCATCGAGTCAGTGATGCCATCCAGCCATCTCATTCTCTGTCGTCCCCTTCTTCTCCCTCCCCCAATCCCTCCCAGCATCAGAGTCTTTTCCAGTGAGTCAACTCGTCGCATGAGGTGGCCAAAGTATTGTAGTTTCAGCTTTAGCATCAGTCCTTCCAATGAACACCCAGGATTGATTTCCTTTAGAATGGACTGGCTGGATCTCCTTAGGATTCAACAATTTTTGATAATTTTGCAGCAAAAAAAGAAAAACCCTCCATAGGCTGAAAATACTTATATTTTTCTAAACCCCAGATAGGTGATAGATGCTTATAGGTAAATGAATATAGGTGCTATAAATTACTGCAGTATGTGTGTGTGTGCACGTGTGTGTGTGCCCACTAATGGACACAATAATAAAAATTACATTTTGACCCATATTAAAAATTGTTTTAAAAAATTGTTCATATTTTTCAAATTAATCCACATCCAAAATGCATATATTGCTTTCCATTTTTACACAGTACTATGATCCCAGATCGGAGAAGGCAATGGCAAGCCACTCCAGTACTATTGCCTGGAAAATCCCATGGATGGAGGAGCCTGGTAGGCTGCAGTCCGTGGGGTCGCTAAGGGTCGGACACAACTGAGCGACTTCACTTTTCACTTTCACACATTGGAGAAGGAAATGGCAACCCACTCCAGTGTTCTTGCCTGGAGAATTCCAGGGACGGGGGACCCTGGTGGGCTTCTGTCTATGGGGTCACACAGAGTCGGACACGACTGAAGTGACTTAGCAGCAGCAGCATGATCCCAGATCAGCCTTTGTCAAATTCTTTAGCTTACCTGACTCACCTTTCTCTAATAATACAAAGTATACATGGAGTAGTTCAATATAGAGCTTCTAAATCTCAATTTCTAAATTAAGACCTTTCATGGAGCTTTTAATAATATAGTTCCACGCTCCTGGAATTACAAAGTTAAAAATCATTCTTTCTTTGCCTTTCAACAAATTTCAGTTCTCTCCTCTGTGTGCATGTAAATTCTATTAATGCTAATGGAGGCAACGCACGTGCATGCAGAGTGGAATATATCTCTAAATCACACTTTAATCTTTAGCTAAAATTCTGGCGCCTGTTCAAATGATACATGTGCCTCAAATACACACTGTATGTCTGTTGTTTCCTGTCTGGATATTAAAATTTATTCATGTATTTTTAGTAGCTATTACAACATTTTGGCCAACAAATTTTCTTCTTATTATTATACATGTGTTGAGTTTTAACTGGGTGCTAGATGCAACTGTAAACATTCCTGATTTATTATAATATAATTAGAATGTAAATTCAATTCCTGACCAGGTTATATTTGTTTTAAAAAATGGAAATTTTCTGTTGTTTTCCACCTGGTTAAACATATGTAGTAAAGAGAAAACATAATGCAAACAAAATAAATATAAGTATCCTGGTTGCTTGTTTCTGTACTGAATCATGGTTATCCTTACATAATTAAAAAAAATTTAATGCATGCATTTAAAACCTAGTTACAAGATATTATATTAAGTTTACTAAAAATACCAAAATTATTAACTATACTTTTCGAAGAAAGTGGCTAGTTAAATAATTTTGCATTATTTTTATATAATCTTAATTGATGTTCTGTAAAACCACATAGCCATTTCTCAACAGAGCCCTATGCATCTCCGTATTTACATTTTTTCTTTACTTTTCCACTTTTTATGATGTTGCTCCAAAAGGTTAAAAAAAGATGATCCTGAAATATGTAAAACATAGCATAGTCAAAATTTATATAATTTGAAGTGAAGAAAAATGGTAAAATTTCTCTACAATTGATATTTTCTTATTCTGAAGTCCTATACTAGTAGGAAAATATTCCCAATTTAAATGTAATCCAATCTGTTTACATTTTCAAATATGAATATTCAGTCAGTGCAAAGTTCAAAATCTCTGTCAGCTCTGTTTTTCCTCCTACTTTCCCTTTCCTTTCCAGAAACAGTAGAGGGAGTATGAAGGCTTCACATGCCTAGATGATGTAGGAAAACTCTCCTGTGATCCATGCAGTTTTGTCAATTCTTTTGGTTGCTGCCTAAACAGTCATTGGCTTCAACCAGTCTTCAGGCATAAAATCTACCTTCTGGAGAAATTTCAAATTATATGGTACTCACATGCCACTTAACTTAGCCCCATCCTTCAATCATTTAATCTCTTAAACAGAGGCATGTTGAATGTGGCTAAACTCCAGTTTCAGCATTTCTCTAAAAACCTTCAGTTCAGTTCAGTCTCTCAGTCAAGTCCGACCCTTTGCAACCCAATTGACTGCAGCAGGTCAGGCTTCCCTGTCCACCGCCAACTCCTGGAGCTTGCTCAAACTCATCTCCATCGAGTCAGTAACGCCATCCAACCATCTTATCCTCTGTCCTCCCCTTCTCCTCCTGCCTTCAATCTTTCCCAGCAAAAGGGTCTTTTCATATGAGTCAGTTCTTCAAATTAGGTGGCCAAAGTATTGGAGTTACAGCTTCAGCATCAGTCCTTGCAATGAATATTCAGGGCTGACTTCCTTTAGGATGGACTGGTTGGATATCCTTGCAGTCCAAGGGACTCTCAACAGTCTTCTCCAGCACCACAATTCAAAAGCATCAATTCTTCAGTGCTCAGCTTTCTTTATGGTCCAACTCTCACATCCACACATGATTACTGGAAAAATCATAGCTTTGGCTAGACAGAGCTTTGTCAGCAAAGTAATGTCTCTGCTTTTTAATATGCTGTCTAGGTTTTAATATGCTGTCATAGATTTTCTTCCAAGGAGCGAGCGTCTTTTCATTTCATGGCTGCAGTCACCATCTGCAGTGATTTTGGAGCCCAGGAAAATAAAGTCTGTCACTGTTTCCATTGTTTCCCCATCTATCTGACATGAAGTGATGCAACCGAATGCCATGATCTTCGTTTTTTGAATGCTGAGTTTTAAGCCAGCTTTTTTACTCTCCTCTTTCACTGTCATCAAGTGGCTCTTTAATTCCTCTTGCTTTCTGCCATAGGGTGCTGTCATCTGAGTATATGAGGTTATTGATATTTCTTCCAGCAATCTTGATTCCAGCTTGTGCTTCTTCCAGTCTGGCATTTCCCATGATGTACTCTGCACAGAAGTTAAATTAGTAGGGTGACAATATACATCCTTGACATACTCCTTTCCCAGTTTGGAACTAGTCCATTGTTCCATGTCCAATTCTAACTGTTGTTTCTTGACCTGCAGGTAAGGTGATGAGGTATTCCCATTGCTTGAAGAATTTTCCACAGTTTGTTGTGATCCACACAGTCAAAGGATTTAGCGCAGTCAATGAGACAGAAGAATTTTTCTGGAATTCCCTTGCTTTTCCTATGATCCAACATATGTTGGCAATTTGATTTCTGGTTCCTCTGCCTTGTCAAAATCCAGCTTGAACATCTGGAAGTTCTCAGTTCACGTACTATTGAAGCCTAACTTGGAGAATTTTGAGCATTATGTTGCTAGTGTGTGACGAGTGCAATCGTGCGGTAGTTTCAGCATTCTTTGGCATTGCCTTTTTTTAGGATTGGAATGAAAACTGACCTTTTCCAGTCCCGTGGCCACTGCTGAGTCTTCCAAATTTGCTGGCATATTGAGTGCAGCACTTTCACAGCATCATCTTTTCCGTTCCATTCCGTTCCGTCGCTCAGTCGTGTCCGACTCTTTGCGACCCCGTGGACTGTAGCCTACCAGGCTTCTCCATCCATGGGATTCTCCAGGCAAGGATACTGGAGTGGGTTACCGTTTCCTTCTCCAGGGGATCTTCCCGACCCAGGGATTGAACCCGGGTCTCCCGCATTGGAGGCAGACGCTTTATCCTCTGAGCCACCAGGGAAGCCCAGGGATTTGAAATAGCTCAACTGGAATTCCATCACCTCTGCTAGCTTTGTTCATAGTGATGCTTTCTAAGGTCCACTTGACTTCACATTCCAGGATGTCTGGCTCCAGGTGAGTGATCACACCATTGTGATTATCTGGGTCAAAAGATCTTTTTGTATAGTTATTCTGTGTATTCCTGCCACCTCTTCTTAATATCTTCTGCTTCTGTTAGGTCCATACCATTTCTGTCCTTTATTGAGACCATCTTTGCATCTTTACCAATGTTCCCTTGGTATCTCTAATTTTCTTGAAGAGATCTCTAGTCTTTCCCATTCTATTGTTTCCCTCTATTCTTTGATCACCGAGGAAGGCTTTCTTATCTCTCCTTGCTATTCTTTGAAACTCTGCATTCAAATGGGTATATCTTTCCTTTTCGCCTTTGCTTTTAGCTTCTCTTCTTTTCACAGCTATATGTAAGGCCTCCTCAGACAACCATTTTGCCTTTTTGCATTTCTTTTCCTTGGGGATGGTCTAGATCCCCATTGTCTCCTGTACAATGTCATGAACCTACATCCATAATTCTTCAGGCACTCTGTCTATCAGATCTAATCCCTTGAATCTATTTGTCACTTCCACTGTATAATCATAAGGGATTTGATTTAGGTCATACCTGAATGGTCTAGTGGTTTTCCCTACTTTCTTCAATTTCAGTCTGAATTTTGCAATAAGGAGTTTGTGATCTGAGCCACAGTCAGCTCCCAGTCTTGTTTTTGCTGACTGTATAGAGCTTCTGCAGCTTCGGCTGCAAAGAATATAATCAATCTGATTTCAGTATTGACCATCTGGTGATGTCCATGTGTAGAGTCTTCTCTTGTGTTGTTAGAAGAGGGTGTTTTTCTATGACCAATGTGTTCTCTTGGCAAAATTCTGTTAGCCCTTGCCCTGCTTCATTCTATACTTCAAGGCCAAACTGCCTGTTACTCCAGGTATCTCTTGACTTCCTACTTTTGCATTCCAGTCCCCTATAATGAAAAGGACATCTTTTTTGGGTGCTAGTTCCAAAGATCTTGTAGGTCATCATAGAACTGTTCAGCTTCTTCGGCATTAGTGGTTGGGGCATAGACTTGGATTACTGTGATATAGAATGGTTTGCCTTGGAAATGAACACTGATCATTCTGTCCTTTTTGAGACTGCACCTAAGTATTACATTTCAGACTCTTTTGTTGACTATGAGGGCTTCTCCATTTCTTCTAAGGGATTCTAGCCCACAGTAGTAGATATAATGGTCATCTGAATTAAATTCACCCATTCTGGTCCATTTTAGTTCACTGATTCCTAAAATGTCGATGTTCACTCTTGCCATCTCCTGTTTAACCACTTCCAATTTACCTTGATTCATGGACCTAACATTCCAGGTTTCTATGCAATATTGTTCTTTACAGCATTGGACTTTGCTTCCATCACCAGTCACATCCACAACTGGGCACTGTTTTCTCTTTGACTCAGCCTTTTCATGGTTTGTGGAGCTATTTCTCCACCCTTCTCTTGTAGCATTTCAGGCACCCACCAACCTGGGGAGTTCATCTTTCAGTGTCATATCTTTTCGCATTTTCATACTGTTCATGGGGTTCTCAAGGCAAGAATACTGAAGTGGTTTGTCATTCCCTTTGCCAGTGGACCACTTTTTGTCAGGACTCTCCACCATGACCCATCCATCTTGGGTAGCCCTACATGGCATGGCTTATAGTTTCATTGAGTTAGACAAGGCTGTAATTCAAGTGGTCAGTTTGGTTAGTTTTCTGTAATTGTGGTTTCCTTTCTGTCTGTGCTCTGATGGATAAGGATAAGAAGCTTGGGGAAGCTTCCTGATGAGAGGGACTGGCTCTGGGGGAATCTGGGTCTTGCTCTGCTCTGATGGGCAGGGTCATGCTCAATAAATCTTTAATCCAATTTTCTGTTGATGGGTGGGGCTGTGTTCCCTCCCTGAGGCCAAACCATGGTAGGGGTAATGGCGACCTCCTTCAAAAGGACTTATTCCAAGGCTGTTGTATTCAGTGCCCCTGACCCCAGAGCAGGCCACTGTCGACCCACCCTACTGCTGGACACTCCTGGACACTCACAGGCAAGTCTGGTTCAGTCTCTTGTGAGGTCACTGCTCTCCTCTCCAGGGTCTTGGGACACACAGTGCTTTGTTTGTGCCTTCCAAGAGTCTGTTTCCCTAGTCCTATGGAAGTTCTGTGATCAAGTCCCACCAGCCAGTTCTCAGTCCCTTTGCCAAATCCCCAGGTTGGGAAATCTGTTGTAGACCCTAGAACTTTCTTAACAGTGAGAGAATTTCTGTGGTGTAATTGTTCTGAAGGTTGTGGGTCATCTAAGAGACTTGCAATGTCCTAAACCAAGTCTTAAGAAACGAAAACTAAGGGTCCTTTTTACTAGGAATGTATGTGCTTCCATCATCCTTAACCTCTGCCTGCAAGGCCCCTCCCCAAGCTTAAACCCCAAGGGGGGGGGGGGGGGCCAGGACTTCCATCACTGACCCTTCAAGGCCGTTCTCTCTCTCATTCTCTCAGTGAAAGAATTCTCTACCTTCCCTCCCTATCACACCAGAACTGTGGCTAAAATGTAGGTTTCCTCTTTCCAATTCCATGGCATTTGCCCTTCTCTTCCCTTGTTCCTTGCTAACACAATCCTGACTTTACTCAGGTATGAGATGTGTTTCAGGGGAGCCTGAGCCCCTTCTCAACTTCAGAGAGCATTATTTGGATGAAGCAACCATGCTAATTCATTACACTGGCAACCTGAGGAACGACATGTTACACAATTACGATCAAGAGATGTGAGCAGACACAGGCTGGTGCTTCTGGCAAAATGTTCAAATGTGAATGTCCTCTTCTCCCACGTAGCTCTTGGATATTGCTTATGAGGACTAAGGCCTTGAACTGCTGCAGTTGGTTATCTTGCACCTAAGACAAGAGTAGCCACCATGCGAAGAATGGCACACAGAATAAGCACAAAAAAAATCTGGTCCCTAGTAATAATCAGGACTTCCCTCGTGGCGCACATGATAAAGCGTCTGCCTACTATGCGGGAAACCCGGGTTCAATCCCTGGGTGGGGAAGATCTCCTAGAGAAGGAAATAGTAACACACTCCAGTATTCTTGCCTGGAAAATGCGATGGACAGAGAAGCCTGGCAGGCTACAGGCCATCGGGTAGCAAAGAGTCAGACACGACTGAGTGAATTCACTTTCTCACTTTCACTTTCTAGTAATATCATTGAACCATTGGACTAAACACTCTACCTAGAACCTCAAGATTTCTTTTTATGTGAGAGAATATTTCCTTATGGTTAAACCCTTTCTCTTGGCTATTAGTTAGCCAAAAGCACACAATTGGATTATATTTTCCTGGGGTAAAAATATCAGAAGGGCCACGGGGTGAGAAATCAGAGACTAGACAAGGAAAACTATAGGGAAATATAGTATAAAAAAACATTCAGTTCAGTTCAGTCGCTCAGTCGTGTCCAACTCTTTGCGACCCCATGAATCACAGCCCGCCAGGCCTCCCTGTCCATCACCAACTCCTGGAGGTCACTCAAACTCATGTCCATCGAGTCGGTGATGAGCACTGCAGCCAAATGAGGTGAGACACAGCATCACTTCACAGTTCTGAGTGGGCTCAGCCGCACGAGAGTTATTGGTGAGTTCAGGTTTCTACCCAGGAGTGATGAGTTCCAATTAGCTACCTGGACACTGCTGAGACGAGATTTAATCTAGTCTGAATTTAAAAAGAGTGCCCAAAGTGTTAACACCCCCTATGTGGTGGCATCTTTGATAGAGACCTAGATGTCTACAGTGCTTGAAAGGGAACTCAAGACAGTTTTTAATGACACAGATTTTAAAAAAGACAAGCGATAACCCCAATTTATCAGATGCTGCCTTCCATTTTTTTGTTGTTTGTGCTTTCTTTCAAAGTTATAAACGCACATAGTTTATGGAATCAATGAGTTCCACAAAGTTTTCATTCAGTTCAGTTCAGTCACTCAGTCGTGTCCAACTCTTTGCAACCCCATGAATCACAGCATGCCAGGCCTCCCTGTCCATCACCAACTCCCGGAGTTCACGCAAACTCATGTCCATTGAGTCAGTGATGCCATCCAGCCATCTCATCCTCTGTTGTCCCCTTCTCCTCCTTCCCTCAATCTTTCCCTGCATCAGGGTCTTTTCAAATGAGACAGCTCTTCGCATCAGGTGGCAAAAGCTTTGGAGTTTCAGCTTCAACATCAGTCCTTCCAATGAATATTCAGGACTGATCTTCCTTAGCATGGACTGGTTGGATCTCCTTGCAGTCCAAGGGACTCTCAAGAGTCTTCTCACCACAGTTCAAAAGCATCAATTCTTCAGCAATCAGCTTTCTTCACAGTCCAACTTTCACATCCCTACATGACCACTGGAAAAACCATAGCCTTGATTAGATGGACCTTTGTTGGCAAAGTAATGTCTCTGTTTTTTAATATTCTGTCTAGGTTGGTCATAACTTTCCTTCCAAGGAGTAAGCATCTTTTAATTTCATAGCTGCAGTTACCATCTGCAGTGATTTTGGAGCCCCCAAAAATAAAGTCAACCACTGATTCCACTGTTTCCCCATCTATTTCATTAGAGGAAACAAAAAGCAATATCTCTTCCCTACTATCATATCCTACTTCCCAGAGACAACCACACTTAGCTCTTTGAGGTGAACCTTTTGGAATATAATTAATTTGCTAGGGCTGCCATAACAAAATACCATAGCTTGTGCCTTAAATAAAGGAAATTTACTTTCTCACAGTTCTAGAGGCTACAAGTCTTAAGATATCAAAGTGTCAGCAGGTTTGGTTTCTCCTAAGGCATCTCTCCTTGACTTGCCCTTTCTGTGTGCTATCTGTGAAGAAGACACACTTGTCCTCGCATACACTTTCCTCTGTGTCCATGCATCCCTGTGTCTCTCTGTGCATGCCCTAGTGTTTTCTTATAAAGAAACACTCACATTAGACTGAGGCCTACCCTAAAGGCCTTGTGTTAATTAAATTACGTCTTTAAAGGCCCCAGCTCCAAATATTCATTCTAAAGTACTAGAAATTAAGGTTTCCACATATGAATTTGGTGGTGGAGAAGGGCACAATTTAGTCCATAACAGATAACATAAACTGAAAACATTTACATCACAGTTACTGTAGAGCAGTACAGCGGTGGCCTGATCTCACCTATTCATTATCCTCCCAGTAACTACGTGTGGTGTGTATTATCATTATCTCCTTTTTAAAGATGACTACTAATGTACAGAGAAATCAAGTAACTTGTTTAAGGTCGTACTGCTGGAAAGCAGTTTTCATTCAAACCTAGATAGTATCAATCCAAAGCTCATGTTTTTAATACTCAAGTATGCTTCGTTCTTATATTGCTACTTCTTTCTATAGAAAATGAGCATTTAGTTCTCTAATCCTATCACATACAGACACGTGAACACAGTCTTCCCTCACCCTCTCAATATTATTATTTCATTAATTTTGGTTAGATCAATATTCAGCATTTACCTTTTACTAGTATGTATGTGATTTTATAGTTAGGCAATAAAGACATTATTTCTTTTTCTTTCTTGCATAAAATTTCATTTCTCTGGAGTTAATATTAATAGCGATCTTGTTTTTACATTTGCTTAGTTTGATGTGTAGTTATTGGGCGCACAGCGGGATGATGGCAGCAGGGACAGGGATGGGTGCTGGCCTGCAGACCCAGCATGAGCGAAGTTCCTCACAGAAAACGTGATGACTCAATATTCAGAAAACTCAGAAAACTAAGATCATGGCATCTGGTCCCATCACTTCATGGCAAATAGATGGGGAAACAGTGGAAATAGTGTCAGACTTTATTTTTGGGGGGGCTCCAAAATCACTGCAGATGGTGACTGCAGCCATGAAATTAAAAGACGCTTGCTCCTTGCAAGAAAAGTTATGACCAACCTAGACAGCATATTAAAAAAGCAGAGACATAACTTTGCCAACACAATTCCATCTAGTCAAAGCTATGGTTTTTCCAGTAGTCATGTATGGATGTGAGAGTTGGACTATAAAGAAAGCTGAGAGCTGAAGAATTGATGCTTTTGAACTGTGGTGCTGGAGAAGACTCTTGAGAGTCCCTTAGACAGCAAGGAGATCCAACCAGTCCATCCTAAAGGAAATCAGTCCTGAATATTCATTGGAAAGACTGATGCTGAAGCTGAAACTCTAATACTTTGGCCACCTAATTTGAAGAACTGACTCTTGAAAAGACCCTGATTCTGGGAAAGATTGAAGGCAGGAGGAGAAGGGGAGGACAGAGGATGAGATGGTTGGATGGCATCACGGACTCAATGGACATGAGCTTGAGTAAACTCCAGGAGTTGGTGATGGACAGGGAGGCCTGGTATGGTGCAGTCCATGGGGTCACAAAGAGTCGGACACAACTGACTGGCTGAACTGATGTATAGTTATCAGGGATTTCCCAGGTGGCACTAGTGGTAAAGAACCTGCCTGACGATGCAGGAGACATAGAAAGACACACATTTAATCCCTGGATGGGAAAGATCCCTTGGAGGAGGGCAGGCAACCACTCCAATATTCTTGCCTGGAGAACCCCTTGGACATAGGAGCCTGGTGGGCTATGGTCTATGGGTCACAAAGAGTCAGACACGACTGAAGCAACTTAGCATGCACACACATGTGCAGTTATCACTAATTTAACCCCAAACTCTCTGAAAATTATTAAATCTCTCCTCAATTTTTTATTCACAGTATGTATTCCAGTGATCTCATCTTGAATAATTTCTGCCAGAGCTTTCAGACTTGCTTGAATCTGGATTGGTCACTCTCTAAAGCCTAGGCCACAATTAACATCTTGGTATTTGCTTAACTCACATCGCAGAGAGTTTGCTTTGCTTCTTCTTTCATGGATGCTATATCTTAAAGTTTCTTATTATATGGCTTCATTTCAGAGGATTTTATCTTCCAGGAGCTTCCAAAGAAGACAAATAGGGAGGTAAAATTTTTGAGAACTTGGAGGTCTCCAAATGTCAATCCTATCTCACAAGAGTTTGACTCACTATGGAATATCTGGGCTTCCCTGGTGGCTCAGACAGCGAAGAATTCACCTGCAATGTGGGAGACCCAAGTTTGATCCCTGGGTCCAGAAGATCCCCTGGAGAAATGAATGGCTTACCCACTCTAGTATTATTGCCTGGAGAATTCCATGGACAGAGGCTATAGTTGCAGGCAGTTGGAGATGACTGAGCAACTTACTTTTTCATGGAATATCTGCAACAAAGTCCTTTTTCTTCTCCATTTTGAATCTACTGATACACAAGTCTTCAAGCTTCCAGTGTGCTAAGGAACCATTCTGATTCTTAGTATTTTACGCCTATCTATTCTCTCCAGAGAGAGAAGGAGGTGGCAACCCACTCCGGTGTTCTTGCCTGGAGAATCCCAAGGATGGGGGAGCCTGGTGGGCTTCCGTCTATGGGGTCACACAGAGTCGGACACAACTGAAGTGACTTAGCAGTAGCAGTAGCATTCTCTCCAGAAAGTTAAAGAATCTTCTTTTTGCATCCCAGCATCCTGAAATTTTGCTGTGAGGTGCCCTAATTCAGGATACTGAATGGGGAATTCCCCAGGTCGGTAGTTGCCCAGTATGCTACTGGAGCTCAGTGGAGAAATAACTATAGAAGGAATAAAGGGATGGAGCAAAAGCAAAACCAATACCCAGTTGTGGATGTGACCAATGATAGAAACAAGGTCCGGTGCTGTAAAGAGCAATATTGCATAGGAACCTGGAATGTTAGGTCCATGAATCAAGGCAAATTGGAAGTGGTCAAACAGGAGATGGCAAGAGTGAATGTCGACATTCTAGGAATCAGTGAACTAAAATGGACTGGAATGGGTGAATTTAACTCGGATGACCATTATATCTACTACTGTGGGCAGGAATCCCTTAGAAGAAATGGAGTAGCCATCATGGTCAACAAAAGAGTCCGAAATGCAGTACTTGGATGCAATCTTAAAAATGACAGGATGATTTCTGTTCGTTTCCAAGGCAAACCATTCAATATTACAGTAATCCAGGCCTATGCCCCAACCAGTAATGCTGAAGAAGCCGAAGTTAATCGGTTCTATGAAGACCTACAAGACCTTTTAGAACTAACACCCAAAAAAGATGTCCTTTTCATTATAGGGGACTGGAATGCAAAAGTAGGAAGTCAAGAAACACCTGGAGTAACTGGCAAATTTGGCCTTGGAGCACGGAATGAAGCAGGGCAAAGGCTAATAGAGTTTTGTCAAGAGAATGCACTGGTCATAGCAAACACCCTCTTCCAACAACACAAGAGAAGACTCTACACATGGACATCACCAGATGGTCAACACCGAAATCAGATTGATTATATTCTTTGCAACCAAAGATGGAGAAGCTGTATACAGTTAGCGAAAACAAGACCAGGAGCTGACTGTGGCTCAGATCATGAACTCCTTATTGCGAAGTTCAGACTTAAATTGAAGAAAGTAGGGAAAACCACTAGACCATTCAGATATGACCTCAATCAAATCCCTTATGATTATGCAGTGGAAGTGAGAAATAGATTTAAGGGACTAGATCTGATTGATAGAGTGCCTGATGAACTCTGGACGGAGGTTCGTGACATTGTACAGGAGACAGGGAACAAGACCATCCCCATGGAAAAGAAATGCAAAAGAGCGAAATGGCTGTCTGAGGAGGCCTTACAAATAGCTGTAAAAAGAAGAGAGGCGAAAAGCAAAGGAGAAAAGGAAAGATATAAGCATCTGAATGCAGAGTTCCAAAGAATAGCAAGGAGAGATAAGAAAGCCTTCCTCAGTGATCAATGCAAAGAAATAGAGGAAAACAACAGAATAGGAAAAACAAGAGACCTCTTCAAGAAAATTAGAGATTCCAAGGGAACTTTTCATGCAAAGATGGGCTCGATAAAGGACAGAAATGGTATGGACCTAACAGAAGCAGAAGATATTAAGAAGAGGTGGCAGGAATACACAGAAGAACTGTACAAAAAAGATCTTCACGACCAAGATAGTCACGATAATGTGATCACTGACCTAGAGCCAGACATCTTGGAATGTGAAGTCAAGTGGGCCTTAGAAAGCATCACTACGAACAAAGCTAGTGGTGGTGATGGAATTCCAGTTGAGCTATTTCAAGTCTTGAAAGATGATGCTGTGAAAGTGCTGCACTCAATATGCCAGCAGATTTGGAAAACTCAGCAGTGGCCACAGGACTGGAAGAGGTCAGTCTTCATTCCAATCCCAAAGAAAGGCAATGCCAAAGAATGCTCAAACTACCGCACAATTGCACTCATCTCACACGCTAGTAAAGTCATGCTCAAAATTCTCCAAGCCAGGCTTCAGCAGTATGTAAACCGTGAACTCCCAGATGTTCAAGCAGGTTTTAGAAAAGGCAGAGGCACCAGAGATCAAATTGCCAACATCCGCTGGATCATGGAGAAAGCAAGAGAGTTTCAGAAAAACATCTATTTCTGCTTCATTGACTATGCCAAAGCCTTTGACTGTGTGGATCACAATAAACTGTGGAACATTCTGAAAGAGATGGGAATCCCAGACCACCTGACCTGCCTCTTGAGAAACCTGTATGCAGGTCAGGAAGCAACAGTTAGAACCGGTCATGGAACAACAGACTGGTTCCAAATAGGAAAAGGAGTGCGTCAAGGTTGTATATTGTCACCTTGCTTATTTAACTTATATGCAGAGTACATCATGAGGAACGCTGGGCTGGAAGAAGCACAAGCTGGAATCAAGATTGCTGGGAGAAATATCAATAACCTCAGATATGCAGATGACACTACCCTTATGGCAGAAAGTGAAGAGGAACTCAAAAGCCTCTTGATGAAAGTGAAAGAGGAGAGTGAAAAGGTTGGCTTGAAGCTCAACATTCAGAAAACAAAGATCATGGCATCTGGTCCCATCACTTCATGGGAAATAGATGGAAAAACAGTGGAAACAGTGTCAGACTTTGTTTTTTTGGGCTCCAAAATCACTGCAGATGCTGATTGCAGCCATGAAATTAAAAGACGCTTGCTCCTTGGAAGGAAAGTTATGACCAACCTTGATAGTATATTAAAAAGCAGAGACATTACTTTGCCGACCAAGGTCCGTCTAGTCAAGGCAATGGTTTTTCCCGTGGTCATGTATGGATGTGAGAGTTGGACTGTGAAGAAAGCTGATCGCCGAAGAATCGATGCTTTTGAACTGTGGTGTTGGAGAAGACTCTTGAGAGTCCCTTATACTGCAAGGAGATCCAACCAGTCCATTCTAAAGGAGATCAATCCTGGATGTTCATTGGAGGGACTGATGCTAAAGCTGAAACTCCAATACTTTGGCCACCTCATGAGACGAGTTGACTCACTGGAAAAGACTCTGATGCTGGGAAAGGTTGGGGGCGGGAGGAGAAGGGGACGACGGAGAATGAGATGGCTGGATGGCATCACCGACTCTGTGGACATGAGTTTGAGTGTACTCCGGGAGTTGGTGATGGACAGGGAGGCCTGGCGTGCTGTGATTCATGGGGTCGCGGAGAGTCGGACACGACTGAGCGACTGAACTGAACTGAACTGCCCTAATTCACAAGTGGGCTGCTTGGAACTCAACCTGAAAATTCATATCCTTCAATTTTGGGAAATGTTATGATTTTGTTGGTGGTGATTACTTCCCCCTTATTTTCCCTCATGACAATCATTTCCTCTGTGGTGTCTTTCTGAAGCATTTTTTGTTCATATGCCACATACTTAGACTGAACCTAAGAACACCTTTTCTTTCTTCTTTGTCCTTTTGCTCTACTTTCTGAGATTTCCTAAACTTGATCTTTCAACATATTTTTCAGTTTTTATTGTCATTTCTACCATTGAATTTTTAACTTTTAGAAGCTCTTTTATATTCTTTCGATTTTTATTCTTGCGGTGTCTTGTTTTTGCATCATGGATGTAGTACCTTCTCTAATTCATCTAAGGTTATCCATCTTTATTTTTCCATTTTTCCATTTATTTTAGATTCTGTTATAAGTAGGGTTTCCCAAGGCTGAGATTTAGGGGCAGGTGGTTAATTGGGGACCACCTTCAGGAACAATACCTTCAAGGCAGGATTGGACTGACAAGGAAGCTGACCCGTGATGCAGTCACCATAGCCAATCTCACAGGGAGTTCTGAAGCTGGAATGGCTCTTTAGAGTTGTTTCCCATTTTTGTCCCCAACTGGGGCGAGGGAACGTCTTTGTGACACCCTCCATCTCAAACAGACTGGATGTGGGCTGCTCTGAAGAAAGGATATAACCCTAGGCAAAGTGAAATTAGAGGGTCTTGGTATTCAGTTTGCAAATGCTTAATAATCACTTTGTTTTCAGCAAGTTACTTACAATGCTCCCCGTACCCCCACCTCCTCCTGGGTACATCTTAACCCAAAGAGTTTTGCGGAATTTTTTTTTTTTTAACCCAGTTCAGAAACTAAACCTTAAGATTGGGAAAGGGAATTTGCCTGGCTGTGCAACTGGGAATTTAACTGCTTTAAGAAGCTTTCACCATTCTTCCTGTTTTTAGCCCCACCTTCCGTCTCATTTCCAGAGGTAACTGGAGAAGCCAATTCCTGGACCTTCAGGATATTCTGCAACATGAAAGCTTCTGTTTTTCCCACTGTCAGCAAAGAATCTGGCTCTCTGGGTCTGCTGAGTCAGTACCATTCATTCATCTGCTTTCCAGCTTCCAGAAATTTGCTATTTCTTCCTCTTCCAGTCTGTCCTTGTGGGTATATGCCTTTTTAAAAATATCCCTTTACTGTCATTTTAGGAAGCAAAAGTATATGTGTCTACTTAATCTCTTACATATTTTCTTTCTCAGATACACATTTTAAAAATAGGTCGTATATTCTCCTGGTTCTAAAGAAAATGTCTTTTTTACCCATCTCTGAGCTACCCAGTTACCTCTTCTGCCTCCAAGTAAAAAATCAAGTTTTCCTCCAAGCAGGAAATCACTTGTATTAGTCCTCTGTGTAGCCTTTATCAGTATAAAAGGAAATATGCATATTCTTTTTTTTAGACAAAAGATAGCTTAAGACTGTTCTGCACCTTGCAGTTTTCATTTAATATTGCTTAAAGTTCTTTGCCTATCAGTGTAGAGCTTGCTCATTCTTTTCAACAGCTGTGTAATAACCTATATAACCAACCAACCACCTATCAAAGAGCATTTATTTCCATTTTCTGCTATAACTAATCTATGAATAACCTCAAACATAAATACTGTTGCATGTACACAAGTACGTCCACAGGCTAAACTCTGAGACACTTGCTGCTGAGTCAAGCAGTGTCTGTCATTCACAGTGCTGACAGGTATTATCTACAGGTGCTTGTACCCATTTTTAATCCCAGCAGTGGAAGAATGTCTGGTTTATTTATTTATCCCACCAACATATACACTTTTTAGTGTCTAACAGAGTATATTACAAAAATAACGAGGTGAAAATGGTATCTCAGAGTACTTTAACTTGGCATTTCTTTCAGTATGGGTAGAACTTTTCCTGTATCTGAGTCCCATTTTCATCTCATTTTGCTTGAGTTACATTCAGTCCTTCATAGAGTCAAAACTTTTCTTTGGGGAGAAAAACTGGGTGTATGTGTGTAAACAGAAATTCAAAGGCATCGTTAAAATACTGCTGAGCCAAATGGATTATTATGGTATCAACAAAAAATATCTCTTGCCACATCTACAACACCATGTATTCGCATTTTCTAAGGACAAGGGAAATTATCCAAATACTTCATCTAGAGCAAGGCATTCCTCATACAGAAGAACATGTCTAGTCAGAAGACATACTAACTTAAATTATGAGTTCACTAGTCTTGGTCGAGAAATATGCTTGGAAAGATGGTTGGTCCATATCTGGAATACTTTAAAATCAACTGTGGTATTGCAGAGAAAATACTGGGCTTAGAATCAGAAGGCAGAGTACATTACATTAGTCAGGTAAGGTAATCATTCTCAGCCTCAATTTCCTAATCTGAAAAATGCAGACAGTAATGTCTGCCCCACAGAATTTGTAAACTGTTCACCACTGAAAACCATTAATGTAAATTACTTCTAATCAATAAATTCAGGAAGGAGGAGTAATGCAAACCAGGTAAAAACACCTTGAATGTAAAAACAAGTATTTGAACCATAAAAAATTAAGGAATATTAAAAAATATGCACATAAGCAAATAGTACCTGGTGCTAAGAAAGCTTGTATAATCAGAAGGCACAAAAGAGAATGTCCTCACAACTCACAAGAAGTGAGACAAAAAGATTTACCAATTTGGTGATTATATAACTTACCCGCTTCATGATTATAAATATTAGGTTGGTGCAAAAGTAACTTTAGTTTTGCATTCTTGAACTTTGCTATCTGATATTGGAATACATTCTTAAATGTAGTTATGTTATATATCATTTTAATGCACATTTCTAGCTTTTATGTTTTTTTTGCTAATGACTTATTACTTGCTGCTACTTTATATTTATTTTAGACTATAGAAATTACATTAGACAAAAAGCAAATCTGATTAACTTTTTAATTCAAGCTCAAAATGGGTCGTAAAGCAGCAGAGACAACACACAACATCAACAACGCATTTGGCCCAGGAACTGCTAACAAATGTATAGTGCAGTGGTGTTTCAAGCAGTTTTGCAAAGAGGAGAGCCTTGAAGATAAGAAGCATAGTGGTCAGCCACTGGAAGTTGACAACAAAACACTGAAAGCAATCACCAAAGCTGACTTTCTTACAGCTACACGAGAAACTGCCGAAGAACTCCATATCGACCATTTTATGATCACTCAGCATTTGAAGCAAATTGGAAAAGCAAAAAAGTGGATGACTCATAAGCTGACCGCAAATCAAAAAACTGTCATTTTTGAAGTGTCATCTTCTTATTCTACACAACAACAATGAACCATTTCTCGATCGAATTTTAACAAAAAGTGGATTCTATATAATAACCAGCGACAACATACACAGTAGTTGGACTGAGAAGAAGCTCCAATGCACTTCCCAAAGCTAAACTTGCACCAAAAAAGGTCCTGGTCACTGTTTGGTGGTCTACTCCCCATCTAGTCCACTACAGCTTTCTGAATCCAGGTGAAACCATTACATCCGAGAAGCATGCTCAGCAAAGCAAAAACTGCAATGCCTGCATCTGGCATCAGTCAACAGAATAAGCCCAATTCTTCACAACACTTGACGGCACGTAGCACAACCAGCACTTCAAAAGTTGAACAAATTTGGCTACAGAGTATTGCCTCATCCACCATATTCACTGACCTCTCGCCAACCGACTGCCACTTCTTAAAGCATCTCAACAAAACCAGCAGGAGGCAGAAAATACTTTCCAAGCATTCACTGAATCCCAAAGCGCTGATTTTTACACTACAGAAGTAAACAAACTTATTTCTCATTGGCAAAATGTGTTGATTGTAATGGTTCCTATTTTGATTAACAAAACTGTAAAAATCAGCCTAGTTATAATTGAAACTGCTATTACTTTTGTACCAACCTAGTATTATAGTAAAATCTAAAATGTTTCATAAGAATTATAAACCTTTACATCACAGACAAAAGCCTGTAGTGAAATATATATACTGAATTGGCAAAATTTAGAAAAATGTTTCATGAAAAAGGTTCTTGTTTTATGTAGGTCATTATACACATATTTTAAATATAAATTATTCACAAGACTGAACTTATATTTTCATTTTATAATTATTTTCTTTAAAAGTTTATTAAATCAAACACACCTCATATCATTTCTCCATTTTTATATTTTAATTTTTAGATATGATGTAAAAATAAAATTATAACACAAGAAATATTTATGAGGAATATAAATGCATTATTTCAAATGCATGTATGCTTCAAAAAATAACTATTATCATGTAACTGTCATGTGAAATTCATGTTTTCTCAGGTGATTTTTTAGTTGCAGCAATAGGTCCCCCTAGTGGAGGCTGGAAGTATATTTTGTCCTATTTTTCTCTCCAAAGGCTATTCTAATTTGAACAGTTAGATTAAGTACACTGATAGTCTTCCTTGAAGAAATCATGAGAAACACTGAGCTGGAGGAAGCACAAGCTGGAATCAAGATTGCTGGGAGAAATATCAATAACCTCAGATATGCAGATGACACCACCCTTATGGCAGAAAGTGAAGAACTAAAGAGCCTCTTGATGAAAGTGAAAGAGGAGTAAAAAAGTTGGCTTGAAGCTCAACATTCAGAAAACTAAGATCATGGCATCTGGTCCCATCATTTCATGGCAAATAGACGGGTAAACAGTGGAAACAGTGGCTGACTTTATTTTTCTGGGCTCCAAAATCACTGCAGATGGTGACTGCAGCCATGAAATTAAAAGACACTTACTCCTTGGAAGGAAAGTTATGACCAGTCCAGACAGCATATCAAAAAGCAGAGACATTACTTTGTCAACAAAGGTCTGTCGAGTCGCAGCTATGGTTTTTCCAGTGGTCAAGTATGGATGTGAGAGTTGGACTACAAAGAAAGCTGAGCACAGAAGAATTGATGCTTTTGAACTGTGGTGTTGGAGAAGACTCTTGAGAGTCCCTTTGACTGTAAGGAGGTCCAACCAGTCCATCCTAAAGGAGATTAGTCCTGGGTGTTCATTGGAAGGACTGATGTTGAAGCTAAAACTCCAATACTTTGGCCACCTGATGCAAACAGCCAATTGATTTGAAAAGACCCTGATGTTGGGAAGGATTGAGGACAGGAGTAGAAGGGGACGACAGAGGATGAGACGGTCGGATGGCATCACTGACTCAATGGACATGGATTTGGGTGGACTCTGGGAGTTGGTGATGGACAGGGAGGCCTGGCGTGCTGTGGTTCATGGGGTCGCAAAGAGTCGGACACGACCGAGTGACTGAACTGAACTTGAAGAAATGCATAGGGACAGTTTAAGAGAACTGGCTGATTAAGGAGTTAGAAGGCCTGTGAATTTACTGTCAGTTACACTACATGTAAATTTGTTCTAAAAAATTACAAGAATCAAAACCCACTCCCCCTAAAAAGAACATTCTCAAAACATAAGATTTCATTAATAGAGATTAACAAAGCTGAATATGTAACAAGATGAAGCTTTAAAAAGTTAGACTCATAGATGACAAGAACTGAGCTAATGACTCCTTTTATTGGTCTATATCTATTAATGTATGCAAGGCAAATGGCTCCTTAGACACAAAAGCACAATCACTGTTCGTTGAAAACTCACAAGAATATTACCAAATTGAAGTGCTTTTAATTTTTTATACTTTTAATTTTTAGGTGAATGGGATGATACCCTAGGTGATAGAAAATGGGAGAAGTTATGTTGACTTCCTCTATGAATGAATGAAATGGAAGGAACCAGAACCAGGTGTTCCCATTCAATCCCATCGGTGGATGCCCAGACACAGTCACCTTAGAACAGTATGGAACTTGGATTCCATTGTGCTCTTTTGAAACCTGAGGTCAAGCAGAGTCAATCCCAGGACAAAAACAGATTCATAGATGAGATTGTTTTCCACACCCTAGAGGTCCTAGAACATTCAAGATCTGACAGTAAATGCACAAGCCAGTAACTACTGAGCAGTCAGTCCTTTGCCATCAGTGTCTCTCGGCCCCCCATCCTTTCCCTACAACTCCTGCCAGCTTCTCCCACACCACTCCTAAACCTCTGGCTTCCTTGAGGCTTAGGAAGCCCTAAGTATCAATTGAAATGGTTGCTGTATTCCTCAATGCCCAAGTAATCAGAATCCTGAGCCATGTTTTAAAATATTGGGCCATACATTTAATTTCATGTTTCTATACTTTTCTTAGAAAGTAGTATATAGGATATGTCATTCAGCAACGAGTCTGTGCATTAATTTGCACTTCTGAAATTTGTTTTGACACAGTAACTCATATTCCAAATCCAGCTTTAAAAAAAAAAAAATTATTGAACCTCACCTTTTACCTTAGTCTGGATTCCTGGGACAAATATCTTGGTTATGTAGGCCCAGCTTAACTAGGCTGTAGATTCACCACACTACGGCACAGCAGAAGTCCAATATTTTCCCTTCCCTATGGTGCCAGGAGTAAGGGACATGTACTGGAGAATGGGCTTCCCAGGTGGCACTAGTGGTAAAGAACCTGCCTGCCAATGCAGGAGACATAAGAGATGCGGTTCAAGCCCTGGATTAGGAAGATTCCCTGGAGAAGGGCATGGCAACCCACGCCAGTATCCTTGCCTCGGGCATCCCCATGGACAGAGGCGCCTGGCAGCCGACAGCCCATAGGGTCGCACAGAGTCGGACACGACTGAAGCGACAGCGTGCACTCACTGGAGAATGAGAGGCTGCTGGAGGTCTCACTCCCACTTTAATCAGAGACGGCTCTCAGTTAACTCAGCACTTCTCCAATTCCAAGGAGGCAAAAGGAAGGAGAGTACAGCAGTAAAAAGCAGCTATTTGTGATGGGGAGATAAGCCTTGTCCCTGGTCTCTGCTAGCCAGTTAATTTGAAAACTCTTTCAAATTAACACTGAATAACTAAAGCTGACTTTGATTTGTGTCTTCTTCATTCCATCTGGTTTATAATCTATTATTTCTAATTTATTAATCTTATTGTATTTGTGCTGGAGACATTTGCTATAAATCTCTCTTTGGAAAAAGATGAGATATAAATTATCAATAAAAGAGAAACAAAGAACTCTCTAAGAAAAAAATTTGCCTTTCTATCTTTTTTCTCATGAATTAATCCTTTAGAAATGAAGACCCTAATAGCTGCCAGGAAATTAAGATTAGCTTTTTACAACAATTTTTTAAAAAACCTTTTGACCATAGTAACTTGAGTAGAAATATAAATTGTTACAATTTTAAGCTTATTTCAACCAAATGGAAACAGTTAACATTATTACTGTTTTGACCAAACTTAAACAGTGTATGATTTATATAATTCTCTACTTTTATATACCAAGTTCCCTAAGAACATACTTCCTTCAAATGGACTAAACACTGGGCTTACTCATCTGCTTATAAACATGTCAAAGAAACAAATGCAGGTTTAAAATTTTCCCCCTACCAATCTTCTAGCGACATGGGTCTGGGTACACCTGAGAGTCCTTTAGGGGACTTGGAGATACCAGATGTTCCAAGACCAGACTATAGAACTACAAGTCACTTGGGCCCACAGATCAGTAATTCCAACTGTAGTACCTGTCTAGTTCTATAGCAATTTATATTTTATTTAAATTTGCAATTCATAAAACATCTTCACAAGTATAATCTGATTTAATTTTTCCCCAAACCAAAAAAGGTATTTACAACATGTTTTCTAGTTTTTTTTTAATCTTTCCTATTTTTTTCTTTTAATCTTTGCTAAGCAGTGAAACTAGCCAATTAGATTTGAACAAAGTTTTCTCTCATAAAAAACATCCTTAGAATCTAAATCTTCCTGTGTGTTTTTTTTTTTTCCCTTTGAGGGAGTTATTTTGTTTTTATTGCTAATGCTGTAAAACATCACATCATCTCTTAGGAGTTAGATTAGCAATAATTATCTCTCAGCAGGACTGATATAGAGAAAGTCTCCTGGAAAGTTTAGTTTTGGCCAGCTATTTCAGATTTAATTGAACATGTTTACCTTAATAGGAAATGAAAAAGAACAATGTCAATTTTGCTTAAAGCATGGTTAAGTTTACCACGTTGGCAAGGACTTTAAATGCCTCAATTTTCAACACAAGCAAAATACATGTTCTCTACTTAAGTAAAGTTTTTAATTGTTTGATCCTTTGTACCTTGAGATAGTTTATAAACATCATTGTAGGCAGATAATCTAGTGGCTATGAGCTGACTCTGGAGTCAGAACACTTAGGAGCAAATTCCAATTCCTATTACCTTTATGGGCTTCCCTGGTAGCTCAGGTGGTAAAGAATCTGCCTGCAATGCAGGAGACCGGGGTTTGACCCCTGTGTCAGGGAGATCCTCTGGAGAAGGACATGGCAAGCTACTCCAGTATTCTTGCCTGGAAAATCCCACAGACAGAGGAGCCTGGCAGGAGCCTCTTTGGGGTTGCAAAGAGTTGGACACGACCTAGCAACTAAAACTAAAGCATTACCTTGAACAAGTTACTTAAGCCTCCTAAGGTTTGAGTTTTGTATGTGTAAAACAAAAGCCACTCAACAGTATCTATCCCAAGTTATTAAGATTAAAATACATAATGTATATAAATACCTCTGTGTGCCTGGAACACAATAGCACTTAATTAAGTTACTAATTTTTACTGTTTGTTTTCTTTTTAATCTTTTGGCTACACCTCAAGGCATGTGGGATTTTAGCTCCCCAAGTATGCATCAAATCCATGCCCAGTATTGGCAGCACTGTCTTAACCACTGGACCACAGGGAAGTTCAAGGTACTAAAGTTTTAAAGACATTTCCTTTATAAAACTTAGCTGCAGAATGGATAGAATATTCATGTGGAAAAAAAAAACTATTTCTATAATCTCATGTAAGTGCAAAGGAAACAGGAAGCAAGAGTCTTCTCAAAAGTAACAATGGACACTAGTCCCAGATAAAAGGTGACAGTATGTCCTGGTTTGCCTAGACTAGTCCTGAGTTACATCTCTTGTCCCAATATAAATAATAATATCCCCTAAGCCCCTTCACTCTCAAGTAACCTGGTTCAGATCATAAAATATATGGTCGATTGTGTTTGTTACTAAACTTTTTTCCCCGCAAAGCTCCAAGTCATATTCTATACTCAAATATATAATACTGGGGGTTAGGTCTGTGTAAACGACATTTTCCCTTTGCCAGCTGAATTTTTTTAAGCTCCACTAAAAACTGAACTGGGGCTTCCCAAATGGCACTAGTGGTAAAGAACCCTACTGCCAATGCAGGATATGTAAGAGATGGGGGTTCAATCCCTGGGTCAGGAAAATCCCCTGCAGGAGGGTATGGCAATCCACGCCAGGATTCTTGCCTGGGGGATCCCCATGGATAAAGGGCCCTGGAGGGCTACAGTCCAGGGGGTCGCAAAGAGTCAGATACAGCTGAAGTGACTTGGCACACATGCATGCAAAAAGAGAACTAGAAGAATAAAGGAAGGCAGGAGGAGGAGAGGCTCTTAACATTTCCTGTTTGCCTGGAGTTCCTGTCAACATCTCCAAGGCAATGGGTCTTCATTTCAGGAGCATCACCTGGTTCCACTCGCCAGCTTTTTCTCGAGATTTCCCAAACCAGCCTCATCAATCCCCTACCAGTGCCCTCCTCCTCAGGCATCTCTGAGTCCCTGCTCTGCAGGACCTCTCCTCCAAACTTCTAGTTTCCAGGAACCCCCACCTTTACCCTCAGCTATCTCAGTGTTCCTTTTCTGATTTTTTTCGGTTCTCTAGCGCCAATTTAACTTATTTCCAATATTTGCTGCTGTTTAGTCGCTAAGTCGTGGCGGACTCTGTCCATGGGATTTGCCAGGAAAGAATACTGCAGTGGGTTGCCATTTCCTTCTGCAGGGGATCTTTCCCGACCCAGGGATCAAACCTGCGTCTCCTGCATTGCAGGCCAATTCTTTACCACTGAGCCACCAGGAAGTCCACTCTCTATATTACACTCTTAAAATATCCAGTTGTGCTCCTCTTGATGTCTAAAGTCTAACTGATACAGATACTATTGAGAGGAATGGGAATGGAACTGGCAATTTTAAAACAAAAAAAGAATTTTTGCTGTTACTTTCTATATTATCTTTATATAATACCTACAGAAGTTAAATTTATATATTTTAAGTGATTTTTAAAAACTATTTTGCCATCTTCACATTGGTCTTCAGAACATTAAAAATCATCTTCAGGGTAGAACACATCACTAGCAATTCCCAAGAGGATTTACATTCAACAATTAGCATCAGATAGATGGCTTAGGGAGTTGAGGAAATGAGCAACCCAACTGGATAGTCCACTCATCATAGTGTTTGCTAATGCAAGGCCATTAACACTGACACATCAACTAAATTTGAAAGTGTTCCATTAGAAGTGCTATATGAATTTCCTGCAATAAACTATTAAATAAGCATTATGCATCACATATTAAGTGCATAATAAATATATTTCTGATTTCCTCCCCATTGCAACTACCTACCACCGGACCCTAATCTAGGAACTGTTGAGGCACATAACTTCTTAGGAAAGTAGGCTTTCTTGGCTTACATATAAAAAAAAAAAAGATTTTCGCTGAAAAATCGCAAACTATCAAAGCTTACCAGGACACCAGGGCAGCAATCGCACCAGCTTAAGTTTAACAAGAATGTTATTTTCTTACATCATGAAATGTCATTGCATAATCAATATAACTATAATAATAAACGATTAATACTCACCTCCACTTCCTTTTGTAAAGCAAATTCACTCCAGTCTTCTTATTGCCCCCTCTACTAGTTAATTTTATAAGCCTTTGGACTATATAGTTATTGACACTGGAAAAAACTTAAAAATAATTCACACCCTTCTGTAAGAGAAAGCTTTCACAAAGAACTGAGGTGAGCACTCTTCCCCTCAATCCACAGTTTCAAAAGAAAATGCTGGCATCCCAAGGAGAAAGTATTTATATTAAGAATAAAGAAGAATCTCTGTACATGACAAAAAGTACCTTGGGTTATTTATTCCAATACAGTGGTAGAAGACTAGCAAGCCTGGCTATGTGTTTGTGCTCTACTCTGCATTTTCTTTATTCTTCATCTTCCTGGAAATCAACATATTTTGTGATTGAGACAAGGAAGGCATATTCATCACTATGATACAATGTTTTTAATTTCACAATCTATTTGTTGCCCTAGATACTGGACACTCAGTCATGTCCAGCTCTTCGTGATCCCCACACTATACTACTATGAACAATTGATTTCAAATTCAAAATTAAATTTTAATATGGTGAGCAATTATCTTGCTTTCTAGATAATTATCTGAAATATCACCACTATTACATTATTCTTTACTGATTTTTTTTTTTTTTTGCTAAGTTTCTAGTGGATAATTCTTTCTGTAGTATTCTAAGAGGCTCACACTTAGAGTGCCTCAAATTATTACTGTACTTTAGATTTAAAACAAGAACCTAAACACCACTGAACCAAACTTTCTTCCTACCACCAGGAACAGGATTATTAGAGAAGGATGGGTATAAGTTCCATTTGTCTATGCCCTAGCTCCCATTACCAGGTGTTTTCCCCCAACATACACTTCTATAAGGAAGAAGAACCCACCAATACCTGGAAAATCTGCCTCCACTGTTTTTGGTGAATCACTGAATGTTCCTTTATACAAGTAAAACAGAGCCTTAAATGATTTCTGTGACTTACAGTTTCCTATTTTCATCACTGTGACGTTTAATTGAGTGATAATTATCTTAAGAGATCAAAATTCCAAAATTTACATCTTTCACTTTGTCAAGAAGTTAGATGATTCAAACTGTATTCAATTAGTTTAAGATGGAAATATCCAGATTTAACTGTCATAACTTACACTGACACCAAAAGTATTATGGAACATAATACATGAGGATAAATGAATCTATATGCACAACACTTTTTCCCTCCAAACTGAAAGACTCATGAAAAAGGAATTATGCCTATATTGAGTCATCATTTTGTACTGAAACATCAAATGTCAAATTTGTAATGAAAAGATGTACTATTATATTAAAATCTGTATGTCAATTTTTGTTTCTGAAACCAACAGTGTAAAGAGAAAAGATTTAAGAAAGATACTCTTGAGAGTTAACAGACATTTGGAATCAAAATTAAACAAAATGTACCAAATTTTAATACACTAAAAAATAAACATTTTATTAAAGAAAGTCTGAAAAACATATGCACCAAAAGTGACTACGAACACTAAATAAAAAACCTTCAAAAAACGTGTACATGATCCAATGTTTAAAACTTTATATGTAAAAGCTATACTATAAGATACAAAGCTAAACTATTAGAGTACTAACAATACTACTCATATAAAGAAACTTAACAGTAGTAAAATATGAATACATAAGATGCTTATTTTTGGTCCTTTCGGAAAAACAAACTAAGATTATTTTTTTTAACACGGCTCCAGGCACAAAAATAGAATATAAGATGACAACTGCAACATTCTTAGTGTTTATCCTTGTAATTCTTTAAATGTCACCAGTCATAATAGCAATGAATTCCTCTTGATTTACTGTGATAAGAAAGAAAATGTAAGTCAGAAATACAAATTTTTTTCAGAGAACACATTTACTATTTTACACTAAGTATTTTTAAATTTTATATTATACAAAATTCTTAATAAACCAAGACATAGTATTTTGCTTTTACTTCTTTGTAGCAAACTGAATACATTAAATTGAACTTCATGAATACAAAAATATATAAAATAAACATAAATATTCTATAATATTAACTGGGAAAAGGACATAATAGTATGCAAGTTACAAAAAATCCATCATAATCACAGTATTCATACACACACTAAAATTGTTTTAAAAGCTTGATATTTTAAATTTCTTAGATGGTTAAGCTCTCTTGATAATCTTTATTCCACTAGTTCATTTAACGAACACTTTCTGAATAAATAAGCTTAAATAATATCATACATGTAAATTAGAATTAAGAAGGATGAAAATAGAATTAGAAAAAATGTCAACTTGTTTTTGGAACTTTTATAGACATAAAAGCTTCTTTTAAGAAAAAAAAAAACAAAACTGAAACATAGAAGAAAAAACAGTGCAAAAAAAAGCCATAAGGAATTAAGAAGAATGAGTTGCTCAGAACCTGAGAAAGAACAACCAATTCATGCATTCAATATTAAACATCTTCAACACAGGATGACAGACAGTAGAACAGAATACAAAACCTATAATACAAAATTCAAAATACTTTCAATGGTTTTATAAACTGCAGTACTGATCTTTAACCTGTGCAGGTAAAGGAATACGCTTCAGTATCTTATGACAGCTATGACCCCTTTCCCTCTCTAGTCATAAAACATAATCAAAATATATTAAAATTCTGAACAATTTCATTGATATGCACCTTCATTTAAAAAACCCCTGACTGAGAAAAATCTAGAATCAGGCATCTAGACCAAAACAGCAAACAAGAGTATATTTTTAAGGAAAACAAAATAAGGAAAGTGGCCTTAGAATGATTTGACTAACATCATTTTAACAGCATAACAGAGTCATAATTAAAATATTCAAAATCTGAAAAGACTTATGTTTTCTTACTTAAAAATCTCAAACTTTTTCTCTAACTTTGTAAAATCTCAATACTCAAATTTCAAATCAAGCATCATGAAGTTCTAAAACAAAACACTGGAGCATTTCAAAAGTATTTTAAACTATTCCATAATTTCATATCTAGAAACAAAATGTTTAAGTCCAAAAAAGTAAACTTAAAAGCTGGCTCAGACAGTAAAGAATCTGTCTGCAATGCAGGAGACCTGGGTTCCATCCCTGAGTTGGGAAGATCCCCTGGAAAAGGACATGGCAACCCACTCTAGGATTCTTGCCTGTTGAATTCCATGGACAGAGGAACCTGGCAGGCTACAGTCTATGGGGTCACAAAGAATCGGACACAACTGAGCAACTTCACTTCACTTCACTTCATACACTGAGTGACTTCACTTCACTTCACTTTGTTATCAGTGAGACTTCCAGACAATTAGGAGGATGGGTGATGCCTTCATACATTTGGTTTTATAACCTTTTCTATCAATCCTATCTTATATCAAGTTCCTTTACTTAATGATTCTAACACAATGCCTAGATTAAAATAAGCATTTGATAAAATATATATTGAATCAAATAAATATGCCACTTCACTTTTTGTACACTACCTTTTCAAACAAAATTTTCATTAGTCATTTTATAGGGTAAATCTTATTACATGTTATTAAAATTAAAAAATTTCAGGGAAATTAACTAGATTAATTACCTTAGAGACTATCTGGCTTCAGAGGGGAAATAACAAATTTTAACATATGAAGTGCCAGTTGAGTATTTTACTAACACATTGTTTCCTATAATAATGTGTAATTTAAAAAACTCTATAAACATAAAAAACTGATTAATATTTTACTTTATAGCATAAGAGGCAATACAGTATTACGGTTAAAAGCATATTCTTTGTCACTATGGAGATTTGAGTTTAAATCTGACTCTGCTGTGTTGTGATAGCCTTGAACAGGTTATTAAACTCTCAGAGCTTTAGTTTCCCCATCTATATATTCATCTATCTTAAGCGTAAATAGGTAAAACAATGTATTTACTTCACAAAAGCTATTATGAAAATTCAGTGACATAATCCACAAGGTAACACTATAAGCACAGAATATAAAATATATTAAGTACTAAATAAATGTTAAAGGGATTCCCTGATGGCTCAGATGGTAGAGTCTGCCTGCAATGTGGGAGACCCAGGTTTGATCCCTGGATTGGGAAGATCCCCTGGAGAAGAAAACGGCAACTCACTCCAGTATTCTTGCCTGGAAAAATCCCATTGACAGAGGAGCCTGGTGGGCTACAGTCTATGAGGTTGCAAAGAGTCAGACATGACTGACCAACTTCACTTCACTTCAAATGTTAACATTCATAATTATTTAGAAGATGGTCCACTTGGGGGTTTTTTAATGTTGCTACCATTTTTCAAAAAGATATTGTGTTTCAGTTTACATATCTTGGGAGGGAGTCTTTCTATATCACTACCACAGCCTTATTTAGAGAAGAAATCCTGTACCTAGTACAGGTAAAAGAAACTGTTTATAACTCTGGTCTTTTGACACATAAGTAGCAGGAGTATGAAACAGACATACCAAGATTCTCTCTACCACTGAAAAGAGTACTTCACATAAAGGAGCTCTTTTAAAGCTAACTCAGAGTAAACAGCTAGGGAAGACACAAACATTTTTTAACTATGAAGGCAGCGGATTATAAATCCAAATATTAGAGTTAGAGCTTAAGAACTCATTTAAATTTTCTCAAGTTTCAATCATCTCTGTTTTAAAATATAATTAATTATGTTGATTCTCTTCAAAGAGCTAGTACCAAAAATAGAAAAGTTGTATGCATGCATGCTAAGTCGCTTCAGTAGTAGCCAACTCTTTGCCACCCTATAGATTATAGCCTACCAGGCTTCTCTGGCCATGGGATTCTCCAGGCAAGAATACCAAAGTGGGTTGCCATCCCCTCCTCCACAGGATCTTCCTGACCCAAGGATCAAACCCAAGCCTCCTGCATTGCAGGCAGATTCTTTACCGCTGAGCTACCCGGAAAGCCCCAGAAAAGTCATATAATGCTCAATAATAGTCACATAAATATAATGGGAAAGCATAATAATGCACAATTCTAACAGACAACCTACAAACCTGAGCTGATAACCAGTTGCTACTGTCTTACCTCCTTATTGAAGCATGCCAGTATTTCCAAGGTTATATAAATATATATATACATATAAATATATACATTCATGTAAAAATGAATAGTTGGTACTACAGAAACATGTATCTACTGTAACACACACTCCTGCTCACTACTGAAGTCAACAAACATCACAGTACTCATCACATTCAAGAAAACGCAGGAGAATATAAACATGAAAAAGAAAAAAAAAAGGAAAACAAGTTTACATTTAATGCTAGGCACATTCAATTATCTTCATTTCATAATCATAACAACCTTGAAAGGTATTAAAGTTGATTTTTGTTAACAGGAAAACTGAGACTCAGAAAATGTTAACGTGCACAAAATTACAGAGCTACTAAGTAAGTGGTAGAGATTCAATTCAAATCTAGGCCTGTATGATTCCTAAGACTCAAGGCTTTTTGCACTGTATGATTCCATCCTGCTCTTTAGTGGCTCACAATATAACTGGAAAGACACATATGTATATAACTAACAGAAGACAATGTATAAAAGTTCAAAAAAGATTGTTTCTCTAAATGGGCCCTCAATGGAAATCTCATCATTTACAAATAGAGATCAATGAGGAAGGCTTTGGGGAGTTTAAGATGAACCTCAGATAACAACTAACATTTTAGCAGACAGAACCTGGCAATTAGATTAAAACAGCATGATGAAAGGCACAGCATAAAAGGACAGGATGGAGTATATTCTGTCAAAGTATGTATACTATATAAGAGGTGAGGGTTAGAGTAAAAAGAGGAAGAATACACTGGGAAATAAAAACAAGATAGCTGTTATAGGACAGATCTCATAAAAGGCTTTGGAATTTATTCCATAGGCACTAAAGAATCATAAGTGTCTGAACATGATAATGACATTACCAAACTTGCATTTTAGGAAAATAATGATATTAGAATAAATTAGGATGAAAACAGAGGCTTAGAGCCATAGAGGAGGCAATTAGGAGGCTACAAGAGACTCTAAGTCAGCGAAAGCAGGGACAATATCAGCCTCTTATTGGGCAGCATTAGTCAGCACACAGAATTGTGTACCAGCAGGCATTCAAGGAAATAATGAACGAAGCTACGATATTATAAAATTCCACCAAAGAAATTAGGGCCTGAATTAGGACAGCAGCAGTAAATAAAGAAATAAAACTTCAAAATATTTGAAGGGTAAATTCAGACATGCATAAAGGTTGAGGAAGAAAGCATTAAAGGATGAAATTTACTGAGTGGCTGAAATTTTGGTGATACTGCAGCCTCAAAGGAAAATACTTTCTTGAAGTGTAGAACCTCATATTATAACCTGTACAGTTGGTTTTAAAGGTCTGCTTCATTCCAAGCCAAGTATGTGTAATACTTATGCAAAAAGCCCATTACAGGATGAACAACATTTACACTAAATAAAGGGACAGTTTGTAAAGGGTCTTGAAAATCATTTGGTTTAAATAGATTACTTATGTGTACAAGTAGGAATATTTGGAATATATGTTTTACACAAAACTTACTTTCTCCATCACCATCTTTATCAAATTCTTCTATCATAGCCCGAAGTTCTTCATCACTCATGTTTTCACCCAATTCTCTGGCAACACGTCGCAAATTCCTCAAGCTTATTTTACCAGAGTCATCATCATCAAATAGTTTAAATGCCTTCAGTATTTCTTCATGTGGATCTCTTTCCAATATCCAGTCTGTGACTATAGTTAAAAAGAGATGAAAAGTAAACCTTCACAGTCACAAAGGCATTCATTTGTAAAATCAACTAATTATTAGATGAGAATTAAAACTGTGAAATTAGTTTGGCAATAAAAATGCCAAACCAAAGTACAAAATCCCTGAGATAAACCTAAAATCAGAAAAGCCAAATCCATATTTTAGAATTTAACCTTCACATTATCAACAATTTATCCTATTATATGGCTTCCCAGGTGGCTCAATGGTAAAGGATATGCCTGACAAGCAGATGACGTAGGTTCGAAGCCTGGGCCAGGAAGATCCCCAGTGAAGGAAAAGGCAACCCACTCCAGTATTCTTGCCTGGGAAATCCCGTAAACAAAGGAGCCTGGCGCATTACAGTCCATGGGGTCGCAAAAGAGTCAAACACAACTTGTGACTAAACAACAATATTCTATTATAAGAGTAAGCATAATTATATTACACAGAAGCAAATTTTTGAAAACTATATTTATACCACATTTATTTAAGGCCTACTATTAAGGACTGTACTAGGCTCCACTGACATCAAGCACACAAGTATAGGAGTTCATAAACTAGTTGTAGAGATGATGTATCAACAAGACAATCAAAACCAACTAAAAATTATTTGCTGGCTAAACTTAATAGTAATACTGATTGTTCTCCAAATTTAATACAACTTAAAAACAAATTTCCCCTAATAAATTTACAAAATTAACTGTCACCACTGATAAAGACACCATCTCAGACAGAATATGAAAATTCTGCTGGTATCTTCATAACTTAGAAGAACCCCTTGGTTTCTCAAAAGAAGTTACAAAAAGGATAGAATCTGATTGTAATAAGAATAAAAAAGTCTGGAAAGGAGTTCTAAAGTCAAATCCATTCTGTTCAGCAAGATGGTAACTATCAGACAGCTAAATTAAAATTAAATGTGAGCAATTTCAGGCCTCAATAGTAACAATTATTTAATATACTAAATTTAATAATATATAATAAGAGTAAGCTTAATGTTCTCATAAAACCACAGTCTTTAATCAATAGCCACAATAACAAAACTTTTTAAATCTGTGGTATAAAATTTTTTAAGTTACTAGATAAAATTCTGAAAATATCAAAGTAAAAATCTTTGAAGTAATTCTAATGTTAATCTACCACTACAACAAGAAGTATTTATGACTTTCACTGTGCCATTAAAAATAACTCCATCCTGTGAGGTTTACAGAATCATTAAAAATTTGCAAAGGCTTATAGACGGAAAACACTGGAATATTTAATGCACCCAAAAGAAAAATACAATTCAAGTCCCCCACAAACTGTTGCTGTGCTGCTGTCTGCATCATATCTCATTGGATGAGCTTCAGAATAAGCACCTATTCAAGCTAATGTTAAATCATCTACACATATATTCAATAATTTTCTCTTTTTTTTTGAGTTTTTCCCCTACAATAATTTTCTTTTATCCATTAATTTTATGCAAAAGTCTTCCAAGTAACTAATTGAAGTATATTACTATAAGTATGCAAATCATCAAAGCTCATAAATATTCAGTTAAAAAGAAGTTGGCATATATACAGCCATAACACCAAAATAAAATACCACACTTAACTTTATGGCTCATACTCAACTTATTTTGAATTTAGTCCCAACAAAAAAGCAGGACAAGGGGAAAAAAAAAAGTGTTAAGAAATTTTCTTCACCAATTAAATAATTTACATGACAGGTGAACCAAAAAAGCAGCTTGCTGAAAATATTAATGTACTTAAAGAAGCAACAGGGTGATCTGGGGAACAGATGGGGTTCCAAGATGTATAAATTCCTATCCCAATGGTGCTTTAATAGTGTTAGTTACTTCAGACTTGTATGTCTATATAATCTTTTATCGATACTTTGCCTTAGAATGCAACTTTTCTTTGGAAGTATAAATACCCATCATTCTGGACAGCTAAAACATTTTAACTTTATGATGACTCTCCTCCATGACTTCATGTTCTACTCTTGCTCTACAAAGTAGAATTATAACATATATTTTTTTCAATGAAAATAAATCAACAGAAAGGCAGAAAGGTGGGTTGAATCTATTTCAGAAATTTCTGTCCATGTAACTCTATTTCCAAATGACTTAATTATACTATCAGAAATGTACTCACTCAAAACAGTTAGATCTTATACATTGTAAAAATCACTTAAGGGTCCTCCACTCATGCCCACCAGAATCTGTGAGCATGCGCTGACCAGAGTCCGTGAATTCAATACTCCGAGTCCATCCAGATGGCCCCAATCCCAGCTTTCTATGCTTCGAAAACACTAAGAACAATGCCCCTGCATCAGTTTTTACTATAACCAATCACCTTTCATGCCTAGAACACGGATCATACCCAAAGCACCCTTAGCCCCAATAATCACAAAGTCCACATCTATAAGAAGGGGGGCCAGTGGGTGAAAGTTCAGGAACTCAAGGAGCACAATGGACACATCACAGGTCCCGACTGGGCTCCCAAGGGTGACCACACCATCACTTGCAGGGCCCACCGCAATGCCTACGTCTGGAGTCAGAGAGATGGTGTCTGGCAGCTAACCCTGGTGATCCTGAGAATTAACTGTGCAGCCACTTTCATCAGGTGAGAACAGATTTGCCATGGGCAGCAGGGCATGACTCATCTCTGTTTAGTACTTCAAGTCTAAAAATGACTGGTGGGTGAGCAAGCACATTAAAAAGCCCACCCACTCCACGATCCTCAGCTTGGATTGGCATCCCAACAACGTTTTGCTGGCAGTGGGATCCTGTCACTTCAAATGAAGAGTGCTTTCTACCTACATTAAAGAAGTGGATGAAAAGCCAGCCAGTACACCCTGGGGCAGCAAAATGCCTTTCGGTCAGCTGATGTCAGAGTATGAAGGCAGGGCGCATGGGGTCAGCTTCTCGGTCAGCAGCAGCCACCTAGCTTGGGTCAGTCACAACAGCACTGTGGCCACTGCCAACGCCTCAAAAAGTGCCCAGGTCTCAACTCTGAAGGTGGAATTCCTGCCCCTCCTGAGTGTGCCGTTTGTCTCAGAGAATAGCATCGTGGCTGCTGGCCATGACTGCTGCCCCATGCTCTTCAACTAGAACAATCGCAGCTGCTTGACCATCGCCAAGCTGGACATCCCCAAACAGAGCATCCAACGCAACACGGACAAGCGGGCCATGACCAAGGACCGCAACACGGCCCTGGAGACACTGCACCAGAACAGCATCACTCAAGTCTCTATTTATGAGGTGGACAACCAAGATTGTTGCAAATTTTGCACTAATGGCATCAACAGAGCCATGACCATTTGGGATTTCAAGACCTTAGAATCTTCCAGCCGGGGCCTTCGGATAATGTGAAGATGAGCAAACCTCCAGAATCAGCATGAGGACAGACAGGCTGCGTGGGGCAGCTCACCATTCGCACGCGGAGGAGAGCCACTGTCAGCAAACACTGAAGACACACGCGGCGCAAACCGTGTTTTGTGTTTTGTTTGAGTATAACTGGTGAAAGTGTTGGCTTCTTAAAAGCAGCAGAGGTTGAGCTTTGTTTTATGGGGTTTTTTGTTTTGTGATTTCATTCCATTCTTGACCAAAGTTTCTCATTAAGTAATTTATTATGGAAAATTGTCAAGACTAACTTAAAGGAAGGGGTGGGGAGGTATATAAATTGTCTGCTAGAAAAATTAAATAAAAACACTGAATATGCTTTAAAAAATTACTTAACACAGCAAATTAGAAAACATCACATTAAAACTTTAAACCCAAGCAGTCATATCCTAGAATACTGAGGTCACTCACTTTTTTACTCTTAACTACATCCCTTTTCTTTCCACTCTCACCACCCGCAGCACAAAAAGTCTATCACAGTTGTCCCTCAGTTTCTACGGTATCCATGGGAGACTGGTTCCAGGACTCCTCAGATTTCAACATCTGGAACGGATAGAATCTGCACGTAATCTATGCACATACCCCTGTATACTTTAAATCATCTCTGGACTACTCACAATATCTAATACAATGTAAATGCTATGTGAAGTGAAGTGAAGTCACTCAGTTGTGTCCAACTCTGTGCGACCCCATGGACTGTAGCCTACAAGGCTGCTCTGTCCATGGAATTTTCCAGGCAAGAGTACTGGAGTGGGTTGCCATTTCCTTCTCCAGGGGATCTTCCCGACCCAGGGATCAAACCCAGGTCTCTGGCATTGCAGGCAGACACTTTACCATCTGAGCCACCAGGGAAGGTTAAATGCTATGAAAATAGTTGCAAATACAATGTAGTGAAGTGAAGTGAAAGTCGCATCCGACTCTTTGATACCCCATGGGCTATACAGTCCATGGAATTCTCCAGGCCAGAATACTGGAGTGGGTAAGCCTTTCCCTTCTCCAGGGGATCTTTCCAACCCAGGGATGGAACCCAGGTCTCCCACATTGCAGGCAGATGCTTTACCAGATGAGCCACAAGGGAAGCCCAAGAATACTGGAGAGGGTAGCTTATCCCTTCTCCAGTGGATCTTCTCAATCTAGGAATTGCTGTAGGATTCTTTACCAACTGAGCTATCAGGGAAGCCCAAATACAATGTAAATGCTATGCAAAAAACTGCCAAGTATTCAGCAAATTTAAGTTTAGTTCTTTGGAACTTTCTGGCATTTTTTTCCTAATATTTTCAACCCACAGTTGAGTGAATCCATGGATGTGGAACCCAGGGATAGAGGACCAACTGTATCTTCTGTTGACAAACTCTCTTCCCTCCAACATAATCTTTAATATCTCAACAGAGTTACCTCTCTAAAAACATATCTCCTCTTTAAAAAACTGGCAAAGATAATCTGCTGACTAAAGGCCAAACTCTATGTCATAAGACTTTACCTAGCTGGCCCAATCCTAGCTTTCCTATTCTCTAGAGCAGGGGGCTGGGCTTCCCTGATATCTCAGTTGGTAAAGAACCTGCCTGCAAAGCAGGAGACCCCGGTTCACTTCCTGGGTCTATTATGATTCAGGGTAATTTGTTCCAAAGTGGGTTTGATCCCTGGGGTGGGAAGATCTCCTGGAGGAGGGCATGTGGGTTGCCTGGAGAATCCCCATATACAGAAGAGCCTGGCGGGCTATAGTCTGTGGGGTCATAAAGAGTCAGATACGACTGAGCAACTAAGCACAGCACAGCACATAAAACATATATTCATCTGTGGTCAGTCATTATTTTAAAATAATCAAAAAATGGAGAGAAAACATAGTTCTTAACTATTCCCAAACAGTAATAAAATTTTATCTGACAGTTGATATTCTTAATAAGTGGCCTGAGGACAGCTAAAGTATGTGCTGAGCCTGTGAAAAGGGTGATCCTTGAAAGTCAGGGTGAAGTTTATTCATGAACATTTATTCTAGAAGGAACCCAGTATTTCTGCTCTATTAAAAACATAGAAGAGATGGAGGATCAGGAAAGGTAGAGATGGCACAGGACTCTGGCTTCAACTGCTAATAAAATCAAAATTTTAACACTAAATCCACTTAAGATGAAATAATGTGTTATATAAAATTATTAGAGGCAAGTATATAGTGACTCACTGGAAAAGACTCTGATGCTGGGAGGGATTGGGGGCAAGAGGAGAAGGGGACGACAGAGAATGAGATGGCTGGATGGCATCACCGACTCGATGGACATGAGTTTGAGTGAACTCTGGGAGTTGGTGATGGACAGGGAGGCCTGGCGTGTTGTGATTCATGGGGTCGCAAAGAATCGGATACCACTGAGAGACTGAACTGAACTGAACTGAATATAGTGCTTAAAATAACCTACAACCAGGTGGCGCTAGTGGTAAAGAATTCACCTGCCAACACAGGAGACACAGGAGGTGCCAGTTCAATCCCTGGGCTGAGAAGATCCCCTGAAGGAGGAAAGGGCACCCCACTCCACTATTCTTGCCAAGAGAAGCCCTTGGACAGCAGAGCCTACCAGGCTACAGTACATGGGGTCACAAAGAGTAAGACACAACTGAACGTCAACATACACAGGAAAAGGTAATGAGAAAAATATAAATACATGGAGTAGAATACTTTTCATGCTTCAACAATACACATATATGATATTTTCGAGCCATTTAAACAAAGACTAATTTTTCAAGTAATAACAAACACTTAATTGGCTCAGCTGGTAAAGAATCTGCCTGCAATGCGGGAGACCTGGGCTCAATCCCTGGGTTGGGAAGATCCCCTAGAGAAGGAAAAGACTACCTCATCCAGTATTCTGGCCTGGAGAATTCCATGGACTCTCTAGTCCATGGGGTCTCAAAGAGTCAGACACAACTTAGCGACTTTCACTTTCAATTGAACTTACTATATACTAAGGCGCTAAACACTTCACATATTTTGAACTTATTTATTCCTAAGAACCCTATGAGATAATACAACCATTCCCATTTTATAGCTGAAAATGAGGCAGAGAGAAGTAAAATGACCAAGTTACACAGCTAGCAGGTGGCAAAACCAGGATCTAAGCCTAGGCAATCTGACTCCAAAATGTCCACGCTAAACCACTACACTGGACCAAATTTACCTGAATTACAGCTCTTTCCTAGTAGCATCATTCCTACTGTATCCTGAACCTTATTTCTATAAACAATCTAGTTGAAACTTTTGCTAAAATCATAAACCCCGAAAGCTTCAATACTGGGAAAATGAAGATGGCACTCTTCCTCTTCTCAAGTAAATTCTACAAATTAGAGAAAAAATAGAATATGCTCTCCAAAGGGACAAGCTCTTCTCCCAAATAATCATCTATTAGTTCATAAGTTGGAGATCTTCTCTGTGGTGCTTTTCTTGTCTTCTAGATTTTTTCCTTTAATTTCTCGATTCCTTGCTTTGGGTTCAAATTTTCAGATTTGAAAAATATTACTAACGATACGAATCTATTTTTTCCACATGTACTAACTACTATTCCTTTTCTTTCTCATACTACTTCTTGTTGAATACTTAAAGGTTTTTTTTGTACATGTCTGTGTGTAGCTGAATTTTCCTAGATTCTTAAAATATCAAAAACTAACTAAATATTTAGGATGAGGATATTATTATTTAGGATTATTAGGATATTATTATTAACTAAATATTCAGGATTAGGATTATATTATTATTGTATAATATTAGGATATTAGGATTTCCCTGGTGGTCCGTGGTTGAGACTCTTCCTTGCAATGCTGGGGACATGCGTTCGATCCAGGAACTTAGACCACAGGCTGCAGAGCATAAAGCCCACACACTGCAACTACTAAGCCCAAGTGACACAATAAGAATGTCTGTGTACTACAGTGAAAAATCCAATATGCCACAACTAAGGTCCAACACAACCAAATAAATAAAATATTTTTTAAAATGAACAAAGGATTTGAATAGACATTAAAAAATAATAATAACATGCTTAGATTATGACCCAGCTGGTTGTTCTAAAATGTTTTTCTTCTGCTCCCAGTCTGGCAACTGCCGCCCTTACTACAATCTTCTCCCCACAAGTACCTTTAAAGAGATGACTTTATTCAATGAGCTCAAGGTCATCTACAGTATGCAGCTGCTCATATGCTTTGTCAACCTGAAGGCACGTACTTCATATATGGCTAAAGATACCATATCCTTAGATATGGTAGATTGGTAGATACTGCTACCAATTTCCTCTTCTCCCACTTTGCCAAGAAAATCACATACTCGGATGGTCTTGGGAAATATTTTCCAAACAAAAATACACCAAATCTTATCTTTTCCTCTAAGAAAACAATTTCTCGACCACTCTTAGTTTTATCACATAATATAGGTACTCATTACGGAGAAAGACATCTTCCCATAACAAGCAACATAACAGTTGCTTGGTTAAAATCTTCAGAACAAAAGAAAAAACGATAACTCTCATTTATAGTGAAGCTACAAATCTCTTCTTTGAAAATTAGCAAAGAAGAGCACCCAAAAAAAAACCCCAAAATTAGATATACACTATACAGCAACGTTCAATGACAAAATTCCATAACCCAGAGAATTTTAGAAATACCGATAGTATCCAGATAATTTCCTAACAACTGCTGATTACAAAAACTTTTGTAAAACAGCATTTACAAAATTGTAAAAATACACACCAACTTCATTGAAATCCTCAAAGGTTATTTTCCCAGTGGCTTCTCTGTCATAATCTTTAAGAATCTTCAGTACATCAGCTTTTTTTACGTCAAACCCCAAGGCTCTCATTGCCACCTTTTGGATTAAAAGGGAAAAGCAAATTGTAAAAATTTTTTACAAAATAAGTGAATTCCAATTCTTCAGTTCTTAAAATTTAAAAGATGACAACATATCAAAAAGCATATTCTTTCACATGTTTTGTCTCTAAAATAACAGTGATAGTTTTTCTTCATTACTAAAATTAAATGGCATTTCTTTTCATTTTCATATATCCCTTTTTTAATATGACAAACTAATCAATGAGTGTTTACAGAATATATTGTACAATGTACTGACTTTACTGCACAGATAATTTTAACAAGTTATTTTTTTCTCAAAAGATTAACAACCAAATAAAAAGAAAGGCATAGCATGAATACTAAAAAGTTATACAACAGAAGAGATTAAAAAATTAAAATAAGAATTACTCAACATGATTAGTTATCAAGTAAGTTATCAACTACTTACTAGCTATCAAGTAAGTAGTCACGATCCCGAGCTTGGAGAAAGAAAAGATCTAGTTAATAGTAACGAAGAAGGGATATTATTATTTACAGAAGTCTTATTGGAGAGATATGAGTTGGATGAAGTGGAGTAGAAGGGCATTTAGAAAAGAATGACTAGTACTAAAACGGGGCTTCCCTGGTGGCTCAGAGGTTAAAGCGTCTGCCTCCAATGCGGGAGACCCGGGTTCGATCCCTGGGTCGGGAAGATCCCCTGGAGAAGGAAACGGTAACCCACTCCAGTATTCTTGCCTGGAGAATCCCATGGACGGAGAAGCCTGTTAGGCTACAGTCCACGGGGTCGCAAAGAGTCGGACACGACTGAGCGACTGAACAGAACAGAACAGAACAGTACTAAAACACACAAAGAAATACACAGTGGGCTTGAACACAGTGAACAGAGCACTTTACCTAACCTAAATGGGGAAAGATCAGGTGGAAAAAAAGCAGTTAGCAAATGAGAAAAGTATGTGGTAGTAAAAGTGAGGAAGGCATTCAATGCAAATGAAACAATCTGAACTCTTATCTAGTGTACAATGAGGAGCCACTAAGCATTTATGAGTAATGAATAACATGGTGAAAGAATTTTAGAAAGATGAATCTAATGATAGTGTACAGGGAATGGAGAAACCATGTAGGAAGTTCCAGATATAAAAGAAGATCACAAACCAAGATAACAGAATGGCCACAAATAGAAGAGACATTATAAAGGAAGTGAAGTGAAGTCAAAGTTGCTCAGTCGTGTCCAACTCTTTTCGATCCCATGGACTATACGGTCCATGGCATTCTCTAGGCCAGAATACTGGAGTGAGAAGCCTTTCCCTTCTCCAGGGGATCTTCCCAACACAGGGATAGAATCCAGGTCTCCAGCATTGAAGACGGATTCTTTACCAAATGAGCAACAAGGGAAGCCCATTATAAAGGAAGAACTGATCAAAGCTAGGTAACTAAAACAGAGGGAAAAGTAAGCTAAAGGACCACAAGGATACTACCTCACTCACTGTGCTGAGTTTAAGATCCAAACTAACTTAAACACCAATTTCCCCTTGATTCTTTATAAAAAAGTCTAAAACTTAAAACTGATATTTTTCCCCATTAGCACTGCATCAACATCAGACACCACTTATGTCATCTGAATAAGAGACAATAGGTTGAGACTGTTACTAACATGTATAAATTAAAAAACAAATAACATTCCCTCAATCTAAGAAATGAATGAGTCATAAAAAAAGTAAAAAAACACACAATGGGAAGAGGAATATGATTAGAACTGTTTAAAACCTACAGTTTCAAATATTTTAATTATGTGAATGAAAAATAAGCCCCTCTATAGGAATATATTTTTACATTTAAAATATTATTCATTTTACCATGTGAAAAGGAGTTTCTAAAAAGATACGAGTACTACTCAACTTTATTATAGCACTTATCAGTAAATTAAAATGGTTTACATTTCCAAAACCAGTTCAATTAAAATATTCAGAAACACATTTTTAATCAGCGGACAAAAATGCAAAACATTTTAATAGAAAAGATATATTTTAAGTGTATTACCTTTAATTCATGATAATCTATTGCTTCATCTTTGTCTGTGTCAAATAGTTCAAAAGCATCTTTAATTTCCTGTTTCTGTTCTTCAGAGAGTTCTCTTCTTTTTTTCCTCTTTGTTTTGTCTACTACAAGGTCATTTCTACAAAATGATAAGAAAAAGGTCTACTTAGTCCACTTTAATCCTATTGTCATATGCTTCTAAACAATAAAATTCCAAAAATGCAACAAAAAAATTAGCCAATGAATAATGTTTTCAACTTCTAAAAATTATTTTGTAAAAACAAAGAAATTTCCTTACGTGAATCAAAGCCCTGCTCATTCCATTGTTTAAGCTGCTTTAAATTTGTACCTCCCTAAAACTGAAGTTTTACAGTTTTAAAAGGTTATTAAAAGAAATGAAGACCTAGCTTTTCCTTCTTCCTGCCGCTGCTGCTGCTAAGTCGCGTCAGTCGTGTCCGACTCTGTGCGACCCCATAGATGGCAGCCCAACGGGCTCCTCCATCCCTGGGATTCTCCGGGCAAGAATACTGGAGTGGGATGCCATTTCCTTCTCCTAGCTTTGTATTTATTCCCACTAATATTACTGTGGAAGAAACAAGAACTGTGAATAAGAAACTGTTTTGTCAGAAAGCTCAACAAAAAACAAAACACCCATACTTATTCTCATCATTCTACCATACAGACTGTTTAAAAAAAATTGTTGATCTCTATATATTAGGTTTACTTTTATAGTGCTAGAATTATCAAAATTATTGCAAAAAAATCTAATTCATCAATTAATTTACAAACTATTTTGGCACTGTTTAGATTGTTTAGTATTTTTAGACTACACATTTTAAACTGTTTGGCACTTTTTTGTAATTTCTCCCACTGATATTAACAAATCAGCCAAAATATCAACATAAGCATACCACGAATATCAAACACCAAAAAAGTACTTAATATTTGTGGTATTTTATTTATATATAAGGTGAAGAGTCAATTGTCTTGTAAATCTCAGCATATACATCTAGCCAGTTTCTAGCACAAGCTCTGAAAAAACTTAAAGTAAAAAAAGTAATTTACTCTAAAAACTAGAAATGTATTCCTTAAGAGGTGCCAATATAAGCGTTCCAAATTTTCAAATGGGGCTTACAACACTTGTACAAGTTTTGAAACAAGAATTCTATAAACTTTAAAAATGTAAAAACCAGCTGAATTTTATTCTCTGAAATCTACTCTAAAAAGGCAAGAGATGACTAGAAAATGACCAAATGAGGTTATGATAAAGTTCTTTCTTTCACAAGAGACCTGAATTCACACAAGCTTGGAAACTCCGGGATTATTCTCTTCCCAAGATTCTCACCGGACAAAAGTTCACAACCCACCGACGGTAGACCTCATTCAAGGATACCACGATTATCCCTCTTCAGAACTCGCTTCCTTTTTACTGAAGCGTAACTACATAAACACTTTTATGGTAAAACTTCTAGCTGTGGTTTGGAGAGGGATCAACAAACAGTGGGTTAGAGGTTGGAAATGAATGAAAGGTAAAATGAGAAAATTTAGGAACTCTAAGAGATTATCAACTAAAATCACTAAAGGGGGCCTCTGATTATACCCTTTTGCAGGGCCCCTGGAGAAAGAGGAAAGGTTTTGCGTTATTTCCAAAATTTACGGGTAAATATGTTAGTAGCGGGCTTCCCAGGTGGCCCAGTGGGTAAAGAATATGCCTGCAATTGCAAGAGACGCAGGTCTGGAAGACCCCCTGGAGGAAGGCAGGGCAATCCTCTCCAGTACTCTTGCCTGGAGAAACCCACACCCTGAGGAGCCTGGCGGGCTACAGCCCATAGGGTCGCAGAGTCTGACACGACTGAAAAGACTGAGCACGCACGTTAGCAGGAGGTCGGCCGAGGTGGGAGCCGTGGACAAGACACTGAACCAAGGGATGCTCCAAGGCCTGGTTTCCCGGTTTCTCGCATAAACACCGCGCATTGAAACCTCGCGATATTTCCCTGCCTCCTTAAGACTACCACAGCCCGCCTTTTTGGCGGTCTAAAGCCAGTGTCGACAGAAAGGACCGCCTCAGCTAAGGTGCGGAGCTCACCAGGGCCCCCAAGGGGAAGGGTCTGGGCCCGGGAAAGTTGACCAAGGATCCCGTCCCTCGTCCCAAGCGGCATTCCCTTCCTCGCTTCGGCCCCCAGCTGCTTCCCTTCCACACACAACCGCCCTGGGGCCCGCTGCGAGGTGTGGAGTGCATTTGACGCCTCCTTATTACCGACCTCAGAGCTAAACTCATTTTCTCTTCGGACTGAGACGTTCCTCTCGAGAACGACTTTAACCCCCTACCCAAAGCAGCAAGACTTCCACAAGCCGTTCGACAGACGCCAACGACCCTCAGCGGTCTCAAAAACCTCCCACAAAGCAAGACACTTCTGAGCTGGATTGGTTGAAATCGCTAACGTCCTGCCCATGGAGGCGAAAGCGTCACGTGTACTCTGCTCTCATTGGGCATAGTTCACGTCAATCAAATAGATCTCCCTGCCGGCATCCCCTGCTACGCCTCTCGCCCTTTAGATTGGCCTGTTGCTTTCCGGACCCACCCACCCCCAGTCCTTTGAGAAGCTGAGTGTTCCCTGAACTCAGGTGGGAGGTGGCTGAGCTATGTCTCTGACCAGAAAGCCTGTGGCGTGTGGCCGGGTGTCCGGAGATTCGGCTGAAAGGGAAGGGATGAGATATGCCGCAGGCTCTCCTCCGGCTAGAAGGACGGAGCGGCCTTCGAACGGTGTCTGCCAAACTTGACTCTACTGTATTGTACATTTTTGTATGGTTTGAGTACATGGGGAGTTTGTTTAAAACACAGATTTAAATTCATTCTAATTTCCAGTAAGTGTGAATCTGCATTTTTTTAATACAAACTTCAAATAATTCTGAAGCAGATACTGCGGATTATATTTTGATAATCACTGGGTTGGATTATTAGGCTATTTACGGTTGAAGCTGTACCTAAAGGGCCATTTGCTCCCCTATTCCTCCTTTGAACGGGTTTGTTCGTTTTTGTCCTTTATTTTCGAGTACTGTAAGCTGCTTATACTCATGATGTTATCTTCACCACCAAACGAAGTCTCTTAAAGCTCACTTGGACATTTAATATCTTTACCTGTTCATCTCTCCTACTAATGTTAAAAGGCTTATATCCTTCATTTAACACTATTCCTAGTGCCTGAAACAATGTCTGATGCGTTGTGAATGTCTGATGCCTCTGCTCAGTAAATATTCGTTGTATTGAATGGAATCTTGCTGTGAAAAATCACAAAGTACTGAGCTAAACTGCATATCTCAAAAAGGAATGAAATAGCCAGAGAGTAGATGTCCAGTAACGGAAGAGGGAAGGTATTAATATATAAAACTGTGGTATAAATATAAAGAGATACATGTACCTGTTTAGAGAGGAGAGAGAACACAGAAAGTATAAGAAAGACTTCTTGAAGGAGATGGCATATATGTTAAGCCTAGAAGGATGAGCTAAATTTGGGTAAGTAAAGGTGGTAAAAACATCTACTTCTGCTTTATTGACTATGCCAAAGCCTTTGACTGTGTGGATCACAGCTGTGGAAAATTCTGAAAGAGATGGAAATACCAGACCACCTCACCTGCCTCCTGAGAAATCTGTATGCAGGTCAGGAAGCAACAGTTAGAACTGGACATGAAACAACAGACTGGTACCAAATCAGGAAAGGAGTACGTCAAGGCTGTATAGTGTCACCTGACTTATTTAACTTATATGCAGAGTACATCATGAGAAACGCTGGGCTGGATGAAAAACAAGCTGGAATCAAGATTGCCAGAAGACATATCAATAACCTCAGATACACAGATGGCACCACCCCTATGGCAGAAAGCGAAGAAGAACTAAAGAGCCTCTTGATGAAAGTGAAAGAGGAGAGTGAAAAAGTTGGCTTCAAATTCAGCATTCAGAAAACTATAATCATGGCATCTGGTCCCATCACTCTGTGGCAAGTAAATGGGGAAACAATGGAAACAGTGACAGACTTTGTTTTGGGGGGCTCCAAAATCATTGCAGATGGTGACTGCAGCCATGAAATTAAAAGACTCTTACTCCTTGGAAGGAAAGTTATGACCACCTAGAAAGCATATTAAGAAGCAGAGACATTGCTTTGCCAACAAAGCTCTGTCTAGTCAAAGCTATGATTTTTCCATTAGTCATGTATGGATGTGAGAGTTGGACTATAAAGAAAGCTGAGAGCCGAAGAATTGATGCTTTTGAACTGTGGTATTGGAGAAAACTCTTGAGAGTCCATTGGACAGCAAGGAGATCCAACCAGTCCATCCTAAAGGAGATCTGTCCTGAATATTCATTGGAAGGACTGATGCTGAAGCTGAAACTCCAATACTTTGGCCACCTGATGCAAAAAACTAACTCATTTGAAAAGACCCTGATGCTGGGAAAGATTGAAGGCAGAAGGAGAAAGGGATGACAGAGGATGAGATGGTTGGATGGCATCACCGACTCAATGGACATGAGTTTAAATAAACTCCAGGAGTTGGTGATGGACAGGAAGGCCTGGTGTGCTGCAGTCCATGAGATCGCAAAGAGTTGGACATGACTGAGCAACTGAACTGAACTAAACTGAAAGATGGTATAGTAGCTCAGACAGTAAAGCATCCGCTGTAATGCAGGAGACCTGAGTTGTATCCCTTGGTGGGGAAGATCCCCTGGAGTAGGAAATGGCAACCCACTCCAGTATTCTTGCCTGGAGATTTCCATGGACAGAGGAGCCTGGCGGGTCACTGTCCATGGGTGTCGCAAAAAGTCAGACATGACTGTGCGACTAACACACACGCAGAGGTGGTATAATGGAGTAAAGCTAAGAATTAATAGCTACAGGATAGCCCCCCAAAAAATAACAGAACTAAAAAACTCTAAATTTTAAAGTATAAATCACCTTTGAGTCTAAAAGTACAGTATAATTGCAATTACATACTAGACAGCAATGACAATAGAAAACTATATTACAATGATAAGATACAGACCAAGCTATAGAACAAAGTTATTTTACTATTAAACAAGAATAAAAGTAAACCAACATTGATTTGAATATTTTAGAAATGAACAAAATTAATTGAAACTAGGAAGAAGAAATTACTAAAGATAAAACAACAAAAGAAAATAGGTTTTTAGAAGAAAATTGTGCAAGTAATAATTGATAAATAGTCTCATAATCTAATAATAAACTGCTATTGTTTTTGACAATAGCAATAAAATGGACAGAATTAGGGAATTGTAACAAGAAAGGAAATATTGCCACTAATAAAGCTGACAGTTTAAAAGAGAATTTCAAAAATTATTAAAATACTTTATACAACTTCATTCTGCCAATAAATATTAATACTAAAATGAAATAGTCACTTTTCAGGGGAAAAAAATAAGGACTCGAAAAAGGTAGAAAGTGAAGCTATAGACAAGACTAAAATTTTGCAAAGCTCTGTATCACAAAACAAAAAGGCATCCAGCCTACTCAGATTTATGGGTGAGTTTTAAAATTTCCTGAAGAGCTTATTCTTGTGCTTTAAATCCAAAGCATGATGGAGAGCTTCTTAGCTTAATTTTTGAAGAGAGCACAACCCTTAGCATCTTAAAAGTGTTTAAAGTCAGTGAATGCATGCTCTGTGATGAGCCAGAAGAGAAAGTTGCTCAGCCATGTACAACTCTCGAGTCCATGGATTGTGGCTTATCAGGCTCCTCTGTCCAGGGAATTTTCCAGGCAAGAGTACTGGAGTAGGTGGTCATTTCCTTCTCCAGGGGATCAAACCCATGTCTCCCACATTGCAGGCAGACGTTTACCCTCTGAGCCACCAGGGAAGCCCATGATGAGCCAGAGCAGAGCCAAAAGTAAATAAAATGGTTTAGGAAGATTAGTAGCATTAGTTATTTGTTTAGCCTTCCTTCTGAAACCTTAATGAAACAATCATTGAGAGATTAACTTCTAATACTGAAGTAAGTTGGAGAAGTACCATCTACAGACAAGATATTTCAAAAATATATCTGAAATATCAAAAGAGGTATGGAAACCTGTTAACAAATGACACAGATCATCAAAGCGGGATCTCAGAATTTGCAAGAGGTGACTAATGGTTCAGAGAGAGTTGATCTGCCTGGCAGAGTCTGAGACACTAGGTTTAGAGTTACAAAGTAAAGAGTGGAAATGAGAAGCGGGCTATATAAAATGTAAGTTTAGAAACTCTAAACACTGCACTTCAGTTTCTCCAAGTTCCCCTCCTCATTATTCTCTCTTCACCTCTGTTTAGAACCCCACTCTTAAAAAGTGAATGAAATTTTCAAAAAGGCTAGGAAACAATTCTCATAGCCATCAATAGTTCAGTGTTGAGTTCATGAATAGTTTTTAAAGTTTGGGACAAACTGTAGTATTTGCTATTTGAAGTACTATTTGTAATTGGCATATTACGATGTAACATTGGTCTTCATTTCCATCTTAAAACGCCTAAAAATGCCTAACAGGTTTTTAGATTTGTGAATTTTAGTTGAAATGTATTTTACGATGTTACTAAACCTGCAGAAATATTGAAATATTTCAGAGAACTTATTCACTGTACATTTAATTTATTTTATTTATAAAAGTTATGAACTGTAAAAAAAAATGATTGTAGCTTTAAAAAAAATTAAAAAAAAGATAAAATTTAAATAATAAAAAAATAAATAAATAAAGCAAAAAAAAAAAAGTGAATGAAAAAATCAAAAAACATTAGAGATATGAAGAAAATCAATGGGATAAAGGATGAAACTAAGGAAAGAGCTATCTGTGAAGACTGAGCTTAGGAAGCAAAAGAAATTCATGATAAATTAATAATATTAAGCTTTCTAAGAGTCAGGAAAATATTGTATTGGAGAATGGGATACTTTGAAAAAGAAACATCCTGACAGTAAGAAAAGACTTAAATATGATTACAGAAATTAAAATTTTAACACATTAGTGAGATGATTTAATTGAAATATTTCAGAACACAGATCATTCAGACAAAACATGGAAAAATTGAAAGAAAAAAACATGGAGGATTAATTCAGTAGTCCATCATATGACTAATAGGAATTCCAGAAAGAGACAGTAACAACTGGAGAAGAGGCAGAAAACTACCAAAGTAATAAATAATTGAAGAAAAATTTCAAGGAACTGAAGAGTAGCACAGGTTTTCAGACTGATAGATATTCCTAGTACTGAACAAAATAAATGGTGAAACCACATCTCGCCACATCAACAAGATATTTCATAACATCAAAAAGAAAAGATAAAGCCCTAAAAGCTTTCAGAGACAAGAATCTGATCTTCTATAAAAAGAATAATAATTGAATTAGCATTAGATTTTTTATCAGAAGCATTAGACAGACCACAATGCCATCAAAATTTTAAGGGGAAATTGTTTTGAATTTAGAATTCTATTCCCTGTCAAGACAAAAATCAAATGTAAGAATATAATAAGGATATCCGTAAACTCAATCATCATCTATGCTGAGAGGTGAACTCCATAAAAATGAGTCAACTTAAAAAATGAGATAGATGTAAAAGACAAGAATTATAACTTAAAGTGGGAAATAGAATGGCTAGCCAAAAATGTCCGTGCCCTAATTCCTGAAATTTGTGAATATGTTATATTACATGGCAAAAGGAACTTTGCAGTTATAATTAATGCTACCAACCTTAAGATAGGGCAGTTATCCAGTAATCTCAATATAATTACATTAGTCCTAAAAATTAGGGAACTTTCTCCCTGTTGAAGGAGAAGAGATCAGAGAGATGTGTAAAATGAGAAGGACTCGATCCACCATTGCTGGCTTTAAAATGAAGAAATAATGTTGTAAATCAAGGAATGTGAGCAGCTTCTAGAAGCTGAGACAACCTCCAGCCATCAACCAGCAAGGAAACAGAGATTAAGTCCTACAAAAGCATGAACTAAATCCTGGCAATGACCTGATTAACCAGATTCAGCCTCTGAGCCTCCAGAAAGAAGCATGTCACTTCTAACAACTTGATTTAGGCCTTGTGAGACCCTAAGCAGTTAATTCAGTTCACACTGTGCTAGACTTTTGACCCATAAATTTGAGACATAATGAGTGTTTGTTGTTTTAAGTCGTTGATTTTGTAGCAATCTTTTATGGCAGTAAAAGAAAACTAATACATTTCATAATTCAATATAAATGGAAAAGGCAAGATACAAAAGGCTTAGAAAGCAATTAACCTAAAATAGACACCTAGAATGTTTTCAACAAGAAAAACTGAATGGATTGCAAGCAATAGATAGAATATGTGTGTGTGTGTGTCTGTGTGCAAAAGACAAGTATGATATTAAAATCAATAAAGATCTAAAAATATAAAGATTAAAAAATTAAACAGCAGACTTCCAGGGCAGTCCAGTGGTTAAGACTTCACATGTCCACTGCAGGTGGCTTGGGCTCAATCCCTGATCAGGGAACTAAGATCCTGATCAGGGAACTAAGGCAAATAATGAAGTAGAAAAAATATTTGCAAATACATGAAGGACAAGGGGGTATTATTTTTCATAATATAACTGAAAACTGTTTATAATCTGACCTTGACCTGTTCCAAACCAGAAGTTTATTTTCTTTTTCTCAAAGTACTGCTTTCAAGTATATTTTACCCAATCTCTCCTTCCTGTTGCTCTCTGTCTAGGGCATCTCTTATAGCTTGCTTTTCATTGTTGATTATAAGACTAAGTCCCTATGATTATGATTTCCTTTCTGGTATTAAAAAGTCAAATCTGTGGCAAAACTATAACTGGTCCATTACTTTTCCCTAGTAGTTAGATAAGTTGTGTTGGAACAATTGAGTAGCCTTGCGGAAGAGATCAAGGTGGGTTCATGCCACCTTGGTTCATTGGTTTGTGATGGAGAACTATGAATACATCCTCGTACATTTCCAAAGTAACACCACATAGATGATTTTCTTGTCCCAAGGAGGGAAATGTCATTTTACCACAAGGTACCGCGAGTCTGGTCTTTCCAGGTAGCACTAGTGGTAAAGAACCTGTCTGCCGGTGCAGAAGACATAAGAGATGCAGGTTTGATCCCTGGGTCAGAAGATACCCTGGAGAAGAGCACAGCAATCCACTCCAGAATTCTTGCCTAGAGAATCCCATGGACAGAGGAACCAGGTGGGCTATGGTCCATAGGGTTGCAAAGAGTCCAACACCACTGGAGTGACTCAGCACACACGCATGCATCACCAGTCTGATATAATGGTCTAAATTAACAACACCAATTGCAATATTACCAGATATCATCTGCTAGTGTAATCAATATGAAGAAGCCAACCCAAGTAGTAACCCTTCCTTTTACATCTTTTAGCCTAGAATGTTTAAGTTGAATTTTATTACATTATGATATCTAATTTTCCATTCTATAGGAAATATAAGAGATAAAGAAACCTCTTTTTTAAAAAAAGGGAGGGGGGCTAGTCCAGAAAAAGCATTCTATAGGGTAATTGGCCATACTCTTCAATAAGTTAGTGCATGAAAAAAGGGGCTGACATAGTTCAAAGGGTCTTAAAATATATTACAATCAGATAGAATGCCTTGTCCTCAATTAAATACTGATTTGGTCATGTATGGATGTGAGAGTTAAACTATGAAGAAAGCTGAGCGCCAAAGAATTGATGCTTTTGAACTGTGGTGCTGAAGAAGACTCTTGAGAGTCCCTTGGACTGCAAGGAGATCCAACCAGTCCATCCTAAAGGAGATCAGTCCTGGGTGTTCATTGGAAGGACTGATGCTGAAGCTGAAACCCCAATACTTTGGCCACCTCATGCGACGAGTTGACTCACTGGAAAAGACCCTGATGCTGGGAGGGATTGGGGACAGGAGGAGAAGGGGACGACAGGATGAGATGGCTGGATGGCATCACCGACTCAATGGACATGAGTCTGGGTGAACTCCAGGAGTTGGTGATGAACAGAGAGGCCTGGCGTGCTGCGATTCATGGGGTTGCAAAGAGTCGGACACGACTGAGAGACTGAACTGAACTGAACTGGACCAAGCAGCTATAAAAGGCATTATGTAGACAACTGAGGAAATTTGCATATGGACAGGGAATTAAATGATATAAACAAATTATTATTTTGTCCATCTAATAATATCCTAATAATATTCTGCCCATCTATGAAAATGTTCTCTTATTTAGAGATACAAACTAAAGTATTTAGAGGTGAAATATTTAAAATGTTTATAGTTTACTTTAAAATAGCACACAAAAATCTGTTTTAAAAATTTTTTTAATACCGTGATAAATTCTATGAAGAAACTAAGACAGGAGAATGAGATAAGGGGTGAGTTTACTGCTCAGAGGTTGAGTGCCACAGATCTGGGAAGGTTCTGAGAAAGTGATTTTCGATCTGACATAAAATGATGGCCAGCTGTGTTACAGATCCTCCAAGTGGAGAAGAGAAGATAGGATTAGGTGTGACAGAAACTAGGAAATATCTGTGAGGGTAAAGGTGTGGCAAGAGGAAGTTAAGAGGGTCTTCAAACCACAATCTAGTTGTGACACCTGAGAAGGGAGAGCAGGAAGGAAGGAAAATTAGGTTGGAAGAGCTTTAGAGTGAAATGTAGTTGTGAGAAAATCTGGGGCCAGTGAAGAGCCCCAAAGCAAGAACTGCTCTTTTGAGGAGTCCTATGCAAGGAGATCCAACCAGTCCATTCTAAAGGAGATCAATCCTGGGTGTTCATTGGAAGGACTGATGCTAAAGCTGAAACTTCAATACTTTGGCCACCTCATGCGACAAGTTAACTCACTGGAAAAGACTCTGATGCTGGGAGGGATTGGGGGCGGGAGGAGAAGGGGACGACAGAGAATGAGATGGCTGGATGGCATCACCGACTCGATGGACATGAGTTTGAGTGAACTCCGGGAGTTGGTGATGGACAGGGAGGCCTGGCGTGCTGTGAGTCACAGGGTCGCAAAGAGTCGGACACGACTGAGCGACTGAACTGAACTGATGGTAGGCAGAAATAGCCTAACACTAGCTAGCTCTGATATCCATGCTGTACTCACTAACTAGGTGCAGCTCAGGTTAAGTGTGGTCTCAGTGTGAGTGGATCTAAAGGTATGACAGCTGGAAGGTGCTACTGTGCTCCTCACAGCAAGAATTTTTTTTTTAACTTTCTTTTAAAAGTTCTTTTAAAGGATGCCTTCATTACTGTCACGCAAGAGTTGCAAAGGTCTAGCAGGAGAGGATATCAAAAAGAGGAACTAGCAAAGGTCCTAAGATAGGAACAAGGTTGGCATATTCAAGGGGAAGAAAAAGAATTCAATAAGTCTGAAGCACGATGAGAGTGGCAGAGTTGTACAGGAAGGCAGCTTGATAAATAGAGCCCTAATCACATAGGAACCTAATAGACTATGTCAAGGAGATGAATTTTATTTCAAGTGTAATGGAAACCCATCAGCATGTTTTAAGCAGTGAATTATTATGATCTGATTTAGATCTTAGAGCCAAACTTCCTGAAACAATCTATATTTACATCATCCATTTCCTCATACCTCATTTTCTCCCAGCCCACAGCAAATCTAGCTTACATCCTCACCTCGCTACTTGAAGAGCTTTTACTAGGTCACCAAAGACTTCTTAATTGCTAGGTTCAATTGCTGCTTTTCAATTCCCATCCTAGATGTCCCCTGGGTCGCATCTGCACACTGACCACTCACTCCTTAAAATTGCTCTCATGGCTGCTTTTTTTTTTTTTTTAATTTTTTTTTTATTTCTAAAAAAGAATTTTATTAAAAAAGCACAAATGCAAAGAAATGAACAGAGGAAAATGTATGTGTCGAACCTGGGCTGGTCACTTATGATAATATACATGCTACAATTCCATTCTCCCCAATCATTCCACCTTCACCCTCTCCCACAGAGTCCCAAAGACTGTTCTAAATGCCTATGTCTCTTTTGCAGTCTCTTATACAGGGTTCAGGTTACCATTTTTCTAAATTCCATATATATGCGTTAATATACAGTATTGATGTTCTTCTTTCTGGCTTACTTCACTCTGTATAATTGGCTCCAATTTCATCCACCTCATTAAAACTGATTCAAATGCATTCTTTTTGATGGCTGAGAAATACTCCATTGTGTATATGTACCAAAGTTTTCTTATCCATTCATCTGCAGATGGACATCTAGGTTGCTTCCATGTCCTGGCTATTATAAACAGTGCTGCAATGAACATTGGAGTACATGTGTCTCTTTCAATTCTGGTTTCCTCGGTATGTATGCCCAGGAGTGCGATCGCTGGATCATATGGCAGTTCTATTTCCAGTTTTCTGAGGAATCTCCACACTGTTCTCCATAGTGGCTGTACTAGTTTGCATTCCCAACAACAGTGTAAGAGGGTTCCCTTCTCTCCACACCCTCTCCAGCACTTATTGCATGTAGACTTTTGGATAGCAGCCATTCTGACTGGTGTGAAATGGTATCTCATTGTGGTTTTGATTTGCATTTCTCTGATGATGAGGGATGTTGAGCATTTTTTCATGTGTTTATTAGCCATCTTTATGTCTTCTTTGGAGAAATGTCTGTTTAGTTCTTTGGCCCATTTTTTGATTGGGTCACTTAGTTTTCTGGAATTAAGCTGCAGGAGCTGCTTGTATAATTTGGAGATTAATCCTTTATCAGTTGCTTCATTTGCTATTATTTTCTCCCATTCTGAAGGCTGTCTTCTCACCTTGCTTAGAGTTTCCTTTGCTGTGCAGAAGCTTTTGATTTTATATAGGTCCCATTTGTTTATTTTTGCTTTTATTTCCAATATTCTGGGAGGTGGGTCTTGGAGGATCCTGCTGTGATTTATGTCGGAGAGTGTTTTGCCTACGTTCTCCTCTAGGAGTTTTATAGTTTCTGGTCTTACATTTAGATCTTTAATCCATTTTGAGTTTATTTTGGTGTATGGTGTTAGGAAGTGTTCTAGTTTCATTCTTTTACAAGTGGCTGACCAGTTTTCCCAGCACCACTTGTTAAAGAGACTGTCTTTTCTCCATTTTATATTCTTGCCTCCTTTGTCGAAGATAAGGTGTCCATAGGAGCGTGGGTTTATCTCTGGGCTTTCTATTTTGTTCCATTGATCTATATTTCTGTCTTTATGCCAGTACCATACTGTCTTGATGACTGTGGCTTTGTAATAGAGCCTGAAGTCCGGCAGGTTAATTCCCCCAGTTCCATTCTTCTTCCTCAAGATTGCTTTGGCTATTCGAGGTTTTTGTATTTCCATACAAATTGTGAGATTATTTGTTCTAGTTCTGTGAAAAATATTGTTGGTAGCTTGATAGGGATTGCATTGAATGTATAAATTACTTTGGGTAGTATACTCATTTTTACAATATTTATTCTTCCAATCCACGAACACGGTATATTTCTCCATCTATTCGTGTCCTCTTTGATTACTTTCACTAGTGTTTTATAGTTTTCTATGTACAAGTCTTTTGTTTCCTTAGGTAGATATATTCCTAAGTATTTAATTGTTTTCATTGCAACAGTGAATGGAATAGTTTCCTTAATTTCTCTTTCTATTTTCTCATTATTAGTGTATAGGAATACAAGGGATTTCTGTGTGTTGATTTTATATCCTGCAACATTACTGTAATCATTGATTAGCTCTAGTAGTTTTCTGGTAGAGTCTTTAGGGTTTTCTGTGTAGAGGATCATGTCATCAGCGAACAGTGAAAGCTTTACTTCTTCTTTTCCAATTTGTATTCCTTTTATGTCTTTTTCTGCTCTGATTGCTGTGGCCAAAACTTCCAGAACTATGTTGAATAGTAGTGGTGAGAGTGGGCACCCTTGTCTTGTTCCTGACTTTAGGGGAAATGCTTTCAGTTTTTCACCATTGAGGATAATGTTTGCTGTGGGTTTGTCATATATAGCTTTTATTATGTTGAGGTATGTCCCTTCAATTCCCACTTTCTGGAGGGTTTTTATCAAAAATGGATGTTGAATTTTGTCGAAGGCTTTCTCTGCATCTATTGAGATAATCATATGATTTTTATTTTTCAGTTTGTTAATGTGGTGTATTACATTGATTGATTTGCGGATATTGAAGAATCCTTGCATTCCTGGGATAAAGCCCACTTGGTCATGATGTATGATCTTCTTAATGTGTTGTTGGATTCTGATTGCTAGAATTTTGTTAAGGATTTTTGCATCTATGTTCATCAGTGATATTGGCCTATAGTTTTCTTTTTTTGTGGGGTCTTTACCAGGTTTTGGGATTAGGGTGATGGTGGCCTCATAGCTGTCCCCTGGGTCGCATCTGCACACTGACCACTCACTCCTTAAAATTGCTCTCATGGCTGCTTTTTTAATACTCCTTCTTTGATGACTTTTCTTCACCCACTGTCTAAATGTTTTTGGTTTTTTTTTGGCAGAATTATATCCTTGATTTTTCCATGCTATCCTCGGCCTTCTCATCTCCTAAATTCCAACAATCACCTAAAATTTCTCAGAAATGTTCCTCTAGCCCTCTACTCTCAGTTTTCAAACCTAGATTTCCATTTCTGTGTCAGCATGTCCATCTTAATGGAAAATAAACCAAAACAACAGTCATTTTCTGCAAAAAGACTTCTTATGTACACTCTGCCTTGCATAACAGCCTCGCCAGTCACCTAGTTCATGTAACTCAGTGGAATAAATTTAACTCCTCACTAGTGTCAAAGTATAATATTCAAAACTTAAAAGCATGACTATTGTACAAATGTAAAGTGAATATGTTTCCAAGCTCTATTTAATTCTTTAATCAGGAAACCAGCAAGATGATAAAGCTGGTTCACAGAAAAATTAGAGAAACTGAGTATACATAGATAGTCACAAAAGGTGTGCTGAAATGAATTTGCTCAGTTGTGATGTCCTGCTGGTTAATGTCTTTACAGGTCAAAATAAACTGTAGCCTTTTGATTTATATTCTCTACCAGACAAAAATCATTTGCAAAAATCTATGTGTTAATATTTTGCTCCATTTTAGCCCTGTGTGTACGTATACTAAGTAGCTTCAGTCAAGTCCAACTCTTTGAGTTTATGAATTGACTGTAGCTGGCCAGGCTTCTCTGTCCAAGGGATTTTCCAGGGAAAAATACTGGAGTGGGTATCCCCTTCTCCAGGGGATCTTTCTGACCCAGGTGTCAAACCCACATCTCTCACGTCTCCTGCATTGGCAGGCAAGTTCTTTCCCACTAGCACCACCTGGGAAGCCTACTCATACAGTCAATTAATTCACTACAAAGGCACCAATATCATTTAATGAGAAAAAGAAGGTCTTGCAATGAATAGTACTGCAGTGACCAAATGTCACACAAAACAGAAATTAACCTGATTCCTATCTCTTGGCATAGACAAGAATTGATTTGAAGTGAGTCTTAGACTTACAAGTGAAAGAAAAAGTTTTAAAGCTTGTAAGAAAATATAGGAGACTATCTCCATGACTTTAGGGCAGATATGATTTCTTAAACAGGACTTAAAAAGTATTAATCATAAAATTAAAAACTGACCAATTAGATAGCATCAGAAGTTCACATTTCTCTCATCAAAGACACCATTAGGAAAGTGAAGAGGCAATCCACAAACTGGGAGAGGACATTTACAGTACATATATCTGAGAAAGCATTAGAAATCAATTATAAAAATGCTGAAAATCAAATAGAAACATTGCATAAAATATTTGAATAGGCACTGTGCAAAAGTACATATCTAAATGACCAATAAGCATATAAAGAGGTGTTCAACAGTTTTAGTTCTTAGGAAAATACAAGTTAAAACCACAATGAATATCATCACTCATGCACCAAAATGACTACAATTTTAAAATATTAAAGTTTTTTGAAAGACTAACAATATCCAATTCTGGGAAGGTTGTGGGCCAACTCTTAAACATTGCTCCTGTGACTGTAAACTAAAGCAACCACTTGTAAAATTGTCTGTCTCAGCTAATGTCAAGCTCAACCAACTTATGACACAGCAATTTCATTTCTAGGTATATACCCAGGAAAAGTAGTATGTCTCCCTAGAACAATTTTTGAAAGAAAATTTATTGCAACTTTATTCATAATAGCTCCAAGCTGGAAACAAACCAGGTAACAAGTTAAAGAACAAACAAACTGAGGTATATACATACAATGGAATGTCACCAGGGATAAATATAGAATATTATAAACAACTGAAAAAAATAAAGAACTATTCATAGAGTCAACAAAAAGATGGATACTCATGGGTACTATTTTAAGTGAACTAAGACACAAAAAGTATGTGCGAGTAAATTTGTAGCACGATTCCATTTGTATAAAGTTCAGCAACAGGCAGAACTAATCAGTGTTTACCAAAATCACAGCAGCATTACTTTAGGGTAGGTAGGGATGGGATAGTAGCTGGTGGTATGTACTGGAAAGAAGCACAAAGGAACTTTATGGAGTAATGGACGTATTCTATATCTTAATCTACATGGTGGCTACAAGAGTGTGTGCATGTAAAATCTTCTAACTGCATACCTAAGATTACCATGCTTTATGCATTTTACTAGGTATGTTATCCATTTAAAAATATTAGTTTTTCACAGGGCCTTTGGATGCAATTTTTGTAGAATTAGGGAATACAGATTGTAGAGAGTTAAAGAATGATGAGATGGTGATTAACTTCACCTTGAAGAAATTCAGCTATGAAGAGGAGAAGATTAATAAAGATATCAGCAAGTTTTTAAAATTCCTTTAGAACAGGGAACACTTTATCAGAGGAGAAGCCAACTGAGAGGTACAATGGCAAGCCACTCCCAGTACTCTTGCCTAGAAAATCCCAGGGATGGAGGAGCCTGGTAGGCTGCAGTCCGTGGGGTCGCTAAGGGTCGGACACGACTGAGTGATTTCACTTTCCCTTTTCACTTTCATGCATTGGAGAAGGAAATGGCAACCCACTCCAGTGTTCTTGCCTGGAGGATCCCAGGGATGGGGGAGCCTGGTGGGTCACACAGAGTCAGACACGACTTAAGTGACTTAGCAGCAGCAGCAGTTAAAGATGGGAGTGAAGCTGGAGAAGAGAAAGTTGCTAAGATTTAGATCTCTTAGAGTCGAAAGTGGAGGGTTATCTACATAAAGAGTAGAAAGTCAGAGTGAAAAAAAGAGAGGTAGGGTGAAGATGCTTAGAGACTGTGAGGTAGAAGCTAATCTGAGAACTTTCACTGTACTTGTTCTCAAACTTGTAAGTACAATAGGAAGTTGGAAGTCAGGATATAGGATGAAAACTTGACAGGAAGTAGAGTGAAAGGTTTGACAAAGCCAGGTAGCTCTTTTATTAGCTGTGAAGGGCTAGTTTTTTTACTTTTTAAGTTTCCTCATCCCTGTGATGGGGATCACACTTAATTCACAAAGTTGCTTTGAAGAGTAAATAAATTAATGATTCTGAAGTATCCATTAAGACAATCAGTAAATGTTAGTTTCTCCTTTTAAAAAAAAGATCAGAGTTGCAGAAAATTATTATTCGTGAGTAGTTTGACAAACAAATTGAATAATCTGGAGTCAGGACAAAAGATGCAGCAGAGAACAAGGAACCTAGTCCCCAGCAGTTCCTTAGGATCGTGAAGGCTGGTGCAAATGTACAAATATTTCCAAGTTACAGATCAAGTTGCGTATGTGTGTTAGTCACTCAGTTGTGTCCAACTCTTTGCAACCCCGTGGACTTTGTATCCTGCCAGGTTCCTCTGTCCATGGAATTCTCCAGGCAAGAATACTGCCGTTTCCTCCTCCCCGGGGATTTTCCCAGCCCAGGGATTGAACCCAGGTCTCGTGCATTGCAGATAGACGGATTCTTTACCTTCTGAGCCACCAGGGAAAGCCATAAATCAGACTGGCAAGCTGTTAAATAAAATATGTTCTATCATCCTACTTTGACAAATATGGCTTCATGGTTCAAACATTTGAACCTGAAGTCCAAGTTCAAAGTTGGAATTCTGAATCTTTAGTTTTTCATACTGAATCCTGGTAACGGGGGAAGATCCAGACAGACTCAACCTTTTCTACTTTCTTCCAACTCCACCCCACACTGTGGAGGGCCTCTAGTGTACATGTGTAGATACTACAGCCTGTAAGCCCAAGCTTCATTCTCACCCTTGGCAAATAACAGGCATTTGGCCACCCATGAGCTTAGGGTTGTATACTCCAATGTTCTTGCCATGCAAAAATCCTAGAGGCAGACTCAGAGCCATTTGGACAAGGAATTCTGGGGTCCCAAGCAACTGGAACTTGTACACAAAGTGGGTATGTGGGCTTTGGGTGTATAGGGGACGAAAATAATTTCCCCTCTATCCCTTTAAGTTCTTGCCTGACAGCCCTGTAATAAAAGGTTGATTAACAAGAGAAAAACAAACAGAAGTTTATTAACATATTTACCCCCTACATACCTGGGAGACATCCAGGGAAAAATGAGTAATTCTAAAAAGTGGCTTAGAACTCCAGCTTATATAAAATATTCAACAAAGAACATTTGTAGAGAGAAGTTACAGGATAAAGGCAAACAATTTTAGGCTTTCAAGGGCAGAAAACTGGGAAGGTGAGTCTGAGAGGAAACTAACAGAATAAGGTTTGCAGATTCCTCTGGTGCCGTCTCTGGGTTAATAAGGGTCTGTCTCTAACAAAGGGAGGGTTCGTGTCCTTTTACGAGGTGGGTCAAGAGAGCTTTTCCTCCACCTGCTGCTGCTTAATTGCTTTGGTTCAAAACATTTTTGTCAAAGGCATGTTTTAAGGTAACGCATTCTGCTGCTCCTCAGATGGGTGTATCTTAGGCCCCTGAGACACCTTACCTCATATGAAGTACAGCTGAATAAGGGCCAGAGTGGGTTCCAAAGTGTGGGACCCTGAGCAGGGACCTCTTGTGCCCAGAGCTAAGGGCAGTATAGCTAGTCATACTGAAGTCTAGGATTATCCACACTTCACGCTTCCAGCACTCAATACGTGTAATATCTCTAATCACATTAACTAGAAAGAACAAAAAACCTCAAGATTAAAATATACTGAAGATTTTTTTAGTAAGAATGGACTAGAATATATACTTTCTACTTGAAAAGTAAGTCATCCAGCTTTTAGAGTTATTTTGATAGATTGAAAGTTTCCCTATGAAGCCTTGTATAAAACTGAGAATGATTTATTAATCTCAGAGCTACTCTTCAAATCAGAATATTTAGCTGACAGCAGTGGTCTGGTTGGAAAAGGCAATGGCACCCCACTCCAGTACTCTTGCCTGGAAAATCCCATGGATGGAGGAGCCTGGTAGGCTGCAGTCCATGGGGTCGCTAAGAGTCGGACACGACTGAGCGACTTCACTTCCACTTTTCACTTTCATGCATTGGAGAAGGATATGGCAACCCACTTCAGTGTTCTTGCCTGGAGAATCCCAGGGACGAGGGAGCCTGGTGGGCTGCCATCTATGGGGTGGCACAGAGTCGGACACGACTGAAGTGACTTAGCAGCAGCAGCAGCAGCAATAGAAGCAGTGGTCTGGTAACCAGCTTTGGGGAGCTTTAGCTAAAGAAAAGGAAATTTCATGGCTTCTTTGTCTGGCTTTAAATTTATTAAAACCAGATAAGTTGTATTTAGATACCCATGCTTGTAGATAAATAGGATGTCTTTGAACCCAAATGGTGTTCTTATCACAACAGTCAGAAACAAAGGATTTTGCATTTTTTTGTGGATGAATTCTCATTAGTAATGAGGCACTAAACATGCTACTGAATACAATATAGAGAAGATTAATAGGGTTATTTTTAGCTACCACCTACATACTACAGGCAGACAGCTTCAAGAGCAGGAGGGAAATAATGGTTCTTTTAGTTTAATAAATCATAATGTTCCTGCAAAATTCTTCTCTTTCCTCCCAAAATTGGGGCATCTAATTATGTAAAGTGATTACTGTGGCAACAGTTAAGATATTTAGAGAAAGGAAAAAGAGAAAGAGAGGGAAAAAAGGAGGATGTCGGGGGGGATTAGGCTGTTAAACAGAAACATGATTAAAAGAAAAAAAGTATTTTGTATTTTGACTGAAAAGTAAAATGTGCTAACTGGTAACTAGAAGAGAAATGGAACACTGAAATAACTATGTTTAGGTTTGAACAATCAATAGCTGAATATCAAAGTAAAGACAAATTTTCTGACTGTAGATAAAAGAACCACAATAGTAGCTTAGGTGAGGAAATAGCAATATATTTATATCTCCAAACAAACCCTGCAAGTCAGACTCGACAGAATGTAAAATACCATATGAAATAAGATCAAAATTTATATTATATAGTATATTATTTATTATTAAATATAACATTTAATATGGTTTTATATTATATTCTCCAAGCCAGAATACCAGGGTGGGTTGCTATTCCCTTCTCTAGAGGATCTTCCCAACCCAGGGATCGAACCCAGGTCTCCCTCACTGCAGGTGGATTCTTTACCAGCTGAGCCACAAGGGAAGCCCAAGAATACTGGAGTGGGTAGCCTATCCCTTCTCCAGCAGATCTTCCCAACCCAGGAATCGAACCAGGGTCTCCTGCATTGCAGGCAGATTCTTTACCAGCTGAGCTTTCGGGGAAGCCAAACATTTGATATGTTTTTATATTAGAACCTAAAATATACAGAAGACAGCTTGCATAAAAAGAACTATAAATAGCTTTTATAACATAAAAACTTGCTCAGTTTCTCTAAAAATAAGTTAAATGTGCAAATAAATTACACTGAGATAAAAATTTTCACCTACTAGAAATGTTTAAGTTTGGTGTTGTTTTTGTTGTTGTTTAGGCGCTAAGTCGTATTTGACTCTTTTGTGACCCCATAAAATGTAGCCCACTAGGTTCCTCTGTCTGAGGATTTCCCAGGCTAGAATACTGGAGCAAGTTGCCATTTCCTTCTCCAGGGGAACTTTTTAACCCAGGGATTGAACCCATGTCCGCTGCAGCAGCAGGCAGATTCTTTACCCCTGAGCGACATGGGAAGCCCAAATTTGGTATTACAAACTTAACTATGGAGAATTAGCAAGAAAAACCTCCCTTAAGCATTGTTAGGTAATTTGAAACAAACTCTTTGGAGAGCCTTGGAGATCATATGTATCAAAATTATAAATGTACATACAATTTAAACTAAGATTTGTACTTCTCAGAAATTATGTTGTAAATATAGTTGCAAAAAGTGGGGCTTCCCAGGTGGCTCAGTGGTAAAGAACCTACCTATCAATGCAGGAGACCTGGGTTCCACCCCCTGGGTCAGGAAGATCCCCTGGAGAAAGAAATGGCTATTTCAGTATACTTGCCTGGGAAATCCCATGGACAGAGGAGCCTGGAGGGCTACAGTCCATGGTGTCCCAAAAGAGTCGGACACAAGTGAGTGACTAAACAGCAGCAACAGTACATAAAATATGTGTATAACTATTCACTGCCCTTTAGAAAAAAGATTGGGAAGACACTCAATGATCATGAACAGAAGGTAGTTAAATATATTTATTTACATCTGTAGCATGGAATTAATATGCTCCTGTTAAAAAAGATAAGGCAGATCTGTACATACTAATATGTAATATGCTTGAAATAAATCCTTAAGCAAAATATAAGTACAAACTAGTGTATAAAATACACTATCATTTGAGTTAAAATAATATTAACAATAAGAATAAAGAGAGATTAAAGCCAATTCACAATGTCAATGCTCTTCAGCCAAAGGCTACCAGAAATAACTGTAGTTGAACAGGTGAGTTTATTTATTTATATTTGCTGCAAGCGCAGTGAGAGAATTGTGAGGCATCTCAGAAATAAGTGTATAAGAAAAGACTTGTCTCTGATTGGGTGATTTGAGGGGGTTCAAGGGAGCAGCAACAACTATATGAGTGGGTGTCTGAATGAATTTCATCTATAGCAAGGACAGCTGATGGGAGGATAAAGAAACAATTGAACAGTCTCAGTTTCCCACTTAGCCTTTGCTGGCATGGGTGGGGAAGAAGCCATAGTTTTTTCTGTGGTAAATTAGTTGCTTTCAAAAAGCTTTCTGTCTTGCTAGGCCACCCTTTTCTGGTCATCTGGTTCAAGGGATAAGGCGTTGGTTGGACCTTTGTCAGTGCCCACTGTCATTGTCAAGTTGTCTGCTTCTTCAGTATTCATTCTAGGATGCTATGCCTTAAAAGAAGAAATCCAAGGAACTCACCATGTTGTTTGCTCCCTGGATCCTGAAGTCCTTAGCTGTTCTGACCTATTTCTATCTACCAGAATCTTCATATGTTTGTGTTACATGTTATGCCCAGAGTTGTTTTTCGTTTTTGTAATTGGAAAAATACAGCTACTCCAACCTCCTGGAAGTAGAAGTCTCCTGGGTATATTTTTGCACTGTTTGAATTGTTTCACTCAAAGCATGAATCATCCATTCAAATGAATAAATACCTACATAGGTACATGCCTTGCTTTTTTAGAACTGATAATGTTAACTACAGCCATGAAATTAAAAGATGCTTGCTCCTTGGAAGAAAAGCTATGACAAACCTAGACAGCATATTAAAAAAACAGAGACATCACTTGGCCAACAAAAGTCCATATAGTCAAAGCTACAGCTTTTCCAGTAGTCATGTACGGATATGAGAGTTGGACCATAAAGAAGGCTGAGCCCCAAATAATTGATGCCTTTGTACAGCGGTGTTGGAAAAGACTCTTGAGGGTCCCTTGGACTGAAAGGAGATCCAACCAGTCAGTCCTAAAGGAAATCAACCCTGAATGTTCATTGGAAGAACTGATGCTGATGCTGAAGCTGAAGCTAGAATTCTTTGGCCACCTGATGCAAAGAGCCAACTCATTGGAAGAGACCCTCAGGCTGGGAAAGATTGAAGGCAAGAGGAGAAGAGAGCTATAGAGGATAAGATGGTTGGATGGCATCACCAACTCAATGGACATGAGTTTGAGCAAACTCCGGGAGATAATGAAGGACAGGGAGGCCTGCAGTTCATAGGGTTGCAAAGAGTCAGAAACGACTGTGTGACTAAACAATAACAATTGCTAAATATCTTTGAACAAAATAATGGAGAACTGTAGGACCAAAAGTAGATGAAGTGTGTAAAGCTACGTTGGTAGAGTGGTCAAGGAAAGCCTCTCTACAGCACTTGCTGCTGCTGCTGCTACTAAATCACTTCAGTCATGTCCGACTCTGTGCAACCCCATGGACTGCAGCCTATCAGGCTCCTCTGTCCACGGGATTCTCCAGGCAAGAATACTGGAGTGGGTTGCCATTTCCTTCTCCAACCCACAGCACTTGAGCTGGGATGAAAAGCCAGTCTAGTGAAGAGCTGAAAAAGAGAAGGGTAAATGCAAAAGCACTGAAGTAGGAATAAGCTTGGCATAATCCAGGAATTGAGAAACTTGTATGCAGGTCAGGAAGCAACAGTCAGAACTGTACATGGAACAACAGACTGGTTCCAAATAGGAAAAGGAGTACGTCAAGGCTGTATATTGTCACCTTGCTTATTTAACTTCTATGCAGAGTACATCATGAGGAACCCTGGGCTGGAAGAAGCACAAGCTGGAATCAAGATTGCTGGGAGAAATATCAATAACCTCAGATATGCAGATGACACTACCCTTATGGCAGAAAGTGAAGAGGAACTCAAAAGCCTCTTGATGAAAGTGAAAGAGGAGAGTGAAAAGGTTGGCTTGAAGCTCGACATTCAGAAAACAAAGATCATGGCATCTGATCACACCACTTCATGGGAAATAGATGGAAAAACAGTGAAAACAGTGTCAGACTTTATTTTTGGGGGCTCCAAAATCACTGCAGATGCTGATTGCAGCCATGAAATTAAAAGACGCTTCCTCTAGCCAAGGCTATGGTTTTTCCCATGGTCATGTATGGATGTGAGAGTTGGACTGTGAAGAAAGCTGATCGCCGAAGAATCGATGCTTTTGAACTGTGGTGTTGGAGAAGACTCTTGAGAATCCCTTGGACTGCAAGGAGATCCAACCAGTCCATTCTAAGGGAGATCGATCCTGGGTGTTCTTTGGAAGGACTGATGCTAAAGCTGAAGCTGCAATACGTTGGCCACCTCATGCGACGAGTTGACTCACTGGAAAAGACTCTGATGCTGGGAAAGGTTGGGGGCGGGAGGAGAAGGGGACGACAGAGAATGAGATGGCTGGATGGCATCACCGACTCTGTGGACATGAGTTTGAGTGAACTCCAGGAGTTGGTGATGGACAGGGAGGCCTGGCGTGCTGTGATTCATGGGGTCGCGGAGAGTCGGACACGACTGAGCGACTGAACTGAACTGAACTGAACTGAATCCAGGAATAGAGAGAATTCTAATATAAGTGGAGTACTAGAGCTGGCTAATATTGTCTTACTTATTGATATAATGAAAAAATTAATGACCATTCATATTGGAACTATGTTTGTTTATCAGTTGCAACCATAGTTTGAATATAGATACAAGAGTTTGGCAAAAATCATTGAAAGAATGTTGTAAGAACTAATATGCTATATGGAACTTTTAATAAAGAATATTGTCTTTATTGTGCAAAATATTCCTTATATCATTAAAATTTATTCTAAAATGTATGAATCTTCATATATGGTGCCTCAGAAAAAAAGTGAAGGCTAGGAATAAATTTGAGTCATCAGTATTTAAATTGTAGTTAAAGTTATATAACTAGATAAATCAACTAGAAAAACCAGGGTGTTTAAAAAAAATAATAAAGTTCAAGATGAAATCCTAAGCATGTAAATGGAATGGTCAATGTTAGAAAGAAAACCAGGAGAAACTGGAAACCAAAATAGGAGGAAGTGGTCAGCTCAGTTGAACTTGGAAATATTGGTAACTTCAGCAGGAGCACATTAGTGGAAGGTTGTTGCTGGAAGCCAGATTGGATTAATTTAAAAGAGGCATAGCACTTCTACTGTCGATCAAGATTTATGCAAAATGTATTTTGAAATTTTCTTCTATGTTAGAGAACTATAAGGTAGCTGCTGCTGCTGCTAAGTCGCATCAGTCGTGTCCGACTCTGTGCGACCCCATAGATGGCAGCCCACCAGGCTCCCCGGCCCTCGGATTCTCCAGGCAAGAATACTGGAATGGGTTGCCATTTCCTTCTCCAACTATAAGTTAGAAAACTACTTAAATGCTTAGGTTTACCTGATAATTGCAGAAAGAATTTCTTCCTTTAACTCTATTACGAAACCATCCCTTCTTGCTCGTGCTTCCCCTCCCCATCATCACTAAGAATCTTCCCATGAGACCACTGTTTCTCACTCATCCCTTAGAAAACTGTGTAAATATTGAAGTACTTACAAATGAGATGATGTGATGTCTACAGTTGGCTTCAAAATAATCCAGTATGTGTGTAGGGTAGGAGAGCAGGGATTTGATGAGGGTGTGGAGGAAAGAAAATTGGCCAGATGCTGAAAATTCTTGAGGATAATCAGCTCAGGGTTTGATTATACTACTATTTTTCTACATCTGTATATGATTGAGATTTTCCAAAATAAAAAGATTTTTTAAGTGTCGGGGAAGAACAGGATAGTCTTTACCATTAAAAGATTTGCACACGACTTAGGACTTCCCTGATGGTCCAGTAGTTAGGATCCCACACTTCCAAAGCAAATGAGGCACGTCTTCGATTTCTGGTCAGGGAACTAAGATCCTACATGCTACAGAACATTAAAAAAAAAAAAAAAGTGACCTTACACACAACTTAAGAAGGGCCTTATTCAAAAGAAAACTCAGGAGGGTGAAGGGAGGAGATTGTGCACCGCCAGAGGGAGAGATGGCCTGTGGGTGTTTGAAGGAAGCCAGATTGTAGTGTGATTTGGGTATAGTAGGAATAATCATGGAATGTTTATTTCTGTGGTGCTATGTCTTATAGGTGTTTTCTCATTTACTGATCATACATCCTATGGGGTCATACATACGCACAAAAAAATGCTAGGACATGTTATTTTTCTTGAGTCACAAAGCTGGTAACTTCTGGGTTAGTAATCTCACTGGAAAAGCCAAAGTGAAAAAGACTAAGGGAGAGATGGCCAGACACCACCTACTAGCCAAATAAGACCTACAGAAGGTATGTTTAAAATGTTTGACTTTGCTCCTAACATTTAAACCAGGAACCAGAAAACGAAGAACAAAAACTTTCCATTTCCGATTTGCCTTAAAGAATGGAAGATTTAGCATTACAGATGTTGCACCCCCCTCAGAGTCAAGGCACTGCTGCCCTGTTTGTGGGGGACTTGAGCTTTCTCCTTTTTGCCAGAGTCCCCTTCACTTGTTTTATTGTGAACGAACCGCTTTACTTTGTGCATTATGGCCTATATAAGTATTTGAGCTCATTTATATACTAATTATATTCACCCTGGAGTGTTATGACACACTAGTGCGGCTCTGATCAGTGAGAAGGAATAGAGGCATAGAAACGCAATGTGATTTTTCCACCACACGTTGAGAACTACAGTCCAAACCACTCCTCTAGCAATCAGTCCCACACTCTGCGCCATTGTAACGTCTCTTGCAGAGTTTTCTTGTGCTATAAATGTTAATTGCCAGGTGAATAAATGGTATAATAATAAATGCTTGAGAATTCAGAGGAGGGCACAATTATTTCTGCAATCATCAAGGCAAAGAATTCTAAAGTTGTGCTGAAATTTTATGAGAAGCAAAAACATTTCAGATGGAAGAAAAAAATCAAAGGAAAAATGCATGAATTTAGGAAAGTACAAAATATGTGGAAGGACTAGGAAAGTAGACTAGTATATTTAGAGCTGAGACTCCTTGATCCCGGTAACTCTATTATTCCATCAGGATCAGATGGAATCACAGAAATGTTAAAAGTAAAAAGGAACTTACAGCTCATCTATACTCAAAACCCTTCTTCCCACAGATAACAAACAAAATGTGATTTGCTTAATGTCACATAGCTAATTGGTAAAGGAATTAAAATTAGATTTTCCAATTTTTCATATTCTTCGTCTATAACTTCCCTTTAATGTGGCTTGTTTACATTATATGCAAGGAGAAGAAAATATGAGCTGAGTTCTGGATACATTGTTTTTAATAACCTCAAGTAGCAGTTGCCCTTTCCCTTTCATCAATCATTTCCACTTCAAATTCTTTTTTATTTATTATTATTATTGGTTGCACTGGGTCTTTGTTCTTGCACTTGGGCTTTCTCTAGTTGCAGCGAGTGGGGCTACTCTCTAGCTGGAGGTGCGTGGGTTTCTCATTGTGCTGGCCTCTCTTGTTGCAGAGCACGGGCTCCAGGGCATATGGGCTTCAGGAGCTGCTGCAGGTAAACCCAACAGTTGTGGCTCACCAGTTTAGTAGCCCTGAGGCATGTGGGTTCTTCCCAGATCAGGGAAGCTGACATTCGGGGGCTTCCCTGGTGGCTCAGATGGTCAAAAATCTACCCACAAGGCTGAAGACCCGGGTTCGATCCCTGGGTCGGGAAGATCCCCTGGATAAGGGAATGGCAACCCACTCCAATATTCTTGCCTGGAGAATTTCATGTACAGAGGAGTCTGACAGGCTTCAGTCCATGGGGTCACAAAGAGTCAGACACGACTGAGCACTTTCTTTCAAGAGAATGGAAGAGGGTGGCAGAGGATGACATGGTTGGATGGCATCACCATATCAATGGACATGAACCTGGTCGAACTCCAGGAGATGGTGAGGGACAGGCAGGCCTGGCATGCTGCAGTCCGTGCAGTCGCAAACAGTCAGACATGACGGAACAACGACAGCAGAGTGGACAGTCACATATGCTGGCCTGCAATCTCAGGCTCAATGTTTATAATAATAAGGGTCAGAATCTGAAAATAGTAATCAGTCTCACTATTGCTCAAAAGGGGCTGATAGGCTGCCTCTGATGTTTACTGTGAGTTGGCGATACCTGGTTTGCATCTTGGAATTTGAGACTGGCAATATAGCCGGCATGAATCCGGGCTCTAGCATTTATCAGCTAAGTGATAAGGACAGTTTATTTAACCTCTCCAAGCATTAAATTGCACACATATAAAATAATGATAGGAACAGTTTCTACCTATCTCTCTGAGTTGGTTTGAGAATTGAGTACCTTTGTTTGGGTTTCCCCCAGAGCAAATTCTGAGACAAGGATTTCAAATAGTTTATTTGGGAGATGATCCCAGAAAACATGGTGAGCGTGATAAAGTGAGACAGGGAGGGAAATCTTCCTGGGGATCCTCCAGCAGAGGGCTAGGAAGCTCAGAAGGGTAATTATCCACAATCTGCATTCCCTATTGGATGAGGGTTGCCCCTGGGGTATTAATTGTCCAGCACTTCTGGCTGACCCTGAGCACAGATCAGGTCTACTCCAGGGGCAGACAAAACCCCCACAGAGAAAGGTCCAAGGCTTGAAGTAAGAAGCTTTGAGTTTTTCCAGGAATTGTCAACCAAGGTTACAGGTGGCCTGGAGGGGGCTGAGAGGATATGAGCAGAGCACTGACAGCATCTTCTGTAGTGAGATAGTGTTTGGCATGGTAGCATTTGGAACATAGCCAGCATTAACAAATGAAATTAGCTACTCAAAATACAAAATACTAAGATGGCAGAGGGAAAGTCTTCCCAATTAAAAAGAAGAGACACTGTTACCAAGGAGATGAGAGGAATGGACTCAAAACAAAACCTGGAAGTCATCCTTGACACTGTCTTCCTCTCATCCCACCAATCGAATCACTCTCTCTCTCTTCTCTATCAACACTCCTTAAAGTAGGCTTTTCACATTTCTTGCTTGAATTATCAGATGACCTTCTAATTGGGCTTCCTGCTAATTTCACTTTCTTGCCCCACCCCAACCCTCACTCAACCCATTCATTCAGGACCATCAGAATGCTTTTTCTAAAATTCAACTCGGATGGAATTACCCTCTCTTCATTCCTTCAAATAATTCAGTGGTTCACCCTTGTTTGGGGGCAGAAATACACCTGAAAGCTTAGGACACTAGACTGTTCATAATCTAGTCCTGCTTACTTCTCCAATCCCATTTCCCTTGTACTTCACTCTTAACTCTTAAATTCCAGGAATAAGAAATCTTCCTTGGTCCCTCATATACGCCCACTATCTCATAATTGAGGGCCATTTTTCACGCTCTTCACCGCCTTTCTTCATCTAGAAAACAACTAGTTTTAATTCAGGAATTCAAGTTGATACCACTTTTTGTGAAAAACTATCCCCGATATTTACCCTTCCATCTTGGTATAGATCAGTGATCAAATAGCATCTGTATATCTCTTAAAACTTACCACTTGTATTACAAATGTCTGTTTACCTTCTAACTCACTAATGAGACCAATTTCCTCATAATCAGATACTGAGCATCTGCATTCTTAATAGGTACCCAGGGTTATTTTTATTCTACTGAAGTCTAAGAATCATTTTATTATACCAAGAGCATTCTAAGTGGAAAACTTGTCTCTCTTTCACTTTAGTGCATGTTATAGCATCTGGCATGTAGCTGGTATTCAATAAGTAACTACTGGATTAATAAATACTACTGTTTACATCTTGAGTATTTCTACTCTCAAAGAGATTTTATCAGGTTTCCACCTATGGTAATATGACTCATTAATTAAACATTAAATTCACTATTTCTTATACCAATGATGTTATAAATTGGGATTCTCATTGGTGATCTGCCAATCCTCCAGCTAAATGGCTATTAAATTTGACCAATTGTTTCACTCTTTCACCCTTGATAGATTTTAACCTTTTCTATGGAAATTGTTTAGTCTTACTGTTTTTTTTTTAATGACATCTAGCAGAATAGTTCTCAAACTAATATATACTATAGAGACCTGGAGAGCTTGTTAAAAATAGGTGTGGCCTCAGTCTCATGGATTCTAGCTCAGTGATATTTGAGAGAGGAAGGCAAATGTCTCTATTTTTAATAAGGTCTTGAAGAAGAAAATATCCCCTATAATAAATTAAAGTTGCTGTCATGTCAGACTCTTTGTGACCCCATGGACTATACAGTCTATGGAATTCTCTAGGCCAGAATACTGGAATGGGTAGGCTTCCCCTTCTCCATGGGTTCTTCCCAACCTAGGGATTGAATCCAGGTCTCCCTCATTGCAGGCGATTCTTTACCAGCTGAGCCCCAAGGGAAGCCCAAGAATACTGGAGTAGGTAGCCTATCCCTCCTCCAGGAGATCTTCCTATAATAAATAGATTTACATATTACGTAGAGAAAAGACTGACATTTCTACAAACTGATTGATACTTAAGTTCTATTTCTTCTAGTTAAATAGTGTGACCTGTTTCAACAGAAGTCATTAACACACTTTACAAACAGGTCTTGAATTAGCAGCTCTACAATATTTTACCTTGATTGACTTGCCTGGTAACTTAATGTACTTAAAGAAAACACATGTCTAAATTTTTTCTTTCACTTTTGATAGATACAAATGTAGATTACATACTTAATCTACTAGGATCCTTTGCTTTTATTAAAAAGGTTCTTGACAGCAAAACTGGAAATGTGGCCAAGGATTAGGAATGTGATCATCTAGTTTTGGCTTGCGTGTGCTCCCATGCTTCCTTCCTACATGCAGCCTTCTTACTAGATGCATGAATCAAATCTTACTCTAAACCTTGAGTCTGGCTTATTTTCCACAAAAACCATAACAGGATCTGTAGTTACCTGAACTCTGACAATAATTGTGTGTGTGCGTGGAGCAGGGGAGGCAGGATGAGAATGAGTATGCACAGTAATACTTCTTCCTTCTCTTTTTGTTTGTTTTTTCCATTACCATCAATCATCATTTAGTGTATGTATACATATATATTATTGATATATAGTTGATTTACAATGTTGTGTTAATTTCTGCTGCTCAACAAAGTGATTCAGTCAGGTGGCGCTAGAGGTAAAAAACTCCCCTGCTAATGCAGGAGACAGAGATGCAAGTTTGATCCCTGGGTCAGGAAGATCCCCTAGAGGAGAGCATGGCAACCCACTCCTTTATTCTTTCCTGGAGAATCCCATGGACAGAGGAGCCTACAGTCCATAGGGTCACGACTTAGTACACACATATACATATATACATTATTTTTCATATTCTTTCCATCACAGGATATTGAATATAGTTCCCTGTGCTATATGGTAGGAACTTGTTTTTTATCCATTTATGTGTATTAAACTTCTCCTTTCTTTAAACACTACCCAGGGGTCATATGACAATCTGTGCCCCTGAACCATTTTTGGAGTAGAAGGTTTCATCATTTCACATCAGGATCATAAATGGAGTCTTTGATCATAAATGTCCCTCAGTCTAGTTTCTGTGTCTCTCCTTTAGATTTTTATATCTCCCCAGAAGATGCCATGAAGACATCCTTTCTCTTGTTTGTCCCCAGCTGGATGGATTGCATCAGGACACTTTCATGACTAAGGATGAGAAGGTTCTACTAAGTTCAAAGTAAGCATATGGTTCCCAGAGTGTAAAGTCTGCTTTAAAAGTGGAATCAGAATACTCAGAAATTTTTATTTAAAAATTCCCGTTTGAAGAAACCTGGATACATGATGGTCTGAAAATACAAAAGGAACCTGGAAAATCCCTATCACAGCTAGATGGAGTCAGAGTATCTTCGGGAGCTACTGTCTCGCATGCTGCTATTAGAAATGAAATGTTTCTACAGTACAGCAGAGTAATTATCCTTTATATAATACTATAAAAATTCACACTAATGCAGAAATGAATGATAATATCTGTGAATTTTCTGTTTACCTCTAAATAGAATTTTGCTTGTCTTTTACATACAATTTTTATGTTTAAATGTCAAAGTTTTGGGGTTGGAGAATTTTATAGAAATACATTTCTTCTTTTATGATCAAAACAAATGATGGAATGATATTTTACTTAATGGAATATTCTTTTGCAGAGAATTTGCTATAATGGAGCTATTTAATACAAGCAAAGGTCCTGGTATAAGAGCCTAGTTTTAAACCATACTTTAGAGGATACTGCTATTATAATTGTATGTAATGTATACCTATTTATTACATAGAGTTCCTTTCTAAAATTTGGTATGAACTATTCATTTGATCATTAATTTGATTTTATGATTTGGTTTAACATTTGGTTTGTGGCTTGCTTAACCAGTGGAACATTGTCTTTTATTAATATTTTCTTCAAATTATGAAAATGTTTTTGCTTGTTCTGATTAATACTTTACAGAGCTTAATAATTAGGGAATATAACCTGAAAAGAGTGACTAATCTAAAAAATCAATTAAAAATATATTAATTTCTTTCTAAAATCAAGGTTTGGGAGGGAAATTCAAGAGGGAGGATACATGTATACTTATGGCTGATTCATTTTGATGTATGGGAGAAACCAACACAATATTGTAAAGCAATTATCCTTCAATTAAAAATAAATAAATAAAATTGTAAAAGTCAAGATTTTTTTGGTTTCTTTTTAAATTAGAGTATTATGTGAACTTTCAGGAGAAAAGCAGTTTCACTGAATTTCTTCAATTAAACCACTAGATGGCAGTATCTTTGTTTCCACTAGACAATGGCTCTTGAAAAAAACACTCATCAGATTTTTTAAAGCTCAAACCTCAGCTACCAAATTGCAATTGCTCAATTTTAAAGAAAGAAAACTACAGAGGAAAAAACTGAAGTCCAGTTAAAGATACTGTATTGTATTTCAGGTAGTACACTAACATCCTTCCTTAATAACCAGAGGTGTCACTGGGTCACTGAGGTGAAAATTAACTTTGAAGCACACAAATTTCTGAGATTTTGTGCCTGTAAGGATACTCTATAAAGAAAGACACAGCTGAAACAGTGTCCTTGAATCTGTTTTCTTTTCTTGCAACTGATTTTTCTTTTTTTGCTTTCTCATCTAATTCCTCTGTCTCTAACACTTCTCTTTCCCCTTTATGCATTAAAAAAATACAGACAAGGGTGGAAGAAAGGGATTGAGAGCAAATCAAACCCTATGGAGGAGATCCCATTACCACAGAAAAGTTTGCATACTGCATGGAAAAACTATAGCCACTATACCCAAAATGTTCTTTTTACCTGAAGATCACTACAACTAAATTTTGTGCAATTTAGGTTTATGTATTTAGTAACCTGAGTTTCTTTTTCATCTGGAGCTCTTGAAATGCAATAATCAAAACATCAGGTATTTAATTGCTAAAGTATGCTAAAGTATGATGTCCAAAAAGAAAGAAATATATTTTTCACTTTTATGTATATATAATATAAAATGAACACACGTGAAAGATTTTATTCAGCTCATTAGTAATGGGAGAATCAATTTAAAAGAAGATTTCAAAAACATACATACATACACACACACACAGTAAGAAAGTGAAGTCTCTCAGTCGTGTCCGACTCTTTGCAACCCTGTGGACTGTAGGCTACCAGGCTTCTCAGTCCATGGGATTCTCCAGGCAAGAATACTGGAGTGGGTTACCATTTCCTTCTCCAGGGGATCTTCCCGACCCAGGGATCGAACCCGGGTCTCCCGCATTGGAGGAAGACGCTTTAACCTCTGAGCCACCAGGGAAGCCCTCACACGTAGTAAAGAATGCTGAAAAGAATCTGCAAATAGATGCAAAACTGGTTATTAACCAATAGGGCAATAAACTTTAATGTTTGTGGTAATCTTTCCTATAAGGCAGAAATCAGTTTTATATCTGTAACACAAAATCAATTAATTTGCACTGCTATGTACAAGCATTATTGCTTTACTAGTAGTTTTGTACAAGTTAATTTCTACAATATGGAGATGTAAAACAGCCTCTTCAATAGAGAGTCGATCAAAGATACATAATGTTATGTAATCAGATAACCCCCAGGAAGTCTGCTAAACTCAGTGAGGTCTTCTGCCCATTTCCAGGTTGTGGACAATCTTCCCTCACGCGACAATTTTTTTAAATAATGTTGTTCGGATAAGCAATATAGTTGCAGTAAGAGCCTTATTCCATGTGCTGTAATATTAGGGCAAACCACAAGGAGGCAGTTTTTGCACTAGATTTGCTGCACAGATGGTGACCAGGACCGATGATTAAATCACGGACACTGTCATGAAAAAAGTGACAGTGAAAGTCACTCAGTCATGTCCGACTTTTTGTGACCCGGTGGACTATACAGTCCTTGGAATTCTCCAGGCCAGAAAACTGGAGTGGGTAGCCTTTCCCTTCTTCAGGGGATCTTCCCAACCCAGGGATCAAACCCAGGTGTCCTGCATTGCAGGCAGATTCTTCACCAGCTGAGTTACAAGGAAAGCCCCACTGTCATAAAGTTTTGTATTAAATTAAACAGACACTGAATTTCCTTAGCTCTGAAAGCAGATGTCAGAGGAGGTAAGCAAAGAATTGTCCCTAAAGTAAAAGAGGATAGAAATTACTTGCCTCTGACTTGGCTCACTGTTTTGAGTGAATGTGGTGCCACACAATAGTCTCAAAGTCTGGAGATGGGTCACAGTTTCTCCAGAGGTTAGATCTGGAAAAAAAGAAAAAGAATACAGTACATTTTATAAACTAAAAAGATCAATATTTGCACACACAAATGCCTACAAGGGCAAGGCATTTAAGTAAAATGAGAAAAGCAGGCTGAATGAGTACAGCACATAGTAGGGGAACTGTGACAAATTGGGAAGCTCATGACCCATCTAAAGAGGGAGATTACTATTTGGGTCCAACCGTATGAAAATATGGGCTTTCCAGGTAGTACTAGTGGTTTAAAAAAAAAAAAAAAAAAGCCCTGCCAATGCAGGAGACACAGGAGATGTGGGTTCGATCCCCTGCTCAGGAAGATACTCCAGAGGAGGTTATGGCAATTCACTCCAGTATTCTTGCCTGGAGAATCCCATGGACAAAGGAGCCTGGCGGGCTGCAGTCCATGGGTCGCACAGAGTCAGACACAGTTGAAATGATTTACCACGCATGCATGTATGAAAATACAGATAACTGAACACCAGGTTTTCAGAGTTTTCAAGAGAAACAAGAAAAACATATTGTTATTTGAATTCTCCTGGTTAATTTTTTTTTTAATGCTGGTTACTTAACCAAAAAATAAATAACATAAAATAAACATCACATGTCTTCCCTTCCTTTCCTAAAACTTGCCTAAGGGAATTTTCTAGACTCCTTACCTCATGTGAAGCCTGTTGAAGGAGCAAGTTCTGAGAAGTGAGAGTGCGATTGAGAAGTAGTGGCAAGAATTGAGCAGCAGAGATGAGCAGGTCAACAATAAGTATGTATAGACTACACACTTGGGAGCCCATTGGGAATTACTGGAAACGGAGGATGTTTTGGGGAATTAGACTTTACATAACTTAGAAAAATCTAGAACATCAAAGACCACTTTTATCATTTATTGTCCTTCTTACCCCTCCCACCCCAAGTTGTCCACTGCTGAGCTTACTGAAGGGAATCAATAAATATTATCTCATTGAGTTTTCATTCAAATAATAAGTCAAGCAGAAGGATCAAAATAACAACCTTAATTTTTTGTCAGCTCTTTTATAATTTAGACACTGTGTGTATGTGTCTGTGAGTATTCTTAATTTCTTGAAATCAGTGGGGAAGAAAAGGTGTGAAAGAATAAATGGTAAGATTCCAAAATGGAGCAGGGAATATATTGTCACCACAGCCCTGTTTTCCCCTTAAGGATTTCATGAAACTGTGGATGATGTGTATTTTAACTGGTCACAGCCCCTGTAAGGACATATACAAAGGCCACCACGCCCACCACAGCCTATTGCTCCACCTGGAGACACCTGACCTAAACAGAAAAAATCAGATTCTTTTTCTCAGGACTTCTGAATACAGGTACTGAGTCAATGAGTCAAGGTGCTAAATGCTCCAACTGAAAGGTCAAGGCAAGACGCGACAAAGGACAACAAATCAAAGTCAACTACAAGGTAATTTATGGGGGAGCAGAGATGCTATAAGTAAACCCCAAAGCACAGAGAAAAACAGAGTCCATAACACTCAGAGGGATATGAAAGGAAGTCGTTGGGTTTATAACAGTCTCTTTTCCATTTCCCAGGTGTATTTTATTCTTCATTACCCAATTGTATTTTATTCTTCAAATGTTTTTGAAATGGCCAGTTGCATCCCTTCGATAAATCCTCTTTATTGATGCTATTTGAGTGTGTGTTTGCCACTTGCAACCACACAGTTCTCTGTCTACTAAATGCGGCGTGTCAGATGCAGGGAACTCGTCCTTGGCAGAATGGAGAGACCTCATTAATGTGACCTGAGAACATGGTGTGGTCTCCATGGTGATTCTTACAGTTGATTCTCAAGTACTTTCTATCGTTTTGACTCTGAGGGTTAAAGTGCTGCTAAAAGACATGAAATAGAACCTCAGGGTCAAACTGAATCTTCCTTGGCATTTCCTGTATAATTTTTTCAACATCATACGTTTCTATTAAAAATACCACGATGACTGCTGGGCTTACATTTAAAGACTGTAATTTTTGCAGTTTTTGCCATAAGAAATAGCATTTAGATATTTAAAAGTTAATTCATTTGTCTACTTAATGGCCAGATATTTTTAAAAGCTTAAAATAACCTAAATAGTTCAATGGAAACAAACTATCTAAAAAATGTATTTCTCCTTAATTCATAGATCAGTGATTCAATTACTTTTTGTCCCCTTTTTCCCGTTATGTCTCATGTTCTCTAATACCTTACCAGAATCTCTGCGTAGCTTGATAATATAGAACGTACTACCAGTATTCTCTATTTGTGTATTCATTTGTCAGTTCCCATAGTATTTAGTTCAGTACGATGTATCTTATAATGTTACTTGTAAGAACTGAATTGTAGAAAAGAATTAAATTATAGAAATGAATTATAAAACAATATTTATGATTATATTTTCATTTATTTTTATATTATAGATCTGTTATTGAAACGAATTATAAAATGTAAGATTTGTTTTGTTTGGGCCGAGCTGGGTCTTCACTGTGGTGCGTGGGCTCTTTCTCGTTGTGGAGCACAGGCCATAGACCATGCAGGCTCAGTAGTTGCAATGTATGGGTTCTCTAGTTGCAACATGGGCTTAGTTGCTCCAGGGCATGTGGGATCTCAGTTCCCCAAACAGGGACTGGATCCATGACCCCTGCATCTCAAGGCAGATTCTTAACTACTGGACCACCAAGGAAGCCCCCAAAACATAGATTTTTATTTTTTTTTAAACTTTTTTCAAGTCTTTTACTGAAGGTAGCTTTGTAATCATATCTAATTATAACAACTATGTTGACAATAATGTTATGGACAATTAAATTACATTATTATTATTTTGCTATGAACTTGACAGTATAGCAATAAGAACAAATAGAAGCTAAAGAAGATAAAGAAGCTCCATAGCTTTTTTCATCTCTAGTAATAAGCTTCATTGTGCTTAGTTTTTACCATCAGTAAGTAAATATTCCCCTGGAGAAGGAAACGGTAACCCACTCCAGTATTCTTGCCTGGAGAATCTCATGGACGGAGAAGCCTGGTAGGCTACAGTCCACAGGGTCGCAAAGAGTCGGACACGACTGAGCAACGGAACGGAATGGAAGTAAATATTAAATGACACTGAGCTAGACAGGATCTATTAAAACCAGTCTTTTAGGGAAATTATTCTATTGGTAATACTCAAAGTAAGAGAGGGAAATGATGGGAACTACATAGGAGGTTCCTGCAGTAATCTGTGTGTTAGATGATAGAGCCTTGAAATAGATGGAAAGCTGAAGGGATGAAAAGTAAGAGACCAGCTTGAAAAACATCATGAAGATGACGGTACTTTGGCAGGAAAGAATCAGGATGACCGAATGTTTGATTCTGAGTACCTATGAGAGAAATGGGGAAATCAAGGGAGATGGTTTTGCAGCAAGATTTCCTGAGTGAGAGTGATGATACAACAATTCTTCTCATCATCAGTGAAAACTTTGTCATGCTCTATCTTATCGGCACCATCAATGTTACTTTATCAATATTACACCTGAGAACCCAGTCATTTAGAACAACCAGGTTTGCCCACATTGACTAATTCCAACCTAGAGTAAAAATTGGCCTGAAGTAGGCATCTTGTGTTTTTTTCCCCCTCAGTTATTTGTTAGATAAATATATTATTGAGCACCTACCTTGAGCACATTTGCGCTATTTAAAAAGCGACAGAGGGGCAGATGGGACAGGGATTATGTGAGCAGAGGGAGAGTGGGAAGAATCCAAAGGGGTAAGGGAGTAGACTGGTAGCATCTTATAAAAGTGCACAAGCCATCACTAGGACTTAATTTTCATTTGAAATGAGAAAAAAAAAAAAGCATGAAAGGCTTAGGGCAGAGGAGTGATATGATTCACCTTAAAAATTTTAAATGTCACTTTGGACACTTGGTGAGAAAACGCCATTGGGAGACACGCAGGAGAAGAGAGATCAAATGGGATTTGTTCTTGCAAAGAAATAGTAATAATTTGTTATTGCAATAATTCAGATGAGATTTTGATGGGAGCTGAGACAAGGGTGACAGTGGTAGAGAGGATGAGAAGTACTCAAACTCTGAATTTAAATTAGATTTTGAAGGTAGAAGTATTAGGATTTGTCAAAAGTGGAATGTATCAGTTAGGAATTTAAGAACTATATTAAGCAATTAGGAACAGAAATCTATCTAGAGTGTTTGGTTTTTTAATGTAAAGTAATTCTAGAAGTAGGCCATCCAATGATGGTATAACCTGGACATTTTATACAGCCTTTCCAGAAGTCTTATAAAACATTTTTACTTGTAACTCCTAAGGTAGAGCTTAGTCACAAAGCCATGCTTAATTACAAGGCATGTCTGGGAAATGAAGTCTCTTAGGTGACAATATTGTTGCTCCCTGCCAAAAAAACCCTGGGTTTCTGATACTAAGGAAATAGGAAGAAAGGATACTGGCCGTAACTAGCACCTTTGACACATGGGTGAGATAAACTGAGAGGTCAAGGAGGGCCAGAAGGAAAGTGCTTTTACCCCTCACATGGCATGGGCCCCTTTAGCCTTTAGGGGAGCTTATGAACCACCCTCTGAGAACAGTATTTTAAGTGTATGAAATGAAATGCATAAGATTACATGGGAAGCTAATTCTATTAAAATATCACCATCAAAATATTAGAAAATATGTGATATGCGTGCTCCTTCATAATTGCTCCTATAAAATTCAAAGTAAGGAGAAGTGTTAAAGATATTTTGAAATCTCTGCAGCAACTGCACTATGATATAAAAATGTCTGTTATCATTATTCGTGACATTGTCACAGATACTACCAGCACTAATGTGGTTGATTGCCTGTGATCATAAAAGAAGGAAATGTTACATTTCAGGTATAGCTTCATGGTGTGATAGGTGTAAATTTTTCCCCATCCAAGTTAATAGAGTCTGTCACCCCTTGAACCTTCATGAACCCAAAGTTAAGGACCCCTTTCCAAGAGGGCTTCAGTCTATGCAACTGAAAGGATGTAAGATGTCATTACTGAGGTTTGAGAGAAAAGAAATCCAAAGTCCATTTTCGGACACATTAAATTTGAGATGTCTATTTTACTATTAGGATTAGATTCAGTTAAAGTAGTCGAAAAATTCTGACTATCCATGGCTTACATAACAAAAACACATGAAAGTCTGAGACAGGCAGTCCAGAGTTGGCATGATGTCCCCACAATGTCAGCAAACCAGGACCATTTCATCTTGTTGCTCCACCGTGTGTTTTTTCATTCCTAAGTTTCCTCTATGGTCCAAAATGGCTTTTGGACTTGAATCTTTATATCCATTCTAAATGCCTAGAACAGAATTCTGGCAAAGAATACATAACTGTTGAATGAATACCCAGTCAGTTCAGTTCAGTTCAGTTCAGTCGCTCAGTCGTGTCCGACTCCCCGCGACCCCATGAATCACAGCACGCCAGGCCTCCCTGTCCATCACCAACTCCCGGAGTTCACTCAAATTCATGTCCACAGAGTCGGTGATGCCATCCAGCCATCTCATTCTCGGTCGTCCCCTTCTCCTCCCGCCCCCAACCTTTCCCAGCATCAGAGTCTTTTCCAGTGAGTCAACTCATCGCATGAGGTGGCACAAATATTGTAGTCATCATCCCAGAAGTAACAGCTCAAGTTTTAAGAGGAGATAAGATTTGAAGAGGTCAGTCTTCATTCCAATCCCAAAGAAAGGCAATGCCAAAGAATGCTCAAACTACCGCACAATTGCACTCATCTCACACGCTAGTAAAGTCATGCTCAAAATTCTCCAAGCCAGGCTTCAGCAGTATGTAAACCGTGAACTCCCAGATGTTCAAGCAGGTTTTAGAAAAGGCAGAGGCACCAGAGATCAAATTGCCAACATCCGCTGGATCATGGAGAAAGCAAGAGAGTTTCAGAAAAACATCTATTTCTGCTTCATTGACTATGCCAAAGCCTTTCACTGTGTCGATCACAATAAACTGTGGAACATTCTGAAAGAGATGGGAATCCCAGATCACCTGACCTGCCTCTTGAGAAACCTGTATGCAGGTCAGGAAGCAACTGTTAGAACTGGACATGGAACAACAGACTGGTTCCAAATAGGAAAAGGTGTACGTCAAGGTTGTATATTGTCACCTTGCTTATTTAACTTCTATGCAGAGTACATCATGAGGAACGCTGGGCTGGAAGAAGCACAAGCTGGAATCAAGATTGCTGGGAGAAATATCAATAACCTCAGATAGGCAGATGACACTACCCTTATGGCAGAAAGTGAAGAGGAACTCAAAAGCCTCTTGAGGAAAGTGAAAGAGGAGAGTGAAAAGGTTGGCTTGAAGCTCAACATTCAGAAAACAAAGATCATGGCATCTGGTCCCATCACTTCATGGGAAATAGATGGAAAAACAGTGGAAACAGTGTCAGACTTTGTTTTTTTGGGCTCCAAAATCACTGCAGATGCTGATTGCAGCCATGAAATTAAAAGACGCTTGCTCCTTGGAAGGAAAGTTATGACCAACCTTGATAGTATATTAAAAAGCAGAGACATTACTTTGCCAACCAAGGTCCGTTTAGTCAAGGCAATGGTTTTTCCCGTGGTCATGTATGGATGTGAGAGTTGGACTGTGAAGAAGGCTGATCGCTGAAGAATCGATGCTTTTGAACTGTGGTGTTGGAGAAGACTCTTGAGAGTCCCTTATACTGCAAGGAGATCCAACCAGTCCATTCTAAAGGAGATCAATCCTGGATGTTCATTGGAGGGACTGATGCTAAAGCTGAAACTGCAATACTTTGGCCACCTCATGCGACGAGTTGACTCACTGGAAAAGACTCTGATGCTGGGAAAGGTTGGGGGGCGGGAGGAGAAGGGGACGACCGAGAATGAGATGGCTGGATGGCATCACCGACTCTGTGGACATGAGTTTGAGTGAACTCCGGGAGTTGGTGATGGACAGGGAGGCCTGGCGTGCTGTGATTCATGGGGTCGCGAAGAGTCGGACACGACTGAGCGACTGAACTGAACTGAACTGAAGATTTTTAAGAAAAAAATTAGTCATGTATGCGAGTGCATGTGTACACACGTATATGTATGTATAAAAGCTTATGTATTTTAGATTTTTCTTTAAAAATCTAATTTTATATAAAAGTTTATGTGTGTGTACATATATATTCACATACAACACACACACAGACACACACACATGTTGTAGGAGGGCCTGCATTTAGAAAGCCTCTGTACTCAGTTTGATGTTCTGCTATTGCCATCTTGAAATTCTTCATAATTTCTGAATGAAATTAATTTTCATTTTTCACTGGGGTCCCACAAATTAAGCAGCTGTTCCTGTGAACAGACTTTTTGTTCTGGTGATTCAAAACCTCAGCTGGAATTGTACTTTGTCTGCTGGAGAAAATAAAAACAAGAGAAATTTGGGCGAATGGGTCTAGGATATAAATGGTGAATCACAAGTTTCAACTCCCACATAAAATCTTAGTTTCCAACAAATAACACCTGTGCTAAGACACCCATAGAAAATTAGTCAACATAGCCAAATACATACCTGAATAAACATGTATAGTGACTTGGCTGAATATAGATTAATACCGCTTTACTATAGTTACAAGCCATAGCACAGGACAAAGAAATTCAACTTCCTTGCTTGTCAGAAAAACCTCTTAAGTGGAATTCCAAGTTTTGAGACCATTCCATCTTTAATGGATGATACCAAAAAATAAAGTTTAAAAAAAAAAAAAACTTGGCAGTGAGCAAAAGAGGCTGGTGGCAGATAAGGTGAAAAAAATTTCTTGAGCTCCTGTATCACCAGAAACGCAGCTGGTTCTAGCCTGCGTTCACCAGCTACACTTTTCTCACTCAAGCATAGGCCATCTGCTAACCAGCCAAGATGACTGTCACTGTCAGTCCCCAGTATAAGGGAAACCAGCTCGGAAAACAGTTGTGGGCATTTCACCTAAATTAAGAAAAGAAGAGGATCATCGTTACCATCTTTCTAAATTCCATATATATGCATTAATATACTGTATTGGTATTTTTCTTTCTAACTTACTTCACTGTATAATTGGACTCTGTGGGAGAAGGCGAGGGTGGGATGATTTGACAGAACAGCATTGAAACATGTATATTATCATATGTGAAATAGATCTCCAGTCCAGATTCGATGCACGAGACGGGGTGCTCAGGGCTGGTGCACTGGGATGATCCTGAAGGATAGGGAAGGAGGAGGGAGGGGGGTTCAGGATGGGGAACACATGTACACCCGGGGCAGATTCATGTCAATGTATGGCAAAACCAATACAATATTGTAAAGTAATTAGCCTCCAATTAAAATAAATAAATAAATTTTTTAAAAAAAGAAAGCAAAGAAGAGGAGACTGACCAAATTATCATTTTTCACAACTGGATTTTTTTTTAATTTAAAAATATGTTGATTATTGCAATTCAAAAGACCCTGGATACCTTAGGAATGGTGGAAAGAAAACAGGAGTTAACAGATTTATTGCTTAAAGTTACCTAAAATGACATTCAAAATATCAGTATAGTAGGGCTTCCCTGGTGGCTCAGAGGTTAAAGCGTCTGCCTCCAATGCGGGAGACCCGGGTTCGATCCCTGGGTCGGGAAGATCCCCTGGAGAAGGAAACGGTAACCCACTCCAGTACTCTTGCCTGGAGAATCCCATGGACGGAGAAGCCTGCTAGGCTACAGTCCACGGGGTCGCAAAGAGTCGGACACGACTGAGCGACGGAACGGAACGGAATGTTCATAGCAGTGGTTCACAACCAGTCCTCAGAGCATGAGAATCACCTTATGAAGTTTTCAGCACTCAGATAACCAGATTTTTTAAATTGCAGCCCTTCAGTTATACTTTGTTAATTGGCTTGTTACAGGCATTCATATTATTTCACACTCCTACCTGATTCAAATATACATTATATTATATTTAAATATCATATTTGTAATATATTATATAATATACATTATATTATAGGTTGAGAATTGTGATACCTCTCACCTTTCGATAGAGATATTAAAGTATTTTCCTATCTCTCAAATATCTCTTGATTTTTTTTTTTTTTAAATTATAGGGCAGGTCTGTAATGGTCTGACTTAAACTTTAGAATTAATGATAGACTTGCAATTCACTTTTGGTTGAGTCCTGGGATTCCCTGAGACAGATAGGCACCCACTTGCAGAACAACTGCAGGAATCAATATGTTTCGAGCTGATTCACACAACTTTAAAGAAGGCTTATGCCGCATAGCATACTCCAGAGTGAAAAACAGCAGGATCTTACTTCACAGTGGGCAACGAGCTTCCCTGCAGTGCTGGGAAGACCACGAACCAAAGAGATAAAAGTTCAGAGCTGGACACCTTGGGAAACAAAGCTTTTTGGGTGGAGGCTTTCTGGATAGCAGTATGATTCTTCCTTTAAGCTTTGAACCTAAAACTATCTGGGATGCAAATAATTCTCAAGTGTGTTACAGATTCACTATTTTCCCTAATATGTTTACCGAGTATAATTTAATCCTTTTTAATACAGATTCTTAATCATTATCAACTACGATGGTGTAATCAGTCAAGAAATTATAAGGATACCACGGGGCAACTGAGCCTATGTGCCACAACTAAAGTGCTCGTGCCCAGCGTTGAAGATCTCACATGAGGCAAAAAGACCTCTTGTACCACAACTAAGACCCGATTCAGCCAAATAAATGAGTAAATAAAGAGGGTGACGGGAGTTTTCCAAATACCGTGATTAACTTTTGGAAAAAAAGAAATTATAAAGGAAGATGGAGATGGTGAGGTGAGGCAGGGTTATCCAAGGTGAATAGAACCTGGATTCCTAACTTGAAGGTCCAGAGAATTATTCTTATTATAAGCTGTTCTCTGGTGGCTCAGCTGGTAAAGAATCCGCCTGCAATGCGGGAGACCTGAGTTCGATCCCTGAGTTGGGAAGATCCCCTGGAGAAAGGAACGGCTACTCACTCCAGTATTCTGGCCTGGAGAATTCCATGGACTGTATAGTCCATGGGGTCACAAAGAGTTGGTCATGACTGAGAGAATTTCACTAGATCACTAGAAAAGATAAACAGAGGCATATTAAAAATTTTAAGAATTTATTTGAGCAAAAATCATTTTGAAGTAGGCAGCTTCCAATCCAGCAGATAGAAAAGAGCTTCAGGGAATTATACAAAATGGAAGACTTTTATAGCTTTAAAAGAGCAGGAAGTTATACTAGGCAAAAAAGTAGATGGTTATGGCAAGGTTAATTTTTTTTAGTGGATGGTGGTGGGATTAGTTTACCTAGCTAGTGGTAAACAAGTAATTCCTGATTGACTGAACATTCCATTTCTGGTAGTGCTGAAACTGTAATTAAATTGTCTTGGTTTGGTGATATGGGGCTTTGAATAAGCAGCTCCATTTTCTTCCTTCTGTCTTGCTTTTTTTGTCTGATCAACCCAGAGCCATGATCACTTAAGATTAAATTCATAAAATACTTACTGCTGGGAGGGATAGTACAAGGATGCCAAGTCTGTAACTCTAACTTTCTCACACTGGAAATATTGGTGTTAACCTAGCACATTTTTACTAATCTTCAAGCTCCAATGGAAGCTAAATCAAAATGAGAAGCTAATTTATAGATTTATGAGAAATCTCTGTCTCTGAGGCGCCGGTCTTCTCTATGTCTAGGGAATATAAAGTTGTGGTTAAGAGTGTGGACTCCGGAACCAAACTGGTTTGGGTATTAATCCTATTTCACTTATCTGTGAATTCTTTGTCTCAGCTTCCTCATCTGACACTAAACAGTGGAAGGTTGAAAGATTGCAAGTTAGCAATAGTACTTATAGTATTTTGTTGTAAGGAGCAAATAATGTAAGCAAAACAGAGTTGGGCATATGATAAATTCTGTTAAAAATTTTAAAACATGCTATATAAGCAGGCATCGGAGAAGGCAATGGCAAGCCACTCCAGTACTCTTGCCTAGAAAATCCCATGGACGGAGGAGCCTGGTAGGCTGCAGTCCATGGGGTCACTAAGGGTCGGACACGACTGAGCGACTTCACTTTCACTTTTCACTTTCACACATTGGAGAAGGAAATGGCAACCCACTCCAGTGTTCTTGCCTGGAGAATCCCAGGGACAGGGGAGCCTGGTGGACTTCCGTCTATGGGGTCACACAGAGTCGGACACGACTGAAGTGACTCAGCAGCATCAGCAGCATAAGCAGGCATATATGGGGAATGTCTTGTTAAAGGATAACTTTTAAAAACAAGTAAAATCAAGCTCTGATATGGAAATAAAATAAACATGTATCAAAGATTCTGTGACTGTGGTTTTCATCCTGGAGACTGTGAGATTGTAGTTTTTGCTGCTTCTGTTTCTGCCCTCTGATGGATGAGGATAAGAGGATTGTGCAAGCTTCCCAGTCTTTGGCTGTAGGAAACTGGGTCTTACTCTGGTGGGCAGGAACATGCTCAGCATATCTTTAATCCAGTTGTTTATTGATGGGTGGGGCTGTGCTCCCTCCCTGTTGGTTGTTTGGCCCAGTCCTGGAGTCTATAGGCTAATGGAGGGCTAAGGGTGACCTCCAAGAAGACAGATGTCAACCCAGGACGGCTGCGACCAGTGCCTCTGTCCCTGTGACATGTCGCTGCCAACCCGCACCTCCACAGAACACCCTCAAACACTCAGAGGCAGATCTGGCTCAGTCTCCTATGGGGTCACTGCTCCTTTCCCCTGAGTCCTGGTGCACGCAAAGTTTTGTTTGTGCCCCCCATGAGTCTCTGTTTCTCCCAGTCCTGTGGAAGTTATGTAATCAAATCCCACTGGCCTTCAAAGTCAGACTCCCTGGAGATTTCCAGTCCCTTTGGTGGATCATCAGGTTGGGAAGTCTGATGCAGGCCTAGAGCTGCCTCAACTGTGGAAGAACGTCTATAGTATTATTGCTCTCCAGTTTGTGGGTCGTCCACCCGGCAGGTATGTGATTTGATTTTAACATGATTACATCCCTCCTACCATCTTGTTGTGGCTCCTCCTTTGTCCTTGGACAAGGGGTATCTTTTTTTGGTGGGTTCCAACCTCCTCCTGTTGATGGTAGCTCAACAGCTAGTTGAGATTTGGGTGTTCTCGAGGAGAACACAGGCACACATTCTTCTCCTCCAGTACTTGACCCGGGCCTCACAAAGATCACAGCCTTGTCATGGTGAAAGGACCTCAAATGAAGCTAAGAGCCGTGCCTTGCAGGGCCACCCAAGATGGACTGGATGTGGTGGAGGCTTCTGACAAAAGTGATCCACTGGAGAAGGGAATGGCAAACCACTCCAGTATTCCTGCCTTGAGAACCCCATGAATAGTATGAAAAGGCAAAAATATATGACACAGAAAGATGAGCCCCCCAGGTCAGTAGATGTCCAATATACTACTGGGGAAGAGTGGAAAAATAGCTCCAGAAAGGATGAAGAGGCTGGGCCAAAGCTGAAATGACGCTCATTTGTGGATGTGTCTAGTCAAAGTGAAGTCCAATGCCATAAAGAACAGTATTGCATAGGAACCTGGAATGTTAGGTCCATGAATCAAGGTAAATTGGGGGTGATCAAGAAGGAGACGGCAAGAGTGAACATTGACATTTCAGGAATCATTGAACTAAAATGGACAGGAAGGGGCGAATTTTACTCAGATGACCATTATATCTATTACTGTGAGCAAGAATCCCTTAGAAGAAATGGAGTAGCCCGCATAGTCAACAAAAGAGTCCAAAATGCAGTACCTGGATACAGTCCCAAAACGACAGAATAATTTCAGTTCATTTCCAAGGCAAATCATTCAATACTATGGTAATCCAAGTCTATGCCCCAACCACTAACGCTGAAGCAGCTGAAGTTGAACAGTTCTATGAAGACCACAAGACCCTCTAGAACTAACACCAAAAAACGATGTCCTTTCATTATAGGGGATGGAATGCAAAAGTAGGAAGTCAAGAGATACTTGGAGTAACGGGCAAGTTTGGGCTTGGAGTACAAATGAAGCAGGGGAAGGGCTAAAAGAGTTTTGTCAAGAGAACACATTGGGCATAGCAAATATCCTCTTCTAACAACACAGGTGAAGACTACACATGGATATCACCGGATGATCAATATGGAAATCAGATTGCTTATGTTTTCTGCAGTCAAAGATCGTTCTTGTTGTTCAGTCACTAAGTCATGTCCAATACTTTGTGACCCTATAGACTGCAGTATGCCAGGCTTCCCTATCCTTCACTATCTCCCAGAGTTTCCTTAAAGTTGCCTGCTTTTCCTCCTGCCCTCAATCCTTCCCAGCAACAGGATCTTTTCCAATAAGTCAGCTCTTCATATCACATAGCCGAAGTATTGGAACTTCAGCTTCAGCATCAGCCCTTCCAATGAATATTCAGGACTGATTTCCTTTAAGATTGACTGGTTTGATCTCCAGCTGCAAAGAGTCAGACATAACATAGTGACTAAATAACAACAAGTGAAGATTCTATTTAACTTGTTCTTAATGAGAGAACCAGGAAAATGTCATAACTGATTCAAAGGCAAAGTTAAAGAATGGAGATATTTATAAATCAGAAATATGAAACAAATTTGCAGAGGGATCAAAAGTTTGCTTTTGGGACTGAGAGGGTCCCTATTGTCCTTCTACCAGAAAAAAAATTTTTGTCCATCTCTAGGACTGCAAGGAGATCCAACCAGTCCATTCTAAAGGAGATCAGTCCTGGGTGTTCGTTGGAAGGACTGATGCTAAAGCTGAAGCTCCAATACTTTGGCCACCTCATGCGTCGAGTTGACTCACTGGAAAAGACTCTGATGCTGGGAGGGATTGGGGGCAGGAGGAGAAGGGGACGACAGAGAATGAGATGGCTGGATGGCATCACCGACTCTATGGACATGAGTTTGAGTGAACTCCGGGAGTTGGTGATGGACAGGGAGGCCTGGCGTGCTGTGATTCATGGGGTCGCAAAGAGTTGGACACGACTGAGCGACTGAACTGAACTAAGAATTATATGCATTCCTCTTGACTTCCAAGGTCAGGATATCACACCCAAGCAACTCTCTGAGCCAAGTTTTATAGACAGTACCTATAAATTTGGGCAAATTCCTTGTTCTTGAAGTCTCCAAAATATTGGAATATTCTTGGATTGCCAGGAAGCAAAATCTCCTCACCACTTGTCAGTCTGGAACTGTCTTGGCCCCCTTTAACCTTCTGTAGCAAAAATACCATAGATTAGGTGGCTTATAGACAACAGAAATTTATTGGTTACAGTTCTGAAGACTGGGAAGTACAAGATAAAGGCAGATTTCATTTCTGGTGAAGGTCTGCTTCCTTATTCATAGATTGTTACCTTTTCATTGTTTCCTTACATGGCAGAGGGGCAAGGGAACTCTCTGAAACCTCGTTTATACGGGCACTAACTCCATTCATGCAGGCTGCTCATGACATAATCATCTCCCAAAGGCACCACCTCCAAATACCAGCCCATTTGATTTTGACATGAATTTTAGGGTGGGGACACAGATATTCAGGGTATATCAGGGACCCTGTAAGTCAGGGAGATGCCAGCTTTCCTAAAAGGACTCCATAGGCACCAACTTTCCATTTCTTTTAATTTTGAGTTCTTTTGGTATTAACGTATATTAGGATGATATTAAATTTGTAAATAGCTAGTATAGAAGTCTTTATGATATGGAGTCTTGCTTGTCAAAAACTAGGAAGGGTATGAAATTTTGCTGCATTCACAAGCTGACAAGTGAGCCTGTTACCATTTTATGTATGCTGGCAGAAGATATGAAACTTCTGAATCAGAGACAAAAGATTTCATTACTCACTGCAATGGCAATAGGTACAATATTATAATTTTCTTACACTGGTTCCCTAAGCACCAGTTGTGAAAAAAGCCAGGTAACATCTGTACACACAGTGAATTGTTTCACAGGAAAGAAACTGTTAGTTTAGGGATCCAAAGTTTTCATACTAGCCAGTAAGAAGGACTTCCCTTTGCTACAAAGGAGATATCATGTCATTTTTCAAAGTTGTTTGCTATATATATATATATATATATATAAAGATTCTTACTCCTTGGAAGGGAAGTTATGACCAACCTAGATAGCATATTAAAAAGTAGAGACATTATTTTGCCAACAAAGGTCCATCTAGTCAAGGCTATGGTTTTTCCAGTGGTCATATAGGGATGTGAGAGTTGGATTGTGAAGAAAGCTGAGTGCCAAAGAATTGATGCTTTTGAACTGTGGTGTTGGAGAAGACTCTTGAGAGTCCCTTGGACTGCAAGGAGGTCCAACCAGTCCATTCTAAAGGAGATCAGTCCTGGGTGTTCATTGGAAGGACTGATGCTAAAGCTGAAGCTCCAATACTTTGGCCACCTCATGTGAAGAGTTGACTCATTGGAAAAGACCCTGATACTGGGAGGGATTGGGGGCAGGAGGAGAAGGGGACGACAGAGGATGAGATGGCTGGATGGCATCACTGACTCGATGGACATGAGTTTGGGTGAACTCCGGGAGTTGGTGATGGACAGGGAGGCCTGGCATGCTGTGATTCATGGGGTCGCAAAGAGTTGGACACGACTGAGCAACTGAACTGAACTTTCTATATAAACACCATTGAAAAATTTGTCTATCTGGTTTTGATAGCAGGGTGATGCTGGCCTTGTAGATTGAGTTCAGAAGTGTTTTTCTTTCTCTGCACTTTCTTGAGACTTTCTTGCATTTTCATTTGTGAAGGAAAAATGTTCACTTTTCTCTAAATGTGTGATAGAATTCACCTGTTATACCATCTGGTTCTGGACTTTTTGTTTTTGCGGAGCTTTTTGTTACTAACTCAGTTTCATTACTGATAGTGGGTCTGTTCCTATTTTCCCTTTCTTCTTGGTTCTGTATGGGGAGATTGTACATTTCTTATAGGTTTTACATTTTGTTGCTGTATAGCTGTTCATAGCTATCTCTCATGATCCTTTATGTTTCTATACTATCACTTATAACTTCTCTTTCTTCATTTGTGATTTTATTGATTTTGCCCCTCTCTCTTTTCTTCTGAATGAGTCTGACTAAAGATTTATCAATTTTGTTTACCTTTTCAAAAAACTAGATCTTTGTTTGATCTTTCCTATTTTTTTAGTCTTTATTTATTTTCGCTGTGTCTTTTATGATTTATTTCCATCTAACAACTTTGAACTTTATTTATTCTCCTTCTTTTAATTCCTTTTGGTATAATGTTAGGTCATTTGAGATTTTTCCTGTTTTCTAAGGTAGGTTTGCATGACTATAAACTTCCCTCTTGGAACTGCTTTTTCATTTGTCTCCAGGGCCAAAACGGCTGCAGTCAGGGTCTGTCCCAATGTGATCTCTGATTGCCTCCCGCCTTTCCAGGAGGCTCTCCAAGATCGGCATGGAGGTCTGAGTCAGGATCCTTTTCAAATGACTGCTTCTGCTTTGGGTCCTGAAGCATGTGAGATCTTGCATGCACTCTCCAGGATTGGAGTCTATTTCCCACAGCCCTCTGGGTCTCCCAAAAGTGAGCCATCCTGGCCTTCAAAGCCAAACATTCTGAGGACTTGTTATCCTGGTGCAAGAGCCCTGGGCTGAGGAGTCCAGTGTAGGGCTCAGACTCCTTATTCTTTATTCTGCAATTGTAATTATTCTCCTGTTATAGAATTGCCCATTGGTGGGCATAGGTATTAGTTATACCACATATCTGCCCCTCTTACCTGTCTCGTTGGGGCTCCTTCTTTACATATTTAGCTGTAGAAGATCATTTATGCTAGTCTACTGGTCCTTCTCAACAGTTGCTCTTTAGATAATCTAGTTGCAATTTTGGTGTGCCCATGGGAAGGGGGCTCAGGGTCTACCTAATCTGACATGGCTATTCCCTGAAAGCTCATTTCTGTTTTTTAGCACTGAATAATAAGCCATTGTCTAGATGTACCACAGTTTATCACCTACAGAAGGACATCTTGTTTGCTCCCAAAGTTTGGCATTTATGAATAAAGCTGTTATAAACATACATGTCATCTGCATATCTGAGGAGAGTGAAGTTTGGCTTGAAGCTAAACATTCAGAAAACGAAGATCATGGCTTCTGGTCCCATCACTTCATGGGAAATAGATGGGGAAACAGTGGAAACAGTGTCAGACTTTAATTTTTGGGCTCCAAAATCACTGTAGATGCTGATTGCAGCCATGAAATTAAGAGACGCTTACTCCTTGGAAGGAAAGTTATGACCAACCTAGATAGCATATTAAAAAGCAGAGACATTACTTTGCCAACAAAGGTCCATCTAGTCAAGGCTATGGTTTTTCCCGTGGTCATGAATGGGTGTGAGAGTTGGACTATGAAGAAGGCTGATCGCCGAAGAATTGATGCTTTTGAACTGTGGTGCTGGAGAAGACTCTTGAGAGTCCCTTGGACTGCAAGGAGATCCAACCAGTCCATTCTAAAGGATATCAATCCTGGGTGTTCATTGGAAGGACTGATGCTAAAGCTGAAACTGCAATACTTTGGCCACCTCATGTGACGAGTTGACTCACTGGAAAAGAGTCTGATGATAGGAAAGATTGGGGGTGGGAGGAGACGGGGACGATGGAGAGTGAGATGGCTGGATGGCATCACTGCCTCGATGGACATGAGTTTGAGTGAACTCCGGGAGTTGGTGATGGACAGGGAGGCCTGGCGTGCTGTGATTCATGGGGTCGTGGAGAGTCGGACACGACTGAGCGACTGAACTGAACTGAACTGAAGGCTTCTATCTGCTTTGACCCAGCTGCTTCATTTATTCTGGGGCTATTGGTAATTCTCCTTCGCTATTCTTCAGTAGCATATTGAACACCTTCAGACCTGGAGGACTCATCTTTTGGTGTCATATCTTTTTCACCTTTTATACAGTTCATGAGGTTCTCATGGCAAGTAAACTGGAGTGGTTTGCCATTCCCTGCTCCAGTGGGTCATGTTTTGTCAGAACTCTCTGCTATGACCCATCCATCTCGGGTGGCCCTTCACGGCATGGCTCATAGCTTCATTGAGTTACACAAGCCCCTTCATCATGACAAGGCAGCTGGGAAAGATTAATGGTAAAAGGAGAAGAAGGTATCAGAGGATAAGATGGCTGGACGGAATCATGGATGCAACAAACATGAACCTGGGCAAACTTTTGCAGATAGTGAAGGACAGGGAGGCCTGGGGTGATGCAGTCCATGGGTCACAGTCAGACACAACCGGGTGACTGAGCAACAACAAGGTTAAATAGGTGTCATTTAGTTTTTAGGTTCTAATATTCTTGCCCAGGGATTTGACATCTTCTTTATTTCAAGTTTTTCAAAATTGCGCTTCATACAGAAAATAACCTTGCATGACATTAAATTGAAATTTGCTAACATTTATAAAAAGCACCAACCATAGATTGAAATAAAATGTTCACTTTAATAGTTATCACACAAATGTTTAGTTACAGTTATCTGAAAATTATAAGAGAACAATTTGTGCATGTCACATTCATGTTACTATCCATATAAGAACAACTACACATAATCATTTATTCAACTACATCAGGATAACACACAAGGTTTTGTTTGCTCTAGACTTCTCAGTTAAAAGGAAACACCAAATAAGGAAACTGAATTTCCAAAAATTAAGTTATTAACAAAACAAATAATAAATATTATTTCTAAATGTCTTTTATTTTGACAACTTTGAATTATACTTACATACTATTATTTCTCTAAACCAAAAATTACAACAAGGGTCACTGTCAGGGTGAAAATACATATTTTTAAAGCTTTTTAAAAATACGCTAATAAGCTTTAACATGACTTGATTTATTCTTGGCACATGTGGCATTTTGAAAAGTAAAAATACACTTTGCCAATTTTACGTTATTGTGCAGGAATAAGAGACAGAGCACGGTTTGGGAGGCAGAGAGACCTGTGTTCACTTACCAGCTTTGTTCCCAAGTTGTGTTGTTGGGCTGGTCAATTACTTCTTGGCACTGGGGCCAGGATTAAATTAAATAATGCCTATTTTAAAATGCATAGCATGGGCACTAAATGAATGATACCGCCTTTCCCTAATTTACTCACATTGAAGCAAAAGCAAAATATCACAGTCGTATGTTCTGGTACAATTTGAAAAATCTAGGAAAAAAATGGGAAATTTAAAAATAAAATCAGTGTATTTTGAAAAATTGCACTTGTAAGAAACAACGAAAGCCTTCATCAGGTTTAAATATTTCCCAATAAAACTTAGTGCCTACTATACCCCGATTAAAAAAAAAAAGTCCTAAAATATGATAAAATGGTCAATGATTAAGGACTTTTGGTTTTCTTTTGTGCTATTGATATAAAAATAATGGCTATATTTAAGGCTCATTAAGTGATAGTTTGTAGTTGCCCTGAACCAAATCTGTAGTCTTGATGTTGCACTATTAAAACAGACCTACTGCCTTGAATGACTATTACAGAGAAATTCCCATGATATTCTTCATTTCAACAACCATGGCCTCCTTACTGATTTTAAGTAAGGGATCATTCGGTGATATGTGGCCATATAGCTTGTCTGTCTTAAGGATGATTCTTATATACATAATCACTTTTTCATGCTAAATGCTTGGTGCTTAGAAGATCTAAGACTCCTGAAAACTAAACTGTCACAAGGGAATAGCCTACTCTAGACAGCAACGCTTCCATCCCTATTCTTAGCACCGAAGATGCAGAAACAACCCTATTCTTATTTTCTATCCTCATCACCTAATAAATCATCTTTCCAAACCTGACTCAAAATCTCCTTCTCCAGGAAACTTTCCCTAACCAAATTTCACACTCCTCCATTTATATCCTTGACACTCATGTGTAATTTGTATAAACTTCAACCTGCATATACTTCTATTTACGTTTTGTCTGCTACTTCCAGCTAGGATACAGTCTCTGACTTTGTAAGATTCCACAGTGTTTAGCACAATGAATGCATGTATGTATGTGACTGTGTGCATGTATGTGGGGTGTGTATGTGTGTGCTGAATGAAAAAAAGACTAAGAACCTGAGTGGGGTGTAGGGTAGGAAAAGTTTCATAATTTTTCAGAAATCAAAATTGCTGGACCTTCCTAATACTAAAATTTCTGATTTCCAAAGCTATCTGAGTTTGGTTTGGGTATGCCAATAATAAAAAGGCAGTGAAAAAAATGTTTTAAAAAACCTTTATGAAATATTCCAAAAAGCTTTTTAATAAATTACTAAAAGCACCAAACCAAAACATCTTACTAAATAGTGGGATAATCTTTCCTATAATTTTATAAATGGAAATTTCTTTTCATTCAAGACAAAGAATACTGAACAGGAATAGGTGTTGTGAATCAGGATAAAAAAGGCAATTCATTCTAAGTCAGTATCTAACACACATTTGCAATTAATCTGAAAAGCCTTCTGTGGTACATATGTATGCTTTGTTAAGAAAAAGAATGGTTTATTTTAGGATGTTGTCTGGTACTATAAAATAAGATACATACACTGACGTTGCTATTTAACAAGGAAAATTTTGTTTATACGAGCTGTTACTATTAAAATAGGATATAATTTAAAAATTATTCTTAATGTGTATATTTTCAAGTTTGCCTGACAGTGTCCTTTTGAAAAATCTGACAATTTGTAGTTAGATTACAGACATTTGAATTTGGTTTCTACAATTGAAAATATTACACTTACATAATAACAAACAACAATATATTGTAGCTTTTTTACTGAAGCACTCTGCAATTAATATTTAAAGCTTTTCCATAAAATAAAATTCATTGTACTTTTTGTAAGTTAAATTACACAACACATAATGTACACTATAATTACATTAAGAACAAATAAAATGAAGCATAAAATTCTGTACCATAACAATGGATTGTTTTAGCTGTCATTCTAAATGTTAGCTTATTTGTTATGTTTTGAGTTTTTATCTTAAACCCAAGAAACTTTACTTTGAAATAATATACTAAAAATATCAAGTCTGGAATTTCAATGTAAAACTCTCTTATGCTCTTTTTTTCTGGATCATCTAGGAAATAAGAGAAATGAGACACTGATAATTCTATTTCTGCAAAATGCCTCCTTGTTTCCCCATATACCTCTATGTCATTTCTAGGGAAAATGATACAGAACATAGGCAAATCATAACTTTGGCAAATTATGAGCTCATTTAAGTGGTTTCTTATTTGGAAAAAAGAAAAACTAAGAAGTTCCTTTTTTGGCTTATTCATTCTCAATCTTTTTTTTTTTCTCTAATATATAACAGTACTATAAAAGCACTTCTTAAATGCTCACTGTTTAAACAACACAAAATGAACTGGAATAATTTATAGAATTAATCAAAGTAGATTCTAGGGTGAGGTCCTAGAATTTGTTACACGTAGGGCTAAACTTGCAAGAGATCGCATGGCAAAAGTAGAGACTTTATGGCATATCCCAGCTTTTGAAATATAGTTAGAAGCCAATCGAAAAAGCCTTTCAGCACCAAAGGTATTGAAGTGCCCAGGAAGTACTTTCTCTACCAAACCTCTGTCCACTAATTCGATCAGACGTTCACAGGTTCCAACATAGTCACTTATCCTGCTGTATGGGAGCCAATCAATCAGTGATCCATCGTACACGACGTCTCCACTGAAGAGAATCTTTCGGTCTTTGTCATGCAGGCAAATGCTGCCCCTAGAATGACCAGGCATGTGCATAACAGTGAGCTGTCTGTCACCAAGGTTGATCACATCCCCTGAAAATGAAAACAGAATTTACAGATAAACGTGCTACATATTTGACTTCAATCACTTAAAGAACAGCGGAACACAACAGTTTCAAAGATGCTGGGAAGATGATATTTATCTTACTTTTATTGTAAAAGCAGCCTAGTAATAAAAGATGATTTAAAATAAGTTGCCTGCATTTCATTTCGGTTGTTTATTAGACCAGTGTTTGTCAAAGTAAACAGTGCAACACAATTTCTGCTGGTTGTTATAATACATAAAAGAAAAGATTCAGTGGTCAAATAATTTGGAAAACTCTTCCTTGTTAATGGAAATTAAGCAGCTTTCTTTTCTGCAAGATATGCTAACGTACATTTAATATGCTAACGTACATTGTGGATACACACAAGTGAGGAGATATGGCTGCATAGTTTCACAAATTTCTTTGACCAAAAAATTCATTTTCAGAATATCCATTATACTAATATCCTGGTGACACAATTCAATAATGATGCTCTAGGGAAGGGTATGGCATTTTTGCCCTTTGTTTTATCACTCTGTGGAAATTAAGGTCTGAGGAGTCAGTACAAATGATGATGCTCTGGCTACTGCTATTGCTGTAAGAAACTGTTCTTAGTCTCGGACCCAGGAACTTCAAGTCTTCCACCAGAATCCACTAAATCGCTGCAGCCTAACTTCAGTTCAGTTCAGTTCAGTCGCTCAGTCATGTCCGACTCTCCGCGACCCCATGAATCACAGCATGCCAGGCCTCCCTGTCCATCACCATAACCTACAAACAGGGTAAAATCTCAAACTCCTCCCAGTTATTTGACAGTGGGGATGAAACTGAGCTATATGAATACAAAATTGCTCTTTCACTGGATTTAAATCAGTACAAACTTTCGTAAATCATAATAAATTAAAAGATTCATATTGCTATCTCTAGTGCAAACATATACATATACAGAAAAAATAAAAGAAATATAGCTAAAATTAATAGTGAAATTAAAATGGCATAATAATCAGGAATCATTAAATATAAAAGACAACAGAAGAAAAATAAAGGCATAAACAAGAACTGAGACATACAAAACAAATGACAAAATGGCAGACCTAAACACAACTGTGTCAGTAATTATATTAAATATGAAAGGGATAAACACTCTAATCAAAGGCAAAGATTGTCAGACTAGATTTAAAAAAGATATGGACTCAGTCTACAAGAGAGGAACTATAAAATCAAAGCCAAAAATAGGATTATAAGTCATACCTTATAAATATGAATGACACGAACTAGAGTGGTTATATTGTCAGACAAAATGGATTTTTATATAAAGAATATTACTAGAGAAAAGAGGTACATTTTATGAGGACAAAGTTAGGTCAATACCTAATGAAAAAAAGTCTAAATGTATATGTACCTTAAAAACTCACAAAATAAAAACTGAGAATTAAAATAAGAATAAACATTTGAACAATTGTGCTTAGATATTTGAATAGTTTGAATAATTCATAATAGAAGCAGATAGAAAATCAGTACGGATACAGAAGACTTGAACAACAGCATCAGCCAACTTGATCTAGCTGACATATATAAAATAATTCATGCCAAAAGAGCAAAGTCCACATTCCTTTCCATTGTACATGAAAGAGATGTTTTGTTTTATCTGCACACTGAAAACTACAGTAACACTTTAAAGAGAAATTAAAGAGAATGTGAGCAAATGGAGAAATATGCCATATCCATTGATTGGAAGACTTGAAACTGTTAAGATGGTAATTAAGTTCAGTTTTTCCTACAGCTGCACTGTCTAATATGTACTTTCTGATATAATACAAATGTTCTGTATCAACACTAGGCAATATGGTAGCCACTAGCTATATGTGGCTAGTGGCACGAGAAATAAAGTCTGGGAGTTGGTGATGGACAGGGAGGCCTGGTGTGCTGTGATTCATGGGGTCTCGGAGAGTCGGACACGACTGAGCGACTGAACTGAATTGAACTGAACTAAGAAACTAAATTTTTCATTTTAATCAATCTTAGCTAATTTAAATTTGCATTAGATAGCTACATTCAGAGAAGAACTATACAAAGAAAATCTTAATGAACCAGATAACCACGATGGTGTGATCACTCACTTGGAGCCAGACATCCTGGAATGCAAAGTCACGTGGGCCAGAGGAAGCATCACTACGAACAAAGCTAGTGGAGGTGATGGAATTCTAGCTGAGCTACTTCAAATCCTAAAAGATGATGCTGTGAAACTGCTGCACTCAAAATGCCAGTAAATTTGGAAAACTCAGCAGTGGGCATCAGATCAGATCAGATCAGTCGCTCAGTCGTGTCCGACTCTCCGCGACCCCATGAATCACAGCACGCCAGGCCTCCCTGTCCATCACCAACTCCCGGAGTACACTCAAACTCATGTCCACAGAGTCGGTGATGCCATCCAGCCATAGGACTGGAAAATATCAGTTTTCATTCCAATCCCAAAGAAAGGCAATGCCAAAGAATGCTCAAACTACCGCACAATTGCACTCGTCTCACATACTAGCAAAATTATGCTCAAAATTCTCTAAGTCAGGCTTCAACAGTACGTGAATTAAGAAATTCCAGATGTTCAAGCTGGATTTAGAAGAGGTAGAGGAACCAGAGATAAAATTGCCAACATCCGCTTGATCACTGAAAAAGCAAGAGAGTTCCAGAAAAACATCTACTTCTGTTTATTGAATACACCAAAGCCTTTGACTGTGTGGATCACAACAAACTGTGGAAAATTCTTCAAGAGATGGGTATACCGGACCACCTTACCTGCCTCCTGGGAAAGTTGTATGCAGGTCAAGAAGCAACAGTTAGAACCGGACATGGAACAACAGACTGGTTCCAAGTTGGGAAAGGAGTACATCAAGGCTGTATATTGTCACCCTGCTTATTTAACTTATATGCAGAACACATCATGCAGAATTCCAGGTTGGATGAAGTACAACCTGGAATCAAGATTTCAGGGAGAAATATCAATAACCTCAGATATGCAGATGACACCACCCTTTTGGCAGAAAGCGAAGAAGAACTAAAGAGCCTCTTGATGAAACTGAAAGAGGAGAGTGAAAAAGTTGGCTTAAAACTCAACATTCAGAAAACTAAGATCATGGCATCTGGTCGCATCATTTCATGGCAAATAGATGGGTAAACAATAGAAATGGTGAGAGACTTTTATTTTTTGGGGCTCCAAAATCACTGCAGATGGTGACTGCAGCCATGAAATTAAAAGGTGCTTGCTCCTTGGAAGAAAAGCTATGACCAACCTAGACAGCACATTAAAAAGCAGAGACATTACTTTGCCAACAAAGATGTGTCTAGTCAAAGCTATGGTTTTTCCAGTAGTCATGCATGGATGTAAGAGTTGGACTGTAAAGAAAGCTGAGCGCCAAAGAATTGATGCTTTTGAACGTGGTGTTGGAGAAGATTCTTGAGAGTTCCTTGGACTGCAAGGAGATCAAACCAGTCAATCCTGAAGGAAATTAGTCATGAATATTCATTGGAAGGGCTGATATTGAAGCTGCCAAGAATGGACTAATTGGAAAAGATCCTGATGCTGAGAAAGACTGAAGGGAGGAGAAGGGGATGACAGAGGATAAGATGGTTGGATGGCATCACTGACTCAATGAACATGAGTTTAAGTGAGCTCCGGGAGTTGGTGATGGACAGGGAGGCCTGGCGTGCTGCAGTTGTGGGGTCGCAGAGTCTCAGAACTGACTGAGCGACCGAATTGAACTGAGCTCCATGTGGCTAGTGACCACTGTAATGGTTAGTGTAGATCTGTAGATTCAAGAATCTCAATCAAAACCTTGACATGCTTTTTCATACAAACAAAATCTGGCTCTAAAATTTATATGAAATGCAAATGACCTGGAATAGCCAAAGCTGAAAGACTTAATCTAATATCAAGAATTAGAATGAAGTTTAATCAGAAGAGTGTTGTGCTGCCTATACAACAGACATAATCGATGAGAGAGACTAGAGTCCAGAAGAAAACATTCACACATATGGTCAGTGGAGTTTTGACAAGGTATCAACAAAGATAATCACTGGGTAAAAGACAGTCTCTTCAGCTAATTGGCCTGGAATACTTTGGAAATCTATATGCAAATAAACAATAAAGCACCTCATAACCTTTCACAATCTTTGCATGAAATGTTCCCTTGGTATCTCTAATTTTCTTGATGAGATCACTAGTCTTTCCTATTCTATTATTTTCCTCTGTTGTGTGCATTGATCACTGAGGAAGGCTTTCTTATCTCTCCTTGCTATTCTTTGGAACTCTGCATTCAAATGGGTATATCTTTCCTTTTCGCCTTTGCCTTTCACTTCTCTTCTTTTCTCAGCTATTTGTAAGGCCTTCTCAGACAACCATTTTGCCTTTATGCATTTATTTTTCTTGGGGATGGTCTTGATCATCTTGTGGTGTTGGAGAAGTCTCTTGAGAGTCCCTTGGACGGCAAGGAGATCCAACCAGTCAATCCTAAAGAAAATCAGTTCTGAATATTCATTGGAAGGACTGATGCTGAAGCTGAAACTCCAATACTTTGGCCACCTGATGTAAAGAACTAACTCACTGGAAAAGACCCTGATGCTAGGAAAGATTGAAGGCGGGAGAAGGGGATGACAGAGAATGAGATGGTTGGATGGCATCACCAACTCGATGGACATGAGTTTCAGTAAGTTCTTGGAGTTGGTGATGGACAGGGAAGCCTGGTGTGCTGCAGTCCACGGTGTCACAGAGTCAGACATGACTGAGCAACTGAACTGAATTGAACCTTTCACAACAGTAACAAAAATTAACTCAAAATGCATCATAATCCGAAATGTGAGAGCTTCCAAAAAAAAAAGAAGAAAATCTTTGTGATTTTGGGCTTGTCATTGAGCTCTTAGAATAACACAAAAAGCATAAAACATAAGGAAAAATAAGTAATTGGACTTAATCCAAGTTAAAAACTTTCTTGCTTAAAAAGATACCGTTAAGGACTTCCCTGGTTGTGCAATGGATAAGAATCTGCCTGCCAAGGAAGGGAAGAGAAGTGTTAGTAGCTCAGTCTTGTCCAGCTCTTTGTGATCCCATGGACTGTAGCCTGCCAGCCTCCTCTGTCCATGGGATTCTCCAGGCAAGGATACTGGAGTAGGTAGCCTTTCCCTTCTACAGGGGATCTTCTCAACTCAGGGACTGAACCTGGGACTCCTGTATTGCAGGCGGATTGTCGACCATCTGAGTAATTCAACTCCTGGTCTGGGAAGATGTCACAGTTTGCAGAGCAACTAAGCCCGTGCACAAAAACTACTTCAGGGCCGGCTAGCCGCAACTACTGAGCCTGTGTGCCAAAACTGTGGAAGTCCATGGGGCCTAGAGCCACAGACCGCAACAACTGAAGCCTGCTTATCTACACAGGCTTGGGCTCCACAACAGAGAGTGGCCTCCTCATCGCAGAAAGCTCACGCACAGCAATGAGGGCCTGCTGCTGCTGCTGCTAAGTCACTTCAGTCGTGTCCAACTCTGTGTGACCCCATAGACGGAAGCCCACCAGGCTCCCACTTCCCTGGGATTCTCCAGGCAAGAACACTGGAGTGGGTTGCCATTTCCTTCTCCAATGTGTGAAAGTGAAAAGTGAAAGTGAAGTCGCTCAGTCGTGTCCGACTCTTAGCGACCCCACGGACTACAGCCAACCAGGCTCCTCCATCCATGGGATTTTCTAGGCAAGAGTACTGGAGTGGCTTGCCATTGCCTTCTTCAATGAGGGCCTAGTGCAACCAAAAACACAAAGACAAAAAATTTGCTTACTTAAAAAAAAGAGGATGCTATTAAAAAAATGAAAAGACAGGACATACACTGGGAGTTATGACCAACCTAGATAGTGTATTAAAAAGCAGAGACATTACTTTGCCAACCAAGGTCTGTCTAGTCAAGGCTATGGTTTTTCCAGGGGTCATGTATGGATGTGAGAGTTGGACTGTGAAGAAAGCTGAGCACCGAAGAACTGATGCTTTTGAACTGTGGTGCTGGAGAAGACTCTTGAGAGTCCCTTGGACTGCAAGGAGATCCAACCAGTCCATTCTAAAGGATATCAGTCCTGGGTGTTCATTGGAAGGACTGATGCTAAAGCTGAAACTCTAATACTTTGGCCACCTCATGCGATGAGTTGACTCACTGGAAAAGACTCTGATGCTGGGAGGGATTGGGGGCAGGAGGAGAAGGGGACGACAGAGAATGAGATGGCTAGATGGCATCACTGACTCGATGGACATGAGTTTGAGTGAACTCCGGGAGTTGGTGATGGACAGGGAGGCCTGGCATGCTGTGATTCATGGGGTCACAAAGAGTTGGACACAACTAAGCGACTGAAGTGAAGTGAAACACTTGCAAAATGTATATCTGATAAAGGACTTGAATTAAGAATATATAAAGAACTCTTACAGCTCAATTAGGAGAAAAGAAAATTTCAATTTTTAAATAAGAGAAAAGATTTTGATAAGATCTTTCGACAAAGAAGATATCTGAATAGCAAATAAGTGCCTGAAAAGATGCTCAACATAATCAGTCATTCAGTTCAGTTCAGTCGTTCAGTCGTGTCCGACTCTTTGCGACCCCATGGATCACAGCATGTCAGGCCTCCCTGTCCATCGTCATTCAGTTCAGTTCAGTTCAGTCACTCAGTCGTGTCTGACATCGTCATTAGGGAAATGCAAATTAAAACCTCAATGAAATACCACTACATACTCACTAGAATGCCTAAAATCAAAAGGACTGACAAAATCAAGTGCTGACAGAGATGTGGAGAAACTGCAACTTATACACTGCACTTGGGAATGTAAAATGGCATAGCACTTCGGAAAACAGTTTGGCACCTTCTTAAACATTTAACATACATTTACCATGTGTGTGTGTGCTGTATGCCACATTCACCACACAACCCAGAAATTCATTTCTAGCTATCTACCTAGGAAATAAAAGCATGCATCAACATAAAAACCTACATGTAAACTTTCATGCTGCATTATTCATAACAATTCCAAACTAGAAAGTTCAAATTTCCCTCAACAGGTGAATATCTAAAATGTGTTATATTGATAAGTGAGTAGTTTCTCAGCAACAGAAAGGAATTATTAATAGATAAAACAACATGGATGAATCTCCAAAAACAGCATGCCAAGTGAAAGAAGACACAAAAGATTGCATGTGATTATGTTTTGTAGAAAGTTTTCAGAAAAAGAAAACTATAATGCACACACAGGTCAGTGGGGCCTGGGTGGGATCAGAGGTTGCTCTGGTTTTGTCTCGAATCCCAGTAATTATTAGTACAGTAATGGAATTAGGTACTCTCAAATTTCCCCACATTCCAGTCATAAGGGGTCAAAGTCCTTCTCAGGATAATTGTTTCAGATTTAAGGTGCTTCTGTGATTCATGGGGTCACAAAGAGTCAGACACGACTGAGTGACTGAACTGAACTGAACTGAACTGGGGATCAAAAACCACTGCCATTTCCTGTATGATTGATAAGTAAGGTAAAGGATATTATAGCTAACTTAACTTAATAATAGAACTGTTGCAGACAGACTGTTTATAAGTGTACAGCAAGAAGAAGAATGAGGGAAGTTTGATGCTAAAAATGAAGCTGTAGAGAATTACCAATGGAGGGATAGGGTCTTATGGGTTTTTGATATTCAAGGCCAAGTGGTATTCAAAATACTTAGCAGTAGATAAGACGTAAGCTCCCACCTATCAAAATGGACACCAACTGTAAACAATTGATAAGGCCACAGTGATGGAATATTATTAATATTAGGTCTGCCATTACCATATGACTTTATAAATACCTCCCCTATGCTTATAATGCTAACACATATAATTTCATCAAGATCTCTCTTACAAGAACCAAAATTGTCTATGAAATGTATAAATATCATACATAAATTTATGTAAAAAAAAATATATATATATATCACATACTAACCTTCCAAGCCTTCACCCTAACCCAGTTGTCACCACATTCCAACCACACTAGACTTTTCTTAGCTTCTCAAACATCCTTTCCCATCTTGGCATTCCCCATTTTTAATTTTTATTTCACTTTTAAATAAAGAAGTAAATTACATATTTCAAATAAAACATTTCAGGAGGGCTTAAAATGCAAGAAAACATTCTTTGCCCCATTCTGGCTCTATCTCTAATCCTGCTCCCAATAGACAACCACTGTTAACAATTTTAGCAACTTCTTCTGGTAGTTGCCTCTACTAGATATGTTGCTGTTTGTTGTTCAATCTCTCAGTCATATCCAACTCTTTGCGACCCCATGGACTGCAGCACGCAGGCTTCCCTGTCCTTCACTTTCTCCCAGAGTTTGCTCAAATTCATGTCCATTGAGTCAGTGATGCATCCAACCATCTCGTCCTCTGTCGTCCGCTTCTCCTCCTGCCTTCATTCTTTCCCAGCATCAGGGTCTTTTCCCATGTGTTGGCTCTTCGCATCAGGTGGTCAAAGTATTGGAGCCAAAGTATTATTTACAGATGACTGCTGCTGCTGCTGCTGCTAAGTCACTTCAGTCGTGTCCGACTCTGTGCGACCCCATAGACGGAAGCCCACCAGGCTCCCCCGTCCCTGGGATTCTCCAGGCAAGAACACCGGAGTGGGTTGCCATTTCCTTCTCCAATGTGTGAAAGTGAAAAGTGAAAGTGAAGTCGCTCAGTCGTGTCCCACCCTCAGCGACCCCACGGACTACAGCCAACCAGGCTCTTCCATCCATGGGATTTTCTAGGCAATAGTACTGGAGTGGCTTGCCATTGCCTTCTCCGTTACAGATGACTACTAGGTCTAAAGGAGATCAATCCTGGGTGTTCATTGGAAGGACTGATGCTAAAGCTGAAACTCCAATACTTTGGCCACCTCATGCAAAGAGTTGACTCACTGGAAAAGACTCTGATGCTGGGAGGGATTGGGGGCGGGAGGAGACGGGGATGACAGAGAATGAGATGGCTGAATGGCATCACCGACTCGATGGACATGAGTTTGAGTGAACTCCGGGAGTTGATGATGGACAGGGAGGCCCGGTGTGCTGTGATTCATGGGGTCGCAGAGAGTCGGACACAACTGAGCAACTGAACTGAACTGAACTAAACTGAACTAGGTATAATCATCTGTAAATAATGTTCATATCTCATACTCTACTGATTTAATTCATGTATTATCATTTCTTGGTTTTCAGTTTTAGATGTTATCCACTGACTTCCACTATGAAACATAAAGATTTTTAGTAGCTCTTTTTACTCCTGTCTACCACCATCACCACACATGTATACATTTCTCATCCTCCCACCCCTCAAAAGAATGATGATTCAACTGCTTAGATGTGGAATCCTCTATGCCTGGGGTTCTATCATTGTCAGTGTCATCCTTTGCCATCATCCTGAGGTTTCAACTTTGTCTTGAATTCGATCTTCTATTTCCTATATTCCATGTTTTCCTGTTGGTTTATTCCCTTATTTTGAAGGGAGTAAGAAGGATAAAGATATATCTTAAAAAGTGAAGTTTCTCAGTCATGTCTGACTCTTTGCAACCCTATGGACTGTAGTCCCCCCAGGCTCCTGCGTCCATGGGATTTTCCAGGCAATAATACTGGAGTGGGTTGCTATTTCCTTCTCCAGGGAATCTTCCCAAATCAGGGACTGAACTCGGGTCTCCTGCATTGCAGGCAGACTCTTTACTCTCTGAGCCACCAGGGACTATAAGATGTAGCTTTCTAAGTAACAGCATGTGGGAAATAATTTTTTGAAAGCTTGACTGATATTGGAATGGATGTCAGAATTCTAAGTTGGAAATTGGTTTTATTCAAATAAGTCACAGCTCTTCTTTTCTAGCTCTAAAGCCATTATGACTGGTATCCCTTCCGTTCCGTCGCTCAGTCGTGTCCGACTCTATGCGACCCCGTGGACTGTAGCCTACCAGGCTTCTCCGTCCATGAGATTCTCCAGGCAAGAATACTGGAGTGGGTTACCGTTTGCTTCTCCAGGGGGGATCTTCCCGACCCAGTGATCGAACCCGGGTCTCCCGCATTGGAGGCAGATGCTTTAACCTCTGAGCCACCATAGATGACCTTTTTTGTTTAAATTTGGAAGTCTGTAGACTCTTCTTTCGGAGAAGGCAATGGCAAGCCACTCCAGTACTCTTGCCTAGAAAATCCCATGGATGGATTGGAGAAGGAAATGGCAACCCCCTCCAATGTTCTTGCCTGGAGAATCCCAGGGATGGAGGAGCCTGGTGGGCTTCCGTCTATGGGGTCACACAGAGTCGGACATGACTGAAGTGACTTAGCAGCAGCAGCATCTTCTTTGATCCCAGCATTCTGAAATTTTATAATAATGTGCCATGGGTTGATATGTTTTCACCTATGGGCTCTTTCAGTCTGGAAAAATACATCACTTAATCATGGGATATTTTCTCTACTATTCTTTTTCTCTACTTTCTCTATTTGCTCTATCTGTGCTCTTATTATTCTAATGTCAGATTTTTCACACTGGTTCTTTACTAGTTTTCTCCTAGTTTTTCATTTTGCCTATCTGCTCCTTTTCTAAGTTTTCAACTTCATCTTCCATACCTTGGACTAAATAATTTCTGGCATTTTAAATTCCAAGGGTTCTTTTAGGAGTGTGAATATGGTTCTGCCTGTTGCTTATTTTTATGGCATCCTATTGTCTCTCAGGTATCTTGAATGCAGTAGTTTCTGTTACCCCCTGACGATATTAATGATTGTCTTCTCAAGTCGCTTTATGTTCTTTTAGTATTTTACTTCGTGTGAGACTTTTTTTCATAATGCTTGAATGCCTGTTTAAGAGTTGGAGGACAGTGAAAATGCTATTTGAAGCACATGCATGGCACCTGGTGATGCAGAGTTCATTGTAGAAAGTTTAAGCCAAGAATTACCTCGGAATCAGCACCTTAATCTTTACCCCAGGGCTGGGCAGATTTCCAGACAAGATTCTTCCAATTTCCTACCTGGAGGTATGGGGGCTAAAGGCCTGGCTCTCATTCTTCTGGGAAACTAGTAAAGAACATATATATTATCTATTATTTTCCTGTATTTTTATATACATTCATATACACTTATCCCTATTTTCCATCTGAAGCCTTGAGCTCATTAGTACTCGGCATCCCTCAATCAGGAAACCCTTTTGCTTCATTCTCCCCAGAGAACCAACTAACTCTGGGGAGAGGAGCATTCACTTAGGGAGAAGAATTCCAGAGTTCTAACAGCTTCTTAAGTGGCTTTCCATCAATTCCACTTATTTTAGTTTTCTCCTTTTGCCCCTGCTAAGGTGCTAATTCTTGAGCCTATTAATCTCCTTCAGAACAAAGTGGACTGGCTCTCAATTTTCTATTGCTGGCATAGGATAAAACTGCTAACTCAGTCACTACAGGATTGGCAAGATCCCCTGGAGAAGGAAATGGCAACCTGCTCCAGTATTCCTGCCTGGGAAATCCCACGGACAGAGGACCCTGGCAGGCTACAGTCCATGGAGTCGCAAAGAGTTGGACACGACTTTGCAACTAAACAACAACAACAATGCAAAACAGAACCTCGGTCAATGTGGAGTTATACATAAAACAGACAAACCATGGTCCGTTTGCTGCAATCTTAGTGAGATTTTGAGGGGGAGTCAAATTAAATGTGTTTGTTTTCAACCTGCTGCCTCTCTGGAATCTTTTTTGTTTTTAATCTCCCCAAATGATCTAAGTTTACCTAAAACAACTGTTGTACTATCTTGATGACTCTGGGAAAATCATTTAAACATGTATAACAGGAGCCAAAATGCCTGCCTGTTGTGAAAAACAGACAGAATGACGTGTGCCCATTCAGGAAGAACGTGCTGCAGCTATCTAGGGTTTATTGCTATCTTCTTATAGGAAGATATGGTTTCACTATTAGCGGGGTGAGTAGCTTTTTTCATCAAAAATGGTGCAGTGGATGATGACCTCACCTTGTTCTCCTCATCCCTCATACACAAGTCAGCTTTTGGGTTAGTGCCACAGTCACAGACCCATGCTTCTCCATGACAGGTGATCACTAATACACTAAATGAAACGCAGGAAGCTAATCAATCCAGCCTCCTTGTTTTCTAACTGAAACCATGAAGACTATGCTGTTCGGTATGTGCTCTTCACATGTGTGTGTAACTGTATATGAGGTGTTTATTTTGTATATGATTTTTTATATAAATATTTTATATCTCCTTCCAGGCATCTGGATTATGATAATATTAAGTTAGCAGGCCACACCATTCAGAAAAGACAGGAAATTAATATTCCTGAGAGAAGAGGATATTGGATTCTACTTGAGAGGGTGAGACATCCAGCTCCTAATGAAAAACAACTTTTAACACAGTAGTATCACCTTCCAAGTGTTTAGTAAATATTAAGCTTTCTTTTCACACTTTTAAAGGCTTAAAGAACCACATAGGTAGGTTGCATGTCCCCTGCAACTCCAAAAGTCTATAATTCTAGCAATGACTGGGATTTAAGAAATCTGATTGCTAGTCCAGGCTCTTTCCCTAACAGGCTATGTGATTTCAGGCATAATATTCAAGCCTGTGTGAACTCTTCATCTATAAAACAATATTTCTTATCATTCTTTCATCATTGATTTCCTGACACAGGAGCCAAAGTAAATAAATCAAAAGTCATTTATTCTTTTAAACAACTTAAACATACTTTAAATACTGATGCAAAGCTTTTCTTTTTTTGGGGGGGGGGATCTGAGTTAATTTAATCTGAATACCCATAAATTGCATGGAAATCCTACTTCTAAAAGTATACAGTCTTTGGGACTCTCTGGGAGAGGGTGAGGGTGGGATGGTTTGGGAGAATGGCCTTGAAACATGTATATTATCATATGTGAAACGAATCGCCAGTTCAGGGTCGATGCATGTTACAGGATGCTCCGGGCTGGTATGCGGGGATGACCCAGAGGGAGGATAAGGGGAGGAGGGAGGTGGGAGGGGGGTTCGGGAGGGGGAACTCATGTACACCTGGGGCGGATTCATGTCAATGTATGGCAAAACTAACCAATATAATATTGTAAAATAATTAGCCTCCAATAAAAATAAAAATTAAAAAAATAAATAAAAGTATTAATTTCAAAGAAATATAGTAATTAAAAGCACATTTAATGTAAATTTAAATTTAGTTTTCTTTCACCTCAAAGTGTCAGGTAAATGTAAGGCTCCCATCTAAACCACTTTTTTTTAATCTTCAGATTAAAAATTTTAATGAACAGACTTTTTTAAGTGGTGTGTAAGGTACAGAATCTTGCTATTTTTTATACCTCAAGTGATCAAGATCTCATCTGTAACAGAAACTCATTTTCGTAAAGTACTTCATTATTTGTCATACCGGTTGGTCATACAGTGAGCCTTACTGTATTGCAGCAACTGGATTTTTTTTTTGCCTCAGAACAGTTCAATAAATTAAACTGGCAATTAAAATAGTTTCAAGATAGAAGGGAAAGGGGGTTTCATATCCTATTCAGAATTATCATAAAAAATTATTTTGGGGGTAGGACTGACGTGTGATCTACATGCTTTATTCTATCGTGCCTGGGTTGGAATCCTAGCTTTTGTCTCTATCTTGCTCTGTGGCCCCTAGGCAAGCCAATTAATTGAAGCCATTTAAGTAGCCTCACTTCAAACGTGTTGGGAGGATTAAACGGTATCAACAGTAGCACTGTAAAAAGAACAAAGAAATTAATACACAAATATCACTGCTGTGACCAACTGGCTCAATCACTGGGCTCAATCATTTAAGTGCCTGTGTGGGGTTGGAAGGGTTGGAACCCTACAGTATTTTATTCCATTAATTTCTTTCTGAATCCCATTCTGTTTTTCGCAGAGCCAAAGAGGCCCAAGGTTATCTATGCATTAGTCCACATACTTCACGATTATGGGAACAGCCTCCTTATTCATCTTTCTCGGGCCTGGTTTTCAGCCAGAACAGAGAGCTGTCATAACGTAACGTGAAGACTCAGGCACATTCTACTTCGTATGTTCACTATCAAGCTTTTTCTCTTGTGAGGCAGCATCAGGAGCAGAAATCTATCTGGAAGCTAAAGATGCGTGAGCAGATTAGAATCACTGCTCTGCAATGGCTTTCTAAGCCTACAGGTGGGCACTGAGCCGATGGAGTCAGCAGTTCTCAAAAAGCACAGAGCCAACGACACGCACTCTCTCCATGAAGCGTCATTCCTTAGACGTCTTTTCGCTAGAAAAGTGCCTGCAAACGATGGACATGTCTGCGGGGAAAAGAATGGGAATCCTAGTGGCCAGTGTCTGGTGGCGTTACTGCACACCGTAGACCTTCCACAGGAAACTGACTAGGGGGTGGGGCTGGCTTTCAGTCGGTACCCGGCGTCAGAGCTGGTCTCGGGTGGGAACGGTTGCGATGGCCTTCCAGCGACTCGATGGTGGAGTGAGTGGGCTTTTTGGCCCCTCGGGGTGGGGGGCGGGGGAAGGGAGAAACTGAAGCAAGTGTTTCCGCGATGTGACAAAACAAACGAACCCCCCACCCCACCCCCGCAATCTCACAGCCGAGCAGGTCTGCATCAAGCATCCCTCGGCACCGTCTCTCCCCCGACCCCTTCCCTTAAATGAGACAGCAAGCGCCCGAGAAGGGGGTTGGGGTGCGCATTACCGTCCTGCAGGACGAGGGTGGGCTGCACCGCCTGCACTCGGAACTGCCTGGCCCTCCAGCCGGGGCTCGGCGCCCGCACCACCTCGCTGTCGGACAGCCAGGTCACGGTCTCGAAGTTGTCCCCGCGGGCCAGCGCCTCGGCCTCGGCGTGGTGCACCGCCACCCGGTCGAACTGGTAGAGGCCGCCCGAGTGGTCGAAGTGCACGTGGGTAGCCACGGCCAGCAGCGGCCGGCACGCCGCGTCGTCTCTGGCCGCGCGGTCCCGCAGGAGGCCGGAGGCGTACAGGTACTCGGGGAGGCTGCGCAGCCCCAGGCCAGTGTCGATCACCACGTCCTGCTCGGAGCCGCGCACCAGCCAGATGTTGGCGCGGTTGCCCGACTCGTAGAAGCGTTCCTGAATCCAGAAGATGCCGTCGCCCAGGGACTTGTGGGCGTACCACTCGAGCGCCGACATGCTGCGCGGGGTCTGGCGGCCCAAGCCGAGCGGGGGTGTGGGCGCGCGCGCGCGTGTGGCTGCGTGCCTTCCCGCGCGCGGCCCGGACTCGGGCGCGGCGGCGGTGCAGCGCCGTCTGCCCGCAGCCGGGGACGAGGCGCAGAGCCTGCAGCGGGCGGGCGGGGGATGCGGCTGCGGTGGGGGTGTGTCTGTGGAGAACCCGGCGAGGAGGAAGGACTCGGGGAGAGGCGCTGCCCCGCGCGTCCGCCCGCACCCTCACGCCGGGTCCGCGGAGAGCAGAAGCCGCTGTCCCCGCGCCGGGGCGCCGGAACAAGCGCAGCCGTGACTGGCCGCAGCACCAGGAACGTTATCGCACGCGCCAATGCAGTAGTCGGGAGATGCAGAAAGTGACACGCTTCCTAACTCAGGGGGGTCGGACCGCGGAGTCCTTAGAGCCAGGCTGGGGGGGTCCCAGTGCGAGGAAGCCAAGCCGCCCACCCGCCGCGCGCCGCGCCGCGCATTTCCAGCCGGCGCGGAAAGAGTCGGGCCAAGGCTTGCGGGAGGGCGGGGCTGGGCGACTACGGCGCCTGCCGAGGGCTAAAAAATCTCCGCGCCCGGAGGGCGGGGCCTCGCGCGGGAGTGGGCGGGGATAACTGGTGGCGATCCGAGCGCCGCCGGGAGGCCGCGTGGAGGGCGGAGCGCACCTTCTCCAGAGGTGGGACCGGCCCTGCAACGCCGGAACCTTCCGTCTGCACCCGTTGGTTGCCGGCCGGCACCTCAGCTGCACGCTTTCCCCGAGCCTCGAGACTTAGCGAGCAGGTAACTGAGGAGGCAGTCGAGCGCTTTGGAGGAGTTGGGGGTATGGGGGTGGGGGTAGTTAAAGGGGCACGTGGAGATTGATTAAAGCGCCTCTGGGTTGAGGGGCGTTGGAAGATTAAGCGTTTGGTTCCCCTTCTCCTAATCCCTTCACACTCTTAAAAAATCGTAGTTTCCACAGTTTACCTAGTCTACACTTCTTAGGACTGTTCGCGGTGAGTTAGAAGGGAATTTATGCTCTTACAGATGGTCAGTTTGCCATGCCGATGGTGCGATGGGCTCAAACGCGAGTCATTGCCGCAGACTTGCAGCTAAGGGCAGGATATTCAGTATTTTTCTTAACTGTTGGCACTTTATCCTGTATCCCAGGGAGGGATGTTGTTGATAAGGTTTTTCTTCTCTTCTAAAAGAATTATATATTCGTTTCCCTGCCTTCCCTTGTTTTTGGTGAGTTTGTCTGCTCTTGGAAGAGAGCAAAGAAAGTTGGTAGAGAAAGACTAAACTCGAGAGAGGTGGAAGCAGCCGCACCTTGAGAAGACAGGAAGGTGGATAATGACATGGGTGTGGCCCCACCAGCCGCAGAGATCACCCCCACTAATAACACCAGATTCCTCCTGTCCCCATCCCGCATCTTCTCGCTGTTGAAACACACATTTAGGCTTCAAAAATTCCCTTGAGAACTTGACTAACCTCCCTGCTCAGCCAGGAAAAATTACGAAGACTCATGAGACAGCATTATGAAAGATAATTATGAAAACACTTACTGTGGCAGCTACTAATAAGCCTTCATAGAGGGAGAGGTGTATTCTCCTCCCCTAGTTAAGTCTTGGATGAGGATGTAGCCTTTCTGAATATTTGCCTAACCTAGTTAGACTTTATCCAGACATTCAGTTCTGCAAGCTAAGTGATGTGTAAAAATACAGATTTTTTTTAAAGATCACAATCTGGGTTCTCAAGGAGTTTGAAGGAAGATGATATTTGCACACAAATGTTGGTAATATAAAGCAAATGAGATATGTCCCCAGAGGAAGTAAAAACTAGGTTCTATGGGAATATGCATGGAAGGAACTGTTTCGGAGTAGCAATTTGAGCTGGCCTTAAAAGACCACTGTTTGTTAGCATGATCTCAGCAGGGACATACGGACCTCTCTGTCATTTTATTTTTCCTCTAGTCAAAGGGAGGTGAATTGCAGTGATATCCTTACCAGGCTATGAGCTCAGCAATAATTCTCCCAATTTTTATTGGACTTTTGCCAGGCTCTGGTTAGTAATAGGACAGGAAAAGGTGAATGAGTCTTCAAAGAGGCCTTCACACTTACAGATCCTTCTGCTTGTACACTTTCCTCTATATATCCTTTCCTAGTTCTCAGCATGGCTTTTTCCTTCGCTGTGTCAGGTTTGTGTTCAAATATTGCAAGATACAGAACTTCTTTATCCAGTCTTTCTATAATAGCACCCATGTTTCCTGCTTTTTTTTTTTCATGGCACTGATCACTACCTGACACTTTCTATAAAGTACATTTTTTTTTCCATTTCTCATAATAGACTGTGAGCACTATGAAAACGGGGATTTTGTTTTGTTCACTATTATATTCCAATTATGTAGAAGATGGTCTGACACAGAGGGTACTTAATAAATACTTGAAGAGTGGATAATTGAAGAAATTACTGAGATAGACAAGAACTGACAATTACAACATGATTTTTAAAAGGGCAATAAAAGCAGTGTGCATGCTATGTCACTTCAGCCATGACAAACTCTGCAACCCTATGGACCATAAATCCTATGGACATAGGCTGCTCTGTCCATGGGATTCTCCAGGCAAGAATACTGGAGTGGGTTGCCATGCCCTCCTGCAGGGGATCTTCCCCGCCCAGGGGTCGAACCCGCATCTCTTATGTCTCCCTCATTGGCAGGCAGGTTCTTTACCATTGAGCTGCCAGGGAAGCCCTGAGTTTAAGGTACTGTCCAAATATTCTTTTGGTAGTAAGAAAATGGGATGAAAGTCAGAACAAAGGTTTGTGGTAGAGGTAATTGTATGGAGGATGTTATCAAACCCTGAGAGGGGATGCTTTTACCAAAGATAAGGAGCAGAACTATAGATTGAACCTTAAGGGAATCCATATTTAGGAAGTTTTAAGAAGAGAAGTAGACAAAACCTGGTCATTAGTTAGAAGAACCTGTGATCAGACTAAAGCCTGGAGAATAGGCATTTTCATAAGGATGGAGGCAATAAAGAGTGGTATGCCTTGGGTATACCAGTCCCATCACTTCATGGAAAACAGGTGGGGAAACAATGGAAACAGTGGCAGATTTTATTTTCTTGGGCTCCAAAATCACTGTGGACGGCGACTGCAGCCATGAAATTAAAAGACACTTGCTCCTTGGAAGGAAAACTATGATAAATCTAGGCAGCATATTAGAAAGCTGAGACATCACTTTGCCAACAAAAGTTCATATAGTTAAAGCTATAGTTTTTCCAGTAGTCATGTGCAGGTGTGAGAGCTGGACCATAAAGAAGGCTGAGCACCAAAGAATTGATGCTTTCAAACTAGTGCTGGAGAAGACTCTTGAGAGTCCCTTGGACACCAAGGAGATCGAACCAGTCAGTCCTAAAGGAAATCAACCCTGAATATTCACTGGAAGGGCTGATGCTGAAGCTTCAATACTTTGGCCACCTGATGTGAAGAGCTGACTCATTGGAAAAGACCCTGATGCTGGGAAAGATTGAAGGAAGAAGGAGAAGGGGACGACAGAGGATGAGATGGTTGGATGGCATCTCTGACTCAATGGACATGAGTTTGAGTGAACTCCAGGAGATGGTGAAGGACAAGGAAGCCTGGCGTGCTGCAGTGCATCTGGTCGCACAGAGTCAGACATGACTGAAGCGATTTAGCAGCAGCAGCAGCATAGCCATCTTCACCTCATTCCTCTGTCTTGAAACTCTTAGTCCCTCTACAGCACACCGCTCCAGTTTATTGTCCACAGAAAGACTGCACTTGTGTGAAAAAGTCAGTACTACACCTCTTCATTATTCTTTACCCCCTTACCATGATTTATTTTTCTTCAGAGCTATGTTGATTCCTATGGCTGCCACAAACTGGGTGACTTAAAAACAATAGCAGTTTATTCTCTCATTTTTAGAGCCAGAAATCTGAAATCAGGGTATTAGCGGAGTTTGCTCCCTCTGGAGGCTCTGAGGGAGAATGTTCAGTGCCTCTTTTCCAGCTTCTGGTAGTTCCTAGCACTCCTCGGTGTTTCTGGGTTGCTGCTATGGCACTCCAGTCTGTGCTCCCATCTTCATGTAGTGTTTCCCCTGTGTGTCTCTCTCTGTCAAAGCACCCCCGTTATAAGGACACCAGTCACTAGGAGAGGGCTCACCCTTATCTTGTGTGACAGTGAAAGTCACTCAGTTGTGTCTGACTCTTTGCAACCCCATGGACTATACAGTCCATGGAATTCTCCAGGCCAAAAAACTGGAGTGGGTAGCCTTTCCCTTCTCCAGGGAATCTCCCCAACACAGGGATCGAACTCAGGTCTCCTCCATTGCAGGTGGATTCTTTACCAGCTGAGCCACAAGGGAAGCCCAAGAATACTGGAGTGGGTAGCCCATTCCTTCTCCAGCGGATCTTCCCAACCCAGGAATTGAACCGGGGTCTCCTGCGTTGCAGGAGGATTCTTTACCGACTGAGCTATCAGGGAAGCTCAATCTCCTATGACCTCGTGTTAATTTGATTACATCTCCAAAGACTTTATTTACAAACAAGGAAAGTCATATTCACAGGTAAGGGGGTTGGGGGAGGACATAATTCAACCAACTACAGGAGCACATAATATTATGTTACATACGTATGGTTGATCACCCACCAAAATGTAAGCCCTGAAGGCAGAGACTTGGTTTTGTTCAGTGCTCTTTGAGTGCCTGGAATGCTCAATGTTAATTGGATGAAATTGGCCCACATGAAGTAGGGGTTGATTTGGATAAAGAGAAAATGGGGAAAGCCGGTTAAAAAAAAACCCAAAAAACTCTTCATTCAAGAAGCTTAGCAGGATGAAAAAGGAACACTGAAATGGCTTAATCAACCTGAAGGATTTCAAGGGATTCAAACAGTGAAGCTTAGGGCACAACTTGTCAGTCTGTTTTGCCAAGAGACTGTTACCAGAGTCCAGCCATTGCCTCCCAGTTCTGCAGGAGAAGCAAATGAAATCAGCAACTTCTCCAGATACAGGAGAACTGACTCATGATAACCAAACTAGAAAGAAATGGATTTCTAGGCCAGAATGCCATGTAGTTATTAAGGGTGTCTCAAGAGTTAGAATTGATTTTTCTGCCAAGGGCAGTGCATTCACTAATGATAATCAAGTTTATACACCCAAAGGTTTCTTAATAAATATGAAACTTTAGAGTCTGCAGAATTCGATAGTTTTCAGGAGATACTCCATCAAGTAACGACGGCTGATATACTTTCTTTTTAGGTGGGTTTTCCTCAGAGTGAAGGTGTGAGCTCTTCTTGTTCAGTTGCTCTGTCGTGTCCAACTCTGCAAAACCATGGACTGCAGCTTGCCAGGCTTCCCTGTCCTTCACCATCTCCTGGAGTTTGCTCAAACTCTTGTCCACCGAGTGGGTGATGCCATCCAACTATCTCATCCTCTGTGGACCCCTTCTGCTGCCTTCAACCAGCATCAGGGTCTTTTCCAGTGAGTTGGCACTTCACATCCGGTGGCCAAAGTATTGGAGCTTCAGATTCAGCATCAGTCTTTCTAGTGCTCAGCAATTTTCATACTTGGGAGACCTGCTTTCTACAGGTTCAGCATATGTTTTAGTGACTCAGCAATTGAAACAAGGCCATTTGTATATTTTCCCTCTCTTAGTGTGGACAACTGGAATGAGCTTGGTTATTAAAATAAATATCTTTTCTATATGAATTGTATTTCACAGTAAATAGTAGATGAGGGGAATTGATTACTGTTGGGATTCAAGTTAAGAAAGAAATGATAAAGTTTATCACATTATAATCCATACTGAACTTGTAAATCTAGGATACGATCATCAATACCTGCAGTTTTAAAAATCAGTAAGTGAAAACTGATTTCATGTTACAGTTGACTCCGAACAACACAAATTTGAATTACATGGGTCCACTTATGCTTTGACTTTTTTTTTCAACTTTATACTGGACAAAACAGACTAACCGCACGTGACCCCAATGACCAGAGAACATCACTGAAAGAGACTTCATATGTATCATGTGATCAGCAGGAAAAACAGCATCTCTTTTTGAGTATTTTTGTAAAAAATAAAACCCAGATTTGAGTAAGTCTCTAGTCCATCTGTTTATAGAAAATACAGGGAGTAGAGGAGTGTGTTAGGAGAAGGAAATGGCACACCACTCCAGTGTTCTTGCCTGGAGAATCCCAGGGATGGGGGAGCCTGGTGGGCTGCCGTCTGTGGAGTCGCACAGAGTTGGACACGACTGAAGCAACTTAGCAGCAGCAGCAGAGAAATGTGTTAAACCACATCTCGTGTATGCAATCACTGAAATCCACATTATGGGGAATTGTCCACCTCTCCTACTCTCAAAGTGTGGTCTGCAAACCAGTAACACTGCTGTCTTCAGAGAGCTTGTTAGAAATGCCGATCCTTAGGCCTCATCCTTGGCCAGCTGGTTCAGAGTCTGCCTTTTTGACAAGATTTCTGAGTAATCTGCGCATGCCTTAGGGCTGAAGTTGGAGAAGCATTGTAGAGGATAGTGACCTGGTTTCCGCAACACATAAATGGTTAGGGAGAAAAGGGAGGTAACTGTTACAGTGGCATGGAGGACCTATTCTTGCTTTCTTGGACTTAAGGGAGTTGAATGATACTCAGTATCATCATTGGGGGAAAGATTTAAAGAACATGCATTATAATCTTCACTGCAGTCCAGTGAGTTGTAGTGAAAGGGCCCTAGTGTAGGAATCCTGTTTTCACACTACAGTTGACTGAGCAACACAAATTTGAATTGAATGGGTCCTCCTATTATGTGGATTTTTTTTCAGTGAAAACCAGCAGTACATAAACAGGTTGGTTGGATTTGAGAAAATGGAGAACCATGGATTCGGAAGGTTGACTGTAAAATTATACATGGATTTTTGACTGCATGGGGTGGTCAGTGCGCCTAACCCCATGTTGTTCAAGCATCAACTATATAGCGTAATCATGTTTCAGATGACTCAGAAATTCAGTATAGGACTTAAGAATGATATTGTTCTCTAACAATGATAACTTTATCCCTAAAGTTACAGAGTACAGGTTTATCTTTAACAATTTTTTCTGCTTGGATAGAGCTGTTCAAAGTCTCATGAGTCCATTCCCATTCCTAAAAGGAGGACTTTGGCATAGATCTCAAGGATTCTTTCTGACACTCAGATTTTGGGATAAATAAGTCATTTGAACATTTAAAGTATGTATGACTGCTAATAGTCTTCAAGTTGATTTGGAAAACAAAGTGTCCCGTGTTCATCAGCACAGCCCCTACTGGTCCACATTTTTAACACATATCCCATTGCAGAACCACAGAGGGGTGGAGAGAATTGCACCAGCTGACCCTACAGTGGTTGGGGCAGCATCGCAGAGAAGCCCCAGGGTCAGCCCTCCAGCGAGAGTGCTGTGTGAGGTCCTTGAGACCATCATCACCATACCTTCCAAGCATGACTAAGTAGTAGGACACGTTTAGGAATCAGTTTATCCTGTATTTGTTTCTTTACAAGTTTTGCTTTCCAGAAGTATTCTAAATGAGCCATGCAACCTAAGGGGTGGAATATATTTTGCTTTTAAATGTTGGTTTCATTTTTCTTGCAATACCATGAAACCTAAACATTAAAGTGTCTTAATTTGCCTGCTTTTTCTGGTATAACTAGTTCCAATGGCTGGGAATAAAGGAAGAGGACGTGCTGCTTATACCTTTAACATTGAAGCAGTTGGATTTAGCAGAGGTGAAAAGTTACCTGATGTTGTATTGAAACCACCCCCACTATTTCCTGTAAGTACATTAACAGCGAAATTCTCACAGGATGTTTTTCATGTTTCAGAGAGAATTTAAATACCGTATAAGACTTGAATATATGATGTCATTATGATATCCTAAACTAAGAAAGTAAAAGAGATGGTCACTTACCTTTAAATATTTCCACTGTTCTTTTCTGAAACATTTCTAATTTTCAGACTGCTTTCTTAAAATGCAAAAAACTATAAATATTTTTTTCCCTGAATATATTCAATATTTTGTGACCTATAATTTTTTTTCAATTTTTGTTTCTTACTATGTGCTGTGATTCATGGGGTCGCAAAGAGTCGGACACGACTGAGCGACTGAACTGAACTGAACTGATGCTGTTATTGATATATTCCAATATTAAAATAATATTTTTAAAAGTAAGTTAGATTTTATAGTGGTCCTCACTTCCTGTTTTGCCAGACCTTCGCTTAATGACTTTATTCTCATCTTTTATCTATATAATTTAATTTTGCTCCCTAGTATACCACTTGGCCTTTTTTCCCCACTGAATTTTTTGGTTTTTTCTTTGCTTAGTTCCTTATTTTATTAAAGTAAATTTTAATTTTGTTACTGTTTTTTAAAATATAAGCATTTTTACTACATTTAGTATTGCTTTTAAATTTAATTATGCTGCAAACTTAATTGGTGCAATTTTTAATCAAATGCTTGACTTTATATTTAGTTTAAAACTTAAGCTTACATTTCCAGATGCACATGTGCTGTGGTACAAAATATGAAAATGTCATAAATAACCAGATACTCCTTCCAGGAATCTTTTCCATCTTTCAAAAGGAAACATCCTTTGTTGAAAGATTTATGTAAGTAGAGGACCCTGAACAGATGTTCTTGGGATCTAGATGTCTCACATGGGGAGTGTCTACTTTTTACTCTTGATATTTTGCCTTTCTGATATTCAGTGCAGCCTAAAAACAAAGGTAAATATCTAAGGTATAGACATAATGTCACTTTATATTGATTTCCTTTTAAAACAAGCTCTTCTTCATGTGTGAGATTACTTCTAAAGCTTGGGAATATTAGTACATGCTATTGTTTTCTGCAGGGAATAAAATTTATTACTGGCTAAAAGGCTCTGTCTGATCTGGCTTTCTGATGTCTCTCTGACCCTTTTCCCACCACTGTCCTCATTCCTTAGCCGTGGTGGTCTCCTTTTTCCCTTAGGCAGTTTCCCCTGTTAGTTTCCCTGGCCGGAGCCATCGGTCTCCCCATTTCTTTGTATGGATGGCTTCAGATCTCTGCTCACAGGTGATTTTCCCAAGAAGCCATGCGTGGTTACTGGATAGACCAGCCATTTGCAGTCCCCATGGTGTCTGTCCATCCCTCTCTCCTCTTCCTGGCTTCAGTCCTTCTGTCCCTTATCACTGTCTGAAATTGTGTACTACCTCATTTGTTACTTATTTTTCTCCCCTAGAATGTAAATTCCACACAGGCAGAAGGTTTGACTACTTCATCATGGTGTCTCCTATTGTATTATAAATATATATGCATACATAATACGTCTGTGTGTATACTTGCAATTCTTAACAATTGAAGATATAGGTTCAAATTTCTGCTTTGCCATTTTTGTGTTATATGGACTTACAGATTATTCACTTCTCAGCTTCCTCACTATAAAAGGGGAATTATTGATACTTTAGATGAATTCATGGATTCTGAATATTGAGTTCATCCAGGTTGTAGTAACCACTTGTTAAATAGTAGCTGCTACTACTTTTTTTTTTTTTTAATGCTACTACTCCTACTAATACCACCTTAGCTAATAAGAAACCACCATAATAGGAGACTAAAGCAGCTGCTTTTATCTGGGTGCTTTGATTTTTAAAATACAGAATCACAGTCATCAGACTATATAGCAAATGACTGTTGGTGTGATCAGTAGAAAAATTAGGCAGGTAGGAAAAGTAAGTATCTTTTCTACTTATAAAGTAAGAGCGAAATAAGAGGTGGGTGAAAAGGTTTAATAGATAATAAAAGCTCAAAATATTTTAAGTTGATGGTAAAACTTAATGCCTATAAAATGTGGTTTTTCAATAAAACTGACATGTTTTCAAAACATAGACAAAAAGGATATTAAAATATTTCGTTTAGTTTTTAAAAATTGCCTCTTAATGTAAAACAGGATACAGACTATAAACCAGTGCCACTAAAAACAGGAGAGAGTGAAGATTATGTGCTTGCCTTGAAACAAGAGTTGAGAGAAACTGTGAAAAGAATGCCTTATTTTGTAGAAACACCTGAAGAAAGACAAGGTGCGTATTGGACTCTGATGATGTGGTTCACTGTCTACAGATAAACTAGTGTTTTACCATAAGATATATGATCTTTAATGATGATTGATTTGATTTAGTCAGAAATTATCAACTACCCTGAAAAGCCATATTTATGTTGATTTAACAGAAAATATATTTTAAGCTTTTTGATATTTTTAAGATTACCTTTCAAAATAAAAGTGTTATATGTTCAGTGAAATTTATGAAAACAGAAATATTAAGAAAGTGAAAATCACCCTGGGACTTCCCTTGTGGTCCAGTGGTTAAAGTTCTGTGCTTCCAATGCAGGAGGCGTGGGTTTGACCCCTGGTCAGGGTAGTGAGATCCCACATGCTGTGCAGTGTAGCAAAAAAAAAAAAAAATCACCTTTATTCCTTATGTCTAGAGAACTACTACTGATATTATTTATTCCAATTTTTCTTTTATGTGTATATCCTTTTACAAAATTGGGTTCATGATACTTTGTGGCTTCCCTTTTTACTCAATAGCATATTATTAGCATTATCACATATTCTGTTTTTTTAAATTAATCTTTATTGGAGTATAGTTGGTGTACAATGTTGTGTTAGGTTCTGCTGTACAGCAAAGTGAGTCAGTTACACACATACATATATCCACTCTTTCTTAGATTCTGTCCCTGTATAGGTCATTACAGAGTAATGAGTAAAGTTCCCTATGCTATACAGTAGATTCTTATTAGTTAGCTATTTTATTCACATATTCTTAGAAAATATGATTTTTGATGACTGCGTGGTATTCCGTCATGTGGCTATAACATTATTCATTGTAACTTTTTTTTTTGGTTTTTTTTCTGCCACTTTTGGTTTGCCACTTTTAGTTCCCTGCTGTTAGATTTAAGATTGTTTTCAGTTTTTTTGCTCATATGTATATTGCTGTGATTTTTATCCTTATACATAGATCTTTAAGTTGGTCTCTGATTATTTAATATTTTGGTTAAAAAATTGGAAAGCCTTGACTATATTTTGGTTCACCGTTTATATCAAATGTAAAATGTAAAAGATGTATTCATTCATTATGCCAAGGACAGAGAGCAGAAATTGTAGTTGGAGAAGGCTTGGCAATCTCAGACTGAAAGTGAGAAGTGGTTTCAGAGGAAGGGAACACATTCCTGATAGTTATTTTGCACAGTAGAACTATATTGATTTTCAGTTTCTGCCCTTGAATGTTGAAATAAGAGAGATCGATATCATCCTTGAGTTCTCAAAACAACATCATTAAAACATGAGAAATTCCTATAGTGTCATCTCATTCCATTAGTATTAAAAATGCATACCTTTTCCCTCTTTATAAAAGACTTAGAATTGGATAAGAATCAAAAAGGAAGTCTTATATAGTAATACCACATGTGCCTATAACTGTAAGAAGCATTTTAGACAGGTTTGTTTAATTTTTCTAAAGAAAGCTGCTTGGAGTTATATAATAAATGATTTGACATTTTACCGCAGAAGTACTGAATTTTTTTTACTTTCATGATTATGCCACATGCTTTTATCTGTTTGAGTTTAAAAATGAAATTAAAGCTCATTTTAAAGATTTAAATAAGTAAGATTAAGTGAACTAATAAATATCCATTTTTATTGAAAAAAAAAGATATTGTAGGGTATACTTTAGCCTTTTTAAAATTAGTCTCTAGACTATGGGACATACTTACTTAACCAAATGTAACTGTTAGTAAAATACATATCTAATTTAAATGTGCATCATACCGCAAAGACATTTATCTGAGTCATTTAGACCAGGAGCATAATTTGTTCCTGATATCTGGGAGTAGCTGTCTTATACCTGGGTCAAAAGGCTCTTTACCTTTTATAACTGCTTAATGAAGTATTTAAAAGTATAAGGAATAATTTGCTACTGTTTCAGAAGAAAACTCTTGCATAGAATTTTCCAAATTGATCCAAGTATATTCTCTTTGAATATATCCGTGTTTACCTCTCTTTCCTGATGTAATGTTTTATTTAAAAAAAAACAAAACACTGTGGTTGATATCCGTTCCGTTCCGTTCCATCGCTCAGTCGTGTCCGACTCTAGGCGACCCCGTGGACTGTAGCCTATCAGGCTTCTCCATCCATGGGATTCTCCAGGCAAGAATACTGGAGTGGGTTACCGTTTCCTTCTCCAGGGGATCTTCCCGACCCAGGGATCGAACCCTGGTCTCCCGTATTGGAGGCAGACGCTTTAACCTCTGAGCCACCAGATATAGTATATACATATATGGTCTTCCCTGGTGGCTCAATGGTAAAGAATCTGCCTGCCAATGCAGAAGACCTGGGTTCCATCCCTGGGTTGGGAAAATCCCTGGGAGAAGGAAATGGCAGCCTTTTCAGTATATTTGCTTGGCAAATCTCATGGACAGGAGCCTGGTGGACTAGAGTCCATGGGTTGCAAAAGAGTTGGACATGACTTAATGATTAAACAACAACATATACATATATATGTGAATATAGATTAGTATAATATATACTGTAGGTGCACATTATATATGTATACATACACACAAATAGTGTGTATGTATACATACCATGAGTGGGAAAGAATTGACCAGACTGAATAGAAGGACACAACTGTCATAGGAAGCCATATTCTAGGGAGTGTTCCATCACCGTATCCTCACTTCCCTTTCCCCATCACTGACTTCCTGTGTGCTTTAGGACAGAGAGACTTATGGACTGCTAAACCTCTAGAGATTGGGACAGATAGGGTAGGAAATCTCTTGCTGATTATCAAGTGCCTAGTGGCTCAGGGCATTGAGATTTTTCACCAAGAACCAAGGGCCCAGAATAAACATTTTTCATGTTGTTAGTTATTCCAGGTGTGTTTATAGTGTTCTGAGGTAGAATTATAGAAGTGATTGGTATTCTCTCTACAGTGAAATGTATTATTTTTATAATAAAGAGAAAAAAATCAGTGAATACTATTATTTTAATGAGTTTTAGCTCCAAAGGTACATAGAGAACATCTGGTCCAGTGGTTCCCAGCTCAGGTTCCTGAACCACTGGGGTCCTCCGAGCTAGAAACAGGAGTGACAGTGGTGATGGTTCTGTAAGCCATTTTCAGAACTTCAAAAAACTTAATGGAAATCCTGCCTCTACCTACATTATGACCACAAGGTCTCTTATTGAATGAATGGAGTTTGTTTATTAACTCTGACTATGGTCATGGTCCACGAGACCTCATTTTAATTTTTCAGTTTCTTCTTTGGAGCATTTCTTACTGTATGTAATGATCGATATTCATGACTTATTTTTTCATGGAGATCTTCCAAGGAACAGAGAGAACTTGCTTTAAAAGAGAAGAAAAGTTATTTTGTCCTAGCATTACCTGTATTGGCCCATTGGACCCTTTCCTAAATCTAAAGTACATTTTAGAATGTCAGTGATCTTACTTTTCTTGCATCTTGAAACATTTTTCTGTTTCGTCACCAGAGATATTATTTCATCATTTTTCATCAATTAGCCTCTACTATGCTAGAAAATGAAGAAGGAAATCCTTCATGGGATTCCTGGAGAATCCCATGGACCGAGGAGCCTGGTAGGCTGCCATCTATGGGGTTGCACAAGAGTTGGACACGACTGAAGCGACTTAGCAACAGCCGCATGCTAGAAAAGACTAAAATATAAAAAAATGGAAGAATGATGAAATTGCATAGAAGCATCATGCAGTACTGAAATAAATCATCACTATTACATCATCCTTTAATTTTCTTACCGTGTTGGCCAAAGTATAATATTAATTTTTAAGAAGATATAGAGTAATTCTGGAGAGACTCATGTCTGTACAGTTGTTTTGGTTTTGTTTAGCTTTCATAGAATGCAATTTAGAATTCAGAAATTTTCATTTTCTACCCATAACTGCAGAGAAGAAAATTGGCAAGGGAAGATGTTTCAGTTACTAGACAAATCAGAAGAGGAATGCAAAGAGATAGAAAGGAGCCCCTTGATGCTCATGTTGCTGGTGGAACTGATGGTATAAGCAGAGTCTCACACTGAGTCTTCAGATGACAGTGCCCTAGACGGATTTTCTCAAACTTTTAAATCAATAAGTAAACAGTGTCTCTCGAAGAATGAAAAGGAAAATATGGTGTTCTCATACAGTTAATCTTTGAAATGGACCTCATCACATAATATTTTGTGGTAGGAACATGGAAAATTCCATTTGCTAAAATGACATGTGACCATATTTTTTTCTTTTTTGTTCGTTTTTATGTACCAAATATTTGTAACTAGACAGCTGCTGAAAGCAAAGGCAAAGACAAAGATGATTGAAAGGAAAGAGATTATGTAGACGTGAAAGAATTTGTTGGATTAATCATATTAATTGGTAATGATATATTTAATAATGAAAATGAAAATGGCTGGGCCATCCTCTCTTCAACAGAAGTGTGAGCCATAAATGTTTTTTAAAGCATTACTTTTTGATGGTGCAAGTACAAGAAGAATTGGACACAATGATAAGGTAGATCATGTTAATAGAAATGTATTCGTAACCTAGAAACACTTGGGTGGTGCAGGTGTAAGAAAAGCCAGAAGTGTTATGTTAGAATTTATTAAAGATGTATTTGAAATCCAGAATCAGGATATATGAAACACTTATATTTAATGTTTGCACATGACAAACTCACCGTGCACAGTTGATGCACACTTAGCTGTGTTCAAAGAACATTGCCCATTTTGGGTAAACACACCTTCAAAACCAAGAAAATAGTGGAATATAAGTTTGAATTTACTTAATGCTTATTAAAATTCCCAATAATTACTTTTTTTTCTTTTTAAATAACAGTTTTATTGAGATAGTTTAAGAAAGTGTTAATCACTCAGTCGTGTCTGACTCTTTGTGACCCCATGGACTGTAGCCCATAACTGCCAGGCTCCTCTGTCCATGGGATTCTCCAAACAAGAATATCCTGGAGTGGGTTGTCATTCCCTTCTCCAGGAGATCTTCCTGACCCAGGGATTGAACCCACGTTTCCAACATTGCAGGCAGATTGTTTACCATCTGAGCCACCAGGGAAGCCTTATTGAGATAAAAATCCAGATATAGAAAATTTGCTTTTTACAGCATACAGTTCAGTCCCTTTGAGTGTACTCACAAAGTTGTGCCACCAACAGTGCTATCTAATTTATAGAATTGGTTCATCATCCTGAAAAGAGACTCCCATACCCTTCAGAATCAATCCCTATTGTCCCCTCCCTGCCTCAGCCCTTGGCAGCCTGTCATCTGCTTTGTCTGTTTTAGACATTTCATATAAATGGAATCTTAATGTGTATTCTTTTGTGACTGTTTTCCTTCGCTGAGCGTAATGGTCTCGGGGCTCATACATAGTAAAGCATGTATCAGTGTTTCATTCCTTTTTAGGGTTGAATAATATTCCATTATATGTATATACCATATTTTGTTCATTCATCAGTCGATGGACATTTGGGTCACTTCTACAGTGGGGTTTTCGTGAATAATGCTACTATAAACATTCATGTATGTGTTTTTGTGTACCATGTCACTTTTGTTGTATATCTAGGGTCAGATGGTAAATTTTTATTATACATTTTGAGGAACTGCCAACTATTTTCCAAAGTGGTTGCACCATTTTATATTACATACAGTGTATGAGGGTTCCTGTGTCTCCACAGCCTTGTTAACACTTATTGGTTCTAGGCATCCAACTGGGTATAAAGTGGTAGCTCATTGTGATGCCATCCAACCATCTCATCCTCTGTCTCCTCCTGCCTTCAGTCTTTCCCAGCATCAGGCTCTTTTCCAGTGAGTTGGCTCTTTGCATCAGGTGGCCAAAGTATCGGAGCTTCAGCTTCAGCATCAGTCCTTCCAGTGAATATTCAGGGTTGATTTCCTTTAGGATGGACTGGTTTGATCTCTAACCTTGCCGCCTCCTATCCTTTTCCCCACTGTCTTTCCCAATGGGTTGTGAAAAGTGTCTCCCTGAGAAGACTAACTGAATGTGTATATTAAGTATTTGCTTACTTTATCAGAGGTAAGCAAACAGCCCTCCATCCTCACTTAGGTACTTAATACCTTCCAGTTACACAAGATTTAAAGATTGGGAGCTAGAGGCCAGCATCACAAGAAGAAAAGAGAAGATACATAGCCCTCCCCACCCCCCACAACTTTTTGTGTAAGTGGCTTCCTGACTTGCCTTTGGACTTTTGTGAAAATTCTCAGAGATGAATCAGATTATCTGCTGCTGCTGCTGCTGCTAAGTCACTTCAGTCGTGTCCGACTCTGTGTGACCCCATAGACAGAAGCCCACCAGGCTCCCCCTTCCCTGGGATTCTCCAGGCAAGAACACTGGAGTGGGTTGCCATTTCCTTCTCCAATGTGTGAAAGTGAAAAGTGAAAGTGAAGTCGCTCAGTCGTGTCTGACCCTTAGCGACCCCACGGACTGCAGCCTACCAGGCTCCTCCATCCGTGGGATTTTCTAGGCAAGAGTACTGGAGTGGCTTGCCATTGCCTTCTCCGGATTATCTGCTACTGAGACCTTTAATTAGGGTTTTGGTCTCTGCTCACCCCCAGCCATTTATTCTCGGGTGCTTCTTGCCACTTCCCTAGACATGTATTACTCTGTTCAGTATGTGTCCAGGAACACATTAAACTCCCTGTACTGGATGTGAGAGTTGGACTGTGAAGAAGGCTGATCGCCGAAGAATCAATGCTTTTGAACTGTGGTGTTGGAGAAGACTCTTGAGAGTCCCTTATACTGCAAGGAGATCCAACCAGTCCATTCTAGAGGAGATCAATCCTGGATGTTCATTGGAGGGACTGATGCTAAAGCTGAAACTGCAATACTTTGGCCACCTCATGCGACGAGTTGACTCACTGGAAAAGACTCTGATGCTGGGAAAGGTTGGGGGCGGGAGGAGAAGGGGACGACGGAGAATGAGATGGCTGGATGGCATCACCGACTCTGTGGACATGAGTTTGAGTGTACTCCGGAAGTTGGTGATGGACAGGGAGGCCTGGCGTGCTGTGATTCATGGGGTCGCGGAGAGTCGGACACGACTGAGCGACTGAACTGAACTGAACTGGAAATAAAAGATGTTACCTGGTGTTTTCAATTATTTTAAAATTCTTTTTTTCTTTTTGTCTAGATATTGAAAGATATAGTAAAAGATATATGAAGGTGTACAAAGAAGAGTGGATACCAGGTAACCATAAAACTGAAAATGTTAAAATAATCTTCAAAGGCTATCTCCCTACCATGTCTTTTTAGGGCTAATTTTCTATTTTCACTATAGGAAAATAGAGCCTGGCTCTCTTCCTGTAATTAATTAGCAACATATATCTTTTGAAAACTAAGATGAAAAGATTTTTATATTGTAACAAAGAATATTTGAAGTGATATTGTAGAAGTTCTTAGGATACTTTTTTATTTTTTTAATAAAATAGGGCTGGCCAAACTCACTGAATTTTCCATTTTCATTTGATACAATCACAGTTTTCATCTTTATAATAGTACTAACTTCTGTGTTCCTGAGTGATTTTATAGCTTTTGAGGAGGAAACAAGACTAGTTTTAAGAACATTTCCGGCCAAGCTTGTCTCTTCCTTTCTTTCCAGCAGGCATAGACTCTTTTTGGTTGCTAATGTGCCTTTTCAACAGAACCATACCTAAGAGAGTTTTGGTTTTTTTTTCAACATGCACAAAATTGCCTAGGTCGAGGCAAGGTGTAAGGGGCTGCAGAGATCTCATCTGCCTCATTTTGTGGAAAACTAGCAGTTGCTATAGAAATGCGGTGACCTGTCAAGGCAACTTGGAATGTTTTAGTAAAACCCAGGTTTCCTCATTTCAGCACACTTCCCGTTGACGTCTCTGTCCATGGTGTGTCACAGAAACTGCCTGTGTGCAGAAGCCTAAGTCACGTTCCAGCACTGGTTGCTCTCCTGAGTTACAGCGTCTCTTTTCAATGCTGGCTGTTGATAATGTTGTGTCCCTCTGGAAACTCTCCTCTTAGGTCTCTCATTTCTTCCACTACATAAATATTTGTCTCTAAATGATTCTCTTCAAGTGCTTTGTCATGATCACCTATGGCTTATTTATGAAAACAAACATATTAGGTTGGTGCAAAAGTAATTGTGGTTTTCGTATTGTTGAACTTTGTTGTTTGATATTGGAATACATTCTTAAATAAATGTGGTTATGTTATACTTCATTTTAATGCTCATTTCCTGCTTTATAAAGACAAATTACTTGCTGTTTAGACTAGGAAATGATGTTAGACAAAAAGCAAATTCAAGTGATTTTTTGAGTTCAAAAAAAAAAGCAATGGAGACAGCTCTCAACATCAACACTTTTGGCCCAGGAACTGCTAATGAACATACAGGGCAGTGATGGTTCAAAAAGTTTTGCAAAGGAGATGAGAGCCTTGAAGATGAGCAGTGTAGTGACCAGCTGAGAGCCATCATTTAAGCTGATCCTCTTACACCTACACAAGAAGTTGCCAGAGAACTCAACATCAACCTTGCTATGGTTCAGCAGTTGAAGCAAATTGGAAAGGTGAAAAGCTTGATAAGCAGGTGCTTTATGAGCTGACCAAAAATCAAAAAAATTGTCATTTTGATGTGTCGTCTTATTCTATACAACAGTGAACCATTTCTCGATCGGAGAGTGACGTGCAACGAAGTGTGGATTTTATATGTCAACTAGCAATGACCAGTGCAGTGATTAGACCGAGAAGAAGCTCCAAAGTACTTCCCAAAACCAAACTTGCACCAAAAAAGGTCATGGTCACTGTTTGGTGGTCTGATGCCCACTGTCAGATCCACTCCAGCTTCCTGAATCCCAGCGAAACCGTTAGATGTGCAAAGTATGCTCAGCAAATCAACGAGATGCACTGAAAGCTGCAACGCCTGCAGCCAGCATCGGTCAACAGAAAGGGTCCAATTCTCCTGCACAACAGTTCCCAACCACACGTCGTACAACCAGTGCTTCAAAAGTTGAATGAATTGGGCTACAAAATTTTGCATCATCTACCATATTCACCTGATCTCTCACTAACTGACTACCACGTCTTCAAGCATCTTGACAAGTTTTTGCAGGGAAAATGCTTGCATAAGCAGCTGGAGGCCGAAAATGATTCCCAAGAGTTGCTCAAATTCTGAAGCACGGATTTTTACGCTATAGGAATAAACAAACTTATTTCTCATTGGCAAAAATGTGTTGATTGTAATGATTCCTTGATTAATAAAGGCGTGTTTAAGCCTAGTTATAATGATTTAAAATTCACAGTCTGAACCTGCAGTTACTTTTATACCAACCTAATATTTAAAGCAAAATTTATTAATTCAGGAAAAATAGCTTGAGATATAAGTATTTTCTACAAACAGTACTGAGTTTTTTATTAGTAGGCAGCATTTTTTTAGTCTATTTTCATGTTGCTTCAGTTTTCTGATTGTCTCTAAGCTTAAAAAAGAAAAACAAGTGATAAATTAGAGGAATTATTTATCTAATGCAGGCAAAATCATTAAATGGAAGGAATTTACTTTTCCATATCTATTTCTATTTTTAATTTTAAAGTTTTTCTGTAATTATCAAATTGTTTAGTTTTGCATATATTAGGATTATGCTCACATTTTTAACTTTGAAAAAAAATTTTTTCATTATGTAAGAAATACATATCAACTACAGAACATGTACAAAATACAGAGTAATTGAATAATAAATTACATTTAAGGAAAATAGCTATAATCCCAACACAAGGAATTGCTGTAATATTTTGTTTCCAACCTAGAGCTTTCTCTGCACAAATATACATCTGTTGAAGCATTTACATGGTAGGTTTATTCTTTAAATGGAATTATATAATATTGTTTTAGAAACTTTTAAAATTTAACAGTGTATCATGAATAACTTGTCATGCCCGTAAATATTTTTCTACATTTTTTCATTATGAAAATTCCTGTACTTGAAATTAATTATATAAATATTATGTAACTTAAAAGAATATTATAGAAATTTTATAAGTATTTCAAAGGTATTTTAATGAATTTTTTCTTTATAGCAGAAAATATATCACTATTATAGTTTAATCCCCAGCTAAATCTATACAGATACTAAATTTTATTTCCATTACATGAGCCACTGTCATGTTCTTTAAATAGTTATACCTAGTACCAGTAATTCCCAGAGGAAACAGCCATTTTTATTTCTTCTTTTGTACACACAGATTGGAGAAGACTCCCTAGAGAGTTGATGCCAAGGAAAAAATGCAAAAAAGGTACATTAACTAATGTAATAATAAGATAGGAAAAAGTTATTGCTTAACTTCTATCTATATGAAATTGTCAATATGAAGTTACACTCAATGTTCTAAATGCTTTTTCTGAAAGTATTTTTGATATTTTGATTATTTTGTTAGTGCTTTTTGCTGTTGATTTTTTGTTTTGTTTGTTTTTCACTTAATTAGGAATTTTGATGTGCTAGGAAAGACTTTTCAATGATGTAGATATTCTCATTTGTATATTTGAAAAATTTTAAATGATTTTAAGTTTTTAACTACAACATTTGCAACTAGTGACATTTGGGAACTGGTAGAATAGAACTTTATGGTGTACATAAAGTGCCGAAGTGAAAGTTTTTGTTGTGTTGTTCTTTCATACTTCCACCAAATAAAAAGCTGTTGAGCATCTACTATTGCCAGACTGTGTGCTAAGAGGGATAAGCCAGTAAGCAAAGGAGGAGTAATCCTCACCCTCATCGAGCTTACAGTCAGATGGAGTAAAGACATTCAGCACAGCACACTGTCTCTACTGGGAGGTCAGGGAAGGGTTTGTTGAGGAGACGCAGTTGAACTCCAGATTGAATGACGAGTACGAACTTGCTGTGATGAGGTCATGGGAGTGACTCTGGAGAAACTGGGTTTGTTAATGTGTTTTTCTTGTTGAGTTTTAAGAGTTCTTTGTGTATTTGGGTGCTAATCCGTTGGAAAAATATCCCTGCTGTGTGTTTCTCCTTTCCCGTTATACCACTACCACATTCACAGCACTTCCGACGCTAGATTTATGGAGTTATTTTTTCCTGCATATCAAACAATTCTCTGCAACACCAACTACGTGTCTTATCATTTAATTCAGTTCTGACACTAATTGGAGTTAGCAGTGATCCCACTAAAGGCTCAGTCCCAGGAGCCTGCTCCTCACTACAGATGTCAATCACAAGGATGGTGTGTCCTCAGGTTTCCCACAACTTCTATCTATGCTGGCTGCCAATTGGAGGTTCCCGTGACCCTCCCTGGTGGAATTTGATTTACCTGAACAGCTCCTGGAACATGGGGATATATTTACTTATATTTACCAGTTGACTATAATAAAGGTTATAATAAAGACCCAGATGAACAGTCAAGTGAAAAGAGGCATGAGGTCAAGTCTGGAAGGTCACCCGTGTGTGTCTGTGGAGTTGGGATGTGTCACCTTCCAGTTCACGAATATGTTCACCAGTCCAGAAACTCTTGGAACCACATACTTTGGGGATTTTTATGAAGGCTTCATCACATAGGCCTGATCAGTTATTAACTCAGTCTCCAGCCCCTTTCCCCTTTTCCAAGGATTCTGATCATGGCTTGATGTATCAGGTAGCCAGCCCCATCCTGAAGCCACCCAGCACCCCACTGAGAGTCACCTCCTTAGAGTAAAAGAGACTCCTGTGCTCAGTTGCTTCAGTTGTGTCCAGCTCTGCGACCCCATGGGTGACTCCTCTGTCCATGGGATTTTCCCAGCAAAATTACTGGAATGGGTTGCCATGCCCTTCTCCAGGAGATCTTCTCAACCCAGGGATCGAGCCCATGTCTTCTACATTGGCAGGTGGATTCTTTTACCTGCTGAGCCATCAGGGAAACTCCAGAAGACACTCCTATTGTCCAGTAAATTCCAAGGGATGTAGATTCTTGTTAGAACAACAACAAAAAATTACTGTTATCACTTATGAAAGTTTTAAGGGTTTTAGCAGTTCTATGCCTAGAACCAGATGCTGAGACCAATATATATTTGTTTCTATTTCACACAGTCCTTTTTCAAATATGTCTCTTGCAAACATTTTCTCCCATTCCATAGCTTGTCTTCTTATTCTCTTGAGACTGTCTTTTCCACAGAAGTTTTGAGTTTTAATGTAGTCCAGGTTATCCGTTCTTCTTTTCATGGATCATGCCTTTGGTTTTGCATCTTGAAAGTCATCACCAAGCTCAAGGTCACCTAAATTTTCTCTTATCTTTTAAGAGTTTCGTAATTTTATGTTTTACATTTAGGACTGTGATCCATTGTGAGTTAATTTTTGTGAAGGGTGTAAAGTCTGTGTAAATTTATTTTTTGGCACATGGAAGTCCAGTTGCATTTTTCTGTACTTTATGTGGGTCTCTTTCTGGGCTCTCTATTCTGTTTCATTGATCGATGTATTTATTTCACCTGTACATAGTCTTGATTACAATAACTTTATAGTATGTTTTTAAAGTCAGGTAGTACCATCCTAACTTTGTTATTTTTCTTCAGTGTTGTGTTGGCTGTTCTCAGTCTTTTGCCTTCCATTTATATAGTAGAGTCAGTTTGCTGATATCAGTAGAATAACTTACTCGAATTTTGATTGAGGTTGCGTTGAACTTATAGATGGAATTGGGAAGAAAAGACATCTTGAAGATATTAGCTCTTCCTACCAATGAATATGGAATATGTCTCCATTTGTTTAGTTCTCTAATATCATTATTAAGAGTTTTATGGTCTTCCTCATATAGGTCCTGTATATATATATTGTTAGATTTATACCTAAGTATTTCATTTTGGGAAGTACTAATATAAATAACACTATGCTTTGCATTTCAGATTCCACTAGTTCATTGTTCATATATAGGAAATCTATCGAATTTTGTGTATTAACCTTGTATGCTGTAATCCTGCTGTAATTGCTTATTGGTTCCCAGAGTTTTTTAGCCCATTCTTTCAGATTTTCTACATATTGTCTATGAACAAAGAAAGTTTTCTTTCTTTCTTCCCAATCTACATACCTGTTATATCCTTTTCCTATCTTAGTGTATTAGCTAGGGCTTCTAGTACAATGTTGAAAAGCAGTAATGAGAGGGAACTTTTTTGCCTTATTCTCGATCATAGTGAGAGAGTGTCAAAGTTTTTTTTTTATTACTAATGATGTTCAGTTTTTATCACTAAGTATAATGTAACTATAGGGTGTTTTTGTAGATATTCTTTACCAAGTTGAAAAATTTCTCCTCTGTCCCTAATTTCTAAGAGTTTTTATCATGAATGGCTGTTTGATTTTGTCATATGTTTTTCTCCATCTTTTAATATAATCATGTGATTTTTCTTCTTTAGCTTGTTAATGTGATATCAATTAATATCTACATTAATTGATTTTGAATCAGCCTTATGTCTCTGGGGTAAATTCCACTTGGCCATGTTGTATAATTCTTTCTATATATTGTTGGGTTGGATTTAAGAATATTTTGTTGAGTTTTCTATCTTTATTCATGAGAGATAGTAATCTTTAGTTTTTTTTCTTGTGATATGTATCTGATTTTGGTACTAGGGTAATTCTGACCTTATAGAATGAGCTAGGAAGTATTCCCTCTGCTTTTGTCTTTTGAAAGAGATCTCTTTCCCCCAACAGTTATATTGAGGTACAGTTGACATATAATAAAATGCACATATTCAAAACATACAACTTGGAAATTTTTGACATATATATTTTAAACAAGTGTTTTGTTTCATTTCATAGCTACAACATTTAGCTTGATTGAGAACAGAATATTATATACTGAGATATAGTTTTCCTATCGTCTTTTATACCCTTGGCTTTTATTGGGCAAATATATTATTTTCACAATAAAAAAAACATTTGCATCAATGGCCTTACTCCGTGGCTCAGTGATAGAGGCTACCTGCAATGCAGGTGACACAGGAGACACGGGTTCGATCCCTGGGTTGGGAAGGTCCCCTGAAGAAGGAAATGGCAACCCTCTCTAATATTCTTGCCTAGAAAATCGGAGAGAGGAGCCTGGTGGGCTACATCCATGGGAGCAAAGAGTCGGACACGACTAAGCCCACACAGCAGCACGAATGATATTAGTCATGACCTAGTGAATCACGAATTTTTAGCAGACTTTAAAGGGCTGAAAAGAATAGATCTGATTTGGAGGAATTCATGTTCAAATACATCCCACAGCTGCTCATCCTTAGAAGCCCATGGACACACTAAAGATTAGTAAAAGCTTCCAGCGCGTCAGGCTTTTCATTTGTTGAAAAACGAAACAACAGCAAAACTTTCCTTTTCCATTCTGTTCTCATATTTTTGTTGCATAATATACAATTTTTGTGTTTTGTTCCTGGTAAGCTTATATACTCTCTTTTGTTAAAAATGGTCTCCCCTGATTTACAAGAAAGCAGCAGCAGCAAATAATACCTAAAGAGCCAAAGACAGAAAAGGTTTGTTTCTTGAAGATCCAGCTATTGGCAGGTGTGTTGAAAGAAATAAAAAAATTCAAATATATGCATGTATTTGGCCAAAGTTTTTAAAAATGTAAATATTTTGGGGTTGAAACACTTTTAACAGATTTTAGTAATTTTACACTTCTTTTCCAATTATAAAATAAAAGAACTGGGCATTACATAAAACCAGAATGGAATGTAGCAAAAATTACTGAATGGACTTGAATATGCAGCTGTGACTTTCTTGGCTAAGAGATTAATAATTTGTGTAAGTTTATTTACCAGACCATGTTCTATAATATCCATTTAGCAGATTTATGTGTTATGAAATTTAAATAATTTGACAAAAGTTCCCTAGACAAAAAGACTTCTTGATGTAAGTTACATTCCTCGCTAGTGTTTTCTGGCATCAATAATATATGTTGAGAGCTTGTTCATATGTGATATGGCATTTTACGTGCTACAATTCAGATTAAACAGTCTTTGCCCTCAAGGGAAGCAGAGAGAGTTACCCATCATTAAATCTAGCTTTTTTTTTTTTTAATAACTTTTGTTTGAGCAAAACCTCACTAGTATATATGTTCAGGAGTCTTAAACTTGGAGACTCCCCAAGAGGCAACTTGTATAACACAATAAATTGTAAATTCCATTAGTTATGGGTCATGTCCACAATCTAAAAATCTCTTCTTCTGTAGGTTAAATGTTAATCTTTAAGAAAATTACATCTTTCTGAGCCATATTTTCCTGTTACCAAGTAATTTCTAAGTATTTAGCTTGATTTTGGGAAAGGATGGTAATACTTTGTGATCACAATGGGACAGTTTTGTAACATTATCAATTTTGTATCATAACATAATTTTAGTAACAAGTCAGTTTTGGTAACTGACTAGCAAGATCTATATGTGAAACAATTCTCTATACCCTGCAGTTTTACAGTACCATCAAAATGCAATATTTTTGATATAGCTTAAAAATTATGTATCCCAAAGCCATTAAAGCACTTCCCTGGTAGCTCAGACAGTAAAGCACCTGCCTGCAATGCAGGCGACCTGGGTTCTATCCCTAAGTCGGGAAGATCCCATAGAGAAGGAAATGGCAACCCACTCTAGTGGTCTTACCTGGAGAATTCCATGGACAGAGGAGCCTGGCAGGCTATAGTCCATGGGGTCACAAAGAGTTGGACACGACTGAGTGACTAACACAAACACACACACAAAGCCATTAAAACATATTATTTATTATTGCTTTGAGTTTTCAGATTCATGTGATTGGTATGTTCCATTTAACTATTTTATTCTTCATTTCAAAGGTAATGCTATGTTGCCCTGAATATAACCTCTTTCTCGTCTCTTCAACCACTGGCAAATGTGTGTTTATTCTGCACTTGTTTGTTTTTTACTTGAAGTGTGCTTGATTTTGTTGTATTTCAGTCGCTCAGTCGGGTCCGACTCTTTGCGACTCCGTGGACTGCAGCACGCCAGGGTTGCCTGTCCTTCACATCTCCCTGAGTTTGCTCACTCATGTCCATTGAGTTGGTGATGCCATCCAACCATCTCACCCTCTGTATCACCCTTCTCGTCTTGCCTCCAGTCTTTCCCGGCATCGGGGTCTTTTTCAGTGAGTTGGCTCTTTGCATCAGGTGGCCAAAGTACTGGAGTTTCAGCTTTAGCATCAGTCCTTCCAGTGAACATTCAGGGTTTGTTTCCTTTAGGATGGACTGGTCGGATCTCCTTGCAGTCCAACGGACTTTTAAGAGTCTTTGCCAACACCACAGTTCAAAGCATCAATTCTTCAGTGCTCAGCCTTTTTTATGGTCCACCTCTCTCATACATACATGACTGCTGGAAAAAACCATAGCTTTGACTATATCTACCTTTGTCAGCAAAGTGATGTTTCTTTTTTCAATGCGCTATCTAGGTTTGTCATAACTTCTCTTCAAAGGAGCAAATGTCTTTTAATTTCGTGCAGTCATTTTGCACAGTGATTTTGGAGCCCAAGAAAATAAAGTCTGTCACTGTTTCTATTGTTTCCCCATCTATTTGCCATGAAGTGATGGGATTGGATGCCATGATCTTTTTTTGAATGTTGAGTTTTAAGCCAGCTTTTTCACTCTCCTGTTTCACTTTCATCAAGAGGCTCTTTAGATTTTCTTCACTTTCTGCCATAAGGGTGGCGTCATCTGCATATCTGAGGTTATTGATATTTCTCCCCACAGTCCTGATTCCAACTTGTTCTTCATCCAGCCCAGCATTTCTCATGATGTAAGGACTTCCCTTGTGTCTCAGCTGGTAAAGAATCCTCCTGCAATGTGGGAGACCTGGGTTCGATCCCTGGGTTGGGAAGATCCCCTGGAGAAGGGAAAGGCTACCCACTCCAGTATTCTGGCCTGGAGAATTCCATGGACTACAGTCCATGGGGTCACAAAGAGTCAGACACAACTGAGCAATTTTCACTTTCACTCTGCATATAAGTTAAATAAGTCAGGTGACAATATACAGTCTTGACATGCTCCTTTCCCAATTTTGAAACAGTACATTGTTCCAAGTCTGGTTCTAACTGTTGCTTCTTGGCCTGCATACAGATTTCTCAGGAGGCAGGTCAGGCGGTCTGGTATTCCCATCTCTTTAAGAATTTTCCACAGTTTGTTGTGATCCACGTAGTAAAAGGCTCTAGTATAGACAATGAGGCAGAAGCACATGTTTTTCTGGAATTCTTTTGGTTTTTCTGTGATCCAACAGATGTTGGAAATTTGATCTTTTCTAAATCCAGCTTGTACATCTGGAAGTTCTAGGTTCATGTACTGTTGAAACCTACATTGGAAAACTTGAGCATTACCTTGCTAGCATGTGAAATGAGTGCAATTGTGCTGTAGTTTGAGCATTCTTTAGCATTGCCCTTGTTTGGGATTGGAATGACTTTTTCCAGTCCTGTGGCCACTGCTGAGTTTTCCAAATTTGCTAGCATATTGACTGCAGCACTTTTACAGCATCATCTTCTAGGATTTGAAATAGCTCAGCTGGAGTTCCTTCACCTCCAAGTAGCTTTATTCATAGTGATGCTTCCTAAGGCCCACTTGACTTCACACTCTAGGATGTCTGGCTCTAGGTGAGTGATCACACCATCATGGTTATCCGGGTCATGAAGATCTTTTTTGTATAGTTCTTCTGTGTATTCTTGCCACCTCTTCTAAGTATATTCTGCTTCTACCATTGTTGCAGTTTTGGCCCTGATGTCATAAATTGCCAGTTCAAATTTTTAGTGAAATATCTGGTTGTGTAACGGGCCAAGATGAGCATAGCCTTTAGCAGGTAGCTGTTGCTGTGTGTAATGACTCTGCACCCTGTTACCAAGCAACAGGTCTTGTTAAGCTATTGCTCATTGCCTCAGTGGGCTCTGTCCCCAAGCAGCCAGGTGTCAATGAGGGACCACTGGGGAAGTGACTCAGTCAAGGGTTGGTGGTGTGGTGGTCATCATGTGGAGAGTGAGGCCAGAGGCAGATTTAGGCCTTCTCCTAGAGGCCCTTCAGCTTACCCAGTCTTGGGCCAGCAGGTGAGCAGGAGGGCCCAGGGAACAGACTGGGGACTATGTCCTGCTGGGCTCCAGAGCCCTCACTAAAGCCCTCCACCAGCTGTGGTTCAGGCCTTCAGTGAGCCTTTCCCCCATACCTGTCTCTGCAACATAACAGCAGAGGCTGTCTGTCTGGGTCACAGTCCATGAGACCTGGTCCCCTGCTTTGGAGGGCCTGAGGAGACTGAGGGCCAGTTGAGGGCACCTGACTCCCTCAGGGATGACAGCTGGGCAGGATGTGGGAACCTGGCACTGAAGGAGCCGCCAACTGAGATTTGCCGCCTCTTAGCCAGGACTGCGGAGAAGGCAGTGGCAAGCCACTCCAGTTCTCTTGCCTAGAAAATCCTATGGATGGAGCAGCCTGGTAGGCTGCAGTCCGTAGGGTTGCTAAGGGTCGGACACGACTGAGCGACTTCACTTTCACTTTTCACTTTCACACATTGGAGAAGGAAATGGCAACCCACTCCAGTGTTCTTGCCTGGAGAATCCCAGGGACAGGGGAGCCTGGTGGGCTTCCGTCTATGGGGTCACACAGAGTTGGACACGACTGAAGTGACTTAGCAGCAGCAGCAGCAGCCAGGACTGGGACCTTGGAGGGTGAACACTGTGCCTTGAGACTTTGCCCTTTCTTGTCAGGACAGAGAATAACATTCATCTGGTAGAGATTTTCAGGAACATCATTACCTGATCATGACCGGACTGAGAAGTCTGCAACTACTAACCACACCCATCCCTCACCTTTTGCTTTTAAAGGGACTTGCTGAAAGTGTCCAATAACTTTGGGGTTCCAAGGGCATGAACCACCCATCTCCTTGTGCAAATCTGTAATAAACCTTTCTCTGTTCCAAACTCTAATGTTTAGTATTGATGGGCTTCACTGTGCTTCAGGCACATGGGCTTGCGATTTCAGTAACAGTTGCCGTCTTAGAGAATATCCTACTAAGTGATTATCATTTGCTCCTTATCATGGAAAATTGCTAATGTATGCTGATTTATTTTGTTCATTCTTTAAGTTAATTCAGCCTGCAAATTATGTGTCCGGTGTGGCATACCACCCTGCTAAATGGCATATTAAAAGGCGAAGACATTTAATACACAATTGCTGTTATACAAAAATGTGTTACCAGTGGTTTTACTTCAGCAGGCCCCAAATCCAAAAAGGCAAAGGATACAGGCAAAGGCCCTTCACTCACAAATCCTGCGGATGTATTGAAAAAAATTGAGGTAAGGTTTTCTTCTCACTATAAGAGCAGACTGAGAAAACGTCATACCTCTTTTTGCCTCTGCAGCCTTTCCACCTTCTGTCTCTTTTAAATGACTTGTGAGTTTGGCAGAGTCAAGCCCAGCATACAGGGTAGCCAGCGATGTTTGAACAATGTTGACCGGGAGCTCTGGGGGCTCCATCCTGTTCTCTCTGCTGCCCGCCTGTCAGCTTGCCTCACCTTCTAGCATCTGCCTCTTTTCCACTCTATTCCTCTTTTCCTCTTGAATTATGCATGGGAAGGAAGCATAAATGTATATCTCTAAAACCTCTCATTTTTTTCTCTTATTGGTGTATGTGTGTTTTTAATGCTTTTATTGTCTTATGTCTAAAAGATTCTATTGAGGGAAAATCCTTTCTTATGGCACTTATTTTTATTGCCTCTTAAAAAATATTTGAAAAATAAAAAGATGTAAAATTCTAAAAATTAATAAACTGAAAATATACCCTCGGATCCCTGCCCTAGCCATCCATCCAAGTCCCCTATTAGAGACAACCAATGTTACCAGTTTCTTATATATCCTTCCAGAAACATTTTATACATAGAAAATAATATGTTTTTCTTTTTAGTAACAAAAGGTAACATATTGCACTGTTTTGCCTTTTTATCTTATTAAAATATGTTGGCTTCTGTATCAGTCTACAAAAGAGTTCCATCATTCTTTTCTTTCTTTTTTTTTTTGGCTACACTATAAGAATGAACCATAATAAATTTAATCAGTAACCTGTTGATGGACATTACATACATGGCTGTCCTGGCTGTGATTGTTCGTTAAAAAGTATTTCACAGAGGATAGGAAGCTCTGTGAAATACCAGAGGGCTTCCCAGGTGGCACTAGTGGTAAAGAACCTGCCTGCCAATGCAGGAGACGTAAAGAGATGCAGTAGATTCAATCCCTGGGTCAGAAAGATCCCCTGGAGAAGGGCATGGCAGCCCCCTTCAGTATTCTTGCCTGGAGAATCCCGTGGACAGCAGAGCCTGGCGGGCTCCGGTCCGCAGAGTGGCAGAGTCGCACAGGACTGAAGCGACTTAGCACACAAGCGTGTTTCCTTTAGTGTTTCACTGTTAGAAGTAGTGCCAGGACTTCCCTGGCAGTCCAGTGGTCAAGACTCAGCTTTCACTGCAGAAGGTGCACGTATCTGATCCCTGGTTGGGAAACTAAGATCCCACAGGCCATATGGCATGGCCCAAAAAAATTTTTTAATTAAAAAAAATATGTATATATGTTTATATATATAAACAGTGGAACAGTGAATCCATGTTAAGTATGTGATTTCACTTGTGTAAGGTAGATTTCTAGAAGTAGATTTGCTAGGTTAATTGTACTGTATAATATAGAAAATATAGATAATATGCATAAATAATGGCAGATCATTCTCCATAGAGGTTATACCAGTTTATTCCCTTATTCCCACTGTCAATGCATGAATTACCTTGCATTGATGGTGATAGTGATGATGATGATGATGATTTTGATGATATAGTTATGATAGCAGCTATTGCTTTTTGAGAACTTTTTATATAGCGGGCTCTTTGATGAGCTATTTATATCTGTTATGTCCTTAAGACTTCATAACAACAAAGAGAATAGGTATTATTATTCCTTATTTACCGATGAGGAAGTCAAGGTTTTAAAACTTGCCTGACCAAGTTAGCATAGCTACATGGTAACAGAAACTCATCTTTTGTTTTTTTTTTTCTCATTTCTCCTTTATGAAAAATCTTTAGGAAAAGTCTTTCATTCACCCTTTAAAGATAATCAGTGAATATTGCTTTAAGTTTCTACTCCCTGCAAGGTGTAGGATGAGCACAGCTGATGGAAGGCAGTTAGGAACAATCTCTGATTTAAAAACCTCAGTGTCTAAGGGAGAAGGTAAGATGTGACCTGAAATGCTTTAGTGTTTAGGATTAGGACTTGGTTGGCTGCAACACAGAAAGCGGTGGTCTCTGGTCAGTCTCTGAAGGGCTTCCTGATGCCCGGGACCACCTCTCTCAGCCATGGTGCCACAGCACCATGAAATGAAGTGATGAGACAGTGTGTGTGAGATCATTTCTCTAAATTTTATAAATCTGATATTTGTTAACTGATTTAGGTATTTTATTGGTTTGATTTAGGTCTGCGTGATAGAAATAAAGTTGGGGTTATTTATTTGAAGATAATTGAGATGGCAGTATTGGAAATCAAGACCTTCCACTCCCTACATAGACTGAATGAATTCTATATTTAAAAAATATTTTTACATAACTGGTTTAAATAATTCTGTTGCTAATTATGAAATAAGAGCTAACAGCATGATTTTTCAGATATAGTGTATACTTTGCACAGAGTTAAAAATAGCACTACAATTGACTTTAAACTACAGTCTTGTGGGATGTAGGCCTTTTTACTAGGGTTTAATTAAAATAGAAAATAAAAATATTTATCTTAAATTAACATAGCATCATTTTATATATAGTTGTGTATTTATAGACATTTCAAAACATCTGTAAATACTATTTTGTTTGCTTGCAATTTTCCAAAGGGACTGCCAGTTGGTAAAAATTGCACACATTATATTGCGGTAATAACTCATAAAAGGTAACATGGGTCAGTAGCACCAGTATGAAGATAAATCATCTTATATCTATTACCTTCATTTTATTTGTTCTAGCTAAGTGGGGTAGGGTGAAAAGAAAGGTGGAGTTTGAATTTTTATTAAAAATTGAGACTATCTCATGTAGTCTTTCATTGCCTTTGCTTTCCTTAAATTCATATTTGAATGGATTTTAAAAAATATTTGAGCCAAATGGAATAAAGTTGTGGTTACGCCAAATACAAAGTATGTTTTCTTTCTGTATGTAATCTACAGAGGAAATATCTTACAATAAGGTGCTGTATTTACAGATTTATGAATTAGTGTTCTGATTACTGATTAAGAATAATAATGTTTTAGCTAAACTGGTCTTATGCCTCAGTTATGAGTATTAATATATAAAACTATTGCTGTTCCCCACCCCCTAGAAAACTTGTGAAATTCTGTCACTTGTACAAATTAAACATAGGACAGATTAGCGAATGGATAATAACAGTAAGCCACTCCAGTACTCTTGCCTAGAAAATCCCATGGATGGAGGAGCCTGGTAGGCTGCAGTCCGTGGGGTCGCTAAGGGTCGGACACGACTGAGCGACTTCACTTTCACTTTTCACTTTCACGCATTGGAGAAGGAAATGGCAACCCACTCCAGTGTTCTTGCTTGGAGAATCCCAGGGACGGGGGAGCCTGGTGGGCTTCCATCTATGGGGTCACACAGAGTCGGACACGACTGAAGTGACTTAGCAGCAGCAGCAGCAGCAGCAGCAGCAGTCATAATAGAAATATAGAGATGAAATCTTAAAGTTGAATCTGTGTCTTACGAGAAGGTGGCGTAGTGATTTTAACAAGGTAAGTGGAGCCACCACATAATCAAAGATTTTCTAACTCTGTCTCTTCTTTGCCTCTATTCTTAGGGGTATTGATAAGTGCTAATATTGACTCAAATTTGAGTTTTAATCTCTCTTTTTTTCAACCTGCCAGATAAATTACGAAACAAAAATCCTTGGATATGGGAAGTAAATAACGAGAGAGAACAGAGATCATAGATATCACGTTTTACAGCAGAAACCAACACAACATTGTAAAGCAATTATCTTCCAATTAAAAATAATTTTTAAAAAATAATTAAATGTTAAAAAAGGATAATCTGCAAATAGGATAATTCGCCCCAGGATGACTTGATGTTATTTTAAACAGTTTCAGTTCACAGATAAAACATAAACACTTTGAAATGTTACCATTACATTCTCTTTTCTCCTTTCATGAAAGAGAAGGAAAACAAAATAACATTCTGAAAGTTCTTCATAAGCTGAATCAAAATATTTTAGAAGAAAGTAGGATAGGAATCATAAAAATAAAGCACTATGCTGTAGAGCCGAAATCGAAGTGTTACCCAAGACCGAGTTTTTTGTGTGTGGTTTTTTTTTTATATTTATTTATTTGGCTGCATAGAGTCTTTCTTAGTTGTGGCACCTGGGATCTATTTCCCTGACCACGGACTGAACCCAGCCCCCCTGTGTCGGGAGCACAGAGTCTTAGCCACTGGATCACCAGGGAATTCCCCCGAGACCGAGTTATGAAAGAACAGAATCAAAGAAGGTACCAATGTAATGACGAGCCAGTGAGTACCTCCTTTCTTGAGGTAGCTCACAGTGTCCTAGGTGAGGGCCTGGAGGTGTTGGTAAGGGAGGGTTAGAATTAGGTGGTAGGTAACTGTTCTTTTGAGGTTGAGCAGGAACGTCAGAGTCTGGTGGTCTCCATTTAAATTAATGAAGCTCATTTATACCAGGAATTGGAAAAGAAAGGTGATGGTGAAAAATCAGATGAGGAAAATGAAGAGAAAGAAGGAAGCAAAGAGAAAAGTAAAGAAGGCGATGATGATGAGGAAGGCGATGCTGCAGAACAAGAGGAATATGATGAAGAAGAGCAAGAAGAGGTAATGGTCTATTCTGGGAGAGGAGCAAAGTTCCTAAACTTCAGGATTATTTAATAAGGAATCAGATATGTGCTATATAATTAAAATATTAAACAAAAACCAAGTTGACGGGAACCAGGGGTATATTATTATCAATGGCATCAAGTCTTTGGTACTAGGAGAATTATAGCGTTGAAATTATAGTGATACCAAATGGAATGTAGGAGGTAAGAGTAACTTGATAGACAGCTTTGACCATGGAAGTCCGTAAGTTAAGGAAATGGTTCAGTTTAGTGTGAGATTTATTTACTTACCACTTTAAGTCAGCAGTAAGGTATAAATTACGGGTTTAGTCATATTTTGAGGGGGAATCCCAGAAATACCATCAGGTTTTAAATCCCAGAGTGCATGTGGACGCTATCAGAGAACCAACCTCAAGTGTGACTGAGTCAGGATTCCGTGTTCTAGATTTGGGATTTCCAACTTTCAGAAACAAGGTGCTTTCCAAAATAAGCTGGAGTCAGTCAAGCAGGGTGAGTTTGTTGGTCACGGCCTCTTTGGGACTTTGTACATGCCTCACGTAGTAACCCAGGGCTGAGAGTTTCTTCTGTTGATACGTTCCAGAGACCATTGTCTTCACTCCATTTCAGCTTCACACACCACACTGATGAATCTTTCACCTGAACTGCTCCCCCTAAGAAATCTTAATTATATGCTACAATTACTTTGCCTTCAATTTTGGTTTTAATGAAATTTATATTGGTGTGCAGGAAGGGTACGGATTCATTTTTATCTGTTTCCAAATGGCTAGCCAATTGCCTGCCTCATGTACTAAACAATTTTCTTTCTGCGTTGATTTGAAATTCTCCTTTATCAGCTCTTAGATTCCTTCATCTGCTTAGATGTATTTCTGGACTCTGTTCCGTCGATCTATGTCTGAATCATCACTAAGACATTCCAGTTAATAGAAACTTCTCATTATTTGTTAATATTTTAAGAGCACGTTACTCCTTTTTGAAATTTTCCTGAATATTCTTTGGCTTTTGAAATGCTCTGTTTATAAAGTCTAGACTTGAGCTGTGTTGAAATTAAGATTTCTCCTAACATGAACAACAAACATTATAATTCTAGTAATTTTAGAATTCTATATTGGGTCTTAATAGAGTACTAAACACCACCAATGGGTTCATATAACTGTATTTCATTTTTTAAAAACCCAACTTTCTACTTTAATAAGCAGATGATACATATTTTAAGTGTGAGGCTAGGTGAGTCTGGGTATAAGCAAGCTCAGAGCCTTTCCATATTTAAAGTTACTCTTTGCTCTTTCTAGCAGTTAACTAATGAAAAATTACTGCTAATTAACTCATTGATATAATGAAGCCAAGAACCCTTTATGCCATCAGTTTCAACAGGTTCTGACTCTGTACCAATCTACGTATCAAGATTACTAATCTCACAGAATGACGAAATGGGAGTCACTGAACCTACTTGGACGTGCTCATGTCTAAACCCAAGTAGCATATGCTCAAGTTTGAAATACAGTGTCTCTTCCTTACCCATTTCCACTTGTGTGTACAAACTGACCAGCTTACAGTTTCACACCAGTGTCCTTACCAAGGTCTCGAGTACAAGGTGGCCTCACCTGAACCATGCCACCCCTCCCCCGTACGCCTCCCCCAGGATTCAGCCAGGTTTCTAGACTCTTGGATTTCTTAGCACCAGAGAAACCAGGACAACTTCCTAATATAGTGAGGGTCTGAGCTGGAAACAGGAAATTAAAGTGTTTGGAGAGGACAAACTAATGAAAGACATATCTGAATAATACAAGTTACCTTTCTTACATTATTTATATAAATTTATATATAGTATCCCGCCATGCAGATCCTAGAAAAGATGATATCCAGGAGACTTTCTTTTGAGAATAGTTTCTATTTCTTAATTACTCTGTCATAATTCCTGGTATAGATAATAGAGATACGGAGATTAATTTGGCAGGGGGTGAAGTAGAAAAGAATAGCTTGTGCTTTGCCAGGCAAAGGGGGCCACAGCAGGCTAACACCCTCAAAACAATATCTTGGAGGTTTATGGCAAATTTCAGTCATGTTCGAAAACTAGTGACTAGTAATGAAAACACCTACAGACTCATCACTCAGCTTTAGTTCAGTTCAGTTCAGTCGCTCAGTCGTGTCCGACTCTCCGCGACCCCATGAATCACAGCACGCCAGGCCTCCCTGTCCATCACCAACTCCCGGAGTACACTCAAACTCATGTCCACAGAGTCAGTGATGCCATCCAGCCATCTCATTCTCTGTCGTCCCCTTCTCCTCCCGCCCCCAACCTTTCCCAGCATCAGAGTCTTTTCCAGTGAGTCAACTCGTCGCATGAGGTGGCCAAAGTATTGGAGTTTCAGCTTTAGCATCAGTCCCTCCAATGAACATCCAGGATTGATCTCCTTTAGAATGGACTGGTTGGATCTCCTTGCAGTATAAGGGACTCTCAAGAGTCTTCTCCAACACCACAGTTCAAAAGCATCGATTCTTCGGCGATCAGCTTTCTTCACAGTCCAACTCTCACATCCATACATGACCACGGGAAAAACCATTGCCTTGACTAGACGGACCTTGGTTGGCAAAGTAATGTCTCTGCTTTTTAATATACTATCAAGGTTGGTCATAACTTTCCTTCCAAGGAGCAAGCGTCTTTTAATTTCATGGCTGCAATCAGCATCTGCATTGATTTTGGAGCCCAAAAAAATAAAGTCTGACACTGTTTCCACTGTTTTTCCATCTATTTCCCATGAAGTGATGGGACCAGATGCCATGATCTTTGTTTTCTGAATGTTGAGCTTCAAGCCAACCTTTTCACTCTCCTCTTTCACTTTCATCAAGAGGCCTTTGAGTTCCTCTTCACTTTCTGCCATAAGGGTGGTATCATCTGCATATCTGAGGTTATTGATAGCTTTAACAATCATCAATTCATAGCCAGCCTTTCTGCCACTCTTTCATCCACCCAGTCCACTCCCCCAACCCCCTTCAAAGCCCCAGCTGCCTTGGATCATTGTAAAGCAAATCCCAGGCATTGTATCATTTCATCCATAAATATTTCAGTCAGCCCAGTTACTCAGTCGTATCCGACTCTTTGCAACCCCATGGACTGCAGCACGCCAGGCTTCCCTGTCCATCACAACTCCCGGAGCTTACTTATGTGCATCAAGTTGGTGATGCCATCCAACCACCTTATCCTCTGTCGTCCCCTTTTCCTCCCACTTTCAGTCTTTCCCAACATCAGGGTCATTTCTGGTGAGTCAGTTCTTCGCATCAAGTGGCTGAAGTATTGGGAATTTCAGCTTCATTATTTCAGTATGTACTCAAAAATAAGGGCTGTTTATCACAGTAACATTATCATAGCTAACAGAATAAAATATATTTCTTTAATATCATCAAGTTATTAAACCAGTGTTCAAATTGTTTTGATTGGAAAAAAATTTTTGCTTGTTCCAGTTGGAATCCAGTGACAGTTCATACACTGCAGTTGGTTAATCACTCCCTTAAATTTATTTTAATCTATATCCAAAATGAATTTTTGAATTTTTTGTAGAAAGCAGAAATATCTTGAGTCATTTACATGCATAGTAGTCTTACTCACCCAGAAGAATTGGAATGTTCCCAGGGGATTAATCTCTCTTAAAAGAAACTGAGCCACCCTAGATAGAATGTAATATATTATTTTCTATGTTTGATTCAGTATCTTGAGGTCTTTTTTTTTTTTTTTTTGGATAGGAAGCAAAAATCTCTGCTTGTGCTCAGCTCTTATAACTGAAAACCTTAGTTCTGGTGTAGTCAAATGAATGTTAGTGTAAATTGGCTTCATTTATTGAGCGTTTGTACATTTGTTTGGAGTAAGTGTATAGTGGTTAAACTCGCTAAACCATGTATCATCCCTCCTCTAGGGTTTAATGAATGAGATGTATCCTGGAATGTGTAATGGGCATCCGTATGTTCTCCCAGCTAGTTGGTGCCTGAGACTAGTAGGGGATGGTGGTCTTGACAAAGAAAGAGCACAGGTAGATGTGTGAAAGTTAATGTTTTAAGCGTTGAAATAACAGAGACTTCTTTTAAGCCTGGCATAGTTTCTAGTTACCTAACTTTGGTAATTATAAGCTTATGTTTAAAGGGACAGCCCACCTTATATTCTTTAATGTTACTACTCATACTTTTAAAGTTTACTGAGGAGTATATCATTTCACTTAGGAAAACGACTACATTAATTCCTACTTTGAAGATGGAGATGATTTTGGTGCAGACAGTGACGACAACATGGATGAAGCAACCTACTAGCTATGGAATTTCTCAAAAAATATTTTTATGATACAGCTTCTGAACATTTGGACAGACTTATTTTCTATTTTATTTCGATAAGGAATGAGTAAGTACTTTATTTTTGTTACTGTTTTGTTGGAAAAATACTTGTTACTAAAATATTCAGAACCACTTTTGAGTTTACACACTAGTTACCTTACCAGTTTGTCTCTGACACTGACATTCCTTCTCAACACCTGTGTCGTCTCTCTAACGTATTCAAGTGGATTTTTTTTTTTTATGTTTTGGATTAGAATGTGCCTAGAGTTTCTGCATCTTTTTTTAAGAGTTTTTGCATCTTTTAATCTATGTATTCATACTTAAACAAATTATTCTTATTTAACTGCTGATCTTTTCTAAAACTGCTACTAGTCATCATAATGGATTTCTATAATCTGAAAGTTGGTTTAATACTGCACATGGAGCACTTTAGAAACAAAGAAACTTGAAAATAATTTTTTTACTTTTACATGGTATGTTCTATGCTACTATATTATGACTACATAAGCCTACCTGAGCTCTTACAAATGCATGTTTTATGAGATTAAAAGCTTTGTGATTGGAAACATACGCACAGGGAGAAATGCCAATCTGAGCTAATTTCATAATTTAATCTCAGACCAATACAAAGACCTGGGATAAATAAATACCTGAATTTGGGGCTAACTTCATACCATCCTATAGATCAATTAATCATCCCACTGTAACAAGTTTGTTATCTTTGAGTCATTGGTTAATGAAAAATTAGACTGAGGTATTTAATTTTGTACTTGATGAAAATGAGGAGTAAGTTCAAGTTGTATAAATCTCATTGCAGAATGCGTATATGTGTAATCTTTGAGGTGTAGTGGCCTCTGTTACATTTCATAGGACTCAAACTGTCCAGTTGATTTAACAATGCAGAATAAAACTCAGGTCACTTTGAAATTGAGATTAATCTTTTTTGATTCATTTAAAAACTAGCTCTCCTTTTTGTATTGGGGTAGGAGAGAGGATATCTAAAAACTTCAGCTTCTGACTCATGTATGCCAAAGATTTTCAAGGAAATTCTTATCATATATTTTTAAAAATGATTTATTAACATTACTCACCAAAAGAAATAATTTTTTCCCTCTTGGGAAGATACCACCCATTGCCCTCTGACCTGAGAATCAGAGCCCTAGATTCTGTTTCTACCTTTACTATTAAACTCAGCCTTGAAATTGAGCTTGGTTAGGTTTTCTGTGCCTTAGTTTCTTCACTTGTAAACAATTTTCTATAAAAACTGCTTAAATTCCAACCAAAGTTTACCATATATGTGTTCATTCTCTCACCTTGTGGAAATGATCATTCTTAAATTTGATTCTCACCCTCTAAAAAAATTGTAACTGGCAAAGTGATTGAAAACAGTTTTGAGAGACAGACTTCTTTTCCTCACAAAATGTATCGACATCTGATTTTCCTATCTTATTTTCTAGTGGAAAAAATGTGTATTGTCTTGTGCCATTTGTAATATGGCTTTCTCAGGAAAAAAAAGACCACTTTCAATTGTAATATTTCCTCAGATCATTCACTATGGGTGTAAGGGCCATTATTCAGTATTGTGTTGATCCTATGTGATTTCTTAAAGGAGTTTATGAAAAATTTTAAAGATTATAAATGGAAAACATGAATGAAACACTCTAAAGTAGCAATCCACTTAAGAGTAGAATTCTCACTTTTCACTTGTAATGGGCAATAGTCATTTAGGATTGGTAAGTTACATGTTTCTTATTCTCTCAACTCCTTAGTACTACAGCTAAATACTATTTAATTTATACGTCTTACCTTATTGTTCTGTTTACTTCCTTTTTTATGAATCTGAAGATAACATGTGAATCAGGCAGATATACCAAAGATACAGGAATCTTTTTTCCTGGCTTTCAGTTTGTTGCCACCATTTTAGTCCTACAGATGGTAAAGCACCTACTATGGGCAAGGATTTGCTGGGGAGGCCCAGCCATGTCTATTAAGTGCATTGCCTTCCTCCTTGGGGAGATCTTTTTATAAGTTTAAAGTAGACTAATTGTGAGAACAGGCAGGAAGTATTTGCGGGTTGCTTGAACAGTGGCAATCTTATTTTTCTGACAAAATCTAAGAAGACTGTGAAATTATTCTGTAAGAAGGTAAACTTTAGTGCAGAGATTTGCCTCATACTTGATGGTGAAGTGTCTAAAATTTATATATATAAGATACAAAACTGTTTTGTTGCTCTAGTGCTTATTTTTCTGTATTTGTTTACACATTAAATTGCTGCAAAAAGAAAAAATGTGTCCTTTTGTTTTATATTAAGATGTTTTATTTTGACCCTACTGAAATATGTTTGAGAAAACTAGTTGGTGATGGACAGGGAGGCCTGGCGTGCTGTGATTCATGGGGTCACAAAGAGACACGACTGAGCGACTGAACTGAACTGAATTTGTTAATACTTATTTTACCTAGTACAATAACTGTATATTTCTTGAGCAGGATGCCAGTATCAGATGTTCTTGAACAAACCACCATCAACAATAAAGTTCTAGGTGATTAAAGGTTGTAAGAACAAACTAAGAGATTTGGCTATCTAGAGAATGCTGACACTCATTGGACCTTGTTAACCTTTCCTTCCCCACTTTCAGATGTACATTATCATGGCTTTTCTTTAGTATGCTTATAGGCTCTGAAGTTAGTAACATTTTATAAGAAAAATTATAAACACAATTTTAAGATGGCTTTTAAAAATGAAGAAACCAAGGTTTACACCACAGATTCTCCATTAAGTAACTCCAAATAACTAATTTTTGTTACTAGTATTTTTTAAAATTAGTATTTTGAGATGAAAAGTTTGTTTCATAATAAAATTTAGATGTAAATAGAGCGTATTGTTACATGACTAATCTGTAATTTCCATGCCTCGTAAGGCCTTTTTCATTGCAAATAACGTTCATCTGAAATTTGTTTTCATTTCCTTTCACTTATGTACTATAAGTCATCCAGTTTATTTTGTTTCAATATAAGGGAGACTATGAATTGGTAAATCTTTGGCAATTCAGTCTATCTTACATAGTATCTCTTTTATCAAATAGAGGAGGAGAAAAGATTTGCTTTATTCAATTAAATTAACCGGCTTCCATTTTTTGATTGAATAATAAAATAGAAACTTTATTACATTTTGTGTTATCTTTTAAAATATGAAAAATAAGGGGCAGAAAGTTTTAAAACCCAGTTTTACACATGTACATGCTAACATAATATTCTACAATTCCATGCTGCATTTGTATAAAATACATTATACAAAAGTTTTATATAATTTGCATACATAAAATAATTAAAGCATTCAGATTTCTGTGATCCAACAGTGCAATATGCACATACTTGGAAGAAAAATACTGATTTCCTGAGCAACTTAATTCAAAATAAGAATGATTCCCATCATAATGTACCGTTTAAATACAGACTTCCCAAAACTCTGTCTTTACTCTGGATCCTGTTTCATGGTATTTCTAAAACCTAATTAATTGTATGCTTCATATTCCAAGTAGGTAATTTTAGTAAAACTAATGACTAAATAGTGGTTCATTTAAAGAACTCTTCAGGCCATTGAACAAGTAGGGTTCAGAAAAAGACAAGCTTTAAAAAACAAGTTAATTCCTAATGACTGTATAACTCATCTTGATATATCTTTTAAGGACACAAAGCCTATAATTTTCTAGGAATAGGATGGCAAAAATTATTTAAATACCATCCATTGTTTGAAACAAGCTTAACCATTTGTACCCAAACTTTAAGAAAGAACTGCCGCTTTTAAAAATCAGCAGGTTTTTCTTAAGCACTTGCAGCTCCAACATTTTAAGTGAACCAAATGCAGTGATTCAGTTGTTAGTTTTACATCTGTATGTATATACGTGTGTATGTATCTTCTAATGAAAAGTCTCAAAGTAAATTCAGTAAGGGTTTCAACACAAAAGCCACAATATCAAATGATAACTTTTCTTGTTTTATTAAGTTTTACAAAGTAATCTGCATTTACTATAAATTTTGTAGTACTACTTAGTACTTTTTAAAAGTTAAAATTATTTTATCTATTAAATGCTTAGGAAATTTTTTTTTTACAAATGACAAGGATTAAAATCTAGAATTCTATATATATAACATATAGAATTCTCTATATATAACATATATATAGAATTATATGTAATTCAAACTATATTCAATCAAGTAAAAATATATTTTTTAATTTTTTAATTATAATATATATAATTCAACGGAGAAGGCAATGGCGAGCCACTCCGGTACTCTTGCCTGGAGGATCCCATGGATGGAGGAGCCTGGTAGGCTGCAGTCCATGGGGTCGCTAAGGGTCGGACACGACTGAGCGACTTCACTTTCACTTTTCACTTTCACACATTGGAGAAGGAAATGGCAACCCACTCCAGTGTTCTTGCCTGGAGAGTCCCAGGGACGGGGGAGCCTAGTGGGCTTCCGTCTATGGGGTCACACAGAGTCGGACACGACTGAAGTGACTTAGCAACTTAGCAATATATAATTCAAACATAAGGACAAAGGAAACTGCCTGTGTCATGAGGATATGTTATACTTCCTTCAAGGAACAGGACACTCTGCAAGACAGAAAATGTTTTTAACCAACACAGTATATCTACTTTTTAAAATGTTAATGATTTTGGAAATCAGACTTCTCTTTGTCAGTTTCCACGTATCACAAGAAAAAAGGAATCCTTGACTCTGAAATTTCATCGATTTGACGTAAACAAAGTTCTTCAAAGGCCATCTAGCCCATTCTGTCCAAAAATAATCTTTATCTTCTTCCCTAAAACTTGATTTTCAGCAGGCTTAATAAATACAATGTAAACTGATCAAGTTAACACTGAGCATAAATTAGAAAGATGCCCAAGGCACATTAAAACAAGCTTTTAAATCTCAAACTAATAGAGTCACTCAAAAAATCAATTTGCTACAGACTTCCATATTAACACTTTTTGGTAATTGTCTAAGGCCCTCTGATATATGGAAGGGCTTTAATGTTTGACTTCTTTGTCCTGTCTTTCTCTGACACATTGCTCCTGAAAGTACATTAAGCCTATATATATATATATATATATATATAGTTCACCTCACTTTGTATCCAGATTGAAATCTGAAATATAAAACAACTGGTCAAAAAGCTTAAACATTAAAAGTTAGGAAATAATGCCCAGAAAATGAGGTGTTATTATGTATCTTAAGGTACATACTTTATTATACACAAAACTGGCAAGCCAGACTCCACGAAATCTTGCTTCTAATGAATTATTTTGATAACATTTTAAAAACACATACTTTTAAAAATTAAATCATGGAATCAATATGCAAATGCAATTTAGCCAGAGTCTGTCTGATCCACAGTAGATCTTAAAACGTGGCCCTATAAACCCCTTTCTTCTGACCAAATCATACACCTCTGGCCTCTGTTCCCCAGTGTGATGCTCTAATTCAGGGAAAAAGGATCTAAGTTGAACATTTTCTCTTTGAAAAACTCTAGAGGCTAAGGGATCAATAAAGCAATATGTCTGATACTGCTAATGCTAACAGTCTCTTTACCCCTGCTTTTCTGCAGCAGACCTCAGAAACAGACTGAAAATGTTTTCGTCCCATTAACTTGTGCTTGATAGTGAAGGTGGAGGCTAATTTTATACAGCCTATGTTATGAATCCTATTGGACTATCGGAAACAATGCTTAATTCTCAAAATTATATATTATAAGGCATTAAAAGTAATTATGGCATGTTACTACATGTAATACAGCAACAACTTATCACAGTATGTAAGGAAATATTTCCTAAATAATGGTAATCTGTACATGTGTAACACTTTCATCAAAGAACAACAAAAGTGCTTTCAAATATCAGAGGCAAATACAATTACTTAAAAAACAGAAGCAGTGGCAGCATTCTTCAAGAGATAAAGATAACTTTTACGTCCTGACATAATCCAGTGTTCTAGTGACCAAATGGCAATTTCCCAACAGTAACACATTATTTGGGGGGTTTAATAATAATAATATATCTCACCGTCTATTACAGACATTATAGATAACTTTCCCATTTCTGTTCTACTTATGCTTTCATAGTGGATGAACTAAATGTGTTTTTAAAACTTCAAAATAGAATTTTAAGCGCTATCAAATAATTTTAGAATCAGACTTTCTTGCAACTGAACATCTTGATGGTTCACAGTATTAAAATTTTCATCAGTTTCAGACATCTGGTGCTATCATTATTTGCTTAATAAATGTATTACTAATAACCTTAAAACAAAAATACTTAAAAAATAAAATTTAAAGATAACCAGTCTTGACTAAGAAAAATGATGCATTTTTCAAGAACTTCCTAGACACATATTCAAATTCATTTCTGCTTTAAGCATTGATACAAGAGATACACAGATTCACTGCTTTCAATATCAACAACTAGCAACTGTAGGGATTTTAACTCAACCCATTTGTAAGTGACTCCAAATAACAACAAAAGGTGAAAAACAAAGCATCTTCAGTCTCTCTAAATTCTGCCTTTGAAGTGGTTACTAACTGTAAATGACTCACCACATTCCAAATGCACATGTGATTGGTAACACTGTACTTGTGAATTAACTGCTATGTTTTGTGTTGAGCAGCAGGTAACTGAGAGTCTTGACTATATAGTTTATGATCGTCTTGTGGACCAAAGGGTATTCCTTTAGTTGGAGCAATTCCATTTTCCATTTCTCTCTGCTGTGATGGGGGTGTGACTCCTGAATGCAAATGTGAAGAATCCACTGTTGAATGGTGACTGACATCCACCTTAGCTAAAATTTCATAATACAGCAAATAAAACACTGGTGTTATTATGCCTACTATCAACATTATCACTACAGCTGTCCACCACCCTATTCCCCAGTCTGCTCCATAGTAAGGATCCTTCCGTTGAATGTTTTTGTTATCAGGTTCAAAACGGACCTGTTGTGCTGTCAAAGCAGACACCACCTCATTAAGGTTCTCTCTTTTGGTGTCTGTACATTTTACTATTTGTTCGATGTCTCGGTCTACTTCTTTTAGAAAGCTACCAGCTGATTCAGTGGAAGAAAGAGAGTCATTAGCTGACAAAATTTCCTGTTGTTCTGGAAGGTACTGAACAGTAGAAGGACGTGAAGCCTGTCTTCCTTTTGGAGGATAAAGTGTTTCAGTCAATGAACTAAACTTTTTTACTGGAATTTTGATAGACCTAAGGGCAAAAAAGTCTTGGTCACTGATGAGATTGTTAACTCTCTTGATATCTGCTACCTGTAAGAAAAAAAAAAGCAACATTCAACTAAATTCTGAATCAAAATAAAAGTCGTAACAATTCATTCATCCCAGTTACTTTTAGAGGGGAAAAAATGAGCTTAATATTAGAAGTATTGAGTTATCACATCCAGAGAGATTTTATTTGTAGATAACAGTTCTACACCACTCTTGATCTACCAGTCTTAAGAAATCACCAATTATATTCTACCATCACCCTATATATTGTTAACACTAATTCTAGTTATTTAAATAGACTCTAGGATCTTTTGATATTTTATACCTCATGTACAAATATCACACTCTGCTGCTTATAAAGAATTTGTGAAGGAAGGATTACAGACTTAAGTTCTTTCTTCTTATGTGGCAGTTAGAGTATAGGTAAATGTCAACTTAACCCAATAAAAGTACCATGTTTTATCAAAACTAAGCTTCCATCCACTCTTAGGATGTCCCATTATTTTATGTATCATAAAGGTAAAAAAAAAAACACCAAATATTGAAGATGCCACCACTGTAATTTTAAAGATGTTAAAATATTTTATTTTTAAAAATACACGTTGGAATTAATGATAATTTATCTCCTTCACTTGTTCTCTGAAGCCATTTCCCCCCAAACTTCTTGCTGTAAATGCATTACTCAGCTCCTCCCAAGATCAGTCATTTTTATAGGCTTTCCTTGTATATTTTATACAGTCCTCAACCTGTCTATATATTCTATCCACCTGCCAACAATGGCAAGAATAAGGGAGTATTTCTCAGGCTACCAGTTACTATGCCAGGTTCTCCAACTACCTTTAAATTATGAGTCCATCAAGGCTGTAAACTAAGCCCTGATCATCTATCACCTGATTGATGTCAGAGAGGTTAAAGTGAATCTAGGATAAACTTAGATTTCTGACACGGCCAACAATGGATAATCACGTCCCTCACTGAGATACGCAACACTGTACAGGGATGAGAGGATGAACACAGATGTCACACCTGGTGACTTTGAGGTGTCTGAAACATGAAAGTGGAGGATGTCCAAAAGGCAGTTAGAGATGAATGTCTGAAACTCAGAACAATGATCCAGCTAAAGAGAGAGGTTTGTGGATTACCGGCAGAAATGATAATTGAAGTCACAAGAGTAGATAGATTCACTAGAAAAAGGTAACACAGGAAAGATCCCTGAGGAGTGCCAACATTTGAGGTGCGTGCTGAGTAAGAGAAAGTCACAAAGGAGACTGAGAAACAGCAGCCAGGAAAGCACTATATGACAGTGGTTAAAAGCAGAGGCTACCTGGATTTGAAGCATGACCCTGACACTTTCTAGCTCTATGATTTGGGGCAGGTTGTTTAACCTCTCTGCAAATCAGTTTCACGTATGTAAAATGACCGTACTACCTACCACATACGGTTACTGTGAAGATTAATGTATTAAAATGTCCAAAGAACATCTACAGTAGTGAAACACATATATTATGCAAGTGTTCAGTTCAGTCGCTCAGTCGTGTCCGACTCTCCGCGACCCCATGAACCACAGCACGCCAGGCCTCCCTGTCCATCACCAACTCCCGGAGTTCACTCAAACTCATGTCCACAGAGTCAGTGATGCCATCCAGCCATCTCATTCTCGGTCGTCCCCTTCTCCTCCCGCCCCCAACCTTTCCCAGCATCAGAGTCTTTTCCAGTGAGTCAACTCGTCGCATGAGGTGGCCAAAGTATTGGAGTTTCAGCTTTAGCATCAGTCCTTCCAATGAACACCCAGGATCGATCTCCTTTAGAATGGACTGGTTGGATCTCCTTGCAGTCCAAGGGACTCTCAAGAGCCTTCTCCAACACCACAGTTCAAAAGGATCAATTCTTCGGCGATCAGCTTTCTTCACAGTCCAACTCTCACATCCATACATGACCACAGGAAAAACCATAGCCTTGACTAGATGGACCTTTGTTGGCAAAATAATGTCTCTGCTTTTTAATATACTATCAAGGTTGGTCATAACTTTCCTTCCAAGGAGTAAGCATCTTTTAATTTCATGGCTGCAATCAGCATCTGCAGTGATTTTGGAGCCCCAAAAAATAAAGTCTGATACTGTTTCCACTGTTTTTCCATCTATTTCCCATGAAGTGATGGGACCAGATGCCATGATCTTTGTTTTCTGAATATTGAGCTTCAAGCCAACCTTTTCACTCTCCTCTTTCACTTTCATCAAGAGGCTTTTGAGTTCCTCTTCACTTTCTGCCATAAGGGTAGTGTCATCTGCATATCTGAGGTTATTGATATTTAGCTGATATTAAACTTTAATAGGAAAATCAGAAACCTGCAGAATCCAGGTTGTCAAAGAGGGTTTTCAAGAGGCAGTAGTGACCTGGATTTGGAGAGGGCAATGGCACCCCACTCCACTAGTTCTTGCCTGGAAAATCCCATGGACGGAGGAGCCTGGTAGGCTGCAGTCCAGGGGGTCGCTAAGAGTTAGACATGACTGAGCGACTTCACTTTCACTTTTCACTTTCCTGCATTGGAGAAGGAAATGGCAACCCACACCAGTGTTCTTGCCTGGAGAATCCCAGGGACAGGGGGAGCCTGGTGGGCTGCCATCTATGGGATCGCAGAGTCGACTTAGCAGCAGTACCAGCACTGACCTGGATTAATTGCATCTTACTGACCCAGTGTGATGCAGAATGAGAAAAAGTGAATTCCTTTGATGTGCATGTGTGGAAGGAAAAGAGAAGAGTTGAAAGTGTAATGTTAAAGGGTGCTTCGTCATTTTACTACCTTAGGAATCTTTTTTAAGACAAATGAGGATTCACTGACAACCCGAAAGCCTGACCCTATTCTCTTTAAATGCTCTTTTGTTTGGTATTGTATATTCCAACTAATAACTACTCTTTCTGAACCATGCTTCCAAGAAAGCCTCTACCTCTCTAAATATCCCTATAAGGTTTTCTCTGTTATGCTAACTTCCTCGGTTAAATTTAGGATTCCAACCCTGAACTTTTTGTTCCTCTTATCACTGTTTTATAATAGGCATATTTTAATAATTCCTAAGGTTGAATATTTATAAGCAGAATATGGCAGTAACTTCCATAATGTTTAAATGATAAATCCTTTTTGTAAGATTAGTCTTTTTTTTTCTCTATTAGTTGAGCTCTGTCAAACAGAGCTCTGTTTAACTCCTTAACTCCACTTTATCAATTTTCCCATTACTGTGGCCAATGCCATCTTCTCTGTTAAGCTAACTGCCTTTCATCACTCTACATTTAATTAAGGAAACAGCAGACACATCCTGTGATTGCCCCTGATACATTTTCTATCAGCTTCTTCTCTATCCTTGCTATAAATATTTTAGCCCACGCACTTATATTCACTGGATATTCCAATAACCTCTTTCTTGGATTCCCTCTAACTCACCAGCAGGTTCGCCCTGCCCTACCCCTGCCCCCATTTTGCAGCACTCTTTTTAAAACCTTAAAATGATGTTCTCTTACTCTATATCAGACTTTTCCTCAGTTATCTTAAAGCACTTCATCCGAGTCTGTCACTCAGTTCTGACACGCCTAAGAAACTTCCTCTGTTGTCTGCTTTATTTCCTCCTTGATATCTTTTCTACTTCACTGTCAGATGTCTGAAATACTTTGTCCTTTTCAAAACCTCACTGATTAAAAATATGACCTATTTTTAAATCATTCAGATGGCATTTAAAATTTCTCTTTTTCTAAGAAAACTTTTTAGGCTCTAGAAAACTACTGTCTTTCTCTAATAAAACTACTAGACCATACTCTTCTCTTGGATCTCCATCTTGATATTTTTAGCCTTGCCCCAATCTTAAAAGTCTTGATTATTTTCCATTAACAACCTTCTCAGGTTTATTTCTTCATGGTCTTATTTCTCTACAGAATACATATTAACAATTTTATCTGCATTAAAGAATGAAATCAGATCATTTTCTTATTTAACAATAAGTAATGTTCCCATACATGAACAAATCACAAAAAACCCCAAACCCAGCTTTTCTTACTCCATCAAGAAATGCATTTCAATAAAATACTTTATTAAATGTTTAAAATGTATAATATTTGTTTTGATCAATCGTGAATAACTCCAGTACTTATTCATAAAAAATAACACATAGAACCTCATGGTCATAGGAAACTTTATAAAATATATATATAAATTTATCAATAAATTTCTACTGCAGGGAACTGTGACGGGTAATCAATAAAAGGTTTTCAAGCATAAATACATTTTACACTATGAAAGATTTTGAGGGGGAGAACGAAAATATTAATCAAGGAGAAAAAGGAATATATAAAATTTCGTGCTACTAAAAAGAGAGCTCATATATATTTTAAATGAATGATTTTAGGTAGCAAATCCTGGTGGTATTTAGAATTCCATGCATACATCTAAAGAATATTCTAATAATCTTATTTTTAAATATCAATATTGACAACATTCTGGAAATTAAATTCTTTGTAACAATGTTAAGTCAGGATGTATTTAAGATGTTCACTTTAAAATGTGCAAGGTGTTACATAGTACATACGTTTCAAAATTCTTTTGGGAGCATAAGAATAAAAACTTTGATAACAAAGGATTTAAAGGTGTTTACATGAAAACAGATTCCATGCTATGGATGCAAGATGGACATGACACAGATATAAAATGAATTTAAACAGAGTTTAATACCTAGTAAAATAAAAAATATACCTTTCCTCTATAAATCCCTCTTATGAGAATCTATTTCACAGAAACAAAGGTATTAGTAGTGATGAGATTCACTGCCCAATGCAAAACATGGAGGAAATCCTGACTACCCGTGAACAAGAGAACAATTTAATAATTGTGGTATATCCACACTATGGAACATAGTAAGCTATATAACATAGTGAGTTAGACCTATATGGCTATGAGGGATGGCCATGATATACTAAGAAATGAAAAAGTCAGAGGCAACTTTCACCGTAACATGGATAATATAAACCAATTTTAAAAACATCACCACATACATATACATCTCCCCCTCAGAGAAGGTATGGAAAGAGATACACCAGTGTGTGTGATCTAAGGAAATTGGGACAGGAAAAATATTTTCCTCATATATTTCTACATTCTATTACAACTTGAAGAAGGAGAAAAATAAATACATTTCAGTGTTTTCAATCTGAAAACAGAATCATGATTTAGAAATAAACAGAATTCAAGTGTTGACTTAAAGTTTAAGAAGTTAACATCCTCCAACAGGATAAGAGATTTCTGTGGAAAGAGGAAAGAAAGTGGGGGGTGGAGGAACAAAGATGAAAGGGCACAGACGTTACTTCAACTTGCACTATGAACAAATAATGTATCTGGGGCTGCATGATGCAAAACCAGATTAAAACTTACCGTACAACAGTACTGAAGGGCTATTGCATTTAAAGTGTCTCCTTCCTGTATATCTTTTGTTAACACTATAATATCATCAAGTCTATCTTTTGATGTACTTCTTCGGATTTTTTCTTTTCCTCGGGATCGAAGCTCATACACTTCAGCATCTTCCTCCAACATATCACTGTCTGCACAATTTCCAAAAGCATGTACTTGAGCACTTGAATGAATTCCTGGAAGAGGAAAACTGCGATTCTGATGCCTCCCGGCCATGTCCAAATCTGGTGGGGAAAGAAGGCAGAGAAAACTTTGGAATGTAGCTGACCCATTTGACTGATTTACACGAATCTTATATTCAAGACACTCTATATTTTGTTTTTTAAAGAATGGTTTGAGTTATTTAAAAACTTAGGTTCAAGTTTTGCAGCTGTTGAAGAACAATGAGCATATCTGGCAATGGAGACAATGGGATGCGAGGAAGAGGTAATCCATTCTTTTAGACCATATGTCACAAAACGGTGATCCTCACATTTTAATAAGGGCAAATTGCTATATTTTTTTAGGTCAAAAAATTAAGTTTCCCCATTCTGAGTATGTGAAGAAAATATAAGAAATAATTTTAAGATCACACATCTTAAAAATGTGTGATCATATATATAATTTGTAAATCTGATGGAATCAAAGTATATATATAATTTTTACATATATACACACAACACTTTTATAAACCCCAAATTTTCTGAGTTGTCCTGAGTTTTAAGTTCCATGAGATTGAACTATCTTTTGGACTCCCTTCCCACTTCCCTGGATCAGGCTGATTTCAGTATTTATATTTAGTACAATATGTGCCATCTACACAGGTCATGATTTTGCTCTTAACCAGGGATTTTTCTTCCCACAAGAGATTTTTCTTCCCTGGCAGCTTTTCATCAAACTTTTAGCTTACCAAAGCCCCCATGAAACTCAACTTATGGTCCACAGAGACTGTGAACAGATTTTAAGGCACTGTATTCATTTATACTTCAGAAAAGACATTTTAAGACTGAGATGAGAGCTGACTTGTGTACTCACTCACAACTCACCTTCATCAAGCTGACCTAGTCTCATTAAAAGAGTAAGTGGGAGAAGTTCTCCAACAGGAGGGGCATTCAGTTCTACATGTTCTGAATGGATGACTTTGAAACAGGGGTGCCACGATGTACAGCAATGCCGTCTGCGTCATCAACCACTCCTGTGAACCCAACTGCTTTCTCGAGTCATCCACGTGGAGGACGAGGGGCACAGCATCATCTTTACCTGCCCTGCATTGCTACCTGCGTGGTAAGGAGCTCATGTATGACTACAAGGTCACCACTGATGATGCCAGCAACAAGATGCCCTGTAACTACGGTACCTAGCGCTGCTGAAGCTGTGGCTACCTGCCACAACCCCTGTTGCCAACTTGGCCCTAGCCTGGGAACTTCCTCATCCCTCCCAGAGCATCTCACCCCACCATCATGTTCAGGATGGATGTGGGCATGCAGGTGGCAAGGGCTCTGCCTCCCCACCTCCAGGCCACCCTGCAACTACCCACTTCCTGCCCTGGGGCCCCAGAATATAGACACTGCACAAAGGTTTCTAAATCCCTTCCTATGTTAGGAGTGGGACCCCAGACTCTCCCCCACCAAAGTCTATCAGTGTTAAAAACAACAAGAACATAAAAAACCAATTCCACACTCAACGGTTTTAGCGTCATATTAATTATTCACATAAGGAAGGATAGATTATTTTCAATAATTGTGAAAGAGAGTAGAGAAGTAGTAAAAGGAATTGGGAAGGTAAAATAGGGCTTAACGATGTAGCTCAGATATGAAGAAAAGAAATTAGTTAAAGGTCACACCAAGATTTCTGATTTGTGTCTCTGAGTAAACGCTGGTGCCATTCTCTAAGATTTGGAACACTGGAAGAGCATGGGGTGAGGGTGGGTGACTTTGATTATAAATTCCTTTAAGACAACCAAAAAGAATGTCAAATAGTCAAGTGGACTATGTAGTCAAATTCAGAAAGGTCTGGGTGACATAATTTCATGACTCATCTGCACACAGGTGGAAACTGAAGCTGTATAAAAGAAATTACCTAGAGAGAGAGACAGTGCAGAATAAGAAAAGTGGGTCCAATGCGGACCCTTGGAGAACTGCTACATTTAGTATCAGCCTGCAAAGATGGAAAAGAAGTAATCAGAGGAGGAAATCATGAAAATGCTGTGCAATGAAAGCCAAGACTAAATGATTTCCCAAAGGCAGTTGTGAATACTATGGACAAGCACCAGCTGGAAAAGAAAAAAATCAGAAAAGACCAACTCCAAAAGTCTGAATTTGTAATATACACAATAGAGCACCTACTATGTTGGGACTTACTTAGAAAATTTTGGAAACTATTTCATATCATTGAATCCAACCCCAGAAAACTAGTTTCTGACCCTGCTCTATGGCAACACGGTAATGCTGTAAAAATTCAAACGTTTCTACTCAATAAGTAACTAATAGCTCCATATTAAGTCAATAATTTCACCTGTTCCCCCAAGAGCTACATTATTTACTACCATAAACTGGAACTCCTAACTCAGCAGCCACTAAACTAAAGAAAGCTACCCACATTTTACATCTCAAAAGCACTTTTAAAATCACATCTATGCCTTCAAGGAATTCTAACAGGTGACAACTCTAACAAGGTTAAAGATGAAACTTGTTTTACCATAATAAATTAAGGATGCTTTATTTTTATTTTGCTCTCAAAGAAGTTGAAAGAGTATCTCACCTTCACCTAAAACAGATAATAGTTTTATTTCCACTTTTTTAACAGTCTTTCAATACTGTCTTTAATCTAGGAAATATCTGTGAATACTGTGGATTCCTAGGCAAAATTTTATACATATGCACACTTTTCTGGGGATAATATTTATTGTTTTCATATTCTCAAAAAGTTTTACAAGTTATGAACCACTTAATATACAGCAATTTACACTTGGCTATATACTAACTCAGTTATGCTGCCAATTTTAGACTTCTTCTCCTGATAATTTGTTCTTAGAATCCCAAAGTGGCTTAGTACCGCTGAAATTCACTGAACAAGGCCCAAAAGCCATTTTAGATACTATTATCAATGTCTCTCCATAACATATGCTACACAGGTGGCGCCAGCGGTAAAGAACCTGTCTGCCAATGCCCAAGACCTAAGAGATGCAGGTTCGATCCACTGGTCGGGAAGATCCCCTGGAGGAAAGCATGGCAACCCACTCTGGTATTCTTGCCTGGAGAATCCCAGGCACAACAGTCCATAGAATCGCAGAGAGTCGGACACGACTGAAGCGACTTAGCAGCAGCGACTCCATGATACACTGCGAAACAATATCTCTGTCTCAGGATCTCTTCACTCCCCTTATACTGAAGTAACGCAGGCAGTAGAATACCACAAACTGAACAGTTTGTTTCTGAATAATCAAGAGTTGGTTGTGTCCCTAATTGACATGAAAAGCTAGACTCTGGCCCTGGCATATAATTATCTGCGCCAACTATATAAAGGATTACAAAGTACCCAGTAGTGAAGTCATCTGGCTCAATTCGCTCCACCTGTTACAATTCTCTTAAGGCAGGACAGAAAGCACAAGTGCCTCCTTCAGAAAACTGAAACAAGCCTGATACTACGTAGATTACAAGAACTGGCAAAAAAAAGTAACCCAATGGACCCCGTGTAAAAGCACTCATCAGCTCACTCGGTAACTGAAAATTATTTCCCCAATGCCTGCGTGCTCTATAAATGCTGTTGGGTGTTTTCGCTTTGACGTTCCTTAAGCAAGCAGCAATAAAAGGGCCACAGGTCACCAGCTACTTCAGCACTGGGACAGTATCGGAGAGACTGTTTTCTCAGGGTCAATCGATTAAAAACTTAACTTCCCTCCTCCTCCTTTCCATACGTCTAGTTTTTTCCTGTTACACCTAGCGATGATTAGACCTCAGATCCCTATGTTGTCATTGCACTTGGGACGATGTGGACCAGATGCTGTCATCGAATATTCAAGACAAACACGAGGTTGTGGGAGAAAGGTAGCGTGTCTAGTCGGGAAACGCGCGGCTCCGGGATTCCGGCAGGGAGGAGCTTTTCCTCTGAGCCTCAGTTTCCCCGAGAGTGTAACAAGGGGCTTTGGTGGAGCTGCTCTCGAAGGTCTCCGCTGCCTCGGAGTCTCTTCCAAGCGGGGCCGGGGTCCGAGCCCCCGACAGCCGGCCCGCCACATCTGCGGCCGCTGGGTCCGCGCCGCCTCCAGCGAAGCTGCAGCCGGGGCCCCAGCGCGGCCGGCCGGACCCGGCCAGCCCATCCCCGCACCCCCTCTGGCCGCCATCTTTACCTGTCCCGTCAGCAGGGGGCACTCAACGAGGAGACGGCCACCAGGTCCGCCGGCGCCGCCGCCCCGGGCCAGTTCATGGCCGAGCCTCAGCCTCTGACTGCCCCTGCCCTCCTCCCCCGTCGTCGCCGCAGCCGCCGCCACCAACGTCTCCGCCTTTCGTGCCGTGCGCCGCCGCCACGTCCGCAAACCTGCCGTGCGTCATCGCGTCAAGTGGGCGGAGGTGGGAAGGGACCGGGAGGAGGCGGAGGGCGGGGGCGCGAGGGTTAGCCCGAGAGCCCGGGACTCCCTAACCACAGGCCGACGCGGGCGCGCAGGCGCAGGGATTCCGCCGTAGCCCGGGAGCCGGGTGCGGGTTCCAGCCCCGCCCCGCCCCTGACGCCAGCCCCGCCCCTGACTCCTCCCCTCAGGCCCCGCCCCTTCATTTCCCCAGTACATAAAAGCTTCGCGGCCAAGTCCGCAGGCTAATCCAGCTATTTGGGTGGACCTCGGGTGGTCTGTTTCTTTCGCACAGTGTAGGCAAAGACCGGCTGGAAAACACTGAGCCGGTGGGGAGGCACTGGGTGTTTGTGAGGGTTTGTCCAGGGCTGCTGTGCGTGTCCTCTTTGCCTCTGAAGGTTTGTGTGGTGTGGGGAAGGACGCCCCGAAGCATAGTATTGACATCTATGTTTTAAATTATTCCATGCCTCTTGCTCTTCGAACTGAATCCTCTCGACTCCTGCAGAAAAGACAAAACACTGGAGGAAAAAAACCCTTGGGCGGAGGAGGACAGTTGTTTAGATGAGGAAAGTGAGCCACCTAGAGTTAGGCCCCGGAAAATGTTTCCCCTCGAGCCCGGGGTTTTCAGGCTTCCTTTTCTCAATGAGACAAGGCTGTTTACAAATTGCAACTTAATTTGTTTTGAAAATTAACTGAAAGCCTACCACCTCTGTTTTGGAGTCAATAAGATTTTAGTTTGTTAAGTGACAAACTCATGACATCATACATGGTGCTTCTCAGAAATTTACTGAATGAGTGTGATAACGTGTTTGAATTTATGTAAATAAGTGTAAAGCATTTTTAATGATGTGCGTAATGTCTCCCAGTGTTGACGTTAGACTTTACACTTTGACGACCAGGATGTTCTTACGACAATATAAATTTTAGAACCAAAAGGCAGGGTGCACTGTACTTCTTTGAGGAATGTCTGAATATTTATGCATCATGAAGTCTTTGAAGCTTTGTTTTAAATTATTGTCAAAGATTATATTTTCTGTTTTCTGGGAAGTGCCTCAGTAAAGGTTAGGAATTCTGCATTGCAGTATTTTTTCTTTTATTTCTGAAGATAGGCACTGTGCTCCACAATGCAACAAAAAGAACTTGAGTAGAAGACTTTAAAAAAAAAAAAGTTTTTTAAGTTTGTCGGAGCTGTTCTGTGTGCTGTTGCCCTTCTGACACCCCTGTCTGTAACCATTTATCACTGAGACATTTTCTCATCAGGAGACAAAGGATATTTTCCCTACTTGATGTGTAGGGCTCAAGCAGCTCAGCCTTCATGAATGTTAATGTGAATACAACCTTCTTTCTGCATATAGGTTTCTTTTCTTATTTTAATGTCAATAGGCAGTGGAATCCATGTGAAAATTCAAGAGATGGAATTTCAAGCGCTTCTACAGGACTGCTACCTATTTCCTTTGTATAAATACTTTCTCAATGATATGTGCATGCTCTTGAACCATTATTTATATTTAACAAAGGGCAGTTACTGAACTTTTTACAAAAAGACAATAATAGAAGTATATTTTATTATAAAAATATACAAAGGAGGCAGTTAGCCATGAAGTTTGGCCAAGTTCCAAAAAACTGGCCAGTAGGAACAAATACTTTGTCTGAGAAAAAGGATGTCCCTAGTACTGAGCAAGGCTAAAAGGATTTTCAGTTTTTTAGATCTCTGACAGTTTTCATTCAAAGGCTGTAGGCAAAAAATATGTAGTTTCTAGGAATGTGTCGGAGAAGGCAATGGCAAGCCACTCCAGTACTCTTGCCTAGAAAATCACATGGACAGAGGAGCCTGGTGGGCTGCAGTCCATGGGGTCGCTACTAGTCGGACACGACTGAGCGACTTCACTTTCACTTTTCACTTTCACACATTGGAGAAGGAAATGGCAACCCACTCCAGTGTTCTTGCCTGGAGAATCCCAGGAATGGCGGAGCCTGGTCGGCTGCCATCTATGGGGTCGCACAGAGTTGGACACGACTGAAGCGACTTAGCAGCAGCAGCAGCAGCAGCAGGAATGTGTATTTCTGTCATTAAACATTTAGGTTTTATGGTATGTCCCAGAATAAAAACTGTATTTTAATAAGAGTGTAAATTGATCCAACCCGTTAAGAGTGTTACTTGGAAATATGAAAGTTAAAAATGTAATTGACTGAATTATTACATTGCAAAGTAATTACCTTGGATTCACTTACAGATAAACATGTATAAGATGTAACAGGTATGTTCAGGAATGTTTATTACAGTAATAGCCAAAAATCTGAAAATATGCTAAATATTCATCAATAATAGAAAACTTCTGGTACTTTTAAATAATACAATATTATGCCTTTGCTCAAAGCAATGAAGTTGTTTTTCATATTTTCTGATTTATTTGTTTAATTACCTAACATGTTTTTTCTGGAGAAGAGCTATGCGTGAAACCTTTGTTTAAGGCATTGGGGGTACAATGCTTAAAAAGCCAAATTTTCCTTATTCATGGGGCTTCCATAACTAGACACTTGGAAAGAAAGTTCTCCAGAACGTATTTTAAAGAGAAAAAAAAGTAAGGTGCCACATAGAATGTGTGATGTCATTGCTTTGGAATAAAATTTTAAATGCACACCCCTCATCCTCCCCACTCTCACACACACGTTCATATATCTGTACAGGAAAATGTGTTTAATTTTTCTTTCTAGAAAATTACTAAAGAAATTTTTAACAGTGGTTGAAAGGACTAGATGTGGTGGAAACCTTTGCCTTTTTTCTTAGACCTCTGTACATAGACTGAAGTTTTATTACCATGTGCTTTTATTATTATTGAAAACTATTGAGGCTGAAAACTTTTTTTTTAATAGGCTGTGCTTGCTGGGTCGTTGTTGCTATGTGGGATTTTCTCTAGTTGCGGCGAGTGGAGGCTACTCTCTAGGTGCGGTGTGTGGGCTTCTCATTGTGGTGCCTGCTCTTCTTGCTGAGCATGGGCCTTAGGGTATGCAGACTTCAGTAGTTGTGTGTCCTGGGCTCTAGAGCAGAGGCCTAATAGTTGTGGTTGCTGCTACTGCTAAGTCACTTCAGTCGTGTCCGACTCTGTGTGACCCCATAGATGGAAGTCCCCCAGGCTCCCCTGTCCCTGGGATTCTCCAGGCAAGAACACTGGAGTGGGTTGCCATTTCCTTCTCCAATGTGTGAAAGTGAAAAGTGAAAGTGAAGTCGCTCAGTCGTGTCCGACCCCTAGCGACCCCATGGACTGCAGCCCACCAGGCTCCTCCATCCATGGGATTTTCCAGGCAAGAGAACTGGAGTGGCTTGCCATTGCCTTCTCCGAATAGTTGTGGCACAAGGGCTTAATTGCTCTGTGACATGTGGGGTCTTCTTGCATTGGCGGGTGGATTCTTTCCCATTGACCCACCAGGGAAACCTGCTTTTTATTGTTGAATAACTGGACTTGTTTTATCCACAGTTAGCCAATAGTCAACCATGCACCGCTTAATCATTCCTGAGTCTCTTTGTGCTTTATATTCAAGTAGTGAGTGTCTGGAGAAGGCAATGGCAACCCACTCCAGTATTCTTGCCTGGAAAATCCCATGGACGGAGGAGCCTGGTGGGCTGCAGTCCAGGGGGTCGCTCAGAGTTGGACGCGACTGAGCGACTTCACTTTCACTTTTCACTTTCATGCATTGGAGAAGGAAATGGCAACCCACCCCAGTGTTCTTGTCTGGAGAATCCCAGGGACAGGGGGAGCCTGGTGGGCTGCCGTCCATGGGGTCGCACAGAGTCGGATACGACTGAATCAGCAGCAGCAGCAGTGAGTATCTATAAGAAAAGAACCAGATCAAGTTCCTTCGAATCAAAAGACAAAAGAGTAATGGAACATTTAGTTGTTTTTATATTTCTTCTTTATTTCCCTTTGCCAGATTTCTTTCACCCTTGCTTTTTGACTCTCTGCTCCTTGTATCCTTTTATCAGCTGTTCCCTCTCATTCTACTTTCTAGAAGCAAAGACTGTAGTACAGCAAGGAAATACTTAAAGGACTTTAAAACTGGATTATGAGATGAGACCTAAAAAACTCCCCTCATCTCTCATCTTCAAACAATCTATATGTAGAAAAAAATTATTGTGTCTCTTCTCCAGAAGTCTTTAAACAAACAAACAGACTGCATGATTTAGATACGTCCCACTAGAGGCAAGCCAGATGAACTCCTTAGTTGCTGTTCCTGCTCTGATTCTAAAGCAGAGTGATTATCATAATCAAGGGCCTCCCTGGTGGCTCAGACAGTAAAGAATGTGGGAGACCCAGGTTTGATCCCTGGGTTGAGAAGATCCCCTGGAGAAGGGACTTGCTACGCACTCCTGGAGAATTGCCTGGAGAATTCCAAGGACAGAGGAGCCTGTCGAGCTATAGTCCATAGGGTCACAAAGAGTCAGACATGACTGAGTGACTAACACGTTCACTGATTGTAATGCTCTGCCACAATGTGTATAAAAGAAGAGTCAACCGTACTTCAGGAATTCAGAGTTGCTTGCAAATGCAATTTTAATGCATTTGTACATGCAAATATAAGTGGTTATAAATGCAAGTAAATATAATTCAGGGATATTAACTATTGAATATGATTTGAATGACTTCAAATGTCTCTGTCTACAGACATTATTAGATGAAAACTAGACTCAAAATACTATTCTTAAATTCTCTAGCTAGGAAGTTATTACACAAAGAAAGGAATAGTTACATGTTTACAATTAAGTAGACTATAATTTGAAATTCCTTGTTTCCTGTGATCACTACAATTACTCTGGCTACATAAATAAGTGGGACAGATGAATGCCCTAGAATATGTATCCTGCTTGCTGTCTTGCCTACTCTTCCAAAGACCTATGATGGTCAATAGACTCAATTAAGTCCACTTTCACCAAAGGAAAACACAACAAATTACCCCATCAATGGAACTGGATAAGAGTGCACAAAATTGGAGAGCAAGTCAAAATAAAGTCCAGAGAGTAGATATCCAGTTAGATTTCTAAGTATTCAGTAGTGTAGTCATGGAGTTAGGAAGATCAGGAGGTAGGGAAGCATGAAGAGAAAATGAAGAGGTACATGGAAAGATCTCTAAAATGAAGACACAAAAGTGTTTTCCTGTTCTAGCCTAGGTCTTTCCAGATAGTTAGAGACCACTCCCATGGCAGTCCTCAGCTTAACCAAGAGTATTTGAAAAAACAAGATAGAAATTCTATTCCCAGATAAAGAATCATAGAACAGCGAGGTGCATATACCTAAAGGGAAGGTAGTACTCGTCTGACAAAATACAGACAGAAATTGCATCTATTCATTTGATAAATATTAATTAAGCACCTACTGTGTTTCAGGCTCTGTTTTAAGGACCAGGAATCTATAGTAAACAATCAAGCCCAAATCCTGTTTCTCTTGGAGCTTATATTCTTGTGGTAGAAGAGAGAGAAATAAACGGAACGTTAATGGCAAGCCACTCCAGTACTATTGCCTAGAAAATCCCATGGATGGAGGAGCCTGGTAGGCTGCAGTCCGTGGGGTCGCTAAGGGTCGGACACGACAGTGACTTCACTTTCACTTTTCACTTTCACACATTGGAGAAGGAAATGGCAACCCACTCCAGTGTTCTTGCCTGGAGAATCCCAGGGACGGGGGAGTCTGGTGGGCTTCCATCTATGGGGTCACACAGAGTCAGACACGACTGACGTGACTTAGCAGCAGCAGCAGCAGCAGAATATAAGACAGCGACAATTTCATAGAGAAAAATTGAGTAGGGAAGAAGCGTGCAGTGGTTTGTTGTTTTTATTGAAGTGTAGTTGATTTACAATGTTGTGCCAATCTCTGCTGTACAGCAAAGTAATTCAGTTTTACAGATATAGACAGTGTTTTGGGTTGGCGGGGGAGTTTGCTTTTGGGATTGAGTGGGTAAGGAAAGGCCTAATTTTTGTTTTGCATATATTTATTTATTTATTTGGCTGTGACAGGTCTTAGCTGTGGCACATGGGCTCTCATTCCCTGACCAGGGATCAAACCCCGGGCCTAGTGCATTGGTAGCATGGAGTTTTAGCCATGAACCACCAGGGAAGTCCCAGGAAAGAGACTGAAAAGGTAGAGAGGCCCCAGCTTAAAGAGAGTCTGTTTGAGAGCCACATTGGCAGCTGGGAGAAGAACTTGCCAGGCAGAAGGAAGAGCCAAGAGCCGGTCAAATGGCTGGAGTGGATTGTGCCAGGTCTGAGAGCAGCAGGACATGAGGTTGCTGCTGCTGCTGCTGCTGCTGAAGTCGCGTCAGTCATGTCTGACTCTATGCAACCCCATAGACAGCAGCAGGCTCCCCTGTCCCTGGGATTCTCCAGGCAAGAATACAGGAGTGATTTGCCATTTCTTTCTCCACTGCACGAAAGTGAAAAGTAAAAGTGAAGTCGCTCAGTCGTGTCCGTCTCTTTGCAACCCATGGACTGCAGCCTACCAGGCTCCTCCATCCATGAGATTTCCCAGGCAAGAGTACTGGAGTAGGTTGCCATTGCCTTCTCTGGACACGAGGTTCAGTTCAGTTCAGTTCAATCGCTCAGTCGTGTCCGACTCTCCGCGACCCCATGAATCACAGCACGCCAGGCCTCCCTGTCCATCACCAACTCCCGGAGTTCACTCAGAGTGAACAGAGTCAGTGATGCCATCCAGCCATCTCATTCTCTGTCGTCCCCTTCTCCTCCCGCCCCCAACCTTTCCTAGCATCTGACTCTTTTCCAGTGAGGGCACCAAATGGAATAGGACTGTGTAGGCCATTCCTAGGACTTGGGTTTTTACTCCCAGCAAGGTGGGAAACCATGGGAGGACTTGATGCAGAGAAAGACATTAAATACCTTTTAAATGGATTGTTTAGTAAAGCCAGGATACAAGCAGGTAGATCACAGAGGAGGCTATGGCCATAACGGCGGCAGGAAAGAGGTTGGCCTTAGTTAGAGAGGACATAAAATATCAGATTGATTTGGATTAGAAATACTTGGCTTAAAACCATTTTTTCAAATCACCAAAATTCCTGAGGTTACCTCATATTGATTTTTAAGATACTTCTCACCAGTTCCTTCTTGTATACCTTCATTTCCCCTGTTAATACTAAATAAACCAGATTTACCACTGTGGCAATTGATGGATCTAAGTAAAGTTTCCCTTCTCCCTTCTTACCATGTTTTCTTTTATTTACAGTTAAGGTTGAGCTGATTTTTTTCCCCCCAAGCTTTAATCCTATCTGGCTTCTAAATCCCTTCAGAATTGTTTGAAGCAAAGAATGCCTGCTGACTTCAAAGAGTGTTTCACACTTGGATTTACTCACTGGGGCATATAATGAGAGTGGTAGAACCTTCCTTTCCACAGAACTGCGTGTTTGGCAATGGTATATGTTGACCCGTAAGCATTCTGTTAAGAAAAAACACCCTGAAACTCATCTTTTTTTAATCTATTATTTTACAAAGGACTTATATTCCTTCTGAATATTCTAAATCTAATCTGTTATTTTATAGGAGAATCTATTTGTATTAACAGAAAATTGATTAACTTCCCTTTCATTACTTTGACCTTAAGACTATACTACAGACTTGGTTATCAGTAGCATAACATAGTATAAATGAATAATTGGTGTATAAAGATTTCTAAATCTTATTGCTTTACTACACCAGTCTTCAGAAGAAAATTCCTTGAGTGTTACTCTTGGCTTTGTGAAAGACAATTTATATAGACTTTATAATTAATGCCGATGCAAAATCAGGCATTAGTTCGAGAAAGACTGATTCTTTATATAAAAATATTATGGTTGCTCATAGGGTAAAGCCATTAAAAGCATTTAATAATCTAGTCTGGTAAAATAGATGTGTTAGCTCTTCTGTCTTATTTGGTTTTAGCAACTGGAAGGGATAGTTTGGAGGTGAATGTGATGTGAATACATGAAACTGTTTATAATGAATCTTTTTCTTCCTGTCTTGTCCTGCCTTCCATTTCTCTAAATATCTAGTCTTTACTCACTAAAATTCAAATTTCATAATAATTGGAAGTGGAGACAACTACTGCTGATTGGGTGTGTGTAATGAGAGCACCCAAAGACATTGGTAGTAGACTGGAAAACTTCAACAAGGAAATTATGATGAGAATGGTAGCATCTACTTTTAATATTTGTGAAGTTAAGGCAGTCTATGCAAAATTGACATTTCAATAGCTATACCAGCTTTTGTCAAAGTGTAGTCTGCCAAACTTGTCTAAGTGTAGTCTTGCCAATCCCCAAGACTCCTTCATGGAATCCTCAATATCAAAACTATTTTTGCAGTAATACTAAGAAGTTATTTATCTGTCTCACTGTGTTATCATTTATACTCGTGAATGAATCAAGAAGACAGTGGCATCAAACTATTAATAATAATATTTTAGTAGTTATGATAATACATGGGGCTTCCCTGGTGGCTCAGCTGGTAAAGAATCTGCCTGCAACGTGGGAGACCTGGGTTCAGTCCCTGGGTTGGGAAGATCTCCTGGAGGAGGACGTGGCAACCTACTCAGGTATTTTGGCCTGGAGAATCCCCATGGACAGAGGAGCCTGGCAGGCTGCAGTCCATGGGGTTGCAAAGAGTTGGACACGACTGAGTGACTAAGCACAGCACAATACGTTATAATGCTCATTGATACATACTCATTTTTTAATTTTATTTCTTCATTCATTTATTTGGCTTCACTGTGCAGGTTGGAGGATCTTAGTTCCCCAACTAGGGATTGAACCCAGCCAGGCATGCAGCAGTAAAAGGGTGAAATACTAACCACTGGACCTCTAGGGAATTCCACATACTCATGTTTTTTTTTAAATAAACCTTTACTTTGAAAATGTTCCTTAATTATTATATTGCAACCCTTGACTTCTTAGTTTTATTATTATTCTTTCTGATGAAATGGTAAAGCTGTACAAATATATACACCATATATATATATTATATATATATTCTGCTATATATATCAAAGTACAGCAGTTGCTTGGAGGGAAAGCTCTTATGCCCTTGTTTGAGTTGGAGTCATTTTTATTATCAAACACAAATTTAATAGGAAGAATGATACAAAAACTACGGTCAACAAGATTCGGATATTTCACGCACATTTTCTTGAAAATGAGCTGAGTAAGACAGTAACTTCAAAGAGGACAGTATTTGCTACCATTGATAAAATTCAAGTTTTATATCAATCAAAAATTTGATTTTAGAAAACTTTTATTATCTCTATAAGTTTTGGCAACTTCCCCAAACTGATAGAATTTTGTGATGATAAATTGGTAATGATATTAATAAGATGATTTTTCAAATATCACATAATGAATAGTATCAACACTTAGAAAATGTTCATAACTCAGTAAGCCCAATATTTTCCAAATATACAATATTACAAAATCATGTGTTGATAAAAGATCCCTTTAAAGTGTAAGGCCAAGGAGTTTTAATGTGACTACATAAAAAAACGCTTATTGATATGATTTCAATGCCACATTGCAATTAACCTTTAAGAAATTATCACCTATTAAGACTTGATGTAGTATCAAAGGCAAATATCTACAATTATCTGAAAAAACTTGTTAGAACTCTATTTTTCCTTATCTTAATGAAGTATCTTTGAGAAGCTGGATTTTCTTCATATACTTCAGCCAAAACAATATATAGCAACAGACTGAATGCAGAGCAAATATAAGACTCTACCTGTAAGTGCCAATAGATACCTTTAGTAAAGTTGTGGGATGCAAGATCAACGCATAAAATTCACTAGTATTTCTATGCATTGCAATGAACAATCTGAAAAGAAAATTTAGAAAATAGCTCCATTTTCTTAATTGAACAATGCAAAGAAATAGAGGAATTGAGAAATCCAGTCTGCATTTGTTTTGTAGCCTGTACCTTGATTTGAATTTGTTTGATTATTTTCTCATGATTAAATTCAGGTTAAATGTTGAGGGGCAAGAATTCTACATGGGTGATGTTGGATACTTCTCAGGGCATCATATCAGAAGACACACAATGTAGCTTTGTCTCATTATTGGTGACCTGGCACTTTTTTCAGTACTTAATACAATTAATTTTTAAAACAATTTATGTTGTAGGTATTTCTTTTCCTTCATGTGGGTTCCAGTACTTTGTATATAAGGATGCTGGGAGATTGTGTCTTGTCAAAGGTCAGCTAACTAGTAAATAGTAGAGCAGAGTTCTGAACTCATTTGTCCTAGATTCTGCAAAATTAACCACTTCCTTGGGTTGGGGAGATACCCTGGAGAAGGGAATGGCTATCCACTCCATGTTCTTGCCTGGAGAATTCCATGGTCAGAAGAGCCTGGCAAGCTACAGTCCATGGGGTTGCAAAGAGTCGGACATGGCAGTGCAAATAATACACACACACACACACACACACACACACATCTCTTTCCCAGATTTTTCAACCCAGAACGAGCCATAAAAGAGCACAGTTGAGTGGACAAGTTTAAGAGTTGGGAGGAATCGAGAAAAAGAATGCCCATGCCTTCCTACTTCATTGTAGGCTTTATAGTTTGGCTCAGACTCAAGCAAGCACAGACTGACTCTCAAAGCGTAAACGGAAGGGAAGTAAACTTTGCTTATACTATCTGAGAATAAAACCATTTGTTAGCAGTTGAAATGAGTGTGAAACATGGGATCCACCCAAGATTTCATCCTGGGGCAGAAAAGAATGCAGTGCAGCTTTAATGAGTCAGCGGTGAGCAAGAACGTGAGTGACTTCATTTAGTAAACTGGCTCCTTCCGTGTGGAAGTATTCCTTTCCAGTGTTTTCCCCTCAGGTTAGTCTTACATTAAACTCTGGGAAACAATTTCCTCTTCCATCACTACCGGACTGCCTCTGATCTTCAGCTTTAATTTAGGAAAAGTTGTTTAATGGTTATTCTTCTCCTGGGCAACGTCCAGAATTGTGGGCTGAGCACAATTTTGTGAATTGCAAGCAGTGTGAACTGCAAACAGAACTCTTCCAGTTGTCAAATGGAAGATATTATCACAGACAATGTGGTATTTTTCAATAGTACCACCAACCAAATATTGCCCCTACGATGGGAGCCAAACGCAGCTGTCTGAGCGCGAGCCGGGCATTTGTTGGGAACCCCATTCTGCTGTGGCTGCTGAGACCCGGACTATGGACAGTGCCTGTCCACTCCCCCTCCCTCCCCTGGTGCTAAATCTTTCAGCTGGGTCTTTCAGGCAGCAATCAGTGGCAGAGTTCTTTGTCTCTTTTCAGTCCCGTTCTGTCCCCTTTCTCGCCTCCCTTTCTTCTCTCCCTTCCACAGCGTTCCTAACATGAGCTGGCTTCTCCTCTTTGGCTTTACCTTCCACTTTCCAGCACTAGGCTTTCTCTTGAGACCTTGAGGAGACATGGTATTTCAAAGTGGAGGTAGGATGGTCATCCACAGTGAGATTGACTTTTGTTCTCTGGTTCCATTAGGACTGGGCTTCCCTTGTGGCTCAGCTGGTAAAGAATCCGCCTGCAATGTGGGAGACCTGGGTTGGGAAGATCCCCTGGAGAAGGGAAAAGCTACCCACTCCAGTATTCTGGCCTGGAGAATTCCATGGACACGACTGAGCGACTTTCACTTTCCATTAGGATTAAGTTTCACTCTGTCTCACTCCAGCAGCCCTACACCTCCCTCTCAGCTCCTCCAGCCCCTCAATGTGCCCACACTATCTGCTTCTGGGCCTCTCAAAGTAGCAAATGAGGAAGCCTGGCACACTGTTTGCATCATCATTTTGTAGAGGATTATAGGAGCACATTCGACCTGGAAGTGTTTTCTCCTCTTAACCATCATATCAAACAGAGAAAAGCCTCCATTAAAGTGCCTCATGACTGCCTGAGGGTAGCCCCAATATAAAGGTGGAAAATTTTAAGTAACTGTAAGTATATTCAACTTATAAAATATTTATTAATCGAGAGGGGGAGAAAGGAACATTAATCTATTCATGTGTTTAGGGAAAGGGACTCAAAATGTTAAATAGTCTAAAATTAAATAAACTGCATAAAATTAAATAACTGTTTTATCTTCTATTGAATGATGATGATAAAGAACACAATGGGCTGCCATTTTAATGAGGAGGAAAATTGTTTATTTAAGTTATATAAAATGGCTATTAGTCAAAAATTTTGCCATTATTTGACCATTTTAATGTAAGAAAATAGCAGTTTCTTGTGGTTCAGCCTAATATTGGTGTTTTAAAGGCATTTCTGATAGTATTTCTCTGCTGTCAATGAATGGTAATGTATGTTAATCTAAATTTTTTCTTTTATATTGTTTTCAGTTACTTTACGGTGCCAGTAGAGTGTGTTGGATGCCTGGTGATATCAAAGGAGATTTGTATAATAAAAAAGTATGCTTAGACACATCTGGTTATGATTTGTGTTTCTTTTTCTCCGATTGCATAATTCAAGTTTATGCTGCATAATTCTTTCTTCTTTTATTCTGTTCCATATGGTGGCAGAACAACTACCAAAAGATGAATACTTTCAGTACCTTTCATATCAAAGCTGCAGCTTTCAAATTCTGTTCTATTGATACTGCATTTTGGCAGTGGATAAAGGGACACAGTTAAAATCTCTGCTCTTAATTGGGTTTTCTTGGGGGAAAGACTTTCTTTGAACTATTGACCACCCGTGATTTTATAATTATCAAAAATTAACCAGCTCAGCATTTCTTATAGGAAATATTCACAATTCACTTCTTTGCTTTTAGAAGAAAAAAGAAAAGGAAAAAGAAAAGTAAAACTAAGGAGTATTAGAGAATTCCATTTTGTTTGGGTGTATTCCATGTGGGATTATTCTAATGCGATGCTAAGGCTATATTTGTCTGCATAGTACTCTTTCAAGCACAATCTTAAAAACCTTTTATCTTGTTCAGAACTCTACAAAGAGAAAAACTTGAAACAAGTTAGATTTTCTGAAAAGTGAGACAATTCCAGAGTAAGATTTCTGATATGACCTGACTTACAATACAAGCTACAGGCAAAGCAACGAAGCTCTCTGTGGAATACTTTCCTTTCTTTAAACCATTTTCTTGACATATAATTCATGTACCATACAATTCATTCATTTTAAATGTACAGTTCAATGGTTTTGATATATAACATTATTACAGTTGAAGAATAGTGGTTAAATATAAAATATGCCAGTTTAATAATTTTTAAGTATGCAGTTCAATGCTGTTAATAACATTCATTATGTTAGATATCTCTATGGTTCACTTTAAAAACTTTTTAATCACCTTCGCCAGAAATTGCAGAGTATTCATACATATTTCAGTATGAGTTGAAATTCGTATGGCTGTATGGAATTCAGTTCCTATGAAATTGTTTAAGAAAGCTAACTGAATATCTGAAAGATAAAGCACTCCAAACTCAAGTCTAAACCTGCTGGCAATGATGTCTGTTTTAAGTAGGCAATCGCTGACACATATGTATACTTTGCAAAGCCCTGCGTGTTCCCCAAACATACCATGGGTCAAACCTTTCTTCCCACTGGGCTCGATTTTCCCACCCATGTGGGAAAGAGACAGCGGGAGCTTTGTTTGCCGTGGCTTTGTTTCCTTGCAGTCACTGGTAAACATTACTTCAGTTTAGAAGTCTTCAGTAGACCTTGAGGGTCCTGGGAGAGCAGATTCTATGACTCAACACAGATGACTTCCTCACATTATCTGGTGTTGGGTCACCCCGTTAGGATAATTGCATCACAGCATCCTGTGTGTATCCTTGTAGGACTGGCCTACATCAGAAGATGCTACATTGGGAGACTACTAAGCCCTGGAAAGAGATGTAAAGGAGGAATACTGAAGACCTGCCCTATGTGTCATCGAAGCTTCAGAGACACTTCATGGTTTCCCCAGGCAGAGCCACAGTTAGAAAACTTTCTTATACTTTCATCACTGGACAGTACTGATGAGCTTTACACTAAATTCAGCACAGGGATAACTGAAAATACACACAGGGAGTGTTTAGAATGAGAACTCAGACTCATTTTGTGACCCTAACCACTAGAAGCTTATGTGATTATAAAAAAGTCTTTGAAGAAATCTCAGTATTTGAAAATAGAAAAGATAAGTTTTATAATTTTATATTTGTCTAAGGGAAAGTGGACATTATTAAACAGAAAGACTTAGTACATAAAACGCTTACCCTCATTCTTATTAATTATGCTTCTAGATGGCATACTTATAAAAATGGAATTTAAGGAATCTTATAACACAGATTTAAAGAATTTTTCTATCACAAGAAAATCTCTCCTTCCTGCCCTCCACCCCCATAACTGCCAGGAAATTAGCTATTTGAATTCAGCATTTGATAAGCGTACCACAGCTCACACAATGTTTTCAGAAACTTTAAATTATTTTTCACTGTTTTATCAGTCAGGCAAATGCAAACTTATTATAAGGTAATTATGCAAAGAGTGGAAACCCTCTATCCTCATAAATAAAGTGTCAACAGAAATCATAATCTTGGCCCAACTAGAATTTGATAATCAGAAGGAAGGGTTTGTTTGCTTCTCCTGCTCCCAAACCTCAAGTAATAAATCTCAAAAGCTTCAATATTGATTCAACAAAATGAAGGGTTGAGTCACTTCAGAATGACTCTGACAAGTGGACAAATGCTGCCATGGTGACATTTTGATATGCAGTGTGGTTCCTGAACTTTGCTGGTTTCTTCCCCCTGCCATTAAAGCAAAATGACAAAACCACGGGAAGTACCACACACAGCCTGCCTAAACCAGAAGCAACCAAGAAAAAAGATTTCATTAGCTGTTCTTAAAGGATTAAAAATTTCATACACATTCATATCTGATTTATGGTGAAATTCCTTTCAAAATATGAGAAAAACTGTTTTGAGATATGCTTCTGCATTGCAGGTGGATTCTTTACCTGTTGAACCATTGGGAAAGCCCTAAGACATGTTTCTTATTAAAAAATGGAAACTATTATTAATCTAAAAAACGTCTCAGAGTATTTCCTGAAAATGTTTTGTAAACATTACTTGAGGAAGAAACATTTTTAACTTGGCAAGATAAAGTTTTAAAATATTTTCTATAGGACATAAAGTTGTACCTAATTTGTCCTTTGCTAAATAATGTAATAGATATTGTATATGGTCATAATAAAAATAAAATACAATATATGCAGCCAAATACTACTACTGTGTATATTTAGATTTATAAGGAGATGAGACTGTTTGTTAGAAGGTGATATGTACTCTTGATCTTAATATTCATTTGATGGAGCTATTTAGCAATTATATATATATATTTTTTACTGGTGTAAAATATGCCCAGATATATTAAAAAGATATGCTATTGCACCATAGCAATGAAAAGAAATTATTTTAAAAATTTAATGGGAAAATGCTTTTAAATACATAACTAAAAATTTATAAAATTGTGTATGTATAATTACCATTGTAGTGCTTTCAATATTAGATTGTTTAACTTACAAGAGAAATTTTCTCAACTGTATCTAAAATACAGCCAAAGTAGGAAATCATTGTTTTCATTTTATGTCACTGTTTTTCTGTCAGTTATTGAAATCTTACTGTATACCAGACTTCACTATCTCTTTCAATCCACGTACAAGTCTGTGCAGTAGGTATTGCAAAAACTTCCATTTTGCAGATAAAGAAAGTGAAAGTGTCAAAGATTAATAAAATTTATGTTTGTTCAATCTAGTTATGCTGTATTATCTCTTGGCATCATCTGGACCTAACTGGGAGAAACAGTTTTATTTTTGTCCTTCTGTGCCTTTAGAAATAGAAACTGTGAACTGATCTTACAAAATCTCAACTATCAGGTTCTGTCAACGGACTTTTTGAAGAAGAATATTTTTAACTTAGGAAGGTAAAGATTTAAAGAATTCATAGTAGAACATAAAAATCACAGTTAATTCATCCTTTACATTTTGTTCATTAATTTTAGAAAAATTGAGTACTGAGATTATGAGAAACTTAGAAAAGTATAAAAAAAAGTGAAATGTTAATTTCACATGAAAAAAGCAAGAGATAAGTTTTAATGTTGTTATTTATTTATTTCTGCATCACATTTCTGATTTAAAATTCTACCTAGCTTTAACATGATTTAACATGCCACCTAGCTTCTGTTATCTCTGATGGTCTGGGCTGACTGCTACCTTGTCAAATATCTCATTCTTAGATTAAGAAGTAACTACCCTTTGTATGGGTTTCCCAGGTGGCTCAGTGGTAAAGAATCTGTCTGCCAATGCAGGGGACACAGGAGAAGTGGGTTCGGTCCTGGGTTGAGAAGATCTGGAGTAGGAAATGGCAACCCACTCCAGTTTTCTTGCCTGGGAAATTCCATGGACAGAGGAGTCTAGCGGCTACAGACTCAACTCTCATGGAGTTGCAAAGAGTTAGACACAGCTGAGCATACATGGATGTACTCTTTGTACACTTCATCTCCGTAGGAACCAAATCATTTACAGAGAAGTTTCTGGCATGGCACATTAGAGTTTTCAAAACAGTTGTGATAAATCATGACAAATTAGTCACCTCTAGACAACTGCTAAGACAGTTGGTAAACAGGTGTGAGCCAGGGTAACCAAAGGCTTTGGTAAGACAGGAAAATACAGGGACTATGGCTCCTACTAACTCTTTAGCCTCTTCCAGTTGGCTCTTCTGAGTTGACTGCTGAGCAGTAAATTTCAGCAGCCCCAACTTGTCCAACTAGAATCAACCAGGGCTCGAGACTAAATCTTTCTTCATGCCCAAATCTTTTCCTGGGAAGATGTGAAGTTACCTCCAGCTGAGCTGTGTGTGAACACTTTCTGCCATACTTCTTTGTCTGGGCACTTCCCTCATACAACTGTACATATGTCAACTTTCATGGTGCTTTGGTACCATTCTGAACTGAACTGAAAACAAATAAACTGGCAGATACTTTTTCCAGCAAAGATCATTTATTTGGGATCAGCAGAAAATTGCAATTCAGGCCTGGCAACCATGGTGAGCCACATGCGAGTACCCCACAGCAAGGGAAAGAGAGCACTTTCATATAGAGGAAAAAGAATTTGGAAGGACTACAGTAAACAAAGGCTATTCTTTGGCAGAGTCATTCTCAGGAAAGAAGAGGAGTCTGTCTTCTTCCTGTTAAAAAATTAAGATCGTGGCATCTGGTCCCATCACTTCATGGCAAATAGAAGGGGAAAAGTGGAAACAGTGGCAGATTTTATTTTCTTGGGTTCCAAAATCACTGCAGATGGTGACTACAGCCATGAAATTAAAAGACGCTTGCTCCTTGGAAGGAAAGCAATGACAAGTGTATTAAAAAGCAGAGATATCGCCTTGCCGACAAATGTCCCAATGGTCAAAGCTATGGTTTTTCCAGTAGTCATGTATGAATGTGAGAGTTGGACTATAAGGAAGGCTGAGCCCCAAAGAATTGATGCTTTTGAATCATGAAGCTGGAGAAGACTCTTGAGAATCCCCCAGCCAGCAAGGAGATCAAACCAGTCAATCCTAAAGGCAATCAACCCTGAATATTCGTTGGAAGGACTGATTCTGAAGCTGAAACTCCAACACTTTGGCCACCTGATGCCAAGAGCTGACTCACTGGAAAAGACCCTGATACTGGGAAAGATTGAAGGTGGGAGGAGAAGTGGGTGGCAGAGGATGAGATGGTTGGATAGTAACACGGATTCAATGGACGTGAGTCTGAGCAAACTCTGGGAGATATGGAAGGACAGAGGAGTCTGGTGTACTGCAGTCCATGGGGTCACAAAGAGTCGGACAGGACTGAGTGACTGAACAAGTGCCACAGCATGTGAGAGCTCTCTCTTCTGGTTTCCTGAGCCCATTTTAATTGAGGGTTCTGTTTATTAATTTTTTACAGCCTATAGAAGCTTGATTATGAAAGTCAGGGTAGGAAAGACACGAAAAATGCCTCTCCGGGGCTATGGCATTGATCACCTTCCACTTCATCCAGGCATCCAACTTTATTTTCTGATATGAGTCTTATACTCCCCAGAAGGACTTCTCTCAACTTTCCAAGACCTCTTTCAGTTTTTCAACCTACTCATAAAGTACAAGTTTTCTCAAGTGATCTTCATTGGTGTGAACAACTACTGGGGGCACGCACCCCTCACACAGATTTCCATGCAAATGATACTGCTGAGACTTGCACAACTCCTGCAGTCCTGGAGGGAATTAAACAGCAAGGAATACAACCTCCACCCCCCAAAATAGGTCTCTTTCCATTAACTGCCCAACTGGCATTCATATGACTTTGATTTTAGACCAATAGCCAGACTTCGATACTTTTTTTGAGTAGAATTTTCAATGCATTTTGAAGGCTATGAAGAGGAATCACACAGAAAAAAATGTTTCCATGATTAAATAAATACATCAAATAGTGAGCTAAACAAATTTAAACTGGTTTGTTTACTTTAGTGTTCAGATGTTTTACCATTTTAGTGTGCTTAACTATTTTCTAAGAATGTTTCCCACACTTATGGTTTGATTATGGAGACCTTTGCCAGTTAGGGGAACTGAACTCTACAGTATATGCTTTTGAAAATGCTGATATAGCTGGTTTACTGAGGACTTTTATTCAGTGGAATTCAAATGTGAACTTCGAACATAAATATGAATCAGTGTTGTTATCCATAGTCTCTTCCCTATGTGTGCTCAATTGCTCAGTCATGTCCATTTGCGACCCCATGGACTGTAGCCCACCAGGCTCCTCTGTCCGTGGAATTCTCCAGGTTAGAATACTGGAGTGGGTTGTGATTTCCTATTCCAGGGGGATCTTTCCAACCCAGGTATCGAACCCATGTCTCTTGTATCTCCTGCATTGGCAGGTGGATTCTTCACCACTGAGCCACCTGGAAGCCCTCTTCTTTATATATCCTATGTCAAAGTATTCTTTCTTACTGGGTAGCAAATCTGTTGGAAAGATCCCATGATTTCAATATATGCCAAGTGAAGTGAAAGTCGCTCAGTCATGTCCGACTCTTTGCCAACCCATGGACTATACAGTCCATGGAATTCTCTGGGTCAGAATACCGGAGTGGGTAGCCTTTCCGTTCTCCAGGGGATCTTCCCAACCTGGGATCGAACCGAGGTCTCCCGCATTGCGGGCGGATTCTTTACCAGCTGAGCCACAAGGGAAGCCCAAACCAACTGAGCTATCAGGGAAGCCCTCAATACATGCCAATCTCAAGTCGAATCCAGTGTTTTTTCTCCTCACTGCAGGCTGGACCAATGGCTCCAGGGGCATGAAATGGAAAGGAGACATGACTAGTTGTTGAAGTATGTAGTGGGGTGTGTGTGTGTGTGTCTTTGGTGATTCTGGTTCTAGACCAATGGCTCCAGGGGCATGAAATGGAAAGGACCCATGATTAGTTATTGAAGTTTGTAGTGGGGTGTGTGTGTGTGTGTGTGTGTGCGTGCGTGCGCATGTGTGTCTGGTGATCCTGGTTCTAGAATACCTGTCTTTTCTCTTTCTTTTCAAGGTCTAACTCTTCTGATGCTGAAAGCTGAGAGGGAGACTGGAAGGACAAACGTCCTTTTGTCTACCTGCTTATCGGCATAGTGCCCTCTGGAAGGGCTGTGGCTGCTTCCCAGGATGGTACAGACTCACTATCCTCTGTGTGACTGGCCTGCTGATGTTCTCAGAGGCACAAGGGTAATTCTGGTGGGTTCTGCGAGGTCTTCCCATTACATGTTTCCGTGAAGTGGGTTCTTCCTTAATGGCCTCCTTCAGCTGCTTCCCGGAAGTATACAGCGTCTTGCTCCTAGAATCTTCCTTCCTCATGGGCTGTTCTCTTGGGTCAGGTATTGACAAGATTTTACCAAGGTGCACCCTCCATGGTATCACAATCAATGAGAGATCTACAAATTTTTGTACAAAGGTGACAGCGAGGCTGCTCCCTTGCCCTCTTTCTTTCCGCCCCGCCATCTTTCTTTCCCAGTTCTCTCTCCTCTCAGTGGTACTGTCAGGGCAGATCAACACATCTGTTGGCCTGAGTGGATGACAGTGGAGTGAATTGCCCGTCCTCCCTCTCTGCTGTGATCTCCAATCTCCGATATTTACCAAAATTCTGAAGGAGAGATAAAAGCCAGAACCGCCACCACAGGTTAACTTCTTGGAGCTGATTCTTCTTCCTCCTGAGGTGAATGAAGCTGAAGGCAGGTGATTGTCCCATATTTGTCTTTCCACCTCTGAAAAAGCCCTGGAGGCATGATCTGGTCTCAGTGGTTGGCAACTATCTTTACAAGTCACTCTCTTGTCTCTTTGGTCCTGGTTTGGGCCAAATCACCAGTTCTGCAGGAATAGAAAATGGCCCATTCAATACACTGAATTTTAATATTGTACGAGGTACACAGCAGGCGGACAAGAAGATGCAGTTCATGCATATGTTGATAATAGTTGTTAGCTGCTTTTTAAAAAGTTTCTTCTCTTTTTTAAAGACTGAGAATGTTGAACTCAGGGCAAGTTTGTTAAGGGGCAGAAGTTTAGATCAGACTAAGAAAGAGGCTAGTCAGAATCTGCACTTACAGTTGTCGTGAGGGTCAGATGAAAACATTAATTAGAAACTAGGAAGAGAAAAAAGAAACATTATATTATAAAGGTGAGGACCTAGGACAGGGAACAGCACAGATTTCTTGCAAAGAATCAGGACTAGAATATACATAAAATATTCTAGAATATACATAGAATATATAGAGGGACTTTGTAGACTAGGAGAGCAAATTCTGGTACTGAAATCTTCGTAAAGACTGAGGCCATATCCTTATTTATTTTTACGTTTCTGAAACATCCTATATAATTGGCACTCAATAAATGTCTGTGGTGTTGGAGAAGAGTCTTGAAAGTCCCGTGGATAGTAAAGAGATCAAACCAGTCAATCCTGAAGGAAATCAACCCTGAATATTCATTAAAAGGACTGTTGCTGAAGCTAAAGCTCCAGTACTTGGGCCACCTGATGGGAAGAGTTGACTCACTGGTAAAGACCCTGATGCTGGGAAAGATTGAGGGCAGGAGGAGAAGGGGGCAGTAGAGGATAGATGGTTGGATGGCATCATTGACACAATGGACATGAGTCTGAGCCAACTCCGGGAGACAGTGAAGGACAGGGAAGCCTGGCGTGCTGCAGTCCATGGGGCTGCAGGGTCAGGCATGACTTAGCAACTGAATGACAACAACAACGTTTGTTGAGTGCGTTGACTGCGGATGCTGATTGCAGCCATGAAATTAAAAGACGCTTGCTCCTTGGAAGGAAAGTTATGACCAACCTTGATAGTATATTAAAAAGCAGAGACATTACTTTGCCAACCAAGGTCCGTCTAGTCAAGGCTATGGTTTTTCCCGTGGTCATGTATGGATGTGAGAGTTGGACTGTGAAGAAGGCTGATCGCCGAAGAATCGATGCTTTTGAACTGTGGTGTTGAAGAAGACTCTTGAGAGTCCCTTATACTGCAAGGAGATCCAACCAGTCCATTCTAAAGGAGATCAATCCTGGATGTTCATTGGAGGGACTGATGCTGAGGCTGAAACTCCAATACTTTGGCCACCTCATGCGACGAGTTGACTCACTGGAAAAGACTCTGATGCTGGGAAAGGTTGGGGGCGGGAGGAGAAGGGGACGACGGAGAATGAGATGGCTGGATGGCATCACCGACTCTGTGGACATGAGTTTGAGTGTACTCCGGGAGTTGGTGATGGACAGGGAGGCCTGGCGTGCTGTGATTCATGGGGTCGCGGAGAGTCGGACACGACTGAGCGACTGAACTGAACTGAACTGAACTGAACCAATTTAGGATACCGGTGTAAAAGAAAACCTGATAACAAAAGTAACTTTTGTTTCTGCATAGAGCAGGGAGCCACAGACTATGGCCCTTTGGCCATTTCTGCCACTGTCTGCTTTTTTAAATAAGTTTTATTGGAACACAGCCATGTACTTCTGTTTCAGTTCAGTTCAGTTGCTCAGTCGTGTCCGACTCTTTGTGACCCCATGAATCACAGCACGCCAGGCCTCCCTGTCCATCACCAACTCCCGGAGTTCACTCAAACTCATGTCCATCGAGTCGGGGATGCCATCCAGCCATCTCATTCTCTGTTGTCCCCTTCTCCTCCCACCCCCAATCCCTCCCAGCATCACAGTCTTTTCCAGTGAGTCAACTCGACGCATGAGATGGCCAAACTTCTGTTTACATATTGTCTTAGATTGCTTTCACACTACAATGACAGAGTTGAATAGTTTCGACAGAGACTGCAAGTCTAAAATGTTTGCTGTCTAGCCCTTTATAGAAAAAGTTTTCTGACCCCTGGCCAAGAAGTTTAAAACTGATTTTATATATGCTTCCAGTTGAACATGACTCAGTCGCAGAATGGGTAAGTCAGGTCCAGAGGTCAGTGGGAGCACCCGGCTGTTTCATCCGACAACGCCAAGCCCAGGGAACCATGGGGAGGTGGATGTGACAGGTCTGTCAGAGCCAAGAAGAAAGTCATCTTGATGCAGGCCAGTAGCCTCGTCTCTCCCTTCTCTGAACTATCTTTGTTTCTCTCTGATGGTCACACTGTACTTTTGATTATCATGATTTTTGTCTTCTTTCTCCAGTTCAGTGTGGACTAGAGGAGGGCAGAGATGGCATTTTATCCATGTTTTTATCCTGAGGGTCCAGCTATGCTTCTGGTTAATCAGGTACGGATTTACCAGGTACTGATTTAGAAGATGAATTTTAGCTAACAGGATTATAGTGCTATCTGCAGAAGAAGAAAAGCTAAGTCTGACAGCTCAGTGACAGATGGTTTTTAATTATCAGTAAACAAGAGACTGAACTGAACTGAACTGAAACAAGAGACTGGGGCTTCCCAAGTGGCACAGTGGTAAAGAATCCACCTACCAATGCAGGAGACGCAAGAGATGCAGGGTCGAGCCCTGGGTTGGGAAGATCCTCTGGAGTAGGAAATGACAACCCACTCTAGTATCCTTGCCTGGGAAATCCCATGGACAGAGGAAGCCAGTGGGCTACAGTCCGTGGGGTTGTAAAGAGTCAGATACGACTGAACGACTGAGAATGAACACAAAGAAGAGATTAGTTCAATGAAAATCATTTTGGAGCAGAGGGTTTGAGGAACTGATAACACCAAGGTGTAGCTCTGACTGATATAGTTCAGGGACTTGCTCAGATGTTCTGAGGCTTTTTATGTCCCCAAAGCCCAAGAGTATCTGACCTGGGAACAGAATCTCAAGCTTAAAGCAGTCTCAGTAATTAAATGAATTCTTCTCTGATCCAATTTTGGCAGAGAGTGGTTTCCTTTGGCTCACAAAATGAAATTCTGGATTCAACAGTGGGGCCTCCTTCTCACACATTTGCCCAGTCACATCACTCACCAACAAATGCTGCATGAGCTACTACATTGTGCCAGGCCCTTTGCGAGCTTGGGTTTAAATTGTCTGTTTTTCCATTATGAAATGCTAAGATGATAAACAAACACTCCAATTTATTGACAACTTTATGACATATTGGGGTGCAAGGAAGGAAAGTTGATTGGCTAGTTGCCCAGGTGAGTGTGAACCCAGAGGCAGAAGGGTCCGGGTGTGTAGCAAGCTTCTGACAAGTCTCAGTTTTTTCCTGTTTGTGCCCAAAGGAAAGAAATCTGTGGCAGGCAGATTTGGGTACTCCTACTTCTGCTTTTTTTGGGGGGAAGGAAGAATAAGTAGATACTGCCTAAGCTTGGTTTTGTTCCTTTCATGAAATTCCCTTATGCATACCTAAGTTTAGATGTTCAAACTCAGAATGTCAAGTATGAGAAACACTTTTGTCAAGGAACTAAAAAGATCTTTGGATAAGATTTACAAGGTTTATTAGTATGCAGGACTAAACTGGAGAAAGAAGAAAAATTGTAAGACATCAATACTTTTCTTGCAGGGTTAAGAAATGACTTATGCTTTAATGTGTGACATTTAATGATTGACTTGGAAGATTCCAATAGTGCAAAAGACTTAACATTCCAACAGTGCTGAATTTAGGCGGAATTGGGAATTAGGCCAACTTGCCTTCAGATCTTTCAACTTCCCTTTCAACACCCTTCTCTTTCAGTGGCCCCTCCACCTCCCACCTCCAGATGTTCAGTAATCCTCTTCCTTTCTGTTTTCCTTGTCAAAGCCTGACTTGAAGGACCACTCTCTAAGCTGTAAAGGATGGAAGTAGAAAAATATCTCTGATTCCAGCATATTTGTATTTTAATATGGAATCAAGTCATGTTTTCTAAGGCTGAATCGTGACAAGGAAATAGGCTCTGGGAATCATTTTGATGGGATTGCCACCAGGTTCTTCACAGTCTTATTATACAGGCCTTTCCTCCTTCCCTCCCACCCTTCCATACATACTAACTTTCTACTATATTCCAAAGCCTATTCCAGCTGCTTGGTATAGAGCAGTGACTGAGAGCGACATGGAACCTACCCTCTTGGAGCTTTCATTTTACCGGTAGACAAAAATACCTAAATAAGCAAATAAGATCTTTATTAGGGATAAATAATAGGAAGAAAATAAAACAAACTAGTAGGTAATAGTGCACACAGAAGTGATCAGGGCAGACACCTCCAAGGAAAGGGCAGTTGACCACTGAGCTACCCCTGAAATGGGGGATATGATAGAAGGAGCCAGCCATATGAAGGTCAGTGTGACAGGAATACAGTGACAGAGGGAGAATGGGACCAAGTGAGGCTGGACAGAACCAGGGTGGCTCTTTCAGTCCAGGAGAGGAGTTTGGATCTAAGTGCAATGGGACAGGTGTTCACTGAAAACTTTCAGCATTTGATAACATCTATGTGACTTTGCCAAAGTATTGGAGTTTCAGTCCTTCCAATGAACACCCAGGATTGATCTCCTTTGGAATGGACTGGTTGGATCTCTTTGGCCACCTCATGTGACGCGTTCACTCACTGGAAAAGACTCTGATGCTGGGAGGGATTGGGGGCAGGAGGAGACGGGGACGACAGAGAATGAGATGGCTGGATGGCATCACCGACTCGATGGACATGAGTTTGAGTGAACTCCGGGAGTTGGTGATGGACAGGGAGGCCTGGCGTGCTGAGATTCATGGGGTCGCAGAGAGTCGGACACGACTGAGCTACTGAACTGAACTGAACTGATGTGACTTTGCAGAGGCTTTCCAGATGGTGCTAGCGGTAAAGAACCTGCTTGCCAATGCAGGAGAAGCAGGAGATGGAGGTTTGATCCCTGGGTCTTTAAGGTCCTCTGGAGGAGGGCAAGGCAATGCACTCCACTATTCTTGCCTGGAGAATCCCACGGACAGAGGAGCCTGGTGGGTTACAGTCCATAGGGTCACACAGAGTTGGACACGACTGTAGCAACTTAGCACGCCTGCACATGCATGGGACTCTACTAAAAACATCAGCCGTACGGTTTGCTGTGGTTTATTTTTCAGCTCTTAGGATGAGCTTTCAGTTTTCCGTATATTCTCTTGCTGTTGAAGCATTTCCAGTACTCTCGGAGACGCTCATTTTTCTGCTTGGCATGTTCTGCTTTGTGGTTCATTAAACTCATCCTAGAGAGTGCAACCTCCGTGATTGTCACTCACAACCTCACAAATTTAGGGTTGTGGTTTAGAGATCACTGTTTTTCCCACAGTGCCTTCCTGCGTTTTCTGCTTTCTAAACAGTTAGTAATAATTGTTAATGAATTACTTAGTTTCCTGAGGAAGCTTTGAGAAGGAGAGTGGGTGTATGTTTTCATTTTGACCCATCACAAGGCCTAGGGCAATGTCACCCACAGAGAGAGAATGCATGCTAAGTCCAGCTGTGCAGAATGGAATCTGGTGAAACAATGATTAACACAGAATAGTTCATTGATAAACACTGACTTTGTTGGGGTCTCGGTAAATTAACATAGAACTGCAAATAAAGCCTTTAAGCAGGCTTCCTAGGTGGTGCGAGTGGTAAAGAACCTGCCTGCCAATGCAGGAAATATAAGAGACATAGGTTCCATCCCTGGGTAGGGAAGATCCCCTGGAGGAGGGCATGACAACCCACTCCAGTATTCTTGCCTGGAGAATCCCCATGGACAGAGGAGCCTGGCTGGCTACAGTCCATAGGGTCCCAGAGTCGGACTGAAGCGACTTAGCATGCACGCAAAGCCTTTAACCATCCTAACAATACAATGAAACTGTGGGTTGAATATATATTTCAGTAAGATATTGTAAATAATCAAGAAGCTACAAGACATCTGAAATAATTTAGGAGCCATAAATCCCATGGGGTGTCTTAATAGAGTAGACACATGTTTACAATAGTTAATGTAAGAAAATATTTTTCTAATACTGTTTTCTGTTTCACAGTATCAATAAAACTGATTCATTATTTTGATTCTAACTTGTCTTCAAGTTTGTTTTTCTATTGCAGGATATAGTAAGCAAGTCCGTGTTTACTCTGTTAATAACGTCTCATGAATTTACAGCTTCTAGACCCAGCTCCACCTTGTAGTGGAGCCTCACAGGGAAACTGTTCGATCCCGTTGATCATTCAGGTTGCTCTTCTGACCATCTGTTCTTAAGTTCTAAAGTACCTCATTTGCATCCCCACATGGTCTCTCCAGCAGAACACTTCTGCCTGCATAACTTTTGGCTTTGATGCCATTTGTTGACTGTTGCAGCTTTGAGATGATACACTTCACAACAATTCATAATAATGCTAAATTAGTACTCCAGGATAGGAGTTTGGAGCTCAAAGAAATATTCCAATTATTCCAATTCCTATGCCCTTCCTTAGGAAGGGTACCTCAGTTCAGTTCAATGCAGTTCAGTCGCTCAGTAGTGTCCAACTCTTTGGCTTCCCTGTCCATCACCAACTCCCAGAGCTTGCTCAAACTCCTGTCCATTGAGTCGGTAATGGCATCCAACTATCTCATCCCCTGTCAGCCCCTTCTCTTCCTGCCTTCAATCTTTCCTAGCATCAGGGTCTTTTCCAAAGAGTCAGTTCTTTGCATCAGGTGGTCAAAGTATTGGAGTTTCAGCTTCAGTATCAGTCCTTCCAATGAATATTCAGGACTGATTTCTTTTAGGATGGACTGGTTGGATCTGCTTGCAGTCCAAGGGACTCTCAAGAGTCTTCTCCAACACCACAGTTCAAAAACATCAATTCTTCAGTGCTCAGCTTTCCTTATAGTTCAACTCTCACATCCATACATGACGACTGCGAAAGCCATAGCTTTGACTTGACAGACCTTTGTGGGCAAAGTAATGTCTCTGCTTTTTAATACGCTGTTTAGATTGGTCATAGCTTTTCTTTCAAGGAGCAAACGTCTTTTAATTTCATGGCTGCAGTCACCATCTGCAGTGATTTTGGAGCCCCCTCCAAAAAGTTTCACTGTTTCCATTGTTTTCCAATCTATTTGTCATGAAGTGATGGGACTGGATCCCATGATCTTAGTTTTTGAATGTTGAGATTTAATTCAACTTTTTCACTTTCATCAAGAGGCTCTTTAGTTCTTCTTCGCTTTCTGCCATAAGGGTGGTGTCGTCTCCATTTCTGAGGTTATTGATATTTCTCCCGGCAATCTTGATCCAGCTTGTCCTTCATCCAGCTCAGCATTTCACATGATGTAGTGTGTATATAAGTTAAATAAGCAGGGTGACAATATACAGCCTTGATGTACTCATTTCCCAATTTGGAACTAGTCTATTGTTCCATGTCTGGTTCTAACTTGCTTCTTGACCAGTATACAGATTTCTCAGAAGGTAGGCAGGTGGTCTGGTATTCCCATCTCTTAAAGAATTTTCCACAGTTTGTGTTATCCACACAGTCAAAGGCTTTAGTATAGTCAACGAGGTGGAAGTAGATGTTTATCTAGAATTCTCTTGCTTTTTTGATGATCCAACGAATGTTGGCAATTTAATCTCTGGTTTCTCTGCCTTTTATGAATCCAGCTTGAACATCTGGAAGTTCACAGTTCATGTACTGTTGAAGCCTGGCTTGGAGAATTTTGAGCATTACTTTGCTAGCTCCTAATACCTGGAATAACAGATAAATTTGGCCTTGGAGTACAAAATGAAGCAGGGCAAAGGTAACAGAGTTTTACCAAGAGAACACACTGGTTATAGCAAACACCCTCTTCCAACAACATAAGAGAAGACTCTACACATGGACATCACCAGATGGTCAATACTGAAATCAGATGGTTTATATTCTTTGCAGCCAAAGATGGAGACACTATACAGTCAGCAAAAACAAGACCAGGAGCTGACTGTGGCTCAGATCATGAACTCCTTATTGCCAAATTCAGACTTAAATAGAAGAAAGTAGGGAAAACCACTAGACCATTCAGGTATGACCTAAATCAAATCCCTTATGATTAAACAGTGGAAGTGACAAATAGATTGTAGGGATTAGATCTGATAGACCCAGTGCCTGAAGAGCTGTGGACAGAGGTTCGTGACATTGTACAGGAGACAGGGATTAAGACCATCCCCAGAAAAAGAAATGCAAAAAGGCAAAATGGTTTTCTGAGGAAGCCTTACAAATAGCTGTGAAAAGAAGAGAAGCTAAAGGCAAAGGAGAAAAGGAAAGCTATACCCATTTGAATGCAGAGTTCCAAAGAATAGCAAGGAGAGAGAAGAGAGCCTTCCTCAGTGATCAATGCAAAGAAATACAGGAAAACAACAGAATGGGAAAGACTAGAGATCTCTTCAAGAAAATTAGAGATACCAAGGGAACATTTCATGCAAAGATGGTCACAATAAAGGGCAGAAATGGTATGGACCTAACAGAAGCAGAAGATATTAAGAAGAGGTGGCAAGAATACACAGAAGAACTGTACAAAAAAGATCTTCATGACCCAGATAATAAGGATGGTTTGATTGCTCACCTAGAGCCAGACATTCTGGAATGCAAAGTCAAATGGGCCCTAGGAAGAATCACTGTGAACAAAGCTAGTGAAGGTGATGGGATTCCAGTTGTGCTATTTCAAATCCTAATAGATGATGCTGTTAAGTTGCTGCACTCAATATGCCAGTAAATCTGGAAAACTCAGCATGGCCACAGGACTGGAAAAGGTCAGTTTTCATTCCAATCCCAAAGAAAGGCAATGCCAAAGAATGTTCAGACTACCACACAACTGCAGTCATCTCATACACTAGGAAGGGTACCTACATGCTGCATATTTGGAAATAGGAACCCTAGGATCTAGTCCTAATTATGCTTTTAACTAAGCCACTCAATCAGCTAGTATTTTAATTTTTTCAAGCATAAAATCTGTGGTGAGGTGGTATTACACAGGTCATTGCTAATTTAAATCTCCCTCCTGGTTTCCAATTTCTATAATTCTAATAATCCTTCATGTGCTTTAAAAATCTCTGACGCAGATGTTGAGTTGCACGTTGCTGATGAGATGGTTTGACCTTGCAGGCTGAACAATTAATTGCCAACATTTGTTGCTGCTGCTAAGTCACTTCAGTCGTGTCCGACTCTGTGTGACCCCATAGACGGAAGCCCACCAGGCTCCCCCGTCCCTGGGATTCTCCAGGCAAGAACACTGGAGTGGGTTGCCATTTCCTTCTCCAATGTGTGAAAGTGAAAAGTGAAAGTGAAGTCGCTCAGTTGTGTCTGACCCTTAGCGACCCCACGGACTGCAGCCTACCAGGCTGCTCCATCCATGGGATTTTCTAGGCAAGAGTACTGGAGTGGCTTGCCATTGCCTTGTTGAGGGTTTACCAAGTGCCAGGTGTAAAGAGTTGCACCTCGCACGATCTTATTCATCTAATCCCTCCAACAGCCTTCTTAGGTGAGAATTAATAATCCTATTTTATAAACAAGGAGGCAGATAATTTACTCAGATGTTGACCTCAGTTTGTGCTTAGAAGTGTTATGTGAAAAAATGCTCAAAATCCCTCATAATCAGAGAAATGCAAATCAAAACCACAATGAGATACCATTTCACACCAGTCAGAATGGCTGCTATCCAAAAGTCTACATGCAACAAATGCTGGAGAGGGTGTGGAGAAAAGGGAACCCTCTTATCCTGTTGGTGGGAATGCAAACTAGTACAGCCACTATGGAGAACAGTGTGGAGATTCCTCAAAAAACTGGAAATAGAACTGCCATATGATCCAGCAATCGCACTCCTGGGCATACACACCGAGGAAACCAGAATTGAAAGAGACACGTGAACTCCAATGTTCATTGCAGCACTGTTTATAATAGCCAGGACATGGAAGCAACCTAGATGTCCATCTGCAGACGAATGGATAAGAAAGCTTTGGTACATATACACAATGGAGTATTTTTCAGCCATCAAAAAGAATGCATTTGAATCAGTTTTAATGAGGCGGATGAAATTGGAGCCAATTATACAGAGTGAAGTAAGCCAGAAAGAAAAACATCAATACAGTATACTAACGCATATATATGGAATTTAGAAAGATGGTAACCTGAACCCTGTATACGAGACTGCAAAAGAGACATAGGCATTTAGAACAGTCTTTGGGACTCTGTGGGAGACGGTGAAGGTGGGATGATTGGGGAGAACGGCATTGTAGCGTGTATGTTATCATAAATGACCAGTCCAGGTTCGACACATGATACAGGATGCTTGGGGCTGGTGCACGGGGATGACATGGAGGGAAGATATGGGGAAGAGGGAGGTGGGAGGGGGTTCAAGAAAGAGAACACATGTACACCCGGGGCGGATTCATGTCAATGTATGGCAAAACCAATATATTAATGTAAGGTAATTTGCCTCCAATAAAATAAATAAATAAATAAAAAGAAGTGTTATGTGGTTGTAGATCCTCATTTCTAACATTTCTCCAATTCACACACAAATTCTCAAGAGGTTAACATCTGATGGAGTGCTTCAGCGTTAAAAGCCATGTCCTTTTAGAAATGAAGTAAGACTCAATACATGAGTTTTCTCTGCGAAAAGAAAACCGGCAATTGGGCACGGTGTTGTACGCAGGGCACAGTGCCCTGCTGCCTAGGTGTGCGTGATTCTTGTGCTCAAGGGGACAAACTAGCAAGTTGAGTCAAAGCGGACTACCATAAGGCACGGTTCGCTCCCGAGGTCCGAGATGCGCTGCAGCTGCAGGATGTGCGCGTTGCTGCGCTCCTGCAGGTCAGCTCGGGCGCCTCGCTGCTGGAAGAGTCCATTAGGGACGGCCAAGGCAGGGTGTTCCGGTCGCCGGAGGGCCGGACCTGGAGGCCCGCTGCGCAGACGAGGGAGCGCCGCCTTGGGCGGCCACCCCCGCTCCGCTGGTCAGGTGAGCGCAGCCCGAGGAGCCGCGTGTCCGATTGGAGCAGCTGGAGGAGGCCGAGGGGAGGGTGAGCGGGGGAGGATGGAGCCACCTTCCTGATGCGACCGCGGGAGAAAGACTTGGCAGCAGCGGGCGAAGTGTGCGGACGCGAGCGTGCGGCGGAGCGAGGATCGGGCGAAGGGCGGCTCGGCGGGGACCCCACGGCGCGCGCGGATGTCGGTGTCCCCGGGGCCAGGTAGGCGGTGGCTCTGCGGGGTGGTCCTGCGAGCCTCGGGGTGGCCCGCGGGAGCGCCGCAGCATCCCGGCCGTGCGGGCTGGGTACCCGCACCTGTTGCTGGTGGTGTGGGCGGCGAGCGAGCCCGGCGCTGCGGCTCATCCAGGCGTGCCGCCCGCGGCCACGGCGCCTGCAGTCCCTGCGGGGCAGCTGGCGCGGCGTTCCCCCATCCGTCCCTGCCGAAGCCGCCTCCTCTCACGGAAGGTGAGGAGCGAGCGAGCGGAGGGAAATAAAAGTTTTCTTCTCTCTCTGCCTGTTTGCAACTTGAATTCTGGCTTGGGAAGTAGTCTGCTTGAAAAACAACTGACCTTTAGATCTATCTAAGGCGCGCATTAGATAATAATAACGGGGAGGTTGAGATAAATTGAGAGTCTTTAGGTTCAAGAACTTTCAGGGAATTGATTTCAGAAAAGTAGGAATTAGCCTGGAACTGTGGAATAATGTGTATTAAAAACTTATCCATTTTTAATGTTTTAAATTATTTCAAAATTGATTTTTTTCCCCTTCAAACCAAAACTTAAGAAATTATGAAAGTTTTTATCAAGCTGATTTTAAGGTGCCGGGTTATTCTGTGTAACTTTTCTTTTAAACCATCTTTTCACGTTTCACAGAATCCACAGCCTTTAAAAATGTGTGTAGTGTGTTTATATGTTAGCTGTACACTGTTTTAGAGATTACTGATATCAGATCTTAAGGATGCATAGTTACTGACAATTAGAATAAAGCTCAAAAAATGTGCTTTAATACATTCAACATTAAGTGCACATGCTTGCTGAAGTTATTACCTTATATTACTAAAGTTCTTTTTCCTCCTCAATGTGTCATTTATCAAAAGAGCCAGATAGAACCCTAAAAAATATAAAAGGAAAAAAAGATGTTCTGTGTCTAGTAATGATACAAATGAACTCCAGCAATCTGTTTTTTGGGGGGTTATCTCCTAGTCTGTAGGGAAATGCCAAATACACCTTGAGTTGTATTGCAGTAAAACATTTTAAATATATGTGTTTAGATACAATATCTTGGCTCTGCCATTAATACAGTGACTTTGGACTTTTGTTCACCCTTCTGTGCCTTAGTTTCTTCATTTATAAAGTAAAGGGATTGGACCAGGTGCTTGAAAAGACTTAATTCAGCTAGAAATGAAATATCTCAAGATTATAACCTTTATTTATTTATTTATTTTTTTCCGGGCGAGGGAGATTATAACCTTTAAAAAAGGAGTAACCAAAATGTATACATTAGAAATAAGTAGGACCCAAACTGGTCCATGTTCTGTTTCCATGATGAATGACAATAGCAGTTGCTCAGTATTGAATGCTTGCTATCTAATGAATTGTTGAAGCCCTTTGTATAGATTTGAGAATTGAGAAGCCCTTTATATAGATTATTTAACACTCACAACAAGATGTAAATTAAATAGTATTACCCAGTTTACCGATAATGCCAGCAATTGTAGACTAGATAAGATAAATAACTGTAGACTAGAATGTAAGTCCATAATGGAGGTGAAGGTAAATTACAAAATACATGGAGTTTTAATATCATCAGGTATAGAAATGATGAATTAATTACACCTTTATTTTATTTTAATAACAGTTATAGTTTGTGTTGTATATATACTTATCAAATATTGAGTGCTAATTATATTCATTGTCAAAAAATGCTAACACAAGGTATATTTGGAACACAAATACTTTTGTGATAATCATGGATAGAAATATTAGGGAGGCTGCTGCTGCTAAGTCACTTCAGTAGTGTCTGACTCTGTGTGACCCCATAGACGGCCTCCTACCAGGCTCCCCAGTCCCTGGGATTCTCCAGGCAAGAACACTGGAGTGGGTTGCCATTTAGGGTTACACAAAAGTATTTCAGATATCTTTCTAGTTGGAGTATCGTTGCCCTTGGTACACGCAAAGAAAAAGTGTTCACAGAGAAATCAGCTGTGACTAAACCCTTTGGTACATATTCCCACGATGAGTGATAATAGTATGCCACATTATTCGAAAGTACACTATATACCAGCTTTGTAGTTACTTGGCAAATATCATTTGATTTGCAGATGAAGAAACTGAAGTGGAAAGATCTATGCTCTGGAAAGGTCCACAAAGGAAACACATTTTAACTCAGATTAGGTGTGTGATTCTTTATTGCTCAGAAATTCATAGGCTGTGAATATAGCATTGAAATCCTCAAGCACTGGGAGGAAGCTTGCAGCCAAACTAGACTAATCCCTTTTATTTTATATTTGGGAAAACTGGAACTTTCTAAGTTAAGAGACTCACTTAAAGTCACATATTCTGTTTTCCCATTTATGACTTTAGATCTGTACATTCCCAGAAACAAGTAAGGGAGAAGCATGTTAACAGATTAACTTGGTCGTTAAGTGTTTAGTTTATTGCCTCTCAACCAAATGCTGCCTCATGCCCTTTTTAATATTGCTGACCTACTGTTATTGAAAATTTCAAGGTTGCCGCAATTAGGACACAAAATCTTTGAGGACAGTGACTATATTTTGTATTTCTCTAGTACCTGTAGAATTTAGCAGAGTGACATATTGAGTAAATGGCTTTGTCACCTGTTTACCGGTGACAAGGGTCCAGAGTTTGTATCTAGTTTTGATGCACTGGATCCAGGGTTTGCACAGTGGAATCACTATGCCATCACCACTTTGGCTTCGTGTACAGAGCAACTAGACAATTGATACATGCTCAGAAAGCATATTAAGCTGCTTGGATGATGATTATTTAATTTTACTATGAGATGTAAATAGCATGTTACCATGGAGATGGATGGGCATTTCCCTGATTATCGTGGGGGAAAAAAAAATCACACAGCTAAGTATTACACACAGTTGAGTGTACACATCTCTCTAACTTGCAGATAACTTTTTTCCCGTTGTAAAGTTAATACAAATTCACGTAGAACATTCAGACGGTGCAGAAAAAAAAAAATCACCAGGAACTCCACTGTCCAAAGGTTTTGGTGACCATCCAGCCAGAGAGATGTCTTCCTTCTATTAACTCCTGCCTAATCAGGGTGAGAGCTGAATTATTTATTTAAACCGTTGATGGTTTAAAGCTCTATTTAGTCCTAGTATTCTGTCACTCAGCTATTCTATAAACAAAGATGTTTGCTGAGAAATGAAGATAAGCATGCCGCTAATAAACTGGACTCTTGCCCTCTCATGTAGAATGAACTAGTACAGAAAGTTGATTTTGCCACATAATGCACTTCTGTTTTTTTCCCTTCAGTGGGACAGAAGGCATCTTTGAATATATGGAGGATTCTCTGATATGTCGGGATGTCAGGCCACACAGGAAGCCAGAGCACAGAGCTCTGTGGTCCTGATAAGAGGTGTGGCAGAGAAAGAGGAGGGTGGAACTGGGACACAGGAGGCTGTGGTAATACAAAGGCTGTGTTTTCTGATTCCACTGTGACACACTATACATTTTAAAATGTTCCACGCCAAGTCCCTCCCACAGCTGTAGGGCAGGTGGTCACGGGGCCCTTTCTGGTGCAGTCAGGCGTAAGTCTGCCTATCCCTCCGAGTGGGGGCAGGATGCTGAAAGGGCAGTTTCTCATTCATTTATTCAGGATTCTGAAAACTCAGAATGGACTGCCTTTCATCTAAAGGAGTCAAACTGATTGTTGGGATAGTGGTCCATCCATGAGTTTTGAACTAATACAAAATTATTAGTTATAAAGGAAGGCTGGGGCTTCTATTTGAGAGAGACAGTGCCAGCTCTCTATGCATTTGAATGTCTTTGCATTGTAAATGTTAGTTTTAAAGATTATTTGATTATTTGCATTTCATAAATTTATGTGTCATTTAAAATTCCTTTTCCCTGGGCATGTTTTCTTGATTCGTACTATGTATTTGGGAGCAGCATTCTTTCATGCTTTACTTTATTAGGGGCTTAACATGGCTTAAGTCCAACCATCTGTTCCAGTCTTGGCACATCAGCACATTAGTGGTGGTGGTAGGGGCTAAATAAAATTCCCACAATTTAAAGGTTAGGGAAAGAGCTACCTTTATGAATAGATTTCAAACGATTCTCAGCAAGACAATAGTGCAGAAGTGGAATAAAAATGCATTTCATTCTCTGAAGCACAAGGTCCCCTGTCTGTCTTTAGTTTTGCTGAAAGGCAATTAGCATTTCAGCTAGCCAATTTGCTTACATACACGAAGTACTTGGGTTTATAATTTGCTGCTCCTGTCTGAAGCTGTTGAGTCCAGCTCTTATGTAATCCTCTCCAAGTAGCCTTCTCTCCAGCATAGTTATTGTTGCTGATCTTAAATAACTAATCAACAGAGAGTTTTCCTTGCCTTCAACTGTAGGGTGCCATAGGGCATGGAAAATGAAATGCCAAGCTAATAAGGGGATGATTGTAATTATTAAATAGTCATTATTGAAATGGGGCACAGGTTGAAAGATGCTGAATAGCTTCAAATCAAATGCAACTTCAAAAAGGCATTGTGTGGTACTCTTAATAGTTTATTTCTGCATGCAGTATGTGCAATAAACAAAGGGTATATATTAATATATTGGAATTAATTGAGGAAGGTGACTCAAAATTAACAAAGAAGAAGCAATTCTTAATTATTTATATTGACTTTGCTCCTTTCTGCAAGAAAGAATTCTGTGGGGAGTATGTTTAAAGAGAAAATATTTTATTTCTTAAGTGTTACAACAAGTAAACAAGTGCTCTGAAGCATATTGTGGAAATAATTCAAGGGTTTGTATTTGTATGCTAGTTGGAAATAAGATTTTGTAAGCTTCTTTAGTCATAAATTCTGATTATTAGGGTGCTATTAGTATATTTCATGCATATACTGATATCCCTCTGAAAGAGCCACTGTATATTATGATAATCCTTTTGTTAGGATAATTGGAATAATATTATCCTTTAATCCATGTCATGGGGCAGTAATTCAATTTAGCTCATCTTTTAATACAATTCTGTTTTTGCAAAGTTATACTTATGTAATTATTTGGAAGTAAAATAACACATTCCTCATTTTTCAAAGAATGTTTAACTGAAAAAAGGCATGTATTAGATACAAGCCTTGTAAGTGATCATTATAATTGAGAACATATATGAAAGGACTGCATGATCTTTATATTTCCAGTCTGTGATATAAAGAAAAAGCCCTATCTGCAGCTATATAGAGTGGTTTGTATATTGTTCAACGGCATTCACCAGTGTTGATGAGTAGGAATGAGTCAAAGGCTTACCTGTCCTCTGGCAGACTAGTCAACTCAGGATGGAAAGTGTCCTGGAAACAGGGGGACTTGATCTGCACTTTGAAGAGTGATACAGGAGGGTAGTGCTGAGAGGTAGAGAGAAGGGCCTGAGGAATGTCTTGGACCAAAGGTGCACAGGTAAGAATGATCCACTGTCTCGTCCCAGATACACATTAGATCAACTTGTTGACAGAAGAGAAAAGGATGGCTGAATGTATGGTGGTATGAATTAGTTTTTAAATTTTATTAATTTATTTATTTTAATTTGAGGCTAATTACTTTACATTATTGTATTGGTTTTGCCATACATTGACATGAATCTGCCCCGGGTGTACATGTGTTCCCCATCTTGAACCCCCCTCCCACCTTTTTAATTGAGATATAATTCACTTACAAAAAAAAAATTCACATTTCAAAATAGACAATTCAGTGTTACTTAATGTATTTATACAAATTTGTGCCGCTGTTAGCACTGTCATTCCAGAACATTTTCATCACCTCAAAAAGAAATCCAGTTGCCATTCACCATCACTTCCTGTTCTCTCCCCACGCTCAAGTCTTTGGCAACCAATCTACTTTCTGTCCTCTTTTAGACATGTTATATATATGGAGTCATCCAGTATATTGCCTGTTGTGTCTGCCTTCTGTCACTTACCTGATATTTACAAGGCTCATCACGTGGTAGTGTGTTTGTACACGTATTTTGTTCTTTTTTATGGCTGAATAATAATTCCATTCTTTGAATATACTACTTTTTGTTTATCCATTCATCAATTGATGGACATTTAGATTGTTTCTAACTTTTAAATATTATATTATGGACAAGTTTGTGTACAAGTTTTTGTGTGAATAAATGCTTTCAGTTCTCTTGGTTAGGAGTGGAATTGCTGGGTCAATAGGGAGGTGAATAAAATAGCCAGGATGCCTTTAGAAGAACTGTATCCCTTCTATACATTCTATTAAGCTCAGTGTCGCCATATAAGGCAGATGATTCAGGTGTGACCTGAAGTTTGATCACTTAGAGCTCTACTTGCATAGATCTCTGCCAATTGTGTGTGTGTGTGCTAAGTCGTTTCAGTTGTTTCTGACTCTTTGCAACCCTATGAACTGTAGCCCACTAGGCTCCTCTGTCCTTGGGGATTCTCCAGGCAAGAATACTAGAGTGGGTTGCCCTACCCTCCTGCAGGGGATCTTCCTGACTTAGGGATTGAATCCATGTCTCTTATGTCTCCTGCATTGGCAAGTGGGTTCGTTACCACTAGTAACACCTAGGAAGCCCAGATCTTTGCCAATTATAATTCATTTAATACAACCAAACTGTGATAAAATAAAAGAACAGTTTGCAACCAATGACTTCTCCCTCACTAGTGGCTGTAGGTTTTCTTAAGATGGGAAGTATGGTAATGCCTGGCATAATGCTTGACCTTTCTAGGACATGCTAAAATAAAAGGTATGATTGTATATTACATGATGCACACTGAATTCAATTTTTGATGACTTCTGTCCTTTTGTTAGGCATTCATCTAAATGATATGGTTGAATTGACAAATGAGATAAATTTATTTTTTCTTCTAAGGTAAATTACAGAACTTTAAAATGTTATTTTGTTAAGGAGGGCAGTTCATAGGTTATTTGATTGAAAGTCGTCTTTTAAGTAAGACATGTTCAGTTCACTAAAGTATAGTTTGTCAGATGTCACTAATTCTGTTGTGTATGTGTGCACTTGTGTATTTATCTGAAACCTTAAGTAATTTCCTGAAAGGATCTGATGTACTTTATGAAATAAATTGACACTTTGAACAGATTTGTCTAATGTTGGATGAGGCAAAATATTTTAAGCTCTTTTGAAAAAACCTGATATATTTGCTTAGGGCCTTATGATTTGATCTTCCCTTGTGGCTCAGCTGGTAAAGAACCCACCTGCAACACGGGAGACCTGGGTTCGATTCCTGGGTTGGGAAGATCCCCTGAAGAAGGGAAAGGCTACCCACTCCAGTATTCTGGCCTGGAGAATCCCATGGACTTTCACTTTATGATTTGAAGCATATGTTCACATAAATTAATTCATATAATTTTAATAACCACTTCATTGTTAGAGCCACTTTGACCTCCTGATGGCAATATATTCATGCATTTAAAAATTAATTTTATTAGCGTATAGTTGATTTACAGTGTTGTGGTTTCTGTTGTATCCTGCATTTTTCATAAATTGGAATTTTCAACTGAGGCACCAAAAAGTTGTATATCAAATGTCAAACTGAGTTGTGAGAAATTATCAGGACTCAGAATTTCAAAGAAGATATCAGAAACTAATTGGATAATTTTAAAATTTCTTCACGTAAAGTAAAAGAGTTAAGTCCGAGAGAGGATTTTCTGGGGAGAATTTATATTGGAAATCTATGGAAGTGCTGTGACTATCCCATCTTGTGTTATCTGTGTATATGTGTGTTAGTCGCTCAGTTGTGTCTGACTCTTTGCAACCCATGGACTGTAGCCTGCCAGGCTTCTCTGTCCATGGGATTCTCCGGGCAAGAATACTGGAGTGGGTTGCCATTCCCTTCTCTAGGGGATTTTCCCAATTTAGTGATCAAACCGGGTCTCCTACATTACAGGCAGATTCTTTACCATCTGAGTTTGTGCCTCTTCTTGAATGTGGTTGGGAGGGCTTCAGCTCTGCTTGGAGAGTCTGATTTGTGGTTGAGGACAGAAGCAAAAGTGTTACCAAGAGAACTCAGCATGATGGAGGGATGTGTCTGGTGATGCTGTGCGTCAGTTCCCACAACAGCGAAGGGAAGTGAGCCCCAAGAGCCAGCTATGGCATTCACAATAGGGATGTTAGCTGAAGTCATTCTCAAAGGAGCTTGCCAAAGAGGGCAGCTTGTGGCAGGCCTGAGTTGGGGTAAAAGAAGAGTTAGTGTTAAATTAATAACATATCACAGAAGGGAGCTGTAAAAATATGGTTATTCTCTTACATAATTGCCATTCTGTTATCTTACCTAACAAAATTAACAATAATCCCATAGTCTCGTTCACTAATGAGTTCATTTTCAAATTTCCTTGATTGTCTCAAATATGTCTTTTTAGAGTTTGATTCTTTTAATTAGGATGTAAATAATTCTTAGCTATTCTTCTGACAGAATCTCAAAGTCGTTTTGAGTCTCCCTTTTCCCCCATACCTTTGATGTGATGAAGAAATTTGGTAATTTATCACCTGGTGTATCTGTGTTCTGCATTCGATTGTTTTTTTCTTTTTGGAATACTTCATGAGTTTCTTTAGCCCCTGTTTTATTTTTTGACTAGTAAACTGGGAGTTAGCTGTTAAGCCTCCATCGGATTCAGGTTCTGTCCTTTGGACAGTATAGGTGGTGCTGTAAACTTTATATGGTATTTGTGTGGACATGTCTGGTTCTCTGTCTTTGGTGACACTAGGAGTCAGTAGTGGATTTGGATTTAAAATCAACAGTCAGAAAGCCCAGTCTCTGCATTCAGAAGTTTCCCATTAACACCCCACCCCCAGTTTTACTGAGATATGATTGACATATAACACTGTGTTACTTTAGGGTGTACCGCAAAATGATTTGATATATGTGTATGTTGCAAAATGATTACCACGGCAGTTTAGATAACATCCCTCTCCTCTGCTGCTAATTCTGCTGCTAATTCGCTTCAGTCGTGTCCGCCTCTGTGCGACCCCAGAGACGGCAGCCCACCAGGCTCCCCTGTCCCTGGAGGACAAGAATCCAGGCAAGAATACTGGAGTGGGTTGCCATTCCCTCTCCTCACATAGCTACAAATATTTTTTCTTGTGATGAGAACTTTTAAGGTTTTCTCTCTTAGCAGCTTTTGAGTATGTGATGCCATCTTGTTAGCTGTAATCATGATGCTGTGTATTACATTCCCAGAACTTATAACTGGAAGTTTGTAGGTTTTGAATGCCTTTACCCATTTTCACCTCCGTCTCCCTCTGGCAGCCCCAGTGTAATCTGTTTCTGAGTTTGTTTTCTGAAATGCCACATATAAGTAAGATCATACAATGTTTATCTTTCTTGTATGACTTATTTCACTTAGCATAAAATCCTCACTGTCTATCCATGTTGTAAAAATGGCAAGATTTCCTTCTTTTTTATGGCTGAATAATATTCCTCTCTGTGTGTGTATGTGTGTGTGTGTGTTTACACATGTTTATCACATTATCCATTCAATCCATTCATTCATTGGTGGGCACTTAGGTTGTTTTTATGTTTGGCTATTGTAAATAATGCTGCCGTGAACTTGGTGATACAGATACTTCTTTGAGATAGTGATTTTGTTTCCTTCAGATTATGTACCTTGAAGGGGAATTGCTGGATCCTATGGTGGTTCTATTTTTAGTTTCTTTGAGGAACCTTTATAATGTTTTCTACAGTGGCTGCACCAATTTACATTCCCTCCAACAGTGCCCAACTTCTTTTCTCCACATCCTTATCAACACATCTCTTGTCTTTTTTATTACAGCCATTCTAACAGTGTGAGGTGATATTTTATTGTGGTTTTGACTTCATTTCCCTGTTGAACATCTTTTCATGTACCTGTTGGTCATTTTTATGTCTTTTTTGGGAAATGTCTATTTAGTTCCTCTGCCTATATTTTAGTCAGGTATTTTTGGTATTCAGTTTATGAGTTCTTTATATCTTTTGGATAGTAAATTCTTATTAGATACATGATTTGCAAATATTTTCTTCCATTCTGCAGGTTTCCTTTTCATTTTGTTGATGGCTTCTTTTGCTGAGTGAAAGCTTTTTAGTTTAGTATGGTCCTACTTGCTTAGTTTTGCTTTAGTTGAATTTCCTTTTGATGTGAAATATAAAAAAATCATTGCCAGAACCAATGTCAGGGAGCTTACCCCCTCGGTTTTCTTTTAGGAGTTTTATGGTTTCAGGTCTTGCGTTAGAATCTTTAATCTATTTTTTAAAAAAATTTTATCTAATTGTTTCACCTATGAATGGTCATTTCTTTAGTTATCTTTTTGGAAGTTGCAAACAGGTGGTTTTCTAACTCTGTCCCTCTTGCCACATTAACTGGAATTTTTTTAAGGAAAACTTTTTCCTTAACTAGGCCATTTGGTTACTCTGAAAAGGAATTTACCTAGGCTGGATAAATATTTAATTCTTTCCCTTTAAATGTTAATTTCAGAGTAAGACGCTGATGCCCTGTTTGCATTTAGTGATGACTAAGGAGGTCAGTCCTGGGTGTTCATTGGAAGGATTAATGCTGAAGCTGAAACTCCAATACTTTGGCCACCTCATGCGATGAGTTGACTCACTGGAAAAGACTCTGATGCTGGGAGGGATTGGGGGCAGGAGGAGAAGGGGACGACAGAGAATGAGATGGCTGGATGGCATCACCGACTCGATGGACATGAGTTTGATTGAACTCCGGGAGTTGGTGATGGACAGGGAGGCCTGGTGTGCCGTGGTTCATGGGGTCGCGGAGAGTCGGACACGACTGAGTGACTGAACTGAACTGAAAGCCACTAGAAAGAATTATTTTGTTAGTGATTGTATCACCACTTGATACACAGTTAATCTTACTTGTTTCAGTTTGTTTGTCCATAGGTAGTTCTGTCTTCAAGAGAAACATTGGCAACATAATTCCAGGGCTGGTAAAAGTGATTTCCTGTGGGTGGCGGGAGAAAGGAATAGATGGATGGAAGTGAGAATTCTCTGAATATACCTTGTTATACTATAGGTTTCAGCTTGTATTCATGGAAATGCATTAATATATTTTGAAAATAAAAATCAGATTAAAAAATTACCTATACTTAGAGATGTCAAATAGTCTGCTGAATAAATTCCAAATTTAGAGGTGAAGTTTGGCTGGAGATGTACATTTGGAAGACTATGTTTAAAGCAGTGAGGTCAGTGAGATCCCAGTGAGAGTGAGTATAGATGCAGAAGAGGTCTGGGCTTGGGACCTGGACTGTTTTATCACACGGACAATCAGAAGATAGGGATCCAGCAAAGGAGACTGAAGGGTACCTATTGAGTGAGAAGGGAAAGCAGATGGATGTGGTACAAGAAGCCTCATGAGATAGTGACTCAAGAAGCAGGAAGTGACTGACCACCTGCTCTTTCAGTCACATTTAAAAAAAAAAATTACTTTTTGGCTGTGGGCATATAGTTCCCAACCAGGGATGGAACCTATGTCCCCTGCATTGGAAGTGTGGATTCTGTTGTTTTTTTTTTATTTGGCATGTGGGATCTTAGTTCCCTGACCAGGGATTGAACCCATGACTCCTGCAGTGGAAGCATGGACTCTTAACCACTGGACCATCAGAGAAATCCCTGGAAGTGTGGATTCTTAACCACTGGACCAGGAAAGTCCCTCAGTCACATTTTGTATCATGATTTTTGCAGCACATCCTAAACCACAGGAGTATATTTAAAAGAGTTATAGGAGGTGGCTGAACTTAGAGAAATGGGAAATATTTAGACTGGGAAAGGATGTGGTCTGATAATGGGAAAGTTAAGTCCAAGTTACAAGAGAAATTCAGGTAAATCACTTCTTGTGAAACTTTCACTTCTAGTCTAGATTTGCAGAACCTCAACTCTCGCATTTGATTTTGTAAGTTTAAATGAAACTCTGGATTTAAAATAGGGTGAAATTAAAATTTAATGTTGGAAGAAGTAACAAAAAGTATTGTCTTTCATGAATTGTAAAAAAAAAAAAAAAACTACAGGTAGAAAAATGATACATCTTTTTTTAAAAACCAGTTGAACTTTCTGATTGAAAGAAGGGACAATTACCATGCTAGAAGGTGAGGGCAGAGTGGGTGGTATAACTTCAAAGTATTTTGTACCCTGGACACATTGATCAAAGGCAAAATAAAAAAGGAGCAAAAGTCTGAGGGAGTCATTGCATTATCAGAAAAAGATTCCCTGTATTTCAATTCATGATATCAGGTCTCCTAAGGCAAAGTCAAGAGATGAAAGATAGTGTAGTTGGTACACACAATGAATTCTATTAAAGTCTTTTCACTAGTGAATTTTCTTCAGAGCTAAGTTTGGGGTAGGAAGGATTTCATAGAAGCATGTGAAATAGACCTGTGTAGGGGGAACTGTGTTCTTTTCTGGAGTTGTATATTATAGCTGAAAGAAGAAAATGGAGAATGGAGGATAAGGAAGAAAACAGGAGAGGTACAAAGATGATGAGAGATTTGTCTACATTCTTATTTTGATTGATATTTCTGCCTTTTTTGCTTTAGAAAAACACTTGGGCACTAAACATATCTAGAAGTTACCTATTTTATAATGGGTTGAGAACACATTCATATAATTCTAAGGTTGTAATTCTTGGATTGTAGTAAGCCCTGCTGGAGATTTATAGCCACAATTCAAGTGTTAGGATGGCGATGTTAAATGATCTTTAGTTTTAGATCTCATTTAGAAAATGATCTTCAGTTTCAGAGTTCTATATTTTGGTATTTTGCTTTTCAAAATAGGATTAGAAATGACCAAAGTAGAACATTTTCAAATGCAGTAACTATGAGAAAAATAGAAAAATACAAAGAAACAGCAAAATCACTTCAAACTTCTTTTGCCTAAAGTTGACCACAGTTTTTTCAGTACTTTTCCAGGTGGATATTCACTTGTATACATAAATGCGTATGTATATTTAGTATTTATATTTTATGTAAAGTATTTTAAATTAACATACTGCATCATAAAATTCATTTAAAATAGACTATAATATTTTATAATATGATATTCTTCATTCTTTTAAATAATTATGTAATAAGATTGGATATGCATGCTCAGTCCTGTCTGACTGTTTGTGACCCCATGGACTGTAGCCCACCTGAATCCTCTGTCCATGGAATTCTCCAGGTGAGAGTACTGGAGTGGGTTGCCATGCCCTCCTCCAGGGGATCTTATCAACCCAGGAGTCGAACTCACATCTCTTGCATCTCCTGCATTAGCAGATTTTTCCAGCAATCATGTCCGAACCATGTACTGATGTGAGAGTTGGACCAGAAAGAAGAATGAATGCTGAAGAATTGATGCTTTCAAACTGTTGTGTTGGAGAAGACTGTTGAAAGTCCCTTGGACTACAAGAAGATCAAACCAGTCAATCCTAAAAGAAATCAACCTTGCATATTCATTGGAAGGACTGATGCTGAAGCTCCCATACTTTGGCCTTCTGATGTAAAAAGCCAACTCGTTGTAAATGACCCTGATGCTAGGAAAGATTGAGGGTAGGAGGCGAAGGGGTCAGCAGAGGATGAGATGGTTAGATAGCATCACCAACTCAATGGACATGAGTTTGAGCAAACTGGGAGATAGCAGACAGGAGAGCCTGGAGAGCTTCAGTCCACGGGTTCACAAAAAGTCAGACAGGGCTGAGCTACTGAACAACAACAACGATCTTTTCTGTTCCACATTACTGTACAGTATCCATTTTTCATCACCCATCACTTGTTTTTAAAAATGGAACATTTTTGTTATGTTTCAGTAGAGAAATGCATGTGGAAATACAGTCAAGATTCTTTTCGCTTATGTGGAAATCAAACATCAAAGAAATAAACATAACCAAGCTGATGCAAGTGATTTCCAATGCTTGATTTAGGTATTTTGAGCATATTGGGCTGTCTCCTGCATGGTATAATGCTGACTGTTTTCCATTAATGTCTCAATTTGATCGCTGTCAACTTCAGCTGGTCTACTAGACCATGGAGCACCATCCAGCAAGAAATCTGCGGCACAAAACTTTACAAACCACTTTTGACATGTTCCATCAGTCACAGCATTGTCAACTACCTAGACAGTTCCATCTCGCTATTCTTAGCACATTGCCTAACCTAGAGTAACTGCTCAATAATTGTGCATTATTGTTATTAGTTTACCCAATTAATACTGACAAAATGAAAGCAAAGAGGAACTAAAGAGGCTCTTCATAAGGGTCAAAGAGGAGAGTGAAAAAGCTAGCTTAAAACTCAGCATTCACAAAACTAAGATCATGGCATCTGATGCCATCACTTCATGGCAATAGAAAAAGTGGAAACAGTGACAGATTTTATTTTCTTGGGCTCCAAAATCACTGTGGATGGTGACTGCAGCCATGAAATTAAAAGACGCTTGCTCCTTTTAAGAAAGCTATGACAAACCTAAACAATATATTAGAAAGCAGAGATACCATTTTGCCAACAAAGGTCCATATAGTCAAAGCTATGGTTTTTCCAGTGGTCATGTATGGATGTGAGAGTTGAACTATAAAGAAAGCTGACTACCGAAGAATTGATGCTTTTGAACTCTGGTGTTGGGAAAGACTCTTGAGGGTCCCTTGGACTGCAAGGAGATTCAACCAGTCCATCCTAAAGGAAATCAGTCCTGAGTGTTCATTGGAAGGACTGATGCTGAAGCTGAAACTCCAATACATTGGCCACCTCATGCGAAGAACTTACTTACTGGAAAAGACCCTGATGCTTGCTTCCCATGTCCCTAACAAAGTGTGGAATTAGTTAATACTCTGGTTCAAGTTTTGCAGGTCATCCAGGAATATCAGGAACCCCGTGATTTTGTTCTTCGAACACAACGTTGCCGTTCATTCCCCTTCTGACCTTGAAGTCAGCACCCATGATGGATTTTCATTGTGTTTTTCCAACTTTCCTCAATTCTTAATGTTTCCTTCTACCTCAGACAGCCTCCTTTTATTCTGATGTTGCTGCTTTAAGGGTGGGTGGCTGAGAGGATGGTCTGTACAAAAGGCAGTCTAAATTGCCAGATCTGTTTCTCTTGGCCACGTGGACATTGAAGGCCTAGAGCCTGGAATCTGGCCCCTTGTGGCAGATGAGGATGAAACTACCCTATTGCTGTAACTGTTCTTTTTTCCTTCCTTTAACACTTGAGGGAACTTGAGTCCCAGAGAAGTGAATTGATTTGTCCAAAGTCACACAGGTGGGAAGATGGTTGAGACTAGCGTGGAGCCCATGTCTGACTTCAGCTCTAGTATTTACCTCCTGCTTGACCCCCAGATGTCCTGGCAGCGTCCCGCTAGAGGCTTCATAGCACCTATCACAGAATCTTCACATGCCAGGAATGCTTCCCAATGTCTTATAAAATCAAATGCCTGGAACTCTGCAGGGAGACAGTCCACAAGATGTGTAATGAGTGAATGTGTGTGTGTGCATCTATGCAGATGCACATCTGTGGCTCTTTTCCCTCTTTGAATGGCATAAATATATGAAATATTTTACTTTCCTCTTTGACCCTAGACTGAGGAGACATGCATGGGCAGGTTTCTGGAGAGCAAATTCTCTGTCCAAATAACAGCTGCCGCTCAGATCCAGCCAATTGTGTAAAAATGTGGACTCAGATTTACCAATTCTGTGATTTTTCAAAATAGTCCAGAAATTCACTTTTTAAAAATGCAGAATCTTCACATGTGATCTTGGCAAACATTCTCTAGTGTTGTTTTGTAAATACAGTTTAGACTAAAAAACACATCTCTGTGGATCGAAACCTCTGAGTTTGTTTATGAAGCTGTCTCCCTTACCTTCCATGAGGGCAAATGATTCATTTAGAAAATACAAGCACCTCGATACTTAGTAAAAACAGATGGTATTCCATGAGTAGGTACAGAACAGAAAGAAATCACACAAAGAACCTCTCCCCACCTTTTTTTTTTAGGTTAATACTGAATCTCAGTGGAAAGACTAGAACTAATTAGAGCTGTTTCCAGTGAGACTTTAATTTCAAGAAAATTATTTTTGACTTTTGCCTTTGAGTTCTATGAAGGATTAAAAATTGTATTTGTACAGCGTTATGGGTGGCAAAATTTCTTACAACCTCTTTTCATAATTTGAGAAATTGTTATTGTTTTGGAAGATGGAGGGGTGCCATCTAATGGTGGTTCAAGAAACCTTTAGATACAGAACCCTTGTATTTCAAAGGAGCAAAAAGGCAAGTGTGTCTTATCTCTTGACAGAAGACCTTTCAAATTTGGTGGCTGCAGGAACATACCTTGACTTTATTTACTGCTTTTGAATTTGCTTCAAAGGATTTAGTGTAGTGAATCTTTCATTTTGTGTTTTGCCAAAGTGGAGTTGAAAGAGCACAGATGAAATTCACAATCTTGTAGCACTCCACATAGCTCTAGAATTGAAGCATCTCTACACTGTTCATCCTTTTTCCTTGGTGGGCATTTGTAAGCCAGGTATGAGCAGCTTGATCAGTTTTTATGATATGCTTATTTGGTGACTTACAAAAATGAGAGTACATGAGCTCATGGAAAATGAAGAAATATTACATAGAAGATAGATTCCAGAATAAATAACAAAGCAACTTGGAGGTAACAAAGGCTGTAAAGAGAATATTGTTGTTGTTGGTATTTAGTCACTTAATCATGTCCGACTCTTCTGTGACTTCATGGACTGTAGCCTGCCAGGCTCCTCTCTCCATGGAATTCTCCAGGCAAGGATACTGAAGTAGGTTGTCATTTCTTCTTCCAGGGGATCTTCCTGACACAGAATCAAATTCATGTCTCCTGCATTGCCGACGGATTCTTTTGCTGCTGAGCCACTGGGGAAGTCCCCATAAAGAGAACAGAAAATTTTAAAAATAAGTATTTTCTGGGAAGTAAAAGACGGTTTAATGGATTAAGGGAAAAAGAATAGGCTACAGCTATTTCCTAGAAATTGAAAACACAATGGCATAAACAAAGATATTAGAATTGAAATTTTATTGTGAATTAAATTCTCTGAAATAGGGCAAAAATCAAAGGTTAGAAATTAGAGATAAAGATTAGAAAATTAGAGGGCTAGTCTGAGAAAACCAGTGTTAAAGAGTTTCAAGATGAAAGAACAGTGAAAATGGAAGGTGAAAAAATCATTGTGAAATAATATAAGAAAAATTTCTGATACTCTAAAGATGAATATATGAGTGAAAAGCACTGAGTGTTTAGCCAAATGGAGAAAAATAATCACGTTCCAAGAAAAATCTTGTGCAATTTTATGCTTTGGACAAAGAGAACATTCTGGGGTGGCGGGTGGGGGGAGGTTAACACAAATAAGCAAATACATGTAATACTTTGGAATCAAAATGATTTTGAATTTTTTAACAGCAACATTGGAAGTCTGAAAACAGTGGAACAAAGCTTTCAAAATAATGAAAGAAAACTATTTTTACCAAAAATTCTATACCCAATGAAAATATTAGTTAAGTGGAAGATTAATATTACAGTAATTTCTGATATGCAAGACCTAAAACATTTATATTCACATACACTTTTTTGGGAAGTTACTGGTGTTCTCCATCAATACAAGGGATAAACCAAGTAAACCATAAAAGGAAAATGTGGGAATCAGTGAACAGGAGATCAAACAGGGAACAATCAGAGACAATCCCAGGATGAAGTGAAAGGGGATCTCATGATGACTCTTGTGTTCCAGGTATAGAGGTCATGCTTAATGTAGGTCTTGAAGAATGTAGGTTTGATAATGTGAGATCTAGTAAATTTCAAGTTTCCATAGTTGTGTCTTCGCTTCCCTAGAGGGTGAATTGGTAGATACAGTAAAAGGCAGTGGGAACCATCATTTTATGGATGAGATCTATAAAGTTGACAGTGTGTTGTTGACAGTAAATATTTTCCCATGATTGATGTCTACCTTGAAGCCTAGTATTTACCTATTTTTGTCTTGAAAAAATGTGTTGATTCCTGTAGTCTCTATGTAGAAGAAAACAGAATTTGTTGCATGAATTTTCTCCTGTAGACATACATATAAATATATGTATAGATTCTCTCATGAGAGACAGATAAGGTCGATAACCGTAATGGACTATGTGTAGAAGGAGCATATGGCTGGTGGGGGTTGGTGTGAGGTAAACATTTTATTGTTTACTTTTTTGTTCCTTTTTAATATAGTATCACATATATGTCATTTACAGGTGAATAAAATTATTTTCCTTAAAGTTGCAAGTTATATATATATATATAAAAAGATAAACATTTATAGTCTGAAAAACTATAAGACTATTCCTTTTATCATTTAAAAGTACTTAGCATTTCCTCAATTTATAACATTAGATTATTTGATTTTGAAAGATGCACATTTAAATTCTGTTTTAGTATGGAAGAAGGAAACAGCCAATTTTTTGTAGTACTTGCCAAATACCAATAACACAGATTAAGAATTCTTAGAGGCTGAATAATTGATGATGTGAATGATGAAACCTCTGTTGTTCCACCGGAGTAATTCTATAGTTTGAGAATGCCCTTTAGTAAATGTAATAGAATTCAAGTAATTCTAAACTTGAAAACCTTGCTCCCTTAGGATCATATTTTCAGTATGAATTACCTGGTGGTCGCACCGTGGGAAGATGCTTGCTATGGCATGGACAAGACAACAGCTAAGCTGAAAAATCAATGTAACCCTTCAGTTCTGCACTAGTAATGTTTATCTTTTTCGCTCATCCTGTCACTCACAGGGGTTGTAAGTTTTTATTGTGAAACTTAAAGAGACCAAGTTAACATTCAGATTGATGAAAGGTTATGTATTAAAGTTGATTGCTTCAGAATCGGCAAATCAGTTGAATTCTGTTTTTCTTGACATTGTTATCTGTTGGGTCCTGATTTTTGTTTATGTTTTTTTTTTTTTCTGTTTTGTTTCCAAAGACTTATTGTAACTTAAAGTAGAAGGCCATTCCCATTTATTTAGAATATACTTGGTACCTCTTCTATGGTACCCATTAATAAGAGGCAAGATGAGAGGAAGGTAATATCCTATATAACAGAATTCAGAATTTCGTGATTATTAGAGCATATCATGTTGGCAGGTATTGTTTTATAAATGAAACTTAGTTTGTTTATGTGCTAAGTAATGTGAGTGAAAAGGCTTCCCAGGTGACTCAGTGGTAAAGAATCTGCCTGCCAGTGCAGGAAAAGCAGAGGGTGCCTGTTCAATCCCTGGTTCAGGAGGATCCCCTGGAGGAGGAAATGGCAACCTACTCAGTAATTTTGCCTGGAATACCCCGTGGACAGAGGATCCTGGTGGGCTACAGTCCATGAGGTTGTAGAGAGTCGGGCACGACTTAAGTGACTGAGCACAGCACAATGCAAATGAAGAATGAAATTAGCAAATAACAGATTTTCAGAAGGGAAGAAAGAGCTAGACATCCGGGAAAAAAGGAAGAGAAAGGAATTAATGCCTGACTAATGAAGGAATGTTATGACCAACCTAGACAGCATGTTAAAAAGCAGAGACATTACTTTGCCAACAAAGGTCTGTCTAGTCAAGGCTATAGTTTCCCAGTGGTCATGTACGGATATGAGAGTTGGACTGTGAAGAAAGCTGATCGCCAAAGAATTGATGCTTTTGAACTGTGGTGCTGGAGAAGACTCTTGAGAGTCCCTTGGACTGCAAGGAGATCCAACCAGTCCATCCTAAAGGATATCAGTCCTGGGTGTTCATTGGAAGGACTGATGTTGAAGCTGAAAGTCCAGTACTTTGGACACCTGATGCGAAGAGCGGACTCATTTGAAAAGACCCTGATGCTGGGAAAGATTGAGGGCAGGAGGAGAAGGGGACGACAGAGGGTGAGATGGTTGAATGGCATCACCAACTCGATGGAGATGGGTTTGGGTGGACTCTGGGAGATGGTGATGGACAGGGAGGCCTGGCGTGCTGTGGTTCATGGGGTCACAAAGAGTCGGACACAACTGAGCGACTGAACTGTATTTGAGGAATCATGATATTGGGATTCCTTAGGACAATTAGAAGCATGTTAACTTTTTCAGTACACTGAATCAGTGTGGTGTATGCCTATCTTGCTTTATTCTGTTGTGAAGACATTTTTAGTTTGTCTGTTTTTTGTAAATTTCATCACTAGTAATTGTCCGTTTCAGAGTGGAGGGGGAAGTATTATAGATGATGGTAATAATTGCATGGGGGCCTCCCTGGTGGTTCAGCCTGGGAGAATTTGCCTGCCAGTATAGAAGACGCGAGTTCAATCCCTGGGTCAGGAAAATTCCCTGGAGAAGGAAATGGCAACCCACTCCAGTATTCTTCTTAGGGAATCCCCTGGACAGAGGAGCCTGGTGGGCTTCAGTCCATGGGGTCACCAAGAATTGGATACGACTTACCAACTAAACAACAGCAACAATTACATGAAAACAGGAAAGATTGCTGGTGTGGTGTCCTTTCACAGATGTTTATGAAATACTATGAGAGTATGAGAGTGGAAGAGAAGGGATCTTCCACTTGATATATCCAAACATGAGTTTACAGTGTCTTAGGTTTGAATTTAATGGATGAATATTTATGCTGAAAGTGACTGAGTATCTAAACCAAAGTGGCTGTAGCAGAAAATGTATTTTATTGCGTTAACCACTGAAAAAGCAAGGGTAAAACTGGCTTGATTGAACTTGAGTATTAAGACTTGGCACTTCTCTACCTCTTGGATCTGTGTTTGGCTGTGTTGCTTTACTTTCAGACTTTAGAGAAAGCTGGTCCCAATCAACATGATCCCGAATCCAACAGTAGAGGGAATCTGCATCTTTATGCTTAAGCAAAAGTCTCAGAATTGTGTCGTAAAAAATTTATTTTTTAAATTTTATATTGGAACTATAGTTCATTTACAGTGCTGTGTTTGTTTCAGAAATACAGCATAGTGATTCAGTTGTACATATACATATATCTATTCTTTTTCAAGTTCTTTTCTCATTTAAGTTTATTACAGAATATAAAAGAGTTCACTGTGCTGTAAAGCAGGTCCATATTGGTTGTCTATTTTATATGTAATAGTGTGTATATGTTAATCCCCCACCTTTTCTCTTTGATAGCTGTAAGTTTGTTTTCTAAGTCTGTAAGTCTGTTTCTTATTTGTTAATAAGTTCATTGTATCATTTTTTAAAACTTTCACATATAAGCGATATGATGTTTGTTTTTGTCTGACTTAACTCCACGTAGTATGATAATCTCCAGGTCCGTCCATGTTGCTGCAAGTGGCCTTATTTCGTCAGAATTGTCTTGTTGGCTTTCATTTGTTCTGTTCTGTTCAGTCGCTCAGTCGTGTCCGACTCTTTGCGACCCCGTGGACTGTAGCCTACCAGGCTTCTCCGTCCATGGGATTCTCCAGGCAAGAATACTGGAGTGGGTTACCGTTTCCTTCTCCAGGGGATCTTCCCGACCCAGGGATCGAACCTGGGTCTCCCGCATTGGAGGCAGACGCTTTAACCTCTGAGCCACCAGGGAAGCCCCATTGGCTTTCATTGGCCTGATCTAAATCTGTGCCTATGCCTGTGAGTCATGTCAGGAGCCAGGGCCCATCTCTTGAGGGTCTTTGTGTCCTCGGTGACTAGCACAGGTGTTACAGAACGTATAGTGAAACTGTATCCTGCCCTTCTGAAAGTAACCCATCTGCATTGTTAGAGCTGTTTTAATATAGTCTTGATATTAATTTTGAAGGATTTTTGGTAGAATTAGGTGACTTGTTGGATAGGCTGAATGAAAAGTGAAAGTCGCTCAGTTGTGTCCAACTCTTTGTAACCTCATAGACTATACAGTCCAGGGAATTCTCCAGGCCAGAATACTGAAGTGGGTAGCCTTTCCCTTCTCCAGGGGATCTTCCTAACCCAGGGATCGAATCCAGGTCTCTCGGATTGCAAATGGACTCTTTACCAGCTGAGCTATCAGGGAAGCCACATGGATAGGTTGAATATAGTTACTAAAATCCAGGAACCTGAGATTTTATATCTGAATATTATCTGGACTCTGTCCAAATTTCATAGTATAATTTGGGATAGACGTAAAAAAGTAACTAAATATGAGTATTGTTTAAACACAATAAGAGATTAAGAGATAAGAGATCCCCTACTGACAGGAAAATTTTCTTTTTTTTTTGAATCATGCTGCCGAGGAGTGGGAGTCATGAGGGTAACGTAGATGATAGTTGGAAATGAGAGGATTTGAATTTTGGAATATCAGGACATTACAATTCAGAGGAGTGAGTCAGTAAAACTAAAATTACTCTTTCACAATTGTGACAGAATATGAAATAAGCACATGATCTTTAAACGTATGTTTGAAATTCATTTTATAGAGACGTTTAAAATAGGTGGTCTGGTGGGTTGTGTAAAATATTCATTAAATCTAATAAGAGAAAAAGTGACCTGAAATAGATGTAACATTTGTGTTTTGTGTCAGTTGCTAATGCCTAATCATCTGAGTTTAATAAAGGGAATTCCATAGACAAGATTTTTAGTATGATAGAGGAAAATGTACCTCGTTATCCTAAAAAAGAAACTATTCAGCACTTGTGTAATTATGCCTGTCTTCTGATGGCAACTTCACTTTCAAAGCTTTTTCTACATTGTCTTAACTTCCATTGAATGTCAGCTTTGCCTCAAAAACTTTTCTTACAAGTTGAAAAGATGAAAGCAGAAGTGATTCAATTATCAGTGATGTCACAGAATTTGAGGCTTTTCCAATCATGCTTTGTTTGTTCATTTTGCATAATCTCAAAACTCACTGATGTGCGCCAATCCAAAATGATTTTACTGACTGAACCACAGCATCTAATTGCCTGGGAGACTGGAAGAATGCATCATTTGAGTTCATTGGCTCTGGCATAAAAAGATGTTGTTAAATATTTTAAATAGTCAAGAGAATCATAGTTTCAGTTAAATAAATGTACTGTTTATCGGAATAATAAGGTGCAAACTTTTAGGAGACTCATAATTATACAGTTTTTATGGAAATCAGTCCTGAATATTCATTGGAAGGGCTGATGCTGAAGCTGAAGCTCTCGTACTTTGGCAACCTGATTCGAAGAGCTGACTCATCAGAAAAGACCCTGATGCTGGGAAAGATTAAAGACAGGAGAAGAAGGGGATGACAGAGGATGAGATGGTTGGATGGCATCACCGACTCGATGGACACGAGTTTGAGCAAACTCCGGGAGCTGGTGATGGACAGGGAAGCCTGGCGTGCTGCAGTCCATGGGGTCGCAGTTGGACATGACTGAGTGACTGAATTGAACTGATGGTGGTTTTGGTTATTGTGCATTAAGTTTAAAATAGTAGAATGCTTGGAAATGTGTAGCATAAATGACCTACCATATTCTTGAAGACAGAGATTTGTGGTTTGTAGGAATAAAAGGTAGTAGACAGTCTCATGTGGTTATGGGTAGGGAGTCTGGAGGTGAACTCCTGGGTTCAAATCTTGCCAGCCACTTACTTAGCTAAGGGACACTGTGTGTTAACTAATATCTGTTCCCTGAGCTATGAAATGGGGTTAATACTGACACCTTCACAGAGATGTTGTAAAGATTTAAATGTGTTATTGTGTATAAAGTACCCAGAACAACACTATATAAGCATTTGCTGTTGTGATTACTTTCTGTAGGTCTTAAACTTTTTCTTCAGGATATATGGAATCTCAAAATGCTATATCACAGGCTTCCCTCGAGGTCTAGTGGTTAAGACTTTGTCTTCCAGTGAAGGGAGTGCAGGTTCAATCCCTGGTTGTGGAGCTCAGATCCCACATGCCTCGCAGCCAAAAAAAAAACCCAAAGCATGAAGCAGAAGCCATGTTGTAACAAATTCAATAAAGACTTTAAAAGTGGTCCACATAAAAACAATATTAAAAACTCTGTTTAATTATATGGTAAAAAATATGGAAAGTCTGCAGGAGATTCAAGTGGATTGCATTGAAAAATTCAGTAATTAAAGCTACAAATGTGGTTTATTTTGTGTCTCCTCTAAGACACATCCCTCACACTTCCTCATACTTTTGGATAATGTATTTCAAAGTGTGTCCTAAGGGTCAACTATATTGGAATCAATGGGGCTGACTGTTAAATGCAGACTCCTGAGCCCCATCTTGAACTAAGTGGATCAGAATTTCTGGGTTTGCAAATCAGCGTTTTTCACAAAGGTCGGCGTCGATGGTTGCGCGTGACAGACTTTGAGCACGTGTGTTCCCACAAGTTATTCATCCTTCTCACGCTATGACTGTCTCACTGTTTCTCACTTAGAACCGCAGGTGTCATCTTATTTCTCTAAGATCAAGGTTCTATCACATCTCAAGCAGCTGCATTTTCTTTCAAAATCACAACAGACCAAAGTTGTCTTTTTCTTCCACATCCAGGGCCTGGGTTGGTACCTCCACACCCCCTCCACTCAGGATTCTCTTTCTTGTCCCTAGTTTATTTCTTTCCCACTGTTTGTCATAAGTGAGATGTAAACTTATTCTGGCATTAGAATTCCACAAAAGATCGTCATTTGTCTCTGGTTTAGCCCGGCACGCCCAGTTTCCTGCCTCACCTCGGCTTTCCTGTTTTCCTTCTCTTTCATCTGTTTTTCCTTCTTTTCTCTTAGTGCACACTCCTGGCTTAGAAGTCAGGGAGGAGGTTGCAGTTGATGAGAAAGAACTATCTACTGTCTTATTTCTTCTCCCAAGTCCCCTAGCCCCATGGCAGGCTTTCTAAGAGAGAAGGCACAGGTGTAAAAAATGCCTGGAATATCTGTTCCTGTTGATCTACATCTCTTTCTTGGACTCTTATCTGAACTCTGCATCCCTGTCTATGGATTTTGCAGCCTCACACATGTGAGACATCCCAGTCAATCCCAGACTGCCTTGTTTGAATATATTCCACTGAGTAGTTTGCCTTTTAACCCTAAAGTACATTAAGAACATGTGTATCTGGTGGTTCCTAAATTTGAAGCCTTGTGTAGCCATGTGGCACTGGCAGCTACATGAAAATTTTATTACTTCTTGACCAAGGTAAAGATTAATCGGAAGCATTTTGGTTCATAGAGTACATAATGCAACTCTTTTTTGAAAGCCATGAACTTGTTATGTTCGGGTGACTGCTCACATAATCCTTTGGAATCTTAATGATCCGTGAGATAAATTGCTCACATTTTTAGAGATACATCTACATCACAAAACAGCAGCTCTTTCAAGAGGCCCCTGCACTGTTGTGCTTTTGGAAGCACTTGAATCACACAGAGCTGAAAGTAGGAACAATATTGGCGTCTCATAAACACACACATTGTACGAAGAAGCAAACAATAAGGGTTATGGAAAAGAAAGTAAACGCTTTGCCAAACTTGCTTAGTCTTAAAGAAGCATGGGCATTTTCTGGGAAGTGATATTAGTATTTTAGCTAGTACAGTGGGAGAAATTTAAGTCCTGGAAACTTAGGTGTTCTTTCAAAGGATTAGCATTTCCTTGCAATAGCTGAAAAATTTTAGAAAGCATTCTCAAGACAAAACTATGGGGAAAGTAGATACAACCAAGAAATACACTTTGGCTTTCACTCACTGCCTTCTGTGGCTGTTCCAAGAGTTTTGCTCGTATTGATACTTGTATAATTGTCAAATAGATAATGTCACATTAAGATTATCAGTCCTTTTGATAATTTTAGTTTTTGCTTGTCTTTAACAGTTTGATTTTGGGGAAGACAGGCTTTAATTCAGTTCACACGTTGCTGCCTAGGTTTTTCTTAGAATAAATTGAAGGAACATTTAATAAACTAAATTTGATAAATAAGTGTAAGGCAAGTTATGACTATTATGTTAATATGCAAGTTAAAGAAAAAAAAGTACTTATGAATAGTAAACAGTGCCACAGAAGAGTATTGTCATTTTTGACTTATTTCTGTGACCACACATTTGAATTGGATAGCTTAATATTTGATATATTTTTATCTTAGTTGCTTACTAACTCTCCACTCTGTTTATATCTGTAAACAATGCACCCTAATGAAAATATGTTGGATACATTTTGTGAACAAAATCTGTTTTGTTTTTTTTTCCTATAGGGATGCCCTCTGCATCTTTATTACTAAATCTTCTTTCAGCTTTATTCATCCCTTTTGTGTTTGGAGAAACAGAGATCAGGTTTGCCGGACAAACAGAATTTGTAGTTAATGAAACAAGCACAACAGTTATTCGTCTTGTCGTTGAAAGGATAGGAGACCCAGCAAATGTTACTGCGATTGTATCGGTAAGAGATGACAGTGGTTCTATTTTTACAGAAATAGGAAATGTCTTAGTGATCAGAATGTCTTTAACTGTTTGAGATTCTGAGTAGTTCCATTATGATAAATAATTTGCAGATAAACTATTCATTCCTTTTATATGTCTTGGAGGTTTATAGAGTGATCTAAGGTAGCATGTGTATTTGACAGTAATAGTATTTTAAAAATATGGACTTATTATTTTAAAAGTTAATGTGATTATTTTACAGCAAATATAAACCAAAAATATCAAGTATTTCTAAGTAAATTTTTTGGGGGTAACTTGGATTCTGCTTGGATTTATTGCTTAGAATCAGGTGACTTAGAGAAAAATATATGAAATTTTAAATGTAGAGGAATGGCAATTAAAAAAACCTTTATGTTAGAGAGCTCCTCTTTTGGGATAAATTAAGTACAATAAGTAGAAGTGAGAAGTAGAAATTTGATAGGATATTGCTCTGTTTTGCACACAGTTTAGTTAGTAGATGGGTTGTATGTACACGTAGCTGGAATCAAGATTGCTGGGAGAAATATCAATAACCTCAGATATGCAGATGACAGCACCCTTATGGCAGAAAGTGAAGAGGAACTCAAAAGCCTCTTGATGAAAGTGAAAAGAGGAGAGTGAAAAAGTTGGCTTGAAGCTCAACATTCAGAAAACGAAGATCATGGCTTCTGGTCCCATCACTTCATGAGAAATAGATGGGGAAACAGTGGAAACAGTGTCAGACTTTATTTTTTTGGGCTCCAAAATCACTGCGGATGCTGATTGCAGCCATGAAATTAAGAGACGCTTACTCCTTGGAAGGAAAGTTATGACCAACCTAGACAGCATATTAAAAAGCAGAGACATTACTTTGCCAACCAAGGTCCGTCTAGTCAAGGCTATGGTTTTTCCAGTGGTCATGTATGGATGTGAGAGTTGGACTGTGAAGAAAGCTGATCGCCGAAGAATTGATGCTTTTGAATTGTGGTGCTGGAGAAGACTCTTGAGAGTCCCTTGGACTGCAAGGAGATCCAACCAGTCCATTCTAAAGGAGCTCAATGCTGGGTGTTCATTGGAAGAACTGATGCTAAAGCTGAAACTGCAATACTTTGGCCACTTCATGCGATGAGTTGACTCACTGGAAAAGAGTCTGATGCTGGGAGGGATTGGGGGCAGGAGGAGAAGGGGACGACAGAGAATGAGATGGCTGGATGGCATCACCAACTCGATGGACATGAGTTTGAGTGAGCTCCGGGAGTTGGTGATGGACAGGGAGGCCTGGCGTGCTGTGATTCATGGGGTTGCAAAGAGTCGGACACGACTGAGCGACCGAACTGAACTGAACTGATGTACACGTATCTGTGTTTGTATTTAACCAGAAAATCATGTCATATGAACACTAAGGACATTGATATATTTGAGGCCCAAACTACTTGAAATTATTTTTTTTAATAAGAATTTTTAAGCGATAGGTTAAATCATCACATTGGGAAACATTGTAAAAAGAGACAAAGAAGAAAGACTAAGAACCCCAATGTTATAATTTTGTGCATTGCTTTTAGTTTTTAATTTATGACGTTTGTATATATTTGAATTTATTTTTAGTTTGATTATATTTGATTATTTAGTTTGATTATATATTTATATGTTTTTAGTTTATTATATTTTATAGCCTTTTACATATAAGTTTGATCACATCCTGATAACTTTTTCAGATTGCTCAATCATATTCACAACTTTTCTTGATGGTGGCATCATTTCCCAGTCATTTCTCAACAGTTTTTCATTGAGGTTGCTTCCAATTTTTGTTGTTGTAAATATTGCTGTGATGAAACTGTTTACACATACATACCAATTTCTGCATATTTTGGATTGTTAAATGATTTTGGGGTTATAGGACCGTGATTTTCTCTTTGTATCCATATCTTTTGATATTTAACACTTTCTGAAAGACTGTGCCAACTTTTTTATTAAGGTATGAATACAAGTTTTTCAACACCCTTAACAACTTACTTGGATTTCTCAAGTGTTTAAAACTAATTTTATTTTTGTAAATGAGAACTAGACATTGACTATAATATCCCCATACATCCTTCATTTTTTATTTATACTCAATCATGAATTTTTTCTAGTAGCTAAGTTACTTATTTTGCATTCTTTGGCAGAAAAAAAATCTCATTTGTATTTTCACAAGAAGTTGCTGCTTTATAATTTCATAATTATTGCTCCATTGAGAATCTTAGCAATGCTGACATTACAGAATGAGGTCTTAAAAAGTTCTGAGGAAAAGTTTATACTGACTAATAAATTTGGTATACTAAAAATCGAGTCTTTATTGGTGCTGTGGGAGACTATAAATAAAGCTGCAAGTTGAAAGTTTTGGAAGGAGTAGTTTCATTAAACCCAATTTTTTTCCTGATATATTTTGGCAGGCTACTTACGCATCTTCTTTGGGAGAGTTTTAGCTCCAGTTGATCTTCTTGTTAGGTTTGCTGTAATCCACATCAAATCAATCAAGAGTGCAGAAAAAAAAATCCACATCATTGTTTTCCTATGTAATTTTTACTTTTCTATGAAATGATCCCTTTACCTTCAAGAGAATAAACAAATGTTTTTATGTAGAATCATTTCTTTTTATAATGCTTTTGAAATGTGATTTTTATCGGTTGTTAGATATTTGTTAATTTTTGTACATCCTGTTTATAAACTTCACTGTCATTTGATGATTCATGTTTGTTTTTTTCTGTTGATTGCTGTGTTTAGCATCAATTCTGCTTGTCCTAACTCTGTGTTATGTAAGAACTATCTGTGTTTTGGATTTGATAGCTGTATGGAGATGACACTGGTGACTTTTTTGACACATATGCTGCAACTTTTATACCCTTTGGAGAAACCAATAGGACAGTGTACATAGCAGTATGTGATGACGATTTTCCAGAGCCGGATGAAACTTTCATTTTTCACTTAACTTTACAGGTAAGTCCTTTTTTTCCCCCTGTTAAAGCTTAAACTTATAAAAAATCTTACAACGCTTAAAAATCAGTTTCTCTGGAGATGATAAGCCGATTTAAGTGCTTGGCGGTGGTTTTCATAGAAGCCAGAACTGACAGTCTCGTTGGCAATTCCATGGTCTGGTTATTCCTCAGACAATCTTGTTTAGAAGAGTCTGCAGCTAGTTTTTGGATTACTTCAGCTTTATTGAGGAATTGCCATGACAGATGCTCAGGAAAACCTTGTCTTCCCTTTGGCCCTTTTCTCTTCTGTCCCTCCCCTGATACCAGCTGCACAAAGAATGGCCATGACGTCTGAGTTCCAAGGAGAGGGCTACGAAAAGCAGGCCTGGAAATGGGAGTTCCCTGTGCCTTAGAATAAATTTGGAGTGACCTTGGGGAAAATGCTTGACCAGCTAAGGTTTAATCGTCCTTTATGACCTGATCTATTAGGTTGAGGCAATGATGGCTAACACTGCTCTAGTTAATTTTTCTCCAGTGGATTGAAAGTTGTTTTTTTTTTTTTAGAAGAATTGTGTTGGTATGAATAAAATTTTTATGAAATTGGTACTGGAAGCAATCATGTTTTGCTTTTGTAAAAAACTTTTCTCATAATCCTTTATGCTGCTATTAAATATCAATGAAAATGTTGTGGTACACTCTTCCCATACTTATTAGAAAAATTATTGTACTGTTTTAACTTTATTTTGACCTACGACTGATAGAATAACTAATTCTTTAAGTTTTGGCACTTTCTATAGTGTAAGAAGTCATGTTTGAACTGAATTTTATACTGTCATTTAATTCTCTGTTATATTGGGTTACAGAAAAACCTGAAAGAACTTTTTGGCCAACTCAATATTAGTCATGAAATTTAAGTAATTGTAATGTATTACTAGCCAGTAATGATTTAGAATTACAACAATTTATGTTTTAACAGTGATTAATGGTTTTAAAAACTCTTTTGAAGAGTTCTTGTTAGGGACTTCACCATGTTGACTCTTAGTTTGAATATATTTTCTTAGTCTGTGCCTTAAAAACATACTTGCATTTTTATTCATTTTCTGAATGATTACTTAAAGACTGAAATGCTATTAAAATAATTGTTTTCCTCTTGTTTAATGTGTTAATTTATTTTTTGGCTTTTGTTTTAGAAACCTTCAGCAAACGTGAAGCTTGGATGGCCCAGGACTGTTACTGTGACAATATTATCAAATGACAATGCATTTGGGATTATTTCCTTTCATATGGTATGGTTATGATTTGCTTAATCTTGTGATTGCCGGATAATAGTTTATTAAAATTTTGGATAGCTTTTTATGTTACCTAGTATCATCCTGTGTAGACATCATGTATGTGTAAATAAGATTTGCTCAACTTTATCCATATTCCACATTCTGTAAACTGTCCTTTCATTTTATCTCAGATTACTTAGAAGGGAGGAGGCCCGTACAATCATGGTCATCTCTCGCCCTAATCTCTTTCTGCTGATCATTCCAGCTGCTTCACTTGTTCTCTCACTTGGATGTTGTCTTAGTTCAATCTGCTGTAAACAGAGTATCAGTACGTAGACTGGGTGGTTTAATGACAACAGAAATTTATTTCTTACAGTTATGGAGGCTGACAAGTCCAAAATCAGGGCATCAGCAGATTTGGGGTTTGGTGTGGGCCTACTTCCTGGTTCACGGACAGTTCTCTTTTCGCTGTGTTTCCATGTGGTGGAAGGGGCAAGAGAACTCTTGGAGGTCTCTTTTGTAAGAATACTGGTCTCATTCATAATGGTTCTGCCCTCATGACCTACTCCCCTCACAAAGGCCCCAGCTTCCAATAACATCACATTGGAGGTTAGGATTTGAACATGAATTTTGAGGAGGCACGGACATTCCGTCTATAACTGATGTTGTAACTCAGCTCCTTTTGCCTGATATGCCCAACTGCCGCTTAAAAAAAGCATTGTCTGTTAGCCTCCTCTGAAAGTTTGGAGTGATTCGAGACAAGAGAAATACATTGAAAGATCACCGGAAAAAAACCCTATAGTAAGCTTAAATTGAATAGCAGACATTATAGCTCTTAAAAATTCTATAATTATTCCCTACCTGGAGATTTTCATATTAATTAATATTTCTTGAAGGTTAAAGCTCCATGTCATCCCCCTTAGTTTTGCTCAAAAGTTCATTTCTTTCCCTCCCTTATCACTAAATTCGTGTGCCCATGGTCAGTCCTATGTTCAGAGGGTTTTGTCTTTAGAAACAAACGTACTAGGCATGTCCTCTCCCTGATAAAAATCATATTGGGCTCTGAAATAAAAACAGAATTTGTATTAAGTGGAATGATATATTGCAACTACATTCTAGTCTACAGTAAGATTCCTAATGTTTAGAGTCTTTTGAATATGTTACTGATTCTCATTACTAAAAGATGATATGGCGCTCCCCACCTTGTGATCTATATTACAACTTAGGTAGCTCCTTCAGTTGGTGTAATGTATGTCATTTTCTTAGCACCTTAAATTCCCTTTGAAAGAAGGTGAGCTACAGATAGCATGATCTTTAGAGTTGCAGTATCCTTATTAAGAAGGATATGTGGATTACGCCAACATAGTAGACATTTTGTAACCTCCATTATTACAGCATTTACAAAAGTTAATTAATCAAATCACTTCTTTTTGAATGATAGGGAATTATTAGTTAATTATGAATCAGGCTCCCTTAATTGCTTGATTTTTCTCCCCACTGCCTTTACACTCACTCCCAACTGATTATCCCCAACCTCATACTGGTTCGTCTAAAGGTTTCTATCCTTCTTTCTTCTGACATTAAATATCTTAGCCTCGGAATGAATCCTGGTCTCTAGCATTGGTCCCAAGTTCCCAACTGTTGTGGTCTCATGGCTGCCTGGCAGTCTCTGCCTGGGTATCTGCCCTCTGTGATTAAAATTAAACTAAGTAACTAATGAGCTCACAGTCGGTACTATGGTTTCCTTAAAGTACCTAGTTTGACTTTGGTTTCCAGACGGGATGATGATTGTATTGATGATGAAGATGACAGTGATAGTGGTAATAATTATAGCCAACCATTGCTGGCCCTCACTATGTGTCCTGTACTAGGATAAGCACTTAGGCATGGATTATCTCATTGCAGCCTCATCAGAACCCTTTGAGACAGGCATTCCTACCCCTGCTGATGGATGGGGATACTGAGACCTAGGGTCACCTGCTGCCTTGGCTGGCCTGTACCTGGCCACTCACCCCTTCTACCCCGAGTTTCAGCTGGCCATTCCAACACTTTCCAACACTTGAAGTGCTGGCTCTTTCTTCCCCTCAGTGATCATGTCCTGAAAAAAGTCTTTAGCAGCTATCTGTTTTCAGTGGCAAGCCGACTGATGAGGAAGGAACAGTGGTCCAGAGCAAGGCTGAGCCGCAGTCCCAGTGAACTGCCCTGGTCTGGAGGCGCACCTCATTCCTGTGACCTCCTGGGCCCCTGGGAACCTTTGAATTCGTCACCTTTCAATTAGGTAACCTTTAAGATTCCTCAGCAGAACAGCTCGTTGTTGGCAGAAGCAGGGCAAGAACCTCCATCTTTTGCCTGACTAGTTTTATGTTCCCTTTATACTATTATTTGAACCTTCTAAGCCTTATTAGCTACAGTTGATGAAGGCGAGGAGACCCCACATTCTTAAGAGCATGATGTAGATGGATCTGTCTGGAAAATTAGGATTTCTAAGGTAGTAACAGTTTGCACGAGCTCCTGGTTGATCAGCACCTGATGGTCTTTGCTCTCCCAATAGCCTTTCTCAATCACAGTGAGTGAGCCCAGAGGCAGAAATGAATCTGTGCCTCTTACTCTCATCAGAGAAAAAGGAACCTATGGGATGGTGACTGTGACTTTTGAGGTAAGTTTCCTGTGAAATTATTTTAAATGGTAATGCTTAGAACTCATACTAGATCCCTGCAATTTGAAAAAATCAGGGTCCTTGGTGTAATAAACATGACGAAATAGCACTTAATGAAAATGAAATAGAATGCTTTCATCATCTGATAAATGTCATGTTTAATATAACTGTTTTCCTTGCTGCTTGGAATATACTATGCTTCCATGAAACACAACAGATTATTTTAGATACAGGATGATAAACCACAAACTAATAACATTAATTCTATAAAATTCATAGAAGATTTAGGACAGATCTTTTTAAGGATATACAATTTTAAAATGCTCGTGGGTTCCTTAGGGAAGTCGCTCAGTCGTGTCCGACTCTTTGCGACCCTGTGGACTGTAGCCTACCAGGCTTCTCCGTCCATGGGATTCTCCAGGCAAGAATACTGGAGTGGGTTACCATTTCCTTCTCCAGGGGATCTTCCCAACCCAGGGATCGAACCCGGGTCTACCGCATTGGAGGTAGACTCTTTAACCTCTGAGCCACCAGGGAAGCCCTTAGGCTTACATAAAATTAATATGTAGTCTTCCCCATAAACATTCTCCATTTTAAAAAATATACTTAATGGATGGTGGTCCCAGCCATCACATTCCAAAAATTGGAAAAAAATTGGCTGTAGAAATGATAAGGCAACATCAGGTTATAGTGTTTTCAACTCTCTGTGAATGTCTGAAGTTATTTTATTGAGTCTTGAGCCTTTTGTTCTGTTGAAGTGATTACAGCTAACATTTGTGGAGCCCGTAATATTGCTCAGCCCTGGTCTCAGTGCTTTACGCTGATCATTGCTGCGTGTGAACTGTAGCCCTTCCCAGCATGCAGTGTCCCTCATGCCGTTTAAAATGTTTCTTTCCATAGTCTTCACCATTATCCGCCACGCATTTATTTATCTTCATTTGTTCCCTTTCATTAAATGTCAGGTCCTGGTGGGTAGAAAGCTTGCCTTGTTCTCTGCTACATCCTTAAAGAGACTCTGTCTGACCTAAAAGAGGTCAGACTTAATAAATACTTTTTGAAAGGAATATGATTTTAATTAAATATTTACATCTAGCTTGGTAAGTGGACCTTATTTCCTCATTTTAAAGGTGGGGAAACAGCCACACAGGGTTGTTGAAAATACCTCATCCAAGGTTACACCACCAGGGGTAGAACTGGTATTTGATTCCATTACTTAAGAGAATATAATAATTTTGAATGCATTCTGCTGAATAAAAAGTTTTTATAAATTTTTTCCTCAGGCTTAATATTATGGTTGAGAAAAAAGAGAAAACTCTTAGAAACCATATCATTTAATCTGTGTGTGTGCTAAGTTGCTTCAATCGTGTCTAACTCTCTGTGACCCTATGGACTGCAGGGTCCCCACCAGACTTCTGTATCCATAGAATTCTCCAGGGTAGAACAGTGGAATTGAACCTGGGTCTCCCACATTGCAGGCAGACTCTTTCCTCTCTGAGCCCCCAGGCAGCCCTTGTAGTTATAATTATAGGCAAGATCTATAATTATGTTATGGGCCTTGACTCCATTAATTAAAAGGGCAGACTTAATACAGGTTACTGTCATTCTTCTTGCAAAACATTTTCAAGTAAGTTTGCCAGTTTATATCACAATAATGCTTTCTTACTCTAATGAAATGTTTTATGTTTATTGATGGCACTATGTTTCTTTGCAGGTAGAGGGTGGCCCAAATCTACCTGAAGAAGATTTAAGTCCAGTTAAAGGAAATATCACTTTTCCTCCTGGCAAAGCAACAGTAGTTTATAACTTGACAGTACTTGATGATGAGGTAGGATGTGTTAAATGCCTAAAAGGAACAAGGGCTCTCTGTGTTACAGTCCTGTTAGAGAATATTATGTCAAGTATTCACTTGTGTTCAGTATTTGAAATTATTCAAGAGCACAGTCATATATAAAGTAATGTACTGCAGCCAGATATGCCATAACTGTTAATGCCTATTTTGGAATAGATCTTGTTAATATTTACCTTACTTAATTCACATTAAGTTGTATATCTGAAAGGTGATGAACTTGAATGTAACTGACAACCACACTCAATACAAGTATTTCAGCATTTTGTAAACCTTGGTGATTGATTTTGCTAGTCATTGCAGTTTTGAGCAGGTATGGTATTACTTACCCAGCATAAATGTATTACTATGAAAGCAAAGAAAATTCTGTTGCAATTGATATTTATTTGTTTGGATGTTTTAAATGTTCACATTCATAGGAAGGCTTTTGTTATTTTCAGTTTCACAGTGAAGCTACCAAGGATTGAGAAATATGACATGGCTAGTTGAACTGGCAAGGAAAGAGTGAATTTGAACAATATATACAGGGATGTTCCTTATGAGCTAACCAAAAGAAAACATGTCTTTTAATACAATAACCTTAGCAGTAATACCAGAAGAAAAGGGATAGCTGGGAATTTATCCCTCTGCTGCTGCTGCTGCTAAGTCACTTCAGTCGTGTCCGACTCTGTGTGACCCCATAGACGGAAGCCCACCAGGCTCCCTCGTCCCTGGGATTCTCCAGGCAAGAACACTGGAGTGGGTTGCCATTTCCTTCTCCAATGTGTGAAAGTGAAAAGTGAAAGTGAAGTCGCTCAGTCGTGTCCGACCCTTAGTGACCCCACGGACTGCAGCCTACCAGGCTCCTCCACCCATGGGATTTTCTAGGCAAGAGTACTGGAGTGGCTTGCCATTTATCCCTCTATTCTCCCACAAAAAAATCATGAAACTAAATCACAACAAATCCCAAAAAAGATGAATTAGAAGACATTATTAGAAAAGAGTATTTCTAAGATGGCTGGATGGCATCACCGACTCGATGGACGTGAGTTTGAGTAAACTCCAGGAGTTGGTGATGGACAGGGAGGCCTGGCATGCCACGGTTCATGAGGTTGCAAAGAGTCGGACATGACTGAGAGACTGAACTGAACTGATTTCTCTTGAAAAAGTGAAATAATAAAATAGTGCTGATAGCTCTAGCTCACTGGCTGTGAAAGCTAGCAAAAACCATTTGTTTTTAGAACCTGGAACATTGAGCAGGTTATAATTTGGGGGCAGTGATTAATTATACATTTTAATTGTAAGTTTAAAAGACTATAGTTAATAATGTAGTATTCTATACTTCAGAGTTACTGAGAGTAGGGCTTAGGCATTCTCTCCACACATACATGCATAGAATTAACAGGTGATGGATTTGTTAATATCTTGATCTTTGTAATCACAATGTATATGCATATCAAATCATCATATTGTACCCATAAATATATTAGTTATATTTTTTTATTATTCCTCAATAAAGTTTGTAGGAAAAAGATCTTCAATCAAACCATTGCATTTTCTTTTTTGAGATACATAGCTTTACTTTTTATATTTCTATTGATGGAGCTAAAAGTATATATTATTTCACTTTCGTTCATTTATAGTGAAATAAAAATTCAAATAGCACAGTGGAAATTATCCCTGGGATTTCTGTGTAGTTAAAAAAAAAATTTCATTTTAACAGTGTCATCATTTTGCCTAAAGTGACTCTTATAGCTTGTTTTCCAGAGATACATGGTACATATTTTGAAAATCATATGATTGGTATCATGGTTAAATCTTGAGATAGAAGCTGCTTAGAAGTAATAATAACTGACATGATAGAAAAACTAGCAATTTGTATGTGATGTTTATTGTAGTCTACCAAATTCTTAAATATTATTAGACCTTGACTGTTGCTTCTGATCCTGCACACCTGATGAAACTAATAAGAACTTGTTTTTCTGTCAGATCTTTAGTTCTCTAGAGATTGATCAAGGTTGAAAGTCACTATGCTGATACTTCATTTCTTATTCATATCATTGCTTTATCTAAAATATGTTATTTACCTTTGGAAAATCATTTAGTAAATAGACAGTGAACAACCCTGCTTATCTGCTCCTTTCGGTTAAAGGGTTTTTTTTTTTTAATTTCTGTGTAATTGCATTGAAATATAAATGCTTTTTACACATTGTGGTTTGCAGGTGTTTTAGCTATTGATGTTTTGCCATTGCTTGCATTTCTCTGACAGGTACCAGAAAATGATGAAATGTTTTTGATTCAACTGAAAAGTGTAGAAGGAGGAGCTGAGATCAATACCTCCAGGAGCTCAGTTGAGGTCATCATTAAGAAAAATGACAGTCCTGTGAGATTCATTCAGAATGTTTATTTGGTGCCCGAGGAAGACCACATACTCACAATTCCAGTGGTTCGTGGAAAAGATGACAGTGGAAATCTGATTGGATCTGATGACTGTCACGTTTCTATCAGTTATGTTATTATAACTGGGAATTCAACAGCACATGCCCAGCAAAATTTAGACTTCATTGATCTTCAGCCAAACACAACTATTGTTTTTCCACCTTTTATTTATGAATCACACCTGAAATTTCAAATAGTGGATGATGCCATACCAGAGATTGCTGAATCGTTTCAAGTTATGTTACTAAAAGATACTTTATGGGGAGATGCTGTGCTGTTAGGCCCTTCTGTTGTACAAGTCACCATTAAGCCAAATGACAAACCTTACGGTGTCCTCTCGTTCAACAGTGTCTTGTTTGAAAGGACAGTTATAATTGATGAAGATACAACAACAAGGTAGGATTTATTTGAAACCTTGTACTGCTACAGTTATTTTAATATATTACTTCAAGATTTGATATTTGTGGTGTTGATCACAGCGCTGAACTGTTAAGGATATGTGTAATTTCCTTGACCATGGTTTCACTGTTTTCTTTCTTATTTGGGGAGTGATACTTAAAGCACATATTTATATATGCAAGTTAACTCATGTTATGGTAGTTTCCTAGGGCACCTCTTTATACCTACTCCTTCATATTAAAAGCAGTCATTCTTTATGGTTTGGATTCTGCTTACCAGTGGCCAGTGGCCAACCTGATGTTGAAAATGCCCATTTCAGGGGAAATAGAGTGTATTATGTGACCATATCATATTTCTTCCAGATTTGAAGAAATTACAGTGGTTAGAAATGGTGGCACTCACGGAAATGTTTCTGTGAACTGGGTACTGACACGCAATAGCAGTGATCCCTCGCCAGTAACGACAGATATCAGGCCAAGATCTGGAGTTCTCCGTTTTGCACAAGGGCAGATGTTGGCATCAATTCCTCTCATTGTCGTTAATGATGATCTTCCAGAAGAGGCAGAAGCTTACCTACTTCAGATTCTACCTCATACGATACGAGGAGGTGCAGAAGTGAGCGAACCAGCAGAGGTAGATCTCTTGCTACGCTTTGCTTGTAGAAATACTTGTGTGCTCTCGAACAGACAAAAGAATTTGATCAGACATGATATATGTTTAGTTTGATGTGACAGGAGGAGCATGGGTTTTGGAAGTGGTGGTTAATTCCCTTGCTGAAAGTTGTCCCATCTGTAAATAAAAAGTTTGTTCTTAAAAAAAATTCCACAAAGTTTTCAAACGTGTTTTTAATTCATCTTCTTTTTGTTGTTGTTCAGTTGCTAAGTCATACCCGACTCCTTTTGTGACCCCATAGACCGTAGCCTGCCTGTCTCCCCTGTCCGTGGGATTTCCCAGGCAAGAATACTGGAGTAGGTTGCAATTTCCTGCTCTCAACTCAATTGGGATCTTTCCAACTCAGGGATCGAACGTGCATCTCCTGCATTGGCAGGCAGGTTCTTTACGACTGAGCCACCTGGGAAGCCCAATTCCTCTTTTACTCTATTACTTATATGAGTAATCATTTTTAGATATGATACAGAATTACACATTGAAATTCAAAATAGTATAGAAAATAAACAGGTTGGTGATCTCAGATGTGAGAATTCTGCACTTTAACGTTTTATTCCTTTATCTGCAGCTTTTGTTCTACATTCAGGATAGTGATGATGTTTATGGCCTAATAACATTTTTTCCTGTGGAAAACCAGAAGATTGAAAGTAGCCCAGGTGAACGATGTTTATCCTTGAGTCTTACAAGACTGGGAGGAACTAAAGGAGATGTGAAGATATTTTATTCTGCACTTTATATTCCTGCTGGAGCTGTGGACCCTTTACGAGCAAAAGATGACATCTTAAATATATCCAAGAGAAGCAGTCTCATTTTTCCAGAACAGAAAACCCAAGTCACTATAAAATTGCCAATAAGAAATGACGCATTCCTTCAAAATGGGGCCCACTTTTTAGTACAGGTACTTTAATGATTAAAATAATCTCAACTTTGGTTCAGCCACAAGTGTCCTTACCTGAGTGAGAGGGTTAATTAGTCATTATTTTATCCTTATTTATATTTTGGATTCTGTTGCTTACTGCAAGTTATGTAGGGAGTCCAAAGAGAAACTGTCTGCCCATCAGGTGTATAAGGATGAATAAAACAAGGGTTATACTAAGATCAGTGTTTTAATTATGTGATAATAAAAGCAGATCAGACATACTAAGGTCAGTGTTTTAATTATGCGATAATAAAAGCAGATCAGACATACTAAAGTCAGTGTTTTAATTATCCAGTAATAAAAGCAGATCATACATGAAATGTAGGTCAGTATAATTCATGATATAATGGAGTTATTCATAAACTGTGAGTAGGGGAGGGCCGGGAGAGAGCCAGTGAGAGGTCTGTCATTCTTTTGAGTTGATTTGGGAAAATGTGACGTAGGAATTTGGATTGTAGAATAAACACGTTTTTCATGATGGATATTGTAGGGAAGGCATTCAGAAGTGAAAAAAGCAATATGACAGAAAATTGTGTAGATACTTTTGAATAGTATACCAAAAAAATCTGTTAACATAGGTAGAGTCTTTGGACTTTTATTACTTAATAAGAAATAAAGCTGTTATAACATTTTTCTATCTTATTTCTTTTCTTAACTGTTATTAACCAAAGGATTATTTAAACATTTTAAGTTTTTTGTCCATATGGCTTGGCATGCAGAATCTTAGTTCCCTGACCATGGATCAGACCCATGCCCCCTGCACTGGAAGTGTGGAGTCTTAACTGCTGGACCTCTGGGGAAGTCCAGACCAAAGCATTGTTTTTATTAACAAAGTTTGATACGTCTGTACTCACAATACTATAGTTGAATTTTCCATATGGTTGCTATTGATTGATTTTGAAAATTAGAAAGTAATAAAGGGTGCTTATCAAATTTTGATTATGTAACTAAATTTCTATATTTCAAACAAAATCAGATAATATGAATAGAGCAATAAAGAAGGAATGTATAATCTGTTGCCATACATTTTGTTAACTGAAGTATATATGAAATGAAATCTCATATTTCTTCACTTTCTTTGAACCATGGGTTATTTAAATTTATTTCATATTTTTTCCTAGCTTTGTTTTATAGTTTATTATTGCTTTCTCTGGAGTTTCTGACTGCCTTTTATATGCCATTCTTACCAAATTAGGTCTTCCATCCAGCTGTCTCTTTTGTGCAGTTGATAAATTGTATCCAGTTCTTTGTGACCCCATGGACTGCAGTATGCCAGGCTTGCCTGTCCTTCACTATTTCCTGGAGTTGCTCAGATTCACAACCATTGAGTTGATGATGCTATCCAACCATCTCATGCTCTGTTGCCCGCTTCTCCTCCTGCCCTCAGTCTTTGCCAGCATCAGGGTCTTTTCGAATGAGTTGGTTCTTCACATCAGGTGGCCAAAGTATTGGTTTCATTATCAGTCCTTCCAAGCTGTCTTACATGTGTTGAATGCTGAATTTAGCTGTGCCAGCTGCTTTCTCCAACTTGCTTCTCACGTGCTGCTTGTGACTGTTTTACTAACTACTTAATTTTCTTGATTTCTTGCTTCTTATTTCTTGGATTGTGTTTTAGTTTTGTTGTAACATATGTATCCTCAAATACTTGAGCAGAAAAAGTATGTGCCAGGTAAACTTCTTGAACCTTTGAGCTCAGTGAAACTTCATGCATTGATTCCTGGCTTATAGGAATTTCTAGATTAAAATAATTGCTTCTTAAGAACTTGAAAGGTATTATTCTCTTTTAACTTCCAAAGTAGCTGATGAGAAGTTTGAAGAGAATCATTTGCCTTTAGATTAACTTGCTCTTTATCTTTGAAAACTTAAAAAAAAATCTTCTTGGCATTTTGAATTTCTCATGGCTGTGTCATACCTTGCTTAGCAGTTGATGGGTTGGGCCATTTTATTCTGAAGATTTTTTTGTCTTTTTTTTTTGAGCTGGTCTACTCATGCTTGTATGGTTTTTGTGTTAATTGAGGACTCCTCGGGGAGGTGTCTTTGGAGAAGGAAATGGCACCCCACTCTAGTGTTCTTGCCTGGAGAATCCCAGGGACGGGGGAGCTGGTGGGCTGCCGTCTATGGGGTCACACAGAGTCGGACACGACTGAAGTGACTTAGCAGCAGCAGCAGCAGGGGAGGTGTCTAGTGAGTGCTCTGTTAAGGGGTATATGATTTGTCAGTGTGTAGGGATGACTTTTTGCGATATGTCTAGGTACAGGGAGACCTTTTGTCAGTATCCCAAGGCTTTGTCCCTAGTGGTGGGAGATCTGTATTTCATCTTTATTGTTATTACTATTATTCTGTTGTGTCTCCTCATAATGAGTAAATTATTACATGATGCACCCTTCTGTCTATGAGGATAACCCTCTTTTTAGAGTATCCTTGAATTTCTTTTCTGGGGATAATGGGTGAACAGAACATGGTATCATTTATGGTTGTTTCTGTTCCCCCTGCCACTACTAGAGTGGTCTTGTGAGATGAATGGCCAGACAGTGGCGGATCTGAATCTGTGAAGTGAAATTGAGCAAGTGGTCAAACCCATGGTCCAGGCCCTGTTGAGCAAGAAGTTAAGGTAATTAGAATACTGCTGCCAGAGCACATTTAGAGATATACTTAGAAAATTTTAAAAAGCTTTAAGTTTGGCCTTCTGAAAAACATGTCGTAACTTTATTTATTTATGGCTGCACTGGGTTTTAGGATGGGCTTTCCTTGGTGGCTTAGGCGGTAAAAGTGTCTGCCTACAATGCAGGAGACCCAGGTTCGATCCCTGGGTCAGGAATATCCCCTAGAGAAGGCAGTGGCACCCCACTCCAGTACTCTTGCCTGGAAAATCCTTTGGACGGAGGAGCTTGGTAGGCTATAGTCCATGGGGTCCCAAAGAGTTGGACAGGACTGCACGGCTTCACTTTCACTTTCTGCAGGCTTTCTCTAGTTGCGGTGACCGGTTGCTACTCTGTATTTGCGGTGCACAGGCTTCTCATTGTGGTGGCTTCTCTTGTTACTGAGCACAGGCACACAGGCTTCCGTAGTTGCGGTTCCCTGGCTCTACAGCACAGGCTCAATAGTTGTGGCACACAGGCTTGGTTGCCCCATGCCATGTGAGATCTTCCCAGGCCAGGGATCAAATCTGTGTCCTCTGCACTGGCAGGTGGATTCTTATCCACTGGACCACCAGGGGCACTCCTTTGCCTTCTCTGCTGTTGGTGTCCTTTGGATTCAGAGCCTTCTCTTTAGTAGACATTACCTTGGTCAGTTCAGGCTGTTGTAAAGATCGCTACAGACTGGGTCATGGCTTAAACATCAGACATTTACTTTTGTCACTTCTGGAGTCTGGGAGGTATGAGATCAGACTCTTGGGGAGAATCCCCTTCCTGGTTTGCAGAAATGATCTCTTTATGCTGATTGCTCACGTGGTGGAGAGAGAGAGGATCCAAATTCTTTGGTGTTTCTCCTTCTAAGGGCGCAAACATCATCATGAGGGTTCTACTCTTACAACCTGGTTGCCTCCCAAAGGTCCCATCTCCAAATACCATCATATTGGGCGTAAGGGTTTCAACTTATGAACTCTAGGGGTGGGGATACAAGCATTCAATTCATAGCATGTATGTTTAAGGTTTTTTAGTCCCTAGAATCTCAGTATTCACTTCTCCCTTTGTCTCCGATCTTGGCTAGGTCAAAACTCATATGAGAAAGAAATTACTAAAACAAGTGAAATGAAGGAAGGATTTTATACAGTTGATTTTGGTTTCATGGAGGCTTGGAATTCCTGTAATAGTTGCAGTGATGTGACCTGAGAATTGATGAATGATTGATGTCACCCGAGGTTGAGAATTGATGATGCAGACTATTGGTTTTGAATTGTAGAGAACTTTTCTGTTTTCCATTTCTGATTTGTTTTCTTATGCTGCCTCAAAACTAGTTTTTACTGTGGCTAGGAAGGATTCAGGGCAAGAGAAGAAGAGGGTGACAGAGGATGAGATGGTTGGATGGCATACAGACTCAATGGACATGAGTTTGAGAAAACTCTGGGAGATAGTAAAGCACAGGAAGCCTGGCTTGTTGCAGTCCATGGGGTCGCAAAGAGTTGGATGCGACTAAGCAACTGAAGAAAAAGAGACACCCTATATTTATGTCAGTGTTAGTAAACTTTATATTGAACTTTTAGCCTCTGAAAAATCCAATATCTCTATCCACATGGCTGTAGAGAATCCCTATGTAAACAAGTCTATTTAAAATCTTCAACTGGTCAGAATTACTGTAGTGATTTTATTTCAGCCTTCTATATGAACAAGACCAGTGAAAAAGCTGGCTTAAAACTCTGCATTCAAAAAATGAAGATCATAGCATCTGGACCCATAACTTCATGGCAAATAGATGGGGAAACAATGGAAACAGTGACAGACTTTATTTTCTTGGGCTCCAAAATCATTGCAGATGGTGACTGTAGCCATGAAGTTAAAAGACGCTTGCTCCTTGGAAGAAAAGCTATGACAAACCTAGACAGCGTATTACAAAGCAGAGACATTACTTTGTTGACAAAGGTCAAAGCTATTATTTTTCCAGTAGTCATGTGTGGGTGTGAGAGTTGGACTATAAAGAAGGCTGAGTGCTGAAGAATTGATGCTTTTGAACTGTGTTGTTGGAGAAGACTCTTGAGAGTCCCTTGGACTGCAAGGAGATCCAACCAGTCCATCCTCAAGGAAATCAGTCCTGAATATTTGTTGGAAGGACTGATGCTGAAGCTGAAACTCCAATACTTTGACCATCTGATGTGAAGAACTGACTCATTAGAAAAGACCTGGATGCTGGGAAAGATTGAAGGCAGGAGGAGAAGGAGATGACAGAGGACGAGATGGTTGGATGGCATTACCGACTGAGTAGGCATGAGTTTGAGAAAGCTCTGGGAGATAGTGAAGGACAGGTAGGCCTGGCATGCTGTAGTCCATGGGGTCGCAAAGAGTCAGACTCGACTGAGCGACTGAAGGACAAATTTAAACTGACAGAGTTTATTTTTGATAACACTTGAAAAGTAGGGAGAAACTTGAAGAATATCTGAATTTTGGTGATCATGGGTTAGAAATCTGTTTGTACGAATTCCAGACTCAATTTTTATCTATCTCTATATTCAGTTGAATAAGAAAGGTCTTATAGTGCGGACCGTCATTTTAACACTTTAGGAAGAAAGGGCATTATTAGTCACTGACGTAGTTCCTTAAGGTTCAGAACAGCTCTTGGCTCTGGAAGGCTGGTTGGAATTAAAAGGTTGTGTAGTTTGTATAGTACATAATGGATGAGCTACTTTAGAATAGGAGGCATCAGACTCTGCATGGAAATCTGAATGAAACTGAAGAAAGGAGAATCAGAGACATGAGCTTCTTATTCTTTAGTGACCCTCTCAGCTAAATACATTAGTCTGGGATACAGCTTTTGGCAGGCATGGGGTTACTAATGTGCTGTCCCCCTTGCAAACTGTCTGAAAGCAAAGAACGACTATGAATGGAGCAGTTTGATTTAGCAGATGCTTAAGGAACCCAGACAAAAAAGGCTTGGAGACTAGGAAGTAAGCCATGGAAAATTAGCATTTTCCTTTTGACCAGTTCATTTCATGGCCTTCTATATCTTCTTTCTTCTAAGTTTTCAAAAATACTGTGTTTAGAATTAGTTCTGTAACTCTTTTGATAAATTTAAGTAGAATATGAATTTTCTCCTTTTTGAGAAGTTTCGAGGTAAAATATGTTGGTTGTTCTGCCTCTTGATGTTTTCAACAGTGTTATCAGTTTGACTCTCTGAATATGTAGGGATGAGAGTGTTCATTCACAAACTTGTTCTGACTCACATAGAACCAGTGTGTTTTCAAGTCTTTACCTCTAACCAGTGTACACTTTATATGCTGTTCAAATATATATTTTTATGTTTAAATTTTTGTGCTATCTTTAAAGATAAATACATATATATATGTATGTATATTATTTTTCTCTAGAAGAATAACAGTTATGTGGTTTTAACTATTTTCACATTTCATTTATTTTATTAAGTAAATGCAGTATCCTGAAGAACTGAATGTTATTATTTTACTTGATTCAGTCTACATACCAATATTTGGCAAAATTAGTTTGATTTCTTTTTTTTTTTCTTTTACTCAAGTGAAGTGAATATTTACCAATTATGGAACTTTTGGTATTCTTCTCCTGTATATGATTTTCAAAGCAAAGTGTGTTACATTTAAAAAGCATTTACTTTTGCCCTTAAAATGTACACTGTTCATGAGAAAATGTGAATGTATGTGCCGTATCAGTTTAGTTCTTGTCCACCAGTGGAAAACCAACTTCAGTCACCACTGTCTACTGCTGGTTACATAGTGGCTTTGTATCCACATTACAAAGCCTAATAGAGGGCTCTGGAGAGGGAGAGATCCATACTGCTCCATTAAGTTTACAGTTGCTTTTTAACTTAAAATCTCTATGTTTTTCGCAATCCTACAATGACTGTCTATTCCTGCAGTCACGTGAACACTGTGAGGATTGATAAGTTGGGCTTTTGAAAGTTGAAGATTTTGATGTATCAGGATTCGTAGAGAGGTTTTTTTTGTGTGATGTAGGGGTAAATCAATACATTTATTGTGTAGCTGCTATACTTACAGGTCTATGTCATGTTTCAGGAAAATATTGAGAAGGACACAGATCCACGAGAGTTCTGTAGTCCTGTTGGGAAGTATAAGTCTGGAACATGGAAAATGATGATAAGCAAGCAACATGTGAAATTTAAAGTGAATTTCTAAGTTTAGTGAGGGTAGTAGTAGAAGTCAAGGAAGAGATAGAAGAAAGAGGGCTGGAGAATCCAAGGAAATTTTCCTAGGGGAGAGGGATATTTAACTAGTTTTTAAAAGCGAGTGCATTTTGATTTTTGAGATGATGGATGATGGATAGAGGCCCTCCTACATGAGGAAAAACTTTGAAAGTTACAGTGACACATGATGCATTTCTTTAAACATAAAGACATATCAAGTCACATTTGGAGTTGTGAATGGTCTTCTCATAGTGAATCTTCTCTGGCAGAGAGGAGGAGTGAATGATTTGATTGGAGACGTGGTTCAGTGGAAGGGAGGAGGGAGGTGTGGGCAACTTGCTGATACTTGCCTTTAAATCAAGGTAGGTGGGTACAGGCAACAAGGAGGCAAAGTGGTTGGTGGTCCTGGGGAAAACCGTGTAATATGGAGGAGAGATGGTGATTGCTTTTGTGCACATTCTCTCTGTAAGGTGTCTCTGCGACATTTGTGTCATATTCTGTGGCAGTTATAAAGATTTGGAATCTTTAAGGAGAGATCCAGAGATTTTTAGGGAGTGGGTGTGAAATTGTAAGATAAAGATCTCAGGAAGAACCCTGGGAACAATCATAATTGAGAAGCAGAAAGAGGTTAAGAGGCCAGTGCAGGAGGTTGAGTCAGGATGATGAATGAAGGAGATCGAAGTTGCAAGATTATTGGTGGCCTTTACCCACGCTTGTCTTTTCATTCAATCGAGACTTTAAACATTTCTTTTCTTTTCATTTTTTATGGTGTTTTTCTGTTTATTACAGTTGGAAGCTGTGGAGTTGGTGAATATAGTTCCCCCAATCCCACCTATAAGTCCTAGATTTGGGGAAATCCAAAATATTTCTTTAGTGGTTACTCCAGACATTGCAAATGGAGAAATTGGCTTTATTAGCAATCTTCCAATCATTTTGCATGAGCCAGAAGATTTTGCTGCTGAAGTGGTAAGTAGACTTTTTCTTATTGCTGGGGGATATTGAGTTTGAGATAGAGACACTTTTTTTTGAGAGGGAGTCAGGTTAATATAGAGTTAACAGATCTTGAAAAACTTCACCATTTATAGCAAGCCTTCAGTTTGTAATTTGACATAAACTAATTGATGAATGTGTGATTTTTTCATCTTTTTCCATATTTGATAGAATAAAATTAGAATTAATAGCTTATAGGAAAAGAAGGATAGTATGATGAGGCTGTTTTCAGCTAGTGCTTGTGACATTTGATAAAGTAATAGCCCAACACAATTTTTTTTTTTAATTAGCCGAGTCATATGTACCACAAGAATCCTTGACTTTTTCCATTTCCAAGCACTCCTCATGCTTGCCTTGGGCAGGATTGGGGTGGCGTCCTGTGTTTGGTGGTGAAGGTGGTGGTGATAAAGTAGGGGATACCAAATCTTAGGAATTATATATATATATATAATTTTTATATATGAATATTTATGGATACACACACACACTAAAGCATGTTCACATATATGGTACCTCTCCCTGCCTGCCAACTGATTGAATTTTCCTGCTATCTATCTAGAGACCACTCTGACCTTTGACCATGCCATTCCCTGAGCCACAGTCTGTCCCTAAAACCCTCTCAAGTTCTCTCACACTTAGATATTTGATTTAAACTGGTTTGTGGTTCAGGTTAGGAATGTGTATAGAGTTGTTTTTGTTACCAAAGCCTCATGTCAAAATATGGTGACCACAACTTCTTTTGTTTGTATATTTGATTCTGTGAATTGGCAGAGAAGCTCGCTTTTTCAAGATGGTTTTGATTTTTTGTATTTTTCATAATACGCTGTTTTCTTCTAAAACCTCAAAAGCATTCAGTTTGTTCTGCAAGAATGTTTTGTTCTTACTTATCTATCTTACAAAGCTCTACATGTACCATTCCATATTTTTCCCTGGAGGGAAATGAGCTTCTAGGGAAAGTTTTGGTCACCTTGAACCTGTATTCTACCCCTTTTGGGAAACAGCAGAAGTGAGAATTTCCCTTTGTTCTGTTGGTCCTATTTACAGCCTGGCCACGCCCACTCCCTTGGGGTGATTCAAGGGCCCAGCCCTTTCTTGCTTCTTTTTTTTTCCAATCTTTTCTAAGAATCTTACTTTCTTGCTAGTCTCCAGCCTTGACCGTTGCTAGCCAAATTAGGAGAATGGTTAGTGAGGAAAATATCTTCCATGTTTTTCAAGGTGGCCTATGTTAAAGGGCAAAGTGCAGAGGATACCTTTTTTAGGCACTTAAAAAAATTGCATATCTACTGTTAAATGTTTGTTTATATTCTTTGCTTGAAAAAAACTTCATTATGATTTTCAGTGATCCTTTTCTTAGACATTTTGAAAGTGTGCTGGACTCAAATGACACTACCAAATACAATTTGTTTCAGAATTATTATAATAGTTTCTATTTATTTAGTTCATGCTATGGAGAGACACTTTACTTTTCACCAGGAACTTGCAAAATAGGGAACCACTAGCTTCATTTCACATGTAGAAATTGAGGTCAGAAAGGTTAAGTAACTTGTCCATGGAAACTCAGAGCCCTGATTTGAGTATCAGCATTTGTTTGGTTAGAAGCATTTCTTATTCTTACTTGTATTATTATTTTCTTATTTTGTCCTCTGTCACTTTAGGATGCATTTAATGTACTGTGTGCTTCCCAGATTTATTCGCAAAAGCTTATTTTTCAGTTTGTATTGTGATATTAGTTCTTTTTTCAGAGACCCTCTGATGGAGATTTACTCTTTAAATAAATTGTTCTATGTTTTTCACGGTTCTCTGGTTCTTAAAATGAAGTCTTTTTGTTAAGACAAATCTCAGGATAGGCATATTGTTGGGTGGGGGAAATTTAGTAGATAAATTTGACTAGCAAAACCTAGTAAGTAATTAAATCTTATGATTGTCATGCTTAGAAGAAGCTTGTTCATTTGTGCTTTTAATAGCATTTTAATTGTTCGCTTCTGTATGCAGAGTGCCTAAACATTCATTTAGCATGTGTCTGTACTAACTGAAAAGCTTGGGTAGTTTGTGAGCATGTATTTCAGAACAACTTGTTCTGTTTTTTTCTCTTTATAAGGTTTGCATTCCCTTACATCGGGATGGAACTGATGGCCAGGCTACTGTCTACTGGAGTTTGAAGCCCTCTGGCTTTAATTCAAAAGCAGTGACCCTGGACGATATAGGACCCTTTAATGGCTCTGTTGTGTTTTTATCTGGGCAGAGTGACACAACAATCAACATTACTGTCAAAGCTGATGACATTCCGGAAATGAATGAGACAGTCACACTTTCTCTGGACAGGTAATAACGCATTTAGGTAGCATTTAGTGACATGTATATGTTCATGTTCTCTGAAATAATTTTATTTTTTTTCTCCAGGTAAAGTATGGAGAATAATTCTTTTTCCATGTAAAATAAAAAGAAAAAACTAAGTAGATAATGCTCTGCTGACCTGACTTTACTGCTGTTTTATGATGGCTTTTGGTTAGATCATAAATATTGTGATGTAGTGAACTCTTACCCTGATATTTTTGTGAAGAAACGTTATATCGAGAATTTAAGGTATTCAGTTCAGTTCAGTTCAGTTCAGTCGCTCAGTCGTGTCTGACTCTCTGCGACCCCATGAATCACAGCACGCCAGGCCTCCCTGTCCATCACCAACTCCCGGAGTTCACTCATACATCTTAAGTGTAGCTAATATGTTGCTATATTCAAAAAATAGGCAGCAATAAATGCAAAATGTTAGGTTAGGCAAATAGCTCTGCTGGCTTCATTTTCATCAAATAAGAGGATTAGAACTTTTTTGAGTGAGTAAAAAGAAAGTGTTAATATTCATATAATGAAATTTTCTTTTTTATATGAATTTAAATATTAAATAATACTTTTTTCCAAAGACTAAAAAAAAAATACACATTTAAGGGATATTTTTAAGTAATAGTAAGGATTTACTTAACATTTCTCAAGTAAGTGATTTAGATCAAAAAAATACCAGGATCTCTCAAAGAGAATTTTTCAGTAATTCATGAAATTCCAAAAATAAAAAAATATTTTGCTTAATTGGTTTTAATTGAGTTAAAATTAAAACCAGCTAATCTACCATAGGTCTCTAAATTAAAGTTGATACATATTAAGAAGGCTAATGTGTGATTTGAGGACTTTGTAAAATTTTCATTTTAGAAACAATAAAATTCATAGATGAAGTCAGTGGTTCAATAGGTGTTATTTTGTACTATTTTAATCAGGACTGAAGTAGTAATCTTTTTATGTAACCCCTGATCCTTTCCAGATTTTGCTCTCAGACTCATAGGTTTTTCTGTGTTGCTGTATTGTACAAACACATTTAATAAACCTTATGAGTAGTTTTTAATTTTATGTGAAAGAAAAAAATTCAGAATATAGGGAACTAATCTGATGAATGTCTGCTGTTCATTTTGTTTGCTTTCATAACCACATTGTGTTTCTTTTTTAAAAATAAAAATTAAAACAAAACAACAGCAAAATAGGCAAACAAACCCAAAAAAGCAAAAACCAAATACTGTGCGTGTGCATACACACACAGACACACGCATACACACACAGACACCCACATACACACACAGAGTCTAAATACTTACGGTTTAATCTATATTTTACATTACATCTTTTGGAAGAATATTTCATATGATAAGAAATTAGTGAAATGTAATGAAATATAAACTGAAAATTATTATTTTTTCACTTATGTCTTGTTTTTATTTAAGTTAGATTTGAGTGCTTATTAAATCAATGGACTGTCTTAAAAAGAAACTAAAGAAAAATGAACAGCAGTATAAACCAAAGAGGCAGTAATCTGTAGAGATTTTGTTAATTCATTTGAGAATTTCAACTCTGAACTAAATATGTAGCAAGTTCATAAGTGACTATTCATATTCTTTCAAAATAATCATTTTTAACCTTATATAAATCTTTGAAATTAACTAAATATAATTTTAAAGTATTTTTTTCTTTCTCTCTTTCCTGTGGGTTAAGGTAGTACACAAGAAAGTATAAACTACAGAGTAGAGAGTTTCAGAAGTTATTGATTCCTCTCTTTTCAAGTGGAAGAAATTAGTTCAAATTCATACTAAATTTTTTTAGCTCAAGTAGTAACTAGCACATACTTGTGTTATCTACATGTGTGTGAACAAATTACAATTCAGTATTCTACTAAGACATATTGAAATAAATGTGACAGTCAAATCCACAATTTAAAGTAAGGTATTTTGTCAAAACCTCCATCTCAATTTTGCAAATTTTTAATAAAACTAAAAGAATGAATGAATGCCAGTGTGATGATAGTAAGTTACAGTAGAATATTGCAAGAAAGCACTTTATTCTGATACCATTTGTGATTTTCTTTTAATGTAAAATTCAAATGAAAATTTTGTATATTTCTGTTAAATAGAGATAAAAGTTGCCCTAGTACTGAATGATTTATGATGCTTTTAATACCATACTAATTAAAAATATTTTTCAGTTCTCTCCAGATCAGAAACAACTTTATTATGCCAGTTAATTTCAGGAAAATTTGAGACATATGTAGAATATATAACTTCTTATTTATGGTATTACTTGACTTGCAAAGTGAAACACTCGGGACTGTACATTCTGACATGTTTCTCAAGGCTGTTTAAAAATGCAGCACATTGGAAATCTGGAAAAGTGTTTATATTTCCTGATAGAAAGTTATATTTAAGTAATATTTGTCGTAATTAGAAGATACAGTGATATCTTTTGCTTTCTTAAGTGTATTCCTGTGCAAATGATGAAAGATATATATTTCTCTGCTGATAAGAGTTTTTATTCTTTCCAAGAATAACTAGCTTCAGATCTGAGGATGTGGGTTTTTTATTATATTTTTTTGAAACCTAATTAAAACTACTAAGTAATTATAAGTCGGGCTGAATGAAATTTGTTCAGCTGCTGGGGTTTTTTGAGCACGCCCAGTGCTTGGCAGGCTCTAGCGCCTTGGAGCGGGCCTGGAAAGGAATGTCTTCAATGGGTCTTGACATGCTGGCTGGCCGTGGGGTCATCTTCCCTAAGTGGGAACTGCCGAACCTCTTGCTAGCATTTGTGAATAGCAAAGAACCCAGTGTGGGGAGTTCCCTTCAAGTGAATATGACCAGCTCGTGTGAGGGGGCGGGGGCGGGGGCAGGAAAGAAAGGCTTTCTTTAGCTTTCTTTTTACCCTGCCATTCACATTTCTAGCAGCATTAGTGAAGTTTTGGCAAATACTGTCTGTCTCCCTTCCCCCCCACCCGCCCCACACACACTTTCTTCTGTGTTGACAGGGTAGAAACCGAAAGGTTTGTCGTGTATTTTGGGTAAGTGTACTGAAGAATGTCTGGTTTGGGGTGATTCAACATTTTGCTTCTGCATGCCAATGTTTTGGACAAGGCTTCGGTTCTGCATGACTGCCAGCCCTGGGAAAGTTTGCTTGTCCACCTGCCTGTGCATGCTTTGTGTGTCCATTTATCTTCTAATGATAAGCTTATCTGAAGGGTTTTTTTTTTTTTTTGGTATTAAGAGTTTTAAATTATGAATACTATTAAGATAGCTGATAAAAATTTTGAGAATTTATGTAATTACATATTTTGAAGAACTTAAAAATTTTAGCTTTCCTGATAGCGTATGTATAACCAAGAAAACAATTAGTGTCCTTTGCTTGTGCAGTTCTTACTTAATGTTGTTTATGAATCTTGTGTTTGTTTCACAAAGAATTCAGAAGCAGAGTGTTCATTTTATCCATTGATTTTTGAGTGCGTTGAAGCAGTTTCTTGCCTGCATTCTCTTAGTTGTTGCGTAAAGAACTTTTCAAAACTTTGCCTTTTTTCCAAAAAGGTAGCATTTTTTAAGAAAGCTTAAAAATAAGTTCATTTGTTTAATGCTCAGAATGGCTTTTTGTATTCACATTCTGATCCTGTTTTTGTCTCAGCTTATATGGATATAGGAAGTTTTAATTAATAAAAATATTAAAATAAATGAAATATGGGCAAATTTACTATGAAAATCATATTAATAATAGAAAAAGCCTAACTGTCTTATTATTTTGATTATATCTTCTGTGGCCACTAGTATGCTAGGTATTGGTTGGCAGATTTCCAAAAACTGGAGCAGGATGTTAATTCAGATTCTCTGTTACACAGGAAGTGTGCTGTCCTTTCTACATATTAATTGTGGCTGCATTGTAATTTTGAGGTTTGATCAGGGTGCTTTTTGATTCAATAGAACGTGACATTTGGAATGGTTTAGAAGAGCTTGCAGGATTGAGAATTCTCAAAGAGTATGCTGGCTTTTAAACCCTCAGAGCCTTACAGTTCTAGTCCCTTTGATCATTTTAATTGTAGGCTGAACATAAAAACCAGAAATAAAAAAATCTTGTTTTAATATGTTCTTTTGAGATTTGTATAGGAATTGCTATAGCATATCATAATTTCAAATCCATTCTATTCCATTTTTTCATAATGTCCTTTTTCTTTTATTATAAAAGAAATATTATTTATATTTATTATTTATAGTATTTCTTTATAATAAAAGAAAAAGCATAAGGTTAAATCAGGGTGAACAGAATCATGCTGAAGGTCACGAAATATTTCTAAAATCTAATCACAATTTTATTTTTGGTCAGTGTGTCTTGCTTTAGTTCAAGCAGTTATCCAACTTGTATTCAATTAGTATAATCTATGTAATGAGTTTTTAAAAAACAAATTCAAGTGAATGTAAAATTTAAGCAATTTTATTTAGATTATTTTAAAACTATATATTACAAGTTAAATTTCTCTAATTAATTAATTAATAACACTCCCATAAGTGTTATTAGTGACACTGTTTTGCTCTTACGTGATTTTAATATACTTAAAAGTTTAAGTTTTAACTTCAAATATCTAATAACCTTCATATCCATTATCTGAAAGTGTTATAAATATTGCAAATAAGACTTCAAATTCAGAAGTCTATAGGTAGTGGATACCTTTTCCCCAACTGTTTTCTCCAGGGTCAGTGTAGAAAACCAAGTGTTGAAATCTGGATATACAAGCCGTGACCTAATTATTTTGGAAAATGATGATCCTGGGGGAGTTTTTGAGTTTTCTCCTGCTTCCAGAGGACCCTATATTATAAAAGTAAGTATGAAAGAGACTTCAATCTGTTCTGTACTCACAACCTCAGAAGAGCAATTTCAAAGGATTTGAACTTTTGTTGACTTTTTCCCTATCCTTTATATGGTACTTTACTGGCAGGAACATGGTCGTCATCATTATTGTTGGTATAATCATATAGATAACATGTAATTAGGATTCTGTTATGTTCTAGTCACTGTTCTAAGCAGTCTGTACTATATTTCAGTGTGAAAGAGACACATTGGCACTTCTAGCTGAGCCTTACACAAATTGCTTAAAGTTGTGATGCAAACCTTTTCAGTCTGAATTCAGAGTGTGGGATTATTTTTTTTAATACAGTTTTGAAAAGGTGTTTTCCATTTACAGTTATTGCAAAATATTGGCTATATTCCCCACGCTGTACAGTTTGTCCTTGAGCCTCTCTTATACCCAGTAGTTCGTACCTTGTATCCCCGACCCGTCTATTGCCCTCACTCCATAATAACTTCTAGTTCTCTGTATAGGAGCCTGCTTCTTTTTTGTTGTATTCACTATTTGTTGTATTTTTAGATTCCACATTTAAGTGATATTATACATTATTTGTCTTTCTCTGTCTGACTTATTTCACTTAGCGTAATGTCCTCTAAGCCCATTCACATTGAGTGTTAGTTGCTCAGTTGTGTCCCACTCTTTGTGATCCCATGGACTGTAGCCTGCCAGGCTCCTCTGTCCTTGGGATTTTCCAGGCAAGAATACTGGAGTGGGTTGCCATTCCCTTCTCTAGGGGATCTTCTTGACCCAGGGATTGAACCTGGGTCTCCTGCGTTGCAGGCAGATTCTTTACCATCTGAGGCACCAGGGAAGCCATTTGGCAGATGGCAAAATTTCTTTCTTTTTGATGACTGAGTAGTATTCCTTTCACACACACACACACACACACACACACACACACACACACACACATCACATCTTTACCATTCATCTGTTGATGGACACTTATATTGCTTTTGTATCTTAGCAATTATAAATAATGCTTCCATGAACACTGGGGTACATGTATCTTTTTGAATTTAGTGAATTTTTTTTTTTTTTTTTTTAAGGAAGGAGAATCTGTAGAGCTCCACATCATCCGATATAGGGGAGCACTGGTTAAGCAGTTTCTACACTATCGAATAGAGCCAAGAGATAGCAATGAATTCTATGGTAACACAGGAGTACTGGAATTTAAACCTGGGGAAAGGGAGATTGTAATCACCTTGCTGACAAGATTGGATGGGATACCAGAGGTATGGGACTTTATTTTTTTCTTGTGCCTTTGTGGAAAGTTGATAGTATCTAGTATATTATGGATATAGATAGTTTGAATGTTGGCAAGGAAATGCAGGAAAGGAGGCAGGCAAGAAAAGATAAAGAGAAGGACTTATGTTTGGATACTAAGAAACAAGCTTCAAAAGCAAAATAAGACTCATACCAATTTGAATTGTCCATTCTTACATAAAATGATAGCCGACAATCTGAAACTTATTAGTTTTTGTCTTTTAGCTTTATATAATCTGTATTGACTGAACTTTCAGGATGTGGTTTCAAACTGAAGAAATTTTTCTGTAAGATTACTCTTTTAAAGAAAATAAATTTAAGTTTTAAATATATTAAGAGAACCAGATCTTGTTCCATTATGTATTACATCATTGCATATGTAGCTTTTAAATTAATTTGATTTTATTAGTTTAAGTGACTGGAACATCAGTGATAAGATCCAGTCTCCTTACTATTTTAATGTAGCAACATGGTTTGTCTTTTCCCTTTTTGAATAATGTATATTTATATCTGATAACTGTCTTAATTGATGGAAAAATGTTGAAAAATTAAAAAAATCAGCTTTGTTTTTTTCAGTGAGTGCATTGTTATGAAAAATTGATGGTATTAATATTCTTGAATATATATTTTTATTTGCTTTGAAAATTTTAACTTTTTATTTTTCCTAATTTGACATGCTCACTTTAGTTGGATGAACATTATTGGGTGGTCCTCACCAGCCACGGTGAACGGGAAAGCAAGTTGGGAAGTGCTACAGTTGTCAACATAACAATTCTAAAAAATGATGATCCTCATGGGATTATAGAATTTGTTTCTGATGATCTAATTGTTACGATAAATGAAAGTAAAGGAGATGACACCTATAGTGGTAATGTATTCTACTTCTTATATTCCATTACTGTTTACTGAGGAAAAAATTTGACATTTTTTACTTTATTTCTTTTGTAGATAGTTATTTTTAGTTGTCCAGCTGCTTTAAATTACACATGGTGCAAAAATTAATGTTTTAAAAATCATATTTAACATTGTAATTTTTATTTCTTGTGTAGTATTATGATGATGGTGGCTCAGATGGTAAAGAATCTGCCTGCAGTGCAGGAGACCTGGGTTCAGTCCCTGGGTTGGGAAGATCTGCTGGAAAAGGCAATGGCTACCCACTCCATTATTCTTGACTGGAGAATTGCATGGACAGAGGAGCCTGGTGGGCCACAGTCCATGAGGTCACAAAGAGTCAGATATGATTGAGTGGCTAACACATACATTACAGTTATATTTTGATTTCCATTAACCATATGCAGTAGAACTCAAACATTCAAAAGAATGAGTTGAGTCAAATAGGAAAAGCTCTGAAACTGAGAGTTACATCTGGGGAACTCTTGCAGCGGCATGAAATGAGATGTAGTTTATCTTTAGAGCCATGTCTGTTTGGATAAGAAAATCGCTTTTGAGTGTGGAGCTTTCTCTGACTGCCTTTAGCAAATACGCTTATAGGACTTTGTGATAGATGTGCCTAGTCACCATTCTGTTCCTTGTGCTGAGTGACTTTTAAGATCTCAGACTGTGGTAGCAAAGATTGAGTCCATTTATTTTATCAATTGTATGGCTATAGAGGAAAGACTGGATTAATTTATATATACCTTGAGGCTGGGCTAAGCAAATGATTGATTTTTAATAAAAAGGGGGCATATTTTTACTTCTCTTTGACCAGTTTCTTTACTCATCATTTTAAAATTGTTTAATATGTGATCATATGTGTTATACCCGTTTGTATTTCACAGCTGTTTATGGTGTAATAAGAGATCGAGGCAACTTTGGTGATGTTAATGTATCATGGGTTGTTAGTCCAGATTTTACACAAGATGTGTTTCCTGTCCGAGCAACTCTCTTCTTTGGAGACCAGGAATTTTTAAAAAATATCACCATTTACTCCCTTCCAGATGAGGTAAATGTTACATGTTTAACTCTTATTGTTGTTTAATAGTTCTTTTTTATTGAATATTAAATATCTGGTAATACTTTGCCATGAGAGTATGTGATAAAGAACTCAGGTATAATGTTTTGACTATAAACCAAAGTGATTCCCAGGTGGCTCAGTGGTAAAGAATCTGCCAGCCAACGCAGGAGATGCCAGAGATGCCAGTTTGATCCCTGGATAGGGAAGATCCCCTGGAGTAGAAAATAACAACTCACTCCTGTGTTCTTGCTGGCAAAATCCCATGGGCAGAGGAGGCTGGTGGGCGATAGTTTGTGAGGTCACAAAGAGTCGGACATGACTAAGTGACTGAGCACACACACACACACACACACACACACACAACACACACAGACACAGACACACACACACACAAAACACACACACACACACACCAATGTAGAAATGTCATTTTCGGTTTCCCTACAGGCATTTTTAACTTTCAGTATTGATTGATAGTTGCTGCTGACACTGCCTAGGTGTCAAATATTAGAGAGTCACGCTTGTGAGAGAGGTTGTCAAGCGCTTGTTTGTACTTAAGGCCCTTTGAGATTGAGAGCGCCATCTACTGAGTACACTAGGGTGCACTTGCAGATTGAGGACATTGGTCCAGGTGGATGGTGGACTCGGCGTAATGCAGAGAAAAACTTAATGGAATGGACCTTTCTGAGGGGAACCGCACTTCAGATAGATATGGAAGCCTGTCTCCTTTCCCTCACACTCCTGCCTCCAGAGACAACATTCCAGCACTCTTCCGTTTTAGGATGTGGAGAAGACCAAGTCACACGGATGAGAAGAAAGCGAAAGTCCACGTGGGGAGGGATACAGGCTCAGAGACGCGGGGAGTCTCACCTTGTTAGGACAGTGGAATGAGGTCTTTGTGATGCACTTCTGTGAAACTTAAATAAAGTTTATAAGGGGGCTTTGAAAGCTAACTGAACCTTTGTTACTATTATGATTTCTGTTCTAAATGTGTCCAGAGGTTAGTTTTCTGTTTCACAGTTTTTCCTTAAAAGCAACATATAGCCCATTTTCTTACAGAAAAAAACTTAAGCTCTGTAGTATTTCTCTCTTTAATTTGCGTAAGGTAAAAATATCTCTATTTCCATTACATTTTATAGTGAGTCAAAATAAGGTGGCTGTTTGGATGAATGCATGTTAAAATTTTGAAGGGTTCTGATTCTTACTTGAATAACTTAGGGTGGTTCTGCTCAGAAGTGGAAATGAACATTAATACTGTTATTAATAAAGATTTTTTAAAAAAGATGAAACAATGTAGGTATATGTAGTGGAATTATTTGTACAGATCACCTGACTAAAAAGCATGTGTAACATTTTCCCAAAAGATTCCAGAGGAAACGGAGGAGTTTACCATTATCCTACTTAATGCCACTGGAGGAGCTAAAATAGGAAATAAAACTACTGCTACTCTGAGGATTAGAAGAAATGATGACCCTATTTATTTTGCAGGTGGTATTGCTTTCTTATTTGAGTTCACATCTTTCTTGAACAGTGTAAGGATGCTTTTTTCAATAATTGTTTTAAGTGAACATTTTCAATAAAGCATGATTGATATATGTTTAAATAGGATTTCATGATTTGACCATTATTCAATCTCTTTGACATTTTAACAGATATTTTTAAGGATTCAGAAGGAAAAATTAAGTACTATTTTGTTACCTTTCCTCTTGCTTTTAAATTTCAAGATATTTTCTTTCCTTTGTGCAAAGATGAACACTCTTCCATGTTACCTCTTCCAATACACAGGGAAGTAGTGCAGACAGTTCAGGGTTTGCGTATTGTACTTAATGAATGGTTACTTACTATAATTACTGTTAATTTCATGGACATATAAATTAACATGTAAATTAAGGTTTCCCCATTTTTCCCACTTGAATGCTTTCTTTACAACTGTCTTTGTCACTGGAGGCATCTTTTAATTTTATTTGGTATCTATAATTTATTGGTGTCTTATTCTTCCTTAAATCATTTTTGCAGGTTGTTCAATTTGCAACTGTAGAACTCTTAAACCTCTTGAATTTTATCGATCTATGTTTTAACCTTCAGTTAACATGTACTTAATGAGTTAGTCCTGTTTTCAGTCTTCTATTAACCCTGTAGAAGATGTGGAAGGTATCTGGGCCTATTTAAAAAAAAAATTTATGGCCTAAGTTTGGAAATGAATTCTATGAAACAGTAAGCAGAGGATTCCAGATAGTATACAGTTTACTGACAAATTGGGAGTTGCAGACAATGGATTTTGTGGGAATCAAGGCAAGAGGAAGGCCACTGACTCAAAGTAATCAGAGGAGACCTTAAGCAGGCATTGGAATCATAGCTCTCTTTCAGCAAAGACTCAGTGGAGAGCATTTCTTGTGGTGGGCAGGGAGAAACACGTGTGATCTGATAATATGTAGATGGAATCAGAAAAGCTCACACGTTCCTTTTTTTCTTTGTGAATATTTTAGAGCCTCGTGTAGTGAGGGTTCGGGAAGGTGAGACTGCTGACTTTAAAGTTCTCAGAAATGGATCTGTTGATGTGCCCTGCACCGTCCAATATACTACCATGGATGGGAAGGCTACCGCCAGAGAGGGAGACTTTGTTCCCATTGAAAAAGGAAAAATGCTTGTTTTTGCAGTTGGAAGTAGAGAGCAGAACATATCTGTATTCATTACGGAAGATGATATCCCAGAAACAGATGAGCCCTTTTATATAATCCTCTTTAACTCAACAGGTAAATAAATTATATTTATGGCAAATCTGTTGTTTCAGTTCTTTTACAAGATGGCATTTAAATACTTCACTGTCACCTGGGAATGTTCAAGAGCAAAATTGTTTCATTGATTTCTTGAGGGAAGGGGTGAAAGAACACATGTGTTGAAACTTTGTGTACCTGATATACCCTATGTCATTATTTTTAATCTTTTTTTCACAAATAGCACATGTAGAAAATTATGTTATTATATGAGGAATAGAAATCTTCCAGCCGAAACTACCCGAAGTCTTTTCTAGTCACTCAAGGACTTAGGGCGTTATTATTCTGTAGACTTTTCCCTTCTATCAGGGCATGGGGCATCGTGGTTGGGAAGCTGTATTCAGCAGGTGACTGAGCCCAACTGACTGATAATTCTCTGTAGCTGTAGTTATAATGTGTGCCAGTTTGCAAGGGGGAAAGATAGACTTTTCCTTCTTCTCTATATTATGATTGAAGCAGAATGTTTTGCCCCTATCTTTAGTAAATTGAAACTTCCCTGGTGGCTCAGATGGTAAAACGTCTGCCTTCAATGCGGGAGACCCGGGTTCGATCCCTGGGTCAGGAAGATCTCCTGGAGAAGGCAATGGCAACCCACTCCAGTACTCTTGCCTGGAAAATCCCATGGATGGAGGAGTCTTGTAGGCTACAGTCCATGGGGTCGCAGAGAGTCCGAAACACTTCACTTTCACTTTAGTAAATTAGAGAGGCTATAGCTTCTTTTGGTAACTGTTTTACTCTTTTAAGAGTACACAGAGGTATTTTTTCCTTAATCTTTTCTAGTAAGTTGAAGACATGATACTCTATCACCCCTGATTATGCAAGTGTGTTTTTTCATATATACAAGACATTTTCCTACATAACCACAATATAACCATTAAAATCAGGAGATTAATACAATCATCGCCTCAGACCCCATTCAGATTTCTCCATTTTTCCCATCAGTGTCCTTTCGAGCAAAATGATCCTTTCCCAGATCATGTGTTGCGTTTAATTGCTGTGCATCTTTAATCTCTTCGGTCTGAAATACTCAGTCTTTCCTTGACTTATATGACCTTTATAGTACGGAAGATTACAGGGCAGTTATTTTGTCAAATGTCCTTCATTTTGGTTGGTTTGATGTTCTTCATTATTAGGTTCAGGTTTTGCATTCTTGGCAGGAATTGTGTAGAAGAATTCCGTGTTCCCATCACATCCCTCCCGTTGGCACAAATTTCTATTTTGTCCCTTTACTGCCAGGTCTATTTTGACCACAATTTAGGCAGTGATTGCCAGGCTTCTCTACTGTACTTTTTGTTCCTTTGTTTTTAATACAAATTTTGTGGGGGAAGTACTTTAAAACTATGTAACTATCCTGTTACTCATCAAACTTTCAATTTTTTCACGGACATTTATTTATCAGTATGGGCTTATGATTTCTGTTTAATGCAGTGGGTTATATTTCACTATGATTATTTACTTTGATGGTCGAATTATCCTGGGTTTGGCTAGGGGTGGTCTGTTAAAATGACTTTCTTGTCTTTTTGACATGTTCCTATTATTCTTTGAGCATTTTCTTACTTCCTGGCACAGAAAGCTGTTTCACACTGATCTGGTACTTTTCCTGTAAAAACCCTGAGATCAGTCATTTGTTTCAAGAAGCCCTGACTCCTTTCAGTGTAGAATTCTGTTTATATACCAGAACCTCAATACGGGGTGTGGTAATTGTTTCTTAGGCTATTCTCCTCCTAGGCCCAGTTTAAGAGATAGGGAATGCATGTATGTCTGTATGCATTTTTGTGCTGGGTGAGCCAACAAGTTTGTTTAGGTTTTTCTGTAAAGTTACAGAAAAACATGAATGAACTTTTTGACTGTTCTTATATATATATTTGTCGTAGTTGTGTAATCGTTAAGTTGTGTTTGACTCTTTGTGACCCCATGGACTGTAGCCTGCCAGACTTGTCTGTCCAAGAGATTTTCCAGGCAAGAATACTGGAGTGGGTTGCCATTTCCTTCTCTGGGGGATCTTCCTTACCCAGGGATCAAGCCCATGTCTCCTGCCTTGGCGGTGGATTCTTTACCTTGGAGCCCCCAGGAAAGCCCCTCAATATATACACATACACATTAACGTCTGTAGTTCTGTACCCAGCTGTATATATTGAAGGCCATTGTATCTAGTATCACAGGGCTTGTTCTAGTTTTCTCTGTTTTCCTATTTATCCCTCTGTCCTCTGGTTGAGAAATCCAGCTTCCTTTATCATTATTATTTTTTAAAATTAATTTATTATAATTGGAGGCTAATTACTTTACAATATTTGGTGGTTTTGCCATACGTTGACATGAATCAGCCACTGGTGTACATGTGTCCCTCATCCTGAACCCCTTTCCCACCTCACTCCCATCCCATCCCTCTAAGTTGTCCCAGTACACTGGCTTTGAGTGCCCTGTTTCATGCATTGAACTTGGACTGCTGATCTATTTCACATATGGTAGTATACATGTTTCAGTGCTATTCTCTCAAATCATCCCACCCCCGCCTCCCACAGAGTCCAAAAGACTGTTCTTTATATCTGTGTCTCTTTTGCTGTCTCGCATATAGAGTTGTTGTTACCATCTTTCTGAATTCCATATATATGCGTTAATATACTGTATTGGTGTTTTTCTCTCTGACTTACTTCACTCTGTATAATAGGCTACAGTTTCATCCACTTCATTAGAACTGACTCAAATGCGTTCTTTTTTAATAGTTGAGTAATATTCCATTATGTATATCTACCACAACTTTCTTATCCATTCATCTGCCGACAGACATCTAGGTTGCTTCCATGTCCTAGCTATTGTAAACAGTGCTGCAATGAACATTGGGGTACACGTGTCTCTTTCAATTCTGGTTTCCTCAGTGTGTATGCCCAGCAGTGGGATTGCTGGGTCGTATGGCAGTTCTATTTCCAATTTTTTAAGGAATCTCCACACTGTTCTCCATAGTGGCTGTATTAGTTTGCATTCCCACCAACAGTGTAAGAGGGTTCCCTTTTCTCTGCACCATCTCCAGCATTTATTGTTTGTAGACTTTTGGATAGCAGCCATTCTGACTGGCGTGAGATGGTACCTCATTGTGGTTTTGGTTTGCATTTCTCTGATAATGAGTGAGGTTGAGCATCTTTTCATGTGTTTGTTAGCCATTTGCATGTCTTCTTTGGAGAAATGTCTGTTTAGTTCTTTGGCCCATTTGTTGATTGGGTCGTTTATTTTTCTGGTATTGAACTGCAGGAACTGCTTGTATATTTTTGAGATTCACTCTTTGTCAGTTGCTTCATTTGCTATTATTTTCTCCCATTCTGAAGGCTGTCTTTTCACCTTGCTTATAGTTTCCTTCATTGTGCAAAAGCTTTTAATTTTTATTAGGTCCCATTTGTTTATTTTTGCTTTTATTTCCAATATTCTGGGAGGTGGGTCATAGAGGATCCTGCTGTGATTTATGTCAGAGAGTGTTCTGTCTATGTTTTCTTCTAGGAGTTTTATAGTTTCTGGTCTTACATTTAGATCTTTAATCCATTTTGAGTTTATTTTTGTGCATGGTATTAGAAAGTGTTCTAGTTTCATTTCTTTACAGGTGGTTGACCAGTTTTCCCAGTACCACTTGTTAAAGACATTGTCTTTTCTTCCTTGTATATTTTTGCCTCCTTTGTCAAAGATAGGTGTCCATAGGTGCATGGGTTTATCTCTAGGCTTTCTATTTTGTTCTATTGATCTGTATTTCTGTCTTTGTGCGAGTACCATACTGTCTTGATGACTGTGGCTTTGTAGTATAGCCTGAAGTCAGGCAGGTTGATTCCTCCTGTTCCATTCTTCTTTCTCAAGATTGCTTTGGCTATTTGAGGTTTTTTGTATTTCCATACAAATTGTGAAATTATTTGTTCTAGTTTTGTGAAAAATACCATTGGTAGCTTGATAGGGATTGCATTGAATCTATAGATTGCTTTGGGTAATATACTCATTTTCACTATATTGATACTTCCGATCCATGAACATGGTATATTTCTCCATCTATTTTGTGTCCTCTTTGATTTCTTTCATCAGTGTTTTATAGTTTTCTACATATAGGTCTTTTGTTTCTTTAGGTAAATTTATTCCTAAGTGTTTTATTCTTTTCATCGCAATGGTAAATGGGATTGTTTTCTTAATTTCTCTTTCTGTTTTCTCATTGTTAGTGTATAGGAATGCAAGGGGTTTCCTGTGTATTAATTTTGTATTCTGCAACTTTACTATATTCATTGACTAGATCTAATAATTTTCTGGTGGAATCTTTAGGGTTTTCTATGTAGAGGATCATGTCATCTTTAAACAGTGAGTGTTTTACTTGTTCTTTTCCAATCTGGATTCCTTTTATTTCTTTTTCTTCTCTGATTGCTGTGGCTAAAACTTTGAAAACTATCTTGAATAGTAGTGGTGAGAGTGGGCACCCTTGTTTTGTTCCTGACTTTAGGGAAAATGCTTTCAGTTTTTCACCATTGAGGATAATATTTGCTGTGGGTTTATCATATATGGCTTTTATTATGTTGAGGTATGTTCCTTCTGTGCCTGCTTTCTGGAGAGTTATTTTTTATCATAAATGGGTGTTGAATTTTGTCAGGCTTTCTCTGCATCTATTGAAATAATCATATTGTTTTTATCTTTCAATTTGTTAATGTGTACCACTCAGATTGCTTTGTAAATACTGAAGAATCCTTGCCTCCCTGGGATAAAGTCCACTTGGGCTTTATGATGCATGATCTTTTTAATATGTTGTTGGATTCTGTTTGCTAGAATTGTGTTGAGGATTTTTGTATCTGTGTTCATCAGTGATATTGTCCTGTTCAGTTCAGTTGTTCAGTCGTGTCCCACTCTTTGTGACCCCATGAATCACAGCACGCCAGACCTCCCTGTCCATCACCAGCTCCTGGAGTTCACTCAAACTCACCTCCATCGATGATGATGCCATCCAGCCATCTCATTCTCTGTCATCCTCTTCTCCTCCTGCCCCCAATCCCTCCCAGCATCAGAGTCTTTTCCAGTGAGTCAACTCTTCGCATGAGGTGGCCAAAGTATTGGAGCTTCAGCTTTAGCATCAGTCCTTCCAATGAACACCCAGGACTGATCTCCTTTAAAATGGACTGGTTGGATCTCCTTGCAGTCCAAGGGACTCTTAAGAGTCTTCTCCAACACCACAGTTCAAAAGCATCAGTTCTTCGGCGATCAGCTTTCTTCACAGTCCAACTCTCACATCCATACATGACCACTGGAAAAGACATAGCCTTGACTAGACGGACCTTGGTTGGCAAATTATCTTTAATATGTTTACTTATTTAATCAGTTCACCCTATGTGTAACCACTTTCCATTGCTTTGTTTACCTTCTTGCTAAAACAAGATGACCTTTCTTACTACACTTGGGTTCTCACTTGCTGCTCCAGGCCAACCCTCTTCCACCACATGGATGTCCTCCCACTCTACTCAGACTCCAGCATCGAGCACCAGGATTTTCTCTGTTGGAGGTGTCCTTCTTTCCCTGAGCAAGCTCTAACCTTGGACTGGGTTCCTGTGGTGCCCTGTCCCTTACCCTCTGTGTGCATGCGTACCTCATGCCTCTTACATGCAAATAGTCAGAGAGAAGATGGTGAAAAAATAGAGATTGCTTAATTTTTGTATGTGCTGTTTGTCATTCTCCCTATTCCTTTGACTCTGTCTTTTGTGTCTTCCTTTTTCCCTTCATTTCTATTATTTGCTGTACCACCTGTGATATATTGCATCACAAATGTACATGAAAGCAGAACCCTACCAAAATTAGGCTTTCTTGTTTTTGTTTTAGATTTTATGATATATTCTAAGTTATTCTATTACTCTGTAATGTCAGGATTTTTTATATGACTTACTGTCTGTCTTTTTTGTTTCCTCTTCTTTTCATTGGCTGATTATCTAGTACGGTTAAGTACAGCCATATATTTATATAAATTACTTATAATGGGCTGGTTTTCCACACATGTCTGTTTCTCTAAGTTTAGTTTTATGTGTTGTCCTCATCTAATTTTCAAAGTTTTATTTGTATCTGTTCAGTAAACTTTCATAAATACCAGGGACTGAGCCTCTACTCTGCTAGGAAATGAAGTTGATTAAGAAGCATTTGTCCAAGGACTTATAGTGAATTGTATGTGTATGTGTGTGAGTGTGTATATATGTCAGTATGTCTGTGTTAGTGTAATGTGATAATCGCTATGTTAGATTGACAAAGTGTGAAGTGGTGTAGGAACACAGCAGAGGTGCACTTAACTTGGGAATTCAAGGAAAAATTCCCAAAAGACTTGTTGCTTGAGGTGGGTCCTGAGGAGTGATGAAAGGTGAATAAAGATGGGGAAGAGTTGCTTACAGAGGTGACAGCTGCAGTGGAGAGTAAAAGCTATGGACCTCAAGGGACTGGTGAGAAGAGATGGGATTTATTGGCTGTTACAGTGTTAACAGGCTGTGGAAAGAACTGGAGTAGAAAGAAATCATGTTCAACATAATAAAGATTGCTTTGTTCTATGTATGACCAGATCAAACTCTGCTATGTGAAGGCAGAGATCAAAAGGGAAGTACTTAAGCCAGTGGTTCTAATTAATGTATCTTATAGGGTAATCCTTTCATTCATTATTTTTTTATGAAATGAATCTACCTCAACATTTTGAAATTTGATAAAGCCATGTTTTAAATTTCTAATTAAATTATTGAAGTGATATTTCTATTATGAAAATGTCATGTATGTTTTTCAATAAAGCAGTTCTTCTGTAATTAAACATTTCCCTGGAGACAAGTCATAGTAAACTTATTTAGGCATCTCTTTCTCTCAATTATTTATGACCTTCAATGAGGAAATTCCTCTTGGAATTTGAACCTTATTACGAGCTGTTTCTTAGTTTAAAAGTACAGATTTAACAGTAAGTTAAGTACTTTTTTGTTATTTTGACTCCTCCATTTTTAATTTAGGTGATACAGTTGTATATCCACATGCAGTAGCTACAGTGATAATTGAAGCTAATGATGACCCAAATGGTATTTTTGCTTTGGAGCCCATAGACAAAGCAGTTGAAGAAGGAAAGACTAATTCATTTTGGTAAGCATGTTTACATAAGGCAAATTGAAAGTTGAATAAAGTAAAATAAAATCTTTATATATGCAAGAATTTGAAACATAGTTAATCTTTCAAAATTAAAAAATATGCCTATGAATGGAATAAATTCAGAGTTGGTTGTCTGATTAAATCGTAAACTTTTTTATGCTGTTTTCACTTGTTAAAAAAATTCTTAACACTTTAGATGGTAAGAGAAATTATTCTTTTTACCCTCCTTAACCCCAACTTTTGTTCCTCATCAGAACACAGAGACTTAAATTATCTAAGGTCTTCTGGAACTCTTCTTTCAAGTGATATGTACTTACCCTCACCCTGGGCTTTGCTTTAGAAGAACTTTTGTCAATTCTCATCTGAATATTTTTGATTGAATTTATCTTAGAATTTATCTATTCTAAGAATTAAATTCTGTCTTAGATAGAATTTATCTAATAATTTATCTATTCTAGATAGAATTTTATCTATCTATTAGAATTTATCTATTAGTTTGGATCTATTAGTTATGATTTTTAAACATTCTTCTCTTTATTATTTAAGGTTCTACTTCATTTGTCCTTTTCCATAAGATTCTTCATGGTTGCTCAGGAAGAACTGGCTGGCTGGTTTATATTAAAGATGATAAACAGACAAAGTGTATTTCTGAGATAATGCAGAAAGTTCTCATTAGAGTTGGATTTGCCACTTCCACATTTTTCATAAGAAATAATTTTCTTTACTTTGTTTTATAGGATTTTGAGGCACCGGGGACACTTTGGCAATGTTTCTGTGGCTTGGCAGCTCTTTCAGAATGATTCTGCTCTGCACCCTGGACAAGAGTTCTATGAAACTTCAGGGACTGTTAACTTTATGGATGGAGAAGGAGCCAAACCAATAATTCTTCATGCTTTTCCAGACAAAATTCCTGAATTCAACGAGTTTTATATTTTAAAGCTTGTAAACATTTCAGGTGCAGTGTTTTCCCACCTATTTTATTTTACCACTAAAGTTTAATATTTTATGCTGAAATAACTAGAGCTAGGTAGAAAATACACCTAATGAAGTTTTATGGATGGAAACTTATTTCCATACTCAAACTTGCAAGTAAATTTTTTTCCCCCTACCAAATAGAGTATCTCAAGCAAAACAGTAATAGACGATAGGAAGTACAGATTCATGGTAGCTTAAAAAGCTTGGCCTTTGTACCGTAATTTAAGTAATAATCCATGTCCCCATCAGTTTTGGTTTTAAGCATGAGAATTAAGGCTTTCTAGTTAATATCCTGTTTTTAGACTCAGCTGGTTGTTAATGAAATGACAGTGAATACCCTTGAAAATGAGGTGAAAGCTGTATGGTGACACTATGTTCATTGATCAACAAGTAAAGTACTTAATGAGAAGTTTGGTAAACAAATTTCTTTTGCCCTCACTTTATACTGGAAAGTATTTTCAATTCTGATATTTTATTGTGATTTCATTACAGGTGGGTCCCCAGGTCCTGGGGGCCAGCTGGCAGCAACCAACCTCCAGGTGACAGTAATGATTCCATTCAATGATGATCCCTTTGGAGTTTTCATCTTGGATCCAGAGTGCCTAGAGAGAGAAGTGGCAGAAGACGTCCTCTCGGAAGACGCTATGTCTTATATCACCAACTTTACCGTTGTGAGACAGCAGGGCACCTTTGGTGATGTTCGAGTAGGCTGGGAAATATTGTCTAGTGAGTTCACTGCTGGTTTGCCTCCAGTGATAGATTTTTTGCTGGCTGGAATTTTTCCCAGCACCGTGCATTCACAGCCACACAGGAGGCGTCACCATAGTGGAACAGACGCTTTGTACTTCAGTGGACTAGAGGGTGCATTTGGAACTGTTAATTCAAAATACCATCCCTCGAGGAACAACTCAATTGCCAACTTTACATTTTCCGCTTGGGTAATGCCCAATGCCAATACGAATGGATTTGTTATAGCAAAGGATGATGGTAATGGAGGCATCTACTATGGGATAAAAATTCACACAAATGAATCCCACGTGACACTTTCCCTCCATTACAAAACTCTGGGTTCCAATGCTACGTATGTTGCCAAGACCACTGTCATGAAATATCTGGAAGAAAATGTCTGGCTGCATCTTCTAATTGTCCTGGATGATGGTATAATTGAGTTCTACCTTGATGGAAATGCAATGCCTAGAGGAATCAAGAGTCTGAAAGGAGAAGCCATTACTGATGGTGAGTGTCATCTCCACAATTAACACCCTGCATTTTGAGTTTTGAAAAATTTTGACTTCTTAAAACCTCACAGGTATTTCTGGGGAGAGGGGAGGAGAGGGTGAGATGTATGGAGAGAGTAACATGGAAACGTATGTTACTGTATGTAAAATAGTTAGCCAATGGGAATTTGCTGTATGTCTCAGGGAACTCAAACAGGGGCTCTGTAACAACCTAGAGGGGTGGGGTGGGGAGGGAGATGGAAGGGAGGTTCAAAAGGGAGGGGACATATATATACCTATGGCTGATTCATGCTGGTGTTTGACAGAAAACAGCAAAATTCTGTAAAGCAATTTTCCTTCAGTCAAAAAAAAAAAAAGGCCTAGCAAATATTTAAAAATCTGCTTGGTGTTTCGGTTTATAATTTCTTTAAATAAAACTATGTGTCTACCAAGACCATAAGTTTTGTGCTGGGTACTGTAGAAATGAATTGGGCAGAGACTCTGCCTTTGAAGGTAGCTGAAATAGGGTCTGGGAGAAAGGTATGCAAACAGATCACTTCAGCACATGGTAGGAAGAAAGAAAAAAAAATTACCAAGTAGAAACATTTGTTCCTCTTGTGGTCGTAGGAGAGTTGGGCATGAATTCCAGGTAGAGAAAAGAACAAAGGTGTGGAAATGTGAAACAGAATATTGCATCTGGGGAAACTGCTACCAGCTCAGTATTTCTGAAGGTAGAGTATGTTGGAGATAAGATTAAAGAGGAGTCAAAAGAAAATTATATTAAGCAATCTAGCAATCACAGAGGTTTCAAGGAACAAGAGTTAAAGTGGTGAATTCTATGGTGTGCTTTATAGAGAGGATCTTTGTGGTCTTTAAGCTGGACCACTGTGTGCTGTTTCCCTGAGAAACACACTTGTGTGCGTGTTTCTTCCCAAATATTCCGTTCCGTTCAGTCGCTTAGTCGTGTCCGACTCTTTGCGACCCCGTGGACTGTAGCCTACCAGGCTTCTCCGTCCATGGGATTCTCCAGGCAAGAATACTGGAGTGGGTTACCATTTCCTTCTCCAGGGGATCTTCCCGACCCAGGGATCGAACCCGGGTCTCCCGCATTGGAGGCAGACGCTTTAACCTCTGAGCCACCAGGGAAGCCCCAAATATTACTTATCTCTATTATAGTCAGAATTCCCTCCCAACCCCTCTATCCTGTGATTTGGTTCTGGTTTTTTTTTTTTTTTTATGTGGGAAAATAGAACAGAGCTTGTACGATATCTTAACAGATTATCTTTCCTTCTGAACCTCCTGCATTAGCTATCTGGTTATATTTTTTCTTTCCTAGTAGAAAAGAAGAGGAGCAAAAGAAAACGTACACACTGCTGATTTCAACCTCAAGAACTATGCTTACAGTGCTCTGTGGCATTAAATTATTATCATTTGATTATGAATGCATACATATGTTTGTTAACATTGATTTTTTTGGGTGATAGAATGAGAATGGGAAAGACTGGGGAAAGTAAGACTTGGTGTTTCTTTTCTCTGTGTTGCTTGCTGCAAAGAACTTATATTGTTTATGTAATTTGTAACTTAAAATGGAGAAAGTGTATATATATTGGTTATGAATGAAATGCAGGGTATTATATGTTTATTATAAAATATATTAAAGTACATATACATGACTTTTTTAAAATTTTAAATGAATCAGTTTCAGCACTCCATATAACCAGTCACCGCATCAAGATTTTTTTTTCCAGAAACCCTCTCTTTTTTTCTTTGCTAGTCATTGACTCACCACCATGCCCAGCTACTATTGCCATTTCTAAGAGCCTAATATTAGTTTTTAATGTTTTTAAAATTTATGCAAATAGGACTGAGCGGTGTGTACACTTGAGTGTCTGAGGTTTGTTCAATGGTGTGTGTGAAGTTCATCTATATTTTTGTCTGTCGTAAACATTTCACTGTTTCAGTCAGTCCAGAACCACTGGAGAAGGCATGGAGGCAATCCCAAATCACCGCCAAACTGTCATCTTCCATAAATATTTTAGTTGAGTTATTGGAGGGAATAAGTAAAGAAATAAGAATTGTTGAATTCCCGAAAGGGTTTCTGGTTGCTACATAGTAATGTAGTTAAGCTGCATGTTGTTATTATCATGAAAAAGTCCCTGAGACTGATATAGTTGTTGTTTCTAGAAAGGGATATTTCTTTTTCTACATTTATTGCATTGATTTATTGGGTAAAAATTTATATTTGGTCCATAAGAATTTCTTTTGCTGAATTTTCACAACTTTAACTTAAGGTAACTTTCTAACAGACCAAGAATTGAAATTCACAAAGAACAGTAATACTAAAGTTTTAAAATTGTGACTGAGTTGAATCATTCCATTCTTAGATGTGCAAGGAAATTTTTAAATTTCCTGGAAGAAATGGCTGTCTTAATATATACACATACATTTGTATATACACATACACATGTGCAACATATCCTTTGGTACAAAATGTCTTAAATCCCAGTGATTCCTGATTCATTTTTCATTATAATATTGACAGAAAATAGACTTTATTTGTGTTCTAGTTATGCAAAAACTTTGCTTACCTAATAAGACCTTTTAATAAAATCATTTCACTTTCTGAATGACACTTGTCATTTAGGACAGTACAGTTGTGGTTATTGTAGCATTTAAACCCATTTCTAATTTCAGGTCCAGGAACGTTGAGAATTGGGGCAGGAGTGAATGGCAATGACAGATTTACAGGTCTGATGCAGGATGTGAGGTCCTATGAGCGGAAATTGACCCTTGAAGAAATTTATGAACTTCACGCCACACCAGCCAAGAGTGATTTGCATCCTGTTTCTGGATATCTGGAATTCAGACAGGGAGAAACTAACAAATCATTCATTATTTCTGCAAGAGATGACAATGAAGAGGAAGGAGAAGAATTATTCTTTCTTAAGCTAGTTTCTGTATATGGAGGAGCTCGCCTTTCCGAAGAGAATACTACAGCAAGATTGGTAATACAAAAAAGTGACAATGCCAATGGCTTGTTTGGTTTCACAGGAGCCTGTATACCAGAGGTAAGTAGTGAGCTTGGTAAATTTCAGAGTGAAAAAGCTCATCACGTGTGGATTTGTTTGGGAGTGGATTTTTTTTCATTTGGTAAGATGGCTTGAGTGTTGACACTAGACCCAGAAGTGTGCTGTAGACAGTGGTGAAAATGTAAATTATAAGGTCTTTGCTCTTGTAAGTTCACAGTTTGAATCAGAAGCTTAATGAGGAGAGAGAAGTAATAATAAGGTAACAAATCCAGCTTTAGCAGTTATCTTTAGAGTTAATGCCTTTCACAGAATGCATAATTGTACTCCACATGGAATTTACTTTCTGGTTACCAGGTAAGTAAATGAAATAATATATATTGAAAGCATCTGTGAATAATTGAAATTTTATTAAAATATATATATTTTTGTGTTTTTTCCCCCCACATGCGAAATATTCTTGAGTAGTTACAGCGTTCTTTGATGTTGGGTGTAAATGCCTTTCTTATCACCCTCTTGGCCAGCTTAATTTATTAAGCAGTTTTACCGTCCTTATCAGCCCTTTCCAAGCATTCAAAGATTCGTAATCATCTTGGTTTCCTCCTCAGTAACGTGAGATCGCATGAAACTGCTTCACAGGTGGTGTGTGTGACAGCAACAGCTCAGTGTCCGTGAAAGGATGCCAGGGAACAAGAGAGGTGTTCCTTTTGTGAGTTGATTCTTGTAGGTTTACTGGGGTACATACATAAATTGAAACAGTTAAGAAAAATGTGAAGGGTAAAACTTGAAAAAATATCTAGGTCACAGGCCTCATTTGTAGCTGATTGGGGTTCCTGGCTCTGGAGTGTTTTATTGCCCCTTCTACTCTTTGGTTTGGGGACAGTCATAAGAGTTCTTCAATAAGTGCTCTTTTTTACACTAGCAATAGAATATCCTAGACAGGGAGGACACATGTCCTCCTATGATTTAAAATAGAAATATTTTTATCTTTAGTGATGGTAAGGCAATGAGAGCCCACTCCAGTACTCTTGCCTGGAGAATCCCATAGAGGGAGGAGCCTGGTGGGCTACAGTCCATGGGGTCGCAAAGAGTCGGACACAACTGAGCGACTTCACTTCACTTCACTTAGATGCTTAGTCATCAAAGAACTTTACATGTTAAGTTTTTTGTTCAACTTTCTGACAATTCCTAATGTACTGCAACAAATATTACTCTCTCCATTTAGTAGGGTTAGAAATGGCTGCTTAGAGATCTTAGAAAATAATTAACCCTAGTTGAATGAAATGAGATAGGATCAAATAACGGATTCAAAGCCTGGCAGTTACTAGTATTTTAAAAGTATTAATTTTTCTCCTCCTTTTTTTGCTCCTAAGATGCAATAAGAAGAACTGGAATTTGAACTTACGTCTTGTGAATTCTAACCTGCTGTCTTTCCCCCTTGTATCTTCAGTATCATCTTTATTTTTAAAAAGACAAAGGGACTCCTGTCAGATTGTGAGAACCATTCTGGCACCATGTAAGATCAGTGTACCTTCGTATCTCTTCAGGACCTGGCACCTGCCTCTGACTTCTTGTGTTAATTCTCATCTTTGGTCAGTGTTTCAGTCAGACTTGCCTTCTTTCAGCTCCAGTCTCAGGGCCTCAGCACTTTCTAGCCTCTCTATTTGGAACATTCTAATTCCAGATCCGCAGAATCAATCGTTCGAGTCTCAGCTCCAAAGACATCTTCTCAGTGAAGACTTTTTGATTTAAAGTAATCCTCCCACTTCTCCCAGCTGGTCAGTCTCCATCCCTTCACCTAGTTTTACTTGTTTCATAGCACTGATCACACTTTTCAATTCCTTATATTATTTATAAGCCTACTTATATATACTGGCTTTCCCTTTCTCCCACAAAGGGAAAAGAGCTCTGAGTGTAACAAGGTTCATGACTGTATCTCTGAGATCTAGCATGGTACACAGTAGGTACTCAATAAATCTTTCTTGAACTTGTGAATGTATTTTAATATCAAGACATTAAAAGGTTCATAGTTCAAGTAGCAGACACATCTAGATTCAGCTAAGCTTCATAAAGAGCCAACTGAAAACAAAACAATACATAAGTTTTTAAACTGCCTAAAGAGGAGTAGTTTTTGAGTGTTTCTCTAGTTTTTTTTTTGGACTTCCCTGGTGGCTCAGACGGTAAAGCGTCTGCCCACAATGCGGGATACCTGGGTTCAATCCCTGGATTGGAAAGATCCCCTGGAGAAGGAAATGGCAACCCCCTCCAGTATTCTTGCCTGGAAAATCCCACGGATGGAGGAATCAGGTAGGCTACAGTCCATGGGGTCGCAGAGAGTCAGACAGGACTGAGCGACTTCACTTCTTCTAGCTTTCTGGGCCATTAAACTCAGTACTAAGTTTTCAGTGTTGGCTTGTTTCACAATTTCCCTTGATAGATTGTGTTGGTGTTGGTTTAGTTCCACCTAGATATGTACCTTTGTTCCAAGGTATTTCAGAATTTGAATGGGGTCAGTCAGTCTTTGATTGCAGAATAGAACTTCCTTACATGAGCCACAGCACCTGTAGGTGTAAAATCTCTGGAAAGAAAAAGAAAACATGACTGATTATCCTGTAAGTCTACATGACTTAATATGTAGCATATATTAATGACTTAAAATATCATATACATCTGTACTGGGAAAAAGTTTAGATGGTTAATACAGGAAAAGTGTTGTGTCTTAAATAGCAGATACTGCAATTTGATCATCAGGAAGATTACAGAATTTTCATGCCTGAAAGTGTTAAGAAGTATAAAACTCTTACTTTCATCTTGGAGGAATTTGAAGATAGGGTGATGTGAAATATTTTTGTTATGATGACCGTCATCAATATTTATTGATTGCTTACTGAAATTGTTCTCAGAATGTAGTCCAAGGACCGTTATGGGTTCCTGACTTCTTTTAGGAGTTCCACAAAGATCAAATCTAATTTTATAAAACACTACAATGTCTTTTTCATTTTATTGACAGTTGACATTTACACTGCAAAAGCAGTGGTTGCCAAAACTGCTAGTTGCTAGTGCCTTTATGAATCAAGGCAGCAGAACCTGACTGTACTAGTTGTCATTACTCTATTACCACACACCTGTAGTTTAAGAGGTGAAAATCTCACTTGAGTATATTTGATGAAGTACAAAACATTCATTTGATAAAATTTCAACCCTTAAATACCCACCTTTTTAACATTGTGTATCATAGGTGGTGCTAGTGGTAAAGAACCCACAGTCAATGCTGGAGACATAAGAGATGCAGGTTTGATCCATGGGTTGGGAAGATCCCCTGGAGGAGGGCACAGCAACCCACTCCAGAATTCTTGCCTGCAGAATCCCGTGGACAGAGGAGCCTTGTGGGCTGCTGTCCATAGGGTTGCAAAGAGTCGGGCATGACTGAAGTGACTTAGCACATGCACAAATCATAAAATGAGAAGCACAGATAAAGCACTTCTCTGCTTTAACAAAACATGGTAATTGTGGAAGGTGTGCAGATAGAGTTGTGAGCTGAACTAGCTGCTCTTTTTGTGGAACACCATTTTTACTTGAAAAAATGACCAATAAAGTTTGGTTATTCGGATTTGGGCACCTGGCAGACATTTATGGAAACAAATGAAGTGCCAGTGACTACCAGGAAAACAACTGATAGTATTTGTTACCAGTGATAAAAATTTGAGCTTTCAATCAAAAATTAGGAGTTGCTGAAACATCTTATAAACTAAAGTGAGCTTGACTGTTTTCTAATACTTAAAGACTTTTTGGTTAAGATTGAAAGTGATATTAGCTTATTTTGATAGTGATTAGCTTTTATTGATAGTGATTTGCTTATTTTGTGTAGTGAAATGCATCAACATTTGGAACATCTGTGTAACTAGGTGAACCAGTATTTTCCAGATAATCAATGCATATTGCTACAAATATAATAACAGAGTTTAAATTTTATGGTTACTTGCTTCATTTTCAAAAATAAAAACCACTGTCACTTCTGTAGATTCTTCTCCATTGTGTTCTTTCAGTGACATTGAAAAGTTAACTTTTTCTTATCCCTTCAGAAATGCTGAAGTCAATAGAGATCCTTAGAGACTTCTCTCTGAGTTATGGTATGCTTTTAAATTTTTCGTAAATTCATATGACATAAAGTAATGTTGAGGTTAAAATGAAAGCATAATCAGATCTGAAACAGGTAATGAAAGTACGTAGAATATGACATAGTCTGCTAGTTGGCATCTTGAAAGAGATGACATTACTTTGTGATATGTTTCCTCCTAACCGGGTATAGTATGTTCTGGCAAACAGCAGATACTTAATAAATTTAATTGAAAGAATGAACAACCTTGTACATAGTTTAGCGCCCTCATGGGGTATGCCAAGTAGTTCTTTTTATTCCAAGAGGGCCTTATACTGAACAGGTGACTGATTTTTGTTGGACCTGTTGCCTAATAACCACATTCTCATGTTGCCTTCCTGTATTTTGCTATTCTTTGTACTTTCAGTGTTATTTTCTCTCTACCTTATTTTCCCACTATTTTTGTATGTCCTGAAAGCTTATATGCCCCATAATGATAAAGTTTCCTTTCCTAATGATTCATAGAAATTGCAGGTCTTACTGGTTTACTTTTACAACCAATATTTGGATTATGTTTTATATTTTTGGTTTGTTTTTAAGCATTTATTTTTTAAAAGACTTATTTATTGATTTATTTTTGGCTGCACTGGGTTGTCGTTGCTTTGCTCTGGCTTTCTCCAGTTGTAGAGAGCAGGGGCTACTCTTTGTTGCAGAGCACAGAATCTAGGCACATGTGAGGGCTTAGTAGTTGTGGCACATGGGCTTAGCTGCCCCGTGGCATGTAGGATCCTCCCCGATCAGGGATCAAACCTGTGTTCCCTGTATTGGTAGGCAGATTCTTAACCACTAGACCATCAGGGAAGGCCCTGGATTATGTTTTATATATTTAAACTTGTGGCTTAAGAATAAAGTTAGAGATATTTTGAGAGGATCTTTGTAAAAGAATATTTTTTGACTTGGACTGTGTCCGCTTTTGCATGCCTGCCATCTGTTATGTGAATAGATTCCTTTAGATAAAAGTGATGCTGATATAATCTGATATCACACATCATCACCCAAGCATGAAACAAACTAAAAAATTAATTGAATGTGTAATTGTTTAGCTTTTATCTTCTGTTTCAGTAGAGAAAGCCAATTCATGGCTTGTAGTGTATTATTTTTTCTAGAAAATGTATTTCTAAAACTCTTCTCACTGTTAACCTTTATAATTACTTTTCTGATGATCTGAAGATATGACAAATTCCTGACTCAGTAGAGAAAACTGTAGTGGCTGCTATTGTTTCTTGTGAAAAAAATGAGTGATGGTGGTTCTGATGTTTATTACTTGATGTTATGCCCTTTCATATACTATCCTGAACATTTGCTTGTTTTATGATTCTAAAGTCAATTAGATGAATATTTTAATTGTAGAAAAATATCTTTTAATTACTTATTCTTTATGTCTTAATCCCCTTCTGGTATTACTGATTTCATCATCTAGTCTGCTACTTCCCAAAGTGCTGTGCATGGATGGTCTTGGATGGAACTATCTAATGTATTTTCCTCGACACCCTTCCTGAATCAAGACCCCACTTCTGAGTCAGAATCTCTGGCATGGGATGGGAGGGGAGGTACAAAGCTGAATTTAAAAAATCTTTTAAAGTGAAAATACACATACAAAAAATAGAGTATGGCACCCCAGTTACCTCTCAGCTAGTTTTAACATTTATCAGCCTTTTGTCAGTCTCGTTTTTTTCTTTGCTGGCTGAATTAATTTTAAAAGCAAATGTCAGGCATTATGGCATTTCTCTGTAAATTTATAATGAACTGAACTGACTGAAGGTGGATTTTTACCAAACATCCTATTTGATTTTTTTTTATGGGTGCTTGACACTTGAAACTTCTTCCCTAATTAAAACTTTAAAATTTGCTTTATTATATAAATTATTGTTATTAAATTTTCTATGAAATTTTGATATATAGCATACATCTTCACACATTGTATTGAATATGGGTAGTCTTTTTTGCCTTTCTTTTTAAAACTGAAAATAGTTAGTAGGTGATAGATTTTAATGAAATAGACAACTTTCCCCCATGTGATTCTTGTAGACGAAAAGCTTAGTCCTATATTCTGCCTGGCTATTTGTCATTGATTTGATAAAATGCTATAAGGAAACATCATACTCCCCAGTGTATCTTTGGATCTATTTAATCTATGTCTTGGACTTCGCTGGAGGCTCAAATGATAAAGGATCTATCTGCAATGTGAGAGACCTGGGTTCAATCCCTGGGTTGGGAAGATCCCTTGGAGGAGGGCATGGCAACCCACTCCAGTATTCTTGTCTGGAGAATCCCCATGGATAGAGGAACCTGTCGGGGTACAGTCCATGGGGTTGCAATGTAAGGGGAAGAAATGTAAGGTTTTTTTTTTTCTTAGCACCTTAACTAAGGTAAGGACCATGTAAAGCACTTGTTTAACCTCCACCAAAACCATGAGACTTTGTGATCTTCATTCTAAGAAGAGATCACTGAGACTGAGGATGCTTGGTAAATGACAGAGTCAAACAGCCCACCAGGACTGAGAGACCTCAGAGTCGTGCTCTCTCCAGCACACGTGTGTCTGGGTACCACCTGGCTGTGATGAACATGCTGATGTGAATGTCTAAATTAGGTACTGTGTTAAACACCTGTGTCTGTTGCTTCTTCCCTCTAGCCTCTTAGGCTTGGAGAGCCCCACCTTCAGAATGGTTAGTTTTCACATAACATGATTGACAGGTTCCTAAAAATCACCACATGATGGCAAATCACATAATGAAAAACACAGAACTTAGGGGAAAGTTGATGGGTTAGGAGAACACGGCCCCCCAAATTGGTCAGTAGTAGAAAAATTGAAATGTAGCGACCTAGTAAAGAACAGGTTTACATAATGTTTTTTAAGTCTTAAATATGCTTATCAAGTATGGCATGTATACCTTAAAAAAATGTTAAGTTTGTTTGTAAACGTGGGGAAAGTGCAGCTAAGTGTTGGAAGGAGGGTTATTTGAAATCAGAGGGAAAGTTGTCACATTTGATGCGGATGGCTGATAACCCACATGCTGGACTGAGGTAACTGGTAGGTGTGAATGCCCATGTAGCTTGTTTCAGGTGGTGCAGTTTTCTGTATTTGCCATGTTTCTAATGGGTGAAGTTTTACATAAATAAATGTGAAATCCATGTTATGTTTAGAATGCTTCCTGATACGTCAGTTGTATTGCAATACTCGTTTCAAAACCAGGGTTACTTCAGAGCTGATTGTGCTTGGTCCTTTTCTATCTAGGTTTACTTCTCTGTTGTCTCATCCAGTCTTTACATACCATTTATGTCATGACATTAAAATATACCGTTTGTATATGGCCTTGAAATACCAGTTTTTAAACAGAACTGAAACTAACTGTACTGTGTTAGTTTCAGATGTATGGCAAAGTGATTCAGTTACACTGAATCAGAGTCTTTTCCACTATGGGTTATTACAAGATATTGAATATAGTTTCCTGTTCAGTTCAATTCAGTTCAGTTGCTCAGTTGTGTCCGACTCTTTGTGACCTCAAGAACTGCAGCATGCCAAGCCTCCCTGTCCATTACCAGCTCCCGGAGTTTACCCACACTCATGTCCATTGAGTCGGTGATACCATCCAACCATCTCATCTTCTGTCATCCCCTTCTCCTTCTGCCCTCAATCTTTCCCAGCATCAGGGTCTTTTCCAGTGAGTCAGCTCTTCACATTAGGTGGCCAAAGTATTGGAGTTTCAGCTTCAACATAAGTCCTTCCAATGAACACCCAGGTCTGATCTCCTTTAGGATGGACTGGTTGGATCACCTTGCAGTCCAAGGGCCTCTAAAAAATCTTCTCGAACACCACAGTTCAAAAGCATCAATTCTTCAGCGCTCAGCTTTCTTTATAGTCCAACTCTCACATGCATACGTGACTACTGGAAAAACCATAGCCTTGACTAGACAGACCTTTGTTGACAAAGTAATGTCTCTCTGCTTTTTAATATGCTGTCTAGGTTGTTAATAACTTTCCTTCCAGGGAGTAAGCATCTTTTAATATCATGGCTGCAGTCACCATCTGCAGTGATTTTGGAGCCCAAAAAAAGAAAGTCAGCCACTGTTTCCACTGTTTCCTCATCTATTTGCCATGAAGTGATGGGATCAGATTCCATGAACTTAGTTTCATGAATGTTGACCTTTAAGCCAACTTTTTCACTCTTCTCTTTCACTTTGATCAAGAGGCTCTTTAGTTCTTCTTCACTTTCTGCCATAAAGGTGGTGTCATCTGCATATCTGAGGTTATTGATATTTCTCCTGGCTATCTTGATTCCACCTTGTGCTTCCTCCAGCCCAGCGTTTCTCATGATGTACTCTGCATATAAGTTAAATAAGCAGAGTGACAATATACAGCCTTGACGTACTCCTTTTCCTATTTGGAACCAGTCTGTTGTTCCATGTCCAGTTCTAACTGTTGCTTCCTGACCTGCATACAGATTTCTCAAGAGGCAGGTCAGGTGGTCTGGTATTCCCATCTCTTTCAGAGTTTTCCAGTTTATTGTGATCCACACAGTCAAAGGCTTTGGCATAGTTATTGAAGCAGAAATAGATGTTTTTCTGAAACTCTCTTGCTTTTTCGATGATCCAGGGGATGTTGGCAATTTGATCTCTGGTGCCTCTGCCTTTTCTAAATCCAGCTTGAGCATCTGGAAGTTCACGGTTCACGTACAGTTGAAGCCTGGCTTGGAGAATGTTGAGCATGACTTTACTAGCGTGTGAGATGAGTGCAATTGTGCGGTAGTTTGAGCATTCTTTGGCATTGCCTTTCTTTGGGATTGGAATGAAAACTGACCTTTTCCAGTCCTGTGGCCACTGCTGAGTTTTCCAAATTTGCTGGCATATTGAGTGCAGCACTTTCACAGCATCATCTTTCAGGATTTGAAATAGCTCAACTGGAATTCCATCACCTCCACTAGTTTTGTTCATAGTGATGCTTCCTAAGGCCCACTTGACTTCACATTCCAGGATGTCTGACTCTAGGTGAGTGATCACACCATCGTGATCATCTGGGTCATGAAGATCTTTTTTGTACAGTTCTTCTGTGTATTCTTGCCACCTCTTCTTAATATCTTCTGCTTCTGTTAGGTCCATACCCTTACTGTCGTTTATTGAGCCCATCTTTGCATGAAGTAGTTCCCTGCGCTATACAGTAAATCCTTGTTGTTTATTTTATATATGGTGGTGTGTATCTGTTCATCCCATACTCCTAATTTATTCTTACACCCTTTCCCCTTGCATTACTGTAAGCTTTCTGTGTCTGTGAGTCTGTTTCTGGCTTGTTTTGCTTCCCAGCTCCACACAGCTTGTGGAATCTTAGTTCCTTGACCAGGGATTGAATCTGGGTCCATGACAGTAAAAGCGTGATTCTTAACCACTGGACCACCAGGGAGTTCCCTGTTTCTGTTTTGTAAATAACTTTATTTGTTTTATGTTTTAGATTCCACATATAAGTGATAACATATAATATTTATCTTTCTCTGACTTGCTTCACTTAGTATGATAGTCTCTAAGTCTATCCATGTTGCTGCAAATGGCAGTATTTCATTCTTTTTTGTGGCTAGTATTCCATTGTCTGTATGTATTATAAAACATCACCTGAAGCAGTGTCCCTAGTGTAACAATGGAATGTCCTGTTGAAAACTCAGCCAAAGTACCAGTTCAGGGATGACATCTTGAAAGGTTGGGTGCTGTCCTTCAGGATCAAGTATGTGTACCCAGTGGCTGATAACTATTTCTGTGTCTCCAGCGATTAGACCACATGAGCATAGGAAGCAAGAGGTAGTAGTAGGACTGAATCTCCATCACCTCCTGCTGCCATGTTTTAGGCTCCACTGGAGTGGAAGTTCTGGTTGGACCTGGAGATAGACTATGTCCATCAGGAAACAGACTAAAGGCTGTTTCTGGACAACCAAATGGTCGTTTTGGACTTCTTCTGCTAGTGGATGAGCAGGCAAATAAAGGAGTTAAACAATACCGCTCCCTGGGATGCTTGATCTTTTTTACCGTGAGGCAGTATGGGTGTTGATGCTCAGTGAAACTCACAGGGTTTACTGGAACAACAACTGGTGTTTCCGTGCTCCTTGATAACTGACTGTTGCCTGTTAGTAGACAAATTTCAAGTCTGTTTTCTTCAGCTCTGATGTTAGCACCAAAATAGCTGTATTTAATGTTGATCAGAGGTGCTTAAGATTGATATGAAAAATTTAAAACTGGCATTATATATTAAGATTTACAGTTTGAGCTCTGTTTATTCAGTTTTTGTTCTTTTTTTTATGAGTTATGTATCTGATACTATAAAAATAGAATTGGGAGAACAAGAATATGAAGACCTAAGATATTCCAATTTCCTGCTCTATGTCATTGCTCTGCATTATCTTAAGGTATAAATAAAAATGCTTTCCACACGAAAAAACCCACACACATGTATGTAAACACACATACATGTATTTATGTCAGAAATAGCAGAAAGATATTAATCACAGTATCAGTGCCCTCCTTTACCTGTTGTCTCCCCACCAGGAATTTTTCAAGGATACCTTGTATCACCTCCAAATGATTTCACCAGATACTCTTGATTACTTCTAATGTTTATTATGCCTAAGAAGTTCTCCCTGATTTCATGTTCCACTCTCTATCCTTAATTTCAGTGCTGAACTCATCATAAAATCATGAGTTTGTTTTCCTGTTTAGATGTAACCTAGAAAAAGGATTGTGTGGAGAAGGAAATGGCAACCCACTCCAGTGTTCTTGCCTGGAGAATCCCAGGGACGGGGGAGCCTGGTGGGCTTCCGTCTATGGGGTCACACAGAGTCGGACACGACTGAAGTGACTTAGCAGCAGCAGCAGCAGAAAAAGGATTGTACTAAAAACAAAGAAACAAAAACCTAGCACAGTGCCAGACCCTAGAGGTATCAATGAATGAAGTACGTGGTATAGTTAATTATTGCTGTTTTGTGCTTATTTATCCTTTCAAAGGGATGAACTGAAAAACCAAAGATTGTAAATACTTTTTAGCAATCATAGTTATATCTGGAAGAATGTAGAGGCCTCCTTATAGATGTAGAAAGTTATACAACTAAGTTTATGGTGAAAGAATTTCATGAAAGCATTTGTAATTTTATCACTGATTTGAATCGGTATATACTTACAAAGAGTTTATGTTCAATTTCAGATTGCAGAGGAGGGATCCACCGTTTCATGTGTAGTGGAGCGAACCAGAGGAGCTCTGGATTATGTGCATGTTTTTTACACTATCTCACAGATCGAATCTGATGGTGTTAATTACCTTGTTGATGATTTTGCTAATGCCAGTGGAAGTATCATGTTCCTTCCTTGGCAGAGATCAGAGGTAAACCCTATTTTTTCTTTCTTTGAAAACCTCTTGGGAAGCTTTTCCTTATCCATTTGTTGTGTAATTTATTTTTAGCATCCTGCTTTTTAAGCAATTTGGAATATTTAGGTGATTAGGTATATCTCACGGTCTAAAATATTTTTGTATTTATTTCTTCAAAAGAAACATTAAGAATGTTGAATAACGTGTGTTATAGTTTTGTCATTGTTGTTCAGTTGCCAAGTTGAGTCTGACTCTTGTGATCCCGTGGACTGTAGCCCACACACTCCTCTGTCCAAAGGATTTCCCAGGCAAGAATACTGGAGTGGGTTTCCTCCATTTCCTTCTCCAGGGGATCTTCCCGACCCAGGAGAGACCTTGCCTCTCCTACATTGGCAGGCGGGTTCTTTACCACTGAGCCACCAGTTATAGTTTTATCTATTCTTTAATCTGCGTGTAATAAAAATGGTATAGCATGAAGGTTTATCATTATGTATTTTTTGTTATTACCAATGCAGTGAGAAACTGCAAAATTCTTAATACTTAAAAATTCAGCACTTAAGAATGCTTTCTGTCAGCCAAGAGGAATTATTTTAAATCTAATCTCATTTTATTTTTAAATTTGGAAAAATAGGTAATTTTTCTTTGTTTTGAAAGTAAAAAGTCACCAGTCTTATCAAAAACTTGTTGTGAACCAGAGTCCGATTTCTGAATATATACTTCAGAAATAAGTGACACTTCCTATAAGTGAAATCAAAATGAGACCTTCTCCTATGTCAAAACTTTTCTTACATTCTTTTAGTCTAGTATGTTGGAATATTCATATCAGTATTTTTCATTAGAAATGTAGATAGCTTATAGGTCATCAGTTGATAAATAGAATAATTTAAGACTTGCAAACATAATCTTTGAAGAAGTTTTTAAGGGACTTAGGCATTGACTGGATGAAAAAGATAAAATTAGGGCAAACTTGAAATATTCTTAAGATTTAAAGAGTTAAAGCTCAAGAAGAGAAGCCAGATATCTATACTTTGGGGGAAGAAGGGAAAATGTTAAAACAAAAGTTGCCAAAAGTTCTGAAGAGAGAGCAATGATAAATATTTTTACTGATATTTGATAAAATGAGGAAAATGAGGACACTAGTAAGTTTTCATGAGGCTGAGATCATTCCATTTAAAGGACTATTTTCGGATGGTTTTTTCCCTTCTTTTTTGGATTTGAAATACTCAAATCAAGTAATAATAACGGTATGTGGTGATTTTTTTAATGTTCCTCCTTGGAAAACAGAGTTGATCCTCAAATTTTTCTATTGGAAAATTTACCAACTATGAAATAAAAGTGTAACTGGGAACCACTGTTTTATAAAGTGGGTTCACATATATTTTGGAAAAGATAAGAGTTAATAAATAAGATTTTGGTTAGATAAATAGTCATATATGCTGCTGTCAAGATTTATTTAAAGTATTTTCTTCGATCATTTTAAAAGTTCTTTAAAAAGTAAATTGACCTTTAAAGCAAAAGTAATGGCACTGAATAAAGGTGTTGGTTTATAGCACCGTGCCTGCTGAATCTACAGCAGCCTCTCAGTCTTACCACGCCAGAGACTTGAGTATCTGCTGGGGTATCTGCTGATGCTCTGTCACTGTGCTTTCCAGCACAGACAGCAGTAGTTTTGCTGTTGCTTTCTAGATATCTGAGGGAGTGCATTTAATTAAGTATACTTAAATTTCATCCAGAAACCTAGCTGCCAGACAGTCTAAAAGTGTGTGTTTGTGTTTGCCTCAATGGAAGAACTTGAAATGTGTTTTTCAAGTGTTTTGAAATGGTCTACTAGTTATAAAATCAATGTAGTGAGTTATGGTCAGATTTTAAAAAGTAGAATAGAAAGTAGAGTGTATAGCATAATAAAGGGAAACACTTTTATATACTGAGTCACTATATGAAATACATTTATAGCTTGATATGGTCTTCAGTTTGAAACTCTTCATTTCACCAAAATGAGCAGTTACTTTGGTATCATTCAACACTTGAAAAAATATTAATTGCTTCATTTTTAGTGGACAGCTTGATGTTTTGGTGTTGCTTTTCATAGTAACATTTGTCAGCTTGCTTTCTGGGGGTGAGATGTATTAAATCTTAAGTCTACATTTTGTTTTCTCTAGCTCAAGAACAATGACAATATTTGAGTAGAAGTGTCAGTTTTATGCATCTCCTCTGAGCACATTGGCCATTCCACACATTATTAATTAAAATTCTGGTCAAAATGAATATTAAGACCAAATTCAGATTCTGCGTTGGGCCTAGTGGTAGAAAAACTGCATTAAGAAAAGGCTTTCCAAATGATTTTAGGCCCAGTGACTAGTGTTGGAAACTTGCGTTTGGAGTTGCAGTCTGTTTTCAGAGGGTTGTCACCTTCCTTTCTCGAAGAAACCAGGAAATCACACGTCATTCCTTCCTGTCCCTCACTCCCTATGCTGAGTCTTTAAGATCTGGGTCTTTTGTCCCCAGAACAGATCTCAAAGTCATCTCTTTTTCCCATCTCCTTTGTCTCTGCACTGGTTTAGAACCTCAGTATTTCTGGCCCGTCACCTCCTAGCTCAGCCCTTTGCACCCCTTCTGGCTCTGTCCACTGTTTACATTCTGCCTTGGTACTGATGCTGAAACGCAGTTCTCATTTTGTCAGTCTCCTGCTTATGATTCTTCAGTTTTGCTCTACTCTCTATGGAATGAAGTTCATTTTTCTGGTGATACCATGACAGGTCCCTATAATCTTGACCTCTGTTTATCCATCCAGCCTCCCTCCCACTCCAGCCTTAGTGTCTAATTGTAGTTCCCCAGATATCTTATTCTTTCATGCTCTTGTTTCTTTTATTTGCCATTCCCCATTATTACTTAAAACTACAACTAATTCATTAAGACTTGGTTCAAACCTGTCTATTGTAAAACCTTTACTAGACAGAGGCTTCCCTGGTGGCTCAGGGGAAAAGAAACCACCTATAATACGGGAAATGCAATGCAGGAGACACGGGTAGAGCTGCTTATTTTGTTGTCAGTTTATTTTGCACATAACTCTATGATATTTTTACATTGCATTTTAAATGTTTTTCCATAGCTTTATCGCCTACAGAAGACTCTAAGTCTCTGGACTGGAAATTGCCCATTGTAGATGTCAACATGCTTGTTTAGTTCATAAAAAAGAGAGGAATCATTTTTTCACTTCAAATTTTGACTTACATTTTGCAGAGCATGGCTGAATTATTGCTATTTCTTTTCCAAATGTTTTTTGGGCAGTTTGTGTATGCCAGACTTCTAGGGTCTATTGTAAATCTGTTTTCTAGCATGCTACCTCTAGGTATGTCAGACTTTCCTTAGGCAGTAACTAGACATATTGTCCTTTCCTGCAATCCTACCACATCCTAACAGATAATGTGAAGTTCCTTAAGGAGGAATACCCTGAGGTTGGTAATACTGCTGTCTTTGGTACAAGGAATATATGATACGAGTATATACTATATCACATATGCTATGATATTAATACATAACTAGGATATTTTATACAGAAAATATTACTGTTCAGTATCCATTATTGATTAAAGAATTAATTTCTCAGATCTTTCTCTCACTCTGTGTTTTAATGTTTAAGTTTTTGTAGAACTCTCTCATGTTAGAAAGTAACTTCAGTTGGCTGCTTTATTTTCTTCTGGTGAGTGGTAAATAATTTCTACTTGCATCATTGCTAGTGCCTCTGGGTTTTTGTATTTAAAGGTCCTGAATATTTATGTCCTTGATGATGATATTCCCGAGCTTAATGAGTATTTCCGTGTGACCTTGGTTTCTGCGATTCCTGGAGATGGGAAAATAGGTTCAACTCCCACCAGTGGTGCAAGCATAGACCCTGAAAAGGAAACAACAGATATCACCATCAAAGCTAGTGATCATCCATATGGTAACCAATCCCTTTTGCAAAAATAGTCTTCCCTTCTCTGGGTATACTTGTTCTCGTTAAGAGTTTCAGGGACTTTTGCAAATGATTGAAGTAGACCTTCTTTGGATCCTCTAACCTTCTAAGCTCTTGAACTTCTAAGCTGCCATTTTGAGGGACGGTGTTTATGAAATACAAGAACCAATTTCTATAGTTTAATAATATATTTTATAAAGTATATGCAGGATTATTTTAAATGGAAATAAAAGTATTTTTATTCATGGCTATCAAAAGTTTTAGTTTTAAAAATTATCCTACTGTGATATGTTAACACCTGATTGAAGTACTTTGTAATTTATGTTTTATTAGACTTCAAGAAGTAGAGTTGTTACTGTCTGTTTGTGTTAATTTCTCTTTGTCTTATGCTGAAAAGGGATAATTTTCTTAGTTGGGCGACTATAACAGATGTCTGTTATAGTAAGTTGAGACTGTTTTCTGCACTGTAAAGTTGTATTTCTTTTGTAGGAAAGCATCCAATAAAAAATCTGTGTAGGAAAACTGGGAAGTTCTTCAACTAATTTTCATACTTAAGTTTTCAAAAAAAGAATTGCAAGTCCTTTGGGGTGCCATTAATTTTGTTTTACTATATGTTTAAGGATGAATTCTAGAGACAAATATGAGTAAATGTGTGATAATATATATTGTAAAACTCCATCAGTGTTTTTTTATTGACATTCCCTTTAAAAAAAGTTTTCTTGGGTAGAGACAAGGAAATTTGTCATTTTAGTTTTTAATATCCTGAAAGCTTCCTACTGTATTCTGTGTCAAAAGCATGTTAATCAAACCGTCACTGAGGTCTTTTCTAAAGGAGAACCCTCTGAATTTTATCCTGGTGGTCAAAATGATTGTGTAAGATTGTTTCAAGTGCATATGAAATTCTTCCACAGATGACCAGGGCAAATACTCCTGCTTCTCTTTGTATCTGCCAGGCCTGCTACAGTTCTCCACCGGGCCGCCTCCGCAGCCTGAGGACACAATGACCCTGCCTGCAAGCGGTGTTCCCCACGTCACCGTGCAGGAGGAAGATGGAGAAGTTAGGTTGTTGGTCGTCCGTGCGCAAGGGCTCCTGGGCAGGGTTATGGCAGAATATAGAACAGTGTCACTGACAGCATTCAGTCCTGAAGACTACCAGGTAAATCCCTTAATCTTTTTGAAGCAGTACGTACACTTGTAGAACAGACACAGTCCCCTTTGAGGACTGTAAGGGGCTTGGCACTGTATGTGCAACTTATTAAACAAGGAAAGGAAGCATTGATGGTTTGAGATATATGTGAAGCCTTTAAATTTATGTGAATTTAAAGTATTTCCATCCCCCAAAGTCTGACACTTAAATACCTGTCCTGTTGATTTCTCATGTCCCTTTTATCTGTCATAGTCTTTATCGTATTATTTTAATCTTCTAGGTTTTAATCATATGTATTTAAAAATTATGTTTTGTACATATTTAAAATCCTCTTGTCTGTGTCTGTTGAACATAACCGAAATTGTAAAGAAATTATATGTCTATGGCATTTCAATATTAATTTTTTTCTCCAAATGAGAACCAATGTGGTATTGGGAAAAAAAAGAAAACCAGTTTGGAAACTGGGTTTAAACTGAGCTTCCAAATGTGTGGCCTTAACGGAGACTCAATCTTTCCTGACCTCAGTTTCCTTATTGGTAAGAGAGAGATAATATGTGTTGGGCAGGTCACCCTGAGGATTGATGGCAGTGTTTTAAGTGTCATGTACAGTATGTGGCACATATATAGTAACACTGAATAACTGTTATGTAGTCTTATTATCACCACTACTCATATTAAGTGAATGCTCATAATTTCTTCTTGGCTATACTTCTCAGGAAGTATTTTATATCCTTCAACATTTGTTTTCCCAAAGAATCTTTTTCTTTAAATTTGATATTAATTATCTTGATTTTCCTTTTATTCCTATTAAGACCTGTACAAGGGTGTTCAGTTCAGTTCAGTCACTCAGTCATGTCCGACTCTCCACGACCCCATGAATCACAGCACGCCAGGCCTCCCTGTCCATCACTAACTCCCGGAGTTCACTCAAACTCATGTCCACAGAGTCGGTGATGCCATCCAGCCATCTCATTCTCGGTCGTCCCCTTCTCCTCCTGCCCCCAACCCTTCCCAGCATCAGAGTCTTTTCCAGTGAGTCAACTCGTCACATGAGGTGGCCAAAGTATTGGAGTTTCAGCTTTAGCATCAGTCCTTCCAGTGAACACCCAGGATTGATCTCCTTTAGAATGGACTGGTTGGATCTCCTTGCAGTCCAAGGGACTCTCAAGAGTCTTCTCCAACACCACAGTTCAAAAGCATCGATTCTTCGGTGATCAGCTTTCTTCACAGTCCAACTCTCACATCCATACATGACCACGGGAAAAACCATAGCCTTGACTAGACGGACCTTGGTTGGCAAAGTAATGTCTCTGCTTTTTAATGTACTATCAAGGTTGGTCATAACTTTCCTTCCAAGGAGTAAGCGTCTTTTAATTTCATGGCTGCAGTCAGCATCTGCAGTGATTTTGGAGCCCCCAAAAATAAAGTCTGACACTGTTTCCACTGTTTTTCCATCTATTTCCCATGAAGTGATGGGACCAGACGTCATGATCTTAGTTTTCTGAATGTTGAGCTTCAAGCCAACGTGTAGTCTTCAGTAATTTGTGTGTACTTTTTCTCCCAAATTCCAGAAAACTTGGCTAAGTGAATTCAATTAATTTTGGCTATATTGCATTTGGCAAAGTTTTCTGATTTGTTTTATTGGGCAAGTTATATTTCTCTTACCCTGACATTTATTTCATCTTTAGTTAGTTTGGTATGAAATACCTTCACTGGGGCATCTCAACTCAGCTTAGCATTGTCTTCTCTGCGTTCTCTTAAAGAAATACTTCAGTCTTATACTGATGTTCTTTTAAAAGTTATTTTTTTTAGCTTTATTGAGGTATAGTTGACAAATAAAATTATATATATGTAAGATTTACAACTGGGTATTTTGATATACATATACTGTGTGAAATAATTACCACTGTAAAGCTAATTAACATATCCATCACTTCACATAGATAATGTTTTCTTTCCCTTCCTTCCTCCCCTCCTTTCTCCCTTTCTTTGAGGAAGTTTAAGATCTACCCTCTTAGCAGATTTCAGGTGTACAGTATAGTACTGCTCCAGAACTTTTTCACCTTGCATTACTGAAACTTTGGAAGTATCCTTTGGTAAACATCTCCTTATTTTCCCTTTCCCCTAAGTTCCTGGCAAGCACTATTCCAGTCTTGTCTCTGCTTCTGTGAGTTTGACTATTTTAGATTCCATGTATTAGTGAGATCATGAAATATTTGTCTTTCTGTGTCTGGCTTATTTTACCTAGCATAATGTTCTCTAGGTTCATCCCTGTTGTATATGACAGAATTTACTTCTTTTTTCTTGTCTGTGCCACTTGGCATGTGGGATCATAGTTCCCCAACCAGAGATGGAACCCACGCCCCCTCCCTGGAAGGTAGATTCTTACTCATTGGACCACCAGGGAAGACCCCTTCTTTTCTTAAGGCTGAATAATATTCTGTTCTTTCTGTCTTGTCTGTCAGTGTATTTAGCTATCTATATAATTTTCTTTATTCGTCTGCTGACAGACATTTAGGTTGTATATCTTGGATACTATGAATAATGCTTCAGTGAACATGGAAATATAAATATCTCCTCAAAATAGTAAATTTATATCCTTTAGTGAATTTATATCCAGTGAATATATATCCTGGACATATATCCAGGAGTGTAATTGCTGGATCATATGACAGTTCTATTTTTAGTTTTTTGAGAAACCTCCATACTGTTTCCCACTGTGGTTGTACCAATTTACATTCCCACCAGTAGCATATGAGGGTTCCCTTTTCTCCACATCCTTGACAGCATTTGTTATTTGTGCTGTTTTTGATGTCAGCCATTCTGACTGGTGTGAGGTGATATCTCATTGTGGTTTTGATTTGCATTTCCCTGATAATTGGCGATGTTGAGCATCTTTTCATGTGCTTGTCCATCTACATTCCTCTTTAGAAAAACATCTGTTCAGTTCTTTAGCCCATTTTTTAATTGAGTTGATTTTTTAAATGTTGAGTTGTCTGAATTGTATATATATGTTGAATATTAATCCCTTTTTTGCCATATTATTTGGAAAAAATTTCTCTTATTTGATAGGTTGTATTTTCATTCTGTGGATAGTTTTCTTTGCTGTGCAAAAGCTTTGAAGTTTTGTTAGTTTCTACTTGTTTTTTGCTTTCACTGGTTTTTGTGTCAGCTTTTGTGCCAGTGCCATACTGTTTTGATTACTGTAGCTTTCTAGTATAGTCTGAAGTCAGGGAGTGTGATTTCTTTGACTCTGTTCTTCTCAAGACTGTTTTGGCTATTTGAGGTCTTTTGTGTTTCAGACAAATTCTAAAATTATTTGTTGAATAAAAGGGGTGAGAGTAGGCATCCTTGTCTTGTTTCTTAGAGGAAATGCTTTCTGCTTTCCTCCTTTGAGTATGCTGTTAGTTGTGGATTTGACATAAATGGCCATCTTCAGTCTCCAGTTGTATTATCATTTTATTTAATAACTAAAACAAAATGAAAAAAATATGTTCTTATCCTCCATGACTGTCAGAGTTAATACCTTTGAAGACCTTTCTGAGAATTTTCAGGCTATGAGCTGCTGAATGAATGTTCTTTTAGCAGGCATGAAAACACTGTGAATCTTGTACATCTCCATTAGAACTCCTGGATGATCAGGTCCCTTGTCAATTAGCAGTGATATTTTGAAAGGGTTTTTTTTTTTTTTTTCTGAGAAGTAGCTCTCCATAGTAGGCTTAAATATTTAGTAAACTATGTTGTTAACAGATGTGCTGTCATCCCGGCTTTAGTGTTCCATTTATAGAGCATAGGTATAGTAGGATTAGCATCATTCCTAAGAGCCCTCGGATTTTTGGAATGGTAAATGGGCATTTGCTTCAACTTAAACTAGACCATTCATATATGACCTAAATCAAATCCCTTATGATTATACAGTGGAAGTGAGAAATAGATTTAAGGGACTAGATCTGATAGATAGAGTGCCTGATGAACTCTGGATGGAGGTTCGTGACATTGTACAGGAGACAGGGACCAAGACCATCCCCATGGAAAAGAAATGCAAAAAAGCAAAATGGCTGTCTGAGGGGGCCTTACAAATAGCTGTGAAAAGAAGAGAAGCGAAAAGCAAAGGAGAAAAGGAAAGATATAAGCATCTGAATGCAGAGTTCCAAAGAATAGCAAGGAGAGATAAGAAAGCCTTCCTCAGTGATCAATGCAAAGAAATAGAGGAAAACAACAGAATAGGAAAAACAAGAGATCTCTTCAAGAAAATTAGAGATTCCAAGGGAACATTTCATGCAAAGATTGGCTCAATAAAGGACAGAAATGGTATGGACCTAACAGAAGCAGAAGATAATTAAGAAGAGGTGGCAAGAATATACGGAAGAACTGTACAAAAAAGATCTTCACGACAGGATAGTCACGATAATGTGATCACTGACCTAGAGCCAGACATCTTGGAATGTGAGGTCAAGTGGGCCTTAGAAAGCATCACTGTGAACAAAGCTAGTGGAGATGATGGAATTCCAGTTGAGCTATTTCAAATCTTGAAAGATGATGCTGTGAAAGTGCTGCACTCAATATGCCAGCAAATTTGGAAAACTCAGCAGTGGCCACAGGACTGGAAGAGGTCAGTCTTCATTCCAATCCCAAAGAAAGGCAATGCCAAAGAATGCTCAAACTACCGCACAATTGCACTCATCTCACACGCTAGTAAAGTCATGCTCAAAATTCTCCAAGCCAGGCTTCAGCAATATGTGAACTGTGAACTCCCAGATGTTCAAGCAGGTTTTAGAAAAGGCAGAGGCACCAGAGATCAAATTGCCAACATCCGCTGGATCATAGAGAAAGCGAGAGAGTTCCAGAAAACCATCTATTTCTGCTTCATTGACTATGCCAAAGCCTTTGACTGTGTGGATCACAATAAACTGTGGGAAATTCTGAAAGAGATGGGAATCCCAGACCACCTGACCTGCCTCTTGAGAAACCTGTATGCAGGTCAGGAAGCAACAGTCAAAACTGTACATGGAACAACAGACTGGTTCCAAATAGGAAAAGGAGTACGTCAAGGCTGTATATTGTCACCTTGCTTATTTAACTTCTATGCAGAGTACATCATGAGGAACGCTGGGCTGGAAGAAGCACAAGCTGGAATCAAGATTGCTGGGAGAAATATCAATAACCTCAGACATGCAGATGACACTAACCTTATGGCAGAAAGTGAAGAAGAACTCAAAAGCCTCTTGATGAAAGTGAAAGAGGAGAGTGAAAAGGTTGGCTTGAAGCTCAACATTCAGAAGACAAAGATCATGGCATCTGGTCCCATCACTTCATGGGAAATAGATGGAAAAACAGTGGAAACAGTGTCAGAGTTTATTTTTTTGGGCTCCAAAATCACTGCGGATGCTGATTGCAGCCATGAAATTAAAAGACGCTTACTCCTTGGAAGGAAAGTTATGACCAACCTAGACAGCATATTAAAAAGCAGAGACATTACTTTGCCAACCAAGGTCCGTCTAGTCAAGGCTATGGTTTTTCCCGTGGTCATGTATGGATGTGAGAGTTGGACTGTGAAGAAAGCTGATCGCCGAAGAATTGATGCTTTTGAACTGTGGTGTTGGAGAAGACTCTTGAGAGTCCCTTGTACTGCAAGGAGATCCAACCAGTCCATTCTAAAGGAGATCAATGCTGGGTGTTCATTGGAAGGACTGATGCTAAAGCTGAAACTCCAATACTTTGGCCACCTCGTGCGACGAGTTGACTCACTGGAAAAGACTCTGATGCTAGGAAAGGTTGGGGGCAGGAGGAGAAGGGGACGACCGAGAATGAGATGGCTGGATGGCATCACCGACTCTGTGGACATGAGTTTGAGTGAACTCCGGGAGTTCGTGATGGACAGGGAGGCCTGGCGTGCTGTGATTCATGGGGTCGTGGAGAGTCGGACACGACTGAGCGACTGAACTGAACTGAACTGAAGGAAATAGGAGGCCCTAGGAGAGGGAACAAGATGGGGGTATGGCTTGTCATTGGAGCAATCAGAGCACATGTAACATGTATTAAATTAGCTATTTCTATGGGTGCCTTTCCCTAAGCCTCCAAACAATTATAACAGTAACATCAAAGATCACAGATCACAATAGCAAATATAACAATTATGACAAAATTTTAACTATGGCAAAAATTACCAGCATGTGACACAGAGAAATGAAGTGAGCAAACACTATTGGAAAAAATGGTACCAAACAAACTTGTTCTGTGCAGGGTTGCCACACACTGTTAATTTGTTAAAAAAACCAAAAAAACAGTGTCTGCAAAGGATAGTAAAGTCAAGTGGAATAAAATAAGGTCTGCCAGTAGAACTTTGGGAGTTGGAAACATATGCATGACATTAAAAGCTTAGAATATGGTATAACCTTGTCTAGAGATAGAGTCTAGAGAGAATCTGATGAAGAGTAGGTTTTTCAGGTCCTTGGTGAATGTTAAAATTGCAAAGAACACAAGGATGAGCCAAAAAGGTAGGAAAAACAGAAGTGTGATATCATGGAATACCAGAGAATGAGGGAATGGCCAATTGTGTAAGATATTGCTAGGGTTAAATAATACAGTTTCCTAAGATAGTCAAATGTTATTTCTGTTGTTAAGATTTGTAGAATTACTCCTCTGATAACTGGACACTAGGCAAAGGTACTTTTTCCTTGAGCCTACGATATGTCTTTTATAGCCGTTTTTTCTATCCTGTGCTTAATACTCTTTCTGTAATATTTTCATGGAGATAGAGATGTATCTTGACTATTTTTGAGTCCTAAGCATCCTAAATGATGTCATGTGCATGCTATGTGTTTGAAGATGTTGAAAAAAAATTAATAAATGAGTGGTTAAGTGAATTGGTACTTTGGTTCCTCAGTTTAGTTTTAGGATCATTAATTGTTCCGCAGGATGAAATATAATTGTCCACAAAACCTAACCGTAGAAAAATTTAAACATATTTAAAATTTATTCTCATGACTTGAGGGGAAAATGCTTATATTAGGTAATGGGAGAAAAAAGGACCTTAAGACTTCAAGTAATTCTTTATTTTTCTCTTAATTATGAACTTCTATGATGGGAAATCTATATTATGAATTACATTTGCGAGTATAATCAAAGAACGATTAATGCCCAGTGGATCAATATTTATTATTGCTAGGGGAAATTTTTGGAATGAAAATGCCATTATTATTATTATACCCTAGTATTTAAATTATTCAGTGATGTAAACTGAATAGTTCTCAATATTCCTAATCAAAGGAATTTTGTATATCTCATTGAAGTAATTATTTAGGAATTTGTGGATGTTACCTGTACAGATTTCTTATTTGCCTTAATAGTTTTTTGATGAATAGGCAAGTAAGAGAAATAAAAATCCATCTACTTTATTTAGTTTGAGAGTATTTATTTAGAATTTATATTAATCACTGTTCATAGCCAGTTAAATGTTTTCAATTTTATATTTATTTTCATCTGTTTCAGTATTTGTAACAATCTGGGACATAGTAAACATTCTCATCTTATACATTCATACACTAAATAATTGTAATCTAATGAGCAAATCTTTTATTTATATTTCAGAGTGTTGCCGGCACCTTAGAATTTCAACCAGGAGAAAGATTTAAGTACATTTCTGTAAATATCACTGATAATTCTATTCCTGAATTGGAGAAATCCTTTAAAGTTGAGTTGTTAAACTTGGAAGGAGGAGGTAAGAATGGCGACTCAAAAATATCAAATGTTTACTTGTCCACTTACCATGATAGCAGTGGATTAAGTAAATAAGTTTCTTTTGAATTAACCTATTGTGCTGGTTTTCGCACTTTCGTTACCCTTGGGTCTTTTCCTAAAGTAGATGTGCTTTTACAGTTAAATAATTTAATTATACTGAATCACCGAATTATAGTTGTCATTCATAGTAGGTGCCCCTGAAATCGTCTCTGCTTCTTCCTTATTTCAGCTTTCACAGTAGCTCCTTTAGCTATATCCAGTTGTAGAATAGGTCAAAATTAATCCCTTTAGGAAATCTGTTATGAAGTGATTATCGATAAAGCAGGTTAACAATATTCTCAGTTCTAATATGCTGAAAACTCTGATTTATCACAGACTTTTGGAGTCAAAAATCCATTTCGTGGCAAAACTCCTCTGTATTGAAGAGAGGCGGCTCGCAGTCTTTATTTATCCCAGATAGATTAACTTTGTGTTTCTTTGCAGAAGTGTCATTCTGTTTGATTATCAGGTGCTGCTTGGGGGTTATAGAATACATGAGATGTGTACCTTATTATGTTTATAAGTGTAAGAATTTGAGAGTTGGTATTCATTAGATTCGTCTCTTCCCTTAAAAAAGCTGGTATTATTATCTTATTATTATTTTTATGTTTTGATGAAGAAAGTCATAGTACTGAATAAGCCATCCAAGGAGAGAAATTGGGTAGGACAGAAATACTAAGATTGTCTTTTAGTATTAATGAGACTTTGGGGGTGAGTATGACAGAATTTCTCCATGTTTCCCTTCCCTGTTCTCCCAAAGCCCAGGTGAAACCAGAGAGGACAAGTCAGGGAAATGATTAAACAGCACCGCAGCTTGATTGACTACATAAAACAGGGAAAGCAAGCTGGACACCCTGCTGGACACCCTGCTGGGCTAGTGTCATGTAACAGGACCAGCTTTGCTTGTCTCAAGCAAAGAGACAGGTTCTCCCATTTCCAGATGGTTATTTTCATGAAAGGACTTCGTTAATCAGAAGTCACTGTAAAGTATTTGAAAAGTTGTTCTTTGTATTGCTTATAGCAAAAACTACTTGGGTAATAGAGAAAATGTTAGTGAGCCTTACCGAATATTGATTGATAAGGAACATCAGATTTTCTTTAGAAATTATACTTGTGATCATAGTGTTTACTTGTGATTTTATAGAGGAGCTTCCTTCTATATCTCTAGAATATATATCGTTGTGTATTATTGGGCATGAGTACTCATTTGAAAACCAATATTGCACTGTCCCACGTCAGCAGTACTGCCAGAGAATCTGATCCTCCCAGCCCGCCTTGAGTGGGGATTGGAGGTAGAGGAACCTAGATGCTGCCTCCATTCCTCAAGTCATAGCTGGACTGCCTAAGAGGCGAAATAGCTTATAGAACTAAGTTTTTGGGGGGATCAAAGGAGAAACCCTTATTCCACACTGTTTTGCCTATAAGACCCATCCTACACATGACAGCCACCCGAATAGGTGTTCTATGGTAGTCAGGGTACGTTGGGATTAAATTTCGCCCCTCTTCCTTGTAACCGTGGTTAATACGAAAGCAGAGCGTTGCACTGGATATGGTTTTGGGTGTCATCAGTTCTCATGTCTGGTATATCTCAGTCCCGGGGAGGGGAAGCCCGGAAGAGCAGGGCAGACCTTAGCCTCATATGTCAATCAAGAATATGGTAGAAGCACATAGGTGTGGATGTCATCTTGCTCCTCTTACTCCTTTTCACCGCTGCCCTTCCTGCCTTCTTTGTTTGCAAATACTTGGTAAAATAATGGTTGGCTTCTGAGATGTAGTGGAAGTAAAGTTAGAACCACTTTCCCTTTCTTGCAGTCTTCATATATTGCCAAGGTCCCTCATTTTCTACGATATCATTTATTTGGTCTTTACAGCAGTTCTGTATAAAAGGCAGCAGGCACCTTTTATAGGTGAGAAAAGTGACGTGCCAGGGGCTTTCGTGACTGGCTGAAGGTTTTACAGCTGGTGTCTGTCACAGCCAGGACTGAAGCTGAGGTTTCTAGACCACTTGTCTATGTTCTGAAACGTGAGAACTTAAGTGTGTGGCTAGAGGGAAATGTTAGATGCATTTCCCCAATTTTTGAATTAGTTGTTGTAAGTGGGCTTTTCTGGTGGCTCAAATGGTAAAGAATCTGCCTGCAATGTAGGAGACCCAGGTTTGATCCCTGGAGAAGGGAATGACTATCCACTCTATTACTGTTGCCTGGAGAATCCCATGAACAGAGGAGCCTGGCGGGCTCTAGTGTCATGGGGTCGCAAAAAGTCAGACATGATTGAGTGACTAATATACATAGTGTTGTAAGTGGGAAGGTGACTGTCACAGGTTTGTAGGACTAAGTATAGGCTGATATATACACACAGATATTTTAAAATATTTATATAAATGATGAAAACAATTTACACTGTTATAAAGTGAAAATTTAAAAGTAAAGCTAGTTAAATTGGCAGAAATGGGAAATGCCAGTTGCAAACCTACATGGAATATTTTCTGAAGCTATGAATGAAAGTTTTATAACTTGTTAGCTTGACTAATGTTATACCATTACCACCTAACCTGTTTTATTTGAAAGAATGCATGTCTGGTATTACTGAATTTTCCTCTTTGCTGGATATGTTTTAAGAACTCTCAATTTTCTCATTGTGTCACTGTATGTTGTGTGGGTCGTGACTCTGTGTTTCTCCTTGTGAAGTGACTGAACTCTTTAGGGTTGATGGCAGTGGTAGTGGTGATGGGGACATGGAATTCTTCCTTCCAGCTAATCACAGACGTGGTAAGCAGTTATTCCAAGGTCCTTTACTATTCTACATTTTAACTTTTCTTTTTAGAGACAACAATACTAACCATTTATCGATATCCACTATATGCAGGTCCTTTATATAGTTTGTCTCATTAAGCAGCACAACTTTATCAAGTATTATTTACTCCATGCTCTTATGAGTCAGCTGGAAAGTGATCAAGTCAGAATCAAATCCTGTCTGCCTCTGAAACTCAGACTCTCCTCCTCTCTTTGTGAATCCAATGCAGTTTCCTGATTCTAATTATAACAGAAATTTTGCTTGGTACCATTTACAGAAGAGATTATTGAAAAAGCTTTTACATAGCTTTGAATACCTAAAAAAGAGATAAATAGAATATTTATATTTTCATGTAAAATGTGTCATACTGATTTTCTTTACGACAGGAAATGAGTCATTATATGCTGTATTTAATCAAACACATGGGAAAGAGAAATTAAAAAGAAAATAAATGGGGAGAATAAATTGCCAGTTTATTGAAGGAAATATTGAAAAGAGGATGCCTCTTGAATTAGATATATATATATGGTTCAGCTTTTTTACCGCAAATTTTTTTCATACAAAGAGACAATACATAGACTATTTGTTTTTCTTTACGGGGAACTCTTTCTAACCCTCAAAAAGATTCCTTTTGAAGAATGAGCAAAACATTCCTTTTTCACAATGTCAGGTTTTATATTTTAGTTTCAGAAGTCATTACCACCCCTCTCATTCCTGACTTCTGTCAATGTCTCCTGTAACTTCTGTATTTAATTACTGTCCTAATTTTGGGATTTCTTATTATCTTGTCCATATATTTAATGTTCGACATAAATAAAACCTGAACATCCTTCCTAGGAAAAAAGTACCTCTTTGTTTAGATTTTGGCATCTTTTTAGTTATAGGACTGGACTCTGTGAGACCAGGAAAGATCTATTATATTGTAATATGATGAAAATAGGCGTAGAATTACTGCATATTTGGAAGCCAAGAATCTATGCAGTCAGGTTGGTGAAAATCATAGAGAAACTACTGTTTTATAAAGGTAGGAGTCATTTTGGCTCATGTTCTTCCAAGGTCAGCAAAGGTCGTGAGAGACTTTCCTCCTATGCTCTTTGTGAAAGAATGTTCTCTTTCATAGAGAAGAAAAAGAAAAACAAGTTTCCTTATTCATCTTCAAGTGCTTATGCAGCACTTGTGTGTCATGTTGGAGCCCAAACAGAGGAAGGTCATAAAAGCATGAATATTGTGGCAGTCATTTGTGTCTGCCTTTCTTTCTAAAGCAGATTAGAACATACTCAGTGAATGGTACAACTCTTTTCAAAAAGTTGTTCCTTGCTTTTCCCTTTGGTTTGTAAATTACTGATTAACATTTTCTTCTGTTTGTTGGAACTTATTCATGCAGCCAGTCTAGGAGTGGCTTCCCAAATTCTAGTGACAATTGCAGCCTCTGACCATGCTCATGGTGTATTTGAATTTAGCCCTGAGTCACTCTTTGTCAGCGGAACTGAACCAGAAGATGGATATAGCACTGTTATACTCAATGTGAGTACATTCTTTCCTCCAGTCCTAGACCTTTTCTGTTTTTTATAAACACTGTTTTATTGTATTATTAAGGCATACTTTATGTTAATTTTTTCTATGTAAGTGGAGGGGACTGAATCTAGTGGTACAGACAATTCAGTTTGATAACTAAACAGTGATTTGTCTTTTGTCTTTCATTTTGCATACATTGTGATTCTGAGGATTCCTGACTCTTTAAGGAATATCTATTAACATAAAAATATAGATTTCTATCTTAATTCAGATGGGCTGTGGCAACAAACATCTCCAGATTCTAATTGACTTACGACAACAGCGATCTGTTTTTCACTCATGTTTTATGTCCCATCTGAAGTTGGCTGTCATCAATCACTTAGGACTGAGGGTTGCAAAGGCTATAACTCAATAGATACTTCTGTCTCCACTGACTGGGGAAACGTGGTTGGGGGAAGCTGCACACTGGCTCTTCGGCTTCTTTCTGAAGGTCATTCACAGCATTTCCATTTAACTTCTTTGTTCAAAGCATGTCGCATGAAAACACGAAAGTAATTGGGTAGAGAAATGTAATCCTGGCTTGCATCTTTCCCAAAAGGAAAGAAAATGCAAAACATTTGTGAATAGCAATAGTAATACCATCTGTGTTTGTGTGTGTTGTGGGGGGGGTATGTATATGTGTTTCTACTCTACATTCATCCAGTAGGAATTAAGGCTTCTATTGTTAGATAATTTAAAGGAGCCAGAGCTTGCTCAGTGTCCTCAGATTTTATTCAAAGGATGAAGAAAGATCACCCAAAATATATCTTTTCTGTATCCTTATGGCAGATCTGCAGTAAACTTGTGGAATAAATTAAACAGCTTTAGAAAGGATAACTAATTACTCAAGAAAGAAAAGAAAAAGGATTCAGGGAAAACATCAAGTTTATAAAGAAATTTTTTAATAAAAATTCCTGTCTCTGAATCAGGATTCTTATTTTAAGTATAAAAATTACTTTTAGTTGGGACTTAACTTGAAGTCTGGCTTTCCTGGTGGCTCAGACAGTACAGAATCTGCCTGCAATGCAGGAGACCCGGATTTGATCCCTGGGTTGGGAAGATCTCCTGGAGAAGGAAATGGCAACCCACTCCAGTATTCTTGCCTGGGGAATTCCATGGACAGAGAAGCCTGGCGGGCTACAATCCATGAGGTCATAAAGAGTCGGACAAGACTGAGCGAATAACACTGCAGTAACTTGAAGTGATTTTTTTTTTTAAGATTTTTCATTCTTTTTAACATACTATTGACAAAAGCATTTCTTGCTTCTTAAATATATAAATATATAACGTTGGGTCGAGTACATTTTTTGGTGAATTTTTGTTTTCCATAGCATAATGAAATTAAATATAATCTGTTTTAAAAAAATGAGTCTTATGGCTAACTTTTCAGAAAAATTATCAGTCATCTATTCCTGACAATAAAGTGTATATCTTTGCAGGAAATGTAAACATTTTCATGAATGTACAATGTAATACACTGTTAATTGCATTTGCTTTATTACTGATATATGTTGTAGTTGCATAAATGATACAGCTGCAGTTTAGTTGGAAGATAAGCATGTTCCTTCAATCTGTCATTTCATACAATAGTCATTTTAAGTGGGACTCCCTGAGGGTCTTCAAAGATGGGTAGTGCATTACCTTCAAGAATCTTATATTCTTCAGAACAGCTTATTTAAAATAAAATTACAAATTAATATCCTGTTGTTCTGTATATCCAAACCTCTAAATTGGTGGATTTAATGCCTGTTTTAACATATTTTAATACTGAATATTTTTAAGATTATGAGAAGTCATGGGGCTCTGTCTCAAGTGACTTTGCTTTGGAGTATAGACTCTGACCCTGATGGCGATCTGGCCTTCACCTCTGGCAATGTCACATTTGAGATTGGACAGAAGAGTGCCAACATCACAGTGGAAATATTGCCTGATGAAGATCCAGAACTGGATAAAGCATTCTCTGTGACCATCCTCAGCGTCTCCAGTGGCTCTCTAGGCGTTCATACTAATGCCACATTAATAGTTTTGGCTAGTGATGATCCTTATGGGGTCTTCATCTTTTCTGAGAAAAATAGACCTATTAAAGTGGAGGAAGCAACGCAGAACATCACCTTGTCAATAATAAGGTTAAAAGGCCTCTTGGGAAAAGTTAAAGTCACCTATGCAACACTGGATGATATGGAAAAACCGCCTCATTTTCCACCTAATTTAGCCAGAGCAACTCAAGGGAAAGACTATATACCAGCTTCTGGATTTGCTGTTTTTAGAGCCAATCAGAGTGAGGCAACAATAACTGTTTCAGTCTTGGATGATGATGAGCCAGAAAGGTCGGAGTCTTTGTTTGTTGAACTACTCAACTCTACTTTAACAGAGAAAGTGCAGAATCGCCCAAGTAAGTAAGCATTAGTGTGTTGTTTTTATTATTAGAGGTAAGAATTCTGAAACAAATTAAGAATTCAGTATAGTAAAAAATTCTGTAAAAATAGTAAGCTCTAACTTTACTAGCATCATCTTAAAAAAGTTTATAAGGCAAATGGAAATAGGACATGTCAAAATGTGCTGTCGTGTTTTAAAACTGTTATAGTCCCACACTAAATTTTTAGAAATGCTTATGGAATCTGGTATGACTCATCTCTAATACTATTTGTACTAGATATTGTAGCTTCCGAAACCTTCTGAAATCAATCTGGGGGTTCCAAGGACAGTCCTGGTAGCAAGATCCTGAGTCTCTTTCACCTTGATCCACCCTCGATGGTTCCTTAAACAACAGAGTCTCTTTGTATCGGTGGGAAGCAATACAAAGAGATGGTGGGTCTGGCAACTGCATGAGGGGAGGGGGAATGGGCTGTGTAGAAGTGAAAAGACCTGGAAATTTGGGGGTCATCCTCTGAGAGTTGAGATGAAGGCCCTAGTTGGGGATAAGAATGAGGAACGAGGAGTGAGTGATGACTTGTGTTGGGCAGAGGATCTGGTTCTGCAGCTTCTATTTGGACAGAGCAGCCTCTCTCCCTGGGGTCGTGGCTCAGTAGCTTTGAAGGGAGTGGGGGCTGCTAGCACAGAGCCGGCCTGAGCTGGGTGCTCACTGTAGGTTGTTCGTTAGTCACATCTCTCTCTGAAGACCTATAATTTTATATAGGGGTTTTTATATAAAGAGAAGAATCTAGATTTCCTGGAATAAGTCAGTAAGAAAAGGAAGGAAGATTGGTGATATTAATATCAATTTAATGTCAGTTTTAGGATAACATTTGTAAATATGATATTAAGTAGATATCTTTTAAAATATATTAAAACTATCTTAAGAAAATTGGAATTAAATAGTCGAAAGAATTAACATCTATATGTTGACTGTGTTCTACCATATAGATTAAGGTTTCTTACAAGTATATTTTGTCACCTTACTAATACATTGTGTCATGAGCACCATTCTTGCCCACATTGTAATTGTGGTCCAGGGCTGTAAAAGGAAATTTACTTTTTAGGATAACTGCTATCATTAAATTTTTAGATTACAGTCGGGATTAAAATTCTCACACAGTAGCCTATCCCTTGTTTTCTTAGCGTGGTTTAGGATCAGTTATCATAGCAATACATTGAAATAAAACCCAGTAAGTAGTCTTAGTAAGAATTATAAAGGGGCTTTCCAGGTGGTGCAGTGGTAAAGAATCCGCCTGCTGATGCAGAAGACCCAGGAGATGCCAGTTGAATCCCTGGGTCAGGAAGATCCCCTGGAGGAGGAAATGGCAACCCACTCCAGTATTCTTGCCTGAAAAATTCCATGGACAGAGGAGCCTGGTGTGCTACCGTCTCTGGGGTCACAAAGAGTTGGACACGACTGAGCGACTGACTACAAGAATTATATAGTATAATTATATAGTATAATTCTTGTATATGGTATAATGAAAAGTGGGTATAATCCCACTTTTCAAGGAACTGCAGTTTATTAAGTGAGCTAGAAGTAAAACTGGGAAGAATGATCGCATGCAGCGGTGGCTAGCTAGGAGCTGTGGGTGGTGGTGTCAGATAACTTAGGTCCGAGTGTATTGTAATAAATTGTTGCCCATAAACTTTTAAAGCCCAAGTTTCCTTATCTATAATACAGACTTATTATGGAGATTAAATATGATAATACAAGTGAAAATGAATATAGGGTCTGGCATATGGTAAGCATTAAATAAATGTGAACAATTATTGATCAAGTGGTATATGCAGGATATCGCTGTGCTATGGGTTGGGAGAGAAAGTCAACGTATGTTTGTTTATGCTGGATATGTTCCTGGAACCATGCAGCATACTTGGGGAAATTCAGACTCAGCATAAGCTGTGAAGTGAAACAGTTAAAGAACAATTAAGTGCATTAGAAAGGAAACAGTCAATGTCATTAAAAATGAGAAAAAAAGAATAATTCAGTGCAAATCTATGTGATATGGTCTCAATTTTAGTAGGTAGAATCAGTGTGGGACCTGATAAGATCTCTGTCCTCTGCTCTGAGTGGAATCGCGCCTTCAGGAGACAGGAGTGGTAATGAACAGGCAGAGGGCAGGACGAGCAGTTGTGGGTGGCGGAAGGCCATCCTCCTGGTTTGCTGAGCAGGTGCAGATAGGGAGCTGGAGACTGGACAGGCCCTTACGTGATGCCTCTGCAGTGTGTCCAGCAGGTTCTAGTCTAATGCCACAGCTGACTGCCTCCTCCTCTTTGCCCCTTTTCCTCATCCATAAGATATGGACAGTGTTACCCGCCACAAAGGGGTGGATGGGGGTTAACTTACTGGATGCAAGGAAAGTGCTTGGAGCAGTGCCTGTCGAGTTGTGCGCACTCGTAAAATGTCATCTGCTGCTGCAACTCTGGGTTACTGCTATTTTCCCCCAATGTATTTATATTACGTGTCATTTAATTATATCAATTCACAGTTTGTGATTTTAACTATATAATTTAGTGTGATCTGGAACTTTTATCATTGAAATTAAATGGTGTCGTTACTTGGTTTAGATTACGTTGTCTGAAAATACTGAATTTTATTTATTGTCACATGCTTTCAAATACCACCACAGTTGGAAATGTTCTAAATATGAACTCAAAATTGTTTACTTGTAATATGGGTTTGCTGATGCTTCATTTGTGTCGAAGTTCATAAAAATTGTTTTGGCAAGGGTGCTAAGTCAGAATTGAATCTAGAAAGTAAGTCAGGGAGAGTTTGTGGAGGGTCTTAAATGCCTTCAAAATAAGTTTTGTTTGCCCTAAAATCAGTGGCAAGTAAGACGAGAGTCTTAAAGATAGGCTTAGAAGTGTAGCAATAAAAGCATAAGTAAGCACACTCTTTCTATACCAGCTTTGGCATGACTGTTAATTCTGAGATGGTGCAGGAGGAATAGGTTTGTGGGGAAGGACAGTTAAGCATGGAGAGAGGCAGTAATTGAATTGAAGTGTGATGATATTCAGTTCCTCTTCGAGGACAAGGGACTAAATGACTTTCCTGTTCAATTTTGTAACTGTAGTGGCTTTAAAAAAATTTATAGCATGCTGGCAACTAATTGGAAGAGCATAATTCTGTAAGTTTCATTTTTATCTGTTATAATATTATGTGAAGTGATGATTAATTATCTTCTAATCATTTTTTCTTTTGAGAAATTTCTAATACCTATTAAAATAATCCTTGTAGGGTAATTATTCCTTTGCTATAATAAAAATCACCCTAGAAGTTACAGGGAAGTAGGAACTATCTGTTTATTTTTGTATCCCCAACGTCTAAATTCATGCTGGTATATAGTAATTGATAAATATTTTTGATATAAATAATAGAAAACACAAATGATAACCCCATTTGGTTCATGGATCTTGCTGTGGCTTCTTTAAAAAAATGTTTTTATTGAAGTATAGTGGATTTGCAGTGTTCTGTTCATTACTGCTGTATAGAAAAGTGATACACACACACACCCCACACATACATTCTTTTTCATATTCTTTCCCATTATGGTTTATCACAGGATGTTGATCATAGTTCTCTCTGTTATACAGTAGGACTCTGTTGTTTATCCATTCTATAAATTGGCAGAGGCTCCTTGATGACTTTTGACGAGTTGTTAGAATTTTGATATATTAGTTTTTCTTCTGTCTTTCAGTTCCAAACTCTCCACGCCTGGGGCCTAAGATAGAAGCTATTGCTCAGTTAATTATCATTGCCAATGATGATGCCTTCGGAACTCTTCAGCTCTCAGCCCCAGTTGTTCGAGTAGCAGAAAATCACGTTGGACCCATTATCAATGTGACAAGAATAGGAGGAGCATTTGCAGATGTTTCTGTGAAGTTTAAAGCCGTGCCAATAACTGCAGTAGCTGGTGAGAAAAGACATCTAAGGAGCAGTGAAGTGTTTTAGAAGGAAATTGTATCCTTGATTAACAAAGCCAGTCAAAGATGTAGTGAGCAAAGCCAACCAGAAAGCAATAATACCCTTGCATCTTTTTAAGGCACAAATCTAGACTTTTTATTATCTATTTATGACATTGATTTTGCAGAATTTGTGAAAACTGTTGGCAAATTGTATATGAATTTAAAAGGTTAATATGCACAAACCAATGAAAAGTAAACCAAGGAAAGCATTGTTAGGCTTTCTCCGTGAGTGCTTTTAGGTTTTTGGAAGGGATTCATGTGTAAATAATACTGAGGAATGCAGGATAAAAAGTGCAGCTGTATAACTGCAATATTGCCAACAGTTATGTCTCGCAACTCATTTATCCTATTGTTTATTTATGAAGAACATGGTAGAGACAGTTATTAGCATTAACTATTTTATGTATGAGCAGAAGGATTTTAGTGCCAAATGCAAACATTAGGAGACAGTCTTCTTTTGTAGTTCAGTTATGGCCTCTTAGGGAGTTTTGCCTAAGAGCTATTCAGTTAGAACCTTTTTAGTGTGCACTCAAAGGTCATGTGGAGAAGGCAATGGCACCCCACTCCAGTACTCTTGCCTGGAAAATCCCATGAATGAAGGAGCCTGGTAGGCTGCAGTCCATGGGGTCATTAAGAGTCGGACACGACTGAGCAACTTAGCAGTGGCAGCAGCAGCAAAGGTCATGAGTGTGAATGGATAGGATAACCCGATTGATGTTTTGAAATAAATCATTTGGATGTGACACTTGCTTGAAAAGAAAATAAAGGAGGCTTACCTAGTCCCTGCTGTGTGTGTGAATGACATGTGTGTGTGTGAGTGAGTGTGTGTGTGTTCCTCTAGTGTCGCCGAGAGGAATGCCTGTATACAGAGGGCTTTACACTTTGACAGATCGTGAGGATTCATTCGTGTTCTAGGAAATTAGCCTATAAACTCCATAAGTGCGTGCCTGCTAAGTCACTTCAGTCATGTCCGACTCTTTGCGACCCTGATGGACTGTAGCCCACCAGACTCCCGTCTGTCCATGGGATTCTCCAGGCAAGAATACTGGAGAGGCTGCCATGCCCTTCTCCAGAGGATCTTCCTGACTCCAGGGATGGAACTTGCATCTCTACATCTCTCTTTTCCTCCTTTGCTGTTTGACCAGAGACAAAGCCTCCCCAAGTGATATGCTTTTGTCATTGCTGTTCAGTCATGTCCGACTCTTTGTGACCCCCATGAACCATAGCATGCCAGGCTCCTCTGTCCTCCACTGTCTCCTGGTGTTGATGTTCAGTCACTAAGTCATGGACTGCAGCACACCAGGTTTCCCTGTCCTTTATTATCTCCAGGAGTTTGTGCAAATTCATGTCCATTGAGTCACTATTGCCATCCAACCATCTCATCCTCTGTCACTCCCTTCTTCTCTTGCCCTTAATCTTCTCCAGCATCAGGGTCTCTTTTAGTGAGTCAACTCTTCACATCAGGTGGCCAAAGTGGAGCTTCAGCTTCAGCGTCGTCCATTCAGTAAATGTTCATGGCTGATTTCCATTAGGATTGACTGATTTGATCACCTTGCTGTCCAAGGGACTTTCAAGAGTCTTCTCCAACACCACAGTTTAAAAGCATCAATTCTTTGGTGCTCATCCTTCTTTATGGTTCAAATTTCACATCCACACATGACTACTGGAAAAACCATAGATTTCACTATATGGACTTTGGTTGGCAAAGTGATGTCTCTAGTTTTTAATATGCTGTCTAGGTTTGTCATACCTTTTCTTCTAAGGAGCAAGCATCTTTTAATTTCGTGGCTGCAGTCACTGTCTGCAGTGATTGTGGAGCCCAAGAAAATAAAGTCTGTCACTGTTTCCACTGTTTGCCCATCTGTTTGCCATGAAGTGATGGGACCGGATACCATGATGTTAGTTTTTTGAGTGTTGAATTTTAAGCCAGCTTTTTCATTGTCTTCTTTCACCCTCATCAAGAGACTCTTTAGTTCCTCTTCATTTTCTGCCATTAAAGTGGTATCATCTGCATTTCTGAGGTTATTGATATTTCTCTTGGCAGTCTTGATTCCAGCTTGTGATTCATCCAGCCTGGCATTTTACATGAATTAATGGCACTCTGCTTAGAATTTAAATAACAAGGATGACAACATGTAGCCTTGTCATACTTATTTCCCAATTTTTAACCAGTCCATTGTTCCTATTCCGTTCTAACTTGCTTCTTGACCCACATACAGATTTCTCAGGAAGCAGGTAAGGTGGTCTGGTATTCCCATCTCTTGAAGAATTTTTCCACAGTATTTTGTGATCCACACAGTCAATGGCTTTAGTGTAGTCAATGAAGAAGTAGATGTTTTTCTGGACTTCCCTTGCTTTTTTTGTTGGCAATTTTATCTCTGTTTCCTCTGCCTCTTTGAAACTCAGCTTTTACATCTGGAAGTTCTTGGTTCATGAATTGCTGAAGCCTGGTTTGAAAGATTTTGAGCATTACCTTGCTAGCATGTGAAATGAGGGCAGTTGTGGTCTGAACATTCTTTTGCTTTGCTCTTTTTTTTGATTTGGAATGAACACTAGATCTTTTCCAGTCCTGTGACCACTGCTGTTTTCTAAATTTGGTGCCATATTCAGTACAGCACTTTCACAGCAGCATCTTTTAGGATTTGATATAGCTCAGCTGGAATTCTGTCACATCCACCAGCTTTGTTCATAGTGATTCTTGCTAAGGCCCTCTTGACTTCACACTCTAGGATATCCAGCTGTAGGTGAGTGACCACACCGTCCTGCTTATCCAGGTCATTAAGACCTTTCTTCTTTAGTTCTTTTTTGTATTATTGCCACCTCTTCCTAATCTCATTTGGTTCTGTTAGGTCCTTACTGTTTCTTTCCTTTATTGTGTCCATCCTTGCATGAAATGCTCCCTTGATACCTCCAGTTTTCTTGAAGAGATCTCTAGTCTTTCCCATTCTATTGTTTTCCTCTACTTCTTTGCGCTGTTTTTTTTTTTTTTTTTAAGATGATCTTCCTATCTCTCCTTGCTATTCTCTGGAACTCTACATTCAGTTGGGTGTATCTTTTCCTTTCTCCCTTACCTTTCACTTCTTTTCTCAGCTATTTGAAAAGCCTCCTCAGACAACCACTTTAGCTTCTTGCATTTCTTTTTCTTTGGGGTTTGGCCATCATCTCCTGTATACTGTGTTGAACCTCTGTCCATAGTTCTTCAGGCACTCTGTCTATCAGATCTAATCCCTTGAATCTATTTGTCACTTCCATGGTATAATCATAAGGAATTTGATTTAGGTCATACATGAATAGTCTAGTAGTTTTCCCTACTTTCTTCTTAAGCCTGGATTTTGCAATGAGGAGCTCATGGTCTGAGCCACAGTCAATTCCAGGTCTTGTTTATGCTGACTGGATAGAGCCTCTCCATCTTTGGCAAAGAACATAGTCTGATTTCATATTGACCATCTGCTGATGTTTATGTGTAAATTCATCTCTTTTGTTGTTGGAAAAAGATGTTTGCTGTGACCAGCATGTTCTCTTGACAAGACTCCGATAGTGTTTGCCCGGCTTCATTTTGTACTCCAAGGCCAAACTTGCCTCTTACTCTGGGTGTCTCTTGATTTCCTACTTTTACATTTCAATCACCTGTGATGAAAAGGACATCTCTTTTGGTGTGAGTTCTAGTAGGTGTTGTAGGTCTTCATAGAACCATTCAGCTTTGGCTTCTTTGACATCAGTGGTTGGGGCAGAGACTTGATTACTATGATATTGAATGGTTCCTCTTGGAAACAAACCGAGATCGTTCTGTCATTTTTGAGATTGCACCCAAGTACTGCATTTTGGTTTGTTCTGCCAATTATGAGGGCTACTCCATTTCTTCTAAGTGTTTTCTTGCCCACAGTAGTAGGTATAATAGTCATCTGAATTAAATTCGCCCATTCCCATCCATTTTAGTTCACTGATTCCTAAGTTGTTAATATTCAATCTTGCCATCTCCTGCTTGACCATGTCTGATTTACCTTGTTTCATGGACCTAACATTCCAGGTTCCTATGCAATATTGTTCTTTAGAGCATCGGACTTTACTTTCACCACCAGATACATCCACAACTAAGTGTCAAGAAAGAAGTTCCCGCTTTGGCCCAGCTGCTTCATTCTTATTAGAGCTATTAGTAATTGTCCTTGTCTCTTCCCTAGGAGCATTTGGACACCTTCCGACCTCTAGGGTTCATCTTCTGGTGTCATATCTTTTTCCCTTTTCACATTGCCCATGGGGTTTTCGAGGCAAGAGTACTAGAGTAATTTGCCGTTTTCTTCTCCAGGGACAACGATTAGTGAGAACTCTTTGCTATGACACGTCCGTCTTGGGTGGTCCTACACAGCATGGCTCATAGCTTCGTTGCATTATGCAAACCCCTTCACCATGACAAGGCTGTGATCCATATAGGGGTATACATTAGCAGCTTTTAATCCAACTCTGTAGAAAAATATATGTTTTCCAGCTGTAAGACTGATGATATTGACGTACCCATCTCTGTGCAGCAGTGTAATTGGTCTCCCCAGTGAGATCAGAATTCTTGTTTTGTTCGTTTTGAAAGTACCATACATATTTTTTTACTTTTGTAAATAAGAGGCCGTCTTGTAATAGTGAATGATTCTTTATGTTCATGTGCATATCCATATCTATATGTCTGTGTATATTTGTGTCATCTGTATGTGTATATGGCAAGTAGAACACTATGTATATGTATTTCTAAAAATGAAGACATGAACTTGAATAGCCAGGATGGTTTTTCACTATTATCTTGTATCAAACCCATTTTTTTTCTTGCAAGAGGTGAAATCTTCTGTTTAAATGCAATCACTGTCCTCAGAAACATCTTGCGAAGTATGTCCGTGAATTGTGGTATGTCACAGTATTTCCCTAGTATACAGGGAGTTTATTATCATGTTCTGGAAGAAGTTTTAGCATTTTTCTGTCTTTGTAGGTGAAGATTATAGTATAGCTTCATCGGATGTGGTCTTACTAGAAGGGGAGACCAGTAAAGCTGTGCCAATATATATCATTAATGACATCTACCCTGAGCTGGAAGAATCTTTTCTTGTGCAGCTGCTGAATGAAACAACAGGAGGGGCAAAACTCGGGGCGCTAACAGAGGCGATCATTATTATTGAGGCCTCTGATGATCCCTATGGATTATTTGGTAATGAAACTAGCCTGTGTCTCTTACTTGTTTGTATAGATTCATACATTTCTTTATTTTTAGAACCTCAGAATTGATTTAATCTTGTTTCCTTTTAACCTGCTATTACTGGTATATAAGGGCATCTATGTATGTTCACCACCTGTGGTTAGAAATCAACCTCTTAGCATAAACCTAGAGATCGTACACTTTTAGGCTTTTAGGTCAGATCTGGCTCCTGGATGTATTTTGTGAATCTTAGACCAATTGTTAAAAGAACTGATTCATAGAAATTTGTACAAAAATCTGAATTTCTGAGCTTTCTTTATAGTAAAAAAAAGTATGGTGACATCAAGCCCCCCTTTTTGTATAGCATCAGCCTTCGAAGCAAAATACCAGCTGCCAGGCTTGGACCATGCCATTCACCCCAGAAGTCACGGGACCCACTTCACTCATGACTGATATATGTCTGACCTCTGTGGGCATCTGAATTTATGATTTCTGGTTCTATCATAATGAAAAATAATTTGGAAAATTTGGCAGGCCTGAGCAATTTGTATCATAGCATGTTTCTCTGATTTTGTGGAGTTTAGCCTCTTAGATTGCTCAAGGGGGTAAAAATATTGACTGTAGGGTGGTGGTTGGTTCACTCTATGTTGACTTAGTTTCACTTTGTATTTGAAATTCTCTCTGCTTTGCCCTTTAGGTTTTCAGATTACTAAACTTACGGTAGAGGAACCTGAGTTTAACTCAGTGAAGGTAAACCTGCCAATAATTCGAAATTCTGGGACACTCAGCAATGTTACTGTTCAGTGGGTTGCCACTATTAATGGACAGCTTGCTACTGGCGACCTGCGAGTTGTCTCAGGTAATGTGACCTTTGCCCCTGGGGAAACCATTCAAACCTTGTTGTTAGAGGTCCTGGCTGACGACGTTCCGGAGATTGAAGAGGTGAGAGGAATGGCTAGTCTAGAATGACACTGTAAACCGTATCTTGTCTTATAGTGATTAGAACAGATGCCTGTTATTGTGACATTTATAGAGGTGTGTGATAAATTATTTCTGTGAGAATGTTCGAAATTTGGTAGTGTGAAAGTGATCCTTACAGAAAACAAAAACAAGAATATTTTAGAAATAGGTCTCATACTTGTTCACATACTAGTTTACTAGTATAAGATTTTTTTTTGTACAATTATATTCTTGTACGTTTTGGTTAAGTGATTAAAAATATATAATCTGGCAGAAAGTTTGCTATATTGTTTCACATAAACAATTTGTTTGTATTCATAATCTCTCTTGGCTTGAGTCTGAGCCAATCAATCTTAATTATATGTGGATTTTGATTTTCTGCTCATTCATTCATTTATTCTTTAGGATTTACTCTGTGACAAATTCCATGTGAGATTTGTTTGCCTGATATTTATTTTTCATGATAAAGAAGTGCAGTGGCAAATAAAGATAACGTCTCAGTGGGGAAGTTGATTCATCACCGACACATATTGGCTGATGATAATTTTATTTTACGAAATTCAAGTATTATTAAAACCTAGAGCTCATAAAATTAGATTTAACAGCATTTATTCTTTAATAGTGTCAAATTTTTGTAGAAGGCAAGTCCATAAAATTTCAGTTGAGTGCTAATTGTGTCATTACTCACTTCTTAAATATTAGTTATTAGTTAATACATATAAAACATTTCTCTTTCCTTTCCTCTAAATTTAGGTGACATCATGATATATTTTTGTTTCAAATTTTATCAGACAATTTCCACTTACAAGAATGTGGGAAATAAAGCACAATAAATGAACTATTCATAAAACATGTATGCAATATTCTCCCTTCGTAAAAAAGTGTATAGGGATTACAAGTATATTACTGAAGTGGTAAACATAAAGAGGCATCTTAAAACTGATTCACATGTTTGTATAACAGAATATTAAGGAACTTAAACAGCCTGTATTTCTCATGTGCAGTCATGCTCTAGTGTTAAAGCTGGTGAAGGATTGTTCTGTTACATGTTGGGTTTGCAAATGTAGTGGAGGAGTTTCTTTATGTTCATTCATGTTACACTGTATTGTGTTCTTATATGGGTATCTTTGATTTTTTTTTTTCTTGCATCATGTTTATTCTGGTTTCAGAACCAGGATTCTGTTAAGGACGTTTTCACTGTATTTTTAGGTTATCCAAGTGCAGCTAACTGATGCCTCTGGTGGAGGTACTATTGGGTTAGATCGAGTGGCAAGTGTTATTATTCCTGCCAATGATAATCCTTACGGTACAGTAGCCTTTGTTCAGTCGGTTTCTCGTGTTCAAGAGCCTCTGGAGAGAAGTTCCTGTGCTCACATAACTGTCAGGAGAAGGTATATGAGATGGCTGCTTGGGACTTGTGGGGTGGTGGAAAAGGATCTCTTGCACAGTCCAATAATTTAATTATGGTGGTTTTTACATAATGTAAAATATTCTACAGGTTATTATAATCTGTTAATTAAATTATGCTTATCACTATAAAGTACTAATTATTTTTCCCATACCTTTTATTAGTGAAATGGGTTATACATCATTTGGGTTTCTAACCCCAGACATTTATTGCTTTAATTGGTGATTTGTTTGAATTAGAACTTAAAAGCAACTGGTTTCTAAATTGAAGATCATTCAGATGCCATATGAAGTAGTTGATTTTCGGGTTCTTATTTTCTCCTGCCTTTCTTTTCTGAGGCAGCATACCGTTCACTGAGCGCCTTCAGAAATAGAAAAATAGGTGGTCTTGCAAGCTTGTGGCAAGTAATTACATTTACATTTCCTTAAAATGTACCCATGTCGGTATCATTCATTATTAGTTTCAGTGAAAGTTAGTAGTGAAGATTCATTTTCTAACTCTGCTTGAAAATTCTGGAATGGATATGATTTGCATATCTTGCAAGATATTTTCATAGCTAGGTTAAAAATAAGTATTATCTGAATGAAAATGAACCATGTTTCCTTACATAAGAAAACTCAGACATAGAAATCTTATTAAGAAACATGGTTGTGTCTATGCTAGTACTTTATCAATTTAAAAAAAGTGGAAACCACAGTCAGCGTTCTTGCCTCTGCGTGTAATGCACAGATTGCTCTGAATTCCTGTCTTTTGTCACTCCACGTTTTAGCGGAGGGCACTTTGGTCGGCTGTTGTTGTTCTACGGCACTTCTGATATTGATGTAGTGGCTCTTGCAGTTGAGGAGGGTCAAGACTTACTGTCCTACTATGAATCACCAATTCACGGGGTGCCTGACCCACTTTGGAGAACTTGGGTGAATGTCTCTGCGATGGGGAAGCCCCAGGATACTTGTGCCACTTTGTGTCTCAAAGAACACGCGTGCTCAGCGTTCTCCTTTCTCAGTGCTTCTGAAGGCCCCCAGTGTTTTTGGATGACTTCGTGGACCAGCCCAACTGCTAACAACTCAGACTTCTGGACCTACAAGAAAAACGTGACCAGAGTAGCGTCTCTTTTTAGCGGTCAGGCTGTGGCTGGCAGTGACTATGAGCCTGTGACAAGGCAGTGGGCCATCATGCTGGAAGGCGATGAATTTGCAAATCTCACCGTTTCTATTCTTCCCGACGATCTCCCAGAGATGGATGAGAGTTTCCTGATTTCTCTCCTCGAAGTTCATCTCATGAACATCACAGCCAGTTTTAAAAACCAGCCAACCATAGGACAGCCAAACACTTCTACAGTTGTCATAGCATTAAATGGTGATGCCTTTGGAGTGTTTGTGATCTACAGTATTAGTCCCAACAGCTCCGAAGATGGCTTATATGTCGAAGTTCAGGAGCAGCCTCAAACCACAGTGGAGATGGTGATCCACAGGACAGGGGGCAGCTTAGGTCAGGTGACAGTCGAATGGCGTGTCATTGGTGGAACAGCTACTGAAGGTTTAGATTTTATAGGTGCTGGAGACATTCTGACTTTTGCTGAAGGTGAGTGATGGTTCTCAATGGATTTCAGTTCCCCCTGGGAAAGTCATTATAGTCCATTTTTATGATAGTGTTCATATGCATTCTTACCATGTACATTCTTGCTAATATGTAAAAGTGAACAAAAAACGTAATTGGCTTGTTAATGGTTGACCTCACATATAGAGGCGGAGAAGGCAATGGCAAGTCACTCCAGTACTCTTGCCTGGAAAATCCCATGGATGGAGGAGCCTGGTGGGCTGCAGTCCGTGGGGTCGCTAAGGGTCGGACACGACTGAGCGACTTCACTTTCATTTTTCACTTTCACACATTGGAGAAGGAAATGGCAACCCACTGCAGTGTTCTTGCCTGGAGAATCCCAGGGACGGGGGAGCCTGGTGGGCTTCCGTCTGTGGGGTCGCATAGAGTCAGACACGACTGAAGTGACTTAGCAGCAGCAACAGCAGCAGGACATATAGAGGGCTGATGAGGCCCTATGTGTGTATCTTTTTAGTTGAATAAAAAGAGAAGAGGGAAGGTGAGGATTTTATCCCTTTTATGTGTGATAGCTGAGCCTTTAAGGAAATGTAGAAGCATATCTAAAGCAAGTTTTAATTTTGTAAAGGAAGTTATAAAAACGAGCCATGTATCCACCATTAAACATGTGAGTAAAAAGTATTGCTAGCCAAGAAATGGGAGGCTTTTTCATATGCACTGACAAATCAGGATAAACCTCCAAAGAAAATAACAAGTATAAAAAGTATAAGGGCTTCCCTAGTGGCTCAGTGGTAAAGTATCTGCCCGCCAATGCAGGAGACACAGGTTTGGTCCCGGGGTTGGGAAGATCCCCTGGAGAAGGAAATGGCAACCCTTTCCTGTATTCTTGCCTGGGAAATCCCATGGACAGGGGGAACTGGTGTGCTATATAGTTCATGGGATCAGAAAGAGTTGGATATGACTTAGCAAATGAACAACAGCAACAGCATAAATAGTATGAACTTGGGCTTCCCTAGTGGCTCGGATGGTAAAGAATCTGCCTGCGAGCAGGAGACCTGGGTTTAATCCCTCTCCACTCCAGTATTCTGGCCTGGAGCATTCCATGCTCAGAGGAGCCTGGCAGACTACAGTCCATGGGATCGCAGAGTCACACGACTGAGCAACTTTCACTTCATTGGGTGACTTTGTTCATGTTATATTAAGCATAGTGACCTAGTGATAGATGAGCTTGTAATACTGGTCCTAGACTTGAATGGGATCACTATTTTAAATTTTCATGAACAGTGAAATTATAGAGAACTTGGACAATAATTAGGATTAGTGCAGATTTACCAATTCTTTTCCAGGGTTGATTGAATCAATAAGTATTTGAAAATTTTGAGCGTTCATATATTTAAAATAGTTTTCTTCGGGTGAAAGAAAGATATCTTTACTGAAATCATTATTTAACTCATGATTTGGGCACTTATAAATTCCATATGGCTTTTTAACATAGTTTTTTTTTCTGATTGAAAATGATTATACTCATAAAAGCTTCAGGTTATACAATAAAATGAAGGAAGTAAATGTTATGTGCAATTTCATATCTTAGAGCAATTCAGTGCATATTTTATCCTTTAATGCATATACTTTTTTTGGAAACAGTAATTAGGGGTTATGTTGCTATAGATTATACTTTTGAAGCACCTAATAAGCATTACATTTTAGAGTAACTTTTTAAGGTAGTTTAAAACTTGTCTATAATGGTTGGGCTTGTGCTTAGTCACTCAGTCGTGTCTGACTCTTTGCAAACCTGTGGGCTGTAGCCTGCCAGGCTCCTCTGTCTATGGAATTTTCCAGGCAGGGATACTGGAGTGGGTTGCCATTTGCTTCTCCAGGGGATATCTTCTCGACCCAGGAATTGAACCAGTGTCTTCTACATTGCGGATGGATTCGTTACCTGCTGAGCCATCAGGGAAGCCCTCTATAATGGTTATTTCCTAGTAATTGATTTTGGGAACAATGGAATACTGATACACTTGGTGTGTGATATCATACACATACATACACTATGTGTGTGCATAGGTTACAACTGGTAACATTTTCCCCTGTTTCAAGGAAAGTAATGAAAATTTGAGGAGGGAGTGGAGATGAATACTTAAGATTAGATGTTTTAGTGGCTTTGGTAACTATAAAGAATATGTCATGTAATGTAGTACCATTACAACAGCTAGTATTACCTTGAGTTGTAACTTTAGCATCATGCAAAATGGACTATATTTTGTAGTTGACCTGTATTCTCAGATAATATATATTCTCTTGAAGCAGTCTTAACATTGAATTGATAAAACATACCAGGGTCATGGGGATTCCCAGGTAAGTGGGAAGTGGTAAGGAATCCGCCTGCCAGTGCAGGAGACAGAAGAGATGCAGGTTCAGTCCCTGGGTTGGGAAGATCCCCTAGAGTAGGAAACGGCAACCCATTCCTGTATTCTTGCCTGGAAAATTCCATGGACAGAGGAGCCTGGCAGGCTATAGTCCATGGGGCCTCAAAGAGTCGGATGTGCCTGAGCACTCGCACATGCGTGCCAGCGTCATGAGACTGAGAACGTGCATTCACACCTACTTTTTCCTTTTTCCTGCTTTTTCTCACCCTTTCAACCTCTTTCAAAAAGTGGCAGTGAATTAGACGGGGACCACTGTAGGCCGAACATCAGATAGCAGTGTTGGGTTTGGGGGTGTTCAGTGGTCTGTCTGCAAGTGGAGTCCTAGGCTAAATCGCAGAGTACATTCTTGGCCCTTGCTGCTGTCACTCGTCACTTTGAAGTCCTCTTCTGCCTCCTTCTCTTATTGTCCACATCCTGGGAGCTCGTGTTTGATGTTGTCATCTCATCTGGCTCCCCTAAGACTTATCCCGTTTAGGTGGGTTCTTTGCCTCAGCATTTACCATCCTTTTCTGTTTCTCATTTGACCACTATTCCGTAAGTGTCCTTGGTCTTTCAGGGAAGTTTTGGGTTGGTTATCTGAAAATCACTCACAGTAACACCAGGATGAGAATCAGATCCACCTTTCTAGAAGGAACTATTTCTAACCAGTAGTGGCTTCAGAGTCTCTTCCCCTAGCTAGGTCACGGTTCTAGGCTAGACACCGGAGATAAAACCATGATTCCTTGAAATAATTCTACCCTTTAATTTTCCGAATTCAAAATGTCCTTTCTACAGTCTGTCCATGTTAATGAAATTTTACAGTGCTTTATAAGTGAAAGGGTATACAGGCTAACATATCAGTTCAGTCGCTCAGTTGTGTCTGACTCTTTGAGATCCCATGACTGCAGCACGCCAGGCTTCCCTGTCCAACACCAACTTCCAGAGCTTACTCAAACTCATGTCCATGGAGTCGGTGATGCCATCCAACCGTCTCATCCTGTCATCCCCTTCTCCTCCAGCTTTCAATCTTTCCCAGCATTAAGGTCTTTTCCAATGAGTCAGTTCTTTGCATCAGGTGGCCAAAGTACTGGAGTTTCAGCTTCAGCATCAGTCCTTCCAATGAATATTCAGGACTGATTTCCTTTAGGATTGACTGGTTGGATCTCCTTGCAGTCCAAGAGACTCTCAAGAGTCTTCTCCAGCACCACAGTTCAAAAGCATCCATTCTTTGCTGCTCAGCTTTCTTTATAGTCCAGTTCTCACATCCATACATGACTGCTGGAAAAACCATAGCCTTGACTAGATGGACCTTTGTTGGCAAAGTAATGTCTCTGCTTTTTAATATGCTGTCTAGGTTGGTCATAACTTTTCTTCCAAGGAGCAAGCATCTTATAATTTCATGGCTGCAGTACATTTGCTTACAGTGACACTAATGTTGCTCAAGATATTGAACTGTTATAATTCACTCATGTATTTTTACTTAAAGGACTTCCCAGGTGGCATGATGGTAAAGAATCCACCTGCCAACGCAGGAGACAGAGGTTCTATCCCTGGGTGGGGAAGAGTCCTTGGAGGGGAAATTGGTAACCCACTCCAGTATTCTTGCCTGGGAAATGCCATGAATAGAGGAAGGGGTTTGGCAGGCTGCAGTCTGTGAGGTTGCAGAAAGTCTGACATGACTGAGCAACTAAGCACCCACACATTTTAACTTAATAGTTTCTGAAGGAAGTTATTTTGGACCTTTGTGAATTCTCTGTTAATGATTTTCTTACTTAGGTTTTATCCCATTAATTAATTACAGGTGAAACCAAAAAGGTTGCCATTTTGACCATTTTGGATGACTCCGAGCCAGAGGATGATGAAATCATTGTAGTTAGTTTGGTGTACACGGAAGGTGGAAGTAGAATTTTGCCCAGTTCCGACACCGTCAGAGTGAACATTTTGGCCAATGACAATGTGGCGGGCGTTGTTAGCTTTCAGACTGCTTCCAGATCTGTCATAGGCCATGAAGGTGGGTTCTTGTTATTGTTGAGCACATTGACTCTCTTTTCCATGGAGGTAATTTTTTGTCTTGTCTTTTAAAGTTTCCAATTTTTACAAATTCTTTCATTATTTTGTACAGCTGGGTCTGTTAATATATGTGGATTTTATTTGGGAGAGGGCTGTATGATGGACTTCCCTGGTGGCTCAGGTGGTAAAGTGTCTGCCTACAATGAGGGAGACCCGGGTTTGATCCCTGGGTCGGGAAGATCTCCTGGAGAAGGAAATGGCAACCCACTCCAGTACTCTTGCCTGGAAAATTCCATGGACGGAGGAGCCTGGTGGGCTATAGTCCATGGCGTTGCAAAGAGTCGGATACGACTGAGCGACTTCAATGTCAATGTCATGTCATGTATAATGAACTGTTTAACTCGATTCAGGAGCCTCACAGATTGGTATTGTGTTCTAGCTTGCCACTCCCCACTAGTGTGGTTTTAAGGAAATTGGTCAAACCTGGGAGGCTCAGCTTTCTGATCTGTTAAATTATGGGAAATACTATTTCCTTTATAGGTTTCTGTGTGAGGATTAAGTTAGCTCTAATGCTAAATGCTTAGCCTAGTTTTAGGCACATCATATATGTGTACTAAGGGGTAACTGTTGATATTTGATGGTGAAATATTGACTGTTCCAAACAAATAGTAGTTTCTAATCAGTGACTATTTTAGTGTGGATTTTACATTTGTATGGCAGTATATTTATGAACTAAGTGCCAAATTAAAAAATTTATAAAGGATCCCCTTTTCCCATAAAAACAGTAATTTCTTTGAAACTTAATATTTTACATCATTTATAGGGTTTACATTTATAGGCTGCTTTTTGTTTGTTTAAAGCATCATGACAATGTTTCTGTCTTTGAATAAGTCTGTTTGAGATAAAACTGGTATTTATAGATTGTGTTTCACTATAATTTGTGTTTAAAAATAATTGTATCTCAGAGATTTAAGAAATGAAAAGGATATAGATCATGCATTTGGACTTTGATTTTTACGATGAGAAAACTGACATACAGATTAAGTGACTGGACAGAATCCTATAGCTAGTGTTGTGGCTGTTCTGGAAACTGAGGGCATTTTAGTGTGTGTCGTCCATTATCTTACCATATTCCCAACTTGCAAGTTTATTCAACGTAATGCAAATAAATATCTGAGACATTTTCCAACACTCTTCCCTCTTATTAATGGTTTTGAATCTTATATTGTCATAGCAACGGTGAGTAAAAGTGACTAATGAATTGCTGTAAATCCAGTCTAAAGACAGATCATCAACTCTCAAAAAATTATTTGTAGTATAATACGAGTAAAAAGTCACCGCAGAATAAGTTAATCTTAATAATAATGACAACAACAATAACATTTATTGAGTGTTTTCTGCCTGCCAGACATTTTACATCTATTATTTTGCTTAATTTTAACAACAGGGCTATGGAGTGGGTATGATGATATACACCAGGTGTTCAGACAAGGAAACCGAATGTTAGAGGGACTACCCAGCACATAGGTATTCATGGTGGAGCTTAAATCTAGTGCTGTCTGAATCCAGAGCTTATGCTGTAGGCCACCTTGTGAGAAGAAGCTTTGTTTTGCTTGAACGTATGTCTGCTGCAGAGCTTGGCAATGCAGGAGTGTCGGGTAAACATTTGAGTTGAAAGAATAATGAATTTGAGCAACAGTGTCCGTGTGAGAGGAGGAAATGGGTGCGAGAAGCTGACTCTATCTCGAGTTAGACGAATTGGATTTTTAGAGATAATAGTTGAAATTAGGAAAATTACTAAGATTTTGGTGGCTGGAGGAAGAAAGGCAAGTTGTCAAGGATGGATCTATATGAAATGCCAGGAGAGGGTCCAGGAAAGGCAAAAGGCAAAGGAGAAAGGGGAGAGAACTCTCTGCCAGCGGGGTGGGAAGAGACCAAAATAAGAGTCTGTTCTCATTAGTTATCAGAAGAAAGCAAGCCTTGTGTCTGTGCCTTACTAACCTGGGCAACCAGTGAGATGAGATTCACAAATGGGCTATAGGAAACAGTAGTGACTGCAGAGGAATTTTAGAGGAAGAACCTGGGATAGACAGCAAATTACTGAGGATGAAAGACAGGATGTAGATGCCCTGGGGGCAGTTAGCCCCTCAAAGTCTGATCCTCAAGTTGATGTCTTCACAAAGTTTTTTTTGCTTCTGGTTTGTGACAAGATAAATTTGAAAATGGAAATAATCTTTTCTAGAGACTTTTGTAATGTCATTCTGCTGTGAAATCCAAAAGTGATATCTTTGGGCGTATACTTTGTATGTGTGTCCTTTTGACATTTAACTTACTTACTCATTTATTTATTTTTTTTTCTGTTTTACAAAACTGTCAGTATCTGATAGATCAAGGAAAACAAAACAAAAACCCCTTGTCTTTCACTGCTTTACGGGTGAGAAGCACTGCCTTAGGGGATATTCAGATTTTTGGTTCTGAGAGCAAGGAAAGGAGAAAAACTGGAGAAAGCTGATATGATTATCGTATCATATCTGATACAATAAAATAGATATAATAAATCTGCTTTATCATATCAACCTGTGAGCATGAGTTTGGTACAGGAAATAGGACGAAGAATTGCATTCATTAGTTAGTACTCCCTCCACTTTTTCCATTGTAGATAGTACTATTGCCTAGAAAATCCCATGGATGGAGCAGCCTGGTAGGCTGCAGTCTGTGGGGTCGCTAAGGGTCGGACATGACTGAGCGACTTCACTTTCACTTTTCACTTTCACATTGGAGAAGGAAATGGCAACCCACTCCAGTGTTCTTGCCTGGAGAATCCCAGGGACGGGGGAGCCTATGGGGTCGCACAGGGTCGGACATGACTGAAGTGACTTAGCAGCAGCAGCAGCAGATAGTAAAACATAGACTGTTTTGGACTTGTTTTCATTTTGTTGAAGAAATACAGAGAATGTAGAAGAAATATAGAGAATGTAGAAGAAATACAGAGAATGTAGAAGAAGAGAATAAAAATGTTAGTTTCATGGAGGGCATAAATTCAGTAACCAGAAAGGATTGGATTTATTGGAGGACTTGTTTTTATTTTGTTGAAGAAATACAGAGAATGTAGAAGAAATACAGAGAATGTAGAAGAAGAGAATAAAAGTGTTAGTTTCATGGAGGGCATAAATTTAGTAACCAGAAAGGATTAGATTTATTGGAGGACTTAAGAGCTGCTCTAGGTATATGATTTTCAGCAATATGATGGGATTTTTTATTTCTAGGAGTACAAAAGTATTTGGATGTCCTGGATCACTTTAAGGGGATTAGAACTGTGAAGGAGCTAGTGCCATAACATTCATCTTAAGGAAACCTGGATGGTGGCGGTAGTGGTGGGTGTGGCTCTGAAGAAACTTAGGCGCTCTGCTGAGCTCCTAGTCATCTTGGAGAAACTGCACATTCTGACACCTGTGTTCTCTTTCACCCATCTGAACTTAACCTGAAAGCCAGATTGTGGTCTCTGCAGTTTCCAATAGCTAAATATCTGCAGGGGATGCAAATAGGAAAAATGATTGATTCTTAAAACACATGGTCCACGTGTGTTATTGGTTAAGTAGCCACTTTATCGTATCCACTTGTGAGCTTGAGTTTGCTACAGGAAGCAGAAAGATGAATTGCTTTCATTTATTAGCACTCCCTAGACTTTTTACATTTTCCAAATAAAAAAATGGAGGAAATTTCTATTTTTTTAGTTTACGTTTCTTTCCCTTTCCTCCTGAACCTTTTCTCAGAGTCTAAGATAATTTTCTTTTTTCAGAAGCATTATTATCGACCTCAAGAATTCAGCATTTTTGTGTGTATTCTTTATGTTACTGCAAAATTGCATAAAGAGATATATATCACGCAGAAGTTTACAAAAATAAAAACTTCATGGTGATTCTTCAAAGATAACTACTAAGGAAATGAAATTATAAAAATGCCATATGTGCTTTTGGCAGTGTTAACATTGCTTTTGACCTAGTGTTGGAGTTTCATTTATGTGATTAATTTTAAAATGTGGACTGTGCTGAACTTCTGGCTTTCGGATACATTTTCAGTTCATGGGGAGGAATGGCCCTAGTGTTTAACAATATATTGAATTCTGTAAAGTCCTACTTCTACATTTTTGTCCTAAGGCAATTGGATAGATGCCCAGTTGTGAATATTACTTTCTTTCAAATGTAATGGGCAGAATTGAGAAATATAGGAGAGTAGGTTTTTATCGCATGCTGTGTATAAATGCACTCTTTATAAATCTTGTGTTAGATGGTTCACTTCACACAGCTCTGCAGCATCAGAATCATTATGTCATGTTTAATAGATTTAAATTTTTTCCTTTTCTTAGAGACAGCATATATCTTTTGTGGGCAAATATTTGAACAGGAGATGTGATTCTTTAAAAAAATATTTATCAAACTGCTATATTAGAAGCATTCAACTTTCTGTCTTAACTATTCTTATTGACAGTATGTGTTTTGTACTATTTGTATTTCTGTAATTGTTTTAAATCATTTTCTATTGTAGAGCACAGTCAATTTGGATGGTACCTGTATACCATGTATACGTGAATCTATTAAAATACGTTTCCCATATTTTAGTTTTCCATTATTTTTATACACATTGTAGTTGATGCTTATCTTTGTGAGAAGAATCCTAATTTGTTTTGTAACAAGTAGATGAAACACTCTGGGTTATTAAAATGAATTTTATACCTAGTTCTTACTTGTGTGAGGCTAGGCCAAGAGTCGGAGAAGGCAATGGCAACCCACTCCAGTACTCATGCCTGGAAAATCCCCTGGGCGGAGGAGCCTGGTAGGCTATAGTCCATGGGGTTGCGAAGACTTGGACATGACTGAGCAACTTCACTTTCACTTTTCACTTTCATGCACTGGAGAAGGAAATGGAAACCCACTCCAGTGTTCTTGCCTGGAGAATCCCAGGGACAGGGGAGCCTGGTGGGCTGCCGTCTATGGGGTCGCACAGAGTCGGACACGACTGAAGCGACTTAGCAGCAGCAGCAGCAGTGCATATGATAGATCATCTGCTTAGAGTTGAAATGTATCACTGACTTTTGCTAGACTCTCGATTTCATATCAAGATGATCTTCCAGGAGTTAGACTTTTCCATAGGGGCCTCCCTAGGGCTTCATCCTGGGAAAAACCTAGAAGCAGTATGTTGAGACATTTGTTATCTGAAAACTTGACTTTCCTTCTCTAGGCCTTATCTTCTGTCCTTCCATTGTATTTAGAAGACTGAGTACCTGTTTCTGATTTTTTCCTTTTCCTCTATCCTTTGACTCTTCCTCTAGGTGGAAGGTAGCTTTCTGGTAATTTTTCCTAGGAAGCATTTCAAATGGACCTGATTCTTAGCAGTCTGCCTTAAAGAGGCAGAGTTTTTTGATTACTAGAAAATCTTCACATCATTTATACTATTGATATGATTTTCAGTAGGTTTAGACAATTATGTGTTTAAGGAATGCTTGATTTACCTTTTATGAGTGTGTGTTGTGCTTCAAATTGTGTTTCTTGTCATATTTTCTTACAAGTTCGTTGCGTGGCATCGTTAAATTTTCAAAAGTGATCTTAAAATTGGTATTAGACTGAGTATTTTTACATGTAATAAATTCATAGGATTTTACATCTTTCTCCTTAGCATTTCATTTTGTTTCACCTTTCATGGTGCATTTATTCCCAAATCTCTATGTACCTTCTTACAACTGTAATTTTTTATTATGAAATTTACAGGTTCCCCTTCAACATGGGTTTTCATTGATCTACATTTTTTTTTCCATTTGTATTTTTAGTACATCTTTAGTAGTTTTTCAAACTTACGTAATTTTCATTTTTAAATATTTCGTTTTCTTGAAATCCATGACTCTATATAACTTTTTATTTGTGTTACCAGACAACACTGTAGGTGAAACAGCTTAGTAACTCCAAAGGTCTCTCCATGTCTTTCAGTAATAAACCCTTGTGGAATTCTGCATGGCATACAAGAGAGCTACTCTAGGGTTTCATGATAGTGTCTGCGTTTTATTCCTCTGAGTTACAAGTATAAATGTTTTGGATGGTATGGCAATTATTGCTGATTGTACCCATTCTTTCAGTTATATCCTAACCTTTGGACATTCTAATAGTGTGTTTCCTTCATGTTTCAAGAAAATCCAAATCATAGCCTACTAACATGACACAATTAAGATTTTTTTTCATATTGAAACATTTTAAAATGTATACATTAAATATTGTTCTGGGAAATTTTATTTAGAAGTCTTTCTGATGTTTTTGTTTTCTTATATTTTCTGCTGTCCCAAAATAATTTATTGTATTAAAGTTATGTGTGCTCAAATTTAGTATGAGAATTTTTTGTTTATTAGTAATTAAAAAATTGAGGGCAAGAGGAGAAAGGGGTGACAGAGGATGAGATGGTTGGATGACATCACTGACTCAATAGATATGAGTTCGAGGAAACTCAGGGAGATAATGATGGACAGAAAAGCCTGGCTTGCTGCAGTTCATGGGGTCGCAAAGAGTCAGACACGACTTAGTGACTGAATAACAACAAATTGAAATTAAGATAATCTCTAAATTAATTAATTTATAATATTTTAAGAAACCTGTTAGAAGTAATTATTTAATTTTTTTATTTTCAAGAGTTAAAAAACTGTGGAAATTAAAATATATTTGGAAAGGCTGTTCATATTTTGTTTTATTGCTATCCTCCTTTAAAAAAGGTTGGAACTATTTAGCTTGTTTAGATATCTGAATAAGAGTAATTATTGGATTTCAACTATATGCCTGTGCTATAAAATTTGAAAAAGGATGTGTTCTTTTAAAACTTTTTAAACATCAACTCACTTATCTTTTTAAAATTATTATTATATTTTAGTAAAACGCTTCATTAGTATAACTTGTGTTCATCATCATCAAAATTTTGAACGCAGCATATTTTCGGCAAGCCATCGCCGGTTTCTGTAGGAGTTTACTTTTAACTTTAAGTAATTTAGAAGAGATTTCCGTTTTGATTTTCTTCAGTTTTATAAAGTATTACATGAGGATAAAAGCCAGGAATGGAAAGTATCTAAAATGCCTCAATTATCCAGGAGGGATAACTGTAACTTTGGTGAAGTTACAGAGGTTGATATATGGATTTGACACCTTTCCTTTGTATTTCTTTCTATAAAACAAAATCATTGATGGTATATGTAAGTTACAATTTAAAGAAATGTGATTTTCAGGTATTTGCAAGCATTTTTATGCATGCATTCTGTAAAATCACATTGCATACCAGTGTAAGGAATTTGTGTCCTTTTGAGAAGTGAAGAAAGAATTTACTTGTATTATTGCTAGTTTTGACCATGAGGACTTAATTATTAAATTTACAGAACATTTCTGTTCTGGTGCATGTTTTGGAGTGTATAAAAAGTTTGTGTTTTCCATTTTAGCATGTGCTTTTTAACTTTTACACATTAAACTTCCTGAAGTTCTACTAAATGGAAGTATTTAGAAGTGGAATCAGCGGTAATGTGTTAATAAGCACTAAGCATGTATAAAGCTTCTAGAAAATTGCAAACAGAACAGGTTTGTAATGTTCTTAGAAAAGGCATTGTAGCAGCTGCATGTTTGGGATTTGGGTTTTGTTGACTTCAAATGTGAATAAGTTCATGTTACATTAAACATTCGTCAATCTATACATTTGACTTGCAGGAGAAATTTTACAGTTCCATGTGATAAGAACACCCCCTGGTCGAGGAAATGTTACTGTTAACTGGAAAATTATTGGGCAAAACCTAGAACTCAATTTTGCTAACTCTGCTGGTCAACTCTTCTTTCCTGAGGTAATAGCACCAAGAAAAACTGTACTGAACTACTTAGAGGAAACTGCGTTTTGTGAGGAAAATGGGAAAATTCTGATGATGTAGTTCAACAGAGACTGATGAGGGAGCTACTTCCTTAGGAACTCAAAGGATTTCAAAGACTTCAGGAGGGGGGTTGTTTTTGTATATGTGCTTGTATGGATAGGACTCCTTTAAGCAAACAGAGAGCGCTGACTTTGTATCTGGGGCAGGCCCTCTTGGTCTCCTGCCCTCCCGCTGTTGGGGTCAGCTGTGTCATTCTCAGATGATGGGTCCCCGTGTCCCTCTCTGCTTCCTCCTCACTCTCTAGGAACTTTAATTGCCCTCGGAACTTAAATGATTCACTGCTGTGAAACAGCTCATACAGCCCTGGAAACAAATGTCTTTGAATCTCTTGTTCACACAGTGTTTTTGAGCTTGCATTTAAGTGTTCTTTCTGATATTTGGAAAGAAGATGATTGGTGAAAGATAACTATGTAAAAACAGTTCTTGGGTACTACGTTAGTACTACTTTATTGTTACTCTTCATCTTCTCTTTTCCACACTCAATAGGAATTCTTGTCTGATGACATGTTTGACTCTTTTTCTCTTCATTTCCACTGCCTAAATATTAAGCCAAACCTCTATAACCTTCTGCTCTGATTACTACATTTGACTTCTATTAACTGGTTTCCTTACAACACTGGTCTTGTTTTCCATACTCCAGTTTTTCCCATTCGCCACTGCCATGGAAATCTCTCCAACTTATTGCATTGTCTGGAATTTTTAGTAGTCCTACATTGCTTTTTAGATAAGATCTACATACATTAACTCAGCACTCAAAATCTTCCAGTTTGTTCCCTATCTACTTTAAGCCTATCTTCCTAGGAGTCAATGGTTTTTTTCTTTTCTTACGTAATTTATTTTTTTAAGCCACAGAACACTTTAAGTGAAAATATGTTTGGGTGCACGGTTTATAAAGACAATAAAAGTAGAAGATAGTTTGTTCTCAGTGACAGGAGAGGGATGAATTTCTTTGTGTTTGATACAGGGGTCATTGAGTAAAACAATATCTGTGCATTTGTTGGATGACAATATTCCTGAGGAGAAAGAAGTATACCAGGTCATTCTGTTTGATGTCAGGACACAAGGTAATGCAGAATTTAATTGTTATTTTTCTGGTATGTTATTTTCACAAAAATGATAGTTGCTATCTATATTTAATGATTAGGTAGATACCGATTTAAAAAATGTTACTTTAAATATCATCTGCCCTGTAACAGTTTAGATCCAAACAAATCAGCTCAGCATGAAAATACTTATCTTTATAGATTCAGTTAAAAACTCTAGAAGTTTTGCGAAGTATTTCCTATGGAATAAAATACATCTCCAAAGGTAGAATTTGATGAAGTTAATTTCATACTCAGTTCAGTTCAGTCGCTCAGTTGTGTCTGATTCTTTGCAGCCCCATGAACCACAGCACACCAGGTCTCCCTGTCCATCACCAACTCCCAATTTGGATTCTGGATCAGTTATATGGGATAAATTAGATTTAGTAATTTGTGTAAGTTATCTGGGTATTTTCCTCAGTTTCTGATCACTTTCTGTAATTCAAATGACCAGTACAGCAACTAATAACAATAATTGGTCAAGCAAAAAAGAATCATGATTTACTACCTAAGAAGAAGAAAAGTAAAAGGTAGCTTCTGTTTGTCAGTCTAAAGATTTGTTAGAGAAGGAACAGTAACCACTTTCTGCTTACTTTACTATGTTTCAGAGAGTGAGATTATATTTTAAGTATTTAGCAGTTAGTGTCAAATCACCATTTGATTTCCTGTGGTTCCCGACTTTCTTAGGAGTTTCACCAGCAGGTGCTGCTCTGCTCGACGCTCAAGGATATGCAGCTGTTCTGACCGTAGAAGCCAGTGATGAACCACATGGAGTGTTAAATTTTGCTCTTTCATCAAGATTTGTTTTGCTCCAGGAGGCTAACACAACAATTAAGCTTTTCATCAACAGAGAATTTGGATCTCTAGGTTTGTTTTACTCTAGAATGAATGGAATTTCCAGGCAGATGCTTTTTAAGTATTCTACTAGGGTGGATGAAAGCCATTGCTAAAATAAACCAGGAATGGGGAAAAAAAATTGAATATTGTACTATCTAGTGTCACAAAATGCCATACAATAAATAGTCATGGAGTCTCAGCGGCGTGTGATAGCGGGTGGGCTATGGGTCCACTAACTGAGCTGGGCTTGGCCGAGGTGACTATTCCAGTATGCCTCTCATTCTTCTCCTGCCACCAGTAGAAGCACTGAGGGCAAAAACGTGTAGACTCCATCAGGTCCAGGCTCAGAACTAGCACCCAATCACTCTGTCTTTGCACTGGCAGCCGAAATAATTCATACAGTGAACTCAAAGCCTAGAGGTGGGGTGGTCTACCTTGCCCACAGCGCGGTATCCCTGAGCCATTACCTGGTAAAGTCCAGAAACATAGGAAGGGGTGAAAAATTGGGGGCCAACAGTGCAGCTACTGAGGTGCTTTTACGAAAGTCAAAAAGTTCGTAATGTTATTTTTTAATTTATTTTTAATTGAAGGATATTTGCTTTACAGTATTGTGTTGGTTTCTGTCATGCAGCAACAGGAATCAGCCGTAGGAATACCTATATCCCCTCCCTCTTGAACCTATTATTTTTTTTAATTTTAATTATGAAATCTTTTCCCATCCAATTCAATTAGGAGCAATTAATGTCACATATGCCACAGTTCCTGGCATGTTGAGTCGAAAGAACCAAACAGAAGGAAACCTCGCTGAGCCAGACGTGGACTTTGTCTCTGTCGTTGGCTTTCTGATTTTAGAAGAAGGGGAAACAGCAGGAGCCATCGACATTACTATCCTTGAGGTAAAACACTTATTTTCCTGTTGCTGCACTAAACGTGAATAGCCAGGTAACAGGTAGAAATTGATTAGACGCTCTGGTGCCTTTAAATCAGCTTATTTCTTTTTGTGATTTCTTTTTTATAACCACACAGGGATTCTGTTCTTGTCCAGATAGGGTCATCTGTTGTTGTGTATTTTATTATAGAAACAACTTTTGATAAAGAAAATTTCTTTAGAGCAGTCCCCTTTAAGATGGCATTGGCCTGAGAGGTTCCAGAGGAGCATTTTGATTACTCCGAAGGATTCATTGGCGCAGTGAAGCCATGTAGGTCAGCATCTTAGTTGTTAAGACTGGTTAAATTAGAGATAGCAGGAAACTCACTAGAGGCAGATGGTATAAGATGTGATTATGGTCAAGCTTAAAGTAATCATTGGTGACTGAAATTGTGTTTTAAATGATATTTCACATTGCAGAATCCTGTGCTGTTTTGGGACCTGGTGTTTCAACTACATAAATTCACTTCCAAGAGGTTTATGAAAATAATACCTATGGAGAGGGTAGGAGATGACTGTGTGAAGCAGAGGGTGGAGGAAGAGAGAAAGTGAATATTGCCTTAGAAAATGAATTTTCAATTACTGTGTATTTTGGGGGTTCTGTTTCTTAAAAATCCTTATTTTCTCAGAAGCTTTTTACATTTACAAAATTATAAGTACTAAACCATCTCCCATCTGAGGTCAGTATTTCTTGTTTTGTTGATTACCATGACACTCTGACCTAATACAATAATTTGAGAATTCTAAAGCTGTAAGATGAAAGGTAATATTATTTCAGTCTGTGACATACGACATAAGATTTGATGAAACTTTAAGGTGATCTTCTTTCAAATATAGTATCTGTTAATGTAACAATAAAAATAAATTATTCCTCAGATACGTTAGTTTTTAAAGCAGAAAGTCACCTTTCAGAGGTCTAGTTTACAGAGTCTTGTTCTATGAACACAGAATTTCAAAGTTTCCTTTGTTTCTGCCTAGGTCTTTTTAGCCCTTTCTGTTCTCAGATTAGCACAAGATTAAAAGACCACAAGTCTGTATGTGCAGAAATAAGCCAGGCCGGGGGGATATATACAGACCGGGGAGAGTTGTCCATGGGGACGGGGTACAGTGGGGGTAAATGGGAGACAGTCCCTGTACATCACTGATTCCATAATTCATTGGTCCGTGTATTATAGAAGACAGAGCCAGTGACTTGTATTTTCTTAGTTTTTCATGTGGCAACGTATCTCCGTTAAATAAAATGAAGAGGTATATATACTGATATTATGTATTCATATATATATATATAGGATTTTTGTGTAAATATTGCTGTCTAGTTACTTATGAGGTGGTTTTGCTAGTCCTGTTTTGAGCACCTGCCTTATTAGTCATTAGTCATAGTATTATATGAAAATTAACCATCACTAGTATCTGTCACTCTGTAGGGACTCGCTCTAGGCCAGGTACTCCATATGCATTATGTATAACCAGTTTTACATTGTTTTAATCAATATCCCCAAAGTAGGTGTTATTCCCTCATTATAAATGGAATTGGACTTCCCCTGGTGGTCCAGTGGTTAAGCATCTGCTCTAGTCAAGGCTATGGTTTTTCCCATGGTCATGTATGGATGTGAGAGTTGGACTGTGAAGAAAGCTGAGCGCCAAAGAATTGATGCTTTTGAACTGTGGTGCTGGAGAAGACTCTTGAGAGGCCCTTGGACTGCAAGGAGATCCAACCAGTCCATTCTAAAGGAGATCAGTCCTGGGTGTTCATTGGAAGGACTGATGCTAAAGCTGAAACTCCAATACTTTGGCCACCTCATGCGACGAGTTGACTCACTGGAAAAGAGTCTGATGCTGGGAGGGATTGGGGGCGGGAGGAGAAAGGGACGACAGAGAATGAGATGGCTGGATGGCATCACCGACTCGATGGACATGAGTTTGAGTGAACTCCGGGAGTTGGTGATGGACAGGGAGGCCTGGCGTGCTGTGATTCATGGGGTCGCAAAGAGTCGGACACGACTGAGCGACTGAACTGAACTGATGCATTATGTTTAACCAGCTTTACATATTTTTAATCAATATCCCCCCAAAAAGAAAGTGAAAGTGAAGTCGCTCAGTCATGTCTGACTCTTTGCGACCCCATTGCAGCCTACAATGCTCCATGGGATTTTCCAGGCAAGAGCACTGGAATGGATTGCCATTTCCTTCTCCAGGCATCTTCCTGACCTAGGGATCGAACCTGGGTCTCCCGCATTGTAGGCAGGCGCTTTACCATCTGAGCCGCCAGGGAAGTCCCCAAAGTAGCTGTTATTTCCCTCATTATAAATTGGAATTGGATTTCCCTGGTGTTCCAGTGGTTAAGCATCTGCCTGCTGATGCAGGGGACATGGGTTCGATCCCTGCTCCAGGAAGATCCCACGTGCTGCAGGACAACTAAACCTGTGCGCCACGATGGCTCAGTCTGTGCTCTAGAGCCCAGGAGCCGCTACTGCTAAAGCCTGCCAGCCCTGGAACCTGTGCTCTGCAGCAGGAGAAGCCTCTGCAATGAGAAGCCTGTCATAGCAACTAGAGGGTGGCTGCTGCTCACCACAGCTAGAGAAAGCCCACATGCAGCAACGAACTCCCGGTGTGGCCAAAAAAAAAAAAAGATGGAAGAATTGAAGGCTGAAAGTTTTAACAACTCACCTAAAATTACAGAAATGTTGTATTAGGTCTCTTTGAGTACAAAGCCTGTGTTTTTCCCACCATGTTATTCTATTCTTCACTCTTAATTGGATATGAAAGCAATTTAGAATCTTTTATTATATTTAAAATAATATTAAGCTTGTATATTTATATAATTGGTTTACGTATTAGTCCAGGTAAAAACTGAAATCAATATAAAATGATTTCATGTGGTTCAACATAATAACATATAATCAGGTAAAGAAGTTTAGTAGTTTTATTTTTTATTTTTTTTAATTTCAGCTTTATTGAAGTACAGTTAACCCATACTGCGTGTTAAACTTATGTAAAATCTTAAAAAGTATATAAAATTGGAAGATAGTTAAAATGTATATTGTGTTGATTTGATTTATATTTACATTGTGAAAGGATTCTGCATATCTAGTTAACACCTCCATCAACCTTATGTGTTTATCTTTGTGTGTGTGTGTGAACATACATGTTCTACACTACCAGCAAATTTCAGTTACACAGTAAGGTGTTGTCAGCTGGAATCACCATGTTTTACTTTAGATCCTCAGATCTTAGTCATCTATAGCTGAGTGTGTAGTCTTTTACCAATTCCTTCCCTATCCCCACCCCCACCTAGCCCCTGATAACCAGTTTTCTAGTGTCTGTTTTATGAGTATGACTCTTTTTTTTTTTTAGATTCCACATGTAAGTTCTACCATACTGTATGTCTTCCTTTGTCTGGCTTATTTCACTTAGCGTAATGCCTTCAAGATCCATCTTTGTTGTCAAAATGAATGATTTCCTTCTTTCTTGTGGCTGAATAATGTTCTGTTGTATATACCACATCTTACCCCTTCATCTGTTGATGGACACTTAGGTTGTTTCTATAACTTGGCCATTGTGAATAATGCTGTAATGAATATGGGAGTGCATATATCTCTTATTATTTGTTTTTCATTTTCTTTGGATAAATACCCAGGTGTACGATTGCTGGTGGTTCTATTTTTAAGTTTCTCAGGAACCTTCATGTTGTTTTGCACAGTGACCGCACCAGTTTACATTCTCACCAACAGGGTAAAGGGGTCCCCTTTCTCCACATTCTCACCAACACTGATATCTTTTTGATAATAGCCATTCTAACAGGTGTGAGGTGATGTCTCATGGTGGTTTTGACTTGCATTTCTATGATGGTTAGTGACCTTGAGTGCATTTTCATGTACAGGTCAGCCATTTGTATATCCTCCTTGGAAAAATTTCTATTCCATTCCTCTGCATTTTAAATCAGATTATTTGTTGTTTTGCTATTGACTTATACGACTGTTAAAGTATATTTTGGATCTTTGTGATTTGCAAATATTTTCTCCCATTTGATAGGTTACCTTTTCGTTTGCTGATGTTTTCTTCTGCTATGCGGAAGCTTTTCAGTTTGATGTAGTTCCACTTTTTATTTTTGCTTTTATTGCTTTTGTTTTTGGTGTTAAATCCAAAAAAAATCATTGCTAGGTCATGTTTATTTTTTCTGACTTAAATCTTTTCTACTCTGTGTTTGGATTTTTATATTTTCTGTATACCATTTAAATATGTATATTTAAAAGATAATTTCAAAAAGCAGCTTGTGAGAGGTAATTACTTTGAGAGCATAATTGTAGAGAATTTAATGGGTGAATTTTTGCAGGACGATACACCAGAACTAGAAGAATATTTCCTTGTGAATTTAACTCATGTGGAACTTATCATGGCTCCTTTCACTTCATTTCCTCCTAGATTAGGTATGGTGGCCTTTTTTGTTTGTCTGTTTCTGTTTACTCACTGCAAATGAAATAAAATTTCTTCAATTTTTAATCAGAAATGATCATTGTGAAGTTTGCTAATCTCAGCTATATGTGAAAATATGGTGAGCTTTTAGATTTAAAGACCCTCATATATTGTAGTTGTGTGCATTGGACAGTATAAAGACATTTAAGAATTACTGTGTGATGCTTCTTTAAACATTGCAATTATTTTGTAAAAAAATTTGTAATCTTCAAAATAGAATTAGTTCTTATGAAGTCATTTTCCTTTTAAAATTTAATTTGCTGTTTTCATTAGATCTCCAGATTATCAGATGTTTTTATTTTCTCTTAGATTAAGAACAGCATTTGTTTGTTTGTTCTGTTCTCTGCTTCTGTTTTGACTTTTTATCTCTTTCCTTTCATGCTTTAGAAAAGACTCAGTTAATTCGTTACAGACTGAAAGGTAAAACTTGAACCTCAGTAGAAATTTATGTAGATTACTTTAAAAAGATAAATTCTTCCCATTAAAACACAAACTCCTGTTCATGATTTGGACATCCAGTATTGGAAAGTTTTTCGGAAACTTTCAGATGTGATGGCCTGGTTGGGGGTGGTGGTGAGTAGCACTGAGTTAGCCTGCTCCCTATCCCTTGGTTAGAAGGTGTTCTGGGCAGAGGGGAGATGAGTCTCGGTTTAAGGGGGAGAAGCATGGCCCTGAACTGTGGCCTGAGGAATGGGACTTCCTCACTTGCTTCTGAGGCTCAGTGTGACAACTTTGGAAGTAGCAGAAGGGAATAATCAGTTTTTTAACTTATTATTTGGAAAGTTTCCTTTTTTATGCAAAAGAAATACATGATTCCAATGACTCGACTGTTTATATCAAGCGATTACTGCAAGGTTATTATTGTTCACACTAATAAAACTCACAGAGCACATCATCTTCCCTGTACTCAGAGATAATTTGAACAATTTAGCTTTGGGTTAGTGCTTTCTAATGATCTTATTTCCAAATGTTTTGTATATTAGGGCCGTCATTCCTTAGTAGGAGTAGTCGTAGTAATGTTAGTCACCCAATCATGTCTGACTTTGGAACCCCATGGACTGTAGCCTGCCAGGCTCCTCTGTCCATGGGATTCTTCAGGCTAGAACACTGGAGTGGGTTACCATTTCCTTCTCCAGGGGATCTTCCTGAGCCAGGGATCGAACACAGGTCTCCTGCACTACAGGCAGATTCGTCTGTTATATTTGCCCATTTTACAGATGAGGGAGCTGAGGCTAAGAGAAAGTAGGAATCATGCTGCAATCACACAGCTAGGAAATGGTGGGACTGGGCCTCTGCCCTGTAGCCTCTAGTCACAAATCCTGATTTTGTATTCTTCCTCGATGTTATTGATCTCCTGACTCATAGAGAATGCCATTCTCTTTACCCTTCTTCACCTAGACAGCTGTCATAAGGATCCGAGAATAAGGTGGAGCTTCTGAAATTTAGAAGCTAAAAATCAAACATATTAAAAAGCAGAGCAAAACAGTAACCAGGTTAGTTACGATTTCAAGACTGAAGAACAGATATTGGTAACATACTGAGCCTGGTGAACAGAATACAGAATAAAAAGGGATTAGAAAATTTACGTTAAGCTTAGTCTTTAATCCACCTAACCTTTCCCCTTCTTTCCCACGCATCTCAGCTTCTGTTTGTCCCCATCTCTCCCTCTCTTTCGTGCCTGTGTTTTTCTCTGCAGCACTTCCTCTTTCCCCAGTTTTTCCTTCTTGTTTCTGCTTCTTGCAACTATCCCATTTTCCTTTCCTCTTGAAATGGATTAAAATAATAGAAATAAAACCATAATTCCAATTGCTTATTTTATCCTGTTCTCAGTTGATTAGATTTCTATGAGTTAGTGGTTTTTGTTAGCAAAAGCTTGCTTACTCATCCAAGCGTTTGTATCTTAGCATCTTTTGATTAGTGTTGACAATACCTCTATATCCCAAAGGTACGGTCTTTAAATTCTGTATCAGATAGTTCTCTTTTTTATTGCTTATTTAAAGATATGTTTCTGTGCTTTTTCAGATTCAGAGGGCTTGACTGCCCAAATTATCATTGATGCGAATGATGGTGCTCGAGGCATAATTGAATGGCAGCAGCGCAGGTAAAGCCAAGGCTGTGTGACAGCTCTTAACTGAGTTTCAGATTCTTTACTATCTAGTGAATAAAAGCTTGTAAGGGAAAAATGAATGTTTTCTCTTTATCAAAGGTTTGAAGTAAATGAAACCCAAGGAAGCCTAACATTGGTAGCCCAGAGGAGGACAGGGGCTCTTGGCCATGTTTCCTTGTTTGTGTATGCCCAGAATTTGGAAGCACAGCTGGGGCTGGATTACGCCTTTACCCCAATGGTAATTCATTGACAGTTACAGCGATTTAGGGCCTGGACATCAGTTAATCTTGAGATAATAAACTATTCTGCATTCCACAGTCAGTTAGAGCTGAAGAGTTCCACCTCGTGGAGTAACTCGCTTCACTGTTTTGGTAAATTATATAGATTGAATTTTCAGTACTGTTTTAAAGGTTATTTTGTATTTCACTTCATTCATTATTTTGTTGTAATATTTGATACTCACTTTTTTTATACATTTGCTAATTGCAATATTTGATACTAGAGGACACACATTATTGTGTTAAAGAATTTATATCATTAGATGACCTTACCAGAGTGCTTCTTATGCTTCTTGAAAATGTTACTGCTTTCATTTCTTTGTTTTACTTTACTGAAACACCTTTAGTGTTTGAAAATATTTTTTGTCTTGTCTCTTGTTGCCTTTTATTGCTTAGTCAAATGTTTCCTTTCTTCCTACTACTTTTTAAACTTAATTGAAAAAAAGAAAAGGTCATGAAAAAGTAAGGAAAAAGTCCTGTAAATAGCTTATTTCACATTCAGCAGTATGTCGTATTTATCTCCAAACATTTAAAAATGACTCAGTGTGTTTAAATATAATACTGCCTACTTCTACCTCTTGGACCAGATTCTTCATTTCGCTAATGGAGAAAGGTATAAAAGTGTTGACATCATGATTCTTGATGATGACATTCCAGAAGGAGATGAAGCATTTCAGCTGATTTTAACAAATCCTTCTCCTGGACTGGAGCTGGGGGAAAATATAATAGGTAATTGATGATTTATGCACAGCTTCCTCTCACCTCTCTTCACCCCTGAGTGAGCCCTGTGGTATGGTGGGGCATTGACACCATCTGCCACAGTCACACATTAACATTTTGCAATTTTTTTCATGTAAGTCTTTTTTACTTTGATTCCTAGGTATTGTTGCTATTATGAACTAGGTCCCTTGTAATTATATTTTTGAATGATTATGCATCCACCTACAATGCAGGAGACCCTGGTTTGATTCCTGGGTGAGGAAAATCCCCTGGAAAAGAGATAGACTACCCGCTTCAGTATTCTTGGGCTTTCCTGGTGACTCAGAGGGTAAAGAATCCACCTGTAATGTGGGAAGCCTGGGTTCAATCCCTGGGTTGGGAAGATCCCCTGGAGGAGGGCATGACAACCCACTCCAGTATTCTTGCCTGGACAATCCCCATGGACAGAGGAGCCTGGCGGGCTGCAGTCCATGGGGTCACAAAGAGTTAGACACGACTGAGCAACTAAGCACAGCACAGCACATATCTGATATATAAAGGTGTTATAATGATCTTTTAGAATGCATGCTCTGAAGCAGATTTTCTGGCTTTGACAGCCATTCCTGCCACATGCAGGCTTGTGAATGTCCACACCTTGCCTCTCTGTGCTTCAATCATCAGTTCTGTGAAATGAGAATAATAATAGAATCCATTCCACGGGGATACTGTGAGCATTAAATGAGTTAAGAATGTAGGTTAAGCAATTTGTAAGTTCTCAGTTTTGGCTGTTATTATTATTAGTGGTAGTGGAAGGTAGAAAGCTCTTGATTTCTGAAGGTTACTTAGCTTATATTTTGAACTCTTGTAATAGTTCTAATATTTTTTCTCTTGCCTTTTTGAAGAAGATAATCACGATGTCTGGAAATAGTGGCATGCTGACGCTTCCTTTCCGTTGCTTTTATACCTGTTACTTGGCTGGAAGCTCCAGGGCAGTACTGAACAGTAGCAGTGATGAGAGGCATCACTGTCTTCTAAGGTTTCAACATTAAACTTTAGTACTTTCTGTTGGCTTCTGAGAGATATTACTTTATCACGTTGAAGAAGCTGCCTTTTGTCTCAAGATTACTGAGTCTTTTTATTTATATCATGAATGAGTGTAGAATTTCATTAAATGCCTTTTAACATTTATTTTTAAGATGATCTAGAAAAGCATTCGGAGAAGGCAATGGCAACCCACTCCAGTACTCTTGCCTGGAAAATCCCATGGACAGAGGAGCCTGGTAGGCTGCTGAGCGACTTCACTTTCACTTTTCACTTTCATGCATTGGAGAAGGAAATGGCAACCCACTCCAGTGTTCTTGCCTGGAGAATTCCGGGGTCAGCAGAGCCTGGTGGGCTGCCGTCTGTGGGTCGCACAGAGTCAGACACGACTGGAAGCGACTTAGCAGCAGCAGCAGAAAAGCATTGGCCTAGTTTACAATGAAGTATCCACATACTTCCCATTATTTATAACCCATTCTATTTTACTTTATTGTTTTAATATTTTTATTCTGACAGCTTTCGTTACCATCCTTGCTAATGACGATGGCCCTGGAGTTCTGTTGTTTAACAACAGTGAGCACTTTTTCCTACGAGAACCGACAACTGTCTACGTCCAGGAGAGTATGGCAGTATTGTACGTTGTTCGTGAACCTGCCCAAGGACTGTTTGGAACTGTGACCGTTCAGTTCATTGTGACAGAAGTAAATTCTTCAGTGGAGTCGAAAGACCTGACTCCTTCCAAAGGCTATGTTGTTTTAGAAGAAGGTGTTCGTATCAAGGTACAGGATGAACCTTTAATGAGAATGAATGATTAATATTTACACAATAATTTTCTCTTCGAGGAGCCCCCTTGATCCTAGAAAGAAAAAAAAAATCCAGGTTAGGGGATAGGTAAAGATAATGACTATATTACTACTGTATTATAGTATAGTATAGATTATACTGTATAGAATGCAGCTGGAGAAATTTGCTCCATTAACAGAGTTGTGGAATGTGCAAATAACAAAGAAAATATGTGTTTTGGTGCTTTGAATGTTAAGTATATTTAAATGCCATGCTTCACTTTATATTGCCTTTAAATCATAAACTACAAGAAACTCCAGGCCTTTCATTGCAGTTATTAAGCCATAGGTAGTCATTCTTTTTGCCACATTGTCATTAAACAAAATACAGCTGCTTCCTTCAGACAGCTTGTTTGAGAAACAAGTATCTTATGAAAACAAAAATAGCTTATTGGAAGAAGAATGCTAGATTTAGGATTAATCATAAATTGAACTATACTTGCAGAAGTTCACTTTCTGAAACTTCTTTTTCTGTATAGTAATAATTTTCTGCTCCTGCTACTAAGCTTTATTTTTAAAACACAGTTGAGGTTTAAAACAACTAATTGTATTAGCTTAAGATATTTTTAAGCCAAGTATATAAAGTATAATATCTAAAATATTTTAAAATATTTCACTGGAAAACAGTCCATCTAATAATTAAATAGTTTTATTTATGATCAATTTGTGTAACCTTCAACACACTTTTGAATTCGTATTTATTTACATGTCCAGTTTTTTTGTTTTTGGAAATTTAGAACATTTAATTGATTTGTTCAGGGACATCTTGATACAGATAAAAAGAATTCAAATTTGAAATATTTTATGAATTTTCTGTTGCTTTACATTCACATGCTTTCCTTTTTAAAAAAGTGTTTTAAATTTTATTTATTTAACTTTTTATATATTTTAAACTTGTTATTATATTTTTTTTTCTTAAAAGACTTTTTCATAGTGTATTTAAAGACATTAGGCAAATTAAATATTTGAACAAATTGGACTAAATAGGTTTTTCTCATACCTCTATAACTACCTTTTTCCTCACATATTTTTATTCTCTGAGGTATAAATAGTAAAATACAAAAATCTTAGGAGCATGAGTCAGTGACTTTAAAAATATGTACACATCAACCTAACAACCACTCGGATTAATGTGTTAAACATTGCCATCAGACAGAAGTTTCCTTCTTGTCCCTTACCCTCCCCAGACGAAAATGCTTTCTAGTTTCTATCATGAAAGACTCATTTTGCTGATTCTTGAACTTCCTATAAATAGAGTGTCTAGATTGTTTTTGTGTCTAGATTCTTTTGGTCAACACAATTTTGGATTGGACACGTGAGTAGTTGATGCTTTTTTTAATTGCCTGGTAGCATTTCATTGAATAGATGGCTGTTTATCCATTCTCCTGTTGATAAACATATGGGGTTGTTTCTAATTTGTGCTTTTTAAGCATGAGTCCTAGGCTGAAATGAGACCAGTGTAGTTATATAGCTAGGGCAGGATAAAGAAGTAGCAAAAAATGAAGACCTAAATTTAGTTTTTAAATCTCAGTGATATTTTCAAATACTATGCATATTTATTTTTAGACTTTTCAGTGGACTAAGTCACAGTGTTGATAATCTTGAAAGCTGTAACTTGAGAGAGTTGTTACATTTTGAGGATCGGAATTAAAAAAGGTGATATTTTCCAAAAGTATTATTTTGTTATCAAAAAATGTCAAATTACTCTATATGTATGTATGTGGCAAAAATACTGAATTCTAGTAATAATTTTTTGCTTATGTTTTCAGGCCCTACACATATCTGCCATACTGGACACAGAACCAGAGATGGATGAACATTTCGTTTGCACCTTGTTTAATCCGACTGGAGGTGCTAGACTGGGGGCACATGTTCAAACCCTGATAACCGTTTTGCAGAACCAGGCCCCTTTGGGGCTATTCAGTATCTCTGCAGTTGCAAATAGGTATAGTTTATTCATAAGAAAACTGTCATTTCTGAAACTGAGTTGGAAATGTGATATAAAGAAAATACAGAGAGGAAAACTGATCTGTTATAATGGGAACGTTTAAAATGAGCTCTAGCTGATAGATCCAGAGAGGCCACATGTCGTCATAATAGGAAGCTTCAAAAACGTGATGATGCCCTATTTAATGGTGTTGTTAGAATTCTTGTTTGCTCAGAATCCACACTCTCAGGCAAGAGCACTATTTTGTGTTTTCAATAATAATAAAAACTGAGGAACAATATAAATTATGTTTAGTTGCTCAAATTAAATGAATGACTTTTTTGTGTGTGACTTTTCAATCATATAGTGATATGATTGGGCTTTAAAAATTCCATCTAGAAGCTAACAAATATATATTTTTTAATATCTTACAAATATTCTAGTAGATCTAGTTTTATTAACATGTTAAGAATTTTCTGATTTTTTTTCTCTGTTAAGTGGTTTTGATTTATGTGAAAAGAAACTTAGGAATGACAGAGCTTTATTTTAGAATATGTAGTGTGAAGTTACTGACTCTTAGCAGTTTCTTACTTTCATAGTATGAGATCATTGATTGTGCTTTTGAAAATCCTCATAAATAAATGTTTTGAGCTGTAGATTCTAGCCTCCCTGCTGTGTAAAATTTGTGGATGGATCTCATCTCGATTTGTGTAAATTTAGAAGTGTATTAAATATATATTAGCAATGTGATATAGATATTTAATATGTAGAAATGATATACTTTTTCTCCTTTCTGTAACCATTTGTTTCTTTTAGAGCCAGCTCTGTAAACATTGAAGAAGTCAACAGGACTGTATATTTACATGTGTCACGTACTAATGGCATTGATTTAGCCGTGAGTGTGGAGTGGGAGACAGTTTCTGAAACAGCCTTTGGCATGAGTACGTTTAGTTTCTTGTAAGAACAAAATTCTATAACCAAGAAAGATTACGTGTATAAAATTTATATTTTCCATTATGAGTTGTATCTTATGGCTCTATTGAAAATGGATTACAAATATTTAATTCTTTGATTGCATTCACAAATGTTTATTGAGTGTGTCCTGTGCCCGGCATGATACTGAACTTGTGGAGCTCAGGGTTTAGGGAGAGGAAGAGATAAATAAGTCAAAATCAGTATGTAGTTTGAACTATAACAGATGTTTTTTAAAGGTGAAGTTCTAAGTATGCGAACATAAGGCAGTGCTTCCCAGGGGGATCAGGTTGAACTAAGACTTAATGATGAGTAGGGATTATATAAAAACCTGAGTTAAAGGAACATACAAGAGAAAGCAGGAAGCCAAGGCAGAATAAGTGAAAGCAGGAAGCCAAGGCAGAATAAGTGAGGTAGAGCATATAAGTGAAAAACTGAAGAGTGGGCACTGGGTTTAGAAATAAGGGGGAGCGTCGAGTTTGGAGAGCTAGGTAAGACCAAGTCATTCAAGAACTTGAAGGATATTATCACATGCGTTAGTCTTTATTTTAGGGTTATGGAAAGTCTCGTGATCTAGGCATGAGGGAGGTCTCCCGTGTATAACAGGTGGGGTGGTATGATCACATTTATATTTTGAAAGAATCATTCTTGGTGCCTTGTAAAGAATGGATTGGCACAGGAGAAATGAGAAGATAAAGGGACAAACATAAGGGCAGCAGATGGTGGTATCTTGGACGAGGTGAGAGGCTGGATGCGAAGAAGGTGCTGGCTATGACTCCTAGGTTTCTAGCTGGTGCAGTTGGTTGGAGAGTCAAGCCTTCAGTTAGAAGGGGAGTACTGAATGGAAACAAAGTGTTACTTTGGTGAGGGGAGTGAAATATTTGAATTTGAGTTAATTTTTAGAAGACATTTCTTTAGACTCAGTAAAAGATCTCTGCTGAGAGAAATTTGTGCATGTTGCTAAAAGTCATGGAAATTAACATAAAACACTGGACAGTGAGACTGGAGACAGAGAAAGGAAGAGGATCCAGATTGAGTCAAATGGAAGGAGTAGGGAGATGAGAAGGACACTTAGCAGACCTGCTGAGAAGCCCAGGGAATGCAGGATTGCAGACAGTGGCAAAAGAGCTTTTTAAAAAGAGAGAAATGGTAAATTGTGCCAGCTGCTCATGAGAAGTAAAGTAAGACGAGAACTGAAAAAATACTCATTGTCATTAGCAAGAGCTATTTGTTTAGAGGGACGCAACCCAAATAACATTTTGAATGGAAGTGAGAGAATGCAGACCTCAAATATATGTAGCTAGCTCAAGAAGTTTGGCTGAGAAGGTAGAACCTAGCCAGACTAGTGGTGGGGGCGGGGGTAGGATTCAGGGTTTTTGTTTATTTCTTTGGTTTAAAGAGACCTCAGTACGTGTAAATGCTGATGGAAAAGACCTAGTAGAAAAGGATCGAATAGTTAGATGAGAAAGGGGATAATTAATAGTAGTACAATTGCCTTGGGTCTCCCTGGTGGCTCAGACAGTAAAGAATCCGCCTGCAATGCGGGAAGCCTGGGTTCGATCCCTGGGTTGGGAAGATCCCCTGGAGGAGGGAAAGGCTACCCATCCCAGTATTCTGGCCTAGAGAATTCTTTGGACAGAGGAGCCTGGCAGGCTCCAGCCCATGGGGTTGCAAAGAGTCGGACACGATGGAACAATTTTCACTTTCATAGTTGCCCGGAAGCCATGAAGAGATGAGAGCCAAAAGAAGAAAGATTATGTTTTCTAATTCAGAGTTAAACCTCAGCATGGTTTGGGCTCTGCGTGTGTTTTGTGGATGTACTTGTGAGAGTATATGTTGGAGATTCTTAAATCTCAACAGGCATTTTTTTATCTTCATCCACCCTCTTCCTGAATTATGGTAGGGAAGGATTTAACCATATGGTTAAGATTTCAGTGCAAAATATTCATGCCCTGAATGTCAAAGCTGTGGTGTTTCAAAAGTGGCAAGGGAAGACTCTAAAATATTGGGTTTCTAGGAGAGGAAATCACCAATGGATGGTACATAAAAGGCATTGGCATTATGACTTTTTGAACTTATCTAAAAAGTGATCAGTAATTTACAGAGAGCGCAGGTTTCAACCTTGACATTTGTTCTTGGTATGTTAGGTTTGCACCATTAACTAAAGTTTAAAAAGAACTGACCTTCTATGGGAAACTGTCGTGATAATAGAACATGGGAGGGTTTTTAAAAGGTATTCTCCATTAGTTGAAGTTTTTTTGTCTCTGTCTTTGTTTAATTGTAGCACAGAATTTTAGGACATGTATGAAATGTAATTATTGTGCAGAATTTTAGGAGACACAGGCTGATCAAATTTGATAGCCACTGGTAGGGAGTCTGCTTTGGCATTCTTAAAATATGTAACACGTGAAGTTAGAAATTATTGGATAGGGGTAGTTTCAAATTAATAGTGTTAAGTTTTTAAAAACCAGCATTTAGCATGTTTCCATAAAAGGTGTTTATTACTTTTAAATTTCTCAGTTGTATTTTCATCCTCTTTATGGAAGCTGATAAAAATCATACTGAACATATTTCCCTTTAAAATATACATTTAATATTTATTTATAAATATACTCCAGGAAAGTCTTTGTGGGTTTAGATATTAAAAATTTTTCTTGTTTTTGTAAGTTGATACTGTTAGTTACTGGTTTGAAATTCTCTAGTTTGTCTCTTTTCCTCTTTTCTTTCTTATACTCGTGCATACACGCACACACTTGCTTACCATGGAAACATTTTCATTTCTAGTAACAAACGCACTAGTTTCACTGTTTAAATAAACTTTGACTAGGTGAAGTGTGGAGAGGATTTTACACAAGGAAACCATGGTTTATGTTTTTCAGGGGGAATGGATGTTACATTTGCTATGTTCCAAAGCTTTCTGGACGCATCAGCTTCCGGCTGGTGTTTCTTTACTTTGGAAGACTCAGTGCATGGTATAATGTTAAGAAAATTGTCTTCCACTCTTTACCGATGGCAAGGGATTTTTGTTCCATTTGAGGTAAGCATCACTTATGTTACGGTGCACAGACTAAAATGTACATGTAGATTTTGGATGCCTCCTGATTTCCTGCTATTCCTTGTTTCACAGGATTTAAGTATAGAAAATCCTAAAACATGTGAAGCTTTTAACATTGGTCTTTCCCCCTACTTTGTGATTACTCATGAAGAAAGAAATGAAGAAAAGTCTTCTGTTAGTAGGGTGTATACATTCACATCTGGATTCAAATTATTCCTGGTAAAAAAAACTTCACTTTTTTTGTAGATTGCTTTATTTAAACAAAAAATCAGATTTGTGAGATTGAGCTGAATAAAAGATAATATATGTCCTATGTTAACATGATAAGGGGCTTTTGTAAGTTAGCATACATTTAGCAAGTTGTCCTAATCCAGGGATATTTTTGTCCTTGAAATGACACCTAGATATGCTTACCTAGGGATCAGAATGATTTTTCAAGTTTTGAGCTTCAAATATTTACTCAGCTTTACTGTATTCAGGGCTTTTCTGCTTAAACTTTCCTTTAAATTTTTATTGTCACTATTCTGTGTTCTTTGCAGGTACAAACAATCAATATTTCAGAAAGTTCTCAAGTAAGATATTTTACTTCAGACAGTCAAGATTATTTGATTGTTGCAAGTCAAAGTGATGATTCTCAATTAACTCAGGTTTGATTCTTTTAAACTGAATTTTTTAATATAATCATTGAAACACATCAAAGGTTTAGTCTGTAGGTTTGGTATAAAAGAAAACCATAATTTTATTGTGATAAAGTAGTAAAGAAGAATATAGATATTGATTAGTCACAGTTAATTTTTAAATGATACAGTCTTCAAGAGCCAAGTGTAAAAATAGGCATAAATATTTAATTAGAATTTAATTGCATTGAAAAACATGGAGAAAAATCACACAACTGGTTGCATAGAGCTTCATCTTATCATTGCCAACGGGGCACATACCATCACCTCAGAAATCCCATATGTGTCTAATAAGCTGTATCACAGTGTCTTAATAAACATTTACTTGATAATTTTTGTCAGTCCTCCGGCTTCCATACCTGCTTCTCATCTCTTCACCTTCAGTTTATGACTTTGTTGAAATGAGAGCTACAAGGTGGAGATTACTCATCTTCCCAACCCCAAATTCAGAAAGCCCCCAATACCCAGACTTATTCCTCCTCCTGTTGCAGTGGCAGAAGTGTGTCTTCTATAAAAACCAGGCTCCTCACATAGGGGTCTCTCTTGCCTTCATAAGGGTTAGTTATTCCCTCTATTGTGTCACTAGCATCTTTCTCAGATCATTATCAGTTCAGTTCAGTCGCTCAGTCATGTCCGACTCTTTGCGACCCCATGAATCACAGCACGCCAGGCCTCCCTGTCCATCACCAACTCCCAGAGTCCACCCAAACCCATGTCCATTGTGTCGGTGATGACATCCAGCCATCTCATCCTCTCTCGTCCCCTTCTCCTCCTGCCCTCAATCTTTCCCAGCATCAGGGTCTTTTCGAATGAGTCAACTCTCCGCATCAAGTGGTCACAGTATTGGAGTTTCAGCTTCAACATCAGTCCTTCCAATGAACACTCAGGACTGACGTCCTTTAGGATGGACTGGTTGGATCTCCTTGCAGTCTAAGGGACTCTCAAGAGTCTTCTCCAACACCACATTTTAAAAGGATCAATTCTTCGGTCCTCAACTTTCTTTATAGTCCAACTCTTAGATCCATACATGACCACAGGAAAAATCATAGCCTTGACTAGACAGACCTTTGTTGGCAAAGTAATGTCTCTGCTTTTTAATATGCTGTCTAGGTTGGTCATAACTTGCCTTCCAAGGAATAAGCATCTTTTAATTTCAGGCTGCAGTCACCATCTGCAGTGATTTTGGGGCCCAGAAAAATAAAATCAGCTACTGTTTCCACTGTTTCCCTATCTATTTGCCATGAAGTGATGGAACCAGATGCCATGATCTTAGTTTTTTGAATGTTGAGCCTTAAGCCAACTTTTTCCAATCTGTATAATAATCTTCACATTTAAAAAGTGATTTCTCTCCTGATCTCATCCCCCTTTACTTCTTGTTTCATTTCTTTTCTCCCTTCTGTAGTAAGATACCTTGAAAGAATCATCTACTTGCTTTGTAAACTTCTTCATGATTACTGATGACACCTGGCTTGCAAATGCAGTGGATGTTTTTGTCTGTCATTATTTTGCATTACTTCCCATTAGCGTTTGACATTCACCTCATCCTCAAACTTAAAGCATCTCTTCTCTTGGTTTTTGGGATACCACACAGATTTTTTGTTCTGTTTGTCTGTGTCATCTTTCTTGGTCTCCAATGCTGCTTCCTTCTCCCTTTTCTGAACATAGATAATCTTGGAGTTTTTCAGGTTCAGTTTTTTTTTTCTCAGTTGTTATTTAGAAAATTAAAAAAAAATTTTTTTTAATTGGAGGACAATTGCTTTACAATATTGTGTTGGTTTCTGCCATACATCAACATGAATCAGCCACAGGTATACGTATGTGCCCTCCTTCTTGAACCTCCCTCCCACCTCGCACCCCGTCCCACCCCTCTCGGTTGTTAGAGAGCACTGGGTTGAGCTCCCTGCATCATGCAGCAAATCCCCACTGGCTGTCTGTTCTCCATATGGTAAAATATGAGTTTCAGTGCTGCTCTCTCAGTTTATCCCACCGTCTCTTTCCCGTGCTGTGTCCACAAGTCTCTTCTCTATGTCTGTGTTACCATTGCTGCCCTGCAGATATCAGATTCAGTTTTGGTTCACAATTCTTTTTTTTTTTTCCCCTCTCCACTCATTTTGAGCGTTTTTACCAGTTCTATTACTCTGAATATCACCTGCAGGCTATCTTCCAAATTTACCAGTAGCCTTTTCTCTGTATTCTAGACCTCCTGTCTAACTGCATGTTGGATCCCCTCTTCGATATATTTTATGTAGCTAAGATTTAACATATGGCAAACTAAACTGTAGATTTTCTCTATGAAACTTGTTTCAAGTGTTTGCTTTCATCTTGGGAGATAGTACCCTCATAAATAAGATTGCTCAAGATAGAATGCTAGGTTATAACTTTCTTGATTTTTTTCCTATTTATTCCCATCTAATTTATTATAAAGTGTTTTTGATTATATCTCCCCATACTTTTTTGAGTATGGGCAGTTCTTTTCATCTCTGCTTCTTCTTACCCTAATCCAGGTCCTCTCACTTCTCAGCACACTAGTAGTAGTAGCCTCCTACCTGGTTCTCCAGACTACTCTGACCTCCTCAGATCCATGTGCCAAGTAGCTAGAGTAATCTTTAAAAAATATTCATTCATGTTGCTCCTCATTTTAAAATTGTTCAGTGATTTCCAATTATGTTTGAAATAAATTCTAGATTACTTGATACAGATAGTTAATATATAATTGTATCTTCTTTGCCCAGCACAGTGCTGGGTTATGCCTGTTGTCCTGCAATGATTAAGATCGTCTCTTTCACCCTTCCTACAATGATTGTCTCTTTCACCCTCTAAAGCATCCCTGTGATAAATTGTAACAAAAGCAACCTCCTGATCTTGCCTGTCCTGTCATATCTTCACTGCCCCAGTGCTGTCGACTCCATTTCAGCAGGGCCAGTCTTCGTTCAGGTTGTGACGAATACTTTCTACCTTAGAAAATCTGTCATGCCATTCTTTCTCATTTCCTGAGACAGGCATAATTATCATACCTTCCTAATTGTTATGTTCAGCACTTGTCTCAGGTTAATAATCATACATTTATGTAATTATTTATGTGTTTATTATTTGCCTTTTTCTATTAGGTAATAAGATCCATAAAGGAAGAAGCAATTGTATCTATAACTTCTTGCACAATGTTTGGCTTATATGTAATTCTTTGTGAAATTAACCAGATGGCATAAGAAATCAGGTGGATTCGGGATATTCTTTTAGTTTTAAATACATGAACACTAACTTGAAACCTTGTATGCATTGCCACCTTCATGAGTAAAAAGTTTAGATGTTTTATCTTTATATTCTATGGCTTGAGCAGTGAGTTATGATAATACAGCATTGCAAAGTTTCTTTTCCAGTTCTAACGTTTTGGTATTTAAGCATCTTTTTTTTTTTCCTGTTTTTGAATTTCTCTTCTCTTGCTGTTACCCACCCCTGCACAGATGTATATTTGAAATTTATTTATTTTCAAATAACTTCTATTGAAATCTCTGTGTATGCAGAGATATACACAGAGATAAAATGAGAGAAGCAATGAGAAAGCATGTTTGATATTTTCTCATTTATGAAAGTATCTTCCTATCTAAATTAAAGAGTCCTAAAGAGTAACATGTGATACTGGCTCCATTCTCACAAGTGCTAAATTCCTAGTCATGAATGTTTTGCATTTGATCATTCCCTGCAGGTCTTCAGATGGAATGGAGGAAGCTTTGTATGGCATCAGACCCTCCCTGTCCGAGGTGTACTGAGCATGGCCTTGTTCACCAGAGGCGGCGCTGTGTTTTTAGCCATTTCCCAGGCTAATACCAGGTCAAACTCCCTTTTACTCAGGTGGTCCAGCAATGAATTTACTAATTTTCAGGAAGTTCCCATCAGTGGAACAACACAAGTGGAAGCCTTGACTTCAGGCGATGATATTTACTTAATTTTTGCCAAAACTATCTTTCTAGGTAAGACCATAGAGTGTTTGCAAGGCATATACAGTTGTTATCAGAAGTACCTTGCATTCATATTATGTTCATATGAAAATACTCTTGTAATAATTTTTTTGGCTAATCCGTAGAATATTTCTCGTTGGATCTATCGACTGTCAGGTAAAGATGGATTTGGGGAACAAAGAAAAACATTTTAAGTGTTATGTCCATAACCTGTAGGTTTTCTGAACCACTGTATTAAAGATACTAACATAAAACTGGAGTTGGGTGGGTAAAGTAGAAAGAATTAATGAAGATTTTACACTATATGTGCAAACAGGTAACTTTTTATATGACTATATTTAGGATGCTATGGATAATCTGCAGTGGTAATAAATAGTGCCAAGTGACTTTTGATGGGGACCATTTAAAAATACTCTATGCATACAGATATGCTTTTTTTCTGCTTAGCAGTAGTTTCATAGGTAAAATTTCAACATTCATAAAAAGTAAAACTTCAATATTCTTTTTTTGATATCAAATCATAATTAGTGGATAAACCATGCTTATACTTCTTGTAGTGAATGCAAAAAGACTTTTGAAATGTTTCCAAGTTGTATTTTTGTTTAATTGAATGAATTCTGAAGAAATGTCATACTGTTTATTTCTTTAATTAAATCTAACATTTTTATTATGTGTAATTTTGCCTTTTTTTTCCCTGTAACTTTTGCCTTCAGATTGGTCTTTTATTCTGTTATTGTAGATCAGAATTCAGTTGACATTTTCATCTGGGAGGCAGGACAGTCTTCTTTCAGATATTTTCAATCCCTGGATTTTGCAGCTGTTAATAAGATCCATTCTTTCACACCAGCTTCAGGAATAGGTAAAGCATTTCAAATGTTAACAGATCCTAAAGGAAGTGTGAAAAGCTGAAATGGTTTCAGTCTCATTGAATTAGAAGTAGTATCACTCTAGGTACTTTAATATGGATGTAAAATTAAGATCTCTTCAATAATATTTCCAGAATTCTTAGAATTTCAAAAGGAATGGACCCTGTGCTTGAGAAGAAACAGAATGACTAGAATAGTTCAGTCGCTCAGTCGTGTCCGACTCTTGCGACCCCATGGACCAGCACGCCAGGCCTCCCTGTCCATCACCAACTCTTGGAGCTTGCTCAAACTCATGTCCATTGAGTTGGTGATGCCATCCAACCATCTCATCCTCTGTCCCTTCTCCCGCCTTCAATCTTTCCCAGCATCAGGATCTTTTCAATGAGTCAGTTCTTCGCGTCATGTGGCCAAAGTATTGGAATTTCAGCTTCAGCATCAGTCCTTCCAATGAATATTCAGGACTGATTTCCTTTAGGATGAACTGGCTGGACTGCAGTCCAAGGGACTGACAAGAGTCTTCTCCAACACCACAGTTCAAAAGCATCAATTTTAACGGGGAAATTATTAGTGAAGGATAAATAAAGATAATGTATTTCTTTTGTCTAGAGAAAATGCAGAGGAACATTCCACAAATTTTTTTAAATATGAAAATATTTATAAGTGGGATAGCAAATATCTGCATTTAAGAGTTTGTTTAAAGTCAGAAAATGATTATGAGGATTCTGCTTTCCTCCTTCACTCTCCGAATTTTCTCCTTCAGTCAAAATCCTTTCTTGGTCCTCTGTACCTTAATTCCACATCAGAAATATAAGTGGTCTTATAATCTCAGTGGTTTCACCAAGTCTGGAGGGTTAATGCTATCTGGAGGCTGTAGGATTATTTCAAAGTTGCTGAGAAAGCACTTAAGCTGAGAGGCACCTAGTGTCCATGAGGTGAAGAAGTCAAGGACAGTTGACCTCGTGAGGTTGGAGGCTGTCTGCCCGAGCAGGTGTAAACGCTCAGAAGGCAGGTGCGTGAGACAGTGTGTCTCCTGTGAGGTGCCCTGGGGAACTTAGAGGCCAACCACGAGCAGCGACTCCTCAGGCGAGTCTGAATAAATCTGGGTCCCACTTGGAAATGGAGACACAGCGATTCAGTGTGAATTAAATAGCATCATTTGTTAAATAGACATATGTAAGTCAGTGTTTAAAGTTTTGAAAAATCCCTCACCTTCAAAGGCTTAGTGTCTGATTGGAGAAGCAAGAAAAATATGAAGAGAAATATTAAACGTAGAGTACCAATACCGTTTGCTGTGTGAATGATATAGCATTGGAGTGGTTAAAAGGTTGAAGAAGGGAGCTTGAGTGATGCCTGGATGCATTGGTAGGAAATACTGTGGGCAGGGGCAGAGTTGTGAGGGAAAGAGAAAGGCAGAAGTGTCTGTGACATTGAGGGCACAGTGAAGAGACTGGAGTGCAGAGGACAGAGGCTTGGACTCAGAATCGGTGGTGGTCGGGTTGAGGACAGACAGGCTAGAGCCTGTGCAAGAAGGTCTGGAATGTTAGGCCCAGGGGTTGAACTGTGCCCATGGGTAGTCCAGCAGATCCTAAACATTTTGTTCTTAGAAACTTTTCACCCTCTTAAAAAATTTGAGGACCCTGAAGAGCTTTGGTTTGTGTGGATTATATTTATCAATATTTATTATATTAGAAATTAGAACTGAGAAATTTAGAAGATACTAATTCATTTAAAAGTGAAAAGTGAGTCTCCCAGTCGTGTCTGACTCTTTGCGACCCCATGGACTGACCGTCCTGTCCGTGGAATTTTCCAGGCCAGAATACCGGAGTGGGTAGCTGTTCCCTTCTCCATATTCATTGAAAAATGACAGCAATTTAACTCATTACCTGTCAACATAAATAATATACCTTTTAATTTTAAAAGCAAAACCTTTATAAGAAGAGTGGCACTGGCTTTTTTGTTTTTGAAGATCTCTTTACTGTCTGGTTTAATAACTGGATTCTCATGTCTGTATCTGTAATTCAGCCTTTTGCAAAAATATCAGTCATCTGGCCTATGGGAGATCCCACTGGGCTCTCATGAGAGAATGTGAGTGAAGTAGACAGACAGCATCTTGGTATTATTAGGGAAGTCGTTTTGCTGCCTTAGAACTTCTTAGAGGGTCTCACGGACTCAGGGGTCCCTGGACTCACTCTGAGCGTTACTGAGGCAGAGAAATCTTTACACGCGTTTGAAAGGCAGATGACGACCCAAGGTGTGTTTTTCGACTCCCACCTGGTTTTGCTGTGTGCAGCTGTGCAGGCCAGAGGAATGGAGATCCTGAGTGGGTGGTTAGAGGTGAGGGACTGAATCAGAAGGACGTCAGTAAGAGGACCTGTTGACCCGTGGGGGTCGTTGAATTCACAGGAGTTAAAAATCTACAGAGAAAGCGCTGTTGAGAAGAGGAGAGAATTTGCACAAATGCAGGAACCTGTTTGCGGGTTTTCCTCTTACGTGCCGACCACTGCTTTCTCGGGCAGGTGTTAGAACCTTTAGGCACGGTCACCTTCAGCCACCTCAGCTGCTGCCCAGGACTTGGAGCTTATTAACCTCATTTTCGTGGTAGATGCTTATCTGACTGTATTTTGCTTCCATGTGTCCTGCTCCCCCACCTCAGCCCTGCGTCCTCGCAGGTATCCACGCTGTGTGCTCCCCTTGCTCTGGACTCTTCTGTCATTCTCCGGCCTCCGCACCAGTCCTGTGTCTGCTGCCAGCCCCCTGTCTGTCTCCGCTCTGCTCACGCTTTTCTTAAATGCCTTCCCTTTACATTGTCAGCCTCTGACAGCCTGTCGGTCTGTAAAGCTGTTCTGTGACAGCCACCTCTGACTTTCTTCTCACTCACTCAGCAGTCGACTTACTGAATAAATTCTGTATCTTCCATCATGTATTTGTTTAGTTTTTGTCTGCTTGTCCTTTAATTTTGTGCCTTTATCATTTTTTTTTTTTTACTTTTCTTAGACCTCAAGTTTTCAAGTGGACTAACTACATCTACTTGAGCTACTCATTATGATTCAAAATAGTTGCCTAATGAACGTGTTTAAGGATGAAGAGTGCTGCCTGAATGGGCCTTTAATTGAAGTTATAGAATTCCCTTTAAAGACTTTAAAAAATAGAATAGGCACACTTTCTAAAAGAATTTGTGAAAAATTCTGACAGAAGCTTGTTAAAGGACTATTGTGAGGTTTCTTTATTTCTTTTGTTTCTGTGACTTGAGGATGCAGAAGTATGAAAAGATTATAGGTAATTATTTAGAATGGCTTATTATGGATCTCCTGAAAGCTGAAATTATGCATTAAAAAATATGCAAGGACTTTCTTATTTTGAACGTGTCAAATATTTTATTAAAAGTATTAGATTGGAGCCGTGACTCGGAGGATTACATATTTATTCTGGTTAATGACTTGACAGAGATTAGTGACTGAATTCTTTAAATGAAAAAGGAAGAATGAATATAACAAAGACTGCCAAGACATATAAACCTAACTTCCGCTTCTCCCTGTTTTCCTTCATTATTTAATAGATATTTCTTAGTGCCAGTTATGTGCCCAGCATAGTGGTAAACCCCGAGAAGATAGGGATAAGCAAAATCAGGTTTAGTTCTTGCCCTGAAGAAGTTTTAACGTCTAATAGGGAAGAAGGGTCATTATATATAATCATACAAGTTAAGTTTTTGGCTAAAAACAGATAACTGCCATTAAAAAGATAACTTGCATAATACAAAGATGAATGACCTAGTCTAAGGGATGCCCAGAATGCTTTAAGGAAGAAACATTTCCTTGCGAACTCTAGGATGAGTAGGGATTGATGAGACAAAGATTTGAGCATAAGGCAGGCTCTGGACAAAAGGAGCAGTGTGGGTAAAAAGTCAGTGCCTGGGAAAGGACCAGGAAGAGGGCGGTGTGGCAGTGAGGCGAGAGTGGTCTGGGGTGTAACTGAGGATGTAATCAGATAGGCCATAGGGACTTGAAGGGTTATTGTTTCTATCCGGTAGGTGTTAGGGTGCCTTTTCTGAGAATGCGGTGAGGAGATGAAAAAGAGAAGGGTGCAGAGAGAGCGAGAAAGAGGAATACAGACAGTGAGACAGAGCCTGTGTGTGAGAGTGAATGAGTGGGTGTGTGTGTGTTTTCAAAACGGAGCGTGGATTGCCGATGGGAGAAGGCTTGGAGGCTGGTGAGAGAAGACCAGCTGGAGGCTCTCATCACAATTCAGACTAAAGATCTTGAATGGTGGAGCTTGGAAAGCGGTAGGTGATCCAGGTACAAAGTCAGAGAAGTAGATTAATTCAGCAGCTGTCTCACAAGTTGTGGGAGCTGACGGCTGATTAGATACGGGGGTAGGTAAGGGCGTGAATGCCAAGAATGAGCCCTCAGTTCATTTGCTCAGTCGTGTCCGACTCTTGGCAACCCCATTGGCTGCAGCATGCCAGGCTTCCCTGTCTCCAACTCCTGGAGCTTGCTCAAACTCATGTCCATCAAGTCGGTGATGCCATCCAGCCATCTCATCCTCTGTCATCCCCTTTTCCTCCTGCCTTCAATCTTTCCCAGAATCAGGGTCTTTTCTAATGAGTTGGTTCTTCGCATCAGGTGGCCACAGTATTGGAGTTTCAGCTTCAACATCAGTGCTTCCAGTGAATATTCAGAACTGATTTCCTTTAGGATTGAGCAGTTTGATCTCCTTGCGGATCAAGGGACTCTCTAGAGTCTTCTCAACACCATAGTTCAAAAGCATCAATTCTTTGGCACTCAGCTTTCTTTATGTTCCAGCTCTCACATCCATACGTGACCACTGGAAAAACCATAGCTTTGATTCTACGAACCTTTGCCAGTAAAGTAATGTCTCTGCTTTTCAATATGCTGTCTAGGTTGGTCATAGCTTTTCTTCTAAGGAGCAAGTGTCTTTTAATTTCGTGGCTGCAGTCACCATCTGCAGTGATTTTGGGGCCCAGGAAAATAAAGTCTGTCACTGTTTCCATTGTTTGCCCATGTCTATTTGCCATGAAGAGATGGGACTGGATGCCATGATCTTAGTTTTTTGAATGTTGAGTTTTAAGCTTTTCCACGCTCCTCTTTCACTTTCATCAGGAGGCTCTTTAGTTCCCGTTGGCTTTAGTCATGGAACTTCTCTTTGTCCACATGCACTTTTTAAATAATCTTATCCAATTGCCTTCCTTTGGGATATTTTTTTTTCTTATGGAAGAGAATTCTGTAATCAGTACTAGTTTGAATTTGATCCCTGGTAGAGATTTAGGAATATTTTTTTCCTTTATAAATTCTCTGTCCAATATTATAATCTTGAACAAATATGCATGTCTATTTTCTGAGAAAGTATTCTCTGCATACATATATGTAGATTTGAGCCTGTATATTTCTTGCTCTGAATGTCTGATTATCTATTTGCTGCCTTGTCATTCTAATGAGATTGCAAGGATTTGAATAGGGTGTATCTCTAAGGGTTAAGCTCCATAATCAGTGATATTCAGAAACTTCAGTTTATGATTCTGGTTAGACTATAAAATCAGTTAAACTTGAGGGATGTTGTGATTCATCTGAGGAATTTGCTCTTTACTGACTGTGTACCATTTTACAAAGCTTTATGAAAAATATTTGATGAGTTTAAAATGCAAGTTTATTAATAACCTTTCTTGATCTTTACTATGTAACATTTACTAAACTGAAATAGTACTTAATTTAATTACCATAGATAAACATGATCAATAGTTCTTGATATTTAATAATGAGGATATGGGGTTTTCTGTTTTAACCTTTTGGCTACAACTGTAGAAAGACCCATGTTTTTGGTTCTGTGTGCTATTTTAATGCATAGCCAATCTTGTATGATATCTTCTTATTCCAGTGTGTTTTGCCAAGAATTGGAATTTGTGCATGTTTCTGACTTTTCTTCCCAGTTTTAAGTCTGAAGATTGCTGAATGGTATATACAGTGTAGTGAGCCCCCTTCTGCTCCTAACTTTTGTAGATATAATTATATGCCATTTCTTTGAACTATTAAGAGCATGCTTTCCTACCAGCATTTCAAAAAGCATTGGGAGAATATACTGAATATATTGGCATTTATTGAATGCAGAATATACTCAAAGATCATAAAGTTGCTAATATCCTTAGGATACCTTTAAGAATTTATCAGATGAAAATAAAATGATTACCCCTATCTCTAGTTAATATTGACAAATAGAAAACAAAAATAAACATCCAAGGGGGGAGTAATTAAATATATCTTAATATTAGTTTTCTAGTATCTGTGTATAAAATTATAAATCTGGATGCTATGCAGCAAAATGTAAAACTGTATATAAGATATATTATAAATTACAGCATTAAGCTTTTTAATTAAGTTTTCTCACATTTAGACTATTTATAATTTGTCAATTATAAATTCATACAGATTCACTGGAAAGGAAAATACAAAAATGAAACATTCAGTGGTAGAATTACTGATCTTGTTCACTTTAGAATGTATCTTTCAGTGCTATTAAATAAATACATATTAGGGTGAATGCAAGAGTTTAAAATACATTTGGGTTTTATTAGCTTTTGATTTTTTTAAACAAGTGCATTGTGGGTACATTGTTAGACTGACTTGGTTGTTTCACAGTATTTTAAAATTATTGTTTATTTCCAGTTGTTTCAGAAATTGTACCATATTTAGTTACTCCAGCAATCTAAATGTAGCTTTGTGACCTGGGAGAGTTTTGTTGCTATACCAGTGTTGGGAGCCTGTGAGTTGACATTCACTTTTCATCCTGGTTCCCTTTTTCCTTCCTGCAGTCCACTTACTTCTTCTTGGCCAAGCTGTGTCTGCGCTTTACTGCTGGAATTCAGAGCTGAGTCACTTCTCCTTTGTTCTTGAAGCACCATCTGCTTATGATGCAGCCTTTGTTACAGTGAAGTCCCTTAATTCAAGCAAAACTTTAATTGCTCTTGCAGGAGCCACCCACTCACATATATACGAGCTAGCCTACGTTTCAAGCCAGTCTGACTTTATTCCTAGGTAGGTCCAACATTTTATGACATTTGAATGTCTTTATCTCACCATAATTTTATATGGCACTCATTTTTAAGTCTTTATGTAGTGATGGAAAAATACACAAAATATACAAGCTATTTATAAACCAGAAGTTTGCTTATTATCTGTATTTCTAGTATCTATTCTTCCAGGTTAATTAGTATTAATTGTGTTTTGGATTAAAATTTTACTTATGAAATGTGGTTTCTGCACACTTTTAGTAGTAAGCAATGTTAAGAGAATTTTACGATTACTCTACCATTTATATGTCTTTAATTTGTTGTAGTAGACTTATTTTATATGTACTTCTTATGCTAGTTCAGGTGAATTGATATTTGAGCCTGGAGACAAAGAAGCTATAATAGCGGTAAATGTCCTCGATGATACAGTTCCGGAGGAAGACGAATCCTTCAGAGTTCAGCTTAAAAATCCCAAAGGAGGAGCAGAGATTGGTATTAATGGTTATGTTCAAGTAACTATTCTGTCTAATGATGATGCCTATGGAGTTGTTGGATTTGCTCAGGTAAAGATCCCACATTTAGAAAGCAAGTGGTTTATTCACGGTATTACTTTTTAGCGGCTATCAGCATTCAGTGATTCATATTTTGAGTGTCTTAAGCCCCTCTTTTTCTCCCTTTCCCGCTTCACCCCCTACTCTGCATTATAAGGTGAATTCTAATGATGATTGAAATTTATAGACTTGCACAATGGACCCTTGAGTCACTTTGACTTGACCTTGTTTTGATACTGATCCCCTTTATAAGGTAGAATTTGAAATGGTACTAGCTGGCCTTAGTCCAGGAGTTTGGCTCTCCTGTTACTCTTGTTTCCAGAGAAGGGTAACAGTGAAGCAGATTCCAAGTACACTATACACTGTGTCTTGTCACATACATCACCTACAAATATATTGTTGTCCATTTACACCTTTGTTGCTTCTTTTTGAGAGAAAGAGAGAGAGATGTTCACAATTACATGTGTGTTGTACACATGGACATGCTCTTTCCTGAGGAAAGAGACCTGTGCAGTTCTTCCCAGGCCGACTTCACAGGCTTTTGTTGTTGCTTAGTTACTAAGTCATGTCTGACTCTTTGCGACCCCATGGACTGTAGCCCACCAGGCTCCTCTGACCATGGGGTTTCCCAGACAAGAATCTTGGAGTGGATTGTCATTTCCTTCTCCAGGGATCTTCCCAAACCAGGGATCAAAACTGCACCTCTTACATCTCCTTCATTGGCAGGCAGATTTTTTTTACCGCTGAGCCACCTGGAAGGCCCTTCACCTTCCTATACAGTGAGGAAAAGGTCACTCTTCATTTTGCATCTTTTGGTCCTATTTGCAAAATGTATCCTGATTTCTTAATTAGAGTTACAGCTGTAGCTATCTTGTGTTTCTATTTTTTTTTTAATACTCTGCAAGTAAGGAAACCCCAGCAGAAGCTGACTTAAACACCTGGGATATGTCTGCAGAGAGGGTGGGCTTGGAGTTGCTTGGTTGCTCTGCTCTGTCACTATGGCTCAGATCTTTCCGCTTCTCTCCTTTGCCAACACAAAGCTTATCTTTCATTTTGTTGTTCGAAAGCTGATGCTGTTGTTAAGGCTGCTGTTTTCTTGTCCATGTTTGTTCATGTCCGGTTGGAGAAGAGAGATGCTTTATGTGGCTCTTGGTGTAAGAAAGAAGTTTCCCAAATGCCTCTCTGTATGTCTCATTGTCCAGAACTGGGGTGACAAGCTCTCTTACTTAGTCATTTGTTCATTCAAGTAGCAGCGTGATCTAACTCACAACTTTAAGGGACATTATGTTCATAGAATTGAGACTAGGTTGTACGTGGGCAAGGACTGAAGTAGTCCAGGTAGGAGAGCAGAAATGAGCAATTCAGCAGAAAGTAGACTAGAGCTATGGGGAGCACAAGTGTGCCTTTCACCAAGACACAACCTTTGCAGAAGGAGCAGTTTGGGGGATAAAATGAGGAGTTTGGGGCTTACTAATGCTTCCACAGGTAGTGGGATCACTCTGTTACCCAGCCTGTCCATTTCTGAAGCCAAAGGCAGATCCAGCTTCCTCTGAGGCAGCTCTGCCCAACAGAATTATAATATGGGTAATTCTGGGTTTTCTAGAAGCCCCATTAGAAAAGTAGGAAAAAACACGTGAAGTCGGTTTTCATGTTTTATTTAACCCAGTGTATTTGAAATACTGTTGTTTCAACATGTAGTCCACATAGAATTACTTAGGAAATATTTGACATCCCTTTTTTCATATTTTGTCTTCAAATCCAGTGGGCATTTTTACTGTTAAAGACTAGTCCATTTCAGGTGCTTAGGAGCCACATGTGGCGAGTGGCTGCTGTGTAGGACAGAGTAACCCTAAGACATGAGCTGGGGGAAGGTTAGAAAGAAAGAAGACACCCTCCTTCCCTACCAGGTGTTCGCATGACTTGTTCCCTCACTTTATTTGCTCTCTTCTGAAATGCCATCTTACCAGAGAGGCCTTTTATGATTGAAAAATGCGACTTCCACCAGCAGTCTATCACTTTTTATTTCACCTTAGTTTTCCTTACGGCACTTACAACAGCCTAGTTTTTCTGTTGCTTTTCACTAATATTTAAGAGCATGAGGGACTCCCCAAGTGGCGCTAAAGGTCAAGAACCTACATGCCAGTGCAGGAGGCATAAGAGACACGGGTTCGATCCCTGGGTTGGGAGGATCCCTGGGTTGGGAAGATCCCTGGGTTGGGAAGATCCCCTGGAGGAGGGCATGGCAACCCACTCCAATATTCTTGCCTGGAGAATCCCATGGACAGAGGAGCCTGCTAGGCTATGGTCCATAGGGTCGCAAAGAGCTGGACATGACTGAAGTCATTTAGCACGCATACATACAAGAGCATGAGAGCTCGCATACCACTTTCTTTGCAGCTTTCCCTGAACCAGAAAAGTGCCTGGCACACAATCGGTGCTTCCTGTGAACCTGTCGTTATGCAGGAGAGGAAACAGAAGACTCCCGTGGGCTTCTCAGGGTCTCATACAAGTTTGGAGGATGGAGCTGTAGCTCCTAGGGCAGGAACCCACATGCTCTGCCGCTCAGCTTCATCCTCTCCCCGCAAGTCATGCTACAGCTGGGGAGTCTATTGTGTTCCTCAACTGCCTAAGCATAGACCTCTGTTTGTGAAACTTGTTTCATAATTGTTTCAGAGCTATCAAATCACTGTGGTGTGATCCTTGCCAATAGACAGAATCCTAGGTTTCTTCAATCCACTCCGTCAAGTTCCTCAGTACAGGCCTCTTGTGTCTGGACAACCTCATTCCAAGATGGGACTTAAGAAGATGTTGACAATTTCTTGAATATTTTCTGACTATATTAAATCATTTTACCAATCCTTGTTAATAGACGGCATGATATCAGAGCGAGGCCTCTCTTTTGAAATGGCATTTTCTTTATCTTTTTTTTAAAAGCAGTGTCTTTTGTGAAGAAATTATACGCATATTTTAAAATCAAAGCACTTTCTGTAGGAATGTTTGATTGCCTTGAGCAGGATTTTATTACTGTGTAACATCTGTAACAGTGTGTTGAGATGCTGTGTAAAATACTGCTATAGGGTTGGATATCTTCTCAAATTAGCATTCTAACTAGAAGCTTTCATAAGCTTAAATTAAATTTCTTAATTTCATTTGAGAAATTAATGGGGGAGGTTTTTTTTTCGGATTTAGTAAAGAAACAAGAAAAACCTTACTGGGAAGATTTTTAAAAGTCTTTGTATTCTCTCTGTATTGCCTACGGAAGAAGCAGGGTTATTGTAAGAAGAGATTCTTTGGAGTATTAATTTTAAGGAAAAGTTCGTTAAATGGCCGCAATAGAAGTTGCGGGCCTTGGGCAAAGAAAGTTCCAGTCAGAGAAACGCAGAGATCAGTTTGGAACAAAGGAAGGAGGCTGAGAAGTATAGGTGAGCAGACGAGTAAGGGAGTCTAACAGGAGGGCGAGGGATCGTTCTGGCAGGAAAAACAGTTGCAAAGAGCATGGGCTAAGAATGGAACATCATCCGTGGGCACGTCACAGCCTGTAGAAGTGTTTCAGAGGATATGAATGTAAATATAGAGACATTTGTCAGTGATCAGAAAGGAGCTCCTGGGTTCTCATGATGTCATTACGTTTGGATGGGACCTTGCAGACCACGTAGACCAAACACTTACTTTACAGTCAGGAAGCAAAGACCTGGAAGGATTGCCAAAGCTTAATGTAGGGGAGGAGGACGTCTTCTCTGTTCCGCTGACTTCCCTGTGACATTGCTGTTCTGCACGCTGCTTACATGCTGTGTATACTGTTTATGAAAATGAGCATGCTTTCTGAGTATAAAAATGATATTCGTGTATGGAAGAAAATTTGAAAAATATAGAGCTAGGGAAAAAAAGCTATAAAATTAACATTTTCATTTACTTAGTCTTTTACTTATTCAAACTTGCATGTTTTAAAGTACTACGTTACCATTTAAAAAATTTTTTTTTTTACTTAATATGTGGCTTAGTACTGTGAATTTTGCAAATGCATGCTATCATGAGCTAAAAGTCTGCTTGAATAATTTCAAATAACTCTCTGCGACTTCCTGTGTATTTTCCAGAATTCATTATATAAGCAAGTGGAAGAAATGGAGCAAGATAGCCTAGTAACCTTGAATGTGGAACGCTTAAAAGGAACTTATGGTCGTATTACCGTCACCTGGGAAGCCGACGGAAGTATTAGTGATATATTTCCTACCTCAGGAGTGGTATGTAATTTAGAACATTATAGGAAAGTCACTTTTAAATTGTGGTTACTCTTGATACATGGGACCAAACTGTGCCCTGTGGGTGAAGTATTTGAGTTTGACCACGTCACCACTGGATTCCTCCTAATCACCATAGACAGGGCTACACGTTAGGGTTCGTTTTATTGCACTGATTCCTCCTTTTTGCCCCTGTAATATCAAAACTATCTGTAAAAACACTATCCCTTTTGAAATTCAGTATACTGGTCAGCCAGATTATGGGTGTACTACACTGTCAGAAAGATAAAACCAATGCATCTGGGGCTGGAAATGTGGTTTTGAGATGTGGGTAGAAGGGAAGCTATAAATAGAGAACAAGTATATGTGAAATAGCTAGGTGTATGGAAAAATAGACCAGAGTTGTGTGCTCAGTAGTTGTCGAGTTTCCTGTTTTCCAGCTTGAGGGAGGGGATGTGATATTGCAGCCCTGATTTAGCAATCCTTGGTCTCAGGTCACCTTCTGTTTTGGGGCATATGTGTGTGTTCAGTTGCATCTAACTATCTGCGACCACCTGGACTGTAGCTCGCGAGGCTCCTCTGTCCATGGGATTTCCCAGGCAGTAATACTGGAGTGGGTTGCCATTCCCTTCTCCAGGGGATCTTCCCAACCCAGGGATCAAACCTGTGTCTCCTGCATCTCCTACATTAGCAGGTGAATTCTTTACCACCGAGCCACCTGGAAAGCCCTTTGGGGCATAACCTTGGGTACAGTAGTGTGCTGCAGCTGAGGACAGTTCCCATGAGAAATACAGAAGCTGTTATTCCCAATAGCTGCGGGATAGGTACTTAAGTCACAGGAAGCGGTCTGGGAGAGTATCACATTATGTACTGTTGGAGGGTAGTAGACATTCGTGACACAGGTTTGAGGATGGACTCAGAATGGGCCAAAGAAATAGGTGACTCACAAAGAGAGGGTTCAAGGGGCTTTTGGTTCCTAATTGGAAGATGGGTTGTTTCCTTGACTTGTCTTGGGCTTCACAGATTACTGTTGTGTATTTTGCCCAAGTGTTTCTCTGAAGAGTGCTTTTAAAAGACCTCTCGTGGAATTTTCTCTAAACTGGGTAGGTGTTTATTCTGGTTCATCATTTCTAGATTTCTGTATCATTGGAAAGATGATTGGAGCAAAGTGTCTTAAGAATATTATGGCAAAATTTATTGCAGTGAATATGTATTCTAACTACCAAAAAAGTATTTCTCAGGTTCTGAATTATATTTCCCCAGTTAGTTTTTCTCATATAAGCAGAATTAAAATGATTTCTAATTTAAATGCCTAAGTGTCTTTAAGTATGGACTGTAGTTTGGATGGGAAGTATTTCATCCAAAGGTGAGTAAATTCTGTGAAGGGTCAGATAGTAAATACTTTAGACATTAGGGCCTGTATGGTCTTTTCTCCAGCTGTCAGCTTTGCCTTTGTAGCACAACAGCAGCGATAGACAATATGTGAGCTTTTCTTTTTCAAATGAGCTTTTCTGTTCGCCAGTAAAACTTGATTTCCAAAAAATGGATTTGACCGAAGGGCAGTAGTTTTCTTACTCCTGATTTTATTAATAAAGCTCTTGAGTTTCTATCCTGAAGTGCCTTCTCTAGGTGGAGAGATGAGTGCCGGCAAAATAGGCTTGTAATGCTAGATTAAATAGTCGTAAATAGTTTGTATCCCTATTAATAAGTAAGTAAGTACGAGCGGAACGGAACGGAACAGAAGTAAGTGTTAGTTGCTCAGTCTTGTCTGACTCTTTGGGACCCTATGGACTATAGCCTTCCAGGCTCCTCTGTCCATAGAACTTCACAGGCAAGAATACTGGAGTGGGTTGCTGTTTCCTTCTCCAGGGGAACTTATCGACTCGGGGACTGAACCTGAGTCTCCTGCCTTACAGGTGAATTCTTTACTCTCTGAGCCACCAGGGAAGTCCTGTGTCCCTATAACTAGAGAATAAAGTCTGAGGTGGGGAACAAAGGGAAATGACATTCAAGAAACAGACAGAAGCCCTATCAGAAAGGACTTCAGGTGCCTTTTAATGAATTCAGTTTTGAATCTTCAGATAATGGAGACACAGGAGACAGCTGCTCTGATTTGTATCTGTCTTTCTACTTCTGTTTTGACTGAATCTTTGTTAAATAATACATCTATTCAGAGTTTAAGCAAGGGAAGTAGCATTCCTAGCAAAAATTTTGTAGAGGAAAATATTTAATGTTTATAGATTTTATATATGGTACCTAGGACTTAAATTTTCAGAGACAGAGAGTATGTAATCAGTGTTTCATTAAGAATGTAGGTTCTAGGACAGGATAGTTTGAGTACATGATTTATTAGCTTAAGTTTTAGAAGGGTTTACTTTTTCTTTTTCCTAAAAATCTTCTCTTTCTCATGTGAAAGTCATTTGATTGATTTGTAGGATCATATGTTGTTGCTTATTTAAGATATGGTCAGTGTTGAAAGATAATCTAACCTTTGATAGTCTTACTGCACAGTGATAACTAAAATATAAATAAAATCCTCTTTCTTTAAAATTTTAGATTTCATTTTCTGAAGGCCAGGCACTGTCTACAATTACTCTGACTGTTCTTGCTGATGATCTACCAGAATTGTCAGAGATTGTCATTGTAACACTCATCCATATTATCACAGAAGGGGTTGAGGACCCATCAAAAGGTGCTACTATTGATCAGAAAAGAAACAAGTCTGTGATAACCACTCTGCCCAATGACTCACCCTATGGCTTGGTTGGCTGGCATGCTGAGTCTCTCTTCATTAGAGTAGCAGAGCCTAAAGGTAAATCTTGTTAGATATTTTCAGGTTCTCATAAGTTTCATTGAATAGTTTAATTCTAACATTTACTGGGGATATAAATTTCTTTTTGTGTGATATTTTTCAGTTTGACAGGTCATAATCCGTTTTACTTTTTGTCTTTATTAAATTGTCTGATCATGTCATCAGTCAATGATATGGCTGTATGAAATACTTTTACTTTTGAGATATTACTGTCATAATAGAAATATTAATGAATTAGTAAATCATTGTAGTAGAAGTATTTGGTTTTTATTTTACTTTCTCTTTTTCATTTTTAACCTATCTGTTCTCTTTCCTTGCTCAGTTTCTCCTGTATCGATTTTCAGTAGTTATAGAAAACAATCAACGGCACAGGGAAATTCATATGGTCCTTGAGATGTTAATTATTAAACCGAAAGCAATAATTAGAATAATATTTTTCTGTGAAGTGTGAGTGATCAGTTTCTATTTCCCTGTTCCCTTTGAGTTTCGTGTTGACATCTTTGCCTATTTGTGTAAACTGTAGACTAAATAGATTTTGATAGATAAAGGTCATTTGACTTATTTAAATAAAAGGTTAAATATAATATGTATGTATTGGGTTGGTCAGAATGTTTGTTTGGGTTTTTTCATAAGACAGTACAGAAGAACCTGAACAAACCTTTTGGCCATCCCTATATTAAGACTATGCTATCTGAAGGTTCTAAATTTTCAAATAGAAACAGACATCTTTCAAGGACCTTTCATTTAAAGAGCTGATGGAGAAAAATGACATGTTCTTATTCATGTTTTATTTTAAGGCTACTACTTCTGTTCCCATATATACAGATATATAAAGACCTACATGAATAAGAAGCCACTAAGTACTGGAGTGGCTTCTTATTCATGTAGGTCTTTATATATCTGTATATATGGGAACAGAAGTAGTAGCCTTAAAATAAAACAATCTGTTCATTTATCCATTCAGCAACCATAGCACCTAGTAAGTACCAGAAATCATGCTATGTATTTTGGAAGCAAAGGCATAGTATTCGATCATTAGAAACTCAGAGACCGGTAGGGAAGATGGACATGCTTTTTTTTTTTTTTTTCCATTTTTAGCAAATTAAATTTTAAAAATCTAAGAAGTGAAATAGGTGCTGTGAGATACTTTGAGCTCTGTGATAGCCACCTTTAAGAACAAACTTGCTCTTTTAATAATGAGTCATTAAATGACTATGTGTTTAGTTTTTCATTTTTGAAGAGTCTTCTTAGCATTTGTCATTAGCCCCTCTGCTCATCCTCCAGGTATGCACTTTCTTAGCATTTTCAGCAGTTTCTGTTAATGGGCATGCCATGGGCAGCACAGGAAAGTGAGACAGACCCGGAGTGAGGGTTTAAAACTGGGAATTAATGCTGGCAGTGTATGGTGAGTTTAGCACAATTCTGGTGACTGGTTGGGAAAAGCACGAAATATTCCTTGGGAGTGTACATTGTCTTTATCTGTCTTTCTTTACCTGTCTAGAAGACATAGTCAGAACACTCCACCCTAAGTGCTTAGAATAGCATCAACAGCTATTAGAAAAGTTGACTTACTTGAGGCGCGTCTGTCTCGTAGAGAACGTCACCGCTCTTCAGTTACAAATCGTTCGAGATAAAGGATTACTTGGAGACATAGCCATTCAGTTGGTAGCTAAACCCAATTTTTTACTGCACATCGATAATCAAGCCACTGAGAATGAAGATTATGTGCTCCAAGAAACAATGATAATAATGAAAGAAAACATAAAAGAAACTTACGTCAAAGTTGCCATCTTGCCGGTGAGTCTAGGCTTCAATGAGTATGATATAATAATAAAGGAAAATGAAGATAAAAGATTAAAATGTGATGATCTTAAAGGTAAATCTTTAAAAAATACACTTTTAAAATATTAAGATGTAAGTACTCTAATGCTGCCACTCACCCTAATATTTAATGTGTGTGCTCAGTCACTCAGTCATGTCTGGGTCTTTGCAACACTATAGTCCACCAGGCTCATCTGTCTGTGGAATTTTCCAGGCAAGAATACTGGAGTCAGTTGTTATTTCCTTCCCCAGGGGATCTTCCCGACCTAGGGACTGAAGCTATGTCTCCAGCATCTTCTGTTTTGCAGGTGGATTCTTTACGACTGAGCCACCAGGGAAGCCCCTAATATTTAGTAATAAATGAATATTTTATAATTGAAAAATAAAAATAACATGTGTATTCATTTTTTATATTTATTTTTGAACTGGAATATTGTTGGAATGAACTTTGAAGCATTGAATTTGGATTGATTATATGTCTGGTTGGATCCTTTATTCTATTGGTTTGTTAGTTGTTTTCAACTAATGACTGATTGAATAAAATGCCCAAGTTCATCTTGTTATTTTGATTATTGGTTTGATATGATTACTTGAATTAAGATTAGTCTTCCGATGAATCAGATCATTCTCTTTCTCTCCTTTGTCTAAGGAGAATGTGTATACACTTTGTATATACATCTGTAATGATGCAAAGGAAACTGAAATTGGTTAATAGTGTTATCAGTAACATATAATTAAATATTATCTATATATTGTGCACTATATAATATTAACTGTAATCATATTATTGATTGAATATAATATTGTATAATAATATAATGTTATTAATAGTGGTATTCATGATATTAGATAATAGTGGCTTCTGGAGAGGACATTCTGGAAAGATATGAGGAATGGAAAAGAGATTTCCTTTCATTTTCACTACGTATTCTTTCTATTTTTCAAAATTTTTTATTACCTATTGAAAAATAACAATTTTTTAAAAGTTAATTAAAATGTGATTATAATTAGATTTTTTAAAGTGTAGAACTTTTATTTTTAAGATGTTATGTAGCATTTACCAGCTTCTCCTAAAGTGAGGGAATGTCATATATATAGAACATATTCAATAGGATGTGGTCAGAATTGAAGGATAGATTTTTTTTAAATTTATTTTACTTACTCATGAATATGTGGCTTCCATTGGGTAACATCACCCATATACTTGAATATGCCCTGAGATTGTCAATGGGAATGTATTAAAATATAAAAAAGGAATTTTTTGTGTGTGTGTTGTGGAGCAGCCCATTCCTATGGGTGTCATTTTTTACTGAAAAATATTGCGTTTCCAATGCAAATTGAATGTATTTTAAAAAATAAAACCCCGTCTCTCTCTCTTCTCCCTTGGTTCTTGGCACCTAGGATGATGTTCCCGAGCTGGAGGAAGGGTTTATTGTCAGCATCACTGAGGTGCGCCTGGTGAACTCTGACTTCTCTGCAGGACAGCCCATTGTGCGAAGGCCGGGGCTGGAAATGGTTGAGATAAGGATTGAAGAAAATGACGATCCCAGAGGAATTTTTAAGTTCCACATTACCCGAGTGAGATGAACTTTCACATATTTGTAGTAATACCAAAGCTTGTACCTGCTGATTGGGCCAGTGTCCTGTATTTTCTGAAAAATAATTGACTTTTATTGTAGATATTAATAAATATCTCTTAAAGTTTTTCTTATAGACTAATTCTTAAGCTCTCTTTGAGCTAGACCAAGGGATTAAGCAAGTTTATTTACAGTACATTTAAATGTAAGAATTCTGAAGACTGAATATGCCTACTTTTATCCAGCTATTAATTTGAAAAGTATAAGAACTAGTAGTAGAAATAATAAATTTAGATAGTGATGAATTGTAAGAGTTACTTTTGTCTTGTATTTTAACTTACATATTCTTTACTTAAAGGATGTTGGAGTTATTGCTGCCTATGAGGTGCCTCCACCCCTGAACGTTCTTCAAGTTCCTGTAGTTCGGCTGGCCGGAAGCTTTGGGACAGTAAATGTTTATTGGAAAGCAACAGTGGACAGTGCTGGCCCGGAAGACTTTAAGCCGTCTCATGGGATTCTTGAATTTGAAGATAGACAAGTATGCTAGTCACAAACATATTAGCATCTTTTGGTTGTACTTCAGGCATTTTATAGGCATCTACCAAATGAACGTGCAGTGGTGATGGCTAAATGTATAATATTCTAAATTCCCAGGTCAGGCTAACAGAGATATTGTTAGTTAATGTATAGTTTATTAATGAGCATGGAGAGAGGATATAAATAAGCAAGAATCTTGCCCTTTCTGAGCTTCCCCACCTCGGATTCTATTTTAAATAAAGATATAAAAGGATAATAATTGGCTTAGAGGTACCTAAGAATGTATAAAATATTGCCTGATGAACTTCACTATTCCTATTTATTTTAGGTTCTTTATTCTGTTTATTTCTTAATGTTTATAAATATAAATATTTATTTAGGATTTGTACCAAAACTGTGTACATTTATTACTAAAGATATTTATTATGTACATTTATTATTATCCAAAAACTTTTTTTTTAACAGTTAAAAAAGACTAAAATGATAGAAAAGGAGCGCAGTAGTTAAAACTGGAAAAAACTGAAAACCAGTATTCTAGATTTGGGTCAACTGCTAGAAATTACAAAATATTCCTTAAGATTTGTAAGCTTGTGAACTGGGCGTTTTGCAATATGTAAGCATAAGATGTTTTCATAAATTTTTAAATCAGTAAGTGGGAAAAGCAGGTGAACAATCATGAAAATGTTAGTAACTTCAAGTTACAGTATCGATTTGCGTGCAGTCTGATTTTGCCTGCACAGATATGCGTAGTGTACATCAACTTATTCGTTGCCCTTGGGGGATAGTAAGTACTGCTAAAAGATAAGCATGCAGATCTAGAGTTTCCTACACATAAAGGTCTGTTGTTCATATTTGAAATCATGAGATTTTAGCAAATTTTGGACTATAAAACATTTTCTACCAAGAGGAAGGGAAATGTAGATTTTACATTAAAAGTAGAAACAAATTGACTTTCGTTGAGGTGGCCTTCTAACTTTATATTATCAATAGCTTATTCTTTTCAAAAAGTTAAAGTCCCATTACTTAGCATCCTTCGGATCATCATTATTCTTAAATTTAACATCCTGTAGGGCAACTATTCTGTATTCCACAGTATTAATGAGGTGCAGGTATTTTGATAAGCTTATATTTTAGCATTTGATTTTGTTCAGGTTTCTGTTTCCCTGAGTATGACATCCAGGTTTTTCATTTCTCTGTTATTAGATTAAAGGTGGTTTTAGGTAGGAGAACCATTTCTTGATAAATGTCTATGTCATTTTCCTCTGGGATACAAAAAAGGATTTTAAATACGGACATACAGCTGGAATATTTTTGTGACCAATAGTTATATTACAAGCTGGATCAAATTATAAGTTATAAAAACTTTTAACATAGAGCCAGACAGATGAATAAACCCCGGATCAGAAACTTCTAATAATACTGAACTTGGATTTTCTTCCTTCTTGTCTTTTCCCCTATATTACAAGAACAATAATTTGAAACCGAAGGGATTTACTTTAGTTGCAGAAGATAGTAATAATTTATGAGGTACAGTTTTATATCAGGTCATATTAATACTAAATATACTAAAACTTATGTCTGTGCAATGGCTATTAGAACCTGAATGACATTTAAAATATTTTTGTTCAAGAATAAGACTTCATTGTTTTTTTGAATCTGTAACTATATTTTATTACGTATATAATTTCCTTTATTTTGGAAATGGTGAACTGAAACCTTTTGACTTGAAATACTATAAATATATGACTTTAACATTATGAACACAGCAGGTGAAAATGCCTGCTTTTTTCTTTGGTACTATGTTTCTAGATTCCAACTAAAAATGTTTGCCATCAAAAATGAGTGTCACATTCTCCCCTTCCTGCCTCTCCGCCTCCTTCTTTCTCTCCCTCTTTCCTTTCTTCCTTCTTTTCTTTTATAGGTTACGGCAGTGATAGAAATCACCATAATTGATGATGATGAATTTGAGCTCATGGAGATGTTCAATATTTCCTTAATCAAGGCGGCTGGAGGTGGCAGACTTGGCGATGATGTTGTGGTAACTGTTGTTATTCCACAAAATGACTCTCCGTTTGGAGTATTTGGATTTGAAGAAAAGACTGTAAGTGAAATATATCAGGGAGTGGGGGGTGCTTTCCTCTAGGCTCATTTTTCATTTCATTTGTAGTAGAAAGGTAATTTTCTTTTTTTCTAGATTTCATTGTTCTTTACTTAAAGCTTCTTTTCTCAAGGCTCTTTTGAGTTGACTGTTGAATTAGGGGCCAGTCCTCTAACCTCGGTAGTTTCATAGTAATGAGAGCTCGTAGTATCAGGCAGTTAAAAAGGAGAACACATTTCCATTATTGGGTGTTATAGACCACGAGGTACTTTTGTTTAGACATTCTGTTCTCTACCTGCTCTGCCATCCTCGTTACAAGGAAAGATTCCATTATGTTCTGACCCCAGGATGGTTTGGCTGGGGAGAGATTTATATTCTTCACCTCTTGGGTCTTTTGTCTTGATTTATATTGATCAAAACATACAATCACCCCTGACTCATGTGTTTCCTTGTATTTCTTCTCCTTCCCCTCTTACTTCCCCTTGACTGCCTGCTTTCAAGACCTACAAGAGTGAAGCCCAATTATCATTGGTTCAGCCCCTGAGAGAGAAAAGCTTTGGCTAGTACTAAATTATCTCTGCACTTTAAATATAAAATAAAGTGTACCATAATTATTGACATGATGTTTACATCATAATTACTATGACTTTATCTTTCAAAAGAAGTTTCAAGATGAAACAACCATATGAATCTTTACCATATGAATCTTTAGATAATTTTGATGTACAACAACTTTTCTGGCTCCTGTGTCACCATTCCCTGTATTTTGTCACTTATAGGTAATCAGTAATTCACCTTAGATCATTTTAAATAATAGCAAATAGTTCTAATGCTTATTATTTTTACTGTTCTTTGGATGCAAGGCTAGAACTGCGGCTTGCCCCACAATTTAGATAGACACTAATAACTGCCTAATTATTTGATCATTGAAATTTCAACATCATAAGAAAATGGAAACTATAAAAGAACAGAGTACTTCTGCTGCTGTAGTCTCATGAGACTCTTCCTTGAGAAAGGAATTAGTGGAAGTAAGTGTTTTGTAAAGGGTGGAAGATTCACACAAGAGTATCCGTGAGTGTTTTGCAGGCACATTTCCTAAGAAGTCTGGGAAATATAAAAGGTATAAAGAAAAAAATAGCCATAATATTACTGCTCTAAGGTAGATATCATTAGTATTTGGTTATATTTCCATCCAGGCCTTCTTTGCATATGTGCAGAGTAATAGTATATATGAATATGCAATTTATTTTTATAAATTTTATGAAATGTGCTAAAAACATATTCTCTATTAGCTTCTGAGGTTAGATTATAAATGTTCAGGGTTTAAGTAATCCAACCTCCAGCTGATGAAACCTTATAATAATGTTTTTACTTTTCACTTAGTCACACTTTTGGACTTAGCTGTTGGGGAGTGTATTTACGAGTTTCTCTCACTTTTTGAGAAAATGAAGAGTTCCGCTATTATTCATAAATAATTTCTATTTATTCATTTTATTTTAGCTGCAGTTGTAAAGTTTACTGCAAAAACCTTAGTGTACCCTTGATCTGGAAACTACTGTCTTACTGTAATAGCCTCATATTTCCAACTTGTTTTATCATTTAAAAGTAAGATTTAAGGTACCCAAACTCTTGTTGTGAGGAGTGAGTGGTCTTATGTAAAGCATATATAATTGGGCTTTACCCTCAGTAGGTGTCAATTGCTATTTTACTTGTTGATAATAATAGCAGTAGCTTGTTGCTCACCCTTTGTGGCTCCTTTCCTTATATCTTTTTTTTCAGCCAGAAGCTCTTGATAACATGGAATTTATATTTTAACGTGTATCTATAAGATACAGTATTTTGTGCACATAGTGAATATTCTGGTATCGTTATTTTGTGATCCTGATTAGATTCAGAACTGAAAAACCCTGAGACAAGATTATTGGTATTAATCTGTCAAAATTAATAAGCTGCTACCGGGACAATGTGCTAAGTATGCCAAAGCCCTGGGTAGAGTAGAGACTTATAGAAATACACTTGTGAAGCTGAAACTAGAATGTTACTATTTATAGAAACAAAAAAGACTTATATATGCAGTTTGCTAATTATGGATTTTTTTTCTTTCTCACTTGACTCTCTCTTATTTGATATTTTTGGTCTCTGAGGAGTGGTATGAACAACAGTCAGTGTGGAATCAAATTATCATAACTAAATCCCAGATTCCTTTTCTCCAAATATATGTATATCTTTGGCCCTCACATTTCTTAGTTTTTGTAAGGCTTAAATAAGGTAAGGTGAAAATGTTAGTTGCTCAGTCATGTCTGACTCTTTGAGACCCCATGGACTGTAGCCCACCAGGCTCCTCTGTCCATGGAATCCTCCAAGGAAGAATACTGAAGTGGGTAGTCATTCCCTCTCCAGGGGATCTTCCCAATCCAGGGATCGAACCTGGGTCTCCTGCAATGCAAGCAGATTCCTTACTGTCTGAACCACCAGGGAAGCCCACAGTATGTGTAAGAAGTGACACATAATAGAAACTCAATAAATATCAATCGGCTTCAAATCTCTACTCTTGGCACCAATGCAAAATGTCATTTAAAAAAACCCAAATAGGTGTCTTTCTTGAAAATGGAAGGTATTGTGCCATATTATTGTATTTACATAGCAAATGCATGGAATAGGCTCAGTTTGGACTTTGCTTCACAGAGTCAATATATGTAATTCATATTAGGTCTGTATTATGTGGGGAGTCTTACTGCCATAAAAAGAATCCCCAAATCTCAGTTCCTGAATAGTTTATTTCTTCTTTAGGCCAGAGTCCTACGTTGCTTTTCCGAGTTGGGGTGTTACAAATGCCTCTTCTCCACCCGGCATCTCAGGCACTAGACTCTTCATCTGTGACTCTGCCCCCTCTAGTCACCCAGCAAATGGAGACAGACGGAATAGGGAGATTGTGTGGGAGACTGATGGCCAGACTATGATTAGCAGGCTCTGCCTATATTTTTTGGGCCAGATATTCAGTAACAGTCTCCACCTAATTGCAAAAGAAGTTAGGAAATGCCAAGTAGCTGAGTGTCTAGGACAAAAAGAGAATGGGATTTGGTGAAGCTTTTTTTTTTTTTGTTCTTCCACGTGATTGTATTATAACATGCCGTGTATAGAACTATAGATGTGGAAATTGCGGTTGATTTTCTCTTTTTCAGGTAATGGTAGATGAATCCCTTTTGTCTGATGACCCTGATTCATACGTGACATTGACAGTTGTCCGGTCCCCAGGAGGTAAAGGAGCTGTCCGACTTCAGTGGACCATAGACGAGATGGCTAAGGATGACCTCAGTCCTTTAAGTGGGACGCTTCATTTTGATGAGGTATAATCATTGTTGGATGCCTGCAGTTTTTCTCTAATTCGTCTTTGATGTTCTTTTCCATAGTACCGCTTATAAATTCATTTGATATTCATAGTATTCACTATGTCTGGAATTTTTTAAATCATATGCACTGTGGGAAAATCACACACACACACCTCCCTAAATGTCTGAAATCAGATTCAGTTTTGACACTGCGTCCATCCAACCATTAAAACTACTCTGCTGTCCACATTGCCTCCCCTGATTGAGGGCAAAACCAGTCAAGCAAGCCAGACATCCAGCTATCATCCCCATCGCTGTCTGTTCTGTAACTCTTGCATATATTTGACAACCGAGATTGGTCAGTTTTCCCTTTTAAATACACTTTCTGTTCCTCCTTCTCTGTAATGGTTGTAACCGTCCATGCCTCCGTCATCTCTCCTTGGATAATCTTTTAACTGATGGTCCCACTCCAAATCTCTTTTCTGTCCATTATCTGTGCCTCTGATGTATTTTTTTCATTCAGTCGGTCAGTCGTGTCTGACTCTGTGTGACCCCATGGACAGCAGCACGCCAGGTTTCCCTGTCCTTCACCATCTCCTGGAGTTTGCTTAAACTCATGTCTCTTGAGTCGGTGATGCCATCCAACCATCTTGTCCTTTCTAACCCCTTTCTCCTCCTGCCTTTCTGTAAGGAAGATCTTGTTTTGCCATCTCTTGCTTAAAATGATCCATGATGTCTTCTTGCCCATAGAACTTTCGGCTCTATGACATGGAACACAGAGCCTCTCAGAGGGAACCCTGGCTGTACCTTTCTCCCAGTTAATCTGAGCACAGGGTTTCAGTGAATGCATTCTAACTAGAGCCAACTAGTAGTTATCAGCCAGACTCTGAGGTCTTTTGTCCTGGAAGGAGGGATGGCAAAGTGAAAGAGAATTGACAGGCTGATTCTTAAGCCTTTATGGAGATATAAAAGACCAAGAATAGCAAGAAACTCACAGAGAAGGATGGAGGGTGGCCTTCCCCAACTAAATTTAAGATAGTATGTATCAAAGGTAAATATGATAGCATGATTGGCTTTGGGGTAGACAAGTAGACTCAAGAAACTGGGGAGTCTGGATTTATCAGTCTTTCATGGTTTTTACTTTCACATTCGCGTAAATCATTCCTAAATTCATAAAAATGAAAACAAAAGGGAATTAGTTAAAACCCAGAAAAACTGTAGAACTGGTGGACAAGTTTTTTAAAAAGCCACAAAAAATAATCTCACAGGGTAAGACCAAGTAAGAAAGAACTGTTAAAAGAGAAAGCATAAAATTTTAAGAGATTACTTTGTATAGATCTAGACAAATAAATGTAAACTCCTATATGAAATTGATTCTAATAGATATATAGTAAATGTAGAAAGTCTAAGCAGATGAATTTCTGTAAACAAAATAAAAAGAGAGTAGAAGGTCCCCAAGGTGGTTTTAAACTGACCATACATTTAAAGATAAGATAATTCCAATGAAACATAGTCTATTTTTTTTTGTTTGTTTTTTAGTCTAGTGGCCTTTTATGAGAGCTTTCAACACCAAGCAACACAGAAGAAATACATTTTTTTTCTTTCAATTTTCTAATTGGTGATTGGGCTTCCCTGGTGGCTCAACTAGTAAAGAATCCATCTGCAATGTGGGAGACCTGGTTTTGATCCCTGGGTTGGGAAGCGAGAAGGGAATGGCTACCCACTCCTGTATTCTGGCCTGGAGAATTCCATGGACTGTATAGTCCATGGAGTCAGTGATGCCCTCTGGTAATCCATTTGCCACTTGGGACATTCTGCCACCTTTTTGAGGTATTGATTTCTCTAATGGAATTAGTGATCCCATGTCAGATGTCACAGATGTTTCATCCACTCACGTCTTAGATTCTGATATGTGATGGCTCAGGAGACATCTCAGTTACATGCCCTAGCCCTCTGTAAAATCCTCACTTGGCATGAGAAGAATTTAGAGATTACTTTGAAATTTCTTTGAAGATTTCACATAGTAATAATGAGCAGTCAGTTTTCAGTTACCGGATTCTAATCACTAGATCTGCTTCCCAGATGATTAGAAAGGTTTTCTGATGTTAGCAGGATATTCATGCCAAAGGGGCATATAGTCTGATCTTTCCCCCAGGGGATAAGGCTGTCCTTGTTCAGAGTACTGAACACCAGGAGGGATAAGCTTGTGGGTGACCCTGGATTTGACTCCCTCCATCTTGTTCTTTGCTCCGCCACCTGGTGCGTTTCATTTACTTCTGCATAACAGCTGTGTTGCTCTTGGATATTCAGCTCTGACATGCCTGTGTCTCCACTCTAACAAATGGCTGTGTAGCTAGGCACACAGTTCAGCTAGTTGACAGTGTGTGCAGAGTAGAGGGGAGAGAGTGGTTTACTGTATTCCAGGAAGTTTGGATTTAGATTCTAGTTTAGATTTTCCATGAGTGCACTCCTGTCTGGGGCAGGAAGTATGCATTTTCCTAGCAGCTCTTATATAAGATTTTTAGAAAAAAGGAACTCTGAAGAAAGAGCAGCTAGAGTGAAGAGATTAAAATAATACTTTTAATACATAAAAGTCTCAAAGAAAAGATGATTGCAGAACTAAGATTCTTGTTGTTTAGTTTCTAAGTCATGTCCGGATCTTTTGCCACCCCTTAGACGGTAGCCCGCCAGGCTCCTCTGTCCGTGGGATTTTCCACTCAAGAATACCGGAGTGGATTGCCATTCCCTTCTCCAGGGGATCCTTACAACCCAGGGATCGAATCTGCATCTCCTGCACTGGCAGGCGACTTCTTACCCCTGAGCCACCAGGGAAGCCTGCAAAACTGAGATAAGAAGAAATAAACTGCAGAATTGAAACTGGAGAATTATTCAATGATGCAGGGGAAAAATTGGACTTTTTTCAGTCAGCATCGGAGGAGACCTTAAAGATAAAAATGATTTCTGTCATGGTTACATCGCAAAGTATGATGCTTGTTTTCTTCTGTGTATTTGCTTTTCCTTATTCTTTCTCTTCCAGTCTGTACTGAAAACTTACCATATGTTCTAAGAAATTACTGAGCTAAATGTAAGACCAGAGAGGGAAGGAATAATATGAGCTCTCTTGAAATGAACACCTGCGGAAGGAATAGGAAGGAAGCAGGAGTGGGCAGAAAGCAAGTAGCCAAAAGGGGTAGTAGGTAGATAATCCTTATAAGTATTAAACCTCTCACTGTGATTTATTTACATCATGCTGTGACCATTTAACTCAAGTGATTCAACTTTCAGTGGCTGAACGTTTTCAGTAAATTTGAAAGTTGTGTTAAAAATTTCTCCCTTCTTCCTGTTAAGAATCTTAATGGGATTTTTGCTCAGAGCTAATTTTTATGTAATAATTATCTCTGGAAGAAACCCGTAATTCTAAAGGGTTTAAAGAAAGGACACCTTTAAAAAATGCTTATGAACTTAAATGTCATTCTGCTGCTGAGAACATTCAGAATTTCAGTTTGGCCCTTCTGAAAACGTGTGTTCTCCTCTCACTTGGTGTAGACTGAGTCCCAAAAGACCATCGTGCTGCACACCCTTCAGGACGCCACGCTGCAGGAGGACAGGCATTTCACCATTCAGCTGCTCTCAGTTGATGAGGTGGAAATATCTCCAATAAAAGGTAAGAGATAGCGACATTTTTGGAAATTAAAGAGTAGTTTTTCAGAAAAATGTGACCAAATAATCAGTAGTTACAATGATGGTTAGTGTTTGTTTTTATAATTCATAAAATGTCTGTTAAAACATGAAGATGTTATTTCCTACTTATATGACAGCTAAGGACTTTTTAAAGCTAAAGTTATAATACACAGTATTGGTAGGGTCACATGCCAGGGTTTTCATACTACTTAGCTGTGTGATTTTTTTCTTTTTAATAAGGATGTTTACTTTAGTAGTGTTCATAAAGTAAAATATGTAAGCTTCCTAAATGACCCAGCAGCAGAGGACTGGTTAAATTTAACAGAATACTCTGCAGGTATTCAAAAAATGTGGCAGAAAAAGCCTTACTTGCATCAAAATTAAGAACATTTAATTACATGGATAATTTTTACGTTCATAAAACTGTCTTTCTAACATGTTCAGTATAATCCCACTTTTTCATGTGCATGTCATAAACATTAGAAATTATTTACTTGAAATGTTGATAGTGGTTTTTGAGTAGCTGTATTTTCTACACATACTTAAAATGACCACTGTTACTTTTGTAATAAAATGTTGTTTTAAAACATAGCCTGTTATTATGTCTCTTTCAGCCTATCTATACCTGTTTGCATCATAAAATAACTACTTAGATATTTCAACATTTTAGAAACAGGCATCATAATTCTCATTTGCCTATGGTCCATGTGGAAATTTGTTTCTTACATCTGAAGAAAGGGGATTAATGGTGCTAAAATGGTTTCTTTATGTAATGCCCATAAAAAATGGCACAGCAACGTTGATATGAAAGCTTAGTTCCTGTTGCATGTCCTTTTTTGAAATTAAGAACTTCATCCTGTGCAAGGATTTGTGGCCAAAGAAGCAGAATTCTGTGGCCAAGGAAATTCTTAGAATTGGAGAGAGTATCATATAATGTCACCCCGGATGTCACCTAGGGTAGTTAATCTTTTTGCATTTTTATCTAGAGTACTTTCCTTCAGGCATTTGAGTCAATCATATCTTTGCATTATATTCTTACATAAATCTTAAGTCAGCCAGGTCAGTTATTTACATTGTGTTACACAGCAGAGTTGATGTTTCTATGGACTAATTAGATGCAAGAACAAGAGTATACCAGTAGATCAAGGTAAATCATTTGTTAATATAAAAAAATTCATAATGTATTCCTAACTGTGACATACTTGACAAACCATTGTTGGTGCTATTAATCCATTGCCACAGAAAGTGATCCTGTAACAATCCAGTCCTTTGTTTCTTGAAACTCTAATGTGTGCTTCTGGAAACAAGTTCATTTAAGTTACTACCAGATTATGATATGAATACTCAAATTACTTGATACGATTTTTATTTACATTTTCATAGGAATAGTTGACACATTTTATAAACACTCATAAGCAAATGATTGTCAGAAAATTAAAAATAAAAATGGGTCCCCAAGAATTCTTGCTTTTGCTACATAGCTAACAGATATAGCCACATAGCCAATTATAGTGAACTGCAGAATGGTTATTGTAGAAGTGGATTAATGCATAGGGTGGAATGCAGTCCCACACTTGCTTGTGGGAGTGGTATTGGAAGTACTTCCCACTTTATCCTTTTCATTAAAATGTGATCGTGGGCAAGTCATTTGCCTTAGTGACCTCATTGCCTCTCTGTGCTTACATGTCTTTGTTAGTAAAATGAGGATAATATTAGTACCTAACTTATATGTAACTCACAGAATTCATATATGTAAATCCCTTAGAACTTTGCCAAGCGTGTATTAAGTGAATAGGTGTGTTTTCTACATGAGCGGTATTATATATCACCTTGAACTCAGGTAGCGCGTCAATAATTATTCGAGGAGATAAGGGAGCATCTGGAGAAGTTGGGATAGCTCCATCATCTAGGCATGTCTTCATTGGAGAACCCTCAGCAAAATATAATGGTACTGCCATCATCAGGTAAGGGCTTCATGATTTTTATTGCCCAGGTGAGAATTTTGAAGTTGCATTAATTAGCATTTTTATGCCCTAAATACATTTCTCTCAGTGCAGACATATTCTTCTTATAAACTGGTACAATCCTGTGGTGAGAGTACATTTTTGGTAAACACTGAAGGTATGTTTTGACCTGTCTTGATGTTAAATCTGAGGTTTGTGGTTTTTAGATGATTTGCAGAGCACATGACGAGGAAAGCACATTGAGCATCGTCAAGAGATCTCAGCAACGTCTAGCTCTCAGCCCTGTTTTGTCACTTATGCCATAAATCTGAGCTACAAAATCATTCCTTAAAAAATCATCTGAATCAAAGGTTTTAAGATGTTCTAAAATTAGGACCTGTTATATAACTAAGATAGTCCCAGTGGTGCAGTGGTAAAGAATCCTGCCTGCTAATGCAAGAGACACAGGAGATGCAGGTTAGATCCCTGGGTTGGGAAGATCCTCTGAGAAGGAAATGTCAACCCACTCCAGTATTTTTTCCTGGAAAATCCCACGAACAGAGGAGACTGGTGGGCTATATCCAAAAGATCTCAAAAAATATGGCCACAAATTAGCAACTCAATAAAACAACAACAACATTATGATTGTAGGCAATTTTGTTTATTATAAATTCTCTCATGAGGGGTAGAATAGCAGCTGTCAATAAAATAGCTGGATTTATGTTAAAACTTTTATCTTTTTGGTTGTTTTTCCAGTGGTATGTATGAAATGTTTCCTGCTCTTTAGTCTGTTTGAGCTTTGTACCTTGTGTAGTATGTGAAGAATCTGTACATCCCTTATACTTTTAGTGTTCAGCTTTTGCCAGTATTCTTGTCAAGCAGATTTACACAAGCTCAGTATTTTGGGTGTTACTGTCTTGGGATTATCCAACTGTCATTTGCTTTATAGCTGATAGATAAGGTTATTTAAATGCAAATAATGTTCTTAAAATAATGCCATTTGCAACAACATGGATGGACCTTGAGATTGTAGTCTTGAGTGAAGTAAGTCAGGCAGAGAAACGCAAATATCATATGCTATCGCTTATATGGGGAATCTAAGAAAGGGTACAAATGAACTTATCTACAGAACAGAAATAGACCCACAGATGGAGAAAACAAAACTTCATGATTACCAGAGGGTAGGGTGGCGGAGGAATGAATTGGGAGATTGGGATCGATATATACCTACTGCTGCTGCTGCTGCTGCTAAGTCACTTCAGTCGTGTCCGACTCTGTGTGACCCCACAGACGGAAGCCCACCAGGCTCCCCCGTCCCTGGGATTCTCCAGGCAAGAACACTAGAGTGGGTTGCCATTTCCTTCTCCTGTATGTAAAATAGGGCTTCCCCAGTGGCTCAGATGGTAAAGAATCTGCCTGCAAAGTGGGAGACCTTGGTTTGATCCCTGGATCTAGAAGATCCTCTGGAGAAGGGAATGGCAGCCCACTCCAGTGTTCTTGCCTGGAGAATCCCTTGGACAGAGGAGTGTGGTGGTCTGCAGTCCATGGGGTTGCAGAGAGTAGGACAGGACTGAACAACTAACACTTTACTTAGATATGTAATATAGGTAACTAACAAGAACCTACTGTATAGCACAGGGAACTCCATACTCTGTAATGACCTATGTGGGAAAAGAATCTAAAAAAGAGTGGATAGATGTACATACATAACTGATTCACTTTACTATACACCTGAAACTCACACAACAGTGTAAGTGATCTGTCCTCTAATACCAGGTTTTAAAAAAAATGCATAATGTTCTGGAAATAACTGAAAAATTTTTATTGTTGAAGGACACAACAAATATCTAGGAAAAGCTCTTTCAACAAAAATGCATTGAAATATACATTTTACATTGTTGTAGCCTTATTCGTGGCCCAGCGATTTCTGGGGAGGTCACAGTGTCCTGGAGGATAGTCCCTCCTTCCTTGGAGGAATTTGCTGAAACATCAGGAAAGCTGACGATGCGAGATGGACAGTCTGCGGCCATTGTAGTGATACAGGTATTGCTGTCATGCCCTTTGCTGTCAGTGTGCGTGTGTGGTTGGGGGGATAGGCTTAAAATCACAGCTTGTTGTCATTGCTTATGTGATGTATATTTTTCTTGAAATGTTCAGATTCTGCCGCGAATGGCTCTTTCTGTCCGTCTCTAGGCTTTGAACGATGACCTTCCCGAGGAAAAGCATTTCTATGAGTTTCAGCTCACTGGGGTCAGCGAGGGCGGAGTGCTGAGCGAGTCTAGCACCACCGCCAACATCACCATGGTGGCCAGTGACTTTCCCTATGGCCGGTTCGCCTTTTCTCAAGAGCAGCTGCGAGTGACGGAGGAAGTACAGAAGGTAGTGCCTGAAATGCTTAAAACCGTAGATGTCACTTTTTATCTTTTGTATCACGAGCGATCTTTAAAATGTGTGTCTTCGTTCACATTCTCAAGTTTTCACAGCTGATTTCATGTGCTCCTGCTCATTCTAATGTTATACTTTTCTATCAATTTGCATAGAACTTCCAGATAATCCTGGTAGGTAAAATTGAGTGAGTGAAGTCGCTCAGTTGTGTCCGACTCTTTGCAACCCCATGAACTGTAGCTTACAAGGCTCCTCTGTCCATGGAATTTTTCAGGCAAGAGTACTAGAGACACTCAAAATTAAGTCTGGCCTGGTAGAGTACTCACCCAAACCAAATTAAAAAACACTGCTTCTTGCGCAGGTTAACCTCACAGTCATCCGATCGGGTGGGTCTTTCGGCCGTGTGAGGCTCTGCCTGGAGGCTGTGAGCGGGACAGCTGAGGTCGGCGTGGACTTCCTGCCTCCACCCGTGCAGCTCCTCTTTGAAGCCAGAGAGACGGTGAAAAGCGTGCACATTGAAATCCTTGATGACAGCCTTCCTGAAGGCCCTGAGGAATTTTCCCTCGTGATGACAGAGGTGGAACTCTTGGGAAGGTAAAGTAAAAGAGAAAATAGGAAAAAGAGAGAAAGGATGAGTCAGAGCTGGGCTGTGCCGGGATTAATTCTAAGCTCTAAGATGGTCTACCCCGGCTTTTTCTCACATTCATGTGACACTGGAACAGGACATGGTGGCAAAGGCTGTTAATTATACCACGTTGTAAAATATAATTTTTTTTTTCCTGAAAGTTGAAAGTATGCGTTTCCGTTGTGTGAAGTCACTCTGCGTAGCAAGAGGATTGAACACGGCGTAAACTGGTAGTAATTGGTGAGAAAAGAGAGGTGCTGTTCTCTAGGTCAAAGGTCAGCTGGCAGGGGTGATTTTGGTCCCCCCATCTCTTGTCTGTACACCACGGAACGGGCTGGACTGAGAGATTTCTTTCCTTGGTATCTCTGAAGACTGTATTATCTTCTTTGTGGATGAATAAGGTAGATATTTGCCCAGTGGCATTTTTAAAGCAGGGACAGAATTTTTGAGTCAGAGATAGTTGGTGGGTAGTGCACCAGGGATTCAGTGAAGATCGAGAATTAACCCTGTTGAGACTTCTCTGATTTAGTTGGAGCGACTTGCTTACCACGGTGGGGAACATGTGTTCCATGATGAAATGGATGAAATACTCAGAGCTTGAGTGGCATAAGGAGCATCTCGACACCTCTGGCTCAGGCATAACCTTCGACTGGAATCATGTTTGCGTTTAGATAGCTCTTAGAGGAAGTTTACTTGTGCATGCAGTGAAAATGTCTTTTCAGTGGTGATATTAATGCCAATCTTTAAAGCTTTCTTCTAACTAAAGTATTTCACTAAAGGAGGCAGAATGTATATCATTCCCCTGGGAAGAATTAGCTGTGAGCTGACAAACCCTTCAAATCTTCAGTTTACGGAAATGAGTCTATGTCTGATGACGGGAATGAATTTGTCCTAATATTAAATAGATTAAAACATGAGCTGGTCAGTTTTCATTAATTGAGTGAACTTTGATAAGCATAGCACATTATGTGTGATATTATATCTGTGTTTTTGACTAAGTAGGGCTTGAAGCATTTGTCCCATTGCTATCCTTTAAAAAACCCAGTTCCTACTTAAGCTTAATTCTAAGGAAGTAATGTTTTTCTTCCAGATACATTTCCAGGCTTACTTTGATCTGAAAAGGAAAGTAGTATAAACCCAATTTTCCTAGTTTCTAGAAAACTTATTGCCTTGATATTAAGTTATGGTAAGCAGCTAAGCCATAATCCTTCTCAGATTATTGATAAAGTTTATTTTAATATTTAATGCCCAATTTTCTAATTTTGCCTTATATATAATCATATTAATGAGCTTTCAAACTTTCAAAGCTAAGTAGGTTAAAAATACTAGGTAGAATTTGGAAATTGAAGGAAGGACTAAAGTGGTTTAATGTGTGTTCAGCGGTACCTTCCTAGCCCTAAAAGTTATTTTCCAACTTCTTCCCAATTTCCTTGTAGTTTTATTATCTTCCCATGGCCTAAGTTTAGTGACAGTATATTAGTTTTTATTTTATCCAGGCAGTAATAACTGGGAGCAGTGCAGAAATCTATTTCAAACATCATTTCAGGAAAGTATTTTTGTGTTGAGCTTCATGAGACTCAATTACAGGAGCTAGTAGGACCCTTCTTCAATTCATGCTAAGCAATTACGAACTCAGTTTATTTTATTTTATTTTTTTATGACTTTGCAAGAGGGTATGATTTTACCATCCAAGAAAATGGACTTCAGATAGACCAACCTCCTGAAATAGGAAACATCTCCATTGTCCGAATCACCATAATGAAAAATGATAATGCAGAGGGAATCATTGAATTTGACCCAAAGTATACCACCTTTGAAGGTAGGTTCAGTAACCTTCCTTATAAATTTAACACCAATTTCTGAATCAGAGTACCTGAGCATGACATTGTCAGTTTGAATTCCTACATGCATTTTCTTGGTTTGGGGCGTGTGTGTGTATGTGTGTGTTTATATATATACTTTGTATTTATTTATGACTTTATGTGTATATATTTGTATTCATTTTTAAAACATATTTTGAGTTACTTTTGGGCAGTCTTGAATCTCATTGTGTATGGCAAAATGGAATGTTTAGGAATAAGGCATTTAGAGAAATTATGTTTAATTTTAGGATTATTGAAATGTTTATATTTTGAAGAGTTTTATGAGTATAGTTCTAATTTATGCAGTGCTTACTTTCCTTTGCAATTAAAAATCAGTGGAATATTCACTTTCTAATCAATAATCACCTTTGAAACATTTTACTGGCCTGCAGGCTCAGGCAGTATCTGGACTCCCAATCATCCCAATCATGCTTTCTTCAAACAGTTCCTAAGAGCAGCTTGCCTTCTGTTGCCAGTTCTCCCCTCATGTAGAAGCGGAATGTGGAATATATGGTTATACATCCCCCTGGGTAGAAGAATTTGGCTGCCTTTCTGTTTTTATTCAAAGGCAGACTATGAAAATACTTTTCAAAATAAACATTTTATCTTATTATTGCAATCAGTTTATCACCTTCATCATCACCTCTGTCAAATTCTTTTGTTATCTGCCATTTTAAAGTTCATCAGAAATCACTTTAGGAGTGATTTATTATTGGCTTTGTGGGTAGCATCATAGAAGACATCATCATTTTGCAAACTTCAGCCTACAGCAAGTAAGAAGTCAGGCTGCCTTTTTACACCAAGGAAAAAAATGGGGTCTTTTTTCTGTTCTCTGATTTCTGTTTGATTCACTGTCTTTGGGAAAATTTGGGGCAATGCACAGTGATATCAATAACCTCAGATATGCAGATGACACTACCCTTATGGCAGAAAGTGAAGAGGAACTCAAAAGCCTCTTGATGAAAGTGAAAGAGGAGAGTGAAAAGGTTGGCTTGAAGCTCAACATTCAGAAAACAAAGATCATGGCATCTGGTCCCATCACTTCATGGGAAATAGATGGAAAAACAGTGGAAACAGTGTCAGACTTTATTTTTTGGGCTCCAAAATCACTGCAGATGCTGATTGCAGCCATGAAATTAAAAGACGCTTGCTCCTTGGAAGGAAAGTTATGACCAACCTTGATAGTATATTAAAAAAGCAGAGACATTACTTTGCCAACCTAGGTCCGTCTAGTCAAGGCAATGGTTTTTCCCGTGATCATGTATGGATGTGAGAGTTGGACTGTGAAGAAAGCTGATCACCGAAGAATCGATGCTTTTGAACTGTGGTGTTGGAGAAGACTCTTGAGAGTCCCTTATACTGCAAGGAGATCCAACCAGTCTATTCTAAAGGAGATCAATCCTGGATGTTCATTGGAGGGACTGATGCTTAAGCTGAAACTGCAATACTTTGGCCACCTCATGCGACGAGTTGACTCACTGGAAAGGACTCTGATGCTGGGAAAGGTTGGGGGCGGGAGGAGAAGGAGACGACAGAGAATGAGATGGCTGGATGGCATCATCGACCCTGTGGACGATGAGTTTGAGTGAACTCCGGGAGTTGGTGATGGACAGGGAGGCCTGGCGTGCTGTGATTCATGGGGTCGCGGAGAGTCGGACACGACTGAGCGACTGAACTGACTGACTGACTGACAGTGGTAATTACAATGTAAGTTCAGTAGTGCTTAGCCGTGGCTGTTATGAACTCTATTAAATGATATTTTAATATACTGATATTAGTATAGCTGGAGAAGAAATGAACTTTTGAATAGAATTCTTAAGTTGAAATCAAACACAGGATATATGTTCAGATTTACAAGCAGAATCTGAAAAATAGAATCATATTTATATCTGAACTTTTAAAACACTCATATGATATAAATAACATATACCTTCGTTTTTAATGTTACCAACGTTTCAGGTAAATATGCAGAAACAATCCAGAATGGTTTCCTTTGAGTACAGTATACGTGTTTTAAGTGTTTTCTGTGTTTGTCTACCATTATCTACCAGTTTGTCTACCAGTAAGGGTGATTTCCTTGTATGTGGCACACAGGCAGAATGCCTTTGCTGATGATTAAATCAATTATTTAAATTCTAGCTTACACTGCTCACTATAACTTTCAACTTTTGACACACTGTATTTCTCCTAAAAAGTAAGTCGTGACGTGTTCGCTAATGGTTCTTTAAAGCGAGAAACGAACCGCAGAAAAACTGAGTGCTTGCATCGCCCTGTTATATTTAATTGTCATGTTTGATCTAAGGAACCATATTAAAGTCAGTTTCTTTGGCTCGCACACCAATTCATTGCACCTTCCTGTTCCAGTGGAGGAAGACATAGGGACGATCATGATTCCCGTGCAGAGGCTTCACGGCACTTACGGCCGTGTGACGGCTGATTTCGCCTCTCAGAGCTCCTCTGCGGTCCCTGGTGGTGTCGATTATGTTCTGCATGGTAGTTCAGTCACCTTTCAGCATGGGCAGAACTTAAGTTTTATAAACGTTTCCATCATTGATGACGACGAAAGGTAATGCTCTTTTGTATGTAACATGCACATACGTAAATCATGAGTATTGTGTTCCAGTCTTTACCTGTTTTGCACTGAAAATAGAATTTTAGATTGTAGTTGTGCCCATGGAGAAATGAGTGAGGAACTCTAGGGCCTGGGGTGCTGGGGTAGGGAAAAAGGGAGTGAGAGGCCATGGTGATTATGCATCACTTCTTCTCAAATAGAAGAAGAAATACTGATTTTTGTTCTTCTAGATTGAAAAGTCTATAGTCAGAATGTGGACACATCCTGCAAATCATTTCCTTAATTCATTAAACTTTCTTCCCCTCTTTTTAATTGTTTAACGAATTAAGGAAATTTTTTGCAGGTTATGTAATACTGAAGTTGATCATTTCACGCTTCTAGCTAAGCACCCTCTCCTTAGCGCTTGGTGTGTGACTACTGCGCCTTGAATATGTATGACCAATTTGGAAAATGACTAGTTATTTGGGTTTTAGAAGCATTTTATTATGTTTAGACTCACAGAATTGCTCCTTCTTGCTATGCAGTGAATTTGAGGAGCCCATTGAAATTATGCTCATTGGAGCTACTGGTGGAGCGGTCCTTGGGCGCCACCTAGTGTGCAGAATCACGATTGCCAAGAGTGACTCTCCTTCTGGTGTAGTAAGATTTCTCAATCAAAGCAGAGTTTCTGTTCCTAATCCCAATTCCACAATGATTTTACCCTTGATGCTGGAGCGGACCGGAGGACTCTTGGGAGAGATTCAGGTGGAGTTATTTTTTTCCCCATGATTTTTAAAATAATTTTGATTGATAGATATGGTGTTGGATTTTCTTATTTCTCAAATATATTCATTTATTCACAGTCAATAGTATTTATTAATTACCAAGTAGATGTAAAGCAGTTTTCAAATCCTGTGAAATACATAAAAATGTATGAGGCATACAGCTGCCTTCAGGGAACTCTTGAGAGAAAGTTAACAGTTAAATGAAGGATTCTGGTAAAACTCATTCCGTCAGCAAATATATTTGTTGAGTGCTTTCCATGTGCCAGACCCTGTCATAATCCCTGAGAAGGCACAGGTTAGAAGGATGCAGTTCGTCCCTGTTCTCTTAGAAGTTTCAAACAATAAGCAAACAAATTGCTATAAACTTCCATCTTAGAACTGCTTTTGCTGCGTCCCACAGATTTTGGATCACTGTGTTTTTGTTGTCATTTGTTTCTCTTTTTTTTTTTCCTCTTTGATTTTTTCAGTGATCCATTGGTTGTCTAGTAACATATTGTTTCCTGCTGGCTACCCTTGATTGGATGGTAAGGGTGTGATATTTAAGCTGAAAGAGGTGCTCATGTAATCATAGGGGGCTGAGCGTTTGGGCAGAGGAATGAGAGTGCAGATCTACAGACCTGTATCCTTGAAGTGCGAAGAGGTCCACCCGGTGGGTGGGCTAGGAAACGAAGGGATAACAGCCCAAGTTAGATCACTGGAGTCTGTAGGTGTTTGACCCCAGAGAACTTTCTAAATCAGATTGAAGATGAGTCGAAGTGCCAGCAGGACACCATTAGAGAGTTTTAAGCAAAGAAATGATATCAATGTCACGGGGTGGTCGGCTCACTTAGAACCGCCGAGAAGGAAGTAGGGTGTCCAAAAGCCAGAGTAGGAGCAGGGAGGGGAATGAGAAGGGTGTCGCCCTCCAGAGCCCACAGCAGAGCTAACAGTGGCTCAGATAGGGAGAGAGGTAGAGATGGCCAGGCGTGAACAGAGGTTGAGTATATTTTGTAGGAAAAACATAGGAGGGCTGAGGGACAGAGAGGAGTAAAGGATAACTGCTAGAACTTTTAAACAAGCAATTGGTTACATTGTAGTGCTGTTTGTTAAGATGTGGAAGCTTGGGGAAAGGTAAGATTTGGCTTTGTTGATTTGAGACAGCGGCAGGACACCCCAGTGCAAGGATCAGGAAGGCAGGGGGATGTGCAGGTATGGGCTAGGGAGAGGTCAGGGCTGCAAACACTGATCTGAAAGATGGTGACACACTTGGAGGCATTTGAAACTCTGAGGCCCGAGGAGTGTAAACAGGGATGGAAAAGATACAGACCCAAGTCCTGGGCTCCCAGCATTTATTGATTTGAGGAGGGATAACCAAGCAAGAAGACTGAGATGCAGGGAAGGAAAATTAGGACGACTTGTGCCATATAAGTATCACGTAAGCCAAGGAAGATGGGACGCAGTGTTTCCAGAGAAAGAAGTGATCAGCTATGTCTCACGCCAGTCAAAGATGAAAGAAGCAAAGACAAGTGGATGTGAAAAGTATATAATTTTAAATTACAGAAACTTTAGGTGATGCCTTTGTTGCAACATAAAAATTCCGTTTCTTATAACTCTGACCATTTCTGTTCCTCTTATAGTAGGAATTTATTTAAGTGTACTTGTTGCTGCATACCCAACAGACTTTTCACATGATTCAGACAGGTTTTGATGAACAGAACCTGTGCACTAGCAAGACAGTTTGTACTTGTATTTATCAGAGTTTGCATGTGTGCTCATTTGCTCAGTCTTGTCTGATTCTGTGACCCCGTGGACTGTAGCCCGCCAGGCTTCTCTGTCCATGGGATTCTCCAGGCAAGAGTTCTGGAGTGGGTTGCCATTTCCTCCTCCAGGGGATCTTCCCGACCCAGGGTTTGAACCTGGGTCTCCTGCTTTGGCAGGCAGATTCTTTACTACTTGAGCCACCTGGAAAGCCCTAAAAAGTTTTTATTACTCATATATATATGTTTAGAGTATGTACTTTTGTATTTTTGGTATCCTGTGATGATGAAAAATGACCAGGTATTCAGATTTTTTGTTACTTATTAGACATTGTTGTTCATGAAAACGGATATTCTATAGATTACATAGTTTATGTCTGTAAAGATTATTTTAAACAACATGAGTTGATAACATAGGACTTTGTGGGAAATATTCTAGAATAACTTTCACATGTATGTGTATATTTTTACTACTGCATATCCTACAGAGTAATTCTTTGTTTAAAGCTGATTGTTTTCTTTAAAAAATAAACACCCTGCAGGTGAACTGGGAGATAGTAGGACCCAATTCTCAGGAAACCTTACCATCACAGAACCGAGACATCGCAGACCCGGTGAGCGGGTCCTTCTCTTTTGGAGATGGGGAAGGTGGAGTGAGAAGCATCATTCTGGTAATCTATCCACATGATGACATTGAAATTGAAAAGACTTTCATTATTAAACTTAAACTTGTGAGAGGAGAAGCTCAATTAGACTCCACAGCTAAAGCTGTTACATTAACAGTAAGTCTGACTTTATTTTTCCCACAGAATTTCGGTTTTAAAGGATCTTTCAGAAAATGTGCTTATATTTGTTGAAACTCTATGGGCTTATGATGAATTCAAAGTTATAAAACCCAATGAAGTCATAGTAATTCCTGTGGGTCAGATGTTCTGGTTGTTGCATTAGTTTATTACGTAGCCTGATTATTGATAATTCTTTAAGATACTAAGAAATAGTTATTTTACACTTTTTGAGAAAATTTGATGCTTTGGGGAAATTTGGCACTTTTCGAGAGGAGGCATTTGTTGCATCATAAACATTGGATATCTTTGCCATTAAAGGGCGTCAGAGTTCACAGGTAGTCACAAGTCAGACTGTTGAAAGGAAGAATGGTATTTTTTCAGTCAGTACAGCGATGGTGTGAGTCAGGTCCAGATACAACTTATTTGGTATGACTCACCTAGTCCATTGGGGCAGAAAGTCCTGGAGACCAAGGTTACCGAAAAAAAGAGAGATGCACCTTTTTCTAAGTTTGGCAAAGCCTCTTTTATGTGGGGTCTGTGGAACTGTTAATGCTGGGAAACAGATATGAAGAAAGAGACATTTTGTGAGGAATTCTATCCCATGACTATGGGGGCTGGCAAGTCAGAGTGCATAAAACAGGTGGAAGGAATCCGTAACGCAGAATCCATAAGGCAGGCAGGAAGCTCAGGAACGAACTGAAGTTGCCTCTTGAGTCTGAATTTTGTGGCGCAGGCCAGCAGGTGGGAAGTGCAAGCAGGATTCCTAAATTGTGGTCTTGAGGCAGAATTCCTTTTTCTCCAGGAAGCCTCAGTGTTTGCTCTTTAAAGCTTTCATCTCATTGGATGAGGTCCATCCACATTATTGAGAATAGTTTTATTGACTTCGTCAGCTGGTTGTCAGTTTTAACCACATCTACAAAATATCATTACAGCAACATCTGGATAGCATTTGAGCAAACGGTTGGATGCTTTAGCCTAGTCAGGCTGACACATAAAATTAACCATCACACGGCCATTACCTCTCTCCATATTATCAATATAAATGCATCATAACCAGTAGAAAGAGGTTGGCCAAACTTAACTGGTTAAATGAAGCGAGCATGAGGTGAGTAAGGCTAATTCAGGCTTTGAAGTTCTATCCTTTTGAGGTTCTACAAATTGTCATTTTCTGAATACTTATTCCCATTATCCTTGGGGAGTAAGAACCTTCTTGCTTTGGCCATTATTGTGTTCCTTTCACTCCCTCAGATTGTCTTGTACGTACAGGACAGTCAGGGTGCTGGCACCCTGGACTCTGTGATTTCATCCATAGTTGCCACACATGTCTTCGCTCTGCTCTGTTTCTAGATAGAGAAGTTCGGTGATCCTAATGGAGTGATCCAGTTTGCGCCCGAGTCTTTGTCTGAGGAGACCTACTTGGAGCCATCCGTGCTGGAAGGGCCCCTGATCATTACCTTCTTTGTCAGAAGAATCAAGGGTGTTTCAGGAGAGATCATGGTACCGTTTTTCTTTGAATTTTTAAGCAGTGTAGTCGTTTGCCTGACGGTTGTGGTTGAGAAGAACAGAGAAACCACGTGTTCTGGAGAATTAGAATTTTTGATAAACTGAAGTGACATGAATTTTCACACATGCTGAGAAGGTTCACCGAGGCCCCTTTGGGCTGTCTCGCCGGCACCAACCTCTGGCTGTCTCTTTAAATATTCAGTTGCAGTTAGGTTAAAAAGAGCTTTCTCATATTTAATCACAAAGAATATGATTGAACTATTTTGTAATTTCTTGTTTGCTGTAATGTGAAGCTTTTTCTGCTTAACAGGACTATCCATGATTTTTACAAATTGCTTAATATATTCTTTATTCTTGATATCATTGAGATACCCTTTTAAATTATCAAGATATTCATTGAACAGATCAAGTTTATCTGTTTGCTAGCTAAATTTATTTTGTGAAATCTCTCTATACACTTAGCTTTTTTCCTGTATTTGAGATTGTTACTTTTCTTCAGCTGAAACTTTATGGAGGTAAAAAACTTTGGGAAAATTACTTTTTAGAGTTTTTTGGGGAGAAATTCTTGATTTTTAAAATCTTAGATATTCTCTTTTTATTAAAAACAAACAGAAACAAATTCCAATGTGAATATCAGATTATCTGCTTATGTTTTACCCTCAAATATGGCCTTGGTTCACTGTTGAATACACTTGTGGAACTGGTATGGTATTTTAAAGTTAACTTGTTTCTCTTTATCTTTTCAAATTATGTTATTAATTTAGAAGCAGGTGAAATGAGATTTTGTCATTCTGTCCTACAAATGGCATATAATAGCCTGAAAGAGCTAAGACAGTTTCTGAATTACTTAAGTAGCGATAACTTGGAAACTTTAAATTTGAATATATTAATGCACACTTATATAGGCAAGCTTTTCATATATAATTGAGGTAAACGAATTTAAAGGATTTTGATTACATACACTGCGTCATATAACTTCGTTGGTTTTCTTTCTTTTGCTTTAGGTTTACTGGGAATTAAGTAGTGAGTTTGATATTACTGGAGACTTTCTTTCTACAAAAGGAATTTTCACCATTGCTGACGGAGAAAGTGAAGCCAGCTTTGATGTTCATTTGCTGCCAGATGATATTCCTGAGATAGAGGAAGTGTATGCACTCCGGCTTGTTTCAGTAAAGGGAGGAGCAAAACTGGATACAGAAAAATGTGTCATTCGGTTCTCTGTTTCTGCAAATGACGACCCACATGGAATATTTGCCCTGTATTCAGATCACCAGTCCATACTTATCGGGCAGAACCTCCGTAGATTCATCCAAATTAATGTAACCCGGCTTGCGGGCACATTTGGAGACGTGGCTGTTAGATATCGAATATCATCTAACTCTAAGGAGCAGTCTGTCGTTACAGAAAATGCAGAGAGGCAGTTGGTGGTCAGAGATGGTGCCAGATACCAAGTGGACTCAGTGCCCATCCAGAGTCAGGTTTGTAGCATCTCTGTCCTTTTCCCAGTCATTCCGAAAGACTCCTTCAAGAAAACCTTTGTTAATCTCATGATCAGTTTAAAATCTGATTTAGATATTTAAATGGAAGCATGGAAAATGCCTTAGAAAATGCATGGTAATTTTTGGGTAATACATATACTGAGGTATTTGCAGATTATAAGTAAATAAGTATCTGTTCCTTCCTGGAGATAAAATATTTTTGTCTAGATAGTAGAAGGCAGTTATTTAGTTCTTCAGAATTCCAGGAATTGTTCCGAGTGCTGCACACACTCACATTACACACACATGTACACACTAGATGCTTACTGAGGGGGAGATATTTGTAGGCTTCCTTGTGTTCCTATCTGGAGAAGGAAATGGCAACCCACTCCAGTATGCTTGCCTGGAGAATCCCATGGACAGAGGAGCCTGGTGGGCTACAGTTCCATGGGGTCCCAAAGTGTCGGACACGACTGAGCGACAAACACTTGTGCTCTTACCGAAGAGCAGTGCAGTGAGAGGCAGATGTGTGTGTCCTGGGTGTGGTGGGGCTCCGTGGTATCTGCTTTTCTCTCCTTGAAAATCTGCCACCCAGGAAGTCGGCTGTGGGTTTTCATGTTAATGAGGAGAGAGGACAGCAGACTATTCTGCCAACATATCAGGTGAGAGTGGCAGGAGCCGAGTGGGTACCCAGCAATCTTTCTCACTCTGAGCCACAGAAAGTGATTTGAAGGACTGTTTGTCTTAATCCTTCCAAGAGGATACCTAATGTTGTTCCATATGCATGGAGAGGAGTTCATTTATTTCACACGTGGGATGCATTGCGGCAGTGGGGATTGCTATTTCATGGCATGAAAGTCCGTGCCAGAGGGTAACCAAATTGGAGTTGTCTTGAGAATGGTATGAGGTGGATTGTGAAGTTAGGAGACAGTAAAAAAGGTCATCGGAAGAGTGCACGTTGGTGGAATGGCGATGAGCTGAATTCTGAAGTCTTTGATGAACATACAAATGGATTCCATGAAAGGTGAAACGTTTGGGTGCCTGCCAGTGTTATTCAAGAAAGGACTACAGAAGTGAGGCAAGACCTTTGTCATTCTTCCTCAAAGCAACTCCCCACCTGCTCCAGAGGTGCCTGAAGATTGATGGAAAGGTCCAAGAAGGGCTGGAGAAGTACTGAAAAGTCATGCGGTGATCCCTTTCCTGTCTTCAACTATGGATTGAGCAAGAACTGGGATAAATAGCGGAGCTTTAGCGGAGTGGGAGATGAAAGTTTTTACTGGTATGGATCTGACCTTTACCTTCATAAAAAATGACAGGAAGCTTTGAGATCTACACACAACATTGTCAAAGGAAAGTGCAAAGAAACCCTACAAAGCAGTAAGAGGAGAGAAAAGAAAGAACTTCCTGTTGATAGTCCACTGAGTTCAGCCTTCTCAGTAATGGATGACCTTAGTTTCATTTAAGCCTATGATCCATAGAAAATAGGCTGCCTTTTGACATTATACTAATTGGTACCTACTATACTGATGCTGAAGCTGAAACTCCAATACTTTGGCCACCTCATGCGAAGAGTTGACTCACTGGAAAAGACTTTGATGCTGGGAGGGATTGGGGGTGGGAGGAGACGGGGACGACAGAGAATGAAATGGCTGGATGGCATCACCGACTCGATGGACATGAGTTTGGGTGAACTCCGGGAGTTGGTGATGGACAGGGAGGCCTGGCGTGCTGTGATTCATGGGGTTGCAAAGAGTCGGACATGACTGAACGACTGAACTGAACTGATACAGCCTTTTTAGAGAAGGCAATGGCACCCGACTCCAGTACTCTTGCCTGGAAAATCCCATGGATGGAGGAGCCTGGTAGGCTGCAGTCCATGGGGTCGCTAAGAGTCGGACACAACTGAGTAGCTTCACTTTCACTTTTCACTTTCATGCATTGGAGAAGGAAATGGCAACCAACTCCAGTGTTCTTGCCTGGAGAATCCCAGGGGTGGGGAAGCCTGGTGGGCTGCCATCTTATGGGGTCACACAGATTCGGACATGACTGAAGAGACTTAGCAGCAGCAGCAGCATACAGCCTTTTGATCTTTTGTGTGTTTGACTTTTTTACTTTTGCTGTTTAATCAGCTGGGAAAATGGAGGCTTCTTAGTGAGCCCTGGGATCCATGGTTATTCCTACATCCCTGAAGTTGTTTAAGAAATTGACTCAATGACATGGCTTTGTTGTTATCAATTTTTTATTTCATTCTCCTATATCCCCAAGTTCTCAATACTGGAATAAACAAGGCAGAGCTGGGAAAATGAGAGATGGATTAAGGCAATCAGAATATTATTGTATTGAGTCTCATTTACAAATTAGAAGAGTTTAAAAAAATACAGTGTGCTTTAATTATGTACTTGAAACATTTTCCCATTCCTATCTGCACAGTATCAGCTTCTGAACACACTCAAGTTTAAATCTCTGTTAATAAGCCCTAGGAGGTCTTCCTTTAACTTTTCTAGGAATAGCTGTGTATTTTTTGTAGTAAGATTTATTTGGGCAATAAGGCATGCCACGGTGAAGGTTACGCTATTCTTTTACAATGTGGATAATACAAATTACTCTCAGACTGTATATAAGAAAGCTGAAATATATATCATATATATATGTGTCACAGGTAGTAAGATCCTTGATCTGCCTAGCTTTTGGATTATCTCTTGTGTTACCTGAGACATTTTGAAGGATGATCATCCTCTTTTCCTTTCATTTTGAACGCTTAATGGTACAGTTTATAAAGATACTTAACTTTCCTAATACCTGTTTGAGGTATCTATGGATCTCTTCGTATCTGCTCTGAACCTACATTAATTATTTTTACGATTTCTATTTTCGATAAAGAGTAGCAAAAGTTACTAGCTTGCACATACATGAAAGCTTCCTCTTACTGGCATGCTTTAACATCTTTGATTAATATGATTAAATTTTCACGGGTTCCTTCTGTCTCTTGCATTCTGGGATGTGTGGTGTAGGCTACTCATGGATGATTAGGTGTTGCTGTGTGCGTTCATCTCCAAGGTGACCCTTTGGGGCCAAGTGTGACGCGTGCTAAAGTGAGGGGAGGATTTTCCCAGTGGTCCCTTTCCCGCCTCACACCCCGCGTGCTCTTGAAGCTTGGGATGTTAGTTACAAGTTACATACAATTGTCCCTGCTGCACCCTCCTGATAAATGTTAGGATTTCAGCTGGGTCAGCCACAGAGAAGGACCTTCACGTGGGTGTTGGAACAGAGTGAGCTTCCTTTAGGTTCTGGAAACTGGAAGACTCTTGATGCTGGTTTAGCATGAGGGTCAGAGAGTGAACAGTTCACCATCTGGTTCGCAGGGTTAACGACAGGCTTCTTAGATGAAGTGACCGTAAGAATCACTGGCACACTAAAGAAACCTATGTTTAAGAGAGCTTAGAATGCAAGATAAGATTATATTCATTATTGTCATTTATTCAAGTATTGACGGGGCACTTACCATGGGTCAGCGTTTGTAAGAAGCACCGCAGACACAATGATCATGGGATATAATCCGTGTCGTCACACTGCTCCCTGTCTGTACAGGAGAAGGCCCTTTAACAGCACTTATAAAAGTGAGTGAGCAGGCAGTATTCAAGATGCACACAGGATATTACGGGGGAGTAAATTCTGTTCGTGCCAAAAGCCATCAAGAAGGATGGGCAATATGTAGAGTGGTTCTGTGATGCCATCCTGGGTCCAGGGACATGAGAGGGCATAACAGGACATGCTCGACTCCTAAAAACCTTCAAGTTCCTTTTCAAGTTAGTCACCCTGCTTTCCTTCTGTAGGCAAACCACCATTTCCCCAATCGTGCCGTTGACTCCTGTTCAAACTTTAATGTTTTATTACCGCACGCTGGGGTCCTGCCATGCCACATGAGTCCTGGGCAGGATGGGCCCGTGAACGGAGCTGGGTGGCAAGGTACAAATGCCTGGGTGCTTTGAGCTGATACCTGGCCCTTCATTTTTTAGGATATGGGGACAAATATTGCTTAGCTGCCCAGCCAGCGAGCCGCACGGGGAGGGGGCACTCCTTCAAGGAGAGGAGGGAGGCACATGACTGAAGTCAGGAGACTGATGTATGTCTGTTTCCTCAGCCCTTGATCTGTGCTTCATGTTCAGTCAATGTCATTTTGAAACAATGAAGACTGATCGAACGAGTAAAACATCTGTTCCCCTCATGTTGCACGTTTGAAACCACCATAGTACATATTTTACACATTTGGGTGGTTTGATATGTGTTTAAGTACGTTACACTTAAAAGAAGAACAGACTTCGCAGAAATGGTTATTTTTATATCCAGTAAAAATGTATAGAGTCGTTAGTAATATTCCAGGTTATGGCAGCTTATCCATTATCATTAGCAAGGTTTCTATGGACAAACGTAAGTGCTAAAAAGAAATCTCTGTAAAGTATTGGTGGTGGTGGTTTAGTTGCTAAGTCGTGTCTGACTCTTGCAATCCTGTGGACCATACCCCGCCAGTCTCCTCTGTCCATGGGATTCTCCAGGCAAGAATACTGGAGTGGGTTGCCATTTCCTTCACTGTAAAGTAATACAAGTTTTTAAATTCAGGATTTCCCTATTTTGTTGGATCCTAAAACTTGGAAAATTGGTAGTTTAATATATGGTGTTAGGAGTTTTTACTTGTCCAAAATATTCGGATAATCAGTGCACCTAAATCATTATCTGTTTTGAGTAAATGTCATTAGAGTTATTCGTTCCTACCCAGTGAATAAGGAGAAAGTGAGTTTTGCTGCTTTTAGGAGCTGACACTTTTCACCACGGTGCTCCCTCCATTCCTGGAACATGTAATTCTATCACTGAGACTCCTGGGATTCTCGTCATTCTTCAGGTCTTCCAGGCTTCCCTGGTAGCTCAGCTGGTAAAGAATCCTTCTGCAGTGCAGGAGACTCTGATTGAATTCCTGGGTCAGGAAGATCCCCTGGAGAAGGGATAGGCTACCACTGCAGTATTCTTGGGCTTCCTTGGTGGCTCAGCTGGTAAAGAATCTGACCACAATGCAGGAGACCTGGGTTCGATTCCTGGGTTGGCAAGGTCCCCTGGAGGAGGGCATGGCAACCCACTCCAGTATTTTTGCCTGGAGAATCCCCATGGACAGAGGAGCCTGGAGGGCTACAGTCCATGAGGTTGCAAAGAGTTGGACATGGCTGAGCAACTAAGCACAGCACACACAGGCATGCATGGTGATTTTGAAAATTTGCGGTATTTTTTTTTAATAATATATGAGTTTCACTCTTAGCCTAAAAGTCTTCATCATGGGCCTTTGTTTTATAATGTGGGGGAAAGGACATATATTGATGAAATTGATACTCAGTGAGGCAAGTGCTAATGACACACTTCAAATGTCGGTATTTTTTTTTGAAAATTATATTTTGCTAATAAAGGTCACTTACACTGTTTGTTTATAGGTCTTCCTACCCCTGGGCTCGAATTGCACCTTACAGCTGGTGACCCTGATGCTCGTTGGCGGAAGTTTCTATGGCGTGCCCAGAATTCTCCAGGAAGCAAAATCCGCCATCCTTCCAGTTCCGGAGAAAGCTGCCAATTCTCAGGTACTTGTCACTGGGTGTGCTACTGCCCCGGATCCACTAGAGGGCAGCTCTTACAGAAAGGACGAAGATTCTTAGAGTCTGATTCCTTAAATCTATGTAACCCTATGAACATAAAACTTAAACTTTATGGATACCCTATATGAAAATAACTTAGCAACTTTTGTCAGTAGGTGGAAAACCATATCTCCTCTTTTGAGTTTTAAAAAGTCTGTATCTTGTAGAATGCAAGGTATAGAATTTTTATTTGAATGTAAGGTATAGGATTTTTAAAATAACCTAGAGTCCCCATGGACAGAGTCCCTACCTAGAGTCAAAACTTGTTTTTTTCCTGATAATGAATATTTAATATTGAGGCATTTTATGCTAAAAAATTAAAATTAGAATGAAGCATCAGTTAATATTTCAGACTTTCTCCTTTACTGACACTGTGACTATTTAATCCATGGGGCTCTTTTTACTGTGGCAAGCTTGTTCTAATATAGATGAAAGCTGGTGGCACACTTAGGTGTTTGAGTCTTCTGCCTAAGTTCATTTCAGGGAAGATTGTTCCCCAATCACTTCATAATTCACGGGAGAACAAAGAATGCCTTGAGGGCTTTGCTCCCTGTGTAGGCCGATTCTGTCAGTGTGGGAACAAGATGGGGCTGCTGCCTCTGGCTGTGGTAACGTATGTATTTTATAGACCGTGAGAAGATACCAGCCTGTGTCCTGCTCCCTCGGGTGGGGGTTCCTTCAGCTTGACCAGGAAGTGGACATGGCATCTGTCCAGATAGACACTCAAGGCAGGAGTGTTAAAATCTGGCCAACGGCTTATTAACAGGGTCTGTGGCCATAAAGGGGATGGTCTTCAAGTTACTACCTCCTGGGCTGCTGCTTCCCAGGGAATGAACTTGCTTTTCTCCTAAAGTGGAACCCACAGCATTAAAAATAACTGAGAGGAATGGTTTTTGTCTGCACCTCCTCCGTTCAAGAGGGAGTGAGAGTGCCGCTTATAATGCTTTGACGTTTTATCTTCTTTTGTTCGTAGGTCGTTATAGCAAAGATTCCTTTCAACCTGAACCATTCATTTGGTGTAGTGAACTGTTTTCTCTCCTTGTCTCTGCTTGTTGTCACAACACTGTGTCACCTCAGAGGGCTAGATCACAGCCAGTCACAGAGTATTCCTGCCCGCGGTGTGTCCTGCTATGCTCCTTACCAGGGTTTGAGTGTGTGTGTGGGGGGGGGACACACGGGTGATGTTGCTAGGATACTTTCAAACAGCCTTTAACCATGCAGCAAGCGTGAGCTGAGATATACTACAGATGTTGGCAGTTGCTAAGCAGAAGGCTTGCTGTAATAGGAAATCTAGACTGGTGTCAAGGTGAAGTTCTTGTTTTTCTTTTCTGTGGCTTCAGAAGCTGATCTGTGGCACTGTCTCACACTTTTCTGCTCCTCTCCAGTCCAATTTAAAATGGGGAGAATGAGTCTTAATATAGAACTGTTGATCCTATGGTATCCCAAATTTATAGATATTGGGACCAAAAGAGGTAAACTAAGTTGTCCAAATAACAGTGTGAAGCCAGGAATCTGTATTTCTATTCTCTGACTGGAACTTATTTTATCTATAAATCCTAGGGTACTCTGGGAAGGTTGACCCTGAAAATCAGATCTTACTTTATGTGGATGAAAAACTATCATTATTTTAAAAAATCTTTGAAGGTTTCTGATCCTCGAAAAAATATATTAAATTGATTCAAAGGCTGAAAAAATCCTTAATAGAAAATCTAGTTCATGCTGCTCACTTTATAAATTTATTGTTGTATCTCAGAAAGAAGTCAAAGTTTAGTTTTAGACAAAACAGTTTATATAAAGATCCATCAATTCAGTTCAGTCGCTCAGTTGTGTCCGACTCTTTGTGACCCCATGGACTGCAGCACGCCAGGCTTCCCTGTCCATCACCAACTCCCAGAGTTCACTCAAACTCATGTCCATTGAGTCGGTGATGCCATCCAACCATCTCATCCTCTGTCGTCCCCGTCTCCTACCTTCAGTCTTTCCCAGCATCAGGGTCTTTTCAAATGAGTCAGCTCTTTGCATCAGGTGTCCAAAGTATTGGAGTTTCAGCTTCAGCATCAGTCCTTCCAATGAACACCCAGGACTGATCTCCTTTAGGATGGACTGGTTGGATCTCCTTGCAGTCCAAGGGACTCTCCAGAGTCTTCTTCAACACTACAGTTCAAAAGTATCAATTCTTCGGTGCTCAGCTTTCTTTATAGTCCCGTATAAAGACCCATAGCAAGTCATTAAAATGCCATTTTTAATCTTTTTATTTAACCATAGTTACAATTGTATTTTTAGATACTGTTAATTCAGAATTCACATTTTGATTAAAAAAAGCTGTAAACTATAATCAAAATTATACATAGGATACATTTTCAAATTTCAGGTGCCATTTCTTAAATACTACTCTTTAATCAAAAATATTTTAGAGCAGAGAAATATACTGTGTAAACAAAGAGAAAGTTGACTTTTAACCCACTCCTCAGAAAACAGGAACCTTTATAGAAAAAGGAAATATTCTAAGCACGTTTTCTCTTAGGTTGGGTTTGAATCTACTGCTTTTCCACTCACGGACATCGCTGCCGGGACAAGCCAAGCTGTGATTTCTAGGAGAGGCACGTATGGCCCTCTCAAGGTTTCCTGGGTGGCTGGATACGCTCCTGGGTCAGAGATCCCTGAATTTACTACTATTGGCAACATGACCCCCAAAGTAGGTGAGTTGTGTCTTTTCTAGGATTTTATCTATAGAACATGGAAATGTATCATTGGCCACTAATTTTCTTGGATCCTCTTTACTCTGGACAATGATTGAGCTAGCTGTTTGCCTTCTAATACAGTCTTCTCATATTTAAGTTATCAGAATTGCACTGTAATTAAAAACGTCATACCTCACCTGAAAATGATGGTCATAAGTAGCCTGCTCTGTTTAAACATGTTGTTGTTTAGTCGCTTTCCTGTCGGACTCTTTGCTAACCCATGGACTGTAGCTTACCAGGCTCCTGTGTCCGTGGGATTTCCCAGGCAAGAATACTGGAATGGGTTGCCATTTCCTACTCCAGAAGATCTTCTTGATCCAGAGTTTAAACCCACATCTCCTGCATAGTAGGGAGATCCTTTACCACTGAGACACCTGGGAAACCCAAGGTTTTTACATGAGGAGTTTGTTAAAAGTAATAACCTAAAAGTAATAATCTAACAACCTAATGTGGCCCATGTGTGTGTTGTGTGTGTCAGTCGCTTAGTCATGTCTGACTCTGTAAACCCTTGGACTGTAGCCCATGAGGCTTCTCTGTCCATGGGGTTCTCCAGGCAAGAATACTGGAGTGGGTTGCCATTTCCTTCTCCAGGGGATATTCCTGACCCAGGGATTGAACCTGGGTCTCCTGCAGTGCAGGCAGATACTTTACCTTCTGAGCTATTGGTTCAGTTCAGTCGCTCAGTCGTGTCCGACTCTTTGAGACCCCAAGGACCAGAGCAAGCCAGGCCTCCCTGTCCATCACAAACTCCCGGAGTTCACTCAAACTCATGTGCATCAAGTCAGTGATGCCATCCAATCATCTCATCCTCTGTCATCCCCTTCTCCTCCCACCTTCAATCTTTCCCAGCATCAGGGTCTTTTCAAATGAGTCAGCTCTTCACATCAGGTGGCCAGAGTATGGGAGTTTCAGCTTCAACATCAGTCCTTCCAATGAATATTCAGGACTGATTTCCTTTAGGATGGACTGGTTGGATCTCCTTGCAGCTCAAGGGACTCTCAAGAGTCTTCTCCAACACCACAGTTCAAAAGCATCAATTCTTTGGCACTCTGCTTTCTTTATAGTCCAAATCTCGCATCCATACATGACTACTAGAAAAACCATTGCCTTGACTTTGTTGGCAAAGTAATATCTCTGCTTTTTAATATGCTGTCTAGGTTGGTCATAACTTTCCTTCCAAGGGGTAAGCATCTTTTAATATTATTGCTGCAGTCACCATCTGCAGTGATTTTGGAGCCCCCAAAAATGAAGTCTGACACTGTTTCCACTGTTTCCCCATCTATTTGCCATGAAGTGATGGAACTGGATGCCACAATCTTAGTTTTCTGAATGTTGAGTTTTAAGCCAACATTTTCACTCTCTTCTTTCACTTTCATCAAGAGGCTCTTTAGTACTTCTTCACTTTCTGCCATAAGCATGGTATCATCAGCATATCTGAGGTTACTGATATTTCTCCTGGCAATCTTGATTCCAGCGTGTGCTTCATCCAGCCCAGTGTTTCTCATGATGAACTCTGCATGTAAGTTAAATATGCAGGGTGACAATGTACAGCCTTGACGTACTCCTTTTCCTATTTGGAACCAGTCTGTTATTTCATGTCCAGTTCTAACTGTTGCTTTCTGACCTGCATACAGATTTCTCAAGAGGCAGGTCAGGTTGTCTGGTATTCCCGTCTCTTTCAGAATTTTCCACAGTTTATTGTGATCCACACAGTCAAAGGCTTTGGCATAGTCAATGAAGCAGAAATAGATGTTTTTCTGGAGCTCTCTTGCTTTTTCCATGATCCAGCGGATGTCAGCAGTTTGATCTCTGGTGCCTCTGCCTTTTCTGAAATCACCTTGAATATCTGGAAGATCACAGTTCATGTACTGTTCAAGCCTGGCTTGGAGAATTTTGAGCGTTACTTCACTAGCGTGTGAGATGAGTGCAATTGTGTGGTAGTTTGAGCATTCTTTGGCATTGCCTTTGTTTGGGATTTTAATGAAAACTGAGCTTTTCCAGTCCTGTGACCACTGTTAAATTTTCCAAATTTGCTGGCATATTGAGTGCAGCACTTTCACAGCATCATCTTTTAGGTTTTGAAGTAGCTCAACTGGAATTCCATCACCTCCACTAGCTTTGTTCATAGTGATGCTTCCTAAGGCCCACTTGACTTCACATTCCAGGATGTCTGGCTCTAGGTGAGTGATCATACCATCGTGATTATCTGGGTTGTGAAGATCTTTTTTGTACAGTTCTTCCATGTATTCTTGTCAGCTCTTAATATATTCTGCTTCTCTTAGGTCCATACCATTTCTGTCCTTTATTGACCCCATCTTTGCATGAAATGTTCCCTTGATATCTCAAATTTTCTTGACGAGATATCTAGTCTTTCCCATTCTGTTGTTTTCCTCTATTTCTTTGCATTGATCACTGAGGAAGGCTTTCTTATCTCTCCTTGCTATTCTTTGGAACTCAGCATTCAAATGGGTGTATCTTTCCTTTTCTCATTTGCTTTTCACTTCTTTTCACAGCTATTTGTAAGGCCTACTCATTCAGCCATTTTGCTTTTTTGCATTTCTTTTCCATGGGGATGGTCTTGCTTCTGTCTCCTGAACAATGTCATGAACCTCTGTCCATAGTTCATCAGGCACTGTGTCTATCAGATCTAGTCCCTTAAATCTATTTCTCATTTCCACTGTATAATCATAAGGGATTTGATTTAGGTCATACCTGAATGGTCTAGTGGTTTTCCCTACTTTCTTCAATTTAATCTGAGCTATCGGGAAGTCCCAATACAATAATCAAAAGAGACGCACTCTTATATCCATGTATGTGTTCAACTGAATATTTCTGATAGTAAAGCAGCTGTTACTTTATCTACTTTATTTTTTAGTTATACCATTAGTTCTGTGAGGGTCAGTGACATGCCAGTGTTGGATGGTTTGACCTCTACCTTGTAGAGTAGACAGGACTAAAGTCAAGGTTTGTGTAGTCTACGGAGCTTCCTCTAAATTTATTTACACCCTGCCCCCACCACTGACTTTTTAAATGTTTTACCTTTTGTAGACCGTCATAGAATTTTAGAAAAGGAAAGATTTCACTATATTTTTAAGAGTTGAATCCCAATTTAAGAACTCAGAGAAATGAAACCCTGCTTCCCTTTTCCTGTTCCCTGTCAGGGAGGCTTTCCTTTTCCCATGGAGAAGAAAGTAAAAGAGTCTTGCTTTGGACACACCCAAGCCCTGGGCGGCTGGAGGCCTTTGTTGTTCACCTCTCTGGAGTGCAGAGCAGTGTCCCCGGTGGGGCTCAGCTTCGGTAAGACCCCCTTGATTTTCAGCCAAGAAAGTCCCCGAGATATAAGCTGGAGTTTACTGGTTCAAACAAAAAAGACAGAGGCAAAACCAGTTTTAGTTCAGAGCAACACATGGCCTGCATGCCAAGGATGCCACACCACACACTGCTTGCATGAAGAGAGTTTTTCATGACCTCTAATTCAGGAATGCTGGATTGGGGTGCCATCTCCAGTACGAACCCTGATGGCAAAGCCATCTATTTTAGAAGGGAACTGTCTTCTGAAAAGGTAGCCCCAAATGTCTGATTTTCCTTAGAGACAAAGAGTAAGAATAAGACATCATAGTAGGATAATACTGTGACTTTTGTGTTAAATTTATACCAGTATATTTGCAGTTAAATATGTCCCAGCCAAAAGCAGTTGACTTTTCTCATACGTGGGATGGGCTTGATCAGAACAGCAGAGAACAGATCGAAGAGCCAGACTCCTGGGTTTAATCCTGCCTCTGTCACTTGACGTGCTGTGTGACTTTGGGAAAGTTACATAATCTTCCTGTTCTTTAGTTTACTTATTTGGAAACTGGGAAAAGTGTGTGGGCAAAACCAATACTTGTTCAAGTATATTTGTGTACACGTTTATGTATGGGAGATATTGGTTGGTGTAATTCAGTATGGCTTTTGATTTAACATGTGTCAATCAAAAAGTGGACACAACGTATTTTAGGTTAACAAATTCAGTTGCCTTTAATGAGAACAGTAATAGCTATCAGTTTAATTCTTAATTTATTCTATTGATGTATAATTGACTTAACAATGTTGTGTTAATTTCTGCTGTATAGCCAAGTAATTCAGGCTAATCGCTTTATAGTGCTTACCCCAGACCAGGCATTGCCTCTATATATGTGTATGTATTTAGATTCATTTACTCCTACTTTTACTGTTCATGATAACGATATGACATGGATACTATTGTTAGTCCCATTTTATAGATAAAGAAAACGAGTCACAGATAGATTGTATATTGGGTCCAGTGTCACACAGATAATAAGTGTTGGGCCTTGATTTGAACCCGGGCTGTCTGGCCTCTGTCTGGACTCATAACTATGAACTACAAAAGAAAGTGATGGCTCTGAGTTGTCATCCCTGAATGCATTTAAATTTAGATGAAAAAAAAAATCTGTTAGCCAGAAATTATGTCTGTGGTCTGGATTAGGCTGTGGGCTACTGGTTACTTCTGACATAACTGATTAAATCAAACAGAATTCCATGAAGTGAAGTGAAAGTGACTCAGTCATGTCTGACTCTTTGTGACCCCATGGACTATACAGTCCTTGGAATTCTCCAGGCCAGGATATTGGAGAGGGTACCCTTTCCCTTCTCCAGGGGAATCTTCCCACACCAGGGATCAAACGCAGGTCTCCCAGATTGCAGGCGGATTCTTTACCAGCTGAGCCACAAGGGAAGCCCACAGAATTCCACATGAAAGCACTAAGAACAGATCAGTATCAAATGATTCTTCAATTCATGTATAAGATTTTAGCAACATTTGTGTGAGAGAATAGTCCCATTACTGTCCAGTTGAAACCAGCAAGGATTTTTACATCTAGGAGGGGCAACTCTTCCTGCCTGGTAGATCAGAAATATGACTGACATCCAGAATGTGAGACTTTGATTTTGGTCCCCTGTGTGCTGACTGTGAGAGAGAACCTGCCATTTCAGATCCTTCAAAGAACTGCTGTGGGGTGATTGGAGAAACAGACCAGAGACCCCTGAGCACCTCACCTTGCTAACACTTGTTAGGTCCTGTCACCTGCCATTGCAACTCCTGTTGGTTCATTTCTTGTGCTCTGGTATATTCATCAATAAGTAAGTAGGGTTTTATGGAATTTGAAAGGGCATGTCATTTTTAAGACGCCCTCATGAGCAGCATCTTCCACGTGTGAAAGATGACTCTCTGCAAGTGGTAGCCCTGTTTTTGTTTTTTTTTTATCAGTTCTCTCATGGTTTAATTTTTTTTTTTCCAGGTCAGGTTTCACTGTTGCTGAAATTGAACCAATGGGAGTCTTTCAATTTTCCCCCAGTTCAAGAAATATCATCGTGTCGGAGGATACACAGATGATCAGATTACATGTACAAAGACTGTTTGGATTCCACGGGGAGCTTATTAAAGTTTCCTATCAGACAACTGCAGGGAGGGCAAAGCCCCAGGAAGACTTTGAGCCTGTTCAGAACGGGGAGCTGCTTTTCCGAAAATTCCAAGCTGAGGTTGATTTTGAAATAATTATTATTGATGATGAGCTTCCTGAGATAGAAGAAATTTTTTACATTAATCTAACTTCAGTGGAAATTAAAGGATTGCCAAAATTTGATGCTAATTGGAGACCACGCCTGAATCGAGATTTCAGCGTGGCAGTGATCACAATATTGGATAATGATGACCTGGCAGGAACAGATACTTCTTTCCCCAAGACAGCTGTGACCACAGCAGTGGACACGGCCCTTCCTCTGGAAACCGACTCTGCCACCACACACCCTGACACAACCAAGATTACTGCCATTCCACAGCCCACCGCAGTGGTTGCCATGGTTACGGAGGTGGCTAGCATATCTCCCATCCTTGAGAACCTTGTCACCCTTGCTGGGACCTCTGCCGTGTCTGAGAAGCCTAATGGGACCACTGTAACTGCAGATATCTCCGTGCATGGAACATTTAGTCTTGGACCCCCTGTTGTTTACGTCGAAGAGGAAATGGAGAATGGCACGTTGAACACTGCAGAGGTTCTTGTGCGGAGAACTGGTGGGTCTACTGGCAATGTCAGCGTAACAGTTCGAACTTTCGGCGAAAGATCTGCTCAGAAGGAACCAAACGCATTGCCCTTTCCTGACAGCCATGGGATTGCCAACCTAACATGGGCAACTGAAGAAGAAGATTTTGGAGCACAGACTCTCGTCCTTGTATTTGTAGATGGAGAAAGAGAACGTAAGGTGTCGATTCCAATTCTGGATGATGGTGACCCCGAGGGACAGGAATTCTTCTACGTGTTTCTCACAGACCCACAGGGGGGAGCACGGATCGTGAAGGGAGAGGATGATGCTGGCTTTTCAGCTTTTGCCAGGATCATTATTACAGGTATATGTTTGGAGTGATGGGGTTAAACATGTGCCTTTGTGGTACAGAATTTGTAATAAGATTATTCTAGCTTAAATTTAATTTAAGAAGGTGAATTACTTGAATCACTCATAGATTCCATAGAAGTTGCTCAGTCGTGTCTGACTCTTAGCGACCCCATGGACTGCAGCCCACCAGGCTCCTCCATCCATGGGATTTTCCAGGCAAGAGTACTGGAATGGGTTGCCATTTCCTTCTCCACAGGATCTTCCTGACCCAGGGATCAAACCTGGGTCTCCTGCATTGTAGACAGATGCTTTACCATCTGAGCCACCAGGGAAATCACTCATAGTGAATCATTAAAACTTTGTTTTCCGGTGGCATGAAACCCTAACAGAAACTCGTCACGTTGTTCTGAGATGCCAGGCTAGAGTTTATTTTTTTTTTTATTTTTATTTTTTAGGTACAGGCTAGAGTTTAACGTAAATATCACTTCAGTTCAGTTCAGTTCAGTCGCTCAGTTGTGTCCGACTCTCTGCGACCCCATGAATCACTTAGCTCAGAGCTAACTAAACATTCTATACATCTGTACTTCCACAATATACAGAAACCCTTAAAAATGCTTAAGTTCATGTATGTCTTCTGGAAAATACGTAAGTTAATCACCCCAACATGATTGCCTGTCCTGTTTTGAAATCTCATTTTGAATTTCCCAACCAATTTTATTAATCCGTTTACTAAGTCTAAGATGTCATTGTCAGAAATTCTTTATATCTGTTGTGAAATAGATTATAACTATTCCCTTTTGTTCTGCTTTTGAACCAATGTGGTTTATATAACTTTTGTACTCTTGGGAATGTGTGTGTTGTGTATATGTGCACGTTTGAAAATTTTTTAGTGATGATTTGCAATTTTCCTCTGAAATCATACAGTATTTCTTTAAGTGGATTAGCTCAACTTGTCAATCAGTTCAGTTCAGTTCAGTTCAGTCGCTCAGTCGTGTCCGACTCTCTGCGACCCCATGAATCACAGCACGCCAGGCCTCCCTGTCCATCACCAACTCCCGGAGTACACTCAAACTCATGTCCACAGAGTAGAGTATTGACAAGGCTATCTTGTGATTCTTACCTGGTCTACCCTTTTGTATAAACAGTAATGAGTTTTACACAGTGTTTTACAGTTTCAGATGACACTATAATAGAACAGTATCAGTTCAGTTCAGTTCAGTCGCTCAGTCGTGTCCGACTGTCCGCGACCCCATGAATCACAGCACGCCAGGCCTCCCTGTCCATCACCAACTCCCGGAGTACACTCAAACTCATGTCCACAGAGTCGGTGATGCCATCCAGCCATCTCATTCTCTGTCGTCCCCTTCTCCTCCTGCCCCCAACCTTTCCCAGCATCAGAGTCTTTTTCCAGTGAGTCAACTCGTCGCATGAGGTGGCCAAAGTATTGCAGCTTCAGCTTTAGCATCAGTCCCTCCAATGAACATCCAGGATTGATCTCCTCTAGAATGGACTGGTTGGATCTCCTTGCAGTATAAGGGACTCTCAAGAGTCTTCTCCAACACCACAGTTCAAAAGCATCGATTCTTCGACGATCAGCTTTCTTCACAGTCCAACTCTCACATCCATACATGACCACGGGAAAAACCATTGCCTTGACTAGACGGACCTTGGTTGGCAAAGTAATGTCTCTGCTTTTTAATATACTATCAAGGTTGGTCATAACTTTCCTTCCAAGGAGCAAGCGTCTTTTAATTTCATGGCTGCAATCAGCATCTGCAATGATTTTGGAGCCCCAAAAAATAAAGTCTGACACGGTTTCCACTGTTTTCCCATCTATTTCTCATGAAGTGATGGGACCAGATGCCATGATCTTTGTTTTCTGAATGTTGAGCTTCAAGCCAACCTTTTCACTCTCCTCTTTCACTTTCATCAAGAGGCTTTTGAGTTCCTCTTCACTTTCTGCCATAAGGGTAGTGTCATCTGCATATCTGAGGTTATTGATATTTCTCCCAGCAATCTTGATTCCAGCTTGTGCTTCTTCCAGCCCAGCGTTTCTCGTGATGTACTCTGCATATAAGTTAAATAAGCAAGATGACAATATACAACCTTGACGTACACCTTTTCCTATTTGGAACCAGTCTGTTGTTCCATGTCCAGTTCTAACTGTTGCTTCCTGACCTGCATACAGGTTTCTCAAGAGGCAGGTCAGGTGGTCTGGGATTCCCATCTCTTTCAGAATGTTCCACAGTTTATTGTGATCGACACAGTCAAAGGCTTTGGCATAGTCAATGAAGCAGAAATAGATGTTTTTCTGAAACTCTCTTGCTTTCTCCATGATCCAGCGGATGTTGGCAATTTGATCTCTGGTGCCTCTGCCTTTTCTAAAACCTGCTTGAACATCTGGGAGTTCACGGTTTACATACCATGATGGTTACTCCATTTCTTCTAAGGGATTCCTGCCCACAGTAGTAGATATAATGGTCATCCAAGTTAAATTCACCCATTCCTGTCCATTTTAATTCACTGATTCCTAGAATGTCTATGTTCACTCTTGCCATCTCCTGTTTGACCACTTCCAATTTGCCTTGATTCATGGACCTAACATTCCAGGTTCCTATGCAATATTGCTCTTTACAGCACCAGACCTTGCTTCTATCACTGGTCACATCCACAACTGGGTATTGGTTTTGCTTTTGCTCCATCCCTTTATTCCTTCTATAGTTATTTCTCCACTGAGCTCCAGTAGCATACTGGGCACCTACCGACCTGGGGAATTCCTCATTCAGTATCCTATCAATTTGCCCTTTGTTACTGTTCATGGGGTTCTCAAGGCAAGTATACTGAAGTGGTTTGCCATTCCCTTTTCCAGACTGGAATGCAAAAGTAGGAAGTCAAGAAACCCCTGGAGTAACAGGCAAATTTGGCCTTGGAGCACGGAATGAAGCAGGGCAAAGGCTAATAGAGTTTTGTCAAGAGAACGCACTGGTCGTAGCAAACACCCTCTTCCAACAACACAAGAGAAGACTCTACACATGGACATCACCAGATGGTCAACACCGAAATCAGATTGATTATATTCTTTGCAACCAAAGATGGAGAAGCTGTATACAGTTAGCGAAAACAAGACCAGGAGCTGACTGTGGCTCAGATCATGAACTCCTTATTGCCAAATTCAGACTTAAATTGAAGAAAGTAGGGAAAACCACTAGACCATTCAGATATGACCTAAATCAAATCCCTTATGATTATACAGTGGAAGTGAGAAATAGATTTAAGGGACTAGATCTGATTGATAGAGTGCCTGATGAACTCTGGACGGAGGTTCGTGACATTGTACAGGAGACAGGGACCAAGACCATCCCCATGGAAAAGAAATGCAAAGAGCGAAATGGCTGTCTGAGGAGGCCTTACAAATAGCTGTGAAAAGAAGAGAGGCGAAAAGGAAAGATATAAGCATCTGAATGCAGAGTTCCAAAGAAGAGCAAGGAGAGATAAGAAAGCCTTCCTCAGTGATCAATGCAAAGAAATAGAGGAAAACAACAGAATAGGAAAAACAAGAGACCTCTTCAAGAAAATTAGAGATTCCAAGGGAACATTTCATGCAAAGATGGGCTCGATAAAGGACAGAAATGGTATGGACCTAACAGAAGCAGAAGATATTAAGAAGAGGTGGCAGGAATACACAGAAGAACTGTACAAAAAAGATCTTCACGACCAAGATAGTCACGATAACATGATCACTGACCTAGAGCCAGACATCTTGGAATGTGAAGTCAAGTGGGTCTTAGAAAGCATCACTACTAACAAAGCTAGTGGAGGTGATGGAATTCCAGTTGAGCTATTTCAAGTCTTGAAAGATGATGCTGTGAAAGTGCTGCATTCAATATGCCAGCAGATTTGGAAAACTCAGCAGTGGCCACAGGACTGGAAGAGTCAGTCTTCATTCAAATCCCAAAGAAAGGCAATGCCAAAGAATGCTCAAACTACCGCACAATTGCACTCATCTCACACGCTAGTAAAGTCATGCTCAAAATAGAACAGTATAGTGGAAAGAAATTTAAAAATCATGAAGTATATAATTTTGACTTAGCTCAACCATTAATTCAGAGGCCCTGATTAAATCATTTAGTGTCTATGGTCTCGGAGAAGGCACTGGCGACCCTCTCCAGTACTCTTGCTTGGTCCATGGACGGAGGAGCCTGGTGGGCTGCAGTCCAAGGGGTTGCTAAGAGTTGGACATGACTGAGCGACTTTACTTTCACTTTTTACTTTCATGCATTGGAGAAGGAGATGGCGACCCACTCCAGTGTTCTTGCCTGGAGAATCCCAGGGATGGGGGAGCCTGGTGGGCTGCCGTCTGTGGGTCCTACAGAGTCGGACTCGACTGACATGACTTAGCAGCAACTTAGCAGCAGCAGTCTATGCTTTATGTTTCCTTTTTTTAAAAAAAGGAAATTTTAGAATAAACATGTTTATGTTCCACTTGCAAGATTTGGTGTTTCCTAGAATTTTATTTTAGCTGTTCAGTTATAATTCAGTCACAGCTTTGCAATTGTGTAACTTCTTCTTATACCCAACATCATCCCATTTATGATACCCTGCAAATTTATACCAATTAGAATGATCATTTAATCCTAATCATCCAGTTTATTGAATATTGTAAATGCAGATTCTATTCTCCAAATTATTTACTGAGTTTGATTCACATTAGCTTCAGTTCAGTTCAGTTCAGTTGCTCAGTCGTGTCCGACTCTCCGCGACCCCATGAATCACAGCACGCCAGGCCTCCCTGTCCATCACCAACTCCCGGAGTTCACTCACCACCTATATATTTATTTTAAAATTAAATCAACAGTCTCTCCCCCCATTCCATGACATAGATATTTTGTTATATTTATTTGAATAAGATCAGAGTTGACAGTCAAAATATTCAGCAAGTAGTTTGACAGAGGCGCAGACCAATCACAATAGTTGATGGAGGCTTTTTGCTCTCCCAAGCGTTACTCCATTAGTTACTGGATTGTGGGGAGATGTTGTGCCGGTTGGGGTGGTGGTTAGGGTCCCTCAGGGACTCAGGACACCAGCTGTGTTCCAAATGAAATGGATGTGCTCCTCAGTCAGTTTGGCATACGGACGCATACCAACGCGGTTCACTAATACTGAGTCAGTGTGGCATACCAGTGGGTACTCATACTGAGCTCTGAGTCTAACTCACCAGGCGGTTCCCATCAGCGAGCTCGGAACCTAACTTACCAGTCAGTCGGTTGAGCCTCAGTGAAGTTCTCTAATGTTTTTCTTCTCTACCTAACACCAAGCATCTTATACACGTGGCAAATGACTGACTTCTCTTAGAGTCATGAGGTGTAATTCATCAGCACTTCTGCAGGTCAAATACCCTGACTTCCCTTAGTCTGTCTGCGAATGTTCCTGTCTTCTCCTCCTTTCCTGGCTTTTCATTTTAAATAGTGTTTCTCTTTTAACTATATCATTAATTTTTCTGATTCCTCTTGTCTTTACCCTTCATAATCGTTTCACATTTAGATTTTAGAACAAATGCTCAAGATAAATCAGGGAAAAATAGTTTATTTAGTTTTGTTTCTGATCATTGGCACTCTGGAGGTCTTGATTCATCTTACTAGAAACGGGACATCAAGTTTATCACTGTAGATGCTGCAAGGAAAGTATTATACTCCTTCTGTTCAGTTCAGTTCAGTTCAGTCGCGTCCGACTCTTTGCGACCCCATGAATCACAGCACACCAGGCCTCCCTGTCCATCACCAACTCCCGGAGTTCACTCAAACTCATGTCCATCGAGTCGGTGATGCCATCCAGCCATCTCATTCTCTGTCGTCCCCTTCTCCTCCCGCCTCCAATCCCTCCCAGCATCAGACTCTTTTCCAGTGAGTCATCTCATCGCATGAGGTGGCCAAAGTATTGGAGTTTCAGCTTTAGCATCACTCCTTCCAATGAACACCCAGGATCGATCTCCTTTAGAATGGACTCGTTGGATCTCCTTGCAGTCCAAGGGCCTCTCAAGAGTCTTCTCAAACACCACAGTTCAAAAGCATCAATTCTTCCGTGATCAGCTTTCTTCACAGTCCAACTCTCACATCCATACATGACCACGGGAAAAACCATAGCCTTGACTAGGCAGACCTTGGTTGGTAAAGTAATGTCTCTGCTCTTTAATAAGCTATCTAGGTTGGTCATAACTTTCCTTTCAAGGAGCAAGCGTCTTTTAATTTCATGGCTGCAATCAGCATCTCCAGTGATTTTGGAGCCCAAAAAAATAAAGTCTGACACTGTTTCCACTGTTTCCCCATCTATTTCCCATGAAGTGATGGGACCAGATGCCATGATCTTTGTTTTCTGAATGTTGAGCTTCAAGCCAACCTTTTCACTCTCCTCTTTCACTGTCATCAAGAGGCTTCTTAGTTCCTCTTCACTTTCTGCTATACTCCTTAGGACCATGCTATTCACTATTACATTGAAAAAGAAAATGCAGGTTCTGCTTTGAGATGGTTATAATCTGCTTGTTATTAATTGAGAGAACAGATTCCTTCTCAAAGTGACAAGAGAATTGCTGCTGAAGAAAAAGAGTTAAGGTCAGGTTCCCATGCAGGACTAAGATGCAATCATAGTGATTAATTAGTGAGGATGAGGATGGGCAACGGCTGAGACAAAACACCCATAAGGCACCAGTACAAGAGTGGTCCATCATCTGCATGTCCCTAAGCTGCAGGCTCCACATTTACTCACACTTTCGAGACAGATCAGTCATTTCTGGTTTCCTTGCAGAAGTCCTGTCTACTTTGGAGTCTCAGGATTCAGGGTGATGAGTACAAGTGGTTTTTGAGGCTGATTCCACTGGGTCATTGCTTTCAGGATCACTTTGCAAAACTGGTTTCTGGAGAAATAGAAAGCAGCAGAAGCTGTTTACTGATAATGTCTCTTGTCTGAGAAGCTAGCTTATGTGTTGGCCAGGGTTTGGAGTGGCTGCTTCAGCGTAGTGTGGACTGTGGGTTTGTTCCAGTTTTTGACACAGTTGTGTAGTATGATGGTGCCTCCAACCTCTAGAGTTGCTTGGAGGAGTTTTCTTTTACTCCGAGGTTCCCTAGAGTTCCTTAATAGTTCTGTTTTTCTCTGGGAAAATAATCAAATGTTTAACCTCAGTGGTCTTTTGGTCAGCTCTCTTATAGGGAAATAAACCAATCAGATGAAGGTCATGTATTCACTAAATATTTATTAAACACTGTTCTTGGTACCAGGGATACAGCACTGAATAAAACAATTGCTACTCAGTAGAACTTATATATCTGGATATAGTCAGGATGTGCTGACTTTAAACAGCAGTATCAAGGACTGAAATAAACAGCAGAGCCGCATCAGAGAGAGATGAACATGTCTATCAGTGTGGGCAGCTTTCTTTCTTTTGGTCCTTTGTTCTCACAGTGCCAACTACCTTGACATGATCCTTTTGATTCTAGTCTGTTTTGGGTAAAGATCTTTTAAAAGTTGTAGCTCCCGCCTGCCCCATTCACTTGTGGATTTCTCACTCTTATACCATCTGAGCTGAACAGACGAGGGAGACATTGGAGATCTTTTAAAGTCTTCAGTATATCATCATCTTCTGTTTTTCTTTTCAGGGAGTGACCTTCACAATGGCATCATAGGATTCAGTGAGGAGTCCCAGAGTAGACTGGAGCTGGGTGAAGGAACTGAGCTGAGCAGTCTGCATCTTAATGTTACAAGGCAGCCAAACAGGTTTGTTTATATCTATGTAGAAGACGTAACATACTGTGTGTCTACCTAGTGTTTAGTTGGTAGAAGCAGGATGACATGCTGGCAGAAGAAAGTGATGCGGAATTGGATGTCAGTGTTCAAATACTCTAGTTTCTCTGGGGTAGGAGATGGCAGCCCACTCCAGTATTCTTGACTGGAAAATCCCATGGACAGAAGAGCCTGGCAGGGTATAGTTGATGGGGTTGCAAAGAGTCGGACGTGGTTGAGCCCTGATTAGGGCTGCCTTGAACATTTAGTACTTTATGAAGCACCGTACAGATGTCAGATTATGTCAGCGATCACTTCACCGTGTTTACTTTTCTCTATCACTCTGCATATACAACCATTTACCATTCAGGAAGTTTCGGGTCCCAGTATTTTGCTTACGACTTGATACAGTGTAGCACACCTGTGAGTGTTCATGATCACGTACACTTGGCTGCACACAGGTGCATGTGTCAGTGTTACCGTTTCCATTTTGGGTCTAAATACTATCAGAAAGGATAGATCATCCCTTGTCCTTTATAGTAACGACCATTTTTAGCAGTAGTGTTTTCCCTTCAGAAAGATTCTTGTTAAAAGACAAATGAGGAACATTTACCTCAAGGCAAGTGTTCTCTATAATTTTTATTTTCATATTTCTGGTATATAGCATCCAGAATTATATTTCAATAAATACTTAATCATTACTGAATGGAGTGTGGTCAAAGAATGCCACGTAAACTCTGGCCTTAATTTCTTAACTGTAGTAGGCAGAACCGGTTGTTTTCAACATTATCAGTGGGAGAGATAAAGCTTGTATTGGACAAAGAGGTGCGCTCCAGGCGTAATGGTAATATATTCTACATCAGCCCCAGGAATAATGCGATCTGTGACTGCATCGGCATAGGTTTTGCTTTGTTCCTAGAGCCTTCGAAGATGTCAAGGTGTTTTGGCGAGTCACATTTAACAAAACAGCTGCTGTGCTCCAGAAAGATGGTGTGAACCTGGCGGATGAACTTCTGTCTGTATCAGGGACCACTATCTGTATGGCAGGTCAAACAAAGTGCTTTATCACCATTGAGCTCAAACCTGGAAAGGTAAGAAACAATGAGGCCCAGTGTTGTGGAATTCTGATTGTATTTCTTTAGAATTAGTCATTTTCAAGCTACTTTGTTGAAATGTGTACGTGTATATATTATGTGGAGATTCTTTATGTCCGCCTGGCTGCAATGTCTGAGTCTCTTTTGAGTTTCTGTAAATAAGCTCATCAGTTGTACTCCTGAGACTTATAAATGTTGTAAGTCACTTGTATCTCAGTAATAAAAAACTCATCCGTTTTTTATGTTCTGTTTCTTGTCATTTCCAAGATTCTTCCTGGCCCACCTGCTCACGGGGTAAATGATTGCTTGAGTAATTTTCAGCCCGATTAGTATTATTTCTGATTACTCTGAATGTTTAGTTCTTTTCCTTTTATCATGTCTATAGATTTGATTACATTGTATTGTATCCATAGATTTCATCCTTAACATGAAAGTTCTCTCATTCGCTATCCATTTAGTTAGAGAGGTCAGTTCTGATCTACCAGAGAGGCACAGAGGCTCAGTGAGTCTTTGGATCAGTTTCTATTGGTTCGTGTTGCACAAGGCACCCAGGAGCCAGGCGTTCCTCTCCTCATTCTAATGGAATCTGCATTATTCAAATGGTATTGGCCGCTGAGGCTCTGATAGAGTTTTAGTTAGTTAGTAATCGTGTCACTTTTTAAAAAATGACTATTCTCTGATACTTTAATGTCCAGGGATCACTTAGCAGCATTTGTTCCTTGTCGACCTCTTAATTTTTCCAGTGAGTCAGATTCATGGGATCGCAGAGAGTCGGACACGACTGAGCGACTGAACTGAACTGAACTGACCTCTTAATTTATTAAACTCAAATATTTAATGCAAAAATGAGCCATCATATTTTGAATGTTCAAAAGTATCATGATTTTTTTATACATGCCAAAAACTTTATAAACAGCAGAAAAAGCATTGCACAAATAAAATTATTTCCAAATGGGTAGCTGTATTTAAACCCATTCTAAATAATAATCTTGTAGATTTAACTCTTCATTCTTTTTTTTTGTCTACTTGGTTTTCCACTTTCAGAGAATTCCTGAAGCAGTTGTATTGATGTTCTCTAAGGTTACAGTAATACATATTTTCATATTTTCCCAGAATTGTAGGAATTTTGATGAATTTCCAGAAGAGAAAGACCACTAGTCTCAGATCACTTCAGGTTGCTTGGTTATCACCACTTTGTTCTCTGTTAGGACCACAGATCCTAATGCTTGTCTGAAGCTGTTTCAAATGAGAATTGCCGGACAGTGGATTGAGATCCATTTTATAACGTGACATGTGAGATCAACATGTTTTTTTAAGTTCATGCTTTACAGGTTAATTTTTTCAGCACCGTGTGTTTTCCACAGAATGATTTGTTCTTTAAATCTTGCATTGCCACTTCACCTTAACCATTGGCCTGTCACTGTCAAACATTGAGCTGGTCTACAGGGGCACTGAAAAGATAGACCTGGAAAAAAAAAAGATAGACCTGCCTTGTTAATATCTTGTTTTATTTGTGAGGGCAAGCTGGACGCTCTGCTTTATAAGAAATGAGATAACAGGGACTTCTGTCTGGTGGTTAAGACTCTGACTTCCAGTGCAGGGGACATGGGTTCGATCCCCGGCAAGGTCCCATATGCTAAGGGATGTGGCACAAATTGAAAAGAAATGAGATAATGAATTTGTGATCTTAGTGCATCTTTGCAGTTTATCTGTTCTATCGTATTTGAATGAACATAAAATTGCATCATCTTTCACCTTCTGTATGAAGTACTCTTTAACTTCTGACATATTTTCATTTGCATGCATTTCACAGGTCCTAAAAATTTATCCCTAATTTTGGTCTAGTTTGTATTTTTTCTAGAAATGATTGTCTTACTAGCATTTTTTATTAACTCATTCCTACATACATGCACAGAGAAGAATGTTTCACATTCACTAATAAATCAATATATACTTAATTAAAGGCATAACTTTATTGATATGCTAACATTACCCTATACATTAAAACTAATAAAATATTAATTATACACTATTACACTCACATTTTTCATTTTAACCATTTAAAAAATACATTGCCATAATTTTTCTCCTTTAAGTACCATTGTTATAGATTCAGATTCATCTAATTTTAATTGCTTAGTAAATACTTTGATTTTTGCTTTGGTTACTCTTCAGTCACCCAGTTGTGTCTGACTCTGACCCCATGGACTACAGCACACCAGGCCTCCCTGTCCCTCACCATCTTCCCGGAGTTTGCCCAAGTCCATGTTCATTGCATTGGTGATGCCTTCCAGCCATCTCATCCTCAGATGCCCACTTCTTTTTCAATAGTCATATCATAGACACTGAAAGATCTACTAAGCTACACTTGTGTTTCTTTATATTGCTTTAACATCTCTGGATACTTATTTGCTTTATCGCAATAACCTGTGTTTTAGAGTCATCTTGATTTTTCCTGCTGTAAGACATCCAAGGATTTGATTTCTTTCATCAGCGTTTCAGAGATCTGAGTCTTTGTTCTGGAGATAGGCATGAGAGTTGATGGTTGACACAGATGCTGCTGTGAACCATCTTGGTAGTGATGGAGCTAGAAAACAGGTTTAAAATACTGAGTTCCCACTGATTTTTTATCCAAGAATTTAATTTTTAAAAATTTTGCAATTGAAGTATACTTAATGTACAGTGATGTGTTAGTTTATATGTACATGTGGGCTTCCTTGATGACTCAGGTGGTAAAGAATCCGCATTCATTGCTAGAGAACTGGGTTCTATCCCTGGGTTGGGAAGATCCCCTAGAGAAGAGAATGGCAACCCACTCCAGTATTCCTGCCTGGAGAATTCCATGGACAGAGCCACCTGACAGGGTCACAAAGTGTTGGACGTGAATAAACAACTAAACAATAACATACATGTGTGCGTGTGTGTATCCATTTGTCTTCATATTCTTTTCCATTGTAGACATTGCGGGGTAACAAGTATAATTCTCTGTGCCATACAGTAGGTCCTGTATACCTGTTTTCTGTATAGTAGTGCATATGTGCTAATCCCAAACTCCTAATTTATACAAGTATTATATTTTACTTTTCTTGAGTGGGAGTTTGATCAGTTGCTATGCTTTCTATTGCACTGAAGAAAAGGACCTGAAATTTCAGTATTCAAAACTTTTGCTCATGTTATTCTACTTGATAAAGTTTAAGTCCTCCTCTCTGCATTTGTCCAAATAGTTTTATGCCTTCCTCAACCCCCACAACTCAACATTTCCTATCTCCCTTAAGGACTAATAAAAATATCACTTCCTCTAGTATGTCGTCGACATCTTCAGTTTTGTTCTTTAGTTGCTCAGTTGTGTCTGACTCTTTGTGACCCCATGGACTGCAGCACGCCAGGCTTCCTTGTCCTTCACCATCTCCTGGAATTTGCTCAAACTCATGTCCATTTAGTTGGTGATGCCATCCAACCATCTCATCCTCTGTCATCCCCTTCTCCTCCTGCCTTCAGTCTTTGCGAGCTTCAGGATCTTTTCCAATGAGTCAATTCTTTGCATCAGGTGGCCAAAGTATTGGAGTTTCAGCTTCAGCATCAGTCCTTCCAATGAACATTCAGGATTTATTTCCTTTAGGATTGACTGGTTTGATCTCCTTGCAGTCCAGGAGACACTCACGCATCTTCTCCAACACCACAGTTCGAAAGCATCAGTTCTTTGGCACTTGGCCTTCTGTATGGTCCAACTTTCAGTACCATATATGACTACTGGAAAAACCATAGCTTTAACTATACGGACCTTTGTCAGCAAAGTAATGTCTCTGTTTTTTAATATGCTGTCTAGGTTTGTCATAGTTTTTCTTCCAAGGAGCAAGTGTCTTTTAATTTCATGACTGCAGTCACTGTCTGTAGTGATTTTGGAACCCAAGAAAATAAAGTTTGTCACTGTTTCCATTTTTTTTACCTATCTATTTGCCATGAAGTGATGAAACCAGATGTCATGATCTTAGTTTTTTGAACATTGAGTTTTAGGCCAGCTTTTTCACTCTCCTCTTTTACCACAGTCAAGAGGCTCTTTAGTTCCTCTTCACTTTCTGCCATAAGAGTGGTGTTATATGAATATCTGAGGTTATTGGTATTTCTCTTGGCAATCTTGATTTCAGCTTGTGCTTCATCCAGCCTGGCATTTTACATGATGTACTCTGCATAAAAGTTAAATAAGCAGGGTGACAATATACAGCCTTGATGTACTCCTTTCCCAGTTTGGAACCAGTCCGTTGTTCCATGTCCGGTTCTAACTGTTGCTTCTTTACCTGAATTCAGATTTCTCAGGAGGCAGATAAGGTGGTCTGGTATTCCCATCACTTTAAGAATTTTCCACAGTTTGTTGTGATGTACACAGTCAAAGGCTTTAGTGTAGTCAGTGAAGGAGAAGTAGATGTTTTCCTGGAATTTCTTGCTGTCTCCATGATCCAGCAAATATTGTCAGTTTGAGTCTGGTTCCTCTGCCTTTTCTAAATCCAGCTTGTACATCTGGAAGTTCTCGGTTCACATACTGTTGAAGCCTAGCTTGAGAGACTTTTGAGCATTGCCTTGCTAGCAAGTGAATTGAGTGCAATTGTGCAGTAGCTTGAACATTCCTTGGCATTGCCCTTCTTTGGGATTGGAATGAAGACTGACTTTTTCCAGTCCTGTGTACTGCTGAGTTTTCAAATTTGCTGGTGTGCTGGGTGAAGCACTTTCACAGCATCATCTTTTAGGATTTGAAATAGCTCAGCTGGAATTCCTTCACCTCCAAGTAGTTTTATTCATAGTAATGCCCCCTAGATGGGGTCACAAAGAATCGGACACGACTGAGCGACTGAACTGAACTGAACTGAACTGAATGCTTCCTAAGGCCCACTTCACTTCACATTCCAGGATGTCTGGCTCTAGGTGGGTGATCACACCGTTGTGGTTATCTTGGTCATTAAAATCTTTTTTGTATAGTTCTGTGTATCCTCGCTACCTCTTCTTAATATCTTCTGCTTCTGTTAGGTCCATACATAAGATGATAAAGACCTGGGTTCAAATTTTGACTCTTCCACTAAATAGCTTGTGACATCAGACAAATTGCTAAGGTTTCCTGAGCTTCTCAGACGTGGTGGAGTTAATAATAGGGTCGTTATATTAAATGAGATAATGAGAGGTATTTCACATGGTTCTCAGCAAGGGTGGCTTGGTATTACTGTTATTCAGAATGGATGGGAGTGAAGCCGAATAGTAGCCACATCAACACTAGTGGTAGGTGAGTGACAACACAATACAGTAAACACAATGCATGCTTTCATCTGTAGAGTTACACCACTGATTGATGGTGGCTTTTCGTAAGTTCAGTCTGTCTTCTGACGCTCAACTTAACGTTTTTCTACTCTTACCATATCTCTAATTATCATCCCTATAGTCATTCAGTTTTTTTTTATTTTCAAGTTCTAAAGAACTTAAGTAACTTTTCCCAGGTTGATTACTCAGTAAAAATTAGAATTCATCTTTTGAATTCCAGTTCATGTACCCTTTCTCTCCTGGGTATCTTATGGTTCTATGGTTCTATCATATGGTCTATATTAGCAAAACATTTGAAGGTCATAGTTAATAAACTTGGCTGCATTTCTTAACCCACAAAGTCTGTTTAAACTAAACAGATTGTTGAAACATTTGTTGCACATATTTCTTTAAGAACTATTTAAGTAAGATCTTGCTTATTTATTACTTTGCTTGCTTCTGAGCAGGTCTGGGCCCACAAAAAATTATTCTATACTAGTTGGGCAAAAGATCATCTTGGAATGCTGCTGACCTAACTAGGAAAGGAACTTGAGTTCTTGTGAGGTCTCCAGTCATATTTAGGTCCAGAGAGGTTCAGATAACCATCTGTGAGTTTTGCTTTCCCAGTATATTTCAGGCACATTCTTTGAACAGATTATTTTGTTGTCAGACTGAAAGATTCCTTTTGTCTCTTCTAATTATGTGTTGGCATCCATCTGCACATTTGTTCGATTTGTGTGTTTCCCTACTTGGATTACAACATATTTTTTGACTCAGAGTAGTTATAAGTAATGTTTTAATCATCACCACAATGAGAAGAAGTACTGTACTGAAGAAAAGGCAAGAGTTTGTTGAAATGTAATATTCTGAAATTCTTAGTTAAATGAAATTATTGTGAACTCAAGCTCATTGGCTGTAGGGAATAATAGTTGTTGAATATAGTTACCCATACTTTTCAAGTGCTGCAGTGTATTGTATTTACCAATTTAGTTTGTCAAAAGTGGGAAAAATATATTTACCTTCATTTCAACATTTACTGAGAATTAATCAGCAAAATTTTAAAAAATCTATATCAAATGAAAAGTAAATATGTTTCTTCAGACAATAAAAATAGATTCAGTTCATTTATTGTGCTACTAAGATATAAATCATTTTTAATAATACTGAAGAATTTGTTGTATTGTTTTGTGACATAATAATTCTCATTAAAATGATCACAAAACAAATGATGACTAAGATCCTTACTGATAGAAAAAAAAAAAGGATGCATTATATCAAGTTAGACAGTGAGACATACAATTGAAAATGCATCAACTTAGCTTCTTGGAATTATGCTAGGAAGCTAAAAATGATGCTAGGATTTCTTGATTATTATGTAAGAGAAAATAAGTAAAAACAGATGATTAGCTGTCTGTTACGGAATTGAATGCAGGCTTTAGAAAATAAATTATCTGAGATTGTTGACACAGAACTGAGGGAAAACATGACCAAACCATAACCAACAGACTAAATTTCGATTTCTTGATACTGAATTTAGAGAAATTTTGAATAATACTTGAGATCACTAAATAAACCCATCAATATTTGGTCAATTTATGTAAAACCTTTAAAAATGAAACATTACAGAGTTGCCCCTTTCTCTCCTGTCCTGTTTTTCAACTCCACACCCTGCCCTCCCCTCAGTGCTACCCCTCCAGCTGAGATCACTACTGTCGCGTTGTTTTGTTTTCTTTTTTACCCGTTAGCGAAATATGTATCCAGTAACAAGATGTACACAAGCTTTGTGTAATTAAAAATTTTACATTTGTTGTAGGTTTCTTTACTCATTGTCAAGTTTTTGAATCCATCCACATTGAAAAATATTGAAATATTTCATTCTTTTTAACGACTAGATAATATTTTCATTGTGTGAATTATACTTTGTGTATCCTTTTGTTTATTGAAGTATATGCATAGATTATCTCCTGACATTGATTTTCTAGTAAGATGCTCTCCCAGAGAGAGTAAAGGTGTTGAAGAAAGACCATAAAAATAAATCTCGTGGTAATCTAACGTAAGAATTTAATTCTGTAATTATACAAACTGTATTTCTAAATGTATATTTATTTCTGTAATAGTGTGTATGAATGATGCTATTTCTTAATGTCAGAATTATTTTAAAATAGAAGTCTATTCGTAATTATCATTCCCCCTTCCTCCTTTTTTTCTCATTGGCAGATACCTCAAAGTGAAATACATTTTTTTGTGGAACTGTATGAGGTAACAGCTGGAGCAGCCCTAAACAATACTGCCAGATTTGCACAGATTAAATTATTACAGCGTGATAAACCTCCAAGTCTCGTGTACTTCTCTGTGGGTTCCCGACTGCCAGTGGCTCATAAGAAGGCCACTCTCATTAGTCTGCAGGTGGCCAGAGACTCTGGGGCAGGACTAATGATGTCTGTTAACTTCAGTACCCAGGTAAGCAGGCAGCAGGTATTAACACACAGTAAGCTCTTCTTCTTTAACTATGGCATGGGTCATGAAAAAGAGATCTGATATATTATTTTCTGATGATACCATCATAATTCAAGTTATGTTTGTTACATTAAGCTTTTCTTTGACACAGTTCAATTTTTTTCACTTGGGTCATGTTTTAAAATGATAGTCTTTTGTCTTTTTGTTTGTTTTGGAAAAGTTGATTGTGCAATGCAAAATGTCTTACATACATCTGTTCTATAAAATCTGTAGAGATTTAAAATTTCTTCAGGCTATAACTGGGTAAGACCAGAAACAAAAAGTATAGGTCTTTGTTCTGATTTTTACCTCAACTAGTTGAAAATCTTCTTTAGGACTTCAAATACTTGCTGTGTGTTTCCTGTGATCTTTATGTTTCTTCAAATCCATGGGTTCAGGAGACTGTCTCTCAGCTACTTTTAACATCCTATTAGGTGACATCAAATGAAAGGGAGGAAGCAGTATGGTTTAAATTTTATTTTAGGAGCAAAGCTCTAATATATTGAAACAAAGCTGTACATCTGCTCCCTTTGAAGCATGATTGTGGAGATTGGAGCTTGCCCACCATAGCCTTCTGTTTTTTTCCTCCCCTGGACTTGTATAACTCCCAGACCCTACAGTTTGCTGCCATTATGAACAGTGCTGCCATTTCTTTTGTTTCAAGATTTCAAGCCTGGTGATTCTTTAGGCCTCAAGGTTTCCAAGTTGCAGTTTTATACCAAGTGCTGTTTAGTGTGTGCTTGGTTGTGTCACTGTTGAGTGGCTCTAATACACAGAACATTCTGTGCATAAGATACAGCATATGTGCCACCAGTTTGCTATAGCAATCCTGTGAGTCAGGGAATGGCGGTGAGGACTGTAGCTGTGTTTAGTGAGCTGTCCTGGAAGCTTGCCAGGAAGAAAAGTTGTCTTTATATCAGAGTCTACAGCTTGGCAAGCCAGAAGATGCAACTCTATCACATGAGACTCTAGAAATAAACTCCATTCTAAATAGCCCTGAAGTGGTATGAGCATGAAAAGAAGTATTTTGATTCATTGGGAGATTTTAGCATTTTTCCTTTTAAGCATTTAAGATGGTAAGAGAAATGAGAAAAAATATGTGTTCTTTCTTTTCCCATGAAATATATATCATCATATGTTATCTACTTTGTAGGGCAGAAGAGTGGAAGAAGTGATAAAAAAAAAAATTGAGACCCATTTTAAATTAGTTCATACACTCAGTTGGAAGGGGAGTTGAAAATGCCAAAAGAAGAATCTGAATGCCAATATCTCTATCATACTCATTTTTGTTCTTTCTAGATTATTCACAAATGATTCCATGTAAAACACATGCTGTCACTAGCATGTAACTCATAGCATTTTAATACACTATAAAAATCAACATAGAGGAGCCCTGTGGTGATGAAAATGTATGTTGACTACATCCACATTCATATCCTGGTTGTGATACAATTATACAAGATGTTATTAATATCTATGAAGGATATTAGGGAAGGGTAGAGGAGACCACTCTTTTATATTTCTTGTAAGTGTGTGTGAATCTTTAATTATGTCAAAATATAAGGTTTAATTTTAAAAATTAGAAAGAAAAAATTTACCTGTCTGGTCTGATTTTATTTTCCTGTTGCTTCATTGTTCTTCATTTGAATGCTGGGGATATTGTTAGAAGAGAAAGTTATATAATTCAATTTTCCAAGTAGCTAGCAAGTATGAGAAAATAATTATGAACCAAGTTGCTATTCTGTTACAATAATACTAATCTTGATTTTATGTTAAACAGATTTTAATAATGTAGTTAAAACAATAGCTGTAGTATACATACAGTATATCGACCTTCAGTAAGTCAGCATTCCCCGTATGTACATACTATAAGTTCCTAAATATCTACATATTTCTGATCTGAAGGTAAAGGATATAAGGACTTGAGATAATGAAAATATCACTCATTCCAGTTATCTTTGAATTAAATAGGCCTGTAGCTAAGCTAAGTTTGAAAACCAGTTCAAGATATTTCATTTGTGTATGTGTGTACAAGAAAGAATATGTCTTTCCTTCTTATTCTCACACTGGTTATTCCATCAAAAACTGTTTGTTGATTTTCACTGTTGCTTTTAAATTGCATACTGCTGCTCCTTTGTGTTTGTTACATGTATTTTACAAACATGAGAACGTTTTGATTGTTCTCGTTCCTTTAAACGTCTATATTGTGAAATTCTATGAATTCTACCAAAAAACAGTGAACAGAATGTGTATGTGCAGTTTACAGTCATAAAATCACCACCACGTAACTTAGGAAATGCAGCTTTATCAGACGCTTAGCACTTGCTGCCCTGAACCTTCTCTCATGCCATCCTGAGAAGGTTAACCTCTCCCCATCTTGCAGATAACCTCTATCCTGAATTGCACGATGAATTACTACCTTGCTTTTATTTATAGTTTTACCACAAACCATATGCTGTTTAGGTTTACCTGTTTTGGTAATTATGGAGATGAGATTCTTCCAGTATTGTCTCACGATGTGCTTTTTTTTTGTTCAGCAATATGCTTTTGAGAAACACCTGTGCTGATGTATGTAGTTCTTTCCTTTTGACTCCTCTATGGTTATCTCAATGGATAGTTTAATTTCTCTATTCTGAAGCCAGTAGACTTTTGCTTCCATCAGCGAGTCTTTCCCTCCAGCCCCCCACCATTATGCTGCAGAGACTCTTGAAAATCCTTTATGTTCATTGATTTTTCACTTTTTGCCACCCTTGGGCACTTCCGCCTCTGGAAGCCAGCTCTTCTCCTTTGGGCATCTGGAGCACCACACTTTCCCACTGTTAACTCTTTTCTCTTTGGCCACCCCTTCCTGTTGCTTGTGTTAGTCTTTCTGACCAATAAATATTGGGGTCCACCTATACTCACTCTGTAGGCTAGACCATCCCCACCTGTTTTCTTTAAATATCATCTGTAAAATGAGAACTCCTGAATTTTTATCACTAGCGTCTTCACCACCCCGGATCCAGACTCATTTATCTGATTGCTCTTACTTCACATCTTCATTTGAATTGTCTAAAAAGCATCTCAAGCTTAATATATATAGCATGTATATAATGGATAACTCTTATTTCACCCTTGGCAATATTTCCCTTAGCTTACTGCCATTCATCCAGGCAAATAGCTTAGAGTTATCCTCATTCACCTCTTCTTTTACATACAACACTGAGTTAATCAGAAACTCCTGCTGACTCTACCTTCTAAATATATTCCCAGTTTGAGCTCTTCTCACCCTCTCTACTCAATACAACCAAAGCTACCGTTGTTTCCTTTTTCTGCTGGAACTAATGTAAAAATCTCCTGTCTCTTCTCCCTGCTTCTATCTTCTCCCCCTGCTGCAGCCTAACTGTCCACAAGAGCCAGAATGCTCCGGAAAATATGAAATAAAGTGTGTCGCTCTCCTGCTGGAATCCTCCAGTGACTTCCTAGCACACTTTATATCAGGGACGTACATGATCTGACACATACATCTTCAAATTGTTAGTTGGCTCACAACTGGAGAAGTTCTGTGAGGCAGTAATGGAATTTCTTCTCTAATTCTCTTTGTTGATCTATTCTAAGGCATCTATCTTTCCTAACCTCATCACTGTATGATATGTATTTATCTCTCTAATTTATCTTGGAAGATTAGAAAAATTATAAAACTCCATTTTTTTTTTAATTTTTAAAAACACAGCATGGTTATATTTTAACACACAACTGAAAGACAAAACACCATAGTAAATTGACAGCATTAAAATACAATGTTTCGGGACTTACTTGGTGGACCAGTGGCTAAGACTGAGCTCCAAATGCCGAGGGCCTGGGTTCGATCCCTGGTCAGGGAACGAGATCCTGCATGCCACGAAAGAGTGCATGTTGCAACTAAGGGTCTTGCGTGCCACCATGAAGATGGATGATACTGTGAATTGTAACTAAAACCTGGCACAGCCACATTAAAAAAAACAATACCATGTTTCATTTGCATTTCATGACGAATGGTTAACATCCTTAGTCATAAATGAGTTCTTAGAAACCAGTAGAAAGACATTGACTGATCAAGGGAAATGGAAAAAGAAAGAAGAAAAGGAAATAACACAAGTGACTAGTAAGGATTAAAGTGTATGTGAAGGTGACTGAGCTGAACAATAAAAGGAAAAAAAGCAACTTCTTTGTAATATTATAACTACCAAAGATTAAAAATCTGGCATTTGTGTAGTTTGAGGAAATAGGGCCACACTGACCCTGGAGGACAAGATTGGTGAGGTCCCATAGTGAGGGAACATCTAGTGTGGACTCAAAAACTATCAATTTAAAGCAACACCTGTCTTAATACTAGTGTTGTGGCCCATCAGATTGTTTTAAAAGAAAATTGGTTCCGGAGGAGATCAGAGGTTCATAGTTTCACTTACGTGACGTCTAATTTCTAGGAGTTGAGGAGCGCCGAGACCGTCGGTCGTACTCTCATATCTCCAGCTGTTTCTGGGAAAGACTTTGTAAGAACTGAAGGCACATTGATCTTTGAACCTGGCCAGAGAACCACTGTCCTGGATGTCATCCTCACGCCAGAGTCAGGGTCTTTGAATCCATTTCCTAAACGCTTCCAGATCGTGCTTTTTGACCCAAGAGGGGGTGCTGGAGTTGATAAAGTGTACGGGACCGCCAACATCACTCTCGTCTCTGACGCGGACTCCCAGGCCTTTTGGGGGCTTGCGGATCAGCTGCAGCAGCCCCTGGACGGCGACATTCTCAACAGGGTGCTCCACAGCGTCAGCGTCAAAGTGGCCACGGAGAACACAGATGAACAGCTCAGCGCCGTGCTGTATTTAATAGACAAGGTAAGAAGCCCGTGCGAGTGTTAGCAGTTTCATACTTTTTTTTAAAAGACCGAAGCCACACACGGTTATCGTATCAGTTATAATGAATTTATGTGGTAGAGTCAGATTTCTGAATCTCAGAGTGGGATTCACCATATCTGACCCTGTGCTTTTGCTTGGTTGCGACTGGTGCTGGTTTGGAAGCTCAGAGAAGGATGAGTTCTCTGCTGCAGCAGTAAGGACAGACCGGTATCTGAAAAGAGGCTCCGGCGGTCAGAAGCTCCAGGCTCTTTCTGATACTTCTAGAAACTGCATGGACATCTTCTGAGACAGTGCGTAGTTTTTCTAAGTCCATAAATGAGGACTCGGTCTAGATTATATGGATCTTCTAGTTGAAGTGCCATGAAACTGTTGCCCTTTGCTAGTTCCCTGCTCCTCCTGGGCACTGGAAAGAATTTACTGTAGGAAATGATGTTACTTAAATTTTCTAATGATGAAATAGTATAGTACAACTACAATTTGATTTAGGCTCTAAAGAGGGAAAGAATGCACAGTAACTGTATTTTAGAAAAGATATATTAAAAAAGCTACATATTAATGGTCGAGAATCAACACTTATTTAACTAGAGCTGTCAGGTAGTACATCTTGATTTTTTTTTTTTTGAATCTGTCATGAATAATGAAACTGAATTATGAAAGAAGATCCTGTGGAAAAAATGTAATTAACTTTTTTTGAGTAACCATTAATAAACAATATAAGTTCTTCTCATATATTAAAAAATTTATGTGAAATAGGTAACTTGGCAATTATTAGAGGCATGAAATATATTTGAAGTGTTCTAAAATATTATAAGATCAAGTAGAAAACATTATTTGTATTCTTAAAAAGAAAATGATTTTTATTTCCATTGAAGTTGCTGTTGCTCTGATTATTTTCAAATCATGTTATTGTTACTAAATTTTTTCCGTGTTATGGCGTATTGTTTTCTTGAAGCTATTTATATGTCAGTATTGAAATCTGATGGTTCAAGTAACTGACATCATTCAATAATATTATACATTGAAATATATGTTATATCAAGAAAACTGAAAATTTCTACTACCAGAAAAGCCTTGGAAAAATAGAAATCTATAACTTTTCAGCAGTGGGAAGACTCAATAACATAGAGACACCAGTTTTCTATAAATTAACCTATAAATGGAATATAAGTACTATCAAAATATCAGTAAACTATTTTGGATTTTTTTAAATTAATCAAAATGATGAGTTCACCTGGGAGAACATACATTAGAAATTTTATGAAAAAGATGAAAGTGATAGGAACCTTATTCTTCTCAATATGAAAGTGTGAAGTTATAGTGATTAAAACAGGATGAATTGGTGCTGTCACAGATATTTAGATTAGTAGAATAAAACAGAAAGTGAAGAAATAAATTCAATTACATATGAAAATTTCGTATACGATAAAAGTGACATTTCAGGTCAGTGTGTCAGTTCAGTTCAGTCACTCAGTCATGTCCGACTCTTTGCGACCCCATGGACTGCAGCACGCCAGACTTCCCTGCCCATCACCAACTCCCAGAGCCTATTCAAACACATGCCCATCACATCAGTGATGCCATCCAACCATCTCATCCTCTGTCATCCCCTTCTCCTCCCACCTTCAATCTTTCCCAGCATCAGGGTTTTTTCAAATGAGTCAGTTCTTCGCATTAGGTGGCCAAAGTATTGGAGCTTCAGCTTCAACATCAGTCCTTCCAAGGAATATTCAGGACTGATTTCCTTTAGGATGGACTGGTTGGATCTCCTTGCAGTCCAAGGGACTCTCAAGAGTTTTCTCCAGTACCGTAGTTCAAAAGCATCAATTCTTCCGCACTCAGCTTTCTTTGTAGTCCAACTCTCACATCCATACATGACTACTGGAAAAACCATAGCTTTGACTAGACGGACCTTTGTTGGCAAAGTGATGTCTCTGCTTTTTAATATGCCATCTAGATTGGTCATAGCTTTTCTTCCAAGAAGCAAGCATCTTTTAATTTCATGGCTGCAGTCACCATCTGCAGTGATTTTGGAGCCCCCAAAATAAAGTCTATCACTGTTTCCATTGCTTCCCCATCTATTTGCTATGAAGTGGTGGGACCAGATGCCATGATCTTAGTTTTCTGAATGTTGAGTTTTAAGCCAGCTTTTTCACTCTCCTCTTTCACTTTCATCAAGAGGCTCTTTAGTTCTTCTTCACTTTCTGCCCTAAGGGTGGTGTCATCTGCGTATCTGAGGTTATTGATATTTCTCCCGGCAATCTTGATTCCAGCTTGTGCTTCCTCCAGCCCAGCATTTCACATGATGTACTCTGCATATAAGTTAAATAAGCAGGGTGACAATATACAGCTTTGACATATTCCTTTCCGTATTTGGAACCAGTCTGTTGTTCCATGTCCAGTTTTAACTGTTGCTTCTTGACCTGCATACAGATTTCTCAAGAGGCAGTGTTTATTATTCTGTAAATGGTGTTGACACATCTGATTTAACCATTTGAAAGTAAAATAATAGCTGTATCTCCATGTTAAACCCACTCCACAATAAATCCCAGGCAGGTCAGAGGTCTAACTGTAAAGCTGAAACCAGGAAAGTATTAGCAGAAAACATGGATGAATCACTTTTAATATAAAAGTTTATATTGGAGAAGTTCCTTCTAAATATAAAAATGCAGAAGTCACAAAGGAAATGATTGACAAACTTGACCACATAAAGTTATACCACAAGAAAAATCAAAAGGCACCTCAGTTATATAGTCAAAGATATAGTTTTTCCAGTAGTCATGTATGGATGTGAGAGTTGGACCATAAAAAAGGCTGAGCACTGAGGAATTGATACTTTTGAACTGTGGTGTTGGAGAAGACTCTTGAGAGTCCCGTGGACTGCATGGAGATCAAACTAGTCAATCCTAAAGGAAATCAACCCTGAATATTCATTAGAAGGACTGATGCTGATGCTGAAGCTCCAGTACTCAATGCTTTGGCCACCTGATGCAAAGAGCTGACTCATTGGAAGAGACCCTGATGCTGGGAAAGATTAAAGGCGGGAGGAGAAGGGAACGACAGGGGACGAGATGGTTGGATGGCATCACTCATTGACATGAGTTTGAATTGTCTCCAGGAGATGGTGAAGGACAAGGAAACCTGGTGTGCTGAGTCCATGGGGCCACAAAGAGTCGGACATGACTGAGCATCTCAAGAACAACAACTATATGTATAGTCAATTATATCCCAATAAAACTGGAGGGAAAAACTAAAAAAAAAAGATTGCCTAATAGGTGTGGGGAATATTTGTACAAATACCTGTATAATGAGTATTTAAGCATTACTTACAGTAACAAGAATTGGGAAAACTGGTGGGCTGCCATCTATGGGGTCACACAGAGTCGGACACGATTGAAGTGACTCAGCAGCAGCAGCAGCCATTAAAAGGGGCCTGCCATATCTATAAAATGTAACATGTTTTCAAAATTTAGACATATAATAATCAGAATATGACAATAATGAAACAAGCATTGAAAATATAGGGTTGAAATTTTAACAATAAATATGAGGTGCCAGTTAACTTTGAATTTCAAATGAACAATGTATTTTTTAGTATAAGTGTATTACAGATAAAAATAAATATTTTTATTCACAAGCACTATTTGGAACATACTTATATCAGGCAATTATTGGCTGATTATCTGAAATTCAAATAGAATCACCTATGCTTTATCTGGCATACATTCATATGTCCCATATGTATTTCATATGTACTCAGATTCAGAAGTATAGGATAGGATTTCCAAGTACTGATAGAACTTTGTTCTGTAGGGTCTCATTTTAAGTGAAATTGTTTCATGTTTGTAAGTTTTATTATCTCCCAGATTCTCACTTCTTTGAACCAGAATCTGCTTTATGCTATATATGTCTTTCATAAGGCTGTACGAATTGGGATAGATGTAAAAGTGAGTTTAATTTTGACTCGTGATATTTATTATTGCAGTTAGAATTAAGTGACCCATGCAACCCTTTGGAGCTTTATCTGGATATTATATTGAAAATATTTTTGTGACTATATCTTCTCTTTATAAAATGATTATGCTTTTTAAAGTTCAAATGTATTTGACATTTAAATGTCAAATATAATTTTGACTCTTACTTCTCTTAAATTCTTTATAGGCTCATGTTTATTTTTGTTAATGTTAGTAACTGATAATAAAGAATACATTATACCTTATGTATCATTTAAGCAGTTGATTTTTTAAGATACAGTTTCAAGTTTAAGATACTTGGGATTTTTTTCCAGATAACTGTTGAAGGAAAAAAACAAGCATTAAGCATTGAAAGCCGAAATCTTTTCTACGAGATCCTTTGTGCTCTTGTTAACCCAAAGCGCAAGGACACTAGAGGATTCAGTCACTTTACTGAAGTGACGGAGAATTTTGCCTTTTCTCTGTTGACTGATATTACCTGTGGCTCTCCTGGTGAAAAGTAAGTATCTTTTAATATAATACCTTACCTTACATGTATTCCTTTACAGGTTACAAAGTAATAAGAATGCAAATTGACATTTAGATGATGTAACTAAGGCTTCGGAGAAGGCAATGGCAGGCCACTCCAGTACTCTTGCCTAGAAAATCCCATGGATGGAGGAGCCTGGTAGGCTGCAGTCCGTGGGGTCGCTAGGGGTTGGACACGACTGAGCGACTTCACTTTCACTCATTGGAGAAGGAAATGGCAACCCACTCCAGTGTTCTTGCCTGGAGAATCCCAGGGACGGGGGAGCCTGGTGGGCTGCCATCAGTGGGGTCACACAGAGTCAGACACGACTGAAGTGACTTAGCAGCAGCAGCAGCAACTAAGGCTTATACAATCAATGAATTTTACCTGATGGGCAAATTAAGTTAATTATTTGAAGAAAACATAGAAACTACATCCAGAAAAAATTAATTTATACTGTCAGTAATATATTCTTCTTGTTTTGAAGGGTCTTTTTAAAAATAAAACGTCTTGTTATTTACTCTTTCTTATATAATGAGTAGAAGATACATTCTGAATAGAAAAAAAAGGATGATTCCAACTTTTAGAGTATTTTAGGCCATTTTTTAAAATTTTGGTAACACAACTGAGCGACTGAACTGAACTGAACATATACATAAGACAGATTTTACCATTTAAACTATTTTTCTGTACTTCCTGGTAGGTCAGATGGTAAAGAATCTGTCTACAATGCAGGCAGACCTGGGTTCAGTTCCTGGGTGGGAGAGATCCCCTGGAGAAGGAATGGCAACCCACTCTAGTTTTCTTGTGGAGAGAATCCCATGGACAGAGGAGCCTGGCAGGCTACAATCCATAGGGTTACAGAGAATTGGACATGACTAAGCGGCTAACACTTTCACTTTCACACTATTTTTAGGTATACAATTCAGTGACACTTAGTATATTCACAGTTGTTGGGTGCATCCCCAGTATGCATATCCAGAACTGTCATCTTCTCCAATTAAAAATCTCTACCCACTGATAACTTTCCATTCCTCCTTCCCCCTCTCTGGTAACCTGTATTCTGCTTTTCAGTCTATTCAATTTGCTTATCCTAGCCTTCTCATAAGTGGAATCATGTAGTATTTGTCCTTTGTGTTTGGTGTACTTTGCTTAGCATCATGTTTCTTCAGGTTTTATCCATGCTCTAGCATGTGTCAGAAATTCACTTTAAAAAAAAATTGTTTTAATTGCTGTATAGTTGTTTTACAGTGTTGTGTTTCTGCTGTACAGCAAAGTGATTCAGTTATACATATGTATATATTCTTTTTATGTTCTTTTCTCTTATGGTTTATTACAGGATGTTGAATATAGTCCCTGTGCTATACAGTAGGACCTTGTTGTTCATACATTCTGTACGAGACTAGTTTGCATCTGCTAACCCCTAACCCCCATGCCATCCCTCCCCTGACCTTTGGCAACCACAGGTCTGTTCTCTGTGTCTTTGAGTCTGTTTTGTGGATAGGTTCATTTGTTTCATTTCGATTCCACATAAAAGTGATATTATATAGTATTTGTCTTTCTATTTCTGATTTACTTTACTTGGTTTGATTATGTCTGAGTCCATCCGTGTTGCTGCAAATGACGTAATTTCATTCTTTTCTATGGCTGTGTAGTATTCTGTGGTGTGTGTGTGCTACATCTTCTTTATCCATTCACTTATTGATGGTCATTTAAGTTCTTTCCACGTCTTGGCTATTGTGAATAATGCTGTTATGAACATAAGGGTCCTGTATCTTTTTGAATTATAGTTTTTTCTAGACATATGCTCAGGAGTGGGATTGTTGGATCATATGGCAGCTGTGTTTTTAGCTTTTTGAGGAACCGCCTTAATATTTTCCGTAGTGGTTGCACCAACTTACATTCCCACCAACAGTGGCTCACTGGCCTCAGTCAGCTTGTATCTGGTCGTGGGTGGAGAGGTCAATAGTGGCAGCTTTTAGCTCCAAGTCACCAGTGAAGAGGTGGATGGAGACATGAAGAGATGAGTTTTTATAAGCTGTTGTGGATGGCCTATGTGGATTGAGATGTTTTAATAAGCGTCTTGGATGCAGAAGTCTAGAGTCTGAATGAATGACTGGACTAAAGATAAATGTTCAAAAGCACCAATTCAAATATGGTAAAGATTTTTTAAAAATCTAAAAAAATTTTTTTTTTAAATCTAGTGTATAGCTAGAGGAAAAAGTTAGCCCTTCCCTTTTCCTTTTGTTTCTCAGATCTTTTATTTAAAATTCTCAACTGCATTTCCCAGGTTAGGGGCTTGATGAGGTATTTGTATCCATGACGCAATTATATATACTCGCTGCAGCATCACTTATGCCCATCTAACTTACTTTTATTCTACTGTTTTCCATATTTTTTCAGGCAGGTTTCACTTATGATTTATCTTTGTGTCTTTTCATTATTTGCAGACATGATGCATCCACAGAAAAACATCTATCAGATTTTTTGGAGGACTGGTTACAAAATACAGACTCATAGAACCTCTAGCCTCCCCTAGGCAAGGATTTTGATTTAGTAAGAATGGGATGTAATGTAGAAATTTTTTTTTTTTTTGGCTAGGCCTCTCAGCTTACAGGATCTTAGTTTCCTGACTAGAGATTGAACCCATGTGCCCTGCATAGGGAGCTCAGAGTCTTAACCACTGGACCACCAGGGAAGTCCCTAGAAATCTGTATTTTTTAAAACAAGCTTCAAGGTGATTTCAACATACACTGAGGTTTAAAAAGCAGTTTCACTGAGCACAGGATCTAGTGCCTTGGGGTTGTTGTATTAAATGGATAAAGATACTGTTCAGGGCCATTTCTTTTATCAGACACATGGTTAAATTAGAAATGCTCTGATGGCTTAGAAAAGGGTGAGGTGAACTTGATGAGAACTTGGCTGTAGATGTATAAGGTTTATGATACTCTCGATTATAAAGCAGAGGGTTTCGGTTGAATGGTGCATCCTTTCTCACCCTGTTGCACCCATGCTGATGTGACTAACACAGAAATAGACATTTTACAGCACAGATTCTGATACCTGTGAAACAACTTTCAAAAACCCATGTTCTAGGTTAGAGGGGGATTCAGGCAAGAGGATACAGAAAGTTCTGTGCAAAAAATCCTAACAATTCACCATAAAAGAACTGAAAGCACATTCTCTTTACTGCTTCTGGGTATGCTGTGTCATGGTTGTACATAAAGAACAGAGATCCAGTGTAATGGATTTTTAACAAATGTGAGTAGATATACATATGCAAATACATGCCATTTTAGCAGAACCTTCACTTTTCTGTCATAGAGGCAAAACCATCCTTGACAGCTGCCCGTATTTGTCCATACTGGCTCTTCACTGGTACCCTCAGCAGATCAATGGGCACAAGTTTGAAGGAAAAGAAGGTGATTATATTCGAGTTCCAGAGAGGTTATTGGATGTTCTGGATGCAGAAATAATGGCCGGGAAAAGCACGTGTGAATTAGTCCAGTTCACAGAATATAGCAGCCAGCAGTGGTTTATGACTGGGAACAATTTCCATGCCCTGAAAAATAAGGTAATCTATCATTTGAAGAATTATGTAGTTGGAATTTGCTTTTTCCTTTGCAAACATGCTCCTCAGGATACATATACTTGATTCAACTTATGGTAGGTGCTACATACGGTAAGCTAATGATGAAACATGTCCCATCTTTATGAGCTCTTTGTAGAATGTTTAGGCTTAGAAATAGTTGCCGATATTTCCTTCATGTTTTATTGAATGGAATGGGGAGAAAGTGGAAAAAAAAAAACATAGCTTTCACTAAAGCTATATCCCACTCCTGATGAAGACTGACAGTGAAAATGAATATTGTCACTTGGGGACTAGTCAGTAGCTGGAGTGAGGTAGGTCTGCGGTGGAAAACCAACCAGATGCCGTGTATTCATAAGGAAGCTAATGATTGATAGTGCCAAAAGTGACAAGAAAAATGAAGCAAATTCCAGAATGGGAGATCCAGTCTTGACCTTTAATTTGAAGATGTCATTACATTCTTGGTTCTTTCTGGCATTACAGGTATTATCTTTGAGTGTGAAAAGTCAGAGTTCACAACCTCTGACCAACAGCAATGAGATTCTCTACAGGATTTACGCTGCTGAGCCTAGAATTGTTCCTCAGACTCCTCTGTGTCTCCTTTGGAATCCGGCTGCTGCGAGGTACTTGTTAATAATTCTTTAAAATCAGAATTTGTTCCCTCTTCATTCGGGTACCATTAAGCCCAGTTTTTTATACTGAACGTAGATGGTCTGGAGTGAGATTTTTAGACTGGAGAATCACCTCTGCGCTAAATGAGGCAAAGCAGCATAGGAAGAGGTCTAGCCTTGTGCAGGTGGCAAATGCAGCCAAGCAGTTTAAACGTGTGTATAACATGTTACTTAACTCCTTTGTTATTGCGACTTCCATGGAACTTGGCATGAGTTCTGCTCAATTCAGATAACCTTCCTGTGGTTACAGGTTAATTTATAGAGCAGCAAAGGAAATTCTTTTGACCCTCTTCCCTTTGGACTTGTGGTTCTGGATCTGATCATCTATGTCTGGAGGGATCAGTACAGATTCATGTTTCTAATCCATGTATGACTTGGAGCACATTTGGGGATTAAAGCAGGCACAAGAAGGGGAAGAAGACAGTGACTCTTCCTTTGACTCTCCTTGGCCTCAGACCTCATGTTTCTGAGCACTTCTCTCCCTGGGAGTTCAGCTGATGTTGTAGGGTCAGGCATGGCTGGTCTAGAGAGTTTTGAGTTCAAGTCAGTCACTAGATTCTGTTACTTTCAGCCATACAAACTGAAATTCTGAAAAGGTTCCACAGCTTAGTTGGGTAACCAACTGTTCTCTTCAAACACCAAAGTTCTGGCTAGTCTCTGTGTGGGAAAATAATTTTCCTTTGAAATTCCTAATGTCTGAGGACAGACTTAAAACCTAATACATAGATACTCTACAATCCTCAATGTATAATTACTAATGAGTGTTTCAAGCTTGAATCCGCAGTTGGGGTTAAGAAGTTTCATGTCCTTAGAAAAATCAGGGGATCAAGAGGAACTAGAAGTGAGTACTCCTGAGCAGAGTAGTCCCTGAGTAGTCCCTGAGGGATGCTCAGAAGGTGTGGCATGTGACACTGTATTTGCTATAATTGGGACAGACGTTTGGTGCTTAAGGTCAAACCTTATAGAAGGAAACACTGAAAGAACCCTATAAAACGTGTATGTAATATAACTGGCTCAAAATCCAAATAGGTGGGGAAGGAAGTACTTAGACAAGCAAGTAATTTATGTGGTTCAAAATACAGGAGTTGTGAAAAATGGGGAGGGGTGAACGCTGCACATTTTTGCCTGTGTTGACCTTTTGGTACTCTTGAATGCTAGGGAAGAGTTCTTCCTGTTGAATACCTTGGGTTTGTTTGCTTTCGATGAGGTGGGGGCTAGTACTGCTGGTTTGAGAGGGCCAGCTTCTTCGATATTGGCGACGCTTTTGCAGGTTTGGTTAATATTTAGGCTGCTGTTGAAGGTGTCTGTGGGATCTGCGGTTTCATGTCTTGGACAAGATGTTCCCTCCAGTGTTTCTTCTTGAACATACGGTCTGCTTCCATCTTGAGTAAAGAACACTTAGGTTCAATAAATTATTTTTTCTTCAAAAGCCATCTCCACACTTGAAGTATTGATGAAAGAGGAGTAGTGACAATTCTGTTTTTTGCCCTAGCTGGTTGTCCAACAGTCAGTTTTGTAAAGTGGTTGAGGACACTTCAGACTACGTGGAATGTGCCTGTTCATACATGTCTGTGTATGCGGTCTACGCCCAGACTGACAACTTGTCTTCATACAATGAAGCTTTTTTCTCTTCTGGATTTATATGTATTTCAGGTGAGTTATAATATTTTTGAGTCAATAATTTAAAATATTGATGGGAATAAAAGTTTTCCCAGGGTCCTTTTATATAGATGCAGATGTACTGTAATTCATCAACACTACGAGAAAAGAAACTCTCTCATGGTATTTTTTTGTTTTTGTTTTTAATTTTCTTATTTTTGGCTGCATTGTGTATTGTGTGGGATCTTAGTTCCCTGACCAGGGATTGAACTTGTGCCCCCTGCATTGGAAGCACATAGTCTTAACCACTAGGCCAGGAAAGTCCCCTCTCATGATCCTATTCATTAATTCATACAGCCATTATTTATGGAGGACCAACTTTGTGGCTCAGAGGTTAAAGCGTCTACCTCCAATGCAGGAGACCTGGGTTCAATCCCTGGGTCGGGAAGATCCCCTGGAGAAGGAAACGGTAACCCACTCCAGTATTCTTGCCTGGAGAATCCCATGGACGGAGAAGCCTGGTAGGCTACAGTCCACGGGGTCGCAAAGAGTCAGACACGACTGAGCGACGGAACGAAACGAAACAAAACTTTGTACTGGGGATAAGGCAAGAGCAAGATATAGTTCCAGCTCATCAGCAGTGTATATACAGTGCAATGTGAGACAGAAGTTAGACAGTAAAAGAGTTATAGTTGATAGTGTTGATTTAGAAGGCAGATTCTGCAATAGATATCAGGATTGCGTGATATAATATAAATAAAGCATTTTGTATTTTCATTAAAAAATAAACCAACCCCATGGATTGATTCGTATTCTGCAGACTAGAAGCTCTAAGTATATTTAACCACTATGTTAAAAGATAAATTTTCTTTCACCTTCTACATCTAGGTCCCATTTCTGGCAAGAATAGGGACTTGAGTAGGGTTAATGTCTGTCAAACGATTTGAAAGTGAAAGTGAAGTTGCTCCGTTGTGTCCGACTCTTTGCGACCCCATGGACTGTAGCCTACTAGGCTCCTCCGTCCATGGGATTTTCCAGGCAAGAGTACTGGAGTGGGTTGCCATTTACCTATAAGTAAACTTTGAACAGCTATAGAATTATTCTCATTTGCTGTTTTTACTTTATGGTTGGGAGTCTGAGAATTCCTTACACTATATTTCTGTTCCCACCCTTATGGATTTTGTGTCCCGAGTCAGCTTTACAGCCCTATAGCCATTTTATGAACAATATGCTACACAGAGAACTGGGTATAGGGTAACTGTGCCTGTGTTTAAATCCTGGTCCTGCCATTGGCTAGAGTCTCCCCACCCCAAATACATGATTTTAAATTGTGTTAACTTAGGGTGGTAGCTATACTAGCTCAGACAATCTGCCTTAATGATGTTTGGTATGTAAATGTGATTATCATTGAATGCTTAGTGTGCAAACTGTCCTCTAATAATCTTTATTGATTTGGAAAATTTTGTGGAGGTAGAGCATGTAATTATTCTTCTTTGTCCTGGTTGTTCAAAAATTTCCACTGTAGTTTCACTATATAAAGTTATACATTTTCCTTAATGTGTCTTAATTCTAAACCTTAGATTCAATAGCAGATGTTAATAATCTATAATCTCTTATTCTTAATTACATCTTCCATAAGAATGATGGTTCTTGCTTAATAGATTCTTCTAGGTTCCAAAATCAGATGGCGACACCCTATTTTATTTTGATGTAATTCATTTAGAGAAATTTCATAGACTGATGAAATAGAACCAAAAGGTACAATGCTGAAATAAAATCTAGATATCATCTCATACATTTCCATAGAGACATAATTCTAAGTGCTAATATGACCCACAAAAATCCATTGCTTGTTCTAAATACTCAACATCAGAGCAAAGAATTTTACAATCTAAAGAGAGAATGTTATCTTGATTTTTTTAGAAGACTAACAGGACTTTAAGATATTTTCTGAGAGAACTGTTAATAAATATATATGTTTGCGACTCTGAAAAAGGCCACGTGGATTTGCTCGTGTACTTGAAACCAACGCCCAGATATTAGCCTCTCCCTTATTATTTTTGACCTGGAGTCGTGTTTGAAACCGTCAGCGTTCTCCCGCTCTGTTCAGGACGCTTTGTGGCGCCAACCGCGCGTTCGCTGGTTCTCCAAGCGCTTCTGTCTATGCGCGCGGTTTCCGTTTCTGGGGAGGCTGGTATCACACTCCTCGGAGGGCCCCCGGAAACAGGGCGAGAGATTTTTCCGTATTTCACATACACATGCTCTCATTTAAGTCAGGCCACACCAAATAGCCCTTTGAATTTGGGAGCATTCTAACTCTGCAACATGCAGTCAAATAGGAATTAAACCATTGTTTAATAAAAAAAATTTAGATCACAGTGTATCTGTTCTAATTCTGGTTTACAGTTCTGGTTCCCCTACTAGAGCAGAGCAGTTGAAATGATCCAAGTATGTGTAATGGGGATGTAAGCCAAGAAGTTGAGTAAGCCTAAATTTGGAAAGGTGAAAGATTAGGATATATACATGTGACTTTTAAAACTGTAAACCAGTTTATCAAATCGCAGGAAATTAAACTGAAGTTACCCACTGAAACTAAAAGCTGTAGAGAGGAGAAGTAAATGACTGCACGTAAGTGTGACGTTATGGGACTCACCTCAAAGGGGGAAGAAATGCAGCTTATAATAACCTCAGGCGATAATGCCAAAATCTTATAGTTACTAAGGAACCTAAGGATGCTTCTTACTATTTGGAGAATAATGTCAAAGAAACCTTCTCTGCTTCCCATAACTGTTGATGTTGGCCTGTCAAAGGTAGACATCGGATTAAAATCATCCTGATTTGATTCTGGGTACAATTCCTATGGCCTCATGAGCTTAATGAGACCCCTACATTCCAAAATCCACTTCGTCATTAACATCAGTATGTGAACTCGGTCATGTTTGATGTACTTGTAGGAGAGTCTCCTATTTTGAAGTGCTTTCAAACTGAGATTAGATTGCAGATCTCACATTTGTTTCGTTTTTTTTTTTTTCTTTTTGTTCTCTGTGGTGGAGAAATCCTTTAACACATTAGTCAAACTAAAGCTATCCCTTTTAAATAACTAATAGTTTTATTTACTCTATAGATTACTAAGTATATAAATGCCAACACATTGTCATTGTTTAAAGTAGGTAACAGGAAATAATTGTCTGTAAATCGCGAAATACTTAGGTTTACAGGATAAGTAAATCAGCACAATCCAGAGTTCTTTGAAGCATGCTTATTCTTTTGTTCAGGTTTATTAAACTGTAAGGCTTCCCAGGTGGCTCAGACAGTAAAGTATCTGCCTGCACTGTGGGAGAACGGGATTTGACCCCAGGTTGGGAAGATGCCCTGGAGAAAGGAATGGCAACCCACTCCAGTATTCTTGCCTGTAGAATCCCATGGACAGAGGAGCCTGGCAGGATACAGTCTGTGTGATTGTAGAGAGTCAGACACAGCTGAGCTACTAACACTTTCATTAAACTGTAAGAATATTCTAGTTGTGCCTTTTATATTTTATAAGCTGATATTTTGGTAGTTTTTCTAGAAAAAAAAAACTTTATTAGATGCCACCCGTTCTTTTCAAATTATTTTTGAAGATGAGATATTTTATAAATTTCTGTGTCACATTCGCCCCGAAAAATTGAGTTCATATTCACAGTAATCATTGTGCTAAGATAGCCATTATCATTATGGGGAGAGTATATCAAAAGTTTCATTCTATCAAATAGGGAGTTACTCACAAGAAGAATAGAGAAAGATATATAAGAGCTTTAAAAAGAAAATAAGTAGTTTGAAAGGGTAACTGCAGGTGATAGAGAAGTCAGAGAGATTTGTCTAACTCTGAGATGGCATAAAAATGTAGGATTTATCTGGCTAGGTACGCGTAGCTGTATTGTTTAGGATGACCCTGGCTGCACGTAACTGAAGACAAGTCAAATATACTAAATAAGCAGATTTAGTTCCAGGATTGATTAGTTCAGCACCTCAGTGACATCATCAGGGGCCCAGCCTCTTCTCATGTTTCTGTTTTGCTCTCCTCAAGGGTCTTCTTTTATTTTCTCCACCTTACCTCTACATGGTCTTGAGCTGGCTGCGGCAGCTCTGAGCTTCCCACAACTATGTCTGGGCTTGCCAAGAGAAAAGCACTTATTTGGATCCCATTCTAAGAGCCATGAAAACTGTGCTGAAAACCGCCCAGAGTGTTTCCCCTCACATGTCTGACCAGAACTGTGTTGTATGACCTTTTACAAACAGTCCCTTTACGGCTGACACACTGTCTCCCGTCAGTGTTTCTTCGATAATGGAAATGTGCCCTCTCCAGGGTGGTGGCTACTGACCGCATCTGGTTATTGAGCCCTTGGAATGTGGCTAGAACAGTTGGGACCTGAATGTTTAATTCTGTTTAATTAATTAAAATCTTCGTGGCCCTGTGTAGCTAGTGGCTACTGTACTGAACTTCACATGTTACTGGAAGGCTGGTCTCCTGGTAACCTCGCCCCTCTGGAGTAAATTCTTCCCTCTAATACACAGAACTTGTGTACTGTCAAATGTTGCATATGGACTTTTGTTCAACCTAGTAAACTTTTCTGGATTGACAGTTTTGTTTTCCTGTCCTTAGCTTATTAGTAGCTGTAATCCAGGGGCATTGTGTTGAAGGGAGGGTTGAAGGAATTTGGGAATTAGTAGAGATGAGCAACAGAAATGTAAAAAAGGTGATAGTTACAGCCAGCATTAGGTGGAGGAATAGAAAAAACCTAAGGTAACAGGTGACTATCTGATTTAATAATCTAGTGGTCATTTGGTTTTTCTTATGTTTATCTATAGAGGTGACATTAGTGATAAAGAACCTGCTTGCCAGTGCAGGAGACATGGGCTTGATCCCTGAGCAGAAAGAGCCCCTGGAGGCGGGCATGGCAGCCCACTCTGGCATTCTTGCCTGGAGAATCCCCTGGACAGAGGAGCATGGTGGGCTACTGTCTGTAGGGTCACAAAGAATCAGACACAGCTGAAGTGACTTAGCACTCATGCATAGAGAAGACAGAGATACGTAATAAAACAATATAAAATTTATAAGTATTTTAAAGGAATTTTCATGGGAAAAATGTAATATTTGACTTCTGGAGGATCAACTTTAGTTATTTTGACAGTATATCCCATTCTTAAGGGATACCAAGCAAGAGTTGTTTGCTAGATATGTATGTTCATATATAAACATTACACATGTTTATGTACATACAAACATTCACATATTGTATTGATAGCAAGATCTTTGGTCTTCTTTGGTACTAACAAAAGAATCTAGCTGTTCTTTAGAGTTTTTCTTATCTAAATCAAAGATTATCAATATTATTATTTTGTTAAGGGTAATTTATCTTCCCTCTTACTGTCTAATCATATGGAAAAGTCATTTGTTTTAGTAAACTGATTAATTTTTTTTCCAATGAAGTCTGTAACCTACATAGTGCTAGGGAAAAAAAAGTAAAAGAAGATTATTCAATTAGTTACATGTTTGTTTTTCTGTCTAGTTGCCAAGGAATCAATCTCTAAGAAACTATTTAGAGTTTACCTTTAGGTAATACCTGGAATTGTTATGCTTTATTTTTTAGAATTCCTTTTAGAATTATAACTTTTGTACTACGTGATTTATATATTAAGGGAATTTAAACCAAAAATAATTGTTAGTTAAAAAAAATCTAGCTTGTAAATTTAAATTTTGTATGCTAAATATAGCTATTCAATATCAGATGAGAAAATAAAACATAAATACTTAGTCTTTAGGAACTCGGTAACCAAAGTATTTATTTCTTTACATCTGAGGTATTCAGTAACTCTCCCAAGGTCAGCTGAGGCTAGGCTGCTTGAGGCTTTTTTCACTGCGTCCTTTTTTCCTCAATAAAAAAAGCACTTAGATAACATCATACATTATATTTACAGGCTGTTAGAATCCAGCCCATTTTCTTGCCCCTGGCTTTGAATCCTGAACTGGCACCAGGTGTCATGCTAGCATTTTTAATTAAAGCTTAGTAGACTTAATTAAATATTCTTGATCTGGTCAAATTTAAATGTACTAAATTTATATCATGAAATGGGAGTATAATGGAGAATTACCAAGTTAGGGGGAAAGACTGTGAATAAGATCTTTTTGGGAACTAGAAAAAGCTGTTAATTCAGGAGTATTTTTCCTTTGCCCAACACAAATCCCCTTGCCTCATATTGTTGCCGTCCACCACGGTAAGCTCACAGAAAAGCACGTATTTGTCATCATGTGGCCTACAATGAAATGAGACTTAGAAGGCCCTGCTTTTAAGTTAGTGTATTACACACACAGACACACACACACTCTCTCTCTCTCACTCAACTTGAACCTTGAGTTTAAGGTGGCTCTGATCATCATAGAAATGCAAAGTGTACGTTAGTGAGTTTCGAGCAACAACATCAATAGTTTATAAGCTGCCTAAGCAAAGATTCAGTTGCTGGGTATACTGTATACCTTTGTGGGTGGATTTGGGAGGCACCCTCAGGACCTGCACACCTGTCCCAAAACGCCTCATGGCAGCCTTCCAAAACAATGGATTACTCAGGATCTCTTGGCCAAACTTCTAGGCCGAAAGCCTTGACTAATGCAGAGCCTTACTTCCTGTGTGAAACTTGGTCTACCTTTTGCAAACCTAAACATACTGAGAGCTTTTCCCGAAAGGACTTCTGAGAGGCATTTCTGTGCTGACGAGTAGTCACAGACCCCACGGGGGCATTTTGCAGCTGCCCAGTCAACTTATGCCAACATGTGGTGTATGCTCCATCGCTTCAGAAAAGATAACGAGGAAACAAAATAAATGCAGCTTCTCCTGTTTGCCAGGGGGTGTTGATGAATGAGATAATGCATGCAAAATATAGGGCAAAGCAATATACACAAGCCAGTTGTTATGTGTCAATACTTCCTAGACAAAGTAACCCTACAGAGGATGAGAGTGGAGTAAAAGACTTAAGTGATAAAGCACATTTAAATTTTTAAAAGTCAGGAAATCTTTTTAAAATATGTATTCATTCTGCAGTTAAAACCGAATAGTGGGGACCTCCCTGGCAGTCCAGTGATTTAGACTTCTCCTTCCAATGTAGGGGGGTGCTGGTTCAGTCCCTAGTTGGGGAACTAAGATCCTATATCCGTGGCCCAAAATCCAAAACATAAGCAATATTGTAACAAATTCAATAAAGACTTTAAAAATGGCCCACATATAAAATCTTAAACTAATATTAAAATAAATTTATACAAATTGCAAGATAAAAAATTTATGGGTTAGTCCTAAGATTCTAATCATCCCCTTGAAGTAGTATAGGTAGGTGAGTTCAAGTAGATTCAAAGAAAATAAGAATAATGTTGTTCACACCACTTAGAAACATAGATATTTAGGTTAAAAACCATCTTGGTGGGAAAGAACACATTTTGTTCCTGGTTTTGGCACCCAGGAGTGTAAGGTTGCTTTTAAAATACATAATCACCACTTTTGTAATTGCCTAACTATTCTTAGTAGATAAAAGGGGTAATTACCAAACCTGAGTTTTGGTAGCATCAATCCCAATTTTATGCCTGAAAAATTCACCTATTCACCTCCACAAATACATCTATTTAGCCAAGGCACCCATTCTTAGAAAATTTAGATTGGAATTTGATTCTTTCCTTAAGCAGTAATACTTGTCTGATGGAAACAGAAAACCAAAAGTTTAATGAAATTATTAATCAGCTTAATTTGTGCTTTGTTTTTAGTAGGGAAGTAAACAAGTAGATATTTGAAATGTAAAGTTACCCTTTGGGCTTAATTGAGAAGTGTGAGGATTTTATGTCTGGTCAAGTGGAGTGGGTTGAAATTGAAACACGAACGTCCCCAGAGAGCTTGTGTTACGCGACCTTGTATTGTAAGCACAAAGATATTGTGCTTACCTTTTCTGAAGGTTTAACCATGCTTCTGTTTGTTCACGGATTGTAAAACCACACACGGGCTTTTTTGTTCCTACAGGTCTCTGCCTGGCTGTTCTTTCCCATATCTTCTGTGCCAGGTATTCCATGTTTGCGGCTAAACTCCTGACTCACATGCTGGCAGCCAGCTTAGGTACACAGGTAGGAGAGCGTGGGATTTCCCACTTTCATGCAATGTTCATTTCTTCTTCTGTGATCCTTGAGCTGAGTGTATAAATAAAATTTAATCTCACCCTAGTTGAAATAAGCTTGCTTAGTTTTGTAGTGGAGAAGGATGAGAAAGGAGACCCATAAAGCAAATGAGAGTATTAGGTCTAAGCAGTGTAACATGTTTGAGCTCCTTTATCTCTTCTACAGATAATTACCTTAATATCACCGCTTACAAAGAAAATAGCTGCTGCTTATTAAAGAAGCATCATGTTGGCAATTTATGTATGTAAATATATCGTAAATACATATAGTGTATATATATATTAAAATTAGCACATTTTAGTTTAATCTGAGTAAAATAGGCTGTGTTACAGATCCTTTATCTGGAGGGCATTAAAATGATACACATTCTAAGACATCTGGATAATATATTTTGCTTCATTTAGTATTATAGAATACAATTTGGTAGAACTTCCTTTTTTGAAAAGCTGTCTATGGCGGAAGAAATAACGTGAAAAACACTGAGTCATTCATTAGCATGCATTTTAAACCATATAGTTTTTAAAACCCAGAAGGCAGATCGAGATTAAATTAAATGCCTTTTCTGTCCATAAGGTACTCACAGTCTAAAACAGTAGATGTGTATACAGATAACTCTGATACAGTGTGATAAGTGTAAACACAGACTGTGTGTGAAGATATATTGAGGACTTAATTTTTCTGTGAAGGCTAAGAAAGTCTTCCTAGAGGAGGTGATATTTGGGTTGAGCTCAAATGAAAAGTTCCCGCAGCTTCTTGATTAGCAGTGAGATGGGCATAGACCTAAGTATCAGTAAACAGGAAAAAGCATGATCGCTTCTACTTGAAGGCTGTAATTACAGTTCTAGATTGTAAGAATACACTATATAGTGTTATTATTAAGAGAACATGGTAATACTATTTTATAAAATTTCCTCTTTTTTGGATGGTGGGTGCACTTCTAGATTGCAGAAAATGCTGTTTCTTGATTCTTCGCTGGTGGATGCATTATTTGATTTATGTAAATTTATTGTGCTGTATGCTTAGAATTTGCATGCATTTGAAGATGCTAATGGCATTCTGTTGAATTCCAGGCAGAACTTTAAAAAATATTTTTAGAGGAGGGGCTGAAACATAAAATGGAAAATTATTTGGAACACTGGCCATCTTTTGCCTTTTTGCTCCCAGGAGTGAAAATGACATGAGTATATGTCATAACTCTCTTTTTTAGGGAATAATTAACTGCTGAATTCTGAGTAGAAGATCCCAGACTGTGCTTTTAAAGTACCTATGAACTATGAGAGGTAACAGCTGTTACCAAAGGGGGGCTTACGTTGAGTTTGACAAGGCTATTTATATTGCCTTGGTAACTATCTTAGCTGTCTGATCTTGCCTTTGCTTCTTGTATTTAAGATCTTAGAAAACCCGCCTTCCATAATTAGCGTTTACTTGGCTGTATTCACCACCCACTCTGGTGATTTTTTGGCAGCAAAGTTTGTACAAGTCTTAATTATAGAACCATAGAATTACAGACAACTCTTCAGTGTCCTAGCAGACAAATTTGCTCATGTCTAGGGATGTGAAAAAGAAGACTCAGGATTTATATCTTGGGATGTTGCCTTCTGATTCACATTGCACTTAGCATTAATTTTGGAGAAAGTGGTTAGTTAAATCCATGTTTTTCACTATATTTTTAGAAGAGATAAAACAGTGTGGCATGAAAACCCTGCAGTGTACGACTTGTGACATAGAATAACTAAAAAATAATGCCCTGTAGTTTATTTTTGGCAGGAGGATTGTTGATAGGTTTTTGATAGAAAGTTCTCTTTCCTCAAAATGTTTTACCCATCTACTTTGATTTTTAAATATACTCTCTAAAATAAAGAGAATAATTTTCTCTCTTAAAACCTTTTAGCTAAGCCTTTGAAAATTTCTTAGATTCTCCAAAAATAGAAATGGAACTGACTGTAGGAACTTGGGCCTGCCTTTTCTTTTATGTATTTTAAAATCATGTTACTATCTGTAGTTATAGAATCTTGCCAGTTGCAGGGCGGGCGGTGGGGGGGTCCAGGTCATTTCTTAGATCTCTCATTTGGATCTTCTATTAATTTAAGGTTCATATTTTTATAGAATGTCTTTAAAAAATACAGTTTGACCTGTGGTTCTTTGGCTAAAAGAATAAAATTTCTCTAGATGACCTCAAGTTGTGAATCTTTTGCAGGCAGGTCTGCCAAGACCGTTTGGTTTTAAAGTTTTTATTTCTGGCCTAAGTTGAATGACTTTTGTGGGAAAGGGCAGAATGGAAATGTAATGGTCTCTGACTTCTTTTCAGGACAATATGTCGGTGAGGGAGGCAGTCAGCATGAGGAGAATGTGCTGGTCTGTCTCTGCTTCTAGGAATATATATTGTATCTAATAGTCTTGCTTTACAAGGCAAAAGAGTCTGCATTAATCTGGAATTTATGCCATTCAAGCATCTTTGAGAACCACTGACTATAAATTACCAGCAGGTGGCAGTAGACGATTTTTTTTTAATCCCCCCAAACCGGTTTTTGGGCTCTAGCAAAGATGGAGTTTGAATCTGCCTGCCAGTGTATAAGATTCAGGAGACGTGGGTTTGATCCCTGGGTCTGGAAGATCTCCTAGGAGTAGGAAATGACAACCCCGTCCAGTATTCTTGACTAGAAAATTCCATGGACAGAGGAGCTTGGTGGGTTACCTACAGTTCGTGGGGTCACAAGGAGTTGGACATGACCGAGCATGCCTAACTGAACTGAGAGATGGAGTTCGTAGAAAACTTGAGATTTTTTTCTCAGCACTTCTTTAACTGGGCTAAAGAGTATTCTACTGCAGCTTAGAAAATAGGCACTTGTGATTTTCTACCTCCCCTGTTTTATCTCCTTTGTTTAGAATTGAACTAATGAGTCTGAAAGGTACTGGGAGAAAGCTTATGCATCACTAACTTGGACTTCCCTGGCTTCCCTGGTGGCTCAGACGGTAAACAATCTGCCTGCAGTGCAGGAGACTCGGGTTCGATCCCTGGGTCAGGAAGATCCCCTGGAGAAGGTCTTGGCAACCCACTCCAGTTTTCTTGCCTGGAGAATCCCATGGACAGAGGAACCTGACAGGCTACAGTCCATGGGGTCACAAAGAGTCGGACATGACTGAGCAACCAATACTTTCTTCTTTACTTACTTTTAGCTTGGACTATATCTTTCTATCACTTATCATTTATAGTTAAATTTAGGGGCATAACATTATTTTTATTATATTTATGTTGTTATAAGCTTTAAGAAGTGTGTTGTTACAGAAAACTCTTGTTTATTGAAGTGTCACAGAAGTTTTGAGATTCAATCTGTGTTTTCATTATTGTTTACTTTTAAAGTATGTGTTTTTCCTTCAGTGCCAAGTTAATGTTTCTCATTCATCTGAAAGAATGACAAGAAATTGTGAGACCATTATCTTCAAGCTTGAAGGAGAAGAGAGCAAACAAATTTTCATGGCATTGGGTGCTATTTCTCGGAAAAACTTCTAATTATATCTTTGAAATTTTTATCTCAGAATCACATTGCCAACCTTTGTGTGCCCTGATAAGGCTGGTAAACAACTCGGACAAAGGACAAGTTTGCAGTTCAGGGTTCTCAGTTCTGGGGGTTCTGTCAGGAAAAGTAATTCTCCAAATCTAAAAAAAGAACAGAAGTTTCCTCATAGAAAACATGATGATAAGATAGAACTGCATTTACTGTGATTAATAAACTTAACTGGGGCAAAATGTTTGAGTTTTTTTTTTCCCCTGGTTTTTAGTTTTTGTTTGTTTGCATGGCCTAAGCATGGGGGTTTCCCAAGTGGCATGGTGGTAAAGAATCCGCCTGCCAATGCAAGAGACGTGGGTTCGATCCCTGGATCAGGAAGATCCTCTGGAAGTGGCAACCCAGTCCAATATTATTGCTTGGAAAATTCCATGGACAGAGGAACCTGTCAGGCTACAGTCCAGGGAGTCACAAAGAATCGGATGCGACTGAGCGTGTGCCATGCACGCGCGCATACACATAGGGCTTAAGCACATTTTCCTGAAGCTGAAAAGCAAATTAGTCTAGAAAAAATGTGTATAAAAATACTCTCTGAATTCAGATGATGCCAAATATCAAGGAATTTGATCTGAATTATTGGTAGCCGCTTGATGTCTAGGAATTTTAGCTTGCATAGGCCTTCTCCTTAGAAAGGGACCAGGAAATCACCTTAAAATTCAGAGGACTGTCCTCTGGAATTTAGCCAAAGTGGACTGTCGGTGATGTGTATAGTTTTCTCATTCATTCTGTAATGTTTTGAGAGATCATGTTGCCATGTCATTTTGTTTCCTGAGTGGGATCGTGCTCAGATCTTCCTGCCAGTAGATTCTGCTTTAAACTGCAGTTTATTTTATTTTAGTTGTGAGTATCTGCATCTTTGAGTCTCAGGATCATTGGCTGTACATGACAGAAGCCAGAAGGCCGCTGTGACCTCTTCAGTACTGGTTTCTTGTGGCTACTCCAGGGTCTGGTTTCTCTCCTGGCAGCTTGCATTGCTGTGTTGAGACTGTCAGCTCAAGAACGTCATTGTGTGTGTAGGATCTCGAAACGTGTATCTGAAAGGCATGTTTTTGTGGATTGAAGCTGGGTCAGATGGCAGTTGTAAAATGTTCATTATTCAGAACAGATTTTTCATTAGTTGTAAGTTTTGGTCAATAGCTTGTTAAGCAGAGCATCCTTTGTTATTTTTGCTTTTGTTATTTAAGAAAAAGAAATTTAAAAATTTAAGTACAAGAATCAAAATTGAACCTTGCTTTGAGGCTGGAAACTTGAGAAGCACAAATATTACTATTCAGTATAACATTTATGATCTTATGTTAGTGCAGATGTAAATGGTTTAGGAAAGTATTTCTTGAAGTTTGTTGTAGACATCTTGTTAAAATCCAAATACTAAATCATTAAGTGTGGGTAGGTTTCTGATTTCTGTTTATTGAGAGATTAGGCTAGCTCTATCAGTGAAGAATCTGCCTGCAATACTGGAGACCCAGGTTATATCCCTGGGTCAGGAAGATCCCCTGGAGAAGGGAGTGGCAACCCACTCCAGCATTCTTCCCTGGAGAGTCTCATGGACAGAGGAGCCTGGCGGGCTACAGTCCATGGGGCCAGAAAGAGTCGGGCATGACTTAGTATGTCTGACTAACACTTTCATTATTTCTTTTCTGGTTGTTGTTGCTGCTGCTATTGCTGTGTTGCTGTTATTGTTGTTATTATTACTTAACCCTTAGTATTAACCTATTTTCTTTACTATAAAATTATTTGTTGAAGAAATTCCACTAATTAAATTTGTACTATCATTTAAAGTGTCATTGCCTTGAAACCACTTACAAACATTAATGTTTCCTTCCTGAGGAAGAAACTTCTGCTTCTGTTTCCTTCTGGTTTTCTTTTGTTCCCCCCTGGGTTACCGAGGGGATTCCCTGGTAGCTCAGTTGGTAAAGAAGCCGCCTGCAATGCAGGAGACCCCAGTTTGATTCCTGGGTCGGGAAGATCCCCTGGAGAAGGGATAGGCTACCCCCTCCAGTATTCTTGGGTTTCCCTTGTGGCTCAGCTGGTAAAGAATCCACCTGCAACGCGGGAGACCTGGGTTCCATCTCTGGGTTGGGAAGATCCACTGGAGGATTACTAAGATCCTCAGACAAAGGAACTCATGTAGGCCTGAGAGTGCAAACCAGGCTTTTATTCTGGTCTTTCTCATAGCATTTCACGTTTGCGGAACTTCTCAGTGTTGTTTTTGGACATCAACCTCCAGAAGGAAAGTCTAACCAGCCCCATCCCCCATTTCTTTCCTCCGAAGAGCTTGTAAGCACCCCTGCTTCAATAGTATTGAATATGAAGGGCTTTTATTTTTATACAGAAAATTTTCAGGTATTTAACCGTATCTTTCCTTTATGTAGACATTGACTTGGTGAGCATGAATAAAGAGCATTCTACACACAGCCATGAATATACATTTGAGTTCTGCTTATTAAACTGTTCACTTCTAGTTTGGATGTGCTCATTAATGTGGCCAAAATATCACCACATTCATGATTATGAATACCCATTCAGCCATCCAGTGGTGAAATTAAAACAAAAATTGGAACATCCCCCATCAGAATTGTCAGTCATCTGTGAACTCACCTGCTTCCACCTCATCTACCCTGTGACAGTGTTGGGATTGTGCAGCGGGAAATACCAGGCAAGCCATACACACATGAAGCATGTAAACAGCAGTCTGAAAATGAGCCTTATGGTAAGAACCACGCTGTATGTTAGCGGTGGGTGGGGGCCTTAGCTTGGAAAGTCTCCATGGAGCAAGTAGAATCAGACTCGGTTGTTTAAAAGATGGATGAGATTTGAAGAAATAAGATGTGGCACATTCTAGTCAGGGAAAGACCAGGAATAAAGACCCGAAGGCTATAGCAACCCTGGGAGTCCCACTTAGGAAAGGCCTGCTAGAAAAGCCAGCAACAGGTAAGGTGGTTGAATATTATCTGAGAACTGATGGGAGACACTGATGGAGTAGTCCAAAAGGGCACAATATTAAAGGATTAATCTGGCAGTTAGAGATTGGATTGAAAATGGATTAAGGCAGGAGAAAATAGAATTCAGGAGATCAGTTTTGAGAGGCAGGGTGGGCAGCTTTTGCCATCATCTGGTTATGATGCATCATGAGCTTGGACAGTGGTAGTGGCAATGAGAATTCAAAGGAAGGAATGTGAACTAATACAAACACTCTGTTTTGGACTTCCCTGGTAGTCCAGGGGTTAAGACTCCACACTCCCAAAGCAGGGGGCATGAGTTCGATCCCTGGTCAGGGAACTGAGATCTTCTATGCTGCTGTTGCTGGCGAAACAACACCCGAAAAACTTGTTTGCCCAATGAAAGTATTACTGTTTCAGTTTGGTATTTAAATTAGTACAAAAGTCACATTATAAATTTTATGTTATTTAACGTATCTTTAAACATTAATATAACACCTTCAGTTCAGTTCAGTTCAGTTCAGTCGCTCAGTCGTGTCCGACTCTCCGCGACCCCATGAGTCACAACACGCCAGGCCTCCCTGTCCATCACCAACTCCCGGAGTTCCTACTAAGCATTAAACTGGAAAAGACTCTAATGCTGGGAGTGACTGGGGGCTGGAGGAGACGGGGACAACAGAGAATGAGATGGCTGGATGGCATCACCGACTTGATGGACATGAGTTTGAGTGAACTCCGAGAGTTGGTGATGGACAGGGAGGCCTGGCGTGCTGTGATTCATGGGGTTGCAAAGAGTCGGACACGACTGAGCGACTGAACTGAACTGAACTGAAGCATTAAATGAGGTTGATATTAATACTCTTCCTATTTTACAACTGAGGAACTGAGGCACGAAGAGTTTTAAGTTACTTGTTTTAGGTCAGGTAGTGATATGTGAAAAAACTGGAAATTGAATGCAAGCAGCCTTTAACCCTGGGCTTCCCAGGTGGCTCAGTGGTAAAATAATTCGCCTGCTGATACAGGAGATGCAAGAGATGTGGGTTCGATCCCTGGGTCAGAAAGATCCCCTGGAGAAGGAACTGGCTACCCACTCCAGTATTCTTGCCTGGAAACTTCCATGGACAGAGGAACCTGATGGGTTATAGTCCATGGGGTCACAAAGAGTTGGACAAGACAGCATGCATGCAGCCTTTAACCATGATGTACACTGCCTCATAAATCATGAATTAATGTGATTTACTTTATCACCAAAAAGGTAGAGAGCCTTTTCTATTAAGTCTATTTTGACTTAAATAGAAAAGACTGAAAGTTTTAATAGATGGAGAGGGATACATGCAGTTTGGGGCATTAGGGGTTTGGAGTTCCTGTAGCACATTTAAGTTAGTGACTTAAATGTTAGCTATGTAGACAAATGTTAATACTATAAAGTAATTCTTTGGTACAGGTTGAAGAGAGAAGCTGATTCTCGAATATACATAACTAATGTCACAGGGACTTGTCTTTAAGGCACTGAACTGTGCAAAAAGAGATTTACATGATTTGCTTTATTTATTTCTTGTAACAACCAGATGAGGTGGGCACTTTGATCATTGCTATTTTACAAATGGAGAGAATGGGCCTAAGAGAAAATCAGTCACCTGTCACAACCTTCAGAGCTAGAACATGGCAGCTGGAACAGTGCAAACTCAAGTCTGTCTGCCTCCAAAACATCTGTGTTTAAGACCTTGTGCCCTGTGGAATGAGAAGGGTCGTTAGAAGCAGCTAACTAAAAGCACGTTAAAATTTCTGAGGTCAAAGAAGAAAAAAGGTTTCAAATGGGAGGATTTAGCATTGGTGGGAGATTAGTCCTCCAGTTTGGCAAGAGCGGGATCACTGGAAACCTTGATGAGAGATGATGAACAATAAGACAAACAAGGCTGGGGACGTCAGTAGTATGGAAGGAAATAGAAGTGCTGTTTCAGGCCACACCTGAGGGAAGTGTGGCGGTGAAAGAAGGGGGCTGCTGGGGCAAAGAAAGTGGAACAGCTCTGGCCCCTCTGATATAAAAAGCTTGCAGCTTTTTAAGGGGAGGGTTTCCTTCTCTCCCATCTGCCGCCCCGGGGCCAATTGGTATTTTTCTTTTCCTGAGATAGAATTTTCTATAGAAGTTTGATGGATCAGTGATAGGAATTAGTAAATTTCTCTCTGGTCCATGTTTTTATTTATGCTTTTTGATTACTTTGAAATTTTTTACGCCTAAGGCAAGTTGACTCCCTCCTCTCCTGCCTTACCTCCTAATCACGTTATATCTAGGAAGATGAAAGTCTTGTTTGAGCTCCCGGCCTCCATTTCTTGAATCCAAATTTTTTTGATGACCTTATATTTTTGGCATTATTATTATTGAATTTTATGTGAACTTGTAATCCGTCATGAAGAAAATTCGTAACTAGTGATTCAGTTCAGTTCAGTTCAGTCGCTCAGTCGTGTCCGACTCTCCGCGACCCCATGAACCACAGCACGCCAGGACTCCCTGTCCATCACCAACTCCCAGAGTTCACTCAAACTCATGTCCATCGAGTCAGTGATGCCATCCAGCCACCCCATTCTCCGTCGTCCCCTTCTCCTCCCACCCCCAACCTTTCCCAGCATCAGAGTCTTTTCCAGTGAGTCAACTCGTCACATGAGGTGGCCAAAGTATTGGAGTTTCAGTTTTAGCATCAGTCCTTCCAATGAACACCCAGGATTGATCTCCTTTAGAATGGACTGGTTGGATCTCCTTGCAGTCCAAGAGACACTCAAGAGTCTTCTCCAGCACCACAGTTCAAAAGCATCAACTCTTCGGCGATCAGCTTTCTTCACAGTCCAACTCTCACATCCATACATGACCATGGGAAAAACCATAGCCTTGACTAGACGGACCTTGGTTGGCAAAGTAATGTCTATGCTTTTTAATATGCTGTCTAGGCTGGTCATAACTTTCCTTCCAAGGAGTAAGCGTCTTTTAATTTCATGGCTGCAATCAGCATCTGCAGTGATTTTGGAGCCCCAAAAATAAAGTCTGACACTGTTTCCACTGTTTCCCCATCTATTTCCCAAGAAGTGATGGGACCAGATGCCATGATCTTCGTTTTCTGAATGTTGAGCTTCAAGCCAACCTTTTCACTCTCCTCCTTCACTTTCATCAAGAGGCCTTTGAGTTCCTCTTCACTTTCTGCCATAAGGGTGGTGTCATCTGCACATCTGAGGTTATTGATATTTCTTCCGGCAATCTTGATTCCAGCTTGTGCTTCTTCCAGCCCAGCGTTCCTCATGATGTACTCTGCACATAAGTTAAATAAGCAGGGTGACAATATACAACCTTGACGTCCTCCTTTTCCTACTTGGAACCAGTCTGTTGTTCCATGTCCAGTTCTAACTGTTGCTTCCTGGCCTGCATACAGGTTTCTCAAGAGGCAGGTCAGGTGGTCTGGTATTCCCATCTCTTTCAGAATGTTCCACAGTTTATTGTGATCCACACAGTCAAAGGCCTTGGCATAGTCAATGAAGCAGAAATAGATGTTTTTCTGGAACTCTCTTGCTTTCTCCATACTCCAGCGGATGTTGGCAATTTGATCTCTGGTGCCTCTGCCTTTTCTAAAACCTGCTTGAACATCTGGAAGTTCACGATTCACATATTGCTGAAGCCTAGCTTGGAGAATTTTGAGCATGACTTTACTAGCATGTGAGATGAGTGCAATTGTGCGGTAGTTTGAGCATTCTTTGGCATTCCCTTTCTTTGGGATTAAAATGAAGACTGACCTTTTCCAGTCCTGTGGCCATTGCTGAGTTTTCCAAATTTGCTGGCATATTGAGTGCAGCACTTTCACAGCATCATCTTTCAGGATTTGAAATAGCTCAATTGGAATTCCATCACCTCCACTAGCTTTGTTCGTCATGATGCTCTCTAAGGCCCACTTGACTTCACATTCCAAGATGTCTGGTTCCAGGTGAGTGATCACGCCATCGTGATTATCTTGGTCGTGAAGATCTTTTTTGTACGGTTCTTCTGTGTATTCTTGCCACCTCTTCTTAATATCTTCTGCTTCTGTTAGATCCATACCATTTCTGTCCTTTATCGAGCCCATCTTTGCATGAAATGTTCCCTTGATATGTCTAATTTTCTTGAAAAGATCTCTTGTTTTTCCTATTCTGTTGTTTTCCTCCATTTCTTTGCACTGATCGCTGAGGAAGGCTTTCCTAGCTCTCCTTGCTATTCTTTGGAACTCTGCATTCAGATGCTTATATCTTTCGTTTCCTCCTTTACTTTTCACTTCTCTTCGTTTCACAGCTGTTTGTAAGGCCTCCTCAGACAGCCATTTTGCTTTTTTGCATTTCTTTTCCATGGGGATGGTCTTGGTCCCTGTCTCCTGTACAATGTCACGAACCTCCGTCCAGAGTTCATCAGGCACTCTATCAGATCTAGACCCTTAAATCTATTTCTTACTTCCACTGTATAATCATAAGGGATTTGATTTAGGTCATATCTGAATGGTCTAGTGGTTTTCCCTACTTTCTTCAATTTCAGTCTGAATTTGGCAATACAGAGTTCATGATCTGAGCCACAGTCAGCTCCCAGTCTTGTTTTAGCTGACTGTATAGAGCTTCTCCATCTTTGGCTGCAAAGAATATAATCAGTCTGATTTCGGTGTTGACCATCTGGTGATGTCCATGTGTAGAGTCTTCTCTTGTGTTGTTGGAAGAGGGTATTTGCTATGACCAGTGCGTTCTCTTGGCAAAACTCTATTAGCCTTTGCCCTACTTCATTTCGTGCTCCAAGGCCAAATTTGCCTGTTACTCCAGGTGTTTCTTGACTTCCTACTTTTGCATTCCAGTCCCCTAGAATGAAAAGGACATCTTTTTTGAGTGTTAGTTCTAAAAGGTCTTGTAGGTCTTCATAGAACCGTTCAACTTCGGCTTCTTCAGCATTACTGGTTGGGGCATAGACTTGGATTACTGTGATATTGAATGGTTTGCCTTGGAAATGAACAGAAATCATTCTGTCGTTTTTAAGATTGCATCCAAGTACTGCATTTCAGACTCTTTTGTTGACCATGATGGCTACTCCATTTCTTCTAAGGGATTCCTGCCCACAGTAGTAGATATAATGGTCATCTGAGTTAAATTCACCCATTTAAAAAAACTAAACTAGTGATTATCAAATAATTTGATAGTCCAATCTAACAATACAAATGAAAATATTGATATTATGCTTTTCACAGGTATGTGCTTTGAGGGATTAAGTTGATACCAGAGTTTAAAACTTGAATATTGATCAAAGTATTGAATTGCAGAAGACATAATATATTTTATGTTTGCTTTCTAAGAACACATTTTCCTTATATATCACATTTTTTTTCTTAAAAATCTTTTAATAATAAAATCTAGCTCCCCTTTTTTTTAGCAAGCCTTCAAAATTCAGCTCAACTGTAGACTCACTCGATTGAAAATAAGTGGACGCTGAAGATACAAAAATAGTATCCTGGTCACACTCCTGGGAAATTCAGACTTTCCCAAATGCTGAAGCTGCAAAGCTGCAGAAAGAGTGAGTAATATTCTGAATGAGGCTACAGTGACATGATCATGTTTGCAACATGGCTTTTGTTACTAGGAAAAATTGTGAAGTAAATCCAGACTTTACCAGAAAATACCAGTTTGGAATCTTATATTACAGCCTCAAAAACATAAACTGTCCTTGACTTTTACAAGACTTCATTTGATTTCCCGAAGTAGGGAAAAATCAGCGTCTGAGAAAAAAAATGTTTTTATGAATGTTTAATGATAGTTCTAAAGAACTTTAACAAATATGGAGTGTAGGAAAAGAGTCCCATTTTTGAAATTGATGGAACAAATGGGGTAATATCCCAGTGCTGCAACTGAAAAATCATTGGAAAATAATAAGAATACATGCCTTGGAAAGTTGTTGAGAAGAGAATCGGTCACGTTCAGAAAGCCTGAAGGCCAGGGCCTGGGGGACAAACCAGGGGCAAAGTCTGAGGGTAAGGTCGTTCCTGCCATCACACACTACAGTCCCACTGGGTTCTTCTCTGAGTCCAGTGCTTCCTAATGCCTGTAGGAGAACTGAGCCCACTTTTCTCTGCTGGAGGTTTTCTTAAATCAATAGCAGGGGCAGTGACCATTTTTTCAGCCCCACCCTTTTTAGATAATCAGCTCTATCATGCCTGTTACCACACCTCTCACCGTATTATCCTAGAATCGCTTTTATGCTAGTCTGCAGTATCTCTGCTAAGCTGCTAAGTCACTTCAGTCGTGTCCGACTCTGTGTGACCCCCATTGACGGCAGCCCACCAGGCGCCCCCGTCCCTGGGATTCTCCAGGCAAGAATACTGGAGTGGGTTGCTGTTTCCTTCTCCAGCAGTATCTCTAGACACTATTAATTTTGTTTTATTTTTCAAATGTGATTCTTTTTTCCTCCTAATCTTAAGTATTTTCTAGGTGTTTGTGCCTTTATTGCTTGTATTGAATTGCTAGAACCTTAGGAACTGTAGAGACACAGATGGACGGATGGATGGATAGATGAATAGATAGATACCTGCTGCTGCTGCTGCTGCTGCTAAGTCACTTCAGTCGTGTCCGACACTGTGTGACCCCGTAGACGGAAGCCCACCAGGCTCCACAGTCCCTGGGATTCTCCAGGCAAGAACACCGGAGTGGGTTGCCTATTTGAAAAAAAAAAACCTGTATGTGTCCGTATTTATGGTTTGACCTTGTGGATGTGCATTTGAAATTTGGAATAAGGATTTATAAAAAATTTTCTTGAAGTATAGTTGATTTACAGTTTCTGCTATACAGCATAATGACTTGGCTGTACATATATATTCTTTTTCATATTCTTTTCCCTTATGATTTATCACAGGATGTGGACTATTATTTGTTGTGCTATACAGTAGGACCTTGTTACTTATTCTTCCTGTGTATGCTAATTTGCATCTGCTAATCACAAACACCTTTTCCTTCCGTCCCCCAGCCCCGCTTCCCCTCGGCAACAGCACGTCTGTTCTGTGTCTCTGAGGCTGTCTCTGTATCATAACTATGTTCATCTGTGTCGTATTGTAGATTCTGCATGTAAGTGATATCACATGGTATTTGTGTTTCTCTTTTTGACTTACTTTGCTTAGTATTATAGTCTCTATAGATCCATCCATGGTGCTGCAAATGTTGTTATTTCATTCTTTTTTATGGCTGAGTAATATTCCATTGTGTTATATAGACACCGTATCTTCTTTACCGATTCATCTCTCAGTCAAGGACCATAGGGTGCATGTATCTTTTCCAGTTGAAGTTTTGTCTGGGTATATCCACCAATAGGATTGCTTGATCATATGGCAACTCTAGTTTTAGGCATTTGTGGAACCTCTATCCTGTTTTCCATAATGGCTGTACCAGTTTACATCCCCATCAACAGTTAAGAGGATTCCCTTTTCTTCACACCTTCTCCAGCATTTCTTATCTGTAGACTTTTAAATGATGGCCCTTCGACTGGTGTGAGGCGGTACCCTTGCAGTTTTGGTCTGTGTTTTCTGGTGATGAGCAGTGATGAGCGTCTTTTCACGTACCTCTCCCTGTCTGTGTGTCTTCTTTGGAGAAATGTCTGTTCAGACCTTCTGCCCATTTTTCAGTTGGGTTGTATTTTTTGATATTGAGTTGTACAGTCTGTTTGTATATTTTGGAAATTAAGCCCTTCTTAGTTACATCATTTGCAGATATTTTTATGTCTGTGGTTTTTTTTTTTCCTTTTGTTTATGGTTTCCTTTGCTCTGCAGAAGCTTGTAAGTTTGATCAGTTCCCATTTGCTTATTTTTGTTTTTATTTCTATTGGGAATAGGCATATTGTTTTAAACACAGAAACACTATTTAATGAAACAGTACTGCTAAGAACTACCGTCAGCGCTTGATCTGTGTGGTTCCATGCCGTCCTTACAACACTGTGTGGAACGTCAGCATTATTATGACTGCCTCTGTATTGCACATGAGAAATCTGAGACCCCAAACAGTTACATTACTTGTCCTGGGTCCATGGTCCCGTCTGGATCTGCAAAGGACACCTCGGAACCCATCAACGGTGCTTTTCCCTCCACTTTCATGGCATGTAACACTGTGGTCCCCCTGCAGACGTTAAAAAAATAAATAACCTTGTTGAGATAGAATTCACATGCTATCCATTCACCCACTGAAAGTATATAATTCAGTGGCTTTCAGTATATTCACAGAATCGTACACCCACTTCCACAGTTTTATTTTTGTAGTTTCTATTGAGGTATAGTTAACATTTGCTCCTGTACTGATCATGTTCACAGGCGTCTCTTTAATCTTTATAGCTTCTCGACATCTTGCTTCCTTTTGAGGATCTTTTCCATGAGTGGCCCTCACAAAATTGGTTTCTGCATTTGCATACACATGTGTAAGTCCCAGGAAGTTGTGCCTGAGTTTCAGCTGCTTGCTCTGCAAACAGTGTCTTATATATAATTGCCTGTCTGCCTAACTGAGCTTTAAGTTTCTGAGCAAAGAGATTATTCTTTTTTTTACATCATATACTATTGCCAAAAGGTATATACGAGGGTCATAATGCCAGCAGTTATCCAAGTAAAGTAGCCTTTTCTTTCAGGTTGTGAGTCGTGTGAGTCTAGAACCATCCTTCTGGCAGAGTTCCATTTGGGAGCATCTTCCAGGAACGTAGGCTCTGTGTTCTGCCAGGAATGAAGAGGAATTTGGTTTCAGGTGCTATGTTTTAGTGGTAAAGGTGAATGTTAGTTCTAAGGGTGGATGTTACTGCCAAACAGGAACATTTACATGTCGCGTATCAACAACCAAGTGCATTTCAGAAGATAGCATGTGCAAGGGCTTTTATGGGGTTTGGCCTGGAAACAGAGAAATTCTACTGCCATCCCAGAGCTCCCCTTTCAGCCCCACCTCATCCCAGAATATGTCCTCACTCCTTCTGGAATACAGAAATCAAAGCTGAGTGAAAAACTTCTGAAATGATATTCTCAATTTTTGCATTTTTTGAAGCTCTGTTGGTATGAATGCTGCTGCTAAGTCACTTCAGTCGTGTCCGACTCTGTGTGACCCCATAGACGGAAGCCCACCAGGCTCCCCCGTCCCTGGGATTCTCCAGGCAAGAACACCGGAGTGGGTTGCCATTTCCTTCTCCAATGTGTGAAAGTGAAAAGTGAAAATGAAGTCGCTCAGTCGTGTCCGACCCTCAGCGACCCCACGGACTGCTGCCCACCAGGCTCCTCCATCCATGGGATTTTCTACGCAAGAGTACTGGAGTGGCTTGCCATTGCCTTCTCCGGTTAGTATGAATATTCCCCTTCAAAAACATATATAGTATTAACCATATTTGGGGATTTAAATGCGTTGTATCTCTCTGCTTCCAGAAGATATCTCAGTTGTATCCTCTTCTGTCAATCTTTACCTTTATTAATACCCATCTCTTTTTTATAGTAACAGCCAAGTTATTGGGTTGGCCAAAAAGTTCTTTCAGATTTTTTTCATGATGAAACGTTTATTACCCGTGATTTTACTCTGGCCCCTTTCTTTATATTCGATTCTTTTCTCAGCAGCCAGAATAGTGCTTTTAAAGACTAAATCAGCTCAAGTCCTCTCCCACCTAAAACCCTTCAGTGGCTTCCTACTGTAAATGAGAAACTTCTGACCTGCATCCAGCAGACCACGAGGCGATCACTGCCTCCATCACTCTTACCTCCTCCCATCTCCACCCGCTCACCCAGCACCAGTGACAGTGGCCGCTTCTCAGGTCATCAAACGTGCCGCTTCCTTCTTATCCTGGGTCCTGGGTCCCAGTTAATCTCTAAGCCTGAGAAGTTCTGTGCTAGTGCTTTGCTCATCCATGTATTCATTCATCCCCCCTTCATTCACATATGTCACTTCAGAACAGCCTCCCTGAGGAGCCCTCCCAGCCCCAGCATCACATCATCGTCGTGTGTACCTCGTGCCGTATGTCGGTATCTGAATTCTCGTGTTCATTTGCTGTATTCATTCCTCTCCTATTTCCTACCTCCTAGAATGTAAACTCTGTTAAACCAGGACTCCCTGTCTTGCCCATTGCTGTATTTCTAGCAGCCATAAAAAACTTTTGGGAACATATTAGATTTCTAACAAAAACTAGTTAATGTGATAAGCAATGAGTTGAAAGGAAATTGTAGTCTTCCTCCTAGTGAACATCTTCAATTTAAAAGTAACCCACTGCCATTTTCTCATGAAAATAAACTTCCCATACTCTCAATCCCTTAAAGAAAAACCAGAATTTTAAAAAATAGATTATTCATGTTCTTGAAGAACTCTAATGTTCTAGTGAGCTACAACTTAGAAAAAAATTACATTATAAGTCTTGATTTATAATATAAGTATGTTCAATTCAAGATTAGTTTTTCCACAAAAGTAATTATAACGAGACATTAAGATCCCAAACCAACTACTGAAGCCCTTTAACTCTTCATCTGGCTATTATGGATTCTAACAGTAACTTTTCTTCATGTTTAAACACATTCTGATTTCTGTCTGGGAACTTCAAGAAAATCCTTGCTGCTTCCCCAGCCTCTGTTACCTGGTTTGCCGTCCTTCAGAAGTCCATAGAGGAACTTCCCGGGTGGTCCGGTGGCTAAGACTGCGCTCCCAGTGTAGGGGGTCCGAGTTTTATTCCTGATTGGGGAACTAGATCCCACATCAGTAACGAGCAGAGATCCTGTGTGCTGCAAATAAGATGCAGCGTAGCCAAATAAATTTAAAAAAAATATATATATATATATTTTAAAGTCCATAGAAGCTGACCTGAGGGTTCAGAATGGAGTAGGGAGAGGAGAGAGGAGCTCAGGGGGTGAGGAGCTCCAGGGGAGAGGCAGATTTCTTAAACCCCGCTTCCTGAATTTGGATAAATGCTTCTGCACATAAGTTAGATAGCAAATCTGAAGGTTTTCTAGAGCTTGTGGACATCGTGTTAAGATAGAGATTTGGTTCATAAAGCAGAGTAGCTTTATTAACTCCTTAGTGAGAAGTAAGGTTAGAGATGAGAGAAGCACCACTGGAATGCACAGAATGAGTTTTTCTGTACTCCGTAATAAAATTGCTGTATCACATAGGAATAACATTTTATGTTAAGGTTGAGTGTAGATACTCTGGTTGAGGAGGGATAGTAACCAATTGTAATAGCTGCTTCTAATAAATAGTTCACTAATAAGTGTCTGTAAGTGCCAAAGTAATTAAAATGGGCCATTAAAAATAAGGATGTAAGTATCAAAGTTGTCATATTGGATAGTATGTTGGAATTAGGGCTTTGATGAAATACCCCAATACACTGTGATATGTCTAGATATAACAAACAATCCTGTCTTGTTTAGGTCATGTTTTTTAATCATTATGTTAATCACTGTTAGTTTCTGAGCTTATTGCACATACGTGATACCACATCCCCAAAGCCTTTGAATCTATGCGTAACGGAAAGCATTCATTTCAGTGCCTGGTATTACAAGTGGGTTAATTTGATATAGCAATCACAAAACCCCTTTATGCACCCCCCGAAATTTTTTTAAAAATTAGAGCCTTTGCCTTTATGGAGTATGGTTTTGTACCTCGGAAATCTTTAGATAAAAATGTTAAAGTATTGGTTGAGTTCCTTTGCCCCTTTGAATCTGCCTAGAGAAGTGTTCAATAAATATTTGTTTTAGCAGGGCAATATAAGCATGTTAAATTATATAAATAGAGGCGTGTAGGTATTGCTTACACAGCTTCTTTACTCCACAGCGGTACAAAGGCCGGAGGTGTTTACGAGATTAACCCCAGGAAGACAGAGTAGCAAGAGCGCCACTGTGAGCTCAGGTCATGGCCCTTACTGCTGTTCACGCACTGGGTGCTTGTGGGACTCCATAAAAACTGGCCTTATATTGTACAAACAGTCCATACTTGAGCAACCTTCAACTCCTAGGATGAGGAATTGCTCTTTGAAAATGCTTGTCAGGGTTAATTATTGAAGGCTCTTGTGTGAATGTAGAGGAGTCAAATGAGGGCAAGTGGGTCTGTCTACTGCCTCTTGTTTGAGTCTAAGTCAGAGCAGCAGAAAAAAATATATTTATTCTCTAGGTGGCCAAGAGAAAAGGGCCTTCCCTAAAGTTTTTGTGGAAACCCAATTTAAATTTATCTCCTTGTATATATGTAAACCACCTTTCACTGTTCACATTTTGCAAGCATTTAATGTCATATGTAACATTCAGCTCTTTGCTAGGAAAGGCAGACAGAAATGAGATGTACTTTAGACACTGGAGCCTTTATAGTCTTTTGCAGTGGGGAATAGACGTGTAAATAAACGAATGTAGTAGAGTGTGGTAGGCATATGATTGCAGTCTGTGCAGCATACGGTGGGAAACCAAAAAAGGGGAGTTAGTAAATCTTTCCGGGGTGGGGTCAAGAGAATCTTTATCAGATGAGAGTACTAAAGCTGTTTTGAAAGATAGAAGTCTTTACCAGGTGGAATCTACATATAATTAAGATACAGACATTAGTAAAGGCAGAGGAATGGGCTATGTCTGGCAGGATCGCAAAAAGGATTGCTCTACGTTGCATGCTGTTCTGTTTATTTTGCAAGGCTTTAGGGGTGGATCAGCTCGTTAAGGGTTGATGGTGAGAAAAGAAGAGTAACTTCTGCTGCAGACCTGAAAGACATGGAGAATAGTCTCCAGACCTGAACAGAACTGATACTTGGGGAAGGAGCAGGAAACAAGAATTTTATATAGGTTTTTCTAGGATACAATCTGTATGCCAGAGATACATGTTGGTGTCTCATGAGAGTTTTTCTTAGAAATGTGTTGACTAGTCTAACCAGAAAAAGGCTAACATATCCAATTCTATACCACTGCTCATAAAAAAAAAATTAAAAGCCTCTTATCTGTAAAGTATCAATAAAAGTTCAGATACTTTTTTTTGGTCTTTTATTAATGTGTGAGGTAATACCTCCTAGAAATTGAAGCATTTATTATGCATGGACATAGAAAGCTATTTCATATTTTAAAGAATAATTCCTCAAAACAACCCTGATGAACTCTTTGTTGTTAGTTTTAGTTAAAAAATAGGAAAAAGCTGATCAGGTATAAAGTATTTTTCAGTGTAATTTCATATATAGTCTACAGTCGTATGTTAAAGACCCATAAAAGCATAAGTCAATATATATATATATATCTCACAATATTTAAACTCAGATAAACATATTTATACAGGCTTCCTAGGTGGAGTTAGTGGTAAAGAACCCACCTGCCAGTGCAAGAGACTTAAGAGATACTGGTTTCATCTCTGGGTCGGGAAGATTCCCTGGAGGAGAGCATAGCAACTCACACCAGTATTCTTGCCTGGAGAATCCCTCAGACAGAGGAGCCTGGTGGGCTACAGTCCGTGGGGTTGCCAAGAGTCAGACACAACTGAATTGATTTAGCACTCACACACACAAACATTTCATTACAGCACTACATTTTATTTGCCCTTTAAGTAAGTCCACCTCATGCGACGAGTTGACTCACTGGAAAAGAGTCTGATGCTAGGAAGGATTGGGGGTGGGAGGAGACGGGGACGACAGAGAATGAGATGGCTGGATGGCATCACCGACTCAATGGACATGAGTTTGAGTGAACTCTGGGAGTTGGTGATGGACAGGGAGGCCTGGCGTGCTGTGGTTCATGGGGTCACAGAGAGTCGGACACGACGGAGCGACTGAACTGAACTGAACTGAAGGACAGAATCCCCACCACCACCAAAAAAAAAAAACTCCAGAGGAATTATGATAACTTTAACTGTATAACGATAGGAAATATATATGGTGTGTTTTTTCCATGATACTACTCTTTGTGAGTTTACTATTGAATTCATATTCTTGAGGTAAAGATAGAATTAAGAGCATAGAGAAAGGCAGCAAAAATACCCCAGGAAAGGATTTGTGGTGTTGTTTAAAATTCAGTGTGTGTAACTTTTTTCTAAGTTATTAATAGGCTTGGGAACAACAATATAAGCCATTTTTCCTAAATAGAAGCTAGTCTGAGAGAATAGACTTCCGTCAGAAGCGGCTGCTGTTAGGGAGAGGGGAAGCTGAATTCAAACAGTTTTGTGAGAAACTGGAAAAGAGGAAGCAATTCAGCTTCACAATCGGTCCCTGATATTTGATTTACTCTTTGGAGTTTACAAGTAGCTGCCAAGTTACGTATAACGCACGCTGACTAATCCTGGGAGGCATCTCTTCCAGTTGATGTATGCGTCAGTGGTGGTCATGTGAGAGGAAGCAACTTGGGGAAAAAATTGTTTACCACTTGGGTTTGGCATGAAATTAGAAGATTAAAGTAAGTGGTTTGAGATACCCTGGAATACTGTTTTGTATACGTTTGAAAGATCTACTTAGTATCTAGTCCTAAATGTTAATTAGAATCTCATTCTTTTTTTTTTTTTTTTTTAAGGATTTTTCAGTGTGGACCATTTTTAAACTTGGGCTCCCATTGTAACTCAGCTGGTAAATAATTCATCTGTAATACAGGAGACTTGGGTTCGATCCCTGGGTTGGGACGATCCCCTGGAGAAGGGAACGACTACCCACTCCAGTATTCTACCCTGGAGAATTCCATGACTGTAGAGTCCATGGGGTTGCAAAGAGTCAGACAAGACTGAGCGACTTGCACACTTTCACATTTTTAAAGTCTATATTGAATTCATTACAGTTCTGCTTCTGTTTTATATTACGGCTTTTTGGCCACCAGTCATGTGGAATCTTTAGCTCCCTGACCAGGGAACGAACCCCATACCCCTTGCATTGGAAGGTGAAGTCTTAATCACTGGACCACCAGGGAAGTTCCTGAGATCTCATTCTTCAGAGTACCTTTTTACCATTTCATTGGGGGTAATTATAAAAAGTCAAAGACATAACTTTTCATAAATACCTCTGATCTTTAGAGTGATTATAAATTCTGCATGAAATTAAGCAGATAATCAGACTGGCTAACAAACCCCAACTAGTCACAACCATGTCCTCAAGAAGGTGATAATCTAAGGAATGCTGGGGCCGTTTCTACAGATAATTTAACCAGAGAAAGGAAGGAGAGCCTGAAATCAGCTACATGTGGTGTATGGCTCTCACACATTCTCTACACTTTTCCCCACTTACACATGATAATTTACTTGATGGAGAGGACTCAAACCACTTTTGTTTGCATCTCTTTCTGTGGAAAGACTGGAACAAATGGGAAAAGAAACCATTGACCAGCTGCATGTGAGTAATTCTTTCCCTGGAATAAGCCTACCTCAGCTTTCTGGGGGAGGATGGCTTGGGGAAGGTGTTGTAGAAACGAGGTCACAGACCCAGATGGGTTTGAAAGGAGGCTTTTGCCTCTGTTCACCCCATCTGCAAGCAGGCGCGAGGCAAGGGAGCACCCAGCAGCCAAAGCAGAGTAAAGACTACACATTCACTTGCAGGGTTCACACACAACTCAGGAGTGAAACCTAAGATTCTCCACCCCTACTCTCTCTCCAGAAGTCATTGTTTGAGAGCTGCAGGAAAGATGAGTCTTATGACTACAAGTAAACACACTTCACATGTGCATCCGAAGTGAAGTCCAAGTGCACATTTGGAAAACATAGAAAAAAATAGAAAAAAATAATTTTTATTTTTAGGGTTAGGGTTAGAGTTACATGGTCAGAAGGTCCATCCCAGAGCCATCTCTCAACTCAGCTTGTTTGGGCATATGGACTTACTAACTTAAGCAGCTCCTCAGCTGTTGACAGCAGCAGCAGCAGCCCAATATGTCAGTTTTCTGGAGACTGTTGTTGCTGTTAAGATATGGTAATAATCTCATTTCCCATTCCTTTGTAGTGTCTTACCCTTATAAGTGAGTTTGCACTGAAGAGTGGACAGAGTTTAGCAGTGACCTTTTCTGATCAGTGACTGCTCTTATAAAGCCCCTGTTTCTGTGTGGCCCTGCAGAGTTCTGACATCCCTGCTATTTGTGACATCCCTGCTCAGTTGTGTCCGACTCTGCGACCCCATGAACTGCAGCACGCCAGGCCTCCCTGACCATCACTAACTCCCGGATTTTACCCAAACTCATGTCCGTTGAGTTGGTGATGCCATCAAACCATCTCATCCTCCATTGTCCCCTTCTCCTCCTGCCTTCAATCTTTCCCAGCATCAGGGTCTTTTCAAATGAGTCAACTCTTCGCATCAGGTGGCCAAAGTATTGGAGTTTCAGCTTCAATATCAGTCCTTCCAGTGAACACCCAGGACTGATCTCCTTTAGGATGGACTGGTTGGACCTCCTTGTAGTCCAAGGGACTCTCAAGAATCTTCTCCAACACCACAGTTCAAAAGCATCAATTCTTCGGCACTCAGCTTTCTTTATAGTCACTCTTTGGGGAAACTTAAAACTCTGCTCGGTGACGTTCTCTTCATATCTGGATGATCTCTGGGGCTGCTTGTTAGCCAACTCGGACTCTGAGGGTGAATACTGATGTGAGAAATTTTATTGTACATTTCATCCCTAGTTGGTAGTTGATGGACTATATTGTATTTCTTGGATCATACCTCAGTGCATTGCCAAGAAACTGCTGGATTCCACCTGTGCAGTTTGTTAAAAGAAATTAAATGATGTGTTCCAGGAAGAGTTCACATTTGCTCATTATTTCTGGCTTAAGCTGAGGAGAAAGAATAAAAATTAGTTAAGACCAGAGCACCCAAAAGCAGTGTTGCCGGAAATTATGACCCTGTTACTTTGACATTTTGTGTGTTTGTAGCAAAGGGATCTAATTATTGGGCTGCTAATAATATTATTTAAGAACTCATTAAATGTGCTACTGTTTAATAGACTTGTCTGATCACAAACCTTCATTAAAAGTCTTAGAAAATTGTTATTAAATCTTGTATTTTTCCATAAAAGTCACATCATTGGATAACTCATGAGAGATGGACTTCGGCCTATGAGTCACAGTAAAGGACAAAGATTAGGTATTGTGTTTGAAGGATGCTCAAAATTTGTAGTATTTCATAGATGTCCCTGTAGTATTAATGCAAAGGTTTGAAAATAAATCTAGAAAATGCTTAGTGATTGGAAAGAAGAGAAACCAAGAATAAAATTTGCAGGAGATTTCATCAGTAACATTTGACTGCAAGTTAACTTTTACTGAGAATGAAGTCAATGGAAAAATGTCTAAAATTCACTTTTGAAAGAAAATTCCAGATTTTCTCATGGGGTAAAGCCATTATCTCTTCCATTAGTACATTCACCTCCAAACTAAAAGCTACTTCTGGGTTTTAAAATTGAATATTTTGATTTAGGGTAGTTATTTTAAAAGAGGGCTTCCCTGGTGGCTCAGAGGTTAAAAGCGTCTGCCTCCAATGCGGGAGACCCGGGTTCGTTCGATCCCTGGGTAGGGAAGATCCCCTGGAGAAGGAACCGGTAACCCACTCCAGTATTCTTGCCTGGAGAATCCCATGGACGGAGAAGCCTGGTAGGCTACAGTCCACGGGGTCGCATAGAGTCGGACACGACTGAGCGACAGAACGGAACGGATTTTAAAAGAAATACTTTTCTCATTTCTGAAAGCAGTTTTTCAAAACTTCACTGCTTCTCTGTGTGTCTTTCTCAATCATTTTGCAGGTGAAGATAGGAAATAATAATGAACACTCCCCTCAAAACTAGATAGTTTAATCTCTTTTCAATCCCCATTTTACCGATGTAGAGACAGACTTTCCCATAGTCACCTGCCTGAATAGCTGAGGAAGCTGTGACTATAACTTGTATCAGGCTCATTTCGAAACCTGTTTTTTTTTTTCCTATTACACATATACCTGTCTATATATTTTTCATGACTGACTTTTAAAAACTTCTGTGCTATTTCTCGTTTAATACTTTCAAGAAAGCTATTGTTCTGGATAGGAAAACACCACCTGTGCCCAGACAGGCCTTTGGATGCACTCACCACTTACCTGTTCAGGCATGATAAATTGCTCACTGCGTTTGCATTTCAAGCCAGAAAATAAATACCTTTTCTTTTTCTAAGGGGCTTCCCTTTTTCTAAAGAAACTTGTATATATGGATTAAGTTCATACGAGATGAGAGACAACATCCAAAAATACATAGATCTTTTTAAGTAACAAGTACATAATAAATATATGGCAAATAAGTAATTTTTAGCAAGAATAGAATTGGTATTTCAAAATTCTAAAATAGTCTATCAATGTCCTTAATATTGTGTTCAACTGAAAAGTCTTACTTTAAAAAATATCTTGACCATATTATATATTATTCTATTAGTAATTGAAGTCAGTCAATTAGGGAGTTTTTTCTAGTAATATTTCTATGAAAATAGCAATTCAGCAAAAAAGAATTCCATCTTTACTTTGAAAGTTCAAACTTTGAACAGTTATTGGATATGTCCTTAAAACTACTGTTTGCCTTAATTATCTCTGAATTGATTTCGTTTAACAATATGATTTTAAAGAATCATTTTTCTTTCTAAAATATTTTCAGATGAATCCTAATAGATTTGAAGTGATGGAGGTATTACATATTCATCTTTGGGAATCAGAAGGAAGGTCATATCTTTCTCTGTCTTCTAGAATAGCTACATAGTAGCTCAGGCCTAGAAGAAGAGAGACAACAAATATGTGCTGATTCTGAAATAGTTGACAGGTATTTTCCCCTATTTTTAATATTATTTAAATAATTATAAAGTCCAATATTGAGTTGTATAGAAAACATTGGTCTGCAGATCCCTAGTTAGTACTTTGAACATTTCATTTTGATTAATGGTTTTCTTACCAACTGGTCCTTTTTTTATCATACACAGTTCCCTTTCATGGACTTCCCTGGTGGCTCAGATGATAAAGCATCTGCCTACAATGTGGGAGACCCCGCAGGTTCAATCCCTGGGTCAGTAAGATCTCCTGGAGAAGGAAATGGCAACCCACTCCAGTATTCTTGCCTGGAAAATCCCATGGACGGAGAAACCTGGTAGGCTACAGTCCGTGGGGTTGCAAAGAGTCTGATATGTCTGAGCGACTTCACTTTCTTTTCTTTTTTTTCCCTTTCACAGCTTCCAGATTTAACTGGAGAAATACTCATGCCATGTCAGTCTCAGAATTACATTTTTAGAATAAAAATACTTTTCATGCACTTTAACCTCACTGGCATTGTCTAAGTGATTTTCATAAAGGTTTTATTGACCTAAACTAAGATTTCTCAACCTCTGCATTATTTTGGGCCAGAAAATTTGTTGTGAGGGACTATCCTGTGCATCGTAGAATGTTTAACACCATCCCTGGCCCCTGCCTATTAAATGACAGCAGCACCCTGCCACCCAACTGGGATAACTAAAGATGTCTTCAAGGCATTATCAGATATTTCCTGAGAACCAAAATTGCCTGCAGTGGAGAGCCAGTACTCTAGACAGTCAGTCTATTCCTTTTATCATTTTTACCTCCATGCTTTATAAAATGTATCCTGTTTTTATGTTTTCTTTCAGTTTTATTGAAATATAATTGATATATAGCACTGTATAATTGGAAAATGTGTAGCAAAATGATTTAACTTACATACGTCATGGAATGTTTACTACGTTGTTTAGTGAACATCCATCATTTCATGTAGACACAAATAAAAGAAAAAATCTCCATGTGATGAGAACTCTTAGGATTTACTCACTTAATAACTTTCATGTGTCATATACAGCAGTTTTAATTATATTAATCATATTGTACATTGCATCCCTAGTACTTATTTATCTCATAACTTGAAGTTTGCACCTTTCAGCTGCCTTTATACAATTCCTCCTACTCTTATCTCTGGGAGCCACAAATCTGACCCCTCTTTTTCTGTAAGTTTTTCTGTTGGTTGGCTTTTGAAGAATAATTGACCTAGAACACTGTGGCAGTTCCTGGTGTGCAATATAGTGATTTGATATTTCTGTATATTTCAAAAAGATCACCACAGCAAGTCTAGTTAACATCTGTCACCATATGAAGGTATTGCCTAGTTACTGACTGTATTCTCCACACATATATTGCATAACTGTCACTCATTTATTTTGTAAATGGAAGGTTGTTCCTCTTAATATCTCTTACCTATTTCTTTCTTCCTCTCTTTCCTTTCCCCTCTAACAAACTCCTGTTTGTTCTCTGTATCAATGACTCTGTTTATGTTTTCTTTTGATTTTTCATTTGTTTTGTTTTTTATATTTCACATACAAGGGAAATCATAGTCTTTGTCTTTCTCTGTCTGACATGTTTCACTTGTCATAATACCCTCTAGATCCATTGGGTTGTTGCAAATGGCAAGATTTCATTTCTTTTATGGCTAAGTAATATTCCTTTGTTTATATACACCTCCTCTTCTGTATCCAGTCATCTGTTGATGGACACTTAGGTTGCATCCACATTTTGGCTATTGTAAATAATGCTGCAGTGAACATGCTGCTGCTGCGTCGCTTCAGTCGTGTCCGACTCTGTGCGACCCCATAGACGGCAGCCGACCAGGCTCCGCCGTCCCTGGGATTCTCCAGGCAAGAACACTGGAGTGGGTTGCCATTTCCTTCCCCAATGTGTGAAAGTGAAAAGTGAAAGTGAAGTCGCTCAGTCGTGTCTGACTAGTAGCGACCCCATGGACTGCAGCCTACCAGGCCCCTCTGTCCATGCGATTTTCTAGGCAAGAGTACTGGAGTGGCTTGCCATTGCCTTCTCCGATGCAGTGAACATAGGGATGCATATATCTTTTCTAATTAGTGTTTTTGTTTTCGTCAGATACATATCCGAGTAGAATTGCTAGATCATATATTAGTTCTATTTGTAATCTCTTTTGGAACCTCCATACTGTTTTCCACAGTATCTGCACCAACTTGCAGTCCCACCAACAGTGTGTGAAGGTTCCCTTTTCTCCTAATTCCTTGCCAGCATATATTATTTGTGGTCTTTTTGATAATAACCATTCTGACAAGTGTGGTATGATATCTCATTATGATTCTGATTTGCATTTCCTCAATGATTAGCAATGTTGAGCATCTTTTCATGTGCCTGTTGGACATCTGTATGTGTTTTGAAAAATGTCTATTCAAGCAGGTCCATTGCCCATTTTTAAAAGAATTGTTTGGTTTTTTGTTGCTGAGTTATTTGAAATCTTTGAATATTTGGATATTAACCACTTTTTGAATGTATTATTTGCAAGTATCTTCTACCATTCCTTATACAGCCTTTTTCATTTTGTTGATAGTTTTCCTTTGCTGTGCAGAAGGTTTTTAGTTGGATATGGTCTATTTGTGTAGTTTTGCTTTTGTTTTTCATGTCTGAGGAGACAGATAAACAAAAATGTTGCTAAGACTAATGGCAAAGAGTATACTGCCTGTTTTCTTACAGGTATTTTATGGATTTGGGTCATACATTTAAGTCTTTAATCTGTTTTGAGTTTATGCTGTGGCTCAGAGGTTAAAGCGTCTGCCTCCAATGCGGGAGACCCGGGTTCGATCCCTGGGTCGGGAAGATCCCCTGGAGAAGGAAATGGTAACCCACTCCAGTATTCTTGCCTGGAGAATCCCATGGACGGAGAAGCCTGGTAGGCTACAGTCCACGGGGTAGCAAAGAGTCGGACACGACTGAGCGACTGAACGGACGGAACGGAACATGTGAAAAAGTAGTCTGATCTTTTGCAGGTAGCTGTTCTGTTTTACCACTACCGTTTGTGGAAGTGGCTGTCTTTTCCACATTGTGTATTCTTCCCTCCTTTGTCATTGGTTAATTGTCCGTGTAAGTGTGAATTCAATTTAGGGCTTATTATTCTGTTCCATTAATCTGTGTGTCTGCTTTTGTGCCAGTACTATGCTGTTTTGATGACTGTAGCTTTGTAATATAAGCCTGAAGCCAATGAGTGGCATCTCCACCTTTTTTTCCTCATATTTTCTTGTTTGTGTGTTTTATTTTGTTTTGCTGTTTGGGGTCTTTTGCGTTTCCATATACATTTCAGAATTATTTATTCTAGTTTTGTGAAAAATGTCATTGCTATTTTGATAGGAATTTCACTGACTCTTCAGATTGCTTTGATTAGTATGTTCATTTCAGCAATATTAGTTTTTCCAGTTCATGAGATTAGTATGCCTTTCCACATGTTTGTGTCATCTTTAATTTCTTTCATCATTGTCTTATAGCTTTTTGAGTATAGATCTTTTACCTCCTTAGATTTATTCCTGTTCGTTTTACTCTTTTTGATACAATTGTAAAGGGGATGGTTTTAATTTCTCATTCTTTTAATTTGCAGCAGATTTCTATGTATTAATTTTGTATCCTACTCCTTTACCGAATTCATTGATAAGTTCTAGTCAATTTTTTGGTGGTGTCTTTAGGGTTTTTCGGTATGTGCTCATGTCATCTCAAATAGTGACAATTTTACTTCTTCCTTTACAACATGAATTCCTTTTATTTTTTCTTGTCTGACTGCTGTGGCTAGGACTTCCAATATTATGTTGAATTAAAGTGGTCATTCTTATTTATGATCTCAGAATGTGCTTTCAGCTTTTCGCCCTTGCATATGACATTCAGTTCAGTTCCGTTCAGTCGCTCAGTTGTGTCCGACTCTTTCAACCAAGGTCCGTCTAGTCAAGGCTATGGTTTTTCCCGTGGTCATGTATGGATGTGAGAGTTGGACTGTGAAGAAAGCTGATCGCCGAAGAATTGATGCTTTTGAATTGTGGTGCTGGAGAAGACTCTTGGGGGTCCCTTGGACTGCAAGGAGATCCAACCAGTCCATTCTAAAGGACATCAACCCTGGGTGTTCATTGGAAGGACTGATGCTGAGGCTGAAACTGCAATACTTTGGCCACCTCATGCGACAAGTTGACTCGCTGGAAAAGAGTCTGATGCTGGGAGGGATTGTGGGTGGGAGGAAACGGGGACGACAGAGAATGAGATGGCTGGATGGCATCACCGACTCGATGGACATGAGTCTGAGTGAACTCTGGGAGTTGGTAATGGACATTAGTTGTGAGCTTATCATATATGACCTTTATTATGTTTAGGAATGTTTCCTCTATACCCACTTTATGGATTTTTTTGTGTGTGAGTAAATGGTGAATTTTGTCAAAAGTTTTCCTGTTTTTGAGATGATCTATTGAGATGATCATATGATTTTTATTCTTCATTTTTCTAATATGTGTATCACATTGATTGATATGTGGGTATTGAACCATACTTGTCTTCCTGGAATGAATCCTTCTGGATTATGGTGTATGATTCTTTTAATGTATTGTTAGATTTGTTTTGCTAATATTTTGTTGAAGATTTTCACATCTGTGTTTATCAGTTATATTGACCTGTGGCTTCTTGTGATTACTTCATCTGGTTTTGGTATCAGAGTGATACTGGCTTCGTAGAATGAGTTAAGAAGTGGCCTTTCCTTTGCAGTTTTTTGGAATATTTTGAGGATAGTTGTTTATTCTTCCTTAAATGTTTGGTAGAAGTCATCTGTGAAGAGTCTAGTCTTGGAATTGATTCAGTTCCATTCCTGGTTGGTCTGTTTATGTTTTCTATTTATTCCTAATTCAGTTTTAGGAAATTGTACATTTCTAGGAATTTCATATGACCCTTTGTATTTCTGTGGTTTGCATTGTAACTTCTTTCTCATTTCTTATTTTATTTATATGACCCCTCTATCTTTTTTACCTGATGACTCTGGCAAAGGTTTATCAATTTGCTTACTTTTTTGAAAAAGCAGCCCTTAGTTTCATTGATCTCTTCTATTTTTTGAACTATATTTCATTTATTTTTGCTCTTATTTTTATGGTTTTGTTTTTTCTACTAACGTTTTATTAATTTATTCTTTTTCTAGTTCATTTAGGTGTATGGGTAAGTTGGTGTTTTTTTTTTTTTTTAGTTTCTTGTTTCATGAGACAGATTTATATTGCTATAAACTATCTTATATTCAGAGTACATCATGAGGAATGCTTGGCTGGAAGAAGCACAAGCTGGAATCAAGATTGCTGGGAGAAATATCAATAACCTCAGATATGCAGATGACACCACCCTTATGGCAGAAAGTGAAGAGGAACTCAAACGCCTCTTGATGAAAGTGAAAGAGGAGAGTGAAAAGGTTGGCTTGAAGCTCAGCATTCAGAAAACAAAGATCATGGCATCTGGTCCCATCACTTCATGGGAAATAGATGGGGAAACAGTAGAAGCTGTGTCAGACTTTATTTTTTGAGGCACCAAAATCACTGCAGTTGCTGATTGCAGCCATGAAATTAAAAGACGCTTACTCCTTGGAAGGAAAGTTATGACCAACCTAGATAACATGTTAAAAAGCAGAGACATTACTGTGCCAACCAAGGTCTGTCTAGTCATGGCTGTGGTTTTTCCCATGGTCATCTATGGATGTGAGAGTTGGACTGTGAAGAAAGCTGATCGCCGAAGAATTGATGCTTTTGAATTGTGGTGCTGGAGAAGACTCTTGAGAGTCCCTTGGCCTGCAAGGAGATCCAACCACTCCATTCTAAGGGAGATCAATCCTGGGTGTTCATTGGAAGGACTGATGCTAAAACTGAAACTCCAATACTTTGACCACCTCATGTGAAGAGTTGACTCACTGGAAAAGACTCTGATGCTGGGAGGGATTGGGGGCGGGAGGAGATGGGGCCGACAGAGAATGAGATGGCTGGATGGCATCACCGACTCGATGGACATGAGTTTGAGTGAACTCCGGGAGTTGGTGATGGACAGGGAGGCCTGGTGTGCTGTGATTCATGGGGTCGTGAAGAGTCGGACACGACTGAGTGACTGAACTGAACTGAACTGAACCTTCTGAGAACTACTTTTGCTGCGTCACATGGGTTTTAGATTGTTGTGTTTTTGTTTTAATTTGTCTATAGGCATTAGTTCTTAGTTGATTTCTTCAGTGACCTATTGGTTGTTTAGTAGCATATTGTTTAGCTTTTTGTCATGATTGATTTCTAGTCTTACAGCATTGTCATTGGAAAAGATGCTTGATGTGATTTTAGTTTTCTTAAATTTGCTGGGCCTTGTTTTATGGCCTAGCATGTGATTTATCCTAAAGGGTGTTGCACGTGCACTTGAAAAGGATGTGTATTCTGCTACTTTTGAATGGAATGTTTTATATATGTCTATTAAATCCATCTAATCTATCTGGAGAAGGAAATGGCAGCCCACTCCAGTATTCTTGCCTGGAGAATTCCATGGGTGGAGGAGCCTGGTGGGCTCTAGTCCATGGGGTCACAAAGAGTCAGACACGACTGAGTGACCAACGCAATCTAAAGTATCACTTAAGGCCAACATTTTCTTATTGATTTTCTGTCTGGAAGATCTGTTCATTGATGTAAGTGGGTGTTGAAGTCCCTTACTATTCTTGTATTACTGTTAAGTTCTCCCTTTCTTTTGTTAATACTTGATTTATGCATTTAAGTGCTCCTATGTTGCATGCATGTATATTTACAATTGTTATATCTTCTTGCTGGATCAGTGGTCTTTATCGTTATGTAATACCCTTCTTTGCCTCTTGTAACAGCCTTTGTTTAAAATCTGTTTTCTCTGATGTAAGTACTGCTACCTTAGCTTTCTTTTCATTTCAATTTGTATGGGATATCTTTTTCTATCCCATTAATTTCAGTCCGTGTGTGTCTTTAGATCTAAAGTGAATCCTTTGGTAGGCAGTATATATATAGGTCTTGTATGTGTATATACATATAGGTCTTGTTTTCATATCCATTTAGCCACTCCGTGTCTTTTGGGTGGATCATTTAGTCCATTTCCATTTTAATTACTGATAGGTATGTACTTCCTGCATTTTTTAAATTGTTTAGGGGATGTTTTTAGAGTTCTTTTTTGTTCCTTCCATCTTCTTTTGCTCTCTTTCCTTGATATGATAACTACTTTAGTGTTCTGTTTGGCTTCCTTTCTCTTTTTTGTTTGTACATCTGTTGTAGGTTTTGGTTTGTAGTTACGGTGAACTGCATGAGCTTTATATATTGCAGAGTGTTTATGTATACATGATTATTTGAAGTTTGTCATTCCTTAAGTTCAAGTGCTTTTTAACAATTCTATATTTTTACTATCCCTCCATGATGTTTAATGTTTTTGATATAATATTTTATATTTTTGTATGTTTTCTTTAAGTGCTTATTGTAGATATAGATACCTTTATTAATTTTGTCTTTTATTTTTCTTTATAACATTATAAATGGTTGATCTATTTAACTGTATATTTGTCTTTACCAATGAGATTCTTTTTCTTTTTTAATTTTTGTGTTTCTGGTTTGGCTTTGTCTTCTGCTTAGAGAAATCCTTCTAACACTTCTTGTAAAGCCTGTTTTGTAGTGCTAAACTCTTTTAGCTTTTGCCTATTTCTAAAACTTTTGATCTCTCCATCAAATCTGAATGAAAGCCTTGCCAGATAGAGTATTCTTGTTTGTAGATTTTCCCTTTTCATCACTTTAAATATATCATGATACCTCTTTCTGATCTGCAGATCAGAAATGTTTATTGATACTTTTTTGGGTAAACATTGTTTGGGTAAACATAACTTATTGCTTTTCCTTTGTTGCTATTAATATTTTCTCTTTATCTTTATATTTTGCCATTTTAATTACAATGTGTCTTGGGGTGGATCTCTTTGGGTTGACCTTGTTTGAGACTTTGTGCTTTCTGGACCTGGATATCTGGGTTCTTTTCCAGATTAGAGAAGTTTTCAGCTATTAGGTCTCCAAACATGTTCTCTACCCACTTTTTTTCTCTCTTTTTCTTCTGGGACCCCTCTAATGAGAATATGAGTATGTTTAATGTTGGCCCAGAGGCTGCTTAAATGGTCCTCATTTTTATTTATTTATTTTTATCTTTTTCTGTTCAGCTTGACTATTCTGTCTCACAGTTGGATAATTTGATCCTCTCTATCATCTAATCTACAGTTCCTTCTAGTGTATTTTTCATTTCAGGTATTATATTCTTCATCTCTTTTTGGTTCTTTTCCATTATTTTCTAACTCCTTATTAAACTTCCCACTGTGTTCACCCATTCTTCATCCAGGTTCTTTGAGCATCCTTCTTTCCATTGCCCTGAATTCTTTATCAGGTAGATTGCTTATCACCATTTCAATTAGTTCTTTTTCTATGATTTTATCTTGTTTCTTTGTCTGGAACACATTCCTTTGCCACCTCATTTTCCTAATTCTTTGTTCTCATTTCTTTATTTTTATTTTTATTGGAGGCTAATTATTTTACAATATTATATTGGTTGGTTTTGCCATACATTGACATGAATCCGCCCCAGGTGTACATGAGTTCCCCCTCCCGAACCCTCTTCCCACCTCCCTCCTCCCCTTATCCTCCCTCTGGGTCATCCCCGCATACCAGCCCCGAGCATCCTGTAACATGCATCGACCCTGAACTGGCAATTTGTTTCACATATGATAATATACATGTTTCAATGCCATTCTCCCAAATCATCCCACCCTCACCCTCTCCCACAGAGTCCCAAAGACTGTTCTATACACCTGTGTCTCTTTTGCTGTCTCGTATACAGGGTCATCATTTGCATCTTTCTAAATTCCATATATATGCGTTAGTATATTGTATTGGTGTTTTTCTTTCTGGCTTACTTCACTCTGTGTAATAGGCTCTAGTTTCATCCACCTCATTAGAACTGGTTCAAATGCATTCTTTTTAATGGCTGAGTAATACTCCAATGTGTATATGTACCACAGCTTTCTTATCCATTCGTCTGCAGATGGACATCTAGGTTGCTTCCATGTCCTGGCTATTATAAACAGTGCTGCAGTGAACATTGGAGTACATGAGTCTCTTTCAATTCTGGTTTCCTCAGTGTGTATGCCCAGGAGTGCGATTGCTGGATCATATGGCAGTTCTATTTCCAGTTTTTTGAGGAATCTCCACACTGTTCTCCATAGTGGCTGTACTAGTTTGCATTCCCACCAACAGTGTAAGAGGGTTCCCTTCTCTCCACACCCTTTCCAGCATTTATTGCATGTAGACTTTTGGATAGCAGCCATTCTGACTGGTGTGAAATGGTATCTCATTGTGGTTTTGATTTGCATTTCTCTGATTATGAGGGATGTTGAGCATTTTTTCATGTGTTTGTTAGCCATCTTTATGTCTTCTTTGGAGAAATGTCTGTTTAGTTCTTTGGCCCATCTTTTGATTGGGTCATTTATTTTTCTGGAATTGAGCTGCAGGAGCTGCTTGTATATTTTGGAGATTAATCCTTTATCAGTTGCTTCATTTGCTATTATTTTCTCCCATTCTGAAGGCTGTCTTTTCACCTTGCTTATAGTTTCCTTTGCTGTGCAGAAGCTTTTGATTTTAATTAGGCCCCATTTGTTTATTTTTGCTTTTATTTCCAGTATTCTGGGAGGTGGGTCTTGGAGGATCCTGCTGTGATTTATGTCTGAGAGTGTTTTGCCTACATTCTCCTCTAGGAGTTTTATAGAATCTGGTCTTACATTTAGCTCTCTAATCCATTTTGAGTTTATTTTTGTGTATGGTGTTAGGAAGTGTTCTAGTTTCATTCTTTTACAGGTGGCTGACCCACCATTTGTTAAAGAGACTGTCTTTTCTCCATTTTATATTCTTGCCTCCTTTGTCAAAGATAAGGTGTCCATAGGTGCGTGGATTTATCTCTGGGCTTTCTATTTTGTTCCATTGATCTATATTTCTGTCTTTATGCCAGTACCATACTGTCTTGATGACTGTGGCTTTTCAGTAGAGCCTGAAGTCCGGTAGGTTAATTCCCCCAGTTCCATTTTTCTTCCTCAAGATTGCTTTGGCTATTCGAGGTTTTTTTGAGTTTCAATACAAATTGTGAGATTATTTGTTCTCGTTCTGTGAAAAATATCATTGGTAGCTTGACAGGGATTGCATTGAATGTATAAATTACTTTGGGTAGTATACTCATTTTTACAATATTTATTCTTCCAATCCATGAACACGGTATATTTCTCCATCTATCAGTGTCCTCTTTGATTACTTTCACTAGTGTTTTATAGTTTTCTATGTACAAGTCTTTTGTTTCCTTAGGTAGATATATTCCTAAGTATTTAATTCTTTTCATTGCAACAGTGAATGGAATAGTTTCCTTAATTTCTCTATTTTCTCATTATTAGTGTATAGGAATGCAAGGGATTTCTGTGTGTTGATTTTATATCCTGCAACTTTATTGTATTCATTGATTAGCTCTAGTGGTTTTCTGGTAGAGTCTTTAGGGTTTTCTGTGTAGAGGATCATGTCATCAGCAAACAGTGAAAGTTTTACTTCTTCTTTTCCAATTTGTATTCCTTTTATGCCTTTTTCTACTTTGATTGCTGTAGCCAAAATTTCCAGAACTATGTTGAATAGTAGTGGTGAGAGTGGGCACCCTTGTCTTGTTCCTGACTTTAGGGGAAATGCTTTCAGTTTTTCACCATTGAGGATAGTGTTTGCTGTGGGTTTGTCATATATAGCTTTTATTATGTTGAGATATGTCCCTTCTATTCCCACTTTCTGGAGGGTTTTTATCATAAATGGATGTTGAATTTTGTCGAAGGCTTTCCCTGCATCTATTGAGATAATCATATGATTTTTATTTTTCAGTTTGTTAATGTGGGGTATTACATTGATTGATTTGCAGATATTGAAGAATCCTTGCATTCCTGGGATAAAGCCCACTTGGTCATGATGTATGATCTTCTTCTATGTATTAGATAGGTCTGCTATATTTCCTGATCTTGGAGAAGTGACTTTATGTAGGAGATGTCCTATGGGGCCCAGAACACTCAACTCTTGTCACCAGATCTATATGCTCCAGGAATGCCCTCTATTTGAGATTAATGGCCCCTTTAGCTGTGATATGGCTGACTACTTTGGGCATGCTGGTGGGTGTGACTGGCCCTCAGTCCAGTTGGTAGCCAAGTCCTGCCTCCTGGTGAGGTTGTCAGCTCCTGGGGAGTTGGACTGGGTCTTGGCACAATTAGTTGCTCAGCCTGGTGAGTCCCAATCCTGGTTAAAGCCTGTTGGTGGGCATGGTTGGATCATGGGATAGTTGTCTGTGGGGATCCTGAGCTGGTGTTAGCCTACTGATGGGCAGGCCAGATCCCAACTCAGCAGGCCACAGGGCCTAGGAGTTCCTGGAGCTAATGCTGACCCGGTGGTCAGTAGAGCTGAGTCCTGGGTCCTCCAGTGGGTAAGACTGGATCTCAGAGCATGTGAGGGGCTTAGGTGGGTCTCTGGCATCTGGCCTGCTGGTATTTGGTGTTTTACCCCCATACAACTGGCTGCTGGCCCTTGGGGTCCTAGGATTAGTGACCACTGGCTGGTGGGTGGGGTTAGTTCCTCGGTGCTAATAAGCTAAAGGGAGGACTCATAATGCTGCTTCCTAGTTCCAATGTCTTCATTGTATGATAGGCTCCCCCAAATTGTTCTCTTCTGCATTGTGTCCCAGGTTGGGTCCTAGTTGCTCCTGCTCTGCGCCTCAGATTTTTTGTATGTGCCATTTAAGAGCAGAGTCTCTGTTCCTCCTGCCCTCTGGCTCTCATGAAAGCAAGCCCCAGTGGCCTTTATTACCAACACTTTGGAGGCTCCTTTTCCTGGTGCAAGATCCCCAGGCTGGCAAGCCTGATTTGGGGCTTGGACTCCCTTCTTGGAGAGAACCTCTGCAGTTGTGATTATCCTCCCATTTTTGGGTTGCCTACCCAGAGGTGTGGGTCTTGTCTGTATCACATCTGTACCCCTCCTGTCTGACTCATTGTGGTTTATTCTTCACATCTTTAGTTGCAGATCTTTTTTGTTAGTCTTCAGGACATTCTGATTGATGGCTGCTGTGTAAATAGTTGTAATTTTGGTGTACCTGTGGGAGGAAGTGAACTCAGGTCTCCCTCTCCACCATCTTGATCACTCCTCTATATCCTGTTGTTATTCAGTTATAGAACAATTAATCTACTTGACTTTAGAATGTTAGTTTCAACACTTCTGAGTTGTTAAGTTGCTTCTGATTCCTTTCATTTCCTATCATAAACTCTTCAAGAGCTGTTAATATGTTTTCACAGGGTTGTTTTTGTGTGAAATATTGAAAAGATAGTGTCAGTGAACCTGTTGCTTATGACAACCAGTTGTCTTATTCCTCTGGCTGCTGTTTGGAGAATATCTTGGTGACGTCTCTGCCTTCTCCTTTATATGCAGCCTATAAATTTTTTTCCAAACTAAGCTACCAGTTTCAACATTTTTGTGAAAAGCAGACTACACATTGTCATTATGTTTTGTTCACCTAGCTCCAAAGCATAGTACAATAATTGTTTTGATTTGGGATGAACAACTATCCCTGTTGGCCGAGGACTGTCATGCTGTGACACTGAAAATTCTGCATCCTGAGAGACTCTTCAGTCCTGGGAAATCCAGAACAGTCGAAAGCCCAACTTGGTGTTACCTTTCATTTCCTTGGCAGTCAGAGAAATTTAGTCCCCCTCTGATGTCTCTTCTGAAGTGGAATGGGGAATTTGATGCAGTGACCCTGATTCTTGGCCCACAGTTGCGGTATGTGTAGACTCGCAGTATTTTCCAAAAGTTGAATTCAGGTCTTGGCCACAGAGCTCCCGACACCATGTATCTGGTTTCCCCACACATTTATGTTGTTAGCCTTGTATCCAATTGTCTTTGGTTTGTAACCCTTCATTTAAAAACTGCTTCCAGTTTTATTGTTTTGTAAAGAAAATCTTTGGCTTTATTAGATTTTTTTACAAGGCAGACTCCTAGACACATATTTGTTGTTCAGGAGTTTTTCAGCTATCACATAACATGAAGTCAGCTTTCTGAAGCAGTTTATAATCTTTTGGCAGTCTTTTTAAGCGGTTTTTTGCTCCCAGGTGAATCACTCAGAGACTCTTAAACTGTCTGTCAAGACTTTACAAGTAAAATAGATAGGAATCTATGTGGTGTTGACTAAAGATAGTTAAAGTTATCTTCTATATGCTTAGTATGTATCATCTCCATAATAATACAGGAATGATCCAATGTTAGCTTAATGACTTCAAATTGAAGTTTGTATCTACAAAAGCTCCTGTTAAAATGGAAACTTGTGAGCAGTAACTATTCCATCAGCACATAATAATTGTATGGATCAACTGGTTATTACACAATGTGACAAGCTCTGAAAGGTCATCTAAGGGAAGGCACTAAAGCTTGGTCACAGGTAAAGGCTGAATGCTAACAATTCTAGGCAGGTAAACCAGTTCTAAGAATTCGTTTTAGCAGGCAGGAGATAGGGCATACCAAGAAAGGAGCTAATACTAGTATATAAAGTTGAGAAAGAAGTAGAAATGAATCTGTCTGATAATTTGTCTGGCTCTACTGGTCTTAGCCTGTTGTTTTAAGAAGTTAATAAATACTGGAGTTTCAATTTAGTTTCATACTCCAGGAAAGAAAAGGATAAAAACTCATGGTGTTACTCAGTAGGTCAGTGAAGTTCTCATTAACTCTAACATGGCCAGTACTAATCCCATGCTGCCTTCTCTCGATTTCACAATAGTAGTGGTCATACTTACAAGGCATCAGCAGTTGATATTGTCCATATTTTCTTCTTACAGTGACAAAGCACAGACTCATTGAGCAGCATTGATTACTTGTGCAGACATTATTCTAGAGGCCTGCTCTTGGCACTATTTCATAGGAACTTGCTGAAGGGAACTCAGCAGATTCTTGCTAGTAGTACCTAGCAGGTACATTTTACTTTCCCATTGAATATGGTGTGCATTGCATGAACCAGTCTCTCCTGGTTCATCTATGGCTTCAACTTCTCAGAGTCCTCCTCTTCTGTCCAGCTACCAACTGCTAGAGTTTTCCAGCTCACTACTGGGCTTATTTATTTTCTGTCTCTATAGCAGTATATAACAAAATGGCACACGAATGAGACTAGAGAGTATAATAAAAATGCAGATTCAGAGTCCTCACTTCAAACCTACTGAGTCATAATCTCCCAGGAAATGTTTTTGCACGGCAACATGATAGAAATATCACTCTACACTCTCCTTCAGTGATGTCATCGTTAACAGTAGCCTAAGGGCCATTTTATGTTTCACGGTTCACAAATTTATCAATATATCTCCACTACAAACCAGCCTTTGAAGCTCTGGTTTTGTCTGCTCTCTTGCCTTTTGATATAGCCTCTTGGATGTCTCATAGGTATCTCAGTCTTAACATGTCCAAACAAAATGTTTAATACTCTCTCAAGCCCATTCCTCTCACAGTCCCCCACAGCTCAGCCATTGGGGCCATCTTTCCCACAGTTTCTCCAGAGCATTGTTCATTGATTTCTCTGCCTTGCACACAGTTTCTGATCTCTCGGCAAGTTCGGTTGATTCTGCCTCCAAATCATGCCATGATTTCATCTGGTCTTTTATAGATCTGTCGGGTACCTTCTGTGGAACCCACCACCCAGACTTCTGTGACTACTGAAATTGGCTTCTAACCGGTCTGCCTACTTCACCTCTAGCCCTCTAGCTCTGTTCCAATTTGTTGTCTCTTTAGGAACCAGTATCATCTTTTTAAAATGTCATGTATATTCTTTATTCAGACTCTTTAATGACTCCCCACTGCTCTTCATATTCAACTCAAAGATCTTAATGTGGCTGGTAGTTAGTACATGACCAGCTCAGTCTGCCTCATCAGTGTAGCCCACCCCAGCACTTCGCTTCTTGCTACCGGCCTTCCTTGGTTCCCTGAAGGTCCCTTGTCTTGGAACCTTTGTAGGGGTACTGGCCTCTTCCTGAAATGCTGTTTCTCCTGACACTTGGCTCCTTTCATTGCAGATGCCTTTGTTCACTTCAGGTCGAATGTCACCTTTTTAGGGAGGCCTTATCACTCTATTTCACTGTAATTCTCCCTTATCCTCAGCACATGGCGTTGTCTTCGTTCATTTTTCCTTTCCTCTATAATACTAAGCATGTCGTGGTTATTTATTTATTCATTTCTCCTCCCATCCTGAGACTGTATTCTCCATGAGGACGACAGTGGTGGCCCTTTACATCACTGCTGTATGCTCGATACCTAGTGCATACTTATTAAATTAACGAAGGTTTCAGTTTTGTTTGTGTTTAATGTAGGATCAGGAAAATGTTGGTTGGGGAATAAAACTTGAGTGAGATTTTTTTAAATTACTGATTTTATGTTGAAAGTGTAAGCCTACAGACTAAAATCTAGTGTGGCATTGTCATAATTCAACTCAGTAATATCCCATCAGTCACCTGCCTTGCTTTTATGTAGTCTACATGTAAATATTTAACAACATTAACTAGCCAATGCTTGCTTCCTTTATTTATATGATTTACAGTCAGATTCTTGTTCTCTATTTGCCTATAGAGCAATCCAGACATAGTAACTTTTTTTTTTTTTCATCTATGTGGAAACTGAACAAATACAGGCATGATCTTAAATACAGGTAGAAAATGGCCATCTGCCTTCATATGCTGACTTGAGGGAGGTTATAAAAGCAAAAGTAACTAAAAAGTATTCTTTAACTCTTGATTTTCATGCCTGAATTTTAATCCTTTTGAATATTGTCTTCTCAAAATTTTATATATATATATATATATATATGAGGGGTCATTATACTATTGAAGTTTAACATACATGAGATCTATTGCATCACTTTTATTTTGACTAGTGGAACTAATTTTTTTTTTTCCTGTAGAATGAACTTTAGGAGAAAACCGATCTCCGTATACAGGTATACCTTAAAGATATTGCCGATTTGGTTCCAGACCATCACAATAAAAGTGCGTATCACAATAAAGTGAGTCACACAAGTTTTGTTTGTTTCTCAGTTCAGTTCAGTCGCTCAGTCGTGACCGACTCTTTGCAACCCCATGAATCACAGCATGCCAGGCCTCCCTGTTCATCACCAACTCCCAGAGTTCACTCAAACTCATGTCCATCGAGTCGGTGATGCCATCCAGCCATCTCATTCTCTGTCGTCCACTTCTCCCTCCCCCAATCCTTCCCAGCATCAGAGTCTTTTCCAGTGAGTCAACTCTTCACATGAGGTGGTCAAAGTATTGGAGTTTCAGCTTTAGCATCAGTCCTTCCAATGAACACCCAGGATCAATCTCCTTTAGAATGGACTGGTTGGATCTCCTTGCAGTCCAAGGGACTCTCAAGAGTCTTCTCCAGCACCACAGTTCAAAAGCATCAATTCTTCGGTGCTCAGCTTTCTTCACAGTCCAACTCTCACATCCATACAAGACCACGGGAAAAACCATATCCTTGACTAGACGGACCTTTGTTGGCAAAGTAATGTCTCTGCTTTTTAATATGCTATCTAGGCTGGTCATAACTTTCCTTCCGAGGAGTAAGCGTCTTTTAATTCCATGGCTGCAATCAGTTTGTTTCTCAGTGCATATTAAAAGTCATGCTTACACTATGTAGTCTGTGAAGTGTGTAAGAGCATTATGTCTAAAATGCCAATATACATAGATTAATCAGAAATACTTTATTGCTAAAAAAATGCTAACCATCAGCTCCAATCCTTCAATTTGTAACAAAAAATAAAAATGCAGTATCTTCCTTGATGTACCTCATTTTCCTGTGCTTCACTTTATTGTTCTTCACAAATTCTTCATTTTTTACAAACTGAGTGCTGTGGAAATCCTGCCCTGAGCAAGGCTGTTGGCATTTTTTTTTTCAAGCAGCATTTGTTCACTTCAGGTCTCTGTGTCACATTTTTGTAATTCTTGTCATAGTTCAAGCATTTTCATTATTATTTGTTACTGTGATCAGTGACCTTTGAGGTTACTATTGCAAAAAGATTATAATTTGCTGAAGTCTCAATTTTTTTAGACATAATGCTATTGCACACTTAATAGACTACAGTGTAGTGTGAACATAACTTTGATATGTGCTGGGAAACCAAAAAAGTCATGTGGCTCACTTTATTGTGGTCATCTAGAACCGAACCCGTTGTATCTCTAAGATATGCCTGTATATGATTGTAACTCTTGTGCCTGGAATTATATATTAAGACATGCATAAATGTGCTTATGGGCTTTGGAGAAAGAAATGACTCTACTTGGCCTTTTTTCATAAATAATAACATATTTGATATTGGATATCATGTGTCAGTCACTTGTTTTTAATCATAGTACCCATTTGCTTAGTCAACTCTTACATTAATAGCTTTTGGTTTCTTCTTTCTTATCTAACCATTTTCACCTTCTATGCTTGGCTTATTTTTGTTAAGTGGTACAAATATTGAGTAACATTTGTTGATGTTGGCACACTTTCATGGCTACCCCCCACCGTGGTCTTTCTCCTCATTACCTTATCTGACACTCAAGGCTGTGTTTTTACTATTCTTGCACAACTGATTCAGGTGAAACAGAGAAGCCATAGGTTTTAATCCCCAGTCTGCTCTTTTTTTCACAGTAAAAACTGTGGTTATATCTGGGGTATCATGAGCAAGTTAAAAGCTGAGTATCACATCTTGGATTGTGGCCTCATATGAGTCATTTGTCTTTTGAACAAGGTGTGTCCAGTGTTGGAAAGAAATCATAGCAAGGTCTCCACTGGAGTGCCAACAAGTTTTTCAAAAGGAGTTGCCACACCCAAACCTAAAGCATTTTTTCAAGAGCTAAGATTAACAGTAATTAATATTTAATGTACCCCCACTTATTTGTCATTAAGCTTCCATGAAAACTAACATTTTAGCCATGTGTGTCGATGCTTTTCTTGATCTTTCAAAGGTATGTCTTTCTTAGATTGGTCTTTTCTCCATACAGATCTTTTTATTTTAATATTTACTGCTGATCCGTAAAGAGTAGGCTTCCCTGGTGGCTCAGACAGTAAAGAATCTGCCTGCGTTGCAGGAAACCTGGGTTCAGTCCCTGGGTTGGGAAAATCCTCTAGAGTAGGAAGTGGAAACCCACTCCAGTATTCTTGCTTGGAAAATCCCATGGACAGAAGAGCCTGGTAGGCTACAGCCCAGGGGGCCGCAAAGAGTCAGACATGTCTGAGCAACTACACTAAAAGAGTAATCTTGCTCGATAAACGCTGATGATCAAGGTGAACTGACGTCAGCATTGTGCTCTCTTGATAGGTCTCCCTTGTTCATTACACAGAGAAGTCTCATCTGGGGAGTGAGGAGGAAGAGCTGTGTGCTAAGATCTTGTACAAGTCATTGTTTTCAGAGCTAAAATCTCCCTTAAGTTTATATTCTTAAAGCAAGTACTTTTTTGTTCAGAGTCTGTTTCAGTAGGAGGGAGATTCCCTGACAGGCTTATCTTCCAAGTTATACAGTATCAGTTCAGTTCAGTTCAGTTCAGTCACTCAGTCATGTCCGACTCTTAGCGACCCCATGAACCACAGCACGCCAGGCCTCCCTGTCCATCACCAACTCCCAGAGTTCACTCAAACTCATGTCCATTGAGTCGGTGATGCCATCCAGCCATCTCATTCTCTGTCTTCCCCGTCTCCTAAGAACTATTAAATTTTATTTTTGCATCATTTGTTCATCCTTTTTGGTCATGTAAAAGTAAGCCAGATTTCTTATACCATTATACGGTTTTCTATGAATATTTGTGTGTGCGAGTTGGTTTGTAAAACCTTTCCGTATATTTGTGAAAACCATATCTAATGTATGTAAAGTTTAGTGAAGTTGCTTTGATTTTTATATGAAGATAATTGTCATAAATCAAGAATATAAGCCTTAACGATAATTGTGAGCCCACATGTTTAATTCGAAGCCTATGGGGTGTTGATGGAGAATATTTTCCTTTTTTGCACATAAGCAGATTTTTTTAAATCATTTGAGGGACTTTGCATGCATGCTCCAAACAGCTACAAAATCCTTCACTATTCCTGGTGCTTACTCCAAAACCCAATCTAGTTTATCAGTCTTACAGTTCTCAGAACTGACACATTATCTGTTCTTAAACTCAAGGGACATAAAAAGAGCCCATTTTTGCTCTTGATTTTATGTTTTTATTAGTATGTATAGGCTTTAGCTACTTTAACTGTTGGAAATAAAGATAGGCTTAGGTATCATGCAGGCTTCCCAGGTTGCTCAGTGGTAAAGAATCCGCCTGCAATGCAGGAGACATGAGTTCAATCCCTGAGTCGGGAAGATCCTCTGGAGAAGCAAATGGCAACCACTCCAGTACTGTTGCCTGAAACATTCCATGGATAGAGGAGCCTAGTGGGCTACAGTCCATGGGGTCATAAAGAGTTAGACATGACTGAGCAACTGAACACACCGAGGCAAGTGCTTATCTGTCTGTCACTATAGGTATCCTGCAATACACGTCATTCTCACCTTGCCTTTTCTCTCCACGCCAGGCTGTTGGAAGGTATGCAAGCTGCTGTGTGTAGTCTGGCTTTTGCGTCTCACTGGCTGTGCTCTTCTGCTGCGTGTGAATGGACGACCAGTTGTTTGTTCCTTCCTCTTTAATCTGCTCTAGGATGACCTCTCCACTTTCACTCTTGCATATCAGGCTTCAGAAACCCATACATCGTGGTTAACAGACTCCAGAACTAGATCTCCTGGGTTTGTGGTTCTACCACTCCTAGTTCATGCAGCTGTGGCAGTTCATAAACCTCTGTGTCTCAGTGTACTCATGTGAAGTGTGGTGTGTTTCTTCTGAGGAAGATGTGTTATGAGGATAATACGGTGAGAATATAGCAAGGACTTAGAACGGTACCTGGCATGTAAGAACCACTGTATAATGTTAGCCATAACATTTATTAACATGGTCTTTTTACATGCCTTCTGAGGTCTCAGTGTGATACTTTCTCACGAGTAAATAGCTCGAAAGGTAATCTCTGGGCCATAGCACAGAAATATTTTCAGGTTTTTTTTTTTTTTAAATTGTTCTCTAAAGACATTGTACCTACTTGCCCTTCTACCTACGATGTTTTTTTCTCATCTTCACCAACACTTTCAGTCTGATAAGTGACAGAGTATTTCTCTGTTATTTTAACTTGCATTTTCTGATGAAGAGTGAAGTTGAAAAATCTTTTCTAATTGACCTTTCTTGGAATTACCTCTTAATATTCTTTGTTCATTCTTTGTTGAAAACAAGACATATAATGCTGGATACAAGCATATGAAATGAAAATATAAGGAAACTCACTCTTTACCTCTATGAAGAAGGAGCAGGAATGGAGGGAATGAATAAGACAAATGTATCTGAACATTTTATTCTTTTAAACAACAAAAATTCAAATAAAATTTGGAAATTTTTTATGTTATAGCTGGGTGATGAGTAGCTAGTTATGGTTTACATTATTTGTCATTTTCTATATTTTATACATTTTAAAAGAGAAATCAATATACTTTTTATTATCAAGTCCGGTCATGATGTGCTTGTGATTCAGACCTCTTTTTGATTGGACATACATTTGTACTTTTCTCACTTTTTCGTGGAAGTCATTGATTTTCTTAGCATCTCTAGAGTAGTTAGCCATAGATGTGTGTACAGGAGTAGTCATGTCCTATTGTGTAACACAAATTGAAAGATAATATCTTAAAATAGCCTTTATAGACAATCAACTTCATATAGATAAAAAGAACAATTAAGTGATTCGTTGTTATTTAGTTACTACATCATGTCCGACTCTTTTGTGACCCCATGTACTGTATTCCACCAGGCTCCTCTGTCCATGGGATTTTTCAGAATACTGGAATGGGTTGACATTTCTTTTTCCAGGGAATCTTCCTGACCCAGGGATTGAACCCAGATGTCTCCTGCATTGCTGGCAGATTCTTTACCGCTGAGTCACCTGGGAAGCCCCAATTAAGTGTTAGCAACAGTCTAAATATCATTGATTAAGAAAATTAGTATGTACATGTTACTGGAAGCTAACCAATTACAGTAAAACCTTAGTTATAAAAGTATAAACAGTAAAATTAAAATGATAACCGTTCACTTTATTAAAAAATATGGAAAATATATTTGGAAAGTAATGGGATCAGAAAAGGGAAAATCTTTAACTTCTTGACAATCGAGGATAATTGTGATGTGATTAAATAATAAAATATTATATAGAATATTCTGTTTTAAATGGTTTATTGACTATGTTAACAAAATTAACTTTATCAGTTATTATACTTGGCTATCATATAAAAGTGCTGTTGCTCTTAGTTTTAGAATGACTTCCATTTTAAACATCATTAAAAAAGATTAAATGTTATTGCTGATACAAGGAAGCAAATCACATAAACCCACCTAGTCTCATTGCTTGTCTGTTGAGCATGTTTGAAGGCTCTTGAAACTCACACTCAGCTGACAGAATCTACTTTAGCAGGATCTGTATGCCTAATATTTATGAGCTGATTATCTAACAGTCTTACAACTTCTTAAATAATAATTTTTAAAAGCACATATTTATTTAACAGTTTATTATCAGCCATTTAAAATCACAATGTGTATTTCCTTTGAATACCCATTATATTTCAAGAACTTTTTGTAAATCTGGTGTATTTCATCTCTTTGGGTTGGTTAAACCTACATGTTGTGAAAGAATCTGATTCTATTAGTTGTAGTTTTATTCAGAAGAATTAATAATAAATATTAAATTAGAAAGGTTAACTAAATTTTAAAAAAATTTTCCCCAAGCCCTATTATGGCTCACACAGTAAAGAGTCTGTCTGCAGTGTGGGAGACCCGGGTTGAATCGCTGGGTCGGGAAGATTCCCTGGAGAAGGGAATGGCAGCCTACTCCAGTATTCTCGCTGGAAAATCCTGTGGCAGGAGGAGCCTGGTGGGCTACAGTCCATAGGGTCACAAAAAGTCAGACACGACTGAGTAGCTAACATACACTTTAGCAAAAATGTTGTTTATTTTGAAAATTGTTATTGGATTGTTCACACTTTTCAATGTATTTCCTGTATTTTATATGTTCAGTTCAGTCTCTCAGTCGTGACCGACTCTTTGTGACCTCATGAATCGCAGCACACCAGGCCTCCCTGTCCATCACCAACTCCCAGAGTTTACTCAAACTCATGTCCGTCGAGTCGGTGATGCCATCCAACCATCTCATCCTTTGTCGTCCCCTTCTCCTCCTTCCTCCAATCCCTCCCAGCATCAGCGTCTTTTCCAGTGAGTCAACTCTTTGCATGAGGTGGCCAAAGTATTGGAGTTTCAGCTTTAGCATCAGTCCTTCCAATGAACACCCAGGATCGATCTCCTTTAGAATGAACTCGTTGGACCTCCTTGCAGTCCAAGGGACCCTCAAGAGTCTTCTCCAGCACCACAGTTCAAAAGCATCAATTCTTCGGCAATCAGCTTTCTTCACAGTCCAACTCTCACATCCATAAATGTAGATACTTTTAAAATTCCTTAGTAGTATTGCTTTGAAAATTAGTATGGGGAGAAGTAAAGAAGAGGATTTGAGTGTAAAAATAAACTCCACTTAGAAATTTAGCATACTCTTAAAAGATCACCTAAAGTTAAATTATAGTATAGTTAAACTCTAATAAAGACTCAAAATATTAATACATGTTCTCACATATTAACAGTAATAGAGTATGTGATTCAAAATAAGCCCCCAAATGCAAACAATGAAACAAAATTGAGCACAGCATCAAAAAATCTGGCAGTGATGTCATTTTGCCCCACCCTATAGCTCATGCAGTTCCCAGGGAAGAAGCAGTGAATTCCAAGCCTTCAGTTTTGCACAGGTTTTCATCTCTCTCAGTGCCCTTTAAGCTCCCATTTCTGTATTCCATTTCACTGTTCTTTTTTAATACTTTTGTTTCGGTTCCTCATCATTTGCCGCTACCGATCACTTCATAAAACATCAGGGATACCTGCACACTTTGACGTAATTCACCTGCACCTCAAAATAAAGCAGCATCTAAAATGAGTAAGTAAAATAGCTTTCCTTTGCTTAGTAACTTGAAGACTCACTTATTGGGGGCGAGTAGAAGGGAGACTGTGTTTGTTGGCTGACAAAACTGAGTAGACAAATACATTTTGACTGTTCTATTCCTGGGACAGTTCTTTATTTCACCACTATTTATGCCTTTTTAAGAGTGCAGCAGTCACAGTCTTTATAAGGCAGGTAGGTTTCTCAGACTGCAGCAGGTTCCCTGAGTGTTGGCATTGATGCACCAAACCTAGCACATGGCAGAGATAGGGCACCGAGTATCTACTCCAAGAATGAGTGTGGTGCCTAATTCATTCTTTACCTTGACTTCAAAGTAAATTTTGATTAAATGGCAGTATTAAGGAACACTGTCTTATTGTCTAAATTTGATCCTGAAGATGCTTTTATTCAGTTCAGTTCAGTTCAGTCGCTCAGTCGTGTCTGACTCTCTGCGACCCCATGAATCACAGAACACCAGGCTTCCCTGTCCATCACCAACTCCCGGAGCTCACTCAAACTCATGTCCACAGAGTCGGTGATGCCATCCAGCCATCTCATTCTCGGTTGTCCCCTTCTTCTCCCGCCCCCAACCTTTCCCAGCATCAGAGTCTTTTCCAGTGAGTCAACTCGTCGTATGAGGTGGCCAAAGTTTTTATTAAATCAGTTTTAATCATTCATTCAGTCCAGTTCAGTTGCTCAGTCGTGTCCAACTCTTTGCAACCCCATGGACCGCAGCATGCCAGGCTTCCCTGTCTGTCACCAACTCCCGGAGCTTACTCAGACTCATGTCCATCGAGTCAGTAATGCCATCCAACCATCTCATCCTCTGTCATTCCCTTCTCCTTCCGCCTTCAGTCTTTCCCAGCTTCAGGGTCTTTTCCAATGAGTCAGTTCTTTGCATCAGGTGCCCAAAGTATTTGAGTTTCAGCTTCAGCAACGGTCCTTCCAATGAATATTCAGGACTGATTTCCTTTAGGATGGACTGGTTGGATCTCCTTGCAGTCCAAGGGACTCTCAAGAGTCTTCTCCAACACCACAGTTCAAAAGCATCAATTCTTTGGTGCTCAGCTATCTTTATAGTCCAACTCTCACATCCATACATGACTACTAAGAAAACCACAGCTTTGACTATATGGACCTTTGTTGGTAAAGTAATATCTCTGCTTTTTAATATGGTATCTAGGTTGGTCATAACTTTTCTTCCAAGGAGAAAGCATCTTTTAATTTCATGGCTGCAGTCACCATCTGCAGTGATTTTGGAGCCCAAAAAATAGTCTCTCACTGTTTCCATTGTTTCACCATCTATTTGCTATGAAGTGATGGGACCGGATGCCATTATCTTAGTTTTCTGAATGTTGAGTTTTAAGCCAACTTTTCACTCTCCTATTTCATTTTCATCAAGAGGCTCTTTAGTTTTTCTTCACTTTTTCTGCCATAAGTGTGGTGCCATCTGCATATCTGAGGTTACTGATATTTCCCCAGCAATCTTGATTCCAGCTTGTGCTTCATCCACCCCGGCATTTTGCATGATATTCTCTGCATGTAAGTTAAATAAGCAGGAGCCTTGACATACTCCTTTACTGAATCATTCATTACATTCATGAATATTTGTTGAGTTTTTAATAAGGGCCAAGCAACTACGTTCACTATGGTAAACAAAAAAGCGTACGGTCTCTACTTTTTGAGTGTATATATCTTAACATTTGAGACAGACATAAAGAGGTGGATAAACACACTTTACATACTGGTAAGTGTTAGGGTGAAAATCTGTTGGAGGGATGTGGAGTCAGAGAAGGTATCCCTGAAGAGGTGACAGGTGAACTGAGAAGAAATGCAAAGATTGGGGCAAGAACCTTCTTGGAAGAGAAAACAGCAAGTGCAAAGAAAGGCCCGGAAACTAGAACAAGGTTAGCAAAGTTGAGCAACAGAAATGACAGTGTGGTCCTTGCCTAGTGAACAAGATGGGAAATCTTAGAAAATGTCATCAGGGGGTGGGCGGGGCCTTGCTAGAACACATCTTTTTTTATTTTAACTTTTTAGTTTGTATCGGGGTATAGCTGATTAACAATGTTGTGATAGTTTCAGGTGAACAGCGAAGGGACTCAGCCATGCATATCTCCTCCTAACTCCCCTCCCATCCAGGCTGCCATGTAACATTGAGTGGAGTTCCCTGTGCTGTGCAAAAGGTCTTTGTTATCCACTGTAAATATAGCAGTGTGTACATGTGCATCCCCAATTCCCTAACTATTCCTTCCCCTATCCCTCCCACCAGCAACCGTTAGTTCATTCTCTTAAGTTTGTGAGTCTCTTTCTCTTTTGTAACTAAGTTCACTTGTGTCACTCCCTTTTATATTTCACGTATGGAGCATGTCTTAAAACTTAACATTTCTGTTTTTTTCAGTTCAATAAACACATAGACTGCCTCTTTTCCAGGAAATTTTAGGTTAGAGGACTAGCTTATAATATTGTCATTATTTTGGCTATTTATAGTTGAAATAATTTTTGTTTTGCCAGTGTCTCCAATTTGAGAGATGTCCTGTGACATGGAGTGAGCATGTAGCCAAGATCTGTGCAGACAGTTGTGAGCAAGCAGTCAGGAAGAACATATCAAAAAGAAGGATAGTATTCACATTTTGCTCTAATCAAACATTCATTTATCTCTTCATTTTGTGCACAGAGTTGTTTCATCTATAGATTTGTGCCATTCATTAGAATGAGGTGTGCTCTGATCTGTCAAGGCTCAGGCATGCCTGTAGAGTTGCAGATAACTCCTTGAAACCCAACCTCTGACACAGTTGACTTCAACTTATCAAGCTAAGTGAACTTTACTGTAGCTGAAAATATAAATTTTCAGACCATACACTTTTTTAAAACTGTCATCAATTAGTTTAAATGCAGTCTATCTGCAGTTTCTTTCTGAGATATTTCAGAGTCTCTCTTGAACTTGTGAATTAGCCTGAAGTGATCAAATTAAAAACAAATTCATTTTTGCAGTGAATTATTACTCATTGCATATGCATCAGGGTTTACTCTTCAGAACTGAATAGAAAACAGTTTGTATTGTTGTAGCGAAAGTATCTAGCAGTTGATGTGCATTCACTGTGTTTAGTCCTTGATTGCTGTGTTTTATTCTTACAGTCTCAGTGTACATGTATTAGAACTGAAACTAGCATTATAAAATACATTTTCCATGTGAATGAAAAAGTAAGCATTATGATTTCTCAAGGAAAAAATACTATTGAAAAATAACCTTGTCCTGAGCTCTTTTTTACTGCACCAGCATAGAGCTGAGTTAAATGCCCAAGAGGGGACCACCTTGGTCTACCCACGGCTCATCATGGTGCCATCTTGTTGGCGAGGACGCCAGCATGGGGATAGACAGTGAAGTACCTAGGTGCTGAAGCTCCTTTGCAGACAAAGACAAAATAATGAGTAACACTTCTGTTCACAGCAGAGCACGAGGGTCTCTGATGACTTTAATCAGTATTCTTGGGCCAGGAAGTAGGGATCCAGCAACAGTCACCTTTTTGGGGTCCTCTGTGGTCATTTCATTGCCTTAAGTGGTTGATATATTTTAATTTAGCTTCTGCATTTCAGATTGGTCATGGAAATTCATTTAAGTTCCAAGGCTTAGATGGCTTAGTCAGTCTTGAGTCATTAGTGTATTCTCACTTTCATAGCAGATGTCATCAATGGGATTTATTGTAGTGAAGGACTTTCCTCCTCAATAAAATGTAGGTTAGCGTTTTCAATGTGCCTGATTTTCAGGCATGCTTGAATAAATTTAAATGCTGGTAACTGGTGGAAAGTAACTGAATCAGAGCAGCTGGGGATGGTGGTGTCACTGATTCTTGGAAATCATTTATGGTTACAGATTAGAATGGACTCTGCCGCTGCCTGTCTCTGTTATGCAAACATCAAGTCCAAGAATCACATGATATTGAAAAAAATTACTGAGCTTCTGCAAAACTTTTTTTCTTTTAACTCTTTCTTTAAATAGTTTCATGATCATACCCTGTTTGCAAAGTCAATGAAACACTTGAACTTCCTGGCTGCTGGGTTCTAACCAAAATATCTCAGATAGCTCACTCACTGGTCTCATTCACCTACGGTGGAGGAAGACGCACGGCTCAGTTGGGTCATCACGCTGCCCAGACCTGTGGGACAGTGTGTCTTACCTCCAGTCTCCTTGGGGGACAGATCACTCCACATACCTCTCTGTGTTTATGTTCCATATGCTATCTGACCCTTAACAGGTAAAACATCCCTTACCTGGCCAAAAGCAACAAAGTTGGAAAAAAACTTGACTGAATCAGAAACTGGTTATTAATCTGCCTCTTCCTGTTTCCTGGGGTCCGACTTCAGGCCACGGTGCTTCCTCGCTGGCCTTGACCTCAGCTCCCATCTAACATATGAATTTGGACTTTGCTCTCTCTGCCTTGGAGAAGGAAATGTCAACCCACTCCAGTATGCTTGCCTGGAAAATCCATGGACAGAGGAGCCTGGTGGACTACAATCCGCGGGGTCACACAGAGCCAGACATGACTGAGTGACTAACACACCCTCTGCCTCATTTCACTCTCTTCCTTTGGTACCCTGCCACTAATCTTCATACTCCAGGTTACTTTTGGATTCTCTCTCTTTGAATGGACTTCCAGGTTTCCCCTGGCCTGATGTGCCTATCCACTCCACCTGCCGGTCTCTCACTCTCCATTCTTCCAACTTCTCCCCACCATTGCCCCATCTTTCCACCTCTGAACAGTCTGGAATCAAGCACGAGCTTCTTCCATCTCAATCTGATAGAATTTCGGCCGGCTAACCTTCCCCCACCATCTAGGGCACCTCACCCCTCTGTCTTCTGTCCACCAGGGGTGACACCCGTTGCCACTGGTTCTCTAAAAAAAGGAGTTCTTACTATGGATTTGTCCTAATGGATCTCCCTGGTTTCCTTTCTTTGACTCACCTAGTCCTTGCACTTTTTCTCACCATAACTTTCATGTTGGATGAACAATAGCACACACACGTACTTCTTTCATTTACTATTTTAGTAAGTTTTACCACCCAGCACTCATTTTAGATCACTCTACTTATTTTGTTTGATCTTGTTAACGTAATGATAAACAGAATGGAATGAATTTTACTAGCAGAAAGTCATGCTTTAGAAATGTCTCCTATTAGATTGGCTTGTTTTCATTTACAGAGGAATTTACTAGTTCCCTTAGTCTGCATTCAGATTGCTGTTATTCTTTTCTTTGATCTGGAATTGTGCTTCTCAGACTTTAGAGTGAATATGGATTTGTATACAGAACAAGTAAACAAATATGTATCTTGTATTTAATGGGCAAAATCACCCTCAAAAAATCCCTTAAGCTTTAGCCCCTTAGAGAGTTATGTATTTTTGGTTTTTAACTTAAATCATTTGCCAACATTTAAAGAGCAGGACACTTTTTAAAAATGCAGATTTTCAGTGTCAAAAAATTTTTAAATCTGGCAACACCACTACTTTGCATTTCTCTGTGGCAGCTGTTTTTTGGCACCAAGGAAGAGCTGCCCCTTGACATGGGGATGTACTGACTGGTTTGACACAGTTCCCATACTGTGGACTTCACTCATTCACATTAGTTGCTGGGCCTTATAGCATACAGGGGTTAATTTCTCCTTCAACAAGTTCCCTGATCATAAACTACCTTTTTCCTCAGAAGATGCAGTAATATCAAGTTTTCAGAATCCATTTATTTTGTCATTAGGGCATTAGATGTTCTGCCAATCAGGAACTCTAATAGTTCCCATTCAGGGTTCTCTCTGGCCAGCAGGTACAAGTAGAAAAGGTATCTGTTAGTTGGTTTCATGAGGGCTTCCCAGGTGGCTCAGTGGTAAAGAATCTGCCTGCCAATGCAAGAGACACAGGAATCGTGGATTTGAACCCTGAGTCAGGAAGATCCACTGGTGGAAGAAATGGCAACCCACTCCAATGTTCTTGCCTGGAAAATCCCATGGACAGAGGAGCCTGGTGGGCCACAGTCCATGTGGGTTGCAAAAGAGTCCCATATGACTTGGTAACTGAGCACACAGTTGGTTCTATAGTGGTTTAAATAGGACAACAGCACAGCCCTGAGTCCTTTTAACAGGTTACTTGGTGAGTATGCATAAATGTGGGATATTTCAAGGCAGTTGGGTTCATCTTAGTCCTGACCTCACCTATTTAGGAAGGTGCATTTTTCAAAGATCCTGACCAGCTTCAGGCCAATGGGAGATGTGAACACAATCCAGTATTCATCTGGACCCAAACTGAGAAAGTCAGCTGCCTTTCTTGTGATATGACATGCCCAGTCCTACATCTATTGCCCTCGAACCCTTGCAATCCGAGAGTCCTCCCCATGGGGATGAATGTGAACCTGTTTGATTTTTGTTCAAGACTACTTATACCCTTAGCAATCTCTGATTGTAGTTGCTGTGCATGTTAGCAGTTCACCTTATTTAAACTTAGATGTTTGCTGCTGCTAAGTCACTTCAGTCGTGTCCGACTCTGTGTGACCCCATAGATGGAAGCCCAACAGGCTCCCCCGTCCCTGGGATTCTCCAGGCAAGAACACTGGAGTGGGTTGCCATTTCCTTCTCCAATGTGTGAAAGTGAAAAGAGAAAGTGAAGTCGCTCAGTCATGTCTGACCCATAGCAACCCCACGGATTGCAGCCTACCACGCTCTTCCATCCATGGGATTTTCTAGGCAAGAGTACTAGAGTGGCTTGCCATTGCCTTCTCCAAAACTTAGATGTTTAGGATACAAATAATTTTTTAAAAATTATTGTTTAAACTCCTTTGTTTACTCCCAAAGATAATATAATCTATAATATGGCTGCAGTATATAAATATATATATATTGAGATTATAAAACCAGTTTTCCAATGACAAAGTATAGAGCTGAACACTTTAGTATTTGATTGGTGTTGAGTTGGGGTCAGTGTCATCCTTGCTAGAAATATGTACTCTCCCAGCAATATAGTGGGTTAAATGGGATTCCGTGGTCTATTGGGGAAGCCTCACCATCTCCTATCATGGTTTCTATGGAGAAGTGCATTCTGTAATAAGCATGTTCAAAAGGCTACAAAGATGCTGGGAAACTTTTTTAATTGAAGGATAATTGCCTTACAGAATTATGTTGTTTTCTGTCAAACATGAACATGAATCAGCCATTGGTGTACTTACGTCCCCTCCCTCTTGAACCTACCTTCATCTCCCTCCCCACCCCACCCCTCTAGGTTGATACAGAGGCCCTGTTTGAGTTCCCTGAGCCATACAGCAAATTCCCATTGGCTAGCTATTTTGCATATGGTAATGTAAGTTTCCACGTTACTCTCTCCATACATCTCACCCTCTCCTCCCCCTACCCCGTGTCCATAAGTCTATTCTCTATGTCTGTTTTTCCATTGCTGCCCTGCAAATAAATTCATCAGCACCGTCTTTCTAGATTCCATACACTCAGCCTCAACCCCTGGGCAAGGTGGTAAAGTGTGTGTGACTCTGGATCTTTGGGATTAAGGATTAAGGTCTTTTGGGGTCTTTGGGATTAAGTCTAGAACCGTGTCACCTCCACTTATCCCAGCTGCACATGGTATGTGTGGCACATTTTGCTGCCTGCATTGCCCCTCTCTTCCCGTCTCTCTTTTCTTACCATTTCTCTCCTGTTTGCTCCCACACATGCAGCGTTGGTGAACATCTCTCATGCTTCAAAGGAACATATTCACCCATAGCCATAGGTTATTTCTGTGTGTCTTTCTACTTACTGTTCTTCTCTTAAAGACAGATTTGAAAATGCCTTATTGTACTGCTTTATTTATTTGGTAATCAGGTAAATCACCACTATTTTTATTTCCAAATGTAAATTTCTGCAATTGAGTTCAACAGCAAATTCTTCTAGCTAAGACAGGACACATGATTAAATACTGTCTGCGCATGGTCAGGGTTTAGAGTTCATGAAACAGCAGTTAACTGAGATTTTGAATTGAATCCTGGGAGGAAGTCTAGGATGGCTTGGCTGGAGAAAGCAGGGCTGAGAATGGAAGAGGATGAATTTTTAAGGAGATGTTGTGGGTAAGCAGAAACAGAGAGTCCAGGGAAACCCCTGGTTTGAGTCATCTAATCGTCATGATTACTTTTCTTCAGCACACCAGTTATCCAAGCTACTTCTTCCGAGGAGAGATCAACTTTGAGCCCTACTCCATGACGCAGTTGCTTCCCATCACTTCTGCCACCACCCTCCCCTGGAAGCTTACCAATTGTACCTATTCTGTGAACTTTGTAACAGATTTTGAAATCCTTTCTCTTTCATCAAACTCTTTCTGATTGACCAAAGACCATACTATTTCCACATAGTTTATTCAGTTGGGAGGAAGAATTTCCATCCCTTTCCTGTCTTCAGCCTAGTTATGTCCGTTGCCTCCTTGCTGCAGTGCACACTACCTGTAACCGAGAAATGCTTGTGCCTCGTTTTCTATTCAGATACTTGCTCTTCAAGTTTAATTCAATATATGCACATTTGTCTGAAGTGCCTGTCTTTGGTTTTTAATACCTGGATGGCACTTCCTACCTTATACTTGTGCAGTTCAGTTTTAAATAAATGTTTTAAAAATAAATGTATGGCAAAACCAATACAATATTGTAAAGTAATTAGCCTCCAATTAAAATTTTAAAAATCAAAAAATTTAAATAAAAATAAAAATATACCATTTGACTCTGTTGTAGTGGCAGTGTTTCGTTAAGAATTTTAATCACACTTTTCCAGTAGTCAGGCTCTTTTCCCCCAACCGTGTTAAAGTGGTGATACCCCTGGGTTTTTCGGAAGGCGGCACTGTGCTTTCAGGTTTGAAGGACTCATCTCTTCACCAACCTGAGTTTACCATGCTCTCCATTATGCCAGTATCTTATCTTTGCCAATCCACAAGTTCACCACCTATTTCCCAATCCTGGAAAGCTACTTTTGTGTTAGAAACTGTTTGGAAAGGGATGGAAAAATATCTCGTTTTATTAAGGAAAAAAAAATGACACCTCGTTTTAGTAATAAATCTAGATTTTTTTTAATTGAGTTGACTTTCGTAATATGTTTTTATGAACAATGTTTAGCATAGGCAATTAATTTCCTTTGAGAATCATCATGAACTTTCAAAAACCAAGATTGATTTATTTGCTTTTGTCTAAGATTAACCAAGTTAAGAATGGAAAAATCCTATTAGGTCATAAAAGGCTGTTCCCTTCCCCACTGCAGGGTGATGCTCGACAGTATATTTCCTAATCTTTGTTCTTTTTAATAACATTCTTCCTGTATCCATTTGAAAATCATTACCCTCAAATATTTCCATGATATTATATATTGTGCATGATTTCAGGTGGAGATAAACTCCTTATGTTTGTTTTATAATATACTGCAAAGTTTTTTTAAAAAATACTGAGTAATGTTTATCTCTTTCAAATGGGACAATTGTATTAGCGTTCTACAAGTTAAATAATAGCAGTATTTTCTTTTACTTGAGTAGCTTTCACTATCATTTTTGAAGAGTGATATTTTGTTTGGAACATAATATGGACTGGATCATTTGTCATATATGCTTTATAAAGAAATTAGAATGTACCCTAAACTGAGAGGCAAATAGGTCAGGATTTTTTTTGTCTTTTTGGTTTGTATTTTTTAATATAAAACAGGCATAATGGTAGACTAATGTTCCATTGGAACATGAATAACTCAAATAATAAAAGAGTAATTTGTATTACTCCGTATATATGAACGTATAAATAGATAATATATATTTTTATATGTATATGAATTACTCCATATATATCTCCATGTGTAGAGATGCTCATGCAGACCTGCCAGACCTCTCAGCAGGTGACTTGTACTGTGGTTCATGATTCCCAGATGATAGTCCAGGTAGGACTTAATTTTTTTGAAGTTAAGATGCATCTAGAAGATGCGACTAGGGAAAGTCTAAGTTAATTAGCAAATTATTAGGCATGTCATTATTAATATACAAAGTGGTGTCACTGTGGACATTTCTCTTTCAGTCTAATGGTGTGTGTGTTTTGAATTATTCTCAAAGATAGTTTGGAAGTCATCTGGCTTTAAAAAAAATTAGCTAACTCAGAAACAAAAGAATTAGTCTGAATGTTATGTATCGCTTTTGATTCTCATTCTTAGTAATTAAATAACCACTTAATTCAATAAATAATTAATTTTTTTCACCAACCCAGATGAAATCTACTGATATTACTACTTTAAACTCGGCCATGGCTCATCCATCAGTGCTTCCAAGATGAAGCCTAAACTTACCATCATGTGCGCTTCAGTCTCACCTTCCGTCCCTTCTCTTCCTAACATAGCCCTCCTGCCCTACACCCGTACTCTGGTGGTCTCATAGCTTTGCTCCTGTACACCAGGCTACCACCTGCAACTTCTCCTCTTTTTTTGCCTAGTGAGCTACTACTCATTTTTCATCCCCAATATCAAACGGCTGGACAGCCCTTCCGGGTTTGATTCAGATCAGTTCAGTTGCTCAGTCGTGTCTAACTCTTTGTGAATCCATGGACCGCAGCACGCCAGGCCTCCCTGTCCATCACCAATTGCCGGAGTCTACCCAAACCCATGTCCATTGAGTCGGTGATGCCATCCAACCATTTTATCCTCTGTTGTCCCCTTTTCTTCCTGCCCTCAATCTTTCCCAGCATCAGGGTCTTTTCACATGAGTCAGCTCTTTGCATCAGGTAGCCAAGGTATGGGAGTTTCAGCTTCAACATCAGTCCTTCCAATGAACACCCAGGACTGATCTCCTTTAGGATGGACTGGTTGGATCTCCTTGCAGATTTGGGTTTGATTGCTGCTGCTGCTGCTGAGTCACTTCAGTCGTGTCCGACTCTGTGTGACCCCATAGACGGCAGCCACCAGGCTCCCCCGTCCCTGGGATTCTCCAGGCAAGAACACTGGAGTGGGTTGCCATTTCCTTCTCCAATGTGTGAAAGTGAAAAGTGAAAGTGAAGTCGCTCAGTCGTGTCTGACCCTTAACGATCCCACGGACTGCAGCCTACCAGGCTCCTCCATCCATGGGATTTTCTAGGCAAGAGTACTGGAGTGGCTTGCCATTGCCTTCTCCAGGGTTGGGTTTGATTAGGTGGGCTTATTTTGCATTCTCTAGTTTTTTTCTAAGGCTGAGATGATGCTTCATTCGTTTTGATATTCCTCTTTTCACCTAGCATATATCCTAGTGTCTTTATGCTATTCAATAGCAAGAGTATTGTGAGTGTTTGTGGAATTTGTCAATAAATTAGTAAATGAATGTTATGGTGATCTCTTCCTGGATGGATAGTAATCAGTCCTTTAATGACTAGTGTCCAATATTTCCTATTCTAAGTTTTTGTATTTCACATAAGTAAAGAAATCTATTATATTTTGGTGAAGAAGCCTCTTTTTATTTGCTAACCTTTACTTTGAATTTACTGGTAGAATTTTGTCCTAATTATCTCCAGTACATTAGGTGAGTTACCCAATCTGTTACCTGTCTCTGCATTTGTCTGGGTAAAGAATGACATCACAATATTCTAAGAACTCTCAGAAACATTTAAGAAGCATTGACTACTAAAAGTTAAGCTGTACTATGAATTCATAGCTCACCAGCTCTTTGGAATCTCATTGGGCATACTGACACATGATATTTAAAAATTGCAAGGTTTTACAATTGCAAGTTGTTTCAGAATGTGCAGGGGATGAAATAATTGCTATAGGAATTCATAGAGTGGTGTTGGGATAGCTAAGGAAGGACTAAGGGAGCAGTAAGATTTGTGTGTGATTTTAAGGATGCAGAGGATGAGAGCATCATAGGAGAGGTGCAGGCTGGAGAATATTCCCTTGATCCCTCCTCCTTATTCCACCATTTCCTCCAGATACTCAGATTTGCACAGGGTCACACTAGCCAAGTTCTGGGAAAGGATCCAGTAGGAAACGTGTAAGAAACTTCCTGGCCATACCAAAGTTGCTTCAGTATCAAATTGCTTTGTTGCTTGGGTCTCGCATCTGTTTCCTTGCCCTTTCCCCAACCCCTGTGCTGGTTCAAGTGGATCTCCTGATTCCTGACTTTGCGACCTTTTGACCATTCTTGATGTGTTTCCATTGTGCCTTGGGGTCCTCCTCTGTCTGCTTGATTACTTTTCTACCTTTAGACTCTGAGCTCCTGTGTCCTGTGTGTTCTCGTTTCTGCCTGGCTGAGGTTTCCGACTTGCTCTTTTCCCTCACCCTGGGCTTGTTCATATCGTTAGCTTACCATCTGTCTAATCCCCTCGCTTACTGTCTGTCTGTTGATAGTCGCTGACCTATTGCAGAGTCTATATTTCCAACCAAAGACTGTTGTAGTCTCAGTTTTCTGCCCAGTTTCTTTTTCTATCGTGACAACCAGCTTGCGGCAATGGCAACATGAAAGGTTCATTTGTGGGAATACTGGAAAATTATTTGTGGAAATTCTGAAAGAAAAAGGTTAAAATTGTGCTGTGAAGGAATTTTCAAGACAGGTTGAGTTGTATATTACTGTGTCAGTGGTCTTCAAAATGGAGTGTTCTTACCTCAGAAATATATAGGATGATCCACTGGGGTATGGAAAGATATTATTATCGCATTTAGTTCAATGCATGTTTATCTTTAAAAATTTTTAATGACTGTAATTGCTTATATAATTTTTATTATTTTTAATTACTGTAATTACTCTGCCTGCAATTCAGGAGACCCGGGTTCGATCCGTGGGTCAGGAAGATCCCCTGGAGAAGGAAACGGCGACCCACTCCAGTATTCTTGCCTGGAGAATCCCATGGACAAAGGAGCCTGGCAGGCTATAGTCCATGGGGTCACGAAGAGTCGGACACAACTGAGCAACTTTCTATTCTATTCTATAATTACTTAAAATACAAAATAAGTATAAAATGAAAATATTTAAAATAAATAATTTAAAAAGTGAGGAGAGGTTTCCCTGGTGGCCCAGCAGTAAAGAATCCACTTGCCAGTGTAGCAGACATAGGTTTGATCTCTGGGTCAGGAAGAGCCCCTGGAGAAGGAAATGACAACCCACTCCAGTATTCTTGCTGAGAAGATCCCATGGACAGAGAAGCTTGGCAAGCTACTATCCATGGGGCTGCAAAAGAGTCAGACATGACTTAGCAACTAAACAACAACAACAAATCAAAAATACAAATATTTCAATTATAGAGTAGTCCGAGATTCTCTGTATGCTAGATAATCAGGCATCACATGTGAAAACAGGTTTCTGGAGGGAGGAATCTAAACTCAACAACCCAGAAGGGTTGACAGTATGGACCTTATGTGTTTATTCACTTTCAGCTTTTTGGGGGATATTGCAGTTTATGTGTGCATAGATATACAGATTGTGTTTCTAGCTTTAACCAAAATAGCACTCACAAAAAGATCAAGAGCCTTAAAAAGATTCTTGCCAAGAACCTGCAGACTGAAGCTACTACTCATGATGCAATCATATGTTGAAGCTGATACTTCTAATACCGACCCTTCCTTAACTGCATTTAGAGCAAAAGTCAGTGGTATTTTAGTCAGGTATCACAGAAACCCCATCAATGAAAATAGATAATTTCCAAGTGGACTATTAGAAAAGTACATACATACCAATATCCTGGAAGAAGAACTTCATCCTAAGTGCATATTCTACTTTGAGAAAGTAAGCATTGTGAGTGTGGTACGTGCGGTGACCCTGTGGACTGTGGCCCATAAGGCTTCTCTGTCCATAGGATTCTCTTCATTTTTGGCTTTCCTTCCAATTTAGGTCACCATAGAGCATTAAGTGGAGAAGGCAATGGCACCCCACTCCAGTGCTCTTGCCTAGAAAATCCCATGGACAGAGGAGCCTGGTAGGCTCCAGTCCATGGGGTCGCTAAGAGTCGGACACGACTGAGCGACTTCACTTTCGCTTTTCACTTTCATGCATTGGAAAAGGAAATGGCAACCCACTCCAGTGTTCTTGCCTGGAGAATCCCAGGGATGGGGGAGCCTGGTGGGCTGCCGTCTATGGGGTCGCGCAGAGTCGGACACGACTGAAGTGACTTAGCAGCAGCAGCAGCAGAGCATTAAGTAGGGTTCCTAGGAAGGGATTGTTAATAGAGAACTATAGCATCTTAAAGGTTTTACCAAGGAAAGTCATTATAGCTGTAAAATCCATGCAGCTCTATTTTTAAGTGAGGTTCTTCAGGAGAAAGGGTTAAGTAGCATGATGAGAATTCTATTTTTAACTTAGGTCAGTTCTTTCATGTATTGACAACTTGACCCTTTCAGACAGACAACTCGGCATTTACTTTTTGAACTCTTTCGTATTCTGTAAACATTAGGAAGGATCAGTTTGCCTTTTGATCCAGCAATTCTCATCCAGGCTTTATGTGCTGAATCTCTGATCACTTACCTTTGTTTATTCAAAATCTCTTAAAAGGGATGATTTGGATCTGTTCTTGTAATATTTCCATAGAAACTAAAAAATTAGTCTATAATATTGTTTTACATACTGGCTTCCCTAGAAGGAGAATAAAGTTTACTTTAGCTTGTGAGAAGTTTTATTAATATAAAACATATAAATCACACAAAAGTTGATCTTGAAACTTCTCATTTGTTATATTAGTGGTTTTAATATTATTGCAGCTGAATTTCATAAATATTAAGTATTAAATATATAATATTCCTCCACTTATTTATGGGTTTTTTTTTTTTTTTTGGAGGGGGAGGGCTTCTGCCTTCTTAGCTTTCTGAATCTCCAAAAGAATATACAGTTTTTGAATCTAAAACAGTATCATGGACTTTTTTCTGCTTATCCTCTTAGGAAGTTAATTAAAATGGGAACTGTCTCAGGTCCCACAAAAAAGCATCTTCCCATAGCTCAGGTTGAGGGCACACTATACATAAGAGAGTGATTGCAGAGTCTCCTGTGGAAGCAGCCCCTTAGTGATCAGAGCTCTGAGTCTGCAGTGCATCTCCCTGGATTTATGTCTTGGCTCGGCCAATTCTGAGCTTTTTGCTTTGGGCAGCTGACTTAATGAGCCAATCTCAGGAAGTTTGTAGAAGCACAAAATGCAAAAATAATAATAATAATAATAATAATGGTATATAAATGCCCTCACAAGATGCCTAACACATGGTAAGTACTTCTTAAATAAAAGCTGTTATTATTGTCATTATGATTGTGGAGAGAACAGACCCTTGTTGAAAGGGGTGTTTAAGGAACCTATATACTTTTATTTCCCAAAAAGACCAGTGATGTGTCCCAGGTGGCTTAGTAGTAAAGAATCCACCTGTAATGCTGGAGATACAGGTTTGATTACTGGATCAGGAAGATTCCATGGAGAAGGAAGTGACAACTCACCCCAGTATTCTTGCCTGGGAAATCCCATGGACAGAGGAGGCTGGCAGGCTACAGTCATGGGATCACAAAAGTTTAGTGACTAAACAACAAATACACACACATGTGCATACACACACACACACAGATATATATCCTCACAATTATCCTAGGTACTTATTGTCATTATACAGTTGAAAATATTGAGGCATAAGAAATTTAACTTTCCTGAGATCCAATATCCATTAACTTAGTATATGTTTCTGCTCCAGAGTTCATGTCCAGACCTCTGTGTCCCATCACCTCTCTTAACCTTATTTTGTATTAATAAAATATACATAGATTTCTGATCATTAAAAGCCTCACATAAAAATAATATACCACATTTAGCCAGGAGTTGGTGATTTTGCTGGTTAATTTGTGCTCCAGGAAAATTATGTGCATTACAGACTGCAGAAATGTGCCTTCTCAGTGAGTTAATATCAGGGCAGTGTAGATGCAGTGCTTTGCATTGATCTGGGTCCACCTTTAGAATGAAATGTCATCTCCCATGGTAGCAGCACCTACACTAGCCATCAGAGAATTAGCACTTTCATGGATTTCACTCTAACCTAAACATCAGCCTAAATTTGTAGACTTTTCACTGCAGTTATCCTGGTATATCAATACTTGCCATTTTCTTAGTGAAAATGTTTACTTTTATGATTTGGTAAAAGTTATCTGACTAATTGGGCTTCCCTGGTGGCTCAGTGTTAAAGAATCCACCTGCCAACACAGGAGATATGGGTTCAATCCTTGGGTCAGGAAGATCCCTTGGAGAAGGAAATGGCAACCCATTCCAGTACTCTTGCTTGGGAAATCCCATGGACAGAGGAGCCTTGTGGGCTACAGTCCCTGGGGTCACAAAAGAGTCAGACACAACTTGGTGACGAAACAACAGCATCTGATTAGGCCTAATAGAAGTTTTGCTTCTGAAAATGGTAGCGTTTGAAAATTAGTTTTGGATTTAATGACTGATACAGGATTGTAAAATAACTTTATAATAGTATCCATTATAGTAAAATTTTAAGACATGTCTTCAGATTTTTTTCTCAATTGCAAGGAATATCAACTTGATATGGGAAACCTGGGTACCCTTCATTCAGAGTTTTTCAACTGTGTGCCTTGTAAGCCCTATTTGTCACAATTCATGCATCTCTTTCCGTTGCTGAGTAGCTTTCTAAATATATCACAAAGGGTAAGCTTCCTTTCTGTGAAACCTCATTCTAAACTGAGTTCCATGTGAATGTCCACAGGGAAAACCAAGGCAACACAGAGTCACTTTCAAGTGATTTTTATTCATGTGTTCATTTTATGTGAAAATCTTTAGAATTAGTTGTTCATAGATGTTCATAGTTGTTCATAGATGTGTGATCCTGCCTCAGCATGATAAATGTATGCAGGTGAATATCATGCTATAATGCTTTGTCACATGACATGGATCTTAAAGTTTTCAGGAGACCCTCTTAGCAGTTACACTGACAGTGAAAATGTAATTCTTTGTTAGGTATGCAATGTAGTGTGTGGAACTATGATAATGGATCCAGGCTTAGCTGAATAATAACCTTATTGAGGTTTTACTCTGTGCCAGCTACTGTGCTAAAGCTTTCCTGGAGGTCATCGCATCCAATCACAACAAATCTTTGAGTGAGCTCCTCTTATCAATCCTATTTTAAGAATGATAAATCTGAGGCTCACAGAGTTTATTCAGTTTGTCTAAAGTCACACAGCTGTTAATTGGTGATATACTAATTGGTCCTTAATTCCAGACTAAGGAATTTGTATGTTACACATAGTGAAGCATAACTGTAGTGTTTGACTAAATATTCAGTTCAGTTCAGTTCAGTCGCTCAGTCTTGTCCGACTCTCCGCGACCCCATGAATCACAGCACGCCAGGCCTCCCTGTCCATCACCAACTCCCAGAGTTCACTCAAACTCATGTCCACAGAGTCGGTGATGCCATCCAGCCATCTCATTCTCTGTCGTCCCCTTCTCCTCCTGCCCCCAATCCCTCCCAGCATCAGAGTCTTTTCCAGTGAGTCAAGTCGTCGCATGAGGCGGCCAAAGTATTGGAGTTTCAGCTTTAGCATCAGTCCTTCCAATGAACACCCAGGACTCGATCTCCTTTAGAATGGGCTGGACTAAATATTATATAGGAGAAAAATTTGTAGAAGTGATTCTTTTATCTAGTAATTAGTAAAGGAAATTTTCCCTCCATTTCTCATTGGTTTTCATTTACCAGCAGCTGCTAGATTCTTTTCATTAAGTTTTTAGGTCAAGTGGTTAACAGTCTTTAACAGACCTTTAAATCTACCAGATAAAGTTTATTTATTAACAACAATAAAAACAAAACAGCCTGTTTTCCAAGAAACCTTTCCTAATTAATAGTAGTCATATGATCATGATATTTTAATTACTCTCCAAGGTCTTTTAAGAGACAAATTCTCTAACTAACTGTTAGAATACTTATAACCAAAAATAATTTAGTGTTTGCCTGTGTGCTCTCCTCAAAACTGGATAAGTTGTGGGGGTTTTTTCAGTTATATATATATAAACATATATACACATTTTTCAGTTTTTTATATATATATATATGTACACACACATATGTGTATATATTACTGTGTGCCTAACTCACTGTCCAGTGCTGACTCCTGGAATCCTTGTCTCTCTCCTCACTTCTCTCTTCACTTAACAAAACTGACACCAGCTATAAGTATTAAGTAGAGACAATGTCTGGTGTTCATATCTTGAAGAATGCAGAAATGATCTGATATTTCTCTGAACTATACAATAATGAATTGGGCTCTACTATCATATAGTTTATTCCTGCAAAAATATTCAGTGTATATTGTGCTTAAAGTTTCTCCAAAGACTGTCATTTGGCAGCGGCTATGCAAAATAACAGCTAAATAATACCTTGGGAATTTTTTTAAAAGACATATTTTTTGGATTCTTTTCCATTATAAGTTATCCCAGGATATGAATACAGTTCCCTATGCTGTACAATAAATCATTTTTGTTTATTTTATATATAGTGATGTGTGTATTTGTTATCCCCCTTTGGAAAGTGTTAAGTTTGTTTTCTAGGTCTATTTCTGTTTTGTAAATAAGTTCGTTTGTATTATTTTTTAGATTCCAAATGTAAATGATACCATATGTTTGTCTTTTGTCTTAGTTACTTCACTTAGTATGATAATCTTTAGGTCTGTCCATGTTGCTGCATGGGCTTCCCTGGTGACTTACACAGTGAAAAATCTGTCTACAATGCAGGAGATTTGGGTTTGTCCCCTGGGTCAGGAAGATCCCCTGGAGAAGGGAATGGCTACCCACTCCAGTATTCTTGCCTGGAGAATCCCATGGACAGAGGAGCCTGGCATGGGGTTGTAGAGTCACATACAACTGAGTGACTAACACTTTCATGTTGCTACAAATGGTGATACTTTATTCTTTTTTATGGCTGAGTAATATTCCTGTGTGTGTGTGTACCACATATATATTCGTTCATCTATTGATGGACACTTAGGTTGCTTCCAGATAAATTGAAATGTTTGTAATTTTTTTTTTTCTTTCTTTGTTTTCTTTTAACTTTGAGAAATTTAAGTATAGTTAAACTCTTTTGATATTCACTATAATTAATTAGTGGGAATTATTCCCTAGAAAAGACTAATTATGAAGACAGTACAGTAATCTTAGAAAATACAATGTATTCAACTGTAGTTTAGCATAAGTTTTAAAAATTATTTGTTATAGGGTGTTATTTTTAAACAGCAAATACAATTTTTAAATAATCAATATTCTGGTTTAAACAGATATTGATGTTAAAATATTATTTTGAAACTTGTGTTGAGTGAGTGTGGAGTTTGGCTTGAGAATTCAGTGTTCTTTTTAATTCTCTACCTTGATATTACTTATTAATCTCTGTTACCTTTGGCCAGATATCTGGGGAAGAGCCACATGAACTGAGCATGATAAAGTCCATGACCTTGTTTGCTTGTTTTTTCATTGTGTCTGAAGGCTAAACTCTCTTAGGAGGGCAAAAGCATTCTGCAAAAAATGAATGCTGACTGTGAGATTGATAGAAAAGGGGGTGGGAAGAAAGTAAAAAAATACACTTTGAGTTCTAAAATTAGCCACTGTTATCAATGTGCTGCCCACCGGGGGCTGTTGGCTGGCCCACTCTTGGGAGGACCCTCCCCCTCCCCCTGGGGTGCCTGGGGAGGAGCAGCCCTGACTCCTGATCACAGGCTTTGCCCTTATAAGTATACTCTGTGGGCGTGCTTCATCCTTAGGTAGAAAAATTACCAAGATCACTTCCAAAGAGAAGATTGGTTGATTTCAGTCATAAATGCACACGTAACTAACAGTTCAGCATTTTATAACACATTCAGACTCTTCTGATTAGGCTTTTGTAAGTATGGCCATACTTAACAGCATCATTTGTCCATATTTTCAAGCCCTCGAATGTTTCTGATGTGCCCTTATTTGGGGTTGGCAAGCCATGGTTTAGATGGGCTTGGGCCAGGAATATTAACCTTCTTGTAGTGTTGCCAGGAGGTTTTCTCTGGGTTTGGAGTAACAGCAGAGCTTGGAGAGCTGGAGAGATGTGGAGCTGGTATTTGGATGTGGGATGCTTTTGGCCTCCACATGGAGTCTTTGGTTTAGCCACTTTGTTATATTTTTACAGGATTGCTTCTAGAATCCCAGTCCAGTGAGTTAATTGAAAGTCAGGATTAAAATTTAATAAGGCAATGGCAATTAGGAAAAACAACAATATAGACTTAATATAACAATTTTTATTAAATTTGAAGTGGTACTAATTAAGGTGATTTAATAACATTTAAACTCAAAAGCCTCTTGATGAAAGTGAAGGAGGAGAGTGAAAAAGCTGGCTTGAAGCTCAACATTCAGAAAACAAAGATCATGGCATCTGGTCCCATTGCTTCATGGGAAATAGATGGAAAAACAGTGGAAACAGTGTCAGACTTTATTTTTTGGGGCTCCAAAATCACTGCAGATGCTGATTGCAGCCATGAAATTAAAAGACGCATACTCCTTGAAAGGAAAGTTATGACCAACCTTGATAGTATATTAAAAAGCAGAGACATTACTTTGCCAACAAAGGTCTGTCTAGTCAAGGCTATAGCTTTTCCCGTGGTCACGTATGGATGTGAGAGTTGGACTGTGAAGAAAGCTGATCGCCGAAGAATTGTTGCTTTTGAACTGTGGTGTTGGAGAAGACTCTTGAGAGTCCCTTGTACTGCAAGGAGATCCAACCAGTCCATTCTAAAGGAGATGAATCCTGGGTGTTCATTGGAAGGACTGATGCTAAAGCTGAAACTGCAATACTTTGGCCACCTCATGCAACGAGTTGACTCACTGGAAAAGACTCTGATGCTGGGAAAGGTTGGGGGCGGGAGGAGAAGGGGACGACGGAGAATGAGATGGCTGGATGGCATCACCGACTCTGTGGACATGAGTTTGAGTGAACTCCGGGAGTTGGTGATGGACAGGGAGGCCTGGCGTGCTGTGATTCATGGGGTCGCAGAGAGTCGGACACGACTGAGCGACTGAACTGAACTGAACTGAAATCATTTATGTGACTTTAAAACATTTGAAAATATGAAAGTATTTTGAAATTGATAACATCATTATACAGAATATAGAGAAAATGTAAATTCCCAACAATTTTATCACCAATGGATCAATTGATTGGAATCCTTTTGTGGTGGATCCTTGGCATTTAAATATTTAAGAAGCTCTTCAGGTGGTACGTGCACCCTGGGGTAAAGAACTGATGCTTTATGTAGTTTTAACTACAGTGTACGTGTTATCTTACATTTTATTTGTCTATACCATTTTACTTAATGTTCTAGCAAGTATTTTCAATGCTTCTTCATAGTCTTCAAATTTTTCATTAAAATGTCCATGTGTCTGTGTATCATAATTTCTAGAAACCATTCTTATAATGTTCAGTGTTTCGTGTGTAAGTCAGCAGAAAACAGTGGTGCAATATCATTTGATTTCTGTTGGATCATTTCCAGGCCAAATCGGAGAGAATGAGTAATAGACCTTGCTGTTCATCATTGCCACATCGCTTTCATAAGGGATGTAGCAATCTTGGTACTGACAGCAGTGAGTGCTTTCACCACGGAGTTCCTGGAACTGGGAATTGTCATATACTAAGCTTATGTTAAATCTTCATTATTCTGAGGAATCCAAAAATCAGAAGATGAGGAAAAGTGCTGTAAATAGCTACATTTACAAATAGAACCATGGGCAATTCCCTGGCAGTAAGGGAATGTACATCGTGCTGTGTCTGTAATCAGATACATAGCGGTACATTATTCTAATTTGAAAATGACTTTCTAAATCATTACCAATAAAAAAAGTTTTTAAATGAAAATTACCTATAGCAGCCCAGAATAGATGAAAATTAGCTACCATGGCTAATGCCAACCACAGTCACGTGTCAGCGGTTGGGCTACTCAAAATAATCAAACAAGATTGTAGTAAATCAAAACAAAATGCCTGATACAGGATGCTCGGGGCTGGTGTACTGGGATGACCCAGAGGGATGGGATGGGGAGGGAGGTGGGAGGAGGGTTCAAGATGGGGAACACATATACACCCGGGGCAGATTCATGTCAATGTATGGCAAAACCAATACAGTGATGTAAAGTAATTAGCCTCCAATTAAAATAAATAAATTTTTAAAAAATAATAGAAAAACAAAGGAAAAAAAAATGAACAAGTGAAATCAGCTGTACATTCTTATGGTTTTTATCAGGCTCTGAACCTGACACACTGCTAAAGAAATTAGTTTCAAACCTGATCATCTCTTGGAGAGAACAAATTTCTTTCCTTACAAGAAAAACCACCTAGAGTCTCATCTTCAGTTCAGTTCAGTTCAGTCTCTCAGTAGTGTCCGACTCTATGCTACCCCATGAACCACAGCACGCCAGGCCTCCCTGTCCATCACCAACTCCCGGAGTTCACTCAAACTCATGTCCATCGAGTTGGTGATGCCATCCATCCATCTCATTCTCTGTCGCCCCGTCTCCTCCTGCCCCCAATCCCTCCCAGCATCAGAGTCTTTTCCAGTGAGTCAACTCATCGCATGAGGTGGCCGAAGTATTGGAATTTCAGTTTTAGCATCAGCTCTTAGGGAGATGTATTTCACTGTTTCATTTTTCAGATGAAGAAACAGCATGGAGGGAATAAACACCCAATTCCAGGTTATAGAACCAGTAAGAACAGAAGCTGGAATTTGACTGAGATCTGTGCCATCCCAGAATCTATCCTTCTGATCCCTGTAGTCAGACGTCTAAGTAGATTTTCTGAGACTGGCTCACACAGATGCTGTGATTTGAGTGCGAAACCATTCCAGTCTAGTGTGTATAAAAGTAAATGCTCAGTCGTGTCTGACTCTTTACAACCCCATGGACTATACAGTCCATGGAATTCTCCAGGCCAGGGTACTGGAGTGGGTAGCCTTTCCTTTCTCCAGGGGATCTTCCCAATCCAGGGATTGAACCCAGGCCTCCCGCATAGCAGGCAGATTCTTTACCAGCTGAGCCACAAGGGAAGTTCAAGAATACTGGAGTGGGTAGCCAGTCCCTTCTCCAGCGGATCTTCCTGACCTAGGAACTGAACCAGGGTCTCCTGCATCACAGGCGGATTCTTTACCAACTGAGCTATGAGGGAAGCCCAATAGAAGGTGCTAATTCCTGTAGGAAATTTTCCCAGATTTTGACCCACCTCTGACTCCTTGACTTTCAGGAAGCCTGCAGTGGGTTTATGACGAGCCATGCTTACTAGACTAAACAAAGGTTCAGGTTCAGAGAGAAATTATCTAAAGTTCTGTTTATCAGAAGCTAGTTCTCTTTTATTAACATTCACATCAGTAGGTTTGAATCTTGAGGCTATTTTGTATGATTTTTATCTCTCGCATCTTCCATGTCTATGAGTCACCAAGTTCAGTAGGAGAGGTAAGTACAAAGATTAGTGTGGAAAGACTGCAGATTTTCAGTGTAGCTATTTCCAATTTTGAAATCCAGCCCCACTATTGACTATTTTTGTAACTTCAGACAGCTAAATCATTAATGTCTCTGTGCCTTGGTTTTTTGTTCTTTAAAATGTGTATAATGGTAACAGGTTTGCAGGGTTTTATGGAGACTGACACATCTGTATATAAATTTTGATATAGTTTCTGATACATGTAGGCTTATACCCAGTGCTTTTCACTCCACAATGATTATTTAACATATTATTTTACATTTCCACTTCTAATATTACTACAGCCAAGGCTTCCCTCTCTTCATTTCTTAGTTAGTGGAACATACACCTATACCAGCTACCAAGATCTTTTCAAATAATCTTTTAACCATGTGTTTCCCTGATAGCTCAGCTGGTAAAGCATTTGCCTGCAATGCAGGAGACCCCGGTTCGATTCCTGGGTCGGAAAGATCCTCTGCAGAAGGGATAGGCTATCCACTCCAGGATTCTTGGGCTTCCCTTGTGGCTCATCTGGTGAAGAATCCCCCTGCAATGTGGGAGACCTGGGTTCAGTACCTGGGTTGGGAAGATACCCTGGAGAAAGGAAAGGCTACCCACTCCAGTTTTCTAGCCTGGAGAATTCCCTGGACTACAGTCCATGGGGTCACAAAGAGTCAGACACAACTGAGCGAATTTCACTTTCCTCAGTAGAGGGACCTGATCAGTCTGTCCACAGGTCAGACCATCTACCTAGTGTGTCTTCCTCTGATAGGGATTTCAGGATATATATTATCTAAAAGTACTAATTGCAGCCCATTTATTCAGCCTTAGAAAAGAAAGGCACATTTCCCAATAGAGTTACTGCTCCTTATTTTTGCATTTTTCCATTAATTTCTATACATGTTTTTTTTTTCTTTTGTGCCATAATACAAGCTTTTCTAAAAGTTTGCTGTCTTTGATCTTTAAAAAAAATAATATTGATTTTAAAGTGACTCTTTTAGACTTTACTGATGGCTTCTACATCCCAGTTTCTATTTGTGCTTATTCTTTCTGTATTTATCATTGTACAGACTTTCATTCTGTCTCCCTCAGTCTTCTCATCTTGAGTCCTAAAGACTGAATTTGTTAGATAGTCACTGCAGCACCTCTTCCATCGCCGTCAGCATTTTATTTGATTCTAGACATTATTACACATTATTACACATCAATTTTTACTTGCATGAGAACATTTTCTTTCTGGGTGGACTGTGATGCATAAACTTTTGCTTGGGCGCTTTGTCTGTAGCAGCATAGGGCTTTGAGGAAGCAGCCTTCAAGGACCATACAATTTCATATTCATCTTTTAAAGCTGGCAGAAAGTTCATTGTTCATTCATAGAATTTGGGCTAGTTTCTCTAAAAGCTTTTTTTCTGTTTGTTTTAATTTGCCTTCTAAAGTTCATCCCTCGGTTTTTTGGCTACACATAAAGCATTGTGACCCACTTTCCCTAATATCAGATCAGAACCTCTTTTTCTACTTTTCTATTTCAGCTACTAATAGCATTCTTCCTGTCACCTATATTTAGAATGACAGAATCAGAAAGGACCATGAAACTCACCTGGTCCAATCATTTCCTTTTTTTCCAAGCTTGCACCCTTCTTCCTATACCATCTCTTATATACTTCTTGACAGTGACTCTGTATTCCCAAACACCAGTGAAACAGAAGATTTTACCCAATCATAATCGCAATTTATTTTGATGATTATAGGGATGGTGGTTGTTCATTGTTGTTTAGTCTCTTAATTGTGTCTGACTCTTTGATATCCTGTGAATTGTAGCCTACCAGGCTCCTTTGTCCATGGGATTTCCCAGGCAAGAATCCTGAAGTGGGTCACCATTTCATTTTTCACGGGATCTTCCTGACCCAGGGGTTGAACCCACATCTCCTGCATTGCAGGCAGTTTCTTTACCACTGAGCCACCAGGGACTAGATGGAATTAGAAATTTCAAAAAGAGTAAGAGAAAATATTGTTGGGAAACATGATTTCTCCATATATATATATTGTTACTACAAATTCAAATTCAAAATTAATTTTTTATCAGAATCTTATAGAGATTATAATTTTCAGTAAGAAAAAAATAAAACAGCTGGAGTTTGAAAACTGAAGTTCTTCCTTGAAAATCATCTCTTATCTTGCTAAAATGTACTACAATTATTTAATGTACTTATCTGTGATTCAGGTGAGGTTTAGTCTAAGTTTTGAGTTTTGCTCCATTAGAGGAGACATATACAGTAGCTTCAGATTACATCGCTACTAGAATAAATAGGAAATATATTTTGAAAGAGGATTATTTTGCAATACCTTTGAAAATTGTTTGCTTCTTGAATAAAAATGGTATTTCTTCCCTTCAGAGTCAGTTCTTTTTATTATTCTAGATTCTGCTGTTCCCTGGAATTTATGTAATTTTATCAGAAATGAGACTAACTTTTAATATGCTAATAGAGAATGATTAACACTATAGTTTATTCCTATAAGCTAAGCTAACCAAGAAGTCTCTGTTTTGTTAGACGAATTGAAGTTATGATCTCATTAATATTTTTTCCTCTATTGAAGAAGCAAAATTTATTTTTCTTATAAAAAAATGTTTCCTATAAACTGAAAAATTCAACAGAAATAGTGTAGTTGGTGTTTAAAATGTAAACATGAAATTCTTATCTGTTAATTTAAAAAAATCTAACTCAGCTCTTCTGTACTTATTAAAATTCCTCATATAAATGTCATTAACAAACTGCTATCTGCCAAATTCTATTGTTTTTCCATTTCTCATCTGTGATACTGTTTATAGCATCCTACTCTGTGAAACTTTTTCTAGCATTTTAATTACTTTCAAAATTTTATTGTGAAACATGTTAACTATTAAAAATGTGAGCACTTATGTGCTGCCTTCCAGTTTGATAAATAAAATAATATCAACAGAGTTCAGGGTTCCTGTGTATTCCTCCTTGATGGTAATTTCCTCCCTGCCCAGACGGAAGTTATCAAAGATTTGGTATTTACCATTCTTATGCACTTTTTTATACTTTTATTGAATATGTGTACTCTTACTCAGTATGTCGTATGTCACATTTTTGTGTTTTAACCTTTATGTAAATGAGATCAAAGTGTGTGTGTGTGTGTTATTTAGCATCTATTTTTGTATTTTTCACTTGGCGTTGTTTTATGAGATTTGTCCTCTCTTTTATTTACTTAAACTTCTGTGAAACTGTTTCAGGTTTTCCCGATGACTGCCCCTACTCATCTCCCTTGGTTGGACTGTCCTCCTCAATTGGTTTTGGTCTCGGGGTCCTGTAACTGTCAGCCCTCTCTTTTTTACTGCAAAGCCTGTCTCTATACCCCCTACCTCCAGTAACTTCTACAGAGCTCTTGTATTCTCTTGAGATCCAGGCTTTGTTTGTCTAAAAACTTACTGGATATCTGCAACAGGATATCCTGCAAGTACCATCAACTTCATCCCTCAAAAAGTGAGTTTACTGTCTTCTCCCTAGCCCTGAAAGTCCCTCTAATATCTCTTGATCTGAATAAGTGTGCACCATCAATCAGCCCTGTGGTTCATACAGTTTAATTGGGTCCTTCTGTAATCCCGAGTGATCCTTGCTCTTCACAGCTACTTAAATCACCAAATCCTCTAGAGGCTGAAAGTAAAAACTAAACTGCCTGAAGAAGACACGTATTAATTCAAGTACATGATAAGCATGATTTAAGCCAGTAGCGTTTTGTCTTATTTTGGGTGTTTCTCGTGCACCCAGTTTGAGGTGAGTGCTCGGGTCAGCTCTGATCTGCACAGTTTTATTAAAGACTCAGTCTACAGCAGCTCTCCCATCTTCAATATGGGACTTCCAGTGTCACCATTCCAGCCAGTGTGAGAGGGGCTGGTGGAAGCCCAGGGTCAAAGATGGATTCTTAAGGAAGGCCTAAGTTGTTCACATAGCTTCCACTCATATGCTGGTGACTGCGGATATCCATGAAACACAGTCTCTAAGTACCGTGAAAGCCTGGGAGAATGGACTTTGGTGGATGGTTCCATGTCTGGGCCACATATAGCTTCATGAATGTTTTGGGGGAGGTCCTCTTCCCCACCTTATTTAAATGCCACTGCTGTAGTCCAAGACTTCAGCATCTCTAGCTTCAGCTCTTTCAGATAACCGTTTCTCTGTTTATTTCTTTCAGTCCATTCCCCGTACTAATGTCAAAATTAACTTTCTAAAGTATTGGTGTGTAATGTGTAGTATAATGAATATAGACAATAATCTACTATAATTGTCAAACTTGCTAAAAGACTAAAATTCAATTATCCCAGCCACTAAAAAGAAAGTCTGTAATATAGATGCTAATTATTGCTACAACAGCAATAGTATTACAATATATAAGTGTACTAAAGTAACATGTTGTACACCTTAAATTTACATAATGTTATATGTCAAATATTTTCAATAGAAAATTAACAAAAAAATGTCCCATATCCCTCTGGAATCTCTATACTGTTTAGTGAATAAATTCCATGATGCATGACAAATGTATAGCACAGGCCCACCCCAGCCTCAGGTTACTTCTGTGACCTTGTCTCCTGACACCCTTTTCACATATTCTATACTTGGAACACTTTTGCTAGCTCGTTATCATTTAACTATATTATGTATTTTCATCACTGTATGTTCTTAATTTTGAAGTTTCCTGCAGCTGGAGCTCTTTCTCCCTTTCTCCTATTCAGTTGTCACCTCCTATCAGTGGCTTTCCTAGATAACCTTCCTTTGAAGTACAGTTTATTATTGCTTTACCGGTGTTGCCAAGAATTTAAACCTTCACTGCTGAGAATGTGGTCTGCAAACCAATGGCCCTGGCATCAGCTGGAAACTTAACGAGAAACGTGGAATGCTGAGCCCAGCCAGACCTACTGAATCAGCATCGCATTTGTAACTAGCAACCATGAGATCTGCTGGTGCTCAGGCTTTAGAAATATATATATATATATATATTTGTTGTTGTTGTTTGGTCGGTGAGGCATGTTTGACTCTCTTGCGACTCCATGGACTATAGCCTACCAGGTTCCTCTATCCATGGGATTTCCCCCAGGCAAGAATACTGGACTGGGTTGCCATTTCCTCTTTCAGGGATTGACCTTCATCTCTTAATTTGAGGACTGTTTACCACTGAGTCACCAGGAAAGCTCCTAAACAGTGTGTGTATGTGTGGCTGTGTGTGTGTGTGTGTGTGTGTGTATTGGGTTCTTGATGCATTGACAGGAACTGTACCTTGTTCAATTTGGAGTCCTCAAAAAGTTCCTCAGAGCATCTGTTACGTAATGGCTCTCAGTACATTTATACTGAAATGACCAGGTTTGCATTTCATCTTGTCTTCTCCAGAGATATAGTGTCATAAGAAATCATTACCTAAAATTAAAGAGTAAGGGAAGTGTTATCTAAAATTTAAATATATTCTGAAATACACACACACAGACACACACATATTACATATATGCACACACAACCTGGAAGTTGAAAGGTACTGCTAGTATTTGTCTTTTTATTTTGCTATTTATGACCAGGCACATCTCTAAATAGCTTTTGGTCATGAGTTGGTCCAGTATAGATTATACTGCTCTGAGTATGTTTAAGTTGTTGACTAATATATAGATATATGAGTATTTTTTTTCTGTACATTGTTAAGAAAAGTAGAGTGATGACTATGGGCTACAAAAACATTAAAAATCATTTTTAAGGAAGGTTTGTATTTTAGCTGATTTGTTCATCCATATTCTCCTTATTGCCAAATTCAGACTTAAATTGAAGTAGGGAAAACCACTAGACCATTCAGGTATGACCTAAATCAGATTCCTTATGATTATACATTGGAAGTGATAATTAGATTCTAGGGATTAGATCTGATAGACAGATGACCTGGAAAACTATAGACAGAAGTTCATGCATTGTACAGGAGGCAGTATTCAAGACCATCCCCAAGAAAAAGAAATGCAAATAGGCCTTACAAATAGCTGAGAAAAGAAGTGAAAGGCAAAGGAAAAAAAGGAAAGATAATACCCATTTGAATGCAGAGTTTTGAAGAATAGCAAGGAGAGATAAGAAAGCCTTCCTCAGTGATCAATGCAAAGAAATAGAGGAAAACAATAGAATGGGAAAGACTAGAGATCTCTTCAAGAAAATTTGAGATACCAAGGGAACATTTCATGCAAAGATGGGCTCAGTAAAGGGCACAAATGGTATGGACCTAACAGAAGCAGAAGATATTAAGAAGAGGTGGCAAGAATACACAGAAGAATTGTACAAAAAAGATCTTCATGACCCAGATATCCATGGTGATGTGATCACTCACAGCCAGACATTCTGGAATGCGAAGTTAAGTGGGCCTTAGAAAGCATCACTACAAGCAAAGCTAGTGGAGGTGATGGAATTCTACTCGAGCTATTTCAAATCCTAAAAGATGATGCTGTGAAAGTGCTGCACTCAATATACCAGCAAATTTGGAAGACTCAGCAGTGTCCACAGGACTGGAAAAGGTCAGTTTTCACTTCAATCCCAAAGAAGGTCTATGCCAAAGAATGTTCAAACTACGGCACAATTGCACTCATCTCACATGCTAGCAAAGTAATGCTCAAAATTCTCCAAGCCAGGCTTCAACAGTACATGAACCGTGAACATCTAGATGTTCAAGCTGGATTTAGGAAAGGCAGAGGAACCAGAAATCAAATTGTGAACATCTGCTGGATCTTCGAAAAAGCAAGAGAATTTGAGAAAAATATCTACTTCTGCTTTATTGATTATGCCAAAGCCTTTGACTGTGTAGATCACAAACAACCTGTGAAAAATTCTTCAAGAGATGTGAATACCAGACCACCTTACCTGCCTCCTGAGAAATCTGTATGCATGTCAAGAAGCATCAGTTAGAACCGGACATGGAACAACAGACTGGTTACAAATTGGGAAAGGAGTACATCAAGGCTGTGTATTGTCACCCTGCTTATTTAACTTCTATGCAGAGTGCTTGCTTGCGAGCATGCTAAGTCACTCAGTCATGTCTCTTTGTGACCCCATGGACCATAGCCTGCCAGGCTTCTCTGTCCATGGGATTCTCCAGGCAAGAATACGGGAGTGGGTTACCATGCCCTTCTCCACATCATGCGAAATGTCGGGCTGGATGAAGTACAAGATGGAATCAAGATTTCTGGGAGAAATATCAATAACCTGACTTAAATATCAATACGCTGGCTTAAAACTCAACATTCTAAAAACGAAGATCATGGCATCCAGTCCCTTCACTTCATGGCAAATAGATGGGGAAACAATGGAAACAGAGACTGTATTTTCTTGGGCTCCAAAATCACTGCAGGTGGTGATTGCAGCCATGAAATTAAAAGACGCTTGCTCCTTGGAAGAAAAGCTAAGACCAACCTAGACAGCATATTAAAAAGCAGAGACATTACTTTGCCAACAAAGGTCCATCCAGTCAAAGCTATGGTTTTTCCAGTAGTCATGTATGGATGTGAAAGTTGGACTATAAAGAAAGCTGAGCGCCGAAGAATTGATGCTTTTGAACTGTTGTGTTGGAGAAGACTCTTGAGAGTCCCTTGGACTGCAAGGAGATCCAACCAGTCCATCCTAAAGGAGATCAGTCCTGAATATTCTTTGGCAGAACTGATGCTGAAGCTGAAACTCCAATACTTTGGCCACCTGATGCGAAGAGCTGACTCATTTGAAAAGACGTGATGCTAGGAAAGATTGAGGGCAGGAGGAGAAGGAGATGACAGAGGATGAGATGGTTGGATGGCATCACCAACTCAATGGAGATGAGTTTGAGTAAACTCCGGGAGTTGGTGATGGACAGGGAGGCCTGGCGTGCTGCAGTCCGTGGGGTCACAGAGTCAGACAACTGAGCGACTGAACTGAACTGATTCTGCCTTAAAATAGATGAATTTAAGGTGGCCAATCTATATTTAAGTTTGCATTAAATTCAGCCATGGGTTTTGGATTTCCATTGAATGGACTGACCTGGTAAGATTTCTTTTGGTTTTTGTTTCTGTCCGGTCCCATCACTTCATGGCAATTAGGTGGGGAAACGATGGAAACAGTGGCTGACTTTATTTTTTTGGGCTCCCAAATCACTGCAGATGGTGATTGCAGCCACAAAATTAAAAGACACTTACTCCTTGGAAGGAAAGTTATGACCAACCTAGACAGTATATTAAAAAGCAGAGACATTATTTAGCCAACAAAGGTTCATCTAGTAAAAGCTATGGTTTTTCCAGTGGTCATGTATGGATGTGAGAGTTGGACTGTAAAGAAAGCTGAGCGCCAAAGAATTGAACTGTGGTGTTGGAGAAGACTCTTGAGAGTCCCTTGGACTGCAAGGAGATCCAACCAGTCCATCCTAAAGGAAATCAACCTGGAAGTTGAAAGGTACTGCTAGTATTTGTCTAATGTTCATTGGAAGGACTGATGCTGAAGTAGAAACTCCAATACTTTGGCCACCTGATGCGAAGAGCTGACTCATTTGAAAAGACCCTGATATTGTGAAAGATTGCACGCAGGAGGAAAAGGGGACGACAGAGGATGAGATGGTTAGGTGGCATCATTGACTCAATGGACATGAGTTGGGTAAACTCCGGGAGTTGGTGATGGACAGGGAGGCCTGGCGTGCTGTGGTTCATAGGGTCGCAAAGAGTCGGACACGACTGAGTGACTTAACTGAACTCTTTAATGAGATATACCCAGAACTGTTTGGAAAACAAATATGTTTCGTAACAGTACTCATAAGGACGGGGCCTGGTGTGATTCTTGATGCACGAGCTTCCTGAACTTAGGGTCTGTGTGCAGCTCTCTCACAGAAGGTGAGAGACAATGATGCCAGTACTTACGTTCAGTGTTGGTCTAACAAAACTTGATAGGTCCCTTTGGCAAACTGTGAATAAAAAACATAGTGAATAAGAATGTCAACTTAAAATAATTCTTTGCATTATGGGCTTAGTTGTCCAAGAACATTCCTACACAGTCTTCTACACAGTTCATAATGACCAAAAATGGTGAAGCCCTTTCATTGTCTGGTAGTTTTGTACGTAGACTTTTATAACTTGCTATTTAATGTGTGAATTTATGTAAATGCAACATTGTTTTTTGCATGTGTATTTAAGTTTTTTACCCAAATAAAAAGTGTCCGAATGTCAATATTGACTAAACTTTTAATTTTTTAAATATTAGAGAATTTTTTTCAGATTTCCATGAGTCCAAATTTCTGAGTGGGCAATATAAATTATCCTTTGCTCGTGTGATAAGTTTATTACCCTAATCAGCTTGGTCTTGCACTTTTATGAACGATTCCATTTAACGGAAAAGAGGAAATACTGTGGTTTCAAGTTTAATTATAACAGTTTTACCTAGATTTGAAGAAACATTTCTCATGATGTGAGACCCTCTATAATATAGATTTTCCAACTCAATAAACACTTGCAGTGCATCCAGTATGGGCCAGGTATGGTTCACAGGGCTAGAGATAAACAGTACCTGACTTTGAAAAGGGGAAAGCAAAACAGATTGATTTACTACAGAGTGTCAGTGCTAAAATATGACTTCTGAACAGGTGCCATGAGAGCTCAGAGAAGCAGCCACTTCATTCATCCCAAGATGACTTTGAATAGATGATATCCCAACTGATCATGGAAAGATTAGCTCAGTAGACTTTTGATAGGTCAGTTGAAGGAGGAAGGGAAGAAGAGATACTGGCTGCAGTGTGTCCAGTAGAGCAAGTAGCCTTCGTAAACACAGGCAGTTCTGATAGAATTTGTCATGTGTTGATGGAGAAAGAGATCAAAGTTCATTTTAAGATGACTGGAGTGAGTATAAAGTAGAACTGGGCCAAAGTGGAAGGTGAAACTGGACTGGTAAGCAAGAGCTTGTCATCAAGATCCAGGTGTCGAAGAAGCTTGTAATTTTACCATTCATGGGGAAACAGTGAAGATTTAAGAGTAGATGTGATAGGAAAGGAATCAATTATTGAAAATCTTAGTCATTTATCCAAGAATATAGCTAACTCACTTAATGGAGCTTCTGTAAAGTTAATGTCTTTTATTTTTAGTTCAGTAAATTGATAAATATCACTGGGCAAAATGCTTAATTTCTTAAAAGTAATATAGTTTTAGTTAGAAATTGGTAAATCTTTTAAAATCACAGATTGTAAGAATAAATAACTTTTTGCTGTCATCAGTAATTTAGAGCTAAATTTTATATAATGATTAAATTGAAGTATGGAAAGTAGAGAAGATTCAGCAACATGCAATTGACAACACAATTTCTGAAGAGAAATATTTCAATAACCTGCCATTTCTTCTTCTTTGATTAATTTATAATTAGGTGTGTTTCCTTGATGGTGGACAGATATGAAATCACTGTCTCTGAATAGGCATCTACTTGAAAATCTTTGCTATATACCGACTGAGAGGAAAATCACTGACAATTTACCGCCAATATAACTTTGAGCACCTGAAATCTTAACACCTTAATTGACAGTGGTCATAAAATAAGTGGTTCAAAGGAGCTGAGGTACGAAGTTAGAAGAGCAAGGACCATAAAGAACTCTCAGTTTATGTTTTTACTTTACTCACTTGGTTTTATTTTCCTTCACCACGTAAATTGTTAGAAATTTTCCACTTGCTCGAAAGGGTTCCTCAAGCACTGTTAGACAATTACTGAAAAGTTAGTCCTTTATTTTAGCTTATCTTCCTCGTGGATAAATCTGTATGTAATCATTTTAACAGGTGAGAGAATTCAAGGAAGTGGTCATTTGCTCGGAAATGAGTTTGCAAGGCTGTGAATTTTTTTTCATTAGGAGTATGATTTCCCATTTCATTTTCTTGTGAAAGGTACTTTTCCACCTTGTCACTTCTACATTGAGCAAGTCCACCCACTAGGAGGCGCTCTTTCCAAGCTCATTTATTAAAGCCCCCAGAAAACTCTTTCCCAATAAACCTTGTTGGGGTATTCACTTTTTCTGTTTCTAAGCTAAAGATGCTAACACACAGTCATTTTTTGCTAGTGAAAGCAGGCCTTTTTTTTATTGTTGTTAAAACAACAACAAAAACTTACAGACGTTTTGGTTGCTACCTGTTTTTCTAGGTATTGTTTTGTGGCCAGAGGTGTTTAATTTGTTAGAAAAACGCAGTCTCTTTGGTTTCACGTGTTCATTAAAAGTTCTAATAATGCCTTTAAAATAGTGATTATTTCCCCAATATTTTTTTCTCTTAAGTAAAAACATACAGATCCCTAATTTTATCTCAGTTGTGAAAAGTTGAGGATATTAAGCCATAATAGAATGCAGTGCTACAAAAAGTAATCAGAGATTTGTGTTAAGAAGAGTTTTCAGTTTCATAAAGTCATCAGAGACTGTAGGGATGGTGTATAGCATATATATGTAAACTTAAATACCGTTGAGAATTACCAGACCACAGAGAACATTTTCTTAGTGGCATGTGAAAGTCAGTCTCATTGTTGCTGGTCACATACTGCTATAAGCAGGCCCCTTGTGATAAGGATGCACATAAAATTAAACTAGTCTTTAGTGGTGTCAAAAAAAAATCACACTCTGCATCTTAGAGATAGTAATTAATACAGCTGTTTAATTTTCAGACAGTTTCAAACTTCTGTTATCGAAGAGAATAACTGAACATTTAAAATGCATTTCAAATAGAAATTGACTGGTTTACCTTAAAAAGCATGGATTTTCAGATTTGTTGTATCAGAGTTAGCGACATGGCCCCATGTATTCATTCATTCATTGAGTGCAGACTGTCCTATCCCTGACTTTGTTTAGAGCAGTCAACATAAGGACAGAAATCTTGTGTTTATATTTGGTAGTGGTGGTGGCAGGGGCAAGGGTGCATACCAGGTTGCAAGAAAAAAGGGTAAAGCTCTTAGAAGAGGACTGAAAGTAGCAGAAACTGAGCTATTTTATACAGAGAGGTCTCTCTGAAAAGGTATCATTTGAGCTGAGATCTGGAAGAAGTGAGAAAGAAGGTCACACACAGGACCAAGGGAGAAAATTTCAGACAAAAGGAAAAGCAGGAACAGCTCTGTGGTTTATTCTTGGAACAGTCAGACAGCCTGGGCCCGAAATGTGGAGGAGGGTGTGGCAGAGGAAGACAGAGATGGAAGAGGGCCTAGTAGAATTTTCCTACCAGGGAGATGGGGGCGTCATGGGTGGGGTTTGTGCAGAAGAATGGGCTCATCTGACCTAACTTTTCACAGGGTCACTCTAACTTCCCAGTTAGTCTCAGCCACATGGGGCTGGAATGAGAGAAAACTGGCTTAAGTCGTTTTGCAATTGTTAGGCAAGAGATGATGGGTTCTTGGTGAACCTGAGGAAGTTCCTTAACTTTGTTGAGGCTGTTCCCTTCTGTTAACAGGGGATAATGAGACCGATGTATCAACTTGTTTTGAGGATTAAATGACAGAACATGCTGGCTCCATTTGGCCAAGGTCATGTAGAACGGATTCATTCAGAAGGTCACCTCTTTGAGTTTTATATGCATGGACATGTGTGTACATATTCATGTATAATATCCTGTATGTATATTTCACGCAGTCAAAATCACGTCTTTGATTATGGCAGGAGTCAGTCTACTTCCTGTTCTCTCGGTCTCTTTTTCTTCTTCATCAAATACATTTTTCCACATTAACTGTATTTCTCAACAAAGTTCTGAGTATGTGTTTCTTTGCCAGCACACTCCCTGTGATGATCCCCTGTAGCTTTATCATCGTCAACTCAGTGGACCTGAATCTGATCAAACTCCGGGAGATAGTGAAGGACAGGGAAGCCTGGAGTGCTGCGGTCCACGGGGTCGCCCAGAGTCAGACACCACTGAGCGACTGAGCAACAATAATTTTAGCACAGTCAGAACTTTTGAATTCAGGTGTTTGAAGTCTTTGATATTGTTTCCTTCATCCACTGTTGAAGCAACGCCAGACTGCTTGCTAGTGCCTGTAAATGCCCTGTTCTTCAACCCTCTTGTGTTTGATTTAGGGTCCTTCTACCTAGAATGTCCAGAGCATGAATCTCAGTTCCCCCACACACAGATGTGAAAGGAATATGACTCTTATTTGATCATAGCCGAATCGAGTCCCGTTCTGCTAGGGTGTAGAAACTTAATCTGGCAATTCTGGGCTCCCTTGGCCTTTTCCTGTGGCTATACTTAGGTCCTTGGGGACTCCTGTAATTGTAAGCCACTGGGGGAGGAAGGCAGGGACATCAGTCTGGTCCTCTGTGGAGATCCCTTGGCAATAACATGCTACCTCACATCTCAGATGTCTGCCACTCAGCTGCTCCAGACTCTGAGACTAAGGCCCTCCCTTCTCCTCCCTCAGGGGTGAGTAGTTCTGAGACCTTGCATCTCCCTGCAGTCCCCTGGGCCCTGGATGCTAGCAGTGGGCTGTGGGGGATTGGCTGTAATTTATTCGGGCAAGTTTTGCTCTCTAGTAGAGGGAGGAGAGATTGATTCTGCTCTTGAGACTTTTGGAAGTTCATAGTGTTGTATGTTCAGCAGGAAAACATGGGCATATAATTTGCTAATAGTTCTTTTGTTACTGTTTTTAGTTATTAATTCTGTGGGCACCACAGGATGTACACCTTTACCCCTATGCACCTGTGATGTGTGTTCACGGCAGGAAGATGCACTGCGCTTTCATAGATGGATGTCTGGATGTCCTGTGTCATAAAGCAGTGTTTCTCAGAAGATGGGTGAAAATCCAAGTCTCTCAGGGTTACTTGGTCAAAATGTGGTTATTCCAGAATTTTTGACTTGGAATCTTTTGTGATGAAGACTGATAGTTGGCATTTGTAATGAATTTCTAAGCTGATTCTTTTGTACCTTAAACTTTTTGAACCATCTTTGTAAGTTGTGGAGAAAGACAATGGCCATAAGACAGTGTTCTTCCAAATAACCTTTTTGATTTCTTCTGGGCCAAGATATTTTGGACTATGGATCAAACAGAGCTCATTAGTACTGGATTATTAATTAGTTTATTATCTGTTTATTTCCAACATAGATTGTACTTTTCTTTCCCTCTCACATGTATACAAACATTTTGTCAGTATCTAAATCTAGATTTAGATGTGTACTTAAGAATTTTCTATCTTTTTATGATTTTTAAAGTGCTGTCAATTTGTCTATAAATTTCTTTCCATTTTCATGCTCAGTGTTGTTTAATTGTGCCTCTTTTCTTGATAAGCCTTTCTGTAGGTTCATCTATTTTATTTATATCTTCAAAGAGCCAAGCTATGGTTTTGCTTATTGTCTCTGCTTTTTTCCAGTAAATGTTTTTTCTTTATTATTTATTTTTCTACTTAATATTTACATTTTAATCTGTAGTTAGTTTTTAATTAAATTATCCTTTTAGTTTTATAAAGAAGTACAATTAAGTCTATAAATTTACTTTTCGTGTCACTATAGCAGCTTTACAATAAAATTTGGTAACTTCATTTAGTTCAAACATTCTGTGATTTTTCATTTTAACTTTAGTTTGAGAGCACATTTTTTAAAGGTTTAAATGTTTTCTTTTCCTGCTGAGTCCTCATATTGTAGTGTTGGGTCAAAAGTGGAGTGTATATGACATCATTTTGAAAAAAAAATCTGAGATTTTAGCAGGAATCTTGTACATAGTCAGTTTTTATAAATATTTTCTGTTAAATTGCCAAACCTTTTGTTTGTTCAGACTCTTTTTTATTCTTGTTATTTTTTTATCTGCTTGATCTATCAGTATCTGACAAAAATGTTTTAAAGCTTTTGTTTTGACTGGGTATTTCTCTTCGTCTCCTTTGAATTCCATCAAGTTTTACCAAATATGTTTTAAGATTACATCGATATTTTTCATATATTTTGATAGTTTTTCTATTATAAATATTCTTTTAATGCTTTTTTCTTTTAAATTATATAATTGTCTGATTTCCTTATTGGTAAGATAGCCTTTTATTACTGTTTTTAGCATATCTGTATTATCTTTTTCATACTTTATTTTCAGCTTTTTATGTGTTTTTGTTTTAGATGGGATTCTTATTAAGCAGTAAATATCTTGATTTTTTTTTGTGAATTCAAGTATTCTCTTTTCTAATGAGTTTAGTCTGTGTATGTTTTTTGTGATTATTGATATATTGGATAACTTATGGCTTTATGTTCTCTATTTATTATCTTTTTTTTTTTTCTTTTCTTCTTCATTTTTTCTCCTTCTGTGTGTTCTGGTGAATTGATAATGTTTTCTTTAACCTCTTGTTTTATTCTGATAATTTGGAAATTGTGTATTGTAGTAATGTTTATTTGTAAATTTTGACGTGTATTATTTGTGAGAAGTTTAGCAGGATCTATCGTTATTGTCTTTGTCCTGTTTGTAATTAAAATGAGGCATCAGTTTTTATTTATAGATTTTTTTGAACAAGAATTGTCATTTGTTTAGCAAATAGATAAAAATTTTGGCCCACATAGCAGTTTGCTATGTTTATCTTTGTTTCTTCTATATTATACCTTCCTGCTGAGTTTAATTTTTCTGGTTCCAGAAGAACTTATTTTAATGAGTCTTTTGGTAAGTGTGTTAGTGCAAAGTATTTCATTTTATGTCTGAAATATATTTATTTACCCTCAATTCTTGAATAAGAGTTTGAGTAGGTATGAAGTTTTAGGTTAAGAGTTTTATTTCCTGGGCACCTTTCTAATATCTTTCCATTGTTTCTTGCCATCTGTTGTTGCCTGTCCATCCTTCTAATGTAGATAATAGATAACACGTACTTGCAGTTCAGTTCAGTCGCTCAGTCGTGTCCAACTCTGCATTCCCATGGACTGCAGTATACCGGGCTGCCCTGTCCATCACCAACTCCCAGAGTTTACCCAAACTCATGTCCATTGCATGTTAGCTAATGACATGTTTTTCCTTAATCCTTAAAAATTCTCAGCAATTGCCTTATCATATATTTCTTTATCAATTCTCTTTTTTTGAAAGATATACTAGGATACTTTTCAGTGGGCTTCTCTGGTGGGTCAGATGGTTAAGAATCTGCCTGGAATGCAGGAGACCCCAGGTTTAATCCTTGGATTGGGAAAATCCCCTGGAGAGGGGAATGGCTACCCACTCCAGGTTTCTAGCCTGGAGAATTCCATGGACAAAGGAGCCTAGCAGGCTACAGTCCATGGGATTGCAAAAAGTTGGGCACAACTGAGCTATTAACACACACACATACACACACACACACACACACTTTCCAAAATTTTGCATATTCTTCTATAATTTTTAACCTTGTCTTTCTGTGCTGCATTTTGGGTGAGTTTTCCAGTATTTACTACCCTTTCATTAATTCATTCTTTGGTGCCAACCTAAAGTTAACCCACTGATTGCATCTTTAATTTCAATAACTTTTAAATATCAAGTTACGTATTTTTCTCATTTGTGCGTTCTTATTTCACTTCTGTGTATATTTTGTGGACTCTTGTTACTTCTGTTGATACTTTTGTCTACACTAAATTCTGGTCATCGTTAACCTACTCTTTTAAGGTCTTTGTCAGATTGTTTCCTGAAATTAATTTCATCTGGAGCACATTTATATTCAAATAGTTGATTTTATTGATCACCTTTTATTTGCATTAGGTTTATTCATGTGTTTTAAAGTATTGGTTGGCAGGCTGATTTGGAGTAGCAGATTCTTTGTTCTTCTCTTTTTTCTCCTCTTTTTTCCTTTTCTTCATCATCTTTTCATGTCTAACAGTATTGCAATGGCTTCCACCCAACACTTAGAGTCTTCATTCTGGGACTCAGACTGATAATAATAACATACTAGTCAATTTAGTCTAGGAGCCAAATAATGAACCAAATCTTGGCTCAGTTTCTGGTAGGGTGGCTGTATTGATGTTTTCACTTAGCAAGTGTTACAACTTCATAAAACACTAACACAGGTGACAGTTGACAGAAATGTTTCAGTCTTTTATTGGGAAGTTGAGGTAGGGGGACATCAGTGCCTGCCACCTGCAGTCCCCTGTCTCCTGTGAAACATTCTCATTTCTCTTTATCCCACAGGAGCTGAAATTTCTTATGTCTCAGCATACTTACAAGATCACTACTTTAGCACCTGCCCAGTCTCTTGATTTTTATTCCTTTCCAGTTCACTAAACTATTTGATTATATTTGATGCTGGCTATAATTTTTACTCTTCCTACCCTTAGAAAAAAACTCTTATCGTTCTGTATTTAGAGTGGACTTTTTCCTCTGTGATGCTATTGTGAATCTTAAGTTGGAAGTTCTGAACTGTTTGAGCAAGAGGAAGAAATAAATAATTTTATTTGTTAACATTAAGTAATGTTTAATGTCCGTTAAGGCAGAAGTAGCTTGTTTATTTACTGACTTTTATTCTAGTTGTGGAACTCATTGCTCTGAAAACTTCACTTTGATTGCCTTGAAGCTTTTCTTATTTTGATTGACTCAATTTTGGTACTGCTTTGTTTTGACTTATAATTTGTTGCCAAAGTTAATACACTACCCATAAGTATTGGAGAGTATGCTTTTGGGATGGAAAGTATAAGAGCAAGGTTGGCAATGTTTCAGTGTCAAAAGAGATTATTTTATTAAAGGCTTCCCTACTGAACTCTTCTAGTAAAGATTTTTGTGAGTTACTCTGGATAATATTACTCTGCTTCCTCAACCAGAGCCTCTGTTTAATTCTCCACTCTTTTTCACTCAACCCATCCTTAAATTGAGTACCTATTATATGCCAGCCACTGTTCTATGCATAACATATGGGCATGTGACAGCAGACAAATCATATAAAACCTCTATTCTTGAAGCTTACATTTTGGCTTATTGTTAATAATAGCTTTGATTTGGCAGCATTTTCATTAATCAGTAAACTCTAAGGAAATTGGTTATTATGTACAGTATTGGTTAGAGAAAAGCAATTGGTGCTTCAAGGTTCACTTTTATTATCTTTCTACCCAGGAGTTATGTCCAGAGGAATTCAATTGATTATTCTTGTCATATGCCTGAAACAGGGACACAAGAAATACTACCCTATCTGTATGTGCTTGTGTCTATCTCTATATATTTTCTGTTATAAATCTATGGTGGCAGAAGACTGTCAGTTATTCTATTGCTATTGTTATGGACTTAAATGAAGGAAATCCAGGAAAAGATAGATAATGTATTTTGTCTAAATATTAAAAGTTTGTCTAAAAATTAAATGTGCCACTTGTAGAAAACCACACTGAAATCTTCCAACTTGAGAAGCAAAGTTAAACTAAGGTGATAAAAAAAGACCTGTTGTCAGTTTAAGCCATGATATTATGTTTTAAAACATAGTAGTCAAAGAAGGGTCCCATTTTTAATGAGGTACAAGATGTGGATTAGAGTTCCTCTCATTAATTAGTTAATTGTGTGAGGAATGACACTTAAAAGCAACTCTAGGGTATCGGTTTTCATTGACTTACTCATTTTGTTCAGATTTGCTGCTGTGATTAATGAATTTTTGAGCAGTGACGATTAGGTTAATTTGAGTTCATTATTCAAAACCCAAGGCTTAACAGATGGAACACTAAACTGAAGGTCAGGAAATGTGAATTCCATTCTAGGCTTACTGCTTACTTTCCATGCAATTTGAATTTCTTCCTGCCTTGTAGACATATTGTGGATTAACGTTATTGTGAATGAAATACTTTAAAGGACTAGGATATAAAGTACTATGAAAATATGTGTGGAACAAAATTATCATAATTTAGAGAAAAAAAAACTTTTTTGTTCACCTTGGAATAATATTTAAAATTGATAAACAACTTTGCAGTGGAAATTTACATACTATGCTCTATCAGTTAGAAGAATAACTTTCTTCTCCATATTTTAAAGAATAATCATAATACTTAACATTTGAGTAGTGATTTCTAGATTTTTAAGCACTTTCTCATTCTAACTTCATATCACACTTACAAAAGCCCTGTAAGATAGACCATATATGTATAGCCTCATGAAGAAAAGACAATACTCTTTTCTTGCGGGGCTTAAGAGTAATTGGACACGTTTATCTTATCCTTTAACACCGATGTCAATTTAGAATTTCCCCATAGAGGCCAGAGAGCCTGTCATTGTTACGTCACCTCTTCATGCAGTTCAGAAATAAAGTATTTTCCAAGCATACAACTTGATATTCTGATTTTTCTTAGACCTTCCAAACAGTAACTGTTGTCTTTTTTCTCTTAAGGACTGTTCTTGTAAATAGCTGTTAGCGTTTACTGCACACTAGCAGAATAGCAAAGGAACTGCAGTTATTTCAGGAAAAGAATAGAAACAGAAGAAGAATCTACCAGCCTCCACTGACTGTCCTTTAAGGGATGGGATGTAAATCTGATTCTGTCTTATCCAAAATATGAGCTCCTCTTAGTTTGTGATGTGTAGAAGCCCAGTCAGCATTCAAACGATTTCACAAAAGGGAAAACAGATTATTTGTATCATTTTCTACTTTTCTCTAAGAATTCACAGTAAGTCAAAAGGCCACAGTTAGTTGGCATTTACTCTGAATTTATGAGTCACCCGTGATTTCGATGATGTTACTTCGTATTCCAGTTTGATCCATTGCTGGCCAAAGGAGGACGCAGAGGAGAATTGACTGAGTTTCGGTATAAAGCTCTGTTTAATTGTGAACATGTACACTGGGGACAGACAGTCTGGGCTTTTGTATACACTGTCATGACTGTTGTCACAGTGAATTTGCTTCTGAGATGAAATTCCCAAAGTAGAGAGGAAAATGTGTGTCAAGAGCTTGGAGATGGGCCTTATAATGTGGTCAGTGGAAACGTTAGGTCACTGGACTCAATTTCTGAAGTGGGGTCCCAAACTCTAAGTCCTTCGGGGGCCAGTCACACAAATGAAGACAAATCTGAGGCAGTGGGGACACTAAGAGTATAGTCCCTGCGGAGGGAAGTTTACTTTCCAGTTATTAAAGACGCTGCACTGGCCAAACACAGCACACGGTCAGGCTGGAGTTCACTTTCCAGGGTGTCCCACCTGCTGTCAGGCCACGTTCAGTTCTCTCAGCCAGTTTAGTCTGTTCCTCCTCTGCCGGCAGGCTTAGAAATACAGAAGCTCATACAGGCCTGTGTATTAATCTACAACACTAGAAGGGAAACTGCAGTTAACATAGGGTGGCAGTTTGTTTGATGTAAGTAAATAATGCAAGGTTTTATTTTATCAGAACATAATATTTATATGCTTTAAATTGCTTTTTTATTTCCTTTGGATTTTAATAATGTCATGTACTTAATTCTAAAAATAAAAATTGCTTTGCAAGAGTTTCCTTCCTGCAGGTATTGCTACAGAAGGGACATACTCAGTGCTTCAAATGATTGATTCTAAAACCAGTGCATTGCTTAAAATAATGCCACTGTATCAGTGACATTTTCCAGGTTTCTCTTTGTTGGATGACTCAGGACTGTTCTGTTTATGCTTCCTGTCTGTTTAGTGGAAAAAACAGGAAAAGTTACAATATTTGAATGAACTTTGCTTGGATTCTTTGCAAATTCTTTATATACACATTTCTGTAGGACTCCATAAACAAACAGAGCAGTTATACAGAATGACTTAGGCTCAGCTAAGGGTTGAAAGCTATTTACTACCAAAACCAGGAGAATAGAGGAAATATAAATATATGTGATAATAAATAGTAAACGTGGAGTTCTAATTGCTTTAGATTAATGCTATCTGTTCAGATAATTAAGACCTTAACAGGTTATTCGGTGATGTTTTTTCAGTTTAGGGGTTAATTGCAAAGCTGCATGGAAGCAAAAAGCCATGCTCTATTCTAACTCAAACAAAAGCCCAGAGAAACAGAGGAAGGATGCTGCAGAGACTGGAGCCAGCCAGTTTGAACCGGCACTAGTTAGTAATGACAGGGAGAACCGAGGTGGGCCCGGCAGAGAGGAGGCGCGCACAGAAGGGAAATTACATTCAGCCAGAGCCACGTTTCAAGGTTCACTGTGAAAGCCATTTAGAAGCTCTCATTTAAATGTGTGGTTATGGACATAATTTCTTACAAACTTCTTACTCTTGGGTGGAAGAAACACAGAAATAACTGTGCGATAGCCAAGCTTTATATGCTTTCCCCCTGGGATTTGCTCCTGTTTTCCCCTCTTGTTTGGAGCAGAAAATGAATAGTAATAAAATCCTTAATTTGGAACATTTCCTAAGGGAAAAAAAAAACAAATATAAATAAAGCCTGCTTCTAAAGAATTCCTAAGAATATTGTGCCAAGTAAAATCACTTCTTTTAAATATCGTAAGCAAACTTCACCATCCAAAGCAAATGAAGCTTTCCTTTAGAACGCTGTCTGATTACAATTGTAAAACATGCATCAGGGTTGTCCATTTGCTCCAAATCAACAGGGACAGGAAATCACTCTGTGAGGCTTAAAGTCACAAAAAATTTTCTTAAGTAAAAGGAAATGAAATTGGTTGATAGTAAATGATCAGTCTTGTGGAAATGTGTAATACATAAAGCTTTTTTTTTTTTTTTAATGAGAACGACCTTCAGGAATGAGTTAAATTGAGTGGGCAAGAGTGTGGATATGGGGCTTCTGGCATATTTCAAACTCATCATTCTCAAATCAGTTCTGTCTCATTAATTTTGGTTTTACTACTACCAGGCAACAGTCCAAAACCATTTAAAACCTGCTAGATGGTTTCTGCTCTAGGAGTCACTGCCAATCTAGTCCCCCTGCTGAAAGTACAGGGATTGGAGACAGAATTGGGAAAACGGTCTAACCCACATTCTCAGCCACACAGATATCTTAGGAATTTAAAGATTCCACTTCAGAGCCGACTCTCACGCGGAACAAGGGTAGTCTAAATTCAGGTGCATGTGAAATAAAAGCCACAGCTAACTTGACCTCTCAGTAGCAGCAATCCAGGATTAACTCATGGGGTTATAATGATTACGGAAGTTAAGATATGATGATGCAATTGGTTTTTAATTTTGATAATGTAATTGGTTAATCCAAGGTAGTCTAGTAACCTTATTTTAGCCACTGATTTCAGTCTTTCTCCTCATAAAGCCTTGTGTTAGAACATTTGCAAGAAAACTATACCCTGCTTTATTCTCTCCACTCTTTGTTAGCTACTGAATAAGTAAAGAATTGTCTGAAAATAAGAGGATGAAGCCTAGAGCCTAGCGAATATAATCCAAAAGTGTGAATAATTAGAATTATTAACTAGCCCACCTTTCTTTGGTGATGACTCGTTGAGACCATTCACTCATCAAACACTATGCAACTAACCATGAGTATTTTAAGTGTTAAGTGCTAAGATGATAGCAAAGACCTTCATGAAAACACTGTATAACCTTTGGCTTAAATATATGTACTTGATAATTAATTAACAATGCCAGTCAGCATTCAATTAAGAAAACTTTAGCAGACAAAATAAGGAGTTAGTTCTACAAAAGTAATGGGCCAGATATATTTGGCTTAAGTGTCATAATGTATGGTGTTCCTTGGAGGAGGAGGAGTAGATTTGACTAACAGAGCACTGAGAAAGAGAAATGAATATGAGATATTTACAGAAGAATGAGGAGTTTCTCAGAGTTTAATAGTAGGTTCTGCATTTGAGACTAGTGAGAGGTTTAAATGTACAGACAATGCGGGGTCAGGTTGGAGATTGTAAAGTTAATTTTTATAGAACAACGCTCACAAACCCAAATGCCTGCAGGAGACCAGAAAAGCTATTTAAGTGGGGTCCTGGGGACTATGGTAACTGGTAAATGTATGCCCTTTCTAAGTGGAAGCCATTACCCAACTCTGACTAATCATTCCCTATGGCAAGGACTTTTGACTTTTTAAGAAAAATTGAGTATCTAAACTGTTGTGTGAAATATTTGGATTTTTTAAAAGCACTAAGCAAATCAAGCAAAAACCTACCCGAAAGCTGATTTTAGCCTATGACACTACAGCTATAGTTTGTGTAGGAAAAAATGAGCCTTGCAGCTTTTTTCATCAAGCCAGAGACCTGATGAATATTTCAGGAAGGTTTCACAGTGGTTGCCTCTAGGTGATTTTTAAATCACAAAGAGCTACAGCCTCCAGGAAACCTTTTCTTCCTCTTCTTCAACTAGGAGCTACAAATAATCACCAAGACTTGAAGACTGATTAAGCTGGTTTTCACATGTGTTTCTCTAGGGTGCTTTGGCCAGGAGGAAAAAATTGTAGAATAGCTCTTTAGTACTAGCCTTCTCCTATCTCGTAAAAATGTCCATTGTCAGCAATATCTGCTCAGCCTCTGGCCATGCTTCACTTTTAATTGCCAAAAAAATTGAACAGTGAGCGGTGGATGGATGAGCGAACTGGCCAATTGATTGGTTGTTTTGAGGCTGTTCTGAGATCTGGGAGGAAGTATGAAAGCTGTAACCCCTGGTCTTTGAATCTGAAGTCTTAGAACCAAGACTCAGTTCTTCTCTTCCTGGTCTTCTCATCTTGGACAAATCATTCCTCTTATTGAACCTGAAAGACCCTTTTCCATCCTGGGAATCATGGCACATGCTGTGTTTCCTTGGCTTGCAAAACCTCTCTTACACTTACCTAGCCACCACTTTCTTGTCTTTAGTGCTTAGTCACACAGTGTCCGACTGTTTGCAACCCCATGGACTGTAGTTGGCCAGGCTCCTCTGTCCATGGGATTCTCCAGGCAAGAATACTGGAGTGGGTTGCCATGCCCTCCTCCATTCTTGTCTTAAGATGACAGCTGAAACATCAGTTCTTCAAAGAGGCCTCCCACGAGCTGCCCATCGAAAGGCGAGCCTGTACTTGTTTCCTAGGGTTGCTGTAACAAAGCACCACAGTTGGGGCAGTGTAAAACAACATAAATTTATTCTCTCATAGTCCTGGAGGCTAGAGATCTGAAATCACAGTATCAGCAGGTCTGTGCCCCACTAAAGACTCTAGGGAAGAACCTTTCCTTGCCTCCTCAAAGCTTTTGGTGATTTCCAGTGATCCTTAGCATTCGTGACTTTCAGCTTTTCACCTCCAGTTTCTGCCTCTGTCATCACATGGACTTCTTCCCTGTGTGTGAGTCTGTTTGCTTACGGTCTTCTTATCAGGACCAGTCAGTCATTGGATTTAGGGCCTACTCTAAGCCAGTGTGACCTCATCTAAACTAATGAATCTATAAGACCCTGTTTCCAAATGAAGTGTTCCAGGTAGTTATGAATTTTGGGGTCCCACTATCCAAACTAGTAGGAGCCCCCATTTATTTATTTTTTTAAATGCAATTCCCAAATGCCTAAACAACACAGTGCAAGACCTTCCCTGGCCAATGAACTGAATTTCCTTTTATTCAAGAGATTTTTCTTCTCCTTTTTTTTTTTTCTTTAGTATTCTAAGCAGGCCTGAAATACCATTATTTAAGAGCAGTAGAAGGAAGAGAATGCAGGTTCTGAAACAGCATGGAGAAGGTCAAGCTTGGCTATTCTTGTCACGGGTATATTTATCCCCTGTGTAAAGGAGGACAGTGTTGCAGGGTGAATGAGAACCATGTGCCTGTCCTGTCTTCCAGCCTCATCAGTTATCAGTGTTGTTTTACAGCAACATAAAATTAATATACATATAGTTAGATAAGCATGATGATATTAAGCAACATGCAAAATTCACATGGGCTTCCCAGGTGGCACTAGTGGTAAAGAACCCAGCTCCAGTGCAGGAGACATAAGAGACACAGTTTCAATCCCTGGGTTGGTAAGATCCCCTGGAGGAGGGCATGGCAGCCCACTCCCGTATTCTGGCCTGGAGAATCCCATGGACAAAGGAGCTTGGCAGGCTACAGTCCATAGTGTCGCAAAGAGTTGGACACAACTGAAGTGACTTAGCACGCACGTATACAAAATTCGTATATGCATGAATACTTTATGCACATATGCAATATTTAAGATTAAGTATGACACACACTCTAAAGAAGTATTTGTCAAGGATACAGCCCCAGACTTCCCAGGAGGAGTCAGACATGCATATTCTTTTCCAGTAGAGGTTTGAGATACGCTACATGTGACATAACTTATTCTTCACAACTAAGCCACTCTAGTACTCTTGCCTAGAAAATCCCATGGATGGAGGAGCCTGGTAGGCTGCAGTCCATGGGGTCACTAAGGGTCAGACACTACTGAGCGACTTTACTTTCACTTTTCACTTTCACACATTGGAGAAGGAAATGGCAACCCACTCCAGTGTTCTTGCCTGGAGAATCCCAGGGAAGGGGGAGCCTGGTGGGCTTCCGTCTCTGGGGTCACACAGAGTCGGACACGACTGACGTGACTTAGCAGCAGCAGCACCCCACAAGATGAATATAGTTAGCTTGATTTTAAAGATATAGATACTGAAGTTCAGACAGTTGAATAACTTCCCTGACATCACTGTTGTCTACTGGTAATATTAAAATTTGAATCCAGGACTCTTTGGTTCAGAAAAATGAAATCTTTATGTTGCATAAGGAAGAGATTTAGAAGCAAGCAAATGTAAAGAAGGAAGGTATGCCAATAACATAAAATATCAAAGAGGTCAAGTTGCATGAATACTAAAAAGTAGTCTTAGTGGCTCTTGGTAACCATGGAACCTAGTTAAAGAGGATTTAAAAATGAATGTGAACCAGAATGATACACAATTGTTCATCAACCAGAATGACTAAAATTCAGAAAAAACGTACAGTACCAGGTGTTGCCAATGGGAATTTCTGCTAAACAAACACACACCTATCCTACAGTCTATCAATTTTCTTCTTAAATATGTACCCAAGATAAATAAGCCATAAAAGACTAGTCTGTGAGATATTTATTACCCCTTTATTTATCAGTTCAGTTCAGTCACTCAGTCGTGTCCGAATCTTTGCAGCACCACACCAGGCCTCCCTGTCCATCACCAACTCCCAGAGCCTACCCACAGAAGCAATATTGTGGCACATTCAATAAAAACTATAAAAATGGCCCACATCAAGAAAATCTCTAAAAGATTAATAATGAATTATAAACAATGTTCTCTTCCTACAGATGAAATGGCTAATTGAGCTAAACATTAATGCTATTTCATTTTACTGCCATCAGTAGAAATAAGCCTCAATCTTCTTTTATACCCTTATACCTACTTGGCAGAACAAAGAACGACCACTTTATAAAGTTTGTGATTAAGGCACGAAAATAGTAAGAGAGAGGGGATCTTGTGTGTGACTCAGCCTTGACATGGGTCATCTCATCTCTGCTTCTAGACAATCCATGGTTCCCAGCTAGGAAACATTTCTTCTGCTCCTCAGTGTCTTACGTAGAGCCCACCTCAGTGCTAGATACTCTGTGCCTACTGGGCAACTAGTTGAACTGGGTTGTAGAGAGATGATGAGATTGCTAATTTTTCAAGACCAAGTCAGGAACAAGGCAGAATTATGAATTGTTTTTAAAGTGATACAGAATTTTGAAGATACCTGTTCCTCTTGCTTTACTGAGGAAAGAATGAAGAAAATTTCATCAGTTACTGTGAATCCGTGAAAATAGACTGTATGATTTTAAACATTTTCCTGAAATTTTCTTAAGTTTTAAATGTAGAACCATTCTTTCTAAACAGCCTCTTAATCTCCCTCAGCAACTTCTTTGCTCCACTCTGACAACCACCTGTTTGTTCTCTGAATCTTTATATCTATTTCTGTTCTGATATGTTTGGTCATTTTTATTTTTTTATATTTCATGCACAAGTGAAATAATATAGTACTTGTCTTCCTCTGACTTATTTTACTTGGCATAATACCGACTAAGTCCATTCATGTTGTTGTAAATGGCAAGATTTCATTCTCTTCTATGGCTGAGTGATATCCAATATCTCTTTCACACACACACAAACACACACATACACACATCTGTTGATTGGCACTTAGGTTCCTTCCGTATCTTAGCTATTGTAAATAATGCTGCAATGAACAGAGGGATGCATATATCTTTTCTAATTAGTATTTTTGTTTTCCCTGGATTAATGCCCCAAATTCCTTAGTGGAATTGGTGGGTTATGTGGTAATTCCATTTTTACTTTTTTGAGGCGCCGTCATACTGTTTTCCACAGGGACTGCACCACCTTGCATCCCCACAAGCAGTATGCAGGGGTTCCTTTTGCTCTACATTTTTGCCAACAGTTGCTATTTGTGGTGTTTTTGATAGCCATTCTGACAGGTGTGACGTGATATCCCACTGTGGTTTTGATTTGCATGTCCCTCGTGATTAATGGGGCATCCTGGGTAGCTCAGCTGGTAAAGTATTCTTGGGTTTCCTTGGTGGCTCAGATGGTAAAGAATCTGCCTGCAATGCTGGAAACCTGGGTTCGATCCCTGGGTTGTGATGATCACCTGGAGGAGGGCATGGCAACCCACTCCAGTATTCTTGCCTGGAGAATCCCCAGGCAAGACAGAGGGACAGAGGAACCTGGCGGGTTACAGTCCATGGGGTCGCAAAGAGTTGGACATGACTGAGCGACTAATCACAGCCCAGCATGATTAATGATGTTGAGTGTCTTTTCATGTGCCATCTGTATGTCTTCTTTGGAAAGATGTCTATTCAGATCCTCTACCTATTTTTTAATCAGGTTGTTTGGTTTTATTTGAAGAAGAGTTGTATGAACTCTTTATATATTTTAGATGTTAATTCCTTATCAAGTGTATCATTTGCAAATATTTTCCCCTGTTTAGTAGACGACCTTTTCATTTTGCAGTAGTTTCCTTCTCTAAACAAAAGATTTTTAGTTTGATGTAGTCTCATTTGTGTATTTTTGGTTTTGTTCTCTGCAAATGAGGAGACACATCCAAAAATACTGAGACTGAAATGTATTACAGAGACCACTGTCAAAGAGCTTGCCTGTGTTTTCTTCTAGAAATTTTATGGTTTCAGGTTTTATATTTAAGTCTTTAATCTGTTTCTGAATTTAGTTTTATGCATAGTGTGAGACAGTAACCCAGTTTGATTCTTTTGAGTGTAGCTGACTGGTTTTCTCCAAACTGTTTACTAAAGAGGCTATCTTTTTCCTGAGTATATTTTTGCCTCATTTGTCATAGATTAATTGTTCATATAAGTGTGGATTCATTCCTGGACTCTCTATTCTAGGCCATTAATCTATGTGTCTGTTTTTGTGCCAGTGTTATACTGCTTTGATGACTGTAGCTTTGTAGTATAGTTTAAAATCAAGGAATGTGATGCCTCCAACTTTGTTCTTCTTCCTCAAGAGTGTTTCAGCTATTCATGGTCTTATATGGTTTCATACAAATTTCAGAATTATTTGTTCTAGTTTTGTGAAAAATGTTATGGTTATTTTGATAGGCATTGCATTGAATCTGTAGATTGCTTTGAGTAGTATAGTCATTTTAACGATATTAATTCTTCCCATTCACGAGCATGGTATATCTTTCCATCGGTTTGTGTCTTCTTCAATTTCAGGTCTTTTATCGCCTTAGTTAGATTTGTTCCTAGATATTTTATTCTTGTTAATACAGATATAAAGGGGACTATTTTCTTAATTTCTCTGATAGTTAGTTGTTAGTATATAGTTCATTAGTTGCAACATGTGGGCTCAGTAGCTGTCGCTTGATGGCTCTATATTGTGGATTCAGTATTTGTGGTACACAGACTTAGTTGCCCCATATAGCATGTGGAATCTTTCTAGACAAGGGATTGAACACATGTTCCCTGCATTGGTGGGTGAATTCTTAGCCACTGAACCACCAGGAAAGTCCCTTAATCAGATTTTTAGAAAATTAAATACACAGCATATGGTCCAGCCATTCCTCTCTTAAGTATTTACTCAAGATAAATGAAAGCATATATCCATATGTACATTTGTACATTCATAACAGCTTTTCTTCGTAAAAGCCAAAAACTGGAAATAACCCAAATATCCATCAACAGGTGATAGGACACGTTATTAGAATATTTTTAGAATATTAGAATATTATTCAACAATAAAAAGAGAATTGATACATATACATTGATACATTATTTTGGATGAATTTCAAAGTAAAGATGCTTAGTAAAATAAACCAGAGAGAAAAGAGTACATATGTTTCCATTAACATGGAATTCTAGTAAATGAAACTAATGTATAGTGACAGAAAACAGGTTGCCTGAGGGTGTGCAATGTGTTGGTGATGCAAGGAGGTACTACAAAGTTCGAGAGGAAGCTTGGGGCATGATACGTTAATTATCGTGATTGTGAAGATGGTTTCACAGGTCAAAACTTATTGAATCATACACATTTTATATGTCCCATTTATTATCTGTCAATCATATGTCAATAACGCTTTTTAAGAAAATACTATGCTCAAAATCATGATAGAGTCTGTATGGGATACTGAATACTTAATGATGTTTTCCTTCTTAAAGATATATTCAAAATAATAATAATAGAGAATATTACTGGATTATTGCCTTTAAGGAGTTGACAGTTTTCCAGGAGATTAAAGTTAATTTTTATCTAAGAATTGGGAGAATTGGATAGCAAAATGGATTGATTGTTATAACAGAATCCTGTCTTTAAAAATTCAGAGCTTGAAATGGTTAATGGTTGAACGAAATAGCCATATGATAGAGTTGACATTTCCACCACACCTTGAACAGTGGACATAATTTCAAATAGAGAAAGATCAAACAAAAATTCAAGCTATGCAGAAGACAACGAATAAAAGCAAAGAGTTGAGAGATGATGTGAACATGTTTTAGAGAAGGGCAGTCAATGCAGTTAGAGCAGCAGATTTGGAACATGAAGGGTCCTGTGGAAGAGAAGGTGTAGGCCAAGCCACTGCAATTCTGTTTCCTCCTTGAATATTCCTCTGACTTCCATAAACACGCAGAACTATTCAGTCTTGACTTTGCGTTCCCCTGATGTCTGACACCATCCTCTACTACAGCACCTGTCACATTTTATTGCATCGTATGTGCATGTCTTGCTTCCTCCTAGGAACTTCCCTGTTTGAAAGGACAACATTTGGCCTAGTATAAATGCTCAGCAAGTGCTGTTAGCACTCAAAAAAATAGGAAAGGCTGGGAGTCTCTCATGATCAGAGTAGGTGAAATTTGACCTGCTTCTGTAAAAACTGAGTAGGTTTGGGTAAGATGGAGAGTGGAGAGAAGACTGTTTCTTATAGAGAGGAGGGAGAATGTAACGTGGCAAAGGGAGGGGATGGTGGCAGGAGTATGTGTAAAGGAGTACTGAGAAACAAAGTTTACAGGAAAACCAGCTTTCATTATTTGTTATTAGTTAGCCCAAGGAACCGATGAAGGCAATGGCAAGCCACTCCAGTATTCTTGCCTAGAGAATCCCATGGACGGAGGAGCCTGGTAGGCTGCAGTCCATGGGGTCGCTATGAGTCAGACATGACTGAGCGACTTCACTTTCACTTTTCACTTTCACACATTGGAGAAGGAAATGGCAACCCACTCCAGTGTTCTTGCCTGGAGAATCCCAGGAACGGGGGAGCCTGGTGGGCTGCCATCTATGGGGTCACACAGTTGGACACGACTGAAGTGACTTAGCAGCAACAGCAGCAGCCCAAGGAAGAAGAGACACATGCTATGTATTTAAAGTGAAAGAATAATTATTTCCCTCCATGTCCTCCCTTGTGTATGTGAAAGTCGCTCAGTCGTGTCTGACTCTTTGCGACCCCATGGATTATACAGTCCATGGAATTCTCCAGGCCGGAATACTGGAGTGGGTAGCCTTTCCCTTCTCCAGGGGATCTTCCCAACCCAGAGGTCAAACCCAGGTTTCCCTCATTGCAGGCGGATTCTTTACCAGCTGAACCACCAGGGAACCCACTGTCCTCTCTTAGCTGTTATAATAGAGCTCTCATCAACCAGAAGAAGAAAGAATTTAATAAGTTGTCAACAAAATATATCAGCTATTCTCTTTTGGGAATACAGTTTTCTTTTAGTTAAGATGTACATATGTTGTATCAGTATGGAATTAAGAGTAACGCTGTATTTGCCATAGTTGTTATGTTCTGTTGCCATTATGAACATGCGGTGGCCCATGGGTTAAAGAACTTTGAGAAACACTAGAATTTCAGGACTTTGAGACAGGACTCCTCAGTTCAGTTCAGTTCAGTCGCTCAGTCGTGTCTGACTCTTTGCGACCCCATGAATCACAGCACGCCAGGCCTCCCTGTCCATCACCAACTCCCGGAGTTCACTCAAACTCATGTCCACAGAGTCGGTGATGCCATCCAGCCATCTCATTCTCCGTCGTCCCCTTCTCCTCCCGCCCCCAACCTTTCCCAGCATCAGAGTCTTTTCCAGTGAGTCAGCTCGTTGCATGAGGTGGCCAGAGTATTGCAGTTTCAGCTTTAGCATCAGTCCTTCCAATGAACACCCAGGATTGATCTCCTTTAGAATGGACTGGTTGGACCTCCTTGCAGTCCAAGGGACTCTCAAGAGTCTTCTCCAACACCACAGTTCAAAAGCATCAATTCTTCGGCGATCAGCTTTCTTCACAGTCCAACTCACATCCATACATGACCACGGGAAAAACCATAGCCTTGACTAGACGGACAGGACTCCTGCTTGATGTCAAATAGCTTGGGGAGCAGAAGCGTGATGTTCTAGAAAGAACGCTGGATTTACAAATCGGAACACCAGGATTTGAATCCCACTTCAACGCTTGTTCAGTGACCCTTAAACAAGTTAGTTTCCCCTATCAGAGCCTCGGTCATCATTTACTAAATTGAGATAGAAACAATCATGACTTCACATCATGCATACGTGACATGCATGCGTGTGTGCTCACACACACATATGCAAACCAAGAGAAAAGATGTAGCACCTTGTTTTACACTGTTTTCTGTCATCATATTCTTCATCTTGCATAGATAGTATAGTGCTTTGTAGATAGTGGGCACTCCAACACTTGCTTACCAAATGAATCAACACTTGAATGATTGAGAACCATTGAAAACATTATTGTTTCCTCTTATGGTGTTCAACTTAGTGTATCCAGAGAACTAATTGAGAATATCCTTTTTTCCTGATTATCTCTATGTATTTGAGCAAAAAAGCAGTGGTAAACTTCCTGTCTCTTAGGTTATGTATCTTAAGGATATGTGAGCCAGATATGCTAGGAGATTTTATTTTACTTTCATTATTTACTTTGTGTTTTAATTCACTTTAGTTTTAGATAGGTTCAATATTGTGTAATTGCTGGTTCTCCAAGTATTCTTAGCTCATCCCTGTTTTTGTAATGTTTATTAAGAGCTCAGGCTTCTCTTGCTTATCAGTCTATCAATCTTTTCCCATTATGGGAAAAAGCATTTCTCTTAGAGAACATTCTGGAAGAATGGTCATAGTTTGCACAATAGGTTTGTAACTAGTCTTATGATTTAGAAAAAAATTACAACATAATAAAACATGAAGAAATATCTTAAGAATGAGATTTTAGGTGTAAATTAAAATTGGATTTTGAAAGTAAATACAGTTTTAAACAATGACTTGCACTGATTTGTTTCAAAGAAATAAACATTGGGAAGAATAAGAATCATTTAAATTAGTGTACCATTTAGAAATAGTTTCATAGAATGCATAAAACTAAGCATATTCAATTACAGTTTGGAAAGTGAAAAGTGAAAATGTTAGTCTCTCAATCATGTCTGACTCTTTGCAACCCCATGGGCCATAGCCCGCCAGGCTCCTCTGTCCATGGAATTCTCCCAGGCAAGAATACTGGGGTAGGCAGCCATTCTCTTCTCTAGGGAATCTTCCCGACCCAGAGATCAAATCCAGGTCTTCTGCATTACAGGCAGATTCTTTACCTTCTGAGCCATCAGGGAAGCCCTACAGTTTGAATTACACTGTTGTTTTGTTGTTTTACCTAGCAAACTATTCAGGTTTATTAGAACAAAAATACAAAATAAATTCAACACAATCTATACTATAGAATTTGAATTAGAGAGGTTTATAAGTACTCTTATAAAGACTTTATGAAAAGATGCCACTTTGTAAAAAGAAAAACATACAATTTTGAAGTTTTTGTTTTTTTTTTTTTAAATTTTGGGGGACTGAATCTCATAGTTCTGTGTCTTTTGAATCTTTTAAGGCACAGTTTCTGGTGTTTATTGTTCATTGTTAGTGTTTTGATAAAAGTGTTAAGAGAATGGATTTCCTTGATAGCTCAGCTGGTAAAGAATCCGCCTGCAATGCAGGAGACCCTGGTTTGATCCTGGGTTGAGAAGATCTTCTGGAGAAGAAATAGGCTACCCACTCCAGTATTCTTGGCCTTCCCTTGGGGCTCAGCAGGTAAAGAAACCATTTGTACAATTTAGGAAAGTTAAATTTATGACATATTACAACTCAGAACTTAGAAGCTAAAAATCTAGGAAAATCTGAGCATGTTTTTAAGGTAAGCCCTAATTAATTCAAAAGCTATTTGTGATATGTTCTGGAAAGGGAATTTGTTGACTTTGTTTATTCAGGGAACTCATTTATACCAGATTGTTAGGAAATAATGAGACATTCATTCCTAGTGTCTGTTTTTATTTTATTGTGAGCAACATGTACTCCCAACCTAGAACTAAATAAACAAAAAATTGAAACAGGAATACTTCTCATTTGAAAAAGAATACTGGAATTTTGGAGTAGAAAGGGACTTTACAGTTATTTTTTTCTAACTTCCTCCTTATACTGATGAGGGAATTAGTCCCAAAAGGGTAAACTGAGTTGTTAAGTGTCCATAGCTTGAAAAAGAAAAAAAGGCAGGATTCCTTTTCTCCTGTACTTGGTACAGGAAGTACTCAACAAATAAGAGGAAAGGGTCAGCGTGGCATGAGATATATATTATTGTAAATGTATGAATTAGCATTTTGGTTCTTCTGTAATTGGCTGAGGAGACTGGTTATGGTTAGTCTTTTCCTGTGAAATAGTGATGCTGGAAGCATGTGAGGTCTCATCCCAGATTCTGTCATTCACCACAGTGATGCCATCCTGGGAAAACTTTGGGGCAGAAATTTTTGAGAAAATTTAATGTAGACATGTTTGGGACAAGTGGATTGGGGAGGGGGCATATTTCATTTGAAAATAGAAACAATACTCTGATTTGATTTTGAGCATATTATTCATGTTTTTTTAATCCAAGAAGCACTCATGGTATTTGTATTTCCTATTTCGAGCACAGTATTCATTTTTTTTAAATCCAAGAAGCACTAATGATATTTGTGTTTCCCTTTTAGAAGCTGGGCTATTTTGAGACATAAGTCAGTTTTCTTCTTTCAACACCCCTCTATCATTTTGGAATCTATCTTTCTTTCTTTCAACAATCATTTATTGAACATTTCAGGCATGTTTCAGGCATAGTGGTAGCTTAAAAAATATTAGGTCAAGAAGACTTGGTCTCTGAACTAAAGAGGGAGGGAATTTATTCCTTGCAATGTTACAGTATGTTATCATTGCTGTAAAGTTTCCCTTGCCATGTATACTTTAAATTATAAAATTTAACACAGTAGTCATATAATAGAGAAAATACAAAATAATAGAAATCATAGGAGTCTTTCACTTCATTTATTTATCCATTTATTCAACAAGTACTTATTGAGTACCTCCAATAAAAGATTTAAGAGTGCCTACTGTGTTGCAGATACTGGGCTCTGTGAGTTGGGTACAACAGTGAGTCACACATTTAGTGATTCTGCCTTTACAGGGGTTACATTCTAATGAGTGAGACTAAAAATGACCAAGAAACATAAGAAATAAATTACAAAGCGTGTCAGAACATGGCAATTGCTATTAAAAAAAAAAGTCAGATGATCATGTGAGTGGGAAATAAAGAAGAAAAGAGGGTGTAATTTTCAATAGTGTAGTCAAGAGAGATCTTATTGTGAAGGATACTTTTGAACAGACTTGAAGGCAGTTGAAATAAAAATCCAAGAATTAGGATAATTGCAGGGTTTGAAAGTTAAAATTTATTTTAAGTCTCTTTTGTTACATGAATTACTTCCTAACGAGATGAAGCAGATGATAATAAACTTAGAAATTTTGCCTCTTTTTTTTTTCTCTCCTATGGGGTTTGACTTACATAAAGAATGGTACTTCCACTCTATTTTCTCATTTGTACTTAAGTAAATATATTTCATATGATTTTTGTCCACCCATGATAAGAACAAGATTTACTCTGAGAATTTCCAATGACAGTCCAAAACAGCATGTAGCATAATTTCATATCATTAATTTTTTTCTTAGAAGCATAAAAATCCATGAATTTTTGTTTTAGGATGACTTCGTCTTCTCAGTTTGGGCAACAAATCAACTTATTTTCCCTTTGAGTCATTGAATCATTGACTCAAATAAGAAAATTGTTTTTTTAAAATATTCTTGATTGACTTTAACATGATTTAAAAATAAGGGTATTTTTTTCTTACAGATTGTATTTCTGGCATCTGCATATGCAAGTCCCCGACTCACAGAGGAGGGCTGTTCAGCCATTGCCGCAGTCACACATTACTTGTATCTTTGCCAGTTTAGCTGGATGCTCATCCAGGTTGGTACCTCATTTCCTCTTTCTACCCCCATTCAACTTTCCAGGGCATCTGGAGGGAGTGGCCTTTATATCTGATATTCTTTATACTGAAATGGAAGTTATTCCATATGTCCATCACTGCATTCCCAGGAGATCAATGTAAGAAAAACCTTCCAAACCATACAGCATTAGAAAGCATAGTGAATCTGAGGAAGTGGGAAGAGATCTGGTAGAGTTATATAAGTGAGTGGTAGGAGATGAGGGTTGTGATGTGGGTCCTATAAGACATAGTAAGAAATTTTAATTTTTTTTCCTAGGGGAAGTCAATGGAATTATTTTTAAGCAAAAGAGTGACATGATGAGATTTGGACTTTAGAAAAACTCCCTCTTGTAGTGAATTGAGCTCAGGAAAGAGTTGATGCAGGAGCCAATTAATCAGCTTTAGCTGGATTCAGGGGAAAGAACATAGTGCTGTGAACCAAAGAGGAACAGAAGGGGCAAAGGGAAGTGAACAGCTTCTGAAAATTGGTTTTTAAAGTAGGACTTCAGGATTAGAGATGCATTATTAGTAATGCAGAAGGTTGCTTACCCAAGTTTCCAGTGTGAGTGAATGGATGGATAGTGGTGCCTTGAGCTGAAATAATGATTGCTGGAGATTGGAGAAAGATGGTGAGTTTCTTTTTAAAGACAAGCTGAGTGTGAAGTTCTTGTGAGCTCTTCAGTGGAGACTCTGAGAGAAGTGGAATGGTAAATTCCAGAACAGAGGTGCATGCTGGAGAAATACACTAGATGACTCTTGGCTTAGAGTTGGCAAATGGAGCCATTGCTTTAGAAGAGATCACTTTGGGAGAGTACAGAGTAAGACCAAAAGAGACCCAGCATACTCTCTTGAGGAACTGGGAAGTGTGGAGGAGAGATTTGAACACTCCTTTGCTGACTCAAATTCCAGATTCTATTGCCCAGTGCTGATTTGCTTGATAAAGAGGCCAACATGAGAGTTGGATCCACTTAAGCACTGTTAATGTCACTAATTCAGCAGGTCAACTAAAATATGCTGCCTTTGAAAATGATTTCTACATGGAGGTAATGTTCAGTCTTCCATGAGAAATAGTTTCCTATGTGTTTCTGAGTATGCTTGTGAACTTTTTTATGTAATCAGATGCATTCAGGCCCTTGCATATTCTTTTCTCTTGTTTAATAAGAAGAATGTAGGATTTCTACCATCTGGCAATTTGGGAGAAAAGTGAGGTGATACTATTAAGAGAGAACACTATAGAGACTCAAAGCAGGAATCTTTGCCCAGGTATGATACTATAGTTAGCTCTGAAGGAGAATGGAGAAGGAAATGGCAACCCACTCCAGTTTTCTTGCCTGCAAAATCCCATGCATGGAGGAACCTGCCATGGGGTTGCAAAGAGTGACATGACTGAGCGACTTCACTTCACTTCACTTCTGAAGGAGAAGAAAACCGAACTGTTTGGTTAATAGAGCTAGTTGGAAGAATTAGAGACCTGCACCTGGGTTTGAATTCTGGCTCTGTCATTATCTTTGTAACCTTAATCAAGTTATCGACTCTCTCCAAGTTTTGTTGCTAAATCTGCATTATGGGGACAATAATTCCTACCTCATAGAATTACTGTTTTATAACTCTTTGAGAAGTTCTAATTATGGACGGTTTGTGGTATTCTCCAACCACCCACCAAACAAAAAAGCAAAGCTAAACTGTACAACATAAAACAAATACTTGCTGAAATGAAAATTGCATTTGCAAGATTCTCTGATCCTCTTTAGCAGTTTATCTAAGTTGAATTTTTTATATGCATCCTGTGTGTGTGGTCCTTTATCTGCCTGAACGGAGGTCCATAGCGGTTTGCTGAAGGCCTCTGTCCATGTCCCCGACCTATTCAGTTTTTGATGAATGACCTGGATGAAGACACAGGAAGCTGTTTTATTAGTTATGCAGATGATACAGAGCTGAAAAGTTAGCTAAAATATAAGCTGGCTGTATTAAGAGTACAGGTAAAACAAATATAACAAAACTGTACTGTGACAGCTTGAAAATGACAGTGAAAGACATAATCTGATGGGGGTTAACGTAAACATCTTGAAATTTTAATTTAACCCAAACTCAGTAGCAATCAAATGTGTGACCAGATTGCTTAAACCGTAGCAACTACAGTTAACTATAGAAACACAGGCCTGGGTTACATAAATAACAGTATGGAGACAGCTGAGGGAGCCATGTTTACATTGTAATCTACAATAGTCAGACAGGCTTGGCACCCTTTAGCTACTTTCAGCAAGAACATTAACCAGCCAATGAGAAGCTGAAAGACAGTCCTATAAGAAACTTGGAGGCAGCTGGAGATAACTAACCTGGAAACAACTTAAGGAGATGGGCTGGCTGTCTACAAATTACTGAGAGGGCTACTATAGGAAAGAAAAAAATGGACTATATAGCTCACTTGGAAGGGCCAGAAGAAATGGGTCAAAAATTAGGGAAGCAAATTTTGATTCACGTCAAGAACTTTTATAGTCAATAAAAATTTCAAAGTTGAAAAATCTGGGTCTGAAAGTAGAGAGCATCTACTCGATGAAATATATTCAAACGGGGAAGTGACCGACTTTCAGATAATGTTTTAGGTGGATCTACTGCTTTCAGTTCAGTCGCTCAGTCGTGTCCGACTCTCCGCGACCCCATGAATCACATCACACCAGGCCTCCCTGTCCATCACCAACTCCCGGAGTTCACTCAAACTCATGTCCACAGAGTCGGTGATGCCATCCAGCCATCTCATTCTCTGTCGTCCCCTTTTCCTCCCGCCCCTAACCTTTCCCAGCATCAGAGTCTTTTCCAATGAGTCAACTCGTCGCATGAGGTGGCCAAAGTATTGGAGTTTCAGCTTTAGCATCAGTCCTTCCAATGAACACCCAGGATTGATCTCCTTGGGGGAGTGTTAATAGGATCACATACAAATTTTCACCCAATTTAATAGAGATCAGTGTATTCTATATGTCTTCAAGTTTTGAGTAAATATGATTGTGGCTGATGCATATTTAACAAGGTAATTACATTTCTGTAAGGCCGATGGCTTAGGAAAACTATTTAAAGTACCAGAGAAGTTTAATGTGTGTTAGGTGGTACACCACACATTTTTCATGGTTTGTGGTATGACCACAAGGGGAAAATTCAGTAACTTCTCATTCTAGGTAGGTTACCTCTAATGAGTTACTTTGTGGTCAAAGGTTGTCACTTTACTAACCTGTATTTTCCCGTTTATAAAATACTGTCTGCTAAAATCTTTTTAAAGCTAAATTTTTTTTAAACATTACATAAAAGATTCCATTCCATTCCATTCCATCACTCAGTCGTGTCCGACTCTTTGTGACCCCGTGGACTGTAGCCTACCAGGTTTCTCCATCCATGGGATTCTCCAGGCAAGAATACTGGAGTGGGTTACCGTTTCCTTCTCCAGGGGATCTTCCCAACCCAGGGATCGAACCCGGGTCTCCCGCATTGGAGGCAGACGCTTTAACCTCTGAGCCACCAGGGAAGCCCTCTACTGTTAATCCAGTCTTATTAATAGAACAAAGTTGAAATAGCTGAAAGAATGTTAACATTTTAATAATTCTACTTCATGTAGCAACATAGAGAATTTGATATATGTATGTGTGTGTATAGCTTATCGGAGAAGGCAATGGCAAGCCACTCCAGTACTCTTGCCTAGAAAATCGCATGGACAGAGGAGCCTGGTGGGCTGCAGTCCATGGGGTCGCTACTAGTCGGACACGACTGAGCGACTTCACTTTCACTTTTCACTTTCACACATTGGAGAAGGAAATGGCAACCCACTCCAGTGTTCTTGCCTGGAGAATCCCAGGGATGGCGGAGCCTGGTCGGCTGCCGTCTATGGGGTCGCACAGAGTCGGACACGACTGAAGCGACTTAGCAGCAGCAGTGTATAGCTTATAATGATAAAAGGTTAATTACTAACATAATCATTGGGCTCAGCATGTAAAGACTATTTATTTTGATCTGCATTATATCTGCAATCTTAGAATAAATGGATTTAAATGAATTTATCTTGGAGAATTGCTTTACTTTTATATCATACTTTTAGTACATTGTAGAAAAATTGGATTCTGTTCTAGAGTAAAGAACAGTTTTGTAGTTGAACATGTTACATAACTTCTCCGAGCCTAGATTCTCTTACCGAATGACTAGATCTATAGATTTATAGTAATGGTACCTGTCTTTAAGAACTGTGGAAAAACAAAATGAATGAATACATGAAGAGAACTTGGAGTGGTCGTTCCTGGGATGGACTGCGACTCCATATGTGTTCATTTACCATATTAATGGCTAGGAAAATACATAGGCGCATGTTGAATACTCTTTTTCCAATATAATTCACATCTTTGTTTTGCAAAAGAGAATTAGCTTGATCCAGGGGAAGGAGAAGGCTGACAGAATGAGGCAGACACTCGCTGCAAAGCTGAACAAACTGGTAACCTCTTACTCTTTCCTGAAGTGCACACATGGTGCATAGCCGGCTCCAGAGCTGGGGACCTTGACTGTTTCTTTAGTTTTCCCCTTTTCTGACTTTTTTCTTTCAGCTCGCCTCTTCTCTGGCAGGGAAATCATATTGTGCATGATGGGAATAGAGTAACAAATTATTTTGCTTATTTTTTTAGAGGTATACAACTCACAAATTCCCTCTTTGCCTGTGGAAATTGAGTTATCCTTCTGTTTGCTCTTTATGTAAGATCACTCTGTGAAATTATTGAAACACTTCCCCACTTCCTTTGACCAGCCGAGTTATGTCTATTTCTCCTCTTTCATATGCCCTACACCCGAAGGTAAACACTGTTAATCGTTTCCTGTGTATGCCTCCAGATATATTCCACAAATATATAAATATTTATAAATATATAAAGAAGCACATATGTGTTTGTGTGTGTGTATAGTCTATATATTTTTGTATACTATATCAGTTCAGTTCAGTTCAGTTCAGTCGCTCAGTCGTGTCCGACTCTCCGCGACCCCATGAATCACAGCACGCCAGGCCTCCCTGTCCTCAGTATCCTATCATTTTGCCCTTTGTTACTGTTCATGGGGTTCTCAAGGCAAGTATACTGAAGTGGTTTGCCATTCCCTTCTCCAGTGGACCACATTCGGCTGTGGTCCATGTGATCAGATGGGCTACTATATATATAGTGTATATATAAATTTATCCCATCCTGATACACTTTCTTTTCTATACTATAATATGGTTATTCCATAATTTATTTTTCTGATCTCCTAGTGATGAAGTTCTGGTTATTTCCAGTTACTTTATGAACAAGGTTTCCTTGAACATCCTTGGACTATGAATATTTTTATACTTATAGAATATCCATGGAATAAATTCCTAGAACTAATGTCTTTCCTCTTAACATCTACGTGAAACATGTTACCAGATGGAAGGCCAGACCATGAGTTTAATCTATGCAGGAAATAAATCACAAGTAAATTATCTGATATATTAACATATAATATAGGTAAGTAGAAACTTAATTTTGCCTGTATATTCATTTGGCTCAGTGTTAGGATCATTTCCTATCACCAAGTTAAATTGTATAAAAAAATGCTTCAGTTAATATCCATGCCTGGATTGTCCTTGCAATCTCCTCATTGCATGCTGAGGGACACAGCTTAATCAAAAATATAATGTTTTATTTTGAAACTAAAACTTACTTGAAGAGCATATTTTTAAATAGTAGAATAAAGTTAGAAATCATTTCGCAGTTGTACTTGAGCATTCACCTCTTGTACTTTAATTTCTCTGTAAAATCAGGTTATGAAGAACCCAATGTACACAGATTTATTCCTTGGTAGAAAGACTACTTAGTGCCAGAACATAACAACAGGAAGAGAAAAGCTAATATTAGCTGTGTTTTTCCTTCATCATTGATTTAATTTGAGGGAACATCAAAGGTATTAAGGGCAACAGACTGGTAATTATCAAGATAAAATGACATACCCAGGAAATACTGAATTCTCCAATCTTCACAAAGCCTTGTAAAAATTGTTAAAAGGAAGGATAACTGGAACAAGGACACGTGATAATATTTCTCAGATTCTTCTCTGAAAAGAATGACTAAGAACCTATGGTAATAACAAAATTAATAGCACCCATGATCTGTGATGAAACTTGATGTTATATATCAGTGCAAGGTTTCTGGTGACACAATTAATCAAATATTAAACAACAGGCTGACCCTCCTCATTAGGAGTTCAAGTCAATCCTACAGTTCTTTCTGGGAAGGTAGCATATGTTATGGAGAAGGAAATGGCAACCCACTCCAGTGTTCTTGCCTGGAGAATCCCAGGGACGGGGGAGCCTGGTCGGCTGCCGTCTATGGGGTCGCACAGAGTCGGACACGACTGAAGCGACTTAGCAGCAGCAGCAGCAGCAGCATATGTTATGCCCTGAGTCCGGTCCCCCATACTGGTAGAATAAGACATTCGCAGCAATGCAAAAGCAAGAATGGGGTTTATTTCTAGCTCGAGCTAGGACTCATGCCTCCTCCAGCGCAGTGGAGTGGGACAAGAGCCCCGAGCCCAGGTCACAGCGGTTTTTATAGTCTTAGATTACATAAGCACCTATTTTTGTTCAAAAGATCAAGCTGGCAGAAGTTCATTGGCCAGTTCATGCACGCGCAGAAGCTCAATGGCCAGTTTATGCGCGCACGGGGTTTTCCTGGGGGATTTCCCTTTTTCCTCTGATTGGCCTGATTTTTGGCGCCAGCAGGACTTTTCTAGGGAGGAGTTTCTTAATTTTGGAGCCGGCGGAATCTTCTTAGGGAGGAGTTTCTGTGAACTTAGCCTCCACCCTGTCTCCAGGAAATCGAAACTTAGGCCTAAGCAAGGTCTCAGGCCTATCCTGGCTACTCAGATGTTAGGGCTTCTAACACATATAAATGAGTAAACTCAATAACTCAACCAAATTATGAAGTGTTTACTGAATTCGGTGATAATTCTTAAATATTGAAATTGTGTACATCTTCATTTATTTTATGCTTCTCAGTAAAGATTGTATGCAAAGCACTTTACTGGGTATACACCAATTAATTTTCCATGGCTCACAGGTATATTTCAGCCATTTCTATTACGAATGTCCTTTGTAAATTCTCCTTTAGTTTTGGCAAATGAGAGAGTGGGTTATCAACAAGCTTGAACAAGGAGTATGCATCTCCACTAACACATACAGTTGGGTGGGGGGGAATGAAGACAAAATGTAAGCCTTGTGTAAATAATAAATCATCAGTATTTGTATGACTTTCTATGGAAATAAATCTTAACCTTAGTCTTCACAAGATGCTTTGTTCTGTAACTAATCCAAATATGAAAAAGTTATGCTTTTCTCTAACCACCTCAGCTTCCTTATCTCTAAATAAGATGTCCTGAAATGGTCCATAAGATGATTCTAACAAAATATTTAAAACTAGAGCTAGAAGTGTAATTGGAGACCTAGATACTGACATTGCAATTCACAGTTAGTCTTTAGTAGGAAATAGGTATGTGTGGTAAGCTGTTCTCAGTCAGTATGAAGCATGTTGGTGAGAGTGACGGCTTTAACTTATACTGAATTTTCATAACTTTTTTGTCCTAACATTGGTTAAACATAGATAACTTAGGCACGTATGCTGTATATCTGTCAACGTAAAATTATGATGCAAGGATAATGGCCTCTTGATACTCTTTTGATTACAAAGAAGGAGCCATGATTACAATGAAAGGAATATATCTCAAATGTTCCCCTCACACCTTATTGTGGAGAATGGAAGTGACTGGAGCTTTTAACACAAATGCTCCAGAAGAGCCACATGTATCTCAAATTTTTAGAACAATGAAGGAGCCTAAATTTAAGCAAACATTCAAATCATAAAAAGCAGAGTAAGCATATAGGCTAGCTCATTGACCCCATGCTCTGTAAGTATAGTTGGACCTCAGGGAGCTGTGAGCAGGAGTGGAAGGCATTGTCCATTCTTCTCTACACACACACACACACACACACACACACACTTTCTCTCTTCACCGTGCTTTTTGCTACTCTCACCACTAAAGTTCATATGTTTTTTTTTTTAGGTCGACCAGCTTAGACTCTCACAAAATTTCAGGGCGTTCAATGCCAGATGAGTGGTCCAGCCTGGGTCCGGCTTCTCCGGATCCACAGCTTTGGCAGAAGGGCATACCTTGCCTGTGTTGGTGGCGGGAGGGAGGATGTTGAGGAGAGAGTCAGGGTTCAGAGAGAGAGGGCTGATGACCTGGGCAGACTTTCCAGAACATACCTCCCATACATACTCTATTAAAATATTTAAAATTCAAGGAAAACTTAGAGTTAGTCAAAACAAATCTTAGATTTAGGCCATGTTCTATGTCCCAGAATAATTAAATGTTGTTTCATAGCATAATATTTCCACTCTTTAACCACAGTAAATAAAAAGTCATACAGTGGTAAATACTGTCCCTCGAGTAGACCTTAATGATTGGATCTTTCAAGAAAGAAGGTTTTTTTTTTTTTAACTGACAAAAGCTCATGACATTAGGAGCTGGGTTTGCTTAACTGAGTATTCAAGAATTCAGTGACACTGTTCCTTGAGCTCTTTGGCGCAGAAGCATGGCGTGTATAAATCTGACAACGCAATTACATGTGTCTCAGTCTTATCTGAGGTAAAGGTCAGACAGCTGCTGAAAGGTTCAGTGATTTAACTGATGGAACTAATGTTCATCTGTGTAAAAGTGGACATTTTGGAAATGCCCTGATCTTTATCATGATGAATCAACTTAAAAGTCATTTACCAGTCTGTACTCTCTTTCTTTATTCTTCTGCCAACTGCACCACCGAGTTACCCTGTTATAAGGATATATACAATGTCTGTTTAAAATGAATGACCCGTACTTTTATTCTGGGGATGGGTTAGTCATCCTTCCTTGGCATGAATTTTCTTTCTTTAAAAACAGACAGTATCGACCACTCTAGCATCAGACACTTGGTCCATTCCCACCTGTTTGGGTCATGTCCCTTCACTAAGGACTTCCTTCGTAGCTCAGTTGGTAAAGAAGCTGCCTGTAGTGCAGGAGACCCGTGTTTGATTCCTGGGTCAGGAAGATCCTCTGGAGAAGGAAATGGCAACCTATGCCAGGTTTCGCCTGGAGAATCCCATGGACAGATGAGCCTGGCAGGCTACACATGACTTAGGGAGTCAACCACCACCACCTAACTAATAATAGAAAGGAGGAAAAAAGCCTCTTGGACCATTTTTTTTTAAAAAAAACTCATAACAAATTTACATAAGCAACAACTCAAAACAGGCTTCATACTTACAGATATAAGCAGATGTACACAAAGATACGGAGTGCTGACAGGAAATAAAATTCAGACACAAAAATATGCAAGTAACCAAACATTTTTATCCTTTCCTGCTTTAGGCCAATCAATACTAATCCCCCAAGGCTAATTTGGTCCAGATAGAATCTTCCTTGGAAGCCTCAGTAAAACATCTGAAAACCTTCCCAGGAACATTAGGCATGTTGTTTTTCACAAAGAAGTGTTTCCATTGTATCACTGCGTACTTTTGGTCTTTAACTATTTATCTTTTGTCTTTCACACCGTCTGACATCTTAATGGGAGATTTAAATGAGGCGATCACATTTTCCAGTGATGACTATGTGCTTAGCACTTTGTATATAGAGTCTTATGTAATCTTTATAACTTGGTTGTATGCTTAAAGAAACTGAGGCACTGGGATTGTTGTCACTTGCCCAAGTTATTCCTTTAACATATAAAAATGTATATATATGATTAATCTGTACCCACACTCTCTCTGCCATATGAAGTTGAGGAAGGGGATTTAGCTAGTGAAAAAGTGTCATTGTATGAAACATGTATGATATGACTTTCAATGTTTCTGTAATAAATGATAATTAAACATAAGTACTCTCATGGAAAAAGAACACTAGAAGGCAGAATATATAAGTTCAAGATTTGACTTCCATACACGGCTAGGTGTGATTTGGGACCAAGAGTAACATTTCTAGGCCTCAGACTTCCTTCTGTCTGGAAAGAAAGATTCAAGAAGGTTAATAATTCTGTCATCTCTGCTACTGTTATAGTCCCAGTGCCTAGATGGGCCTTTGAAATTTAGTATGCTCTCAATAATATTTATCAAGTGAATGAATGAAAAAAAGAGTATAAATTGAGAAAGAAAAATGGCCATAAAACCTAGCCCATCACAGTACATTTTTCTCTGTGCAAACATTCTTTGTTTACTTGTCTCTCTCCCACTGGGTACTGAGACCTGGGGCTGTGATCACATTTCCCCATTCCCTGGAATGGTGTCTGATTCTACCACCTGATCAGCTCTCAATAAGTAAAAAATCGTTTAAAAGTCTGGAACAAAGGGCCATTTACTTCATCATCCTCAGGAGGCTGTTCACATGGAAAGTAGGTTTGAGTATCAGCGTGGGTTTCTTCAAGCACGCATTTGCAGAACAATGGCAGTTGATTATGACTGAGAGTAAATCAAAACAAATGAAGCGGAAATATAAAGTAACATAAATACTCTAAGTATTTCCTAATGTTTTCAGACGGTGGGGATACCCTGAATTTCTTGTATGGAAAAAAATGAATGTGTGAACTAATTAAAAAATCAAGTCAGAACTTTAATCCTTGAGTAGATCCCGGCCCTTTGTTGGTCAGTAACTCTTTATGTCTAAGCCATGTGAGTGTGTGCCCTGAGCCATCAGACCTGCTCATTTTATGTTCTCTTTTCTTCCTTAGTCTGTGAATTTCTGGTACGTGCTGGTGATGAATGATGAACACACAGAAAGGCGCTATCTGCTCTTCCTCCTTCTGAGTTGGGGACTCCCAGCTTTAGTGGTGATCCTCCTCATAGTTATTTTGAGAGCAGTCTATCATCAGAGCATGCCACAGATCTATGGACTCATCCACGGTGACCTGTAAGTACATCCAGGCAGCGCACACTGCCTACTCCGCCTTTGTTACCCTGCAGCTCTACTGACAGATGGTGGGTTCCGACTGAAAAAGCACCACGAAGACCTTTGTCTCCTGCCACACCATCTAACTCTCTCCTTCCTCTAATTCTCTCTCTAAATAAAGAACTGTTGCCTCTTGAGTCCCTTCGCTAGATGTCGTTTTCTCAGGTGGCTTGATATGTCAAACAGTTCATGGCGTTACCATAGTTTAGTTTGTTAGATTGTGACAAGCCAAAAATACCCAGTGCAATCAGGGAACTATGAAAATTTTGATCAAGAATTTAATCGGTGGAAAATTTGGAGAGTGGCACATTGTCTAAGTAGACTGATGCTTTTGGGAGGGGGAGCAGAGCTTGGCAGGTACCATCATCCATCAGTTCAGTTCAGTTCAGTCGCTCAGTCATGTCCGATTCTCTGCGACCCCATGAATCACAGCACGCCAGGCCTCCCTGTCCATCACCAACTCCCGGAGTTCACTCAAACTCATGTCCACAGAGTCGGTGATGCCATCCAGCCATCTCATTCTCTGTCGGCCCTGTCTCCTCCCACCCCAATCCCTCCTAGCATCAGACTCTTTTCCAGTGAGTCAACTCATCGCATGAGGTGGCCAAAGTATTGCAGTTTCAGCTTTAGCATCAGTCCTTCCAATGAACACCCAGGATTGATCTCCTCCAGAATGGACTGGTTGGATCTCCTTGCAGTCCAAGGGACTCTCAAGAGTCTTCTCCAACACCACAGTTCAAAAGCATCAATTCTTCGGCGATCAGCTTTCTTCACAGTCCAACTCTCACATCCATACATGACCACGGGAAAAACCATAGCCTTGACTAGACGGACCTTTGTTGGCAAAGTAATGTCTCTGCTTTTTAATATGCTATCTAAGATGCCTAAATACAAAAAGACTATGTTAGAGTGAATGGAGAGTGGCTGCGAGAGTACATGGGAAGGAGCCATGGTCAACTAGGTCCTTCTGATAGATTCTTATTAAAGTTCACTATAGTCTTGAAATCTAACAGATCTTTATACATACGTGTGTCAGTTCAGTTCAGTTCAGTCGCTCAGTCACTCTTTGCGACCCCATGAATCACAGCACGCCAGGCCTCCCTGTCCATCACCAACTCCTGGAGTTCACTCAAACTCATCTCCATCGAGTCGGTGATGTGGTGCTGGAGAAGACTCTTGAGAGTCCCTTGGACTGCACGGAGATCCAACCAGTTTATTCTAAAGGAGATCAATCCTGGGTGTTCATTGGAAGGACTGATGCTAAAGCTGAAACTCTAATACACATGGGTAGTCACACACTAATATCCCACACCCCATTTGACCAAACGATATTAACTATGTAATACACACATACCTATTGAGATACCGTATATAGTAATTTTGTCTTTTTGTTTAAATTCAGTAAGATTCCTTCATGCTCATTAATTTGTAGTATTACAACAATTTATTAAAATATAGTAGTATATTCTGTCCATATAAAATTCTTAAAGCCTGATCTTCTAGAAAGGAGTAGTTGTGTCTTTTTCCAATTGTATTATGACATTTAAAAATTTTTTAATGGAGGGACTTCCCTGTGGTCCAGTGGCTAAGATTTCATGCTCCCAGTGCGGAGGGCCTGGGTCCTTTCCCTGGTCAGGGAAGTAGAGCCCACCTCTCCCAACTAAGCGTACATATGCTGCAGCTACAGATCCCGTATGCCACAACTAAGACCCAGCACAGCCAAATATATAAATAAATGTTTTTAAAACATAAAGTAAATTTTATTGGAATATAGTTGATTTGCCATGTTGTGTTAGTTTCAGGGGTACAGCCAAGTGAATCAGTTATACATCCCCTCTTTTTAAATTCTCTTCCTGGATAGACCTTTACGAGTATTGAGTAGTTTCCTGTTCTGTACAGCAGTTTCTTATTAGTTATCTGTTTTATATATAGTAGTGTGTATATGTCAGTCCCAGTCTCCCAGTTTATCCCTCCCCTCCCCCACCCGCTTGTGACCATGTTTGTTTTTCTACATCTGTGACTCTCCTTTGCTACTGGACTGAACTGAACTCCTGACATTAATTTAAAACTTGTACTGCCAGGATTAATTTCAGAAAGTTCTACATCTTTCTTTGTCAAATACAAAGTAACCATGAGACAAGTCCTGGGGGCCAGCAGCCATCTCTTTCATGAGCTCCCTGGCGAGACAGGGTTATTTGGTGGCAGTTTTAGCATCACCTGGGCATACACCTAGCCTGGATAAATGGGACCCAATGCAAATGATGTTAATTAGAAGAAACTCGCTCTTGATGCTTCTAAAAGGTTTTTTAAAGAGAAAAATAAACTGTTTATACAAGATTGTCCAAATCAACCAAGTTTTAAAATATTTGCCTCTGAGGCTTTTGCAGAAAGTTCTTTAATACCAACTCAGCTATAATAAATGAAATGTAAAATATATTAACCTTTTACCCAATCTTAATATTATAGGAGTATTGAAACTTCGTTTGGTTAGTATAGGTTATTTAGCTTCTTCATTCACATATAATATTCATGTGAATTTATTCCAGATTTCTTAAAAATTTGTATTTTTAATATTACTTTAATCTCAATGTAGAAAGAATAATTACTGTGTTATTTTTGTAAAATATTTATGTAAAATATTTTATGCTTATATAATCATTTAAAAACATGCCTTTCCTCTGGGGATGATAGGATTTGTGGTTGTAAAATAGTAGGACATCTGTTGTGCAGTAGTTGTTTGTAGTAATAAAACTTTTTTAGTTAAGAATTTTCCCTAAATAGATCTCTAATACATTAATATATTCAAGTTGTTACAATGCTTTTGTCAAATTTTGGAACCAAGATTATGATAATTACATAGAACCAGGAAGTGATCTCTCTTTTCCTATTAGCTGAAAAAGTCTACGAGTTTGTTATTTCTTCTTTATTATTTTTGAAGAAGTCACACATGAAGCCAGCTAGGTGTTGTGTTTTCTTTGCAGGAAGACTTTTAATTACAGATTCGTTTTCTTTCAAACATATAGAACTATTCATATTTTCTGCATGCAGTTCTTTCTGTGTCAGTTTTATAAATTGTCTTTTTTTCTAGGAATGTTTCTATTTCCTCTACCTATTCAAATTTTTTAGTGTTTGTAGGAACAAATCTTTTTTTTATTCTTGATATTAATAATTAATATCTTCTCTCATTTTTTCTCTCTTGATCAGTCTTGCTGTGAATATTGTTGTTTTCTCCCAAGTTCAACTTTTGACTTCTTGATATTCTCAATTGTGCATTTGTTTGCAATTTCATTGCTCATTTTCTTAATTTATTTTTATTTTTAGGTTTCATCTAATTTTTCTTTATTTATTTTATCTTATTTGCTTTGTTTACTATGTGCTAGGTACTATGTATTTATTTTATTTATTTAAAATAAACTTCCCCAGCTTTATGGAGATATAATTCACATATATAATTTTATAAATTTAAGGTATCCAGTGTGATGATTTGATACTCACATCTCTTGTGAATCAATTATCACAATAAGATTGGTTAACACTTCCATCACCTCACATAATTACTTTGTGTGTGTGTATGTGTGTGTGTGGTAAGAACATTTAAGATTTGTTCTCTTAACAACTTGCAAGTACATAATATATTATTGTTAAATATAGCCACCATGCTATACATTGGATCCGCAGAACTTATTTATAACTAGCAGTTTGTGGCTTTTGACCAACATCTCTCCACTTTTCCCATCCTTGGGTCATAGCAGCCACCATTCTAATCTCTGTCTCTATGTGTTCAACTTTTTTAACATTTCTCATGTAAATAAGGTTATATAATATCTATCTTCCTCTGTCTAAATTATTTCACTTAGAATAATGCCCTCAAGATCTATCATGTTGTTGCACATGACAGGATTTCCTTTCTTGTGACTGAATAATACTGTAGTGTACTGTATATATTGCAATATATATATCTCACATATTTATCCATTCATTCATAGACAGATTCTTAGGTTGTTTCTGTATCTTTGCTACTGTGAATAACACTGCTATGAACATGGGGGTGCAGATATCTCTTCACAATCCTGATTTCATTCCCTCTGTGTACATACCCAGAGGTGGGATTGGATCTTATAATAGTTCTATTTTTAACTTTTTGAGGAACCTCCATACTGTTTTCTATAGTGATTGTAACAATTTGCATTCCCACCAACAGTTTGTGATCTATATTATCTCCTTCCTTCTGCTAACTTTGGGCTTCTAGTTCCTTGAGGTTTAAAGTTAGATTGTTTATTTGAGATCTTTCTTTTTTTTTCATGTAAGCTTTTATCACTATAAACTTTATCTTAGAATTGCTTTTCCAGCATCCCATGAATTTGGTATATTGTTTTCCATTTTTAAGATTTTTTTTTAAATTTCCTTTTTGATTTGTTCTTGGTTGCTTAGGAGTGTATTGTTTAATTTCCACATATTTGTGAATTTTCCCATTTTATTCCTGTGATTTCTAGTTTTATACTATTGTGGCTGGCAAACATACTTGATATGATTTGAGTATTTTTAAATCTGTTGACTGATTTTGTGGCCTAACATCTGATCTATCCTGGAGAATGTTGCATGTACACTTGAGAAGAGTAGATCTGCTGCTGTTGGATGGCATGTTCTATATGCCTTTTAGGTCCATTTGGTCTAAAGAATAGCTCAAGTCCAACATTCCCTTATTGGTTATTTGACTGGGTGATATATCCATTGTTGAAAGTGGGATGTTGAAGTCCCCTACTATTACTGTATTTTTGTCCACTTCTCCTTTTAGATTGGTTAGTATTTGCTTAGTATATTTGGGTTCTCTGATGTTGGGTACATATATTTGTGATTCTTATATCCTCTTGATTAATTGACCCTTTATCATTGTATTATGACTGTCTTTATCTCTCGCTACACCGTTTGAGTTAGTCTAGTTGTATGATATAAATATAGCTACCCCTACTCACTTTCAGTTTCATCCATTCATTTAAGCCCATGTGTGTCCATAAAGGGGAAGTGAATCTCTTGTAGGCAGCATATATTTGGGTCTTTTAAAAAAAAAAATCTATCCATCATTTTGTGCCTTTATATTGGAGAATTTAATCTATTTACATTTTAGAGTAATTATTGATAAGGACTTACTGATTCATCTTACTGTTTTCTGGCTATTTTATTGTTCCTTTGTTCTTTTCCACTTTTCTTGCTAATCTTCCTTTTTGAATTGGTGATTTTCCATAGTGATATGTTTTAATTTCCTTCTCTTTATCCCTTATGAGTCGACTGTAGACTTTTGCCTCATGGTTACCATGAAGCTTACATAAATATCTTACTGATATAATGTTAAATTTTTTTTACTAATAACAACTTCATTTATATGTAAAAACTGCTTTTACTTCTCTCCCTTTTACTTTTTGGGGTCATACTTTGCATCTCTTTATATTGTGTATTTATTAACAAATTAATGCAGTATAGTTATTTTTAATACTTCTATCCTTTAACCTTTTAAATAGAGTTACATGGTCAACACATTGCTTAATTACTGTATCAGAATATTCTGAATTTGACTGTATGCTTGCCTTTACCAGTATGTTGTATATTTTCATGTGAGTAATTAGTGTCCTTTCTTTTCAGCTTGAAGAACTCCTTTCAGCTTTCCTTGTACGGTGAGCCTAGTAATGATGAATTCCTTCGGTCTTTGTCTTTTCTAACTGACAGCTTTGCCAAGTAGGAGGGTATTGTTGGTTGGGAGGTTTCTTTTTCAGGACTTTGAGTATATCATTCCACTCTCTCCTGTGATATCTCTAAGGTCTCTGCTGAGAAATCCACAGATGGCATTATGGAGATTCCCTTGTAGGTTATAAGATTTTTTCTCTCTTGCTGCTTTTTAAGATTCTTTCTTTGTCTTTGATTTTTGATCGTTTTATTATGTGTTTTTTTGGAGAAGGTCTCTCTAAGTGTAGTTTGGGGACATCTATTATTTGTCCCCAAATAATATTGTCCCCATCTATTATTTATTCAGAAGTCCAGTAAACATCTTTACCAGATGACACGCGGCTATCTTATATTCAGCAAGGTTAAAATTAATCACTTAAATATGTGCTTTGACCTACAGTCTCTTTGAAAAGTCCACCATCTTCCAGGGTTCTCAAGCTATGAACTTGAGAGTTTTTCTACTTTTTTCCCCCTGACATTTCACATCCTATTAATCACAAATTTTTTCCTAGCCCAACTCTTTAATGTTTTCCTAATCTACTTCATCATTTTCATTTCTTATTTCATCACCATCTCTTCAGTTCATCCGTGCCATCTTTGTCTACTCTGTTGGATTACCTTTTAACTTGTGTTCTTATCTCTTATTTCTTCCTTTTATAACCCATCCACTAAATTTTGAAATATGGAAATGATTATATAACTCTGATGCTTAAAATTCAAGTTATTTTTCATCACCTCAAGGTCATGGATGTTAGGTTATCCACAGCTGACTCTAAATTATTGAACCAGCTTCTTTTAGAACCCTTCCCACCCATCCTTTCTGGTTACCCTTTGTAACTAAGTCACTTGATATTTCCTATGGTCTTTTATGATTTCCCTGGTGGCTCAGATGGTAAAGCGTCTGCCTACAATGTGGGAGACCCAGGTTCATTCCCTGGGTTGGGAAGATCTCCTGGAGAAGGAAATGGCAACCCACTCCAGTATTCTTGTCTGGAGAATCCCATGGACAGAGAAGCCTGGTAGGCTATAGTCCATGGGGTCGCAAATAGTCGGACACAACTGAGCGACTTCACTTTCAATACCTTTCCCTTTCTTATGCCTGTACCTTTACCTATATCTTCTTTATCTCAAATGCTTTCCTTATATCTGCCCCACATATTCTTGTTTTTCCCTCTAAACATCAGCTTAAATATCAGCTGTTTGAAGTATCTATTTTCAGATTAAAGGACTACCTCATGTATACTCTTAGTAGACTCAGAACATTTCATAAATCCTGTGACTGTACCAATCATACTATATTATGAATATTTGATAAAGTTATCTATGCAAATTGAAATTCAGCCTGAAGGTCAGTGATTAATGCCAGAATATATGGTAAAAACAATAAATTTATGAAAAATGTCAGGTTTAATTTTTCCCATGATGGGAGTAACTGAACCAGAAAAAAGAAAAGCCTTAACAACCAAGGTAAGTGTATACAAATGTGGGTTTAGAGGAAACTTTCATGCTTTCTCTATGCAATAATATATGTATAATAAAATTTTGCACTGTAAAATTATTAGCAAAATGTATCTAAAATACTTGTGTATGTGTTAGTCTCTCAGTCATATCTGACTCTTTGTGACCCCATAAACTTGCAGGCCACTGGCTCCTCTGTCCATGGAATACTCCAGGCAAAATTACTGGAGTGGGTTGCCATGCCCTTCTCCAGGGATCTTCCCAACCAAGAGATCGAACCCAAGTCTTCTACATTGCAGGCAGATTCTTTACCATCCAAGCCTCCTGGGAAGCCCTGTTCTAAAATACCTGAAAGTCACCAAATGATATTAATGTCTCAACATTTTAAATACTGTGTGAGACTTGTCGTATCTTATAAGGAAAAAGTTTTCTTACACATATATGATAGATAAAATTTTCTAATTCACCAAGACTAGTGGATTTTTGAATCTAGACCTAAATTACACAACATGATTTAGAGAAAGATTTTAAAGAGCCTATAAAATATTAAATTTAATTTTGTCTATAAAGTAGAGCACCCAGTATAGACTTGTCACTGCTTCTTTGTCACTGAACCAGGTAATCCTATGAATCTATGAAAAATTATGCTAAAAGTTAACAAAAGAAGACTTCTATACGTTAAAGATTTTTTAAAGGCATTTTCATAACTTCTTGACAATTGTGCTAGAAACTCCTCTAGTTGTTTTTTCATCTTATAATTGAACAGTGCTTAACTAAAGTAAAGCTAAAGTAAATGAAATCTATCCTTGATTGATTTCCATTAGTTACCAGACATAAGTCTATTGAGAATACCCAGAGGTAGTCCCTATTGAGTGGTTTATATTTAGTGTCTTTGGAAGTAGCCACCTATTTTTCTTGGATTGGCTTCTCAGCTGCTTTAGGGAAAGGAAAAAATCTGAAGAAGAATCTCTAGCTTTATCATACCAAGTGCAGAGGCAAGAGAGTATAGCAGTGAGTCAGGAGCCAGGATGGAAGCCAAGGGAATATGGGCCTGAGAAATTGTCCCTAAAGACATAATTTGCTATTAATCTGGGGCCACAGTTATGTGACTGTGGAAGGATAGAATGACTGAGAATGAGTGCCAGAGGGGAGGACAGTGAATACTTACTTATCTCAATATTCCAGTATTCCTACCTCTGAGCTCTAAGACCCTGACAGATTAATGTCAGTAACAGTAAAAGTGATTTAACAGTGATAGGTTGTTTTGTACTTCCCAATCACTTGCATTTTTCTCTTTCTTGCTAAGTTGTATGAACTCAAACCTAAAGAAAAATCAGCAAATTGCTTATTGAGTAGCTATTAATATTATTTGCTAAAGCGTAACTGAATTCTCTTCTATTTAAGCTAAGTATTTGTTTGCTTGTGATAAAAAAATTGCCTAACAATTTAAAACTCGATTGCTTTTTTTTTTTTAAGTTTTTCAGTATTTTTGTTTCTTAGTATGTTTGGTCGGAGAAGGCAATGGCAAGCCACTCCGGTACTATTGCCTAGAAAATCCCATGGATGGAGGAGCCTGGTAGGCTGCAGTCCGTGGGGTCACTAAGGGTCGGAAACGACTGAGCAACTTCACTTTCACTTTTCACTTTCACACATTGGAGAAAGAAATGGCAACCCACTCCAGTGTTCTTGCCTGGAGAATCCCAGGGACGGGGGAGCCTGGTGGGCTTCCGTCTCTGGGGTCACACAGAGTCGGACATGACTGAAGTGATTTAGCAGCATCTGCCTCAGCAGTATGTTTGGTATCATGTTTTATTTTCAGTATTCATAGCAAATCGTAATTATAACCTATTCTGATTATCCCACTCCTGAACTAAATTACCTGTTTTATAAATAATGCAATCCTCTGAAAACAATCTAATTTTGCTCGCTATGTTAGGAGAAATCTTGTTAACACTGAGGACAAATCGGTATACTCTAAATTAGAACTAAATAGAAGTAATGGTGCTGTATGGGGCGTATATGATGTGAGAGTCTTTATTTTTATTGAAGTACTTAAAAAGAGAATCATGAAAAAAATATTTGTGAATGTGGGAAGGCTATTTACCTATCATCTTAGAGAAAATTAGAGAAAATCATCTTAGAGAAAGTCATCTGAGGATTAGAGAAAATTGGTATAAGTCTATGGAAGAGAGATGTTGTCAGGATCTCTTCATGGTTTTTCTCAGGTGGGTGGTATATTATTGCACGTGATGTGTGTGTACACACACACAGAGAAATGCACGAATAAAAATAGCAGTGTTCTACTAGCATTTTTCAGTTATTCAGAACTCCAAAATAAAGAAATACTGAGTGCATGCTTCCCCACAGGGTCTTAGAATCATGGAACCAAAGGGTTGGAAAATCTCCAGCTTGCCTTAATAAACTTCCAGTCATGTCCTCCACAGCATATCATGATTCAGGCTCCTGTTCAAAGACTCATTAGCTTCTTGAACTTCTTCTAAATGTACTGAGTTTATCTGACCTTTTATAGCTGCTGATTGTACAACTCATTCTGCCACCCTTACCTCATTCTCTCAGGTCAGGTTAGCTTTAGCTCCCCTAACACCAGCTTCAGCTTTGCTGACTATTGCTGCATCTCTATGAGAAAAATTCCAGCTGGTGCTTTGTCTTACATCCCTCATGGCTGCTCTTAAGTCCCTGGATTCTCTTCTTCACAGAGAAAGGAGAATGTAGGTGAAAAGGGAACTTGATAAAGCATTGAATCCAGTGTCCATTCAATCCGTAAGTAATCTTTACAGCATCGCTGACAGATGTTCATTCAGTTTATATTTGAACTGCTCTGTGAGAAGGCGTGTGTGTCCTCTCAGGGCTTTTCACACAGAGTAGAAATCTTTTAGATTCTGGCTCAAAATCTAATTGCCGGACTCACACCAAAAAACCCCTAAACTTTTCAATTGAATAGCCTTCAGTTTGTCCCTATTCTTTTGCTTCCAAGCTAAATATTTCCGATTTGTTCAAATATTTCCACATAAAGCATGCTTTTGTGTGTCTTTTCATTATCTTAGTAGCTCTCCTCTATACTTGTTCAATCCATCCATCTATATCAGTCTTCTGCATTTTATTTGTGAAAGAATTTTAAACACAGACAAGTTGAAAAAAACTATTAAGTTCACATATACCCTTCACCCAAGGACATATGTATACATACCTATATAACCGTAGTACAATGTTCAAAACCAGGAAATTATGAGAAAACACACTTAACTACACTGCACACATTCTTCAAATTTCACCAGTTTTCGTCATCTTTGGAGACAAGCGTTTGGTTTTATTGATGTATGTCAATATACTAACATGATGTATGATATTTATTAGATGGAGCATACCTACTGTTCATGGAAGACATCCATCTTGGCCATTGTATTATTTCTTAATGTGGAGTTGGATTCTCTTTATTTATTTTTCATTTAGTATTATTTTATCACTGTTCAAGAGTGATGCTGATCTATTTTGTTTTTTATCCCCTTTGGACCGCCTTTATTTGGTTTAACAGTGTCTGTGAATATGTGTCACACATGAAGTAATAATTGCATGTAATCTATCAGACAAGCTTGGCTAAATGTCGTGGACCTCATGAATTCCTGAAGGGCGGTTTATCATTTTACTACCTCCAGTTATTCTGAAACTATTATTTCAATTATTTCTGTCCTTTTGTTTTGCATTTTTGACATTAGGATTGCAAATAATATATTCTCTAATATTTATGAAATTCAACTTTTATCAACCTAAGGTAGGATTAGGTTTGTTTTGCTTTCTTTTTTTGTCATAAATGAGAAAAAAATTTCCACTAAAGCTTGCAATTTTCTTTGATACTCTCTCATTTACTTTAGGCTGATATAACAGAATACCATTGACTATTAGTGACTCAACCCACTCCAGTATTCTTGCCTAGAGAATCCTATGGACAGAGGAGCCTAGTGGGCTAAGGTCCATGGGGTCGCAAAGAGTCGGACGTGACTGAAGCGACTTAGCACGCACTGGTGACTTAAGCAAGACATTTATTTCTCACAGTTCTGGAAGCTGCAATTCCCAATCAGAGCGCCAACAGGGTCAGGTTCTTGGTGAGGGCCATCTCACTGGTCTTGCCCTCACATGGCCTTCCTTGTACATGTGGAGAGAAATTCTGGGTTTCCTCTTTATAAGAGCATTAATCCCATCACAAAGCACCACTCTATGACCTAATCTAACAGTAATTATTTCCCAACGGTGCCACTTCCAAATACATCACATTAGGAGATAGAGTTTCAACATATGAATCTGGGGGGAGAAGAGACACAAGCGTTTAGTCTAAAGCTGGTCTTTTTATCAGTTCAGGTCAGTTCAGTCGCTCAGTCATGTCTGACTCTTTGCAACCCCATGAATCGCAGCACACCAGGCCTCCCTGTCCATCACCAACTCCCAGGGTTTACCCAAACTCATGTCCATCAAGTCAGTGATGCCATCCAGCCATCTGATCCTCTGTCGTCCCCTTCTCCTCCTGCCCCCAATCCCTCCCAGCATCAGGGTCTTTTCCAATGAGTCAACTCTTCGCATCAGGTGGCCAAAGTATTGGAGTTTCAGCTTCAACATCAGTCCCTCCAATGAACACCCAGGACTGATCTCCTTCAGGATGGACTGGTTGGATCTCCTTGCAGTCCAAGGGACTCTCAAGAGTCTTCTCCAGCACCACAGTTCAAAAGCATCAATTCTTCAGTGCTCAGCCTTCTTCACAGTCCAACTCTTACATCCATACAGGACCACTGGAAAAACCATAGCCTTGACTAGATGGACCTTTGTTGGCAAGTAATGTCTCTCTGCTTTTTAATATGCTGTCTAGGTTGGTCATAACTTTTCTTCCAAGGAGTAAGCATCTTTTTGTTTCATGGCTGCAATCACCATCTGCAGTGATTTTGAAGCCCAGAAAAATAAAGTCAGCCACTGTTTCCACTGTTTCTCCATTCTCAGAGTAGTGGGAAATAAATATTTTTATTTATGATTATTTCAGTAGTATCAATAATATCTTTTTCCAAGTCTCAATACTCATTATAATAACAATATAATGATAGACAACTTTATATGAAAGATATGAGTGCATATTTTTCTACCTTTTTTCTGTGTATATTCTAATAGTTGTATATGCACTTGGTCATACACACATCAATGCACACTTGGAACAAAAACAGGAATGTTCTGTTTTGCAATGTACTTTTTTCAAGTATTTCTTTTTTAAAAGTATTTTATTATTCTTACTGTTATTTTATTTTTATCTTCTGTTCCTGCTGCCTGGTGTCTGGGATCTTAGTTTCCCAACCAGGGATCAAACCTGTACCCCCTGTACTGAAAGCACAGCCTTAACTAGACCACCAGGGAAGTCCCATGCAGTCTAATTTTTATTTATGGGACAATTTTGTATATCAGTATATATCAATCACTTTTTGTACTACAGTATTGTATTTATTTCACCAATCTTTTATTGGTAGACTTTTGAGCTATTTCCATTTTTTCTTTGTAACATAGTTGAAATTAACTTCCCTATATAGGTATCTTTGTATACTTGTGTTCTTGTTTCCCATAGGATGAATGAGTGGGATGACTCATTCAAAGAAGACATAAAATTTTATACAGTAGTACTAAAGTGTTTTCCAAAAATGACACACACAAAATATGACAGAGCCTGTTACAGCGCATTCTTGACAACTCTGGGCATTATAAAATATTTTTCAGTACTTGCCAACATGAGATACATATGTTTGTATATACATGTAAGGATAGATATGTTTTATATGTTTATACACATAGATGTTTTTATCTATCTATTCACCACTCAACAGGCTCTGGTGCTTTGGCTTAGTCACTCAATTGTGTCTGACTTGTTGCAACTCACTGAGTTGCAGGCTTCTCTCTCCATGGGATTTTTCAGACAAGAATACTGGAATGGGTTGCCATTTCCTTCTCCAGGGGACCTTCCCAACTGAGGGATCGAACCTGGGTCTCCTGCACTGCATGCGGATTCATTACCAAGTGAGCCACTAGGGAAGCCCCTATGTTTTATATACACACACACACACACACACACACATACTTTAACAGCTTCATTTATTATGTATCAGATGTTATACTAAGTACATGTGTACATTTATATATCATTTGTATATTTATTTACCATTTTATTTATTTTGTGACTTGCTTGTTCTCTCTCCGTTAATTTTTCTGATTGTTCATGTTTTCCAATAATTTGAAGAGATTTTTTTTTTGTCTTGTTTTCTTTTTCAGTTTTTTTGGAGGTGAGGTGCACTATATTAGGGCTATTAGCTTTTGTCTCCCTTGAATTTTTATTTCTCTATTAACAAATCTGTTTGTAAGGAAAATTTCCATTTTAATGTATGAGATAAGCTTTTGTGTGATATCAGACTATTTCAGAGAATTATTTTAAGTGTTTTGTGTGCTAATTAGATTTTCCAAGTACAATAATAGTACAGTTAACATGTTTGGAACATTTAAAGTGATTTACTCAGGGTCACAATGGTGAAAACGTGTTGCCACAAGACTCTCAGTCTGTGTTGCTCCTAATTTATTAACTAGAGGCAGAATCAGGAAAAATAATGATTACTTTTTAATGCAGAGTGCTGGGAATTTAGGCATCTGAAATATCAAACTGAATAAAGCATTAGGAAAGAGGTAGTTGTAAAACTGCAGGAGATGGAGTTGTAATGAGAGATGCTTGTGAATTGCATTTCATCTTGCTTATTTCCTTTAAAAATTTTACATATAAAATGGAAGAGTTGATCAGCTTTCATTTTAGATGCTCTGTGTTACAGGGTATTTTATAATGTATCAAAAACTCTCATTTGGAAAACTAAGAAAGCTCATACAACCACAAATGGTCAAGCCTGTATTAGTTCAGGAAACAAATCAATTATTTATAGAGGAAGTTTTGTTGACATCTCTAATGAAAAAGGAAATGCCCACAAATACAAACAATTTGTCCAACAGGATATTTAGTGACTAAAGGAAACTGTTCCTGGCTCAAAAGAATATTTTGACAGTTGATTTTGGGGTTGTAGTTTCTATCTTTTAGCTTTTCAAGAGCAAGGAATCTGCTTGCTGTTTTTTCCTTAAAATAATATTTTTTATTGTAAAATTAATCATTGTTCTAGAAATTACGGAAAACTTAGAAAATGTAATTTTAAAAAGATCATTCCTATCATTCAAATATTAGCACTTCTAGTTGTATATGTGTTTCTATCTAATTTATAGATTTTTGTTTATATGATGTAAAATTGACGTCACACAATTTTATCTCCTTATTTCACTTAATATTACATCATTAGATTTTCCCATGCCATTGAGAAAATGGTATAGTGTGTTAGTCATTCAGTCGTGTCCGACTCTTTGTGATCCCATGGACTGATGGACCGTAGCCCATCAGGCTCCCCTGTCCATGGGATTCTCCAGGCAAGAATACTGGAGTGGGTTGCCATTTCCTTCTTCAGCCATTGGTACACCTCCACATTTTAATGGCATCACACGATATCTGTCTCAAGATAGACTTTGTCACAGTGCATTTACCATTCTCCAGAAGTGGACATTTAAGTTCTTTCCTTCCTTCACTGTTGATATTTAAAAGACCTGCAGAAAGTGTGCTGTGTTACATTTCTACATCACAGATTTCTTGAAATTAGTGGATTAAAAAATATGAAATTTCTAGAAATATTGCCAAACCGTCATCCAGAAAGGTTGAAAGTTTCATCTTAATGATATTTCTGGAGAATACCAGTCTGCCAACAACAGTGCTAGTCTTGATTATGAGCTTTATGGTTTTGACAGGTAAATGCAATTCATTAAACTTTTCCAGAGAAACAGAACCAATAGGGTATAGGCAGGTGATAGATAGATAAAGAAAGAAAGAAATTTATTGTTAGGAATTGACTCATGACATTACAGAGGACAGCAGTTACCAAGATCTGCAGGCAAAGTCAGCAAGTTGGGGACCTCGAAGAGCTGATCATGTAATTCCACTTCAGAGCCAGCAGGATTGAGACCTCAGAAGAGGTGATGTTTCAGCTGGTGTCTGAAGGCAGGAAAAAAGCCGGTGTCCTAGTTCAAAGACCATCAGGTAGGAAGAATTCTCATAAGGGAAAGCAGTCTACTTTACTCTGTTTATCTACCAATTTAAATACTAATCTCATCCAGAAACACCCTCATAAACACAGGCAGAATAATATTTGACCAAATATCTGGGCATCCCATGGCCCAGTCAAGTTTACAAATAAAATTAGCCATCACATGCAGTGATTTATTATTGTTTCTGTTGCTGATTCCTTAGTGAAACCAGAGTTTGAATACATTTTTATATACTTGGCCATTCTTACTTCTCTTATAAATTGTTCATGTTCTTTGTTTTTCTGTTTTTTTTCCCCATAGATTTGTGAGAGCTTTGTTCCTATTAAAGATATTATCCTCTATAGTATTTGATGAAATATTTGTCACAACGTCATGTGATTTACATTTTTAATTTGTAGTAAAACCTATCTATATTTTCCTGAAATATGCGTCTTGTATGCTTAGAAAAGTTTTGTGTTCTTTCAACATGAATATTTGTTTCTTCCTTAATTTCAGAAAATTTTTCTTCAGTTGCGTCCTCAATACCTCTCTGTTTCTTTCCATTTAGGAAAGTTCTTTATTTCCTAAATGCCATCTACCTTATTGGATCCTCGGATCTCCCATATATGCATTATATTGTCCCTAATTTCTTTTCCCTTTGTATTTTTTCATCTCAAATATTTTCTATTTTTTGATAATTTAGTTGCTTGCTGTATTTACTTCCTTATGCTCTTAAATAATTTCTTATTTTGCCAGATATTATTTTTCACATCAGAACTCTGGAAATAATTTATTATTATCATCTAAAATTTTGTATTACAGAGGTTAGCCTGATACTGTTTTTCCATTCAGGTAAATTTATTCTTCACCTTGGATGCTTATAGATCTTTAACCTTTTCTTTCTGTAATGTAAAAATCGGGGCTGAATATATATATAGTTATAACTATTTTTGTCCTTTAAATGTGTTACTTGGATTCTTACCTCCACAGACATAGTGTGCTCTGATCCTCTGAGTTTTCCAATCGTATGTATTTTCTTTGCCATTTTCCCATTGTTCTAGAATGAGAGATACCACGGTATTATGAGTACGGATCACTGTACCTTATCTTCTGTGATCACAGGAATCGCACTTGTTTCATTGTTTTCAGTTCTTTGACTTTTTCCCTTGCATTCTGCCACAGCTTCTCACATTTGAAGGCCCTGTCAGCCAGCTGAGTTGCAGCATTGTCATTCTGCTCATCACGGTTTCCAAGGCAGACTTCAGTTGTTACATATTTTCTCCATTTATTTTGCTTCTTTGACAGTTCCTTCAGACAGGATTCGTCTGGGCCTTATTTTACTTCTTTTCCTTAGGCTTTGCCTTCCTTCTTAATTCTATTTACGTTCTAAGCAGTTAAAAATGTTTTTTTCTGGCCTCTTAGCGATTTTCAAAATCAGTATCTTTTTAAAGAGATTTCACTATTTCATCTTATGTATCCTGTATTGATGCTTCAAAAATTATTTACTCATTCTGGAATGAGATTTCCCTGGAGCCTTGTGTTGTTCAATACATGAAGCTGTGAAGGTTTGTTCTGCTTGCTTTGTTCTTAGTTAGAATCTTCTTTTTAAGTATTGAGGCTGATTTATGGTCCATATACATACTAACAGTCCAATTAACGACAATGTGTAGCATATATCCATTGCAGGTCTGTGGGATAGCATGGCATTTTCATCTACCTACATTGCCTGGTTGTCAGCCACTTTAAGCGAATAGAATACATGAAAAATGTCAGCCCCCAATAGGCACTGCTGTCAAGGTTTTTCCTGTCTCTGTACCTGTGAAATATATCTTTCCTAGGAAATCATACTTCTCAGACTACCACAACCAGTATAGTCCCCTTTCCTTCTATTGCTCCTGTAGATTTGGTGAACTGCAGGCTTGGAAATAGTGGCTGAAGGTCATTAGTATCTACTAGATTGGTGGCAGGAGGAAAAGAACTCTGGCTATCTTACAAGGAAATTCTCTGAGATGTTTAGCTTGCTAGTGATGGGGACCCTGGCTCTTATTAGCTAAATGAATGCCGTGTAGCTCATGGCAAGGGTAACTTGTTTCTTCAAGTTACAGAGAAATTAAGGTGCAAAGCCTGAAAAAATTATGGATAGTGCAGCTGGGATTAAACCCAGTCGGTCTACTTATCCATAATGCCATAGCTGCTCTCTCATACTGGAAACCCTGTTCTGCTTAAGAGAGAGTGACTGAGGATATTTTGTATTGAATACCTGATAATTTCTCAGAAGGTAGAGGAAGCAGTAAGGCAAACGTGACATAATTCTGTTCAATTCGAGAAACGGAAACAATAAGATCCAGCAGATATCAACCTTTGCCAGATGGAGCCCTTGATAAACAGAGAAGGAAAGCCTGCGCATAATTAGATATGTGTGCACACTAAAATTTAGGGAGCTCAATTTTGAAACACTCAGACAAAAATTAGTTAATATTTCATGACCAGAGACTGAACGGAAATACAGTATTAGAGGAATTAAAGTTTTAAAAATTAAATGGAATGGTTACAATAATTTTAAAGGGGAGGGAAAGAGAGTCATTACAATCAATAGGGTGTATGTATTTTTCTGGTGGACTCAGATGTAACAAGGACAGCCATAGTGAAGGAAAGTAGGAAAGCATCATTAATAGAAAAAGAATGGCCAGTGTGAGAAAAAGGGAAGCTTCAACCTTGAATGCCATGAGACTTGAGAAAAAAATGATAAAATGGCAGCTGGAGGGAGAGAGGGGCCATTTAAAGTTATTGTTCTGGTTAAAGATACACTCAGCAGTAGGGAAAACATCTACTATAGGAAAGCATTTAATATTAGAAAAAGAAAACATGGTTAAGGTAGTTTGGTTTTAACTTTCGCTGTCAAGTAGAAAGAATCTCTAGAGGGAGGAAAAAAGACTACTGGTAAAAGACTTGAAATCCCGAAGAAGTGAACTGATTGTAAGAGCACCTGAAGTATTCTAAAAAACTTCACATCTCTCTTCCTGTGTTGATGATGATATTCCAATATGAGAGAATTTGCTGAATGGACAGTTCAGTTCAGTTCAGTCGCTCAGTCATGTCCGACTCTTTGCAACCCCATGAATCACAGCACGCCAGGCCTCCCTGTCCATCACCAACTCCCGGAGTTCACTCAAACTCATGTCCATCGAGTCGGTGATGCCATCCAGCCATCTCATTCTCTGTCGTCCCCGTCTCCTCCTGCCCCCAACCTTTCCCAGCATCAGACTCTTTTCCAGTGAGTCAACTCGTCACATGAGGTGGCCAAAGTATTGGAGTTTCAGCTTTAGCATCAGTCCTTCCAATGAACACCCAGGATTGATCTCCTCTCGAATGGACTGGTTGGATCTCCTTGCAGTCCAAAGGACTCTCAAGAGTCTTCTCCAGCACCACAGTTCAAAAGCATCAATTCTTCAGCGATCAGCTTTCTTCACAGTCCAACTCTCACATCCATACATGACCTTGGAAAGGTAACAGAAAACAAATGGAGACTACGCAGATATTTTTCCCAGTTTCATAAATTGGACTCTCCATCTTCCTGGTCCTAAAAAAAGTTACCAACATATCTTTTCTTTTATTTCACTTTACATTACTTTTTTTTATTACTTTATACAGATAAAAGTTCTTAAATCTAGGTAGACAAATCATCCTCTGGATACTTAAATTTTGCTTCCTGTTTTAAAAATCAATATAGCTAATTGATTTTTATCTGATTACAGTCATCATACTTTTCAGGAAAAGGGTTTAAGCATGTATTGCCAATAATCAGTAATTGTATGTTCTTCTTAATGAGAATATCACTAGATTTTCATCATTAAGCATAATTGCTGCTGGGTGATACCGATGAAAACACTCAAACATAAATATTCACATTCCTTTATCAGACTGGAATGTTTGACTCTACTCACTACTCACTAAAATTTAAACTGGGTTCATGGCTAAAATTCAGGGGATTTCTCCTTTCTACCATCCTATTTTTTTTCTTTTTGACAGAAATAAACTAGGGGAATTTCTTACCTTCAGATAAGTATTTCTTCAAAACATCTTCTTAAATTGATTCCTTAGGAGCACTTAGAAAACAGAAAGTGATGATAAACTATGTATACTCTTAGACCAATTTCCTTTATAAAGGATGTGTCTATATATCAGGAGAATGCTATAAACATTGTAAACTATGACATATATTCCTATTATTTTGTTAAGGACATGATAGTAAAATATGGACTGGATATGGTTAAGATGTTTTATGCCTGCTTAAATAAATGTATCTGAAGGGTATTGATTTAATAATTTGTTTTGAATTCTGAAGTTAAAGTGAAATTCAAAAAAACAGCCTGTCAGGAGAAGAACGGCCATGATGGTTAGGAGGGTGTCAAGTGACATTATGTAGGGGTTTATGAATAGAACCAGGGCCTTGTTATGAAAGAAGTCTTAGGGGACACAATACAGCTTCCTTCAAATGTGTGAAGAACTGACCTAACAAAAGGGAGACCGGGAGAGTCAAGCTTTGATGGTCTAATTAAATGACCTCTAAAGTTCTTCTGCTCTCAACGGTTTATAATTTGATTCTTTTTCATTAATCTGAAATACTGATTTGGTTTCTTTAATTGCTTTTAAATATGACACACTGAATTCAACCCTACACTAAAAAGCAGTTCAGAATTCATTTTAAACTTAAAGCTTGTCTATGTGCTAGTCTTAGAGTAAATGCTCAGTTAATACTCAGTAAATAAATTTGACTGGCTGATTTACTTTAAGATTCTACTTGTTGCTAAAACGTCACTTAGGATATAATTCATAACCCAAAATTGGCATTTCCTACCTGGGAAGGAAGACTGTATTCCTGAATCATCACAGCCCACACTCCAGGCAGCACGAGCCCTGGGGCTTCAGAAACTCAAGGGCAGGACCCCCAGCCCCGCCTGCCCTGTTGTCACGGGGGTGTGTGAACCCAGAGCCTCCTGTCTCACTCATGTGTACCCATTTAGCATTCCTTCCAGAGAGGGTCCTCCCGTGCCTGACCCAGGTAAATGCAAGATCCACCTTTCCCACCAGGGCTGCCAAAGCTGGTCTGCTTTCCCCACCAGAATGATGTTATTGCGAACCAGGGAAACAGGACAAAAGGTACAGCCTCTATCCTCATGGAGAAGGCGATGGCACCCCACTCCAGTACTCTTGCCTGGAAAATCCCATGGACGGAGGAGCCTGGTGGGCTGCAGTCCATGCGGTCGCGAAGAGTCGGACACGACGGAGCGACTTCACTTCACTATGGGGGAAAAGACATGCCAAGATACTCCTAAAAGAGAAATTTAGCGCTAATTTTTAATAAGTCTATTTTGAAAGCATTCAGAACTTTCTTTTATTGAAGCTTCTTATTTTTTATTGGGGAATAGCCGATTAACAATGTTGTAACAATTTCAGGTGAACAGTGAAGGGGCTCAGCCATACTTACACATGAAAGTATACAAAACTTTTTTAAGGCAACAGTTCCAATTCATTTGCCACTAATATTTATGTTGTGAAAATCTGCTTATGCTGCATTCTCCAACTAGTCATCAGCCATATGTTTTCTCTAGGCGCTCAGGCAAGAACATTTGGCAGCTTCCTCTCACCTACTTTCCACATCCTCTTAGTCACAGGGCTATCGATCCTTTTGATAACACTTGAGACCTGTTCCCTCCTGTCCTTTTCTATTTCATAGATCTAATTCAAGTCCCTATAGTCCTGAACAAAGCCTATTGCAATAGCTTCACAGTCAGTTATCGTATTATTTACTCCCCAGTTTAATCCTTGCCTTGTACTATCACCAGAGTTCATTCTAACACAAGGTCTGCTTAAAACCCAACAACTCTCTGGAAATAAAATTCAAACTCCTATAAACAGCAGGCAGCACCATTAATGCATTGGCCCCAACCTATAATTTTTTCCAGCCATTCATATCCATTTGTATATGCTAAGCCCTGGATCTATACTTTCAAACTAGAATACTAATAAAATGTCCCAGAGTTGCAGACAGAGCCTCAGGATAGACGTGGTTTACCTTCCTGAAGTTTAATTTTTAAAAAGATACAATAGCGTAGTTGATAAATACTAGTTTTATACTAAATATAATATTATGCCCTGTGACATTTGAGAGGGAATACAGGTCCGTGGCCTTATAGGGGCAGATCCAGGTTTCAGGCCACCTATGGAGAGACTGAAAAGATCACTGGTTGTTGCCAAGGACTGGGGAAGGGAGGAGCATCAAGCGGCACAGAGGATTTGTTTAGTGTACTGAAGTATTCTGTGTTATATTACAGTGATGGAGATTTCATTGTACATTTGTCCAAACCCGTAAAATGCACAACACCAAGAATGAGTTGTAATGTAAACTGTGGACTTTGGGTGATTATGATGTGTCAGTGTAGGTTTATCAGTTATAACCCGTGGGCCACTTCTATGGGGGAGGCTAGTGTGCATAAGGACAGGAGATGTGGGAGATCTCAGGACCTTCCCCTCAGGTTTGCTGTAAACCAAAAACTTCTCTGAAAACTAGGAAGTCTTAGTAAAAAAAAAAAAAAGGCAACTCTATATATAGAGCATCATCTTATTCATTGGATATATTTCTAACAGAAGAGAAATAGGGATCTGATAATAATCTGAAGCATTTTCCACAGGCCAGCTCTCGAGAGTGTACGTTCTAACCCTTTCCTCCTCCATTCTTTTCTGAGGCTGGACTCAATTGCATGTTTTCATATTTCAGTATAACCTCTGACCCTGCACGTCCTCGTCACTGATGCCCAGCAAGGTGGTACGATGGGTGATGTCTAACAATCAGTTCAGTTCAGTTGCTCAGTCTTGTCTGACTCTTTGCAACCCCATGGACTGCAGCACGCCAGGCCTCCCTGTCCGTCACCAACTCCCCAAGTTTACCCAAACTCATGTCCATTGAGTCGGTGATGCCATCCAACCATCTCATTGTCTGTCATCCCCTTCTCCTCCTGCCCTCAATCTTTCCTATTATCAGGGTCTTTTCAAATGAGTCAGCTCTCTGCATCAGGTGGCCAAAGTATTGGACTTTCAGCTTCAGCATCAGTCCTTCCAATGAATATTCAGGACTGATTTCCTTTAGGATGGACTGGTTGGATCTCCTTGCAGTCCAAGGGACTCTCAAGAGTCTTCTCCAACACCACAGTTCAAAAGCATCAGTTCTTTGGCACTCAGCTTTCTTTATAGTCCAACTCTCACGTCCATACATGACCACTGGAAAAACCATAGCCTTGACTAGACGGGCCTTGGTTGGCAAAGTAATGTCTCTGCTTTTTAATATGCTGTCTAGGTTGGTCATAACTTTCCTTCCAAAGAGTAAACGTCTTTTAATTTCATGGCTGCAGTCACCATCTGCAGTGATTTTAGTGATGTCTAACAATATGTCATGATAAATGGAAGTGACTCTAAGCCATGCGAATATACCCCATGGATGCCAGCAGAATTGATCCCCTCTGAATTTCCCCTTAGCCACACTGCCGGTCATTCCACACCTAACACAAGAGGCAGTGTGACAGGAGAGAAGTTGGGATTGAAAAGACAGCAGTCTTAACTGATTGAAATGAAAATCTCTTAGTTTTATAAATTTTGCAAAAACTCATGCCCAGGTGAACATATTTCTGGGGCCACTCCCAAACCCCTGAAAAGGGTGTATTTAAGTGAGTGGCCCTGATGCTTAAACTTCATTCACCAGGTACATCCACCTCTAGTTCATTTTAGGAAAGACCGCAGTCTACTGATACCTGGTCACACATATATTGGAAGTCTAGGGGATGATTTGAAAGCATGTCCCTCCAGTGTAGCTTAGGATCATTCCAAGAAGCTTTCTCTCCTTGATCTCTCTACTTCCTTTTGTTTCCTTGGCCCTGCTCCATCTTGCTACTGCGTCTTTTTCCATTTCTCTCTCCATCCTGGGAGACTAGTCCCCTTGCACCCTCAGAGCATAGCATATACAAGAAATACAATTGCTTCTCTTGGTAATACTGATTTTCCTTCATGCCTTTAAACACTTGATATACTGAAAGACCTTTCCGTCCCTTATGGAGAGCTTGAGATGGAACAAAGAAGATGAAGACAAGTGAAAGTGAAAATACACGCAGATAATGGAAAGTTCTGATAAATTTTTGCAGCCAAATAAAAAAATTTCTCTAGGCCGTGAATCTTTTCAAGCTGCAACTTCAGATCACCAGAATAACCCATTCATTCTTTGCCATTAATGATTATATGTGCTGAAGTCTAAGAAGCACTGCCCTTGACATATTCAATTATTTGCCCTTTCCAAAACATGCCAAGGCATTTCATACTTTACCCTTTGTTCTTTTTTGGAAGCGCATTTCCCTTCTTCTCAGCCAGTGAACTTTCGCTCAATGATTAAGGTCTAGTCAAAGGTTGCTTACTCTATGAAACCTTCTAAGAACACCTCAAGCACAGTCCATTGTGTTGCTTTCTTTTCCTGTCACGTCTTTAACTCCTGCTTTCTCACTTACAAGACAAGTCCTACAGTTAAGTATTTACCTGTCTCCCAATTAGGACATAATTTTTATGAAGACAAGGCCTTATTATTCTTTGTAATCCTGGAATCCACCCTGCCAGGATCATGCTGGTTAATGTTTAAAGTGCCTCTTGGGAGCAGGACACAACTGATCTGCAGCCTTAGTTTCCAGCTTGTAAATGCTCCCACCATGGCTAGGTTCAAGCTACCAGTGTGACTGCCCTGAAAGGAGAGGTGGAAAGAGATGCATAATAGCATACCATTATATGATATTTCTACCTGCACATATATAATAGGTGTATGGGTAATAATAAAATGTAGTCAAATATTGGGTTGACCCAGAAGTTCATTCTGGTTTTTCTGTATGATGTTACAGAAAAATCCAAATGTACTTTTTGTCCAACCCACTGATTAGAAGATGGTAAGTTTTGAGTTGGTGATGGACAGGGAGACTTGGCGTGCTGCAGTCCATGGGGTCGCAAAAAGTCGGACACGACTGAGTGACTGAACTGAACTGAAGTTTTAAGTATTTATTGCTTTTGCTTTTAATATAGTTAACTGTAAGCCTGTACAATTTCATTTTTAATAATAGCTCTATTTGACAACTGGTTCACAAAAATTCTTAAAAATTTAATAGTCTGTTCTCATGAACTCGTACAAGCCAGCATCAGCTCAGCACTGCTTGTATCTCCTTAGAAGCAAATGTTGATGAATCATAATGATCATTTTCAGAGGATTCTAGTAAAAAATCATGTTGCAAGTAGAATAGGGACACTAATGTTTCCCCCAAGTCGATAATGATGTTGTTGTTGTTCTGTTACTAAGTTGGGTCTGACTCTTTGCGACCCCATGAACTGCAGCACACCAGGCTTCCCTATCCTTAACTATCTCCAGGAGCCTGCTCAAACTCATGTCCATTGAGTCGGTGATGCCATCCAGCCATCTCATCCTCTGTTGCCCTCCTCTCCTGCCTTCAATCTTTCTCAGGATTAGAGTCTTTTCCAGTGAGTCGGCTCTTCGCATCAGGTGGCCAAAGTATTGGAGTTTCAGCTTCAGCACCAGTCCTAACAAAAAATATTCAGGGTTGATTTCCTTTAGGATTAACTGGTTTGATCTCCTTGCTGTCCACGGGACTCTCGAGAGTCTTCTCCAGCATCACAGTTTGAAAGCATCAATTTTTCAGTGCTCAACCTTCTTTATGGTCCAATTATCACATCCATACATGACTACTGGAAGAGCCATAGTTTTGCCTGCATGGACCTTTGGGCCTCATAATCTGTTGTGTTTGTGTGTGACTTGCTATTTCTTCAATTCATAAAAGTCTTCCAAATGTGTAGTCCAGAGGGGCTGATTGCAGAGTAAATAATGTAAAGACTTACATTTCCTAAGTTTCCTCCAAGTGTAACTTTTCCCCTTGTGTAGAAGGGAGATGAAAGGAGGCATCTATGACCTTCCACTCTCAGAATCTCTGGAAAATGATCTTTCTTCAAGGAAATGATGGGGACAGTAGATGTGGTATCCAGAACTGTGTATTTCCCCTGATAAGGTTTTACTAGCCCAGCATTGTAATCCTGCAACATGTCCTCAGATTGTACCTCCTGGTTCTGTTGGATAGACCTGAAACAAGACAAGGAGGATCGTACAGTCCTGGCAGCTTCCAAGAATGACTTACGCTGGTTTCCCTTGACATGAAATAAGATATTCCTGGAAAATTTCAGAATGATCCTTTCTTTACATGCAGATGTTCACACCTCTGATGTTTGCTTTGCTCAGTCTCAGTGGTGTCCGACTCTGTGAGACCCCATGGACTGTAGCCTGCCAGGCTTCTCTGTCTATGGAATTTTCCAGGCAAGAATACTGGAGTGGATTGCCAGATGTTTGTTTTGTTGTATAATAAATATCTGTCTGTGACAGATAATTATAACCAAATAATGAAAAATAATTACAAATTTTCTTTTGCTAAAGCTCTAACTTTTGAGTGTGATTTTAATAAAAAGAATCCCACTTAAGTTTTCTTTTTCCATTTCATAATGGTGAGAGGCAAATCAGTCAGCATAAACTAAAGTCATTTAATATGTATTAAGTTGTGCTGTAATGCCTATGGCACTAAATTCAGTGGATTTCAAAATACTCTGTCATAGCTCTTCAGGTATTTGGAGTGAAGGAAGAAGAGAGACTAAAAGCATCAGAAAATTAAGGCCATATACTTAAGTTATGTTTCAGTAATTTAAGGATAGTTATATGAATTATAAGTATATATTTCATGTGTCTCTAAGACACTGACAGTTGCTTTTATTCCTGACTTCCATTAAGGTGTTACAGAAACAAAGAGACAGGGACTGGATCAGGGCCACCCTAGTAATCCTGCCATCATCTTAGCATCTCGTTCACAAAAATTTGTCTATGGTAGGTCACAAACAAAATAGTCTTTAAATGCAAGTTAGTGAAAGCTGGCTGGGGTGGGACATAGATGTTAGCAGGGGAACCAAATGAATGGGAATGTTTAAAAGCTAAATTCAGCATGACACACAGGCTTCCTAAGTAATGAATAATGATCTCATTCAGTGTTTCTGAGAAGCGGTAGTTTCATACGAAGTTCCTAGGGTGGATCAAAGAAACACCTAAATACGAGCACATCTGTCCATCTTCTAAAAGAGGAGGAAATGCTTGACTGAATACAAAGACTGAGTTAAAATGCCGGTCTTGTTCTCAGAATCAGATGATCTCTGAGGCACTTTTCATTGACTCTTATTTGCCCTTGTACAGACATAGTCACGAATAGTAAGTCATTTTTTTTGCCTCTGAGTTCTAAAATATTTGGATATAGGAAAATCAGTGTTCATAGTTGTTCAGATGGATTTTTGATGGGGCAAAACAAACTGAAAAATTTGAGGTGAAAGATATTTTTAGTTATTAAAACCACTGGAGAATGAACATTTAAGTGATAGTCACTCCATAATATAAAGAAACTTTGCCTGCCTTATCTGAAAATGTCTGGCTAAATAACTTTGATAATATTGCATTAGAAACCTGAAAATCTAGATTTGTCTCCTAGAAATCACTTTTCATTCAACTGAAATATACCAATTTTAATTTCTAGAAAATTTTCTGAAAGTTTTTTAAATATGCATTAGACAAAGTAATGATTCTCAGATTACTAAGTTCTGTATCATAATAATTGACTTCTCTCTGTTTCCCAATAGATAGTAAATTCCCTGCAAATAAAATCCATACATTACTTGACTTTAGATTCTCAGCACAGCGCATAATTAAACTATTTGATAAATGAATAATTTCTTGGAGAGGGCAACACAGGATTCAATTTATATTGCAAATGGTAATGTGCATAGAACAAGCCTGTACAGTGTACAGCAAACCACTAACATTTGTTTTCTCCAGGGAAGGAAATGGGGAAATGGTCAGGAGTCCTTGACTTTCTGCTTTGGATTATTCTGATCGTGTTTATCACAGACTTGATCTACTGTTTTCATATTGATAATGTTTAAGACCAAGAATATATGGCACCTAAAAGGTTTGTAGAAGGGAAAACTTCGCAATGAACAACTCTCTCCTACGTTTATATTGGCATCTTCACAAACTTCTGTTACTATTTGTTTCCAGAGGAAGAAAATTTTTATTTGAACTTCTTTGTGATTATGAACATGTCTTCTGGTTCCTTTCTGATTTCTTGGATTCGGCTTATTTTCATAGATCTGTATCCTCTTCCTTTTCTTCCAGTTTCCTCCTTTAGTCATCATCACATTAGCAAGTGGCAAAAAACACTAGCTTAAATCCTAGGAGATTCACATTTTCCCTCATTCTTTTAGAACACTATTAACTTCAAAATATTTATTTTCATGGACTCTTTATATGTATTAGTATATTAGCATATTGAATAATATACAGCATTACTCAAGGCTTCCCAGATGGTGCTAGTGGTAAAGAACCTACCTGCCAATGCAGGAGACATAAGAGACTCAGGTTTGATCCCTGAGTCGGGAAGATCCCCTGGAGAAGGGCATGGCAACTGGCTCCAGTATCCTTGCCTGGAGAATCCCATGGACAAAGGAGCCTGGTGGGCTACAGTCCGTGGGGTCGCAAAGAGCTGGACACCACTGAAGTGTCTGAGCACACACATATGCATAGCATTACCCATCTATAAGACCAGAATACGATGAATCTTAAATTTCTCTATTCTTCCTCTTACTAGCCCCTTATCACTGTCAGTTTATCTTTTAATAACATGGTTTATGTTTTCCTTTTACAAAGGCTTTTATTGATTATAGATTTAGTAAGGCAAGAAAAAAAATGTGGTGCTAGAAAGACATTGTTTCACACCTAATAAAAGCTACTTTATTAGTTTCAAATGGTATTCCATTGATAATAGTAGCAATTAGCTGATCTATCCATTTAAACTAACTGCACTTTCCTTCTTGGGAAATGAGCATGGTTTCCTTCAATTCTGAGACTTCTCCCAGGTATCTGAACTTACCTTGACTCCATTCCCCGCCTCCATTCTTCACAGCAAATAAAATCTCCTCTTTTTTTTTTTTGATTCTTCCTTGGCAGAACATCTCACATCTGACCTTTCTTTCCATCCCTACTGTGCTTAGTCATTCAGTCGTGACTCTTTGCGACCCCATGGACTGTAGCCTGCCAGGCTCCTCTGTCCATGGGGATTCTCCAGCTAGAATACTGGAGTGGGTTGCCATGCCCTCCCCCAGGGGATCTTCCCAACCCAGGGGTCAAACCCAGGTCTCCCACATTGCAGGTGGATTCTTTACTGTCTGAACCACCAGGGAAGCCCTCCATCCCGCTGCTACCGCTTAAGTCCATGTCTGAGATACTGAAATAAAATCAACCTCAACAGCTTACCGGTAGCCCTCAGTCTCTCTTTACATGGGCGTCAGGTTGGTCTGTCTTCCCCTGCTGCCATCCTTCTCGTGATTGGTTTCCTACTTAAGCTTAAATAGAATTTGATTTCCCTTTGCCCAACTTTCAGTGCCCCTGGACACCGTTTCAGCTAGGCCTGTAACTGTTAGACATTGTCTAGTTGCAATCCTTGTTATTCCCCTTCGGATAACTGACTCTTTCCTTCCTCCACCCCTTTGCTTATACCATTTGTTTTAATATATCTCCTTCAGTCTTCCTTTCCTACTTCTCTGTTAAAATACAGGCTTTGGGGTTAAAGTCATAGGCAGACTCTCTCTTGTGAACAGCTTCCTATTTATTTAAATACTCTTTATGGCACTTATCACATATCTTCTTGTGTCATTTATGTAACTTTTTCTCTCCTTATTAATTTACTCACCTACTCTTTGTCAAGCAGTGTGCTGATGTGGATGTATTCCATGAAAGACAAGAAAACATTCCGTTCCGTTCAGTCGCTCAGTCGTGTCCGACTCTTTGCGACCCCGTGGACTGTAGCCTACCAGGCTTCTCCGTCCATGGGATTCTCCAGGCAAGAATACTGGAGTGGGTTACCATTTCCTTCTCCAGGGGATCTTCCCGACCCAGGGATCGAACCCGGGTCTCCCGCATTGGAGGCAGACGCTTTAACCTCTGAGCCACCAGGGAAGCCCATTACTCCTTGCCTAACTAATGGAAGTGATAAAGTATATTCACAGATGATGAAAATATGTTTAAAACTGAGATGGCCCAAATATACATCTATTTGTAAATTGTAATCAGCCTTTTGTTGACTGATTTGGGCCATCCTTTGCCTTTATAACAACAAAATATATTCTGTTCATTCAGCAAAGATTTACTGATTATCTCTTTGGACCCAGGCGTTATGTGGTGGGAATTTCTTCAGAAATTATTAAAACCTGGAGGGTTGTTGCTGTTATGTCATCCAATTACTGTCTCAGTTCTCAGCCCTTGCAAGTGTCACACAGAAATGCAGACAGATCCAGACTTGTGACCGAGGTCTCTTTTTTGAACTCTGTTTCTATCTGAATCTCCTTAAACTGACTGTTGATTAAAGGAGAGAAAACCCTGGGACTTTGAAGGAAGGGGAAATGCTGGCCAGTATTCTCTAAAAACTATTCCGTGTCCTTTGGCTTCTTTAGTTGAGAAGTAGACATCAGTCCCATAAGCTTGCCAAAGGCAGGGTCGGTGGATTTTAGGTGTCCTGTGGCAAATGATGTTAAGGATAAGAAATTCCTCTCACTCCACTTTGAGTAGGTGACTGGGTGAAGTTAAGATGGAGTAAAAGACAATGTGACCAGAGGGGAAAAACCCTTTAACTAATTTATTCATTCGTTTGTTCGTTCATTCAAGAGGTATTTGTTAAGTCTTTTTATGTACCAAACAGTCTAGTAGATATTGGAGGTTGAAAGGGGGAAGGTAAAGAAAGCAGGAAAGAAGATTTTGATATTACTCAAGACTATCACATGGTGTAAAACCCAGGGATGTTTAGGCTGTCGTTTGAAGAATTACAATGGGAAAACCATTTATGAACTTCTGCTCTGTTGCATTCGGTGGTACCCAGAATCCTCCAAGAATTAATTAATTAATGCATAATCAATATATTTCAAACATGCCTTACTTTAAGCGTGATGTTCAAAATGAATATATTCGACTCATGAAGAGCCTTGTTCTATATGCTGTTTAGTTTCAATGTTATATACAAGTTTTTTCTCACTAAGGGATCTTCTCTCTTGCCATAGTGATTGACCAGCTACCAAGCCATGTAAACCACATTTAGAACTGGCAGAATGTGTTCTGGTGTAAAATAAAACACCAGGTGCTTTCCTAGAATTCTGTGTTAAAAATTGGAGTAAAAAATAAGCCCCCCTCATAATGTTAGCTTTTCAAATTAAAATGTAACAGTGGATCCACAGGCGTTTATGAAATGTCTTTTGCTTTGTCACCTGAAAGAGAACTGAAACTGTTTGTTTATATGGTGATGCCACTTCCACCATGAGTTGGGAACACTTTATCATCCCATGGCATGAATATAGGAGGTGATTGCAGACAAAATAACCAGTCGGAGCAATATCGCGCTCAAATTTTTAACTCTATGGCTCTTGATAAGCAAGATTTTATGCTAAAACCATCAAGTTGAAGACATGGCACCAGTGACATGAATTGCTGTTAAGAGTTACTGAGACAGATGAATACAAAGTACAAATGACTGTGTGCCCTTGAATGTGAATTTGCCCCCAGGATAATGTTTCTCAGTGTGTGGTTGTCAGGTGACTTGCCTCACCTGAAAATTAAGATTTCTAGGCTCACCTCCAGTCATTCAGGTTTCTCAGGGCTGGTGGGTAGGCCCTAGGGGGTTGCCCTTTAACAAGTCCTCAAAGGATTCTTGTGTAATTTGAAATCTGAAAGCTAGGGACCTAGAAGGAAAAGAATCTTTTCCTGTCAATCAATATAACAAAATTGTTAATAGAAACAAAAATATAATTATTACCTGTTCAAAAGAAGAGACTAATCCATCAAACACTGAAAGACAGTGTAAAGCAAATTTGTGTCACTGAAAGTATTCATAATCAGCCCTTCCCAGTTTTTCCCAAGGACATGCTAGGTTTTCCATATTTATTTACAAAAAGAAAGTGACAGCCAGAGACCCAATTAAGAATCTCGTCCTGAAAGAGGAAGGAAAACGTTTTATGTAAGCCTCTGAACATCACCAGCCACTACTGACCTTGTCTGTTTGAAGAGCTGGTGTCCTGCAGGAAGTCCCGGTGGGCTTCCTGGATTGCAGTGTCATACTCTGCCAGCTCTCCCTGCCCTTAACTAGGATGTGTGGAGTTAACTGAAGCTCCAGACAGCTCTGGTAGCCAGCTGGGTTTCTCAAACAGTTCCCTCTGCTTTCTGGAGGCCTGGACAGAGATTCATGCAAGATGCCATCAGTAAACTTGATATGGGAGATTTACATAGTTTGTGGGACAGAGTTTTTGACAGAGCCTCTTCGAGAGAAGTGTTGATGGAAAAGTTGAGACTCATGTTACTCAACATCTTGACCTCAAACAGTGTTTGTTTTGGGTTTTGAGGTGTGAAAATCAACTTTTGCCCTTGTAAAAGGTAACAGACATGCTAAGTCTTGCATCTCATGTTTGCTTTAAATCAGCTAATAGAAAAATATGTACTGTACATTCATGCGAATAAATTAAGTCAGTCTGATGTCCTTTTATGCAATATTCCCATTGATACTCCTTTCCAAAAGCTGTGTTCTAAAGTACACTGGTACTGATTCAGTAAAAGTCCCAACATATGAAACATGATTATAGTACTTAGAATTCATGTTAATAAAAAAGGCAGAAACTCAGTGCTGACTGGCAGGACATAAACCTTAACGATTATATATGTTAATCAATGTGCTGTTTTTGAATGGCTTTAAGCATTGCTGAATCCAGGGGTTTAAGGTGTCATAGCACTGTGACTTTCACCATCCAGGGGCTGAACCCATGTCAACAGCAATCAGTCTTTCAATAATTTTTTCTCTGCAAGGTCTTTCTCTCAAAGTGATAGCTGGTGGCTTCAGACTAGATGAAAAGGTTTTTTCTTTTCAAGAGTTCTAGCAGAAGTCCTAAATGTGAGTCTTATTGGCTTCATGAAGTCAGTGTCCAGGTCTGAACTTACCCCTGTAGATAGGGGAGCAGATGACACTAATTGGCCAAGTCATAAGCCCATTCTTAGAGAAGGAAGATGACGTCAGCTATGAACAAATCACACGGATCTCAAAGGAAATACTGAAGTGCTGTTAACAAGTAGAGGAAATAAATGCTGAGCAGGCAACTAGCAACTGTGTCTATTACATAGGTATCAATGCATCATAAGTAAAAGTATGTAAAAATCTTTAGGAAATTAGTCATAGGACTAGGAAATGTAAGAGAAGTAGCAGTGTGCTTTTTGACATCCACTCTTCTGATTGAATTGCTGTCTACTCTGATCTGGTGAAGATAGCCTTTCTTAGCCAGAATACTTTTAATCACCTCTTCTTCCCTTAAACTGTTGAATAGGCGTGTTGCTCTTTAGTGTAAACTGAAAGCTCCTTGAGGTTGCTCAAGTACTCTTGTTTAATGGTGATAGATGGTAATAGCTTGACCATTGCTGTCTCATTAATGTACTTAGTTTTTTTCTCATTTTCTGGGGAAACACTGGAAATGATGCTATTAGATTTTTGCTTTTTTTCGCAGGAGTCTAATGATTAGGAAACTGCTTTGTTGTTTTTTTTTTAATATAAAATACCTAGACTCTTGGTGATAGATGCCATCCAAATAAAATGGTTGTTAGTGAAAATACTGTCATGCAAGCACATTTTTTGGTAATGTTCTTCACATTTTAACTCTTTAGATTTGCAAGACTATTTAAATACATATGGAGAGAAATACAATTCTTTCTCAGAGAATTTCCTGATGCATTTGTCTAGCTGTTTCCTCCTCTCTGCATCTCTCCCACTCCCAGATTTCTCATACTTTCTCCCCATATAATTATCATTTGAGCATCTGGAACTTGAAAATTCTCATCAAATAATTGGGCTTGTCTAAGCCTTGGTGGTCAAAATAGGTCATGTTAGAAAAAAATTTTAAGAAAATGTGATAGTGTTTTAACTCTAAGTTCATCATGGCTTATAGTTACAGCAGAATGACCGGGGTTTCCTCCCCATAGATTGCATATGAGACATTACATATCTGTGTGATGTTTGCTGGTTTATATTATTTCTGGGCAGGTCCCAGTAATCATTCTTATCAGGCCGCCATGGGTGTGTGCTTCTGGAGGCTGGCTTTCATCCTAAGGAGTGGGACTAGGAATCCTACATGCGTCCAGTTCTGCTCTCAGCCCCCTAAACTTTCTTAGTACTGACACTGGCACTGCGTTTACCTAATCCGTGGATTACAGAAAAAAGAACTTTCCAGGCTGCTTCTATTTGTTATGTCACTTTCCATTTTAGAAATTGTTTTGATGCACATTGTCCCACGTGAGTCTCAATACATGAGGCATCGTTATCCTAAGTTTTCAGGTAGACTGGAGCTTGAGGACGTTTAGTAACTCGTGCCAAGGTTATATCAGTAGGAAATGACAGAGTCGGGGCTTTAACTCTGGATTGAATATGTATTCTTTACATCATGCTGTTGCCAGGAATCCCTTCTGGCATCTACAGACTGTGAGACAGCTAAGCATGTGCAGAAGACTCTCTGCCATTGTGCATGTCCATCAGAAAGGCTGCAAGACTGAGGGATTTCAGCTAGAAACCTTAGGGGCTTGACAGAAATTGAGGCTGTCAATTGAGAAGAGAATGAACCAATAGGAGACCCTGTAAAGGACATTAAAACCTACTGAATGCCATTTCCTTGCCATCTAAATTTCTGAAATATTAAGAGATACTGACTTTGGGTATAAGTCAGTTCTTACACTACTTATGTGAAGTGAAGTTGCTCAGTCATGTCCGACTCTGCGACCCCATAGACTGTAGCCCACCAGGCTCGTCCATCCATGGGATTTTCAGGCAAGAATACTGGAGTGGGTTGCCATTTCCTTCTCCGGGGATCTTCCCGACCCAGGGTTCGAACCTGGGTCTCCTGCATTGTAGGCAGACACTTTACAGTCTGAGCCACCAGGGAAGTCTTACACTGCTTATATCACAATTCAAATAAAAGAAATACTTTTATTGAACATCACTTGTTTTGTAATAAGTAATGTTTAACTTGGAACTCTTTCAAACTTATTCCATTTACTAATATACCACAGAAAAAAAAAGCAGACTTTTTCTTTAAGTCCTTTTTAAAAATATTTTCAATTTTTAATGTAAATTTAAAGCAAATATTCCCATATCAGAAAGAGATACAAATCAATGTTTTGGATCCCTAAGGGCAATTATTTTATATCAGTTAATTTATTGTTCGGAGAGTGAATTGCAAAAAGAAAATATTTTCTCTAATCTCATTTCTATCTTGTTTGAAGAATGTCAGTTACTGCTGTCACAAATGATTTTTTTGAAGGGCTATAATGAAGAATGGCATAAAGTTGTCAGTTTCATTCATCAGTAAGTAAGATCTGACTTGAATTCTGAGGGCTACTGTCTTTCCTTGTGTGGTATTATTTTTCTCTTGATTTCCTCACAATGTTGTATTTACAAAGTACATAAAATCCAATTTGAGTGGCTGGGAGCAGATCAAATGGTTTAATGAACTCAGCTTTATTTCTATTAGGTAGAGAAATCAAAGCTGAGTCTGATAATTTCTGTCCCCACAAAATAATCAGAGGCCTAATTAAGCCCACACAGAGAGCCACGTTAGAGACTGCTTAGCTTCTACCCTTATAATCCTGTACCATCTCATCAGCTTTTACATGAATATTTACCAAGGAAGTGCAAAACCGAGGTGAGCGTAAATCACATTGGCGCTTGACAAAGCCTGGCAGCAGGTTTAGTGTGCTTGTACTCCTAGAAGACTCTTGAGAGGTCCTTGGATGGCTAGGAGATCAAACCAGTCCATCCTAAAGGAAATCAACCCGGAGTGTTTACTGGAAGGACTGATGGTGAAGCTGAAGCTCCAATACTTTGGCCACCTGATGCGAAAAGCTGACTCATTGGAAAGGGCCTTGATGCTGGGAAAGATTAAAGGCAGGAGGAGAAGGGGACGACAAAGGATGGGATGGTTGGATGGCATCACCGACTCAACAGACATGAGTTTGAGCAAGTCTGGGAGTTGGTGATGGACAGGGAAGCCTGGCCTGCTGCAGTCCACGGGATCACGAAGAGTCAGACATGATATGGTGACTGAATAACAGCAGCAGCAGCAGCAACAGCAACAACTACCCATGACGACTGGGCAGCACTGTTATTAGTGTCCGCTTCAGTCAGCACAGTGGCGATTAAGGAGGTGAATGTGTTGACAGATTCTAAAATTATGCCAGCAGTTGTATAGCATGCAGTGTAAAACATTTTGGAAAAAAAAATAAAAACAGAACAGCCCATAGAGTAATCACCCACCACCTTCAGCTCTATGATAATAGATATTTAAGAGTAGACTTTGCAGGAGGAGAAGGGGACGACAGAGAATGAGATGGCTGGATGGCATCACCAGCTTGATGGACATGAGTTTGAGTTGGTGATGGACAGGGAGGCCTGGCGTGCTGTGATTCATGGGGTCGCAGAGAGTCGGACACGACTGAGCGACTGAACTGAACTGAACTAAAACATGTTTGTGCTGAAGCTAGACTTCAGCTGAGACATATCCAACTGCTTTAGAATGTCCAGGGAGCTCAGGTGGGGAAAACCACTAAAATTACCATCAAGGAGAGTTGAGTACTTGAAAATATGAAATGCATACAATTTCTTTGGCTTCTAAGAACTTTTATTTCCCCCTGCCATGAAAATAGGCAGCAGGAGGAAAAAAAATCTGAGTGAAAGATTTGATTTAGACGCTCAACATAGAGGACCCCCTGTACTTTAAGATTTATGGAAAGGAAAGCCTCTAAGCAATTTTCTAAGTTCTGGATACATCTGTGTTCTTATTTGTATAACCCTTGTAATCAAAGCTAAATACAGACAGCTAAGAGTTTGGCTTGGCCTGCAGTTTTCTTGAAATGGCTAACATCCATTTAAAGGCTCATAAATCCTTCAAGTGTTTCCATTGTGGGGTTTGTGGAACCCCGCCCCCATTTATGAGCAACTGGAACTGGGTCACAGATAAGCTTGATTACGGGTGGAGATACAGTTTGGGGTAGATGAATACAGTGATTTAGTTTCCCTTAATTGACTCACTGGAAAAGACTCTGATGCTGGGAAAGGTTGGGGGCAGGAGGAGAAGGGGACGACAGAGAATGAGATGGCTGGATGGCATCACCGACTCTGTGGACATGAGTTTGAGTGAACTCCGGGAGTTGGTGATGGACAGGGAGGCCTGGCGTGCTGTGATTCATGGGGTCGCGGAGAGTCGGACACGACTGAGCGACTGAACTGAACTGAACTGATGCTTAAGCAGAAACCTTACAATCAGACTTACATGTTACAGTTTTACAGTTAATAAGGCCAGTGTTTAATTAATAACAGACTTATGACTGTAACACTGTAACATGTAGTTAGACTTCGACTTTACTATAAGCACTAGGTACTCAGAGCATTAAGGTTAATATGCAGATGTTCATAGGCTGAATTAAGGGTGGGTATTCAGAGCTCGGGGGAACGTGTGATTGTCTAAAGAAGTGGTAAAGGTGAGGTGATGGAGATCTTACTAGAGACGCAGTGGGAATGGAATGGAGAATAAGGACCTGACACCAGAATTACAGTTGCTGCTGTATATTCAAATTAAGAGCTTCCCAGGTGGCGCTAGTGGTAAAGAATCTTCATACCAGTGCAGGAGACTTAAGAAACACCAGTTCGATCCCTGGGTCAGGAAGATCCCCTGGAGGAGGGCATGGCAACCCACTCCAGTATTCTTACCTGGAGAATCCCATGGACAGAAGAGCCTGGCAAGCTGAAGTCCATAGTGTCTCAAAAAGTCAGACAGGACTAAAGCGACTTAGCACACATGCCCGCATTCAGATTAAAAGGTGTTTGTTTCCTCTCCCTATCTTTTGTTTTTGAGTTAGGGTTGTTAATTTTCCTGAACTGTTTCAAGTTTAGTTGCCTAGGAATAGTGAATGAAAGATATTTGGAAATGCTTTCCAGTATCTGGCTCGAAAATACGAATCATATCCCCACCCATGGTTTCTATCTCATAATTTCAAAAGGATCCTGGACCACCCCCAACCCCCAGGGGTAACATAGGGGACAGGGGACCCAGAGTCCTAGCAAAGCTTCCTCCTGAAGTCCTGAGCAAGGCTGTTGGAACTACATTTCCTTTTTAGAAAATACAAGTGTTTATATGACAGAGATGGGACGGAAAACACAGAATGTTCCTTCAGTTCAGTTGCTTAGTTGTGTCCGACTCTTTGCAACCCCATGGACTGCAGCATGCCAGGCCTCCCTGTCCATCACCAACTCCTGGAGTTCCCCCAAACTCATGTCCATTGAGTCAGTGATGCCATCCAGCCATCTGATTCTCTCTTGTCCCCTTCTCCTCCTGCCTTCAATCTTTCCCAACATCAGGGTCTTTTCAAATGAGTCAGCTCTTCACATCAGGTGGCCAAAGTATTGGAGTTTCAGCTTCCAATGAACACCCAGGACTGATTTCCTTTAGGATGGACTGGTTGGATCTCCTTGCAGTCCAAGGGACTCTCAAGAGTCTTCTCCAACACCACAGTTCAAAAGCATCAATTCTTCTACGCTCAGCTTTCTTTACAGTCCAACTCTCACATCCATACATGACTACTGGAATGTTACTCAAATGCTTTTAAAATGCTATTTTTATTTTTCAAATCTATAATATATAGAAACTAGTAACTGGGCTTCCCAGGTGGCTCAGTGATAAAGAATCCACTTGCCAGTGCAGGCGATGTGGGTTATATCCCTGGGTTGGGAAGATCCACTGGAGAAGGAAATGGCAACCCACTCCAGTATTCTTGCCTGGCGAATCCCATGGACCAAGGAGCCTGGTAGGCTACTGTCCGGGGGCGGGTCACAAAGAGTCGGACACGACTGAGCACACACGCAACTAGCAACTACCCATACTTGAACTTCACGCATTAAAGTTTATCCCTTCATGTTTTTCATCCTATAGATCCATGTACGTTTGACTGTACGTTAGAATCACATGAAAGCATTTTGAAACTGGAGTTAAACCGGTTTCTGTACCTAAGGCCTAGGGCTCAGGTGTGAGTGGGTTCTGAAGACTCCCCTGCTGATTTGAATGTGCAGCCAGAGTTGAGTTCCTCATCTCTGGATGCCCAACCACATGCATCACTTTGTCTCAGCTGTTAACTGTCTTTATGATCTTAGTCATTTCCCTCATTGTGTCACTAGCCTGTCTACTCTGTGACAATTTTGAGACAGAAAAGAAGGGCAGTGTAATTGAAAGGTTTGAGCATTTTCACTCTAGATGAAGAAAGGAAATTCATGTTGATAATATCCTCTTTTGGAATAGGAAGCAATCTCTGTTTGCTCTGAATTATTTTATTGTTGTTGTTCAGTCGCTAAATTGCATCTGACTCTTTTTGACCCCATAGCCTGGAGCCTGACTGGAGCCTGCAGTTCTCCAGGCAAAAGTACTAGAGTGGGTTGCCATTTCCTTCTCCAGGGGATCTTCCCAGATTCGGGATTAAACCCACGGCTCCTATATTGCAGGTGAACTCTTTGATCAGTAAACTTTAAGTTAATGCTTTATCATCTACCCTTTTTGCTTTGCTAACGTTTAGGATTTGAAAACATTAAACGTTTGTTTACATCCTCTGTAAGTCAGCACTGATTTGTTTGTCTCCTGGGATTAAACTAAAAGCAGCGCTCAGTTACACACAAATTTTTAAAAATTGAACAACTATACAAAATGATTCAGTTCAGTTCAGTTCAGAAAAGATATAAAATTAAGTTCCTAATCCCTCAAATATGCCTCTGAATGTTTCATGATGAGGGGAACTCAGTTCTACCAAAACTTTCTTTTTGGTTAAAAAAGAAAATCGGTATGTTCTCATAGACACAAACAAAAGCATGACCATTTCTGTAGGGGTTTAGAACCCTGCTTATTGCATAATGGGCTAAAGAGGTTAAATCTTTCATTTAAGGAGAAACCATGCCCTTTAAATTTCTTTCCAGGCTAAGTGACAGATGAGACAATTTACATCCACTAAGATTTCAGTAACTTGATGCAATAGCCTTGGCAACAGAATTCTACCAAATGAAAAGAATCAAATTGCACAGAATGGTGTTTGTAGCCAGCGGGTCTCCACGTAGACCTCCCTGGGAATTGTGCCAAAATAAAAGGCTTTAAGGTTCCCGTTGCTACTTCTGAGTTATAAACTGCGGCTTCTTGAGCCCTCATTAGACTCGGGAAGTTGAATGCCTATCACAACCTTCTCTGACCAGCCCTGTCAACCCTGAGACCATTCGGATCCATCAAAGGAAGAAGCCTATCACACACTGAGTAATGAATCCCTGTTCTGCATAATTCTCCCTCTCTTCTCAGGAACATCCCCTTGCTTTTCTATTCTGGTTTTGCTTTTACTCCTTCTCCCATTCACAGTTTCCCACCTCCTTCCCTGTGTAGAACTTAGCTAACTTACGTAAAAATCCCACAATTAGTCAGCAGCTAGATCAGGAGCTGCTGCTGCTGTTGCTACTGCTAAGTCGCTTCAGTTGTGTCCAACTCTGTGTGACCCCATAGACGGCAGCCCACCAGGCTCTCCTGTCCCTGGGATTCTCCAGGCAAGAACACTGGAGTGGGTCGCCATTTCCTTCTCCAATGTGTGAAAGTGAAAAGTGAAAATGAAGTCGCTCAGTCGTGTCCGACCCCTAGAGACCCCATGGACTGCAACCCACCAGGCTTCTCCATCCATGGGATTTTCCAGGCAGGAGTACTGGAGAGGCTTGCCATTGCCTTCTCCGAGATCAGGAGCTAGTATATTGCAAAAACAATAAAGTTGCCCAAGGGCAGAAGGAAGATTTTTGAGGCCGCATCTTACCTAAGCCTGAAGATTAAGCATTTTAATACCAGTTATCAAAATGGATGCATAAATGCCTTTAAAAGAACCTGGGATTGATTTAGGATAAAAATGATCTACCTTTGAGGACAGAGCTGGAACAATGGATATAATTACTTTTGAATATGTAGGATCTTTTCAGTTGTGAGAGACCCTTGAGAAAAGACAGACTCTCAGATAAGATGGTTTATTTCCACTGATCTCTCAATGGACTGCCACAGGCAAAAGACAAAGCCAGTGGTGTACTGTTCCCCTTCCCTTCTGCCACAATGTTTGGCCTGTAAACCACGGCCATCGCCAGTCAGCAGCAGTAAAAAGAGACCACACAAACCCTTAAATTTTGTTTCCATGAGTGGCCATTGCATTTACGCCAGTACCTCCACTGGCAGCCCAAACAGAGAATGGAAACAACACTGTTTTAGTGCTGTAATTCCACTTTGTTTGGCCCAAGAAACAAAGATATACTGGTAAAAAATAATAATAATAATAAGGCCTAGTATGTAGAAAAGCTCAGTGGGTGAGCTTTGACACATGAAAGCACCTTAATTCTCAGCAAGACAGAGGTGACAAATTTGAAGAACTGGGCATATTATATTGATGAGATGATTACTCAGAAAGGGCCACCTAAAAATAATAGTTTACTTTCTGAGTACTTAAAGTGCTGCTATGAAGTATGTACTAATATTATCGTTTATGTTTTAGAAATGAGAAAACTGAGGCACAAAGTAATGATGTAAAACTTGTACAAGTCACCTAGCTCTCAAGTGGGTTAGCTGGGATGCAGACTTGCTCCGAGTTCAGTGCTTTAAACCCTGAGCCTACCATTGTGTTAGCCTTTAGGAAACTGCTGTGACTTACAGACAAGATTGTTGTCATTTAGTTGATAAGTTATATCCGATTCTTTGCAACCCCACGGACTGTAGCCCGCCAGGCTCCTCTGTCCGTGGGATTTCCCAGGCCAGAAGACTGGAATGGGTTGCCATTTCCTTCTCCAGGGGGCTCTTCCTGATGCAGGGCTGAACCTGGGTCTCCTGCATTGGCAGGTGGGTTCTTTACCACTGAGCCATCAGGGAAGCCCAGTTTAAAAAAAAAAAAATAGAATGCTATAAAAATACAGCAGTTTAAAAAAGCTACTTTCAAAGCAGTAAAAAAAAAAAAAATTTAAGAAAATTAAAAAGAAATTTTTTGAAAAATGCAGCAACTTCTAGAAAGTCCCAGGTATGGAGACACCTGGAATTCACAGTTTCACTGGGGATTCTGTGACATCCTCCATGGTTAAGACTTTTCTTTTTCACCTTTTCCCATTTCATGCATAAACTTCTCCCAGACAGGATTAAATGTTTGCAAATGCTTTAAAGTGGAATTGGTATGATATCAGCAAATGAAATATAAGCTGTTTCATTGAAGCAGGGCATAGAACAATGCCATTTAAAAATAAAGCAGTTAAAGATCATTTGACCACCAATATGTCACTTGGGAAGCATTAACCAAACTATTTAAGAATCCCGCAATTTAATTATTTCATAATATATACTTTTTCTACCTTGGTGCAATTCCCTTTCTCTAGGTTTTCAAAAATGGAAAATGTCAAGATTCAATCTCTATTGAGGAGTAGTAGGAAAATACGTTAATGTTATTAACTAGGGATGACTTTGGAGTGGTGCCTCCTTGGATCTCAGTGAATAGAAGAAATTTGTTCAGTGTTGAAGCTCTTAGGGAGATTTACTAGCACTTTGAACATGGACATTCCTGAACTCATAGGGGACACAGCCATCTGTGCTGTGAGTGGGTTTTAGAGGCATGCCAAAAAGACCTGGCAGGTGAGAGATGGGAATACCGAAAGCCTCGGTCAGATGCCTCATCTATCAGTAGGAATAAATGTTTTCTTTCATAAAGACAATTTAACCTCAGTTCTTCTAGTGTCATGAAGATAGGACCAAAAGTCCACTGGACTCTAAACCAATCCTCTTTCTGCCATTCATGAGGTGCCTAACTGGAGGAAAGGAACAATCTCTGTTATTCATTATCCAATCCATAAAATAATTAATGGACTAAGTCACCGTTGCTAACCTCTTAGTAATCTAATGAAAACCCAGAACTCTTCTCTCTTGAGAAACATGCAGGAATAAACTCAGTGGTGTTCTTGGGCTCCTAAATCTGATCGCAGGTCCCAGGTTAAAAGCATATCGATGAACTTTCTCGCATTCTTTACAATGCCTGCGTTGGCGTGGTGCTGAGAAGTTGAGATACAGTGGGTGTGATTCCTGGTTTGGCAACAGGGCAAGGCCAGCGCAGAATACGGAAAGATACAGGAACAGTGCGAGAAAGGGCATCAAGCACATTATTGGGTCAGTTGGGACAGGCTGTGAGTGAATAGAGGGAGGTCACTGGAGGTAGAAGGCTCAGCTCTGCGCTGAGGATAAACTGGAGTGACTTGATGGTGGTGCTGGCAGGGGAGGGGGTGACAAAGATTTTCATTTCCTTCTGCTGCTTTGGTGTATACTACGCTTTATACCTTGGTCCAGACTGTCTAATCAGGATCTCATTAAGGAAAAGCTTAGCATTGTTTGAGTTCTCTTTCCCACAGCAGAGCTAAAAGTAAACAGCAGCCAAAGATAAACAAGGAACATTACTCTTTTCCTGTGTTGTATAATAGTGAGTCTAATTTATTGACAATGTTGGTGGTGGTGTAAATACTGAATCTTACAATGAACTTTTTAAAGAGCCTGCTGGTTTCTAAGCCTTCCCAGGCGAGCAGACGTTCTTTTGTTGTTAGTGGAATTTGTTTTCTAAATCAGGATTTGTTAAATAACAGGCTTTGGGTACTAGAAGACATTGGAGACCACTTGCTATTCAGGTCTATGGTTTGTTTTGTTTTGTTTTGAATTCTTTAAACCAATGGATGGCTGGATTTCAACTTTTCTCTGCTTTTATTTCTTATAAAAAGACTAGAAAGACAGATTTATGAACAAAGAATAGAATTATATATCCCTGCTTCTGAATCTGTCTTGAGGCTGTCTGGATCATGATGTGGGGAAGGATGCCTACCAAAATACCTCCTCTTCACCCTCAAACCCAGTTATCTACATAAACCTAGATAGACCTGACCTCAAAGAACCTAGAGTTCTAAACAGAGACAAGCCTGGCCTGGGTTACAGGCCTACTTTGTGCCAGAAAATTATACTTACTGAGGCCTGCTTCACCATTCCTTTTTGATTGCTTGCTTACTTACTTTTGGCTATATTTTCAAGAGAATTTAAGCTGACTTTGATATTCTTAAGATTGATTTTGATATTCTTTTTATTTTGCACTTTTTTTATCTGATCAGGCTTGCATCCTGTCCCTAAACTGACTCTCCCAGCAATAAGATCCTTTTAAACAAGACTGGACTTACCTAACACACTAGAAACACCCTAATCTTCTGGTGATGCCTTGCACTGCCCCGTGTTAAGGCATCTCTCCCAAGGACCGGCCCCTTTGAATGCAGCCTCTCCCAGACTTACCAGACTCATTGAACATGACTGAACCAAAATCCAACAAGTGAAAACATTAGACTTTTTTTCTTAGTTTTGTTTTTAAAAGACACACTCCACAGGTACAGCTCAACTTCTCTTTCTCTCCTCTGTATTATGAAGGTTACTGTATATCCTTTCTACCCATGTTTTTATATTCTTCATGAACTATATAGAATATTAATTTATTTAAAGGAAACTATCCTTCTGCCATTTGCTTGTTTAATCAATGTAATATTTTAGAGGCTTTTCCAATATGGTCCATATACCTTTAGTTCACCTATTTAAACTGTTCTCCTATATGCCACGATGTGAATAGAATGTGATTTATCTTTCCAACTTGATCGCTATCAATAGATAGACATGTGGATTTTCCCTGATTTTTTGTTTTTATAAATAGTGGTTCGGTGAATCTAATGCATGTGCAAAAAATAAAAATTTCTCTGGGGTTTAAAACTGTAGATACATGGAGGCACATCTCAAATATTAATGAAAATTGACAAGTTGCTCTTGAAGTTGACTGCAGCCATTTATACACCACCAGACATCTAGGAGCATATCCCCACAGCTCTGCCGATGCTTGGTAACTGGTCCTTTCAAATAACTGCCCATTCTTCCAGTAGATAGTTTGTCCTTTAGTTATTGATTTGTAGGCATTTAAATGACTTTTTTCATGATAATAGCAACTTGTCCAATAAATATGTTGCAAATATCTGCTTCTCTTCTGTCCCTTGTCTTTTTAATTCTGTGTAGCTAATGAATATTCAAGTTGGTGTAGTCTATTAAACATTATTTTCCTTTAACACTTATATTTTTTACTTCACTTAAGAAAAAAATGTATTCTGATACCATGAATAATCTCTTATATTGTCTTCTAAGATATTTGAAGTTTTATTTTTTACATTTAAGTAGTTATCGGGAATGTATTTTTGTGACTGGTGTCAAGTAGGGTTTTAAAAAAAAAATAACCACCAATTGTCTCAATACCATTTATTAGGCAATTTATTCTTCCCCCATTTATTTCTTTTATACTAAAATTCCCCAGCACTTGTGAGTAGACTCTTTCTTCTGTTCCTTTTGCTTATCCCTATACTAAGACCATGCTTTTCATATTGCTGTATAGTATTTCTCCTATAATCTGTGAGTGATAAGATTATATTCATAGATATCCTTTTATTAAGCTGTCTTTGAAATCCTTGGATAAGCCCTACTTTGTTTTGGTCCACTCTTGGATTCAAATTACTAATATTTAATTTAGATTTTTTTGCATTTATCTCCATGAGCAGGACTGGTTTATTATGATTCTTTTCATATGTTTCTGACCTTTTGATATCCAAGTTATAGTAGTATCAAGAAATGAGATAGAGAAGTTTCTATTTTGTTAGATTATTTATATGGTGATTGCAGTCATGAAGTTAAAAGACACTTACTCCTTGGAAGGAAAGTTATGACCAACCTAGACAGCATATTAAAAAGCAAGACATTATCTTGCCAACAGAGGCCCGTCTAGTCAAGGCTATGGTTTTTCCAGTGGTCATGTGTGGATGTGAGAGTTGGACTATAAAGAAAGCTGAGCACAGAAGAATTGATGCTTTTGAACTGTGGTGTTGGAGAAGACTCTGGAGAACCCCTTGGACTGCAAGGAGATCCAACCATTCCATCCTAAAGGAAATCAGTCCTGGGTGTTCATTGGAAGGACTGATGTTGACGCTGAAACTCCAACACTTTGGCCACCTGATGCGAAGAGCTGACTCATTTGAAAAAACCCTGATGCTGGGAAAGATTGAGGGCAGGAGGAGAAGGGGACGACAGAGGATGAGATGGTTGGATGGCATCACAGACTTGATGGACATGGGTTTGGGTGAACTCCAGGAGTTGGTGATGGACAGGGAGGCCTGGCGTGCTGCAGTTCATGGGGTCGCAAAGAGTTGGACATGACTGAGCGACTGAACTGAACTGAACCATTTCATAGAAGTTTACTTAACACTCAGCTGTAAAACTTTAATGACTTGAAAATATTGAGTGAGTTTTGACAGTAATTTCTTTAATAATTTTTAGACTTTTCCTGTTTTCCATTTTTATTGAGTCACTTTAGAATTTTTTTCTAGAAATTTTTATTTCACCTAAGTATTCAATTTGTTAGCATAAAGCACTTCATATTATTTTCTAATATCTAAAGTTATAGCCTCCTTTTTATTTTTAACACTGTTTTGGGGACATCTTTTTTTTAATGACCAATAATGCCAATATTGCTAGTATCTTTTCAAAGAAGTAGCTTTTTAAATAATTATACTTCAATAAAGTAACCAGTAAACTCTACTGAATGACTGCTGTACGCCAGACTCTCTTCTAAGTGATTGCTATGGGGAACAAAAGAGAACAGTAAAAAATAAACAGATTCTAGATCCAAGCTGTTATGGTGTATGAGGCAGAGACAAAAAATAAATGTAAAATATATTTAATTATATAATATATCCTAAGAAAAGCTATGAGAGAAAATGGAGCAGGTTAAGCAGGATCAGAAGTGCTATAGGGCTTGAGGGGGCATGTGGGTTGCACTTTTAAAGAAGGTGAATAGGGGAGATGTCATTGAGAAGAAGAAAGTTGAACACCCCCTTTAAAAAGGGGTGGGGAAGTTAGCTATGCGAGTATCTTGGGAGAAATTCCTGGCAGAAGGAACAGCTGGGGCAAAAGCTCTAAGGCAAGAGCATCCCCCGTATGAAGAGACTGCAAAGAGACCCATGTGGCCCAAGTAGAGTGATTGAGAGAAAGAGAAAAGGAAATAGGGAAATAGGGAAGTGTAATCACTCTGGGTTTACATTGAGACAGCCATGGAGGGAATGGCAGGATCTGATTACAAATGTGAAGGAAGCAGGGTGAAGTTAAGAGGTTATTGCCATAATAGAGGCAAGAGGTAATGGCCGCTTAGCCCAAGGTGGTAGCAGGGCAGTGGGAATGCAGAGGTGGCATTTCCCGACCTCTATTTTAACTTTATGGGTATTATATGGATTTGTTTAAGTCAAATCTAAGCTTTATTAGCTAGTGGGTTTAATGCATTTACTGTTGTTTTTGCTCAGTTACTAAGACATGCCTGACTCTTTGCGACCCCATGAACTGCAGTGTACTGGGCTTCCCTGTCCTTCACAGTCTCCCTGAGTTTGCTCAAACTCATGTCCATTGAGTTGGTGATGCCATCTCATCTTCTGTTGCCCCCTTCTCCTCCTGCCCTCAATCTTTCTCAGCATCAGAGTCTTTTCCAGTGAGTCTGCTCTTTGTATCAGGTGGCCAAAGTGTTGGAGCTTCAGCTTCAGCATCAGTCCTTCCAATGAATATTCAGGGTTGATTTCCTTTAGGATTTCAGGTTTGATCTCCTTGCTGTCCAAGGGACTCTCAAGAGTCTTCTCCAGTACCACAGTTTGAAAGCATCATTCTTCGATGATCAGCCTTCTTTATGGTCCAGCTCTCATATCCATACATGACTACTGGACCTTTGTTGGCAAAGTGATGTCTCTGCTTTTTAATATGCTGCCTAGGATGGTCATAGCTTTTTTTCCAAGGAGCAAGTGTCTTTTAACTTCATGGCTGCAGTCACCGTCCACAGTGATTTTGGAGCCCAAGAAAATAAAATCTGCCACTGTTTTTACTTTCCCCTCCCCCCGTCTATTTGTCATGAAGTGATGGGACCAGATGCTGTGGTCTAAGTTTTTTGAATGTTGAGTTTTAAGCCAGCTTTTTCACTCTCTTCTTTCACCTTCATCAAGAGACTCTTTAGTTCCTTCTTTGCTTTCTGCCATTAAGGTGGTATCATCTACATGTCTGAGCTTGTTGATATTTCTGGCAATCTTGATTCCAGTTTGTGCTTCATCCAGTCTGTCATTCTGTATGATGTACTCTGCATATAAGTTAAATAAGCTGGGTGAAAATATATAGCCTTGACATTCTCCTTTCGCAATTTGTTGGTAAACTTTGAGTTATTTTACTGATTTTGCATTTTCTATGAATCTGAGCTTACTGTTTAACTTTTTGCTATTCTTTCGTGGGTTTAATTAAGTAATTCAATTTTTTGCCTCCAAGTTTGTATAGTTTTTATATCTGCTCAGCACATTTTTTAAAGTTAATAACGTCTTTAACATTTTCTTGAATGATACAGGGATCTTCATTTCCTTGTATGGTCTATGATTTTTTTTTTTTTAAGTTTAACTAGACAAGGGTTGTTTTCTATAGGAATTATTTGTGCTCTTTATTGAGTCCTATATGGTTAACAGGTTCCAAACTAGTTTTATCTTAATTTCTCAGCTTGAGGTTCCTGATTATCCAAATGTTTGAATTTGGATGTCACATCTACATAAGGTAGAGGTTAGAGTTCAGATTTCCGGCTAGCACCTATTTTTCACTTCTTCAGGGCAGTTAGCAATGATTTCCCTGATTCCTTTTCATGATCTTGGCAGCCATTCATGACTTCTAGATTTCTTCATAGAACTCAGTTCTATAACTGCAGGCATAGCCCTGCCACCTCTCGACAGGCATTAAACTCAGATCTCCCTGGTTCTAATTGCTCTGAATCACAAGACTGCAGCCTCTATTGGCTAATGTGTGGCTTTCTTTTTGGCATTTAAGGATTTGTTGTTTTATATGTTGAGTTAGACTGTACATTTACATTTTTATTATTTTTTATTATTCTTGTTCATTTTTAAGTAGTTTATTTTGAGCAAAGGGGAATTCAGTATACTCAACTGTATTGATTTGAGGTCCACCTCCACATTTTTGCTTTAAATTGATATTCAGAATATTAGTGACATTGTTTCATGTTTCTGTCACCTTATTCAAATACATTGTTCATTTAAAGTTTATTTTTTTCTTCTTTCAGGTCACCAAATATTTTAATATTTATATAAGAGAAATGAAATTCACTCCATAGAAAGTCTCAACAAGCTTTTATTTTTGATAACTTGATCTTATGTGTAGATATAAAATTTTTAAACTTTTAAGTTAATGTGTGGTTGAGTACTTATAAGAATGCCGGAACGATGATTGCTTTTTCTAAATCTTCCAAACTGTAGCTGAAAGGCTGAGACCAGGGTAGGTTAGGAGGTTACCCACACAGTTTTCTGAGACTTGTGAAAGGGAGTTAAGGCCAGTCTAAATAAAAAACACAGGGGCTTCCCTGGTAGTCTAGTGGTTAAGATTCTGCACTTCCATCGCAGGGGGTGAGGATTCGATCCCAAGTCAGGGAACATGCCTCATGGCCAAAAAAATAAATAAATAACAAAGTAATAACCTTTAAAATAAATAAATACAGAACACATTACATTTCAATCCAGTAAGACCTGGATGCAAACTTTAAGCACGTTAAAATCTAACATGAAACTCATGGAAGAATAGCAAAAACTCTTAGATGACAGCACTGCAGCGAGGTTTTCTGAACATCTGAAGAGAGATTCAGGAGGGGTGCCATCATTAATATCAATTAATCTGTTTTGTTTTAGAAAAAGGATCCTTTTAGAATTTTTATTTATCAAGTACTCAATCCTCTCGGGGTCACCTTCCATTTTATGGTTTTGAGAGCTTGATCTGATTCCCCATCACAGGAGATGTGGGGAGTCCAGTGTTCTCACCTGTATCTCATGAACGCTTGGTTCGGATTCCTGCATTTCTTGTATTCCCCGACTCTACTCTCCACCTAGCGTCTTTCGTGAATTTTCTTCTCCCATTCTCTTATCAATAAAGACAGAGGAAACACAGACTTCTTACTTTTTTGTCCCCTGTCAAATTCTACAAGCATAAGTGAGGATAAAGGGACAAACCAGCGTAATGAGCATCTTGCTTGACATCCCTGTTTTTAGTTCTTCTCCTGTCTTCTCTAACAGAGACTTTCTCCGTCCCTCTGTCGTCCAGCTTGGTTCTTCCATCATCTGGCTTGTCGTGTCTTCTCTTTCATGCACCCTCTTTTGTGTCCTAATCTTTTACTACGTCCCTCTTTGGCTGCCCCTGGAAAGGAACCAATTTTTTCTCACTTTCTTTGAAGAGCAAATCAACCTTCCCTTGGTCTCACCTTTTCTTTCTCTTGAAGCCCATGCATTTACCTCCCAGTGGCCTGTTAAGTTTTGCTCACCAAATTAGACCCATAAGAAAAATTCTGTTTATCAGATTTTAATATCAGATTTTTTTCTTCCCCAACATGTGTTTTAGAATCATTTTCGTTTAACCTCAGTTTTCTGAAATGCTTCAATTAACTTTGATTTTGTCAAGTAATAAAATTTATAAGAATATATCTTTCAAGAATGTGACTGGTTAGTTATTATCTTTTTAGTTATATTATTACCTAGCCCAACTTAGCTAAATCAAGTAGCACACATAGGCCAATATGTAACAGCAAAAAGAATCCAAAAAGATCATGAATTTTTAATCAAATTAAAAAGCCAACAGAGCTTATGTGTAAGGTCATATTTATTTATTTATTTGGGGGGTACTTTTTGTAAATTAATTTATTCATTTTAATTGGAGGCTAATTACTTTACAATATTGTATTGGGTTTGCCATACATTGACATGAATCAGCCACGGGTGTACATGTCTTCCCCATCCTGAACCCTCCTCCCACCTCCCTCCCCATCCCATCCCTCAGGGTCATCCCAGTGCACCGGCCCTGCGCACACTGTCTCAGGCATCGAACCTAGACTGCCGATCTATTTCACATATGGTAATATACATGTTTCAGTGCTGTTCTCTCAAGTCATCCCACCCTCGCCTTCTCCCCCAGAGTCCAAAAGTCTGTTCTCTACGTCTGTGTCTCTAATTCGTATATTTCCCAGTCTGGTTTCAAATCTTCAATCACTTTCTAGCTATGTGACTTTGGATAAGGGATTTAACTTCCGTGCTCTTCAATTTTCTCATCTGTAACATCTAATAATAATAGTACCCACTTCATGTGGATGCTGTAACAGACAAGTTAATACACGTAAAGCTCTTAGAACAATGGCAGGCACCATATTAGCTAAGATTCACACATTCATACCTCATCCTTTATTTCAAGTCGTTAAGAACAAAGCTATGATGTAAAGAAAGAGGTTGACCAGTTGGGATTTAGATTAAGTATCACAGGTATCTGATGTTTAAAATATACTTAATGGGACTTTCCTGGTGGCTTAGAGAATAAGAACCTGCCTGCTGGTCAGGAGACACAGGTTCGACACTTGGTCCGGGAAGATTCTGCACGCGCTGGAGCAGCTGGGCTCATGCACCACAATTACTGAGCCTGCACCCTGGAGCCCGCAGGTCACAACTGGTGACCTCCCATGCTGCAAGTGCCGAGCCTAGGCTCCACTGCAAGAGAAGCCACCACAGTGGGCAGCCCATGCACCACAGCAAAGGGTAGCCGCTACTCGCCTCAGCTAGAGAAAGTCCACACAAAGCAACGAAGACCAACACAGCCGAAAGTAGATAAATAAAAATAAATATATACATATACTTCATGAATAGATTGCTGTTTTTCACCTTATTCTAATATATCATGCATGCATGGTAAGTGACTTCAGTCATGTCCAACTCTCTGTGACCCCATGGACTGTAGCCCACCAGGCTCCTCTGTCCATGGGCTTCTCCAGGAAAGAAAACTGGAGTGGTTTGCCATTTCCTTCTCCAGAGGATCTTCCCCATCTAGGGATCAAACTTGCGTCTCTTTAAGTCTCCTACATGGGTAGGCGGGTTCTTTACCACTAGCGCCACATGGGAAGTCCTTAATATATCTTAAATAAATCTAAAATATTCATAAAAAGGTAAGACATACACCCTTAAATGATTCTTTATATTTTTCTGGCCTTTTGGAAAATATGACAAAAGCAATTTATTCTTTTCAAGAGCTATGTTAAATCAGTAATGCTGATATATTGGATTCACTGTTCTCATGAAGTCCATCCTGGTACCTCAGCTTAAGAATTCATGGCTTAAATATTTTCTTAGATCAGTCTCCTAGGGCAAAAAAATAAAAGAAAAAGAAATGGGATCTAATTAAACTTAAAAGCTTTTGCACATCAAAGGAAACCATCAACAAAATGAGAAGACAACCTATGGAATGGGAGAGGATATCTACAATTGATGCAACTGACAAGGGTTTAGTTTCCAAAATATACAGATAGCCATATAGTTCAACAACGAAAAAACAAACAACCCAATGGAAAAATGGGCAGTTCTAAACAGATACCTCTCTAAAAAAAACATACAGATGTCTAACAAGCACATGAAATGATGTTCAACATTGCTAATTATTAGAGAATGCAAATCAAAACCACAGTGAGGTATCACCTCACAGAATGGCTATTATCAAAAAGTCTATAAATAGCAGATGTAGAAGAGGATATAGAGAAAAGGTAACCCTCCTACACTGTTGGTAAAAATGTAATTTGGTCCAATCTCTATGGAAAGCAGTATGGCAGCGCATTAAAACCTAAAGATAGAACTACTGTCTGATCCAGCAATTCTACTGGATCTCAGTTCAGTTCAGTCACTCAGTCATGTTTGACTCTTTGCGACCCCATGGACTGCAGCACGCCAGCCTCACTGTCCATCAACAACTCCCAGAGTTTACTCAAACTCATGTCCATTGAATTGGTGATGCCATCACCAACTCCTGGGTATCCCTGACTCCTAGGTATTTATCTAGAAAAAACAGAAACACTAATTCAAAAAGATACATACACCCCAGTGTTCATAGCAGCACTATTTACAATAGCCAAGACGTGAAAGCAACCCAAGCACCTGTCACCAGATGATTGGATTAAGAAAATATGATATATACATTTACCACAGATGTTACTCAGGCATAAAGAAGAATGAAATACTGCCATTTGCAGAATGTGGATGGACCTAGAGAATATTATGCTTAGTGAAATAAGTCAGGCAGAGAAAAACGAATACTATATATTACTTGTAGGTGGAATCTAAAGAACAGTACATATAAATTTATATGCAAAACAGATTCACAGATATGGAAACAAACATGGGTGAGGGAAGGACAAATTAAGGTATGGGCTTAATAAACTACTTACATAAAATAGATAAGCAACAGGAGCAGGATATATTGTATAGCACTGGAAATTATACCCATTATCTTGTAATAACCTATAATGGAGTATAATCTGCAAAAATACTGAATCACTATGCTGTATACCTAAAATCAACATGATATTCTAAATCAGCTATACTTCAGTAAAAGAAAAGATTATGGCTTAAAGAGTTTGTAGTGTAATCAGATGCCCTGAAAAGATTTTAAACTGTTTTTAATGTTAAGGATTACAAAAAACAGATGATCTCCCATGGTCAGATATTCAGGATCTAAAAGTTTACCCTCCTTGCTTGCTGGTAAATTATAGCCTGCCACAGCTCGTGGGTACTGGCAGATATGAGAATTCTGAGTCGAGACATGACAACTTTAACACTCCTGACACAGCCAGCAGCTCAGCTCTTTATACCATCAGGTCCCCTTGCCCTGCCTGCTACCCCTAGGTGCCCAGGGGCAATGCAGGGCAGCCTAGCTGGACGCTGTGCCCAGAATGGATTTGCATCCCAGCTGAAGATCCATAAGGTTAGGAAACCCCAGTCGTTTAATAACAGGCTGCAGGCAAACCTGTCTGATCTTTGCACGGGAAGGACAAATATTTATTATACAAGACAGTAACTAAATCTGCCTTCTGCTCCTGAGGGAAGCACTATCTTTTCTTCCCAAAGCTGTCCGTACATTCTTGAAAAGATAGTCCGGGGCAAAAACTGACAGTGCCTTTGTTTGCAAGCCATCCAGAGAGAGACCCATGGAGAACTATCTCCCAGTATTTGTCCCGTCAAGTCAGGGAGAAAGGTACTGTCGGTACTGTCATATGTTCACTGGGGGAAGGGGAGTAAAGTTAGTTATATGGATAGTTAATCAATGATCTCTTCACTGTAATAGGAGGAATTTGAACAAGATACCTAGAGCGTTTGCCTTCAGGAAGCTTCCAGGTTTTAAACAGATAGGCCTTAAATTGATTCACTGCAATTTGGATAGATTCCACCAAAGAAAATTAAATTATGAAATTATATACTATAGCGGGACATGGTCTAGTTCGTGATGTCAAAGAATGTGTCCCTGAGGAAGTGATGGGTGAAAACAAGGCCTAGCAGAGTAGTAAGAATTATCAGGTTAAGAGTAGGGAATACAGTCTTCTGGATGGAAGGAAGATCATGCTGGATGAGGGAAGCCTTGGTTATTTGATGAACCACAAGAAGTCAAGGGTTATTAAATCAGAGTAAAATTAACAGGGGCTACATTGGAGTTTGGACTTGATCCAAGTGACACTAAGTCGGCCACTGAAGGGTTAAGAGAGAGTGCCATTATTCGCATTTTTACAAAGCCTCCCCTTCACTACAATGTTGTGTAAGGAACATGTTGTAGGGGACTAGGTGAATGCAGACAGTGAAGTTGAAGGCTTATTTCTGTAAGCCAGGCAGGAGGCGACAGTGATCTGGTCTGCGGACAGTGGCAATGTAGATGAAAAGAAATGAATGGATTCAAGAAATACTTACAAAGTACAGTTGTGAGACCCAAGTGATTGATTTGACTTAGAGAAAAATAGTCATGGATGATTCTCAGATTTCTGGCATGGGCAACTGCACAGGCAGAGTGCCTAGAAAGAATTAACTAGCCTCTTGAGGATTTATCTCATAAATTCACTTCTATTTCAATGACAGCAAGCATTTTAAATATATATACATAAGGAACCTGATTCTCTCCAGGGCTCTAAGAACTGACTTTGGTGCAGATGAAAGATGAGCTGTAGGGAATTGAGATATTACATATACCTCCTAACCTCAATATATAGTATTAGTTTTTTGTTTTTGTTTTTTTTTGCTTAGATTCATTGAAGAATGAATATCCTTATGCTATCAGTTGGTATAAAATTATGCCTCACATTTTCCTACCAGTATGATTGATCCCTTCCAAACTTCTACAATTTAAATTAGGGTATAATGCCATCATTAAGGCTCCCTGATTTCCTAGTTTGTTAATTCTGAGGCTTATGTCCTTTTCTCATACTGTCTTACAGGTCACAGACTGTCTGAATACATAATTGATACACAATTATATCAAATATGTATTGAGCCTGATGTTCACAATGTGTAAATAATTTTTTAGGATTTAGGACCCCAACTCAAGCTTGCATAAGAAAATACATACCTCATGTATGTAACATCCTTCGGAGCAGAGTAGGCTTCAGGCTGCTCTGAATACAAATGTCATCAGGATTCTGTCTTACTCCCTGACTGACCTCTGGATTCCTTTGTTACTTTCATTATTGGCAGTCTCTCTCCATGAGACAGGAAAAGAGGCCACTGGGACTTCCTAGCCTATGTGGTCCTTCTGGTTTCCCAATAGAAAAGCGTATTGTTTTCCCACCATGAAGACAAGGGAAGACTCTGAATCACATACCTGTCTCTGAACCATTCTTTGTGGCCAGAGAATGAAGTACTGACTGTCCAACTCAGGTCTCCTGTTTGCCTTGGTCAGTTTAACCAGAATTTTAGGTAGTCTGCTCTCCACAAGAAAAGGGGACTGTGATCCCAGAAAACCAGGATAGGGGTGATGGATGGGCATGCAAACTAACAAACAATAGGTATCATTTCAGGAAGGAAAATTAGGAAAGTGAAGAAACATCACTTGAATTGAATGACTTCAATAAGGACAAAAGTAGAATTATAGACCTGAAAGATGAAAACAAGGCAATAGATGTAAGATGAAGAGATAATTATGCAAAATATAAATCAGTTCAGTTCAGTTGCTCAGTCGTGTCTGACTCTGCAACCCCATGGATGTGTCAGGCCTCCCTGTCCATCACCAATTGCCAGAGTTCACTCAAACTCATGTCCATTGAGTTGGTGATGCCATCAAACTATCTCATCCTGTGTCATCCCCTTCTCCTCCCTTCTTCAATCTTTCCCAGCATCAGGGTCTTTTCTAGTGAGTCAGTTCTTCGCATCAGGTGGCCAAAGTATTGGACTTTCAGCTTCAGTATCAGTCCATCCAATGAATATTCAGGACTGATTTCCTTTAGGATGGACTGGTTGGATCTCCTTGCAGTCCAAGGGACTCTCAAGATTGTCTTCTCCAACACCGCAGTTCAAAAGTATCAATTCTTCCGTGCTCAGCTTTCTTTATAGTCCAACTCTCACATCTATGCGTGACTACTGGAAAAACCAAAGCTTTGACTAGATGGACCTTTGTGAGAAAAGTAATGTCTCTGCTTTTTAATATGCTGTCTGCTGCTGCTGCTGCTAAGTTGCTTCAGTCGTGTCCGACTCTGTGCGACCCCATAGACGGCAGCCCACCAGGCTCTGCCGTCCCTCTGATTCTCCAGGCAAGAACACTGGAGTGGGTTGCCATTTCCTTCTCCAACGCGTGAAAGTGAAGTCGCTTAGTTGCCCCCAACTCTTAGCGACGCGATGGACTGCAGCCTACCAGGCTCCTCTGTCCACGGGAGTTTCCCAGCAAGAGTACTGGAATGGGTTGCCAGTGCCTTCTCCAATATGCTGTCTAGGTTGGCCGTAACTTTTTTTCCAAGGAGCAAACGTCTTTTAATTTCATGGCTGCAGTCACCATCTGCAGTGATTTTGGAGCCCCCCAAAATAAAGTCTGTCACTTTTTCCACTGTTTTCTGATCTATTTGCCATGAAGTAATGGGAGAAGGAAATGGCAACCCACTCCAGTGCTCTTGCGTGGAGAATCCCAGGGACGGGGGAGCCTGGTGGGCTGCCATCTATGGGGTCACACAGAGTCGGACACAACTGAAGCGACTTAGCAGCAGCAGCAGCAGCAATGGGACCAGATGCCATGATCTTAGTTTTCTGAATGTTGAGTTTTAAGGCAACTTTTTCACTCTATAAGAGGCTCTTCAGTTTTTCTTTTCTTTCTGCCATAAGGGTGGTGTCATCTGTGTATCTGAGATTCTTGATATTTCTTCCAGCAATCTTGATTCAAGCATGTGCTTCCTCCAGCCCATCATTTCTCCTTATGTACTCTGCATATAAGTTAAATAAGCAGGGTGACAATATGCAACCTTGTTGTACTCCTTTTGCGATTTGAAACCAGTCTGTTGTTCCATGTCCAGTTCTAACTGTTGCTTCCTGACCTGCATCAGATTTCTCAAGAGGCAGGTCAGGTGGTCTGGCATTCCCATTTCTTGAAGAATTTTCCACGGTTTGTTGTGATCCACACAGTCAAAGACTTTGGCATAGTCAATAAAGCAGAAATAGATGTTTTTCTGGAACTCTTTTGCTTTTTCGATGGTCCAACGGATGTTGGCAATTTGATCTCTGGTTCCTCTTCCTTTTCTAAATCCAGCTTGAACATCTGGAATTTCACAGTTCATATACTGTTGATGCCTGACTTGGAGAATTTTGAGCATTACTTTGCTAGCGTGTGAGATGAGTGCAATTGTGAGGTAGTGGTGTTGGAGAAGACTCTTGAGAGTCCCTTGTACCGCAAGGAGATCCAACCAGTCCATTCTAAGGGAGATCGATCCTGGGTGTTCATTGGAGGGACTGATGCTGAAGCTGAAACTGCAATACTTTGGCCACCTCGTGCGACGAGTTGACTCACTGGAAAAGACTGATGCTGGGAAAGGTTGGGGGCGGGAAAAGAAGGGGACGACGGAGAATGAGATGGCTGGATGGCATCACCGACTCTGTGGACATGAGTTTGAGTGAACTCCGGGAGTTGGTGATGGACAGGGAGGCCTGGCGTTCTGTGATTCATGGGGTCGCGGAGAGTCGGACACGACTGAGCGACTGAACTGAACTGAACTTGAGCATTCTTTGGCATTGCCTTTCTTTGGGATTGGAATGAAAACTGACCTTTTCCAGTCCTGTGGCCACTGCTGAGTTTTCCAAATTTGCTGGCATATTGAGTGCAGCACTTTCCCAGCATCATCTTTTAGGATTTGAATATAGCTCAACTGGAATTCCATCACCTCCACTAGCTTTGTTTGTAGTGATGCTTCCTAAGGCCCACTTGACTTCGCAATCCAGGATGTCTGGCTCTAGGTGATTATCTGGGTCATGAAGATCTGTTTTGTATAGTTCTTCTGTATATTCTTGCCACCTCTTCTTAATATCGTCATAATATAAATAAAAGGTTGAAAAGACTGTACTGTGTTGCTTGTGAATCAGTAGGTGCCAAAGTTTTAAAGTCAAGAAAATAAAAAGATGAATAAAAACTATGTATAGAATATAGGAACAGTGATTTAGTCTTACCATTTTACTACTCTTAAACAAGATGCTTATATCCAAGCTGGTACTCTTCAACTAAAAAAATAGACTGAAAACAAATTGGAAAAGATTCAGAAGAGTTCTACAAAGATGCGTGATGGGTAGAAAATGAAATTTAAGTATCAATAAGTGTGGCTTTGTCTATGCAAAATAAAACCTTTTGAGATAGATAAAAGGTATAAAATTATTACAATAATAAAAGAGAAATGGAATACTTTTATATATCTGTGGTTCTAATTGAGAAAAAATTACTCTTTCTACATCTGTACTCAAGATAAAACCGAATAAAAGAAGTTTAAAAAGAAGCATGAAACATTTGGATTTGAGATAGAGAAATTTTCAGCTGGTAGTTAATAAGCATAAAAGCCTGTCTGAAATCTTTTAAAATAAAGTTCCTTCTTATATGTTTGACTGCTGGGGCCCTTGTGCTGCTCAGAATCAGAGTGAAAAGGTAAATGAGTATAGGCTTCATGAGGGCAAGAATCCCATGTTATGCAAGTTTGCATCTTAGGGGCTGGAACATAATAGACCCTAAAATATTTGCTGCATAAATGTGTATTGATGCCAGTTGTATAATAAACTCAATTCTTAATTATCTGTGTATGGAATCTGTTTTGTGGATCCACCAAAATAATATTTTATTTATGCTGGTGTTGTTATCATACACAACAGACTTCTAGCCTGCCAATTTTCTAGCTACTGTGTTCTCAATGAATAGAGGCAAGGTATCTTATTAATCCAAGTAAAAGATTCATGACAATGTGAAACTGGTATAATTTCCAGTTATCTGCAATCTTGGATCATCTGGTCCATTGTCTCCTTCTGTTAGTATCATCAACAACAAGAGTTCCTTGTAACAATAATTATGAAAGATGGAGTTTGTTAACATCATAAATTATACTAATTAAAAGCAAATGTTCATAGCACCTTTATAAGTAGACTGTATATTGAACCCAGGTTAAAATGAAATTGAATGATAGAATTTGGTTTCTGAAAAGAAACTGAACTTCTGTGGTCATCTCATTATTTACATGATAATGAGATCGAAGCCTGTGTTAAATTACCTTCCCAATGTAGTTGAACTTGGACTAGAACCTGCTGAGAAGATATTTTTCACAGCCAGAAAAAAGTTTTCACAGGCTGTATCTTAACTGAAATAGTGTTTCAATTGGTTAATCTCTGCCTTAATACCATCATGAGATTTCATTGATTTATAATTTCCTTTTTTCACAATGTTCTGAAAACAGATTCCATACAGGCAGATAAATACAGGTTCAGTATGTTTTCCTTTCTCTTTATGTATAAGGTACGTCTTAGATTTGAGAATTGTGTATTTAAAAAATTAACTATCCATTAGGAGGTAGTTTTAAGGATAGAGAAATGAGGAAGTTATTTAACCGCATTTAATCTTGAGGTTCTTCGTCAGTTTTACTGGTTTACCTTCAGTCTGATTACTCCAGTCCAAACACCATTGGCCCAGGAAGACATGTTCATTCAGTTTAAAGATCTCCTTAAACTCTCATCTAAACTTTTCTAAAATCAATTGAGTAGCTGATGCATCATGAAAAGATCGTGCTTTTTCTGTAGACAGTCACTTTTATTTTGAATAATATGCAATTCAGTAATCATGGTGTTGGGAGTTACCATAAATGATAATGGATTCTAATAAGCATCACAGTCCAGTTGGTGTGGAAAAAAATTAACACCTTTCTTACAGCCACAAAGTAAACTGTTTTAGTTCATCCACAGTTGGGCTAGAGCTATGCCTTTGGACATCATAAGACATGTCTACCACCTTGGACATTAAAACAAATGTTGCACTATTTCAGCATGATATATTTTGGGTTTTTGCCAATCACACTGTCGAGAACTATCTGTTAAATCAGGCTAATTTAATATGAATAAAATGTCAGTATTAGAAAATACAGCAGACTTTTAAAAATAAGACCCTACACATTAGCAAACAATCTCTGTTCTATTTCCTTTATGCATTTCTAAAGTCATGTATGTCAGGGCGTTAAATTTCTGCTTCTAGATCCGTAAATGGGAAGCACCCTAGAAGGCCGCATGTGTTTCTTTCCTTTCACATGGAGTTCCTAGTGCTGAAAGCATTCGCTGTTTTGCTCCAACTCTTTATTGAGATCCTTAAAACTTGATTTCTGGGGGTTTTTTTTTTCCTTCCCAAGAGAACAAACAAGCTATAGTTTGAACCAATAGTAACCCCCAAGCATTTTTATTAATTTGTATTCAGCAACAGTCTGGGGCCTTCTATGGTTACTTTATCCACAGTCTAGTGTTTATCTGCAATTTCCTGTTCACCATCTGGGAAAACCAGATGTAACCCTTTTGAGAAGAAGCACTGAAGTCCCATCTCTGCTTCATTATTTCAGATGTAATCAAAGAAGCAAACCTGTGAAGTGTTGTCAATTCTTAATACAGTAGAGTTGTCATAGCCTGGACAAAATTCCATCTGTGTTATTCTTCTTCTAGAGGCATTTCTGTTCTAGATATAGTTACATTAAGTATTATGTTGGTTCAAGCTGACAAATCTTAATTTTATAAATTAAAACCAATACCTTACATCTTGATGGCAGTACTCTTTGAAGCTCTGGAAATTCTTGCTGCAACTGTTTCAGGAGGCTTCACTCAATACCCATCCCCTACAGCCCCTTTGCTTGGAGAGGGAGTGTTGCGCAGTGGTTAGAGAAAGGTTGCTGGAGCCAAAGCAACTGTTTGGGTTTGAACACTGAATCTGCCTCCTCCTGGTGTTTGACCTGGGACAAGTTATTTAACTTTTCTATGCCTTGATTCCTCCATCTGTACAATGGAGATGATAATACTCGCACTTACTCTTAAGACTCTTGTGAGAATTAAATGTTATTCCACTCATTCTACCCTTCTCTGACTGAGACGAGGACCTAGCATTTGGTACACAACACTTCATGTGCTACATATTTTTACAGCCGTTCCTGTCCCAGAACCTTTGCTTGATGGTCCTTCTGTCTGAAATGTTCTTCTTTCAGATGTTCACATGGCATGCTCTTTGACTTCAGATATCACACTTCAGAGAAGCCTTTCCAGACCATCTTTTTCACTATTTGCTGCTTTATTTTATTAGAGCCCTGATCACCACCCAGTATTATATTTTATATTTATTTCATCTTTCTAACTCTTTGTTTCTTTAAAAAATGACGTAATCTCAGTAAGAATTTTGTGTAATTCTATATTGCTTGAGTCTAGAATGGATCTGGTATATAATATATAGTAGGTACGCAGCAACTATTTGATAACTGAGTAAATGAAGACATTGTAATGAAAGGAAATTTATATTAGAGTTCGTTTCTGTAGATATATAGATCTTTCTATCAAAACTCCCAAAAGCACAAAATAATCACAAGTACTGTCAAATGAAGTAAATTAAATAATTAAATACATGCATACTACATCAAATGGCCACACGTGGCTACTTGTTACCCTACATATTAATGCACACTGGTAATAAATATTATTATTCAGTGTATTTACTGGATAGCTTGTGTTTAGGCAAATAAGTCGGATTTAAGGGATGCCCATAATCAAATGAATTGAATTCTTACAGGACAGAAAAAAATGTCACCCTCAGACAAATTTAAGGTTTGAATCACCGGTGTCCTTTGATCATTTTTGAAGAGAGAATGCTTTAGGCAAAAGAAAGAAACTGTGAGAAAAACAATACAGCATATGAGGTCTAGAAATACTTCATATAAATCCATAGACTTATCAGCTACTAACTGCAATTAGTTTACTAATGTGGGTCATGTTCTACCCTTCCAGAGAGAATTCTAGGTGTCCTCCTCCAGATCCTGCTGATAAAGAATTAGAAAAATAATTAACCATACCTATTTGTGTACGTTTGGTGACAATGAGGATCTTTATGTTTTAGAAGTAAAGTGATAGGATTTTTCTTCCAGTAGAGTAAGGTATTCATTGGGTGATATTTTGCCATTTCAAGACTTAGCATTAATTTTTTAGGGACAACAAGGTGTTGGTAAGAATACTGTCAGTTACCATCTTTTCCTGTTGTTTGAAAGAGACTAGTTCTAGTTCACTGATCACTAGTTTAGTTCACTTATTTTTTTATCAAAAGATCTCATATCTCAGTTAAGATATATCTCTCTGACTCTTTGACATAACATTAGCAATCCCCAGAACTTCATAGTGACTTTATCCTATTTTATTTTCCATCACGGCAATTATCAACATCAGATGTAATATCTATTTATTTGAATGTGGGATTTTTTAATATTTTCTTGTCTCTCAGGCCTCCATGTCAGATTCCAATTGTGGTCTAAGAGGAAGTTTTTACTTTTTAATTTCTTCCTAATAATTTAGTTTAGGACAAGTTTAGATTACAGAGAATTAGGAAAAAGCAATACTCACTAGAAGGTAAGCCCCAGAAGGGCAGGACCTTTTTGTGATGGTACTTTTTCACTGCTCTAGCCCTGGAGCCTTCAACAGCCTCTTGCGTTTAACAGGTGTTTGGTAAATATTCTTTAAGTGAAAGAATGGAGAAAACAATGTCTTACGGATTTGTCTTGAGGATTTAACTAAAAATTGTGTGCAAAAGTACCTAATACAACAGCTAGAACAGGAAATGGAATCTAAAAGCCCTGAAAGGACCCATGTGGCACCCATAAATGCCAAGCCTGACTTAGATATAAGAGTATCAACCCTTTAACTGGGAGATACTGGCTAAATGCATGTTTTAAATAAATTTGACTCCTGAAAATTATATTCAGCATCCTTATTTTTATAATGAACGAATGTTGAGAAGCTCATTGTAATTTCCATTAGCAAATGGCTATTTGTTTGGCTTATAAAGTTTCTTATATAAAAGAAGTAATGATAGCCTAAACATTTTACCAAACCATAGACTGAGAACTATTTGGTATCTTGGCACTGATCATTTGATAAAGTTTACACCTTAACTATAAAAGGAACTTTCTGACTCTGCTTTTCCTTCTTTTTAAATTAGTATCCAAGTGCTCCACTTGGAACTCTAAGCAAATACAAATATTAACATCAGGAAGTCTGCAGTGAGATTTTGCAAAGATTAAAGAAAGGGAGTTACAAAGAATAAGATATCTGATATTAGCATGTTTGATAGCCTGATAGCCTCTTTATTTTCTTGATCCATTCTCCTCAGGAAGATGCATCTTAGAATCTAACTTTCCAGAATGGCACTATAATAGCATTATTAGATAGATTGTAGTGTTTTGTACTCTTTTTTGTGGAAAGCATTGAAATAGAAGAAGCTCTGCTGTGTTTCTTTACAGGATAGCTACATGCTGATGGCGACCCTGCTCTTGGATTCCAGGAGAGCCTAGCTTTTAGACCTAGTGTTGTAAATATCTTGTGTTTTGTTAAAAATGTCTATGTCAGATTCCAATTATAGTTTAGGAAGAATTTTTATTTATCAAGAAAGGACAAATTTACATTGAAAAGATATGAGCGGAAAGCAGCTTCAAAGGCTCTTCTTCTTCCAGAAATCTTGCTTCCTCAGTGTTCTTCAGTTTGGTACTTTAGCTAACTGAAGAAAGTAGAATTTTACAAGGAGTGGTTAATTATACTTTTAATCCAATTCCCAAGCCCCCTCCACTCGGTTTTGATCTTACAGATCACATCTGGTCATGTTCACTGGGTTGAATCGTCCTGAGACGAGAGCATTGGTTTAGTAACTTTCCTTTCTGAGAGTAACTGGATTGTCTGATTGTTCTTTTAAAATTCTGATATGGCAGCTCTCTTGAAACTTCCTCCAAAATTATCCATCGTACAGACTATATTAGAGGGGTTTTAAAATGACAGGTCTCTCTTTTACTCTGGGCCTTCTTTCTAAAATTAGTAAAATATATAATCTGTGTGTCTTTGGACCAATCAAACCTGGATTTTAATTCTACGTAGTTATTGATTATGGTCCTTGCCTGAAGTCATATACCCAGAATCAGGGTATATACACAAATCCTTAGCCTTGAAAGCTTTATAGCCCCCAGAGGAACAAAGATTAATCATAATTCTGTTATCTTCCTGAAAATCTCAGACCATACTTCCTTTTTAAGAGCACAGATGATTCCTGAAGCAACAGGAAACAGAGCTGAGAAATTTTTTGAGCATTGCCTTTTCTTTGTCGTTTTCCAGGAAAAGGAGTATGGCCCACCCAAGACTGTCCAAATCATTTTCCTCTCGGGTCACTTAAGTAACAAATGTCCTTCTCGATTCTCATCTCCTTTCTTACTTGGCAAATATGGTTTCACCCTCCGGCTCCCCTGCACACAATAACCCACGGCTTCCTTTGAGCTCTCCCCACACTCCAGGTGGCCGTACTATCACACTTAACACATTGCACTAAGATTTGGCATGAGCCTCACCTCCTCTGTGGATTCTGATCTTCTCCAGGTCAAGAGACATGTGTTATTCATCGCTGATGAATGGCAAATAGCACACACGTCGTTCTTACTTGGTAGATGTATGTTGAATGAATGAATAGCGGCCGTGTAAAAGTCAAACTGAATTTCCCATGAAAGTAAGATCCAGAGCATTGTCCATCGTATGACACAGTAACCACGTTGCTCTCGTATAAGAAAGAGTTGTACTTCTCTTGAACTACTTGTAGGTGAGTGTGTAGGTGTGTGTGACTGTCTCTGAAACACCCGCTAGAAAAAGCGCACTGGAATGAATGCATAGCGTTTTTAGCAATGAGCACTTTGCTACCCACTCCTGATGCCGTCTCAGTTTATTTTTTTATTTACCTCATTTCTCTCGTTTTTATTTTATCTTACGTAGATTATGTAAAATACTTAAAACCCTTTTAGGAACATTAGTTAAGCTTTAGTATTTTATAGAAATAATAAAGAAGCATAAATAGGGTCTAGTATCTGTTTGCTGAAGAGGAAAGTAGGGGAAAAAGCACCCCAATGATGCTATTGAAATAACATGATGGAACATGATAGAACATGATGGAACCTTTAACATTGCTGCCTCAACTGCCAAAGAAAACGTCTTCCAAGGACAAGTAACATAGCTGTGAAAATAGTGGTTTAGTCATAGTGAAGGAAACCACTATGATGCCATATGTCCCTTTACCCTTCAAACACAGCAATCATAGGGACACATCCCAGAGCAGTTAGGCAAAGGGCATCTCAACATGAAGACTTCATCACAGTGCACCTTTTTGCGGCTTTAAATCTAGGATTTAGTGTACACACTTTTAGGTTACCTTGGCAAAACCTAATGAAGATTTAAACATATATTTTTAAAGATTATATGTCTTTCTTAGCTTTCAATGATTAATGTTGACCCAGAGCCTTAACATTTTTTATTGAAGTGTAATCGACGTACACTATTATATTAGTTTCAGGAATACTGCATAGTGACTTGATGTTTTTATACATTACAAAATGATCACCACAATAACTCTGATAACCATCTGCCACCATACAAAATTATTACACTACTATTGATTATGTTTCCTGTGCTGTACATTTCCTATCCTTGACTTATTTGTTTTACAACTGGAATTTTTAACCTCTTAATTCCCTTCCCTTACTTCACCCACACATTCCCTCTTTCTGCCAGCTATGAGTTTGTTCTCCATATCTATGAGTCTGTTTCTGTTTTATTATGATTGTTCATTTGTTTTGTTTTTTAGATTCTCTGTATGAGTGAAATCGTATAGTATTTGTCTTCCTCTGTCTTATTTCTCTTAACATAATGCCCTCTGCTGCTGCTGCTAAGTTGCTTCAGCCGTGTCCGACTCTGTGTGACCCCATAGACGGCAGCCCACCAGGCTCCCCCGTCCCTGGGATTCTCCAGGCAAGAACACTGGAGTGGGTTGCCATTTCCTTCTCCAATGCATGAAAGTGAAAGTGAAGTCTCTCAGTCGTGTCTGACTTTTAGTGACCCCATGGACTACAGCCTCCCAGGCTCCTCCGTCCATGGGATTTTCCAGGCAAGAGTACTGGAGTGGGGTGCCATTGCCTTCTCTGAATGCCCTCTAGGTCCATTCATGTTGTCATAAATGGCAAGATTTCTTTCTTTTTTATAGTTGAGTAATGCAGGGAGATCCAACCAGTCCATTCTAAAGGAGATCAATCCTGGGTGTTCATTGGAAGGACTGATGCTAAAGCTGAAACTGCAATACTTTGGCCACCTCATGCGACGAGTTGACTCACTGGAAAAGACTCTGATGCTGGGAAAGGTTGGGGGCGGGAGGAGAAGGGGACGACCGAGAATGAGATGGCTGGATGGCATCACCGACTCTGTGGACATGAGTTTGAGTGAACTCCGGGAGTTGGTGATGGACAGGGAGGCCTGGTGTGCTGTGATTCGTGGGGTCACGGAGAGTCGGACACGACTGAGCAACTGAACTGAACTGAACTGAATATTTCTTTGTGAGTATGTGTGTGTGTGTGTGTTTGTGTGTATATGTAAGGTGAGAGTGTTAGTTACTCCTTCATGTCTGACTCTTTAAACCCCACAGACTGTAACCTGCCAGGCCTCTCTGTCCTTGGAATTCTCCAGGCAAGAATACTGGAGTGAGTAGCCACTCCCTTCTCCAAGGGATCTTCCCCCCTCAGGGATCAAACCCAGTCTCATGCATTGTAGATAGATTCTTTACTGTCTGAGGCACCAGGGAAACCCTTACACACACACACACACACACACACACCTTATCTTCTTTTATCCATTCATCTGTCAATAGACGCTTAGGTTGCTTCCATGTTTTACCTACTGTAGATAATGCTGTGGTGAACATTGGGGTGCATATATCTTTTTGAATTGCTGTTTTCATTTTCTTGGGATAAATACTCAGAAGTAGAATTGTTGCTGGGTTACACGGTGGCACTATTTTTTAATTTTTTGATTCAAGTCACTGCTGTGGGTATTAAAGAAAATGCTTGTTCTTCTGAGGAATGGTATTGGACACTAGGTTAGAGGTGGTGATGACTTTGTAGATAAGCTTGATGTTACAAAAAATAAATGATATTAGCCAAGTATATGAAATAGAATCTGAATACAGTTAAATGCCACATATAATTTCTATTCACGAGTTTACACTACAGTGTTTCAGCAAAGTAATTAAACCAATTCACATGCTAAAGTAAATAACGACTGTCCTTTACTGAGTCTTCACCACATGCTTGGCATTATGCTAAACACTTTAATCGTGTTAATCTAATTCTCACTACACGTTTATGAAAAATAATAGATTTCTATTCATATTTTATAAACAAGGATACTGAAGCTCAGAGAGGTAACCTTCCTTGACCATAGTCACATAACCATAAAGTAGCAGTGTCAAGGTTCAAAGCCAGGCCCATCTGATTCAGAGTCCACATTTGTAAGCACTTCACTATCTTACTCCCTGTTGTAAAATCATCTTATTCTTCCTGTCTTCCATTTAGAATGTCCCAAACAGAAGTGTGTGTTGATGCGTTTTCACCCAAAACCAAACACGGTTGGATTAGTCTCTGTTGATGGTGATAACAGGCAGCAGAATCTTCAAGCACATGTTTGATTTAGAGGAGATGATATCTCCTGACTCCTCTTGACACACCTGAGTAATAGACTTTCAAATGAGTTATGAAAACAGTCTTGACACTTGCTTGGTAAGATTTTATCACAGAAGTACAATGATACCCTCCCAGTCAGCATGCATATCACACACTTGCATTTCCAGCATGTTTTTAAAATTATTTCCATTTTGTAGTGCATAGAACTTTCATTTGAAGAAAGAGAGCAAAATAAAGAGCACACTAGTGTACCATCAGAAAGAGAGGTTTCTGAAGACTTTGGCTGGCCCAGCTCTACATTTAAGAAGTTTGGCCACAATTAAAATGTTAAGAACTTTAGCCAAAAAAAAAAAAAAAATTACTGCTTATTAGATCATGGTATTTTTTTAATTAAAAGAATCTCAGAAAATTCATGAAGAAGATAGCCTTAATTGTTTTGATACAGGATTTTGGACTATTTGTGCTTTTCTCACACATTCATGATTGTGTTCAGAGATGAATATTGCTCTGCTGTTCCCATTTCATTTCACTGCCCTGAAATCCTGTTGCTGAAATTACAGGGCTGGAAAATAACAGGAACATCCTGTTGTCAAAAATAAATTCCTTCAGATAAAGTATTAATTCAACTGAAGCCAATTTTTTTTAGAGGGTGAGAAGGACCTCAGTGGGAGGGGAGTTTATGAATGACGGTGTGCCATCTTGGATCCACTGCCCTTTCTTTATATCTTTGCTGTCTATCTGACTAAATGAAATTTATTCTTTTGTGTGAATTTTTGTATTGTGCAAAAATTTAATATGTGGTATCCTTAAAAACTTTCATGAAAGAGCTAAGTAAGATCTAGTGATCTTGGGTCATTACTATTGAGTATTATATCAGAAATATGCATGTTTATTCCTTCATTCTGTGATTTATTTAGTAGTCTCCTGGCCCCTAGGAATTCATATCCAAAGTAAAATAAAACACTGGGAACCTTTCCATAAAAGGAACTTTTAGATTATTAGCCAAATATGCCCCTGAAAACTTTCGGGTTTTGTTTTGTTTTTTTATGTGGATCATTTTTTTGAAGTCTTTATTGAGTTTGTTACAGTCTTGCTTCTGTTTTATGTTTTGGTTTTTTGGCCACAAGGCCTGTGGGGTCTTAGCTCCCTGACCAGGGATCAAACCTGCACATTGGAAGTTGAACTCTTAACTACTGGACCACCAGGGACGTCCCTGGGTTATTTTCTTGAGTCTGACCTATGCTTTGGACCCTCATTTGGAACACTTGACTTAGGAGCTCAGATAGGTTTGGGGCAGGCCTCAGAAGCCTTTGGGTCCTGGGTTCTTCACCCACAAAGCTAGAGGGAGGGCAGAATGACCTTTACTATTCTTTCTAGTTTGAAGATTCTACAAAGAAAAAATGTCTTCGTGAAAGGAGGAGGTACAGTTCTCTTTCTAGTGGGCAGCTCAGGTTGATGGGACATTGACCACGCCTTGCTTTCTGATAATCAATATTGGGAGCCCTCCAGCAGTCAGCCCATCCGGAGTGCAAACTTGCCAGAGGCTTGAAACTCTCCCTCTTCTAGAACACCCATCAGCTAGTTGGCCTTTTCCCTCCCTCACCTTGTGCCTTCTCCTTGGCAGTTGGAGGGAGAGGGGAGAACAGGAAGACAGCAGGTAAGAAACCATCTGTTCAAATGCCTAGAGAAGCCATGAACCCAACTCATCCCCTGCTGCTGACACTTCCAGGGCAGGTCTGCTCGTCAGCCCGTGCAGTGCCATAACATTCTCTTGGGCTTCCTTGAGGATTACCTGCCTCGTTTTGAATGACCCTTAGTTACCTTGACTTTTCAAGTTGGAACCAAGTTTCCTCAACTGGTTTTGCAGAAATACAGATGAGTCATGGGGGAAAGCTGCTAAGGGAAACTTTTCCTCCTCCGGCCTCTTGCAGATTCTCTGTGGACACAGGCAGATCATCTTCTTTGCATGACTAAATCACACTCAGTATCTGCTGATTGGCAAGGAATTCCAGAGGGAAAAAAGCTGCTATCAAACCCCACCTCTTCCACGAAGTCTTCCCTCACTACCCCAATTTAAAGACTTTACTATCTTTAAATTCATACTATTCAACTTTTCTCTAACAGATAAAAATGGTGCTAGATGTTCATCCTTCCTTCTAACCTGTATTTTTTTATTCAAACACAGGTTAAGTCTTGTGTAGACATAAGAGGATTTGGGGCTTAGTAATAGATGATGATAATCATCATAGATATCTTTACTGAGTACCTACACTGTGCCAGGCTCTGATCCAAGAGATTTACATTCAGTTCTCATTCCACTCTTATGAAGCAGTTGCTATTGTTCACTCCATTTTATTTTTTAAGGAAACTGAAGTATGAAGAAGCTCAATACTGGCCCAGGTCACAGAGTCAGTAGAAGGTATACCAAGGATTGACTCGACAGTCTGGTTCCAGAGCCTTCATGCCTTCATTCTTAACAGTACAGTCTTTTTTTCTTGTAAGCAGTATTATCCTGTTCCAATAAAGAGACTTTTGCCCACTCTGTCCATCTCCCTACATGTAAATTGTCAGTAGCAAGATCAATTTCTTTTGAGAAAATTATTTACATAAATCATAAAGGAAACCATTTTGTATCTATATATCTGGTACCTAGGTTAGGACTTTCCTGCTTGGGACTTTGAAATGTTGCTTCTACATCCGTATGAGCTAATCCTGAAGATTTCAAAACTTCAAGTGAAATGTGTCAGTTCCCATCAAAGCTGGGGATTCCCCATAGTGTAGATGGAACTTTGGTCTCCATTTGCTTCCAGTTTTACTTTCCTTTTCTGAAATTGATCCATGAACTCTGTCTTGTTTTCTCCAGGTATTTTGTCCCGTATTTCTTAACCATTTAAGCATTTATTAGATATCTCTCACATGTTGGCAGTATATTATGGGATTTTATCAGTTATATTGTATTTTCTTGCTCCAAGACTCTTCTGGGAAGAAGTTATGCCTTTTACATTTGCTAAGTTTCCAGGTGAAACTGTAGTATTGCAGAACATATAAAAATACTCAGTAAATACTCATTAATTGTAGTGTCATAGATGAGCTTTAACAACTGCCTAGTGTGAACATATTAAGGGCATTTAGATATCTTATAACCAACTGAATTCAGAGTTCCAAAGAATAGCAAGGAGAGATAAAAAGCCTTCTTCAGTGATAAATGCAAAGAAATAGAGGAAAACAATAGTATGGGAAGGACTAGAGATCTCTTTAAGAACATTAGATATACCAAGGGAATATTTTGTGCAAAGTGATATGAAGTCACTCAGTCGTGTCCAACTCTTTGAGACCTCATGGACTGTGGCCTACCAGGGTCCTCTGTCCATGGGATTTTCCAGGCAAGAGTACTGAAGTGGGTTTCCATTTCCTTCTCCAATTTTGTGCAAAGATGGGCTCAATAAAGGACAGAAGCGGCAAGGACCTAACAGAAGCAGAAGAGATTAAGAAGAGGTGGCAACAATATACAGAAGAACTGTACAAAAAAGGTCTTAATCACCCAGATAACCTCAATGATATGGTCAGTCACCTGGAGCCAGATATCCTGGAGTGCAAAGTCAAGTGGACCTTAGGAAGCATAACTACAAACAAAGCTAATGGAGGTGATGGAATTCCAGCTGAGCCATTTCATATCCTAAAAGATGATGCTGTTAAAGTGCTGTATTCAATATGCCAGCAAATTTGGAAAACTCAGCAATGGCCACAGGACTGGAAAAGGTCACTTTCATTCCAATCCCAAAGAAGGGCAGTGCCAAAGAATGTTCAAACTACTGCACAATTGCACTTATTTCACATGCCAGCAAAGTAATGCTCAAAATCCTTCAAGCTAGGCTTCAACAGTATGTGAACTGAGAACTTCCAGATGTACAAGCTGGATTTAGAAAAGGCAGAGGAACCAGAGATCAAATTGCCAACCTCTGTTGGATCATAGAAAAAGCAAGGAAATTCCAGAAACATCTACTTCTGCTTCATGGACCGCATGAAAGCCTCTGACTGTGTGAATCACAACAAACTGTGGAAAATTCTTCAAGAGATGGGAATACCAGACCACCTTACCTGCCTCCTGAGAAACCTGTTAAGCAGATCAAGAAGCAACAGTTAGAACCAGACATGGAAAAAACAGGAAACTGGGAAAGGAGTACGTCAAGGCTATATATTGTCACCTTGCTTATTTAACGTATATGCAGAGTATATCATGTGAAATGCCAGACTGGATGAATCACAAGCTGGAGTCAAGATTGCCAGGAGAAATCTCAACAACCACAGATATGCAGATGACAACACCCTTATGGCAGAAAGCAAAGAAGAAATAAAGAGCCTGTTGAAGGTGAAAGAGAACAGCAAAAAAGCTGACTGAAAACTCAGCATTGAGCAAATGAAGATCACGGCATCCAGTCCCATCACTTCATGGCAAAGAGAAGGGGGAAAAATGGAAACAGTGACAGATTTTATTTTCTTGGTCTCCAAAATTGCTGCAGACAGTGGCTACAGCCATGAAGTTAAAAGATGCTTGCTCATTGGAAGGAAACTATGACAAACCTAGACAGCATATTTAAAAGCAGAGATATCACTTTGCTGACAAAGGTCCATATAGTTAAAGCTAAGGTTTTTCCAGTAGTCATGTATGAATGTGACAGTTGGGCAATGCAGAAGGCTGAGCACTAAAGAATTGATGCTTTCAAACTATGATGCTGGAGAAGACTCTTGAGAGTCCCTTGGACTGCAAGGAGATCAAACCAGTCCATCCTAAAGGACATCAGTCCTGAATATTCATCGGAAGAACTGACGCTGAAGCTGAAGCCCCAGTACTTTGGCCACCTGATGCAAATAGCCAACTCATTGGAAAAGACCTTGATGCTGGGAAAAATTGAGGGCAAGAAGAGAAGTGGGTGACAGAGGATGAGATAGTTGGGTCGCATCACTAACTCAATGGACATGAGTTTGAGCAAATTCGGGGAGATATTCAGGACAGGGAAGCCTGGCTTGCCGCAGTTCATGGGATCGCAAAAAATCGGACACGACTTAGCAACTGAAAAAGATATCTTAAAAGACTTCTTCGATATGCTAACACAATACTCTGAAGACCAACATCCTTAAAAATTTCTTCAAAAAAATTCAGCACATCAGATTGAATTGGACTCAGCAATAGAGTGAGTATTGGAGTTGAGAGAGAACTCTGTTATCTACAACTTGACATGACCTTGAAGTAATTGACATATCACCTCATCTGTTTACATTATCTTTGTTTACTCAATAGTTAAATGTTACCACTGTTGTTTTCAGAATTAAATTTTTACAGAAAGCACAAGGAAGTGTATAGTGTGTTTTAAACAGGGTCTGATTAACTTTGATTAACAATTTCTTAGTGATTTTAAGTCAACATTTAGGAACATTACTGATTAAAATGTGCTGTGAATGTTAGCAAGAGTATAGATAATAAAAGGTAGGCTTTAACTGAGCATTCACTCCTATAGGGAATGCGCTGGACATTTTTTTCTTGGAGTATTTGCGACTTTCACATAAAGGCAGAAAAATCTGTGGACCTAATCTTCAGGACAGTGTAATTTGGCCATTGTTCAGTAGTATGTCTGTGTTCGGTTGCTTTAGTGGTGTCCAGCCCTCTGCGATCCCATGGTTGGTAGCCTGCCAGGCTCCTCTGTGTGATTCTTCAGGCAAGAATACTACAGTGGGTTGTCATGCCCTCCTCCAGGGGATCTTCCCAACCCAGGAATCAAACCTGCATCTCTCATGTCTCTTTTATTGGCAAGCAGGTTATTTGCCACTGGTGCCACCTGGGAAGCCCTGAATGAAGATGGGGGGTGGTGCAAAAAGATTAATGTTTTTTGGACTTTAATCTTGTATTCCCATGGTCACCTCTGTAAATTTATTTTTTATGAACTTAAAAAACTTTATGATTTTTCTATTTTAAGATACAGGAAAGTGATAGGATTAATTAAGGGGAAAAAACACTTTTTTACCCATTCATTCAGAGGCTTGGTTAGCAAGGAATAAAGACGGGATAACTTTGAAGGCTCTAGGACAATGATGTTCCCAATACCAAACAATTTTGTTTTATGAGAACATGGAGCATTATTAGTACATGCAAAAAAGAACAAGTCAGCCTGACCTTATTCTGATTAAATTCTGAAAGGACTTGATTCATTGGAACCTACCTGGAGTACAGTTGGCAAGCACTGACCACTAGACATATTTCAACAGTTTCACCAAGTTATTCAGGGAACAGACTGCTCAGATTTGAGTTTCTTTGGAGGGGGAAAAAGGTCATTTGAGGGTATCATGATTTTCAGACTGTTTTTCATCAAATCTAACTTGTTAATATTTTGAGTTTTAAATGAGCTGTGGTCGGGGCAGGTGTCTCATTCATCAGAAGCTAATTACGTACAGTGACAAGTTTTAGTACTAAAAGGTGAGAACTGATTCTTATTCTTTGGTCCATTGTCAATGCATAGAATTAGATGACAATGCTAACAGCGTGGTAGGTTTGAGCTCTAAAACTGGTAGACATGGCAGTGATACCCTAGTGTGTCTTCAAGAGCAACATTGTTTTAAAGAATAGCTGTGCGTTCACTTCCTTCTCTCATTATCACTCATTAGCTCTTTTTTTTTTAACTATAGCCATTATCAGTCAGTTCAGTTCAGTCACTCAGTCGTGTCCGACTCTTTGCGACCCCATGAATCACAGCATGCCAGGCCTCCCTGTCTATCACCAACTCACGGAATTCACTGAAACTCACGTCCATCGAGTCGGTGATGCCATCCAGCCATCTCATTCTCTGTCGTCCCCTTCTCCTCCTGCCCCCAATCCCTCCCAGCATCAGAGTCTTTTCCAGTGAGTCAACCCTTTGCATGAGGTGGCCAAAGTATTGGAGTTTCAGCTTCAGCATCAGTCCTTCCAATGAACACCCAGGACTGATTTCCTTTAGAATGGACTGGTTGGATCTCCTTGCAGTTATAGTTGCATGTAAAAACCCACTAAAACTACTTTTAGTAAAAGAAGTGGGTTATAGAAGTGTGTGTACCCCACAGGCGTTCTCACAGACATTCAAAAGCAAGAAACGAAGTCTAGGTGGACCTCAGAGGCTGTGGAATCAGAACTAGGTGGACCTCAGAGGCTGTGGAGTCAGAATGCTGAAACCAGACCTCACTCTTCATCTCTCAGGGACCACAGAGGCCCTCAGTTGTTGTGGTGACCATCTCAGTGCTCCTCCCAACCACCACCCCTCAATTTCCCTATCCCTTATTCTGTATGTGCATTGTGCGCTTACTCCAGCATGGCTGTTTGCCATGAATTTATAATGGCTCTAGCACCCAGTGCTGCTGCTGCTGCTAAGTTGCTCAGTTGTGTCCAACTCTGTGCGACCCCACAGACAGCAGCCCATCAGGCTCCTCTGTCCCTGGGATACTCCAGGCAAGAACACTGGAGCGGGTTGCCATTTCCTTCCCCAATGCTTGCATGCATGCTAAGTCACTGCAGTCGTGTCCGACTCTGCGACCCCATAGACGGCAGCCCACCAGGCTCCTCTGTCCCTGGGATGCTCCAGGCAAGAACACTGGAGTGGGTTGCCATTTCCTTCTCCCTAGCACCCACAACCACCTGGCAACTGTCCATGTCACATGCTCAAGAGCAGAAAGCTGATTGGCTTAGCTGAGTGTTTAGAGCAGAGTCACCAAGTTATAAATCGTGGGCACACCAGAAGAATTGCTGTCTTTGGGCCAGGTATCCGTCTCAGAGCTAGTCACCTGTGCTTGGGTGATCTGTGGCTATGGTGTGAGGATGGAGTTATAGGGCACAGGGGAGCACTGCTTTCAGAACCCATGAGCAGTGTGGGCAGTTATGGAGCCTGTCTGTTGCTCTTACAGCTGCCAGAATCCTTATTCCTTCAAGGGTGTTTGCAGGCAGCAGGGTTGAGTGTTTATCTCCCCCAACACCTATCGCAACCCAGCACTCCCCTTCTTGTTTCTTTCCACCATCAGCAGATCTGTTGTGTCTCTCTCACTTTATTTGCTGTCTGTCTCTCTTTTCCTGTAATGAGAATGCTCGGGTTGCTAATCCCAGCTTCTGAAATATAGCAGAAGCGAATCCCCAGGCTTCTAAATATGACAGATTTCTGCTTCTCTTTCCTTTTTTTTTTTTTTTTTGCCACTATATTTTTTTTAATTGAAGGATAATTGCTTTACAGAATTTTGTGGTTTTCTGTCAGACATCAACAAGAATCAGCCATAGGTACACCCATGTCCCCTCCTCCCCACAAACTTCCCTTCCCTCTGCCTCCCCATCCCACCCTTCTGGATTGTCACAGAGCTCCTGTTTGAGTTCCCTGAGTCACACAGCAAACTCCCATTGGCTGTCTATTTTACATATGCTATTGTAAATTTCCATGTTACTCTCTCCATACATCTCACCCGCTTCCCTCCCCCCTCCCCTCTTGTCCATAGGTCTGTTCTCTTTGTCTGTTTCTCCATTGCTGCCCTGAACATAAATTCATCAGAACCATCTTTCTAGATTCCATATATATGCATCTTGTTCACTGCAGCACTATTTACAATAGCTGGAACATGGAAGCAACCTAGATGTCCATTGACAGATGAATGGGTAAAGAAGCTATGGTAAATATGGAATACTACTCGGCCGTAAAAAGAATGCATTTGAGTCAGTTCTCTGTCCCTTTTACTTCCTACTGTTTTTCTGTCTCTGGTTCTTCAGGCTGCTATGACCACCGAGTGCAGCAGAATCTCTGGGCCTGATTCTCCTTGGGGTTACATAGTCCCTTGGCTTCACTACCAAAGAGAAGTAAAGATCAGTGACTTCATTAATTAAGCTACTGTATGCCCCAGGAGTGTGCTAGAAGAGTGCTTCTCCGGCTTTCCGCATGCCCATGAGGCACCCGGGGATCTTGTTAAAGTGTAGTTTCAGGAGCTAAGTTGTGGAGTGAGAGAATCTGCATCTTTAACAAACTCCCAGGTAGTACGGATGATGCTGATGGAATAACAGTACTTTGAGTCAAAGACTAGAATCATTTCTTCAACTGTGATCTTCTTGATGGGACGGACCATGTTTGGGCATCTTTATCTGTCTTTCCATGGCCAGCACTATACCTGGAATGTGAGAGATATTCAGAAGTTGCCTGGATTATGATTAAACTGAACACACAGGAAATATAGGCCTTTCTACTTTTTTTTAAGTGGGTGGTTTTCAAACACTGCTAAAAATCCGTGAAATCAGTGAAAATTTCTTAGGGTCTGATTATGCCAAGGACTAGGAAAAAGTATTTTAAAAATTACAATCCCAGTCTTCAAGGAAAACACTGCATCTTTTCTGCTAACTCTGATATGTCTTTGCTGGAAATGTGAAATAATTTTAGAATTATGGGGGTAGCAGAATGAGCCTATTTATACTACTAGCATTTGACCTCAGATATTTTTAATGTCCTTTTCCATGTGTACAATGAGGCTAATGTGACTGTTGTGGTGTTAATGTGTAAGGAGGCATGTAAGGATTGAGTTTCATGCCTGGAAGAGAGTAAATGACCACTGCTAATACTGTTAGTAGTGGCAGGAGAAGTAGCAACAGTAATAGCAGTGTTTAAGATTGTATCCTGCTAACTCAGTTTAGGAAAATACTTTGTTCTTCCTCTTCTTCTCTGAGTCCATACATTATCCTAATAAGAGACTTCACTTTGTAGGGCTTACCTACAATTTAGTCTTAATATCATCCTTGTTTGGAGTTTAAAGTTAAAGGAAAGTGAGTTTTAGAACTCAACTGTATGCACTATAGCAGAAGAACAGAAAGAAGACTTTATTTTTCTACCTTGCAGCTGGTTAAGTTGTTCTTTTCACTCCAATGTCTCCATAAATTTATTCATGAGAAAAAATTAATGTGCTTAACAAGATCTCCCTAAACCTCTCCAGCCATTTTGGATGGGACAGAAAATATACACACGTACATAAAAATATATGCATACGTACATATATACATACATAAATTCACATGAATTACACGTGTATGTTTGATAATATCCTCTTTGGAAAGGAAGTTAATTGAGCAGGCAAGGAAAGGACTATTGAACGCATAATTATTGGCTTAGATATCAGTTATAAATGATAAACATCTACGTAATGAATAACATCTGTATTCTTCAACTAATAGGGCCAGTAAACCAATGTATTGTATTTTCTGCACAAAGCAGAAAACAGTTGGTGATGAACAATTCTTGATTCGTCATACATTTTAAAATTTCTAGAATAAAAGTGGCAGAACATCTCTTATTTTCCCATATAAAGAAGGGCATCACCATGATTGTCCATGTGGAAAAGGAAAGGCTGGTTGGAGCGGCGCATGTAACCGTGACATAGGTGCTGTCATTGAAGAAACCTCCCCTCCTGGGGAAGGTTGGCACATGAGCCTGTGAATCGTAACTATTATCGTTGTCTTGTTGAGGAGAAGCACTTACAAAGAAGACCTGGGAACATACATTTATTATTCTTTCATTACCTAGTTCCTTTTTCATTACCTGTGTAACCCAGATGTAACCCATGTGTCAGCTGTGTGGATCGCTTCAAGTCCTCCAGTGTGCCAAGGTCAGATTGTTCTCTAAAATATAATTAAAATGGACTCAAATCACAGATTCATGTACAGGGAGTTCCCAGCATTCCTTCCAATATTTACAGCAGTTGTAAGTGAAGCCTTTGTCTCTCCTGGACTCTTGGCTTCTGAGCTCCTTCTTATGCTGATTTCACACAAGGATTTAGAAAAAAAAACCCGAAATACCCCGTGCTGCCTACATAATTTATTTAAATCAAGTTGAGTAGTGCAAGTGGAAACAGTTCAATAAGTACAAAGAGCTACCTAGGGGAGCTAATAATCTTAACTAAATGGGAAAGTGACATAAGGCCTTGTGAATGCTCCAGAGTAGACTTGAAGAGGAAAATCTGAAGGTAATGAAACAGTATCCACTCATTTCATCTGGCTGAAAATAGAGAAAAGGATGAAGTCCTGGCAGGAGTTTGAAATGAAGTTGGATTGTCTGTGGGTTATCATAAGAAAAAAATTTACCCATGAAACTTTAAAAGGGAACAACAAAAAAAAAGTTAGTCATGGGATTACCAGAACCCAAAAGAAATATTTAACACCAGAAGAGAGCAGGGTCACCAGAATGCTTTGAAGCCGGTTGAGCTGGTAATTAGAAGGAACAACTTTCCTCATCCTTTTTAAGAAAGCAAATCCACATGGCCTTTGTCTCATTTTCTGGTAACTGCCAGAGCTGTCCTTGAAGCAGTAAGTTGCCAGCACGTTAATCAGCCGCTTCCACAGCCCTGTGTACGCATAGCATTCAGCCTGCTTGTTTCTTACACTATTTTTCCAAGAATTTGTTCCCAGCCTTACTTCAGAAACTGTTTTGAACGTGACAGTCACAGTTTCCCAACTCCCCACATCACTTTCATGTGATTGAATCTTCAGACTACCTGGATGGACTGTATATCTCCTTCAGTTGGACTAAAGAAAGTTCTGATCCATGAGGCTTTTTTTTTTTTTTTACTTTTAAGAGTAAGATAGTTCATCTGGGCTTCCCTGGTGGCTAAAGAATCTTCCTGCAGTGCAGGAGACCAGGGTTACATCTCTGGGTTGGAAAGATCCCCTGGAGGAAGAAATGGCAACCCACTCCAGTATTCTTGCCTGGAGAATCCTATGGACAGAGGAGCTTGGCGGGCTATAGTCCATGGGGTCACTAAGAATCAGACACAACCAAACAACTGACTTCCACTTTTCTTTTAACAGTTCATTTATCTTGGGAACTTTTACGAGTATGGGCTTTCCTTGTGGCCCAGCTGGTAAAGAATCCGCCTGCAATGCGGGAGACCTGGCCTCCATCCCTGGGTTGGGAAGATCCCCTGGAGAAGGGAAAGGCTTCCCACTCCAGTATTCTGGCCTGAGAATTCCATGGCTTGTAGAGTCCATGGGGTCGCAAAGAGTCGGACATGACTGAGCAACGTTTTATTCTACATCGGTTGAAAGTCCAGTCAGACGAGATGGATCAGAAAATGAAAATACATATTAGCCTTCAAGGAAAAGTTGAGGGGGAATTTAAAACAAGAAAGCATTAAGTATATGAGAGAGACGTGGAATGACAGAGCCAGCTCCCCATAAATCCCGTGGCCCCCGTCAGCTGAGTGGGTGCCCTGACTGCTGCCTCTGCCTATGGGTTCCCTTTCAGCCCTGTCTCCGACGTTCGTGTTTCAGCAGGGTTGTCTGAGCCTCATCCCTCAGAGAGAGAGTGCGCAAGGCAGAGGCTTTCTGTTGGGGGGAGACGGGGATTGGAGTCACAGAAGTGGACAGGAGTGGGTGAGGGAGACCCCTGCAGGACTATAGGGCCTGAGGCGAAGAGGCAGGCAGGAGGGGCTGCCAACTGAGAGACGCCAGGTCCCAAAGCCCTCCCTGTTCATGACCTGGCCCCATGCTGCACGCGTGGAGGGCAGACTTATGGCCCTCTCAGGAGCCTGATACTGACGAGAGGTCCCGGCTTGTGGGGCTCTGAAGAAACCGAGGGGAAAAGGGCCACTTCAGGACTGGGTCATTTTCCTGCCTCTTTGAGAGAATGGTCCAGCACGGCCACGTCACTGTGCAAGCAGGGAGAATTGTCCAGGAGACTGATGAGCTAGGATGCATAGAAAGTTCCCCCAAAGACACCACAGGCATGTCTGCTTCCTACTAACCTCTCAGAGGTTCACTTGGCCCAATTGCCTTTGGGGCCAGGGTGGTAACGCGCTTCACTGGAGTTCTTTCCAAGGTTTTCCTCTAAGGGAAAGGAAAGTTTTCAGGAACGCCCTTCACACCGACAGGTAAGACGCCAACATGGCCCGCCACCAGAAAGGGTAGGTGTTGGAGAGCCAAACCTGTATACCATAGCACTCTGTACAAGATGTTTATCATCCCAAAGCAGCTCACAGTAGATTCAGCAATTATCCCCATTTTACAGCCTGAAAGTGAATCGTGATGACATTTCTCAAGATAAAAATAAAGCACTGAAGCCTGTGTGACTTCCTTTGTCAGTGTCTGCATTTGTCTAAGCTGCTTTAAGCCAGTCTGTAGCAGTGAAGCCATAATTCAGATGAAAACAATAAGAAATCATTTAAAGCCAGTGTACATGAAAGTGAGTAGCCCACATGACTACTATTTTTAGTGCAGAAATATATTCAAGATCAAAGCCATTAATGTTTGCCTATTTTATTTAATCATGTGCCTTTTACCTGGCAGATGCAGGTCTTATAGCATACAAATGAGTGTACAGGGAAGGTTTCAGGCTTTATGCTGTCCAAATTAAATTCTAAAAAGCCAGAAAATTCATCATTCTGACATCTCTTTGCAGATGCAGAATGTGTGTTGAAATATCTCTTGAAATGTGTCTTGTTTACTTAAGGAATACGTTTAGCAGATCATGTTAATTAGAAGCAATATCTGAGTAAAGTCTTTCATAATGTATCTCTTTTTAAACATAAAAATCAAGGGGCTAATTTCCCAAGTTGTGAGAATGGATGTTCCCTCTCATTACCTGTATTTTGGATTTTGAGGTTTTCTTGTAAGTAAAAGTTTACAGCATCCTTGAGTTTTTACAGCATTGCTTGAGTTTTCAGTATCCCTTTTTTTTTTTTTTTATTTACTATGTAATCATCTAGGTTTGCAGATATTATGTATTAAGAAATGGAGAAGTTGGGGAAATTTTTTGAAAAGAGACATCGCCTACTCTTGAAATTCCTTGTAAAGTATTATTGTCATATAAGTTGTAGGAGGTGTGTCCTCTATAAGAATACCTCAGAAGCACAATTTTAAATATTGAGAACGTTTCTAACCATTCTCCATTCTCCATTTTGAGGGTTTTTTTTGTTTGTTTGGTGACAGATTTCATATAAACAGAATTTTTATGGTGCATGGGTAAAAACTTCCGATTACATCTTTAAAACCATTTTCTATGAAATTTCAGTGTTACCAAAATATGTAATGTTAAGTTTACCTTAAACCTCCTTGACCTAAATAAACTCCATGAATAATAGATACAATTATGTAGTATAGCTTCTAGATGGAAAATTGTCATCATTTTCAAGAGAATGAATGGCTCTGGGGAAATGTACAGCTTAGGAATGACAAAACTGTCATTCACTCAGAAAACAAAATTGTGGAAATGACAGAGTTGAGCCCTGGGAATCCTCAAATTTGCCTTTAAACAATACCTTCTTCAAACTAGTGATTACCAGTGGGAAGGAAAAAGGGGGAAAGGCAATATATAGGGGACTACAGTAGGAACTATTAGGTATAAAATAAGCTACAAGGACATAGTATACGACACAGGGAATATAGCCAATATTTTATAGCAACTATGAATGGAGTATAATCTTTTTTGATAGTTTTTTATTTTATTGTTGGAATATATTGCTTTACAATGTTGTTTTAATTTCTGATATACAACAACATGAATCAGCTGTATGTATCCATATATCCCTGCCCTCTTGAATCTCCCTTCCACTCCCCCAATTTCTCAAACTTACTTGGCCGTAACCTTTTTTTGAGGCTTTCTGAGCCCCTCAGGATACGCATGTTCCACGGAACCCACTTTGTGAAGCAGTGGGCTACATTTAATCGTGTAGCCGCTACTCAAACAGAACTCCAATTTGGCAAACCAAAAGGCTACTGTTGCCAGCCCTGAGATACGCAGAGCTGGTATCAAGTGATGCAGTGCGCAGCGCGTTTAGAAATGTGGGTGCTGGAGCGGGTCATCTCTTCTCTGGTCTCTTCCAGGTGTTTCGTCCCAAACATCTACGCAGCTCTGTTCACGGCAGCTCTTGCCCCCTTAACGTGCCTCGTGGTGGCCTTTGTGGTGTTCATCCACGCCTACCAGGTGAAGCCACAGTGGGAAGCATACGACGATGTCTTCAGAGGAAGGACAAATGCTGCAGGTTTGTAGGGAACCGTATTTGCACTTTGGAGATGGGTGCTTTTAACGGTGGGAAAAGGTCACTGAATGGTCTTTACCAAGCAGAGGAAGGAGGTTAGACTCCGCTTTCAGCTCTGAAGCCAAAAGTCACAGTTCTCTGATTTCTCCTGCTCCTTGGGCCTTCCTTGCAATCTCTCTCTCTCTCTTCAGGGCTCTGCAGGTTTCATTGCTGGTGCCAGTTTTGTCCCTAAGATATTGATATTCAAGTAAATGACTCAGAGCCTTTGGGAGGTGCTTCCCCGAGCGTTTTTCAACTCAAGCAGTATCGACCTGGGTTCAACCTGTGAAATCTGTTCATTTCTTGCAGACTCTAAGACTTTATCACAAACAAACTTTCCTAATGCTTGTGAGTGCTGTGTTTTGCATGTGGAGTTCTGATTGTGCAGACAGATGTTTAAAAACATATGTGACCAGACAGCTTCATAAGTGGCTACACATGTCTGGTTACTTAAGAGTGCAAGTCTTTCCAGCTCAAATTGGCTTTCACTACCAGCTCATTTTTTCCCTTTGAATCATACTTAACACCGGTTTTTATGATCTGATTCTTTTTCTGTTGTTAGATTAGAGTCTCTTAGGAATGTTTTTAAGGAACGATAACCAAATACCTACATACAGAAAACTCCAAGTCTAAAATGTTTTGAGTGACTGGAATATTGAGAATCTAATGAGCTGGGGAGTGGAGGAATCCCTCTTGGGCCAAAAGGAAGACTAGTCTTTTCTATAAGATCAGTTAAAGATAAGTCAGTTGCTCAGTCGTGTCCCACTCTTTGCGACCCCATGGACTGTAGCCCGCTAGGCTCCTCCTTCCATGGAATTTTCCAGGCAAGAATGCTAGAGTGGGTTGCCATTTCCTTCTCCAGGGGATTTTCCTGACCCAGGCATTGAACCCAGGCCTCCAGCATTGCAGGCAGACTCTTTACCAACTGAGCCACCAGGGAAGCCCAAGTCTTTTCTAAGCTTTTGCAAATCTAAAGCCAAAGGAATGAGAGAAGTTCTTCACACGTTAAGTGCTATCCAGAGTTTAAGCAAGATACCATCCATGAAGTCACTTAGAATAGTGTCTAATACATTATTAGAGGCTCAGTATATACTGTCTCATATGATAACAAAAAGATTCATTCTAACATAATAAAAGCCTCTAGTTCCTAAACTGTGTCAGGGAAGATCCAAAAAGATTTTCCTTGTAGTGTAAAGAGAAAGGACTCTTTTATATTAACTTATGGGGTAGTTTGTAGGATAGCTGTATCTAGCCAACTCTTCCCTCTTCTCTCTGATTTAGCATGCAATTATTATGTGGGCAAAAATAGCACTTAAGGTTATGATTAAACTTAGATTCTTCCATTAGAAAAGCAATGTTCAATGTAGAAATTGTACTTTTTCATGGGACAAAGAATTTATCCAGAAGCTGTGCTTTTATTCAACTTGAGATTCATTCTGTTAAAATGTGTATTCTCTTTTGAAGGCAAAGTTTGTTTCTCCCAAATAGAAAGATTTATTTTGTTCTGTATACTATATAGAAGTGCCAGTGTTTGCATGTTTCAGTAGTGATAACATCATAAAGGCCTAACCTAATGAGTTAGTCTTTTTCATTCCTGAATCACCCCTGTGCCTTTTGGATGTGATCCATGGATACGATAGATAAACAATGCTCCAATTCTCTGAAAAACAGCTCTTAAGCATTGAACATAAAATCCCTAGAACACTTATATCTCAACTGGCGAAGCAGTTTCAACCTCTCTTACAATGAAATATATTAATAGAATCATTGCTCTTATTATAGCTTTTCAAATAAAAAAACAATTATGGTAGTTCTGATTTCCCTGTTCCCACTCAACCTAACAGTCATTATCTCACTTGGACTCTTAAACAGTGTTTTCCTAATTAGTCACTAGTTCCAGTTCTTATCCGTTTCGTTTTCTCAGATGTCTGTATTTCAACAATGTCAAGTGGCTCCCCTCACTCTCTGGCTTTACAATCATTCAGCTTTATTGCCCAAAAGAAAGTCCAGGCTCTTTATCACACTCGAGTCTCTATACATCCACCCCTGGGCCGTCTTATCACCCCCAAGTTAGTTACCGCTCGGCCTATGTTCTGACCATGTCATTGATTTAATCTTACTCATTCTTGAAATTACCTGATCTGTCATCTTTGCACATGTAAGCTGCCCTCTATGAACTCTTCATCATTAGTTGATAAAAAAAAAAAACAACTCATGTGTTTAGTAAGTAATGAGAGAAAATGTAGATGAAGAAGAGGTGTAAGGGACTTACTGTTCTCCCTTAATCTATCTTAGCTCCCCAAAGCCATCCTCAATAAATGCATAATCTAAGTAAAAAAATGTGTGCTGAACAATCCCAAGTTGACTCCTTCCAACAAGATACTGCTCACTTTTTTATGGAAATTGTGGAAGCTCCCAGTATGCTACTTCTTCCATGATGACTTTGAAATTAACATCTTTACCACACCAAATAAGAATTGCTCATCCTTCTTCTATGATTTTAAAGCACTTTGCCCCTACAGCCATTAGAGCACTTAACACTTACTTCAGAATGGAATGGTGACTTGTTTTGGTGTGTGTGGCTGATTTCCTTAAAAAATTATGGATTCCTCAAGGACATGGACTATTTATTATTCATCTCTGCATCACCAGAGCCTTGTGGAGTGCTTAGTGGATAGCAGGAGCATAATTAATATTTGTTGACTGAATAAACTAATAATCATCAATGCTAAATATAGCATTTAGAAGAAGAGGAATCTGTCATATCATCCAAAGTAGGAATTATGGAATTTATCTCATTGATCTGTTTGTAGATATCCCTTTTAAATTTATTATTAGGACTATTATTTTTTCCTTCTATGATTCCCAAAACTATGTGTTCAGCCTTGACCTCTGATTTGATACTTTAGATTTTATTTGAAGCCTCCTTTAACTCTCCTCCACTTGAGTATGTTCCACTTAGCTCAAATTCAAAATGTCAAGGAAAAAAATGTCTGTCTACTCATGGCCATTTGACAATCTTTTTGAATCTGTCTGCTAAAATTCCATTGCCTTGACCTGAAAAATATTGTCAAGATGGGACTGTAAATTCATGTTTTTCCCATTTTGCTGCTCCAAATGCATCACAGTTAATGACAAGATATAGCAAGAAAAAATTAAGAAGAAGATGAAATGGGGATCAGAAACACAAAGTGGAATATAAGCTGTGCTGCAACCAGGGTCCTGATGTTTTCTGAGTCCACAAGCCTGTGAATGTAGAAGTGGTAAGCTGCAATTAGAGGTCTCACCCAGGGCAGGTAGACTGGAGCAGTAGCGCCCGCAGGAAAGGAGTCTGCGAAAGGACCGCCGCTGTAGTGTGAGCTTTGGCTTAGGGGTCTGGGAGCCCAAGGAGAAAGCAGAGGAAGAATCTTTTCAAGTTCCTGGGCCAGACTCTCTAGAGTTCACAGTTTTATCTGCCATATTTGTATGTCATTATGGGGGTAGAAGACCCAGGATATCAAATTCGCCTTCCTTGGACAGGAAGGTTAAATGGAGGCAACCATAAAACCATTAGACAGAAAGAGGTAGCCAGAGAGGAACACAGAGGCAAGGGGAGAGACAGTGAGCAAAGAATCACATGCTTTCTACTCGACTGACTGCAAAGTCAAGGATCCAAACACTGGAGGAAAACTGGTGAAGACAGCCCTTCAAATCACCAATCAAAAAGATAAATGTAATCCAGAAGAATATATAAAGATCAACTATAAATAACTTTGGTAATGATGTTCAACTCTTCAAAAAGATAAAGCAGGAATCCGCAAACTATGACCCTACCAGCTGCTCACCTGTTTTCTCATTTTATCTATTTCTTTTTTCACAGCTTCACTGAGATATAGTTTACGTGTCATAAAGTTCATCTATTTAAACTGTAGAGTTCATTGGTACTTATTATATTTATATTGTTGTGTAACTATCACCATAATCTAATTTTAGAATATTTTCATCATCCCTCAAAAAACCCCGTACTCATTAGCAGTCACTCCCCTTCCCTGGGCCCTGCTGCTGCTAAGTCGCTTCAGTCATGTCCAGCTCTGTGCGACCCCATAGATGGCAGCCCACCAGGCTCCGCCATCCCTGGGATTCTCCAGGCAAGAACACTGGAGTGGGTTGCCATTTCCTTCTCCAGTGCATGAAAGTGAAAAGTGAAAGTGAAGTCGCTTAGTCATGTCCAACTCTTCGCAACCCCATGGACTGCAGCCCACCAGGCTCCTGCATCCATGAGATTCTCCAGGCAAAAGTACTGGAGTACTTCTCTGTCCTTCTCTGTCCCTGGGCCCTAGGTAACCATTAATCAGCTTTCTGTCTCTGGAGATTTATCTGTTCTGCACACATCATATAAGAGTATCATAGAAAAGGTGGTCTTTCAGATCTGGCTTCTTTCACTTAGCACAGTGGCTTCCTAGTTTATCTGTGTTATAGCATGTATCTGAACTTAGTTATTTTTATTGCCAAATAGTGTTGCACTGGATGAACATACTACAGTTTTGCTTATCTGTTTATCAGTTGATGGACATTTGGGTTGTTTTCACCTTTTGGCTATTATGAAAGAGGTTCCTATGGACATTCATGTACAAGTTTTTTTATTAATATATGTTTTCATTTCTCTTGGGTATATACCTAGAATTGGAATCTCTGCATCATACAGTAATTGTATGTTTAACATTTTGAGGAACTACAAAACTGTTTTCCAAAATGGCTCCAATGATGTGTTTTGTAAGTAAAGGGTTTTTTTGACACCCATCCACACCCATTTTTTTACATGTATTCTTGACTGCTTTTACAATACAGAGTTGAGTATATGTAGTTAAATAAAAGCCATGTGGCCTGAAAAATCTAGCATATTTAATATCTGGCCCTGTATAGAAAATGTTTGACCATCAATCCCTAAAATAAAGGCAGATATATCCACTCAAAGCCCTTAAACATAAAAGGCAAAAATAGATATAAACAAAATAAAAATACAGACCAATATGAAAATGAAAAAATTTCAAAAATCTTGGCAATGAAAATACTAGTAGTTGAAAATTTTAAATATCTTAGTATTTGAGATAAGATACAGATGAGACACAGAGAAGAGGGAATTAATTAGAATCTGAAAGTAAGATTGAGAAATTCATCAGTGAAACCTGCAAAAAAAGAGAAAATAGGAAAACAGAGCTAAGAAGTATGAGAATACATTGCCAAAAGAAAAGAATACAGGGAATGTAGAAAAAAAGAGTTGAAGAGGTAGTTGTTGAGAATTTTCAAGAATTGAAGAAAAAAATAACATAACTACACGTAAATCAGTTCAGTTCAGTAGCTGTCGTGTCCGACTCTTTACGACCCCATGAATCACAGCATGCCAGGCCTCCCTGTCCATCACCAACTCCCGGAGTTCACTCAAACTCATGTCCATCGAGTCAGTGATACCATCCAGCCATCTCATTCTCTGTCGTCCCTGTCTCCTCCCACCCCCAATCCCTCCCAGCATCAGACTCTTTTCCAGTGAGTTAACTCAACACATGAGGTGGCCAAAGTATTGGAGTTTCAGCTTTAGCATCAGTCCTTCCAATGAACACCCAGGATTGATCTCCTCTAGAATGGACTGGTTGGACCTCCTTGCAGTCCAAGGGACTCTCAAGAGTCTTCTCCAGCACCACAGTTCAAAAGCATCAATTCTTCGGCAATCAGGTTTCTTCACAGTCCAACTCTCACATCCATACATGACCAGGGAAAAACCATAGCCTTGACTAGATGGACCTTGGTTGGCAAAGTAATGTCTCTGCTTTTTAATATGCTATCTAGGTTGGTCATAACTTTCCTTCCAAGGAGTAAGCGTCTTTTAATAACCATTGTTAAAAAAAAATAAATAAAACAGAGGGAGGTGGAAGAATGCTAAAAGGTCTAGTATGTTAGTAAAGTTCTCATGTGTATTTGTGAAAACCTGGATAGTAAATACCTTTTCTTCGCTTCTCATATTCTTTACTGTTAGAATAGTTGGCACAAACCCCATTCAGGAGTTTGGAGTCCACAGTGGATGCAGATGCTGCCAAGTTCTCTAAAAACCTAAGTTTCAAAGCAGCACAAACTGGTCCCAAGCCTCTTCTCTTCTTTCCTATGAGATTCGTGCACACGCTGTGTACACTTTATACCCGAGAAGGGGGGCAGTTCTGATTATAGTCATCCCTCGGTATCACTGGGTTCTGTATTTGAAGATTCAACCAACTATGGATCAGAAAATACTGGGGAAAATAAAATTTCAGGAAGTTTCAAAACGCAAAACTTTAGTTTGTCACACGCTGGCAACTATTTCCATAGCATTTACATTATGTTTACATTGTATTATCAGTAATCTAGAGATTATTTTAAGTATTCCAGAGGATGTGCGTAGGTTATATGCAGATACTACACCATTTTATATAAAGGACTTGAGCATCCTTGAATTTTAATTTCCTACAGAGTTCTAGAACTAATCTTCCATGGATAGAGGGAAGACTGTAGTCTCAAGCAGGTCCAGCCTATTTCTCTACAATTCCAAGCGTGCAGAAGTGACCCTTTTTCCTAATGCAGCTGAGATGGTTTATGGTTTAGCCATAAAAATGCCCTGCATTTTTAAATTGGATGAGCATTTTCAGACATTGCAGTTGACCCTTGAAGAGCACGGATTTGAACTGTTCAGATCCACTTACACACAGATGTTTTCCAGTAGCTATGTGCCACAGTACTGTAGGCTTCCCTGGTGGCTCAGATGGTAAAGAATCTGCCTACAATGTGGGAGACCCAGGTTCAGTCCCTGAGTCCAGAAGGTCCCTGGAGAAGGGCATGGCAACCTCTCTCCATAGGATTCTCCAGGCAAGAACACTGGAGTGCCATGCCCTTCTCCAGGGGATCATCCGGACTCAGGGATTGAACCTGGGTCTCCCACATTGCAGGCAGATTCTTTCCCATCTGAGCCACACCAGGGAAGCCTAAAGAGTTGGATACAACTGAGCGACCTTCAGTTTTACTTTTCACAGTACTATTCCACCTGCTGTTGGTTGAATCCTCATAAGCAGAAAATATACATATTATTATGTATAGACCTATAAAGTTATATGGGGATTTTTGACTCTGAGGGATGTGGAATCCTAACCTGCTCATTGTTCAAGTGTCAACTGTATGGGATAGTATTATGAGAAACACATTCTCAAATAATAAATCAAGAGTTGAATGTCGGGACTTCCCTGGCAGTCCAGTGTTTAAGACTCCACGCTTCTGCTGCAGGAGAATGTGTTCTCTCCCTGGTTGGGAAACCAAGATCACATATGCTGCATGGTGTGGCCAAAACAACAGTTAAAAAAGAGTTGAAAGTAGATCCCCTTTTCTTACAGAAGCACAGTTTCCTGATGTTTCATACTGCTAGGTTTTAAGTATTTTTGATCAAATCTTGTAAAGAGTTTTTTTTTGCTTATTTACAAATTACTTTTAGCAATGAGTGAAATGCATTATGAGAAGGAAAGGTCAATTTATAGTTTCCTTATAGCTAAGCTGTTTTTCATTTGTTCATAACTGGAATAATTATGATTATGTATTTATCTTAGACATTTAGGTTTGGTAAACAAACGTGATGAGTTAACACCAGCATCAGGCCTGTTTGAATAACTTAAGAGCTTACATCAGTTATTTTGTTGGACCGGGCCTCTTCCATATTTCCATGGAACTGTTTTCCCAGCTAAGTACTCTTGTGCAGATTGGATGTGCCTGACAATAGGAGCAATTTTTCAGCAACACTTGTGTGTTGGTTATGTCTACCCAGTATCAACCCCATTATACTCTCTTTTTTTTTTTTTTTTTAGTGACTTTTTTGCTCCTGACATCTCTTAATTTCAGAGCTCAAATTTCCACTGAAATCCAGAGGAAATGGAGAGCAGAGGAAGAGCTGCTGGTAAATAAAATACACCCTCTGCTGTGGTCTCCAGAGATGGCCTCTGTCCATCCCTCCCTTTCTGAGCGTGGCAGGAACAGTGATGTCAGTCTGTCTTCCTTCTGTGCCCCGTTGGTTGCTCAACTGCTAAGTAACAGATTTTCAAAAGTCGATGGCTCCTAATGAAATTCACTGGCCGCCCCCTTCCTTCAGCGAAGTGAGTGCGCAGTGAGAATGAGTCAGGATAAAGGTATGCTCCCTGAACTCAATTTCAATGTCTCAAACAGCCTTTTAAACAAAGCCTGTAATTTTAGGGTTTGGTTTTGATCTCTAGCAATGATAAGCTTGTCTTTCCTTTTAGGCTCATTAGAATTTACTGACTTTTTCTGATTCATCAGCCAGTTCTTATGATTCATGGATCAGGGAAGGAAAATTAATTTGAATGAAAAGAGGAAGTAGATGATTACAAATCCCTTTCTTATAAAAATCCCACACATATGTTTCCGTATGATGTGTAAAAATGTAAAGGTGGCTTGATCCAGCTAGCTATGTATAACGTGAATCTGAGGTAGTTGGAATCTTCTGGTGCAATAATGGCTACTTCTCTGCTTGGTAATATATTTGAGAATGAATGCTTCCATTTCTTCTCAGGTTCCATTTCTTTATATTTACTAATACTAATGTAAATCAAGATTCCATTGCTATTAGAAAAATCACTGAAAGCCAATTATAATATTATGAAGTATCATCCCTTAAATCCTGAGAATGAGTGACTTGTCTTCTCCTGGCATCTTAAGATATTTCAAAAAGAGTTCAAGGAAACTCATTAAAAGCCAGAGGAAAAAGAAGAGGAAATCAGTTCAGTTCAGTCGCTCAGTCATGTCCGACTCTTTGCAACCCCATGGACCACAGCATGCCAGGCTTCCCTGTCCATCACCAACTCCCAGAGCTTACCCAAACTCATGTCCATTGAGTCGGTGATGCCATCCAACCATCTCATCCTCTGTCATCCCCTTCTCCCCCTGCCCTCAGTCTTTCCCAGCATCAGGATCTTTTCAAATGAATCAGCTCTTCGCATCAGGTTGCTAAAGTATTGGAGTTTCAGCTTCAACATCAGTCCCTCCAAGGAACACTCAGGACTGACCTCCTTTAGGATGGATTAGTTGGATCTCCTTGCAGTCCAAGGGACTCTCAAGAGTCTTCTCCAACACCACAGTTCAAAAGCATCAATTCTTTGGCCCTCAGCTTTCTCTATCATCCAACTCTCATATCCATACATGACTACTGGAAAAACCATAGCCTTGACTAGATGGATCTTTGTTGGCAAAGTAATGTCTCAGCTTTTTAATATGCTGTCTAGGTTGGTCATAACTTTCCTTCCAAGGAGTAAGCATCTTTTAATTTCATGGCTGCAGTCATCATCTGCAGTGATTTTGGAGCCCCCAAAAATAAAATCAGCCACTGTTTCCCCATCTATTTGCCATGAAGTGATGGGACCAGATACCATGATCTTAGTTTTCTGAATGTTGAGCTTTTAGCCAACTTTTTCACTCTCCTCTTTTTACTTTCATTAAGAGCCTCTTTAGTTCTTCACTTTCTGCCATAAGGGTGGTGTCATCTGCATATCTGAAGTTACTGATATTTCTCCTGGCAATCTTGATTCCAGCTTGTGCTTCATCCAGCCCAGCTTTTCTCATGATGTACTCTGCATATAAGTTAAATAAGCAGGGTGACAATATACAGCCTTGTTTTACTCCTTTTCCTATTTGGAAGCAAATAGCTCCTAGTAAATGGAATACGCACTGTGCTATATTCTCCAAAGATGGCCACCATCAGTTATTCTTCTCCTTTGATGTGTGTCCTACTCCCTACATAAAGCAATGGAGTCTGTTTCCCCTCCCTTTAACTTTTTGGACTTGCTTAGAAAGTGAGAGTGTCAGTTGATAAGTTGTGCCTGACTCTTTGCCACCCCATGGTCTATAGCCCACCAGGCTCCTCTGTCTGTGGAATTCTCCAAGCAAGAATACTGGATTGGGTTGCCATTTCCTTTTCTGGGGATCTTCCCAACCCAGGGATCAAACCTGGGTCTCAGACTTGCTTTAGACCAAGGTAATCTGATGGAAGTGATACTGCCCCATAATGGGTCAAGCCTTTAGAAAGACAGGCAGTTTCAGCTTCCTTTCTCTTGGAAGCCAGCCACAATGTAAGAAGTCTGATTACTCTGAGACAACCACGATGTTAGCATCTGCAAGCTAATCGGGTGAAGTGGCCACATGAATAGGCACATTTAGCCTGCCTTCGGGCTTCCCAAAGGTAGCTCCAACAGTAAAGAATCCACCTGTAATGCAGAAGACCTGGGTTAGATCCCTGGGTGGGGAAGATCCCCTGTCTTGTCCAGAGAATCCCCATGGACAGAGGAGCCTGGTGGGATACAGTCTATGGGGTCGCAAAGAGTCAGACATGACTGAGTGACTAACATGTCAGCCCGCCTCCAGTTGTTTCAAGCAACCCAGCTCTGATTCCAGACATAGAAGTAGCCTTCTTGTCGGATCCAGCCCAAGTAGACACCACACAGAACAGAAAACTGCCCAGCCCAGATTGTAAAATATTTTAAGCCACCAAGTTTGTTATGTAGCAATCAATAGCTGAAACACTGTGGTTCTGGTGTCCTGGTTTTTTGCACATCAGAATTCTAAGTATGTCATTGTCATTTTAAATTTTATTGTCATTTTTATTTTATTGCATTGTTTTATTTTAATTTTTATTGCTTGTTGTTTCAAACACATACTGCAAAATTCCAAGTATATCATTGTCATTTTAAATTTTACATGGTTTATAAGTACAAATGAAAAACACAATATGCTTTTTTTCCTAAACCAAAATTGATGTTTCCACTGAAGCAAAGTAAAAGTAATCTTACCTAGTAATAGTACATACTTAAATCAGATCCAGAATGACCAATATAACAGGTTTCACATGTCCTTGGCAGAAAACTGCTTGTTTGCAGTCTACTCCCCGTTCCATTGCTGAAAAGAAAATAAAAAACAATGCCTAGGGACCAAAGGAAAACCCCAGAACTCCTTGCTGCACAGTAAACAATCTCTTCCACTTGAGCTTTAAAAAAAATCTTTGTGAGCACAGTTTAGTCTCCCCACATTTTATCAGTAATGCTGGGGAAAATCCAAAATATTTAAAGAAACATTTTGGATACTCATCCCCTGCTTAGATTTATATCTGTGACCTCAGTCTTCAAAGATTCAAATCAGAATCTTTGAACCTGAAAGATGATATGTAGTTGCTCAATGTGTATTGCTTTTTTTTTTTTCATTATTGTTATTGAAAAAAAAAAAAGACTGGGCACTTGATATTGCTCATTAAAATCTCCTAGAACTTTAACATCAGGAATTAGTTTCCTAAGGCTTAGAACATTGAGATAAAAAGTAAAAAATAAAATCAAAGAGTCATGAAAAAGCTTACATTTCTGTTTGAACTCCTGATTTCCACATGTAACCAAAGAAGAAAAGGGACTAGTAATTTGTGGCAGAGCTGGGTCTTTCCAAAACTCAAGTTTCCCAAATGTTTATACCTCAGGGATTGCCTTTTACCTAGTCTCTGCTGAAAACTGATGAGGACAAGGGTGGTTCTCTGTCTAGGCTATTTCAGTACTAAAGCTTCAATTTCAGTTTGTTTTCAAGGTGGGTGGTGGGCAGAGAGCATGGATGCAGTAGGACTGGGAGAGGATAAAAGGCTGGACTGCATGTAAGTGGCAGCTGTGGGTGGACTCTGGCCCTGGCGGTATCAGCATTATCATCGTGACAGCTACTAATTGCTGGTGTACCACCGCACTGTGCTAAGCATTTTATGTATATTATCTCAGTTTTCACAAGAATCTTGTGAAGCACGTATATCTAGTCCTATAGTGAGACAACAAAATGAAAGAAATGAGAGGCTTGGGAAGGTGTCCAGATGTGCAGAGCTGTTGAGTTGTGCAGTTGGGGTTAGAACCACAAGTGACTCCTGAATTCTCCAGAACCCTCTTTACTGCCATCACCAGTGCTTCACCGTTCACCATTTTGTCATCAAATCTTTCATTGAGAAAAATGACATGTGAATGTTCAGTTCAGTTCAATTCCATAAAAGGAATTGTTAGGCTCCATGCCCCAGAAAGAATTTGAAGTGATTCAGGCTAGCAAATTGTTTCTTCATCGTCTAATTTCCAAGAAAGACTGCCTTGTCTCTTTATGGTACTGAAATGTGCCTAGTTTTACTATTCGCATATATAGTGAAGGCGTAATAATAATATTTAACTTTATAGAGCTGTTTCAAGAATTAAATGTTAATTCATATTAAGTCTTTAGTATACTCTGAAACATAGTAAGCACGCAGTATGCATTGGTGTTTTTATCAGCATAACAGCTCTTTCAGTATGTAACTGGTGCAGAATATTTTGTCCTTGATCATTCCTATATATCTTTCAAATATGCCCCTCTCTTCCTTTCTTCATCATTATGCCTGGTGTATATTAATCGACTCGAGTTGTCATAACAAAATGCCACAGCCTGGGTGGTTTAAACAGTAGATATTTATGCCTCACAGTTATAGAGGTTGAGAAGTCCCACAATCTGGGTGCTGGCCAATTGGGTTCCTAACGAGAGCGCTCTTCCTGGCCTGCAGATGACCATCCTCTTGCTATGTTCTTACTAGGGGGAGTGAAGGAAAGAGAAAGGGAGAGAGTTCGCTCTTGTCTCTCCTTGTAAGGGCACGAATCCCATTGTGAGGACTCTACTCTCATGACTGAATTAACTCCTTATGTCCCTATTTCCGAATACCATCATATTGAGGGTTGGGGTCTCAACAGATGAATTTTACAGAGACTCAGTTCATAGCACGTAGCTTATATCATCATCTCACAGCTCTCTTAAGACTGATATTTCTTGGTTCTTGTCTGTCCCCTTTCCACATGGCACCTTTAAAAGGTCAAATTGATAGCATCATTCATTCATTCAACAGCAGTCCTGAGACTGTAGGATAAAAGGAAAATTCTACTGCTTTCATGCATAAAGTCTTCATAGGCATGGCCATTTTGAATTCGTGCTATTGTCTAAAAAGGACATGATGTCTGCTAAGTCTGGACTTAAATAGTGGCACTGAATTCAGTCTCACTTGCTGAGTTCATCATTCATGGTGACTGGGCAGGAGAAGGAATGCAATTGAAAATAATTTCTTGATACCCATCTTGAATAGGCTTCAGCGAATGTTAGTGGAAGATATGATCATGGTACACGTTTAAAGCCGTTATCTAAGAGCATCACAGTGGCGTTGCTGCTCACGTGCATTGCACATTCTTTGCCCTTCATCTGTTATTGACACAGGCACACCATTGCCGTGCTTCACCTTGACCCAGAGGGTCAGTGAAGCTTTCCCAGCTGTTTGTAATTTTTATATATAAGCCAAGTTTTTCCATATATTTCCTTGGCAATTTTTTTCCAAGTTAATTAAAAGTTTACATTTTAATTTTCCTGGCATACTCCACTCTTTCAAAGGACTTCCCCCCCCACCCACGTCCTCCCCCCATGCAAATCCTTCTTTAGCTATCTTGGGAAAATTACCAGTGAAGCACTACTTTCTATTCTTTTGAAAGCTACATGAAACAGTTATTCATGTTTATTGCTTTGATCTAAGAGCACATTCATTTCCTTAATGGGTGACTGAAATCTTTCATTCAACTTTTGGCTGATGAAAAGACAATTTCTGATTTTTTTTTAATATTTCTCTCAAATTTGTATTCAGACTATTGCCAAAGAATATGTTAAAACTCTACTGAAGAGTAAAAAAAGTGAATTTTTCAAGGCTATTTTATCTTAGAAAATTTATGGCATTGAAAACACTATTCCCTGTAACCTAATCTGTGAGACACCTCAGTTGGTATCAACATGGAAATCTTGCGATACTCCATGGTTCTCTCTAATCAGGGAAACTTCAAGTAAGGCGTAAATTACACTTATTAATCTACATCTAACGTGTAAATTCCATTCATTATTTGCAACTTTCTCCGTTTATTCATTTTTGCCAGTCTTGTTATTTAGAGAGGGCTTCCCTGATAGCTCAGTTGGTAAAAAATCCACCTGCAAGGCAGGATTGCTACTGCTACGTCACTTCAGTCGTGTCCGACTCTGTGTAACCCCATAGACGGAAGCCCACCAGGCTCCCCTGTCCCTAGGATTCTCCAGGCAAGAACACTGGAGTGGGTTGCCATTTCCTTCTCCAATGTGTGAAAGTGAAGTCGCTTAGTCGTGTCTGACCATTAGCGACCCCACGGACTGCAACCTACCAGGCTCCTCCATCCATGGGATTTTCTAGGCAAGAGTACTGGAGTGGCTTGCCATACCCCGGTTCAATTCCTAGATTGGGAAGATCCTCAGGGGACAGGATAGGCTACCCACTCCAGTATTCTTGGGCTACTTTCAATTTATGATTCAGTGTCTCTGCAATTCTTTAAAAAAATACATAGTCACTAAATAGTTGTTTGATCACACTTTAATCAACTGGTACAATATTAAAGAAGACATCCAGAAATAGAGGAAAAGAGAGTTGTTGGGACTAGGGAAATAGGGAGTGGGGACAAGTAATCTGGGGAATTTACAGTTGTATCATAAATTTCTTTAGAAGTGTATAGCTGGCACAATATCTATGATCACAGCACTATATTTAATAGTTAATGCATTATAAACTCAAAACATTGAATAGAGAAAAAGGGCACTTTTATAAAAGTTGTTTTCTTCACCATATCAAAGGTGAAGTTTGAATTTCATTGGGCCGGAAGGCAGTAACAAACTTGATCTTAACCTTTTATAAAATTACTCTTTGAGTTGTCTTATCATAACCAAAATGGCACTCTCATAAACAAATTACTTTCCTACAACCAGTTGCAAGAGGCTACTCCTTCCAACTAGTAGGATATCAAAAGTATTTGTGGTCCATCTTGAACCGCAAAGTCATTATGTCCCTGCTTAATCATTTTTCCTGTTTTTAATTTGTGTTCTTTTGCTTACATCATCCTTGTCCTATTCATATTACTGTGATTACCATTTCTCAACGCTATCCTCCCTTCCTGGGTCCCCATCTCCCTCTTCATATCTGCCTCTGCCCTTCTCTCCCAGTTTCTCACTCCTACTGGCCTTTATCTTCACCGTGACCTCCCTTTAGGATATTTTCAACAGCTCCCTTGATTTCCTCACCAACATGCCTCTCTCCTGAAGCAGTTTGAACATTAACCATTCTAGTCTTATGTCACATACTTCTCTTTTTGCCAGCCAATTAGTGCTACTCTGCAATAGATACTAATTTATTCTGAGTAACCTTAACTGAGCCATCTCTGCTTCTCAGTGAGTCTTTGGATTATCTTTCCTTGATTCTTAGGTAATCTTTAGGAAACAGATTGCCCATAAGTCTTGTGCTTAACACCTTCTATTCTCACTGTCTATATAAGATATGAAAACAACCTGACGTTCCCTCACTGACTTTATCTGAACACTGCTTTTTGTTTTCGCCCTTCTTTGCCACTTTTCCTCCCATTTAGGTAAGGAAGTAAATAATTCATTCTTACCAAAGAATGAATTATTGCCATGCAAAAAAATTGCCATGCAATTTTCTTCTTTTGGAACTTATTTTCATTAAATTTTCCACAGCTGCCTTGCATCTTAAGTATCTCCCTATTCTGGGTCTTTCCTCTCCATCTAAAAACCTGCATCACTTTCCAGTGCTTAGAAGAATGTGCTCATTATCCTGCTGCTTTAAGTTACCTCCCTGCCTCTCTTCTTCACCAGCAGACTTCTTGAAGAGGAGTCCATGCAAGCTCTCTGTACTCGTCACCTTCTGCTCTCTGCCAAGCTTTGCTGTTCTCTTCCATTCATCACCCATAACCTTGAACACCAAATCTGCTGACCTCCCGTGTCCTCGTCCTTAAAAAGTCTTCTGCATAAATTGTACTGGTAACTTCCCTTCCTTGAATAGTCTGCCTCCCTTGGTTTTCATAATACTCTCTTCTTTTTTATTTTCCTGTAAATCCCAGGCCATGACTCATTCTTCGTGTGACTCATAACTCTGGAATAGATGTGTTTTCCAGGGATTGCCTTTGCCTTTTTCACATCGCAGTGGTAATTTTCAAATCTATCCACTTGAGCTCAACTTGTTTTCTCACCGTCTTTTCTGTCCTCTTCCCGGGAATAATAGAGTGTTCTCAGAAGTACAGAACTTGTCCACGACTTGCCTGCCCCAGTTTCTCTGATCTCTGTGTTGTTGTTTCTCCCTGTTCCTTCTAGTCTTCCTCTTAATCCTTTTCTCATTTTCCTAATTTTGAAGCCAGTGTATTTTTTTTTTTTTTTGCTTGATAGCCGTAGACTTTCAGGTCAGTAGTTGTCAAAACTGATCATCAAAATCGGTCTTTCACTAATTATGGTTTGATGAGTCTCTCTACAGCCTCAATGAATTGGAGTCTCCAGGGATGAAGCCCCAACATCTGTATGATTTTTAAAGTTCCTCCTTGTTTTCTGACTGGGGGCGCTCCACCTTTAGATTCGTTACCGTACCTTTGTGTCCAGCCCCTTCTTTCTGTTGTGGGCGTCACTCCACCGTGCTCTTGCCCCAGGTCTGCATCATGCCTCCTGGGGCCACTGCTGTGATTTCCTGGCTGGTATCCCTGCTCCAGCTTTCCGTCCACCAGTCTGTTTCCTTTCCCATGAGATTAAGGAGATTTCTCTTCTGATTGGGCACTCATCTTCTCAGAAATTGTAAATGCCTCTCCATTTCCTGTAAAATCACTCTCTGTTGCTTAACCTGGTCCGCACGATCCCTTCATGACCTCATTCTTCTCACTGTTACCCTTCCTGGACCTGTCATGCAAGTCAGAAGGGATATTTTACACTAATTTATGCACTTGCCTTTATTTCCTACCTTAAGCTCAAAATCCACACGTTCACACAGAGCTCATCTTTAAATTCCAGTTGAAATTCCTTCTTCCTCACAAAAGCCTTTCTGATACCATCTATGGGAAGTAACTGCTACTTTCCCTGAATTTTTATGTAACTTGATCCCTCTCTTCTAATATTTATCTTCTACTTTTTATTATAGTGTATGTGTGTGTGTGTATATATATATATATATATATATATTTCCCCCCACCATGGATTTCTCCAGACAAGAATACTGGAGTGGGTAGCTATTTGCTTCTCCAGTATATTTTCCCAACCCAGGGATCAAACCCGGGTCTCCTGCATTGCAGGTGGATTCCTTACCATCTGAGCTACCAGGGAAGCCCATATATATATATATACACACACACATATATATATATATATGTATATATATATATACACACACACACATATATATATATGTATATATATATTTGAAAGAAGATCCATATGTAATTAATCCTTTTACCTGTCACATTTTATCTCATACACTTTTGAATCTTAAATATATATGTATATTTATATCTATATTTTTTTAATAATAAGCAATCGCTGAAGTTTATATAAAACTGTTCTAAGTATTTTGCATTTCAATCATTAAATCCTCACTGAATTCAATAAAGCATATTTAGGAGGTATCCGTTCTAAAGGAGATCAATCCTGGGTGTTCATTGGAAGGACTGATGCTAAAGCTGAAACTCCAGTACTTTGGCCACCTCATGCGACGAATTAACTCACTGGAAAAGACTGATGCTGGGAAGGATTGGGGGCGGGAGGAGAAGGGGACGACAGAGAATGAGATGGTTGGATGGCATCACTGACTCGATGGACATGAGTTTGGGTGAACTCCGGGAGTTGGTGATGGACAGGGAGGCCTGGCATGCTGTGATTCATGGGGTCGCAAAGAGTCGGTCACGACTGAGCAACTGAACTGGACTGACTGAACTGAATGTTATCTTTGTTGTACAGATGAGGAAATTGTGCATCAGAGCAGTCAAGTAACTCACCAAGGTCACACAGCTATTAAATGGACCTCAAGTAATCTGGCCCCAGAGTCCATGCTCATAACCTCTCTACTACTCTGCCTCTTTTAGAATAAATCCCATTCAGTCAACTTCAGTGCATGCTTTTTAAAAAAATTTATTTGGCTCAGGGCCCTTGTTCAAAACATATCTTTTCTTTCAATTGAATTTGACAGAGGGAAATTAGAAAATTTAGTATAAATTACCTTCAGGAAAGCAAAATGATATGATTTGTAATTAGGATGCACCAGCTTCAAGAAAGAAGTAGAAATTGGGTCATAAGAAACACTAAAAATGTTGAGCAGTTTGAAGCTCTGTTGTACAGTTTCGTAAGGCAGTATAAATCGGTGTGATTGTAAATCAGCAAGTAATTGAAATGATCAATTGTTGATGCTTACACTTTAATTAGATGATTTCTAAGAAGTAGGGTGATTTTCCTCTCTCCAGTATTCTCCCCGCTGATGCCAGAGTCTTTGCAAGTAAACACAATCTATGGTTATATGCCACCATGAAAAAAAATTTTTTTCAAATGTGTCTCACAAACTTTGTAACAGAATAAACTTCACTTGATTTTTTTTTAAAAAAAGAGAGAAACAAATGAAAAATGTAGAGAGATCTGTCTAACCTATTAAAGATGGAATTGCATAGTAACAGTAATACTACTACTACTAATAATAATGAGTAGCTCCATGTCGGAGGCTTGGAAAGGAAGGGAGGGAAGGAGAGAGGGAGGAAAGAAGGAAAGAAAAAAGTGGAAACATAGTTTTGAGCCTGAGGTAAAAATAAACTCTAATATCTACTCTTTATTTACTACTAATAGCTGACACCTGAAATACTAATAGCTGAAACAGTCTAACCATTAACAATGTTAATTTCCACATGAAAGAGGAGAAACAGAATTAAAATCTTACACATTTTTAGATCTACATATAACATTGACAAACAAATACAGAAAGAAAATTTTAAAGTTTGTCATTAGATCCAAGTCACATTGGTAAGATTACCTTGGCCACCAACATATAAATATTGTCAATGTAAATAGTTTTTTTGGGACAGCCTCCTTCTCCCTAGATCATACACATGGCCATTCACCCAGGGGATTGCTTTTCTCTCTTAGCACAATGGTTTCTCTTTCTTTTCCCTGTAAGGGCTTGATCCAAGGTTGTTAGTAACAGTGAGCAATAAAATATTAGTTCATTTCCATCGGCATAGACATTCCTGGCACACCTGTGGGTACTGTGCCATTGTTTAAATAGACAATGATAAGCTTTTATGTAACACAAATATTACACCACTTTATGGTCTGTTATTATATATTCTTGAAAACAGCTCTCTTTGTGGGTTTGGTATTAGTTTTCTATATTTACAGGTATAGTTATTTAACAATAGACAATAACTAATATCCCCAAAGCTTTTGAGAAATAGATAGCTATATTTTTAAGATCAGACTATGCCCTGATAATCTGATACCAGAATATCTGTTGGAAGAAGAGATGCAATGAATCACGTTGACAGGAACCAAAAAATTTCATTCAAGTGAACTTTTTAGAATAGTGATGTGGCAAAGGAAATAAACATTTTACTCAGTGTTGCTGCTGCTGCTGCTAAGTCACTTCAGTCGTGTCCGACTCTGTGTGACCCCATAGACGTCAGCCCACCAGGCTCCCCCGTCCCTGGGATTCTCCAGACAAGAACACTGGAGTGGGTTGCCATTTCCTTCTCCAATGCATGAAAGTGAAAAGTGAAAGTGAAGTCGCTCAGTCGTGTCCGACTCTTAGCGACCTTATGGACTGCAGCCTACCAGGCTTCTCCATCCATGGGATTTTCCAGGCAAGAGTACTGGAGTGGGGTGCCATTACCTTCTCCTTACTCAATGTTACAGTTTTGTAATGTGAGGGCTAGAGACCCAAATTAAAGAAAGAAAATATAAGCATTGAGGTCAGCTGGCATTTATTCAGATCAGGGGTCTCTTCCAGGAAACAGTTCTGGGAACTGACATATTTAACACACTGTAAAAATGTTTTCTTGAGCACACAGTGTTATTTTTAGTGTTAATTTTTCTGAGACATTGTGTCAGAATTGACTCAAGACTTCAGTGTTGAATTAGAGCCTATTAAATTGTAATGACGGCCCTGTGATGTACTATCAAATTATCTTTAAACATAACTGGCTAGTCATGGCCAAATACACAGTAACCTAATTCCTCAAATTATGAAACCATCTAGTAAGATTTAAAATATAGATGTAGCAGGTTGAAAGATGCTCTATACATTTTCATTGTACTATGAAAGCCAAGTGTGTTGGGAATTGCTCTTAGGTACCTGAACATGCCTGGAGATGACTGTTTTGAACTCCTTCACGGCTAAGTAACTGGTAATGTTGTTAGAAAACTAGGTTAAGCCAGTCTTCGATTGTTGGTTGGCTGACTTCATGTTTGTTTTAGAACTCTGATCTTATAAAACCGTTGGTCATAATGTCATTTTATGAAACATTTATGAAGTGTGTAGAAAGTTGCTATGTTGGCTGTTAAACCAAATGATAATTCTCCTTCCCATAGTTGCAAGACATTTTTTCTCACAAGGGAAAAAAACAGATCATTTCACCTTTTCCTTAAGAATCACAGACCTATTTGACCACCCCACCACCCCCCTAGTAGGATATTATCTGGCAACTTTGAAGTACATGGTTCAAATGGAATTACTCTAATAACAGTGCATGCAAAGTCCATGTGGGTATGTCTCATCTAACTTGATTATTCTCCTTAGATTCAAAATTATAGCCTGCAAATTGAAAATTATATATAGCTTTTGCAAGGCGAGACCATAATTCTAGGCTTGTACCATTTTTTTTCAATCCTAATAAATCACCCTCAAAGTAGGCCTGACACTCAACTGTCTTCTAACATCCAGGAGAGCCCAAAGTCACCCATTGACAAAGTACTGCTGTTTAGGTTCCCAGCAGACTTGAGACTCCTTCGAGAATTTTCTCACACTTCTTTTATACCTGGAAAATATTCTGTAGGCTAGTATTGACTTTCTGCCTGCAGAATCAATATATTACCTGTGCAGATCCCTCCAAATTAAGCTTGCCTCCTTCACATCCCAGGAAAGGTCAGGGTAAATCCATATCAGAACATGATAGCTGTAGGCATCCCATGATAGTTATGTTTACTGTGCCTGCTTTATGTCTAAGATAATCTACTAGCTTCTTGAACTATCTTTTAGAGCAAAGATTTACACATTGTGGGTCACAATACACTGGTGAGTCTCATTGCAGCATTTTAGAGTGAAGTGGGATGAGATGGGTTGGGATGGATTGGAATGGAGTAGAATAGGGTAGGAGACAATAGGAAATATCAAAGGGGACAGGGCAATAGAAGACGTGGAGAGGTTCATTTTCAATAAAGGTTAATCAGGAACTTTTCAATGATAGTTTGGATGTGAGTGTGCACATTAAAAGCAGCCCTCCAATCTGTGTGATCTTCATATTTCACTGGAGATTATGAATTTGGTCAGGATGGCTAAAGTGAAGAACCCAGCACATCATTTAGTTAACATCCATGTGCAACTGTGTAGGGAGACTAGAGCTAGAGGACTTAGAGTGGATTCCCTGTTGTGCAGATGGGTTCTCAAGAGCTCTTCTGGGAATGTGTTGAAGTACTGAGACAAGAAGGAAATTCTAAAATAGAACCAAGTATAAGACTAGTAACCAAAGATTAGGAATACAAACTACTCAGATGAAGTGGGGAGCATTTCTTTGAACTGTTTACAAATCCGATCTGTAAGTCTGTTGTTGTCTGTTCCAGCCACAGTATCCTCATGCTGACTTGGCAGCTTTGTGAAGAATGTGCCCTGTTATCTTCTATGACGTTAGGTTTATTTGCTTAAAACACTTGTGGGTGACTGTGCATCGTGTCTTAACCCTTGTTAAGAAAGCTCAAGAGCAAATTTAATATTTTCTTACCAGCGAATGGATCAGATCAATGAAACTTCTTGGCCTTCAAGTATCTGTTCATTTCAGAATAAAGGCCCGTATTTTAGAAATAAGACCTTTTGATACCTTCTTTTCAATTACCTTTTTTTCTTTTTTTTTATTGGAGGCTAATTATTTTACAATATTATATTGGTTGGTTTTGCCATACATTGACATGAATCCTCCCCGGGTGTACATGAGTTCTCCTTCCTGAACCCCCCTCCCACCTCGAGCATCCTGTAACATGCATCGACCCTGAACTGGCGATTCATTTCACATATGACAACATACATGTTTCAATGCCATTCTCCCAAATCATCCCACCCTCATCCTCTCCCACAGAGTCCCAAAGACTGTTCTATAGATCTGTGTCTCTTTTGCTGTCTCGTATACAGGGTTATCATTTGCATCTTTCTAAATTCCATATATATGCGTTAGTATACTGTATTGGTGTTTTTCTTTCTGGCTTGCTTCACTCTGTATAATAGGCTCTAGTTTCATCCACCTCATTAGAACTGATTCAAATGCATTCTTTTTAATGGCTGAGTAATACTCTACTCATGGGGTCGCGGAGAGTTGGACACGACTGAGCGACTGAACTGAATACTCCATTGTGTATATATACCAAAGCTTTCTTATCCATTCGTCTGGACAGATGGACATCTAGGTTGCTTCCATGTCCTAGCTATTATAAACAGTGCTGCAATGAACATTGGAGTACATGTGTCTCTTTCAATTCTGGTTTCCTCAGTATGTATGTCCAGGAGTGCGATTGCTGGATCATATGGCAGTTCTATTTCCAGTTTTTTGAGGAATCTCCACACTGTTCTCCATAGTGGCTGTACTAGTTTGCATTCCCACCAACAGTGTAAGAGGGTTCCCTTTTCTCCACACCCTCTCCAGCATTTATTACATGTAGACTTTTGGATAGCAGCCATTCTGACTGGTGTGAAATGGTATCTCATTGTGGTTTTGATTTGCATTTCTCTGATTATGAGGGATGTTGAGCATTTTTTCATGTGTTTGTTAACCATCATTATGTCTTCTTTGGAGAAATGTCTGTTTAGTTCTTTGGCCCATTTTTTGATTGGGTCATTTATTTTTCTGGAATTGAGCTGCAGGAGCTGCTTGTATATTTTGGAGATTAATCCTTTATCAGTTGCTTCATTTGCTATTATTTTCTTCCATTCTGAAGGCTGTCTTTTCACCTTGCTTATAGTTTCCTTTGCTGTGCAGAGGAAGAAGAATGGAACTGGGGGAATTAACCTGCCGGACTTCAGGCTCCACTACAAAGCCACAGTCATCAAGACAGTATGGTACTGGCATAAAGACAGAAATATAGATCAATGGAACAAAATAGAAAGTCCATAGATAAATCCACGCACCTATGGACACCTTATCTTTGACAAAGGAGGCAAGAATGTAAAATGGAGAAAAGACAGTCTCTTTAACAAGTGGTGCTGGGAAAACTGGTCAGCCACCTATAAAAGAATGAAACTAGAACACTTCCTAACACCATACACCAAAATAAACTCAAAATGGATTAGAGAGCTAAATGTAAGACCAGATTCTATAAAACTCATAGAGGAAAACGTAGGCAAAACACTCTCCGACATAAATCACAGCAGGATCCTCCAAGACCCACCTCCCAGAATATTGGAAATAAAAGCAAAAATAAACAAATGGGACCTAATTAAAATCAATTACCTTTTTTTCTAATTTAAAAATGATGCGTGCTTATTGTTGGAAATAGACCCATAAATATCTTAAATCCACATTATTTCACAGTTGTCTTCCTTGTTTCACATTGATGAGTTTGTTTTAGTAGCACATCCAAATTGTTAGAATCAGAAGGTCAGTGAGGTAAAATTAAAGCAAGTACTTTAGAAGATTGTAAACACAGAATAAATTTCAGCTTCATGTAAATGAGGTGTGATTTCCATAATAAAGCCATAATTGTCACTGGTGCAGAGCAATAAAGCCAAGGCTGCAATTACAAAGAAAAGAGATAATTCAGCACTATACTTCTTTAAAAATGGCAATGAAGTCATATTTTAGCCTAAAAAATAAAGAGATTTTTGTGTATTCTCAGTGAAATCTACTAACTCCCACAAGTAGACTTTTCTAATGATAGTAGTACTAAATGACAAATGCACTGGCTGAATTTTTTTGTTTTTTACTTTCCATAAGTAACTTCTTTCACTAAAATCTTTTCAGATTACTTTTTCACATTAGTGATTCTTGCTAATGTAAGTATTTTAAGTATTTCAAGGATTTATTTTTTTCCTCCCTCATGCTTGTCTTTTTTATTAATAGTATAGCTTTCAGAAAATAGTAGTAAAATATGCATAACCTAAAATTTACCATTCTAAGTGTACAGTTCAGTAGCAATAAGTGCACTCACAGTGCTGTGCAACCATCACCACCGTCTATTTTCAGAACTTTTCATCATCCCAAACATAAACTCTGTACCCATTAAGCAATAACACCCTCATCCCCCCACCCCCACCCCACCCCAGCTCCAGGTAACCTCTATTCTATGCTTTGTCTCTGAATTTGCCTATTCTAGGCACTTCATGTAAGTGGAATCTTACAGTATTTGTAGTTTTGTGTCTGACTTATTTTACTTAACATGTTTTCATGGTTCATTCACGTTGTGGCATACGTCAGAATTTCACCCCTTTTGAAGGCTGAGCAATATTTCATTGCATGTACGTATCACATTTTGTTTATCTGTTCATCTGTTGAGGGACTTTTGGGTTGTTTCCACCTTCAGGATAGTATGAATGGTGCTGCCATGAATACTGATGTACAAATCTCTGAGTCCTTGTTTTCCGTTATTTTGAGCACATACCTAGGAGTGAAATTTCTGGACTATCAGTTCAGTTCAGTTCAGTTCAGTCACTTAGTCGTGTCCGACTCTTTGCGACCCCATGAATCACAGCATGCCAGGCCTCCCTGTCCATCACCAACTCCCGGAGTTCACTCAAACTCATGTCCATCGAGCTGGTGATGCCATCTAGCCATCTCATTCTCTGTCGTCCCTGTCTCCTCCCGCCCCCAATCCCTCCCAGCATCAGAGTCTTTTCCAGTGAGTCAACTCGTCACATGAGGTACCACTAAACCATTTTCCACCGCAGCTGCACCATATTTCATTCTGACCACCAAGGCACCAGGGTTCCAATTTCTTCACATCTTTGCCAACACTTGTAGTATTCTAATTTTCCACAAGAGCCATCTTAGTGGGTATACATAGTATCTTATTGTGGGTTTAATGTGCTTTTCCTTAGTGACTAGTGATGTTGGTCATCTTTGCCTGTGCTCAGTGGTCATTTGTTTATCTTTCGGGGAGAAATATCTCTTTAAGTCCATTGCCCATTTTTGAATTGGGATCTTTGGTTTCTGTTGAGTTGTAGGGTTTCTTATGTATTCTGGGTAGCACAGTCTTTTTACAAAAAAATGTTTGTTTCTTTGTTTCTTATTGGCTGTGCCAGGCCTTGGTAGTGCCATGCAGGATCTTATGTCTTCGCTGCAGCTTGTAGGATCTTTAGTTGCAGCACGCAGAATCTTCAGCTGTAGCATGCACACTCCTAGTTGCAGCATGTGGGAGCTGGATCCCTGACCAGGGATCGAACCTTGGCCCCCTGCATTGGGAGCATGGAGTCTTAGCCTCTGGACCACCAAGAAGTCTCAACAGCCTTAATCCAGATATCATTATTCCATGGGCTCCGTACTGTGTTTTAAGGGTTTCCTTTTATTGAGAACATTGGAATGATTTTGTTTTCTATTAATGAATTCACTCGTAAACGTAACTTGTTAACATTGCCTCTTATAAATGGCTGCATTGGTAAGCAGGGCTTACACAGCCAACAGAAAAGCTACTAGCCTTTCACCAAATGTGAAGTATCAGCTTAGGAAATATGTAACTAAACACTGTTCATTAAAAGAGCATTCATTTTCATTTTGCCAAGTGGATTTCATAGGAGCTTTTAAACAGAAAGCGTGTCCCCTCTTTCATTACCATCTCCCACTCCCACACCCATTCATTTGATCACTGTTACTCTTGACCCCATGGGCTTCCCAGGTGGCGTGTGTGGTAAAGAACCCTCCTACTAATGTAGGAGACACAGGTTCGATTCCTGGGTGAGGAAGATCCCCTGGAGAAGGAAATGGTAATCCACTCCAGTATTCTTGCCTGGAGAATCCCATGGACAGAGGAGCCTGATGGGCTATGGTCCATGGGATCACAAAGAGTCAGACACAACTGAGCGACTAACACAACACACTCCTCTTGACCCAGAAAGGTGAAAGGTACCTCCTTCAGGTTAACCATAAAGCCGATGAAGCATACATCTTAGAGCCTCTTAACTTGCATTGGCCCTTTCCAAGATCTTCTATCTAACTGTGCTTTGGAAATTTTTATTTCTTCAAGAAGCTTTTCAGAGTTTTATAAACTTCAGGCCACAAAATCCAGATTTCCCTCTGGATATGTTTCCTCCATTTAAAATTGGGTCTGAATGATTGTTGCACTGCTGGAAAAGCAAGCAAGGGTCTTCTGTTCGGTGCGCTGAGTTATTTACGACTGGCTTTCTTTCCGTGCAGTTTCTGATCTGGGGTGCCAAGCTACCACACTTTTCTGCAGAGTTCCAGAAAAACATGAGCTCTGGGTGTTTCTTGCCAGCCCCGGTATGCTCTTTTGGCTTGTGCCCTGAGCTTTATCAGCACACAGCGCTCATCTGGCTCTCAGCGCTCACACAGACATGTAGACCAGATTTTGAAAACTTGGTTTGTCGCTATTCATGCAAAATATGCATGTCTTTTTGTTCTGTTCACAGAGCCATAAATAGAATCTTGTAGTTGCACAGTGAGAGCAAAGAAGGCAATTGCCAGACTAATACCTAACCTTTGAAAACTTTTATAAGCATAGCTTAGGCAGTTTCCTAAATATTAGGGTATCTTGTCAGAAGTACAAATGAGTCTTCTGGCCTTTATCAAATTGTATGACTTCATTAAGCAAAAATGAATTATTAAAAAAAAAAGGCTAAATAAACCATAATATATTCACTCCCGCCCTATGGTAAGGCATTAATAACAAAAGGACTATTCATCTGTAAATTATGTTGCATTATATTATTCTTATTTGCCCTATGTAGTGGTAATAACTCAGGCAATTGACATTTTTTCTGTGAAAAGAATATCTCACAAGATGTCATCATAGTCTCCTCAAAAAAAAAAAATGCTCATGTTTCTTCTTCCCTGCTTTCTCTTCTCTTCTGGAACTATTCTATCCTAATGCTGTTAATTTGTACAGAGCAAGGTATGCATCCACTGGAAGGGGTCCAGAATGCAGCGTCCCAGCCCCATCATTGTGAGCAGGCATCCGTGTGAAGGGTGGGGTATACTGACAAGGCTCATGAGAACCCGAGCCTTGGGTAGGTTTGGGGAGTGCCATCTGTGCCAGGGACGGAAGAAAGCAATAGGAACTTGGTTACAATCAACTAGAGCTGATCAAATAGGTAAATATTTTAGGAATAGTGAGAAATACATTGCTTACCAACAGAGAAGGAAATTAAAATACAGAGAAAGAGAAAATTACAATTAACCTTGTGGCATTGGATTGGAATGGGAAGTATCGGTATAAAAGGATGATTTTCATTATACAGAGATAGCGATAGAAATAGGGGTGTGTGTGTGTGTGCACGCGCGCACACACGGGCATGAACATGTGTGCTGTATCTCTGAGAGGACTTAGGAACAGCAGCAATCCAATACCAAAGACTATACGCAGCCCCGGGCCTTGGTGTCTAAACACCCTTCTACCCTAGAAGAACCCAGGACTGTGGCAGGGGAAGTATGAGGTAAACTTGAAATGTCTTGTTGAGCCAGAAAGCAAGGAAATGCTGCCAGAATGATGACCTGACAGACGTCACAGAAACCTTCTTGAAGGGGCGCCGATTAATCAGACTTAGGACAATTTGAACATCAGAATAGACAGGTAGCAGTATAAGGGCTACAGTCCATGGGGTCTCAAAAGTCGGACACGACTTAGCAACTAAACAACAAAGTATACTATAACCTATTACATTGAGAATCTGTGCATCTATGTGATATGAATAAATCAAATATTTGATAAGTGAAAGAATATTTACCTAGTTCCTATCTTGCCATACAAGATACATACCAATTACAAAGGAAGAAAGACTAACTTTATAGTGGAGAACTCGTGCAGCCACTACCTTAATCAAGTGGCCAAAACGAACAGCCTAAATAATGGGACAAATTGAATTATTGTGGAAACCAATAGAATGCTGTAAAAAGAACCCCACATCACTTCTGTGATTTCTGGCAAAGTTTATAGTCTAAATCATGAGAAAATATCAAACTCAAATTTAAGGACCCATTGGAGGGACTGATGCTAAAGCTGAAACTGCAATACTTTGGCCACCTCATGCGACGAGTTGACTCACTGGAAAAGACTCTGATGCTGGGAAAGGTTGGGGGCGGGAGGAGAAGGGGACGACGGAGAATGAGATGGCTGGATGGCATCACCGTCTCTGTGGACATGAGTTTGAGTGAACTCCGGGAGTTGGTGATGGACAGGGAGGCCTGGCGTGCTGTGATTCATGGGGTCGCGGAGAGTCAGGCACGACTGAGCGACTGAACTGAACTGTACTGAACTGAACAAGACAAACTTCCCAGGTAGCTCAGTGGTAAAGAATCTGCCTGTCAAGCAGGAGATAGAGTTTCAAGCCCTGGGTCAGGAAAATCCCCTGGAGACGTAAGTGGCAACCCACTCCAGCATTCTTGCCTGGAAAATCCCATGGACAGAGGAGCCTGGTGAGCTGTAGTCCATAGGGTCGCAGAGCAGTTGGACATGACTTAGCGACTAAACAACAACAACGAGATCTGATTCACTTTCCAAATATTATATGGCTTGCCATTTAAATATTATTATCTCCTCTTTTAAGATTATTATTCTAAATCCCAAATATCAGAGATAAAATAGAAAGGGTAATGAAGTCGTTTGACCCGGAAGAATTCTGTTCTGGGAACTGTCAAAACAAATTTCTTGATAAAATAATGGTAGAATAAACTTACTGTTGACAGTAGTGAACAGTCACTTCATCTTTGCTCTTAACCACTTGGTGTCCACTTAGTCAGAAAAAAAGATATGAATACATATGTTCCCATTACATACAAACAAGTTCATTAATGTTTCAAAATGTTAGACTAGGCTCCTGTAATTTTGGAAGCACACTGCTGCCTGCCATTTTCTGATGGAGAGCGTTTGTGAGCAGGTTTATATACCGGGCCTTTCCCGGGATCGAAATGTGAGTGCATCTCCAGTGCTTCCTGAACAGGCCAGCAGGTGGTAGTCTAGGAGAGGAACAGGTCTCATCCTTCTCCAGCCTTGGAGGGCAGAGAGAGAACAGAAGGAATGTGGACTCAGCAGTGTTCCCTCCTCTTCTCTGGAATCCCTAAGAATGGGATTTCCAAGGTTTGTTCAAAACGGGTACTCGGGCACAGAGGGTATCTCCAGGAAGGAGCTAAAAGTAATTTTGTGTGTGTGTATGATTATGGAGTATTCTCAAGTTCAAAAATTCTTTTTCTTTTTATGGTGTCTAGAAATTCCACTGGTTTTGTATCTCTTTGCCCTGATTTCGATGACGTGGCTTTGGGGAGGCCTGCACATGGCTTACAGACACTTCTGGATGTTGGTTCTGTTCGTCATTTTCAACAGCCTGCAGGTAAGCCTCACGGTTGGGTTACAGCACGCACGTGTCCTAGTGAACACAAGGCGTGGAGTCTCAACATAAAGGAATCAAGCATCCACACAGAGGTGAATTCATATGCACAAAACATCACGTAGAGTGTTAGGTCAAAGTGATAAAGATTGTGCTAAACTGTTTTAACACCTCAAATATGGCTGAGCTTCTAACTTGCTGGTTATACAAATAGAAAGACATAAAATCTTTATCCTCCTTCATTTTGACAACACCTAAGTAACTACAAAAACATGTTTCTTTTTCAGCGGGATTGATGTTTATAAACTTTACAGATGGCAGCTATCTAGGCAGCACATGCATATATTTGGACTGGGTTTGTGTCTGAAAATTAGATCAGCCGAGAGTGAAATAACAATGACGGTCAAGCAGTTCCCTGTTAAGTCTGGTACTTGGTGTTTTGGTTCACTGAAAATGATTGACATCCTCCAAGCCTGGCAATGCCTAGCTTAAGTTAGCTTTGTGAGCATGTTTGGATAGCATAACTAGGAATTATATAACTAACAAAAATTAAAGCTGACTTTTTTGTGCTTTTGTTAAATGGAAGAAAAGTTGCACCCTGAAATTAGCAAATGGAACAAATGAACTCATTTTTTTTTCTTATTTTCCAAAGTGAAAAGATCTGTCTGTAGATTAAAACAGTCTCTTGAGTTTATCAAGGATTTCTCTAAACAGCCCTTGTTTGGATCACCATCTTATGAAAAAAAAAAAACACCTCTGTAGAAAAAGTTTTAGGATTATAGCACACAACTGAAATATGACTCAAACCATATTTAGGTTTGCTTTTTCTGAGACAGGTTCATTAATGAGATCATATTTAACAAGGTGGTGCCTAATCAGATCAGAATATCAATTTAGGGAGGGGAAAAATACAAAGTAGCTTAAATATTTGGAAGCAGGTTGATACAAGTTGACATAGAGACATCTCTCAATAGAGTTAGAATTGAGTACCCAGTTTTAGCACAGTGATACCATTTGAGGAGGAAGATGACATCCCTGCTCCTCTAGGATCTGATGATCCAGGGAGTAAGCAAACAATTAGCTATAAGGGTATACTGCAGCAGGTGCCATGTAAACACAGTGTTATGAGAGCAGAGTGGAGGACTTGTTTACTGCTGCCCGGGCTAGTGTTTGAGCTGCACCCCAGAGGTTAGCCACTCAGGTCAGAGGTCCTGCCTTGCTCACCTTTGAATCCCTGGGCCTAGCAGAACTAATACCAAAGTCTACACTGACAGCCTGCAGATGTATTTTGTTTGGTGAATACACAATGGTACATGGAACAGGGTTTTAAAAAAAAAATTTTTTTAATATTTGCTCAATTTTAAAATTTTACATCAAAACCTGAAGGTCTGGCTTTTCTTTAATGGTAGTATTTGCATGGCAGCAATTTTCAAGTCCTGAGTAGATGTTGCCCTCTTTAGATAAGGCCTGTGACCTAATCATACTTGATATATTTCATTCATTTTACCTGCTCCTAGTTTGTCTCACTTTTGTGTGTCAATCACTAAGTCGTGTCTGACTCTTTGCAACCCCTTGGACTGTAGCCCGTGAGGCCCCTCTCTGTCCATGGGATTCTCCAGGCAGGAATACTGGAGTGGGTTGCCATTTCCTTCTCCAGGGGATCTTCCCAACCCAGGGATCGAACCTGGGTCTCCTGCATTGCAGGCAGATTCTTTACCATCTGAGCTGCAGGGAAGTCCAATAAGTGACAAGTAGACAGGGTTGGGTATTTCAGGCAGAGAACACAGTGTTAGACTAGGCTGCAAAAGGGAAACGTGGTTAGTCTTGCCTACGTGTGGGGAAGGAAGAAAGGTTATGCAGGTAGAAAAGTAGTGGTGGGAGAGGAGACAGAAGGCTGGGTTGTCTTAATTGCCATGTTTCCATGCTCAGAATGGGATGATAAACTTCAGCCTTTAGGTAAAGGGAAGCTGTCAAAGTTGAGTTTTTTTGGTTTTTAAATTTGGGGCATTTTTAAAAGTCTTGGATAGGAATGACATGCTCATACCTACTTTTTAGAAGGATAGCTGGAAATGTTTAGGAAGGTGTTGAAAAGAAGAGCCGCTCCAGGCGGGAATGCTGTTGTCATATTCCAGCCTATAGTGTTTGGGAGTGCAGCTGAGAATAGAGATCGGTGACAGCTTTGAGAATATTATAGAGATAAATATTGATGACATTTGGTTTAGCCAATTAAATGTAGGAGTTGGGGACTTCCCAGGTGGCGCCAATGATAAAGAACCCACCTGCCAATGCAGGAGATGTAAGAGATCCAAGTTCGATCCTGGATCGGGGAGATCCTCTGGAGGAGGGCATGGCAACCCACTGCAGTATTCTTGCCTGGAGAATTCCATGCACGGAGGAGCCTGGCGGGCTACAGTCCATAGGGTCACAAAGAGTCAGACACAACTGCAGTGACTCAGCTTGCACCGGGTGTTAGAGAGCAACGTCTGCTAGAGATCCTCACTCAGGTACATGGCTGGGCACTGACTCCTTTGATCAACATGGAAGTTACATCAGGAGAAAGCCCTGGGGAATATGCAGTGGAGTTGGTGAGGTTTGGGAGACTTCGGTAAAACTAACCTATGTTTTAGTAAGCAGGCTGATGAAAGAGAATCAAGGTACGATAGTTTGGAACTTTTGGAAGAAAAGAAAGCTTCAAAAGAAGACCCCTGACTCTGTCCAGTTAGCAGAGAAGTTGAATAGGATAAGAAGAGGGCAGTGTGGGCTAGTGTCCTGGTCCCCGCACCGGAGTGTCAGCAGAGGCACATGAAAGACTTGTTAAGACACAGATGGCAGGCCCCACACCAGCGTTTCTGATACAGCAGATCAGGGTGGGGCCTGAGAATCTGCATTTCTGACAGTTCTGGGTAATGCTGACACAGCTACTCTGGAAATCAGCTTAAGAACCACTGGTTCAAGTGTGACTGCAACTCCAGCAGCATGCTATCCGGTTGACTTCAGCTGAGTCACAGGTATTTCCTCAGTTCTACTTTCTTCACCTATGAAAAGAGAATAAAGACCATTCAAGATTACAGTGTGATTTAATGAAACAGTGTAATGTGTGCAAAGCACACAGTACCTCATACATAAAGAACAGGGTTTTTTGTTTGTTTGTTTATGTTATTCAAGACGTTTAATGGAGAAAGCAATAGCTTAGGAAGGAAGATTGGCTGGTGCCAGAGATATTTGGGGGTTTGCTTTTCTTGTGAAAAGAACTTACGTAGAAGAAGGCACTGAAAACCAGAGGAAAGACTCATTGCCTTGGCAAGATCACGGACAGGGCAGGGAGAACAGAAGAGATACATGGTCTGTCTGAGGGAGGCGTAGACATGTTTCTTTCTCTGAGGCTCAGGAAAGAAGGAAGGACAGGAGTGCCCGAGAAACTATTCTGAAGCTGAAATTGTGTAAAGCTAGAGTTTGTATCCAGTGCTTTCTCTCTTATCTCTGAAAGGCAAAAAGCAAGGATGTTTGTTGAGAGGAATGGGTTAAAAGCTTGAGGTAAAAATAGTAAAAGGTAAGGAGCAGGTTCTAGGCAGGATGTAAATAGCAGCTTATGGTGAGTTGGTAAAGGCATGACTGTCTAGAAATTGGTGGGATTCAGGTTGGACACCTAATTCAGCAGTTAATTACATAAATTAAGTCCTGAGTTGAAAATAGTAGCCATTGTAACCTCTCCAGCCACACACACAAGGAAAAGGTTTATGAAGCTGTTATGGAGGTGGGAGGTTTGGTAGTAAAGGAGGATTGTTGAGCATTGAACTGTATTTCATGAGAAGATATAAGAGGAATTGTTATGATTTCTTTCTTTGAGGAACTGAAAACGAGCTGAGTATAAGCAATAACTAAAAATATTTCAAACGTCTGTTTAAAGAGCTTCCTTCCATCTCTGCAGCACCACTGAAGCCGTGACTGTTTGTATCACTGATGCCTGGTATCTGGAGCCTTGGCACATTCCTAGTACCAGTGCTGAGTCAGAGCTAAAATGAGCACCTGTGAAGAAACACTTGGAAAATATGGTTTCTCTAGGGTTTATTAAGGTTCATTTAATGTATTAACTATCTCATGTCTTCACCGTGGGCATTTCTGTGGTATATGGCTATATAGTAGTAAATATATTCCATGAAAACAATTTTTTTTTTTTTACTGAACTTCGTATTTTCTTATTGGCTTTTATCAACACCTGTGACCACAGAAGTATATTATGTATCTTACACTTGGCTTTTATATTTTGCTCAGAGGTTATTACTGCCTCACTTTTTAATCCAGTTTATTATATCAGTTTAATCCCATTTATTATGTCAGTTTATCTAGTTTATTATGTTCAGGTGCTCTGAAACTGACAGATGGAGGTATATTTCTATAATATTCTGATTTTGATATTTATTATTGGATACAATTTTAAAAAGAAACCCTAATTACTTGAAATATTATCAGAAATTTCTCGATCACTTTCTCAAGATTCGGGGTTGAACTTCCAAACTTCTGTTTGAGCATTTTAAGAAAATGTATATGAAATACTTTCTAAAGAGTGGTGAATGCCAACGCAAAAGTGATATTAAAAAAAGTTATTCTAAATATGTCTACTATTCTTTTTATTGTTTTTCCTTGAACTCTTAAGACATTTTTCCCCCAAGAGCTTAACTTTAATTCATTTAAAAATTTTATATGTGCATGTTATTTACATCTTCTTGATAAAAAAAATTAAACTGTTGAGTATCAAGAGTGAGCAGAACATAGAGAATGAAGGAGGAAATGTCCTCTAAGTTTATTCCCTAGGATTTTTTTTTTAAATTCTAGGAGTTGCTTGCTAGCTTGTCAGCATGTTTATGGTATCTTTTTTTTCCACTTCCCTATGATGTTCTTGATATGTGAATGTGAGGTGAACACATCCTGATTTTCAGGGAATAAAGCAGGGAATACACTACGAAAGACTTAAATTACCCTCACCCTAGGTCACTGATTATCCAAAAACCAATCATAGGGTGACAGGTCCTCTGCCCATGCCTGGGTCATGAGCAGATGCTAACGGTGGAAAGATGTGTTGCTCTCACAAAAACCACATGAAATGGAATTCCTACCAGAAGAAGAGAGTCTCTTACCAATAGAATGGTAATAGGGCTAGGCAGACCAAAGTGACACATGCCCATTAAGCATATTTCTATATTTTCTTGTTCACTGATGTAAGTTCGGACAAGGCCAAGTACAGCTGCTGTCAAACTATTAGAAAACTTAGTCAGCGTGACACGGGTATATTGTGAATATCCTTAGGATCCATTGTAAACCAAACTTTCTACATTGTCCACAGAAAGTCATAAAGGACTGTGTTTAATATTTTTCTTAATTCTCTTATCCATTAATTCGATGATTTCTATTTTTAAAAGCTAAAAGTTGAGCTTATTATTTCTTTTTATATAATTTATTTTTAGTTGACTGATGACTTTTACAGTGTTAGTTTGCTTGCTGTCATGCGTTACTTGAATCAGCCATAGGTATACATATGTCCCCGCCCTCTTGAACCTCCCTCCCACCCTTTCCCGCCCCTCTAGGTTGTTACAGAGCCCCAGTTTGAGTTCCCTGAGTCGTGCAGCAAATCCCCATTGGCTGTTTTGCATTTGTTAGTGTATATGCTTCCATGCTGCGCTCTCCATGTATCTCACCCTCTCCTCCCTCTCCCCAGCCCATGTCCATCAGTCTGTTCTCTGTGTCTGCGTCTCCATTGCTGCCCTGCAGATAGCTTCATCAGTACCATCTTTAGAGTCCATATATATGCGTTAATACATGATATTTCTTCTTCTCTTTCTGACTTACTTCACTCCGTATAATATGCTCTAGGTTCATCTACCTCATTAGAACCAACTCAGATGTGTTCCTTTTTATGGATGAGTAGTATTTCATTGCCGGAGAAGGCAATGGCAAGCCACTCCAGTACTCTTGCCTAGAAAATCCCATGGATGGAGGAGCCTGGTAGGCTGCAGTCTGTGGGGTCGCTAAGGGTCAGACGTGACTGACTGACCTCACTTTCACTTTTCACTTTCACACATTGGAGAAGGAAATGGCAACCCACTCCAGTGTTCTTGCCTGGAGAATCCCAGAGACGGGGGAGCCTGTTGGGCTTCTGTCTATGGGGTCACACAGAGTCGGACACGACTGAAGTGACTTAGCAGCAGCAGCAGCAGTATTTCATTGCATTCCAGTGTTCTTGCCTGGAGAATCCCAGGGACGGGGGAGCCCAGTGGGCTTCTATCTATGGGGTTGCACAGAGTCTGACGACTGAAGCGACTTAGCAGCAGCAGCAGTATTTCATTGTGTATATGTACCATAGCTTCTTTATACATCCGTCTGTCAATGGATATCTAGGTTGCTTCCATGTCCTATCTATTGTAAATACTGATGCAATGAACATTGGAGTACATATATCTTTTTCTGTTTGAGTTTCCTCGGGGTATGTGCCTAGAAGGGATTGCTGGGTCATATGGTGGTTTTATTCCTAGTTTTTTAAGGAATCTCCGTACCGTCTTCCGTAGTGGCTGTGTCCGTTTATATTCCCACTAGCAGTGCGAGAGGGTTCCCTTTGCTCCAGCACTTGTTGTTTGTAGATTGCTTGATGATGGCCATTCAAACCAGTGTGAGGTGATATTTCATTGTACTTTTGATTTGCATTCAGTTGCTCAGCCATGTCCAACTCTTTGCGACCCCCTGGACTATACAGTCCATGGAATTCTCCAGACCAGAATACTGGAGTGGGTAGCCTTTCCCTTCTCCAGGGGATCTTCCCAACCCAGGGATCAAACCTGGGTCTCCCACATTGCAGGCGGACTCTTTACCAGCTGAGCCACAAGGGAAGCCCAAGAATACTGGAGTGGGTAGCTTATCCCTTCTCCAGCAGATCTTCCCAACCCAGGAATTGAACCTGGGTCTCCTGCACTGTAGGCTGATTCTTAACCAACTGAGCTATCAGGGAAGCTTTTCTGGTAGAGCTTATCATTACTAGGTAGAATTGTGCTGAAAGTTGTAGATGACAACTTGCTTAAAATGTTTAGTCCAAGGTATATCCGCATTTGTGTAAACCATTAAAGGAAGTAATTACTAACTTTGATAATCTTCTGTATCACTAGTAGAACCCTATCAATCATTATACTGTTGAAACAGCTACTGTCTAACCCCCCTGCAAATGTTCCAGGGGATCTGCCAGCTGAAAGGCTAATGCTTGGCTACACAGAGAGCCTCCAGGAACTGCTACAGCTCTGGTCCTACAATCCAATGGGTCAGTACCTATGCTGCACTCTAAACATTGTGTGCATCGCACCTAGATTAACTGTGTTCTAAAATACACTTCTATTTTTAACCTCAACCACTCAGCTTCAAACTTAAACACAGTGTATATTGCAGGCTTCTCTAGGTCTCTCCCATTTACTCAGTCAAAATTTCACCGACTGATAATCTTCTTATCAGGGAATCCTGAGTAAGATAACGAGGGTAGCCAGCAGTAAAGAGGCATGAGCTTCTTGGAGATGGCGAAAAATAAATTTTGGGAGCTGATTCATATACGGAGAAGAACCTTTCCAAAAGCTGAAATGCATTCTTCTTGGAATGCATAAGTTGGCAAGGGAGCAGAACTTTACATAGTACGGGGATATGACACTTCTCAGTATGTGAGTTATGAGACCACATTCTTCAGAGTCTTACTTGACTGTCTCTCTGTAACTGACTTAAACTTGTTCGTTTATGCGAGCATCTGGTCTCGAGATGTTCCCTGGCAGTTTTTGAGTCATTCCCTGTTTCAGAGAAGGCAGTTACAACATGGAATTTGTAGCTATAAATATATAGCCTGTATTCAAATTTAAGGTCAACTGGTTAAAATCATTTTCATTCCTAGTCCCACATCTTAAACAGCTAAATGGCTAGGAAAATAATTGCCTAGTTCTCAGAGGTGGGAAACACTTCTCATACATTTTAGAAAAGATTATTTTTCTTTGGTGGCCACTAGAGTGCCTTGAACACATAAAGCATTTTCCTTCTACTAAAAAATAGTGTTTCTTTTCTTTTTCTCCCTTTTCTTTCCCTCCCTCTTTCATTCCTTCCCTTTCTTTCTGCCTTCTTTCCTCTGTTCTTTTCCTGTGTGTCTGTGTGTTAATTGCTCATTTGTATCTGACTCTTTGAAACCCCATGGACTGCAGCCCGCCAGGCTCCTCTGTCCATGGGATTCTCCAGGCAAGAATACTGGAGTGGGTTGCCATTTCCTCCTCCAGGGGATCTTCCCAACCTAGGAATTGAACCCAGGTCCCCTGCATTGCAGGCAGATTCTTTGCTGTCTGAGCCACCAGGGAAGCCCCTTCTTTCCTTGCTTTCTATCTATCGTTTGTTGTTTTATGTTGAATTTCAGCTTTAAAACTAAAGCCATCTTTCATGAAGAGATTTTCCCAATAAAAGTAGTCCTTGAGGTATCACAAGAAATGGAATATGTTTCCTTGCTCACAAAAAGGTACAGAGTTCTTTGCAAATGGAATAGAAAAGAACATTAATAATCCTCTGTTAATTTTCTTCTCACAATTCCGGTTTAGCATCCAGAGGGCTTCAGTGCAGGTGTCTGCTTAGATCCAGTACATATTTAGTCTTGGCTGCTTCCTTTTGTGGATAAACAGCTCTTGGGAAATACACATTGTTAAATAATCAGTTACAGAGGACTAATTGTTTCAAGGCACTCCCTTTGCAATTGCTTTCCAACAGCCAGCAGTAATAAGAAATGTCACTTTGTTTCCATTGGAGACTAGCACATGAACTATTCATGAAGAGTGGAAAAGCAGTCTTCCCAGAAAACCCTGGAATAAACATGTAGAAGTCAGGGGAGGCTGGGACTGTATCACTGATTTGTCCCAGAACCATGTCAAGTTCAATGGAAAAAAATTAACTACACTTGTTTTGGAGAGTGAAATTCAGAAACTAATGAATGCCTCGTGTGCTCTTCAGAACATCCCTGAACATTTCTATAACTTTATAAATAAATATATAGAAGCTAAGAAAAGAAGATATATTTAAATTTTCCTGATTGGGTCATGCCACTGTGTTCAATGTTCATAGCATCTGGGCTGGCGAAATATTAATATCCTTTCATGCAATAAACTTCTTACTCCATTTGACAGTGAACAACAGCATTACCTTTTCATTAACTTATTGATTGGCCAAGCAGGACCCTTAAGACAAACTGCAGGCTTTTTACTTTTGTTTGTGCTAGGTTCTCTAAATAAAAAGTGTCAGGATCTGATCTCCTGGTGAATGTCTTCTACAAATACAGGTTTAGACATGATGGGATTGAATAGACTACCTTTTGATACCTAGTTCCATCCTTGCAAAGCAGGTACTCCCATTTCTCCTGCCCCAGTCCTATCTGAGTTTTTTACTTGGTGGTTTTTTCATTTCCAAGTTTTCCTGTGCCCTCTATGACCACATTTTTTGCATTTTTAACTGTAGCTTCTTGGGCTTTGTGGGCCTTTACTTTACCTGCAAAAAGACCTAGCATGCTCTGATTCCGAAATAGCAAACCTACAAGAATTAAAGTAAGCAAGACACATACCACCCCTTGTTAAAAGAGTTTGGGGAGAGCAAACAAGGAACATTTGGGCCAGTTTTTCCCCAATCAATCAGACTCTGCCTTGGTGTTAATTTATCATTTTTCCAGGGTCTAAAATTTTGTTTTTATCTCATGTTTTACTCAGATATTGGGGTGGGGAGAATACATTTTTAATATATATATGCATATTTTATGATAACATTCATATTAACCTGTTAGGTGTAGTAGAAAGGGAATACAATCTCTGAGCTTTAGTTAGCTAATACTTTCCAAAGGGAGATGCTAATTCTCACCCTCAGTTTTGTCCTAAATATTATATAAATATATATATATGTAAAATTCGTAAACCACATGATGTTTTACAAAGTACTGTAAGTGAATAAATGGACAAAAAGAAATGTTTGTCTCAGAAGCTGTATGAAATCAATGAGAGGCCAAAGAGAGAGGAAGTTTTGTAAGCACAGTCTTTTTTGTTAATTGAAGCTTAGTTGATTTACAGGGTTGTGTTAATTTCTGCTGTACAACAAAGTGGTTCAGTTACATTCTTTTTAAACCTTCTTTTCCATCGTGGTTTATCACAGGATATTGAGCGTAGCTCTCTGTGCTAGACTGTTGTTGTTTAGCCTTTCTATATACACTAGTTTGCATCTGCCAATCCGCAACTCCTTCTCAATTCCCCCCTCACCTCCCACTCCCCCAAGCCTGTTCTCTATGTCTATCACAGCTCAGTCTTTAAATAAGCTCTTCAGCCAGTGGTTCGCCCCACGAACAGCCTCATCCCCTCATAGGTATTCCCCTCCTGCAGTCCTTTGTGATCACACTCACAGTGCTTGGCTTACAACATGGATCTGTTGTCATCACTCGTCTGTTTTTAAATGTGTGGGACATGCCTCAGGTTTCAAGTAAGTAATTTATGTGGGCAGACAGGTTTATTGTGAGACTCCAAGGATTGGTGGGGGCTGTAGAAGAATCAGACAGTACAGCCTCCTCCCCAAAGCACGCAGATGAGAAAAGCAAATTGCGTGGGCCAAACGAAAGTTTTGGCAGGTAAACTCTCATAGGTGGCGGTCATGTGCAACTCCGGTATACAAAGTTCAATTTCCATCTCTAAAGAGGATTTAATTTTTCTTTCAGAAGCCGAGTGGAATATAGGTCAATCACTTCTTTGGTCCAGGCATTGTGGGTTTCAGGCATTATGGTCTTCGCCCACGTTCAGGGTACCCAAGTGACTCAGCTGAAAGCCAATCATGTTTCCTGGAACTCCTCCTCGGCAGTCTCAGGACTCCATTTTTTCATTCCCTGGTACTATGAAACTTGTGGACTCTGCTTGGTTTCTGAGCACCTGAGCAGCTGCTTTCCACTTAATTTCTTAGTCAGCACGCAGGCAGCTTCAGCTATGGCAGATGCCTTTACCATTTCCTTTTTCTCTGTAGTCTTGGCCCGTCAAGTCCTGGGTGCTTTAGTAGGTTTGAACTCTATTTTTTGTCTCCCCAACCTAGTTTGATGGCGGCAAGTCCCGGGCTACAACTTTCTGTTTGGCCTCTGGGCATCTCATTTTGAATTGGAAAATTCCCTGAAGAAAAAAAAAGAAATAAACAGCAGGGAATATAGGGCTCCCACTCTTTAGGATCTTGGTCCCTCAAATACTAACTGTTTGGATGCCCTCCTTCTGCTGTTTTGATACTGTATTTGTTGTTGATTTGTTATTGGGTTTGTGTATCCAAAAGTGCATCCTCCAGCTCGTAGAACTGTGCTCAATGAGAGTTCGTCGGATATAAACTCTACTAGACCCACTCCAGTGTTCTTGCCTGGAGAATCTCAGGGACGGGGGAGCCTGGTGTTCTACCGTCTATGAGGTCGCACAGAGTTGGACACGACTGAAGTGACTTAGTAGTAATAGTAGAGCCAAGAACAGGTCTCAAATTCATCTCATCAAATTTCTAATAAATGTTTAACATAAACAGAATTCACATTAATAAATGAAGATATTTAGAGTCACTGCGGTTGATCACATATCTAATGGATACCTCTTAGAACACGTGCACTGGGCTGGTCCTCCTGGGAACAATGAGGGAGCTTGAATAAGCGTTAAGGGCAACTGATGAGGTGTGTTTTATGTCTTGTATATCACCAAGTATTTGTACACCCACAAACACACATATATAGTATTAAAAAAAAAACTGAGTAAGATCTTAGAATGTATAATCCACCAAATGAAAACAGATTCAAAGATACTATTCTGGCCATAGTCACCTTGCACTTAACCAATAGGACAGACAAATCAACACAGAAACACAGAGAAGCAACTAAAGGTGCAAGTTCCAAAAGGTTACTGCTCTCTGAAACAGGTCTGCCTTCTCAGAATGGGGATTTTATAAAATGCCTGCTCAAATCCTACTGACAAAATGTTTTAATGGCATGAATTCAAATATAAACTGAAATATTAAAAAAAAATTTAGATGTATCCAGGAAGTCCTCCTTTCTTCATCCTTCAGAGTAAATCAGTTCTGTGTTGCTGTTTTCCTCTGCAGTTATTTTAAATAGCGTTCTCTTTAGCTTGAGAAATAGCATGAAATAGTGAGCTGAAAATATTTTGAAATACAGATACTATCCTACAAATTTTTAGCTTAGACGAGTTATTTAATTTTTCCAAAATGGAAATACTATGATTTACTTTATAAGGCTCTGTGGACATCAACTGAAAACAATATATTTTACAATTTTTAGTAATCTTTAGTACATAATAGTTGTTTGGTAACATTAACTGCCTTTCTCCTTTCCCTCATGTAACACCATGATTGCATATGAATTTAAGATTATTTTCATACAAAGGCAAGCCCTGAGCTTCAGATCTTCATAGTGTATCACTGAAATCAGTTAGTAGTGTTTCTATAATTGCTGATTATTCAGTCTGCTCAGAATCCTGATGATGTCACAGGCCACATTCCCTAAGTTATCATCTCAATGATCTTATTGGCTACAAGACCCTAGTGTATAAATGCTATATAAGTCTGATATACAGTCTATTAGTATAATGGATCCGTTGTTCCATAACTAACATTTTTTTAAAATTTCTAACTGGAGGGTAATTGTTTTACAATGTTGTGTTGGTTACTGCTATATAACAACGTGAATCAGCTGTAAATATACATATATTCCCTCCTTCTTAAGCATAACTGACATTTTAGGACAACACTTCGGACTCTGTCAGTCTTAGAAACTCTCCTCATAAAGTGGTGATAGAGTGGATTACATGTATTTTACCTTATTGTTTGAGCCAATATCATAACACTGAAATTTTTTAATCATCCGTTCAAAAACAATCTGTCTAGAATGTGTTTGTGTATGTATGTGTTAGGCCACATGTCTCCATGCCTCTGGGCTCAATATATATAATGAAAATCACAACAATATAACTAATATTTATTAAATGCTTATTTTATGGAATTGTATTTATTTCATTTAACTCTTACAACAGCCCTGCAAGGTAGGCTATTATATTTTGTCATTCTAAATGCAGAGAAACAGAGGCTTAGAGAAGTAACTTAGGAAAGGTCACACACCTACTAGCTTATCAGTTCCCCCACTAAACCATGTGATGCTATCAGACTGTGGAACCTCTTATTATTTACTTATTCCATAGCACCTTAGCAGAAGGCTGTGGTTATAGCAGCTATTCAACAAATGCCTGTTGAATTAAAAACGTTGCTAAATTAAAATGCATAAAGAAGCAGCATGAATTAAAATGAATCGGTAAGCATAATTAACACATGAATTATTGTTTTGTTATCTTTCACTTATAAAATTTAATGCATTTCCACAAACGTTCATCTATTTTAACGTTGGCGTTCACTATAAAGTCACCATCTCCCAAAGAACAGTCTCTTTTTGGCTTAATTGAAGATCTTCACTGAGGTCTGTAGGGCTGCAGTACCATACAGTAGACTCCAGATCAGACGGAAGGTTCCACAGTGAATATGCTGCCCACAAGTCATCTGCCATCCTTCATTCCCCTAGTTGTGTAATTTAGCCAATCTAAATAAAAGTGACCTTGAGCATCGAGTCAGGTTAGCAAGTCAAGTTCCTCTGGCTTGCTTAAAACATTTGTAAGCACTGAGAAAATTGAAACAGAAATAAAGCACATGATTCCAGCCCTCAAAGGCAAACACAGCTCTAAAATAACGTGTGAAGTTGGTGGCATGAGTGGCTCCCTTACAGATCCCTGGCTTTTTCTTCCTATCTCAGTGTCCCCACCACTCTCTAAAGCCCCTGCTCTTAACTCCTGCTGCAGTTTAACTGCCTTCCACCTGGACCAGTCACCTGGCCTGTCATTTTAAATGTCATATAGACCTTGGGTGCATACGTGCTGTGCTCAGTCCCTCAGCCGTGTCTGACTCTCTGAGACCCCATGAACGGTACCCCACCAGGCTCCTCCGTCCATCCGATTTTCCAGGCAAGAATACTGGAGTGGGTTGCCATTTCATCCTCTAGGGGATCTTCCCAACCCAGGCGTCAAAGCTGCATCTTCCACATTGGAAGGCAGACTCATTACCACTTGAGCCATCCGGGAAGCCCATATAGACCTCACTGGGTGGGAAGAACTTACGCATGAGACTAAGTCAGGACTAGAAGAATCCAAGCATTGGGTTGCATCGCCCAGGGTCCAGGCATCAGGAGGGTGCCTGTTAAAGGAGACCCAAGAGCCGTATTGAACTAAACAGGACAGGTGAAGTGGGCCTCCCAAACCTCTGGTAACATTCTCATCCATGAGCTCCACCATTTTCTGAAATCCCTAACACACATTGCTTTTCAGTGAATATCAATGGAGTTTAAACATGGCAGCAAAAGCACAGTACAGTTACCATTTTTCTAGGAAAACGTGGGAAGTCTCTGGCTTTGTTTTTCTCCCCTTACATGATATTTGCTGTGAAGACAAAGACACAGAAAATTTAGCACTAGCCAGGACTCTCGCCTGGAAAATCCCAGGGACGGAGGAGCCTGGTAGGCTGCAGTCCATGGGGTCGCAAAGAGTCGGACACAACTGAGCGACTTTCACTTTTCACTTTCATGCATTGGAGAAGGAAATGGCAACCCACTCCAGTGTTCTTGCCTGGAGAATCCCAGGGACGGGGGAGCCCGGTGGGCTGCCGTCTATGGGGTCGCACAGAGTCGGACACTACTGAAGTGACTTAGCAGCAGCAGCAGCAGCAGCAGGGAAGACATTCCATCTGAAGTGATGGAAAGGAACGGACACTTTGGATTCACTGGCTGTATTCAGTCCGAGGAGCAGTTGTCCCAGGTGTGCTTTGGGGCCTCTTAAAGCGAAGGCAGGGATTCGGTGCTTGAGAAATCATTGTCTCTGTTTTGCTTCTTTGCTTTCTCTCCTCTTTGAGGGTGAGGGCAGCCTCTTGTCTGCTGACGTGGTCACAGCACTTTGTACTGCAGATTTCTTGTTTCATCGCTGAATGCCCACCTTCGTCCCCAGCACTAGCAAGAGTTGGAGAATCTTAAATAGAACAATGCAGGAAAAGAGATTACTGAATCTGTATAACCTAATTACTAGAGCTGTATTAGTGACCTGATCATTTACTAAAAGGGGGTTTTTCAAAGGAATTTTTTATCTTTTTTAATGAATGATAGGCAAAATAAAATTGAAGAAATTTACCCATTTTTTAAATTAAAAAACCCTCAGCTATTTTCCCTTTTAGTGTCTAGCAGAATTAACAGTTCACAGGGTAACCAGAGTTATTACAATGAGTTGGAGGGGGAATAGTCTTATTAAATGAATTTTATCACAGCTGTATCAAATTACAGGTGATATGCCTTTAAGGTATCCACTTTTCATGAAGAATCACTGTTAAAAAGGAGGTTTACAGAGATGTCTCCCTTTACACTGCTCATCCCAAGTGTGAAAGTTAGGTGTCTGAGTCTGTGAGGAATCTGCTTCTTTTTAATTTTCTTATAATAATGTGTATTAGTAAAAAATTTGTTCATAATAATTTTCCTATCAAACATCATTTTCTGTTTCCCAGGACCTTTTTAGAAATATTCATGCTTGAAACAAATTTTAGAAAAGGAGTCATCCCTGTAGGTGCTTTTCAGTATTCCTATGAGATACTTTTGAGATCCTGGGTGTTCATTGGAAGGGCTGATGCTGAAGCTGAAACTGCAATACTTTGGCCACCTCATGTGACGGGTTGACTCACTGGAAAGACTCTGATGCTGGGAAAGGTTGGGGGCGGGAGAAGAAGTGGACAACCGAGAATGAGATGGCTGGATGGCATCACCGACTCTGTGGACATGAGTTTGAGTGAGCTCCGGGAGTTGGTGATGGACAGGGAGGCCTGGCGTGCTGTGATTCATGGGGTCGTGGAGAGTCGGACACAACTGAGCGACTGAACTGAACTGAACTGAACTTTGTCATAGCCTTTTACTTTACTTTTATTCAGACAACCTCATTCATCATAGGTTTCTTTCTTCCAAAGAAGCCAAGTAAGTAGGCATTGTAGGGAAAAACTCTGCAAAAGTTTTTCACATCTACTTGAATTTTGTCCATTTGCAAATTTGGTTGCTTCCAAACTAAGAGTCCCTTAGACTCCAAGGAGATCAAACCAGTCAGTCCTGAAGGAAATCAACCCTGAATATTCATTGGAAGGACTGATGCTGAAGCTCAAGCTCCAATACTTTGGCCACCTGATGCAAAGAGCCGACTCATTGGAAAAGAACCTGATGCTGGGAAAGATTTAAGGTAGGAAGAGAAGAGGCCACCAGAGGATGAGATGGTTAGATAGCATCACCAACTCAACGGACATGAGTTTGAGAAAACTCTGGGAGATAGTGAAGGACAGGGAAGCCTGGCGTGCTGCAGTCCATGGGGTCACAAAGTGTCAACTTAGTGACTGAACAACAACAACAAAATTAGTCTCAGTATTTTAAGGAAATATCCAAGTATATATTTTTTGTTTCTAAACACATACTGGTTTCAGATAAAGTGTTTGACGTCTCTCATCAGTGCCGATATGACCTTATATGTGTACATTCTTCAGTATGGAATAATACTCTACAAGCAAACAGAGTGCCAAGTTCATACTGACTGTAGTAGCTGACTACAGAGTCTATGCTAGAACCCCTTTTTCCTTCTGCTGTATACCCATGAACTCCACTTCAAAATTAAATTATCAGGAAAATGCTGGGCCAGAACAACTTAGATGTGAGCTCCCGATGCAAGAGTTGTCTTAAAGAAGGGGTACCTTTGAATCAATGCTGCATTTTCTCTACTTGCTGCGTTTATCACCCCAATTCTTGTAGCTTTAATAAGATGTACTTGTAAAATTCTTATTTCATCTTCTATGCTTCAGTGTGTTATTCATGTATAAATGATAAAAGCCACAGTGTTTTGCAACTGGTAGGTTTCTCTTAGTACACTATAATTTAGTACTTTTCGTCTTTGGACAGAGTCCACAGTGTTTGTTTTCTTTTTGCCTGTAAACCATATAAATCAAACGTTTTATTAGGAAAAGTAGAGTCAGAGAAACAGAAAGGTCATCTCTACCAAAACAAAACCACATTTTGCTGGTCCTTGATACATAATTTCATCATGTGCTTTTCTCTGTCAAGCCTGACACACACATTTTTAATGCAGAGTGAAGAGAAACTAAATATAAAGCCTGTTTGAAATCTGGCTTTGTTTGAATCACCAAATGGCTTCTTTCATCGGTGTGAATTAACAAATTCCTGTGCAACCCCAACCTTGATGCTCAGTGGCCCTGTTTTCTCCTGCCTCCCTTTACTGACCTGAGGGGAAAAGGGCAGTTAATGCTGGAGATCTAGCTGTGTCCCCACGCTGCCTGCCCCTGCGAGTGTTCTAAGTATTGTCCGTGGCTACCACTCGAACCCCTCACATCTGTAGGGCTCGTTCTAGCTTGCTCTTCCTTTACTCATTGTCGTCTTCTCCCACCTCTCCCTCTCATTCTGTACATCCAGAATTTTGACAGATTCTGCACTTCTCTCTTGGAGAAGGCAATGGCAAGCCACTCCAGTACTCTTGCCTAGAAAATCCCATGGATGGAGGAGCCTGGTAGGCTGCAGTCCGTGGGGTCGCTAAGGGTCGGACACGACTGAGCGACTTCACTTTCACTTTTCGCTTTCCACTTTCACACATTGGAGAAGGAAATGGCAACCCACTCCAGTATTCTTACCTGGAGAATCCCAGGGAAAGGGGAGCCTGGTGGGCTTCTGTCTATGGGGTCACACAGAGTCAGACACGACTGAAGTGACTTAGCAGCAGCAGCAGCACTTCTCTCTACTCTACCCACACTGTTTATATTTCTCTCCTATTTATGGCGGTCACTTGCCCTTTTGTTTTCTGCTTCTCTGAATTATTATCTCCTATCAATTATGTTGCCTTTTTTTGCTCCTTTCCCTGGGACAGCTTGGGCACCAAAAGTAGACTTCTTGTTCTACCAGGATCTCATTGACTTTAGTAAATCTTGAGTCAACTACTTCACCTCATGGATGAAAAGGCAAAGGCTGAAGAGGTTGACTTGCTAAATCGCTAAACTTTCTTTCTAAAATTTCTACTTTTCCTCTGTATTTTCACTTGGGGCCAAAATAGGCTTTGAACACCATCATAGAAAGAAATCAATTGCAAATGTATGACTGTATAGCCCAAATACAAATAGATATGTATGGAATTGCATATCAAATAGGTTGTACTTATGGGTTGTGATAACCCATGAGAAGAGCTTTGAACTAAGAATGAGGGAGCACAGATATATGACTAATTGTATGACGCTGACCAAGTCATGAGGCTGGGATTTCTTCATCTAGAAAACAAAATCAGACAAATTCTTGCCTAGCTCTGAAACTTTATGATTCTTTTCCAAAACTTTATAAACACGAATATTGCTCTGTGTAAGAAACCAGAAAAGTTGGAGACAATTGCTTTTGCCATTTATCCTTTCTATAACTTATGTGAGTACATGTGTTTTCTGCTATTCTTTTGTTTCAAGGTGGAAAATGGGGACCTCAGAGAGTAAGATGAGCTCTAGAGTAATAGACTAATGAGGGCGTGGTCTGGGATGTGAACCTGGATTTCCAGCAAACGACCCCTGGTCCCCGATGGCATCCCAGTGCTCTTGTGGGCCGTCACTGTTCTCTCTTCACTCACAGGTGCCCTCCACACTGCTCCTCACTGAATCTCTGATATCTCGTACATCTCCCAGAATCCTGAAGAGCAGCCACAGAACTAACAGAAGAGTATCTTTTGTATTTGAAACGCTACTTTTGCTTCTTACTAAAGCCCCTTCCCCAACAGTACATTTAAAATAGTTTGATGACTGTGTAGTAAATAGCAACTCAGGAGACAAAGATATTCATGGTTAAATGCTAAACTGATGATACTGACCAGAATACTCTTATCATTGGGAAATGTACTTCACTCCTCTGAGTCCCAGTTTCTCCTCTTCTCTCTGAAAAATGGGGGTGATAATAGTATCCACCTTGGGACTGAATAATATGAATAATAAATACGAAGCGTGACCAAGTTTGTGGAGCTGAAAGAAGCTCAGAAATATTAGTTACTGTGATGGTGATGGTTGTGATATAACCCTATTTGTAGTTACTCTTAGCCACAATAGTAATAACTAGAGAAATTCGTTGAAAAGTCTAGAGAAGGCATAGATGACTTCATGAAAAATGTCGCCTATAGCTGGGCTGCAGAAGATTCCAGATTCGAATGAGTTTGGAAGAGGAGAAAGTCTCTTCTAGTTCTTCGGCATGAAGAAAGGGAGGGACAAGGGCACAGAGATGGGAAAGAGCATGGTCATCTTCATCTGGCTGGCACTTAGGTAGGAGAGGAAAAAGAAATAGCGTGGAAAAGGCCCTGGGGTGGGGATGGGGAGGTGGCATGAGCCAAGTCTTTTCACCACATTGTTATAAGATCCTAGAACAGTTTCAAGAACTTTAAAAAACAACAACAACATTCTAAAAAAGTCCAATATTTAAGGTATTGTTAAATACCTTAACCACTGTAAATATTTCATTTGGTTCTTTTGCATTCCATCTGTAAAGACAGATTCAAGGACAGTCAGCGGGGTGTTTATTTTGCCGAAATACAGAACCGTCATCACGCGTGTTCTTGTTCTTCCCACTGTCACGGACTCGGAGTGCGCTCTGAGCAGTGCGAAAGGAATCTACTATAAATAAGGAATGCATCGTAAATGCATCAGATAAAATTGTGACCCAGAGTGTAAGCTTGAGAGCAGGGGCCGTGATTTATGAATCCTCCGTGCATCTGATGATCACAGCCCCTGCTACAGTGCTGAGAGCCTGCTGAATGGAATCCAGAAAGCACTTGCAGTGTTGGACACGGCCCGAAGGGGCCCTGCGGTAAAAGAACTCTGTCACATCCTTAAGGCAGAGAATGGTCACCTGGAACCTAATGGAGGGGTTCCCTGGAAAGACATTGTTTGTATCCATCTGAGACCCCCCGGCCATTCTTTTTTTCCTCTTCCTATCTCTGTCTCTGTTCCATCAGCTGGAATCCGTTATCGTTTTTCTTTCCCTCTCAACGTCTGTTGTCAGTTGCACCCTGTTGTTTTGTTTGCCTGTCTTGATAATTCTCACACCTTCAGGGTTCCATCAGTAGTCCTCAAGATAACTCTGTACGCTATCGTCTGAGGCAGCAAGCCTGCTGCTCCCAAGGACCACCCTCTGCCTGGAGAAATCCATCTGGTTGTGGCCCACGGGGTGTTTTTTTTTTTTTTTTTTTTTGGTTTGTTTTAGGAGACACGGTGAATTTCCCAGTTCAGAACGGGTAAAACGAAAGACCTCCAGATCTGTGCGATTTTCAGAAAGCCAGGGTGCATTCCTAGGAGCAGTTCATAAAGGCAGGTGCTGGGAGGAATCCAAGGCAGGAACTGGATTCCTGAAGCCAGCCAAGAGTTGATTGCTTATGTTTTTAGAGCTGCGTGAAAGAGAGAAATGTAGCTGCCCCACTGCTGTGCAGTCAACAGTGTCTCGCAGCTGCGGGCCCCGAAGCACTTTGAAAATCACCCCGAATGGTTTTCTGCCTCTGTGCTACCAACTTTTCACCTAGCCCTGCAGTGGGTTTCATGCTGCGTGTCACCAGAAGCCAGCCTCTGCTGTTTTCTAAGACGGAGAGTTGGCAAGTGTCCTGAATACAGAGTCTCAGTGTAATCTCAGTAGTTTCAGGTTGAAGCAAAGGAAATACTTGAGTTGCTCTGAGCTTGACTTCAGACACCACGCCCTATATTGATCAACTTTACATTCCAATCTGGGGCCCACATGAAGGCATAAAACCACACACGCACACACCCCTAGGATTTTCTCCCTTGGCGTGATGTTACAACTTTTTAGCGACAAAGAGTTGGCTCAGTTATGAGTTATCTCTCTTCCTCACCAAGTTCTCTCCCTACCCAAGCAATTGGATTCAGAGACAGAAGGCCATCAGCGAGCGGTGGTATCTGGGCCTTTCTTGAACTTCTGCCCCTTTGGCAAAGGAAGATGATTCTTACTAGTAAGTGCTAGTGCTATTTCAGGTCAGCTCTGGAGGCAGGATAAAACGGAGATGGAAATGGTTAGAGGAGGTATCAGGCAAATTGCCAGGTATCTGCTGACAGCCACCTAGTGCTTCTACCAGGCTCTCTTCTCGATACTTGCGGTGCCCTCAGCAGCAGCTGCAGACTCCCCCCGAGTGCCAGGGGCTACGAGCTCAGGCTGATGGTCAGGAGGCCCTTGTCTGAAGGGGCAGCAGCTGCGTGGCTCCAGTTCAGCATTTGCTAGACGGGAAGCAGAGCCGGTGTCAGCCAGGTCTTCTGATTTTTCTAGAGAAGCCTGAAACCAGATTTTTATGTGAAAGCTCCTGATGTGTTAATGTTGGCAGCCATTAAAAGACAACCTTTAAATAGCGCGCAGGCCAATCACAACCTGTTGGCAGGCAGTGTTCGAGCTGCCAGTGTGGGCACCCCCCTGCCCCCGGCTTACCTAGCAGGTGGGCCCACACTGCTAGGGGGGTCATCATACGTGTGGATTGGGTGCAAGAAACTCTTTTCCGGCTTTGCTGTCACTGACACATTTTATTTTAAATACCAAACGTTTAAAAAAAAAAAATCAGAGCCGTTTTAAGAGTTCTTGGACCCCTTTTCTGAACATAGCCTGGAACGAACCCCAACTCCCAGGGTGGCGGCCAGGATGAGCCATCCCCTCAAGTGACCTCCAGTCCGCGGCGCGTCCAAGATGGGAGGCGGGGGAGAGGCTGGCCCTTGGGGATGTTCTGGATGACTCCAAAACGGGCTTCAGCCTTGCTCAGATCGACAGCCTGAGAGCAGGCGGAGATCCAGTTAGCCGTGCTCGATGGGGGAAAGCACATGCCTGGCAAGTCAGGTCAGAACCTCCTCGGCTGCACTTGGCAACCTGCGTGCAGTGTGTCCGTGCAGAAGCCAACGAGATGCTGCAGGAGAGAGGAGAGATAAAGCAGTCCGCGGATAGGGAGCGTGGGGAATGGTGCTTATCCCTGTTCCCCAACTGGAACTAAAAGCAAGCCATGAAAAATTAAAAGAAAAGTTCAGTCCCTGTGGGAAATGCTGTGCACCTTCTCTCCGAGTTCCTTGAGTATGCCCATCTATTCGCCAGACTCTCGGAAATTTTCACCAAAAATAGAAGCAGTGCCAGTTGGTCCCGTGGCTGGGATGGAGACAAGAGACGATTTTTGTTCCATGTGGAGAAATAGGGTGTGTGAGCAGATGACATGGAGCAAGGCAAAAGACAAGTCAGCCACCCCACCCCCCAACCCCCACCCCCAGTTCCACAGTTGTATTTCTTCTTTATGGTGTGTGAGTTGGGCAAGCAATCTGATTAACCGAGTCAGGACCTGCAGTTTCAGCTTTATGGAGTTGCACTGCAAAAAAATGCAGCTCAGTGTTTGAGACAGTGTCATCTGTATCTTATGTTTTTTCTTTCTTTTTTTTTAATTGATTTTTTCCCCCACAGAGAGGCAAGGATGACATCAGCCAAATATGTGAGACAGGCTCATCTAATTAAAATTGTGTTTATTTACTTGTTATTTGAAAAAGAATATGAAGCATGCTTGTGAGACATTTGTGTCTGGAAAGAGTTGAGCAACTCTAAAGCTGTAGCGTGCGGCCATTGGCTAGAAATTGCTAAATTATGTTTCTTTATTTTCCACGAAATGTCAAATGTTGTTCTTTTGCTTCTATAAAGGTCATTATGGCTTAAAGAAGGGGGAAAGAATGAAACTTGGACCATTCACTTGTTATTGAACTTCAGAAGTGTTTTATTTACCAGTAAAATTAAATCAAGAAATGTTTTCCTGGCTCTGAAGCAAGAGAGACTAGATTGCAATAAAGTTAATGACTTTGTGTGACTTTCCTCTTCTTTCTGGGCCTTTCAGTGAAAAAGCAAGGAGAAAACTGGTCTGACAGGGAAAGTTGTTGATGATTACTCTGTGTTGTACTTATATGTGGAATATATATTATGTTGCATAGGTCAGGTGTCATAATTGTTCCCTTATGCTTTTCTACGCTTTGATGTTCCTGAACAGAATATAGTGGTGGAAATAAAATTCTCTTTACTGAAATATTTCATAGGCATTTTCCAAATGCTAACCAGGACCTTGCTCCTCAAGCAGAGAAGCCGTCTCCTGTTTATAACTGATGATATACAACTGAGCATATGCACACAGGGCCAGAAGGAAAGAAAGCACTGTTTGTTCTAGGTTAGTTCCAAATAACTATTGTTATTTATTAGCACTGTCTGATCTGGTCATGGTGCATTACCACCTCATACCTCTTTTTGGGGGGAAAAAAAGTGAAAATAATAAAATAGCATTATTTAACAATAAGAAACCATGAATTTCCATTGAGTTACCTCTTCTAATCTTATTCTAATGGCTGAAAGTAATCTGGCAAAATGCAGGTCAGGAAATGATCATTGCTGTCAGTGACAGAAGACCTACTAGGAACATTTTCAAGATTGTTGTGTTGTTCAGCTGCTAACTCATGTCCAACTCTTTGCGACCCCTGGGCCTGCAGCATGCCAGGCTTGCCTGTCCTTCACTGTCTCCAGGAGTTTCCTCAAACTCATGTCCATTGAGTTGGTGATGCCATCCAACCATCTCGTCCTCTGTCACCCCATTCTCTTGCCCTCAATCTTTCCCAGCATCAGGGTCTTTTCCAATGAGTCAGTTCTTCACATCCGGTGGCCAGAGTATTGGAGCTTCAGCTTCAGCATCAGTCTTTCCAATGAATGTTCAGAGTTGATTTCCTTCAGGATGGACTGGTTTGATCTCCTTGCAGCCCATGGGTCTCTCAAGAGCCTTCTCCAGCACTGCAATTCGAAGGCATCAGTTCTTCAGTGCTCAACTTTCTTTATGGTCCAACTCTCACATCCATGAAAACATCACATGACTACAAGAAAACTGATAACTTTGAATACACGGACCTTTGTTGGCAAAGTGCTGTCTCTTCTTTTTAATATGCTGTCTAAGTTTGTCACAGCTTTCCTTCCAGGGAGCAAGCATCTTTTAATTTTGTGGCTGTCGTCACCGGACTGCAGTGATTTCGGAGCCCAAGAAAATGAAATCTGTCACTGCTTCCACTTTTTCTCCTATTTGCCAAAAAGTGATGGGACCAGATGCCATGGTCTTAGTTTTTTGAATGTTGAGCTTTAAGCCACCTTTTTCAATCTCCTCTTTCACCCGCATCAAGAGGCTCTTTAGTTCCTCTTCACTTTGTACCATTAGAAAGGTATCGTGTGTGTATCTGAGGTTATTGGTATTTCTCCCGGCAATCTTGGTTCCAGCTTGTATGTAAAAGTGTATCTATAGTAGCTCCCCACTCAGCTTCCTATATCTTTTTCCTTCTCTTGACTCACTTACCCCACCCCTTAATTGTGCTTTGTTTTTGAGTGGGGCTCAGTGTCACTTAATCCCCCATGGAGGTCTCAAGGTCCTAGCTTCAGCTGTGCCTCTTGCCAGGATAGTGAAACCTTAAACAGGGACTCTGCAGACCTCCTTCCATTTCTCCTACTCCTGGAGAGAAAGTGAATATAGTAAAACCCATTCGCTTTCGTTATCCACCTTCCAGGGTATGCAAAGAGCAAGCACAAGCTCTTCACCACACTTCTTGGGTTCTAATTCTGGTTTGCTATTTGCTAGTTCTATGATTTAAGACAAGTTACCTGACATACCAAGCTCCCCAAGTGGCTCAGTGGTAAAGAATCCACCTACCAATGCAAGGGCCACAGGAGACACGGGTTATTTCCCTGGGTTGGGAAAATCCCCTGAAGGAGGAAATGGAAACCTGCTCCAGTATTCTTGCCTGGGGAATCCCATGGACAGAGGAGCCTGGCAGACTCCGGTCCATGGGGTCACAGAGTTGGATACGACTGAAGCAACTGAGCACTTAACATAGCCCTGTGCCTCAGTTTCCTCATCTGTAAAGTGAGCATGGTAATGGTACAGATCTCACAGTGCCACTCTGAGGATTGCATGAGGCAGTATATATGCAAAGCATTTCAGAGTGGTAGTACATAGTAAGCATTCCGTAAATGCTCATCTTTTGTTATTACTATTATTCACTCCCATTTTACAAATTTTATTTGATTTGTGAATTGGTCAGTAATTGTTTCTCTGTTCCTGAGCTATGAACTTTCTATAGTTAGCACTCCACTCCATTCCGTTGCTCAGTCGTGTCCGACTCTGCGACCCTGTGGACTGTAGCCTACCAGGCTTCTCCGTCCATGGGATTCTCCAGGCAAGAATACTAGAGTGGGTTACCGTTTCCTTCTCCAGGGGATCTTCCCGACCCAGGGATCGAACCCGGGTCTCCCGCATTGGAGGCAGACACTTTAACCTCTGAGCCACCAGGGAAGCCCATAGTTAGCACTGCTACTGCTGCTGCTGCTGCTGCTAAGTCACCAGTCGTGTCCAACTCTGTGCGACCCCATAGATGGACGCCACCAGGCTCCCCCGTCCCTGGGATTCTCCAGGCAAGAACACTGGAGTGGGTTGCCATTTCCTTCTCCAATGTGTGAAAGTGAAAAGTGAAAGTTAAGTCGCTCAATCATATCCGACTCTTAGCGACCCCACGGACTGCAGCCTACCAGGCTGCTCCATCCATGGGATTTTCTAGGCAGGAGTACTGGAGTGGCTTGCCATTGCCTTCTCCGATAGTTAGCACTAGCAGATGCTTAATGTTAATTGATTGATTAACTAATTCACTCTGTTTCAGGAACTGTTATATGTACTTGAGATAAATCAATGAACACAACAGACCAAAATACCTGCCCTTGAGAAACTTGCATTTGGGTGGGTATAGGGCGTTGGGGTGGAGAAGGCAATGGCAAGCCACTCCAGTACTATTGCCTGGAGGATCCCATGGATGGAGGAGCCTGGTGGGCTGCAGTCCATGGGGTCGCTGGGGGTCGGACACGGCTAAGCGACTTCACTTTCACTTTTCACTTTCACACATTGGAGAAGGAAATGGCAACCCACTCCAGTGTTCTTGCCTGGAGAATCCCAGGGACGGGGGAGCCTGGTGGGCTTCCATCTATGGGGTCGCACAGAGTCGGACACGACTGAAGTGACTTAGCAGCAGCAGCAGCAGCAGCAGGGCATTGGGGGGTATATATTGCAAATAAACATAATAAGGAAATTATATAGCTTATTAGAAGGTGTTAAATGCCAAGTTCAGGAGAAGGCGGGGCATAGAAGCTCATTGAGGGGACAAGTGATGACCACATCTAAAAGGAAACAAAGGAAGCTCCAGCTTCATTTACTTTTACTTCCTTGTCTATTTATTTTTAAAAATTTAAGCAATAGAAGATTTTAGGTGTATTTTTTGAGTAGCAATCAGTGAGTTCCATTATATTATTAGCATTGCAAACTGAATGTCTCTTAGACTAGCTCTTTTGATGTTTTTTTTTTTTTTTGGCCTTTATCCTAAAATGTCCCATCGCATTTATTTTCTGGTGAATTTATTTTGAGTTCATCCATCCAAAAGCACCACAAAATTAATTGTTTGAGATGTGTGCCTTGTTTTTCTCCCCCAGGTAAGTGGGGTTCGTGTTAGGTTCACAGTATAAAGTTTCAGTTTCACTTTAGGTCAGTCTAGTACTTCTACCGGAGAAGGCAATGGCAAGCCACTCCAGTACTATTGCCTAGAAAATCCCATGGATGGAGGAGCCTGGTAGGCTGCAGTCCGTGGGGTCGCTAAAGGTCGGACACGACTGAGCGACTTCACTTTCACTTTTACACATTGGAGAAGGAAATGGCAACCCACTCCAGTGTTCTTGCCTGGAGAATCCCAGGGATGGGGGAGCCTGGTGGGCTTCTGTCTATGGGGTCACACAGAGTCGGACACGACTGAGGTGACTTAGCAGCAGCAGCAGCAGCAGTACTTCTACATCAAAAGAAAATTTAAATTTATTTGCTTCACATCACCTACCAAGGTAGGTGCACTGTGAGCCAAACTAGGACAAAAATAACTAGATCTGGAGATTGAAGAAATTCCTGGGGTGACTTTACCGTAGCTGTTTAGAAAACGTTGTCTCCTCTAGTGCAGACACCTGAGGTTAACTTAAGGATAGAGAAGATGACAGAGGAACAAAAGCAAAATGGATTTTTCCTCCAAAAAAAAACAAATGTTCATTACAAACTTCAGCATTCCTGACATTCAGTGAGGAAGAAAAATTTTAGATGGACTGGTTTTAGTTCACGGGAAGTACATAAAAAAATTTGACTCCAAAGTTTTCTATAATACTCTCTTATATTTGAGTTTGTATGGGTTTGGATAAATGAACATCAAAAGGGATATTTTCATTGTTTTATATTAAAATCAACTTTCTCTTCGAATGGGAAGTTTGCAAGTGTCTGCAACGGGGACAGTCCCTGAGAGATGTGGCGTTTCAGCCTCTTTGTCGTGGGCAGTGCAGACCTCAGAGTGAACAAGACTTTGTCGATAAAACCAACAGGGTAGAGGACAGAGCGTCACAGCACTGCTTTTCTCTGTACTTCCTGTTCAGCTGTTCACTCTCAAAACATGCCTCCCCTGAATCTATGCGAGGGGATGCTCCCTGAGTGTGTTACTTCCCAGGCATTTTAAACTATGGGCTGCTGACGTGATATCAAACACTGGCCTTTAAAAGTGCCTATCGTTCACTCTGAGTAGGTCCTGTTATGTAACACTGTTGGCCCCCAGAGCAGGCTTCACCATGCTCTCTGCATGGATCAGGCGTATAGTTAGAAGATACAGTGGAAACTGTAATTTTGGAGCATCACAACACAGCATTAGTAGATGGGGAAACCTGAACGCATTGAAAATCCCCAAGGTCCAGAGAAAGTCAGGCAACACTACTCTTTTTCAAAAAACGTTTTTTAAAAACTTGTCATTTTGTGTTGGTGTATAGCCGATTTACAATGTTGTGTTACTTTCAGGTGAACAGCGAAGGGACTCAGCCATACATATACATGTATCCATTCTCCCCCAAACTCCCCTCCCATCCAGGCTGCCACGTAACATTGAGCAGAGTTCCACGTCAAGCAACACTAGTCTTGATAAATTACAGCAAAGAGCTGGGGATTTGGAATCAGGCCCAAGTTTGAATTCCAGGTTCAATGCCATCCCAAAGTCCCAGTAAATGAAATAGCGCACATAAAGTGCTTAGCCCAGCATTTGGCACAAAAGTGGACACTCAATAAAGGGTAGTTTTACTATTTAAAAAAAAGAAAGAGGGGAAGAGAAAGGTTGCATGGCCTTAAATAAGTCTCCAGATTTATTTTGAGTAAATGCATTTTGTGCTAAAGCTTTTTCTGGTAACCAGGTCACCGAAACATGGAAAGTGCCATTGCTAGGGCATACTGGCTAGAATGAACAAATACAGCCATTATGGTTTTTACAATACAGAGGGGTGTTATTTCCTTCCCATCTCCTTGCCTCCCACCACCCTACTATGTTTGTGTGTAAACATGTTCCCCTTTAAATTTGTTTCCCAAATCTTACCTTTCTTGAGGATCCAGCATTAAATGTCCCGCTTCCCTGAAACCTTCTGCACCTCACTAGTTTCCTGTGATCTCCTGATGCCAGCCCCCTCCCCCCCTTGGGTTCTGTATTTTCACTCTCTTGGCATATCCTCCACCACCCGGGGCTCTTTCCCAACCAGTTCCCTGAAGACCCACTCTTCCACTTCTTTTGTACTGCCGGAATGCTTCATTACAAGGCTGGCAGAAGGTCCTCAGTAAATTCTTGTCGAACTAAATCTCTTATTTGAAATTTCCAGGGTCTCCACTTCTCTCCCACAGACCTCCTCAATGTAGGGGAGTCTCTTGAAATGACTCACAGCTTTTAACACCTCATCCCAAGCTGACCTTTTCAGATTATTTACATGCTTCATAGTTTTCCAGCATGCACTACCAAAACATTTATATTAAAAGAGCATATTTAATTATCATGCATTGGCCCTAAGACGTGTCTGATAGCCAGCAGCATTGTTCCACTTCAGAGCTATTTTAATAGCTGAAGGTTACATGCTTTGCCGCAAATCATCCACTTCGTGGCGGGCTCAGGGGAAGAAGGAAGGATAGCTTTCCAGGGCAGTCGGATGGCCTTAAGCAACCAGGAAGGTAAAGACGGTGCCTTGGCTAACTCACTTGGTTTACTGGAAGTGCATATTTTCCACGTGCCAAATTCAGTAAGTCATGGAGCAAATGTTTATTTTGCTAGGCTTTGAAAAGTTGCTTCGCTTCTTGTAAGTTTTCTCGGTGGAAGAATTCCAAGATGTGACTTAATCTATGTTTGCCGCATTGAACTGGAAACAGGATTTGTTATGGGACTTGGCTCTGTCATTTATTGGCCACTTTTGTAGGGAAGGTGCGCAGAAGCAACAGGAGAAATGCCTGATGTTTGAACGGTTGTGTCTCTCATGAGGGCAACAAGAAATATACTGATATTATGATTGTTTTTCATGTTACCAAGATTTGGGTTTTCCAACATGTGAATGGAGTCATCCAGCCTTACAGAAGGGTCATGTGTCCATCTTGTAGACTACTGTCACTTATTTCCAGAATTACAGTAACCAAGTAATACACAGGGTCACCGCCTTAGACTTCCCAATAACCTGGACAGAGTCCCCTTTTGTACTTTCCTGTTCTAAACTCCCTCAGGCCAGAGACGAGCCAGCCATCATCAGTAGGGAAGCCCATCCCCAATCGGGGCTATTATTACCCTTTGAACTTACTCTGTAGGCATCCTATAAAGCATTTGAGACTTTGTTAACTAATAATAATCTTATTAGATGTTTGATTTATTACAAAAGGGACTGCTAAACAGTTTATAGCGTAGAAGAGTCTCCTCAGCTGGATAAATAGTCCATGCAGTTGCCTAGTAGGCAAAGCCAAAGCAGGACTTACTGACAGTTTGAATCCTAGGTAAGAAATTAGGAAGCTAGCTTCATAGGTTGACTCCAGCCCTTGCCTGAACCGTTTCAAGTTTTTTTCCATTTTCTTAATACAAATTTGGATTGTTTTCAAAATCAGCAGACTGTCTTGCTGTTGATTCACCACCTGGACAACTTTATGAAGCCTTTCTTAAAGTCACTCTTTAAGGGGCTTCCCTTTTGGCTCAGCTGGTAAAGAATCCACCTGCAATGCAGGAGACCTGGGTTCGATCCCTGGGTTGGGAAGATCCCCTGGAGAAGGGATAGGCTACCCACTCTAGTATTCTGGCCTGGCGAATTCCATGGACTGTATAGTCCATGGGGTCACAAAAAGTCGGACACGACTGAGCGACTTTCACTTCACTTCACTAAAGTCACTCTGATTCTTGCACTCACTGGAAGTGCATTAGCTTTAAAGTGTTCAGAGTTCCTCAGCCCACCCCCTAAAGCAGCAGTCTACAACGTTTTGGGTTGGCCAAGAAGTTTGGTGTGGATTTTCCTGTGACATCTTGTGGGAAAACCACAAGCAAACTTTTTTACCAACCCAAGAATGTAAAATCTAATCACACTTCTTGGTACTACAATTTTGAACAATCAATAGGAGTCATTTGGGGGTTTTTGAGGTTCTCATTGGGAACAGTAAGGTCTATTTAGTAACCATCTGTGATTCCCTTTAGTTGTAGAGTAAAAATAATGTGTTGCCTGAAGAGTCAATTCAGTCTGATATCTGAAGCGGCACTGCCCTTCTCCAGGAACCAGTGGGTTGTTAGAGCACGGACATGTCTGGTCCTCTCAGGTACCTTCTTGTGCTGCCCTTTCCTGCTTCCTCCTGCCTGCCACGTGGCTTCCTAGTTGTTTTTAAAAACTCACTTAGAAGTCAACGCTTACAAGGGATCTTCTCTTCTTACCCCCAACCACTTTTTGATGTCTTTCCTTTGAGTTCCTGCAATATGATTATTTTCTTGATTCATCTGCTATAATATCATTTACTTTTGTTTTTCTCTCACTCACCTGGTGGCGACTTGAAAATAAGTGTTACGTGTTTTATCTCTTTGTTCCAAACTCTTAACAATGCCTATGCCCAGTAAATATTGAATAAATGATTGGATCCATGAATGAATGAATACTTGAATGAATGCTAAGAATAATGAAAGATGTACTGTACCTTTCCAACGTGTTGACTTATACTGGTGTATCCTAAATTTAAATGACTCTCTACACTCCCCTCCCCCCCACACACACATATATACACACACTGGGGAAAAAGCTAGTAAAGACAGGGAGATCCACTCTGCTATTCTTGAAGTGGATTGATAAGGATCCCACTGATGTCTGAATGGTCTATCCTGTGTTCCCAGGACTGAATAATCAACTTTGGGCAAATATGAGAGGATTTATTGGGAAATAAAATTTCTGTTTCAGTTCCTAGAGAATTATTATAAAAACAAGGAGGCAAGGATTCTTTAATGTTAGAAAAATAAAATGAGACTTCTGTAATGAAAACCAAAAGTTATAGTATAGATGAAGAAAAACAGTAATCAGCCTAAAATAGAAAAAGCCTGAGTTTAAAATATTTAATTTTCTCTGCTGCTACTGCTAAGTCACTTCAGTCGTGTCCGACTCTGTGTGACCCCATAGACGGAAGCCCACCAGGCTCCCCTGTCCCTGGCATTCTCCAGGCAAGAACACTGGAGTGGGTTGCCATTTCCTTCTCCAGTGTGTGAAAGTGAAAAGTGAAAGTGAAATCACTAAGTCGTGTCCGACTCTCAGCGACCCCACGGACTGCAGCCTACCAGGCTCCTCCATCCATGGGATTTTCTAGGCAATAGTACTGGAGTGGCTTGCCATTTCCTTCTCCGTAATTTTCTCTGGACTAAGAAAATTGATGCAGACTGTTGTGGGTGTTTTAAGATCCCAATTATTTGGACAGATGTATGTATGTATAGAATGTTTTGCTATTTAATTTATGAGTTGGAACTAACCCTAAAATTCATCTCCTTTATTTATAAACAAATACAGTTAACATTTACTAGAGATGTTCTGTCTTCTCTGACACATAAAATTCAGCTCTCTGTAACAAGAAGAACAAAAATTACTATGAAAGATCTATTTCTTAATTTTCCCCTGTTACCACTCTCACTTATGCAGGCCATGAGTCAGGCTAAATGAGAAAGCACTTTAGAAGGAAGGTTTAATTCTTCCCTTCCTGTGAATTCTGTCATCACTTGCTGTGGTTGGATTCAGTAGTATCTTTATGATGTGTAGGAGGTGGAACTATTTGCTTTTTCTCAACTATTGAATATATTGTGCTCAAGTCACTTGAGTCATGTCTGATTCTTTGCGACCCTATGGACTATAGCCTGCCAGGCTCCTCTGTCCATGGGATTCTCCAGGTAAGAATACTGGAGTGGGTTGTCATGCCCTTCTCTGTTGAATGTATTATAGAAACTGCTTTTATCTTTGGGGGCACCATAGATCAAAGTTTGATACTTAACTTTGCAGGCTCAAAAACTCACACTTAACAAAGCTCCAGAAAGCTAATTCATTATTAAGTATTCATGATGTGTTAATTTACAGGGAGATTTGTGTGTGGCTGGGAAATAGACCACTTGTCTACAGAAAGTAAATTTGTAGAGTTAACCTTCTTTGTGATAGGTTTTAAGAGAATACAGAATATCTGCAACTATGTTATGTTCTGCAACTATAGAAAAAAAATCAAACTTTAATTCTAGAAAAATTCATATAAAATCCAGTCTACAGCACACCTTGATTTTGCACATGAGGAACTGGGACCCTAGGTTTTCAGCACTATGTAGTCACAGAGCTGGGACTAGAATCCAGGTCTCCTGGGTAGATTTGTGTACTTTTCACAGCCCCTGCTGTCTCCCTGATTTTAGAGTGAAATGAATAGTCAGTAGTTGGACCAAGAGATGGTTCAGATTCTTTAGTGACTATAAATTAAGCTGGAAAAAAATACTCAAAAGTGATATTTCCATTAAGCTGAAATCATCTGATGAAGCACCTTGTCTCCACTTTGGTTTGGAGGGACCAATAAATTTCTAAATTTAAAGATGGAAGAGGACATCAAGAAATAAAGTGCCTGGGTCACTGGTTAATGATGGAGAATAGCTGACAGATTCTTGTCTCTCTCTGACTACCTAAAAGATCCTTTGTCATTGGTTTTCCAAATGTTTTGTCTTCATTGAAGAAGCTGCTAAATTTATTTTAACTACATTGTAGATCAGTGTCTTTAATTAAAAGCTTCTCTAGAGTTTCTGATAAATTTGAGTCTTCTTGTTACCTTCAAAAGTCGCACATTTCCAAGTCATATTTTAGGAACCCTCCCCCATCATTCATTCACTCAGAGATATTTATTATGTAGGTCACTGCGTCAGGTTCTGAGCACGACAGAAATGGTCCCAAACCGAATGTGAAAAATCACAGAGGCTGCTGCTACTGTGGGAGGCATATTTTAATAAGACAATAACACAGACCTTGTTAAAAATTGGATAAGTTCTACATAAAATACTGCAGGGTGCTATTTAAAAAAAAAGCATAAACAGAAGAAAGTTATCTAAATTTGGGGGATTCCTGAGGAAGAGAGGTCAGATGTTGGTGTAAGTGGTACCAGTAAGCCAAGAAGGAATTATGCATTTTGGAAGTTTTCTAGAGGGAGCAGCAGTGTAAGGAAGCGTCTCTTAGAGTTGTGCCTGGCCTTCATACCTTATGACATACATTCATGGTTAGTTTAGTCACTAAGTCGTGTCCAACTCTTGTGACCCCATGGACTGTAGCCTGCCAGGCTCCTCTGTCCATGGGATTCTCAAGGCAAGAATACTGGAGTGGGTTGCTGTTTCCTTCTCCAGGGGATCTTCCCAACCCAGGAATCAAACCCAGGTCTCCTGCACTGTAGACAGATTCTTCACCAACTGAGCTACAAGGGAAGCCCTTGAAAAAATGACCATGCAAAGGCCTTGGAATCAGACCAGGATAGCTGAATTTGAAGAGTGCAAGCTGAGTGGTGTGGGGTCTTAAAAAATAGTAGTAAGCCTTAAACGGTGGTAAGGAGTGAAGTGACACTTCGTATTATGGAGAATTAATTATTGTAGGACAGGAGGGGAAGAGAGTAGGGGCAGGCTGATATGGAGTTTCTTGCCATGACGAAGGTGTGAAATTGTGGCAACTTTGGCTAGCATATGAGCAATGGATTTGGAAAGAAGTCCAAAGTTCAAGAAATATTTTGGAGGTAAAATTGACTGGATTTAGTAATGGATTGGATTGGGGATGGGGAGGAGGAGAGAGAAACATCATCCAACGTGGTCCTCCTCCTGGGGACCTCAGTGTGTGTAGCTGATCCGTCCTAGGCAGCTTGTGGTGCTCTCCAGCCCACCTGGTGCCACCTGGACTTTACCATCACCTCCAATTATTCCACTGCTCCAAGGTAAGGGAAGCACAAACTGTTCTGCTTCCAGCCACTTCACACCTAGGTTTCTGAGCCTACTAAGGAAAACTGTGTACTTGAAGAGATTCCCGAATCCCTCTGAAGGAAGGCTTCATAGAGTTGTTCAAAGATTTTAATGACAGTGTTTGAAAAGCTCCTAATACAGAAATGCAGTGAGGTAGAAATTGCCTTTCCTCTTTTGTGAGCTGATTCTTGTTTTCACACTTCAGGGAATCCCACTAACCTTGTCTGATTTGCTACTATAGTAAGTAAGTATGTTTTTAATCCAGCACTTATTTTATCAGGTTTTTGTGCAGAGGTCAGCTCCGCCATACAGCTTATTAAAGACACATACTTCTTGTCAGTTTAGTCTTCTGAGGCCAGATTCCAGTGTGTGTGTGTGGGGTGGGGGATAGTGTTTTCCACTTACCACCAACTAGCAATTCTCAGGACACCAGCTGGATATCCTACCGCAGTTCTGACACTATCTGGAGATTACATGAGATTCCTCAGGTTAAATGTTCAATCGTATAAGACTGCCCATCTCAGCACCTGCCTCCAACCTCAGATGTCAGTTGCAAGCCCAGTTTGTTACCTGTTCTTCTAACTGACTACAAATCCGGGATTCCCAAGACCCCCTCCTCAGTTCAATTAATTGACTAGAGCAAAACTCAAAGATGCATTTACTTCCAAGATTATTGGTTTATTATAAAAGGATATCAGGGGTAGCCAGATGGAAGAGATGAAAGAGCAAGGTATGGGAAAGAGGGAGAAGGTCCACCCCTCCTCCAGATCTGTCACTCTCCTTGAATCTCAGTGTGTTCGCCAACCTAGAAAGTCTCCCAACCAGGTCCTTCTGGGTTTTCATGGAAACTTCACTACATAGGCATGGTTGTTGAAATCACTGGTCATTAGCAATTGATTCAACCACCAGCTTCTCTCCCCTCCCTGGAGGTCAGGAGGTGGGACCGAAAGTGGCGCCACTGTTATCTCAGCCCCATCCTGGTGCTTTCCAAAGGTCACCTCATTTACCTAACAAATACCTTTACTATTATTCCTTTCCTCACTAAACAAGTCTCCAAGAGTTTTAAGAACTCTGTGCCAGGATGGGAGTGAAGACCGAATATATATTTCTTAATATAAATCACAGTATCATAGGCAGTAACTCTGCTTGCAGCACCAGGAAGGTCCTTGCTCCATTCCTTAAAATGTAGCTACCACTTTTGTAAAAACAAAAGATAAATGCTCAGAAAGCCACTGCTTCAGCCTTCTATATTGAAGATTTAATAAAGTGGAAAAGACCACCAATAGCTGTTCCCTTCCTGTGAATTCTATCTTCACTTGCTATGAATGGATTCACTAGTATTTCACATCTGTGCAAAAACTATGTAGGAACGAGGAAATAATATGTACCCTACAGAGATATGTGTCCAAAATTCCTAAGGGGGAAAAAAAATAGGCAAGCATAAAGCAATCTGTTTACCCCATGTAACATGTTATGAATGGTCTGATGTTTCTTGGGGTCCAGATTTTGTTATTATTGACAAATGAAACAAAGGATCTCAGTCATCCTTTTACCATGTGATAGAATACACAAATTCACTATTTTTCACCAATAACATGTAAATAATTATTTCTAGATTTTTTTAAGTAACTGTGCAAACATTTCCTTATACAAACTGAGAGTTTTCTCTAATATTTTTTAGATTATTTTTTTCAGAGAATTTGAGGTTTCATTTCTTTGTCTTATAAATCACACATTTCCATTTGTTTATAAGATTTTTTTTTGGCCATGCCACATGGCTTGTGAGATCTTAGTTCCCCAATCAGGGATTGAACCTGGGCCCACTGCAGTGAAATCTCTAAGTCCTAACCACTGGACCACCAGGGAATTCCCCACATATTCATCTGTTCTGAAAATTACAGGCTAGGTTAGAATAGAAGGGTGGTAAAATTTAAAGTCAAGGTACAGACTGGCAGAGTAGAAGGATATGCACTCATCTCCTTTGGTGAGAACACCAAAATTGTAAGAAGTTGTTGAACAGCCACCAACAGGAGGATGCTGGAACCTACCACAGAAAGATACCCCACATCCAAAGACAAAGGAAAAGCCGCAATGAGACAGAAGGAGGGACGCGATCTTGATAAAATCAAATCCTGTAACTGCCAGATAGGCAGCCCACAAACTGGGAAACAATAATACCAAAGAAGTTCTCCCACTGCTGTGAAAGTTCTGAGTCCCATGTCAGTCTTCCCAGTCTGGGGATCCGGCAAAAGGACTAGGAATCCCCAGGGAATCTGACTTTGAAGACCAGCGAGATTTGATTACAGGACTTTAACAGGACTGGGAGAAACAGAGACTCAGAAAGCACAAACAAAATCTTGCACGCACCAGGACCCAAGGGAAAGGAGCAGTGAGACTGAACAAGACCTACTTGCTAGCGCTGGAGGGTCTCCCTCCTAGATCGGCAGTGGCTCACTGAAGAGATGGGGACATTGGCAGCAGAAGTCCTGGGAGCTGCCCCCCTTGGTGTGAGCCCTCTTGGAGGTCACCATGAGCCCTACCATAGAGCATATAGACTCCGGGGCTGGGTTGCCTCAGGCCAAGCAATTAACAGAGAAGGAGCACAGCCTCACCCATCAGCCAACAATTGAGTTAAAGTTTTACTGAGCCTGGCCCTGCCCACCAGAGCAAGACCCAGTTTTTTCCCACCACCAATCCCTCCCATCAGCAAGCTTACACAAGCCTCTTAGCCTTATCCACCAGAGGGCAGACAGAAGAAGCAAGAAGAACTAAAATCCTGCAGGCAGAAAGAAAACCGCATCACAGAAAGTTAATCAAGATGAAAAGGCAGAGGGTTATGTCCCAGATGAAGGGACAAGATAAAACCTCAGAAAAACAACTAAATGAAGTGGAGGTAGGCAACCTTCCAGAAAAAAAAGAATTCAAAATAATGATAGTGAAGATGACCCAGGATCTCAGAAAAAGAAAGGAGAAGAGGCAAGAAATGTTTACCAAAGGCCTAGAAGAACTAAAGAACAAAGAAACAGATGAACAGTACACTAGAAGGAGTGAAGAGCAGAATACCTGAGGCAGAAGAACGGCTAAGTTGGAAGACAGAATGGTGGAACTCACTGCTGCAAAACAGAATATAGAAAAAAGATGGGGAAAAAAATGAAGACAGCCTAAGAGACCCCTGGGACAACATTCAATGCACCAACATTCACATTATAGGGGTCCCAGAAGGAGAAGAGAGAGAGAAAGGAACTGAGAAAATATTCAAAGAAATAATAGCTAAAAACTTCCCTTCCATGGGAAAGGAAATAGTCAACCAAATCCAGGAAGTGCATAGTCCCAGGCAGGATAAACCTAAGGAGGAACACACCACGACACATAGTAATCAAACTGACAAAAATTAATGACAAAGATAAAACCCTGATAGCAGCAAGGGAAAAATGACAAATAACATACAAGGGACCTCTCATCAGGCCATCAGCTGATTTTTCAACAGAAACTCTTCAAGCCAGAAGGGAATAGCATGATATATTTAAAGTGATGGAAGGGAAGAATCTACAACCAAGAATACTCTACCCAGAAAGACTCCCATTCTGATTTGATGGAGAAATTACAGTCAAAGAACAAACTACTTTCTGCATTGAAAGATTTGCAAACGTACAAAATTTGGTGTTTGGAGTTTATTCCTTAATTTTAGCAAATTTTCTTCTTAGACATAGCTATTGCTTCATATACTTAAAATGTTTTAAACCAATAGGATTGGGTTTAAACCAATAGGATTGGGGGCAGGAGAAGGGGATGACAGAGGATGAGACGGCTGGATGGCATCACTAACTCGGTGGACATGAGTTTGGGTGGACTCCGGGAGTTGGTGATGCACAGGGAGGCCTGGCGTGCTGCAGTCCATGGGGTCGCAAAGAGTCGGACACGACTGAGCAACTGAACTGAACTGAAACCAATAGAATAGTAAAAATGTATCATGCTTTCACATATACACCCAAGGGCTTTAAACATGTACACAAAGGGTTCAGTTTTTATTGCCTTTCCCATAACAAGCATTTCATCCCCTCCCACTATAGGTGGTTTTTGTTGCAACTTAATAACCTATTAAAAATTGTGATTACATTCCCTCCTACCCTTACTTACTTGGGATCTGAGTCACGGGAGCAGCTGCCAAAGAGCACCCCAATTTGTCTTCTAGAATTTCTGGTAAGGTGTATTTATGAAAATAGCACAGATGGTACAGCTATACCCATTTCTTAGTTAAGAGTAAGCTCTTAAGACATCAGTGCTGTTCATAGTGGGATCCTGATTCTTCTTGCCCTAATTTTTCAAGGCCCCAGATGATACAGATTTGGGGAAAACTTTATATATTCCTCCATCCACTCAACAAATATTTATAAAGAACTTGGTCTTCACAGGACGCTGTGCTGGGCTTATGGCAGTGAAGAAATCTAGTTGTCTTGATTTTGAGAAGTTTACCATCTGCAGCGTAATGTAGGACACCAACTAGAAAAGTGGCCGTGAGCACAGAGCAGAATAAATGCTATTAGAGGGGGCGTCTAGGGCGCAGGGACAGGGTGTTGGGTTACCTAACCCAGGATGAAGTTGGAAGGGTAGCTGCAGAAACATCTCAGTGCCCTGGAGGAAGCTTATACTTAAAGCGAAGAGCCAGCCAGCCTAGGGGAGGAGGAACAGCAAGTCCACAGGGCAAACCTGAGAAAAAGCACAGCTCATTTGGAGGAGCTGAAAGTGCCTGGTGGTTCATTTTGCCTGGAGCGTGGAGTCTGAGGCAGGGAGTGGTGACATTCAGGAGCAAACCACTAAAGGCTTTATTAATTAGCCAAGTTACAAGTTGTGTTCTATCTTCTGAAGGTGCTGGGAACCACTGAAACAGGGACACCCCCCTTTTGTGAAATGACTCAATGCAGAATAAACCGTATCAGTAAAAAAAAACAAAACCAAAAAACTGATGCCCAGGTCTTAAGAAAAATGGTTAAAGCTTGTGTTTGTAATCACACTAAGGCAGAACAGCACCTTGGTTTGTGTTCTTTACCAGTTCTGGGAAAGAAGTGGTTCTTAGCCATGGTAAATATTCAACCACCAAGATCCTGCTTGGCTTCATAGTGTTACATTATTTCTCGGAACACGGCTTTGTGGCAGGCTACCTCAACTGGTAGGAATGTGCTGTGCAAAGAAAGAAGCAACCAGGTTAAGGATGAGCCTAGCTTTCTGCAAACCCTTTTAGCATAAAAACAGTATCTCCTTGTATTTATGAAGCACATTTACAGTTTGCAAAAGCACCTTGCATTTGTCTTATCAGAGCCTTGTAATCTATTGAGGTAACAAGTGTTGGTTCCCATTTTATAGATGAAGCAACTGAGCTGCTTATAAATATAGCTCAATATAACAGTATTTAGCAAGTAGCAAAGCACTTTATCATACTAACTATATTCATTAGTATGTACTTATTATACTACCAGTTGCATGTTCAGTTCCGAGATATATGACTGTAAAGTTCATTCTCTACAAGAGAATGGTTATAGCCAGTCAAGAAAATTAAGTTTAGGGATAGAATGGAATCCTTATTTAGATTTTTTGTTAAATTTTCAATCTTAAGAATTGAGCAGTTCCTAAAAGAACAGAAGATAATAAATAGTGTTCTTCAGCTCAGTCGGTCAGTCGTTTCTGACTCTGTGACCCCATGGACTGCAGCACACCAGGCTTCCCTGTCTATCAACTACTCCCGGAGTTCACTCAAACTCATGTCCATTGAGTCAGTGATGCCATCCAACCATCTCATCCTCTGTCATCCCCTTCTCCTCCTACCTTCAATTTTTTCCAGCATCAGGGTCTTTTCCAATGAGTTAGTTCTTCGCATCAGGTGGCCAAAGTATTGGAGTTTCAGCTTCAACACCAATCCTTTCAATAAATACTCAGGGCCGATATCCTTTAGAATGGACTGGTTGCATCTCCTTGCAGTTCAAGGGACTCTCAAGCGTCTTCTCCAACACCACAGTTCAAAAGCATCAGTTCTTCAGCGCCCAGCTTTCTTTATGGCCCAACGCTCACATCTATACAAGACTACTGGAAAAACCATAGCTTTGACTAGACAGACCTTTGTCAACAAAGCAATATCTCTGGTTTTTAAGTGTTCTTAGGCTCCAAATATAAAGCAATATAATACCCATTTTGCTGATTTTTATATCTGTTTTGGTCTAAGGAAAAGAAATGCTCTATTTAAAGTGTTCTTTAAAAAAAGAAAAGGAAAATAATTAATTGACTTGATGATATGGTTATTCAAAGAGGCACCAACTAGAAAATTTATATGTTACTACCAGTATAATATATATAATCATGTTCTGAAATTCTGACTATGGAATCAACATGTGAAATTTAATCTTTTTCTTTCCTTTGACTTTCATTGCAAGAGATAATATATGCCCATATGTGAAACGTACCAACTATTGCAGGGTTGAAAATTTCTGTTGTGAAAGATTTGGTGAGTGTGGACCCGCATCTTAGGAGGTACTTTAAGCCACAAGACTTAATTTTATTTAGGTGCCTCATATTTTTCACTCTAGGGTAAGATCTTTGAAATAGATACCCCATCTTTTATATTATTTTAGGACTCACAGAATTTTCCATGTACTAGACACTCAAACTTTTCAAAGAATAGCATACAACCTTATTTTGTTGAAAAAAGGTAAAAATATTTGTAAGACTGTCCTAATTTAGGTAAAGCCAATCACTGGACCCATCTTTCACTTCACTTATTTCCCCTTCGGGCAACGTTTTGAGATTTAGGAAGCAGAGGAACTCCTGGTGGAGCTCCAAGCATTGAACCACAAAACTGGGCATGAAATGCTGGAGAAAGTACTCAAGCCTGTCTGTCAACTGCCTACACGGAACCTAAGTGCACTTCTTGGTGGGCATTCAGCTATTAAATGTGAACTTAATGGATGAATCAAAGATGGTTAGGAGAGAATTTAAACTGCAGACCATCCTTACATAAAGAGGGCTGGTTAGAATCTGGATTTTTATTAAGATTTAAGATACGCTCAATTGCTCTGCTGATTCAATCAGGATTTATTCCTCAGTGCTGGATCCTTCTTGCGTGTGTTAGTCGCTCAGTTGTATCCGACTCTTTGTGACCCCACGGACTGTATGGAGCCCACCAAGTTCCTCTGTCCATGGGATTCTGCAAGCAAGAATACTGGAGTGGGTTGCCATTCCCTTCTCCAGGAGATCTTCCTGACCTAGGTATCAAACTGGGATCTCTCACACTGGAGGCAGATTCTTTGTCACTGAGCCACCAGGGAAGCCCGGATCCTTCTTGAGCCCTAACGAAAGGGGTGGGGGGGGGGGTGATGTTGATAAAAATGCTGAGACAACAGGCAAAACCAAGAATTTCTAACAAACCAGGGCTGTCCCAGGCAAACCAAGATCTAATGTTTCTTCCGCTATTGCCCAACTGTAAATCCAACCTTCAGCTCTTTTTCGCAACAAAATGCTTACATATGGAAACATGTCCTTACATAATTAACGGGTTGGGGAAAAATAAACCCTCTCTAGAAATTGTAGTTTTAAGAAAGTTTATATCCAAGATAGAGTGGTGATTTCTGAGTGTTAAGATTTGGGGATGAGGTGTGGCTTCTTTGTATTTTATTTCCTTTTCCCCCTTCTGCAATAAATATTAACAATAAAAAAAAAAAAACAATGAATGGGCTGCTTTAAATTATTGCTCTTTAAAATTAAAATATCCATACATTTTAGAGGTTTGTTAGTAAATTAGCTTTTCTATAGAGCATTACTGGAGATATCTTAGTATCCTTGTTTCTAGAAAATTGCACCAAAAAGGTACAAAATAATTTCTCCCTACTAAGTAGCTAAGTAAACATCAGAAAAGAGTATTTGAAAATAGTAACAATATTTTGATAATATATAGTATGGGCTTCCCTGGTGGCTCAGTGCCAATGCAGAAGACTTGAGTTCAATCCCTGGTCCAGGAAGATCCCCTGGAGAAGGAAATGGCAACCCACTCCAGTATTCTTGCCTGGAAAATCCCATGGACAGAGGAGCCAGGCAGGCTATAGTACATGGGATCACAAACAGTCAGACACAGCTTACGAACAGAATAACAATAACACCAACAATATGTTCAGTCCAGTTCAGTCACTCAGTCGTGTCCGACTCTCCGCGACCCCATGAATCACAGCACGCCAGGCCTCCCTGTCCGTCACCAACTCCCGGAGTTCACTCAAACTCATGTCCACAGAGTCGGTGATGCCATCCAGCCATCTCATTCTCCGTCGTCCCCTTCTCCTCCCGCCCCCAACCTTTCCCAGCATCAGTCTTTTCCAGTGAGTCAACTAGTCGCATGAGGTGGCCAAAGTATTGGAGTTTCAGCTTTGGTTCTTAATATCTGGAATTATTGATTTCTGGTTCCATGCTGTGTTATCTCAAATCTGTAAATGTAAAGATTCCCAGAAGTGTAGTAACTCGAGTTTTTATCTGCTGGTGAGATATCTCAGAATTTGCCAGTCTTGCCAATTGTGATAAATCTCTTTCTGTCTCCTTAGTGCAAAATTTATACCTGTTTCCAGTAGAGTGGATCAAAGATGTTGAGTTCCACATTTCTATAAAAGTCTACATGGACTGTGTCCTTATTTTGGAATTGACTCATGCAAAAATATTTCTAAAACAAGGCCATTTAGATCATCTTTGATATTTGACTAACCGTGTTATGATGAAATGCATAATTTCTTCAAAGCTTACTAGATTTTTTTTTTCCTTTCAAAAGCAACATAAAAGATGTAGAAGCCCAACAGTTATGAGTCATTGGCTGGCTGGCTGCCTTCAGTAACCTGTGGGACAGGGATAAGTCAAAAGTACAAAAATTGGGCATCTCCCAAAGGGACCTCTGTATCAGAGGTGACGTAAAATTGGCAGGAAGAGACAGCCAGTGTAGCAAATGTGAAATTGTCAACATTCATTCAGTATCTTCAGATGGAACACATGAAGTTCATAGTTTAAAGGTATTAAACTCTGTGCTCTGCAGTCTTCTGCTCTGAATGAGAATAATAATGAATGAAGTGGGTGAAGTAGAGGGAAGAAAACTCCCATCCAGTGTCAGCATGTAGTTATCAAACTGGCTGATCTCATGTCATAAGTCAGATCATTCCCTAACCGCAGGGTACCCTTTTTCTTGACAACTCTGTATATTAGGTATTTAAATCTCTTCTTCCTGCTCTCTGGATGGGATGACAATAGACTGAAATGTATGATATATAGTGCTGTCAAGGGACAAGTCCTCTTAGGATAGGGAATGGTCTGCTTGTGTTTTTCCCAGATCACGGTTGCATCTGCAGTGAACAAGTGGCTCTTTTCATGTCTTCTTCACATCTGTTTATAGTGATGTGGACCCCTCACCCTCCTGGAGCTGAGTCTTGACTTGGGGTCCCCAGTGTAGTCAGTTGTGGCTGGCCGCTCATCTGACCTGCCTGACCAGTCTGTAGTTCCTGTTTACTTAAGTGATTCTTCCTGTTCATGCCCTGAGCACTCAGCCTTTTCCTCTACATTCAGTGTCTTCCTTAAAAAAAATCATACACCCATAATGGCTTCAGCTTTTAACAGTGCATAGTTATTTCTGCACTGAAGTCTCTGACTTTGTCTCTAACTTCTTCCTGACCTCCTGTCTAGTACTTACAATGATCGTACTTATTTTCACATCAACGTGGATGATATTTCACTTAGTTTCCACAGCAGAATGATCCCTTCTATTCTCTTACTTTTATGGACTCTAAGTCAATTTTCCCTTTTCGTCATCATCAACCCTGTTCTTTGGTCACCTATCACTGTCCAAACGATTAAAATGAATCCATAGAGTTGTTAACAAATACCTGAATGCTAAATTTTCGATGACTGTTGAAAAGGCAATTTAAAGGATTCTGACCAAAAACTGTGTTGAAAAGTTCTTACCGTGTTTTTTGTTTGTTTTTAATTTTTGGCTGCTCTAGGTGTCCATTGCTGCATGGGCTTTCTCTCAGTTCAGTTCAATCGCTCAGTTGTGTCCGACTCTTTTCACCCCAGGGACTGCAGCTCACCAGGCCTCCCTGTCCATCACCAGCTCCCGGAGCTTACCCAAACTCATGCCCATTGAGTCGGTGATACCATCCAACCATCTCATCCTCTGTCGTCCCCTTCTCCTCCCACCTTCATTCTTTCCCAGCATCAGCGTCTTTTCAGATGAGTCAGCTCTTCACATCAGGTGGCCAAAGTATTGGAGTTTCAGCTTCAGCATCAGTCCTTTCAATTAATATTCAGAACTGATCTCCTTTAGGATGAACTGGTCGGATCTCCTTGCTGTCTAAGGGACTCTCAAGAGTCTTCTCCCACACCACAGTGCAAAAGCATCAGTTTTTTGGCACTCTGCTTTCTTTATAGTCCAACTCTCACATCCATACATGACTACTAGAAAAACCATAGCTTTGACTAGACAGACCTTTGTTGGCAAAGTAATGTCTCTGCTTTGTAATATGCTGTCTAGGTTGGTCAGAACTGTGGCAAATAGGGATTTTTTTTCTTCATTGCGGTGCTCGGGCTTCTCATTACAGTGGCTCCTCTTGTTGTGGAGCACAGGCTCTAGAACGTTCAGGCTTCAGTAGTTCAGCTTCCGGGCTCCAGGGCTGGCTCAGTAGTGTGGCACACAGGCTTAATTGTTCCATGGCATGTGGAATCTCCTCAGATCAGGGTTGAATTCGTATCCCCTGCATTGGCAGGAAATTCTTATCCACTGTGCCACCAGGGAAGTCCTCTCATAGTGTTAAGGATGGCTTTTTCATTTATAAATGTTAGGAAAAATAGAAAGGAGAATAATATTTTATGACCTGGGAAAATTGTATGAAACAAATTTCGGTATAGTTTAATGACAGAGCCCATATGCCCTCCTAAGTCTAAAAATTTACTGGGTGACTGCCTTCAGGAAAAGTTTGCTGACCCCTTGGTTTAAAAGATTAGTGTTTACTTTATTAAAACAGCTAATTCAAAACCCTATTTTGTTCTTCAGCCTTTAAAAAATCAGGTGGTTTCACACTTGTGAAACAACAGTCAAGACAGAGAACACTTCCATCTCCCCCCAAAGATTCCCCAGGCGGCTCTGCAGACCATCCTTCCTTTTGCTCCGATAGCCAGGGAGCCACTGATCTGCTTTCTGTCACTGTATAGTAATTTGTGGTTTCTAGAATTTTGTATAAATAGAATCAAACAGTGGGCACTTCTTTATGACTGACTTTTTTACCCAGCATGCTGATTTTGAGATTCATTCATATTGTTAGATGTATCAGTGATTTGTCCTATTCATTATTATAGGCTTTTTTCAGCTTTGTTTAGGTATAATTGACAAATAAAATTGTAAGACATTTAAAGTGTTCGTCTTGGTGATTTGCCATGTGTGTGATTTGCTATAAGTGTACAGATGGGTCAATTTTGCTGGACTCGCTACAGACTTTACTGTTAGACAAGACTATTAATAATAGTAAACTTTTGCATAATCTGTTCTGCATAGAAAAACCACCCCAGAGACAAGGAAACAACTCACTTTAACTATTTTATTATTGTCATTGTTATTATTATTAATAATAATGATAGTATTTTAGTCTACAGATGCTGAGTATTTCCAGTTCCTATGGCAGAGATTTCTCAAAGTAAACCAAAAACGATTTCAAACTATGTTTTAAAGTTCTTATAAATATAACAATGTTTAAATAGTCATGGCACAGTTTGGCAATTTTTGTAATTTCAGTTAAAGCTATTTTTCAAATTCAAAGCTTAATCCAACTCGAATCTCTTCTCCACTTTCTATTAAAACCTTTAAAAATTACCCTCAGATTCCAAACCTCTCCTCCACTCTTTAGTTCCATCTCAGTATTCTTATGATCACTTTCAGCTTTGTCTGTTCTCAGTCCTATCACCCAACTCAGTATGTACTTCTGAACATGTTCTTATCTGGGAACTCTCAAAGCAGGGTGTTGGTGGGGTCAGGGGTTTGTGTTGTAACTTTACAGAAAAAAACAACTTTAATTTTCAGTTCCTTCTATCTTGTCAGAAATAGTCTGGCTCCTGATAAGTAGTATCACAACTGATTAGCATGCCATGCCTTGAAACTTAACAGAAGCATAAAGAACATTGAGAGTCTCTGTGATAAAGTCCTGTAGGACAAGTTTCAAGAGGAAAAACCGAAGGACGGGGACCATGCCATCTGGAGATGAAATTGCTGAGGCATAACCGAATAATTGTCTTTTGATTCATGAGTATCCATCTCAAAAAAGACTGACCAAATGTCTCTCCTGCCCAGAAGTAACACACAGAGAAGAAGTTTCTTAAATTGCAGATAGAAACTTTAGTTGTATAAAACAAAAGGTATCTTTTCTATAATATGGATATTTCTGGTTTAAAAAAAAAACAGAATTATTGCTCCTAGGATTTACATAATTTAGAATAGACATCAGTCTAAGCCTCAGCCCTGAAAATGAAGACTTGCTACCCAGATATTTTAGTCACAGACATCTCTGAAGCCAGCAGACTAAGCTAAATGAACTTCCATTGACTCTTTTTGTTCTGAATAGTGGCTCTTAAATTAGTAAGGAATTTTAGAAGAACTTGACATAACCCATGGTGAACACTAGGTAATTACTGATCCCATCCAAATATTTTTAGGAGTGTTTGGGTGATAATTGTTCCCAAAGCGTTCTAAATGTTTCAATTGCACTGAGAGCCAGTGGCCATCAAGATGAGTCACTTATTTTCCTTTCCTCTGTATAATTAATGCACACATTAGATTGAAGAATCTTATTGAAAATAAGAACATTAACAAAAGCAAGTTAAATTGCGAAAAAGAGCTGCTGAAAAAAAATGTGAATCAATGAAAGATGAAATTCCTAGTTTTCTCACAACTGAAGAAAATGTACAGATGCATACAGTATTGGTGTTTTCAGTTCTGTCGTTGGTACAAAATCCAGTGTCTCCGCTGCTAAGTCACTTGATGATACAAAACAGCAGTAGGTCAGCAGCTCTGTGTGACGCCAGAAGCAAGAAATCACGGAGACTTCACAGGGGTGTCTGCCAAGGGGAGAGCAAAAGCAGAAGCTGTGAAGCCCTTTAAGGAGAAGCAGTCACAAGAAAAAGCAGCAGCAATATGCAAACTCAGGCCCAGCAGAGAAGCCAGACACAGCCAGGAAGTCACCTGGAGGTTCAGTGCCAAGCAAGCCCACCACCAGAGGGGCACAGACCCAGAAGAGCCGAGACCAGCCATCAGTGGGTGTTCATTCTCCCATGAGAGAGCCTTGGCACATGTAATGTGAGACACGGAGACTGACCCAAAGCAAATTTTTATTGAGCAACTACCAAATTACCCAACTATAGTGAGAAAATTAGAGGGCTAGAACCAACACCTGCCCGTCCCTACCCCATCCTACTCTCTGTCACGAATGAAAATTAAAAGCCGGAATCTCTGAATAGCAGATCATGGGGGCAGCTTGGGGAAGTGAAGGGAACACTGTATTCAGGAAAATCATTATAGAAGTTAATACTATTCTCAACAGAAACTGGAAACCAGAAGACAATGGAATGACCCCTTTAAAGTCCTGTAACAAACAAACAAAAAAAAACAAAACCCGTTAACCTACAAATCTATATCCAGTGACAATATCCCTCTAATAGGAAGGTACAGTAAAAATACTTTCAGGCAAAAGCTGAAAGAATTTATCTCCAAAAGAGCTGAGCATCAGGAAATGCTGAAAAGAAGTTATACAGACTGAAGGGAAAGGGAAATGATGGGAGAGAAATCTAATTCTGTGAAAATTAATGGAAACACTGGAAAGAGCAAGTAAGTCACTACATATAAGGGTTTATTTAACAAACTGCTCCTACTTTATATACACATATATATATATATGTCATTTTGTCGCAGACTGTTGACTATCTTAAAGTAAAAATCACACTTAAAAATATGATGTTCATGTCTGAACATAATTTCAGATATCTTTCTAGACATACTAAATGTGATTGGATGCCTACTTATAAATGTTTTAAATATGTGACCATATTATAGTTCCTATAATATATAAAATTTAATTTCAGTTTATTTGAATTTGTCTTGAGAAAAGCTAAAATGGAAGAGAAATAATTGTTAAATATCAAAAAATGCTTCTATACCACAAAATATATTCTAATCATCACAAGAAAGATAAAAGGTCTCTTTTAAGTCAAGAAATTATAAATACAGTAAAGGATTAGAATCACTGGTTTTTATAACCTAGGTATTTCAATTTTATAGTATCAACTTGACTACATACTGTGAAAGATGATAAAACTATCAACACTCAGGTCTCCTCCCATTTCACTCTTCTGAACATTAGGGGTTCGTATAGATATATATATGGGGTTAATAGTATATGTTTTACATTGTCTAGGCTTAACATTTACATTTGAATCTATAAATATAATTCTCATAATTTTAAGATTATTCAAGTATCTAAATGCATAGATGGTAGTACCTTTTACATGATCCTTTTGCCATCATCATTACTGAATTCTGTTTTTTCATTGGTATGGACAGTTCCTCTCTTTATTATATTTTATTATCATGTAGTTTGGTTTTTAAGTTTTTTACCCAAGAAAATTTATGAATGCTTCATTCCCAGCATTGTCTTTATGTTTGATAATTTCAAACATTTGATAACATTCAAACATAATTTCTTGAATATTATATTCTGAATATAATATTCTTTCTCTCACAGAACTAAATAAATATTGCTCCATTATCTTTTAACACTAAAAGTTGATGTAAAGAGGTCTGAAGGCAGCCTAAAATTTACCATTTATTAACAGACTGGCTTGTTTTCTTTTGGAATCTCTTAAAGTTTAACACCTAGTAAGGCTGTGATGTGGTATCAAGGAATCTGTATCAAAATTTCCCTGGTACATGGTATTATAGTTAATACTTTCAATCTGTGGATTAAGTTTTTGGTTTTTTTCCAGGAACCTTTTCCTGTGTTAATATTATATATTTTCATTCATCTTCAGTTACATTCATTGAATTCCCTGTTTCACGGATAGTAATGAACAATTCTTGAGTATTTTTCTTACCGATTAGCTTCTTTTATTCCTTTAATCGGTCTTTTTTTCATCTTAATCCACTGGAATTTTATATTAGCCAAACCTCTTCCTGTATTTTCAAATTCTCTGAGTCACGATATGCCTCATCCATAATCAGTTCCAGCTACTGATAGCTCAGTTGTTCATCAACTCTCATGGCATCCGTGAGATCTGTGGTGTAAGTCCAGTCTTTCATTGTTTATAGGTGTCCAGCTTTTTATTCCTCAAATATTTAAGTGCTGTATATAAAATTTAAATTCATATAAATAAAAAATTAAATTTATATTTTAATATAAAACATATTTTATAAAATTTACATTTTAATATAAAATAATGTTTTATATTATAAAATTAATATAAACAATAATTTAATATTGATGATAATTTTAATATGATAATAACAATAATTTAATATTGTCTCTTTACCATCTGAGCCACCAGAAAAGCCCTGCTTTTTAATATGTAGACTGATTCCATTCTTTGTGTTTTAATGGCTTGCTAGGTACCGTCACTGGTATATTTGTATCATATATAATAGCTTTTTGCCAGAAATTAAAATAAATATTAGACTACAATAAATATTAGAAATAGAGGCCACGTGGAATCAATATGTCAGGATGTGGGGCACATTTAGCTCAGGATTGCTGAGAGCTCTTGCCGTGTGGGTGTGGCCATGCTCAAAGGAGGAGGACGTAGCATGGGGTTCATCACACTCGCTTCAACTGGCTGTGTGTGCAGGACAGCATTCAGGACGCAGACAAAATAATGAACTTATGTGTCACGTTATTTCGAGGCAAATAAAATTAAAGGTATGAGCTTGGGCAGCTGTTCAGTGGGTTGGTTCATTTACTATATTTGATTTTCTTTTTTTTTATTGGAATACCATTGCTTTACAATGTTGTGTTAGTTTCTGCTGTATAACATCGTGAATCAGTCATATATATACATACATACTCTCCCCTTTGATCCTCAGAGCTGAGCTCCCTGTGCTATACACAGCAGTTCCCGCTATCTAGTAATATTTTACTCATTGCAGTATGTATATGTCAATATTACTGTCTCAATTCATCCCACCCTCTCCTTCCCCAGCACGCTGTGTCCGAAAGTCTGTTCCCTATGTCTGTACCTCCATTCCTGCCCTGCAAATAGGCTCATCAGTACCATTTTTCTAGATTCCGTACATATGTGTGAATATACAACATTTGTTTTTCTCTTTCTTACTTACTTCACTCTGTATGACAGGCTCTAGTTTCATCCACGTCACTTCAACTGACTCGATTTCGTTCCTTTTTATGGCTGAGTAATATTCCATTGTATATATGTATCACATCTTCTTTACCTTTCATCTGTCAATGGACATCTAGGCTGCTTTCATGTCCTGGCTGTTGTAAATAGTGCTACAGTGAAGACTGGGATACATGTGTCTGTTTTGAGTTATGGTGTTCTCAGGGTACACGCCCAGTAGTGGATTCCTGGGCCGTATGGCAGTTCTATGTTTAGTTTTTTAAGCAAACTCCATACTGGTCTTAACAATTTACATTCTCACCAACAGTGTAAGAGGGTTCCCTTTTCTCCACACACTCTCTAGCGATTATTGGTTATAGATTTTTTGATGATGGCATTGTGGCCGGTGTTAGGTGGTACCTCGTTGTAGGTTTGACTTGCATTTCTCCAATAATGAGCAGTGTTGAGCATCTTTTCACTTGCCTCTTGGCCGTCTAACCACTTTTCTTGTAACCTGAGGAAATTATGGGATGAGAAAAGCAGAGACAGAAAGGACTGCTGTCTAAGACAGCGTGCCTTTAGTTACGGCTTGATACCTGGTGTTACTAGGGCTTCAGTAGTTGTGTCTCCCGGGCTCTGGAGCACTCTCAGTAGTCGCGGCGCACAGACTTAGGTGCTCTGCACCCTGGGGCAGCAACATGTGGGATCTTCCTGGATCAGGGATCGAACCCGTGTCTCCTGCCTTTTCTTTACCACTGAGCCACCAGGGAAGCCCTCCTCTGAGATCTTTTTACACGTTTTAAAAAGCTTAGCTGTTCTTAGCTGAGGGCTGCATCTTAGTCCTCAGAGGGGACACTTAGATGAGGTCTCTGAATCAGTATGAAACCCTGAGACTTCACTTCCTTCAGAGACAAGCAGCCTAGTCAACTTCCTGTTTCCCCACTTCTCCTCTGCCGCTGCTTCTTGGGTGAATTTATTAAATGGCAGTGTTGATTCTTTCCCATCTCGTGTGGAACCAACATAAATTACCGAGATAAGCAGCTAAAATCTCCTGTCCTTATTTGCTCCCTGATGATGTTAAGAGTATTTATTAACTCCTTTAGAGCAGGGGTCCCTAACCTTCAGGATCTAATGCCTAATGATCAAAGGTGGAGCTGATGTAATAATAATAGGAATGAATGCACAATAAGTGTAATTCACTTGAATCATCCCCAGATCATCCCCCTGGCCCCAGTCTGTGGAAGAATTGTCTTCCACAAAACTGGTCCCTGGTGCCAGAAAGGTTGGGGACTGCTGCTTCAGGTCATATGGTCTCCTTTGTGTCTCACTGAGCACAGCTAATAAGTTTAAATTCCTGCATCAAAATAAACTCAGAGCTGGCCAATCCAGATGTAATCCAACTAAAGATTTTTTGAAAGCATTTTTTCATCATTGTAGTAGGAAATCCAGTAAAATAATCAAAATAGCAATACACAGAAAGAATCTCCTTCTCTGTAAGCTTTCACTAAATAAAGACTAGGAAGGACAGATGAATTACATATATCCTGCCTCAGAAACAGTTAACCTATTATTTGGTAGGATGCTGTCTTTGTTAGCAACTTGGAGTAGGAGCCAGATGTTCTATCCTTGCATCTCACTGACTGGCAGTGCACATAGGGTGGTCAGCACATGGGATTGAGTCACTGAGATTCTAGATGCTCCCATAAAATTCTTTTACAGAACACCTTACAGCACAGGGGTGAGGAATCTGCTGCCAATGCAGGAAATGCAGGAGACGCGGGTTCAGTCCCTGGGTCGGGAAGATCCCCTGGGGTAGGAAATGGCAACCCACTCCAGTGTTCTTGCCTGGAGAATTCTATGGACAGAGGAGCCTGGCAGGCTGCAGTCCATGGGGTCCCAAAGAGTCAGACATGACTGAGCGGCTGAGTGCACGCACACATGCACGCACGCGCGTGCACGCGCACGCACACGCATTCATAGGAGAACCTGAGATTTAACATTCAGCTTTTGAAATAGGGACTTGTTTTTACTCTGAGGTCAGAAACCTCCACAGCTGAGTACTTTAGATAATGGAAGTCCTTTTTCTATATTTGTCCAGCCTGGACTGGACACAGGCAAATGTCATACAATCTGCATTTAAACATTCTTTTTCTTTCCATTTTAACAGTGTTTATATTTCCTGATACACATCTAAAAGGTTCAGAGTATTTACTGTATATGTAAATACACTTTTAAGAAAAAAAAAAAAACCAGCATATGCAGTTTTCACATGCAAGTTATTTTCAGCAGATAGTTCCTTCTCTGAAGCGCAAAAGGCTTGATATAAAAACAAACAAGAGAGAATGTGCTGTTTTAACAAATGGGTCCTTGGAGATGAACTTTTGGGACTTTTTTTTTTTCCAATCTAGCTTTTACCCCATCACTTAGTCACACTTAGAGAAATCCTGAAATAAATCAGTGACATTCTCACAGTTTTCAAGGCTGACAGTTTAATTTTTTTCCTGTTTTGTCTATTGCTGTGGCCAATATGGTTAAGTCATACCCATGTGAAAAATTACTTGTACAAGAAAAATGTTGGACGTGTGTGTTTTCAGGAAGATTTGTTTCTGCTAATGTGCATGACATCATTTGCACGTGAAACTAATTCACTTACCCTACGTAATTTAGAATATTAATGTTGTTTCTAAAAAACCAAAACAAGCCCAATTCAAAAGGAAATTAATATTTCAGTTACTAATTTTGTGTTATGGTTCGAGTAATTGCATTTTAAAATATTTTAGCAGATAAACCACTGATTTCAAAACAGAGTTGTTAATTATATAGACTGAATGCCAACTCAGGATGGGGTTATTTCAGTACAAAGAGGAGAAAATCCTAATTTATAACAATATTCCAGAAATGGCAACAGAAATCAAATGCTAGTATTCCTACCTTTCAGACTGTCCTCTAATTTCATTTTCCATTAAAAGTTAATTGTAATTCTTGTGCCTTGAGGATTTTCTAATAGACTTTTTACTATTTATTCCAGCAGGTACAAGTCTTAAGTCCACAATATTGTTTGCTTTCCTGCTTCTACACTGCCAGAAATATTAGAGGCCATGGGAGAATGCAGACCTCAAAACTGACCATACTTACTTGTGTTTTATGAAGTTTTGACATTAACTCCTTTTGTTTCTTTAACAGGCTGTGTGTCTTACTTTCATTTTTATGGATTAATATAAGAATTTTAGTAACTAAGGAGATTCTCATTTGCTTCCAAAACTTAAACATCATTATTTAATAGACACAAAAGGCACAATTTAACATATTTTATTGACTGAGTGTAAAGGTCAAAATTACCAAGCTTTATAGAAGCACGATTAGAAGTATACAGTAGACCCCTTGTGGAAATCATGAAGGAAAGCCAGTGTAGGCAATGTCTGGAACACAATTGCAAAATGTGAGTTGCTCCCTGTGACGGAAGCAGAGCAATTGTGGAGTTTGACTAGACTGCAAAAGAATTTAAAGGGCCAGCAGATGTTTAAGACGGCATGAGATAGCTTTGTTGTCCTCATGTAATATTCACTGAGGAGCATGCTAAATATTAAGCAATCCATACAGAATCCCAACGCAGTGATTTTATTTCCAACTGAGATAAGTAGGTGAGATAGATAAACAAAAGCAGAAGGCTTAATTAGTCCTGCCCTTGCCTCAGTCTCTAAGGTGGCTGGAGCATTACTCATCATTTTGCTGAGAAAAAAATAGAAAAAGAGAGTGCAATAGGTGTGGGGAAAAAAAACACAGTAATTTTTTCAAAGGCAAGAGATTGCCCTGTAAAACAAACTGTACACAGTGAATCAGAAAGACACATTTCTCTGCAGGTCTGTATTCAGATATTAGTAGAGCTAGATTTCAGAGTTCTGATGTTTTAACTAAGAAAAAAATGACTTGTTAGCGAGAGGGTTTCTCAAATGACATTGAAGAACCTTTGTGCCATTCAGAAATTTGCAACAGCCTCCTGCTTCAGACACGTTCTGTCATTCCCAGTTTTGGGGAGAATTTGGCGAACACTTGTAGAAAGGCAGCCATGCTTGCAATCATGTTTATTCTTTAGCTACGGTAGCAGGCTTCCCTTTAACATGCTAGTATTCTCTTCTTTTGCAGGGACTTTACGTTTTTGTGGTTTATTTCATTCTACACAACCAGACGTGCTGCCCTATGAAGGCCAGCTACACAGTGGAAATGAATGGGCACCCAGGACCTAGCACCGCCTTCTTCACCCCCGGGAGTGGAATGCCTGCTGCTGGGGGCGATATCAGCAAGTCCACCCAGAATCTTATCAGTGCTATGGAGGAGGTGCCTCCCCTTGCCCTTTCTCCTTCTCCTTCTGTCTGTCTGTCTCTCTGATACACAACCTTTCCCTTTTATAGAGTACAAGTTAAATGGTGCCATGTAACTTTCAGGTCCTTTTCCTACTGATGTTCTCTGATCTCTGATATTTGCTGTGCTTACTGCGGTATCATGTCTGTTATCTAATTCTTTTTCCTCTGTGCTTTGTGAGCTCTACTCACCAGTGGTTTGTCCTGGAAAGTCAGCACAAAATTTGTCATTTCTTTCTTCAGAAGCTTCCTAATTTGACCTTTGTGCGTAGTCACTCATTTGTGTCCGACTCTTTGCGACCCCATGGACTGCAGCCCGCCGGGCTCCTCTGTCCTTGCAGTGACTAAATCTGCTTCAGAAATGGTGTTTTAAATACCATTCCTTCCTGAAAATATCTTCACGGCTCTCTTCCTTTGCCCATCCCAATTCACCATTCAATCCCAGCAAATAAACAACCTCCCACTGTTCCTGACCACATCATTTTGGGTTCCTATGTCTAAATCACATTGCCACCAACCCATCAATAGTGTCAGCAATAGCACTGGCACCACTGCTCGTATGTTAAAACATACCTGAAGTTATTTGTCCAGGAAGACGTGGTCAGGATGATTACCCTGACAATTTCTGCAGTGCCTAAGATGTGCCTGCCTACCATTCCTTACAGAGCCTATATCAGTGTCTCTACATTAAAGAGCCAAGGCAAACAGTGTTTGTGTTTGTGTCCTGAAAAAAATCAAGAAATCAAAGTGCATATATCTGAAAAGAAAACAGGTAATAGATCGGTGGGTAGATAAATAGATAACCTGCCTATTCAGTGATATATTTTGTTGTCTTCCATGTTAAATTTTGAAAGTAATTTTATTCATGTTAGGTGAAAATTAAGGTAAGTGATCACAAAGAAAGTATCATATTTAAAGACTGGGATATATGTTTAGTACCCTTAAATGTTTAGCAAGCTAGTACCATTTCTATATCCCAGAAGTTATTAAAATGGAATTATTTTTACATCACAGCTGATAACAATAGAAATAAATATTGTCAGGATCAGCAGTGCAGGAGTAAATCTTAAAAAAAAGGTTTTTTTGTCTCTTTGATTGGTTACCCAGTTTAGATCTGTTTAGATCTGAACTATATAATACATTAGCTATCAGCCATGTGTGACTGCTTAAATTTAAACTAGCAAGTTTAAGTAATAGTAAAAATTCAATTCATCCATCACCCTGGCCATGTCCAAGTGCTCAGTAGGCATCATACTGGAGAACAAAGATATACAACTTTTCTAGCCTCGCAGGGCTCCACTGAGCCGTATTGAACCGTCACTGTACTGAAGAGTGCTAGTCCAGATGTTCTGCTGCTTCAGGAAATGTTTTAAGGTTTCCTCTTCTCTCAGATTGACTTATCCCTCCCTCAGATCACATTCCTCAGTTGCGAGGCATCCTGTAGTCCCTCAGAGAACCTTGTATTGGGAGGCAGCAGCTGTGACGGTTCAGTTCCTGGCCTGGGCTGCTACTTAAATGTTCATTGAGGGTGTAGCATAAAGCCATACCCTGAAGTGCTCCCTGCATTCCTCAGAAGCTTGGAACTGGCCTCACTCCAGCTGTCAGCGAGGGACTGGCGGAGACATTCCGAAAAGCCACGCAGAGAAGGGAAAGCATTAGGAAAGGAAGGATTAAGGGATTTTTTTTTTTTAAGCAGTAACCAAAAAGGAAGCAAATATATTTACTCACTTCAAGATAGAACTATCTTTTTCATCATTTAAATTTTAAAAAAGGAGGACTTTAGAATTCTATCAAAGAGCTTTTCTTTTCAATTCAGTATATCCTCGTAGATAGCGATTATGTTTAAAATTCTATGTTTTATCTTAAAGATTAGGAGAGTTCTTTTCCAGTTCTTATACTTTTAACAGTTTGTTTTTGTTTTTTTTTTTGCACATATTCTGTGAAAAGCAATTAATGTATCGATTGGGTTAAAAGATACTTCTCTTTTTCCACACATGACAGCATAGAAATATACAAGTAATTCTCATAGAGAAATTGTTTAGCATCACCAGGTTAGATTATCTCATGAAAAGAAGTACTTTTCTGAGGAACATGTAAAATTAAATGTCTTACATCTATGAACAGTTCAACTGCCCCTTCACTTAGTCTTTGAAATGAGGTATAGAGATAAATAGTTCAGATAGATTTCAGGATATATATATATATATATATATATATATATATACATGTACTCATATTATGGTTTCCTTTTCTTCCAACCCCAAAGGTGCCACCTGACTGGGAAAGAGCATCCTTCCAGCAAGCCAGTCAGGCCAGCCCTGACTTAAAGCCAAGCCCACAGAATGGCGCCACGTTCCCTTCCTCTGGAGGATATGGCCAGGGCTCACTAATAGCCGATGAGGAGTCCCAGGAGTTTGATGACTTAATATTTGCATTAAAAACTGGTATGTGAACCCACAAACCCCATTAGAAGGAAGCACTCTTGCTATGCTGTGATTTATATCTTCTTCCCATGAAGTTTCAGAAGCACAGTGTCACCCTTAATGCATTCCAATTCCCATGACCCATTCCTAATCCCAGCCGAATTCTAGGATATTTTGTTCTTGGCACCAAATATGAGACAACCTAAAAATAATTGACAATTTGCTTCTAAGAAAAAGGCATATTTTAACTCGATGTAAATATCTGTGCACTGGAATCTTGCTAGATAGAACACCGATTGAGATAAATTCAGTGCTGTAAGAATCTGGTAGCAACCTCCCTGAGAGAGTTTTGCCTCTGACCTGCCAAAGAGAATGTCTTCTGGAGTAGCTTTGAGGCAGAAACTTTCAAAGGCAACATAATGTGTCTCTCGTACAGTTCTACAGTTTTTAAAGTGCCATCATATGTAGTATTTCATTGGCTTTTCCAATATATTCAGCTTCACCAGTCTGTGACCCCCATGGAGAGTTGTTTTCCAATCAAATGTGCAACTTCTTTCTTTTCTTTTTTTTTTTTCTCAGAAAAATGTTGATCTGTCACTGCTACCAAAAGTTCAGTGAACTTTTACATTTCCAGATGTACAAACATGCAAGAAACTGTATCCGTGCTCAGATGAACTTATTGAAACAGTTATTCAAAAGTACATTCTATTATATATATTCCTGTGTTCAGATCAGTGCTTGGCAGTTGGTAAACCTTTTGCAGATGTTGTTGGAGAATGAATGAGTGAGAAAAAAAGAAAGAGAAGGAGGGAGGGAGGAAGGAAGAAAAGAAAGAAAGGTGAAATTTAAGAGCTTGCTTGGTGGAATAGACATTCACACAAACATGACATTAAGAAGAATAAGATAAGTAGTGGAAAGAGTTATTATTAATTATTGAGGATTCAAGGAAATTTTTTAAAAAATCTGATCCATTGTGTCTTGAAGAATATGTAGAGTTTACAGAACTAAAGCATAAAGGAAAGGCACTACAGGCTGAGGGAATAGAATTAGCCAAAGCCCAGGGCTACAGGGGATGGGGAGTGGGGTGCGTGAAGTTAGGCAGCAGGAGAAAAGCTTGGAAAGTAGTTTACCTGCTTTGTTGATAAATCACTGCAGTTCCTCAGCTGGGTTTCAGCTGGCACCCTGTTTGGGATATTCACAGACATGCTCAGTGAAAAGGTCCCCCTGACCAGATATACTTGGGAAGCTGCAGAGATTCAGTTGAGCATTTTAGCAGATCTAAAAAGTCCTAAAGAAACCCACTTCATTCACCTGTGGCTTCCAGAACACATTTAGCAACAGATTTATTTGGGGAAGCAGAATACTTACTGACACTCTGCATGATGGAAAATGCTCTTCAGATGCCATGCTAAGGGGTAGGGTTTTTATAGAACTCGGTAAGCCATGGAGGTTTTTGAGGAGAAGAACAACATGTTCCCACTGGTTTTGAGGCAAACTAACTCTTAGGGAAGTCTGAAGAATAAATTTAGAAGCAAAATCAGAAAAGCTGAGAGGTAATTCCCATAGCGCCAAGAAACATGGTTTCAACCTCAAATCTGGGAAGTGGCAAGAAAAAGGACAAGGGGACTGCTGAGGAAACACTGAGATGACAATCAGCAAAGACTCATGCTCCTCACCAAGGAGACTGGGGAATCATTCATAGAGCAATTCAAGGGGACACTGGTGAGTTCAGACTTGGATCATTTGATCCTTCAGCCTGGTGGCTCTTAAATATTCAAGTTGGGATCTTTGCTGAGAGATCAAGGTTGGAGGTAATGATCTTGAATGGCATCGTGCAGAGTTACATGTGGAACTATGGGGAGAAATGAGTTTACTCGGGAAGAGTGGAAGCTGAGAGATGAGATGGAAAGAGGTGAGGAAGGAAACGGAGAGGGAAGAACGGAAGACATGATGAGAAAGGAAAGGAAACCAGAAGAACATCCAAGATCATACTTATGCTCAAGAGTGAATAGAAGAGGGTCCTGCAGAGGACACTGCAGCAAGGTCAGCACGAGAACTAGAGGGAGGAGAGTCCCATGAAGGGGGAAGGGGCAAGGGTGTAAAATGCTCATCCGAGTTAGGACTGCAAGGGGCTTTTAGGTCACGAATAATTCTCAGGGTAGATTATGTCCCCGGCATTGCAATGCAGACAGTTGCTATTATGACACTGGAAGCATGAAATGAATTCCTACAACATAATTAAATTAGATCTGGGTCCTATATATATAACAAGTATTAAATGCATTCCGTTCAGGAATGCATGGAATGACTTGCTTACTTATAGACTGAGTTTAGCATTCCTTAGAGTTCACTAAACTCTTTTAGGAAGTAAATGCTTAAAAAGACCAAAATAGCAGTCTCTCACACTGGCTCCCTCTGTTTTTAGAAAAGATACTATAATAATCAAGTCCTACCCCATAGATGCTTTCCATCATAGAATATGGTCAAATCAAAGGAGCAATTCACCTGCCATTCTATCCACAGTGGAATTCACAGTTGACACATAGGCCAGATTTGGCTTAGCCAGGAGTTTTATTTGAACCTCGTTGCACTTTTAACATTTTTTGGAGCCAAAATTTTAAAATGTAGAGATATCCCATAAAAATCCAGAATTTCTTCATTAAAAAAAAATCTACCAATAAAGTGCTTAAAATCTAACACAGCATTGCTTGATTGGAACTGAGTAATGACTGCTCTTCTAATAGGACATGAGCTCTTCAGTTTGTCCAGTGCCCACCAGCCCTGTGTCACTGATTCATGCGAGCCTCCCTTGCAACTGTGATGTTTGAGTTTGTAAACCTTGACCTATCTCAGATCCGCCTTAACGGTGGGTCACTCAAAGTCAAGTCCTGGGAACAATGGATCTTCCAAATCTTTCTCATTGGAATCCCTAAACAACTTTGAAAAACTGTGTTACTGTTTGCATGTATCTAAATAAGCATCTAAAGGTGTCATCATGAGTTTAAATAGTATCACTCAATGTCATTTCTATTGTATTATAAATTTTAAGGTTTAAGGGTTTAAGTACCAGAGCAATTTGATGCCCACTATTATTCATTTTATTTCAAATATATACAAGCAAACTTTTCTTTTACATTTGGAGATTTTACACCATTCTCTTTTCTCTTTAACTTGTATTGCCATTCTACTCACAACACAGAATTTTATCCTAATTTAATATATTTTATGTTTGAAATTCATTAGGTTGGTTATAAAATACAAGCCCTGGCCCCCAAACCAGTCATGGATTTGTTTTTCTATTTGAATTTTAACCATATTGAATTTATTTTTTAAAAAAGAACTCAAAGAGAAAGAAAACACAATTGACCATTTTCATTTTTTAAATAAATTATTTGTCCCTGTATGAGAAATTCACATTTCACTCTAAAAAGAGGACATAGCATCTTTCAATTAGTTGTTCTCGAAATACATCAGCCTCGGGACTTTCCTGGCAGGCTAGTGGATAAGACGCCAAGTTTCCACTGTGGTGGGTGCAGGTTTGATCCCTGCTTGGGGAACTAAGATCCCAGCATGCCACATTGCACAACCAAAATAAAGAAGAAAAAAGAAATCCATCAGGCTCTTCACAGGCACATGAGGCACTCAGTTCTCAACTAGTGGGGTCTTGTTATTATTAATAGAACTTTCCAATGTGTCCTCATTGTCTCCAGCCAGGACTCTGGGGAGAAAGAGAACAATCACCCTGGAGCAGCCTCCATTTTAGGGGAGAGGAGAAGGTGCTGAGGTAGCTAGAACAGACTCAGTCTCCACAGAGCGTGAGTCCACAATGGAGGGGCATGTACTCTGTTTACATCCCTAATGAGAAGTGTTTTGGTTACTGTCATCTTTATGTCAGCCAAAGCTGGCGAGATTCTAGAAAACATCAAGCTGGGAGTGTATTGGGCTTTGAAACAGGGTGTTTCTTCACTGGGGTTTCTCCCAGAGGGACTAATCTGACTCCCCATCTTCCTTAGTCCATTAACTTCCTTCTTTTACCTCAGACCAGTGACACTAATGTCATGGTGGACGTTTCCTTACTGGAAACCTTTACATGATTTCTTTTTCAGTCAGAAGAAAATAAATACCAAGTCCTTGAACACAAATGAAAACATTCAAGGTCCAAATTCATGAACTCCTCAAAGAACCCATTAATGAATTTCTCTTTCAGAGGCATCACATAAAATTACAGTGACTTATTTAACTCCAAGAACTTAGGCACTCCAGTGTACTAAACAAAGTTAGATGGAGATCAAAGTGGGAAAGTAGAATTCGAAAAGATTTTGATTTCTTGGCCTCAGAAGCAAATTGAAATTGTATCATTGCCACATTTCAAAAGGCCATAGAAGATGGGCTTTGAGTTCGGAGATGTTTGTGTTGCAATCCTAGCTCTTCAGTCTTCTGTCTCTATGACTTTCAGTAAGGAGCTCAACCTTTCAGTTTCCTCATTTATCACATAAGGATTCTCATTGTTAGTTTTCAGGAAGTTTAGAGATTGTCTATGTGTAGAATCTACTGTAGTGTCTGGCAGAATTTAAATTCAATATGTGGTATAAATTATTTGTTGTTATGCTTTGAAACAGTTTTAAATGTTTATAATGTGTTCTATAACACCTGAGTGTTCCTTGCACCATTACTCTTGAAAATAGTGAGGTAGGTTGGTGCCTGAATATCTTCCAAATAGTTTGAAATGTATTCTATAAACAGATGTGTGGGCACTTGAAACCTGGGGGACAAAGAAGTCACACAGTTAGAGCTGACCCCATAAGAGACCATTAGTTCAGTTCAGTCGCTCAGTCGTGTCTGACTCTTTGCGACCCCATGAACTGCAGCAGCCAGGCCTCCCTGTCCATCAGCAACTCCTGGAATTTACCCAAACTCATGTCCAACAAGTCGGTGGTGCTATTCAACCATCTCATCCTCTGTTGTCCCCTTCTCCTCCTGCCCTCAATCTTTCCCAGCATCAGGGTCTTTTCAAATGAGTCAGCTCTTCACATCAAGTGGCCAGAGTATTGGAGTTTCAGCTTCAACATCAGTCCTTCCAATGAACACCCAGGACTGATCTCCTTTAGGATGGACTGGTTGGATCTCCTTGAAGTCCAAGGGACTCTCAGGAGTCTTCAACACCACAGTTCAAAAGCATCCATTCTTCAGTGCTCAGCTTTCTCTATAGTCGAACTCTCACATCCATACACGACCACTGGAAAAACCACAGCCTTGACTAGACAGACCTTTGTTGACAAAGTAATGTCTCTGCTTTTTAATGTAAGAGACCATTAGTTCAGTTCAGTCGCTCAGGCGTGTCTGACTCTTTGCGACCCCATAGACTGTAGCCTACCAGGCTCCTCTGTCCATGGGATTTTCCAGGCAATAGTACTGGAGTGGATTGCCATTTCCTTCTCCAGGGGATCTTCCCAACCCAGGGCTCGAATGCAGGTCTCCCGCATTGTAAACAGACGCTTTACCGTCTGAGCCACCAGGGAAGTCCATAGGATGTATTAAAAGACAACACCCTACATTTGTTGTCAGAAGTCCAGTTGGAGGGACTTCCGTTCCGGTCCAGTGACAAAAACTCCATACTTCTAATGCAGGGAGCCCACGTTCAATCCCTGGTCAGGGGACTGGATCCCACATACTGCAACAAAGATTGAAAATCTCACGTGACACAACTTAGATTCAGCATAGCCAAATAAATAAATATATATATATATACTTTTTTAAAATAGGGAATTCCCTGGCAGTCCAGTGGTCAGGGACTTTCACTGTCATGGACCTGGATTCAGTCCCTGGTCAGAGAACTAAGATCCCACAAGCAGAACAGCATGGCCAAAAACAAAGTAAAATTTAAAAAAAGAAGTCCAGTTGTATATCTTCATTCTGTAATTTCCCTGCTATGTGATGTGGGCCACTCAGTGAACACCTGTGATTCCCACTCAATCTCTGTATCTATGAAACAGGACTACTAGTCATGCTTTCTAACTATAAAGTATGTTGAAATGTCAACGGGAGACTCTAGATAAATGTGAATTGTTACTTGGAGTTCCTTTGACACTGCCTGTTCAGTCTACCAAGAGGGAGAGTTACTATCATCGCAGTTACTGGATTTTTCATAAAGTTTTAGCTTAAAATTTAAGCATGAAAATACTTTTCAGAATATCAGGATGCCTATTGCCAAATACCTTCCTAGACCACTGAATTAATTACAAAGAGACAAGAAACCTGGGCTATGTTCCCAGTTTTGCCGTGTTCTACTTGTGTGGAAAATGTGTTCCGTCTTGAGTCGCGGCGAGGGATTAGGATTTGGGTATTGTGCATTTATGTCAACTGGGAGGAAACTGAAAAGGAGGACGAGATGGCTCACACAGATGCGGTGACTCAGGGGAGGCTGCATCGAGAACTTGCTGACATCGTCCAGGGCTCCACGCTGCTGGACAAGCCGGGACACCCAGTCACTCGTACAGCTGCACCCACGTTCAACCTGCCAGCCCCGTGTGCCCCAACCCTCACAGTCTGCTCAGCAGGCTCTCAGTTCGCAAACTTCTTTCTAGCATGCTTTGTTGCCATGCTGGGCAGATGCTTATACATTCCTAGTGTCATTTAGAGGGGCTTCCCAGGTGACTCGGCGGTATAGAATCCACCTGCAGTGGGGAGACACGGGTTCGATCCCTGGGTCGGGAAGATCCCCTGGGGTGGGGGGGGAATGGCAACCCACTCCAGTGTTCTTGCTGGAAAAATCCAACAGAGGAGCCTGGTGAACTGCAGACCATGGGGTCGCAAAGAACTGGATTTGAGCCTGGTGAACTGCAGTCCATGGGGTCACAAAGAGCTGGATTCAAGCCTGGTGAACTGCAGACCATGGGGTCGCAAAGAGCTGGATGCAGCCGAGCACACACAATGGCATTTAGAGCAGGCCATCTTTGAAATCAGAGGGAGTTGGTGCTTGATTGTTCATTAAGCCCCACTTTTCCCTGGTACTAATGCTGAGGTCCTTTCTGTTTCTCTGGAGCTGATCCCATGTTGGGCAACTGAACCCTTGAGTTACTCAGACCAAGCTGCTATAGGCCTCAGGGCGTCAGTCACCACTTTATAAAATGCCAGTGTGTCACTGATCCACTGGGAGGTTCTTCTGCTATAAGTTGGGCAGTTCCTCTGCCTCCCTGGCAGAGAAACATGGGCCCTTTGTCCTTCAAAGACAGTGTGGCAAACTGAAATATTACTTAAAACATTGGGCCAATCAGACACCATAAGGGATTCAAGAAGACTGGTAACAGCAGCAAAAGACTCGAATATGTCTATTTGGTAAAGTCCAGCCGGGTTAGTATCTTGCAAGACAATGCAGCAAGTTCCAGGCCTGATGCAGTTTACGATAGAAACTAATGTTTGTTCTTGAGAAGGCAGTGGAATGCAGAATGGATCAGAGGGACATTCTGATGAATCAGAGGGACATTCTGATGAACTGGTGATAAAAATTAAACAGGCATTTTCAAGAACTAAGATGCAGAGCATAATTTATTACTACACTCAACAAACATTTACTGAATACACGCAGTGGCTGGGCACTGTCCTGTGACCTGGGGTCATAATCCAATGGAAGAACCAGAAATTTTTTAAAGAGAATCAGCATGTTGTCAGGAGATGCTACCTGAGTTGATATTTATAGGAAGAGTGAAAGCAACCAAGCAGAGGGTTGAGGGACAGGGAAAGAGCCTTCTAGGCAGAAGTGCTGATTAACGGCATGGTGGGGAAAGGGAGTGACCAGTGGCTCTAGTGAGACATTTAGGCTAGAGAGCAGGCCAGGGTCAGATGGATCAGCCTTGAAGCTGGGATGAAGACAAGCCCTCCAGAGGTCAGACAGCAGGAGGAGACGCAAAAGAAAGCAGAAGAGCTTTGAAAAGAGTCCACAGGATAAGATGGGCCAGTGCAGTGTCACGGAACCAAAGCCAGGCAGTGGGGTTTCAACAGCAGCCTTTAAAAGAGAGAGGGTGGGAAGGATAGAGACCCCCAAAGAGGGAGGGTTGGGCTAGAAGGAGATCCTTGGCAGGCTCCTGCTTCCATCTCCAAATAGGTTGAGAAGGAGCTAATCTACTGTCTTCCCATAGCTACCAGCTCTGCAAAACTGCCTTTCCTACACCTCAGATAGAAAGGGAAGTATGAGCTGCCCAGGCAACTGGTTTTTCACTTTCCTTCTTGTTTGCAGTCTTGTGCCCAGCAGAGGGGGTGGGGCTGGGAGCTGTAATCTCTGATGATTCAGCCCACAGCACACCCTGTGACCACATCCCTATTCTGTCTGTGTGTGTGAGAGAGAGTTTGTGTGTTTACACACTACAGAAGAAAACAGCAAGGTGTTAGTCTGGCCTTGTGTCAGGTTTTCTGAATTATTCCGAGTTGTGAAAAAAGTAGTAAATAGTGGCACTTCTTCAATACAAAGATTCTGGGTGCTATCTGCAATCAACAGCTAGCTTTGTGGGATTCCTATGCAGATCTGTTTTTGGCACTGTGTTACATAATTATTTTTATCTTGGGATCAGATCTGAGTCATTCAGAGCCAGTGTCTTCTGGGCACTGATGTGATACCATGTGTTGTCAATGCAGTTTTCTTAGGTCCCTGCCCACACCGAGTGTCGGCTGAGGGACCTACTAGGTTCAGTAGATGTAGGGTTGGAGGATGTATGTTTTCTAACAGCAAATCCTACCCCCCCTGCTGAAAAATTCTAATGTACTTGCCTGATTTCTTTTGTACTTTAATAAACCCCCAATTAAGAAATGGTGTTCTTCAGAGTAAGTTATGCCTGTCAACCATGTAGAAACAGGAAAAAAAGTTTGAGAACACAAATCCATGTCTTTAGAAATTAATCTGTACTTATGGAAACTACCAAAAGGAATTTAAAATACAATTTAATAGTTGTTAAGTGTCAATAATATGTATTCTAAGTGTATAGCTCACTTTTTACTAAGAAAGTAGAAATAGACATGTGTTGACTTAGTGGAACTTGACCGCTAACTTGCTGGACTAATAGTTGGGAGTTTTGTGTTTATTCTTTTTCTGTTGCAGGTGCTGGTCTCAGTGTCAGTGATAATGAATCCGGCCAAGGCAGCCAGGAGGGAGGCACCTTGACTGACTCCCAGATCGTGGAACTCAGAAGGATCCCCATCGCCGACACCCACCTCTAGCACCCCAGTAATCATTAGAGTGAGGGTACTTTCATATTTGTATTGGCTCTGTGCTAAAACGTTCTGTGAATTGTACTGGATGATGAAGCCAGAAGTGATTGTTGTGTTCGGAATATAAATTACTTACCTTTGTGCAACCTGAAAATTAACTGCCTACAGTGAAAGCCTGGATCGATTTCTATCAGTTAATAGGATTGATTTATATCAGTTAATAGAATGTACATATTCCAAGAGTATTCGCTGCTTTTTAATAATGCTAACATTGTTTAATAAAAGTAATAGCAATCAATAAAAACCATAGAATCCATTTGGCACCATCCAAGCTTGTTGTTTATGAGAAAATATTGTGCCCAAGCAGAGAAGCAAACTGTCTAGGCAGGGTCCACCACCCTGTTTCTTCCCACATTGATACAGGTGATCCAGATTTAAGACTTCACCTTCATTCGTAAAAACCATAAAATGTATTGTCTGCTGATTTTGCACCCGAGTTTTGATGGAGTCCTGTAGTTTACATAGTCTTTCATCAAAAGTATTTATTTCTGCTCATTATAAAATTAGGGAACTGAACATCTTCCAGAATGAATGTTCTGTTCCCAGTTAAAAATAACTTCACCAAGCATTTTAACACAGCGAAGAAGAGGATCATCCAAACAGTGCAGAGTTTGTTTGGGAGAAGTTATTTCTTGGTTTAGATTTTTCAGTCTTTGTCTTGGAATGAGAAATCAGAAAGTCTGTCCTAGAACAAACACTATTGTGTTCAAGATGATTTCATTGACTATAGTTCCAGAAGAATCTTTAAGGACAGAACAAGTTTGTTCTAAGAAAGACTTTTTGGCCTTTTATTTTTTTAATTCTCAAGTATTTGGGGGAAAATCAGTAGTCATTTTAAGAAAAAATTAAAATTGAAAAAAAAAAACCCACCTAAGGGAAATTTTGTTGTTAATAATTTCCCTTAAAAATGTTCTATCATCACTTAAATGTTCTATCATCACTTAAAAATGGCTTTTTTTTTTTATAAAGCCTGAGGTGGTGGTATTGATCTTGATGAATTATAAAATGACTCTCCTTTCTTCTCCCTGTTGGTACTCCCCTACTTCCATCTCATATTATATTGCTTTGATCAACCTATTGTCTTTTTAGCCGCCCAGTAAACAAAAGCTACACAACAAAATCAAACAGCATAAAAAGCAAAAACATCATTGGCAGAGTCACAATCCTTTCTAGGAGGTTTAGAAATGGTGGTAACACAATTGAAATATACATTAAATAACAAATAAATTTGTTGTCTCTCTCAATCTACAGCATTGCACTGTAATGTCTTCCAAAACAGGGTAGAAGCAATTGATGAAATTGGTTATAAAGTCAAAATTTAGCATAAAAATTTTGAAATGGGTAATAACCATTTTAAAAATGTTAGTAGGCTTTAATGAATTTGAGGCTTAGATGATGATTGTAGAAATGTGAGATTTCATGGTGTGGATTCCATGAGTCATAATTACTGTAACATTTTTTGGCAAATAATTCAATTCTTATTTGTCACTTAAGGTGAAGTTAGCTTATTGTCAGCATTTTTAAAGCTCCTAAAAGGATTATAACTCCACCATGATGAATAACAAAGGCAATTGTCAGTTTCTATTTTCATTTCTACTTGTCAGAATTTGGAAAAATCTGGCCAAAACCACTATCAGGGACAGCTTTCTTACTTCAGCTCACTGAGTTTCTATTGTTATCCAAAATGCCGTCTCACTAAAGAATCAGAAGAGCCTCCTGCCACTAATCAGCATGATTCTTTAAATATTAAAAGGAAAGGCAAGATTTTGAGAAGCTACAGTGCTAAAACAAATAAGCTTCATATTCCAACAGCGGCAATGTTTTGCCATTCAGTTTACTCTCAATGTAGAATAAAATGGGACATCAGCCAGGGAAGGACATAGGAAGAAACAAATCAAATAATAGTCTTGAAAATTCAAAGACTAGAAGTGTGACTCTTTGTGATCTTTCTTTTCCAGGTCTGATACTCCTCCATGACATTTTAAAAATAGAGTTATTAAGATAGATTATTATTGCAATTACTAAGATACTCACATTCAATACAACTCACCCATTTAAAATGTGCAATTCAATAGTAGTTGACTATATGACATTGTTGGGGTTTTTCATTTTTGTCGGAGTATAGTCGCTTTACCATGTTAATTTCTGCTGTACAACAGAGAGACTCAGTTATATGTATACATATATTCCCCCTTCTTTACATTTCTTTCCCACTTAGGTCATGACAGAGCATTGAGTAGAGTTCCCTGTGTTACACAGTTCTCATTTGGTGTTTTTTTTTTATTGTTGTAAAATATGTGTAACACCAAAATTTTCCATTTAAGCCATTTTTAAATATGGTTTTTAAATTCAGTGATATTAATTATACTCACAATGTTGAATATTCATTACCTTTACTTGCAAAACATTTTTATCACCCTCAGAAACTGTATTCACCCCATCACCTTGATATTTCTTCCCTCTGTCAGTAGACATCTAATTTAATTTCTTTGGGAAATGTCTCTGCTTCAGCATTTTTGTGATTATTTAAAATTTGTGTTTCTTGTTGCTTTAGTTCTTTCTCAACTTTTTTTAGATTTTTTTGTTTTGTTTTTCTAAAAGAGAATTTTCCTAATTTGGATGCAAGTACAGACAGGTATAGGGCTTCCCAGGGGGCTTAGTGGGTAAGGAATCCACCCACCAAGCAGAAGACACAGGTTCAGTCCCTGGGTCAGGAAGATCCCCTGGAGAAAGAAATGACAACCCACTCCAGTATTCTTGCCTGGGAAATCCCATGGACAGAGAAGCCTGGTGGGCTACAGTCCATGGGGTTACACAGAGTTGGACACAACTTAATGACTAAACAGCAGCAGCAGCAGCCAACAGGTATGCACTTGAGATATGGAGTAGCAACAGAGCCAGGAGAATTCAACTAAGAGGGAAGAACAGGCAAATGAAAATCTTAGTAAGCAAAACACAGAAAGCATGTCACCCTGGAACTGGATCTTTGAGTTGGTTTTCGATCTCTTGAGGTGTTTTAGGGTTAAATTAGTACTTTCCATGGTTCCTAAATCTGACCAGAGAAGTTTAAACACATAATGGGGCTGTGAGTGGAAAAAAAAAAAAATGCCGTTCAGGAACCTAGCTCCCAAACAACTTGGTCTTGTGCTTACCAGCACTTAAGATCCACTTTGAGTTTAGCCTTAAGTGCCCCGGGTAGATCTGTTTGAGGGTAGATCTCAATCAGAGAAGAGAATGTTGAATTTTCAAAGCAGCTGGGTGGCAGAATGGATCACCTCTATGCAGCTTGACCTTAATTAGGAACAGAGAAAGCAGCGAGGGAAATCCTGTGTTTCATGTGGTTTTTGTCAATGGCATGACCCAGCTCTCCAGGACGGCTCTAGGAGGATGTAAGTCAGAGGACTACATTGCCTGTAGCATTTAAAGAATGGACCAAGCAACTTGAATCTCTTCTAGTTTCATTGGCCAACTAGTGAAATAAAGGTGAGTGATTTTCATAAGACTTAGTTGGTACTTTGATGTTATTATTCAATACATCTCACCTACCCAAATTTTTCTCTTAAAATAATTTCAACACTATAATAGAGAACCAAACTCACCTCTGCAAAAACTTAGAAAACCCCAGATGCTTAGTTAAACTGTAATCCATACTACCTAGCTCATATGATGAATACATGCGCAGTATTTTTAAGAAATAATCGTCCTGAGGTGGGGGGAAACATTATTTCTATTGTGGTCTGTATTCACATCAACCTGATAAGTTTAGCAACCGCCTTTGGCCACCTCATGTGAAGAGTTGACTCACTGGAAAAGACTCATGCTGGGAGGGATTGTGGGCAGGAGGAGAAGGGGATGACAGAGAATGAGATGGCTGGATGGCTTCACCGACTCGATGGACATGAGTTTGAGTGAACTCCAGGAGTTGGAGGTGGACAGGGAGGCCTGGCGTGCCGTGATTCATGGGGTCGCAAAGCGTCGGACACGACTAAGCGACTGAACTGAACTGAATTTAAATCTTTTACTTAAGAAACTTACATGGTTTCAGGAAAAGAAGCAAATGGAGATTAACCTTGTTTCCTATCATCTGTAACAGTGGGATTCAGTTATCAAACACTGTTGTCAGGGTCCTTGGGAGTGTCAGCTACAAATTGGCACTTTCCATGGGCACTTGCCATCTACCTCTACAAGGATTAAATCATATGCTGCTGTAGCTGCTGATTTTCACACCCGTTGAAAGGAGTTCAGGGTGGAGAGCAGAAATTAGGCACTCTGTGCTCCAGGAAAAACTGGTGAAGCAGGTCCTCAGATAAGATATTTTCAGGAGCTGATTTTATGAGCCCAATTTTTTAATCTCCTCATATCTAGAAAAGTACTAAAATCCTTTCTGGTGACAGCTGCTCCATGTGACTAGCATAAACTTTCTGCAAAAAATATGTGCTTGAAGGCATGTATTCTCCCTTCACCAAAATCACATTATGCTTACCTTCCTCAATGCATCTTTGGAACAGTTTCTCAGAGCTATCTGAAATGCTGTCTCCTGGGCTACAGTCCTCCCTTTGCCCCAGGTAAGATACTCAGAAGGCTCATGTTGTGCTTTTTTGTTTTTTTAAATAAATCAGCAGGAGTACTATGGGATGCTTCATTTCAGTTCCCAGCCTACCCCTCCAGAGACTCAGCATTGGGACCCAACAATTTAGGCTGCGCTATGAGCCCCAAGGTTAGAGCTGAACCCCTAGAAGAGACTCAGCTCAAGGAAATTGCTAGCAGTTTCAGAGCATGAAATATTATATTAGTCCAGTGAGAAAGATAAGTACTCATTGTTTTCTAACAGATAAAACGATTCCAACAAGGTGAGGGAAGTGAAACTCGCTCAGTCGTGTCCGACTCTTTGAGATCCCATGGACTATACAGTCCCTGGAATTCTCCAAGCCAGAATACTGGAGTGCGTAGCTTTTCCCTTCTCCAGCGGATCTTCCCAACCCAGGGATCCAACAGAGTAAACTATGCTTTTAATTGTGATTAGCCTTTAGGAGTCTTATGAGCAAAATCATAAATTCAATATGTGTTTTTAAATTCAGGAATGTTTTATAACAAGAATGAAGGGGAAAGACAAGCAAATAATTTCAACATTACCTTCTTTGATTATATTTATTTCAAAGGTAAGTCTTCCCTGGTGACTCAGTGGTAAGGAATCTGCCTGAAATGCAGGAGAAGCGGTTTTAATCCCTGGGTCAGGAAGATCCCCTGGAGAAGGAAATGGCAATCCACTCCAGTATTCTTGCCTGGGAAATCCCATGGACAGAGGAGCCTGGTGGGTTACAGTCCATGAGGTCACAAAAGAGACACGACTTAGTGATAAAAACAACAATTTCAAAGGTAAGGGTGTATATATACTCAAAAGCCAGAAAAACAGAGAAAGGAAGGAAGGGAAAGAGAGATTGAAAAAAAGAATAAAAGAATTCTGAGAAGTCAAAGCTTCTGAGCGCTGAAGAATTGATGCTTTTGAACTGGAGTGTTGGTAAAGACTCTTGAAAGTCTCTTGGTCTGCAAGGAGATCCAACCAGTCAATCCTAAAGGAAATCAGTCCTGAATATTCATTGGAAGGACTGATGCTGAAGCTGAAACTCCAATACTTTGGCCACCTGATTTGAAGAACTGACTCATTGGAAAAGACCCTGATGCTGGGAAAAATTGAAGGTAGGAGGAGAAGGGGACGACAGAGAATGAGATGGCTGGATGGCATCCCCAACTCGATGGACATGAGTTTGAGTAAACTCCAGGAGTTGGTGATGGACAGGGAGGCCTGGCGTGCTTCAGTCCATGGGGTTACAAAATGTCGGACACAACTGAGCGACTGAACTGAACTAAACTGAGAAAAAAGCAAGGAAAATCTTGATAATAACAGTTTCCATTACACTTTACAATACATGGTAAAGAGATATTTTAAAAACTGATTTATGAAGCATGTGACAATGTTGATCATCCTGCCCCGGAGTATATACCCTTAGTCTGTTCATTCATCAAAGTCATTTTGAAAACTTTTGCCACGTTACAGGAGGGAAGTAGTAATCATGTAATAAAAAACATGCATGAGGTTAGAACACTAAAACAAATTAGAAGGGTACTCAAGAACCACCAGGGGCTTTACGTTTCCTTAATGTTCTATCCTATCTAATAGCACACTGATTTTATGTAGTAAATGAGTGGGTTCTTCTTTTAAACGATCATCTTTATCCTAAGGGTTCATCCATGTGGTCATGTGTTGCAGAATTTCCTTCTTCTTTTAAGGCTGAATGGTATTTCATTGTTTGTGTACACCACATGTTCTTTATCTGCTCATCTCTGGATGGACATTTGGGTTGTTTCCATGTCTTGGCTATTATGGATAACGCTGCAATGAGCATGAGAGGACTGTATCTTCAAGACACTGATTTCAGTCCTTTTTTCATAAATACCCAGCAGTGAGATTGCTGGATCACTTTTAAGTTTTTGAGGACCCTCCATACTTTTTTCCATAGCAGCTGTGCTATTCTGCATTCCCACTAACAATCACCAGCATTGTTGGTTTTTGTTTTTTTCATATTAGCCCTCCTTACAGGTAATATTTCATTGTGGTCTTGATTTACATTTCCCTGATGACTAGTGACATTGAGCGTTTTGCATGTACCTGTTGGCCATTTGTATGTCTTCTTTGGAGATATGTATTTTTATGTCCTTAGCCCATTTTTAAATTAGATAATTAGTTATTTTCCTATTGAGTTATAGAAGTTTCATATAAAGATTAATTTTTTACCAGATTTGTGGTTTATAAATATTTTCTCCCATCCCACTGGTTGCCTTTTCACTTTCTGGATAGGTGAAAATAATACTGTGACAGAAAAACAAATTCTGCATGATACCACTTATAAGGTATCTAAAATAGTCAAAATACAATCAAAATGTGGAATGGTGGTTGCCTGGGGCTGAAGGAAGGAAGAAGTGGGGAGTTTCTAGTCCGTGGACGTAAAGCTTCAGTTAACTAGATGAGCAAGTTCTAGAGATCTACTCTTCAGGATTGTATTTACAGGCAACAACACTGAAACTCCAATATTTGGCCACCTCATGCGACGAGTTGACTCACTGGAAAAGAGTCTGATGCTGGGAAGGATTGGGGGCAGGAGAAGGGAACGACAGAGAATGAGATGGCTGGATGGCATCACTGACTCTGGGGACATGAGTTTGAGTGAACTCCGGGATTTGGTGATGGACAGGGAGGCCTGGCGTGCTGTGATTCATGGGGTCGCAAAGAGTCGGACACGACTGAGCGACTGAACTGAACTGAACACTGTCATATACATTTAAAGTTTTGTCAGAAGGGTAGAACACATGTTCAGCGTCCTTACCCCAATAAAATAAAACAATATTTTAAATTGTTAACAAGATTGTTTGATCACTGTTCTCCACTGCAAATGTTAGCATTACATGGAGAAGAAAGTTCAAACAATTTTTGAAATGTTTTCCAGTCTCTTCTGGAACTCCTAGTTCACCTCTCACAGAGCCCCTGACATCTGCAGAACCCCTGAAAAGAAACCCACATGTGACCATAAGCTCCTGAAGAGTAAGAACTGTGTCCTATTTGTTTTGGTTTCCTGAGCACCTAGCACAATGTCTGGAACAAAATTGACGACCAATAAGTATTTGTCCAAAAAAAAAGATCTCTGTCCTACTAGGATAGCTAATTAGAGCATAATTTTTGTTGATCTTTTATAATTTTAGTTACAGATGTTTTGCCTTTAAGAATCCAAATGAATGGCAATTATTGCACAAACCAGATGCCATATCATCTCCACGTTACCAGCAGCTTTCATTTCCAAAGCTATAATTCGTTGAATTATATATATGTAATTCATTCTGCTTCCTAGTCATCCATGGAGTCTTGAAAACCACCAAAGTCCTATGAAAAGCTTGTTATTTTCATTTTGGCAGTAGTCTATATAAGTTTCTAACTAGGATAGTTGTTTTTTTTTTTAAGGATTACTGGGCAAGAAGGAGGCCAAACCAAAAGTAAATAGACAACAAGAGGTGATATTTACTCCTCACATCTTATTATTATTCCATGACCTGCTCGTCATAAGGGCTTTGTGTGGGAAATTACATATGCATGAATAGTTTGTAACCAAAGGGTTATAATCTGCAGTCTTTTTCATACTTATCTGGTTCCACAGTAGGAAGTCAAAGAAGTATGTATGTGTCATTTCATGGCTGATTCATTATGCCTGTACTAAATATATTTGAAATAACAGTCTGCACTGTAACACTCAAACCTAGATAACGTATAATTTCTAATCTCAGTGAGCCGAGGGAATAAGACTAATTGTACTGTGAAGCTAAGAAGTCATTGTCATTAGATTGTTAGTGTCCAAGCTCAGAACACACTATCATCTTCATAACTGAGCAATGTCTCTACTCCGTGCTGTTAGGAACTAATTATGGATAAGAGTCAAGCCCTCCCATATCCAGCCACTTTGTGATTTCTCAAGACAACCCAAAAGACTATGGATCAAAAGTCATTTCCTGTCATTCTCCAAGATAAAGACTGAACTGTGGAGAAGAGTCTTTCTGGCAAAGGACCAAAAATATGTTTGAAAAAGCAACAGATTTTTTTAAATAAACGTTTTAGAGTCAGTTGAAAATAATTGATAAATTGCTCAAAAATCACAGTTTGCCTGTGTAGATGCTATAGAATATACTGCAGAATTGCCAGATTGGAAGGATGAACAGAAAGAGGAACAGATTTTCTTTGGATATATCTTCAGTCCAAGTATGTTAAAACTCTATCAACTAGGACAGTATAAAACTATCTTTAAAATTAATTTATTTTTTAAATTGAAGGATAATTGCTTTACAGAATTTTGTTTGCTGTCAAACCTCAACATGAATCAGCCATAGGTATACAAATATCCCCTCCCTTTTGAAACTCCCTCACATCTCCCTAAACTATTTTGAAAGAGAGAAAACACATTTGTTTAATTCTACTGAGTCTCCCTTTCTGTCTTACCATGTAAGACTGCTCACATAGTAGGGAAGGTTTTGGATCTTTACCTTTTGTCTTCCTGTTGACCATTTCCCCTTTTCCTTACACAGGCATGCTTATTTTATATGAGAAGGAATCTCTGAAATTTTATATTAAAGTATTTAAAGTATATCATATTTTTCACACTATGTGAGAAAGTTTGCTTATAAATAAGGATTCTGAAGGATAAACAAAGTCCCAATGTATGGCACAGGGAACTATATTCAGTGGAAAATAATATAGAAAAGAATGTGTAAATGTGTATAACTGAGTCACTTTGCTGTACAGCAGAGATTGGCACAACATTGTAAATCAACTATACTTCAATTTTAAAAAAGCAAAATAAAAATAAGGATTCTGATCAAAGTTTGGCTTGTGTTAAGATGAAGCGCATCTGCCTGCTCATCAAGAGAAACAGGCAAAACATGGAGATGTGTGATGTTCAGTCGGTTCTCAGTGCTCAGCCCCCAGATGATAATAATTCAGCTGCTGGAGGTGGTCTAAAGGCTCAGGTGACAAGGAGTGGACTAGGGAGGACGGAGCAGTAAACAGTAGGTTTCTCTTGGCGTTTTTATCTTATCATCAGGGTTTGTTTAAGGCTGATAGCTTCTCTAAACTGTTGCAGTAGCTCTTTAACACAGAGATGTTGACCCTGAGATTGGAATAGCCGCTGGATTAGAAGCCCTGTTAGAATATTCAGTCGTAGTAACCTTCAGGGCAAGTCCTCTGTCCACAGAGGACGGATTGAGGTTGGAGCTCCGCAGTCCAGAGTGAGAATCTCTCACCTCCCCATCTCCACCGCCCCCAGGCCAGCACCTGCATTTGTGCCTCCTGTGGCTGGGGATGTTCAGAGCCAGCAAGGTCCATTTCTGAGCGCGGATCCGGGTCAGAACAAGTAACGGACCCACATGGTCAGCATATTCTTCTCACCTCACGTCACTTCCGCTTTGTAGCTGGAAATACCAGATCATTTTTTTCCTCACACAATTCCCACCCACTGAGTGTTGAAGCACAGGCTATATAATCAACACTGGATTTTTAGAAACTCCTATTTAACAAATACCTGCTCTGCTACTGTCTTCAGGGAAACGGGAAGCAGCTGATATTTTCTCCTGGTTTTGTCACCAACAAAGTAAACGCGTTTTCAATGTAGATAAGGTAGAAAGACACTCAACTGTAAGTGTTCTCCTTGCAATTTGTGATTTTGGCAAAGGCAGGGAAGTTTTGCTTTTTCTTTTCTGTTTGTGGGTGAATTATTTTGGTATAAGATGTGGATGGGCTTCCCTGGTGGCTCAGTGGTAAAGAATCCGCTTGAAATGCAGAAATGTGGGTTCAATCCCTGGGTTGAAAGATGCCCTGGAGAAGGAAATGGCAACCCACCCCCGTAACCTTGCCCAGAAAAATCCCATGGACAGAGGAGCCTGGTGGGCTGCAGTCCACGGGATCACAAGAGCTGGACAAAACTGAGCAACTAAACAGTAACAGCAAACAAAGGTGTAGGTAAGAGGGGAGGGGGCATGAACCTTCTGGCTCTCTCCCCAGCAAAGGAGGAGGTTTTGTGATACTACCTTCCCCTCCCTTCCTCCTCCTTCCTCTTCTTCATCTTTCTTTTCTCCTTTCTCGCTCACATACACACACATATATATACAAAACCTAAAAACCTTAGACAATGAGATGCAGTTGTTAAGGGTTAAGTTACCCAATATAAACAACTGCTCATGGTAATTTCAAGAATACTTTATTTACCCAGTGATCAGTTTCCTTACGACATTCACACTAGAAGACTCTCTGCTTGCCAAGGGCTAGGAAATCCTTTAAGGAAATTACTTTCCTGGATATGAAAGGAACTTATACAAATAAATACAACCAATTCTATACAACTAAAGAAAAATGTATATAACAATATACTGGATTTTCATTATGAAGCAAATCATGAAAGGAATGGATGAAAACTTTAAGACCAGACAACAAAAGGAATGAATCTCAGTCAGGTGGAGAACTGCGTTTTTCATGTGTCACAAGTGGATGCAGTTATTAGAAATAAATCAAGAACTGAACATGCTTCAAAGGTGAGATCGATTTTATTTCTTTTGCAATACAAAGTCAAGCATTGTAAAATACTGGACAAACTTGGAGCACAAAAGATTTACTAAAAAGTTGGAAAATGGTGCAACTCTAATATCTGCCTATTTTACTTAAAGGTGGTCTTACTAAGAAGGAGAATTATTTACTAAATGATTATTCTGAAAAGTTTTATTTGCAAACACCCAACATTTTCTGAAACTATTGGATTTAGCATGCCGTGATCCATGTAAGTAAACTCAGATGCTGCTCTATTTGAACAAAGAGAGTAGTTTGTATTTTCTATAACACATACAACTGCATACTTTTCTTGGTTTCATGGTACCATACTTGAGATTATATACTTCTATCTCATCCAACCAATGGAGGTTTACAGGCAAAGTTCAGAGGATTTTATATTTTGCTCAAATACTATAGAATACAATGTCTGTTTGGAATTTAAACTATTTGATTTTTCTCTCCTTGGAGGACAACCAGTCTTTGCAGGATTTAGATCAAAATAAATAACTGAGACCACAAACTAGAAACTCTAAAGATGACAAGCCTTTTAACTTCAGTGATTTGTATTGCTCTCTGCATCCACACCTTCTCTGGTTCAAAGTTTCTAAAGACCAAGACCTTAAGAGGGAAAATGCCCATCAGACAGATAATAAATTTCATACATTTCATCAGCTCAATTCCAGTTGTCATGTGGTACAATCTGTAGAAACCAAGGCCCTCTCTGGCTCTTGGAATCCACAACGGTTGCTTTCTCTTTTAGGACTAAGCTGTCATGTGAAGCATAGTGGGGAATTGCTCACACTCTGCCTGCTTCAAGGCAAAGTAAAAATTAAGCTCAGCGTGTCATCACATACTTACAAGTGACTTACGTGAGCATTCTTTATAAATAGATTTTGACACTGCCAAGGTTTCCAGTGAAATAGGAAGCCACTAAAATGGTTTATCGTTTATCACTTTCATCATGGGAAAAACAGACCCCTGATTCCCCTCAGACAATAACTGACCCTTCAAGGACTGTAAAGGGATCGTAGACAATAGCACAAACTATTCATTTCCAAATAGGCAGACTTTCAAAAATACGGCCTCCACAGTGACCACCGTGGCAGTACGTATGTTCACAGCATGTGAAGAAGTACACGTCAAGACAGGTTTTATTAGCTTCCTTTTGATGATGTTGATGACTTATAGTTCACAGTTTTCCCTAATAACTCTAAAACTCTGTTTCAAAGCAGAGAATATCATTTGTTTTAAAGAAAAGTGTAACAGTGGTAAGATTAGAAATTTACACAGTATACACGCCCTTCCACGGTACAAATTTTGGGGAGAATGAAATAAGTATTGCAAGAAAACTCTTGTGAAGTCACTTAAGAGATTATTGTTAGAGTGTCTTAGAAACATTAATGAATAAATAAGAAAACTGTTCTAAAGTTTAGGGCTGACAAAGTTATTTACAATAAAATTCCTCAATAGGGAAATATATAAATATGAAATTATATTTACATGTTATATGTATGTAAATATATAACATGCACATTTATATATTACATTTACAATAGAAGTATATTTTTCCACCTTCACAGACACATAAATGCACACATAATATGTATATAACAAGTTAATAGTATTCAGAGATTTTCTTCGGTTTTTGTGAATTTTTCAAGTTTTCTACAAAGAACATTTTTGAAATAAGAAAAAGATATGTAGCTTTTTGGAAATTATTTCAACCCTGAATTTAGCACAGGTGGTGTTTAAGACGCCTCATTTTTTTTTTTTTTTTTGCTCAATTTCTAGTGAAACAATTATAGCTAGTGAGATCTTTTTAAAGACAATTTTTTAGAGCAGTTTTAGGTTTACAGTAAAATTGAGAGGAAAGAACAGAAATTTCCCATATACCATCTGCCCTGACACTTGCATTGCCTCCACCATTATCAACATTCCCCAAAATGGTACATTTGTTAAGACTGATGAACCTATAGTGACACATCATAATCATCCAATATCCAGAATTTACCTTAGGGTTCACTCTTGATGTAATTCTCTGGGTTTGGATAAATATATAATGATATAAGCCATCACTATTAAATCCTACACAGTATTTTCACTGCCCTAAAACTCTTCCATAATCTACCTACTTCTCTCTTCCACACCCACCGCTACCTCTGGGTGGTGAGATTTTTAGAGTTTAAGGACCCCAAACACCCTGTACCTTGGGGGATGTGACATGCTTTTATAATCTGCCTCATAGATGCTTCCCTCACAGCTCAGTCGGTAAAGAATCTGCCTGCAATGCAGAAGACCTGGGTTTGATTCCTGGGTCAGGAAGATCCCCTGGAGAAGGAAATGGCATTCCATTCTCTATTCTTGCCTGGAAAATCCCATGGATAGAGAAGCCTGGCGGTCTACAGTCTATGGGGGTCACAAAGAGTAGGACACTACTTAGCGACCACCATAGATGTTATTAGGTGATCACAGTAACTGGCTCACAGAGACCACTGGAGCCATGGGCACTAGAGCCTTGGGGATCTCTAATCAGAAACTCTTAGACTTCCTAAGTCAGACAGAGAAAGAAAAATATCATATGATATCCCTTATATGTGGAATCTTGAAACGATACAAATGAACTTACTAACAAAACAGAAAGAGACTCACAGACTTAGAAAATGGATTTATGGTTGCCGGGGGCAGGGGGAAAGGATGGAAGGAAGGGATAGTTAGGGAGTTTGGGATGGACATGTACAGACTGCTTTATTTAAAGTGAATAACCAACGAGATCCCACTGATTAGCACAGGAACTCTGCTCAGTGTTATGTGGCAGCCTGGGTGGGAAGGGAGTTTGGGGGAGAATGAATCCATGTGTATGTATGGCTGAGTCCCTTCTCTGTTCACATGAAACTATCACAACGTTATTTGTTAATTGGTTATACTCCAAAACAAAATTTTGAAGTTTTTAAAAAGAGCAACAACAACAAAAAGAAACTCTTAGACTGCCCACTCAGGCTAAGGAAATCTCGAATTCTGGTGTGGAAAAGAAGGGGGAAAAGAAAAGGAAAGTCCCAAGCTGCAGGAAAGGTCTGTGACTGGCAGTTTATAGACGGAACAAAGGAGTGCTTTTATCCCAATCAGTGGGTGCCACAATGTTAGCATACTTGAAAGATAATGACATATATTTGGTGGTTAATCACTGAAGAGTGAACATTTGGGGTATTATTTCAGATGTTTGGATTTCTTCTCTGTTTCAGAAAAAAAAAAACCTACTATATTTCAAAGGAAATGTTAGTTCTAATTTTTTACACTTCAGATGTTTGGAAACTTCAAATAACTGTTCCAAATGTGATCACTAAATATTTCTTTTGTTGCATAGAAACTGACTTTTAAGTCACTGTATTTACTAAAAAGCCACGGGAAGAGCTGGTCCTCTCCAGCCACATTCTCTGGGCTCCCAGGCTCAGCATGCTTCATGTTTAATTGCACACAATCCAAATATTCTCTCCATACAGTTCTAATCCTCACAGCACCTTCCACTCAGCAAGCTCAGAGCTTCCGGCCTTTCCTATTTTGAAATCCATGTAGCAAACCTCAGCATTTTTGAAAAATTTTGTATATTTAAGAACTTTATAGCACTTTGATTTTTTCCTGTCTTGTATTTTTAAACACACTTACTGTATTGTGCTTCATTTACAGTTGTATGAAATAGATGTTCCTTTAATTATAGTTGTTAAAAATATATCAGTCTACTTTGACATAAATTGAGGTCCATTGAGAGGTGTCCTGCTCAGTTCTGAAGTTAGATCAGTACATCCACAGAATGTTTCCTATCTCTAGAGGCCCTCCATGCCCAAATGCCATCTGTTTTCTACCCTTCATCCCACCCACCCCCTTGAGTGGGGTATTCTCTCAGAGGATTCTCTCGGTACTCTCTGTAGAGAATACTCTGAGTCTTCTTCTCTCTGGGTAATATTTTTCCTGCTTCTTTATTCCTTCTTTTATTCTCTTACTGTACCAATATCAAAGACAATATCATAACCAAAGAGATACAATGTTAGTCGGGATAACTGATGCTAGCTACTGTAAAAAAACAAATAGCAACTTTCAGTGACATACTTTATTTCTTGTTTTGCAAAATCTAATATACCTCCCCTCCAAACAATGACTCAGGAGTCCCAGTTTCATCTCTCCTGTGGTTGCATATTTCAGACCTTTGGAATCCTTCATTTTTAGCAGAGTGGCCTGGGAAAAAGACAGAGAGTGGAAATCTACTTGAAATATATCATGATCAGCACTAGAAGTTCATTGGCCAGAGCTCAGTCACATGACTGACACAAGAGGGGCCAGGAAATGCTTAAACTGGAGCACTGTGAAGGAGCACAGGTAGGTAAACACCAAGAGCCTGTACCACAGAGAGAGCCTCTCCGTTTTTTCCATGTACAGATCAGTCCTGAGTGTTCATTGGGAGGACTGATGTTGAAGCTGAAACTCCAATACTTTGGCCACCTGATGTGAAGAGCTGACTCATTGGAAAAGACCCTGATGCTGGGAAAGATTGAGGGCAGGAGGATAAGATGGTTGGATGGCAACACCAAATCGATGGACATGGGTTTTGGTAAACTCCAGGAGTTGGTGATGGCCAGGGAGTCCTGGCATGCTGTGGTCCATGGGGTCACAAAGAGTTGGACACAACTGAGTGACTGAACTGAACTGAACTGAACATCTTGGGTGACCAACCCTTATTTCAGGCATGTGTTTTATGTACACACTCCTCCTACCACCCCAGCCATCATGTTGCCCTCTCCGTCTTCACTCTCTGGCAGTATCATTTTGACCCACCCAGAGCTTTTATTTGCACAATTCCAGTAAGTTACTCCCTGCCAACCCTTCCTACTGTATTTCAAGTTCCAGGGAAGAATCTAACATTTTCAAAGCTGATAACTTGCCTCAGTTGTGTTGATCCCGTCAATGTTTGCAAGCAATGAAAAAATAAGGGAGAAATAATCCAATAGAATCACCAGCCACTGTAGGAAACTATTGATAAGAGTAAGAAGCAATAAAAATGGCTATGATGAAAATTCTAGAGAAGAAAGGAGCTGAAATAAGAACTTAGAGGCTTTCATAAAAGACTCACACAATAATGCTTGATACTCTGATACAAGTTTACACTCTTTCAAAGTCCTCTGAGATGAAAAGGTAAATCCTTAGTACCAGAATAGAATGCCTGGGGGTAGAAACTAGAGTTATGAAAGACAAGTGCTCCAAAGAACAAGCTGCATGAGGAAATATCTTGCAATTTTCAGACCTGAGGTCAGTGACCCAAAGATGAGTTGAAATACTCTGAAAAACAATCTCTTACAGCAGACGTCACTATGAAACCAGATATTTTTCTTCACCGGAAACAAAAGAAAAAAAAAAATGAAAAGACCTCACAGCAATTCTGGAATTCAAAACCATCCAAACACTACTGGGAAAATAAATAGATGGCGATAGTGTGGGATTTCTTATCCTTTTGCCTGTAGCCACCAAATTAATCATATACAGTAAAATTAAAAAGTTCCTATTTGACTTAATTATAATAATGTTACATTTTCTTTCTAGAGCATGTTACAGTTTTTCAAACTTTGTTTAGGTTTATCTTATTAATTTCTTCATCTGTATCTCTTCAATGACTTATGGGAGTGTAACAATTCTTCTGAGTTAAATTGACTTTCTGTTGGTGCTGGAGAAGACTCTTGCGAGTCCCTTGGACAGCAAGGACATCAACCCAGTCAATCCTAAAGGAAATTAACCCGGAATAGTCATTGGTAGGACTGATGCTGAAGCTGAAGCTCCAATACTTTGGCCACCTGATGTGAACAGCTGACTCACTGGAAAAGACCCTGATGCTGGGAAAGACTGAGGGCAGGAGGAGAAGAGGGTGACAGAGGATAAGATGGTTGGATGGCATCACCTACTCAATGAATATGAGTTTGAGCAAACTCCAAGAGATAGTGAAGGTCAAGGAAGCCTGGTAAGCTGCAGTCCCTGGATTCACAGAGATGGACACAACTTAGCAACTAAACAACAAATTGTTGCTGTTGAAACTTTTTTTAATCTAAATTATTCTAAAGCTTTACACAAAGTCACACTTGTCTTGACTGAATGGGAAATAGTAGGTATAATTAAAAGTGAAGAAACAGATCAAAATAAAAAAAATTCACTGGCTCTTTTACTTACAGGAAATCATAGATTATTCTTTTCCAAAGGGTAAAAAAATAATCTTGTGTGAGTAATAAGACAAATTTTTACACAAATAACCAATAACATGAGCTAGACAGATGTTGTTTATAAATTCTTTCACTTGTGCCATTTCTCTGGGAAGTTATTCAATTTAGGAAAAAGAAAATCACTTAAAGTGCAAGAGAATAGATGCTTTGCTATTAAAACCTTATTATAATAGCAATAGACAAAGTCTGAATCATTTTTAATGTTAGTTTATCTAAATTATAAAATCATGAACATGAATAGTGTGACAGGTCCTTTTGGTTGCAGAAAGATCCACATGTAACCAACTTCCACGATATGAGGAAACTGACAATTTATGACAAAATTACAGGTCATGGTATGGAGCTGTCTTCTCTACTTTTCTCCCTCCCTTTCGGTGAGATTTCTGTGCTTTGCAGGTAGATATGGAAGAAAATGTGGCTGACAACATGTACCAACCTATCCTCCATTTAAGAGAATACTTCAATCCAGTCCCAATTCTTAATTCTTACAAATGAATCTCAGGTTATTCTCGTTTGAATCAAGGTTGAACCTCTGATTCAATCGACTTTGGTAGGGGCTGGGTCATTTCATACAAATGGGGATTAAAGGTCCACTGCTGGTACAGTTCAAAGAAAACACAATATACGGTAATAAACAACTGTAAGTATTAAAGCCTGGAAAAGTAATCTTGAAAGTGAAACTCGCTCAGCCATGTCCGACTCTTTGCGACCCCATGGACTGTAGCCCACCAGGCTCTGCTGTCCATGGGATTTCCCAGGAAAGAACACTGGAGTGGGTTGCCATTTCCTTCTCGAGGGGATCTTCCCAACCCAGGGATCGAACCCGCATCCCCTGCATTTCTAGCGGATTCAGGCTAAGTTTCCTGAATCTGCGTTTCAGGCAGATTCAGGCTAAATCACCAGGGAAGCCCCTTCAGTTATATTATCAACCGAAGCATGACAAATTACACAAAAAAGCTTAGCATCTTGAAACAACACATATTTATTATCTCACACAATTTCTGTCAGCAATCTGGGAACAGCTTAGCTAAGAGCTTCTGGCTCAGGAGATCTCAAGGGGCCACAGTCAAGCTGTCAGCCAGAGCTGCCACTTCATGAGGAGTCATCTGATGGGTTAACCACAATTAGAGGCTCCACTTCCAAAATGGCTTCCTCAGATGACTTCTGGCAGAGGCCTCAATTCATCAAAATGTGGGCTTCTCAGGGGTGCCTGAGTGTCCTGACCCATTTCAGCTGTTCTCCCTCCAGTGAAAGACGTGCACTCATGAGAGGGAGGGAGCGCCACGGGGCCTTCTGATGACTTTCATCTCCAAAGTCACACACCACAACTTCTGCTTTATACTGTTGGTTAGAAGCAATTTATTAAACCCATCCTCAAGGAGAGGGAAATTAGGCTCCACCTCACAAAGGAAATGAAACCCTGTAACTCACCTTGGGCTTTGAACCCACTGCAGCCTTTTAACTGAGATCACACCTGGTCTCAGGACCTAAGGAGGTTCAGGTTCATGATGTCTCATCATAGAAAGAACTCAGTGACAAAGAGGTAGGTAAGAAGTGGGTTTGTCTAGAGAGAAACACACTCCACAGACAGTGTGAGCCAGCTCAGAAGGAAAGAAGCCCCAGGGTACGGTGTTGTCAGTTTTTATAGGGGTTGGTAGTGTCATAAGCTAGTGACTGGGAGTATTCCAGCTATTCAGGGGAAGGGGTAGTGATTTCCCTCCAGGAACTGGGCCTCTGCCTCCTTTTTTACTTTTATGTTGGCCTTGGAACTGTCATGGCACCTGTGGATGTGTCATTTAGTTTACTGATGTGTTACAATGGTGCCCACGTGGCTCAGACGGTAAAGAATCTGTCTGCAATGCAGGAGACCGAGGCTCAATACCTGCCAGGAAAATATCCTGGAGAATGGAACGCTACCCACTCGTTTTCTTGCCTGGAGAATTCCATGGCCAGTTACAACTCATGGGGTCACAGAGAGTCAGACAGAATGAGCAGTTAGCATAGATGTGTTACCATGAGGGTGTACTGAGGCTCAGAGTCAAGTGGGAGCCAACTCGTCTGCCATCTGGGACCTGTTTGGTTCTAATCAGTTTGTGTTGTGTCCAATGACGATGTCATTCTTTTAAAAGTCATGCCCTACACCCTTCCTTCCTGTTTCAGAAGGACTAGCATAGAGCTTGGAGAAGGCAATGGCAAGCCACTCCAGTACTATTGCCTAGAAAATCCCATGGATGGAGGAGCCTGGTAGGCTGCAGTCTGTGGGGTTGCTAAGGGTCGGACATGACTTCACTTTCACTTTCACTTTTCACTTTCACACATTGGAGAAGGAAATGGCAACCCACTCCAGTGTTCTTGCCTGGAGAATCCCAGGGATGGGGGAGCCTAGTGGGCTTCCGTCTATGGGGTCACACAGAGTCGGACACGACTGAAGTGACTTAGCAGCAGCAGCAGCATAGCGCTTGTGAACATGTTTTTAAAGCTGCCATTGATTTTTCAATGACATCTTCTGAGTTAACCTTTGAGCCAATACTCAAAGGTTATTTTTTGATTGATTGAGTTGCACAATTCACCAAAGTGAGGTGGAGGTGGTATTATGATTTACAATAAGAAATATGTTTTGGGTCTTCTGGCATAGAGTTTCTTTAGTGGCGAGAGAGACAAAGGTGTTTTCTGTTAAGTTAATTGGGTGATGAGCCTCCTCCCCCCCCAACCACCCCCCCTTCACCTAAGGCAGGGAAGGGAGGGAGGTTGAGTAGAGGTTGAGGTTGAGTCACTCACTAATGGCCAATGACTTAGTCAATCTTGCCTTGCAATTAAGCCTCCTTCAGTTCAGTTCAGTCGCTCAGCCGTGTCCGACTCTCCACGACCCCATGAATCACAGCACGCCAGGCCTCCCTGTCCATCACCAACTCCCGGAGTTCACTCAAACTCGTATCCACAGAGTCAGTGATGCCATCCAGCCATCTCATTCTCTGTCGTCCCCTTCTCCTCCCACCCCCAATCCTTCCCAGCATCAGAGTCTTTTCCAGTGAGTCAACTCGTTGCATGAGGTGGCCAAAGTATTGCAGTTTCAGCTGTAGCATCAGTCCTTCCAATGAACACCCAGGATTGATCTCCTTTAGAATGGACTGGTTGGATTTCCTTGCAGTCCAAGGCACTCTCAAGAGTCTTCTCCAGCACCACAGTTCAAAAGCATCAATTCTTCGGCGATCAGCTTTCTTCACAGTCCAACTCTCACATCCATACATGACCACGGGAAAAACCATAGCCTTGACTAGACGGACCTTTGTTGGCAAAGTAATGTCTCTGCTTTTTAATATGCTATCTAGATTGATCATAACTTTCCTTCCAAGAAGTAAGCGTCTTTTAATAAGCCTCCTTAAAAAACCCAAAAGAAGATTCGCAGAGCTCCAGGGTTGTTGAACACAGGGAGAGTCAGGGAGAGTATAGAAGCTCTGCTCCCTTTCCCAGGCCTTGCACTGTGAGTCTCTCCGTTCAGCTGTTCCTGAGTTACATCCTTTCACAGCAAACCTGTGATCCATTAAGAAAAATGTTTCTCTGCATTCTGTGAGCCACTCTAGCAAGGAAAGAGGGGTCACTGGAACCTCCAGTCGGTAGCCAACTGGTCTGGACCACAGGTGACAGCCTGGCTTTGTATAGTGTTTGAATGGAACCTAGGGTTGGGTGGGGTGGGACACAGTCTTGTGGGACTGACTGTGTGGAATTTGGTACTGTCTCTGGGTAGATAAAATGTCAATATTGAGTTGATTTGCAGGACACTCTGCTCATATCCCCAGAGAATTGGTGGTGGCAAGGGGCAACTCTCCCCTCACGCTCATTGAGTTCTCAGAACACCAAAAGGAGTAAATCAAGATCATAGCTCAAAATACTTGCTTCCGTTTCAACTTTCTAGAAAAGTTATTTAGTTTCTATGTATGCTATTTAATCAAATGTATTGATTACTTATACACATGGTAATACATTTATCCTTTCCTTTTAAATTCATTATTGAGCTCAGCCTCTAACCCAGAACAATTAAATCAGAGTCTCTTAGAGAAGGGCTTGGTATTGGCAGTTTTGTATATACAGGTAGCAACGAGAACCACTCAACCTGATAGGAATTTTGGAAGTCTTTTTCAGCTCCAATTTTCCATGATTTAAGCTGATCGCCGAAGAATTGATGCTTTTGAACTGTGGTGTTGGAGAAGACTCTTGAGAGTACCGCAAGGAGATCCAACCAGTCCATTCTAAGGGAGATCGATCCTGGGTGTTCATCGGAAGGACTGATGCTGAAGCTGAAACTGCAATACTTTGGCCACCTCATGCGACGAGTTGACTCACTGGAAAAGACTCTGATGCTGGGAAAGGTTGGGGGCGGGAGGAGAAGGGGACGACCGAGAATGAGATGGCTGGATGGCATCACCGACTCTGTGGACATGAGTTTGAGTGAACTCCGGGAGTTGGTGATGGACAGGGAGGCCTGGCGTGCTGTGATTAATGGGTTCGCGGAGAGTCAGACACGACTGAGCGACTGAACTGAACTGAACTGAACTGACTCCCTTCCATAATGATCTTCTGACTTGATAGCAGGTCCCTCACATAAGACCTATACAAGAGTATACATGTAGTATCGAAGGAGGTTCAAGAGACAGTACAGGGCAAGATAATAGGTATTTCACCATTTCCTGGCACATTACATTTCCTGGTGTTTCTTTAGCTATTTAGATACACAAAAAACATGTTCCCATTTGGTAACTCTTTCTCTGATTGAGAGGATGCCTGGGATACCACTTGCATCTGCTTCTGTTGCTAGATTGTAACTAAGATTATAACTGAATACACAGCATTTCCCTCCCCTGGAGTAGGAACAGGATTCAAGAGACCAGAGAGGACCCCCTCAGAGATCCATCCTAAGGGAGGATCTGGTATGCCTAGGATACATTTCTTGGGGTTTTCCGGCTCAACATGTAATTGCCTGCTTCATATGAAGACTGCACCTGAGGGTAAAGATAGAGGCATCAGCTTCCTTCTTCCGTGTTTCTATATGCAGAGCTTTTACAAAGTCATTTCTCTTTGACTGGCTACAGACCTCTCTCCTCTGGGTGGAGCTGAACTCACTGAAAGCAGGGTTATTTTGAAAACACCACACCTATAATTGAAAAGGATTTGTTAAGGCCTTTTACGATCTATCTTTTTTCTGTGGCCTCTTACACTGTCCAAAATCAAACCAGCTGAATCCAGAACCCAGGTGGCAGCTGTTCAGTCTTGGCACCCCAAAGCCCTTGGGACTCAGGGCGTGACTCTTCAGTGAGATCAGACGTAACCCATGAGGCATCTCTGGCTACTTTCTAATTATTTCCATTGCAAAAGGCCCTGAGTTATTCGATGAATCATGTCATTTTTATTGAAAAGTAAACCAAGGGTGATAAAAGACCTATGGCCATACACACAAGAACCATAGGTTCATAATTGGGATCCAGAGGAAGAAATTCTGTACATACTCACCGTATATCTGGGTTCTGGACACCAGGAATTGTGGCCAGAAGGCACATCTTCTCTACCACATTTCAGCAAGAGTAGGGATTATGGTTTGCTTTTTTTAAGGGAGCTATTTTTGGCTAAAGATAGATTGGTACATAGGCGATTTTTAAAAATTATTCCTTATGTTCCAATTCCCTTCTTATAGCCATTTAATATAATAATTATTGATTGCTAGGAATGTTCTGGGCACTACTTCATGGTCTTCCTATACTTAATCTTACAGAATCCTCCCAACTTTTCTAAAAGCTAATTGCTTGATTATTCCTGTGTTACAGAAGAGGAAACTGAATCCCAGAATAATTGAAATCTTTAATCAAGAATGATTTCCAGCTCAGTCTTCTCCTCCCTAGCCTCTTCCAGCTTTCTTTCTGGTCCACCTTAATTTTTCTGCTTTTTCTTTTTTTTTTTTTGCGGGTGGGGAGTAGTGGGCATGGGTGGTTTTTTCTTCTTTCTTTTCTCTGTCACTTGCTTCTCTGGGCTTCAGGAGCAAGAGTTCAATTTTGGAAGCATAAATGTTGAACTCACATAAGAGAAAACAAGTACAAGCCAAGTTGAGGTGAAACTGCTGTGCAGAGAGGAGAAAAACACCAGGTCAACAGAGCAAGGGTTTACTCCTGACCCACGCCCTCCCCATCCCTGTCCTCAGAAGAGGTCTGCTCTCTCACCTAACAGCTGAAACAAGCTTGCTGAGGAGGACGAAGTGAAGACAAGAGCCTGCAACAAAATCTGCCCACCGCCCACCCACTTACTCAGAGAGCAGGAGGCCAAACACCGCCTCTACTGGTGTATCTGCAGCTTAGCGCTCAACACTGGGGGCCAAGCATCCCAAGCTATCTGGGAGACGCAGACCTGTGAAATTTAAGCCATAATGTCCTCCACTTGTGTAACCTCTTTACAAGGAATATTCTCACATGTCATCTCATGTTATCACTTACATATTTTATTCACTGAAGTGTATGAAGTTTGAGATTAAAGTAAGGACGCTATTCCCTCAAAATAGCTTGAGACTTTGATTTTAAACAGATCCTATCTTTATGGTCCACGTTAATAGTTTTCTGATGCAGGTTCATGAAACACAGACAGGACTTGGTGGCACAAACTAGAACTCTCTGAAGACATCCGTGTAAAGAGCTATGGGTAGTTCCTGCATATATGCAAGTCAGCAGTATTCCACTGAAATATTGGATTCCACTGGCTGGGTGTGAGACCTCTCCCTGTAGCCTTGCAGAAGTCTCTGCTGATTTTCTAGATAGCTCATGAATGCGAGAGATCCTCAGGTGACAAGGATTTGGAAAGAATTTTAATGGAAAACTGGGAAACTGGATTTAGAGAATTAACCAAGGGTTTAATCTTCACAGTCAGCTTGTGACCTTTCAATATATTGATGTCTCAAGGATCTGTGTAGGTCATTGGTATGAGATTATTACACGTCCCCTTAATCTTTACTTCAAGGGGCTTGCTGCTTAGTTTTCTGTTCCCAGCAGCCCTACACTTCTGCCAGCAATCCCAGCCCTTCCCAGAGGTCATTTAGAAGTGTTAAATGTTAATTCCCACTGGGTCTCTGGAATTTCCAGATCCACACAGAAATATCATTGTATATAAAACAAGGTTGGGAAGCTCCCACAACTCCTAGAAGCAATACCCATTTTGAAAGGTAAACTGGTTTGTTTCCAGTCCAAGGTGATACTTCAGTCTGAACTCTGCTAATCAGGCAAATAAGTAAACGTATAAAATGTATAATAATAAAAGTAATATAAAATATTTACTTTTATAGAGTGAATGTGAAATTTATCATTTAAAGCAAGACACTTCAGGGACTTCCCTGGTGGTCCAGTGGCTAAGACTCCATGCTCCAGATGCAGAGAGTCTGGGTTCAATCCCTGGTCAGAGAACTGAAAGTTCACACGCCACAAGAAAGACCTAGCACAGCCAAGTACATTTTAAAAGTAAAAAAATAAAAATAAATATTAAAAATAAATAAAGGACGACACTTAAGATCCAGAGGGACTGCTGCTAACAATCACAGCAGGACAACACATATAAACCTGGAATGTCCTGGGCAGAATAGGACATGTGGTCAACCCAACCATCAGTGAATATTTAAAAGAGCTTTTCTCTGTTTCTCATAGTGTTTTTATAACATTAGAGTGTGGCAAGGATCTTCACTGTCTTTTTTATACTGAGAAGTGGATTTGTTCTACTTTCCTGAAAAATATATATAAGACTTTATATTCTAAGTCTCAGCTAATCTGTTCTGAACTTTATTGTATAATCTACTTCTCTGAAACTGAGCTGTAGGTTTCCCACATATCTAAGTTTCTGTGAACCCTTCGGAAGATTATTTTAAAATACCTACAGTCCTTCCCATGATTTCAACATTTCTTCAAAGACTTTTAGTTTTACTTTGAACAACTTCAAAGTTTATTTTGGAAGTGAAGTGTCAGTTTTTCCCTAATATTCTCCAAGTTTTAGTAGAGTAATGGACTCACCCTTGGGAAGAACTTTGAGTACCTGACTACATCAGCAATTTACTGGTCAATATCAAATGATATAGACTAATTGTCCTGCCCCTACACCATCAGTCACTTGCCTACCTAATTTATATATTGACACAGATGTAGAAATACAGAAACAAAAATGTAGGTAAAAATTGGTAGACAGATAGATACATGCATTCATTTGGGCATAGGTCAGACAAACACACAGGGAATATCAGTTTGAATATTCTAGATTTTAAGAGGACTCCTTTGGCTACATTTTCAAATTTTAATTTTATTTAACAGGGTGCTATGTATCTTTTCTCCTGTTGCACACATTTCTGTAAGCTTTCTCAAATTCTTTGGAATCAAGAAAAGTACCAAAAAACAATCACAGGGTTGTGGTGAAGGATGTGAAAGTTGGGGGTGGGGTGGGGGTTTAACCAGTGGCTAGTTAGGGACAAAAATCATATGGCATCTGCAAGGAATGCATAGGATTCCTGCGTGTGGATCCTCCAGTTTGGATTATGAGGGTTTTAATCTATTTATTTAACTTGGCTGCTCCAGATCTTAGTTGCAGCATTGAGAGTCCTTTGTTGTAGCATGTGAGATCTAGTTCTCTGACCAGGGATCAAACTAGGCCCCCTTCATTGGCAGCAGAGAGTCATAGCCACCGGACCACCAGGGAAGTCCCAAGGCATTTTTAATTTTCCCATTTTCTCCCCTGTATTAGCATCTAAGTATTAGTTGCCACTTTTGCAGTAGCTGATATAGTCGCTCAAGGTAAGGGCACTATTCTAAGGGATTTCCAGAATACCTGTTTTCCAATAAAATGATCAACTATTTATAAACATTCTAAAATTTAATGTGTTGGCATTGGGAAGCTATTCTGGATTATTATGAGTGATAAAATATACTTTAGAAAGATTGGGAGATGAATAAAATAACATTTACACAATGCTTGCTCTGAACTGAGCACCAAGTCATTCATATTGATTATATCACTGAATTTTCCAAACAATATATGTAAATAATTTTATAACACCCATTTTCCAGGTGAAAAAAAACAAGATCTATTTGTATTGAAATAATTTGTGCAAGTTCATCTAACTATAAAAAGGTGGAGATGAGCCAAATGTCTGCTGCTGCTGCTGCTAAGTCGCTTTAGTTGTATCCAACTCTGTGCAACCCCATAGACGGCAGCCCACCAGGCTCCCCAGTCCCTGGGAATCTCCAGGCAAGAACACTGCAGTGGGTTGCCATTTCCTTCTCCAATGCATGAAAGTGAAAAATGAAAGTGAAGTCGCTCAGTCGTGTTCGACTCTTAGCGACCCCATGGACTGCAGCCCACCAGGCTCCTCCATCCATGGGATATTCCAGGCAAGAGTACTGGACTGGGGTGCCATTGCCTTCTCCGATACAGACTAGATTGACTAGATTAAAACACTGAAAGCAGGAAAAGGATGTAACTGACTCTTGCCGTGGTCCAGACACAAGAGGATGAAGCAAAGGGAAGGAGTTGGGAGGTCAGGAAGATGTTACAAAGGGAGAAACAATAGGATTGTGATGCTTTTGTGGGTTTGACAGGTTGTAAAGAAGGCACTTTCTGCCATAAGGGTGGTGTCATCTGCATATCTGAGGTTATTGATATTTCTCCCAGCAATCTTGATTCCAGCTTGTGCTTCTTCCAGTCCAGCGTTCCTCATGATGTACTCTGCATAGAAGTTAAATAAGCAAGGTGACATTATACAGCCTTGACGTACTCCTTTTCCTATTTGGAACCAGTCTGTTGTTCCATGACCAGTTCTGACTGTTGCTTCCTGACCTGCATACAGGTTTCTCAAGAGGCAGGTCAGGTGGTCTGGGATCCCCATCTCTTTCAGAATGTTCCACAGTTTATTGTGATCCACACAGTCAAAGGCTTTGGCATAGTCAATGAAGCAGAAATAGATGTTTTTCTGGAACTCTCTTGCTTTCTCCATGATCCAGCGGATGTTGGCAATTTGATCTCTGGTGCCTCTGCCTTTTCTAAAACCTACTTGAACATCTGGGAGTTCACGGTTCACATACTGCTGAAGCCTGGCTTGGAGAATTTTGAGCATGACTTTACTAGCGTGTGAGATGAGTGCAATTGTGCAGTAGTTTGAGCATTCTTTGGCATTGCCTTTCTTTGGGATGAAGACTGACCGCTGAGAGTCCCTTGTACTGCCAGGAGATCCAACCAGTCCATTCTAAAGGAGATCAATCCTGGGTGTTCATTGGAAGGACTGATGCTAAAGCTGAAACTGCAATACTTTGGCCACCTCATGCGACAAGTTGACTCACTGGAAAAGACTCTGATGCTGGGAAAGTTTTGGGGGCGGGAGGAGAAGGGGACGACAGAGAATGAGATGGCTGGATGGCATCACCGACTCTGTGGACATGAGTTTGAGTGAACTCCGGGAGTTGGTGATGGACAGGGAGGCCTGGCATGCTGTGATTCTTGGGGTCGCAGAGAGTCGGACACGACTAAGCGACTGAACTGAACTAAAAGAAGGCACTAGATATGACTATCTTGATTAATAGTAATTCATCAACACTGATAAACTGGTCAGCACTGGCAAAAGAATAGAGGCTTTGTTGGGTGAGGGAATAGCTCCTCTTTGGACATTTTAAAATTAAAGGATATCTAGAATTAACAAATGTAATATATTGATATAGTTTGCAAAGGAAAACAAAATACCCAAATGAATGTTTGCTGGATTTCTTTACAGTGTTCTACCTCACTAAGAAAAAAATATTTTGGTAGGACATACAGGATGTCTAACAAGAGCCATATAAGGGAAGCCCAAGAGAGAGGAGATATATACCTAGTTATGACTGATCCGTGTTGTTGTATGATAGAAACCAACAATTATCCTCCAATAAATAAAAAGGACCATATAAAAGACATATTATAATTTTGTTGCAGAAATATCAGGCTCTTAAGAACTTAAATAACTTGTAAAAACAACCAAACCTTTTGTGTTTCTTTGATGATCAATAAGTTAGAATACTTACCACCGGTGATGATTTTTCAGTCCCAGGGGAGCTCAAAGTGTGAAGAGGGTACAGGAAGGAAAGAACAAATGGCAGACTGATGAATGGATGCTTGGTATGTAAATTTCAGAAGAAAGAAATGCTCTCCACTTGAAATTTACTTTTCCTACTTTCCCACTAATCCCTGTAGTTTGTTTTCTTTAAAATATTACTCAAAATTTAGCCTTCATTTCTAAAGCTTTCTAAATGGGAAATCATTTGCCTCTAATCCCTTTGCTGTCGTTCAGCAGCCCTTCATACGCCTAAGTGTAATCTCAAGATATTTCTGCTTAGAGCCTATATTGATGTTGGGCTTACTGTCCTTTAGGAAATACTGCTGTCCCAAAGGACTGGGCAGCAGCTTTCAGTCTTTACTTTGTTCAGAAGTTCGTGCTAGGCCATATTTTGTGGTTCACTGGACAAACAGAACGTGGGCACTGACTGTATCTCTGCATGTTTGCAGGCTCGCTTCTTGCCTTTTGACTTTTAAAGCACTGGTCGGGGGAACAGGTTTCTCTCTGCTAACTGAATCTTGACAGATGAACTCCTCCTTGTTTGGAAGTATTTTAATCCTTTCCAAATTAATTTACCTAGTTGATTGACTGGAGTTAAAACTCAACTGCAAAATGAGAGCAGAATGTTCTCTTCCTTGTGACAGATTCATGTCCGTTGGAGTACATCATCTTCAACAAAAGATGACCAATGCAGGAGGTGACTCTGAGGATTAACAAGGTTTGGCCATGTTTATATAACTTTTTAAGCTCTTATTGGAAAAGTGCTTTGGGGACCGTAAAACGTTGATCTTAATCTGTGTATGCTTAGAATCAGAATTGCCTTCCATAAATTCAACTTTTTTTCCAAAAGCAGTGGGGATTAGTAAATCGTGTTTCCAGAAAGTTCAACCTTCATTTGAGACCAGTTTAAATGATAGCTGATGTGAATTCAGTTGTTCCTTAGAACAGAGGTCCTCAAACTTTAGGATGTCTCGAATCACCTGGAGGGCTGGCCCGGGGCCCCAGAACTTTGGATGCAGCAGGTTTGGGATAATGACCAGGACCAGATATTTCTATCAAGTTCCCAGGCGAAGTGGGTTCTCCTGGCACCTTGAGAACCACTGCCCTGGGAATCGTACACTCTGATCAGTGGGACTGAGAGCAAAAACATCCAAGAGAAGTTGTGTAAACTTCTCCAGAGAAGTTCAGATGCGGTCATTTTAAATTAGATCTGGTTTTTGTTTTCTTATCTTTCATATATTGTTTTGCAAGGGAGTTATTAAGGGGGGAAAAGGTGGCTTCTAATACTCATGTCTAGATCTAGTATTATTTGGCTGAATGTCTATCAATGCCTGCTTCTAAATCCAGTAGCTCCACTCACACCTTCTCTCTCCACCCAAAACAGAACAAAAACGAAGCAAAAATCTAAACTGAATGTTGTCTCCTACCAGCACTTAAAAAGTTAACAACAGCACCAAACAGAATCGCTCAGGTCAGTGGAGGGTAAAACCAGCATTTGGAAATGCTGTGAGAACACAAATAGTTTAAACTGTAGAAGAGGCCCGAGGAAATTACAGAGGGAAAACTTTCCATCCAAGGTTCCAGTTGCCAAGGAGTTTGTGTCGGTGGCTGGAGACCTCACCCCTCCGTGGCTCCTCTCTGACTCACTGTGTCCCTGGGAAGCCTCAGATTCAGCAACCAGAGAGAATTCAAACTCGGCCTTTGATCTCACTGGGATGAAATGCACCAGGGAACTTGGCTTCTAAAACATGGATGTTCCTGATCAAATAGCTGATACTCTGGTTCCTAGAAATCAGTCTGGTTCTGGCCCACGTGCAGAGGTTGAGATCAGAGAAAGCTGTGTCATGGGCCCCCTTGCAACTGCAGGAGAGAGCAGGGCAGGGTTAGAACACACTTGGACCCAGTTGAATGTCTGGTTGGTTTGGTACATCAAAGTTACTCTTGTTATGTTCTTGGAATCCAGCTCCCAGACTCCCCTGTTTTGAAATCGGATGGCCGCTTGCAGGTAGAAACTCCTAGCCATGAAGTAGCTTTTCTTTCTGGATACCATCTTACTCTTTGGCATTATACATTTTGCCCTTGCTGGTCCAAATCCAACACTAACCAGAAACAGATATGTTCATTTTCCTTGCCATAACAATGAGGAGAATACAACCTAATGCTGCAGTGCTTTCCCTGGGTTTGGATCAGTGCCTCTGACACTTTAGTGTGCATGTAAATTATCTGAGCATCTTGTAAAAAAAGTAGACTCTGATTCAGTAGGTCCGGGTTGGGGCCTGAGCTTCTGCCTTTCCAACAAACTCCCAAATGCTGACCCTGCTGTTCTGAAGAGCAAGCTTGGAGTAGCAAGGGGATTCTTTCTCAACTTGGGCTTCTCATTTCGATCACCCTGAGAGGGCTGGGTGTTTGCTCTTTTTATTTTTAGACCAATACCCAGATGCCCAGAGACTTTGATTTGATTAGTCTGGAGGTGGGGGGCAAGCCTAGGTGCTTTATTATGCAACCAGGATTGTGAAAACAAATTCAAACAAATGTTTCTCGAACTATGGGTAGCAATCCTAAGTGGGTCACAATCAGAAATAACATTAGAAATACTGTCTAGTTATAACGTGATCTACTATGTTCTGCTCAGTTCTAAAAATTTATGTTGCAACTATTTAACCTTGCTGTTATAGTGTGAAAGGCATTGATAACACGCAAATGAAAGGGCATCGTTGTGTGAAATTTGTGTTTCATACTAATTTTACATATCACAAATTATTTTCTAGTGTGTTTTTTAATCATTTAAGTATATAAAATCATTATTAGCCCATGATCCTTGTGTAGATTGTCTACCCAGATTGAGATATCCTCTTGGTTCTGACTCTCAACTTGATGCAATCTGTCCTAACCAATTGCCTGAAACTTGGTCCCAGAATATCTCCTATTATGGTTGGCTACTTCATATTGTTTTGATTAAAAACACCTGCATTTAGACGTGCGGCCTTTTGTGATTGTAGTAATAATAATAATTGTTGTTGAAACAAAATAGTATTTTGGACTTTAAAAGTCTATGTCAAAGCCCTGTTACATATGGCAAAGTAGTGCTGGCAAAGAACTGAATCATTGGGTAAGAAGACACGTGTGTTCATACTTTGTGTAGCATCATTTCACTCTGATGGTGAAATCCCAATGCCTCCCTTAATAAATTAGCTGTTTATCACTATAAGGAATAGATCTGAAAGGTATTCTTTGCAAATTAACAATTGATGACAAATAATTATTCAATGAAAGTAAATTCCTTAACAGAAAACATGATTCTTTCGTACTGTTTACAGGAAACTTTTGTTCTTGAACAGAAAAGAAAGCAATTTCAATATAAGTCATGATTGAAACACCCCTCCCTTCTCTGTTACTTGGTATATTGTATATTTTGTAGTAATCTGTTATTGAACTTTATTTTAAGCCATTCAAGAGACCAGAGATAAAAGTCCATTGGGTACTTTTTGGGGTGGAAGAGAGTGTTTCACTTATTTTGACTATAATAATAAATAATGAATGCCCACTGTATACCTGGTACTCAGCTCAACCTTTGAGGATACAGCAGATGTGGTCTATTATTTTTAACATGTTTCCATGGCTTCTGAATTCATAGAGCTTACCATCTATCTCATGGCAGAAGCAGCTCTTGGGCAGCTACCAATAAATCTGTATTATCAACCATGATAAAGCTAAATGTAAGTGCTGCGCCGAAGAATCGATACTTTTGAACTGTGGTGTTGGAGAAGACTCTTGAGAGTCCCTTATACTGCAAGGAGATCCAACCAGTCCATTCTAAAGGAGATCAATCCTGGGTGTTCATTGGAGGGACTGATGCTAAAGCTGAAACTGCAATACTTTGGCCACCTCATGCGACGAGTTGACTCACTGGAAAAGACTCTGATGCTGGGAAAGGTTGGGGGCGGGAGGAGAAGGGGACGACGGAGAATGAGGTGGCTGGATGGCATCACCGACTCTGTGGACATGAGTTTGAGTGTACTCCGCGAGTTGGTGATGGACAGGGGGGCCTGGCGTGCTGTGATTCATGGGGTCGCGGAGAGTCGGACACGACTGAGCGACTGAACTGAACTGAAGTGCTGCGAAGAGAGTGCATTAGGGAGAATCGGTTGTGATGAGCTGTTTCATGGGCGGCATCTTTGAAGAGTGACATTGAGTCAAGGCCTAAAGGAAGCAGTGGTTACTCAAAGACGAGAGTGAATTTTTCCTAGGCAGAGAAGATCCTATGTGAAAACTCTGGAGGGAGAGACAAGTGGCAGTTTCAGTGGGCTGTGAGGCTGTTGCAACCAGAACCCAGGGAGGCTGGAGGAGAGTTATACAAGCTGAAGCTGTAAAAGTAGCAGAGCCAGACCACAGAGGGCCAGGTGGCTGGGTAAGGATATTGCCCTTTATTCAAAGGGAAAATGGGAACAAATCTTTAAACACTTTCATAGGGTGGTTACATGAACAGATTTTCATTTTTAACCTCCAAGGGAGACAAAACTCATGTTGAGCTTATTCATCTTCAAGGCCAACAGAGTAGCACATAATTGAACCAAATACCCATTCACTGCTGCTATGAAATACCCAGCATCACTCAGGCTACTGCTTAGAATATAGTTGGGAAGATTTGCCAAGAATGAAAGTGGAAGATCTACTGTCAGATGCTGTGTTCCAGGCCAGAGATGTTGGCATTTTTGGACAAGGATGTGTGCTGTGCTTAGTCACTCAGTCATGTCTGACTCTGCGACAACACAGACTATAGCCCGCCAGGCTCCTCTGTCCATGGAATTCTCCAGGCAAGAGTACTGGAGTGGGTAGCTGATCCCTTCTCCAGGGCATCTTCCCAACCCAGGGATAGAACCCAGGTCTCCCTCATTGCAGGTGGATTCTTTACCATCTGAACCACCAGGGAAACCCTTGGACAAGAATAGCAGTGGTAGAAATGGAGCAAAGATGCGTTATAGAGATAGAATAAGATGATTGTTATTGACTGGATGTAAGGAGTGGAGGGAGAAGGAGAAATGAAAGGTGACTTCCAGATGTTGTTTGAACCATTTTATTCAGGGAACATGGGAGAAGACTTCGGTTTCATGGGATAGATTAATCAATTTGGAAACTTGTGATCTGAGATGTCTATGAAATAGTCAAGTGGGACAATGTATGTTTAAGCTATCGGCATGTACATCGTCTTTAATTTAGGTATTGTCATAAATGCTTAGTACCTACCACATGCCAGCACTATTCTAGTCACTGAGACTATAAAGAGAAACAAAACAAAAACAAAGTTTCATATATGAAGTCCTCTCAAGGCACAGTGCTTACATTAACCAGAATATGCAGTTAGAATTAGAGCAAGAGGAGTGCCTCAAGGTGACAGTTAAGAAGGGAAAGATGAAGATAGGAAACAAGCCATTCAAAGAGCTAGAAAAGTGGGCTCCAGACCAGGTTGATCAGCAATTGTGGATCCCTGAAGGAGAAGTGAGTCAATGTGTATCAGTTCAGTTCAGTTCAATCGCTCAGTCGTGTCCAACTCTTTGCGACCCCATGGACTGCAGCAAGCCAGGCCTCCCTGTCCATCACCAACTCCTGGAGCATGCTCAAACTCATATCCTTCAAGTTGGTGATGCCATTCAACCATCATCCTCTGTTGTCCCCTTCTCCTCCTGTCCTCAATCTTTCCCAGCATCAGGGTATTTTCCAATGATACAGCTCTTCGTATGTGTATGAGGAGTGATAAAAGACTTGGTGTGTTCAAGTAGGTTTTAGAAAAGGCAGAGGAACCAGAGATCAAATTGCCAACATCTGCTGGATCATGGAGAAAGCAAGAGAGTTCCAGAAAAACATCTATTTCTGCTTCATTGACTATGCCAAATCCTTTGACTGTGTGGATCACAATAAACTGTGGAAAAATCTTAAAGAGATGGGAATACCAAACCACCTGACCTGCCTCTTGAGAAACCTGTATGCAGGTCAGGAAGCAATAGTTAGAACTGGACATGGAACAACAGACTGGTTCCAAATAGGAAAAGGAGTACGTCAAGGTTGTATTTTGTCACCTTGCTTATTTAACATATATGCAGAGTACATCATGAGGAACGCTGGGCTGGAAGAAGCACAAGCTGGAATCAAGATTGCTGGGAGAAATATCAATAACCTCAGATATGCAGATGACACTACCCTTATGGCAGAAAGTGAAGAGGAACTCAAAAACCTCTTGAGGAAAGTGAAAGAGGAGAGTGAAAAGGTTGGCTTGAAGCTCAACATTCAGAAAACAAAGATCATGGCATCTGGTCCCATCACTTCATGGGAAATAGATGGGGAAACAGTGGAAACAGTGTCAGACTTTATTTTTTGGGCTCCAAAATCACTGCGGATGCTGATTGCAGCCATGAAATTAAAAGACGCTTACTCCTTGGAAGGAAAGTTATGACAAACCTTGATAATATATTAAAAAGCAGAGACATTACTTTGCCAACAAAGGTCTATCTAGTCAGTTAAATTCAGTTCAGTTCAGTCGCTCAGTCGTGTCCGACTCTCCGCGACCCCATGAATCACAGCATGCCAGGCCTCCCTGTCCATCACCAACTCCCGGAGTTCACTCAAACTCATGTCCACAGAGTCTGCGATGCCATCCAGCCATCTCATTCTCTGTCGTTCCCTTCTCCTCCCACCCCCAACCTTTCCCAGCATCAGAGTCTTTTCCAGTGAGTCAACTCGTCACATGAGGTGGCCAAAGTATTGGAGTTTCAGCTTTAGCATCAGTCCTTCCAATGAACACCCAGGATTGATCTCCTTTAGCATGGACTGGTTGGATCTCCTTGCAGTCCAAGGGACTCTCAAGAGTCTTCTCCAGCACCACAATTCAAAAGCATCAATTCTTTGGCGATCAGCTTTCTTCACAGTCCAACTCTCACATCCATACATGACCACAGGAAAAACCATGGCCTTGACTAGACGGACCTTGGTTGGCAAAGTAATGTCTCTGCTTTTTAATATACTATCAAGGTTGGTCATAACTTTCCTTCCAAGGAGTAAGCGTCTTTTAATTACATGGCTGCAATCAGCATCTGCAGTGATTTTGGAGCCCCAAAAAATAAAGTCTGACACTGTTTCCACTGCTTTTCCATCTATTTCCCATGAAGTGATGGGACCAGATGCCATGATCTTTGTTTTCTGAATGTTGAGCTTCAAACCAACCTTTTCACTCTCCTCATTCAATTTCATCAAGAGGCTTTTGAGTTCCTCTTCACTTTCTGCCATAAGGGTAGTGTCATCTGCATATCTGAGGTTATTGATATTTCTCCCAGCAATCTTGATTCCAGCTTGTGCTTCTTCCAGCCCAGCGTTCCTCATGATGTACTCTGCATATAAGTTAAATAAGCAAGGTGACAATATACATCCTTGACGTACTCCTTTTCCTATTTGGAACCAGTCTGTTGTTCCATGTACAGTTCTGACTGTTGCTTCCTGACCTGCATACAGGTTTCTCAAGAGGCAGGTCAGGTGGTCTGATATTCCCATCTCTTTCAGAATGTTCCACAGTTTATTGTGATCCACACAGTCAAAGGCTTTGGCATAGTCAATGAAGCAGAAATAGATGTTTTTCTGGAACTCTCTTGCTTTCTCCATGATCCAGCGGATGTTGGCAATTTGATCTCTGGTGCCTCTGCCTTTTCTAAAACCTGCTTGAACATCTGGGAGTTCACGGTTCACATATTGCTCAAGCCTGGCTTGGAGAATTTTGAGCATGACTTTACTAGCGTGTGAGATGAGTGCAATTGTGCAGTAGTTTGAGCATTCTTTGGCATTGCCTTTCTTTGGGATTGGAATGAAGACTGACCTCTTCCAGTCCTGTGGCCACTGCTTAGTTTTCCAAATTTGCTGGCATATTGAGTGCAACACTTTCACAGCATCATCTTTCAAGATTTGAAATAGCTCAACTGGAATTCCATCACCTCCACTAGCTTTGTTCATAGTGATGCTTTCTAAGGCCTACTTGACTTCACATTCCAAGGTGTCTGGCTCTAGGTCAGTGATCACATTATCGTGACTATCTTGGTCATGAAGATCTTTTTTGTACAGTTCTTCTGTGTATTCTTGCCACCTCTTCTTAATATCTTCTGCTTCTGTTAGGTCCATACCATTTCTGTCCTTTATCAAGCCCATATTTGCATGAAATGTTCCCTTGGAATCTCTAATTTTCTTGAAGAGATCTCTTGTTTTTCCTATTCTGTTGTTTTCCTCTATTTCTTTGCATTGATCACTGAGGAAGGCTTTCTTATCTCTCCTTGCTATTCTTTGGAACTCTGCATTCAGATGCTTATATCTTTCCTTTTCTGTCTAGTCAAGGCTATGGTTTTTCCAGTGGTCATGTATGGATGTGAGAGTTGGACTGTGAAGAAAGCTGATTGCCGAAGAATGGATGCTTTTGAACTGTGGTGCTGGAGAAGACTCTTGAGAGTCCCTTGGACTGCAAGGAGATCCAAACAGTCCATTCTAAAGGAGATCAATCCTGGATGTTCATTGGAAGGACTGGTGCTGAAGCTGAAACTCCAATACTTTGGCCACCTTATGCAATGAGTTGACTCACTGGAAAAGAGTCTGATGCTGGGAGGGATTGGGGGCAGGAGGAGAAGGGGATGACAGAGAATGAGATGGCTGGATGGCATCACCGACTCTGTGGACATGAGTTTGAGTGAACTCTGGGAGTTGGTGATGGACAGGGAGGTCTGGCATGCTGTGATTCATGGGGTTGCAAAGAGTCGGACACGACTCAGCGACTGAACTAAACTGAGCTGAACTGTGGCCGGTGATGTGAACAACAAGGAACTGGAAGAAGGAAGAGGGTCTGAGTCTCCGGAAATTTGTAGTCCATGGAACATTGGTTTCTAAACATGGTTGTATGTCACTGGAGGATTTTTGAATGGTGGAGTGATGTTATCCAATTTGTATTTTTCAAAAATCGATCTCTGAGAATAGATTATAGGGTCTGGTGAGGAACCGGGAGATTCATTAGGAAACAGGTAGAGTCCTCCTACTCATGTATTATACTAGTGATTTGAACTGAATTGTGTCTTGCCTGGAATCAGTATGTTGAAGCCCTAACCCCGAGTGTGATGGTTTTGGTGACGGGCCTTTGGGTGGTAATTAGGTTTGGATGAGATTGTGAGGGTGGGGCCCTTAAGAGAAGTAGGAATTATATGCCTCAGAAGAATGGACACCAGAGAGCTTGCTTTGTGTCTCTCCCTCTGTCCTGTGAAGACAGAGTCAGAAGGCAACCATTCGCAAGGCAGGGCGAGGGCCTTTGTAGGCCACCCTAGTCATGCTGGTACTATGACCTCAGGCTTCAGCCTCCAGAGCTGTGAGAAAAGAAACTCCTGTTGTTTAAGCCAACCAGTCTATGGTATTTGTTATGGCAGCCTGAGTAGTCTGATAGGACTAACCAGAAAGGGAGAAATGCTCTGATGAGGGTAATTAGGTTTGGATGATAGGGAGAGTCCAGGAACGTCCCCTCACTGACTTTAGCTCATCAAGGTACTGTGCAGAGTACTCATTTCCAGTGTAAACAAAAGCAGTGGGTGTGCCTGGCATGGAAAAGAAATTACTATGGTCTGGAATAAGATCCAGCTCCCGAAGAGTACGGACAAAAGAGGAGCGTCTCAGTTCTGGCAACTAGTTTGCCTTCTGTCCGTTTCCCTGTCACGTTCATTTTCTATCTCTGAAAAAGGCCACGCCATTAAATGTAAAGAGAGCAGTTCCACAGGTTGTAGGATTAGTCAGCTCTCCAGAGGAGACTCAGAACTCCATCTGCTGCAATTTATTAGATCCCTGTGAACCACACAAGTCCAGTGATGAGTGGTAGCCAATGAAATGCCATTGCAACAATGGAGATAATGTAATAGCCGTGTCATAAAATGATTGCTATCATCATGGTTACGTTTGACTTGTTTCCCAATGCACTGAGCACATGAAAGGGTTGTGTTTCTACGCACTAAATGGAATTCGGTGCTGGAACTATTTCTGCCTGGAGAGCGATTGCACAGATATTGTGCCATCTGACTGTCCCAGTGCTGGACCATATAACAGAGTGATTTAAATCCAACTGAAAATCAAATCAGTTAAAGTATTTAAATTTCCCAGTGAAGCAAAATTGCAGGTAGGCTGACTTCTCCTGTCTAATTTTGTGGCCCTACTTTGGGCAACAGGCTGTAATGAGGCTTCCGTGAGGCATCAGTTCAGTTGCTCAGTCATGTCTGACTCTTTGAGACCCCATGAACCTCAGCATGCCCGGCCTCCCTGTCCATCACCAACTCCTGGAGTTTACCCAAACTCACATCCAATGAGTCAGTGACGCCATCCAACCATCTCATCCTCTGTCGTCTCCTTCTCCTCCTGCCTTCAATCTTTCCCAGCATCAGGGTCTTTTCAAATGAGTCAGTACTTCCCATCAGGTGGCCAAAGTCTTGGAGTTTGAGCTTCGCATCAGTCCTTCCAATGAATATTCAGGACCGATCTCCTTTAGAATGGACTGGTTGGATCTCCTTGCAGTCCAAGGGACTCTCAAGAGTCTTCTCCAGCACCACAGTTCAAAAACATCAGTTCTTCGGCGCTCAGCTTTCTTCACAGTCCAACTCTCACATCCATGCATCACTACGGGAAAAACCATAGCCTTGACTAGACGGACCTTTGTTGGCCAAGTGATGTCTCTGCTTTTTCATATGCTGTCCAGGCTGGTCATAGCTGTTCTTCCAAGGAGCGAGCGTCGTTTAGCTTCGCGGCTGCAGTCTCCCTCTGCAGTGGTTTTGGGGGAGGCCTGGATGCATTACTGGTCTAGACTCTTCCTGGGATACCTGTTTCACACTAGTTCATTCCACATCTGTTTTTCCTTCTGAGGAGCAGAGAGGCCTGAAAAAAGGATCTCATTTTTGGTCAAATATCTGAATCTGTCCAGTTCTTTCTCAGTTCAGACAAAGAATTCTTTCTCAATTCAGGTTAATGAATAAAAGACACTGATGCTGGGAAAGGTTGGGGGCAGGAGGAGAAGGGGACGACAGAGAATGAGACGGCTGGATGGCATCACCGACTCTGTGGACATGAGTTTGAGTGAACTCCGGGAGTTGGTGATGGACAGGGAGGCCTGGCGTGCTGTGATTCATGGGGTCGCGGAGAGTCGGACATGACTGAGTGACTGAACTGAACTGAACCCCTACAATTAGTTGAGCTATTTCAAATCTTGAAAGATGATGCTGTGAAAGTGCTGCACTCAATATGCCAGCAGATTTGGAAAACTCAGCAGTGGCCACAGGACTGGAAAAGGTCAGTCTTCATTCCAATCCCAAAGAAAGGGAATGCCAAAGAATGCTCAAACTACCGCACAATTGCACTCATCTCACACGCTAGTAAAGTCATGCTCAAAATTCTCCAAGCCAGGCTTCAGCAGTATGTGAACCGTGAACTCCCAATGTTCAAGCAGGTTTTAGAAAAGGCAGAGGCACCAGAGATCAAATTGCCAACATCCACTGGATCATGGAGAAAGCAAGAGAGTTCCAGAAAAACATCTATTTCTGCTTCATTGACTATGCCAAAGCCTTTGACTGTGTGGATCACAATAAACTGTGGAACATTCTGAAAGAGATGGGGATCCCAGACCACCTGAACTGCCTCTTGAGAAACCTGTATGCAGGTCAGGAAGCAACAGTCAGAACTGGACATGGAACAACAGACTGGTTCCAAATAGGAAAAGGAGTACGTCAAGGATGTATAATGTCACCTTGCTTATTTAACTTATATGCAGAGTACATCATGAGGAATGCTGGGCTGGAAGAGGCACAAGCTGGAATCAAGATTGCTGGGAGAAATATCAATAACCTCAGATATGCAGATGACACTACCCTTATGGCAGAAAGTGAAGAGGAACTCAAAAGCCTCTTGAGGAAAGTGAAAGAGGAGAGTGAAAAGGTTGGCTTGAAGCTCAACATTCAGAAAACAAAGATCATGGCATCTGGTCCCATCACTTCATGGGAAATAGATGGAAAAACAGTGGAAACAGTGTCAGACTTTAATTTTTTGGGCTCCAAAATCACTACAGATGCTGATTGCAGCCATGAAATTAAAAGACGCTTACTCCTTGGAAGGAAAGTTATGATCAACCTAGATAGTATATTAAAAAGCAGAGACATTACTTTGCCAACAAAGGTCCATCTAGTCAAGGCTATGGTTTTTCCCATGGTCATGTATGGATGTGAGAGTTGGACTGTGAAGAAAGCTGATCGCTGAAGAATTGATGCTTTTGAACTGTGGTGCTGGAGAAGACTCTTGAGAGTCCCTTGGACTGCAAGGAGATCCAACCAGTCCATTCTAAAGGAGATGAATCCTGGGTGTTCATTGGAAGGACTGATGCTAAAGCTGAAACCCCAATACTCTGGCCACCTCATGCGATGAGTTGACTCACTGGAAAAGACTCTGGGATGCTGGGAAAGGTTGGGGGCAGGAGGAGAAGGGGATGACAGAGAATGAGATGGCTGGATGGCATCACCGACTCGATGGACATGAGTTTGAGTGAACTCTGGGAGTTGGTGATGGACAAGGAGGCCTGGCGTGCTGTGATTCATGGGGTCGCGCAGAGTCGGACACGACTGAGCGACTGAACTGAACTGAACTGAACTGAACCCCTACATTATGAAATGAATGACAACTGATTTCTAGTCACTTTCCCAGGGCTTGACCTCAAGAATGAGGGGCTGTCAAACCTGTAGCCTAGAGTCCTGGGGTAATTGATCATAGCTTCAGTAGAGCTGAGAAGCCAATCCTGGCACCAAATCTAGGATTCTACCGTGGCCTTTGCTCTCTTAGTGCCATCTCCACAAAACCTGAAGGAACCCTGAAATGCAGACTTCCAGATGTGATCCACACAGTCATCACCCATGACTATACCCCCACCCCACTGTGTCTATTATTTCCTGTAGGTTTTATTTTTAATTTGTTTTTTTTTAATTGAAGTATGGTTAATTTACAGAGGTGTGTTAGTTTCAGATGCACAGTGATTCAGCTAAATACAGGTATTCTTTTTCAGGTGCCTTCCCTTCTAGGTTATTACAGAATACTGAGTATAGTCCTCTGTGCTATATAATAGGTCCTGTTGGTTATTTTGCATATAGCAGTATATAAATATTAATCCCAAACTTCTGATTTATCCCTCTTCCACCCTTTCCCCTTTGGGAAGCATAAATTTGCTTTCTATGTGTGTGGGTCTATTTCTGTTTTGTTTAAATTCCACATATAACTGATATCATATGATATTTGCCTTTGGCTTATTTCACTCAGTATGACAATCTCTAGGTCCATCCCTGTTGCTACAAATGGCGTTCATTCTTTTTTATGGCTCAGTAATATTCCGTTGTGTACATATATACCACATCTTCTTTATCCAGTCATCTATCAGTGGACATCTAGGTTGCCTAACTGCTGGTGGGAATATAAATTGGAATAGCCACTATACAGAATGGTATGGAGAGGCCTTATAAGCTAAAAATAGAGCTAATATATGATCCAGCAATCCCGTGCCTGGGTATATATCTGGAGAAAAGTGTACTCTGAAAAGATACACTCACCTCAGTGTTCATTGCAGTCAAATAGTTCATCTGACTATTTACAGTAGTCAAAGCAAGGAAGCAATCTCCACAGCTTTTGCTCAAGAAACCTATGGAGACAAAACTGATCTTTCCTAATGCTGCTCAGTCTTAAAAGAACTACACTGAGAAAGTTGCTAAGATTTTTCTCAGTTTAGCTTAAAAAAAAAAATGAGGTTTGGGCTAGAGACTATAAGGCCCATAAATATCCACATGCTTTCTGCATTCCCCAGGCTCCCTGACGGTATCTGGATCATGTGACTAGCTCACTGGTGTCAACATTTCACTCTGAAAGATAGAGACTGTTTGTTCAAATCTCACTTTCCTTTTATTTGCCCAGATAGCAAAAATCCTGTGGTGAACTTCAGAGGAAGTTTTCTTAAAGCTCACTTCACTTTGCTGGGTGATTTTTGCTGTTTACCTGATGAAATAGACATTATCTGTAGAAATGAGGTTATTTCATGTTGGTTAACGGTATTATCCCACTGGTCTCTTAGAAGTCCAAGTTAGTAAGGACCCTTTTCACGGATATCTCACAATCTCCCAGTAAGGACATTTATTCTTTCTACGGTGCAGACAGGAAAGCTCTGCACATTTAGTGTAAGATAGAGCTAGGTCTCCAACTTGACTTTTCTGACTCTTGATCCCTTGTCAGTTCTTGTTCTATGAAGCACTCAAAACTAGAATGAAACTATCTTATTGTCTATGTTAGTAAAGCAGATAAGTAGCAGTAACTTATTAGAAGCATAGAGAAGTAGAAACAAAAAGGAAAATGTTTTTATTGATTTTACTTAAATGACACAAAATCAGTGGCATTGAAATGCAAAATATTTTCTTTAAATGATGGACTAGAGTAGAAAGTTCTTTGAAAAACGGTTGAAAAGTAGGAATGAAGCAACATGTATCTATAAATTGTCTAAAATCTAATTGTTTTTCGCATGAGAAATGACTTCTTTTCTCCACCATTAATTCACAAGATAAAAAAGCAAATCAAGCGCACTTGGTCCGTATCTCATATACCCATCCTTTGGGATTTGAGAGAATTAAAGAAAACCGAAACAATAAAACAGCAACAGCAAAAAAAAAATCACCGTGCTATTCGGCCTCTAAAACAATCCTTTCAACTTTAATTTCTCCTCGCTAAACTCACTTAGCTTCAAACTTCTGATATAGTGTTTCTTTTCAGACGAGACAGGTATATCCAGTAAATCAATGTTTAATGCATATATTGAGTTTACGGCTCTCTCTTTGGTGACATATCCTCTGTTTTATGCCGGTGGTCCCACTGGCTCTGAAGATTACAGAATGCTTAGTGCAGAAGGGACTGTCTCTGTGGAATCCTTCATGAGAAATGGTTTCATCTCAGGGCCAAAGTGCTGGAAGCTACCAAAATGATTCTGAGCAATGGAAAGAGAGGCCTCGCATTATCTCCTGGCTCATCTAAGAGTTTGCCCCTCATCCCCAGACTTTTTCATCTTCAGTGTCATTGCCTTCGTGGCAACCATCCCTCATACATACAGATGTTTTCAAATGTTTCTTCTTCCTAAGAGAATCTTTCCTCTGTTATACATTTCTTTCAATCTGCAGGCATTTTGCAAAATTTCCAGACAGAACAGCAACATTTCATGCTTCCACAGTCTTTATTTCCCTCTCAGTAACTGTAATCTGGCTTTCTTCCATTCTACTACACTTTCCCCCAAAAGGTCTCCAAGGGCTTTAGTCTTAGTAAATATGGAAGCCTCTGGTCCCTCTTGTAGCATTTCAAGTGTTTGCCATGACTGTACTACTTGGCACTTGAGGGCTTGCATCAGGGTTGCCTTCCTCTTCCTCCCTTACTTTCTCCTTTTATTTAGTTGGGTACTGAAATGTAAGTGGCTCCTGAATCTCCACACTTGGCCCTCCTTTCTTTCAGCTCATGCTGGACAATCTCCCTTGCTTTATTTCGTTCTTAAGTGAGAAAAAATAATCTGCATCTAAACAACTGGAGGTGACACTGCAGGAGGTCTGTTCCAGACCTTATCCTTTGCCATCTGACGACAGTACCAACCCTCACACATATCAAGCAAATTATTTGATCTATATTCATATATTACTGTTGTCAGAAACATCAGTTCAGTTCAGTTCACTCAGTCGTGTCTGACCCTTTGCGACCCCATGAATCACAGGACACCAGGCCTCCCTGTCCATCACCAACTCCCGGAGTTCACTCAAACTCATGTCCACAGAGTCGGTGATGCCATCCAGCCATCTCATGCTCTGTCGTCCCCGTCTCCTCCCACCCCCAACCTTTCCCAGCATCAGAGTCTTTTCCAGTGAGTCAACTCGTCGCATGAGGTGGCCAAAGTATTGAAGTTTCAGCTTCAGCACCAGTCCTTCCAATGAACACCCAGGATTGATCTCCTTTAGAATGGACTGGTTGGACCTCCTTGCAGTCCAAGGGACTCTCAAGAGTCTTCTCCAGCACCACAGTTCAAAAGCATCAATTCTTCAGTGATCAGCTTTCTTCACAGTCCAACTCTCACATCCATACATGACCACGGGAAAAACCATAGCCTTGACTAGACAGACCTTGGTTGGCAAAGTAATATCTCTGCTTTTTAATATACTATCAAGTTGGTCATAACGTTCCTTCCAAGGAGTAAGCGTCTTTTAATTTCCTGACTGCAATCAGCATCTGTAGTGATTTTGGAGCCCAAAAAAATAAAGTCTGACACTGTTTCCACTGTTTTTCCATCTATTTCCCATGAAGTGATGGGACCAGATGCCATGATCTTTGTTTTCTGAATGTTGAGCTTCAAGCCAACCTTTTCACTCTCCTACTTCACTTTCATCAAGAGGCTTTTGAGTTCCTCTTCACTTTCTGCCATAAGGGTAGTGTCATCTGCATATCTGAGATTATTGATATTTCTCCCAGCAATCTTGATTCCAGCCTGTGCTTCTTCCAGCCCAGCGTTCCTCATGATGTACTCTGCATAGAAGTTAAATAAGCAGGGTGACAATATACAGCCTTGATGTACTCCTTTTCCTATTTGGAACCAGTCGGTTGTTCCATGTACAGTTCTGACTGTTGCTTCCTGACCTGCATACAGGTTTCTCAAGAGGCAGGTCAGGTGGTCTGGGATCCCCATCTCTTTCAGAATGTTCCACAGTTTATTGTGATCCACACAGTCAAAGGCTTTGGCATAGTCAATGAAGCAGAAATAGATGTTTTTCTGGAACTCTCTTGCTTTCTCCATGATCCAGCGGATGTTGGCAATTTGATCTCTGGTGCCTCTGCCTTTTCTAAAACCTGCTTGAACATCTGGGAGTTCACGGTTCACATACTGCTGAAGCCTGGCTTGGAGAATTTTGAGCATGACTTTACTAGCGTGTGAGATGAGTGCAATTGTGAGGTAGTTTGAACATTCTTTGGCATTGCCTTTCTTTGGGATTGGAATGAAGCAACATGGTGGTTTTTAAATCTACCATCCTGTTTGGTTTGGGGTTTAAATCTACCATCCTGTTTAATTAGGGAACTGCTAGCTATTGTAGAAATATTGTAGCAAGGAGATCAAACCAGTCAATCCTAAGGAAACCAGTCCTAAATGTTCATTGGAAGGACTGATGCTGAAGTTCCAGTACTTTGGCCACCTGATGCAAAGACCTGACTCATTGGAAAAGCCCCTGATGCTGGGGATGATTGAAGGCGGGAGGAAAAGGAGGTGACAGAGAATGAGATGGTTGGATGGCATCACCAACTCAATGGACGTGAGTTTGAGCAAGCTGCAAGAGACAGTGAAGGACAGAGAAGCCTGGCATACTGAAGTCCATGGGGTCGCAAAGAGCTGGGCACAACTTAGTGACTGAAAGACAGAAAGCTGTTGTAGGGGATAAACGCCTGCATCTAAGTAGTTTAATGCAACAGACACTTATTTCCTGCCCATTAGAAGTCCAAAACAGATGCAGCTAATTGTCAAGGGTGGCTTTTCTCCAAGCAGAAGTCGGAGTCTCAAGTTCCATCTTGTGGCCCAGCCAGTTTCAATGCCTGTTTACTTTGCAAAAGGGGAAGGAAGTGTATGGGTCAGGCCTGCTAGTGTCACACATGACTAGTGCCCACAAGCCACTGGGCTCCCGCACACAGCCACACCTAATTAGAAGGGCTGGGAAAAGCGGTCTCGCTGTGCACCCAGGAAGGAACGACTTGGTTAAGGGTCATCCAGGCTCTTCTTGAGTTAGACACTGCTTTTCATGTCTATTGTCAGTGCCTGGCAAAAACCTCACAGTAGAAGTTGGATGAGTGAATGAAAGGTAACAGAGCTTCCAGTTCTCAGCCCTGAGCTCACTAGTACAATAATCCATAAGTAGAAGCTCATGGAGAGTCTGGAAGAATTCAGAGAAGAACCAGGAGAGATTACTAAAGTAATCAGAAAACAGATATGTGTGAAACAAGGAAGAGTTCTGGACTGTTCTTCATGGAATAAAATAGGCCAAGAAAAAAATTCATCATGTTCCTAAAAGTTATCAAAGTCTGATAACAGTAGTTCAAATATTATAATTAATCATTCTATCACTAAGCTTTGTTTGTTGGTTGTTGAAGGGTTTTGGGAGGTATAACTAGGATTTCTAATAAAAAGTGATACCACTGATAAGTTTTTTAAAATGTGCAGGTTATGTAAGATTTGCTAAAAGGAAGATCATGATGTATAAATCTCAGGTATACATCATGACCTTCATGACCTATGGATCTTTGGAAATGCCAGGCAAGGACATACTCATTTTTTTTTAATTGTAGTAAAAAAAATAACTTTTCAAATGAAAAAATGAAATCTGCAATAGGAATTCACTCTTTTGTTGCTATATAATGATTATTTTTTCTTCTTGTTTCTACTGTGTGCAGTAAATAGCAAAAAAGTTAGGTGTAATGAACTAGGGTAGAATTTCTGTGTGATTTTCTTCTCACTAGCAGTTTTCTCTCTGGCATGAGAGATGGGGGGCGCAGGGAATGAAGAGAATGGTGATATTTTGGTTGATTTAAAGTTTGGAGGATTAGATCTTAGTCCCAGAAGATGTCTTTTTTAAGATCATGGTCAGGGTGTCAACCATGTTGAATGACAGTTAAACATGTAAGACAAAGATGTCCAACTAATTAAGGATTTTTTTTTTTTTAATTTCTGGTCTATGTAACCTCTTTGCAGCTTCCCTGGTGGCTTAATGGTAAAAGAATCCACCTGCCAATGCAAGAGACCTGGCTTAGATCCCTGGGTTGGGAAGATCCCCTGGAGAAGGAAATGGCAACTTACTCTAGTCTTCTTGCCTGGGAAATCCCACGGACAGAGGAGCCTGGTGGGCTACAGTCCATGGGGCTGCAAGAGTTGGGCACAACTTAGCTACTAAACAACAACCTCTTTAAGCATAGAGCCCTGTAATATTGCTTTAGTTGATGTCACAACTAAAATGTACATGAATAAGCTCTGTAACTAGAAGTATCATAATATAACTGGGAAATAATTGGAATGGAAATCAGGACATCTGAGTTCTTCTCCCAGATCTGGAACAAACAATGTAATCCTAAAACAGATCAGTGGGCCCCAGGCTGAAAGGTTTCTCCCCTGTGGACAGAAACTCCATAAAAGTAGGATGATAGAGGAGGCTGGGCCCTGCCCAGATAAAAGATGAAAGACCACATATTCCTCATTCTCGAGATCAAGGAGACCTTCCTGACTACACATGCACAAAAAGGCTCCTTGGAGGTCTAAAGAGAGGGGCTGTCACCTCATGGTAAGTGATGTCAACCTACTCAGAGACAGATCTCTTTGCTAGAATCCATCTTGGCTAAGAGATGAGCATGCACACATGAGAGGTACCCTGAAAATATCAGATGTGGACTCAGAACTGGGCAAAACAAGATGATTGACTACAGGAAACCCAGAAGAAATGCCCCATAAAAATGATTCAAGCTACCACAAGGACACGACTCTCTGGGCCCACCTGTGTGTCTAGCCACATGTACTGTTTTCCTCCTGATAAACACTACGCTTGCTTCACTGCTTTCCATCTCTATGTGGAAATTCCTTTCCACACAGCTGACCGTCCAGGGCCTTGTCGCTGGCCACTGGTCCCTGGTGGTCTCGTGGCCAGGATTCAGCGCTCTCAATGCCGCAGCCAGATCTCAGTCTCTGGCTGGGAACCGAAACCCTGCTTCAAGCTGCTGCAGGCCAGGGGCACCTGAGATGAACCCAAACAAGTGTAAAATTGAATTCATCTAAAAGTATAATGGATATAAGTCCTATGTATCTGAACACTAGGTGATATAGAGCTTTTTAAAATATAAGCACTAGAACATAATGGTTAAAAATTGGGGCTTCGGAATCAAATATAAAAAAACTGAGTTTGCTTCCTGACTCTAATATATACTAAATGTGTGACATTGGGAAAGTGCTTAATCTCTCCAAGCTTCAGGAAATGGGAATAATGAGTATATAATAAAATGACCCTGGCTTCCCTGATGGCTCAGTGGTAAAAGAATCCACCGGCCAGTGCAGGAGATGGGGGTTCGATCCCTGGGTCAGGAAGATCCCCTGGAAAAGGATGTGGCAACCCACTCCAGTATTCTTAACTGGAAATTCCATGGACAGATGAACCTGGAGGGCGACAGTCCATGGGGTCACACAGAGTTGAACATGACTAAGCGACTCAACAACAATGAAATAACCCACTGCATTGCAAACAGTTGGTTTGAGACTAAAGTTAGATGATAGATATAAAGTTTTAAATTCAGGGCCTGGATCTTTGTTGACCATCTTATTCACTTAAGATCATATGTATTAAAAAATTCTGTACTAATCTGACTGCTAATGCTGACTTGTGGGCAAATGATTAAGCATGAAACAATCCCCAAGAATGCTGAATAGCAAATAGTCTCACATGACAGAGGTTACTTGATTTTGCTTTCACAAGGAAAAAGCAATTACAATGAGAAAATGGGTTATTTATATGCTGAAGAATGTCTTTTGCATTATGATTGTTAAACACTGAGAATGGTTTATTTAAATCCAAAGCTAACTTTTCAGGCATTCAGCCTTTGCTCCTATAGGAGTCTTTCTTCCATTGTTTTAAAGACTTCAAACCTTATGTCTGAACTGATAAAATAAGAGGACTATATAGGCAAGGGAACTCCTTAGTAAATAAGCTGTGCTAGATTGCGAAGCTAGTCACACACACACCTAATTTGCTTATAGTGCAAAAATTAATATTTCTGTTACAGCCAGAAATTAAATTTCTGTAGCTACACTTGCTTCAGGTAAAAGTAAAATCAGTTGTCTCAACCACTGGCCAGAGAGAAACCTAAACAATTAACTTTACTCATATATTTCAACTGATATTCACTCATAATTTTAAATAAGAGTTTAAAACAGTAGGTCCCTGATGTGTGAAATAGATAGCTAGCGGCAAGCTGCTGTATGGCCCAGGGGCTCAGCTCAGGGCTCTGTGATGCCCTAGAGGGATGGGGAGGGCTGAGAGGGAGGCTTAAGGAGGGGATATATGTGTACGTACGGCTAATTCACTTGGCTGTAAGAAGAGACTAAGATAACACTGTAAAGCAATTATACCCCAATAATGAAATACGTCCCTGGCAACAATTAGAAGTATGTGGAGTATATTGCTCTAAGTGTTTCTTTCAAATTACAGGAGAGTGATAACATTTTTTCAGCAAGTGTGGACTAAAACTTCTTTATATAGGCATTAGGTTGGCTTTTTTGTTCAGTCGCTAAGTCGTGTGCTGCTCTTTGCAAACCCATGGATTGAAGCACACCAGGGTTTTGTATAGTCATTATAAGAAAGGCTAAAAGGAAACTTGTAACAGGCTAATATTACTCTGAAAATGTTTAGGGGGTGGAATGTAAGGAATGAAGTGGAGAGAAATTAGTATGAACTCTATTCTCACGTTCATATAGATCATTCACGTAACATAGTTTTAATCACCTATGGAAGACACCATGCTTGGTTTAGGTCGTATTATAGAGAACAAGATAGAAGCAGTCCCTCCAGTCTTGGAGTTTAAGTTAAAGCAGGAGAGACATATGAAACAATGAAATCCTTAATCATTTGTTTAATTGGAATCGTGACAGGCTGGGAAAGAGTATGGAAAATTGATAGAATAAAATCACAGAGACTGTCTTGGTTTGGGAGGATCAGAGAAAGGCTTTAAAGGAAGTGAAGGTTCACTGAGCAAAACTCTGAGGCATGAGCTGGAATTAACCAATAAAGGTGAGACAGGAGAGTGTAGAGTTGGGTATATTTCAAGCAGAAAAATCTCTTTGCTCGGAGAGCTAGAGAAAACCAGTATAACTGGAATCTGCTATGCTAGAGAGGGTAGGCAGCATCTATGAGAAGAGTTTGGTCTTGATTCTAATAGCTCTGGCAGATCATGGAAAGGATTTAAACAGAGAAGTGAATTGGTTGTGGTTGTGTTTTGAAAATTAAATTATAAAATTTTAGCTCATTCTGGCTGTAACTAGGAGAGTGGTTTGGAGGAAACAAGAGTTGTTGAGGGAGATGGACCTCATTTAGAGTGGTCCAGAATGAAAGATGGTTGTTGGCTTGAAAGAGGCCTGCAAGGGAAGTAGAGAACAGTGAATGGATTCACAAGTTCTTTTTGAACCCTGGAAAATTCTCTTATTTTCCTGTGAAGTCAACTGTGCATTTTAAAGGATATTTATTATATTTTAACTCAGTACCTCAATAGTAATTAAAGACCACTTAGACCACAAGTCCACTAAAAAATCTTCTTCTATCCAGTTAGCTAATATATGTTTTTTTAAGAAAAATTTAAAATAAATAATACAGGTTATGTGTGCTACTATAGCAAGAGTCATGAAAATGTTACTCAAATGACATTTAAGAAATACCCCCCTAGAAAGTCAACAGTGATGGTAGTTGTATTCATCTGCCGGCTCTGCCATGACAAAATACTATAAACCCAGTGATTTAAACAAGCAAACAAAAAATTGTCTCAGTTCTGGAGTTTAGAAGTGTGAGATTAAGATGTTGGCAGTATTGGCTCTGTTACCAAAGTGGTCAAGTGGACCCATGCCAGGGTCCTAGACAGGGTCAAAATACCCTTTCTTGGCCAGGGAGTTTTTCCTTTTCAACCAGATCCACACAGCCAATAAAAAAAGTGATGCTAAGACTAGAAAAGCACAAGCTTTATTCAGTAACCAAGAATCGGGATCCCAGCTCACTGCAAATCAATTTCTCAATCCAGTTCAGGTGGTGATACCAAATACACGGGAGGGTCGAAGTAAAAGAATTGGAAAGAGTGGGAGGACTATTCATGACAACACTGATGGGGTGTGGACCTGGAACTGATGCAGCTCTCCTTTTCAGTCCTTGTCTGAGCTTTTCTAGTTGTTGTCATGGCAACCATCAACTGGCATGGCATTGGTGGGTGTGTCATTCAGCGTGCTAATGTAATACAATGAGCATATAATGAGGCTCAAGTTCTTCTGGAAGTCAAATCTTCCTCCATCTTGGGCCTAGTTGGTTCTTTCCAATTCTTGTTCTTCTCTCTTTGCAGCTTCCTCTTGAAACTAAGATAAGAGTAATTGGTCTTTATTCAGGAGGGCCAGGAGTCTGATTCTGGGGCAATAGTCTGGTTACAGTTCTTTCTGGCAGCTGGGAGAGAATCTCTTCCATGCCTATTCTCTAGTTCTGGAGATCTGCTGGGGTTCTTGGGCATTCTTTGGCCTCTGCTGTGAAGTCAAGTGGGCCTTAGAGAGCATCACTATGAACAAAGTTAGTGGAGGTGATGGAATTCCAATTGAGCTATTTCAAATTCTGAAAGATGATGCTGTGAAAGTGCTGCACTCAATATGCCAGCAAATTTAGAAAACTCAGCAGTGGCCACAGGACTGGAAAAGGTCAGTCTTCATTCCAATCCCAAAGAAAGGGAATGCCAAAGAATGCTCAAACTGCCCCACAATTGCACTCATCTCACACACTAGTAAAGTCATGCTCAAAATTCTCCAAGCCAGGCTTCGGCAATATGTGAACCGTGAACTCCCAGATGTTCAAGCAGGTTTTAGAAAAGGCAGAGGCACCAGAGATCAAATTGCCAACATCCGCTGGGTCATGGAGAAAGCAAGAGAGTTCCAGAAAAACATCTATTTCTGCTTCATTGACTATGCCAAAGCCTTTGACTGTGTGGATCACAATAGACTGTGGAACATTCTGAAAGAGATGGGAATACCAGACCACCTGACCTGCCTCTTGAGAAACCTGTATGCAGGTCAGGAAGCAACAGTTAGAACTGGACATGGAACAACAGACTGGTTCCAAATAGGAAAAGGAGTACGTCAAGTTTGTATATTGTCACCCTGCTTATTTAACTTCTATGCAGAGTACATCATGAGGAACGCTGGGCTGGAAGAAGCACAAGCTGGAATCAGGATTGCTGGGAGAAATATCAATAACCTCAGATATGTAGATAACACAACCCTTATGACAGAAAGTGAAGAAGAACTTAAAAGCCTCTTGATGAAAGTGAAAGAGGAGAGTGAAAAGTTTGGCTTGAAGCTCAACATTCAGAAAACAAAGATCATGGCATCTGGTCCCATCACTTCATGGGAAATAGATGGAAAAACAGTGGAAACAGTGTCAGACTTTATTTTTTGGGCTCCAAAATCACTGCAGATGCTGATTGCAGCCATGAAATTAAAAGACGCTTACTCCTTGGAAGGAAAGTTATGACCAACCTTGATAGTATATTAAAAAGCAGAGACATTACTTTGCCAACAAAGGTCCGTCTAGTCAAGGCTATGGTTTTTCCCATGGTCATATATGAATGTGAGAGTTGGACTGTGAAGAAAGCTGATCGCCGAAGAATTGATGCTTTTGAACTGTGGTGCTGGAGAAGACTCTTGAGAGTCCCTTGTACTGCAAGGAGATCCAACCAGTCCATTCTAAAGGAGATCAATCCTGGGTGTTCATTGGAAGGACTGATGCTAAAGCTGAAACTCCAATACTTTGGCCACCTCATGCGACGAGTTGACTCACTGGAAAAGACTCTGATGCTAGGAGGGCTTGGGGGTGGGAAGAGACGGGGACGACAGAGAATGAGATGGCTGGATGGCATCACCGACTCGATGGACATGAGTTTGAGTGAACTCTGGGAGTTGGTGATGGACAGGAAGGCCTGGCGTGCTGTGATTCATGGGGTCGCAAAGAGTCGGACACGACTGAGCGACTGAACTGAACTGACGTCTCCCTGATCTCTGCCTGCATCGTAGCACACATTCTCCCTGTGTGCTTTTGTCCAGATTCCCCCTTTAATAGGGACAGCAGTCATATTGGATTAGGACCCACCCTACTGCCATATCACCTCATCTTAACTAATTACATCTGCAAACAAAGACCTATTTCCCAATAAAGTCACACTCTGAGATACTAGGGTTAGGACTTCAGCCTATGAATTTTTAGTCCAGCCAATACCAGTAGTATTTGTGAAGTTCAGATGGGTTAGCCTCCCAGTTTATCTTTACCTTGACATAACACTTGAAAAGAATCTCTTAATCTGGATTAGACTCTTTTCTGTTAAAGAGCAAATTCAGATTCCCAAAGACCTCACTAGCTGAAGAGGGATGATGAGATAGGAAGCAAATCTGACACCACGTGCACCACATCAATATTAAGAATTAGCAACAATATTAAGAATTACAGCAACAACATTAAGAATTAACCTTCCCAAATCACATTATTCCTTTGAAACAGAACTCATCAAACCCCTAAATGTCCATTGCAAGCCTCATACAAATTTCAAACTGGTCAAAGAGGTGTAAAATAGACTGAAGAACCAATACACAACACTCTTTGTTTAATGCAGTGCCATGTATCATTTCTAACGATGATGAGTAGCTTGTATTAATTCAAGTATTTCAGAAGAAAAGGTCTATAGTCAGTGTAGGAATATATGAGTTTAGCCCTTATTCAAATTTTATAATTTTGAATTATCACAGAAAATTTTTATTATTTTAATATTCATGGATCTTAAAAGTATAAATAAAATAATTCTACTCTTGCCTAGAAAATCCCGTGGACGGAGGAGCCTGGTAGGCTGAAGTCCATGGGGTCGCTACAAGTCAGACACGACTGAGCGACTGCACTTTCACTTTTCACTTTCACACATGGAGAAGGAAATGGCAACCCACTCCAGTGTTCTTGCCTGGAGAATCCCAGGGACGGGGGAGCCTGGTGGGCTGCCGTCTATGGGGTCGCACAGAGTTGGACACGACTGAAGTGACTTAGCAGCAGCATGGCCGAAAAAAAGTTTGTTTTTTTTTTAACCTTCCCACCAACTGATACCGAGCTCTTAGAAGAGACATATTGTAAACCAAGGTAGGGTACTTTGCTTTGACTGGAAAGTCAATGTCAACTGTTTTTTTATGAATACATTCTATTCCCCTAAAGTTCCATCTAAATGCAAGTACATGAGGGATCTTTTCAACAAACACATATACGAAGTGATGTCTGCCAATTAAAATGGCAGCTTCAATAAAAATCTGATTTCCTACATTCTCTGGGCAAACACAAACTGAAGCAAAAGACATATTTTTCTCTTCTTTGGTAGAGTTTTTCTTAAAGATTTTTATCGAATTGTAGAATTAATGAACTTGAGGCAATTGTGAGATTATCAGGTCTAGGGGATTTCCGGGGGTTCTCAGCAAAACCCTCAAAGTTCATGGGCATTCCGAGGGGTGGAGGCAGCTGGGAGATTTCGGGATGGCGTATGGGTAGAGTGGTGGGGCATTAGGTAGGGAGTCAGGAGGAAGTGATTCTAGCCTTGTCAATCCAACCCCATCCCAGCCAGACCTGGGGTAGTCTACATTCTCCATCTTTATAAAGTACCTATTGTGGCTTTGTTTGCAGAAAGGATTTCACACTTTATAAAATGAGAAAACTGAGACCCAGAGAAGCTGTGACTTATTCGGACTCTTCTAACCAGTGAGCAGCAGAACTGAGATAGAGTTGAAGTTGTCTTCTTTGCCAGCTCACAGTAAGCTACATCTCTCCCCTTCTCTCACACAAGCAGGGAGGGAGACCCGCCAAAGGCCCTTTTAAGGCAAATATGTTGTCTGCCTTGATCAGGTGAGTTTACAACTCAGTCTAAAGGTTCATAAAAATAACCCAAGCCAAAATTGGAGCATTTTTAGCTCAGCCCTCCCTCGCAGCATAGTGAGGATTTTTTTAGGATGTAAAATCATAAATCTTACGTATGACCTATTATATTTCAAGTTAATGACAAATCTAGACCTTTATGCCTCATCTGCAATTCTTTTTCTCTCAGTTCAATGAAGACTGTCTAATTTTTAAAGGCCAGTTAGTGTGGCTGATTCTGACTGAGCCATAGAAGTATTTCATCAAGTAAAACATCACAAAAGTTTAACTTTCAAAGACAGTAATAAGCGTTTTTATTTGCTGCATGTAAATACTGTAAAGCCAGCCTGAAGCTGCTTCTTAAGTTCAGTGTACTTAACAAAGGGGTTATTTTAAATGAATACACTCCACATATTATATTTTAGTATAAGTAGTTACATTCTTTTTTGTGCCAAGTAGTCCTGGGAATGTCCCTCTGTCCTTTTCCTTTGCATCCTGGCTGTTTGTTTCTACTCAGGGAAGAAATGGTCAAGACTTGGAGAACAGAAGTGGTCAAAGGAAAGAAGGTCCTCTTCTGCTTTGAAAGGGAGAAGAGAAAGATGTTAATAGGAGAAAAGAAAGAGCCTCAGAAGCCTCAAGGAGTTGGAGAAAGAGGAAAGGCGAAAAGAAGATGGGACAGAGGAGGCAGCAGAGAGAAAAAGATACATCTCATTGCAGCTTCTCTGCTCTCAAATTCTTCGTTGTCCTGTCATCAGGAGTACATTTAAACTAGCTTAAGTGAAAAAGAGGAATTGTTTGGAAGGACAGAAAAGACATTTCACAGAAAACATAGGCCACTGGGAGGGGCTGGCCTCTAACTGACAGCAACAAATTGACAGGCTCCAGGGCAAGCCTTCCCTCTGTTTTTATTCTTGGGCTTTCTCTCTGTCTCATCTGCGTTTTCTCCTCTCCTTCCCACCATAATGTGCGGTTCCTTCTCTCTCCTCCTTCTCTGTGTGCGTTTCTCCTTCTTCTGTGTAAGCTGGCTCACTGCTGGTGCATTCCCCTGACATGGCTGACTCCCTGCAGCCCCTGGAAATCTCTTCATTTCAAGTAACCAACAGGCATTAACTTGTACAGCTCTCAATTTGCAGTTTGCAAACTCTCAAGTATCTGGTTTACCTACCTTAGATCAAGTGTCTACCCACGGCTCCATCAGTTTTTCCCTTAATTGCCAACGTAACTGCTCATGTTGGATGTGAAAGCAGAGAAAGCAGTCAACCTAACTTATTTCTACACTCCTTTTCAATCTTGTCCTGGGCTCTCTCAGCCATTGTCCTGTCTTCTGCCCTTATCACAGGAGTCTTCAACCTCTTATAATAGTGCTTCTCATACTTGTATCAGATTGTTCAGATCACTTGCATCAAAGTGTGTTTATAAAAAAAAAAATGCAGATAGTCAGGTCCTTACCTATTCCAGATACCCTATATGCTAAATACACTTTGGGAACTGGCATGAAAAACTCACTGTTGATAGGATTCTTTGTATTGGAAAGCATGCTCTGAGTTTCAAATAACCTATAGACAAAATTTTTGTTGAACTGTTCAGTTTCTAAGTCGTGTCAGACTCTTTGTGACCCCACGGACTGCAGCCCTCCAAGCTTCCCTGTCCTTCACTATCTCCCAGCATTTGCTCAAAATCATGGATGTTGAGTTGGTGATGCCTTCCAACCATCTAATACTCTGTCGTCCCCTTCTCCTCCTGCCTTCAGTCTTTCCCAGCATCAGGGTCTTTCCAATGAGTCAACTCTTCACATCAGGTAGCCAAGTATTGGAGCTTCAGCTTCAGCATCAGTCCTTCCAGTGAATATTCAGGGAAATTAGCTTCTAGAATAAATATATTCCACATAATAAATTGAAAACACTAGTGATATGTGTTTTAAATATTAAAAATGTGTTTAATATTTAAATATTAAAAATATGTGTTTTAAATATATTGGTGCCATATACCAAAGTATATGGTATTTTAAAAGTAAAATCCTTTAATACGTTAAATATTAAAACTTAATACTTTAATATTTCAGATGCTATCATGCAAAAATGAATACGGAGAATTTTCTTCTTTACCATTCTATTCCCTTCATGCATCTGCAATCAGTATAAATCTATAAGGAACCTAGGAAATGCGCACTGGTTTAATCACTCTCCTGCCTCTTCCCTATCCATCTTTATGACTCTCTATTTTGAGTTTATGGTCTCTTCTAGATACTAGATAACCTAGATACTTTTAACTCATTACAACTATGCACCAGATCTTATCATCAAAAGCCACTGTTCCCCTGTGAATGTCATCCACAGCAGAACTCAGGCTAACCCTCCTTACCAGCAGATTGATCATTAATACCCATTCTTCCCCGACAAGATCCTCTCCCTCAAGATTCTTCTGAGTTTATGCTTCTCAAATTTGAATACATATAACCCTGGGGATACACAGTTTCAGATCAGAAGCCACAAGTTAATGGTGATGCTTCTTACTGGAACATTTAACTAAAGAGTCAATAACTTATCTGGAACGCAACCTTCATGTTATTTTTGTCTTAAACACGGATAGGTTACTCTTTGCGACCCCATGGACTACAGAGTCTATGGAATTCTCTAGGCCACAATACTGGAGTGGGTACCCTTTCCCTTCTCTAGGGGATCTTCCAAACCCAGGGATTGAACCCAGGTTAAAGACAAGGATACACATTCCACATTAAACTTTAAGAAAAATGTGAGCCTTCAAAAAATGTGAGCTATGTTTTCCAAGTTCCCAACCTCAGGCGCATTATTAACTTGATAATATGTTATGGAGTTAGCTGATCTTCATGAAACATGCATTCAACAGCTATGAAAATAACAGCTTAAGTAGTGAGAAAGTTTTAAAAAGCAGGTCAGGTCTAGCTGTCATCTCCCTTCTCTAATTCTATCTGAGCCCCAAGGGTCTCTGGTTTTTGAGGGGCTAGGAGGGACCCAGGAGAAAGCAATTTCATTTTCAAGCAAGTGTATCTTTCAGCTGATCTTCAACAGAGTAAATATCCTCTGGAGCTGGTTTCATAATAGGTTCCTCTTATGAAGACTGGCTCTAACCAGTTCTTGGGAAATGTGCTTACAGAGAGGCATTGCCCAACTGATCTCAGTAGACAAGAAAGAACACAGGGCAGGAGAGGTCATGCCAATGAATACACGCCCTACACACATCTTTATGGACAAACTAATCCACCCCACAATGCCATGTACTTACCTATTATTAGGATTTAGATGATATCCTCTAAAGGAGTTCAAGGTATTCTTCATAAAAATGTAGAAGTAAACAATGTTGCTCACTGTTTTCCTGCTAGCAGAGTGAAAATTACCCCCATGAGATAATCTGTACCACCATACAGATAGCTAGAGTACAGAGCTGCCCACACAGTCTTTGAGAGGAGCCATAAGGTCTGACCTGTTGGAAATAGTTTCCCCTTTGATTTCTCAGAATGTAGCCTTCTTCATATTCCTGGCCTCCATTCCCACCATTAATCACCAATAAATTAGACTCTAAGTAGAAGTGTTATCTCCATGAGGTCACTGTGAAAATGTGTAATTAAATGAGCTGGGAGGGATGTTGGGTTTTTTCCCATTTATACAATAAAATACATTACTCACTGACATGGGTTAATTTACCTGCATTCATTGCAGGAAAACAAATATTAGGATTCTGATGACATATGATATAAAATGGTAAGTTTCTAATGAAGGTTGAGGCATGAGCTATTGCCATGCATTAGAACTCTGGTTGAAGCCCAGCAGAGGGCACCCTAGGAAACCAGCAGAAGAAGCCTAGACACAGAGAGGTGGAGACAGATTCACTGAACCTAACCATTTCCTCCGTTTTAATTTTTGCTAAACCAGCCCTGATCACTATAAAACAAACTGGTTGAGTGGTAGTGAGTAGAGTGATCAGGGGACAGCCAATAACTTGTGAATTCTGTAAAATGCTAAAGTGAAAGTGTTAGTCCTTCAGTCGTGTCCGACTCTTTGGGACCCCAAGGACTGTAGCCCACCAGGCTCCTCTGTCCATAGAATTCTCCAGACAAGAATACTGGAGGGGTTTGCCATTTCCTTCTCCAGGGGATCTTCCCAACCCAGGGATCGAACCCAGGTCTCCTGCATTGCGAGCAGTTTCTTTACTGTCTGAGCCACCAGGGAAGGCCTGGTAAAATGCTTTAAGATAAAAACAGCAGTCATCATCATGGTTTTCACCATCACTCCTGTGAGCCATATATCACTTCTCCGTTGCTTCTGGTAGAATCAATCAGTTTCATTCCTCTGGTAGGTGATGATATAAAGTTGCAGGCAGCCACGGGAAACACAAAGAAATACAGTTAGGAAGACACAGAGGGGAGTTAGGACTGATAAGCATAGTCAAGGGAAGAGTCAAAGGGTAGCCTGGGTAACATTCTCACTGATTGCTCCAGAATGTAGATTGCTGGAAAGGCCATCAAATTCCTTTTCTCTTTGAGACCTGTTTGCACACATACCTGTACAGTCTTTATAGAAATTGATAGATGAAGCCAGATTGGTTTTTGCAGAGCCAAAGGATACCTCATCCACACAGCACACTAAATGGTTTCTAAGGAGAAGTATGGAGTTCACTTTAGATCCACAAAGATGATCCTGAAATAGAACTGAGCGTATGCTTGAACATGCCAAGGAGTAGGAAATGAACTTTGAAAAATTATCAAAACTTATCCAAGTTAATTTAAATCATCCCAATTGCATAGAGCAAAGCACAAGAAACCAACATAACACAGCCAATAACCATTTTCCTTCCCAAAAATTTAAAATAATTTTTAAACAATGATCCTATTTTGTGATATAAGCAAATGTAAAAGTGTTAAGCTTTGATGAGAAAAGAGGATATAGGGGTGATGAAGGCCAACAAGTGTCCCTGGCACTGCACTGCACCTTCTGTTGTCCATCTTCTGCCACTATTCTGTAAATTATGAGCACAGAGCCAAAGTTATTTGATTTGATAAATGCTCTGCAAATATAGGGGTGACAGCCCAATTAGAGGTACTAAGAAGAAGTCTAGTCGGACTGGTAGATCTTGATGCCCAATACGTGTGTAATTCAGTTCAGTTCAGTTCAGTTGCTCAGTTGGGTCCGACTCTCCGCGACCCCATGAATCACAGCACGCCAGGCCTCCCTATCCACCACCAACTCCCGGAGTTCACTCAAACTCATGTCCACAGAGTCGGTGATACCATCCAGCCATCTCATTCTCGGTCGTCCCCTTCTCCTCCCGCCCCCATCCTTTCCCAGCATCAGAGTCTTTTCCACTGAGTCAACTCGTCGCATGAGGTGGCCAAAGTATTGCAGTTTCAGCCTCAGCATCAGTCCTTCCAATGAACACTCAGGATCGATCTCCCTTAGAATGAACTGGTTGGATCTCCTTGCGGTACAAGGGACTCTCAAGAATCTTCTCCAACACCACAGTTCAAAAGCATCAATTCTTCGGCGATCAGCTTTCTTCACATTCCAACTCTCACATCCATACATGACCATGGGAAAGTGTGTACTTAGAGGTAACAAATGTCAGTGATATCCAGAAAGAAGTTCTGGAATATGCCAGTGGTTGAGTGACAGGAGCCCAGAAACAATCAATCTAGAAGGGGCAGCACACAAATGTACATGTGCAAGAAAAAATAAGATCAGGATAATCTGTCAGCAAGTAGCAAACTCCCAACATCAAGCTGATGGATGTCCAGGAGAGAGAGCCATTGAGAAAGCATCCCTACAAAGAAGGCAGAGGCTAAGTCCTAGAATATCAGATGATCAAGACAGGACTCTAGATATTTTAGGAATAGAAGCTTCCAAAGCTAGGGTAAGCAAGAGAGGAAGTTTGGTTTCATTAGCAAGGCAAGTGATTACAGCAGGTCAGCAATAGGTGGTATTGGTCCATTTTACAGAAGAGGAAACTGAGGCTCAGTGAGACTAACATGTCCAAAGCCTTACAGCTAATTTAAGTATCTAATCCCAGGTTTAAAAATAAAGCCCACCAAAGACTGAAGCTAATTATCTCTCTTTTCCTTTCTTCTACCTGCAACTCTAGGAGATCAGTTACTATAAGTCCTAGCTTTGTAACTTGAGTTGACTTCTCCAGACTCCTCAGAGCACTGGACTAGCACTCTTCTAATAGTCCCTGAAATGATTCCAGAACTGAAGATGGAGCCAGGCGTGCAGTAGTGTTTCTCAACTTTGCCTGCACACTGGAATTATCTAGGGTTTTAAAAATACTGGTCTGGGTTCTGTTACCAGAGTTGATCATTTAACTGGTCTGAGGTGTGGCCTTTGTCTCAGGATTTCTAAAAAGCCTTCCAAATAATTCTAATGTTTAGCCAAGCTGGAAACTACTGGCTACACGCAAAAGTCAAGAGCCCTCAGCTGTTTGTAGAGGAGAGATATGTAGGCCAAGCTTGTACATTTCAATGACCTAGGAAAAATACTAGAAGACTCATAGGCTTTTTTTTTTTTCTTGGACAAGTCGACCATTTGCTTTTACAGTTTAACCTGTTAGAAAATATGCCAGAAGTCAACAGGTGTACAATTAACCTTGCAAATCAAAAGGTTCTGTGTTTTTAGATTCTAAGCGCTAGCTGTGTGTGACCAAAGGCATGGTTTTAGAACTGGATCTCCCAAATTGCTCATTACTATTCCATGCTTGGTTAAAACTTACATCATCCTGCAATGGAATGTGACCGAAGTCAAAGACAAAATAAAAACAGTTGCATTGCTTTCATGATTAGTAATGATATTAGAGAGGGGTTAAGGTGTCTCAAAACAGCTTGTACTTTTCCCAGCCTATTCGAGACCTGATTCATGCTATAGTTTAGTAACCTTGATACTTCCAGATGATATCGCAAATGTGTAATTTCTGGATGTGTAACTCTAGATGTGTAATGTGCTTGGACTAAATCCAAATCTGGAAACTCATTTTTTTATTTAACATATATTCTTAATAAAAAGCAAATACAAGCCCCTACTCCCAACGTCCATTATCAGAATTCTTGTCCACAGCTCCCGAATAGAATCAATGAACTATGAAACAAGTACACATTTGTCTGTGGTGACGATACATCCTGGTTTACCCTGACAGTCTGGGTTTATGCCTATTGTTCAAGCATGATTATTAATAGCACCCTCTCTTACTCTTAGAAATGTTTCCATCTGGGTGATAAATTATCTGGGCACCTTACATATAGCTCACTCAATCTGCATTCTCTCTACAAGTACTGTAGGGAAACCTCATGACTGGAGTGTGGGCACTTTATATTTAGAATGCTCCCACAGCTACATGAAAGTAAGAGTATTGAAATATCAATCAGCTGATCAACATCCCTTCCTTAAAAACAAAATAATAGAGATTTCTAAAGTATTGCTGTTTAACTCCATCAACAGAGGCCCCATTAAACAAAAGTAAAAACCCTGTACTTTTCCGCCTTAAAACCTGCATTCTTTATCTGTTTCTGCTAGAAACTAACTATGTGGCCTTGAACAAGAAATTTGGTTCTTTGTGATCAGGTTTTTCTCCTTTGCAAAAGAGCAGATTAGAGTAAGTCTCTATCATCTTTTTGAGTGACAGTTCTGAAAGTCTATGTTGCTACTTTCTCTAGGCCTTTTACTTAACCAGTGTTTTACCAGTTCTATCCTTCTGCACTGTCTGTTTGAAACTAAGCTCATAGATATCTAAGACCAAATCTACTGAATTTACTTTTTCAATTTTTACTTTACCATCATAATCTATACGTGTGATAATTAAATATCCTTTAAGTTAGTCTTGATTCCAGCAATATTTATGTAATATTTACTATCTGTGAAACTCTGTCCTGGGTACAGGTATCCTCTACTAGTTAAGTTTTTACTAATTAAATTTCATTTATTTGACCATTTTTCACTGTCTGTAGCTGACCAGGCTTCTCTGTCCATAGAAATCTCCAGGCAAGAATACTGGAGGGGGTGGCCATTTCCTTCTTCAGAGGATCTTCCCAACCCAGGGATTGAACCCAGGTCTCCTGCCTTGCAAGCGGTATGTTTACTGTCTGAGGCACTAGGGAAGCCCTTGTCTATGAAATATTTGGGCTATTTTGAAAAATACGTAAAGGATTATTTTTAAGACTTAAACAGATCACTTGTTTCAAAGCATGTATCTGCCAGTTATATGTGTACTTTTAAGGACAAATGCAAAGTTTTGTGTTTAAGCTAAAAACAATATGATTAGAATTACCTATCCCCTTATTCAATAAGTGTGTATTTAAATATCCACTATATCCTGGAATGGAGATAAGCTCTGGGAATACAAGGGTAAATAAATCATAGTCCCTCAAGCAGTTCACAGCCTAGTGCACCTGTGGAATAACCAGTCACATCAGTAATAGATGGGCTTCCCTGCTGGCCCAGAGGGTAAAGAGTCTGCCTGCAATGCGGGAGACCTGGGTTCAATCCCTGGGTCGGGAAGATCCTCTGGAGAAAGAAATGGCAACCCACTCCAGTACTCTTGCCTGGGAAATCCCATGGATGGAGAAGCCTGGCTACAGTCCATGGAGTCGCAAAGAGTCGGACATGACTGATCAACTTCACTTTCACTTTCAGTAATAGATAGTGGTTCAGAATTACACTAGCGCAGAAGGTATAGGCAGTGCAGACTGTGGTCACTCGATTCAAGATGAAGCATGAAGTGGCCCATTGCCTCCACTTTACGTCTAAATGCAAGGATTGGTATATTTACCCTATTGGACTGTTTGTAGGCAGATGGGCCAGAGTGAACAAAATGATAGTCTGTATTTCATGGTGTACACTTGTTTTCTTGTTGTTTTATTTATCCACCCCCACGTATTCTTTTATAGAAGCACATTTTTATGATACCCTAGTAAAAGAAACATAAACAAATGAGGAAACGTCTTGAGGAAATGTATCCAAGACAATGAAGGTTGTAGAAAATGTGTCATGTGAGAAATGGCTGAGGGAACAACACTGGGTGGCAAGCATGGTTTGCATCGTATCTGACATCTTTCAATTGAAAGAACATCATTTTAAAGTAGGAAGGGGTAAAGGCTATACTCTGAAGAGCAAAGCGTAGAAAGGTTGGTGTTTTTAAAATCCAAGGATGCAAACCTTAATTCAATATAAGGAAGAACTTTATCACTTACTGACAGCAAAACAGATTGCCAAATGAGAGAAAAAAATGTGTCAGCAGAAGGCAAGTACGAGCGGACGGTGAGTCACAATCAGTGGCGTTAGAGAGGAGCCCAATGCGCCTGGCGATGCAGGATCCAAGGTCCTCCAGCGGAACGGCTGTGAAATGGTCCTCTGCCTGAGAATCGCCTGGCGATGCAGAATCCAAGGTCCTCTAGCAAAACGGCTGTGAAATGGTCCTCTGCCTGGTCAGCATCCCATTCTTCTTCCGGTAGTAGCATTCTTTGTTGAACCACTTCTTCATTACTTCAAGATTTGAGATTTGACAGAGCTACAGTCATTTTTGGGTTCTAGCAATGGGAATGTCATCCTGATACAGGCATTCAGCGTCCTTCAGATTCTTGGCCAAGAATGGCACATAGATCATATGAGTAAGTCTGTGACAGAGTCCTAGGACTTTTTAAGAAACTGTTGTGTAAAAAGAATTATTTTTTTGCTGAGAGAAAAAGATGTAGGCCCAGAACTTCTGACAGCCATCTTTCAAGCAGTGGGAGAGGGCTTGCCCAGGAATGAAACTAATACAAAGAAAGTGTTGCCCAACAATGGGGAGAGGTGGACTGAGTCCTGATGATTTTTAGCCCCTGCAGCCAGCAATTCCTGAAGCCAGACTAACTGGATCTTTCAGTTCTGTTTGCCAAACACATTCCTTTTTTAAATTTTAGCCAATTGAATTACATTTTTATTATTTGAATCGGAAGGAATCCTGAAAAATACAGGTACCACTCAACATAACTTGATTGTACGATTATGTATTCTATAAATCTAGCTTGGCAGATTTTTTGTAATTTCTTGTAGCTTTCTAACATCTCTAGTAATGCTTTGCTGGTATTTAGATGTCACTACTTACTGTTAAGTACTTAGAAATTATAAAACATCATTGCTTTTTAAAATTGGTATTTTTACATTGACCTAGAAAGTCCTTCCTCCTGTGTAATTTGAATTAATGAGGTTTTATTGCACAGTATGCACATTATCTAAATCTAGTGATCCTCAGTCTAAAAGTAGTGAGGAAGCATATATCTTATTTTTAAAATTCTTAAATTGATGAATGGTATAATTTTATCTGAGCTAAAGTTGCACAGACTTAACAAATGCATTTTGCTTAATATTAAAATACTTTAAAATAAGAGGGCTGTTTCTTTTAAAGACGGATTTTTGAAAAAGGATCATTTTGAAGGTATTTTTAAAAAGTGATTCATAAGGTTGACAAAATTGTTGGAAACCACCTCAACAGATGCTGTATTAGTTGGGATTCTTGATTTCTAACAATTCCAGCTAGAGTTGAGTAGAAAAGGAATTTATTGAAAGGACTAGTTTACAGGCACACTGGGAGGGTGAGGAAGCCCAGTTTCAGGTTAAGAAGCCAAAGGAAAAGTTCCAAACTAAGTCTCTGTCTTGTTTTTATAAGGATATAATTGCTGTCATTGTCATGATCACAAACACACAGAAAAACGTCTCCTGTTCTTGGTTTCTTTCATCACTAATTACTTGGTCAAAGTCCAGCTATGACTTTTAAGTCTCAAGAGACTGTTTGGTCTTTAAGGGAAAGTGTTAAGTATCTGAGCTTCCCAGGTGGCTCAATAGTAAAGAACAGACCTATGGACGTGGTGGGGGTGGGGGTAGGGCGAGGAGAGGGTGAGATGTATGGAGTGAGTAACATGGAAACTTACATTACCATATGCAAAGTAGCTAGACAAGGGGAATTTGCGGTATGGCTCAGGAAACTCAAACAGGGGCTCTGTAACAATCTAGATTGATGGGGTGGGGAGGGAGATGGGAGTGAGGTTCAAGAGGGAGGGGACACATGTATACCTGTGGCTGATTTATGTTGATGTTCGGCAGAAAACAACAAAATTCTGTAAAGCAATTATCCTTCAATTAAAAAAAAAAAAAAGAATCTGCCAGCCAATACCAGAGACACAGGAGACATGGGTTTGATCCCTGGGTTGGGAAGATCCCCTGGAGAAAGAAATGGCCACCCACTCCAGTATTTTTGCCTGGAGAATCCCATGGACAGAGGAACCTGGCGGGCTATAGTCCATGGGGTCACAAGAAGTCTGACACGACTTAGCAACTGAGCACACAGGCACACTGAGTATCTAGCATTATCAGCTTCTAAAGCAATAGACTCTCTTTGCCCACTCTACTTCACCAAAGCAGAGAATTCCCCAAACATAGAAAGGGCTTGGTTTCTATGTAGCCAAAATGAATCACAAATTTCCTGTATAAGTCAAACCTTTGGCAGCCCAACATCAATTTACACACTTCTCTCACATTTATCCTAAAGTAACTATTTTTTCCCATATAAAGGGAATGAGCTGAAGTCTTACCCAGATTGAAATCCAGGCTTTCTGGAAGATGTCCAATTCTTCTGGAGTTGTGCCATGGTCTTGTCTCAATATTCTATAAATTATCTACTAATATTTAAGTTAACCACCAGAAAAATACACTACCATAAATCACTGCATAAATGGAGGAAAATGTTGGAAAACTTGATAAAATATATAAAGACACACCCGAAAGACAATATGGGTAGATACAATCCTTATTTCTGCAACTTATTGTTGGTGCTGTATTTGAGTTGTTGTTGTTTTAAATAACAATCTTTTTTCAAAAAATAATTTTATTACTTTTGGCTGTGCTGGGTCTTTGTTGCTGCATGGGCTTTTCTCTAGTTGCAGTAAGCGGAGGCCACTCTCCAATTGCTGGCTTCTCATTGGGGAGGCTGCTCTTGTTGGGGAGCGCTGGCTCTAGGGCATGTGGGCTTGAGTAATTGTGGCTCCCAGGCTCTAGAGCACAGGCTCTAGGGTTGTGGTGCATGGGCTCAGTTGCTGCACAGTACACGGGATCTTCCCAGACCAGGGATGTGAACCTGTGGCCCCTGCAATGGCAGGCAGACTCTTTACCAGTGAGCCTCCTGGGAAGCCTGTATTTGTGTTATTGACTTGCCTCCTCTGTTAACAATTTCATGTTTCTTTTGCCCTTAGCCAAAATTTTACCTATACGTTCATCCCTGAGAAAAGGGACCCCTTGACTATCTTTCCTATATTGGGTTGTCATGGATTTCCTTTAACTTCACGCTGCAAATGGCAGTATTAAAAAGCACCTCGGAAGATCACTGGGTTTCCATCACCCCCTTGTTGACCCCATTGTGTGATAGCAGGACTCCTTCCCCATTACAGCTATGATCAATCATTTCTGTCACTCCATAATGCTCTTTGTGACTACTAATCCTGTGGTTTCAGAATCAGAATCAGAAAAGTGGCACTCTCAGCCTTCAATTCCATGAAACCAGTCAATCTTTACTTGATTCCAAGGCAGCAGCATCACCCACGCCCAGCATACTAAGACTCCTAAACCCACGGAGCCTAAAGGGATTGGAATAGGATATAAAACTTTTGTGAGTGAGCCATTAGGTGAATATGTGGGAGGGGTCACTTCCACTTTTGCCCCTTGCTTACCAGAGTCCTTGTATTCTGGCTGTGGAAGCATCAGTATCATAAATGCTCACTGGTTCAGAGCACATACCAGATGTAACATACTAACACCCCAACTTCCAAGCTAGTATAAGAACTGAGTATTTCAGGTATTGTTTCAAAATTCTGTAAGATCAACTGCTGCTTTATAATGGGAATACACGATAAAGTAATTCCATAAACACTAGTCCACTTTCTCACGATAAATTTCTTGATTGGAAGTTATGTTGTATGGTGTTTCATGGTGGAGAATACACATAATAAATCTATGAATGGGGATTCTGGCAGAAAGGACAGGAAAACCAAATACAAGCATAAAGTAATCATCTAATCATTTATTCCCAAATGTGTACTTCATTTTGGAAGGAGTTCAATAAAAACAGGCCACCAGGAGGCTGGTTAGTCTCCAGAGAGTATGGAAACGGAAATGTTGGTAGCTCAAGCCCAGCTGGGGGCATTATCATCCTAAAATATATTTAGCAGTTTTCTTCCCAGGTCCAGCTCCGGTTTGGGGTTTTGGGGGGAGATTTCTTTGATTAATTATGCCAAATTCTGGTTCTTCAGCTCTCCCAATAATCCTATGAGGGACTCAATATGTTATTATAACTGCTTAATTCAACAACAGTTAATGTCAAGAGCTTATAACTAAGTAATAAGTAACCTTCCTGAAATAGATGCTTTTATGAAAGCTGGTTATGAGTCAACATGCCACAAATTGAGTCTTCATCTGTTTATTCCAAGTCACCAAATGACTGTCCAATAGGCACCTTAATCGTAACGTGTTTAAAATATAACTCTTGTTTTTTCTGCCTTTCCTCTCCTAGTCCTCTTTATCTTAGGGCACGATGCCACCATGCTCCCTCATGCTCAGGCCCCGAACCATAATCTTTTTCCCCCTTGTTTCTTGTCATTCTTTTCTCCACCCACATCCAGCAAGTACCCATAGTTTTGCTTTCAAAGCATAATCTGAATCTACGTATTGTCTCAGTTTCTACCACTGTCATTCAATTCAAAGCCTTCATCATTTCTTACCTGGACCACTGTGTTAGATTTACAACTAGGCCCTCTGTTTTCACTCTTTCCCCCGAGTGCTCATTCAGCACAGAGCAGCCAATATGATATTTAAAAAAGTTAAGTCAGATCATACCATTTCTGTTATGGACTGAATGTTTGTATCCCCGCCTCCAAGTTCATACGCTAAAACCTTACACAGTCAATAAGGTGAAGTTGCTCAGTCGTGTCTGACTCTGCAACCCCATGGACTGTAGCCTACCAGGCTCCTCCATTCATGGAATTTTCCAGGCAAGAGTCCTGGAGTGGGTTGCCATTTCCTTCTCCAGGGGATCTTCCTGACCCAGGGATTGAACCCGGGTCTCCTATATTGCAGGCAGATGCTTGGAACCTCTAAAAATTAAATTTAATTAAATTTAAATGAAGTCAGAAGGATGGAGGCCCTATTCTAATGTGATTAGTGTCTTTATAAAAAGACATATCACTAACAATCAAGTATCCAAAAATGAAATCAAACAATCCCATTTATGATAGCATTTACCAAAAAATAAACAAATAAATAATTGGGAATAAGTTTAACCAAGGAGGGAAAAAAAATCTGTACACTGAAAACTGTAAGATTTTGATGAAAGAAATTGAAGAAGACACAAATGGAAAGATGCCCCATGTTAGTGGATCAGAAGAATTAATATTGCTCTGTCACTTTACCCTTTCACTCTTCTGTTCTTCTTTATAATGCTAATCCCCACCTACAATTGTATGTTCCTCATTTTACTTGCTTTTCTAAAGTATCCTTCCCACTGGAAGATAAATTTCATCAGAGCAAGAATCTGGCCTGTCTTGTACACTATTATATTATAGGAATGTGCATATTCCTGTTGAAAATTCTAGCCTTCCAGATATTGGTTTTAAAAAGCCATGTATGATTCAAAAAAAACTTTTACACAGACAAAGTTTTAAAACAAACAAAGAACAGACAAAGTTTCTTTGTCTGAAACAGCAGACAAAGTTTTAAAAACTACATATTAGGGCGCAGACGCGAGAGACGCCCGGCTCCCGGCGGCGCAGACGCGAGAGACGCCCGGCTCCCGGCGGCGCAGACGCGAGAGACGCCCGGCTCCCGGCGGCGCAGACGCGAGAGACGCCCGGCTCCCGGCGGCGCAGACGCGAGAGACGCCCGGCTCCCGGCGGCGCAGACGCGAGAGACGCCCGGCTCCCGGCGGCGCAGACGCGAGAGACGCCCGGCTCCCGGCGGCGCAGACGCGAGAGACGCCCGGCTCCCGGCGGCGCAGACGCGAGAGACGCCCGGCTCCCGGCGGCGCAGACGCGAGAGACGCCCGGCTCCCGGCGGCGCAGACGCGAGAGACGCCCGGCTCCCGGCGGCGCAGACGCGAGAGACGCCCGGCTCCCGGCGGCGCAGACGCGAGAGACGCCCGGCTCCCGGCGGCGCAGACGCGAGAGACGCCCGGCTCCCGGCGGCGCAGACGCGAGAGACGCCCGGCTCCCGGCGGCGCAGACGCGAGAGACGCCCGGCTCCCGGCGGCGCAGACGCGAGAGACGCCCGGCTCCCGGCGGCGCAGACGCGAGAGACGCCCGGCTCCCGGCGGCGCAGACGCGAGAGACGCCCGGCTCCCGGCGGCGCAGACGCGAGAGACGCCCGGCTCCCGGCGGCGCAGACGCGAGAGACGCCCGGCTCCGGGCGCAACCGACCACGTGCAGAATCGTGGCTGAGAGGAGCTGCCCCGCGCCCAGAGTTAGGGCGGTGGCCGAGGGGAGCTGTACCACGTCCAGGAGGCGGTGGCTGCTTGGGCACCGGAGGGCCGGGAGGAGCTGATCCACGTTCAAAGCAGGAGGGGCGGCCTTGAGGAGATACCCCTCGTCCAAGGCAAGCTGCAGCGGCTGCGCCTTGCTGGAGCAGCTGGGAAGAGATACTCCACGACCAAGTGGAATATAAGAATCCAGTGTTCTGGGGAGGAAGGAACAAGACGGCGAGACCACTTTCTTCCCCACAAATTCATCAGAAGAACATTTGAATGTGGAGTAAAGTCCACAAAACAACTTCTGAATACTGGCAGAGGACATCAGGCTCCCAGAAAAGTAGCCCATTGTCTTCTAAAGGAAAGAGAAGAAATCCAGCTCCACCCACCAGAACACTGACACATGCTTCCCTAACCAGGGAACCCGGACAAGTCACCTGTCCAACCCCACACACAGCGAAGAAACCACATAATAAAGAGAACTCCACAAACTGCAAGAAGAGGGAAAGGACACCCCAAGCAAAGCAATATAAGCAAGATGAAGAGGCAGAGAAATACCCAGCAAGTAAAGGAACAAGATAATTGCCCACCAACACAAACAAAAGAAGAAGATATAGGGAATCTACCTGATAAAGAATTTCGAATTTCGATGGTGAAAATGATTCAAAATCTTGAAAGTAAAATGGAGTTACAGATAAATAACCTGGAGAAAAGGATTGAGAAGATGGAAGAAAGATTTAATAAGGACTTAGAGGAAATAAAAAAGAGTCAATATACAATGAATAATGCAATAGATGAGATCAGAAACACTCTGGAGGGAACAAACAGTAGAATAACAGAGGCAGAAGACAGGATAAGCGAACTAGAAGATAGAATTGTAGAAATAAATGAAACAGAGAGGAAAAAAGAAAAACGAATTAAAAGAAATGAGGATAATATTAGAGACCTCTGGGACAATGTTAAACGCTCCAACATTCGAATCATAGGAGTCCCAGAAGAAGAAGACAAAAAGAAAGACCATGAGAGAATACTTGAGGAGATAATAGTTGAAAACTTCCCTAAAATAGGGAAAGAAATAATCACCCAAGTCCAAGAAATCCAGAGAGTCCCCAACAGGATAAACCCAAGGCGAAATACTCCAAGACACATATTAATCAAATTAACAAAGATCAAACACAAAGAACAAATATTAAAAGCAGCAAGGGAAAAGCAGCAAATAACACTCAAGGGGATTCCCATAAGGATAACAGCTGATCTTTCAACAGAGACTCTTCAGGCCAGAAGGGAGTGGCAAGATATACTTAAAGTGATGAAAGAAAATAACCTACAGCCCAGATTACTATACCCAGCAAGGATCTCATTCAAATATGAAGGAGAAATCAAAAGCTTTACAGACAAGCAAAAGCTGAGGGAATTCAGCATCACCAAACCAGCTCTCCAACAAATGCTAAAGGATCTTCTATAGACAGGAATCACAGAAAGAGTGTATAAACTTGAACCCAAAGCAATAAAGAAAATGGCTACGGGATCCTACTTATCAATAATTACCTTAAATGTAAATGGGTTGAATGCCCCAACCAAAAGACAAAGGCTGGCTGAATGGATACAAAAACAAAACCCCCATATATGTTGTCTGCAAGAGACCCACCTCAAAACGAGGGACGCATACAGACTGAAAGTGAAGGGCTGGAAAAAGATAGTCCATGCAAATAGAGACCAAAAGAAAGCAGGAGTAGCAATACTCATATCAGATAAAATAGACTTTAAAACAAAGGCTGCGAAACGAGACAAAGAAGGAAACTACATAATGATCAAAGGATCAATCCAAGAAGAAGATATAACAATTATAAATATTTATGCACCTAACATAGGAGCACCGCAATATGTAAGACAATTACTAACAAGTATGAAAGGGGAAATTAACAATAACACAATAATAGTGGGAGATTTTAACACCCCACTTACATCTATGGATAGATCAACTAAACAGAAAATTAACAAGGAAACTCAATCTTTAAATGATATAATAGAAGAGTTAGACCTAATAGATATCTATAGGACATTTCACCCCAAAACAATGAATTTCACCTTTTTCTCAAGCGCACACGGAACCTTTTCCAGGATAGATCACATCCTGGGACATAAATCTAGCCTTGGTAAATTCAAAAAAATTGAAATCATTCCAAGCATCTTTTCTGACCACAATGCAGTAAGATTAGATCTCAATTACAGGAGAATAACTGTTAAAAGTGCCAACATATGGAGACTGAACAACACGCTGCTGAATAATGAACTAATCATAGAAGAAATCAAAAGAGACATCAAAATATGCATAGAAATGAATGAAAATGAAAACACAACAACCCAAAACCTCTGGGACACTGTAAAAGCAGTGCTAAGGGGGAAGTTCATAACAATACAGGCATACCTCAAGAAACAAGAAAAAAGTCAACTAAATAACCTAACTCTACATCTAAAGCAACTAGAAAAGGAAGAAATGAAGAACCCCAGGGTCAGTAGAAGGAAAGAAATCATAAAAATTAGGGCAGAGATAAATGCAAAAGAAACAAAAGAGACCATAGCAAAAATCAACAAAGCCAAAAGCTGGTTCTTTGAGAAGGTGAATAAAATTGACAAACCACTAGCCAGACTCATCAAGAAACAAAGGGAGAAGAACCAAATCAATAAAATTAGAAATGAAAATGGAGAGATCACAACTGACAACACAGAAATACAAAGGATTATTAGAGAATACTATCAGGAATTATATGGCAATAAAATGAATAACCTGGAAGAAATGGACAAATTCCTAGAAAAGTACAACTTTCCAAAACTGAACCAGGAAGAAATAGAAAATCTGAACAAACCCATCACAAGCACGGAAATTGAAAATGTAATCAAAAATCTCCCAGCAAACAAAAGCCCAGGTCCAGACGGCTTCACAGCCGAATTCTACCAAAAATTTAGAGAAGAGCTAACACCTATTCTACTCAAACTCTTCCAGAAAATAGCTGAGGAAGGGAAACTTCCAAACTCATTCTATGAGGCCACCATCACCCTAATCCCAAAACCTGGTAAAGACCCCACAAAAAAAGAAAACTATAGGCCAATATCACTGATGAACATAGATGCAAAAATCCTTAACAAAATTCTAGCAATCAGAATCCAACAACACATTAAGAAGATCATACATCATGACCAAGTGGGCTTTATCCCAGGAATGCAAGGATTCTTCAATATACGCAAATCAATCAACGTAATACACCACATTAACAAACTGAAAAATAAAAATCATATGATTATCTCAATAGATGCAGAGAAAGCCTTCGACAAAATTCAACATCCATTTTTGATAAAAACTCTCCAGAAAGTGGGAATTGAAGGGACATACCTCAACATAATAAAAGCTATATATGACAAACCCACAGCAAACATTATCCTCAATGGTGAAAAACTGAAAGCATTTCCCCTAAAGTCAGGAACAAGACAAGGGTGCCCACTCTCACCACTACTATTCAACATAGTTCTGGAAGTTTTGGCCACAGCAATCAGAGCAGAAAAAGACATAAAAGGAATACAAATTGGAAAAGAAGAAGTAAAGCTTTCACTGTTCGCTGATGACATGATCCTCTACACAGAAAACCCTAAAGACTCTACCAGAAAACTACTAGAGCTAATCAATGATTACAGTAACGTTGCAGGATATAAAATCAACACACAGAAATCCCTTGCATTCCTATACATTAATAATGAGAAAATAGAAAGAGAAATTAAGGAAACTATTCCATTCACTGTTGCAATGAAAACAATTAAATACTTAGGAATATATCTACCTAAGGAAACAAAAGACTTGTACATAGAAAACTATAAAACACTAGTGAAAGTAATCAAAGAGGACACGAATAGATGGAGAAATATACCGTGTTCGTGGATTGGAAGAATAAATATTGTAAAAATGAGTATACTACCCAAAGTAATTTATACATTCAATGCAATCCCTATCAAGCTACCAACAATATTTTTCACAGAACTAGAACAAATAATCTCACAATTTGTATGGAAATACAAAAAACCTCGAATAGCCAAAGCAATCTTGAGGAAGAAGAATGGAACTGGGGGAATTAACCTGCCGGACTTCAGGCTCTATTACAAAGCCACAGTCATCAAGACAGTATGGTACTGGCATAAAGACAGAAATATAGAACAATGGAACAAAATAGAAAGCCCAGAGATAAACCCACGCTCCTATGGACACCTTATCTTCGACAAAGGAGGCAAGAATATAAAATGGAGAAAAGACAGTCTCTTTAATAACTGGTGCTGGGAAAACTGGTCAGCCACTTGTAAAAGAATGAAACTAGAACATTTCCTAACACCATACACCAAAATAAACTCAAAATGGATTAAAGATCTAAATGTAAGACCAGAAACTATAAAACTCCTAGAGGAGAACATAGGCAAAACACTCTCCGACATAAATCACAGCAGGATCCTCCAAGACCCACCTCCCAGAATATTGGAAATAAAAGCAAAAATAAACAAATGGGACCTAATTAAAATCAAAAGCTTCTGTACAGCAAAGGAAACTCTAAGCAAGGTGAGAAGACAGCCTTCAGAATGGGAGAAAATAATAGCAAATGAAGCAACTGATAAAGGATTAATCTCCAAATTATACAAGCAGCTCCTGCAGCTTAATTCCAGAAAACTAAGTGACCCAATCAAAAAATGGGCCAAAGAACTAAACAGACATTTCTCCAAAGAAGACATAAAGATGGCTAACAAACACATGAAAAAATGCTCAACATCCCTCATCATCAGAGAAATGCAAATCAAAACCACAATGAGATACCATTTCACACCAGTCAGAATGGCTGCTATCCAAAAGTCTACATGCAATAAGTGCTGGAGAGGGTGTGGAGAGAAGGGAACCCTCTTACACTGTTGGTGGGAATGCAAACTAGTACAGCCACTATGGAGAACAGTGTGGAGATTCCTCAGAAAACTGGAAATAGAACTGCCATATGATCCAGCGATCGCACTCCTGGGCATACACACCGAGGAAACCAGAATTGAAAGAGACACATGTACTCCAATGTTCATTGCAGCACTGTTTATAATAGCCAGGACATGGAAGCAACCTAGATGTCCATCTGCAGATGAATGGATAAGAAAGCTTTGGTACATATACACAATGGAGTATTTCTCAGCCATCAAAAAGAATGCATTTGAATCAGTTTTAATGAGGTGGATGAAATTGGAGCCAATTATACAGAGTGAAGTAAGCCAGAAAGAAGAACATCAATACCGTATATTAACGCATATATATGGAATTTAGAAAAATGGTAACCTGAACCCTGTATAAGAGACTGCAAAAGAGACATAGGCATTTAGAACAGTCTTTGGGACTCTGTGGGAGAGGGTGAAGGTGGAATGATTGGAGAGAATGGAATTGTAGCATGTATATTATCATAAGTGACCAGTCCAGGTTCGACGTATAAATTTTCCTCTGTTCATTTCTTTGCATTTGTGCTTTTTTAATAAAATTCTTTTTTAAAAAATTAAAAAAATAAAAATAAAAACTACATATTAAACTGAGTAATAAAAGCTTTCTAGGAAAAATCAATAACATTTTAAGTCAAGAATCGTGCTAAAAATATAACACTGCAGAGTAATGCACAGCATGATTTCACCAGAAATACATAGGAAGGAAAAGCCCTCAGTGTACGATTTATGATAGAAACACCTTAGAAATGCTTCTTAAGGGGCTATTAAAATCGGTGTTCAATGAATGAACTTATCTATGAAACAGGAACAGACTCATGGTTGCCAGTGAAGGGAAGGTCAGGAAGGGGTGGATTGGGAGTTTTGGATTAGCAGATGCAAACTCTCATATATAGAGCGGATAAGCAACAAGGTTGTACTGTATTGCACTGGGAACTATATTCACTATCCTACGATAAACCATAATAGAAAAGAATATAAAAAAGAATGTATGTATATTTCAGAAATCTGGTCTATAACACTTAATACGTATTACATCCCATATTTTAGAATACAAGGTCTCCAGCTGATATTAATTTTGTTGCTCCCACACTTTAGAAATCAAACATCACTACAATAAATATCCTTTTGTTGTTCTTGTTGTTCAGTCATTTCCAACTCTTTGCGACCCCATGGACTGTAGCACGCCAGGCTTCCCTGTACTTCACCATCTCCCAGAGCTTGCTCAAACTCATGTTCATTGAATCAGTGATGCTGTCCAACCATCTTGTCCTCTGTCATCCCCTTCTCCTCCCGCCTTCAATCATTCAATCAAGGTCTTTTCTAATGTGTCAGCTCTTCACATTAGGTGATCAAAATACTGGAGTTTCAGCTTCAGCATCAGTCCTTCCAGTGAATGTTCAGGATTGTTTCCTTTAGGATGGACTGGTTTGATCTCCTTGAAGTCCAAGGGACTCTCAAGAGTCTTTTCCAACAACACAGCTCAAAAGCATCAATTCTTTCGCATTCAGCCTTCTTTATGGTCCAACTCTCACATCCATACATGACTACTGGAAAAACCAAAGCTTTGACTGTACGGACTTTGTGAGCAAAGTAATGTCTCTGCTTTTTAATATGCTGTCTAGGTTGGTCATAGCTTTTCTTCCAAGGAGTAAGCGTCTTTTAATTTCATGGCTGCAGTTACCATCTGCAGTGATTTTGGAGCCCAAGAAAATAAAGTCTCTCACTGTTTCCGTTATTTTCCCATCTATTTGCATGAAGTGATGGGACCAGATGTCATGATCTCAGTTTTTTGAATGTTGAGTTTTAAGCCAACTTTTTCACTCTCTTCTTTCACCTTCATCAAGAGGCTCTTCAGTTCCTCTTCACTTTCTGCCATAAGGGTGGTGTTATCTGCATATCTGAGGTTACTGATATTTCTCCCAGCAATCTTGATTCCAGCTTGTGCTTCTTCCAGTCCAGCATTTCGCGTGATGTCCTCTGCATATAAGTTAAATAAGCAGAATGACGATATACAGCCTTGACGTACTCCTTTCCCAATTTTGAGCCAGTCCATTTTCCCATGTCTGTTTCTAACTTTTGCTTCTTGATCTGCATACAGATAACCAGGAGGCAGGTAAGGTGGTCTGGTATTCCCATCTCTTGAAGAAATTTTCCAAAGTTTTTTGTGACCCCCAGAGTCACAACAAAACCTGTATATTGTCACCCTGCTTATTTAACTTATATGCAGAGTACATCATGTGAAATACCAGGCTGGATGAAGCACAAGCTGGAATCAAGATTGCCAGGAAAAATATCAATAACCTCAGATATGCAGATGACACCACCCTTATGGCAGAAAGTAAAGAAGTAAAGAGCCTCTTGATGAAGGTGAAAGAAGAGAGTGAAAAAGTTGGCTTAAAACTCAACATTCAGAAAACTAAGATCGTGGCATCCGGTCCCTTCACTTAATGGCAAATAGATGGGGAAACAATGGAAACAGTAAGAGACTTTATTTTGGGGGGCTCCAAAATCACTGCAGATGGAAGCCCTGAAATTAAAAGACGCTTGTTCTTAGAAGAAAAGCTATGACCAACCTAGACAGCATATTAAAAAGCAGAGACATTGCTTTACCAACAAAAGTCCGTCTAGTTAAAGTTTTGGTTTTCCAGTAGTCATATATGGATGTGAGAGTTGGACTATAAAGAAAGCTGAGTGCTGAAGAATTGATACTTTTGGACTGCGGTGTTGGAGAAGACTCTTGAGAGCCCCTTGGACTGCAAGGAGATCCAACCAGTCCATCCTAAAGGAGATCAGTCCTGGGTGTTCATTGGAAGGACTGATGCTGAAGCTGAAACTCCAATACTTAGGCCACCTGTTGTGAAGAACTGACTCATTTGAAAAGACTCTGATGCTGGGAAAGATTGAGGGCAGGAGGAGAAGGGGACGACAGAGAATGAGATGGATGGAATCACTGATTGGATGGACATGGGTTTGAGTAAACTCCGGGAGTTGGTGATGGACAGGGAGGCCTGGTGCACTGCAGTCCATGGGGTCGCAAAGAGTCGGACGTGACTGAGCGACTGAATTGAACTGAACACAGTTAAAGACTTTAGTGTAGTCAGTGAAGCAGAAATAGATGTTTTCTGGAACTCTCTTTCTTTTCCTATAATCCAACAGATGTTGGCAATTTGATCTTTGGTTCCTCTGCCTTTTCTAAATCCAGCTTGAACATCTGGAAGTTCATGGTTCACATACTGTTGAAGCCTGGCTTGGAGAATTTTGTGCATTACCTTTCTATCATCTGAAGTGAGTGCAGTTTGTGTGGTAGTTTGAACGTTCTTTGGTATTGCCCTTTTTTGAGATTGGAATGAAATCTGACCTTTTCCAGTCCTGTGGCCACTGCTAAGTTTTCCAAATTTGCTGGCATATTGAGTGCAGCACTTTCACAGCATGATTTTTTAGGATTTGAAATAGCTCAGCTGGAATTCCATTACTTCCATGAGCTTTGTTCATAGTGATGCTTCAACAGGCCCACTTGACTTCACACACCAGGATGCCTGCCTCTAGGTGAGTAATCACACCATCATGGTGACCTGGGTCATGAAGATCTTTTGTGTACAGTTCTGTGTATTTTTGCTACCTCCCCTTAAAATCTTCTATTTCTGTTAGGTCCATACCGTTTCTGTCCTTTATTGTGTCCATCTTTGCATGAAATGCTTTAACCCACTCATCTCATCCTAAGAATTTTTGTTTTTGATGATGAAGCTATAGTAAAAAAGAAAAAACAAAAGAAGAAGAAGAAAGAAAAAGGGAAAAACCCAAATGGCATGTATCTATGATACCTTTAGGTTGACAGTGTAATTAAGATTAGCCACTGGAGACAAAGAAAATCCCAGTCAGACATTTCTGTACTTTTGTAAATTCTCCTGCCTCTGCTCCTCGTGGCAAGAGCATTGACAGGATGAGCATGTGGCAAGGCAGTTTGCTCACACTCCCCACTTAGACAAGAAAAGGTGGCTTGAAGCAACCAGGAAGACAGGTTTAAGCTGGCAACATCAGTTTCCTGATTTGACCCTGTGAGTGAAGCATCTTCACAGGATGTGGGTCAGTGAATCAGTAGGTCTTTATTCGGTGCTTACTTGGTGTCCAGATGCTATTACCTCAGCCGCATAATGCTGGCAAAGGTAAAAAGTTAGAGGCAAGAAAACAAAAAGGCAAGAGAACAAACCCTGAGCATAGAAAATCATATTACACTGAAGAAAACTTCAGTACCAGCAAAAACTAGATCACTATGCTCACAAATACATGAAGGAAAGAATCATTCACAGCTGTAACCTATTGATTTAAACCAAACGTAACTGTCCTACACATGCTAAAAACACTGGATTAGTTGTTGTTCAGTCACTAAATCGTGTTCAATTCTTTGTGACCCCATGGACTGCAGGGGGTCATGCCAGGCTTCCCTGTCCTTCACTATCTCCCAGAGTTTGCTCAAACTCATGTCCATTGATTTGGTGATGCCACTGGATAAATATATATATATTAAAGTGTTTTGCTTTTTATTTCCTAATGAGAATGCATAGTTATCTATTTTAATGAAAGAAAATTCCATACATCACCCCGCTCACCCCTCAACTTCTCATTTTTCTCAAAATTAAACAATTGCTGAAAACATTTAAAAGCTCAAATTTGAGTGCAATCAATCACGATGAGACAATGCCTGGAATTGTAGTGATTCCTAAATGCTCTCTAATGGCAAGAAGAAGGTGGCGTCGAGCCCACACCAAAGAAGAATCTGTTGCTGTTAACATTCTGATGTTCACATTCAGAGAGGATTTCTCCTACTGTCTCAGCTATTTTCACATCCTTGGTCTTGGAACCTCCTCCTCTGGTCTTGCATCCCCATTTCTGGTTCAAGAGAGACTGGACGAGGCCATATGCACAAATCTGCAGCAATGTCTTAGCCTTGAATATGTTATTTTATGTGTGGGTCAGGTCCTTAGAGCCATGAACATATAAAACCATTATGGTTTAGCACCATCAGCTACATCCGCAAAGTTACTGAAGTCAAGTTGCTACTTGCACATCCGCTTAGCAGTGGCCACATCCCTCACCCCACTGAGGAGAATGGCAACAAACAGATGTGTAAGGAGCCCATGACTCATTTCACTTTTTTTCCCATCTCAAGAGTTTGCTCCTGCATTAAAAGGTAATTCTTCTTGATTCAAAAGTAGATCCCCTACTCTCTCTTGCAATATTTTGTTTGATAAATTATTTCCCCAAAAGTGAAAGTTGCTCAATCGTATCTAACTCTTTATGACAGTCCATGAAAATTTCCAGGCTAGAAAATTGGAGTGGGTAGCCTTTCCCTCCGCCAGAGGATCTTCCCAACCCAGGGATTGAACCCCGGTCTCCCACATTGCAGGCAGATTCTTTACCAGCTGAGCCACCAGGGAAGCCCAAGAATACTGGAGTGGGTAGCCTATCCCTTCTCCAGGGGATCTTCCCAACCCATGAATCAAACTGGGGTCTCTTGCATTGCAGGCAGATTCTTTACCAATTGAGCTACCAGGGAAATCCTTATGTCCTCAAAAACTGTATTTTAATATCACCCTCCTTTCCCCAGTAAAACAAAGTTAATCTCAGTATTATAAAACATAATTAAAATACTTTTCTTCAACTTTACATCCACTCACAGCTGGCTACCCTGTTCTTCTATCCGTTACAGCCTAGTTCCGCAAAAGAATGGTCTTCCGTCACTGTCTACATTTCTGTCTTTTTTTAAGTTGAAGTATAGTTGGCTTCCCTAGTGGCTCAGATGGTAAAGAATCTGCCTGCAATGCAGGAAGCCTGAGTTCAATCCCTGGGTCAGGAAGATCCCCTGGAGAAGGGAATGGCAACCTGCTCCATTATTCTTTCCTGGAGAATTCCATGGACAGAGGAGCCTGGTGGGCTCCAGTTCATTGGGTTGCAAAGAGTCAGACATGACTGAGCAACCAACACTTTCACTTTTCATAGTTGATTTACAATGTTGTGTTAGTTTCATGTGTTCAGTAAAGTGATTCAGTTTTTTATATATATATACATACACACAACTGAATTATATATATTATGTATAACTGAATTATATACATTATATAATTTAATTGAATTATGTTATATTACATATATAATTATATTATGTAATTCAGTTATATATAATGTATATAATTCAGTTATATATATACATATAAACATATGTTCTTTTTCAGATTCTTCTCCATTATAGGTTTTTACAAGATACTGAATATAGTAGTTCCCTGTGGTATACAGTAGGCCCTTGTTTATTTCTTTTATATTTAATAGTGTATCTGTTAACTGCAAACTCCTAATTTACCCCTGCACTCACCCATTGTCCTTCTAGTAACCATTAAGTTGTTTTCTATGTCTGTGAGTCTGTCTCTGTTTTGTCTCCACCTCAGTATATCCCAGTTCCTCTTCAATCTCTGGCTATTTTCCTTCCTCAGTTTCTAATACCTCCTTGGTGAAACACATCAAAGACTTACCTATTTTGAAACCCCTGGGTCCTTTTAGTCCTCACCTTAATATAATTATCTTCTATGTTTCTGCGGTAGGAGTTGGACTACTTCCTTCTTGAAACCCTCACCCTTCTTGTCCAGAGACAATTTCTCTGAACACTTCTTCTTATCTTTCTTACTAGTATCTGCTATTTAAATGTCGGCATTTCTTTTTTATATTTCTCCACAAATTCTCCTAGGAAATTGTATGTGCTGATACCTCATAGATCTATATACCCTCCCCTGCCTTTTATGTATCTGTTCTATATCCACCCCTACATATCCAGTTGCCTACGAGCATGCTAAGTCAGTGATGTCAGTGGTGTCCGACTCTTTGAGACCCTATAGACTGTAGCTCTCCAGGCTCCTCTGTCCACGGGATTCTCCAGGCGAGAGTAGGTTGCCATGCCCTCCTCCAAGGGGTCTTCCCGACCCAGGGATCAAACCCACGTCTCTCATCCTGCACTGGTAGGCAGGTTCTTTACCACTAGCACCAGCTGGGAAGCCCATCCAGTTGCCTAGTCTCTTATCTATCCTGTTGCTGCTGCTGCTGCTACTAAGTCGCTTCAGTCGTGTCCGACTCTGTGCGACCCCATAGACGGCAGCCCACTAGGCTCCCCCATCCCTGGGATTCTCCAGGCAAGAACACTGGAGTGGGTTGCCATTTCCTTCTCCAGTGCATGAAAGTGAAAAGTGAAAGTGAAGTCGCTCAGTCGTGTCCGACTCTTAGCGACCCCATGGACTGCAGCCCACCAGGCTCCTCTGTCCATGGGATTTTCCAGGCAAGAGTACTGGAGTGGGGTGCCAGTGCCTTCTCCATATCTATCCTGTAGTCCCGAACAAATCAAGCTCAACACATCCAAAGTAGAGATCACCTAGCTATGATAATTTCATCCTCTGTCCATTTTCCTTATTTTAACAAATGTCAGTGCTAGTTCTATGTCAAATGGTTCCTTGCCATCTCTATTTTTATTTATTCTGTTACTTCTGCTGAAATTACACTTTTGTCCCACATGTCTGACTAGGAGAGCTTACTCATCCTCAAGTTTGAGCATCACCCCTGTCATGAAGCATTACCAACCTGGTGCAATAAAAGTAACTACTGCCTCCTAAGCCTTGAAGAGATGTCGAGAATAGTACATGCAGCAGTAAACTGTGAGTGAGAAGCAGATTCCAGCACAGGGGAAAGCCTTAAGACAAGGGGGAACCACAAGAGTTCTGTGTGGCTGGAGTTAAAGGGACCGTGACAGGAGCAGCAACTGAAGAAGCTAGGGTCCTAATCAAGCAGGGTCTCATAGGTTGTGGTAAAGATTTTTGCATTCTATCCTGACTACAGTGAGAAGCAAAAAGTTTTCCAAGGCTAGAAGTGACAGGATCCAAAAATTAGGTTTTACAATGATCTCTACAGCTAGGCTGTGAATAGATTTCAAGGAAGCAAGATTATTAAAGAGGCAATCAGTAAGTCATTACAGTAATCCAGCTGAAAAACAATGGTCACTTAGGCAGGGGTGGTGGTGGGAATGATGGAGAAGAGAATCAACGTTTCTGACAAATTCTCTTTTACAAGCAAACAAATGAGACTATGTTGCTTGATTAAACTAATAACGTTTCAGGATGTTTTATGGTCATTACTGGCTGCATCCTGTGACCATCTGGAGATCAGAATGACCAGCCAAGCCCTGTGTCTTCGCGCACACACACAAACAACTTTTACAAAACTCATTGGCATGTTCCTCAAAGTTTGCTGTGTTCTTTGAACTCTCGTGACCTTGGGAAAACGCTTTGCCCACAGAGAACTTTTCAGCCAGTGGAGCTTGGACTCTTCTTAAAGGTCACACGGACTCTTGTATTAAAAATGCTATTTTGTACATCTCTCTTCCCTTTGTTGGCTCTAGATCCTACACTTCTCTCATAGGGCAAGCAAAGAATAAAGAGAGATGAGTGTAGAAAACAGGTTTCAAGGGCAAAAGTATCTGGTCTAGCTCTGAATTCAAAGCTATAGACCTAGTTGCAAAGATACTTCATTATTAAATTAGTTATACAGTGTTCATTCCATAAATATTTATTGAGAACTGATTCTGGTCTCAGATCCATGCTAGATGGTATGGATGACAAAGTAATTGCCCAGCAAGGAACCCATTATCAGCCATCAGATGGACACTTTTTGTCAACAGTACATCAATTTCAATCCTACAAACACAGATAATTTTTTAAATATCACATAAGAAATAGAAGTACGGCTTTTTTGACTACCAGCTTTATATAATTAAAGAGAAATGAAAAAATAGGCTGTTTTCTAATGGATTTACGTATCTCGCACATTTGCATAGTCTAAATTCATCTGGATTGGCTATCTTCCCACTATCCCTATGTCTGCTAATTAGCTATCTGTGTTCTCTTAATCTATTTCTACAATGGATCTAAAAAGATTTTTCACATTTCTTTTAAAATACAATAGTTTTTGTTGTTCAGTCACTCAGTCGTATCCGACTGTTCGTGACCCCCTGGACCGTAGCACTCCAGGCTTCCCTGTTCTTCACCATCTCCTGGAGTTTGCTCAAATTTATGTCCATTGAATCAATGATGCTATTTAACCATCTCATCCTCTGTCGCCTCCTTCTCCTCTTGCCCTCAAACTTTGCCCACATCAAGGTCTTTTCTAATGAGTCAGTTTTCACATCAGGTGGCCAAAGTATTGGAGTTCCGGCTTCAGCATCAGTCCTTCCAATGAATATTCAGGGTTTATTTCCTTTAAGATTGACTGGTTTGATCTCCTTGCAGTCCAAGGTACTCTCAAGAGTCTTCTCCAACACCACAATACCATAATAGGAAACGTTGTTGGAGATGACAGCACGACAGCGTATCTGTGTGGGAATAAATTTCCCTGAGAACACCTTGAAATATTGTTTTTAAAAAAGCTCTCAATGAGAATATAGCTCTCCAACATAAGGAAGGAAAATCACCTATTTTATTTCATTGTTGAAAAGTATCTGATCTCTTGGGTTTTAGGGATGACTTGAGTTTGTTCTCTCTGGAAAATGGTCTTTTCTTATCAGCTAAAATGCTTGCGACGAGTTGACTCACTGGAAAAGACTCTGATGCTGGGAAAGGTTGGGGGCGGGAGGAGAAGGGGACAACGGAGAATGAGATGGCTGGATGGCATCACCGACTCTGTGGACATGAGTTTGAGTGTACTCTGGGAGTTGGTGATAGACAGGGAGGCCTGGCGTGCTGTGATTCATGGGGTCGCGGAGAGTCGGACACGACTGAGCGACTGAACTGAACTGAACTGAAAATGCTTGCAAGATATTTTCTTAGCTATTTGTACTAAACTGAGACATGATAGCAGAAACATCTTTTCAGTGTTTAGTAACCTAGGTACAAGTGAGCAACATTTTTATGCTGGGTTTGTCTGTGTATCTTCTCTGTTTCTGATTTTTATTGTTACTGTGGAATCTCAAATAGAATAGAATCCTGAAAGTTTTTAGTCATTGAAACTTCCTCACCAATCTTTATGTTAATTTATCTACTTATTCAGCAAATTTCACCCATGAAATTAAAAGACGCTTACTCCTTGGAAGGAAAGTTATGACCAACCTAGACAGCATATTAAAAAGCAGAGACATTACTTTGCCAACAAAGGCCCGTCTAGTCAAGGCTATGGTTTTTCCAGTGGTCATGTATGGATGTGAGAGTTGGACTGTGAAAAAAGCTGAGTGCCGAAGAATTGATGCTTTTGAACTGTGGTGCTGGAGAAGACTCTTGAGAGTCCCTTGGACTGCAAGTAGATCCAACCAGTCCATTCTAAAGGAGATCAATCCTGGGTGTTCATTGGAAGGACTGATGCTAAAGCTGAAACTCCAATACTTTGGCCACCTTATGCGACAAGTTGACTCACTGGAAAAGACTCTGATGCTGGGAGGAAATGGGGGCAGAAGAAGGGGATGACAGAGAATGAGATGGCTGGATGGCATCACCGGACGTGAGTTTGAGAGAACGCCAGGATTTGGTGATGGACAGGGAGGCCTGGCATGCTGTGATTCATGGGGTCGCAAAGAGTCGAACTGAACTGATTCAGCAAATATTCATTATCTATCATGTGCCAGGTGGTGAAAGAACATAGTGGTGGCAATAAAGTAATAAGCAAGCTGAAAAGATCCTTACCAATGTGGGCTTGCACATTGTAGTGGATGGAAATAGATAGCATAAGAACAGTCAAAAAATATGTACTGTGATAAGTGCATGGAGAAAAAATAATCCAAGGAAGGAGATACAGCATGTTGATTAATAATAGAATGGTAATTATTACAAGAATAATAGAAAGGTGATTATTACAAGAATAAGCCTACCTATCTTGTTATCACAGTGGTTTCACATACTTGAATATACACCTGTTTATTACTTGTAAGTGTCTATAATAGCTAGGATATCCTATGGGTTCATATTATATTCTAAATAACTGGTTCTATCTTTTATATATAATCAATCAAATTACATATTGAAATTGTGCTATGATAACAGTAAGAATGAGTTTTTTCTTTGTAAATTTCCATTGTGAAACTCGACTGTAGTCAAATTATAACATCTTAGAACTTTGTTTTCACTGCTCTGAAGTGAAAGCTGACTTTTGTTGGCTCTACCAAGTGAAGAATATAATTACTTGGCCCCTGCCAATGTGTATCCATTTGCTTTCCAGTGTCCTCCAACCTGCACCCTACATTTGAGGGACTTTTGGTCTTCTACATTAGGTTTGGCTGAGGTTCTAGGGAAGGCTAATCTTGTTTGGCATCAGGATAACCTGGAGTAGACCAGAGCCAAGGTGCTTGATAAGATATTCATTTAATTACATTACACATCCCTTTTACAAACATACTAGATTGCTCAGAATTTCCCATAATTTAAAATTCCCAGTAGCTGTTTCCTAATCTTCCAAACTCATTGATCTCATGAATGCTGAAAATATTCTTCAAGGACATGACATTTTGAATAATATTTTCCAATTCTATATCCGACTAGTCATTCTAAACCCAACTTACAAGTTTCATTGCCTTCCTACAACTGAAACCACACCCATGTTTCCCTTTTTCCCCCCCTAAATAGTGATATGCTGATCAGTGTTTAACTGACTCTCCAAGGTAAGAAGAATGAACTTACAGTGTTTTCCATTTCTGTGGTATAACTCTTCCTGTTGATGATGTTGTTTAGTTGGTCAGTTGTGTCCGACTCTGTGGCCCTTGCGACCCCATGGACTGTAGCCCACCAGGCTCCTCTGTCCATGGGATTCTCCGGGCAAGAATACTGAAGTGGGTAGCCATTTGCTTCTCTAGGGAATCTTCTCAATCCAGGGGTCAAACCCATGTCTCCTGCATTGGCAGGTGGGTTCTTCACCACTGAGTCGCCTAGAAAGCCCATAATTCCTTCTACTAGGGCTGATCTTGAACTATCAATATGATGTCACTGAATGTGAGGTTGGAAAACACACATTGGTTCTCAAGCGTCAGTTTGCACCAGTTCTGGCACACCATTGACATGTCTTACCTCTTTATATTCCCCTGGATGGTACATAGAATTTGACCTGTGAAAACTTTTGTTTAACTGTTTCAGGCAGTTTGGGGGATTGTAGTTGAGAAGACTGGGCATAAGATATTTGGATCTGGAATCTAGTTTATAAACCAGACAACTGCCCCAGGTACAGTCTTGTTTTGTATCAATAATAATTATTATTAATGAAAATTTTATATCTCAAAAGAAAGAACTATAGACTTATTTAAATTCTGAATTCCTATCCTACAATACATTCTTAATTGATTAAAAATAATATTCTATCCCCCTATACATTCTTAATTGATTAAAAGAACTATTATTTTTCACTGAGAGGTAAAGATCTTATGAAACTGTCCTTGGCATCCTCACACAGAAATACTAGCCAGTCCACCATCAGCTGGCCAGTGCATGATTAACATCAAAAGTATTGTAAACATAGGAATATTTAATTATAATGATGGTTGGTTACTTCCATTGTTGAAGAAGAGTGTGTTTTTCTTGAAGATAACTCAAAGTGAGCTATTTTGAAATGTTATACAAAGTCCCCAATTACAAGTATTCTGAAAATTCTGGAAACTGAGTTTAGAAATAGCAACATTTTAAACTTTCAAAATATTGCACAATACATTAAGTTCCACTTCATGCTTGTAAATTACACATGATATCATACAAACAATTTTTTTGTCACTGCACAGATACGCATGATCTTCCATTTGCAGTCTCTCTGCATGCCCGAGAGAGAGTGGATATGCCAGTGACCTTTGAACAAGCATCTCTGATAGGAAGCATGAAAAACAAGCAAAACATGCATGTAGAATGTTTCAAGCAGTGAGCTGGCTGTGAAGAAACTGTTCAGAAAATATTTGTTAGGCAATATCACACTTATTAGAAATATATGCGATATTTTTATTTCAACTGTTAATTACTTGAACTATGAATTAAACCAAAACATTATATTTTTAGACACATTAATTCATTTGATAATTTCCATCTACACATGTCCTACAAAATATTCTGAAAATGGAAACTTTTTAAAATTTAATTTTATTGGCCTATCACCCCTCCAAAATTTAAATGATTCTCTAAAAATTTTTCATCAAAATCACTAGTTTAAAACTCTTAATGATCTTATCTCAAAGGAAACTGAACTTAATAATAGTACTTTTCATTTTAAAAATGTTTATCCCCACTTTACACATGTACACACTGGTGATGTGTGACGAGTTAGAACTCAAGTGCAGATTGTTTTTAACTACAAATTCAAAGCATTTTATGACACTTGTTGGAAACAACATTTATTTTTTAACCTATTAATGGAGCCTTCCCCCAAATTTTATGGAGACATTATGAAATTTCCTTTGCATGCTTTCTTCCTTTTACTTTCTTAATTGTTGATGATTCAAAGGTTCCCCCTTCTTACACTGTATTTTTTTGTGTGTGTGCGATGTCTAGTAGAATTCTTCCTACCTTGTTCCCCATATATGTCTTAGTTACACTTGTTTTTTTTTTGCATTTTCATGAAAATTATCGACCCCACTTATCAAGTTATACACACACACTAGAATTGGAATGAGAGGTGAAAAGTGTGCTGGGAAGGAGAATAAGAAGAGACATTGAGTGGTTTTATGGGGCATGTTGAGTACAGCGGTCGAGAGATCCACCCCTGCAAACTTGGTCTACTCTGCTAAGTTATATCAGACAAAAGAAGGAAAAACAAAAAATAGATGCCTTTTTCCCTCTAATAATTCAGCTCTTAATAGACAAAATTGTTTCACTGCTTCTGCTGCTGCTGCTAAGTCACTTCAGTCGTGTCCGACTCTGTGTGACCCCATAGACAGAAGCCCACCAGGCTCCCCCTTTCCTGGGATTCTCCAGGCAAGAACACTGGAGTGGGTTGCCATTTCCTCCTCCAATGTGTGAAAGTGAAAAGTGAAAGTGAAGTCGCTCAGTTAGCATAAGTAGCTAAGACGGGATGATGTTCCTCACCATTTGAGGTCACTGAAAAAGAAATCTACATTAGAGTTGATAAATCTAAGCATAAGTTTATGCTTAGCACCATAAAATCTCAAGGCTCTGTGGTGGAAGAATGCAGTTGAATAACATTGGCTGGAAAAAAGGACCAATATATGCTTTGCTTTTCAATTCTTCCTGATGAGATGTTAGACTCATAAATGACCAGACTTCCAGAGACTGCCATTTTAGGGACTGTCAATCAGAAGCAGAATTGAGGATCTAAGTGTGTGCATGTCTGGACTCCAAGACTGCTAAAATTGTTCCAGCTGCCAAACAGAGGGAGTTGAATGTTTTGTCAGCATGCAACAGAGGGGTAATGAGGACAGGCCGGCTGCGTACACAGCCACAGTTGCCTCTGTACATTCAGCTCATTTCATAGGTTTCCTTCCCTGCAAGTCAGTTCTATCTTTCCCTCCTTTATGCTTAATAACACTCATAGATTTAAATTTAAATGTAAGTTCTTTGTATATTTGTGAAGGCATTTAGATGTTTTTTTTTTTTTAATCTCTTTTTGAAATAAAGCTTGTTAAGGTTAGAGATCATCTCTCCTTCCCTTATAAACTTGTGTGATCTGATTTGAAATAATATGAACCATGGAACAGGGCTATGACACAAAACAAAAAGTTTGTTAATTTCCTCAACTCTTGCAGGAACGGTGGGGGTTGGGGCAGGGAGGGCAGTGCATGGCACACTGTAATCTGCTGATTCTAAAGAGTCTAGAACTTCAGATTTAATGATTTACTACAAGTGATAGGACACATTCATATAAAAATTCTTAAATGAGACTCTCGCCCAACGCCAACAAAGTTCATTTTTCCCCCTCAGTAGGACAATTAAGAAAAGGGGAAATAGTAAAGAAACTTGCCTCTCTTGATCTTAACTCTGGATGAGGGTGGGAATTCTTTCTTGACAGTATTTAACCGCAAGCTAGCCCTCAATCTGAGTTTGGGTCAGAATTGCTACTCAATGTCGCTCAAAGTGCCCAGCTTAAAAATTTACATCAAAGTGATCCTAGGTCAGCAATGTTCCCAGGAAGAACACTGATAGAACAAAGTGTATGGTTCTTAAATCCAGGTATCAAAGAGTTCTCACAGATACATTCCCAAAGAACAGGAACACAACATGAAAAATCTCAAGACATACAACACAAGAGACCACTCTGAGCAGGAGAAACAAGAAGAAAACAAAATGACATCACCACAGCAGAACCAAAACTGCCAAGATGCTAAAATTACAGCTACAGAATATAAGATAATAAGCTTGTTTAATGCATTTAAGATATTTTTGAAAGAATAGATTCTAGAAATAAAATATACAATAATTAAAGTTAGAAACTCTACATTCAGTTTAAAGAGTTTATACACTTAGCTGAAAGGTGCGTTAGTGTGCTTTATGATTACTTTAAAGAAATTGTCCAAAAGAAAAAAACAAAAGGTGTCCAGAACTGTGTACAGCTGTGTGTACAATTGCTAGTAAGAAATAATTTTTTTAAAAGGTAAAGGAGAATATTCTAGGATTGAGAAGAGATACAAATCTTCACATTCAGGAAAATAAGGGAGCCCAAGCAAGATAAATGAAACCCACACCTAAACTCATAGTTAAACTGAAGAAAAGAACAATTGCACCAAGAGCAAAAAAGAATGGGAAGTCTGACTAGGACTCTGAAAACCAGATGAATTTAGCAGAACTCAAGAAGCTGCCTGCTCTAAAATGACAGGCATCACCATCTATGCGTGCTCAGCTGTGTCCAGCTCTTGCAACCCCATGGACTGTAGCCCGCCAAGGTCCTCTGCCCATGGAATTTTCCAGACAAGAATAATGGAGCGTGTTGCCATTTCCTTCTCCAGGGAATCTTTCTGACCCAGGGATCGAACCTGGGTCTCTTGCATTGGCAGGCGAATTCTTTACCGTCTGAGCCACAAGGGAATCCCCCAAAATGACAGTAGGGAAAGCAAAAAGAGCAACCCAGTATATATCCCTCAAAGTTACTAGTATTCTCAGCATTGCTAAGATCTCACCATTTTGGAAGTGGGAATCAAGTTGGGCCTAATAAAGAAGGACCTAGACAGCCAGAGCCTTGCAGCCAGGGGACTGCTGTCTTCCTGCTCGAGCAGAACCCTGGAGGTTTGTTCCCTAGAGAGACTAGAACAGTGTTTTTCTTGACTGGAGGGCTCAGGGCACAGCTGAGGGCAGAACTGGCTACCACCCTGAAAACAGAAGGATTAAATGAAATGTTTACAAACTGGCTGTTGAGATACCATCAACCCCCACCAGCCTCCTGACTCTGAAACATTAGCAGTCAGGTTTCAAAGACAAGGAAGGAGAAAGGAAGAATCTCTTCTGGGGAATCTTCCAGCTGTCATAAAAAAATACCAATAGACAAGATGACAGGGATTCCCCAATAAAATGGTTCAGACAAAACATCTTAAAATAAGCTCGCAGTCAATAAGCCCCAGACATGAAAATGGAACTCAGAACATACTGTTAACGCCCCACCCTTAAATAAGAGTGAGAGGCCAAGGATCACTATGAGATACTGAAGAATATGAGAGTCACCCAAGCAAAGAAACAAAAAAGAGCATTTCCAAGAAAACAGAGACCACACAAAGAGGAGGAAAATATTTTTAAGTAGTTAAAAAGAGATAAATAAGATAGTGTAGCCATAAAAGAATTTGAGACTTCAGTAAAAGAACAGATGCGGCAAAGGAACTGTATAAGAAAACCACCCTGTTCTTCCCTCCTGTGTCTCTCCTTTACTACTCACAGAGAGTCCTTCACTTTTGATATTCTGATCACCAAACATGTGGAGGTTTTCCTCTACATCATGCAATTCTCTGTGATTTCAACTGGGTGTCCTATAGTTTAACTTCATTCTGCCTGGAGATAATGTCAGATGCCACAGGTTAAAACTCAGTTCCACAAGATTGCTCCCACCCCTCTTCAGATTTCCGTCCCCAGTTACTTCTGTCCAGTTTGGCTACAATTTAGAGGTTCCCATGACCCCCTCTTCAGGCTTGATTATTTCACTAGAGCAGCTTACAGAGCTCAGGGGAACACTTAATTATGTTTACCATGTGTGAAAGGATATGATAAAGAATGCAGATGAAGAGCCATATGAAGAGGTACACAGGGGGAGGTCTGGGAGTGTCTGAGAGTGGGATCATCTGTCCCCATGGAGTTGGGGTACACTACCCTCCAGGTGTGGATGTGTTCACCAACTTGGAAGTTCTCTGAACCCATACTACTGGGATTTCTATGGAGGCTTCTTTACATAGGCATGATCAATTAACTCCATTTTTAGCTTCTTTGCCCTCTCTAGAGAAGTAGGGGGACAGGGCTGAAAACTCTAAGCTTCCAATCGTGGCTTTGTCTTTCCTAGTGTCATCACATAGAACAAAACATGCTCTTAGAGCTTTAATCATTTAGAAAATTACAAGGGTTCTAGGAGTTCCGTGCCAGGAACAAGGGACAAAGACTAATATATATATATATATCTTTTATCTCATGCCACTGGAAATTATAGATATGATAGAAATTAGAAGGACTTAAAGATAGAATTAAGACAATGAATGTCCAGAAAGTATAGCAAAAAGGCAAAGAGATTTATTTAAAAATTAGAGAAAATGTTTAAAAAATTAGAACACCAGCCCATCACATTCAAAGTTCAAATTAAGAATAGATAATCATCAAAAAAAGTAATCCAATAACATTTTATAGAGCAGGAGTTCAGGAATTTTCAGAGTGAAAGGGCTCACTGAGTGCTCAGCACGTGGATAAAAATAAACCCACACCGAGACACGGTTGTGAAATTTCAAAATACTGCAGACGAAGAGCTTCCGCAGAGGGTGAAAAGCATGTTACAAGGGATAAAGATCAGAGTGGCATCAGGTGTCTGAAAAGCAACACTGGAAGCCAGAAGGCAGTGAAATGGTGCCTCCAAAATCCTGAGGTAAAATTTTTTCCAACCTAGAATTCTATACTCTGTCAAACTAGCAACATTGGGAAGGGAAACACAGGGGTTTCCAAGACAGGAGTAATGTTTTATCTTTTAGGCTTGCTGGAGAGTACATGTTACTCTTTAAGTCATACAGGTGAGTTCTATATACTATTTAAACTAATCTAGCACATTGTCAAAAGGAATAATTTTTAAAAATTAGCAAATAATGTTAATGTTAGAACAAAATGTTAGAATTCGATGGAGTCAAATGCTGGGTACGTGGATGTTGGTTATGTTATTCTCTGTTCTTTTTTGTGTATTTAGTATATATTATGATAAAATTAATTTTTTATTTATTTAAAGAATAAAGGTTTGGAGGAGAGATGATATGGAAAAAGAAAGAATGAGTAATAGCTCACTGAAAGAACATTCTCTCTGTCCAAAATTAGAAAAAGAATTCCTCATGGTGGGTTCTGATGTTTATTACCTTATCTTTGTCATTTTTATTTTATCTGCTGAGGACCTTATGAATCCCAAGCAAATGGACTCAGTGAGTAGTCTATTCCACGTACAAACCACAACATAATCTCATTTGTCAACTTAAAGATCTCTTGGCTTTTTACATATGCCATTCAAACTGCATGTTGATGCCTTTCTTCTGATATTCTACACTAGAAACAGGCTGTCACAATCCATCCAGTGCTGTCATTATGGTCTTAGAGTTGACTACCTTGTATGGATGAGCTGGGTTCTAACCACTTGGTAGCAAGTTTCTTAGTAAGTTTCTTCTTTTCTAGTATCCTCATTAGTTTATTGGTAATAGTGTCTGGTTTATAGAGGTTTTCTTAGGATTAATATTAGTTAGCTATTGTTTGTTATCACTATTTGCAAATGGCAGAGTTGTATTGTCATAAACAAAAACTGGTCATCATAGTTCTCTAATACCGTTAAATAAATGCGTAATGAACATTTTTACTTGCAAGGCTAGATGTAAACACAGTCACATTGCAGAGAGATAATAAAGTTATCCTCAAATAAATATAAATATGACAACATTAAAGATCAGCGTACAACAGGACTAAAAGGGTCTCAGAAATACAGAGTTGTTCATTAGTTTTGAAAGAATTTTGTTGGCATAGAGTTTTGAGTTTTTTCCCCCAATGAATACTCTCAACCCATCTTGCAGTGCAAGGTAGTTGAAGGATAGCTAAGAACTTTTGGTTTGCCAAAAAATATATTACCAAAAGGGACAAAATGAATGAAGATGGCCTTGTCTCCTTGGGAACTAGTTCAGTTCAGTTGCTCAGTTGTGTCCGACTCTTTGTGACCCCATGGACTGCAGCACACCAAGATTTCCTGTCCATCACTTGCTCCCAGAGTTTGCTCAAACTCATATCCATTGAGTCAGTGATGCCATCCAACCATCTCATCCACTGTCGTCCCCTTCTCCTCCCGCCTTAAATCTTTCCCAGTATCAGGGTCTTTTTCAATGAGTCAGTTCTTTGCATCAGGTGGCCAAAGTATTGTAGCTTCAGCATCAGTCCTTCCAGTGAATATTCAGGATTGATTTACTTTAGGATTGACTGGTTTGATTTCCTTGCAGTCCAAACCAAAATCATAATTATTTCTACCAAACAAGTATTGTTTGGCTGAAGTCTTAAAAAAGTAGGGTAGCTTAAATACTAAATTTCCTAGCCAGTGGTTGCTCATAACAGTTTGAAAAGATCACAAGACTGATCAAAAATAATACTAAATACAGCTTTTAAAAGATCAAGTAAACTTCATATAAACACATTGGTAGTATTAAAATTTGTCATGAGTTCAGGTTGTCTTAATTTTAACTTATAATTTCTGCCCTTTGACTATCAGTAAAGCATTCCTGAATTAACTCTAAACTTATAATGTTGTTTAAACTAGAAAACTTATATAGTATATCAACCTGAAGGCATCAATTATAGAGTTCAACATTGGTGAATTTTGGTGCTAAATCTGGAATAATTTGGTATGGTCCTGATTACATCAGAGGAAAAAATTAAATGAACTCTTGTCCTTTCTAACCTGAGCAATCATAAGACTTATTTGAGTTTGAGCTATGCTGTAGTTAAAGATGCAAACACAAAATGCATTAAAAATCTTTCCAAGCCTATTATCATTTTTTTGTCTTCCCAGACTTCACTCATTCTCAATCTATAAGACTCAGATAAAACTAACACCACCCAGGCCTAAGTCATGATTCAAGAGAACAAAAAGAATAGCACATCCTCTTGGGCAAGAGATTGGTTCCCTCACTGGAGCTATTGAGAAAAAGATTCTCTTTATCGGCTGAAGTTTCTAAACCATGAAGATGTAAGTTCAGAGCTGCTTGTGTGTGTGTATGTGTGTGTGCACGCGCTCAGTAGAGTCTGACTCTTTGCACCTCCATGGACTGTATGGCCTGCCAGGCTCCTCTCTCCAAGGAATTTTCCAGGTAAGAATACTGGAGAGGGTTGCCCTTTCCTACTCTAGGTAATCTTCCTGACCCAGGGATAAAACCTGTGTCTCTTTCATCTCCTACACTGGCAGGTGGATTCTTTACCACTGTACCACCTGGGAAAACCTCAGAGCTGCCTCCCGGGATTGGCTGCCTTAGAATGAAGGTAATTCTGAATAAAACAGCAGATCAAAGGAGTGATGTAATTTTTTTTTTAATTTTTATTGGAGTATAGTTGCTTTATGTTCGTTTCTACTGTGCAGCAAAGTGTACATATATATTTATAGATACAACCCCTGTTTTTTGGATTTCCTTTCCATTTAGGTCACCACAAAGCACTGAGTAGACTTTCCTGTCCTATACAAGTAGGTTCTCATTAGTTATCAATAGTGTATACCTGTCAATAGTGTATCAATAGTATATACGTGTCAGTCCCAATCTCCCAACATCTGAATTCCTGTATCTGAAACAGATCAAACCACAGACTTCTAATTTCACAAATGAAGAAACAAGACAAAGGCCAACTCTAAGGGAAACAAAAGATTATGATGGAAAGAAGAAAAAAAATATAAAATGCTACAGGGATCCGCTGTGAATGACTTTAACATACTCATAATAATGTAAAGAATGAATACTGCAATATAATTATATTAGTTGGATGCAAGGATGAGAAGAAAGAGAGAGATGAATGGGATAATGGTGAAACAAAACTAAACCTACCACATGAGGAAGTCAATTGATAATACTTAAAGCTGCCAAATAAGAAATAGCAATATAAGCACATGATTCTGAAATATGGCAAAAAGTATAGAGAGAGTGGATGATTTAGAAACGCTCGTTGTGTGTACTTGGTGGTCTTTTTTTTTTTAACTATTTATTTATTTGGCTGCATTGGGTCTTGGTTGCCGCTCCAAGAATCTTCACTGTGTCATGCGGGATCTTTCACTGAAGCACACCGATTCTCTAGCTGTGGTGTGCAGACTCAATAGTTGTGGCGTACAGGCTCTAAATCAATCAGGCTTCAGTAGTTACAGCAGGGAGGATTATCTGCACATGGCATTTGGGATCTTACTTCACTGACCAGGGATCAAACCCATGTCCCCTGCATTGCAGGGTGGATCCTTAAACACTGGACCCCCAGGGCAGTCTCAGTAGTCCATTTTAATGGGAGTATTCATATCTTTCAGTTCTGCAAAATGTTCATGATTTCCCTATTTGATTATTTTCTTCCATCCATTTTCTCTTATCTCTATTTCTTAAATTTCTGTTATTCAGATGGTGGACCTCCTAGATGGTCCACAGTCCTCTGATTCCAAAACCTTTCCTTCCTTCTTACTCTCTCGTTGTCTTTTTGCTCTGCTTTCAGAGAGATGTCCTCAACTTATCTCTTTATCTTTCAATCCTTTTAATTTATACTCTCATAATTTGAATTTGTATGAGCTCTTTTTTGTTCTCCTTATAGATGATAAATAGACGGACAGTCACCCTGTTCTAACTTTAGGGCTACTGCACTCTCTCTTGACAATCTGGGATACAAAAGACAGAGTTGTTATTTCCTTCCCTTGCCTGTGTTCAACTCTTCGATGCTGCTTTTGTCTGACTGTTTCCCACTTTGTCTTTCACACAGAGGCTCCCCTTAGATACTGAATCAATTTTGGCTTTCTAAGAGTGTGGGGACTAGAAGGCTGAGGGCAAGCTCTCAGCACCTCTGGGTGCAGTGTGCTGAAGGGAGCTTTGCTTTTGGTGGGTGGTTTGGGTAACCCATGTCATTGAAGGAACCCTGCTGTCAGGATCTTGAAGCTGGTCAGATTCCCCAAAGATGATTTTTCCGTTCCTAGGCCTGAGAGGTAGAGGGTTGGAAGCTAGCATTGTAGGAACCAAGGGTGAGAAGATAAGATGGTTGTTCTTAGAATTTCATATGTTAACATTCACTTAATTCTACTGTTTTAAGCATGGTACCAGTAGCTTCGACTTTGCCTAGCATCCTTTTCAAAAATCCTCTTTAGAATAAACTTGCAATTTTCTGTACTGGTTGGAGAGGCACAGGTTGCCCATTCTAGAGGGTGGGGAGGAACCCTGTGACAGAGAAGTGTCCAAATGCATCCCATAGACACTCAACTCATTCTCTTGTTTATTTATAGCCTTGCAATTAACACAGTTCAAAAGCACGTAATGTCAACAATTTTGAGCTCTGGGGAATTCTGAAATGTAAATTAATTGCTTCTTGACGTTCCCTAAAGTTCCTTTCCAAAGTTTTAATAGGCAGTTACCACCTCTCCGTCTGCTTCTCAGTTTCTAGAATTTTCTTCTATTAACTCCTCTTCTATCCTCTTTGTCGTTATGGATTAGTTCTTCTTTTTAAATCACTGCCATTTTGATGATATTATAAAAGGAAGCAAACACAAGTATATATATTTGATCCTTTATCTAGAAGTCTAAACTTAATTTTTCATTATTTTAAGTATTACAGCAAGCACCCTAAAGCTACAGGTATTAGGTTTATATAAAATACCCAAAGGTAGATATCATTTAAATGGTTTAGATTTAAGCAACTCATGGACACTCCTATTTGGTCTCCCAAAGTTTATTGAGTATTTTTGGCTTTTACAACAGTTCGTGTATTTCTTAAATTGACTCAGAAAAAGTTCCCCTCTAATTTTCTAGATCCTAAAACTGATTCATTCTGCACATAATTTCCTCCATATTTTGAATTCAATAGCAGATTGTTTCACTAACAGAATATTTTCAAATCTATTTTCATCAAAATACTTGTATGTATATACATTTACATATTTCTTATGGCGTATAAACAATAAGCAAGCTCTTAAAACTGTATTTTCCCTTAATTCCCCATTCTATTTTTAATAATAAAAACAAAAATAATATTAATTATTTATTTTGACAACAACATATTGTAAAGCACAACTACCAGGTATGTTTTAGTATAAATTCAACTTCACAGAACTTATGGGATTATCGTTGGTGGATGTTAAGCATCTGGATATCAAATACAGGTCAATGTTTTTGTGTTTCTTTCCATGTCTAGCACAGTGAATTGTACCTCAAACTTGCACAATAAATGATTATTGAAGTGCAACTGCTATTCAGTATAGTGACCATGAGTCAGGATTACATATAAAAAATCAAAACTTTACCAGTCTCTAGGTAATTTTCACCAAAAATTTTATACCAAAAATGATTTTTTTTTTCTTTCTAAAGAACACCAAGAGGAAACAGTTTGGACTATGTAGTGATTAGGAGCGGAGAAGGCAATGGCAAGCCACTCCAGTACTCTTGCCTAGAAAATCCCATGGATGGAGGAGCCTGGTAGGCTGCAGTCCATGGGGTCGCTACGAGTCAGACATGACTGAGCGACTTCACTTTCACTTTTCACTTTCACACATTGGAGAAGGAAATGGCAACCCACTCCAGTGTTCTTGCCTGGAGAATCTCAGGGACGGGGGAGCCTGGTGAGCTTCCGTCTATGGGGTCACACAGAGTCGGACACGACTGAAGTGACTTAGCATCAGTGACTAGGAGAGATGACTGAGCAGAATGTCCAACAAGATTGTATAATTAGTCAAATTTTATTTTTAAGCTGTTTTTCTAAAATGTAATTGCTTAGTTTAAATGCTTGCCTCTTTGATGCTTTCAGAATCTGTTTATAAAGGACACTGGAGTGCTTGGTGTACACTGCGCATTATCTCATGTGTTCCTTGTCAGCACCAGGAAGCAGAACTAGTATCATTTTTTCCTTTCTGAGAGTGAAGAAGCCCACGGAGGTCACCTGGCTGGTCAGGACTTCTTCACACTGAGATACTTCAAACAGGTATACAGAATCTTTACTCACTGAATAAAATAAGGACCTCATTTAAAGGAAACATTTTCAAAACTGTTTATTTACTCCATGGTATTGTCCAAAAGAGTCCTATGATTGTGACAAAATGTGGTTCTCTAAAGAAGGATATCAGTCAGTTCAGTCGCTCAGTCATGTCCCCCTCTGCGACCCCATGGACTGCAAGAAAGATATCAAGAAATACGTAAAGTTTTTATCTACTAATCTGAAGCAAAATTGTCACTAAGAACTAGATTATAAATCCTTACAAGGTAAAAACCATTCATTTTATCTCTCATATTTCTTCATCACCCTGAACCACTGATGGACATAAAATAGATGTTCAATGCCCTTGTTGGCTGACTAATTAACAGCAGTTTCCAAATGGGCTTATTTTTTCCAGTTTTAAATGAACTCTATTGAAATTTACTGCCTGGGCAATGTCAATTTGTTAGTTCATTGAGGAAGAGCTATAATTCACATTTCTACTGGTTGGTTAAGTCTTCCAAAGTTGTTTAGCAAAATGAACTTGGAGTTCAATCAGCTCAGGTTAGAAAAGTCAGTATGAGTCTTTGTTTATTATTTCATTTATTATTTTACTCATTCTGCCTATTCTGATGTTCCAGAATTAAATGAACCCCAATTTTGCTTGTATTTAGAGGCCTGCATTTTATTTGAAAAAGTAGATCCTTCCCATTAACAATTTACTACACTCTCAATATATACCAGTATAAAATGCGCATTTGTACCCTCTCCATCAGCAAACAGCAAACTTCTTTGCCAAAAGAATAGCTCAGAATCAGGGACATCTGGGCCTCACTGATCTTCAAATCTAAAATTAATGAATCATGTTCTGGTACTCATTCTACTGTTCATGTAACTTTTACCTTATTGTACCACATTTAAATAATGGTACCTCTGTCTGTGAAATAGAAATACCACCTCATGAATAGTTGCAAGGAATAATAAAGAAAATGCATTTCAATACTAAAGTATATACGTGTGTGTATAGATGTAAGGAGTCATGGTTGATTAAAGAAAAAAAGTGATCAGGTATCAAACTGTATGTGGCAAATTATTAGATATTATAACGAAGGTTGAAATTTCAGCCTTAGAAAGAAATATGCTCCTTTAATTTTTCCCAAAATTAGATAAAAAGCTTTCTTTATAAAATTGTAAGCTATGTAGTCTTAACTATTTATTAAAATATGTTTACATCATATTAAGTCAACAGTAAGAATCTTGTCAGCCATCTTTGCTTTGGTAAACGAGGCTTCCAGAATTACTGAACAATCTACTTATCCTTAATCTTTCCAAATACACACAGCTGTTGTGTTTAAGAGTGACAAGTTACCATTATGGCCTAATTACTGGTGCCAGCTCTAGACATATGCAAAATATTTATAACAGAATAAAATTGCCTTGGTACAGATAAATTCTACAGCCCTCTCTTTTTAAATTTTTATTTTTATTTTAGGAGAAATGTATGCTCAGCATCAGAGAAGCAAAAATTACAGTTTCTAACTCTGCTTTGTTTAAATGTGTTTGCAAATATTCCTTCTGTGTGGATTTCTAAACATCCCCTTCATTCCTCTACTGCAACACACACACATTTGGACAATTTTGTCATTGCAAAATAAATCTACACAATTACAGGACCACTAGATGTTTCAAAACACTTAGGGGAACTGATACGATCATAGTTTTCTTAGAAATTGCTTTGTACAAAGTCTTTATACTTTACTGAGCTATCGTTTGGTTTGTTGTTGTTCAGTCACTCAGTCGTGTCTGATTCTTTGTGACCTCATGGAGTGCAGCACACCAGACTTCCCTGTCCTTCACTGTCTCCTGGAGTTTCCTCAAACTCACGTCCATTGAGTCTGTGATGCCATCTAACCATTTCATCCTCTGTCATCCCCTTCTCCTGCCCTCAAACTTTCCCAGCATCAAGGTCTTTTCTAATAAGTCAGTTCTTTGCATCAGGTGACCAAAATATTGGAGCTTCAGCATCAGTCCTTCCAATGAAAACCCAGGGTTGATTTTCTTTAGAATTGACTGGTTTGATCTCCTTGCCATCCAAGGGATTCTCAAGAGTCTTCTCCAGCACCAGAGTTCAAAAGCATCAATTCTTCAGTGCTCAGCCTTTTCTATGGTTCAAATCTCATATGACTACTGGAAAAGCCATAGTTTTGACTATATGGACCTTTGTTGGCAAGCTGATGTCTCTGGCTGTCTAGGTTTGTCATAACTTTTATTCCAAGGAGCATCTTTTAATTTCATGGCTGCAGTCACCATCCACAGTGATTTTGGAGACCAAGAAGAGAAATCTGTCACTGTTTCCATTTTTTTCCCCATCTATTTGCCATGAAGTGATGGGACTGGATGCTATGATCTTTGTTTTTTGAATGTTAAGTTTTAAGCCAACTTTTTCACTCTCCTCTTTCACCTTCATCAAGTGGCTCTTTAGTTCCTCTGCAATTTCTGCCATTAGGGTGGTGTCATCTGCATATCTGTTACTAATATTTCTCCTAGTAATCTTGATTCCAGCTTGTGCTTCGACCAGCCCAGCATTTTGCATGATGTACTCTGCATATAAGTTAAATAAGCAGGGTGACGATATGCATCCTTTCCCAATTTTTAACAACCAGTCCGTTGTTGGATCTCACTAAATATGGTAACATCATATACAATCTTCTTATAATTATGTACTGAGGTTTCTGAATATATGTCATAGGTATTAAAGGTATTGATATTTAATATCCATCATTAAAGTAGACAGAAAAAATAGCCCTGAGGAGGAGTCAGTAATGATCAAAAGTATATCTGAGCTACAATTTGAATCAGTAGACTCTGATCCTAGTCTCTGATTCATTAGATTTGATCCAAAGGGTCATATATTTATCTTGACTTTTAATTTATAACCTATAGAATAGTAAGACTAGTTGTTGCTCATATTTTATAGGATTGCTATGATTTTCATTTTATTAGTTATTTTCCAAACTTTGAGTGAAGCATTTTTATATAGCAGATTCTAAAGCATTGACAAATCAACATATAATCTGTGTATTACATTTTTTCATAACACTGAATTTTACTTTAGGTAGACACCATGAGCTATTTAGATTGAAACTATTTGGGGTGAGTAACATAATTTGCATTTGCCAGTGACCATGACTTTCAACTTATTTTCTGACGGTTTTTAAGGATTGTGTGATTGTTTTCTCCCTTTTTCTTCTTGAAACAGATTTCAAGATTTTACACTTAAGAGGAAGTGTAAGCTTGGAATTAAATCAATGAGTTTAATTCCTCTTTACAGAATACTTTCGATCCTTTGGTTACATTGTCAGCTCTGCCTTCAGAACACTCCAGAATCCCACTACTTCTCTTCAGCTTCACTGTTAACATTCTGGTCCAGTCTCCCATCTGGACAATTGTAATAACCTCCTAACTGATATGGGCTTCCCTCGTAGTTCAATCAGTAAAGAGTCTGCCTGCAAGGCAGGAGACCCAGGTTCGATTCCTAGGTCAGGAAGATCCCCTGGAGAAGGAAATGGCAACCCGCTCCAGTATTCTTGCCTGGAGAATCCCATGGACACGACTGAGCGACTAAGCACATCTAACTGATATACCTACATCAAGTCTTGCCTCCTATAGTTTATGTCCAATATTAGAGTGATTTCTTCTAAAATATGACACACTGTCTCCTTTTAATGTTCAAAATCCTCTAATGATTTCCGATTTCATTCTTTCCAAAGTTCATTAGCCTAAAAACTCTACGTGAGCTGGACTTTATCCTTTTCTGACCTCATTTCCTATTTTCCTTTCTCACTTCATTGCAGCCTCCTTGGCCTCCTTGACATTCCTCAAATATATCAAGTTATTTTGCACATGATGTTCTCTTTGCCTTCTGAATACTGTTCCCTGAAATATTTTCATGGTATTCTCCTTCACTTCCTTAGGTCTTTGCTCAAATGCCTAGCAAGCATTTTCTGACCATCTTCTACAAATAGCCGTGTATTTTTTTATACACAAACATCTATAGCAGCTTTACTCATGACATCTCTCAAATGGATACAACCCAAATGTCCCTCAGCAGGCGAGTGGATAAACAAATGTTGGTATATCCATTAAATGGAATACTACACAGAGGGGAAAAGAAAGAAGAAGTTACAGACACATGCAATAACATTGACAAATCTCCACTAAATTTATGCTAAGTGAAAATCCAGACCCAAATGAATACATACTGTTTGTAGGAAATTATGCAAAAAGTAATAGTAATCTATCATGTTAGAATGCAGAACAATTGCCTGAGATTGGGAGTAGAGATAGGACTGCCTGAAAAGTACGTTAGTAAGACTTTGAGGGGGGAGATGCTTTTATCTTGTAGCTATGGTTTGAGTGCCTATGTGCTCAGTAGTGTCCAGCTCTTTGCAACCCCATGGAATGTAGCCCATTAGGCTCCTCCGTCCATGGGATTCTCCAGGCAAGAATACTGGAGTGCTATTTCCTCCTCCAGGGCATCTTTCTGACCCAGGGATCGAATCCATGACTCCTGTGTTCCAGCACTGCAGGCAGATTCTTGATCACTGAATCATCAGGGAAGCCCAGTGATGGTTTGCTGCTGCTGCTGCTAAGTCACTTCAGTCGTGTCCGACTCTGTGTGACCCCATAGACGGCAGCCCACCAGGCTCCCCCGTCCCCGGGATTCTCCAGGCAAGAACACTGGAGTGGGTTGCCATTTCCTTCTCCAATGTGTGAAAGTGAAAAGTGAAAGTGAAGTCGCTCAGTCGTGTCTGACTCTTAGCGACCCCATGGACTGCAGCCTACCAGGCTCCTCCTTCCGTGGGATTTTCCAGGCAAGAGTACTGGAGTGGGTTGCCACGGCCTTCTCCAGTGATGGTTTACTCAAGTATATATATTTGTCAAGATTGTAGAGTTAGAATGGGTGCATTTTATTGTATGTAAACTCTAACTCAATGTAGGGTTTATTTTTTAAAGGAGGCTTTATAGAAAAAGAATTTCATCTATGGCTGAAATCAGTGTTTTCAATTATATATCTTAGAAAAGAGGGGGATCTGAAGGTACATCATAAAAGGTTTTGATGCTTTTTTTCAAATATAATTCCACTGTGTGTTACAACTTAAAATGGCTGGTGAAAGCATCTGGTTAGCATGATAAGAAAGGTGAAGAAATCACCACGAAATCAAATCTATGATTCCTGTTAAGCTTCTGAACTAGTACTGAAGCTCTGGTCCTTAAGAACATGAAAAGCAGTGTCCCGGAGATGCAATGTCACAAAGAATAAAATCCAAAAGGTTGGGGAGGTGGTGAAAGGGGGATAGTTCTAATACCAACCTAGCTCCTTTGCTGGGAACTCCTGTTATCTTGTTCTGTATTTATCTAGTGCCTGCCATATTTAGAAAAGATTAAATCAAAACTGTGAAATTAAAACATGATGAGTGACAGTTGTGAGAGACGACAGCTGTGGCATTAGATTTTCATCATGTCAGGCCTGAGGTCTGTATTTCAGGTCACTCTTTTCCACTGGCACCAATCCTGAAGGACAAGAATTGTCTTTCTATTGGCTATTTACTAACCCACCTGTTGCCTCCACGTGGTAAAAGATTAACAGGGTTTCGATGGGAAGGGAGCCATTTCAGAGGTCTGGGTTGAATAGGGTCTTCATAGAGCACTTACCCTCAGAAGGTTAAGCAAAATGTTACCTAATGTTATCAGCAATAATAATCAGATGTGATCTATTCCCATTCTAGGTAGAGAAAACCTTTCAAGTCACAGCACACGCTTCAAATGTACACCCAAGGGTTGAACAAATATCTATACTTTTTTCAGTTATGTGAAAAATGTATTTTTAAAAATAGATATACCTAGTATATAGTCAAATAAATCTAAAGTAATTACACAATTCAAGACACAAATGGAATATACCTTATTTTTTCCTCTTCTTGATAAATGCATAATTTCATAGTCATGAAGCCATCCTCTTTTATAAAATAATTAATGATCGGTTAAATATTAATAGTTGGATAAACCAACTATGGTACATCCATACAATGGAATATTATTGCAATAAAAAGGAACAAACTAATGATACATGCAAGAAAATGGTAAATCTTAAATGCATTATACTAAATGAAAGAGGCCAAGTTCAAAAGGCTACATACTGTTTGATGATATTTATATGGCATTCTGGAAGAGGAAAAACTATATGTAGAGAAGACAAATCAGTGATTACCAGAGGCTAGGGGGAAGGTAGGACTTGACTTTAAATGAACTTGAGGGGACTTTGAGGAATAATGGAATTGTTCTCTTTTGATTGTGATGGTGGCTGTGTGTCTGTATGCATTCATCAAATCTCACAGAAATATGCACTAAAATGGCTAAAAATTACTGCATGTAAATTATTTAAATTTAAATATTTAAAAGAGAAAAAAAATATTAAAAAGAGAAAAAAAATAATATTTTCATAGAACTATTTTCCCCCAAAATGTGTTTTAATGTGAAGGAGCTATTAATGGTCATCACAGGGTATTACAGATCTAAAAATCCTCATTAGATTTTCAGTGTACAAAATGAGTCATCAGGCTGTCCTATTAATAGAAATTGAACTGTGTGAATAGCAATATTTTAGTAAGGATACAAGACTCATAAAGAACTGTGGATACTGTTGTGGGTTGTGGTTGCTTTTTTTTTTCCCCGTTTGCATCTGTGTTCAGATGTAGTAAGTATAAGAGGTACTGTATGTTTGAATTTTGCTCTTTTGTATTTTGTGAAACTGGGACACTTGATTAAAAGGGAACCGGAACTTTCCACCAGATCACTCACATTTAGTTTTAGAATGCTCTACATATGTTTTAAATCTACCTTTGTTAAGTTGTTTAAAGTGAGCAGATTGTGCTTTTTGTGCATGTAAATACTGGTTCTCCAGCCTCCATTTCCACTATGCAACAACTAATACAAGCGTGTGATGGGAGAGAGAGGGGTGAGAGCAAAAAATAAGGATTCTGAGCAGCTGCGTACCTCATTTAAATTAAATTTTATCAGTAGAACTCAAAAAGACACACATTTAGTGTTGACCAATATGAAGGCTTTAGGCTAATCTTTGCTTGCAAAGAAAAGATCACATTTAATCTGGCATAAGAGAGACACTGTTTCTATTTTGTCAATTAGTCCGCTGGTAAACAGCTCTAATTAGAAACTTTGGAGTACTTTTCTTTAATCTCTTTAATACTGCAAGTATCATGAAAACCACCATGAGGCATTGGAGGCAACATAAAGAAGATTGTTGGTGTCTAGGAGTAGCATAACAAGAGTGATTCTCTTTTGTACCCCTTGGCAATTTGGGTGGTTCAGAAGGGAAGAATGACTCAGCTTGAAACACAGGACAATAATGATAGCTGAAAAAAAATCAATTGAAGAAAGCTGAAAAGATCTTCATTACATTTCAAGAGTACATATTTTTTTTAGGCTAGTCTTTTATCTTTAGTCACATATTTGCTATTACCCGTATTTCTTTTTTTAAAGAGTTCTACTTTTTATTTTTATTTATTTATTTTTGGCTGTGCTGGGATTTTGTTACTGTGTGTGGACTTTCTCTAGTTGCGGTGAGCAGGGGGCTACTTTTCATACTGTGCAAGGGCTTCTCATTGCCTTGGCTTGTTTTGCTGCAGAGCATAGGCTCTAGAGTGTGGGCTCAGTAGTTGAGATGCATGGGCTTAGTTGCTCTGTGGCATGTGGAATCTTCCCAGACCAGGGATTAAATCCGTATCCCCCTGCACTGGCAGGTAGATTCCTGTCCACTGGACCATGAGGGAAGTCCTCAAGGGTACGTATTTTTTTCACTGTGAACGCAAGCTACTATTTCAGTTGTCCTTGTAGGGTGGTTGTAGGCAATATATGTCCTCCCCATCAATATTTTCCTACTCGTTACGTTCCTTCGGCTGAGAGCAATAGAAACCAATTGGGCCTAACTCATGGCCTCATAAAAAATAATTAACCATAAATTATAATAAGATAGTAGAAAATAATGATCTAAAAAGAATAATTTAAAAATAAATATTGAAATCTTACATTTTTAAATAAATTAATATTTGGAAAGATACTGGGTAGCTCTTAGGAAAAAAAAGATTTAAATAATTGGGACTTGAGAAGACTGTCACTAGGGTTACTCTGGAATTCTCAGTGGTGAAATGAACAAACAAACAAAACACCTGGTTGGTGTCTGAAATGACCATGGACGTGACTCACCTTCAACCGCTTTGCATTTTTAAGACTCACCCAGATTTAGATGTGAGGACAAAAAGTATTCATGTGTTTCAGCCTTGGGAGGAGGGGCGAAGGGAAACCCTGTGGTTGGGAGTCCTGCACAAAAACGCTGGAGAGAATGATGAGGGCTTTCTCAGAGGAATGGGGGAAAAGGCATGCTGAGCAAACAAAATCAGGCACCCACTACAAACTGTCAAAGGTTTTTAAAAAGACATTACTATTTTGGAGCTGCCTCTTTGGTCCTATTCTTATCCTTTCTTGACGTTCTAAGGATTCCCTTCACTTTCTTGCCCTGGTCCTAAGACAGTTTCAGTTGTAAGTACTTTTTTCCTTTATTTTAGGGCTTTTTATGGTCAAGCTCATCTTTGTGGTAGAATTTTCTCTGACCCTGTACCACCAGTTGATTAAAACACATGAGATTTTCTACATTTGTCTAATAGTATTTTATAACTTAATTATCATACTTAATAACTACTAAGCTCTTACTATGAACTCAGCATCGTGTAAAAAAGGGTTGCAAAGAAATCTGGTTGTGCAAAGAGTTCATTATCCAGCTAAGAGAATACAAGACAAAAGGGTGAAATAATAGCCAATGGGAGAGAATAGTTTATAATTATTTTATAAAATGTGATCAGAATTATTTTACAATACTTATATTTAAAGTTATTTTTCACATAATGCATTTCTATATATTGAAACCACTCCCTTCTCCAGGGGATCTTCCCAACCCAGGGATCAAACCCATATCTCCAGCATTAAAGACATACTGAAATGGAATTTCCATACCTACCTGTCATGGATTGAATTGTGCCCCGCAAAGAGATATGGTGAAGCCATAACCCCTGACACCTAGGTATATGATCTTGTTTGGAAAATCCTGTAGATGTAATCAATTTAGCCTGAGTTCATCAGAATGGTCCATCATCCAATATGACTGATATCCTTATAAGAAGAAATGTAAAGACAAGAGACCCCATGGACTGTATAGTCCATGGAATTCTCCAGGCCAGAATATTGGATTGGGTAGGCTTTCCTTTCTCCAGGGAATCTTCCCAGCCCAGGGATCAAACCCAGGTCTCCTGCACTGCAGGCAGATTCTTTACCAGCTAAGCCACCAGGGAAGCCCAAGAAGTTAATGACATTTTTATTGTATTTAGGGGCTGCCTTGGTGGCTCAAAGGGTAAATTCTGCCTGCAACGTGGGAGACCTGGGTTCGATCCCTGGGTTGGGAAGATCCCCTGGAGAAGTGAATGGCAACCCACTCCAGTATTCTTGCCTGGAGAATTCCATGGACAGACAAGCCTGGCTACAGCCTTTGGGTTGCAGAGTCGGACATGACTGAGCGACAATTACTTATTTATTGTATTTGGGAAGAGTGACCTTTTGCAAAGGTAGAGACTAACTTGCGGAGTTTTTCAAACTGCCTGTTCTTGAAACTGCACTGTCCATCCAATAGTAGTTGCCTAGGGTCTGGCCCAGGGATTAGAATCCTTTAATGCTTTATGGGTAATTCTAATGCAAAGTCAGGTTTGGGAAATACTGGTCTGAAATAACAAAATGTTCTCAATAGGTACTTCCTTTTATCCTAAACCCGAATTTCCAATTAAAAAGAAAAAAAAATCTGTTAAAACAAACATAATACTATATATAAAACTAATTTTAGATATATGATTGCCTGGTATCAGAACTTCAATATCGACTTTAGAGCAGTGTGTTCTTGAGTATACAGATTTCTCCTGGTCTTAACAGAATAATGTCTCATATCGTCATCCTCCACCTAGCAGTTTACAAATCTAAGGGTACATCAGAATCCTTTACAGCCTGATTTCCAGACCCTAACCCAGAACATTCTGAGTTTGCAGTTTGGAGTGAGGTCTAAGAACCTGCCTTTTGACCAAATAGCACCAAGCACCCTCCATGCAGTTGGCCTGTGGGCTGAACCTCAGAGAAAGAAACCCGGCTATTAGCAATGTAAATATACCCCAGGAACTCGCAAATGTACTGACAGACTGAAAATGAGCGTGGCACTTAATCAGGAAGCGAGATGGCAGCTACGGACGCCTTTATGAAACGTCCTCTGGCTTTTACAGTAAAGCCACTCAAGGTCCAAACATAATGCCAAGTCCCAACCTGAACTGCGTCACCCCAGCTGTGGCTGTGTGCCAAGGCTAGCTCTCACACATATTGAAATGATAACCTGCCCACACATGGGCCAAAAGCAGATGCAAGCTCGATACGACCGGAGCAAAAACCTGAGTGGAGGTCATCTCTAAGTCACCGTGGACGGACGCCGTTGGGGATTTGTTCCAACAAGCTTTTGGAAGAATTTCACCAGTGGATTATGGAGCCCTTCAAAGTCAAAGTAAACAAAGCCAGTTAACTGCCTCCTTATTCAGGATGCTGCTGCTACTGCTAAGTCACTTCAGTCGTGTCCGACTCTGTGTGACCCTACAGACGGAAGCCCACCAGGCTCCCCCAACCCTGGGATTCTCCAGGCAAGAACACTGGAGTGGGTTGCCATTTCCTTCTCCAACGTGTGAAAGTGAAAAGTGAAAGTGAAGTCGCTCAGTCGTGTCCGACCCTTAGCGACCCCACGGACTGCAGCCCACCAGGCTCCTCCATCCATGGGATTTTCTAGGCAAGAGTACTGGAGTGGCTTGCCATTGCCTTCTCCGTATTCAGGATGCAAAAGCTATAAAATCCGCCCTGCGCTGTTGCAAGCGCCGAGCCGGGTCTGCGAGCAGGAAGGGCCGGGGCAGCAGACGCCGGCAGGGCCGGGCGGGCGGAGCGCGCGGACCGGGAAAGCCACGCAGCAGCGGGCTCGGTGAGTCAGCGCTGAGTCACGCCGGGCGCTACGTGCGGGCCGGGCGCCCCGGCCGAATGCGCAGGCGCGCTCGGGCCTTCCTGGAAGACCCTCCCCGCGCCGCTGGCCCCGCCCCCGCCCGGGACCCCCGCGGTCACATACTCGCCGGCTTGCACGCACAGCCGGCTTGCACGCACAGCCGGCTTGCACGCACAGCCGGCTTGCACGCACAGCCGGCTTGCACGCACAGCCGGCTTGCACGCACAGCCGGCTTGCACGCACAGCCTCCTCGCTCCGGCCTGGAGGCTTCAGCGCCAGAGTCACAGATGACGGTCGGTGACAGAGCTCCGGCGGATGCTTCAATCCCATGTGTTTCCTCAAGTCCGAGATTCCAGTTGCTCTGGTTTTTTTTGGCTTTTTTTGTATTTTCTGGTTAGTTTTTTTTTTTTTTTCTTTTTCCTGGCAGGGGAGTAACACGCTTATCTTTTTATAGTTTCCAGTATTTTAAATGAAGCACAGGAAGAATGGATTAATAAAACATGTGTTGAAAATTATGCATCCAGTGCTCACACTGCTTTGGAGTCTAAAATGATTATGATGGGACTGCAGTTAGAGCTCTGAAGGCTAGGTAAACTGGAGAAAAAGACTGTTCTGCTTTCCTTTTTGTTGGTGGGGAAACAAAAAATCTTTACCTGTTTGTCCAATCACCTTTCTAATAACTAAATTATTTTGAAGACTGGAGACGTGTTTGTTAGTGATTTGATATGGTGTTACCAGAGAGTGGGGGAAGCATGTCTGTGTGTGACGTCGGATATCCCCGTGTCCGTATGGATGATATTTTGTTGGTCTTACAAAATATGGCGATGATGACATCAGTGCTGAAAGTAGATACCAGGTGTTATGTCAGTAAGTGTAGCTAGTCAACGAGATGGTCCTGGTGCAGATGGGCTAATTATTATTTAGGGGCCGTTTGAGGCTGATGATTTCCAAACAGACTGCGTCTGTAGAAGTTGTTGTGCCAGCTGTTGCCAGTTGTTTTGCTTCTTCAGGAGAATTATATCCCTCCTTATCCCCTGTGTGCGTGTGAGATGATGCAAAACATTCGAGTGTTCTTGTATTTTGACAGCCTTTCCTGCAAGGAAGGAGACTGAAGTAATTAGAGGTTGAACTGACTCACCAAGTTTACGGAGAAGCATGACTGTTCAGTTTTTTAAAAGTAGGGAAAAGCTACCAAACTGAAAAAAATAAGGAAATATGAGAAATGATGAGAGCCCAGAAAAGCAAAATGGGTAGTATGGACCAGAAATGGAATCTAATAAACTATTCATAGCCAGAGATATATACTATGCTTAAAAAAAAAGAGAGTTAAATTATTCTCATATAAAATATCTAAAAACTAAGTTTATATAGGTCTCCTTCAACTTACAATGAGTTTGTGTCCCAAAACACCCATTGTAAGTAGAATATATAAATCAAAAATGCATTTACTCTTTCTCACCTACTGAATGTCATAGCTCAGCCTAACCTACCTTACAGGCTTCCCAAGTGGTACTAGTGGTAAAGAACCCACCTGGCAATGCTGGAAATGTAAAGAGATGTGGGTTCAATCCCTGGCTCAGGGAGATTCCCTGGAGGTCATGGCAACCCGCTCTAGTATTCTTGCCTGGAGAATCCCACTGACAGAGGAGCCCTGGCAGGCTACAGTCCACAGGGTTACAAATGAAGAGTCAAGAGTTGAACACGACTGAAGTGACTGAGCAACCTGTCTTAAACATGCTCAGAACACTTATATTAGCCTATAGTTGGGCAAAATCATCTAACGCAAAGTCTACTGTATAATAAAATATTGAATCTCTCATGTAAGGTATTGAATATGGACGGCAAAGAACAGAAGAGTTGTAAATACATTGTGTAAGTTGTAAGTGTATTGATTATCCTTGTGCTCATGCGGCTAATGGGCTACTACTCACTGCCTCTGGAGTGTACACCTCACAACTCATGTGCTTGGGAAAAGATCAAAATTCAGAGAACCATTTCTACTGAATGTGTATCACTTTCCCATCATTGTAAAATCGAAAAATGATCATTCAAACCATTGTAGGTTAAGGGATCATCTGTACATCATTTGATGTTTAAAAACCTGTATATGATTCTGATTCTTTCTTATTACCTTGTCAACATTGATACTGCCTTGGCATTTATGGAATCGTTTGAAACCCAAGTTCACTTTTTAACAGCGTGAACTTGGACTACTTACTTAGCTTCACTATATCGCAGTTTCGTTCTCTGTGAAATGGAAATTAAAATTATTATTTCATAGGTTTGTTAGACAGGATTAAAAGAGATGATGCCTAAAAATGGTTTGGCACATCGCTCAGTTCAGTTCAGTCGCTCAGTCGTGTCCGACTCTCCAAGACCCCATGAATCACAGCACGCCAGGCCTCCCTGTCCATCACCAACTCCCGGAGTTCACTCAAACTCATGTCCACAGAGTCGGTGATGCCATCCAGCCATCTCATTCTCTGTCGTCCCCTTCTCCTCCCGCTCACAACCTTTCCCAGCATCAGAGTCTTTTCCAGTGAGTCAACTCGTCGCATGAGGTGGCCAAAGTATTACAGTTTCAGCTTTAGCATCAGTCCTTCCAATGAACACCCAGGATTGATCTCCTTTAGAATGGACTGGTTGGATCTCCTTGCAGTACAAGGGACTCTTGCTAGGCACATTTAAAAGACACAGTGAAAAAAAAACAAAACACTCCTGTAAATGGATGTTTGTATCCTATTGTCATTATTATTGAACTTGAATCAACTGTAGATTAGATCACAAAGAGGCAGTATTTTGTCCAGCTCATTGGACTAATAAAGGCTTTGGAATATACATCACAAATGCATTGACTCAGTGACCTTAGGCGAGATATTTGGGTAAGATTGTAAAACAGCTGGGTGAGTGTTTAATGTTCTTTGGTTATGAGAGGAAAGCTAAAAGAGAATGACTACAATCATCAGTTGGCCACAAAGGTGAGGCAAAATAGCCAAGCAAGAGCCCTTTTGTTCTGTCCTCAGAGAGAACAACTTGGCAGAATAGTATGGCAGTCACTAGGCAAAGAAAATATAACATTTTTCCTTTAAACTATAGATCAACCCCCATGATATGCGATAATGCATTATTTCACAGAGACAGAAACTTGGTTCTTTTCAAGTGTAAAGTAATGAGCTTAGCTATTAATGAAAGTTAACAACCAATCTCCCATCAACCACTCCAAACAGCTCTGAGCCCCCTACTCATAAGATGTAGCAGTCATTCTCTTGAAATGATAAAATATATATTTCTTTTAGAATTACCCTCAAATAAAGCAACTGCTGTGTACATGATTGCAATCCTACATTTACCAAATCAGGAGGGGAACATGGGCATGAAAGCATTACATTTAACGATAGTTACTTGTTATAATGGTTCTCCATTTATTTCCTTTTCTTGGTCTATTCAATATTCTCTGCAGTCTTCAGCATTAGATCCTGGAGACTGAAAAATGAGCCTGACAGACAAGACCTAATTGTAGAAGTTATATTCTGGTAGGAAGAACAAACATTTTAAAAGCTAAGTAACTAATTGAGAAAGTATCAAAAATTGTCAAAAAAAAAAAAAAAGATAAAGGCAATTCATAGGCTGCCATTTAGAATCCAGAAAGAAATTATTTATATAGTTAGATTAAAAAGGCCTCTTAGAGGAGGTGATATTTAAGCTGGAGCCCTTGAAGTAAGGGCTTCCCTGATAGCTCAGTTGGTAAAGAGTCCACCTGCAATGCAGGAGACCCCAGTTCGATTCCTGGGTCAGGAAGATCTGCTGGAGAAGGGATAGGCTGCCCACTCCAGTATTCTTGGGCTTCCCCGGTGGCTTAGCTGGTAAAGAAGCCATCTGCAATGTGGGAGACCTGGGTTCAATCCTTGGGCTGGGAAGATCCCCTGGAGAAGGAGAAGGCTAGGAATTCCATGGACCATATAGTCCACAGGGTCGCAAAGAGTCGGACACAACTGAGCGACTTTCACTTTCACTTCACTTGAAGGGTAAGAAGGTTACGTAAAACAGGAGGAGTAACAGCTCAGGCAGAGAGCGCGGAGAGCATGAAGACCTTGAGTCTGGAAGCACTTTATTCAAAGAACAGCAAGGGAGCGGATGAGTAACACGACATTAGGTTTGAAGGCCAGATTCTGCATAGACTTGAAGGCCAGAGTAAACCATCTGGATTATATGCTCAGTACGATTGACAACTGTTGAAAGATTTTCAGCAGAGGGTTCCATGATGTGATTTCCATGGTCAGAAAACTACCCTGTGGCAAATGCATTGTAGGGATCAGGAATGGAACGGGGGTGCCTTTAGCATCTGTGCAACAGTGGATAATGAAGGCTAATATTGGGGCAGTGGAAATAAAAGGGGAGGCAACTGAGATATATGCTAGAGGAAGAATAGCCAGGAGCTGATGGACTGGAGCAAATCAAGAGCAAGAGGAATCACAGATGAGCTCTACTTTTCTGGGTGCAAAGCCTTTGGGGATTCACCAGGTCTCGGTGGTGTTTTCCTGCCAAAATTTAAAGTCAAGAATTCTGATGTGTGCTTACATGTACCCACATACACACTTGAACACCCCCACTGCCACTTATGAAAATAAGAGTTCACACTGAGAGAAGTCAGTTCTGCTTAAGGGATGACTGAAAAGTGCTTAAATGAATGCCCCACGCTTAATGGCATTTATCTCCCCCTCTGTACTTTTATCCAGGCACATAGGTGCAAGGTGCATAATACCCTCCCCTCTCCCCTCTTCTCCTCTTTGAATTTGTGTACTCAAATCCAGCTCATTATTCATGCACAGGTAAAGGCCTATTTTCTCCATGACACCCAAATCAAAGGGATCTCACTGTCTGTGTCCAATCTACTTGACCCTTGAAATTTGGCCTTGTCAAGTGGCTGTACCAGTGGTTTCCATCTCATAAATGCTATATAAATGTCTCTCCAACTAAACTTTAACCCTCTTAAGACCAGAGACAGATTCTCCTATGCCTGTTATAGCACCCACAATATCAGCAACGTGTTCCGAACATAGGCGGGGCTCAATAGCAATGCAATCACTGGCATTTTTACACGGATGAAAACTTGGTGATCACCAAGTCTAATAGTCCACTTATTTAGTAAATAGATTAGGTCACAAAGCGATAGTACTCTGTCCAGATCATAGAGCTCATAGGATGTTTGGGAATTTATTTCACAAACGTGGTCTCAGTCACCTGAAGTGGGATCTTTCACTTCTGGACCTCTAATTCTCATTTAAAAACTGTAGGAGTTTACACCTTGAGATCTCAAAAATTCTTTCAGGATTTTTTTTTTTTAAACCACAGTTTACTATCTATTTTTATGAGCCAGATACTGAAGTAAGCACTGTAAGAGTTGCCTAGTCGGGTCTAACTCTTTGTGACTCCACAGACTGTAGCCCACCAGGCTCCCCTGTCCATGGAATTCTCCAGGCAAGAATACTGGAGTGGATCGCCATTGTATTCTCCAGGAGATCTTCCCAATCCAGGGATCGAACTTGAGTCTCCTGCATTGCAGGCAGATTCTTTACCATCTGAGTCACCAGAGAAGCCCAAGTAATCACTATAGACTTGCTTTTATTTAATTCTTGTAAAAGCAATTTTGTGAGGTGAGGTGGCCCTATTTGCATTCTCACAGATCAGAAAGCAGAGAAATAGAATGTTTAGGTAACTTGCCCAAGAGTGCTTAGCTAATAAGCGGTAGAATAGAGTTGGATTGGAATCCAGGCCCGTCCAGCTGCAAAGGCTGAGGTCATCATCCTAATGCTAGTCTGCTCTTTTTTCTACACTCTTCATTTTTACAGGGTCTGAGGAAAGTTAGATATTTCACTCAGAACTTCACATCTAGGAATTGGTAGAGTTCAGTTCAGTTCAGTTCAGTCGCTCAGTCGTGTCCGACTCTCTGTGACCCCATGAATCAGGAATTGGTAGAAGCAGGCCTGAATTCAAGCACCAGCTCTCTTTCCTTTATAACATGCTTCGGGTATCAATTTTATCAACAAATATTCAGAATGGGGGTTGTTTTAGTCTATTTCAATGAATCTACTGGTATTACAGTCAATGCCATTGAATATAATTCAACAATGAATGTAGTTGATTGTATTTGTGGAATAAATGAGTTTCTCCTCTAGTTTACAAAAGTACCCGTATGTTCACCAGCTCTAAGTCAAAATCAATGAAAAAGCAAGTACCTGGTAGATTCTAGTAAGTAACTGTGGGAACACCCTAGAGTGTGAGGGGTAGTAGCTGTCATTATTTGAAGGGACAGACCTACACTAGAAAGATGATGATGGTGGTGATCTAATCACATGTCCCAACCCAGATATTCCTAGAGAAAACCCTGGGATTTTCCACAGCCAGACCAAAGCATAAAGCTGGCGTTCATCCCAGTAGACCAGGGCTTGTTTTGAGTCTCCTCAGCGATTTGACAGACCCTGAGGAAACTTGAGTAACAGTGAAAAAACAGACTCTTCCGTGTCTTCACATCAGAGTTGCCCTTAGAGTTAAGAATGATCATTTGCAACTTCGTGTGTGTTTCTCCCACAATTGTACACAACATATGTATTTGTGTGACTAAAGAATGATTCACCAATACTTCTAGATGTGGTCGAAAGAAGGCAGGGACTTCAGGGTAGCTTGAATAACATATGTAGATGCCAAGGAATATTTATTCTTACTAATGATTATAAGAAAGCACAGCTCTGCTTTTTTAAAGGGCTGGCCAAATGTTGATCTGTTTAACTTTTCTTTTCAACAGTATAATCAGTTGAAAAAAGATCTGTGTGTTGAGGGCAGGCCTAATTCAACTGATATTTGGCCACTTGCATTTCATATGGCCTGCTTTCATATGGCCAAGCCTTTGCCTCTAAACTTCACACTTTGTAGGACAGAACCTTCCTTCTAATGGAATAAGTTGGTTTTGCTTTGTTTCAGAAGCTAGGAGACTCAGAGACTCAGGTTAGTTCTCTATCTCGAATGAAATCTAGAGGCCCACAGTGAAAATGCCACACTTTACATTAATACAGGGAATGGCTGTAGTAAACAAACAAACTGACTCACCATTAACCAGTGCTGGTTAATGATAATCACAGCATTTGCATAGTGCTTTGTCCTTCAACAGTGCAATCTTTTGTTTTACATAATACCCTTTGAGGCAAACTGGCACAGTATCATTATCCCCCTTTTGTAAATAAATTAACTGAGTCAAGAGATTGGAAGCCTTGAGGCCACCCAGAGATCAAGCAAAGACTTTATGGTGCCTCTTCTACCAGATACAGACTCTTAGCCCCTGTGGCTATTGTTTTATTACGTGTGTGTGTGTGTGTGTGTGTGTTAGTGGCTCAGTCGTGTCTGACTCTTTGTGACCCCATGGGCTGTAGCCTGCCAGGCTCCTCTGTCCATGGAATTCTTCAGGCAAGAATACTGGAGTGGGTTGCCATGCCCTTCTCCAGGGTATATTCCCGACCCAGGAATCGAATCTGGGGACACGGCAATTTCCACAGCCTTTGTATTTTGATAGCCTTAGGGGGTTGGAACTAGGATTGCCCACCCACTCTTGAATAAGAGACACCTTGAATGCTTTGTCTGGTTAAATTTGTCAAATCACAAGGCTCTAAAGACATGGATATTGCTGCCATATCAAAAATGTTGTAAGTACTTGTTACTATATAAGGGCAAAGCATTAATAAAACCACTCCATGACTGAACCACCTCCTAAAGGAGTTTTCAGGATGCCAAGCAGAAAGCAGTGTCCTTGAGTGTGTGCCCGGTTGAGGCTCAAGGGCACTGTGCCTCTGATGAGTTTGGCAAAAAGGAAACCAAATGTGAAACTTTGGGCCACCCACCGTACTTCCACCTTAGAGACAGGGGGTGTGGGGGGGTGGGGACCTGGAAACAAACGTTCCTCATTTAAAATTTAGATTTCTATCCTTTATCCAAAGGAATCTTACCTCAAATTTTGCCAAAGCTAGAGGTACGTATCTCTCCCTCGGAACAAACTCTCAGAATTAAACAATAAACATAAACAAACATGTAAAAGGGTTCAGTTCAGTTCAGTCGCTCAGTCGTGTCTGACTCTCTGCGACCCCATGAGTCACAGCACGCCAGGCCTCCCTGTCCATCACCAACTCCCGGAGTTCACTCAAACTCATGTCCACAGAGTTGGTGATGCCATCCAGCCATCTCGTTCTCTGTCGTCCCCTTCTCCTCCCGCCCCCAACCTTTCCCAGCATCAGAGTCTTTTCCAGTGAGTCAACTCGTCGCATGAGGTGGCCAAAGTATTACAGTTTCAGCTTTAGCATCAGTCCTTCCAATGAACACCCAGGATTGATCTCCTTTAGAATGGAGCGGTTGGATCTCCTTGCAGTACAAGGGACTCTCAAGAGTCGGGGTACACCTTAAATACTATCTCTAAAGACCTGTGCATGAATGTCCCCTTCACCTCTTAGTGAAACTAGGTAACCCAGAGTGGGACTTCAACCCACAGTCTTTTAATTGAGATCATATCTAGCCTCAGGACTTAAGGAAGCTCAGGGTCTTGATGTCTCATTGCAGAAAGAATTCAGTATGAGACAAAGTGATAAGGAAGAAATGGATTTATTTAGAGAGAAACACACTCCACAGAGTGTGGGCCATCTCAGAAGGTGAGAGGCCTTGGGGGAAACATACTCCACAGGCAGTGTGGGCCATCTCAAAAGGTGAAAGTGGCCCGACCATAGAGATTTGTCAGTTTTTGTAAGGATGGGTAATTTCATAGGCTAATGAGTGAGAGGAGAATTCCAGCCATTTTGGAGATGGGGTGGGATTTCTAGGAATTGGGCCACTGCCCACTTTTTTACCTTTATGGCTGACCTTGGAATTGTCTTGGTGCCTGTGGGTGTGTCATTTTGCTTGCTGATGTGTTGCAATAAGTGTGTACTGAGGCTCAGAGTAAACTGAAAGTCGACTGTCTGCTGTCTTGGACCTATCTGGTTCTTATCAGTTCATGTCATGTCCTTGGGCTATGTCATTCTTTTAAAGATTGTGCCCTTTCCCCTTCCCTCCTGTTTCATTAGCATTTACAATCTTGGTAGCTGGATGTGCAATGTTCTGCATACAGTTCAGTTCAGTTTAGTTGCTCAGTTGTGTCCGACTCTCCGCGACCCCATGAATCACAGCACGCCAGGCTTTCCTGTCCATCACCAACTCCCGGAGTTCACTCAAACTCATGTCCACAGAGTCGGTGATGCCATCCAGCCATCTCATTCTCGGTCGTCCCCTTCTCCTCCCGCCCCCAACCTTTCCCAGCATCAGAGTTTTTTCCAGTGAGTCAACTCGTCGCATGAGGTGGCCAAAGTATTGCAGTTTCAGCTTTAGCATCAGTCCCTCCAATGAACATCCAGGATTGACCTCCTTTAGAATGGACTGGTTGGCTCTCCTTGCAGTCCAAGGGACTCTCAAGAGTCTTCTCCAACACTACAGTTCAAAAGCATCAATTCTTCGGCGATCAGCTTTCTTCACAGTCCAACTCTCACATCCATACATGACCACGGGAAAAACCATAGCTTTGACTAGACGGACCTTTGTTGGCAAAGTAATGCTTCTGCTTTTTAATATACTATCTAGGTTGGTCATAACTTGCCTTCCAAGGAGCAAGCGTCTTTTAATTTCATGGCTGCAATCAGCATCTGCAGTGATTTTGGAACCCCAAAAAATAAAGTCTGACACTGTTTCCACTGTTTTTCCATCTATTTCCCATGAAGTGATGGGACCAGATGCCATGATCTTTGTTTTCTGAATGTTGAGCTTCAAGCCAACCTTTTCACTCTCCTCTTTCACTTTCATCAAGAGGCTTTTGAGTTCCTCTTCACTTTCTGCCATAAGGGTAGTGTCATCTGCATATCTGAGGTTACTGATATTTCTCCCAGCAATCTTGATTCCAGCTTGTGCTTCTTCCAGCCCAGCGTTCCTCAGGATGTACTCTGCATAGAAGTTAAATAAGCAAGGTGACAATATACAGCCTTGACGTACTCCTTTTCCTATTTGGAACCAGTCTGTTGTTCCATGTCCAGTTCTGACTGTTACTTCCTAACCTGCATACAGGTTTCTCAAGAGGCAGGTCAGGTGCTCTGGTATTCCCATCTCTTTCAGAATGTTCCACAGTTTATTGTGATCCACACAGTCAAAGGCTTTGGCATAGTCAATGAAGCAGAAATAGATGTTTTTCTGGAACTCTCTTGCTTTCTCCATGATCCAGCGGATGTTGGCAAGTTGATCTCTGGTGCCTCTGCCTTTTCTAAAACCTGCTTGAACATCTGGGAGTTCACGGTTCACATGTTGCTGAAGCCTGGCTTGGAGAATTTTGAGCATGACTTTACTAGCGTGTGAGATGAGTGCAGTTGTGCGGTAGTTTGAGCATTCTTTGGCATTGCCTTTCTTTGGGATTGGAATGAAGACTGACCTTTTCCAGTCCTGTGGCCACTGCTGAGTTTTCCAAATTTGCTGGCATATTGAGTGCAGCACTTTCACAGCATCATCTTCCAAGATTTGAAATTAAATCCTACCAATGGAAAGTTCTGCAGTCCATGGGGTGGCAAAGAGTCAGACACAACTGAGCGACTGAACTGAACTGAATTAAAAGTTCAGACTCAGAATGAACAAATGCACAATGATAATTATTGTCCCAATCATGATAAGTAATGTCTGCCAAAGGCGTGTGTGTGCGCACGTGCACTCAGTCACATAGGATTCTTTGTGACCCCCTGGACTGTCGCCCGCCAGGTGCTCTATCCATGGGATTTTTCAGGCAAGAGTACTGGTGTGGGTTACTTAGTAAGGGCTTACCATAAGCCAGGTCTTAGGGTAACACCTGTATCTCCTTTAATCCTCACAATAAGGCTACAAGATACTGTTATTCCTAGTTTAACTGAAGCAGAATCTTGTATTAAAAAATGTGCCCAAGGTTATCCAGCTGTTTTTTGCCACTGGAGTCTATGATATTATGACTGAGCTTCTGTATTTCACTGGGCATGGAATTCCAGACAAAGATTCAGGTATAGCATTGTTACAGAATTGGTTATACAGACCCCCCCACTTGGGCCCTAGCCCAACAAAAGCCTCATGTCTTGGCAAGGATGATTCTTTTTCTGTTTGGATAAATACAGCCAATAAGGAAAGTGTTGCTGAGACTGAAACAGTACAAGCTTTATTCAATGGCCAGAGAATGGAGAAAGAACTTAATTTGCAAGTCAACTTTCAAATGCACTCGGGCCGAGACACCATATATACAAGAAGGTCAAGGTAAAAGGGAGGGAACTGAGTAAAGAGAGAAATATTCACAACTATATCAGTCCTTGTAGGGTTCTTTTGGCTGTTGCCATGACAATTGTTAACAGTCATGGCACTGGTGGGTGTGTTCTGTGGCATGCTAATGTATTACAATGAGTCTATTATAAAGTCAAGGTCCACTGAAGGTCAAAACTTCTGCCATCTTGAGCCTACTTGGTTCAACCGCTTCTGGTGGAGTCTTGTTTTTTGTTTCTGGTGGTTTCCTGTAAGACAAAGATAATGCTTCTCTACAGCCTACCTTGTTCCCTTAGGCTTAGAGGGGGGCTTAGAGCTGGAGGCTAACAGTTTTGTTTCTCTATTACTAATCTTAGCCTAGCCCTACTTCCATTGCCAGTGGAAAACTGCATTTTGGTAGTTCAAAACTCATTTTCTTTTGAGTAATTCTCACTTAGCTTAGGATTACTCTTTCTCTGTCTTTCCCATCTCCTTTCCTGGAGATGCGATTCTGAAAAGAGGAGAGTAAAGCATGTATATCAGCTTGACATCCGGTGAGAATGCAGTCCTTGGTCTTCCATCATCCTCTGTCCCTGCGGCCTTGGGGGGCATAGAGCCCAGTCTGCTCTGTCCCTCTGGTCTCCACTGCTGATGCTCACAGTCCGCGTCCTGCAGGTGTCATGACCGGAATTCTATATCCTCCTCATCCTAACCCAGGCTCCTTTGGGTCCCCTGGTTATTGTCAGCCACCCCCCGTGCTCTTGAGATCTGGGGGGGTCTGGTGGGCCCCCTCGTGCCCTGTGTGGGGTGAGACTCCCCTCAGTTCTGACCACTCAGATCCTCCCTCATCCACTATGCTCTGTTGTCCAGCTGGACATGACACTTCTCTGAAATGTCTGGAGCCTCCTCTGGGCGTACGCTATGAACAGAGGCAAGGTTTCCCACATTCTCCATCTCTAGTCTCCCTAAGTCTTTATGGGGCTTCTACTGTGCCCTCTCAGGGCCCCAGGTGCTAACCAGGTCTCCCTTTGAATTTCTCACCACTTCAAACTGGAGAAGCATATATCTCCTATCTTAAAGATAAGGACACTAGCCATTTTACCCACTTTCTGCCTTACACTGAAGCTCCCTAGGGCTCTGGCTCCCTCAGGCTCTAAGTCTTGTGGACTTAAAATATCCTTTATTCTTTTGTAAACATGGGCTTTCAAAATAATTCTGTCTATCTGAGCATTCAGCAAAGCTACTGAGTAATTTACTTTGGTAGTCTTCTCTTTTTTTTTTACTATCTTTGATCTTTCCAAGGCAATATTTTCCCCCTAATCTACAGGCTGATGTGGGAAAGCAAGAGAAATGCAAAAAATAATAACCTTAAACATTATCTCTAATAGTAACTCGTAAAATTGCTGTACAGAGATGTGTATATTTTGTGTGTGAACAGTCATACTTTATCATTGTCTTCTAGGTTAAGTGTCTTAACGTCAGCAGTGTCTTAACCTCAACTTGCTCTTTAAATGTGTATCTTTTTGTCATTTTTCAATAGTCTTCAGGATATATTGCTGCTGCTAAGTCACTTCAGTCGTATCCGACTCTGTGTGACCCCACAGGCGGAAGCCCACCAGGCTCCCCCGTCCCTGGGATTCTCCAGGCAAGAACACTGGAGTGGGTTGCCATTTCCTTCTCCAATGTGTGAAAGTGAAAAGTGAAAGTTAAGTCGCTCAGTCGTGTCTGACCCTTAGCGACCCCATGGACTGCAGCCTACCAGGCTCCTCCGTCCATGGGATTTTCTAGGCAAGAGAACTGGAGTGGCTTGCCATTGTGAAGGACGCCACAGTTTCATGATTTGCAGTTTCTCTTTCCTTAGTAGAAAAGCAATTAAGATGTGTGAAAAGCACTATATTTGTGTGTGTGTGTCTGTGCCTGTGAACAAATCAGTCTGCCACTTTGCACATATATTCTAATTGCCTTTTGTGCTAAGAGCTATGCAAAAGTGAGCCATAAAATTTTAGCCACTGGGAAGGTTCATTCCAATTTCATTGCATTCAAATCGTTGACATTTTCAGCTGAATCACATGTCATGAATTCATTAGCATGTCCCCTCCTGGCTGGTTAAAGTCAGTCTGGTGCTGGCCTATGCTGGGCCCTGAAACCAAAGTACCTGACTCTTGGCTTCGTGACTCATCTTTGAAAACCAGATGCTCTTTGTGCCCATGGTCATGCCTCTGCTGCATGACACATCCTGGATGCCACACCAGAGGGTTCTCCTCTGTCATGAGGTCACACAGAATCAGCGCAGGGGCAAACCGAGAAGGAGAGGAGGGAGGCAAGCTGCACCTGCATCTTCTCCACCTGCTGCCCCGGAACACGTTTTAGCAGATAAAGAGCTCACTGAGAGCCCCTTTTTGTAAAAACAACCCCCCAAAAGCACAAACTCATAGACACATTTACATATATATGTATATTTATTTGTGTATATGTGCATCAGTTCAGTTCAGTTCAGTTGCTCAGTCGTGTCCTACTCTTTGCGACCCCATGAATCACAGCACACCAGGCCTCCCTGTCTATCACCAAATCCCGGAGTTCACTCAAACTCATGTCCATAGAGTCGGTAATGCCATCCAGCCATCTCATTCTCTGTCGTCCCCTTCTCCTCCCACCCCCAATCCCTCCCAGCATCAGAGTCTTTTCCAGTGAGTCAACTCTTCTCATGAGGTGGCCAAAGTATTGGAGTTTCAGCTTTAGCATCAGTCCTTCCAATGAACACCCAGGATTGACCTCCTTTAGAATGGAGTGGTTGGATCTCCTTGCAGTCCAAGGAACTCTCAAGAGTCTTCTCCAGCATATATATACATTTGGGCTTCCCAGGTGGTGCTAGTGGTAAGGAAGTCACCTGCCAATGCAAGAGATATGAGAGAGGCGGATTTGATCCCTGGGTTGGGAAGACCCCTGGAGGAGGGCCTGGCAACCCACTCCAATATTCTTCCCTGGAGAATCCCATGGTCAGAGGAACCTGGCTGGATATGGTCCATAGGGTCGCAAAGAGTTAGACATGACTGAAGCGACTCGGCGCGCACACACACACACACACATTTTCTCCAGAAAAGCACCAAGGCGGGGGGTACAGAAGGGTAATAATATGAACTTCTTCTACCTTCGATTTATACAACTCTATGCTATTCTGAAACTCTAATACTTTGGCCACCTCACCGAAGAGTTGACTCATTGGAAAAGACTCTGACGCTGGGAGGGATTGTGGGCAGGAGGAGAAAGGGACGACAGAGAATGAGATGGCTGGATGGCATCACCGACTCAACGGACATGAGTTTGAGTGAACTCCGGGAGTTGGTGATGGACAGGGAGGCTGGCGTGCTGCGGATTCATGGGGTCGCAAAGAGTCAGACATGACTGAGCAACTGAACTGAAGATGCTATTCTGATATTTTTCCCTGTAAGTACAGTCTACATTGTAGTTTTAATATATATATATATTTATATTTTATGAACAAGAACATCAATGCCAGCATTGAAAGGGAACAAGTCATGCCAGAAGGAGCGGTGGAGAGGTGTTTCCTTCCTTCAGTTGCAGAATCAGCTCCGGGAACCACTGTTGTAGAAACCTTTGATTTTACAAAAGAAGCAAGGGGGGAACATGAGTGCTTTACTCTGAAGAACAGGAAACAAAAGGGTTCAGGAGCAGCTTTCTGTACCTGATGGAGAGGTGGGCTGAAATCTACAGGCTACAGCCTGACTGTTCTCTAATACATGCCTCCCAAGGGTGAGATAATAGACTCAGCATGCATCTTGACTCTGAATCAACAGCATCTCTGCCCAGTTGCCCAGAAATTCAGTATTTTAACCAAGTGAAGGATGTGTGGCAAGCCCAGCTCAGCAGCTGGGACACAGCCCTGGCACACCTCCGGCTGACATGTGCCGCTCCTGGAATGCTGGGCCACTCCACCCTCAAACTAACTTCTGGCTGAACTGGGGGTATCCTGGCTCTAGCTGAGAAGAGGTTTCAGTCCTGGTTTTCATACTTGAACTTTTGGTTTGAGAGCAAAAGCCAAAAAATGCAACCTACCCTGAGCAATAGCCAGGATGTTGATGCTGCCAGGCAATTCCTGGCTCACTGGACCACCGCCTCCCACTTTCTGGACCAAGAGGATACACCAGAGACCAACCTCCCATGATTCAGGCCTTGCTGACCAATCCCTCATCCAGCCAGAGTGCTTCCTTTGCTTGAGTTACTACCTGCTAATGAGTTACACATTTTGCGAGGTATATTAATACTCTTACACTAGCAAGATGTGGAAGGAATTCATGCAGCATTTATTTTAAAGTCATTGCCTTGGTGACTAGAAGAGTTTTAGGGAGGTGAAATTTTATTTTTACTACCATATCTGCTCTAACAAGTTTAAAACTTCATATAACTTGCTACTGATGTGATTCATCGTATCATCATCAAAATTCTAGTATGGTTGTGTTTCTTTTTATGCAGAAGTGTTAAATGCATGGGACTTAAACTGCTGTGATCAGGTCACAACTGTACGGGAGGATAATTCTTAATCTCCTTGGGAAAGTGGACTGTGACGTGAACAAACTAAACAAACAAGGTTGTGGTACCCATTAATGCAATGTGGTATAGTAAAGATGAGAACAACCTAAAAATATTGAAAGAATATGCAGTGAAGAATTCTGCAATTATAATAACGACAGTTTCTCAAAGCCTTGCTTCTGGATCTGGCAATAAAACGCTTAATTTGCATTTCATTTCCACATAATCTTTTTGTGCCACTTTATATTTAATTGACAATTTTACTTTTAAAAATTAATTCACATCTTCACATTCTTTTCGCTTTATTTTGAATACGGAGTCATGAAACTTTGGCTAAATTTTGCCAAATAAATGTTCAATAGAGACAAATTCTAATCATCTCTTGACTCCAAACCAAATATGACGCATTTTATTTAACCAACCTGCCTCCAAGGCTGTGATTTCCAGGCAATTATATTTTATTGCTGCTATTCTTAATGCCATTGCAAAACTTTTTTTCTTTCTTCCTAGTTTCCCTATTGTCACTGGGCCATCTATGAGAGAGAGTCGCTCAGTCATGTCTGACTCTTTGCTTCCCTGTGGATTGTAGCCTGCCAGGCTCCTCTGAGCTGTCTATACTATACCAGAAATGCTCAACAAATATTGAAAAAACACACAGAAACTTTGAAAGCATAAGTAGGTTAATGGTTTAAGTACCAGAAAAAATTCTCATAGATGCTTAGAGTAGTAGAATATGAGGAAATAAGAATATGTTTTCTTGTTTACAGTTACATTGACTTTGTCTTAACAATGAGAGCACAAAGTTCAAACTTTATGTCTGGAAATGGAAGAAGTTAATAACCATCTTTTTACATATTTCCAATTTCATCAGTTTACATTTTAGCTCTGGGAATTTGCTGCATTTTTGTGCTAACAGTAAGAGGTTTGCAATCTTTATGAGAATATTGACTACAAGAATAATGAATAATGTCAAGTAAGGAAAACTGAATTTCCTCTACTTGTTTCAACTTTGACCTTGGAGAAAACAGAAAATTTTCTTATTAGGCATTGTTTATAGTTCATGTGTTCAGATGAAGCAAGCTAGCAAATTTGTCAGAGAAAAATTAATGTTTCTCAGGAGATCAAACATTAATGCCAGCCAGAATCCCATCAAAAACATGATTACCTATATTCATGCATTTGAAACTCTACAGTTTTGTTTCTGTCATTGTAAGCTTCAGTTCATGAGCTTGTTGACATATGAGTCTTCCTTTTTGGAAATACAAACAGACGGAAAAAGAAATTGTGAAATCACATGACACTCAGAAATATTGCATCACCCTATTCCCACTTTCTGTCTCAAAAGATTTCCTAACCTCTGAGAGCATCATCAGTGTGTGTACATTGACATTTAAAAAGATGAAGAGATGTTTTTTAAAGCCCCCAAAGCATTTACTCTTAAAAAACATGTATATAATGAATTTACCATTGAAAGTTAATGTCAGATGTGCTTGTGTTTTATTCCATCTCAAGCACAGTTGAAAGAACACTGTTGTTTTGTGTTTAAACAATATCAAGGTAGCTTTTATTTTGTTTTACACATCTCCTCCAGTATTTGAGTAGGAAATAAAGAAGTACAGTTAGAAGAGTTGGGTGTGTGTGTGTGTTCAGCCACTCAGTCATCTCCAGTTCCTTGTGACCCCATGCACTGTAGCCTGCCAGGCTCCTTTGTCCATGAAAATTTCCAGGCAAGAATACTGGAGTGGGTTGCCATTTCCTCCTCCAGGGGATCTGCCCAACTCAGGGATCAAACCCACGTCTCTTGCATTGGCAGGCAGATTCTTTATCATTATGCCCATCTGGGAAGCCCCCAGAGAGAATGCTAGTTAATACTGGGTTGTTCCAAAGAATAGCAAGGAGAGATAAGAAAGCCTTCCTCAGTGATCAATGCAAAGAAATAGAGGAAAACAACAGAATAGGAAAAACAAGGGATCTCTTCAAGAAAATTAGAGATTCCAAGGGAAGATTTCATGAAAAGATGGGCTCGATAAAGGACAGAAATGGTATGGAACTAACAGAAGCAGAAGATATTAAGAAGAGGTGGCAAGAATACACAGAAGAACTGTACAAAAAAGATCTTCACGACCAAGATAGTCACGATAATGTGATCACTGACCTAGAACCAGGCATCTTGGAATGTGAAGTCAAGTGGGCCTTAGAAAGCATCACTACGAACAAAGCTAGTGGAGGTGATGGAATTCCAGTGGAGCTATTTCAAATCTTGAAAGATGATGCTGTGAAAGTGTTGCACTCAATATGCCAGCAGATTTGGAAAACTCAGCAGTGGCCACAGGACAGGAAAAGGTCAGTCTTCATTCCAATCCCAAAGAAAGGCAATGCCAAAGAATGCTCAAACTACCGCACAACTGCACTCATCTCACACGCTAGTAAAGTCATGCTCAAAATTCTCCAAGCCAGGCTTCAGCAATATGTGAACCGTGAACTCCCAGATATTCAAGCAGGTTTTAGAAAAGGCAGAGGCACCAGAGATCAAATTGCCAACATCCGCTGGATCATGGAGAAAGCAAGAGAGTTCCAGAATACCATCTATTTCTGCTTCATTGACTATGCCAAAGCCTTTGACTGTGTGGATCACAATAAACTGTGGAACATTCTGAAGAGATGGGAATCCCAGACCACCTGACCTGCCTCTTGAGAAACCTGTATGCAGGTCAGGAAGCAACAGTCAGAACTGTACATGGAACAACAGACTGGTTCCAAATAGGAAAAGGAGTACGTCAAGGCTGTATATTGTCACCTTGCTTATTTAACTTATATGCAGAGTACATCATGAGGAACGCTGGGCTGGAAGAAGCACAGACTGGAATCAAGATTGCCGGGAGAAATATCAATAACCTCAGATATGCAGATGACACTACCCTTATGGCAGAAAATGAAGAGGAACTCAAAAGCCTCTTGAGGAAAGTGAAAGAGGAGAGTGAAAAGGTTGGCTTGAAGCTCAACATTCAGAAAACAAAGATCATGGCATCTGGTCCCATCACTTCATGGGAAATAGATGGAAAAACAGTGGAAACAGTGTCAGACTTTATTTTTCTGGGCTCCAAAATCACTGCAGATGCTGATTGCAGCCATGAAATTAAAAGACGCTTGCTCCTTGGAAGGAAAGTTATGACCAACCTTGATAGTATATTAAAAAGCAGAGACATTATTTTGCCAACAAAGGTCCATCTAGTCAAGGCTATGGTTTTTCCCATGGTCATGTATGGATGTGAGAGTTGGACTGTGAAGAAAGCTGATCGCCGAAGAATTGATGCTTTTGAACTATAGTGTTGGAGAAGACTCTTGAGAGTCCCTTGGACTGCAAGGAGATCCAACCAGTCCATTCTAAGGGAGATCAATCCTGGGTGTTCATTGGAGGGACTGATGCTAAAGCTGAAACTGCAATACTTTGGCCACCTCATGCGACGAGTTGACTCAGTGGAAAAGACTCTGATGCTGGGAAAGGTTGAGGGCGGGAGGAGAGGGGGACGACAGAGAATGAAATGGCTGGATGGCATCACCGACTCTGTGGACATGAGTTTGGGTGAACTCTGGGAGTTGGTGATGGAAAGGGAGGCCTGGCGTGCTGTGATTCATGGGGTCGCGGAGAGTCGGACACGACTGAGCGACTGAACTGAACTGTGACATTTTATTCAGCAAGCTATTACTATTCATTAATATAGTATTAGTATGTACTGCATTATATGTTATTATTATCTGCTTTTGGTCATTGTTGCATTTCTAATACAGAGATGAGTATGTGACACATAAAAGGCAATCAATAGGTATTTATTGAATGGGTGAGTGACTCAATCAAGAGATAAGAATTATTACTTAAAGAAGAGTAATTTTGCCCTTGTTTTACTGTGTAAAAACAGCGCTTGATAATCAGCTATATTTATTTTCTTTCAAAACTTTCTTTGCTAAATCTTTGTACTTCTGTCTTTCCTGCTAAGAGTCAGTGAGCTTAGACACTCAGCTTTAATTTCATTTTTCTCCTATTTGTGGATATCATCCATATATATGACTTTCCAGGCAGTGTAATCTTTCCAGAAGTTCTTGTTGACTGCAAAAGCTTAAAAACTCTTCATTGTTGAAGGGACGAGAAGACTGACATCCAATGTGTTTCACTGGTGACTGAAATGTGTGACCCATAACAAGGCCTTTATCCTCTGTTTATCCATCTGGAAAATGAGAACAACAGTTCTCATTAATCTGGTATGGAAGTGACTGCCAAGGACATTGTGATCCATACAGGGAAGGGGACTCTTTAGTTGGTACATAATACAGACGTATCCCTTTGATCAATTGGGTGTTTAGGAACTAAATGACTTACAGAGGTGTTAAGCAAACAACCACCACAAAAAGAAGAATCTGGCTAATAGATTTTTAATGGTACTTACATGCTTCTTTCTTAATGTATTTAGTTTTTCTTTAAGAATTCTTTACATGGTCACCGATTAGAGACCATTGAGTCTGGGGCTTCTTAACCAGAGTGTGTCCACACTTCCTTGTGGAATCTTTAAATCTACAGATGCCTCATCTCTAACTTAACTTCCCCTGGTTAAGAACGGGGTAGGGGTAGGGGTGGGAGTCCAACCTCTTTTCTATTTTATGAAACAGCACATTAACAGCCAGGCTTCCCTGGTGGCTCAGTGATAAAGAATCTGCCTGCTAATGCAGGAGATATGGGTTCAGTGACTGGGAAATCCCATGGAGGGAGGAACTTGGATGGGTATATAGTCCATGGGGCCACAAAGAGTCAGACATGACTTAGCAACTAAGTAACAATGTTAAGGGGCAGCTGGTAAGTATAATAACCTCAGGACTATCATCTTCTGACTTCTGATAGGCTTTTATTCCTGTATATGTGAAGCCTCTATTATATTAGTTTGTATTTTTACACAGTTGACCCTTGAACAACACAGGTTTGAATTGTGAGCAACCACTTTTATGTGAATTTTTCCAATAGTAAATACTATAGTACTACACAGTCCTGGGCTGGTTGAATCTGAAGATGTGGGACCGAGTTTCTAGGGGCGTAGGTGTAAGTTATACTCGAATTTTTGTTCAGAGGGCCAGCATTGCCAACCCTCACATCGTTCAAGGGTCAACTGTATTTTAACTTTTTAGATATAACTTTGTTGTAACCACTGAAAGTTTAAATATCTCTGCTGCTTTTAGTTCATAGCTATGTTCCCCTTTGTGTCTCTTGCCTATTCTATAAAGCCTACTGTGATTCATCTTATTAGAAATAGATTCAACTCTTTATAATCTTTCAAAGTGAATTACACCTGTATTGGAGCATTTATCAAACAGTATGGTCCTATATTAAAGAACCTGATAAAGAACTCTGTCTTTCCCTAAATTGTAAAGTCTTAGAAGTCAATATACTTATTGCCTTTAGAACGGTAACAACAAATAAAAGCTTAGGCACCAACCAAGGTGTGTGACGAGCAGTTCTCAAATTTTAGCAGCCATCAAAATCACCTGGAGGGCTTGTTATTAATAAAGTATTTATCACTGGACCCCAGCCTCAGAACTTCTGATTAAGTGGTTCTGGGGTAGGGCAGAGGACTTGGGCTTCAAAAAGTTCCCAAGTAATGCCACTCTTCTGAAAGGTTTCTATTTGACTATTTGCTACTATTTCAGTAAGGAGGTTTTATAATTCTCATTTTCAAAGAAGTTATACAGCAAGTAATTGGGCACGGGAAAGACTGTAATCTCATCTCTTGATGCCTAGTGCTTTGTGTGCTAAGCGGCTTCAGTCGTGTCCAACTCCATGCAACACTATGGACTGTAGCCCACCAGGCTCCTTTGTCCATGGGATTCTCCTGGCAAGACTACTGGAGTGGGTTGCCATGCCCTCCTCCAGAGGAATCTTCCCAACCCAGGGGTCAAACTCATATCTCTTACATCTCATGCACGGGCACACATGTTCTTTAACACTAGTGCCCCTTGGGAAGTCCCTCTTTTCCCTTAATTCTTCCTGTATATCATAATCTTCCAAGAAATATACATGAAAGATAATTTGTTACGGTGGAGATAGACTTTTAAGATTCAATTATGACCTTGGGCATTCCTTGTCTTCCCTCTTCTATACCTCAATGTTCTCATCTGTAAATTAGGAAACAGCAGTATTTTACCTGTAATGCACTTTGTAGTTGCCCCCCTCCCCCCAGATTTGCTCCACTCCTCTTTCATTGTGTAATAGGCAACGTGGTTCAGAAAACTGCCCCAGCTCCAGGAATATATTCTATTTATCCAAGTCAGCCAGGATTGATTCAAGAAGCTGAGTCAATTATGCCATAACATTCCTCCTTGCCCTGACTGTCACTCCCAACACTTTCTGTTTCAGACCTAAGCAGCTGACAAGTTAGGCAGATCATGAAGAGGAGAGGGCAGTTTTTTCACTTTTTTCATTGCATGTGGGGACACTCACTCCCCTTTGCTAGATATGAATATGGAAGCAGATTTCGTGTTGATGGCCATCCTACAGAGGTGAATTGGTGTTCGGAGGGATCCACCCCTGGATGTCAGGACAGAGACAGAACCTGTGGATCTGGTGACAATGTAAAGCCACTGGATCCATAAACCAAACCTGAAGCTGCCCTCTCTCTAGACTACCAGTAACGTGAGCCAACAAATGCCCTTACTGCTTGTCAGTTGAAGTTCATTTTTTGTTTTTTTCCTATCACTTATAGTCTGACACCCTGATTGTTGTTATTTAGTTGCTAAGTCATGCCCAACTCTTTTGTGATCCATGGACTCCTCCAGGCTCCTCTGTCCATGGGATTTCCCAGGCAAGAATACTGGAGTGGGTTGCCGTTTCATTCTCCAGGGGATCTTTCCAACCCAGGGATTGAACTTGGGTCTCCCTTATTGGCAGTTGGATTCTTTATCACTGAGCCACCAGGGAAGCCCCAAATACCCTGATATCTGATTTCAACGGATTACTATAAGAATTAAATGAGGTGATGCATTAAAAAAAAAAAAAGCTTGCAGTATTAAGGACATACCAAATATAAATTAAACATCATTATCAGGGAAGTGACTAGGTCCAGATTTTTAAAAATATATATTATTGGTGGTTTGATCTTGGCTTCCTTTCAAATTCTCCTTCTCTACCAAGAGCATGTGACCTTAAATGCCGTGGTCAGCTCCTGACCAAAAGCTCCCTTGGAGGTGTTCTCAACAGCAGGATTAGAGAAACCAAAATAGCCAGGTGAATATCTCTGTTGATGATAGAGAATGTGGCTAAAACAGGAAAAGATTATTCTGAGCAATGAAGACTCATGGAACAATAGACACAGCTGACTTTACTAAGGAGAGTTACAAAATAAGCGCATAAGTTTATCAATACTTGAGTCACAGCAGAAGTTAAGCTTCATATTAAGTGAATTGTCCCCGGTCTTATAGCAGAGACAGGTCTCATCCAGACCTGGTGCTCATATACTGTGGTGCACGTCTGCTCCTTTGGTTGTCGGGCATGCCACTGTTCCTTTGGGTCACTGTTTTTCATCAACATCACATATGTAATAACATGGGTTTCTTTGGGGGTTGCCGAAAATACTTAGCTCCTTTTTTTACTGGGCTAAAGTGAAAATATTATTTCTTTGATAATTACACTTATAGTCACTGATTCACTCACAAGCATATTAAAATCCAAGTTTTCAAAGGAAGCAAAAGAGGATCCATAGAGGACACATGGTCTGTAGTCAACAGATAATTCCATTATATCTTTTTAAAAAATATTTTTATGTTTTTGGCCATTCCTGGCAGCACGTGGGGTCTTAGTTCCCCAACCAGGGACTGAACCTGCACCCCTTGCATCTGAAGTGCAAAGGCTTAACTACTGGACTACCAGGGAAGTCCCCCATTATGATATCTTTTAAGGTCTGGAACACCCTGACCAGTGCTTTAGACAAAACATTTCATAAGAATTGGCTATAGAGAGGGAGAATAGATCCATTTGAAATTAAAAAGTGTGGTTTGGGGAGTAAACTTGAGTGGCGAGAAGCTTACAAGTCACTGGAACATGCTTTGGACTCTGGGTCTGTGTGTCTGCCTTGGTAGTGATATCGTGTCGTTGCCTCATTCTTGGCATACGGTCTGTACTCAAGAAAACCAGATTGAAAATTTGGAATCTGTGCTTTAGTGGATTGAAACTGACCTCCAGTCACTAAGGAAAAATCAAAACAAAACACATAAGAATTTAGAGAGGATATTTTGCTGCCAAAAAATAATTTTTCCTTGATGTTATTTCTTAGTTGGGCCAATATTCCAATGGAAAAAAGTAGATAGGTTGGTCAAAAGTTCAATATAATCTTCTGTAACATTTGACCTAAAGTGACATAATAAAATATTAATGACAGAAACTTGTATTCTTTCCTGTGGATGCATGTGTGACAACTTGTCTCACACACATTATTAAAGAGGAAAAAATAGACAAGATAATCTAATGGTATTTTGTTTCACTTGAAATGTTAGGTCTCAAACTAATTTACTCAATACATATTTAGGCCAGTTATTCCTATAGGCACTTGGGATACATCAGTGAGCGAACAAAACCAATACCAAAAGTATACATGCAAAAGAGGGCTTAAATTGTTGTTGGGCTTCTGAGACTTTTGTGAAATAGTTTATTTGCTTGCTGTAATTGCTTTAATATTGTTGGCAACTATAATGTCTCGATTTGGCGAAAGCTTGCCGCAGTTCATGGGGTCGCAAAGAGTCGGACATGACTGAGCGACTGAACAACAAACTAGGATCTAATTTCCTGTCCTTTGTTGAGCCAAATGACATGATAGGGCGGCAGAGAGGTTAAATTGATCTCTGTGAGAACAGGGGGGCAAACTCTGAGGTACTGTGGAGGAAATAGGAGAAGAAAAGTGTCATCTTGGTAAGGAAGAATCTATATGAAGGGAGATGTTGGGATTTCTACAGAAAGAGAAACTCTGAGTGAAACTGGTCAAAGTTTCAACAAGATGTTTATTATCTTTGTGGTGTGAGGTACAGTACAAATGCCTCAGCAGCCCTTAAGGAAACTCCAATAAAGCTTTCATTGCCTTTCAGGATTTTTGGTGGGGATCTTTTATCCTCCCTTATATCTTTTCTTACTTCTCCTCTTTTTCTTTTGCTTCTTTAAAAAAAAAAAAAAGTTCCTCTTCTTTTTTTTTTCATTAGTCGATCAGTTGTGTCCAACTCTTTGCAACCCCATGGATGGTAGTCTGCCAGGCTCCTCTGTCTATGGGATTCTCCAGGCAAGAGTAATGAAGTAGGTAGTCATGCCCTTCTCCAAGGGATCTTCCTGACCCAGGGATCGAACCCAGGTCACCTGCATTGCAACCAGATTCTTTACCATCTGAGCTAAATGTGTAGGAAGTAGACCTTAGGGCAGGGGCAAAACAACCTACTTAATTAAATCAGGAGGCTGTTAATCTGAGGTTGTTCTAATGCCTTAGCAGCCTAGTAAGTAAACTAAAATATAAGCCTGTAAATGCCTCAAGGTTAAGAAATCGAAACCTAAGGACACCCAGCCACAAACAGCCAACCAGGCTTTTTCAAATGATGCAACCACTTAATCTATAGCCAATAATTTCCTTGCTGTCATGCTCCTCTTTTCTATAGAAGTCTTTCCCTGCCTCCTTATTGGTGGAGTATTCCTAACCACTTCTGGTTTGATGCTGCTCCATTTAGTCTAATCTTTAGGGCTTCCCTGAGAGTTCAGATGGTAAAGAATCTGCCTGCAATGCAGGAGACCCTGGTTCAATCCTGGGTTGGGAAGATTCCCTGGAGAAGGGAAAGGCTACCCACTCTGTTATTCTGGCCTGGAGAATTTCATGGACTGTACAGTACATAGGGTCACAAAGAGTCGGACACAACTGAGTGAATTTCACTTGCTCAAATAAATTCTTAAAATTTTTAATATGCCTGTTTATCTCTGAACTCTACTTATATTTGAGTTACATATCATTTTAAAAAACATTCAGTGATATAATTTTATGTTTGGGAAAAAATATTGCTCTCATAAATTAAGCATTCTAAGTAACCTAGACAATATCTTCTCGACTGGGATTTTCAACTGGGAGGTCAATACTGGGTTTTTAGGATTGTTCAGAAAAGAATATGGGTCTAAAAAAGATGAGACACTCTGAACCCTAGACTTATATGATTAAACAAAAGACTACTGGTCATACCTGGAAAAATTGTTGGCTTTATACAGGCAACCTAAGTAATAGTGGTAGGCTTCCCAGGTGGCTCAGTGGTAAAGAATCCACCTGCCAATGCAGGAGAGGCAAGAGACATGGATTTGATCCCTAGGTTAGGAAGATCCCCTGGAGGAGAAATGGTAACCGACTCCAGTATTCTGGCCTGGGAAATCCCATGGACAGAGGAGCCTGGCAGGCTATAGTCCATGCGGTTGCCAAGAGTCAGACACGACTGAGCGATAGAGCACACAAAACAAGTAATAGCCGTGGAAAAATTGATGGCAACGATAATAAGAAAGGTTGCAGTTGTGATGCCTTCTATTTACAAGGAGCCTACTATGGGTCAGGCACCATGATGGACATAATTTTGTTGAATTCTCACAACTCTTTTATGAAGTGGGTAAATTATTTGCTTATTGTTGCACAGATTTGCAACCATTCTTTGATACATCTGTTGGGCATGGACCATCACAGGAATAATAGATTTTCTGTCTTTAGGGATTATGGCCCATTCCAAGGAAGAGAACAAAGAGACTTTCAGTCTCGGAGGGGGTTCTCAGGACTTCAAGTGTTGACCTGATCTCAGAATGGGCCTCCTTGATTCCAGAACTTTCCTGGTTAAGAGCCCACAAGTGTCTTCAGTCACAGGAGACTTTCCAGATCCACCTATAGTGGATCAGGAACCTGTAGTCTATTTGAAATTCTCATTATAGAAGAAAAAAAAATTAATGCTTTCATCTTTACTTCCAAATACAGCAAAAAATAATAGATTTTCCCCCTCCTCCCTTCCTTCTTTCTTTTATTCATTCTTCCTTCTTCCTTCTTTCATATTTTTCCTTAACAAACAAATATTGAGGGGGCTGCTTCATGCAAGGCCCAATGCTAGATGTTGTGATATAATAAGAAATATAGGAACTTCCCTATAGTCCAGTGGTTGAGATTTCTTGTTTCTACTCCAGGGGTTAGGGGTTCCATCCCTGGTTGAGGAATTAAGATTCTGAGTGCCATGTGGTACAACCCCCCTGACCCCCCCAAAACAGAAGAAGAAATACTTGTTTTGGTTTCCTTCCCTTGTTTTCCTTCCTTTAAGCTTCTGGCCCAGAGCGCTTAAAACTCTTGGAGTTTCCTAAGTGATAGTGGTGCTAGGAACATCTTTTGCAATTCAAAAGATGAAAGTTGTGAATCTTGAAATTCAGATCTTGAAAGTTTTGAAAGTAAGCTCCTTTCAACCATACTTGAGTTTATGACACAGGTAATCCTTATGGCAGAAAGTGAAGAACTAAAGAGCCTCTTGATGAAAGTGAAAGAGGAGAGTGAAAAAGTTGGCTTAAAGCTCAACATTCAGAAAACAAAGATCATGGCATCCGGTCCCATCTCTTCATGGCAAATAGATGGGGAATCAGTGGAAACAGTGGCTGACTTTATTTTTCTGGGCTCTAAAATCACTGCAGATGGTGATTGCAGCCATGAAATTAAAAGACGCTTACTCCTTGGAAGGAAAGTTATGACCAACCTAGACAGCATATTAAAAAGAAGAAACATTACTTTGCCAACAAAGGTCTGTCTAGTCAATGTTATGGTTTTTCCAGTGGTCATGTATGGATGTGAGAGTTGGACTATAAAGAAAGCTGAGCACCAAAGAATTGATGCTTTTGAACTGTGGTGTTGGAGAAGACTTTTGAGAGTCCCTTGGACTGCAAGGAGATCCAATCAGTCCATCCTAAAGGAGATCAGTCCTGGGTATTCATTGGAAGGACTGATGTTGAAGCTGAAACTCTAATACTTTGGCCACCTCATGCGAAGAGCTGACTTATTGGAAAAGACCCTGATGCTGGGAAAGATTGAAGGCAGGAGGAGAAGGGGACGACAGAGGATGAGATGGTTGGATGGCATCACCGACTCAATGGACATGGGTTTGGGTGGACTCCGGGAGTTGGTGATAGACAGGGAGGCCTGGCGTGCTACAGTTCATGGGTTTGCAGAGTCGGACATGACTGAGCAACTGGACTGAACTCAACTGAACTCTTGGAGGGAGGGGGCTGATTACCAGTGGAGCCCCAATCCCTGACATCTAGGGAGGGTTGAGGAACTAGAAATGGATTCAGTCACCATACATCAATGATTTAGTCAATCATGACTACATAATGGAGTCTCCATAAGTATCCTAAATTATGGAAAGCTACTAGGTTGTGAACAAATCAGGATCCTAAGGAGGGGCTGCGTCCAGAGAGGATATGGAACCTCCATTGCTCACCCCGCCATCCCCAAACCTTGCCCCATATCACTTCACATCTGGCTGCTCCTGAGTGGTACCCTTTACAATAAACCAGTAAACCTAAGTGTTCTTTCTGAGTTCTGTAAGCCATTCTGGCAAATTATTAAACCTGAGGAGGGGATCATGGGAATGCTCCATAGAGCCAGTTAGTCAGACATACAGGTGACAGCTGGAACTTGGTGTCTGAAGGTGGGGCTCCTCTTATGGGACTGAGCCCTTAACCTGAGGGTTCTGGGCTGTAACTCCAGACAGAATTGAGTTGAACTGTAGGATGCTCAGGGTTTGCCAAGAACTGGAGAATTTCTTGGTATGGAAAAACCCATACATCTTGGTGTCAGAAACGTTCTGTGGGTAGAGAGGAAATACAGTTTTCCTTTAGCTGATGTTCCCTTTCATGGTTTGCAAAGCACAGCCCCTTGCCTTTAGAGGGAGAGTGTAATTTCCATAAAGCATAGAACATCAGTATCACAAGGTCAGGAGCTGGAAGGTCTTGTTTGCCCCTGTATCCTCTACTCCTACCCCAGCATGGTCCGTAGCCCTGAACAGGGGCTCCAAAACACATTGAATGAATGGGTACAAATCAAGTGTTGCTGCACGGATGGAAGGGTACTTTTGCCACTTCATCTGGGGAAATGCCTTGCTGCAGGCTGCCCAAGTTGCCCTCAGGAAACACAGAACCAGTCTGCATCCAGATCCTGAGTGGTCATCCGGAGCACATACCTTGAGAAACAGTAAGGATATGGAGGTTGAGTAATGACACACTTGGTTTGCAAATAGCCCATGCTCGTTTTCATGTTGCTGAAGACTCCTTGCTAGGATACGAAACACTTGTCATTTAATATGTTCGCAGAGTCTGAGGCCAAACCACCTCACGCTGTGAACGCCTTGGCTCCGGAGAGTCAGTCAGGGTCAGGGCAGGGCAGTTCTTGGCCTGCTGCCCTTCCAGAATAAACCAAACAGCTACAGGAAGTGGTTTCCGTGATTCAGTAGGTGGCACACTTCCTTTTGAGTCAGAACTGAATCACGGCTCTGAGAGGCGAAAAAGACCTATTTCTTTATCCCATAATTTTCCCCTGTTCCCCATTGTCCATTTATTGTCATCTGTCGTCTGATAGATCCTGTTGAGTTTAATGGGTTTAACTGAAAAGAAAAATATAAAAAGCAAGTCAGCTAGGAGAAAGCAAGAAGAGAGTGGGAAACCTGGTAGATCATAATGAATCCAAGCATCTTGATTTCATCAGAGGGCCGTATTCTCTGAGGAGACGGAAAGAAAAACCGTAATCTGATTTCACTGGGGTCATTAAGGCCTATGGCCCTCTTGACTCAAATCTGACCCATTTCCAGTGGAAGCAATTAGATCACACTTACATAAACTGTGTTGCTTTAAATGGCCCTACTCTTCTTTTAGTTCACTGACCCTGGCTTACTCCCTGGCATGTCTGCTGGAAGGCTCGTCTCAGAGCTGTCCCAAGCATGGCCCTCGTTCAGCTGCGGGTGAAGTGATCCTGTTCTGAATGTACTGAATGCTGCTGGCAATGCTGTAAATTGTTCTGGGGCTTCAGGAAAAACGCCATAGATATCAACAAGTCATAAAAACAGACAGATTTCCCTTCTCAACTTTTTCCCAGTGGGTCCTTCATTCTTCAATAGAGTTCTGCAAACGTGAATTTATTGATCCATATTTTCACCTGATGAATTAGATTTTACTATGTGTTGCTTGCTTCCTTCTACTCTAAGTTGTTCTGACAGGTTTCATGTTGCAAAGATTCAGATACTTGTGCTACACATCCTGTACCTATATCACTCTGAGAAGACCAATTGTCAGACTGGAATCAGAACTCTTATTGCCATATTAATATTCCACAGATCCTTCTGTGAATTACTCCAGGAGTTGAAAGAATACAAGAGACAAAGTCACATAGGCCTGTGTTCAGATTCATGCTCAACGAAAAAATTGGAGAGCTGTGTGACCTTGGATACGTCTCTTAACCTCTCTGAGCCATGATTTCCTCAAACTGTAAAATAGGGTTCTAACATCCAGACACTGTTACTGGGAGAACTAAAAAAAGCTTTTGCATAGCGTCTCGGACAGCTCCTAGCTCATATCTGGTGTCTCAAATAAGGTCTTGCCCTTTCCCTTTATTTACTGTACCTTTCCGTTGGGAGGTAAGGACAGCATTTGGACACAGCGACCACATGGGCACACTGTCTCATCCTTCCCAAAGACGTCACTCACGTCCAGCAGCTTTAGTACTTTCATCAACAGCGCTTGCAGCACATGTGATATCAAATAGTATCCTTAATGGAGTGGCGGAGATAGACAAGCCAGGAAGCGGGCTTGAAAGCCAAATCCAGTGCTTCTGGACAGGACAGTCGTGGCTGATAGATGACAGCCAAATGTGACGAGAGTCCTCATCTGACACTGGAGAGAGCACCTAGGGAATGGGCAGGGAGAAGAACCATCAACAGAACTCACAGTCAGACAGAGCGGCCGGCGGGGCCCAGGTCAAACCAGGCGACGGCTGGCAGACAGGTGGAAATGCAAGCACACTGTCAGATTTGCAAAGCCCTTCTGAAACGCCCATCCTCCCAAATCCCTTTGATGCCTCCCACATCGCTTCAGTTCCTCCCAGACGGCCACACACAGAGGGTGACAGCTTTTAGAGAAGAGTAGTTACCACTTCCCATGGATGGGGGAGCCTGGCAGGCTGCGGTCCATGGGGTCCCAAAGAGTCAAAACACGACTTAGTGACTGAGCAGGCATGCACATCCTCCCCACCCCAAATTAAGGTTCAAAACATCACCTTGTACTTACCTGTCTTGGAGCCGTCACTTTGTAAATTGTAGTTGCCTGGAAGAGTCTCTTCCACTAGACTCAGCCTCTAAAGGCAAGGAATGTGTCTCATTTATCCTTTAACCAACAACGTTACCTGGAGATCAGTGGCTCACCCATCACCACCGCTCACCTCGTGTTTGCTGACTTGACAGAAATACTGTACTAGGCAGGCCGTGAGGAAACTTTGAAACAGGCACTGGTGGCCTCTGAGGCCAAGGGCCCCCTGGAGGATTGGCTAAAGAGGCCCATTTGGAGGAAAGGAGGCAGAAATCAGAACCCCCTAGAGTGATAAAATTGGGAAGAGGATAGAAACCGTTTTTGCACGTGTCGTGGGCAGTCCAAGCTGGACATGGTTTCCGCAGGTCTGGGAACTGTCTGAGTGGAGTGTTGACTGTGTGTCTCCTGGAGACTTCTGTTTAAATAGCTCCCAGAGTCGGATGACTCAGCAGCCGGCGGATGGAACAATCTCAGGCTGTGTCCTCCTGTAAGTGACAAGTCACATGGCCCCGGGTGCCTGTGGCGGTCCCTGATATGACACACGAGAGCGCCTTTCTTGCCAGCCCAGCGGCCCCGGTGCCAAGTCACCCATCACTAATCTGGAGACTGACAGAAATTGCTTGACACGCCGGATCTCACGCTCCAAGTGTGGAGATTCCTATTTGAAACGAACTCTCATGAATGGATTCCATTTCTGAAATTTAGAGGCTGCTTTCAAATTTTTATTCTATCTCCTTATCAGAGACTGCTGACTATCTTCAGGATAAAGACAAAATTCCATCTGCTGGCAATTGACGTCCTGCAGAACTTGATCTGCTCCTGATTCCCAACCCCCTAGACCCACCTCCTTTTACGATGGCTTGCTACTTTTTTAGCTTTGTTTTTGTCCCTGGCGGGTAAACAGGAGTGGGACAAAGCTTTAAGAAAGAGGCCTGGGAGGAAATCCTAGTGTTAGTCATTTAGTCGTCTCGGACTCTTTGTGACCCCATGGCTCTGTAGCCTGCCAGGCTCCTCTGTCCATGGGATTCTCCAGGCAAGAATACTGGAGGGGGTTACCATTCCCTTCTCCAGGGGATCTTCCTGACCCAGACACTGAACCCTGGTCTCCTGCATTGCAGGCAGATTCTTTACCCCCTGAGCCACCAGGGAAGTCCTACCTAGTAGTTATTTCCTGAGAATTGTGGAAATTAGCATTATTAAAATGTAAGAGCATGACACTTGCATATTGGCAGTTAAAGAACAGATTTTTTGTTTGACAAATGCTGGTCGCCTTTCCAGTAGAGATCCAAGAATAGCTCAGATATAAGGATCAAAAACTATACCTATAGGAGCCCATAAATTAAACTTGTGAGTTAGGCTAGCTGCAAAGTGCTTTGCCTGAAAAGAGCTAAATATGATTTCAAACTTTTTTTAAGCCCGCTAAGTGTTTCAAATACCTGCAGTACTGAGTCAACTTTCAAATCACATTTTTGCAACCCCTGGCTCAGATTAAAGAAGTAACACACTATCCACAGACCCACTCTTCACCTCTAAACACCATCCTTCCAACACTCACAAAAAAGCCTTCCTGGCGAGAATGGTCTTGGCTGCATCAGTACAGTCACTGGTCAGCAAGCACTTTGCATCACACGTTCTGTTTCTCAGGGCTTAGTTCTGTGGGTTCAGCGTAGGCAGCATGTTTACTGTTGTGATAGCTGCTCAGTCGTGTCCGATTCTTTGCAACCCCATGGACGGTAGCCCACCAGGCTCCTCTGTCCTTGGGGATTCTCCAGGCAAGAATACTGGAGTGGGTAGCTATTTCCTTCTCCAGGGGATCTTCCTAACCCAGGGATCAAACTTGAGTCTCCTGCATGCAGGCAGATTCTTTACCATCTGAGCCACCAGGGAAGCCCTACATGCTTACTATCATTTATTTGACTTGAATTTGACAGAGGCCATCTCCACTAACCTCTGCAGATTGCACTCAAGGATCATGGTGAATTGTGGCTTTAGTATTTACCCCCTAGGGTTTTCAGCGTCAGCCTAATTACTGTTTGCAATTATAATTTCTGTTGGCAGATGGTGGTGATTCTACAAACATCCTTTTTGCAGCCCAGAGAGAAATGTTTTTCCACTTGAGATAAATACTGGATAAAATAAATTGAGAAAGAAAATACATTCAGACATTTTTCTGATTTTAATTCACTTGAAAATTTCATTTTTCCACTTTGAGATATATTGTAGATACAAGCCCTTAGGAAATCCATTTTGAATTGCTTATAATAATTTTTCAACAGTATTGAAATATGAAAGAAAATAAAGCAGTACTTTGTTTCAAAAGTTTATTGTATACATTTAAAAATGTATAGATAAGCATATAGAAGAAACTCTGAGGCATCTATAATCTCACAGCCTAGAAATAACCACAGTTAGTATTCTGGAGTTCTCAGAAGTTTTTCCATATAAAAGGGATTAGGCTGAATATGCTAGTCTGTTACCTACTTTAAAAATTTAATAATATATAATATATCTCTTTCTATAGCAATTTAATTGCTATACTGATTTATTATGTCATAACTTTTTCGTAATATATTTAACCAAACCTTCTTATGTTTCATCCTATTACAGGGATGGTGCAAAGACACTTTTGTAAATATATAAATCTTCTATTAACCCCTACAAGTGGAGTTTCTGGATCAAGGGTCATGATTTTTCTTAAGTTTATTCTTTAATATATGGTAAAATTTCCCCAGAAAATTTCAGTCAATTTATACTTCGACAGGGAAAGGTTATACTCCAGTATTCTGGCCTGGAGAATTCCATGGACTGTATAGTGCATGGGGTGGTAAAGAGTTGGACACAACTGAGTGACTTTCACTTTCACTTTTCACGTACTTTGACAAGTGGTGTAGATTTTTTTGGAATCACCATGGACATGGAACAATAGACTGGTTCCAAATAGGAAAAGGAATACGTCAAGGCTGTATATTGTCACCCTGCTTATTTAACTTATATGCAGAGTACATCATGAGAAGCGCTGGGCTGGATGAAGCACAAGCTGGAATCAAGATTGCTGGGAGAAATATCAATAACCTCACATATACAGATGACACCACCCTTATGGCAGAAGGTGAAGAGGAACTAAAAAGCCTCTTGATGAAAGTGAAAGAGGAGAGTGAAAAAATTGGCTTGAAGCTCAACATTCAGAAAACTAAGATCATGACATGCAGTCCCATCAGTTCATGGGAAATAGATGGGGAAACAGTGGAAACTGGCTACTTTATTTTTCTGGGCTCCAAAATCACTGAAAATGGTGACTGCAGTTATGAAATTAAAAGACACTTACTCCTTGGAAGGAAAGTTATGACCAACCTCTATAGTATATTAAAAAGCAGAGATATTACTTTGTCAACAACGGTCCATCTAGTCAAGGCTCTGGTTTTTCCAGTAGTCATGTATGGATGTGAGAGTTGGACTATAAAGAAAGCTGAGCGCCAAAGAATTGATGCTTTTGAACTGTGTTGTTGGAGAAGTCTCTTGAGAGTCCCTTGGACTGCAAGGAGATCCAATCAGTCCATCCTAAAGAAGATCAGTCTTGAGTGTTCATTGGAAGGACTGATGTTGAAGCTGAAACTCCAGTACTTCAGTCACCTGATGCGAAGAGCTGACTAATTTGAAAAGATCCTGATGCTGGGAAAGATTGAAGGCAGGAGGAGAAGGGGACGACAGAGGATGAGATATTGGATGACATCACTGACTCAATGGACATGAGCTTGGGTAAACTCCAGGAGTTGGTGATGCACAGGGAGGCCTGACGTGCTGCAGTCCATGGGGTCGCAAAGAGTCAGACATGACTGAGTGACTGAACTGAACTGATCCGTTCCGTTCCGTCGCTCAGTCGTGTCCGACTCTATGCGACCCGTGGACTGTAGCCTACCAGGCTTCTCCGTCCATGGGATTCTCCAGGCAAGAATACTGGAGTGGGTTACCGTTTCCTTCTCCAGGGGATCTTCCCGACCCAAGGATCGAACCCGGGTCTCCCGCATTGGGGGCAGACGCTTTAACCTCTGAGCCACCAGGGAAGCTGAACTGAACTGATGACAAATATCTTTAAAATAAGTGTGTGCGTGTGTGTGAATTAATAGAATTTATTGAGCGTCCTCCTCATGGCCAGTCTTGATTCCAGGCACTGGAAGAATAAACAAGGCAGGCAAAGACCTTGTTTCAGAGAGCTTAAATTTTATTGATGGGATTGAACAATAAACAAATAATATAACTTCAAACTGTGGTATATGCTATAAAGAAGAGTAAAGCATTCTGTGTACGCATTTGTGTGAAAGTAGGGCGGGATGGGGGTGGAGGGAATCACTATTTTAGATAGATGGCTGAGTAAGCCCAGTCTAAGGGTGAGAATCAAAATAGAAATTGTTTCTAAAACTAACTCTTGATTAATTCAGAAAACTGAATGTGTACAAGTATAAATGGAAAATTAAAAATTACTTATAATCTTAGCAATTTGAGTTTTATCTTTTCAGTTTTTGCTTCATCATACATATGCATGCATCTGTATATTATTGAGATTACTGAAAATGCTATGCTCTTTTGTTCAGCATACGTAGGCAGTAGCAGTCAGAGGTTTGTACAGCCAGTAGTTCAAAGTGAGAAGATTCAGAGTGATCAGAAACGTAGGGCTTTATTCTGTGGGTTAGTAGTTACCAAGAGTTGCAATTGCAACCTCCCTTGGTGATTTGACTTAAAATATTCCTTTTCCTTCTTTTTCCTAAAAAGGCTATGTGACATGTATATAAGTTTGCTCTTTTAATTAAAGTGGCTTAAAAGTCATTCTCTTGTGTGGAAATATCTGCAACAGTCTAGAGATGATTGAAACTGCAGAAGGCCCCAGGACGTTCCTAGGAATTACAGTTTTGAGATGAAAGTGAAAGTGAAGTTGCTCAGTTGTGTCCAACTCTTTGCAAACCATGGACTGTTTCCTGCACCAGGCTTCTCCGTTCGTGGGATTTTTCAGGCAAGAATACTGGAGTGGGTTGCCATTTCCTTCTCGAGGGGATCTTCCTGACCCAGGGATCAAACCCGGGTCTTCCGCATTGCAGGCAGATCCTTTACCCTCTGAGCCACAGTTTTGAGATGAACACTAACAATAGGAAAACACTTGCTAAAGCAATCTTGAAAATTGTTGAAGGATATCTTACCACCTCTGGAAAAAACCATATTCAATTCCCTCTCTACCAAGCCTCTAAATAGCAGCATTTTGTCCACAGATTTATAAATGAGGAGTCTTTTCTGACACTTTTTTCTCTTAGTGCACATAGCAAATGCATCAGCAGGTCCTATTGGCTCTACATTCAAATGAATTTTAGGACCCCAACCATTTCCTACTGAAAAGAGAGGGAAGAGGGCACAGCACAACCTTTAAAGAATGACATAACCCAAGGACACGACATAAACTGATTGGAACCAGATAGGTCCAAGATACCATTTGACCGTGAGCCTAGGCACATGTTCAATGCAACACATCAGCAAGCTAAATGAGAGTTTAAGCACCATGAGAGTTCCAAAGCTGACCGTCAAGAAGTGAGCAGTGGCCCAATTCCTGGAAATTCCCACCACTTCCCCAAAGCAATTGAAATATTCCTCCTACTCATTAGCCTATGAAATTACCCATCCCTATAAAAACTGACAACTCCATGCCCTGGGGCCATTCTCACCTTCTGAGATTGTCTACACTCTGTGGAGAGTGTTTCTTTCTAAATAAATCCACTTCTTACCTAACTCTTTGATTCCCCGCATAGAGTCCAATCCCATTCACCCCAGAGTACCCAGCCTGAGGAGGAGGGTGAAGAAATGTGAATCTGAAACCATGTAACTCAGGTTGAGACTTGAACCCAGTGTCTTTTAACTGAGATCATAACTCGTCTCAGGACTTAATGATGTGCAGGTTCTTGATGTCTCATCACCGAAAGAATTCAGTGAGAGAGAAACTGGTAATTAAGAAGTGGATTTATTCGGAGAGACACACACTCCATAGAGTGTGGGCCATCTCAGAAGGTGAGGGCAACTCCAGGGTATGGGTTGTCCGTTTTTATAGGGGCAGGTAATTTTATAGTCTGATGAGTGGGGAGAGTATTCCAGCTATTTAGGGAAAGGAGAGGGGATTTCCAGGAATGGGGCCACTGCTCACTTTCTGATCTTTATGGTTGACTTTGGACCTGTCACAGTGCCTGTGCATGTGTCATTTAGCTGACTGATGTGTTACAGTGAACACACTGAGGCTCAGGTTCTAGTGGAAGTCAATCGTCTGCTATCTTGGACCTATTTGGTTCTAATCAGTTCATGTCATGTCCTCAGGCCATGTCATTCTTTTAAAGGTTGTGCCCTTCCGCCTTCCCTCCTGTTTCAGATCTGGAATGGCAAACAGAAGGAATATTCAAAAATATAAATCAGAAAATGTCCGTCCATGCTCCAGATCCTTGAATGTGTGTTTATCTCAGTCATTAGAGGGATCTACTTTTTTCCCTCTCCTGATTTCCATAAGGAAGAAGTATTACTAATTACATTCCTAGCTTCTATCTGTAGACACTCAGCTCCTGGGAAGATAGATTGAGTTATCTGATAAGAGTGGAATGGTAGACCAGGCACGGTACTTGATTCCGTCAGGTGCTCTGCTCTGGTCTGTCATCACATGTCTCTTCCTCAGATTGCTTCTTCCCCCTGTCAGTTGATACAATGATCACTGGTTATTTCTGCCTAACACTGCAATTCAATATTGGCAAGTCAGCTTGGCCAACTAACCCAAAGCAGCATCTAACAACTGTACCTCTATCAGTAATAAAGCTGATATTTCTGTCTTTATCTAAAAATAGATTTTTTTTCCTTTATTCACTCATCAAATGTTTTTTGAGACCCTTAAAAGTTTAACAAGTGAAGTCACTCAGTCATGTCCAACCCTTTGCGACCCCATGGACTGTATCCTACGAGGCTCATCTGTCCATGGGATTTTCCAGGTGAGAATACTGGAGTGGGTTACCATTTCCTTCTCCAAGAGTTCTTCCTGACCCAGGGACTGAACCTGGGTCTCCTGCATTGTAGGCACATGCTTTACCGCTTGAGCCATCGGGGATGCCAGATACTGTTCTGCTGCTTGGGATACATTAGAAAGGGGAAGAAAAATAATCAGATTAAAAAAAAAAAATCCTTTGCTTTATTTCATCAATTATTTAAAACCTGGGTGGGGAAGAGGGGTGTAGCTTATTGGGCCTTTCTCTTTACTCAGAATCAAGTTCTAATTAACAGAAAGTTCTCATCATAGTCTAAAAGCTCTTCCTGACTTGGAATCCTTGCTTCCTTCTGTCCTCATCTCCCACTGAAACAGAAGGGAGGGGATAGGGCACAGACTTTAAAAGAATTACACAGCCCGAGGATATGACATAAACTGATTAGAACCAAATAGGTCCAAGATGGCGGACAAGTCAAGACTTCCACTAGACCTTCAGCCTCAGTGAGCTCTCATTGTAACACATCAGCAAGCACCATGGCGGTTCTGAGGACAACCATCAAAGACCAAAGGGGCTGTGGTGGCCTAATTGCTGGAAATTCCCTCAAAATAGTTGGAATAATCCTCCTACTCATGGGCCTATGAAATTACCCAGCCCATAAAAACTAAGCATGCTGTATTTTGAGGCTAGCCTCTAAGCTGAACTGCACTCTGTCTATACAGTGAATTTCTCTCTAAATAAATCCACTTCTTACCTATCACTTTGTTTCTCACTGAATTCTTTCTGTGATGGGTCATCAAGAACCTGAGGCTCATTAAGTCCTGAGACCAGGTGTGTGATCTCAGTTCTAAGACTGTAGGTTCAAGTTTCCATCGGAGTTACACGGTTTCACCACCACACTCCCTTTCTTGGTTGTGTTGGCTTCCTTGCTGTTCTTTGAACATGGCTGTAAAACCATGCACAGCCCCTCCTCTGTCTTTTGCTGTTCCTTCCACTCAGACCCTTCCTTCCCTAGATGGCTATGTGATCCAGGCTCTCACTTCTATCAGGTATCTGTTCAAATGTCCCTGTCACATTGAATCTTTTCCCAACCACTTGTATAAAATGAACCACCCACATCTATTTCTAGTCTTTCTCTATTTGCCATGATAGGCAGGCTGCTACTTTGTGCACGTGTACGTACTTGCTTGCCGAGTCATGTCCGATTCTTTGCAACCCCATGGACTGCAGCACGCCAGGCCTCCCTGTCCATCACCAACTTGTCCTATTTTCCTCCACCTTCAGTCTTTCGTAACGTCAAGGTCTTTTCAAATGAGTCACTTCTTCACATCAGGTGGCCAAAGTATTGGAGTCTCAGCTTTAGCATCAGTCCATCCAATGAATATTCAGGACTGATCTCCTTTAGGATGGACTGGTTGGATCTCCTTGCAGTCCAAGGGGCTCTCAAGAGTCTTCTCCAACACCATAGTTCAAAACCATCCATTCTTTGGCGCTCAGCTTTCTTTACAGTCCAACTCTCACATCCATACATGACTACTGGAGAAACCATAGTTTGACTAGACGGACCTTTGTTGGCAAAGTAATGTCTCTGCTTTTTAATATGCTGTCTAGATTGGTCATAACTTTCCTTCCAAGGAGTAAGTGTCTTTTAATTTCATGGCTGCAATCAGCATCTGCAGTGATTTTGGAGCTCAAAAAGATAGTCTCTCACTGCTTCCTTTGTTTCCCCATCTATTTGCCATGAAGTGATGGGACTGACTGGATGCCATGATCTTAGTTTTCTGAATGTTGAGTTTTAAGCCAACTTTTTCACCCTCCTCTTTCATTTTCATCAAGAGGCCCTTTAGTTCTTCACTTTCTGCCAAAGGGTGGTGTCAACTGCGTATCTGATGTTATTGATATTTCTCCCGGCAATCTTGAGTCCAGCCTGTGCTTCTTCCAGCCCAGCGTTCCTCATGATGTACTCTGCATAGAAGTTAAATAAGCAGGGTGACAATATACAGCCTTGACGTGCTCCTTTCCCTATTTGGAACCAGTCTGTTGTTCCATGTCCAGTTCTAACTGTTGCTTCCTGACCTGCATACAGGTTTCTCAAGAGGCAGGTCAGGTGGTCTGGGATTCCCATCTCTTGAAGAATTTTCCACAGTTTGTTGTGATCCACACAGTCAAAGGCTTTGGTGACTATTAACAGATTAATATCATAACATATCATTTCGTATCAGCCTTTAAGGTAGGAACTATTATCGCCTGCATTTTGCAGATAAAGCAGTTCAGGCACAGAGGTTATGAGAGGTGAGGCAGAGATTTAAATGCAGAGCTGTATCCTTGAGGAGAATTATGAGTTGTAGTGGGGTAGGGACTTTGTTTTGTTCATGTCCTATCCCTGAGACATAGAATAGTGCCAGGCACTTAGTAAAATGTATTAATAAAAGAATATTATTGGTTTCTTAGAGTTTTGAAGATTAAAAATATTCTTACACATAAAGAGTTTAAATCAGTGCCTGGCACATATTGGGTGGTTAAAGATTAAAGAAAAAGAAGAAGCTACTCATAGCTACCTTTCAGTTAATCTTGACTCATATTAATAACGGTCTGTCTCTTCTCAGCAGCAATTAGATGTAACCCATTCTCAACGTAGCATTAGAGGAACAGTTCTCAAGCTATGCTCAAATCTATGATTGCTGAACTATGAGCTGGATTAATGTCATCAGTGCTAAAGTCAAATGTTGGTATTTTCCCACCTCAGAAAAAATCTCAAATAAGTGAATACAATCTTTAAAATTTTTGATTTTTCCCTCATAAATTTTTCTTTAAAACATCAGCTATTGCATCTTATTTGCTCGGTATAGAAGTAAGCGAACAAGTAACAAACAGGTACTAACAGGAAAAGGTGGAAGTGGCCCTAATTGGAAACCAAGATCCAGCCATGTTTTATTTATAAATATAAGATCAAGAGAATGCTGTTTAAGACTACACCAACATTGACTAATTTTGAAAGATGAGTAAAATAAATGCATAACTTTTTACGTATCTATATAGAAATCTGTCTCTAGATAGGCACACATAGGTCAGACTCATTGTACTGAATCAGAATAACTATATCTGTATTTTAGCACATGACATAAAGAACACCTTGGCTTACAGGATGTTCCAGTTTTGGAACAAATTAGAAAACCACTGAACCTGGAAAGTAATGATAAAGAAAAAGTCTAAAACCTGGCAAACTCAGTGTCAGAGATTTCCCACTGGCTCACTCATCACTTAAATCAGGAAACCCACAAGGACTTTAGCAGAACTGTATTTTCAGTGTAATTCTTGGCCTGAAGTTTCTTCTCCACCTCTTTGGAACTCATTCAAGTGTTCAGAGCGCCAAGAAACGCAGTTCGACAATGCTACTCAGACACTATAAAGAAAACTCAAAGGTCATTTAAAAATGTATATAATTAATCAAGGAAATCATGATTTGTTTTCCATTGGTAAAGCTTATCAAAAAATAGCCAAAATACATTTTTTAGAAGTTATCCTGTAGCCTAATATTGCTTAATTATTTTTGCAAAGGAATAATCTCAGTGCAGATACAGGATGGCAAGAAAAAGTTTTGTAGCTTGAGTAAAAATGTGAAAATAACATGTTATTTGAAGGGCCTAATTATGCTTTTGCAAAAATCACTGAACTGTAGCTATTTTCATTAGTGGACATTGACTGTGCAAATTCCCACTTCAATCCGGCCTTGCCATTGCCTCCAAACCATGCCCTTCGTGTAAATATTAGTGTAATTTCCACCACAGGCATAAATCATGGTGATATTAACCAGATCTCCTTGAACAGTTCCACTGAGTTCCTCCTGGCTGTAATGAATCTCACCCAGCAGTCAGCTGAAACATGTTTATTTTAAAATATTTAAACATTTACTTGGTGCAAAATAAGGGAGCAGCAGCAGCATGTTTAACAGCAATTCTCTTAGCAGAAAGAGGAGAAATAGATGTATACATTTACAGTAACTCTTCCTTACCTCATGGAAAGACACATTCCAAATCCAAAAAAGAGGAAGATACAAAATCCCCACCCTGCCCGCAGCCAAAAGTTACAAAATCACTTCTCAAACCAAAACAAAACCCTCAAAACTTGGAATGTCCCCTTTCCCTAATGTTCCTGTCCTCACTGATGTTGGCATTCCATTTTTCTTCTCTCCACTGTAACTTTCATCTTGGTAAATCCCCTTAGATCCTCACTATATTAAATTAAAAAAAGTTTCTCCCCCGAGCACCCTTATTGAAAGTAGTATAGTTTCCTCTGTACCGGCTAGGCAACCGCAGGCAAGAGTCACCTGCCACTCCAGCTGAATGACTCCTGCTCACCCGCAGAACCAGACAGGCTCTCTCAGCTTTTGTAAGCAAAGGTTAAGACAGATTTGCAAGTCTCTGGATCAGACTGGGGCTGCTCAAGCTTTCTGGGAGGATTTCCACATCTACAAAAGTTGTGTATAATGTGCTTCAGAAAAATGCACGTGTACCAGATAAAGCTGGCACGGAGAATTCCGTTTTAGTGAAAGTGTTAGTTGAGTCCAACTTCTTTGGGCTACAATCCCGTGGACTGTAGCCCTCCAGGCTCCTCTGTCCATGGAATTCTTCAGGCAAGAATACTGGAGTGGATTGCTATTTCCTTCTCCAGGGGATCTTCCTGACTCAGGGATCGAGCCTGGGTCTCCTGCATTGCAGACAGATTCTTTTAAAATATGGAAAAAGAGATAAAAATTTTGCAAGCAGCCACTTATCTTGAGCCTTGTCTTCTGACCACACCACACAGCTGCTTCACCCTGGTGTTCAGCCTTATGGAAGATGTGACTCAGTATCTGTTGCATTTTAAACACATCTGGTCACATTACAGAACAAAATCAACAGACAGTTCCATATCTCTACTTCAGTCTAGTCTCACATACGTGGCTCACTCAGCAAACAACCCACTCCGGCACCTCAACCTTGTCTGGAAGGTAACACAAATGTAAACCTTAATATATCTGAAGAGCTAAAGATGAAGTTTCATTTTTGCCTACATCTCCATTCATGAAAAGAGGTGAGTGCTTTAAAAAATGCTGTTAAGAATAGAGGATGCAAAATGTTGTTCATAATAGAGGTTGTAAAATGTTAGGAGACTGGAGTCAGAATTTCTATTAAAAGGTTAGGAACGTTGTTCTTTAAGTGTAACTACAAAGTCAGCAATGATTATAGTGATTAGGAATCTGCATTTGTAGCATGTGATTGGCACTGACAACAAATGAAGAAGTTTATGGGCTTCCCAGGTGGCTCAGTGGTAAAGAATCTGCCTACAAACGCAGGAGACCCAGAAGACACACGTTCAATCCCTGGGTTGGGAAGATCCCTTGGAGGAGGAAATGGCAACCCACTCCATTATTCTTGCCTGAAGAATCCCATGGATAGAGGAGCCTAGAGGGCTACAGTCTATGGATTTGCAAAGAGTCGGACGCAACTGAGTGACTGAACATGCACAGAGGTGTATAAAATCCAAATGCTGTACTTATACTGGAACCACGTCAGGCAGGCCTAAACTAACTTCTAGAAAACTTTCAATACAAGTTTACATTCTGTCGTGCACCCTGAATTATAAGATCTATTTTAAAATGCAAACTGAAGAATAGCCTCTATTTTTTTTTTAATAGATGACTATTTTTAAAAAGGTGACTATTGGCTTGCCCAGGACTAGTAAGTCTATTTTCAAATAAAAAAATCAATCTCATCTTTCAGTAATAATAAGTTCTTTTAAAAATTGGTCTCATATACGTTATTTTTTACAGTTCATAAAAGTTTTGCAGTGGAGAACACAGTATAGCATATATCTGGGCATCCTCACGTTTATGGATGAAAATGAGGAAGGGAAGGAAAACAAATTCCCAGTGCTATTTACCAGGAGGGGAGTTCTCTGTGCTCCACCTCCCTACATCCAGTCTCCCACGAAGTCCTGTCTACTCTCCATGAAAGATCCACCTTTCATCTTCCTTGTTCCTTTCCTCCAGGACTAGTTAACCATCCTCTCTCACCCGGACTACTACAGACTGTCTGCCCACCTTTATACTCTACATCCTCCCTGATCTTAATCCATTCTGCACCCAACAGCCAAAGAGATACTTTGCAAATTTAAATCAGATTACTTGACTCTTCTGAAAACCGAACGCACCCCGCTGCACTTAGAGCACGCATCCAGAGCCCCTGCTTGGCCCTCCCAGGCTGCATCCTCAAGTCCCCCACGTTGCCTCTCATCGACTGCCTCCCAGCTACACACTGGCCTCTTCCCTGTACCTTTAATGTGCCAACAACTTGCTTCTCCCTTTGCCTGGAATAATTGTCCTTCTGATATTTTAAGCCACCCTAAGTACTAAACGCGGATTGTGTTTACAAGCAGGCAAGTTATTGCTTAGCCACGTCCTTTTCTTTGAGCCACTGAGTAAATATAGCTGGGTCCCCATGATCTATCTTCCCTTCCTTCTTGGGGTAATAGGAGACTCTACTTCCCAGCCCACTTGAAGTCTGTGGAGGCAGGGTGAAAGGAAAATGAATCACTTCTGGGTAGAGGGTCGGCAGAGGCAGAGGGTCCTCTGATTTTTACATCATCATTCCCATCATCATTCAGGTCTTGGTTCAAATATCACCACTCAGCGAGTCCTTCACTTCTAGCTCAGTCATTCTGCCCACATGACCCTGTTTTGTTTTGTTTCTATCTCTATTACACTATTTGGGTTTCCCTGGTGGCTCAGTGGAAAAGAAGCCACTTGCAATGCAGGAGACATAGTCTTGATTCCTGGGTTTCGAAGATCCCCTGGAGAAGGAAACAGCAACCCGCTCCAGTAGTCTTGCCTGGAAAATCCCATTGACAGAGGACCCAGGTCTTCCTCATTGCAGGCAGATTCTTTACCATCTGAGCCACCAGGGAAGTCTGGTGGCATAAATCTGTTGGAGTACAGCTATAAAAGTACCTGCTATTTTGTGGACTTGTACACAAACAAGACTTTTGGATTCTCAGAATAATTTTCCTCTTAAAATATCAAATTCAGTTCAGTTGCTCAGTCGTGTCTGACTCTTTGCGACCCCATGAACCGCAGCATGCCAGGCCTCCCTGTCCATCACTAACTCCTGGAGTTCACTCAAACTCATGTCCATCGAGTCGGTGATGCCATCCAGCCATCTCATTCTCTGTTGTCCCCTTCTCCTCCTGCCCCCAATCCTTCCCAGCATCAGAGTCTTTTCCAGTGAGTCAACTCTTCACATGATCTGGCCAAGGTATTCGAGTTTCAGCTTTAGCATCAGTCCTTCCAATGAACACTCAGGACTGATCTCCTTTAGAATGGACTGACTGGATCTCCTTGCAGTCCAAGGGACTCTCAAGAGTCTTCTCCAGCACCACAGTTCAAAAGCATCAACTCTTCGGCGATCAGCTTTCTTCACAGTCCAACTCTTACATCCATACATGACCACGGGAAAAACCATAGCCTTTACTAGACGGACCTTGGTTGGCAAAGTAACGTCTCTGTTTTTTAATATGCAGTCTAGGTTGGTCATAACTTTCCTTCCAAGGAGTAAGCATCTTTTAATTTCATGGCTGCAATCAGCCTCAGCAGTGATTTTGGAGCCCCAAAAAATAAAGTCTGACACTGTTTCCACTGTTTCTCCATCTATTTCCCATGAAGTGATGGGACCAGATGCCATGATCAGTAGTACCTACCAAATCAGCATTTCATATAACCAGCAAAATTTAAGTATCAAGGTTAAAGAGGATCCTCCTGGTTTTGTCTAGGTCAACCTGGTAGCTGGATAAATAAAACATAAACATGGTGTACAAGAAAGTAGTTTTTATTTCCAAATATATGACTTAAGTGGAAAGATGTTTTGGAAACTCAAACTCACACCAAACTCACACCCTTCAAACTTACACCAGGACAGAACATTAGAGAGGAAGAATTGCATTGAATCGGAGAAATGTCATAAATTCTCTCCCTTTATGAGCTTTTCGGTATGCATAGTGCTTGGCATTGGTTGCTAGTTTGCATCAAGGTGTTGAATGCAATTATGGAAAGGAAAGCTTGGGAACTAACACACTAAAATGGTGTCCATGATTATTGCCTAATCATCTCTTGGAAGATTAGTCTTGACAGAGAATCGGGCACAGGAAGTGAGACTAAAGGAGGGCAAATTTGTACCTGGGAGAAAGGTCAGGAAAAGTCTGGACCAGAACAATGGTTCTTAAACATCCATGGGATTTATGAATCACCCTAGAATCAAGCTAAAATGCAAATGCCCAGACCCATCTCTCGAGAATGTAAATTAGTAGGAATAGCTGGAGTCCCAGGAATCCCAATACAGACATCCTGGATCGCGCTGGGTGCTGATGGGAGGGGTGTCCAGTCGGAAGAGCCGTGACACCTGCTGTCAAAGCCGTCACCACTCACCTGTATACATTCCTGTGGATCATCCCAGAGATGTAACACATAAACGGAGTGATTCTCTGGGAGAGGAAAACTGACAAGGATGTGCTGAACAAACAGGGAGGGTGAAAGGTTCTAAAAAATTTGTTTTTCTTGCGTATAGTTGTTTTTTACAACTGTTCACATTCCTTTTGGGAGCCTACATGATGAATGAAAAGAGGGTATTCAGATATATTGCTGGAATGTGGAATTACATGTTTAATGCCATAATATTCATTGCTTCTAAATTTATATTGTAAGGTTGCTGATTCATGCAAAAAAAATTTAGGCCCGGAGAATTTCAAACCCTTAGGTCTGCATACCAAAACCCTGATGCACCCAATAGTAATACGTTTCTCCTGTGTCTATAGACAATTCTTGACTTTAAAAACCGGCTGTATTCATTCCTTAGGGTCACTAGGACCACTTACTCTTCCATTCGCTCCTTCACCAAACCTGTGTGGTGTTTGATATATTAGGGTTGACAAGCTTAAACTCTGAGAAAGACAAACAACGAATAAGTAGTACATGGTAAGTGCCATGGTTAAGAAGGGCATGGGGGAGAAAGCAGTGGGGTTCACTTATGTGTGTGTATATATATATATATTTTTTCTGGCCATACAGTTTGTGGGATCTTAGTTCTCCAGCCAGTGATTGAACCCAGGCCCCAGCAGTGAAAGAGGTGAGTCCTAACCACTGGACATCCAGGGAATACCCTGCTGTTGCTGCTGCTGCTAAATCGCTTCAGTTGTGTCCGACTCCGTGCGACCCCATAGACGGCAGCCCACCAGGCTCCCCCCGTCCCTGGGATTCTCCAGGCAAGAACACTGGAGTGGGTTGCCATTTCCTTCTCCAATGTGTAAAAGTGAAAGTGAAGTCGCTCAGTCGTGTCCGACTCTTCGCGACCCCATGGACTGCAGCCCACCAGGCTCCTCTGTCCATGCGATTTTTTAGGCAAGAGTACTGGAGTGGGGTGCCATCGCCTTCTCCGAGGGAATACCCTAGCAGTTTGTGTAATTCTAAATAGAGCTTTCAGGATAGGCCTATCATTTGAATAAAGACTTGCAGGAACTGGGGAAGATGACCATGCAGAATTTGAGGCAGAGGGACTGGCCAGCGCTGCAGCCCTGAGGCAGACAGCTGGTGCGGGATATTTGAGGACAAAAACGCAGGTAGGCAGGTGTGGCTGGCTGGACGCGTGCGTGGGAGGGGGTGACGTCATCATAAAGAGGAAGGCGGGGCCTAACTGGTCATTGTCACAATGTTGGCTTTCAATGTTGGCTTTCACTCTGAATGAAATAGGAAGCCACTGGAAGGTCATGAGCAGAGAATTGACTTGATCTGACTTGGTATTAAAGGATCACTCTCCTGACTACTGTGTCCAGAGTAACTTGTTAGAGGGCGTGTATGCGTTGTGTATGAGCAAAAATAACAACCTAATGGTTTTAAGTTCTCAGTACAGGGCACAGTGAGAGAGCTTCTGTGATTTTCCTGAAATACTCTCTTATTGCTGTCTACAAGGGCTGGTAGAGCTAAAAATCAGCAGCAGAGTTTTAATATTCCTTGCCTGCTCAGTCGTCTGACTCTTCGCAACTCCATGGAATATAGCCCACCAGGCTCCTCCGTCCATGGGATTCTCCAGGCAAGAATACTGGAATGGGTTGCATTTCCTTCTCCAGGGGATCTTCCTGACCCAGGGACTGAACCGGCATCTCCTACACCGTCCCCTGCATAGGTAGGTGGATTCTTTACCACTGAGCCACCTGGGAAGTCCCTGTTGGAGGACAGGACTAGGACATATTTGGAAAATTAGTGCAATAATCCAATGGGGAGATGATGGTGATTTAGACCAGGATGGTAGTAGTGAAGATGATGAAAAACAGTTGCAGTCTGGGTATATGTTGAAGTTTCCTGGAAAATCAAATGTGGGATATAAGAGAAAGACAGAATTCAAGGCTGTTTCTTTGGATTGAGCAAACGAAGGACAGAAAGAAAGTGAAAGTGAAGTCACTCAGTCGTGTCCAACTCTTTGGGACCCCCTGGAGTGTAGCCCACCAGGCTCCTCTGTCTATGGGATTTTCCAGGCAAGAATACTGTAGTGGGTTGCCATTTCCTTCACCAGGAGATCTTCCTGACCCAGGGATGGAACTCTGGTCTCCCACATTGTAGGCAGACGCTTTACTGTCTGAGCCACCAGGGAAATCCGAAGGGCAGAGGTGGGATTAACTTAGATGTTATCTTGTGTTTTACCTAGCTATGTACCATATTCAAAAGCCCATCTATCAGTGTGAACTTCTTCACACTGAGGCATGACTGCACACTGGGTTGAGTGTTTAACCTCTGGAGGCTGACTGCCTAGGTGCTAATCTTGGCTCATCACTTACTAGCTATATGACCAGAAGCAAGTTACTTAATCTTCTAGTGCCTCAAATATTTTTCCTGTGAACTAAGGATAATGATAGTATCTTCCTCAAAGAGTTGAAGCGATTCAGTGAATTGATATATGAAAGCACTTAAAAGCAGAATTTAAATACTAGCTGTGAAGACATTGCATCTCTTTTTCCCACACTTCATTAGAGTTGGTTTTCCCCATTTCTTTCCATAATGAGTCACTTGGCGACTTTTAGTTAGGAAGTTGTAAACCTTTCTGGGAACTTCAGAATAAAGGGTAAGTATGATTTCCATTTGCCAGTTTGTGAGATGAGAATTCAGGGAACAAAAGAAATAATACTTGGACATGCCAGAGAAAATGTACGCACATTCAAATGCTAAAATCAAAAGCAGTTATTCTCAGATTTGTGCTTCAGCTTTTACATTACAAAGAATAAAGAAAGGAAGTGTTAGAAAAAGAGATCTTAGATGTGATCTAGCTTAACCCTTCCTTTATCCATTCCACATTGTTTTGTAACACAGATGCCAGTGTCCAGGGCCACCTGCTTGGAAGCAACTAGACCTCTAATTTTAAAGTAAGACGGACTCAAGCCCTTTATACAAACATGGGGAAGCCCCGGTGTCTATCTCCGTATCTTCAGTAGTCCTCAATGGGTGCAGCTTTCCCATCACTCGACTCCAACTGGCTGTTGTCTGTTGAGATCTCGGGCTTCTCCCCTCTCTGATGTGTTGTTTTCATTGTGTTCCCAATGTTGGACACAGCTTGGATTACTCCCATTTCACAGAGCACTACTCTTAAAAAGTCGAGTGTACAAAGTTTTTGCTGGAATTCATATTGATTAACGGTTGCAGATCGGTACAGGAGAGAAACAACTTCAAAATCATTCCTAGAACTCTGAAAAGCTGGCAGTTACTCCCTGTCATAGAGAATTTCTGTGTCTCCTGAACATATCTGGGGGGCCCTGTCTCTTCTCTTTTATTTTTTTCCCATTTAGGCTATGCTTGTCAGTGTTTTCCCTTCCACAGAAAATAGATGCATGAGACTATGTTGTTAAACAGACATTTCTTCCAATTACCATCAATTGTGTTAACTCCTAGAAGGCAAAACCTGGGATTCACTCATTCAGTAACATAACTGAGCTACTATATCAGACATCATGCTAGACCTTGGAGAAGAAACTTTGGGCAAATTAGCTAGTGGCTCTACATTCACAGGGGCTTCCCTGGTGGCTCAGATGGTAAAGAGTCCACTTGCAATGCAGGAGACCCGGGTTTGATCCCTGGGTTGGGAGTATCCCTGGGAAAAGGAAATGGTAGCCCACTCCCGTATTCTTGCCTAGAGAATCCCATGGACAGAGGAACTTGGAGGGCTACAGTCCACGGGGTTGCAAAGAATCAGACACAACTGAACAACTAACAGTGCATTCACAAACTTATGGTCAACTAGCAGAGCTAATTTACAGGAGTGTATAATGCAAACTGGACTTCCCTGGTGGCTCAGACGGTAAAGAATCCGCCTGCAATGTGGGAGACCTGGGTTCGATCCCTGGGTTGGGAAGATCCCCTGGAGAAGGGAATGGCTACCCACTCTACTATTCTTGTCTGGAGAATCCCCATGGACAGAGGAGCCTGGTGGACTACAGGCCATGGGGTTGCAGAGAGTCAGACAAGATTGAGCAACTAAGCACAGCACATAATGCAAATTATGCAGAATATTAAAAAAAAAACTACAGGATCAGGTGACGTTAGTGGTGAAGAATCCACCTGCCAATGCAGGAGCCATGAGAAATGCAGGTTTGATCCCTGGGTTGGGAAGATTCCCTGGAGGAGGGCATGGCAACTCACTCCAGTATTTTTGCCTGGAGAATCCCATGGACAGAGGAGCCTGGCAGGCTATGGCAACTCTCAAAGAGTTGATCATGACTGAAGCAACTTAGTACGCTTGCATATGAGAGTGTATTTATCTAGTGAAGATGAACTGGGGAAGACTTCCTGAAACTGAGATTAGTTCTGAAAGATAAGGAATAAAGAAGGAGGGGTGGGTGCAAAATTGGAAGGCTCTGAGGTGCAAGGGATCAAAGGGACAGGAAGGAACTCGTGATAGGCCACAGTGGCTTGTAGCGGGGAGGGAGCTCCCACAGGTCTCAAAGGACATTGACCTCAGTGGGGTCCGCAACAAGGGAACCTGCCATCATTTAGGCCATTCTGGCTGCTCCAGAGAAGTCTGGAATAGGGGAAACAGAGTAGAAAAAGGGAGACTTGAGGGGAGGCTATGGGAGTAGTCCGTGCAAGAATGTATGGTGGCATTGTGACCGTGTAACTCAGATCTGGACTTGAACGCGTGGTCTTTTAACTGAGATCACACCTGGTCTCAGGAATTAATGAAGCTCAGGCTCTTGGTATCTCATTGCAGCAAGGATTCAATGAGAGACTAAGTGATAGGTAAGAAGTAGGTTTAGTTAGAGAGAAACACACTCCACAGTCAGAGTGTGGGCCAGCTCAGAGGCGAGAGAGGCCCCAGGGTTCAGGGTTGTTAGTTTTTATCAGTTCAGTTCAGTTCAGTTGCTCAGTCGTGTCCGACTCTCCACGACCCCGTGAATCACAGCACGCCAGGCCTCCCTGTCCATCACCAACTCCCGGAGTACACTCAAACCCACGTCCACAGAGTCAGTGATGCCATGCAGCCATCTCATTCTCTGTCGTCCCCTTCTCCTCCCGCCCCCAACCTTTCCCAGCATCAGAGTCTTCTCCACTGAGTCAACTCGTCGCATGAGGTGGCCAAAGTATTGCAGTTTCAGCTTTAGCATCAGTCCCTCCAATGAACATCCAGGATTGATCTCCTTTAGAATAGACTGGTTGGATCTCCTTGCAGTATAAGGGACTCTCAAGAGTCTTCTCCAACACCACAGTTCAAAAGCATCGATTCTTCGGCGATCAGCTTTCTTCACAGGGATGGGTAATTTTATAGTCTAATGAGTGGGAGGAATATTCCAGCTATTTTGAGGAAGGAATGGGGATTTCCTAGAATTGGGCCACCGTCCACTTTTTGACCTTTATGATTGGCCTTGGAACAGTCATGGTGCCCATGGGTGTGTCATTTAGCTTGCTGATGTGTTACAATGAGTGTATACTAAGGCTCAAGGTCTCAGTTCAGTTCAGTTCAGTCCCTCAGTCGTGTCCGACTCTTTGCGACCCCATGGACTGCAGCACATCAGGCCTCCCTGTCCATCACCAATTCCTGGAATTTACCCAAACTCATGTCCATTGAGTCGGTGATGCCATCCAACCATCTCATCCTCTGTCATCCCCTTCTCCTTCTGCCCTCAATCTTTCCCAGCATCAGGGGCTTTTCAAATGAGTCAGCTCTCTGCATCAGGTGGCCAAAGTATTGGGGTTTCAGCTTCAGCATCAGTCCTTCCAATAAGCACTCAGGATTGATCTCCTTTAGGATGGACTGGTTGGATCTCCTTGCAGTCCAAGGGACTCTCAAGAGTCTTCTCCAACACCACAGTCCACAAGCATCATTCTTCAGTGCTCAGCTTTCTTTAGAGTCCAACTCTCACATCCATACCTGACTACTGGAAAAACCATAGCCTTGACTAGACAGACCTTTGTTGGCAAAGTAATGTCTCTGCTTTTTAATGTGCTGTCTAGGTTGGTCATAACTTTCCTTCCAAGGAGTAAATGTGTTTTAATTTCATGGCTGCAGTCACCATCTTCAGTGATTTTGGAGCCCCAAAAGATAAAGTCTCTCACTGTTTCGTTTCCCCATCTATTTGCCATGAAGTGATGGGACCAGATGCCATGATCTTAGTTTTCTGAATGTTGAGCTTTAAGCCAACTTTTTCACTCTCCTCTTTCACTTTCATCAAGAGGCTCTTTAGTTCTTCTTCACTTTCTGCCATAAGGGTGGTGTCATCTGCATATCTGAGGTTATTGATAATTCTCTTGATTCCAACTTGTGTTTCATCCACCCCAGCATTTCTCATGATGTACTCTCAAGGTCTAGTGGATGTCAGCTCTCTGCCATCTTGGACCTATTTGGTTCTAATCAGTTCATGTGGTGGTGTTGGGCTATGTTATTCTTTTAAAGGTTGTGCCCTTGTCATGACCTGGAGGGATGGGATGGTGGGGGGAGGGAGGCAAAAGAGAGAAAAGATATATATGTGTATGACTGATTTGCATTGTTGTATGGTCGAAACCAACACAACATTTAAAAGCAATTATCCTCCAATTAAAAAAAGGTTGCGCCCTGCCCTCTTCCCTCCTGCTTCACAGTGGTCTAAGGTGCAGGCATTGCCTATGGCAGAAATGTAAGTGTTAAGTTAGTTTCTATCCCTGCACACTAAATTCTGTCCCGAGAGCCCTTTGTCACATTGCACAGTTCAAATAAAGAGGGACAAAAATGCATTTATATCAAAGTTACTCAGTCTCAGCACTCTCAGTATTTGGGATGGACTGATTCTGTGAGGAGTGGGTACAATTCTCTGCAGTGTAGGATGTTTAGGAACTTCTTTGACCTCTGCCCACTAGATGCTGGTAGCATCCTCTCCTCTTTCCCAGTTAGTACAGCCAAAACTGGATCTCAACGTCGCCAAATTCCCCTGGGGTTGGGAGTAGGAGGAGGCATAATTGTCCCTGTTGCAAATCACTGGTCCATATGTATGAACATTCAGTTCAGTTCAGTTCAGTTCAGTCGCTCAGTCGTGTCCGACTCTCCGCGACCCCATGAATCACAGAACGCCAGGCCTCCCTGTCCATCAGATATGTATTTATTTGAAATTATCCCAGAAATGTTACAAATTTCCAAACTGGTTTCTCTGAAAATAATTGAAACGAAGTCACAGCAAGACTGAATACTTTTGGAAGTATTCTACAACAAAATTTCAGTTTGTGTGCAAGTAATAAGTAAAAAAAGAAAGCGATTTGGAAAGGGAGTTTTGTTTGTTATTATATTTTATGCTTTGTTTTTCAAACTAAAATTTCTATATGCCTTCTATTACTATAGGAGAAAAATCAACAAAAAAAATTTTGCCTGAATTTTTTAGGAAGGTAGTATCAAGGTCTTCTTTCACCTCTGACATAATGTCCAGGAATAACTGAGTCGTGCTCCTGATTTTGTAACATTTCCTTAAGACGAATCAGGAGCTTTGCTAACACAGGTACAGGAGTAGTTTAGAAGAATTTTCGCTGATGATGATTTCCTCTTCTTGAACAAAGGGTCTGGATATTTTAGATTCACATGAAAAACAATTCAGGCTTAAGGGCATTGGAGATTCCACCTAACACTTTCTAGTTGAGGACTGGCAAAAAGTTGTATTGAATAGATTACTTGCTATCTGAAAATCTCTAAATTTGATTAGCTGTTGAGATTGCATTGGGGGGAAAAAATCTAGCCCGAAATTTGTTTTTTAAACAGCTCATAACTTGCTTTAACAATGGTAACATTAGTTAGTGTAAGGATTTTAATATCACTAGTCTGACTGAGAGTAGATCTGCTAGGATTTTTATAGTACAAAAAGTTCTCCTTTTTCCCTGTCCCCTACCTCCTCCTCTCCCCAAGTCAGCACAGCCAAAAAATTGTCCGTGTGGCAGACCACTCTTAAAGGCCTCCTGGCAGGAAAAACCCTCTCGGATTTTGTCCTTTCCCTTCCATAGATCTGTTCAAATGATTGATCTGTGCTTCAGTTTCCAAATCATTATTGGCAGCTAACTAGAGTTTAGAAAGATTTATTGTTTTTAATTTAAAGCATTGCATTCTGAATACAGATTACAAAGTGTAATTGTAGATAGAGCTCTTTCTTAAACCCCACGCAGTTCAGCACCATCAAATAGTCCAGGAGCTACTTTATGGTTTTCAGCTTCTCTCCAGGGTATATTTTTCTTTCAAAGAAATATTTACTTGCAGTCCAGCAGGGGCTTATAACAATCTGAGCTTACAAAAGCTGTGGAATCAAGCCAGAATTCCCTGTAGGCACTTTCATATTTTAAACTTTGGAATTTTTTTTTTTTTTTTTAATATGTTGGGGCTTCCCTGGTGGCTCAGCAGTAAAGAATCCACCTGCAGTGTAGGAGACACAGGAGACTTGGGTTTGATCCCTGGGCCAGGAAGATCCCCTGGTGCAGGAAATGGCAACCCACTTCAGTATTCTTGCCTGGAAAATCCCATGTCCATTGGTCTCAAAAAAGAGTTGGATACAACTTTTCAGCTAAACAGCAACACTTACTGTTTAAAGTATTTATTTAATCGGTTGTGCCAAGTCTTAGTTGCGGCATGTGGGATCTTTGATCTTCATTTCAGCACGTGGAATTTTGAGTTGCAGCATGTGAACTCTTGGGTTTCCCTAGTGGCCCAGTTGGTCGAGTCTCAATGGCAAGCCACTCCAGTACTCTTGCCTAGAAAATCCCATGGATGGAGGAGCCTGGTAGGCTGCAGTCCGTGGGGTCGCTAAGGGTCAGACACGACTGAGCGACTTCACTTTCACTTTTCACTTTCACACATTGGAGAAGGAAATGGCAACCCACTCCAGTGTTCTTGCCTGGAGAATCCCAGGGACGGGGGAGCCTGGTGGGCTTCTGTCTATGGGGTTACACAGAGTCGAACACGACTGAAGTGATGCAGCAGCAGCAGCCTGCAGTGCAGGAGACCCAGGTTCGATCCCTGGGTCAGGAAGATCCCCTGGCGAAGGAAATGGCAACCCACTGCAGTACTCTTGCCTGGAGAATTCCATGGATAGAGGAGTCAGGCAGGCTACAGTCCATGGGATCACAAAGAGCTGGACACGACTGTGAGACTAACTTTCACTTTCATGTGAACTCTTAGTTGCAGCATGTGGGTTCTAGTTCCTGGACCAGGGATTAAATCCAGGCTCCTGCATTGGGAGCTTGGAGTCTTACCCACTGGACCACCAGGGAAGTCCCTAAAATTTGGAAAGATTTTGATCACTCTTTGACACCCTTGATCCTTGAAACTAAACTCTGAAACTTAACCTAGAGATCATCAGAATATTTTGCATTATGTGTTTTGTGCATCAACCTAGCAAAAGCTTGTCACTTTCTCCAGGGGCTGATATGCTCTGAGGTACCATGCATGTGATAGCAGCAGAGCACAGTGTGACTTTCCCTTGAACATATACAGTTTGTGTATCACACGACTGCAGTCCCTGCTTACACCCGGGGCAATCAAGTTCTTCCTTCATAGTGAAGTGAAGTTGCTCAGTCGTGTCCGACTCTTTGCAACCCCATGGACTGTAGCCTACCTGTCCATGGGATTTTCCAGGCAATAGTACTGGAGTGGATTGCCATTTCCTTCTCCAATGATGTTCATTTAAAGGAAGCGAGGTCTTTGCTATGTCATTTTACATTTCACAGGCACTGGGTCTTAGAGAAAAAATACACATAACATTCCACAGGTGGCAAATACTGTCTCAAAATTGAATCCTGGGATTACAGGAAGCCTTAAAAATTCTGGTTCATGATAAGATGCTCACCAAAGCAGAGGCAAAATATTGCAACGCAGAGAAAAGACCTGTCCTCTAGTCCTGTGGGAACTGTGTACATGTGTGTGTATGTATGTATGTATGCATGTGTAAATCATTTAGCCTTTCTGATTCTGTTTGCTCTTCTATGAATAAAATCATATTCTTAGAATTCAAGATGTCATTGATGGGAAGATGCATCATAATTTTCAGGTAACATTAAAAAAGAAACAAAAATGATGCCAAGTAAACTGACAAATCCTTTTATCATTTAGAATTATTAATTATTTTTGTAGCTGAAAGAGTTCTTTTTGATTTAGACATAAATTTTTGTCAAATTTTACTCATGTATACAGAAGAAGGGAAATGGAGATAAGTTGGTAAGATATTCCTAACATTTCTTTGGTATCGGCTTTTCAGATTCACTTTTGAATCCGATTTATCAGTGCCTGTGGATGAGGAAGCAGCATTTTTAAAAAGAATGCGTTACTGTTATTATAAACTTCCCCCCAAGCTTCTGACATCTATTTATACATTTTTACGCTGTAGCTTTTTTCATCTTACCAAAAGGTATCAACAGGAAGTTTCCGTACAATAAGCACAACTCAAGTGGGTCTGAAATGACACAGGTTTGGATTTTTCCAGTCTGCCATCAGAAGTAAGTAAAAGTCTGTACAACTGCATCCTGTTCCCTGCTTGACTAACAAAAATTGCAAAATACTATCCAATTTCAAAGCTGCTAAAATGTGAAATAAAAGTGTATTTCTTAAAACATTGATTTAAAAAAACAAATGAGGTGGTTCTGAGTTTGTAAAATGACTTAGTAAATTTTAAACATCATGTCTCTGTAATGCTTTTTTATTTAGGTATTTCCATGTTCACTTGCAGTGATAAGAGGTAGCCATGAAGAATATTATGCCTGCCAGGTTTTGGAAGAGAAATATCAGACTCAGAGTTCAAGGTAGATCTTTGAGGAGTGTTATTTTTAGGGATCAAAGTGGTCACCTTTCCCCTGTTAGAGCATCAGAAATTCCAAAGTATTTACATTCTTTTAGGGAAGACGTGTGTTAAAAACATAAACAGCCTGAAAACAGGGATTTTTTAATCTATGAGTAGTCAATAACACCCTGGGTTAAGGTTGTTTATCAGAATAATTATGAAATCGACAGCCCAGTTAGAGAGGAACTAATCCGTAGACATGTAATAGGAAGGGAATACGTGGAAAGTAATAAACCTTAATGGTTTTAAGATGGACAACTGATTCTGGAAATCTTTTCCATATGTATCGATTCATATTTTCAGGATGTTTAAAGAAAATAATTATGTATGTAAAAAAGAAATGAGGCTATAGTAGCATAGTGGATAAAGAATAGGTGACTTCCTTAGTATGACTTTTGGAAATTTCCTGTACTTGCTGTATCTCTCACCCTCCCCATCCCCAGTGGTGATGATAAACATGTGTACATGCGTCCATGTGCATGCCTTTCACTTTATTCTCTGTGGCTTCCCTTATGGTTGTCAAATGAATGCTCCTGTTTCTGGTGTCACATCTAGACACAATAACACTGAAGCCAAGAAGATAGGATGTTTCTTCTGTTTTACTTTAAGGGAGAGGAAATATTTCCCAGATGCCTCATGGCTCATTGATGACAGCTGAATCATGTTCTGTTTCTTAACCCATCACTGGCAAGAGAAGAGGTTTCTTGTGATCATCTTCCCAACTAGAATTCACTCCGGAATCACTTGTAAGGTATGGATGCCCTGAGTAGATAGGAATTCTGTCAACGCAGAAGTCAGTGGGAATGCCTATAAATTAGACCATTTAACTGTATTATCCCAATCACAAAGAGTTGGACATGACTGAGCGGCTAAGCACACGCACACACATATATATGCATATATATATACATATATATATATACACACACACGCACATACATATACAGCTTTTTATATATGGTAATTCTTACAAAAGCCCACGAGGCATTTATATTATTGTTATATCTATTTTACAGATGTGGAAACTGGGCACAAAGAGGTTAAATAACTTGCCCAGGTTTCAGTTTAAGTGGCTTCACCAGGTTTAGAATCCTGCGGTCTGGTCCAACAGTGCATGTGCTTAACCATAGTCTTAAAAAATAGAAGAGTTCAATCCCTGTTAACTGTTTCTATCTTCTCCTCGGATCTAGGTTCCTCCAGCAACCTTTATAGTGTTTTCTTGTCTTCTTGTTCTGTCCTTTGAAGAGAAAGAGAGATACATTTTTTAAAATGTACTAGAAGGGATTTGAACATAAATTTAATGGAAGTGTTTTTCAAGCTTTATATCATTACCTATTCAGTTCAGTTCAGTTAAGTTCAGTCACTCAGTCATGTCTGACTCTCCGCGACCCCATGAATCACAGCACGCCAGGCCTCCCTGTCCATCACCAACTCCCGGAGTTCACTCAAACTCATGTCCACAGAGTCGGTGATGCCATCCAGCCATCTCATTCTCTGTTGTCCCCTTCTCCTCCCGCCCCCAACATTTCCCAGCATCAGAGTCTTTTCCAGTGAGTCAACTCGTCACATGAGGTGGCCAAAGTATTGCAGTTTCAGCTTTAGCATCAGTCCTTCCAATGAACATCCAGGATTGATCTCCTTTAGAATGGACTGGTTGGATCTCCTTGCAGTACAAGGGACTCTCAAGAATCTTCTCCAGCACCACAGTTCAAAAGCATCAATACTTCGGCCATCAGCTCTCTTCACAGTTCAACTCTCACATCCATACATCCATACATGACTCTGGACGGAGGTTCGTGACATTGTGCAGGAGACAGGGACTAAGACCATCCCCATGGAAAAGAAATGCAAAAAAGCAAAATGGCTGAGGAGGCCTTACAAATAGCTCTGAAAAGAAGAGAAGTGAAAAGCAAAGGAGAAAAGGAAAGATATAAGCATCTGAATGCAGAGTTCCAAAGAATAGCAAGGAGAGATAAGAAAGCCTTCCTCAGTGATCAATGCAAAGAAATAGAGGAAAACAACAGAATAGGAAAAACAAGAGATCTCTTCAAGAAAATTAGAGATTCCAAGGGAACATTTCATGCAAAGATGGGCTCGATAAAGGACAGAAATGGTATGGACCTAACAGAAGCAGAAGATATTAAGAAGAAGTGGCAAGAATACACAGAAGAACTGTACAATAAAGATCTTCACGACCAAGATAGTCACGATAATGTGATCACTGACCTAGAGCCAGACATCTTGGAATGTGAAGTCAAGTGGGCCTTAGAAAGCATCACTACGAACAAAGCTAGTGGAGGTGATGGAATTCCAGTTGAGCTATTTCAAGTTTTGAAAGATGATGCTGTGAAAGTGCTGCACTCAATATGCCAGCAAATTTGGAAAACTCAGCGCTGGCCACAGGACTGGAAGAGGTCAGTCTTCATTCCAATCCCAAAGAAAGGCAATGCCAAAGAATGCTCAGACTACCGCACAATTGCACTCATCTCACACGCTAGTAAAGTCATGCTCAAAATTCTCCAAGCCAGGCTTCAGCAATATGTGAACTGTGAACTCCCAGATGTTCAAGCAGGTTTTAGAAAAGGCAGAGGCACCAGAGATCAAATTGCCAACATCTGCTGGATCATGGAGAAAGCAAGAGAGTTCCAGAAAACCATCTATTTCTGCTTCATTGACTATGCCAAAGCCTTTGACTGTGTGGATCACAATAAACTGTGGAACATTCTGAAAGAGATGGGGATCCCAGACCACCTGACCTGCCTCTTGAGAAACCTGTATGCAGGTCAGGAAGCAACAGTCAGAACTGGACATGGAACAGCAGACTGGTTCCAAATAGGAAAAGGAGTACGTCAAGGCTGTATATTGTCACCGTGCTTATTTAACTTATATGCAGGGTACATCATGAGGAACGCTGGGTTGGAATCAAGATTGCCGGGAGAAATATCAATAACCTCAGATATGCAGATGACACTACCCTTATGGCAGAAAGTGAAGAGGAACTAAAAAGGCTCTTGATGAAAGTGAAAGAGGAGAGTGAAAAGGTTGGCTTGAAGCTCAACATTCAGAAAACAAAGATCATGGCATCTGGTCCCATCACTTCATGGGAAATAGATGGAAAAACAGTGGAAACAGTGTCAGACTTTATTTTTGGGGGCTCCAAAATCACTGCAGATGCTGATTGCAGCCATGAAATTAAAAGACGCTTGCTCCTTGGAAGGAAAGTTATGACCAACCTTGATAGTATATTAAAAAGCAGAGACATTACTTTGCCAACCAAGGTCCGTCTAGTCAAGGCTATGGTTTTTCCCGTGGTCATGTATGGATGTGAGAGTTGGACTGTGAAGAGAGCTGATCGCTGAAGAATCATTACCTATTAGGGGGCCAAAAAAATTCTTTGATAAGTAATGACCAATATTTTAAAACACACATACACAGTGGGATAGAATAAAACAGTGGAATAGAATAAAAACGTTAGGGTATACTCCATAAAATAACTTTTGTCCGTGTTTCAATTATATGTCTGTTCTGCATATCTTCTAGGTTGCCAAGTTAAATGTATTTCTTATTTTAGCTTGCTTTCAAAAAAAGTTCAAAAAACCTACTCTATAAGATCTTGCTACTCAGTGTGAACCAGTCCCTTTGCAACATCTGAGATCTCCTTAGAAATGTGAATCTCAGGCTCCACCCTAGGCCCGTCTAGACCTTACAGTCAGTCTCTGTAATTTCACAGGACCCCCAGAAGACTCTCATTTACTGTTTGGAGGTCAAGAAACTCTGTTCTGGGGACTTTCCTTGTGGTCCGGTGGTTAAGAATCCACCTTCTAGTGTTGGGGACGCAAGTTCGATCCCTGGTCAGGAAACCAAGATCCCCCATGTTGCAGAGCAACTAAGCCTGCGTTGCAACAGCTGAGCTCACACATGTGGAGCCCAGGCACCACAGCTAGAGCAAAGATCACACACCATAACAAGATCCCATGTGCCGCCACTGAGACCCCATGAAAGTGAAAGTTGCTCAGTTGTGTCTGACTCTTTGAGACCCCATGGACTATACTCCCCCATGGAATTCTCCAGGCCAGAGCAGAATCCTGGAGTGGGTAGCCTTTCCCTTCTCCAGGGGATCTCCCCAACACAGGAATCGAACCCAGGTCTCCAGCATTGCAGGCGGATTCTTTACTAGCTGAGCCACATGCAACCAAATAAATAAAATAAATTTAAAAAAAAAAGGAGCCCTGTTCTGGCACTGGCCATTTTCTGCCTAATGACATCTGTGAGGGCTAGTCTTAGCTGTGGGGGAGAGGAGACATGAGCGTAGTTTGAAAATGATGATTCAGGTGGTCTGCTCCTCAGGCTCCTTGAAGATGACTTCTCTAAAGGATGAATGGGAAACATGGCTCGCTGACTTTCTTTTTTCCTTCTTTCATCCCCCTACACTTCTTTCCTTCTTTTGGACTGAACACTGATATATATATACATATATTTTTTCTGACTAGTTCATTTTACACGTACACATGCCCACCCCCCATATACACACATTTTTAGGTTCTTTTGAAAAATTTGGAAAATCTGACAGCACACAGGGTAATATTTATAAGAGCAACGCATCTGTGGCACTAAGGAGCTCCTGTGCACTTTGAACAGACTAATCCTCAGTCCTCTGCATGCCCCGAAGTTCACAACTGACTCATGCATGGCACCTGCCTGGACACTGGTGGCACTTGATTTTGTATTATCTGCGCTGCATTATTCCGGTTTTAAGCTTTCCATCATAGATCTTAATCTGAAGTCATTAGATCTTCTGTGGACTTGCCCACCGAAAATGACTTAAAAAAAATTAGGCTTCTGACCCCTGAATCAGCAAGAGAGTTTAGTTAGAATGTCTTATCACAACCATGACAAAAGACACGATTCTGGATCTCTTGTGTTTGCAATTGTTTTTATGCTGTTGACTCGCATTCGACTGTTAAGAAAATGAGACCCCGGCCTTTTTCTGTGGTTTTTACAATCATTTCCTTAATTCTTCTCATTGGAATTTTGGTCCTCCTGAGGCAGGAGGTAGATGGGCCCCAGGCTGAACAGCTGAAGTTTCTCCCCTGTGGACAAATACTCCAAAAATAGCAGGAAGGAGGAGTGTGGCCCTGCCCAGATAAGAGATAAAAGACTACCTATTCCTCATTCTTGAGGTCAAGAAGACCTTTCTGGCTACAGGTGCATAGAAGGGTTTCTTGGAGGTCAAATGAGAAGGGCCATCACCTCATAGTACATTCTGTCATCCTACCCATAGTCCTTTTCACTAGAATCCATCTTGGCTAGGAGAGGTGTGTGTACACAGGGAGGATCCTGAGACAAACCATAGACTCAGAATCAACAAAGCAAGATAATTGGCCAAAGGAAACCCAGAAGAAACGCTCCATAAAAGTAATTCAAACTACCACAAGGGCGGCACTCTCTGAGCCTGTGTGTCTCCTCACACGTACTGTGCTCTTTTTCTTCCTAATAAACACTTTACTTGCTTCAGTACTTTCCATCTCTATGTAGAAATTCATTTCCACACAGCTGACACACGAGGGCCTTGTCACTGGACACTGGTCCCTGGTGGTCGGGTGGCCGGGATTCAGCGCCCTCACTACTGCAGCCTGATCTCAGTCTCTCTGGCCGGGAGTTGAAATCCTGCTTCAGGTTGCTGCAGGCCACCTGAGATCACTTCTAATACATGCCCTTGCTTTGCTTCTTCAATTGGTCATTCTGTTCTGTTTATTTTATCAGAGACTTTAGTTTGTTCTTTGAGGACAAATTTATGTAATTTCTATTTAATGTACTCAGAGCAAAATGCCTCAGGCTGTGGGATGGGCCAGCACTTACAGAGAAACAGTGTTGGAAGGTTGGGACAAATGTTCCTACAAAGCATTTGGGGGATGAATTGGGTCAGATACAATTCATAAGATACAAAAGGAGAAGGTTTGAATTTTCTCCTGTGAATAACAGTTTCTTCATTGTAATGGGCTTAGCTCTCCTTTCTGTAAGAAAGATGCTTCTGGTTGCAGGTATTTGAAGGCCAGGCTCACACTGCCTATGAAGGAAATTTACCAACTCAAAAAACCAAAAAGTTCAAGAGGTCAGGCTTCATGAGTCATTTGATCAAGGTTCCGTCTCTATTTCGCTTCGCTCTCTCAACTCTGCCCCTCTCTCTGAGTCTGCTTCCTTTTTAGCTTGCCTTCCTACACAGCAAATAAACAGTTGAAGCAATTCCACACTCAACAATTTAATGTTGAGAGAATATCTGTCTTGACAACTCTTTGTTGAGAGCAAGGAATTTTCCCAGAAATTCCCACAAAATTCTTCTTATATCCATCTGGTCAGCATCGGATCATTTATGTATCCTTGAAGGCTTCACTGTGGTCAGGGTAACAAGACTAAGCTATCCAAGGCTTTGTCTTTATTAAGCTCATTCGTGTGCTGTGCTAAGTTGCCTCATTCGTGTCTGACTTACTGAGATCCTACAGACTGTAACCTGCCAGACTCCTCTCTCTGTGGGATTTTCCAGGCAAGAATACTGGATTGGGTTGCCATGCCCTTCTCCAGGGGATCTTCCCCACCCAGGGATTGAAGCTGCATTTCTTGTCTCTCCTGCATTGACAGGTGGGTTCATTACCACTAGCGCCACCTGATACCTCATGGCTAAGAGGTGTGGAGTAATAAAATAAGATAGACGGGGTTGACTTAAGCAACAGAAGTTAATTTTCTCACAGTTCTAGATGTCGGGGAGTCCAAGATCAGGATATTGGCATGGCTGGCTTCTGGTGAGAGCTTTCTTCTAGGTTTGCAGAAGACTGCCTTTTTGCTGTTTCTTCACATGGCACAGAGAGAGAGGAGGCGGGGGGAAGAGAGCGAGAGAAAGGGAGACACAGGAAGAGATCTCTCACGCTTATAAGGCCTTAGTCCTATCAGAACAGGGCCCTACCCTTGAGACTTCATTTACCTTTAATTCCCTACTGAAGACCCTGTCTTCAGATAAATGACTTGGGTATTATGGCTCCAACATAAGAACTGGAGAGGGCAGGGCACATTCAGTACATAACAGCATCTAAATGTTAGCCATTGGCTAGTATTTTTTGAGCATCTGTCCTGGAACAGGCTGGATCAGGCATTATGAAGGTTGAGAGTAGGGTGGGGTGCAATAAAATACTCACTGAGGAGGTAAGACTGGGATATCATAAACTAGAATAAATGCTGAGGCAACTCCAGAGTATCAGGGATCCATGAGGTCTTGGAATGATCCAGAAATGAAAATGGGGGAAAATGCGATTTTAAAATGGGTGGAAAGAAGTAAGAATTGGGTGAGAGGATGAAAACCTAGACAAGGAGGTTAGCAACGCGAATGGAAGAACAGGGACAGGGACCCTGGAGATCTTACTGAGAAGACCGAGGAAACTTCATAACTTACTGGCATGGAGCAAACCTCAGTAACTGGCATGGAGTCAGTGGGTGGGGAGAGCAATTCTTTCTAAGAGATCAGAACTTCCAGATAAAGGGAAAGTGTTGAGGGTGGGGGCAGGTTAGGTACATGAGGAAAGATGAGTTCATTTTAGAAATAACCAATTTTTAGGAACTGAAGACTTTACCGAGTAAAATGTCTGTAACATCGTTGGAATAAGAGCAAAGCGATGGGGAAAAGTAGGATCAGAGATAATGGTTATTTGAATCACTATCATAGAATTGATAATTGAAGCTAGGGAAGTGAAAGATTTCTTTGAGAAAATATGTAGAGAAATATATGGAAAGCAAAGGACTATTAGCAATCATCATCGCCCTGAAGGATCTAGCAACAGCAAATGGCCTAGTGGTGTAAGGCTATTGAAATTTTAATGGGTTTAGTTCTGATTTTTCTCAGGGCACACATAGCACTTCAGTTCAGTTCAGTTCAGTTCACTTGCTCGGTCATGTCCGACTCTCCGCGACCCCATGAATCACAGCATGCCAGGCCTCCCTGTCCATCACCAACTCCCGGAGTTCACTCAGACTCATGTCCACAGAGTCGGTGATGCCATCCAGCCATCTCATTCTCTGTCATCCCCTTCTCCTCCCGCCCCCAATCCTTCCCAGCATCAGAGTCTTTTCCAGTGAGTCAACTCTTCACATGAGGTGGCCAATATTTGTTGTTTGACTTAATGACTGAATGAGTAAATTTTAGAAGTTTCAAATCCAAAATGCCTCATGGGCATCAGGGAAGATTTGGAAGTCAAGGAGCTTTCCCACCTCCACTGAATTGAGTGTTGTGAGCATTATTTATTACTCAACCCTGTGGCTCAGACGCTAAAGAATCTGCCTGCGATGCAGGAGACCAGGGTTCGATCCCTGGGTCAGGAAGATCCTCTGAAGAAGGGAATGACAATCCACTTCAATATTCTTGCCTGGAGAGTTCGATGGACAGAGAAGCCTGGTGGGCTACAGTTCGTGGGATCGCAGAGTTGGACACGACTGAACGATTCACACACACATGCAAACACTGAAGAAGTGATTAGCTAAAATAGTTCTCCCATCACATGAAGGGATTAATTAGTTCAGTTTTCAAAGGAGTCATCTGATTGTCAGACTAGTCCAGGTACATTCACTGAGACATTCCCAGTGGGCAGGGAGCCTGGGAGAGAATAGCACAGAGGCGCTGTGCTATGACCTAGTTTTCCCCTTGGAGTCAGGTCCCGTCTCCTGGGCCCGCCATGGCTTCTCCCCGTGGCAGTTCCGCTCTCATTGACCTTTCTCCTGTACCAGCAGCTGTTGGGCTCTGGCCCCCTCAGTGAAGGCAACATGTAGTAGTCTGCCCTGAACCTTCCTACTTGTCCCCTCGGAGCTCAGGGCTGCCTACAATCGCACCCAACCACTTCCACCTTCCACTTGCAACGTTTAGCACCCCATAGTGTCTAGTTCTTGAGGGGTCCTAGTGAGGATGAACGAATTCTATACTAACTGGGGGCTTTCTGAAGACAGAGCCTCAGTTCAGTTAAAGGGTTCATTAATAATACGGACTTCCCTGGTGGCTCAGAGGTTAAAGCGTCTGCCTCCAATGAGACAGACCCGGGTTCGATCCCTGGGTCAGGAAGATTAATGGTAACCCACTCCTGTATTCTTGCCTGGAGAATCCCATGGACGGAGAAGCCTGGTAGGCTACAGTCCATGGAGTAGCAAAGAGTCGGACACGACTGAGCGACAGAACGGAACGGAATAATACGTGCAGTGTTATAGCAAAATGCCAGGGCTTTAAATATACACAATCCTGGATGTGAGTCACAGATCTTTAATGGGATAGGTGAGTGGTTTGAGACGGTTGCTCAAAATTTTCTTTCTCGCTCTCTTTTTTTAAAAAATAATTTTTATTTCTCTATATTTGACTGTGTCGGGTCTTCGTTGCTATGAGCTGGTGTTCTCTATTTGCGGTGCAGGGCTCCTCATTGTGGCGGCTTCTCTTGATTCAGAGCGCAGGCTTCAGGGCACACGGGCTCACTAGTTGCGACTCCTGGGCTCTAGGGCACAGGCTCAGTAGTTGAAATACTCAGTATCTAAAATACTGGGCTCCAGTGCATAGGCCTAGTAGCTCCACGGCGTCTTCTTGGACCAGGAATCGGATCGTGTCTCCTGCACTGGGCAGGTGGATTCTTTCTCACTGAGCCACAAGGGAGGCCCTTGATCAGACTTTCTTGAAAACAGTTTCCCCAACTAAAAACTACGACATGTAATAAACTATCTTTGAAAGTGGCTACAAGGATGAATGAGATAATGTACATAAAGAGACCTTGTAGGGGACCTGACACATTGTAGGAGCTTCATAGGTTGGTATTCGAAAGACAGGCCAAAGAAAAGCACACGTGCACCATTTCTACACTTCACACATCATCCTACGTGGGCTTAGGAGAAAGATGAAGGCAGACAGATGTACAATCTTTCCCCTAGTTTAGGAATGTATATTCCCAGTTCTACCTGGATGGAGCGTTTCAATTTCTGTGATGTTATTTTGTAAGCTAGTTCTTCAGCGTACGGAAGAATAGTACCTTAGAGAACGAAACGAGTTAATAGATTTCCCTCAAATTGGAGCAATTTTCTTCTTCTTTATTGAATCAGGAAAGCTAACCGTCAAAGAGGCATAGAGTGGTGTAGATAATGCCCTAAGGTAACAAAACTCTATTATGTTGTATTCCATTAGCACCAAGTGAAGGGTATTTTAGAAGGAAATTTCACTGTGTAATAAGGGGGAATTGTAGCTCAAACTTCATCCTGCATTTTTCCGGGTTTTTCTACTTTGTACCGTAGTAGCATTGTCCCCGATGGAAATATACTAGGTATACTTTTTCCTCTTGAAAGAATCTAGTGTTAACACTAAATTGAAGATTATCTTTGAAGTAAACTACCTTAAGAAGAACAGAGAAATACTCAATTTCCCTTTGAAGGGATGTTTTGACTTACCATCTATCTCCCTCCCTCCTTTTATGGAAGCCAGGGTCACCAGTGTCTTCACCCTAAATAAGCAGGCAAGTGACCTTGCAGCTGCTCCTGTGCGTGTGCATGCTAAGTCACTTCAGTCAAGTCCAACTCTTTGTAACCCTAGGGACTGTAGTCTGCCTCTATCCATGGAATTCTCCTGTCAAGAATACCAGAGTGGGTTTCCATTCCCTTCTCCATGGGATCTTCCTGACACAGGCATCAAACCCTGGTTTCCTGCTTCGCAGGCAGATTCTTTACCATCTTTACCATGGCCTGGAAGCAGCTGCTCCTGAGAACTAGCCAAATCTTCTCCAGAAGTTCTACTCTATTCTCTTATACCAACTCAGACTCAGTGGCTCTTTCTATAAATTAATGTTTGCTCTCATAAATCTTACAAAACAATATATTTCTCATTTAATAGTCATATACTAAAATTTTAAAAATGATACCTCAGAGCATTAGGAATATTTATTAAAATTGCTCAATAGTAGGTAAAAACACAAATTTTTGTGCTAGAATTGAGAAAATTCTAGTTACTTTAAGTAAGAAAGTAACTTATCAAATAACAATTAATAATCAAACTTAATAATCAAACTCATGCCAAATCACATAATTTCAGTATGTGGTACTCTGAGAGCAAGGTCACACCTGAGTTCTTCCCACTGGGTAAGAAAGAGGTTTGTCTACAAGAAACTGTAAAAGTCCTGTAAAAGTTTCTCTTTTACTGTTGAAGAATGAAGAAGCTGAGGTACCAGTCCGTGGCCTATCAGAAAGTGGGGTGCAGGAGGTGAGTGGCAGATGAGCTAGCAAAGCTTCTTCTGCCACTCTTCATTGCTCCAGGGAAGATCCCCTGGAGGGCATGGCAATCCACTGCAGTGCTCTTGCCTGGAGAATCCCATGAACAGAAAAGCCTGGTGAAATACAATCCATAGGGTAGCAAAGAGTCAGACACGACCGAATAACTGAATGTGCACACACAATGCACTGCATACTACTAAAAACTATTTTTGAGAGTGAAATTCAATTGTGTAAGTTTTAAAAGCTACAGTATTGGTGTCAGCATAGGGAAATTATAATTTTTGTAATAATATAAAATCTTAGAAACCCTAGAGTTTGAACACAAGGTATTTTCACTCCATTATATCAGGTAACCCAAGTAGAAAGGTATTGTTGGAAGTGTCCCCAAAGACTTTTGTTTCTTAAATGAGGAAACAGGAAATGGGGGCGCCAGAAAACTCAAATGACTTGTCCGAGTTCATTCACCTTCTTAGTGTCTGTGGACCAGAATTTAGGTTTCTTACCTAGCAGATGAGTTCTTGCCTACCACAACCTCTCGACAGGCCCCTCCCACCGCCCCCGCCCCCGCAAAAGTGGTAACCTTTCCTTATAAATGCTGTATTGTTATGATGGTTTCATTTTTGGCATGAAGGAAGGTGTTATGGGTTGAATTTTGTCTCCTAAAAAGATATGCTGAAGACCTGATCCCCAACATCTCAGAAAGTGAGCTTATTTGGAAAACGGTTATTATAGATGTAATAGTATAATAAGGGCAAACTGGAGTAGTTGTCGTTCCTTAGTCCCTAAGTCATGTCTGACTCTTTGTGACCCCATGGACTACAGCATGCCAGGCTTCCCTGTCCTTCACTATCTCCCAGAGTTTGCTCAAACTTATGTCCATTGAGTTGGTGCTGCCATCCAACCATCTCATCCTCTGCTGCCCCATTCTCTTGACCTCATTCTCAGCATCAGGGTCTTTCCCAATGAGTCTGCTCTTCGCATTAGGTGACGAACGTATTGGAGCTTTAGCTTTAGCATCAGTCCTTCCAATGAATAGTCAGGGTTGATTTCCTTTAGAATTAACTGGTTTGATTTCCTTGCAGTCCAAGGGGCTCTGCAGTGTTTTCTCCAGCACCACAATTTGAAAGCATCTATTTATTCGTGGGTGCTCAGCCTTCTTTACGGTCCAACTCTCACATCTGTATACGACTACTAGAAAAATCATAGCTTTGACTATACGGACCTTTGTTGGCAGGTCCCTGGTGGCTCAGATGGTAAAGAATATGCCTGCAATGAAGGAGACCCAGGTTTGATCCCTGGGTTGGCAAGATCCCCTGGAGAAGAAATGGCACCCCGCTCCAATATTCTTGGAATATTGGCCTGGAATATTCCACGGACAGAGAAATCTGGCGGGCTACAGTCCACGGGCTCGCAGAGTCAGACATGACTGAGTGACTAACAGAAACTGGGGTAGGGTGGGTCCTTAATCTGATATGACTGTGTCCTAATGAGAAGAGAGTCAGAGAGAATGCCATACAAAGGGAGAGAGACACACAGGGAGACGGTGGCCATTAGATAACAGTGGCAGACATTCCAGTGAGGCATCTGCAAGCCAGGAAGCCCGAAAGACTGCCTGCTACTACCAGAAGCAAGAAGAAGAGAGAAAGGATTTTCTTCTCCAGGCTTCAGATGAAATGTGGCCCTGCCATCATTTTGTACTTCTAGCCTCCAGAACTGTGAATGAATAAATTTTGGTTGTTTTAAGTCTCCTGGTTTGTGGTACTTTGTTAAGGCAGCTATAGGAAATGAATATACTTGGCAGTGTAACACGGCAATTTATTTGGCTTTTCTGGATCAGTCTGCTCAAGGACTCGTGAAAACTCAGCAGTGTGAGGCATTTGTCTACAGCTTCCCTACACAGCATGTACTCCCATGGCTATTTCTTCTCTAGGGTTTTGTGGAATTGGTTTTCCAAATGGAAGGAAAAATAGTGAAGGGGAGGGAACATTTTCTCCTCTGCTTTTTGTAATTTTGGAAGGCAGCTATGTGTACCACTATACCACCAACGCTGCTATTGTAATTTTGGAATTGACGATTTGGAGAACAGCCTGTGTGATTTTATTGTTGTAGGTTCTGGGTATGCTTTTATAGACTGCCAGAATACTGTTTGTTTGCACAATCCACGTACTGAATTTGAGTTTCCTATTATTTTCCTAATTAGTCTAAACATCTTGGGTACACTCTGTGGGATTCAGACCTGTCAAAATGTCTAGATTATCAAAGTGGGCCTTGCACTAGAAGATGGAGGTGCTGATTTTCTAAAAAAAGAAAAAAAAAAAAAAAAGAGCAGAAATTGGCTCATTCTAACATTTTTTTGCATTTATATCATTGTGTAAGCTATTAATTCAGTTAACAAAAATGACTTAATAAATCTGAATTCCTATATTAAAAAGGATCAGATAGCTTTTGACAAAAATTCATATCATCTAAAACAGTAACAGGGTAATACTTTGACTTTCACTATTTGTATCATTACCATTGGATCTATGAGTTGGCAAAATTAACACCATCTTATAGTGTTAAAAATTAGGAGAGTATATTTTAACCTTTGACATTCTTCTGTTCTCTGGTAAGACTCATATGTAACTGGGAAACAGACATCTAAATTATACAAAAAAATGTTCTCATTGTTTTAACTTTATTAATGTTCCCAGAGACTTACCAGTCAGTGCCTAGAGGTAATGATTATTTTGCTTAGACTGCAAATTAATGTTGAGAGCTTATGTAAGTCTTGAATTTAGAACTAGCAAAAGTCCATTTCCAGTTGAATTAGCTATGATTTATCAGTTATTTTTTAAAATAATTTTACTGATTAGGGAACACATTTTCTTATTTTTAAAAAATTTATTTTGGCTGCAGTGGGTCTTCATCGCTGTGCGGGTTTTTCTCTAGTTGCGGCGAGCAGTGGCTACCTTCTTCTGGTACTCGGGCTTGTCATTGCAGTGGCTTCTCTTGCTGTGGTGCTTGGGCTCTAGAGTGTGCAGGCTGTTGTGGTGCATGGGCTTAGTTGTCCCAAGGCATGTGAGATCTTCCAGGACCAAGGATCAAACCTGAATCTCCTGCATTGCAGGCAAATTCTTTACCACTGGGCCACCAGGGAAGCCCCAGAAACTTAATATAGGCGTGAATCATATGAAACTATATACTTCTAACATATGAATGTTAGCAACTATTCTAAAGCAACTTTATTGCTTTTTGGCTCTGTATAATATCTTGACATTACTTGTGTAAGTTGGCAATTGTGAAGCTAGTTTGAAAAAAAGTTCTTTTATATTTACCTTTGTGCTGTTCAACAATCAGACAATGATATTGGTTCCATTTCCATTTGGGAATGTGCTTTTGGATTTTTAAACTACTAGTTTTTGGACTTTTAAACTACTAGTTCCTGGACTTTTCCATATTCATGTATATACATCTTCTGGTGATTTTCCTAAAAATGTTTTTTTCATTGTAAGATTGCAGATTTACAATCCTCAAAGTAAAATATTTCGTTTTTTTTTTCTCTCATGACATGAAAAATATATTTCCCCTCTGTATTGATTTGATATCATGAAAAGGCAAAATCAGTCATGGAAGTTTTGAGAAATGCTGAAGGTATAGTAACTGCTAGCATCTCAGTAGTTACAAAGATCTTTCAAAAATATCAAGCCATGAATACGCTGTGGGATTTGAAATGGCAAGTTTATTTTTCTTACTAAGTGCCCCAAATTCTCAACTCAGTAACACCTTGGTATTCCTGAGAACAAATTTGCCTGTTGCTTCCATTTTACACTTGTTTGGTGTGCTGCAGTTTCTCACTACTTACAAATCACCTGGGAATCATGTCAACAGGTGTTTTGGGTCAATATTCTGAGATAGATCTTACTGTTTTCCTCTTCTCAGAGGATGCCATTACTGCTGGTTTGGACAACACTTGAACAGTAAAAATATAGTGATCTTCCCCTGTGGTTCAGCTGGTAAAGAATCCGCCTGCAATGCGGGAGACCTGGGTTTGATCCCTGGGTTGGGAAGATCCCCTGGAGAAGGGAATGGCTACCCAGTCCAGTATTCTGGCCTGGAGAATTCTATGGACTGTATTGTCTATGGGGTTGCAGAGTCGGACACGACTGAATGACTTTGTCTTGGGGGCTTAAGGTAACATTTCTTCTGTGAGCTATAAAAGCCAAGGCCATCTTTCCTGACCCATCTAACATCAGAGGATGAGTCTGATAAGACTAATGCTAATACAAAAAAAGGGAGTGAACAGAGATGTGTATGCTTATAGTATTTGGATTTCTGGATCCAAATGTACTTAATACAGTTCATCCCTGGAATTACCATTTAACATTTTACTTAAGCTAGTCTGAGTTTCTCCCTGTTACAATCAAAAGTCCTGATAAACATACCAATGTTGACCATTCAATAAGTTAATGACACAAGGAATTTGCTAAGTAAGCTGAAACTCGTAATACTTTGGCCACCTGATGCAAAGAACTGACTCATCCAAAAGGACCCTGATGTTGGGAAAGATTGAAGTCAGAAGGGGATGACAGAGGATGAGAAGGTTGGATGGTATCACCAATTCAATGGACATGAGTTTGAGTAAACTCCGGGAGTTGGTGATGGGACAGGGAGACCTGGCGTGTTGAGGTCCATGGGGTCAAAGATGATAGTGTATTGCTATAATATAGATTATAAATGTCTCTTAATGCCTCTTTATAACACACTTCTTCCATGTGTATATACATTTGTGAATAGGGGAGAATCACATAGTAATGTACATGTACAAATGATAGCTCATCCATGAGTATATAAACACTGTAAGAAGGTAACTTCTAAGTGTGATTCCAAATGTTAATGTTACAAATCACTATAAAATTCACATTCTTTGAGGAAAGTAAAAGTTTTAAAATTTAGAAAAATTGTTTTAAGATTAGATTAATCCAATTTCTAAATTTATGTGCTCTTGAAATACTAGAAACTTGGACACATCAGAGTTAGTACCTGAAAAGTGAAAACATACCTGATTCAGTCTGGTTCATATATAACATGGAAACATATATCGAACTTCTAAATTGTATAAAAAAAGCATCTATCACTTAATGAATTATTAAGTAAAACGATAATTTATATTAAAAATTCCTCTACACCTCTTTAATAGAGATCTAGAAACAATTCTTATCCAGCATGGCTTAAAATAAGAATTTAATTGTAGTCTTTTTTTTTTTTTTTTACTTTTTGGCCATGCCACATGGCTTGCAGGATCTCAATTCTTCAACTAGGGTTGAACCTGGGCCACAGCATTCAAAGAGCCTAATTCTAGCCATTAGACCACCAGGGAACTCCCTAATTGTAGTCAATAGTGTTTGCATGTATGATGAGTTACTGAAATGATTAAAATTCAAATAAATCTCCAAACAATTTTATAAAAAAGAAAAAAAAAAACACTTTTATTTTCCACAAGGAAGAGCAATAGGAAAAATTAAATCATTTCCCACATGTTGTTTTCTTAAAACAGCCTACAAGGACATATTCAGCACCAAATAAAAAAGAAGAAAAAAGAGAATTACAAACAGCCATAGAATATAATCTATAAAGCAAACATTTAATATTGCACTTCATTTTGCTAACATTTTGGATTTTACTTTTCCTAATTGAAAAATCAGGAATCTATCTTTGAATACTGGAATACACCTGTGAAGCTCACATCTTATATCAAGAATTGACCAATATTTAGAAAACAGTAATGCCTCTAAGTAAGAAAGTAAAGGAATAAAGGGGGAAATAAAACTTTATTTGATAAAGTTTTATATTTAAAATTGTATCACATTTTGTGACCCAGGGCCAATTATTACAATATTGGTCATTCCTTCCTCATGTGTTATTTATAAGAGTATATGGTGAAAAGTATTCCAATGCTATGCGTATCAACAATTGTTCCCTAGTCAGTTAGACATAAGAAGAGAGAAAAGAAAAGGGATTTTCTGACAATCTGCCCCCCCCCGCCCCCAACGAAAATAAAACCACCAAATGCCCTTTATGCCAAATATTCCATTAGCTTCTTTTGAGGGGAACATTCACAAAATGATTTAACAACAATAAAAAAATATTTCACCCCCATTTCCTTATTATCTAGTATTAGTTTGCTATGGGAGCCCAAACCCTTTAACCGAATCACTTAAAACGCGATTCATTTTTACATGGGCTTTCTTCACCCTGTCAGCATTTTTCAAACATGAATTGTCTTCCATGTTTTCTTAAAGGCCACTTATGGAAAAGCCTATTTGTTTTGTATGAAGCTTTAAGACAGTATTTAACCAGGTCAAGCACCAAGCCAGAGTTACTATTATTCTCAGCCACTTTATTAACTGTGGGATTGAATGGCAGGACAGATGTAAGACCCATTTCACACATATGTTGCAACATCCGAGGTGCTGATTTTCATAAAAAAAATAAAAAAATAAAAAAAAAATCAGAGCTGAAATCCTTCTAAAATAAAGACATTCAGTACACTTGGTACCTTGGAAAATGCAGTTTTAAGGGTCTTCATGAATGCTGGTATATTTATGAGCCAACTACACATTATCTTTCATACAAGCTGTAATTTACTGATGTGATCGTTCTTCATAACTATATATACTCAAAGTGAATGATTTCTCTCGTTTAGCAAAATCTTCTTTAGGTTATAGAAAAACATACTTTTGTTAAAAAAAAAAACAAACAACAGAAAAATATAAAAGTTACTATTTCAACAAATATTCTAGTATTTGTAATTTTGACATTCTATACTTTTATAATATACTGGGGCTTTCAAGCTGTGAAGCTTGAACAAGACGGGAAATGTATAAAATGAGTTCTCTCATAATCTGAACATACATATTCCTGCTCATGAAAATACCCTGCACCAGCAAAAATGATTTGCAACATATGTGTTTTGGAGGTAATTAAGTAACTCTGTATAAAAATAAATGCACTTTCTCCTCCTTTCCAGTGACTGGAAAACTTTCACACTTTTAAAATAATAAAAAATAACAATAATTTGTAAGAGCAACAGCCCTTAACTCTTTGCTGGTGCCTGCCATACTGCCTTTCTTGACTCCATTCTCAGCTCTGCTAGCTTTTTCTTATATGTAATGATAAAAAGGGAATGCGGGTGGGTTATCACTTTTGTGTATGTCCCTTTTCCAAATTTCCCTCTCCAAAAAGCCAACCAAACAAACAAAAAAAATAACGCAACAGTGCAACAAAACACAAATAGCATTCCAACAGTTTGGCAAGTGATGCGTTCACCTGAGATTAAGTGATTTTAGGCAGTCAGTAACAAAATGCTGCTTTGCTGTAATAGTAGAAAGGCAACAAATTCTTAAAAGAAACCAAGAAGGTATACAATCTTGACAAAGTCTATTAGCTTCCTCCTCTTATCTCTTTTCCCACATATCTGTTGCTTATCTACCACAGTAGGCTGCAAACATACAGCAAGAAGGATTGGCTTGAAGGCATTTGATGTTTGTAAATAAATCCACAATAGGATCCAAGCTGAAGAGGTGATACATGGTCAGTCTAGTAGGACAATTCTGAGCATGTGCATACGCAGGTAAAGTCCAGGCTATATTAAATTAAAAAAAAAAAAATGTCAGTGCATTTTTTTTTCATGTTAAAGTTTCTTTCAAAGCTTTCTTTTGTTCCTTGTTGTGCTCACCACAAACAAGTTTTAAAAGAGTATCAAGAGTCTGGCATAAATGGAAAAAAAAGCTGTAGTGACATTGAACCGCACAATGTAAGCATTGAGCATGTGCAAATTTTCAACTCAAAAGAAGGAAATCATCCCTCTTTACAACGTGGTGTCTTGACACGTATGACCATAGGCTAAGAAGACTGCTCTTAGTATGTGCCAGTTTTAAAGGAGAAAAGCTTAGATCTTCAAGCATGTTGGAGCAGTCCCAGAATGTTGCTGTAGGCTTCAAAAGCGTGATCACTGGTTGTTTCATGTTTGCCATTTTTCTGGGCAAAGCTATTCCACTTCCTCTGAAAACATGTTTCCAAGATACTTCTCTGTCCTCAGCCGGGAAGGGAAGAGATACAGTTCAGAACCCACATAAACTTGATTTAACCAAGTATTCCTTCAGCGAGAGGGGCAAGATGGTCTATCATCAGCTGACTGATCAGGATTTGGATCAACCTAGAAAGGGAAAAAAGCAGAAACAAAAACCTCAAAACTGAAGTTAACTGACAGCATTTAGTAAGAATGTAGCAAACAGGCTAATATTTTGAATGCTATAATCAGAAAAGAATGAACATAAAGGGCTTATATGGGGAAGAAAGAGGATTAGTATCATTTATGAAGTATTTGCTATTCAATTACTAGATTAACAAATACATTTGTAAAGGTATCCCAGGATAGTTTTATTTGACAAAAGCTAAGGGTAATATTTTATCAGATAACAGGAGCTTTATTCAGCACTTAATAGAACTTAAGACTTAAATATATAATGGGCAACATTTTCATGGTGATGATTTTCTCCTGTAAAGTTTTCATTTCATCCTATTACAAAAAGTCAACTGATGTTTTCCCTAGTCTTTGGGAAGAAATGTTGTTGTGTAAACAATGTTCTTGGTACTTACTTGGGGTGATAGTTTATGAGTCAAGCCCCAGAGAGGGCCTAGGAATACAGTGTATATCAAGAAATAAGAATGATGAACCCAAATGCTCCACAGGTATCCCATTTTGCCTCTTTCTATAGTGACTTTCATATGCACTTACACTTTTCTTTGTTTTTAATGACTATCCTTTAAAGAAAAAAATAATTCAAAATAGCTTTAATACAATCAAGAACTCCCCCAATCCCCAATGCGGCTAGATGTTAAACAATTAAAACACAGCCTGAACCAATTTAGGCTTTTAAAAGTTTTACAGTCGTTCAATTAGCTTTAGTTCATTTTAAAAGAAGGTAGAATTTTATGACAAATTGCTTAAAAGTGGATACTTAAGATTGCCATTCTTTAAAAATGCCTGTTGTACAACTAGGAAGCCTCAGATAAAATCACAAATGAGGGACTTATTAAGCAAGACAGAAATGTCAAAATAAAAATGCAGTGACAGTATTTCTAACAAGTGGGAGGATACTTTTAGCATCTAATAAAAAACTCCATGAACTGAAATATGAGACAGAAAAACTATGACTAAACAAGAATTTGCAGAGAACAGAACAGATTTTGGAACATCCTATAATCAATGAATACAGTGGATTTCATATTAATTACATCCAAAGGAAAATTGACTCTTCTAGTCATGGTATTAAAGGAAAAAAAAAAAGCAACTTGTTGAAGAGTGAAACAATCCTTTTGTATCTTTCTTGGAAGTATTTCACTGTAAAATAGCTGTCTAAACTATAGCAACCAAAAACCAAAAGCTGATTCCAGTGATTTAAAAAATTATCTGGTAATATATTGTTATCAAGGCCAATTCTAAAAGTCTCTTACAATGCATATTACATATATGCATATATATATATATTCTGAAGTATCCTAAAATTGCTGGATTTCTCCCCAACTCCTTTCCATGTATTTTTCTTTCTGCCTGGAATAGTCTACATTTTGAGAAAACTTACTTTAAGAATCAGCTTAACAATCACTTTAGGGAAGCCCCTCCTGATTATCAAGACCCAATAAGCCGCTCCTCAAATGAACTGTGCATTCCTATCACTTTGTTATGTAATATTTTGCTTCAAGTTTGTTTTTTCTCACCAGTCTGTACGCTTCTCCCAAATAAGGGCCATGTTTTATTCATATAAGTGCTTAGTTACTTGAGACGAATAAAAATAATCTAACAGGGTAGGAATGCTGTTTAAGTACGCTACTGCAAATGTTATTTTCCCCTATCACTGAGAATGCGGAAATAGGAAAATTAAAAAGGATGACGAGTAAGATAAATTCTAGCTATCTAATCAATGGTTGCAAATGCCAGTTCTAAAGATGCTTTAAAATATTTATTCCTTTAACTGGCATGTTACAAGCATGAGGTTAGATCATTATTTAGCCAATAATATAAGAGACTAGTCCAATGTTGGGTCAGATTTGTATTAATTATTGACAATCTTAATCTAACTTTTAACCTGTTGGTCAAAGTTATTTCTCTCTTACCATGATAATCAAAACCTAATTGCATTTTCAGAAACTCTGCAATACTGCTTACTAAGAGTCAGCCCATTTTGTACTTGAGGGTGTGATGCTTACCTCTGAATAAAGGGGTGGAGGCAAGAAACGAAACTCTTGAATATACGCAAACAGTGGTCCTTGAAGTGCTCTCTCAAAGTCATCACAAGCACTCCCTGGTGCAAGATTGTTCCGTCTTTGTTCCTCTGTTACCACTTCTGCATAGCTGGGCGGTGCTGAAGGAAAAAGATACACGCAATTCGAACAGCACGTTCTTATGCATGTCAAAATACACAGAATAGAAGGTATTAAAAAGGAATGTCAAAGTAAAACAATAATAATCTGTCTTGTGACTAAAACTAGGGAGATATACATTTTAAACCTAACATTAGGGGCACACCCTACTCTTCAATACAGACAAATTTTATCTAATCGTAAAATATCAGAAGCAAAATTATTTTCTTGTAAATACCAGATTAAGCTTAGATATGCATTGTCAACATTGTCAAATTATTACCTTCAGGTCTTTCAGGTAGGGATAAACCAAGCCAGTTCATATTCATGCTACACTGACTGCTTACACTTGAGGTTCTGCTTCCAAATGGATGCAGAGGAATGGTACCAATGACAAGTGGCAAATTAAGAAATAAATCCATAGCTCCAGGAATATCCACATATACCTAAACAATAAAAAGAAATGTTAGGTTTAGAATCCCAAGCACTATTTTAAGAATAACCCAATCTATTGTCATCTGAGGCCCTCATTTACTTCATTTTTTAATGATATACTTGAAGTTTCTCCATTATGTACACTATTATATAGTACACTGACCTCAGGTAAAATGAGTAATTACAGTCCAAGTTATAAAAAGAATTACATATAACTATATATATCATATATGGACTAAAAAAATCATATTCTAGATATAAGACAAAAATGATAACACTTATGACATGAAAACTTCAAAAAACATCCACTCCAAACCCTTACATCTGTACGTACCATTAGTGAATATTCCACACGGATTATACTACAGTCGAGGATGGAGGGAGAGACTGGTGGAATTTTCAGCAACTTGCCATTCCACGTCTCTGTCTTTCCAGATGATAATGATTCCCCACGCAAGTTAGCCACAAGCTGTTTCACTTCCTTCATTTTCCCTTTGGCATAGAAGGCCTGTGTTTGGTAAATGGCTGCCTTTGGCACCACCATTCGGGAAGAGCAGTTCTCAATCTCAGCAAATATCTGAATTGATTCACCTACAGGAAAAAAAAGATTTATATATATATCTACTATCTACTGTTAAAAACCAACCAACCCACCCCAAAACAAATGTAGATTCTTGGACTAAAGTTTGAAAGTTCAGTGAACTATATGGATTAAGAAGCCACCCTAAGAGCAGCAAGTAACTTCTAAAAATCAACTACACATTTACAGTAGCTATTTAAAAAACAAGACTACACTCCAATTTACAAAAGAAAACAGCATAAGCACAATTTATGACAGTTTACCAAAGAATACTCTATCATCTTTGCATTTAGTAGAAAAAAATGTTAATTCATGCACAAAAGTTAAATGAAGAAAGATCAGTCTTGGTGGGAGACCACCTCATACGTACCCGGCGTATAGCCCTTCCTTTCGATCTTGGCACTTAAGGATATGGGGCCTGAGGTACAGAACCAGCAACAGAGAGTCTTTTCTTTTGTGCCTGCTTGGGGTGACTGTAAGATATAAATTTAGAGAAAAAGATCAAGGTATGAATTGACACAGGAATAAAATTTTAAAAATACAATCCTCAATTCCCGAATAATTTAACATTAAAGGCAGTGTTGCTTCTTTTTCTGTAGCAAATATACTTTTCCACTAACCGACAGCTTTTGATTTATACTGGTATTTCTTTATACAAGTTTCCATTCAATTAAAGAAAAAAGGGCTTAACATATTTCATAAACATAGTTTTAGCACACACTAAAAACACAGTAATTAAAAACCAACTTAAAAAAAAAAACAGGAAAAAAACAAAACAAAAAAACCCTTTCCACATTCTATTTAAACTGCCTTTAAAAAAAAAAAGGCAGTCTGGAAAGCAACTTGGTTATAATCTCAAATGATAACATCTTTCTTTGAGAAATGTAAAACCCAGAATGTAAAAAAAAAGAAAATTCATTTTTAAGATTGATTCTTATTTGGGTAAAGATGTTATTATTTGTTTGAACCAAGTAAAGTTTTTGAATTCAAATTTGAAACTTGTGAAAAAATGCAATTAAAAAGATTTTCTTTAAAACACAATTTAAGTTTTTTCATGAAAATAATAATCTCCCCATGATTTGACAACTATCCCTATATTGGAGTAATGCAATGCAGTACAAATTTTAGATTACAATATTTTCAAGTTAAGTGATATTGTTCTAGTAATAATTGATATTACTGTTCCTTTTCCACTAAAACTATCCAGGGAACAGATTTATTTTTGTTACTGTTGTTATCTTGTGAGTTAAGAGATATTTAATACCAAATATTGGTCTTATTTTAAATATTTACTTAAAGTTATTACAATATCAGAAAATACGAGCATATTCTGCATTAATTGGTATTGCTCTTCACTGTAGTTTGGAAGATATTTACGTAATTTAAAAATAAAGTTACTATTTAAAAATTGTAAAGAATACATCGAGTAGGTGATTATTCTTTAGTATTTATATGCCAAAAACAGAGAATGAAGAATTCAGTCAATTCTTACCAGTAATGAAGGAGTGTTGATATCTATATGCTCAAAGACTGTAAATTCCTTCTTTAATTTTACTGGTAGAAGCCAAGGCCTGTGCAATTCGGCTTTCACCCAATAGCGCACACTGCCATGTCGGCCTTCGAATGAGGTAGCAAGTGGTCTGTGCAGAATATAAAGATCATATATTATTCTTACACCTCTTTTAAATTAATTATACAGTAGGTCAACATAGAAATGTTAATATATTATATGGTTATATACCAATGAGGTATCAAAGGTGTAATTTATATTTCCAAAGGGATAAGTCATTGGGGGGGGGAACCTTCCAAGAAATAATAGATAATTGTCAAATATTGTAGGAATTTGGTTAAAAAAAGCCAGAAGAATACAATTGCTTTAAACTAAGAAGAGGCTACTTTTAATGCAGGTGGCAAAATTATCAAAGTCTGCAAATGAACAGTTTTTGAAAAGGTCAAGACTTTAGTTTAAAAATAAAATTAAGAATGGTTTAACTATTTCTCTTGAGAAATTCTAGACTGGTTAAACATTGAGCCAAACTCCCTATGGTGCTCCATTTTTCATTAGCTAAAAATTACTATTTCCTATTATAACAACTAATTAAGATCCAGAAAAGGTCTGGAATAGTCATTATGGCTTCAAAAGCTTTTTACATTTCATTAAATCCACTGATCTCTTGAAAAATGCTTTCCATTTCCTAATTTACTTATGTTCTCTTTTTGGCCATGTAAAAGAATTTCTTCTGTTGACCTGTATCAAAAGAATCAGAATTCTTTTCAACTCTCTGATTTTATTACTTGTGGAATATTTTATTTTAGTTAATTTAGTCTCCTTTTCATAATTTCATCAGAAGAGTGCACAAGGTTCATTTATTAACAAGGTAGACTGCTAGTTTTTTTGAGGAGTAGTGGTGTTTACTTCTTGTTTTACATTTTAGACTTATGCATTAATTTGTATAGCACAGAGAAACAAAATGCAGGATCTATGCAAGACCTCTACAATTTATTTTAAATGACTGTGGCTTATTGAAAGAATTAGAAAAATATATATAAATATAAAAATTACCCTCATCCTTTGAAAATATTCAGGCCCAACTGTATTAGCCCTATTGTATTTACAAACTTAAAATGAGTATTTTACTTTCCTTCTTCCTTTCATACTATATTCCAAGCCTCACATTAAGATATCTGATTGACATTTCCTTTTAAGTCTAGGTCACAGTATCTCTTGTGTGACATTCTCAATAGCTCCTTGCACAGAAACTAATGAATTCATATCAGAACCACACATGACTTCTAAAGTTAGGATATTCCTAATTATTTTGACCTTCTTAGCTCACTGCTGTTGGTAAGCATCGGTAGAAAGGATAGAATACTGAATTTTTATAAACTACTAAATGACAGACTTGATATGTTCTTTTTTTTCAGCTAATGCTGATGGTGAACTATTAAGTGCTTACCATTTGACTAGCATCTTCCAATTCATTCACTTTAAATGAAACACTTTTAAACACCATATAAATCCTGAGACAGAGTACTAAGAATTGAGGTTTGCTTTCTATAATTTTGCCACTCTAGATTAAAAAATAGCTTCTTTTTTTTAGTATATTGTTTTCCTCTAGCAAGTTTCAGTAATGAAAAGGGTTTTTTTTTAAAACTAAAAATATTTAAATATACAATGTTTCATTTTAAAAGAAAGGATGTTTATGAAAAATGTCTGTTAACAAAATACTTACGTTTGTGGAAGCTCGAAGCTGAATGCATATTCATGCCTTCCTGAATGAATAGTGTTGAAGCCTTCTTCGGAATTATCATCATCTAAAACAGAAAAGGAAAACAAAACACTTATTAATAAACCTTCACACTCTTCTTCACGATGTCAGAACTTTAAAGATGCTCACATAGTTAAGTAAGGCCACAAACTTTGGAGTGTGAGAGATCTGAATTCTAATTCCAACTTCATCACTTCCTCTGGGTAAAATAAAACTCCTTTCTTCAGCTGGTTCATCTGCAGAATGGGGATAATTAATATTTATACCCCATAGGTGATTTTTTAATGGAAAACAAACTGCAAAGCATCTACATCTAACATACTACAGGCTAACAAAAGACTCAGAAGTCAAATCTCATACTAAGATGTTACTTTTGTCTTCAACCATTGACTTAAATTTATCCTAATAAGCCTGTATATAAAATAAAAACTATTCACGTAAACCTTTTAAGAAATGTAAGTTTTGATACAGAAAATGTGAATGTGAAAACTCTAAAACGATTAGAAAACTGCCAAGTAGATGTTGGGAATTAAAAAAAAAAAAGGAACAGTGATTTTAATGTCGGTTTCATAGTAAAAAAATAGATATTCTTACTGAACCTAAAATTGTGACCTCAGTCTGTCCTAATAGCTAAAAATTCGCATATATATAAGATGTACCTTAGATTTAAAATGTGCCTGCTTAACGGGAAAAAACTGGTCATACATCCTTGAAAAATGAAGATAAGGATGTTCCCCAAAGCTAGAAAAAAACAGGATGACCTTTGATTTTACATCCAATTTCTTTTGATCAAATGGGTTATTTTTCAAAATATCTAAAAAAAAAAAAAAAAAAACCCACAGGGAAATATGGGAGGGGGTTCTGGATTCTTAACATGCTTTCCTGAAGCGTTCTAACTAGGTAATTTAATTACATAAATGTATACTAATGCAGTTTCCTCGGTGTAGAAACCTTTATCATTAACTATGAGGCTATCAGAAATGGGTATTATCATTTAACTTTCCCTCAAAAAAAAAAAAAAAATGATGCTTCTCTCAGAAGGGAAAAAAAAAGGTGCCTATATGTAGATACCTTTTATTCAATAACCATCACGATTCAGTCTTCTGTCACCAGTATTTTTCTCTCCTCCCCCCACGCCCGTGCAAATTCTCTCTCCGAGATTTCGGCCCTGAAAGCCGGCTAATGAGTTGGGGGCCATTTAAAACCCGCTCCCTCCTGAAGGCGCCCAAAGTTTGCCTCCCTGTCTCTCCTTTTCTTCCCTTCTCGCTCCCTTTTTGTGCCAGCTCAGCAGTCTCATTGAGGCGAGCGGCGGCGGCGGCCTCGCCGTGGTAAACAAGTGCCGGGCTGTCAATCAAGAACTAGACCGGAGCAGGAGAGGACCGGCCTAAACCGGCGCGAGCAGATCCCAGCCGGCCCGCCCGCGCGCCGCCGCCGCCGCCCGCGCGCCCCGCTATACATACGGCATATGTCGCGCGGCGCTCGCACTCGCGCTCGCACAGCCTAGCCTGCTGGCGGCGGGGGGGAGAGGGGGCGGGGCCAGCGCGCCGCAGCGCTTCCGCTTTACACGCCCCAGCCGGTGACCGGTTCGATCTGGCTCGGGCCACCCTGACACCTTTACATTTGCGGCAAAGGAAATAGGGGCGGGGGCGGCGAAGGGACGCAAAAGTCCGCTGGTCGGGGGTTGGGCAACAATGGCGGGGGTGGTGGTGGCAGGGAACACTCGCCGAGGCCCCCCACGAAACCCTGCCTTCGATGTGCGTGTCCCTTTCCCCGTCCCGGCCAGTCTTGGGGGCTCGCTCTCCCCTCAGGGCAAATCAAGGTAGCCCGCCTGGTGACTGCAGAGACCGGGCCACGTGCTTTTGTCTCAGCAAGGGGCCGGGGACGAGCGGTCAAAGGAGCTGCCTCACTACTTCCACCCGAAAAACCTGGAAAATGGGGTCCGGCTAACCCGGCCCACCCAACTTCCCCCGTGAACAGAACTGTCAGCTGAAAAGTTGCGCCCAGGGCCACCTGGCACCTGGAAGGCTTGTCTCGCCTCTGTTGAAACCTGAAGGCGTCCCTTTCCAGGTCTGCGAGCGGGGTGAGGTGGGGCGGGGGAAAGGGAACGTTCTGTGACAGGAGCCCGGTGCGCTTCCAGAAGCCCGGGCAGGACACGAGAAGGGGCGGGGGCGGCGGCGGCTCAGGAGGGACCTTTACCGGCGCACGCCGGTTCCAAGCCTCGCCCCAGCCGGCGAGCCCTCTCTCCCCACCCGCCTGCGCCCAATCCAATCAGAGCCTGGCATCGCCTTAGCAACAGGCTAACAAACCCGGCTCCGCCTATCGCCGGCCGCCCGGGGCGGGGCCTCAGTTACCAGGCTAGTTTGAGAGGTCCCAGTTCTAAAGTCATTGAAACTCTTCCAAGCCGAAGAGCTCGTCCATGCTTGCAGGGGTTGGGGGTGTCCCGTGGCGGGGGGCAACACAGTGGTCTTTACTATGAAACCGTGGCGCAAGCAATGAAATTTGTGTTTGTCCCGTAAGTCGTTTAATTCTACTTTTACCCCACTGCACACCTCAACTCCTTAAAAACCTGTTTCTTCTAACCCATCTTAATAAAAGCTACCAGTCTAGGAAGGATCAAATACAAACTCCTGGGCGTCCTGTTCAACCAATACCCGGACTGTCATTAGGTAGTTCCATTTCTTATGACTGTCGCTGCTTGGAGAGATGAACTAGAAATTATTTCAGGATGCAAATCATCTGTGTGTAACTGAAAACGCAATTAAAAGACTAATTTCATCTTAATACTTTAAAAATAATGCGTTCATGCTGTAATTCAAAGCACGCTACGTTTCCACACTTGCCTTAGTTCAATTAGCACTTCCTCATGGGTGTGTATTTTTTTAATTAAAAAAAGGTTAAAAACGTGGTCTATTTTATGAAAAACCGTCAACATTCGAACTAAATACTGCATTAAAAAGGAGAAGCACAAAATTACATAACCAGTTTTCACATTATATTCTTCTTGGGCTAGGAATTAAGTCATCGCCACCACCTGACGCGTGTAACCAATCTGCTGAGAGCAGAACAAGCGCCCCTCCTCACCACCCCCCCAGAACTGGTCCGAAACAGGATTGAACCGCTTCTAACAAAGGGTGGAAACTTAGAAAAACAAGCTTAGAGTCTCCTATATTTCCACAATGTAACGATTTAAACAATACATTGGAAATCTCAGGACCCCCTTTCCCTTTGACAACCCTTTATTTTCCTTTTCTAACCAAAAATCAAATCCAATGAGCCGAATACTTTTCAATTCCATTTGACTGGCAGGGGTTTCATTGAATCCACGTTCCAAAGTTAGGCATGATGCTCGGAAAAGAAAATTTCTGACCCTAAATGGCTTCTAAAACTGATTTTTAACACATCATCATGATAGGTGCTGTCCTTTAAAATAGAGAACGCCTGATGTAAATTTTTGAAGGAATTGGAAAGAATAGGGAAAAAACACGTGGGGTGTTGATACCATATGTCAAAATAAGCCACAGAAACCCTTTATCAAAGAACTACGGTCAATTCTCTAAAAGTCTTTTGCATGTCAATATTAAAAAATGAAATACACCTATTAACCCACTTTAAAGTGTTATTTCTTCATTGAAGCTTAGTTTTTAAGATCTCAGGTTGCAGCGTATAAGGGAAAAATCTAACATTGGACTGCAGCTTTTAGCAATTCATTTGAAAACATATAAGTAAAATTACCGAATCGGTTTTAAGCATAATTTATATGTAAGGTTGAAATGGATTCCAAATGCGTATGGCACTAACCAAGCCGGGTATAGAGGTAGTTGAATAAGTGCAGTTTGCAGTCACTTTGCAGATGCCTGCATGCGTTACGGCTTAACACACGATGAATGTCAAGGAGAATCCAAATCTTCTAACTTTGCTAACCTTTATCAAACTGCTATATGTTATGCTAGGAGCAGGATTACATTAACTCAGAAAAATTGAAAAGGTACTTTCCAAAGAAAGGTCTAATAATTTCTTAACAATGTTAAAAAATAAAACTTACCTCTTTCATGTCCAATTAAGATGTCTTTATGGTTGAAATATTCTACTTCTTCAGTGTAATTCTGTGTATAGGCAGTATTGGAGCCGGCGTTTCTCGATTCTGTCCAGCGTACTTTCGCATGTCCTCTTGCATGAATTTTAAGAGATTTTACTCTGATTTCCCCCGTAACTTCTAAATTCACCCTTCCTGAGACTGTATCCCCACTAGAATACACAGGGACATTGCTGTCATTAAGACAGTCAAAGCTTATTGTCAAACTCTTTACCTTTCCCAGCACCATGTTTATAACAAAATCTATAAAAAATATAATGTAAGACAAAAAAGTCAAGATCACATATACGATGTGATCCTCACTTAACACTGATCGATGTCTTTGCCGTGCAAAAAGCTTGCAGGCAGATCAGCGATTCTTTACAAATAGTTCATTGAGATTTCTTAAAAAGTCAGGGCAGCACAGAGACTGCTGGCTGCTCCGCGATCCTGCGAGTCTCAGTGGTCTCCTTACAAAGACGGGCGGCTGGAAGCTGCCAGCTCACTTTAAGAGGAGCTTTGTGAAAAACAACCCCGGTGCGCATGCGCACGCCGCGGCTGCTGTCGGCCCTCCCAGCGCGCCCCCTCCCGCGCCCGGCTCGCTCCCTGGCTCGTTTGCTCGCTCGCGGGTACAGTAGGTGTAAGCCTCGGGAGGAAGACACCGGGGCTGCCGGGAGGCTGAACCAGACTTCTCTGCATTGTGGCCTCCTATTGGTAGGCAGGATACCGTAAACCCTCGATGTGCTAGCCGGAGTCCCTTACCAAGCACACTCTAGTAGAAAGATGATGGCCGAGGGGGCCACCGGGGGACAAGGTTTGGGTGGGGAGCTGTTTGCAAAGGCCAGTAAGGATAAAACTGCTGAGTGACCGGCCCGAAGCGTGTGTTCCCGGCACTGCAGGGTTTTGCCCCCTGCCTGGATGGGAGGAGGAAAAAGTGATGTGTGTAGAGAGATGGGGGAAGGGGAGAAACCGGTTGGGCAAGGGCTGGTCGCTGAGCATAATCTTAACGAATTTCAAAAGAAAATGTAATAAAAACCAGAGAAGAGATAATGTTCAGTAGACAAGAGCATTCTTGGCTTGGGTTTTTTTTTTTTTTTTTAAAAAAAAGGACCAGTGGCTTGTAGGCAGGTGGAAATGACCCAGTCGCGACCTTAAAAGAGATTGCAATAAGAAGCAAGGAAGAGAAACATCTATAATTTAATCATTATATTTTGCTTTCTCCTCCACTGCTTTTTCTTCCATCTCTTAATTCGATAGCAATGAAAAACAACCAAGATGTTTGCTCGATGACACCAGGGGAAAAAAGGTTTGACCACTTCCTCCAAGGAAGAAGCCATCCTTTTTTTGAGACACCACCTACACCTAGATTTGCAGGGTATGACACGATTGCAACGCCTGTGACCAGAGGGTTAAGAATAGGATTTGGCCTAAAAAAGTACCACCTTATAAAAGGCAGCATGACATAGTGTTTTAGCTGACATAATGTTTACAGCAGCATTGAAGAATCTTTGTTAGAAGTTAGTGAAGCCCAGAGGATGGTTTTTAAAGAAGAATGATTTGTTATATAACTAGGACTTAATTCTGTGAAGCCTTAATTTTAATTTTCCGCTTTGGACTGTTCAACATAATAATTCACATAATACATCTATCTTAAGGACAAGTACATTTGTCTCTTTATTGAGAATGTTTTGGTAACAAATTGGAGTGCTTTCCTGTATCACACTGGGAAGCAAGGCTTAACAGCATAAAATCATCTAGATTGTATGGAATCAATGAAATTACCTATAAGAGAAATGGGGAGAAAAGAATCTCAAATTATGTTTACATAACCAAATACTCTTTGGAAGATTTTTGACTGTGTGTAAACTGCTTTAAATTATTTTGTGCATTGTATTCAGATAGGATGAAGTTCTGAATCGACCCATTGAGCTCATTGGTCTTGCTGGTTGTTTTTTTTTTTTTAATCAAGAAACTAAGTTTTATTTGTTGCCTCTAGTTGAAAGGCAGCGTTTTGGAGTCAAAAGTGTTACATAAATTGCTTACATGGAATATAAATATGCAAACTATTTTGACAGTTAATGGACTGGACATTTATCTCTGATAGAGCTTAGATGGTTTTGCCTAAAACTATGAATTCGTGTATTTCGGTGGTGGGGAGGGGGATGACTTTTTTCCCTCTTGGATGACACCTGGTGGCTTTTCTCATTCAAATACTTGGGATCTTGTACTGGCCTTGATGACTGATGCTATTTGAGTTTTTCTTGCCACCTAGTGGTAAAAGTGGTGAATTTGTGTTAGCTAGCAGTAAGGTCAAACGATATATCTAGTGTTCAGATGACTTTGGGCGTGGATTTAAAAGTGAAGTTTATGGTGAGACCTTTACTACCAAAGTTATTTTAAATTATTAAGGGCCAGTGAACAATGGTTGAATTCTTCAGAATTTTTAGTAAAGTTTCTCCTTTACTAAAACCTTTTTACTCTTTACTAAAATCTCTTTAGTAAGTTGGAGTATAACTTATTTCTGAAAAAATAAGTCAGTCCATTTAACCAAAAATAATTCTGAAGAGATTTACTTGTATTTTGGAAAATTGTTTTAGCCCATTAAATGATTCAACCCTGTCATTATATTACATTATTCCTTCTGTCGGAAGCTTTTAGGATATTATAAATCATTCTCGTCATTATTTTTCTACTTCTCTCTGTTTTCTTTTTACAATGTCTTCAAGAAATTCTTATCCCCTATCGCTTTGACTCAAGATCCTACTCAGTTACCCTAATTATAACCATTCTTCTCTTTGGATTCAGTCACGTGATTATTTCTTAAACACCTAAACTTGAGTTTACTTTTTGTGTTTTGTTTTCCTCCTCCTGTTTATTCAAGCTATAAAACCATCGGGAACAAGCAACAAATGAACAACACTGGCACCTCTTAATCCCTGCTTGTGTTTTCATTTCTGTGAAAACGCTTGGACTAAGTTTTAAATGTTTGGTCTCCTGACTTTAAGAACCTCCCTCTTTTAAGACCCCTTATCTCAATATCTACCCTTTGGACAGCTTGAAATGTTGTACTGTAGCCATTGTCTCAGGCTTCTGGACTTGCTGCACTGGGCCCTAATTGTATTTTGAGTTACATTTAAGCTATTCATCTTTACAGTCAAGACTCTTTCCTACTGCACCCCGGCCGACGACTCCTATGCCATCTCCTACTCTGCTAACTCTCTATACTCCTGTCAAGTACATCTTCTGTTCGCATCGTTAACTTGTCTCACTGTTGCCAAAATAGAGTTACAGGCTGCTTTTCTGTGCCCAGAAAAACATCCCACTGCTGTGCTGTCTTCTTTCTCTTCCTCTAACCCCTCTGATAGATTCACTCAGAACAGCTGAATAAAATTCTGACTAGGCAGAATAACCAGTTCCTCCTCCCCTTTTTATAGCTTCTTCAGAAATTGTATAGGAATCTCTTCTTATGGTATTTGTTTCTTGGATTTTTCTTTTTTTTTTTGCCTGGCTTCATGGCATGTGGGATCTTAGTTCCCTGACCAGGGATTGAACCCATGTGCCCTGTATTGGAAGCATGGAGTCTTAATCACCACCAGGGAAGTCCCTTCTTGGATTTTAAATTCCATGGCTGTTCCACCTTACTATGTAAAGTTTGAAACTCAAGCTCAACAACTCTGTCAGTAATAGACAAATGACAGTTGCTTTTAAGATATAATATTGAGGCCATATGTCAAAATTACTGCAGAGTCTGGAGTTTTCCATTTATTATATCAAAATGCTGCTGCTGCTACTGCTGCTGCTAAGTCACTTCAGTCGTGTCCAACTCTGTGTGACCCCATAGACGGAAGCCCACCAGGCTCCCCCGTCCCTGGGATTCTCCAGGCAAGAACACTGGAGTGGTTGCCATTTCCTTCTCCAAATGCTGAGTATCAAAGCAAGGCATCTCAACCAAAAGTTTTGTTGTGTGGTTGTAAGAAAAACTATCAGCCGTCAGAACCTGTTTCTTAAGGAGAAACATGAAATCCATGCTTACTCCTTATTTTAACTAACACCTGACAGGCTTGAGTGCTGTGGAACTAAGGGAGATTTTGTTTGTTTGTTTTTTGAGTCTTAACTGTGCATTTCAAGATTTTGCAACTATGGCTTAACTCTTAACATCTTCAGGCTGCAACAAATTTGACTTTGATGTGGAGATTAGAGGTAAGATTTGCTATACGTAGTATTAGCAAAAGAATAAGATTTGCTTTTTATATTAGTTAATTATATGGTATGTTTTTTGCATTCTTTTTACTTAATAAATATTTTAATGTCTTGTGGATTTTGTGATAAAATTCAGTACCAAATTTGGTTTCTGTTTGCCATCATTAAGAAATAGTGTGATATGTATTATGTGCATGCCATTTAATCTTATTTTTTATTTAATGTAAAATCATTCCTAATTATTCTATTTGCCCAGAGATGCCACTGTTAACATTTTGGTAAATTTCCATCTAGCTGTACATCTAAAAAAGAAAAGCATTACCAGTTAAGCAATTACAGTGCTTCTTATCAAGTACAGTTTTTAAACTTTAAAAAGAAGGAATGTAAGTGTTAGGTATAACAGCATTTTAATTTGATATCTGTACACACTGTAAAGTAATCTCCACCACGAGTCTAGTTACCATTCATTACCGTTCCCTTCCCTGTTCTTACCCACCCTCCAGTGCCCTCCCCCTCTGGTAAGATCAGATCTGATCTTATCTCTGTATCTGAGTTTATTTTTGTTTTATTTTTTTGTTCACTTGTTTTTTCTTTTTTATTTCACATATGAGTGAAACTGTAAGATATTTGTCTTTCTTCATTTGAGTTATTTCACTTGACTTCCCAGGTGACTCAGTGGTAAAGAACCTTCCTGCCAGAGCAGGAGACTTGCAGGAGATGCAGATTTGTTCCCTGGGTTGGGAAGATCCCCCGGAGAAAGAAATGGCAGCCCACTCCAGTATTCTTGCCTAGAGAATCCCAAGGACAGAGGGGCCTGGTGGGCTCCAGTCCATGGGGTCACAAAGAGTCAGACACGACTGAGCACGCACAGCACATTTCACTTAGCATATTATTCTCCAGGTTCATTTAGATGGGGAACATAATATTCTCTGTCATTGCCGATGGCTGTATTTCATTCTCATACAGCTAATTATATAGTGAAGTGAAGTGAAGTTGCTCAGTCGTGTCTGACTCTTTGCGACCCCGTGGACTGCAGCCCACCAGGCTCCTCCATCCATGGGATTCTCCAGGCAAGAATACTGGAGTGGGTTGCCATTTCCTTCTCCAGGGGATTTTCCCGACCCAGGGATCAAACCCAGGTCTCCCGCATTGCAGGCAGACGCTTTAATCTCTGAGCCACCAGGGAAGTATACATACTTTCTATGTATAACACACCTTTATCCATTCATCCATCTGTGGACACTTAGGTTGTATTCATATTTTGGCTATTATAAACAATGCTGCAGTGAACATCAGGGTACACGTATGTTTTCAAATTAGTGGTTCTTCAAGTAAATACTCAGAAGTAGAATAGCTGAGTCATACAGTAGTTCTATTCTTAGTTTTTTGAGGAATCTCCCTCCTGTTTTCCACTGTGGCTGCACCAGTTTACAGTTCCACCAATGGTGTATGAGGTTTTCCTTTTCTCTGTGTCCTCTATAACATTTGTTATTTTGTGTCTTTGATAATAGTCATACTGAGGGGTGTGAGGTGGTATCTCATTGCGGTTTTTGTTTGCATTTCTTGATAGTGATGTTGAACATCTTTGCATCTGCCTGTTGCCATCTGTATGTCTTCTTTGGAAAAATATCTATTCAGATCCTCTGCCCATTTTTTAAATCAGGTTGTTTGTTTTTTGATGTTGTTGAGTCCAGTAGAATATTTTGACAACAGATTTGATTAGTGGCTCCAAGAGTATAGTCTGCTTGCTTAGTTTGTATTACTTAGGACCTGCTAAATTAGATGAGTTGAAAAAGTTTATTCATCCAGGCTCAAGTGGCATCAGGCCTAGAAGAAGGATCAGAAATGGTAAATTTCTTTTCTGAACTATTTTGTGATTTTTGATCAGGCACATCATTATAATGAGGATAAAAGAATTCTAAAAGATCATGGCATCTGGTCCCATCACTTCATGGGAAATAGATGGAAAAACAGTGGAAACAGTGTCAGACTTTATTTTTCTGGGCTCCAAAATCACTGCAGATGCTGATTGCAGCCATGAAATTAAAAGACGTTTACTCCTTGGAAGGAAAGTTATGATCAACCTTGATAATATATTAAAAAGCAGAGACATTACTTTGCCAACAAAGGTCCGTCTAGTCAAGGCTATGGTTTTTCCTGTTGTCATGTATGGATGTGAGAGTTGGACTGTGAAGAAAGCTGATCGCCGAAGAATTGATGCTTTTGAACTGTGGTGCTGGAGAAGACTCTTGAGAGTCCCTTGTACCGCAAGGAGATCCAACCAGTCCATTCTAAGGGAGATCGATCCTGGGTGTTCATTGGAAGGACTGATGCTAAAGCTGAAACTGCAATACTTTGGCCACCTCATGCGACGAGTTGACTCACTGGAAAAGACTCTGATGCTGGGAAGGGTTGGGGGCGGGAGGAGAAGGGGACAACAGAAAATGAGATGGCTGGATGGCATCACCGACTCTGTGGACATGAGTTTGAGTGAACTCCGGGAGTTGGTGATGGACAGGGAGGCCTGGCGTGCTGTGATTCATGGGGTCGCGGAGAGTTGGACACGACTGAGTGACTGAACTGAACTGAATGATAATAACTAATATTTTCTGATGTATGTTGAGTTTTAGTGGCAAAGTATTAACTGAAAGGAACCAGTTCTTCATTTTTTTACATCAAATTCATATTGGGCCAACTGGGATTTCATATTCAGTATGTTACTTGGAGTATTTTGCCTTTCTAGTTATCTATATAATTTTCTTTTAATGTAGAGGATCATTCAGTTCAGTTCAGTTCAGTTGCTCAGTCGTGTCCGACTCTTCGTGACCCCATGAATCACAGCACGCCAGGCCTCCCTGTCCATCACCAACTCCCGGAGTTCACTCAAACTCATGTCCACAGAGTCTGTGATGCCATTCAGCCATCTCATTCTCGGTTGTCCCCTTCTCCTCCCGCCCCCAACCTTTCCCAGCATCAGAGTCTTTTCCAGTGAGTCAACTTGTCGCATGAGGTGGCCAAAGTATTGCAGTTTCAGCTTTAGCATCAGTCCCTCCAATGAACACCCAGGATTGATCTCCTCTAGAATGGACTGGTTGGATCTCCTTGCAGTACAAGGGACTCTCAAGAGTCTTCTCCAGCACCACAGTTCAAAAAACATCAATTCTTCGGCGATCAATCTTCTTCATAGTCCAACTCTCACATCCATACATGACCACGGGAAAAACCATAGCCTTGACTAGACGGACCTTGGTGAGCAAAGTAATGTCTCTGCTTTTCAATATACTATCCAGGTTGGTCATAACTTTCCTTCCAAGGAGTAAACGTCTTTTAATTTCATGGCTGCAATCAGCATCTGCAGTGATTTTGGAGCCCAGAAAAATAAAGTCTGACACTGTTTCCACTGTTTTTCCATCTATTTCCCATGAAGTGTTGGGACCAGATGCCATGATCTTTGTTTTCTGAATGTTGAGCTTCAAGCCAACCTTTTCACTCTCCTCTTTCACTTTCATCAAGAGGCTTTTGAGTTCCTCTTCACTTTCTGCCATCAGGGTGGTGTCATCTGCATATCTGAGGATCATTATGAATGACTAAAAAAAACCCCAAACTTGTTACTTACTGCCACTATCTTCTCAATACTGTTTATTGGAAGCATTTTCCAAAGATTTGCCTTCTGTTTTATTTACTGTTAATTATTATTATCATAATTTAAAAACTATAAGAGAGAATTCTTGCTTCTCACCCATCTATAATCAGTTCAGTTTTCATGTTACTGTCATTTCTGTTGTTTGGGAATTTTACTTGCTACCACATTGAAGAAATAGTTGTGATGAAGGAAGTATTCAGTGTGAAAAGCTGTGAGGAAAAGGGTCAATTTAAGTATAGAAGTTTCCTGAGCACTCACTGTCTCCAGAATTTTAAGAATTTCAAGTGACTTTTTATTTCAGGGTCAGGAAACCGTTTGCTGCTGCTGCTGCTGCTAAGTCGCTTCAGTCGTGTCCGACTCTGTGCGACCCCATAGACGGCAGCCCACCAGGCTCCCCCCGTCCCTGGGATTCTCCAGGCAAGAACACTGGAGTGGGTTGCCGTTTCCTTCTCCAAAGTGTGAAAATGAAAAGTGAAAGTGAAGTCGCTCAGTCGTGTCCGACTCTTAGCGACCCCATGGACTGCAGCCTACCAGGCTCCTCCGCCCATGGGATTTTCCAGGCAAGAGTACTGGAATGGGGTGCCATCGCCTTCTCCGCAGGAAACCATTTAGGTGATAGCTAAACCTTAAAATTACACATTCAATCTATGACCTAGTAAATATGTGGATCATCAGCAATTAGCGTTATATTGTTTTTGTAATGTAAATGTCTTTTTTAGCTCATGTATAAACTTCCTAAATTAGTACATTTCAGTGGAAACATGAGGCAACTATAATTTTCTGACTCAACTTGTTTAACATTTTTGTGGTCATTTAAGAATTTCCGATTGTTGTATCTGATTAAAAAACTATTTTGGACTTTGAAACATACATGAAGGATTTTGTTGGCGTGGTGGTATACGCGTTGTTGTAAAGATGCCCGGAGTGAGGCATCCAGAGAGGAAGAGAATTAAATTATAGCTAATTTACAAATTAAAGTAATGTAGTCTGATTTGGTCTTTAGAAAGTAGGAGTAATGCTTTGATAAAGCCAAAACAATTTTGTAAGGTATAGGTTAAAAACAAAACTTGGAAGCTAGAGTGGAGATACCCTTTTGTGTGATTTTGTGTGCTCAGTCGTGTCCAGCTCTTTGTGATACCAAGGACTACAGCCCGCCAGACTCCTCTTTTTGTGAAATTTTCTAGGCAAGAATATTGGAGCGGGTTATCATTTTCTTCTCCAGGGAATCTTCCCAACCCAGGGGTTGAACCCTCATCTCTTATGTCTCCTGCGTTGGCAGGCGGATTCTTTACCACTGCACCACCTGGGAAGCTGCCAGATACCCTTTCGCTCAAAAGTTATAATACCTAATCATATGTTTTGCACTCTTAGAAATAAGGAACGTTTTATTTCTACCATGAGTCACTTGAATAGGAAAATATCTTTGAACTTTAATTTGTTATTTATTATTATTATTTCCTGCTATCATTTGAATTCCCATCTCTTTCAGAATTTTCCACAGTTTATTGTGATCCACACAGTCAAAGGCTTTGGCATAGTCAATGAAGCAGAAATAGATGTTTTTCTGGAACTCTCTTGCTTTCTCCATGATCCAGCGGATGTTGGCAATTTGATCTCTGGTGCCTCTGCCTTTCCTAAAACCTGCTTGAACATCTGGGAGTTCACGGTTCACATACTGCTGAAGCCTGGCTTGGAGAATTTTGAGCATGACTTTACTAGCGTGTGAGATGAGTGCAATTGTGCGGTAGTTTGAGCATTCTTTGGCATTGCCTTTCTTTGGGATTGGAATGAAGACTGACCTCTTCCAGTCCCGTGGCCACTGCTGAGTTTTCCAAATTTGCTGGCATATTGAGTGCAGCACTTTCACAGCATCATCTTTCAGGATTTGAAATAGCTCAACTGGAATTCCATCACCACCACTAGCTTTGTTCGTAGTGATGCTTTCTAAGGCCCACTTGACCTCACATTCCAAGATGTCTGGCTCTAGGTCAGTGATCACGTTATCGTGACTATCTTGGTCGTGAAGATCTTTTCTGTACAGTTCTTCTGTGTATTCTTGCCACCTCTTCTTAATATCTTCTGCTTCTGTTAGGTCCCTACCATTTCTGTCCTTTATCGAGCCCATCTTTGCATGAAATGTTCCCTTGGAATCTCTAATTCTCTTGAAGAGATCTCTTGTTTTTCCTATTCTGTTGTTTTCCTCTATTTCTTTGCATTGATCGCTGAGGAAGGCTTTCTTATCTCTCCTTGCTATTCTTTGGAACTCTGCATTCAGATGCTTCTATCTTTCCTTTTCTCCTTTGCTTTTTGTGTCTCTTCTTTTCACAGCTATTTGTAAGGCCTCCTCAGACAGCCATTTTGCTTTTATGCATTTCTTTTCCATGGGGATGGTCTTGGTCCCTGTCTCCTGTACAGTGTCACGAACCTCTGTCCAGAGTTCATCAGGCACTCTGTCTATCAGATCTAGTCCCTTAAATCTGTTCCTCACTTCCACTGTGTAATCATAAGGGATTTGATTTAGGTCATACCTGAATGGTCTAGTGGTTTTCCCTACTTTCTTCAATTTAAGTCTGAATTTGGCAATAAGGAGTTCATGATCTGAACCACAGTCAGCTCCTGGTCTTGTTTTTGCTAACTGTATACAGCTTCTCCATGTTTGACTGCAAAGAATATAATCAATCTGATTTCGGTGTTGACCATCTGGTGATGTCCACGTGTAGAGTCTTCTTTTGTGTTGTTGGAAAAGGAGTGCGTCAAGGCTGTATATTGTCACCTTGCTTATTTAACTTCTATGCAGAGTACATCATGAGGAACGCTGGGCTGGAAGAAGCACAAGCTGGAATCAAGATTGCTGGGAGAAATATCAATAACCTCAGATATGCAGATGACACTACCCTTATGGCAGAAAGTGAAGAGGAACTCAAAAGCCTCTTGATGAAAGTGAAAGAGGAAGAGTGAAAAGGTTGGCTTGAAGCTCAACATTCAGAAAACAAAGATCATGGCATCTGGTCCCATCACTTCATGGGAAATAGATGGAAAAACAGTGGAAACAGTGTCAGACTTTATTTTTCTGGGCTCCAAAATCACTGCAGATGCTGATTGCAGCCATGAAATTAAAAGACGCTTGCTCCTTGGAAGGAAAGTTATGACCAACCTTGATAGTATATTAAAAAGCAGAGACATTACTTTGCCAACCTAGGTCCGTCTAGTCAAGGCAATGGTTTTTCCCGTGGTCATGTATGGATGTGAGAGTTGGACTGTGAAGAAAGCTGATCGCCGAAGAATTGATGCTTTTGAACTGTGGTGCTGGAGAAGACTCTTGAGAGTCCCTTATACTGCAAGGAGATCCAACCAGTCCATTCTAAGGGAGATTGATCCTGGGTGTTCATTGGAAGGACTGATGCTAAAGCTGAAACTGCAATACTTTGGCCACCTCATGTGACGAGTTGACTCACTGGAAAAGACTCTGATGCTGGGAACGGTTGGGGGGCGGGAGGAGAAGGGGACGACCGAGAATGAGATGGCTGGATGGCATCACCGACTCTGTGGACATGGGTTTGAGTGAACTCCAGGAGTTGGTGATGGACAGGGAGGCCTGGCGTGCTGTGATTCATGGGGTCGCGGAGAGTCGGAGACGACTGAGCGACTGAACTGAACTGATCATTTGAATATTTTTTGGTGAAATTTGGTAAAAGGCCTCAAAAATGTGAATGTGTAAGAAGAATTGAATTGAGCCCTGCTGCTCCCATAGGTCTTTCTGCAAATAGAGGAGAAAATCTTTTAGAAAAAGTCACTTGACAGATGCGCGGCCAGTGGGAGATTATTAGCCTGGATTGTAAAACAGAGTCAGGACCCTGAAGAGAATAATGCAGGAAAGAACAAAAGCCCCAACTGTTGCTCTTTTTCTAGCACTAGCGTTCCTCAGCCTCACAAACCTTGATGATTTTGTGTTCTAATCACATTGTATTTTTTCCGTCTCTGCAATAATGATAACTCCAAATGAAACAAATATTGGCTACTGGCTTGGAGACATGGTGACTAATAGTTAAGAGGGCAAAGCTGATAAAGTGAAATGCATAAAAATTTCCAAAACACTGGTAAGAAAGACTCATCAGAGAGCAGTGTGGGGGTGAAGGCCATGAGATGTGTCTCCTGGGGAATATGGGGAACAGTGAAGGAGAGGAAAGTGGTGGTGGACAGGTAGTCCAGAGTTGCATCAGTGGTCAGACTCATGGTCAAAGAAGGAACGCGGTGCAGGTATGTCTGGTGATGACCGCGAGTCAGGCCAGCTTTTCAGGAGACTGGAAAGCCTGGCTGATATCAGAAGACAGGGGTGACAGTGGAGTGGGTTTTTCTTTTATAGGTGTGTGGGACATGCATACATTGGCCAAAAAGTCTAGAGACCACCAGGTTGTACGCTGAGTGGGGTGTGCGAAAGAGATTATAACAGCCGGAATACAAGTATGTCTTATGTGTCTTCTACTCTTATTTGGTCCTCTTAACAGCCCAACGAGGTAAATACTATTATATCCACTTGATAATCAAGGAAACAAGCTTGGGATGATAAAGTAAGTTGTCCAAACTTATACAGCTGGTAAAAGATGATGCTAGGATTTGAACCTGTACTAAGTTACTAGGCCGTGCTGCAAGCAAGTCAGCAGGCTTATTTATCAGTTCCTCCTCCAAGAAGGCTCCTGTCACCATCCTCTCCTCTGCCAGCTTGGATTATGTATTTCTCTTCTTTGTACACAACACGTTATAAAAACACTATTCCCTAACAATTTTTTATATAGTTTGTACATTAATTATCTCTTCTGCAGTGCTCCAGGCCTCTCAAGGGCACATTCCATGTCTTATCTGGGGCTCAAGTGTTAGTAATTTTTATATCTCCAGCACTTAGCATAGTGACTGGCACATGATACACACTCAATAAATATTCACTGATATGTGATAAATTGATAATGAAGTATTATCTTTAAGCAGTTTTCCACTGTAAGACTGTAGACTGTTATGGGAAGTTTTTTCCAGACAAGCACGTGAGACTGAAGAATTAAAAATAAGATTTAAGTTTCAAACCATCATTTTCTAAATATATGTTGATTGCCACAAGGTCACTATCATGATGTATTATCCAGTACCAGTTAAAGCAAGTAAGGATTTACTTTGCTAAAGTTTTATGATTATAAAGTAATAATCATATTCAAATATGATTATTAATAGTGTATCCTCTTAGGGCATTTTTCTAGTTACATACATTATTTACAACTGATGAACAAAGAGTCTTCAGGCTTGCTTTTGATTGCTTAGGAAAAATGCGGTTGTGTGCCATAGCAGAGAGCAAAATACCAGATTGTAAAAATTTAGGGATGTTAAATGAAACTTGTAATGTTGTTTACCTGTGTTCTTGCCACAGTTTCACAGCTGACATTTAATGAAGTATTCTGAACACATTTGCAAGTAGGCAATAGGTTTATTTCAAAGGTTTCAATTATATGGTATTTTATTTGCTACATATATTTAGGTTATGTAGAGATGATATCTCTCTTAGAAATTAAAATCACTAAAACCACTTCTGAAGACCAACATTTATTCATAGCTTTGGTGAATTCAACAGTTATGTGAAACCCTAGTTGTTAAAAATGCATATTATTTTAAAATGATTTTACATATACTGTTGACCCTTGACCTTGAGGGCTACAGACAACAACCTCCCCCCTCCCCTGTGTATATAATCTGTGTGTAACTGTACAGTCAGCCCTGCATTTCGTAGGTTTCTCCAAATCCAAGGTTCTGCAGCCTCTGATTCAACCAACCCCAGACAAACTCAGATTGCCTAGTCCTGTAGTATATATTCAGTGAAAAAAGTCCACATATCCATGCAGTTCAAACCCATGTTGCTCACGGGTCAACTGTATTTTTAAATATGTTTATATTTTTAAAAATGTGAAATCATTAGGTAGAATATTATGCAATATTTGCTATGAGAAGCAGATATTTATGCATTTATGGCTCAAGATGTGACATTCCAGATATCCCCAAGATAGCAGAAAGCTTGAGCATTGGTTAGTGCTGTGGGTTAAATTTGTTTGTATAAATTTAACTCTGATAATATGAATTATTTTCCTTTAATAATGAAAAGAAAAGCTTTAGGGATGTGGTTACTGTATTATTTTACATACTTTACTCAACAAAGGGTATCTGTGATTAAATTGTACAATTAACAAAGATAAAACAATGACAGTTAAATTTAGAGTGTAGTCAGTGAGTAGAAATGTACAGTCTTGTCATTCTGAATTTTCACTTCTAGAAGCCATAATTTTTAGCTAAAAAACTATAAAAGACACACTATAAGATAGCTTAAAAATACCTACATGTTTTTCTTCACAGTTATGAAATTCAAAAGGCTTTTAAATGTCATATTCAATGTTTAATCTGTCAGCGTAGGACTCATTAATTGTTGTTGAATTATTCTTTTTTCTTTCAGAAGGGCTTTCTTCCCCAAATAATGTTTAGTTATTAATAAACAACTCTTTAAGTGATTGAAAACATTGTTTTCCACACATTTATATATTTGGCCCCCAAATATGTTTAAAGTGTTTATATATACTATATTTGCTATACTACATATATGAAGAATTTGCTATGGGAACTTGTCTATACTCACTAGAACAGAGAGGAAAGAAATTTCCCCTCCCTGAGAAGAGCTAATCATTTTTGGTGTTATTTCATTTCCCAGAAGATAACTTTCTGTAAGGACATGTGTTTTCTTAAAAAAAAAAAAAGAAAAAGAAAATTAAAGAGAACTCTATCATAGAGACTTGTTATATTTGTGTTAAGAAATAATCTTACTCAAGAGTAACTTGCTCAAGGTCGTACCCTCAGAAGCAGAGTTATCTGTACAGAAATACACAATTTAGGAGGTAATATAAACAGATAGGTATACTAGCGGAGAAGGCAATGGCAAGCCACTCCAGTACTCTTGCCTAGAAAATCCCATGGATGGAGGAGCCTGGTAGGCTGCAGTCCGTGGGGTCGCTAAGGGTCGGACTCGACTGAGCGACTTCACTTTCACTTTTCACACATTGGAGAAGGAAATGGCAACCCACTCCAGTGTTCTTGCCTGGAGAATCCCAGGGATGGGGGAGCCTGGTGGGCTTCCGTCTGTGGGGTCACACAGAGTCGGACACGACTGAAGTGACTTAGCAGCAGCAGCAGCAGCAGCAGCAGGTATACTAGACATATGTATGCAATAGAAAGAGTTAATAATAGGAATTAGTATAGTGTTAGGGAGCATCTAGCAAAGGTAGTGAATTCTGATCCAGTGCTTAGGCAGAACTTTCCAGAAGAGTTGAGATTCACTCGCGAGGAGAGGAAAATTGGGCGAGTGCTTAATGATCAGGCTACAGAAGTAAACAGAGGCCAGATTTTCAGAGCCTTACAGTGAGAACGTGTTCTGTATGTCATTGTTGGGGCTTCCTAGGTGGCGCTAGTGGTAAAGAACTTACCTGCCAGTACAGTTGTTCAGTTGGTAACTTGTGTCTGTCTCTGTGCAACTCCATGGACTGCAGTACGCCAGGCTTCCCTGTCCTTCACTATCTCCCAGAGTTTGCTCAAACTCATGTTCATTGAGTCAGTGATGCTATCCAACCATTTCATCTTCTGTCGTCCCCTTCTCCTGCCTTCAGTCTTGCACAGCATGAGGGTCTTTTCCAATGAGTCAGCTCTTTGCATCAGGTAGTCAAAGTATTGGAGCTTCAGCTTCAGCATCAGTCCTTCCAATGAATATTCAGGGTTGATTTCCTCTAGGGTTGACTGCTTTAATCTCCTTGCAGTCTAAGGGACTCTCAGGATTCTTCTCCAGCACCACAATTGGAAAGCATCAGTTCTTCAGCACTCAGCCTTTTCTTCTTTGTGGTCCAACTCTCCCATCCATACATGACTATCGGAAAAACCATAGCTTTGACTATACGGACCTTTGTTGCGAAAGTGAGATCTCTGCTTTTTAATATGCTGTCTAGGTTTGTGATAACTTTTCTTCCAAGAAGCAAGTGTCTTTTAATTTCATGGCTGCAGTCACTGTCCACGGTGATTTTGGAGCCCAAGAAAATAAAGTCTGTCACTGTTCCCATATTTTCCCCATCTGTTTGCCATGAAGTGATGGGATCAGATGCCAAGATCTTCGTTTTTTGAATGTTGAGTTTTAAGGCAGCTTTTTCACTGTACTCTTTCACCTTCATAAAAATGCTCTTTAATTCCTCTTCACTTTCTGCAAAGAGTTGAACACAACTGAGCACACACACAGTATTGATTGTCCTGGTTGGGACACTTGAGAATGAAAGTGAAAGTGAAGTTGCTCAGTCGTGTCCGACCCTTAGCGACTCCACGGACTGCAGCCTACCAGGCTCCTCCATCCATGGGATTTTCTAGGCAGGAGTACTGGAGTGGCTTGCCATTGCTTTGAGAATGAAAAGGAGGCCACTAACGTCTGTTTCAGTACAATAGAAATGAAAACCACTCTGGGCAAACCAGGATGTATGATAACAGGGAATTTGGACTTTAGGAGCAATAAAGAGTACCTAAGGGTTTTTAAGGGAAAATAACATGATCAGATTTGTGTTTTAGTGATAGTAACTCAGACTGATGTGTGGGAAATGCATTGGAGGAGGTTTGAGCTTATTTTAGGAGACTGTTTAGTAATGCAGGAGAGTGAGGATGCTGGCCAGAAATCAGAGAAGTAGAGAGAAATGAATAAGTTCAAGATATATTCAGGGTGTAGAATCATTGGAGCTTGATGTGTGATTGGAGGTGGGTTCAGTGGGAACATTAATTGGACATGTAATTGGGGGAAGGAGACACTAGCTTAGTCAACTTGATTAATGAATGGTACATTCACTGAGGACTAAGGATGACAGTGAATTTGTATTTGTATTTGTTTAGTTTTATATTTGTTCATTTAAATTTTTTTTGATTTTTACAGTTTTGAAGCAATGAAAAATTGATAGAGAATTTCCAGGCACAAAAACGTATGAAGACTTTCTTTCCTGAACCGTTTGGAAGTAATTTGTCTCTATGCTCCTCCACTACCCCTAAATCCTTTAGTATGTGTTTCCTGTAAGTAAGGGCTTTTGCCTGTGTAACCATAACACAACTTTGGAAATCAGGTCTACATTGACTACCATCAAATCCCAATCAAGTTTGTTGTCTTAATACTATACTTTAGAACAAAAAGATATAGTTCAAAATCACCTGTTGCGTACAGTTGTCATGACTTTTTAGTGTCCTTCATTTGGGAGCGGCAACACAATCTTTTCCTGGTCTTTAATGACCTTGATATTATGAAAATTATTGAGCAGTTCTTGTATGGACTGTACCTGTGGGCCTTTTCCATTCTGGGTTCTAGAAGAGAATTAAGCTCTAATATCCTGAAGTATCTATTGTATGAAAAAATTAACTTCTCTCAATACACCGAAACAGTTATGAACTGTTCTTGAGAGAGTTGAAGAAATAGTATGTTTCTGTGGTTCAGTTTTAAAAAGCTAAATTATTAGATTTTGACAGAAATACCCCAAAAGTGATACTGTTTTCTTCTCATTGAATCCTGTTAGGTGATAAACAGTTTTGATTTGTCCCATTACTAATGGTTACTTGATTAAGGATGTGTTTGTCAAGACTCTCAGCAATTTGGTTTTTTTTCTTTGGGCAGTTAATATTTTGTGAGGAAGTTCTTTGAGAGTTCGCGTGTATATCATTGGTCATTAAGCTTTCAGTATACACATTTATATTTCTTTGCTGCTGTTGTTTAGTTGCTCAGTTGTGTCTGACTATTTGCGACCCCGTGGACTGCAACACACCAATTTTCCCTTCCTTCACCATCTCCTGGAGATTGCTGAAACTCATGTCCATTGAGTTGGTGATGCCATCCAACCATCTCATCCTCTGTCGTCCCCTTCTCCTCCTGCCCTCAATCTTTCCCAGCATCAGAGTCTTTTCCAGTGAGTCAGTTCTTCGCATCAGGTGGCCAAAGTATTGGGAGTTTCAGCTTCAGCTGCAGCATCAGTCCTTCCAGCGAATATTCAGTGTTGATTACCTTTAGAATTCACTGATTTGATCTCCTTGCAGTCCAAGGGACTCTCAAGAGTCTTCTCCAGCACCACAGTTCTATTCATAGTTCTACTGAGCCTTAATTCATTACTGTCATTATTTATCTTGATGTTCACATTGTTCCGAATTTAGCTAGCGGAAACTCCTTCCATGTAACTCGTGTGTCTCTTGATTTTTCCATCACTTTTTGACTACTTTCTTTCTGGCACAAGATATTAACAGGTTCATCTTGTACTTTCTCTCCCCTAGCTCTGAAATTAGCTATTTTAGACCTGAGTCTTTTGGTGGCTCAGACGGTAAAGCGTCTGCCTACAATGCGGGAGACCTGGGTTCAATCCCTGGGTCGGGAAGTTCTCTTGGAGAAGGAAATGGTAACCCACTCCAGTACTCTGCCTGGAAAATCCCATGGACGGAGAAGCCTGGTAGGCTGCAGGCCATGGGGTCGCAAAGAGTCTGACTCGACTGAGTGACTTCACGTCAATATTTAGAGGACAGAATATGTGCATTGAGTATGCTCTTTGCTTTTGGAGCATGGTACTTGAAGCCTGTCTCAGTGAAGAGATTAGGATAAATATGCGTGTATATAGGAATGTACATACACACCTTTGTGTTTTATCTGTCTGTCTGGCCATGAATGTAGACTGATACCATCAGTTCTAATTTTGCACCTCAGAGTTTCTTCTAATTTTCTTCCTTTCCGTATACGGTACCCCACTTTGATGCTGAGAAACGTGGCTCCCATTGGCTTTCTTAGATTTGCTTGTTTATTAATTCTCCGTGTATGTAATGAATCTCGCCGCTGCCATCCCTTCTCTCATATACATGTTCTCTTCTGCATGGGCTCAGACATCCAACATCAGACTGCCCCCCTGCGTAGGTGCATCCTCGCCCTCAGCTCGGCCTCTCCGCACTGGACCGACGTGCTGTCTTTCTCCTGCACAGGGGGGCGGGGTGGGGGGGTCTGACTCACGTGCTGCTCCTATTGTCTCCTCCTTTGCCCTTCTTCCACAAGCAGGGCAGATACAGGACGATTTGAATTTAGTTGTGACTGAGTAGAGAAAGGACAGTAGCTGAAAGGTGACTCATTCAGGAAAGAATTGTTTTTTGAAAGATGCCCATTTGGAGGGTGAGGTTAAAGATATAGAAGAGACAGGGATAATTGTCAAAGCTGCTTCTCTCAGAAGGTAGAAAAGAATAGGATCTAGAGCATAAGCCTAAGGATTAAAGTGCAAGACAGTTTTTCCACTCCAGCAGAGAATGGGAGGGAAGAATGGGTTTAATACAGATTTCTTTGAGAGTTTGCTGCGTGGAAGAGGAGTGAATTTCCATCCTATGGCTTTTACTTTCTTTGTGTGGAGATTGTTGAGGAGTTGGAGATTTGAGTAAAGTGGAGAGAGTTCTAAAATCGTTGTAGAAAATGAGAACTGAAATGAGCAAAAACACAGGAAGATTTCTGAGTGGTATGGCAAATCTAATTGAAAATAGAAACTGAAAATGAATGAAGACACTGGCCTGAACAGTTGTAGTATTTTCTCAGCAGTCCCAGTAATAGGAGTGGAGAAGGCAGTTTTTATCAGTTAAATAGTTAAATAGACACTATTAAAAGTGAAAGTTGGAGATACTGACTAGAGAGAGGCTGACATGAAGGAAATAAATATTGAATGTTGAATAGTTCTTTTTTAAAATTTATTGAAATATAGTCGATTTACAATGTTGTATTAGTTTCAGGTGTACAGCAAAGTGATTCAGTTATATTTATATATGATTACGTAGATTTGAATTCTTTCTCATTATAGGTTAGTATAAGATATTAAGCATAGTTTCCTGTGCTATATAGTATGTCCTTGTTAGCTATCTATTTTTTTTTAATTTAATTAATTAATTTATTTTTGGCTTTGATGAGTCTTAGTTGTGGCATGGCATTGGGGCTTTATTTGTAACTCTTGGACTCAGATGCCCCAAAGCGTGTGGGATCTTAGTTCCCTGACCAGGGATTGAACCTATGTCCCCTGCATTGCAGGGCAGATTCTCAACCACTGGACTACCAGGGAAGTCCCAGCTATTTATTTTACGTATTTGTTTGTTGTTCAGTCGCTAAGTTGTGTCTGATTCTTTGCAACCCCATGGACTGCAGCACGCAAGACTTCCCTGTCCTTAACTATCTCCCAGAGTTTGCTCGAACTCATGTCCATTGAGTCAGTGATGCCATCCAACCATCTCATTCTTTGTAACCCCCTTCTCCTTCTGCTCTGTCTTTCCCAGCATCAGGGTCTTCTCTAGTGAGTCAGCTCTTTGCATCAGGTGGCCAAAGTATTGGAGTTTCAGCTTCAGCATCAGTCTTTCCAATGAATATTCAGGACTGATTTCCTTTAGGATGGACTGGTTCTATCTCCTTGCAGTCCAAGGGACTCTCAAGAGTCTTCTCCAGCTCCCCAATTTGAACGCATCAGTTCTTCTGCACTCAGGCTTCTTTATGGTCCGACTCTCCCATCTGTACATGACTACTGGAAAAACCATAGCTTTGATTAGATAGACCTTAAAGTGATGTCTCTGCTTCTTAATATGCTGTCTAGGCTTATGATAGCTTTTCTTCCAAGGAGCAAGCATCTTTTAATTTCATGGCTGTGGTCACCATGCGCAGTGATTTTGAAGCCCAAGAAAATAAAATCTGCCACTGTTTCCTCATCTATTTTTTATGAAGTAATGCCCCTGGATGCCATGATCTTTGTTTTTTGAATGTTGAGTTTTAAACCAGCCTTTTCAGTCTCCTTTTCCATCCTCATCAAGAAGCTCTTTAGTTCCTCTTCGCTTTTGCCGTTAGAGTGGTATCATCTGCATGTCTGAGGTTGCTGATATTTCTTCTGGAAATCTTGATTCTAGCTCATGATTTATCCAGCCTGGCATTTTGCATGATGTGCCCTGCATATAAGATAAATAGGCAGGGTGACAATATACAGCCTTGATGTCCTCCTTTCCCTATTTGGAATACGGGTAGTTCCTCAAAAGAAACCCAGTGTGCTGTTAAGAGAAGGAAGAGAATGGATGCTGTGGTGGCAGAAACGTGTTTAGCAGTAGTAGATTGCTTGTGTGGTATTGGATTTATATAGGATAGATTATGATTTGATACAGAAAGGAAGATGAAAAATAAAATATATTTTTTGACTTTTATGTTTCTTAATCACAAAAACTAAATCTACATTATAAAATATTTAAAACTATGGCCCTTTCCCACATCTTTAGTGACTGTCAATCAGTGAGCAAGATATAACAACACATGGGAGAAGTTGGTAGAAGGTGATAGATTGATTTGACAATCATGGTTTGGACATTTTCTGTGGTTCAGGTCCGTCATGTACACTGTGGATATGAAACACATAATGAGAGTTTGTTCTCTTGCTCATAAGTTAAAGTAAAAAACAGTGCATTGAAAACTTTGAAGTCAATACCAAGGTTGGTTTTAATAAAAATGTCCCCTTTTGGAAAAGACCTAGGTAACTATTATATTCAACTTATACAATAAAATCTGTATGATTTTTTTTCTAAAATCTCTTTCCATAATCCCTGCATTTGTGAACTGACTTGTGTTCATTATCATTGTTCTTTTCTTTGTCCATTATTCTTGAGACAGTGTGTAACCTCCTTCCTCTCAAAACAACCCCTCCCAGCCTACTTTGAAAAGTCAACATTTAAGTGTAAACAGTTTATTGAATAGACTGTACTTTGTGGATATTAACACAGTGATGTTTTTATTTTTCTCCAATCACAATTCCCAGTAGTGCTGTATAGAATCTCCCAAGACAATTTCTTGGGTACATTCCACAGCTTTCTGATCACTTTCAGTTATTAAAAAAACAAAGCCAAACCAGTCTAATTTCACTCCTGTGTAAAAATCCAATCTTGAATCTGATTCAAACACCATCCTTTCAATTCCCTCTGCTATCATCTAACTCCTTTGTGTGGAGGGTGGGGGAAGGAAGGAAGAATATGAGAGATGGCAGGGGGTGCACTGGAGATGACGAGTGCTCCTCCCGACAAGACTGTGCCTGATTCTGTTGCTGCTTGCGGCCTCTGAGGATGTGGTGGTCTCCTCATGCTGCTGCTGCTGCTAAGTCGTGTCAGTCGCGTCCGACTGTGCGACCCCATAGACGGCAGCCCACCAGGTTCCCCCATCCCTGGGATTCTCCAGGCAAGAACACTGGAGTGGGTTGCCATTTCCTTCTCCAATGCATGAAAGTAAAAAGTGGAAGTGAAGTTGCTCAGTCCTGTCCGACTCTTAGCGACCCCATGGACTGCAGCCCACCAGGCTCCTCTGCCCATGGGATTTTCCAGGCAAGAGTACTGGAGTGGGGTGCCATTGCCTTCTCCGGTCTCCTCATAACTTTGTGCAATTTTTAGGGTTGTGGCAGCCCACTGCAGTACTCTTGCCTGGAGAATCCCATGGATGGAGGAGCCTGGTAGACTGCAGTCCATGGGGTCACTAAGAGTCGGACAGGACTGAGCGACTTCACTGTCACTTTTCACTTTCATGCATTGGAGAAGGAAATGGCAACCCACTCCAGTGTTCTTGCCCGGAGAATCCTAGGGATGGAGGAGCCTGTTGGACTGCTGTCTATGGGGTCGCACAGAGTGGGACACGACTGAAGCGACTTAGCAGCCGCAGCTTTACCTTGGGCTACCACATCACTGAGGGTGACCTCCAGAGGGGGCACTATGTCTTCCTGTAGTCTTGCCTTTGATCCACATCCCAACCATATTTCCTCTCTTCTCTATATTCCTTCCTAAGGTGTCAAGGGCTTCCCAGGCGGCACTAGTGGTAAAGAACCTACCTGCCAGTGCAGGAGATGTAAGAGATGCGGGTTCGATCCCTGGGTCGGGAAGATGCCCTGGAGAAGGGCATGGCAACCACTCCAGTATTCTTGCCTGGAGAATCTCATGGACAGAGGAGTCTGGTGGGCTACAGTCCACAGGGTCGCAGAGAGTCAGACATGACTTAGCGACTTAGCCTGCATGCATGCTAGGTGTTAAACATGCAAGTCCTTCTCTTCACCCTCCGAGAGATGAGGAAACCTGGAATAGGTTGGAGACTTCCTTACCTTCTTTTTAAGTTCTCTATAGCATAGTCTCTTTTTATTCCACTTTCCTGGGCTCAGCCAGTAAGTCCTTGTCCTTCAAAATCTCCAGAAAAGAAACAGGCACGATCTTTGGTGTTAGGATATGTTCCCAAATTCCAGAAGACAGAAGTCAAATTCTTCCCCAGACTCCTTCGTGGGACTCACTGCACTTTGAAGGCAGGCATCAGGTTGGTTTCCGACTCTGCAAGTCTTCAGCCAGGGAGCAGACTTTGCATCTTTCCTCCTTGCCAGCACTCACATTCTGTGTTTCATTGAAATTCCTCATTCACTTGACTTCAGGGGCTTGGTGGTTGGTAGTGGTTTAGTCTCTAAGTTGTGTCCAACTCTTGTAACCCCATGGAATGTAGCCTGCCAGACTCCTCTGTCCTCTGTCCATGGGATTTCCAGGCAAGAATACTGGAGTGGGTTGCCATTTCCTTCTCCAGGGGATCGTCCTGACCCAGGGATCAAACCCTGGTCTCTTGCATTGCAAGTGGATTCTTTACTGAGTCACCAGGGAAGGCCTTCAGAGGCTTGAGCGGAAATATTTTTCTGCACCTCGGGCTGAGGTACCGGTGAGGAGGAGCAGAGATGGTTACCATGCCTCTGAGGACGTCCTGTGGGAGACTTTGGACCCTAGTAGTTGGCGAGGCCTTTAAAGCATGAAATCCTTGTGCCTTTTTGTTATCGCTTTTCAGTGAGAATAACTAATTTCAAGACAACAGGAAAAACCCAACTGAACATTCTGTTATTGTAAAACTAAATAGTAACCTTTATTCTTAGTTGATAATCCAGTTTACAGTGATAAGAAAAACATGAAAACTCTAGCCCGTAAGTTATGGCAAACCAGATCTGTTCAGTGCCTCAGATTTTTAGTTAGGTATGTTTAAACATCACTGATTTTCTAGTCATCAGAAATATTACTTATGAATAATATTATAGTTGTTTTTTCTGGCTTCCTATTGGAATATGGCAGGTGACAGTGAAAGGAGTTAGGCCTATTATTAAATCATTGGTCAGTCAAAAATATAGCTCAGTGACAATGTTTGACTATTTTTATTAGAAGGGCTTTTAATATAATAAGCAGAATCAGCATCAATTAAAAAAGAAATAGATCATCTTCATTTAAGACCTTTGAAAGACAATTTAAAACATTTAAAGTAGATGCTAAAATGTATTTGTTAATCTTGCACCTCATAGTCCTCTTAAGAGAGGTTTGAATATGGAAGTATATTAGGTTCTGGCTTAAATATGAAGATGATTTTAAGTGTTCCCAGTGGCTAACAAATATAATGATTATCATTCCCAGAGTGGAACTGTCTTCAGACTTTCTCAGCTGAATTCTTTTCTGAGTGACAGTTCTGCTATCCATATCTTTCTTGTTAAGAATTCAATAATGGACTAGGTTAATTAGAGATAGGTAATCTTACGTTATAGTAATCATCCTTCTGTCAGAATAAATTAACCTTTTTAGCTCCTATTTTCTGGAATTCCCAGCCTCTGTGGACTGTCTTCTCAAGGCATTAAATAGCCTCATAAAACTTTAAACTCATTTGAATTTAGAAATCCCCATCACTGATAGAATTATTAAACGTGATAATCAGAAATTTACTCTGAGATCATTGAAGGTAACCCTAATTCAGGCATGTCACAGCCTTCTTCCTTCCTACCTGTGTGATCTGGGGAGATTCAGTGATCATCTCTGGGTCTTCATTTCCTGACTTAGAGAATAGGGATAAGTTGGAGCCACTTCAGCTTGTGGAAATCAAATGGGATTGCACCTCCAGTAGATTCTCAGAGCCCTGCTGAAATGTTTGAGATTGTGAGGATTGTTTTGAAATGTGATCAAGTCAGAGGACTTTACTTTTTCCACTGTTGGTGTTAACTGATCCCTGATATCATGGAGTCTTTTCCCCTGGCTCCCCTGTATCCTTGGCAGGGAGAAAAATAATGGTGAACAGTTGTGTGACAGAGGATTCTCTCCACCTGTGGCTCCCACAATTCTTTGTTATATGTGTGGCCCGGGGACCAAATGTGTCAGTCCATCAGAGACTAGAGCTTGTTGGGCCGTCTGTGCTAGAGATTCATGACGCCCCATGACAGCCGCACTGAAAATTACCATGCCCTGAAAAAAATCTATTAACAATTTGTACATATAGTTCCTCTGCTTATTTTTTTTTAAGACAAAATATTGCAGTGAATTTCATCAGAAGTAATTTGGGATCTATTCAAACATTTGGCTTTAATTAGGAAGCAGGAAAATATGTCAAAACTAGATCCCATTTGGACAGGATTTGTTTATCCTTCTCATCTTGAGTTTGGGCCCCAAATCCTAGTTTTGAGCCTTTGGCTTATTTAGATACAGATGCAACTTACTTCAGTGTTGGATAAGAAGGATGGTGGCCTATGCATATCAGCCCCCAAAATGAAGAGCAGGAGAAAGTCACAGGGTATGTAATGCCGCCTGTGTGGACAGAGGGGCGCCACTAGTGGGTGGGTAAGTGAGTTCTTCATGAGGTGGAAGAAATCCCATTCCTTAGAGCTTCTCCTGAGCAAAGAATGGATGTATTTTTAAAAAATGCTTTGATAAGCTACTGGGGAATAGTTGTTAGTTAGTACTTGGGTTTCTGCATAGAGCCCTTTGTTTTGGTCACTTCTCTAAAGCATTGGTAAGCAGATTTGCAGGTAGAATTAAGGAGAGGGCTGAGTCTGGGAGTATTTATGAGGAGAATGGAATAAGAGATTCTGAGGAATGCTGGGGGCAGTGAGGAGCCAGTTTGTTGGGCCCTTTAGAGAGGGAGTAAAGGAAAACAGCCACTTGGTTTAAGAAAGACTTTGAAAAACAAGCTTGTTTAATAGAGATTTTCTAAATTAATTTTTCAAATAGGAGATAGAAACGCATGTTTTAACACAAGTATCAAAACATGGACCATAAAGTTTCATTAATAGCCTGGTCCCTTAGTGTTCACCCCTCTCTCCACCGGGGAGACAACCATTGTTTTTTTTTTTAATGTAAGCTTGCAAATTTCTTTATATGCATAAAAGCATATATGAATATTGATCTTTATCTTCCTCCTCTGCCTTTTTTAACACCAAATATAGGTTATTTCATTGTTTTGTACCTTAATTTTTTTTTTTCATTGTACTGTATATTTTGGATGGACTTCCCAGGTGGATCAGTGGTAAAAAATCCACCTGTCAATGCAGGAGATGTGGGTTCAATCCCAGACACAGGAAGATTTCCTGGAGGAGGAAATGGCAACCCTCTCCAGTATTCTTGCCTGGAAAAATCCCATGGACAGAGGAGCTTGGCAGGCTGCAGTCCCCAGGGTCACAAAGAGTCAGACACGACTGAGCACGCATGCACAGCAACAAATACATTTTGCACATCTTTCTTGTCACCACACAGAGAACTTTATGATTCTTTTTATTTCCTGCTGCTTTCCATTTTATTGATATGTCATAATTAATCTAACCTATTTGTGGATATTGGGTTATTTCTAATTGTTTGAATTTATAATGTTGAGTAAACTTATATAGAGCTTGGGGCTTCCCAGGTGGCGCTAGTGGTAAAGAACCTGCCTGCCAACGCAGGGGACATATGAGATGCAGTTTTGATCCCTGGATTGGGAAGATGCCCTGGAGAAGGAAATGGCATGGCAACCCAGTCCTGTATTCATGCCTGGAGAATTCCATGGACAGAGGAGCCTGGTGGGCTACAGTCCATGGGGTCGCACAGAGTTGTCCACGACTGAAGCAACTAGAGCCAGACATCCTGGAATATGAAGTCAAGTGGGCCGTAGGAAGCATCACTATGAACAAAGCTAGTGGAATTCCAGCTGAGCTATTTCAAATCCTAAAAGATGATGCTGTGAAAGTGCTGCACTCAATATGCCATCGAATTTGGAAAACTCAGCAGTGGCCACAGGACTGGAAAAGGTCAGTTTTCATTCCAATCCTGAAGAAAGGCAATGCCAAAGAATGCTCAAACTACTGCACAATTGTCCTCATCTCACATGCTAGTAAAGTCATGCTCAAAATTCTCCAAGCCAGGCTTCAGCAATACGTGAACCGTGAACTTCCAGATGTTCAAGCTGGTTTTAGAAAAGGCAGAGGAAACTAGAGATCAAATTGCCAGCATCCTCTGGATCATGGAAAAAGCAAGAGAGTTCCATAAGAACATCTATTTCTGCTTTATTGACTATGCCAAAACCTTTGATTGTGTGGATCACAATAAACTGTGGAAAGTTCTGAAAGACATGGGAATACCAGACCTGCCTCTTGAGAAATCTGTATGCAGGTCAGGAAGCAACAGTTAGAACTGGTCATGGAACAACAGACTGGTTCCAAATAGGAAAAGGAGTACATTAAGTTTGTATATTGTCACCTTGCTTATTTAACTTGCATGCAGAGTACATCATGAGAAATGCTGGGGTGGAAGAAGCACAAGCTGGAATCAAGATTGCCGGGAGAAATATCAATAACCTCAGATATGCAGATGACACCACCCTTATGGCAGAAAGTGAAGAAGAACTAAAGAGCCTCTTGATGAAAGTGAAAGAGGAGAGTGAAAAAGTTGGCATAAAGCTCAAAATTCAGAAAACTAAGATCATGGCATCCGGTCCTGTCACTTCATGGCAAATAGATGGGGAAACAGTGGAAACAGTGGCTGGCTTTATTTTTTTGGCTCCCAAATCACTGCAGATGGTGATTGTAGCCATGAAATTAAAAGACGCTTACTCCTTGGAAGGAAAGTTATGACCAACCTAGACAGCATATTGAAAAGCAGAGACATTACTTTGCCAACAAAGGTCTGTCTAGTCAAGGCTATGGTTTTTCTAGCAGTCATGTATGGATGTGAGAGTTGGACTGTAAAGAAAGCTGAGTGCAGAAGAGTTGATGCTTTTGAACTGTGGTGTTGGAGAAGACTCTTGAGAGTCCCTTGGACTGCAAGGAGATCCAGCCAGCCCATCCTAAAGGAGATCAGTCCCGGGTGTTCATTGGAAGGACTGATGTTGAAGCTGAAACTCCAATAGTTTAGCCACCTGATGTGAAGAGCTACCTCATTTGAAAAGACCCTGATGCTGGGAAAGATTGAGGGCAGGTGGAGAGGGGGTGGCAGAGGATGAGATGGTTGGATGGCATCACTGACTCAATGGACATGAGTTTGGGTAAACTCCAGCAGTTGGTGATGGACCAGGAGCCCTGGTGTGCTGGGGTTCATGGGGTCGCAAAGAGTCAGACATGACTGAACTGAACTGAAGCAACTTAGCATGCCATTTCACATGGAGCTTATTTTGCATTAGCACAAACATACCCACAGAAAGAATTCCCAGTGTTGGTATTGTTGGACAACATATATGCAGTTGGAATTTTTGATTGACTTTGCTACATTTCCCTCCTAAGGAGTTGTACCAATTGATACTCCCAACAGAAGTAAATGAAAGCCCTTGTTTTTCCAAAGCTTTGCCAATGCAGTGTATGTTAGATTTTTATATTTCCACAAACCTGGTAAGTAACAAATAGCATCTTGGTGTCTAGCGTTTTTTTTTATCAAGTTCAGTTTTTCAAAAACTTCAAGCTATCTCAAACTTACAGAAAAGTTTTTTTTTTTTTTCCTTATTAATAGTAAGTTGCTGACATGATACTCCTGCACTCTGGAAAACCTTAGGTATATATTTTACAAACAAGTACATTCTTTTTATAACCAAAATAAAACCATCAATATCTGGGCATTAGCTTTGCTACATAACTACCATCTAACCCTCAGACTCCATTTATGTTTAGCTTATTATCCATAATGTGTCCTTTATAGAAAAAAATATCCAGTAAGAATCACGTGTTGTGCTTAGCTGCTGGGCCTCTCTAACCTCTTTTAATCTGAAATAGTTCCTTCTGCTTTCTTTACATTTCATGATCTTGAAAGGCCAGATATTTTGTAAAATTTCTCTTCATTTGGGTTTGCCTGATGTTTCCTTTTGACTCAACTCAGATTATACAGCTTTGGCAGGGATATCACAGAAGCAACGCTGTGTTCTCATTGTAACCTATCAGATGGTGTATAATTTTGAGTTACTGCATTAATGACGATGTTCATTCTGGTCATCTGATTGAAGTCATGGCTGCCAGGATTCTCCATTGTAAATTTAATCTTTTCCTTTTGCAGTTGCTAATGTCTTTTGTGGTAGGGTCCTTTTGAGATTATATAAATATCTCTTTCAGTTTTATAATTTGATTTTACTAATTTGTTTCTTTTAGTTATATCACTGTGAACTCATTGGTTTCTATTATATTGAATAGATCATACTCTGTTACTGTCATTATTTATATTGTTGGTCAGATTACCCTAGATTTGATGAGTGGGTGCTCCTTCAACATGGCTCCTCTGTCCTTTTGACTTACTTCTATCATTCTGTGAGCATTTCCTTGTTTTCTGATTCAAAGAGATGTTCCAGGGCCACCTTGTACTTTTTCTGAGCCAGACTTGGAATTACTAATTTCTTCAAGGACGCTTTTAGCAGAGAGTGGTGTATGGAAGTTAAGATATGGTACTAGGCGTGCTCCTTCCTATTGGGGTGTCTCTGTTCCTAGGCCACCTTAACAGACACATATTCACATCTATATTTGTTTATTTACCTCTATAGGAAAAACTATGAGTCTATACCATGCTTTCAATTCTTACCCGACACCACGGGATTGATTTTAGTTTTCTGCCTTAGCCTATTTTTAGTTCCCTTCTCTGACAGTGAGAAGCTAGCTCTCATTATCCTTACAGATTTCCCCAATTGATCATTCCCTGTGTGTAAACATCTCATGCGCTGCTTCACTCCCACATAAAGACTTGCCACTCTCCACGTGGGCTTTGTGTCTCCCCTTCCATTTCCCACTCCGCCTCCCCCATCTCCCAGAGAAGTTCTCTTTGCTCCTCCTCAAGCTTCTGAGTCCAGCTTTAATTTATATTCTTTTTGTTGTGAGTGAGGTTGAGCAATTTTTAATGAAGAGTGCCAATATAAACCCTATCTTCATTTCCCATACAAAATGTTCAGTAAAGTCAACATTGCCCAATAGTATTTTTGTTTGAGTGAATAATTTAGTAGTATTTGAATCAGAGCTGAGTTTTATGTTCAGCTGCACAGAGTGCGGTTATTTAAATCATTTGTTCACTTAAATTATTTGTTGAAATCACTACGTTCCAGCCACTCTTCTAGGCACCGAGGATCACGTGGTAAAAAAAGAGACAAATTGTCTTCCCTCATAGAATTGATATTTTTAACGGTGGAGTCAAAGAATGAGCAAGTTAACCTATCAGCTTAACGTGTAATTGCCAGTAGTGAAAAAAGCTAAACAGAGAATAAAGCATAGTGACAGCATCTACTGTTGTAGGTGCCAGAGCAGCAGGGAAGCCTCAATGGACCCCCAGTGACAGAATGAAAGAAATGTTTTGTGCATAGATCCCCAAAGATCAGCATCTGGTGAATCATGTCCACCTGGAAAGAACAAGCCAATTTCTGGGTTTCAGAGCCTGGATCAGAGAGTCAAACCAGATAGGAAGGAAGCTACTCCACAGTCTTAGACATCTTGCTAATTAACTTTGGAGTCACTTCCCCCACGTAAGTAAAGTTGCTCAGTCGTGTCCGACTCTTTGTGACCCCATGGACTGTAGCCTACCAGGCTGCTCTGTCCATGGGATTTTCCAGGCCCACGTAGGCCTGTGCAATATTGCCTTCTCAGCTTCAGTTCTAACAAAGACATGAGAGGCAGCAACTTCATAAGTAGTCAAAAAAATCTTTGTCTTGAAATTCTTTTAAACCTGTTTCTAATCTTGACATCATTCTTGCAGGTTAGGAGATATTACTTCCTTCTTACAGACAAGGAAACTGAGACTTTTGAAGATCAATAATGTACTCAGTATTATGCAGCTAGTGAGACATTGAGCAGTGATTAACTCCAAAGCCCAGCTCTTCCAGCTGTTGACAAGGGTCAGACTCAGTCCTGTTATTTTTTGGGAAGTGCTTTGCAGAGGCAGTTCCCCTATGATGTAAACTAGGGCCCTAAATAAAGCAGGATTCTCTAGACAATGGACCTCGTGCTAAAACTTAATTAACATCCTCCTGTCAGGTAGGTCTGTTTCCATTTCAATTACACTAAAATATAAACAAATTTTTATTCACCTTTTTAGGTTGAGATATTATCCTCTAATGTTAAGAATCCAGGGTATATTTGATGACTAGTTATATACTTCCAATAAACTAAAAGTATACATCCTTATTCGGAGAAGGCAATGGCAAGCCACTCCAGTACTCTTGCCTAGAAAATCCCATGGATGGAGGAGCCTGGTGGGCTGCAGTCTGTGGGGTCGCTAGGGGTCGGACACGACTGAGCGACTTCACTTTCACTTTTCACTTTCACACATTGGAGAAGGAAATGGCAACCCACTCCAGTGTTCTTGCCTGGAGAATCCCAGGGATGGGGGAGCCTGGTGGGCTTCCATCTATGGGGTCACACAGAGTCGGACACGACTGAAGTGACTTAGCAGCAGCAGCAGCAGCAGCATACATCCTTATAAGAATGCACAATATTATTTCACAGCAAGCACAACTACCCCACCTGATAATCTTATAAATGTACATGTCTGTACTGTATTTTACCAATGAGATCACAGATAAATTCACCCAATCAACTCAGCAAAGCCCTGATCACAGATCGATTACTTAAATAGATTTATTTGGATTAGATATGAAAACTCAGTAATTAAACTGTAGAGATGATTAATATTATACTTGAAAACAGATAATAAAACTTCATAGTTGGGGAATAAATTAAAAATATTATATCCATCAAAAATCAAGTTTTAAAAAACCCCAGAAAAGGTAATAAGAGCAAAATAGTTGAATTGCTTTGTTTATAATGAGAAAGACTTGTCACTGTGGAAAAATGAAATTTGCCTCTTCTGGGCTTTAACCTAAACATGGGAGAGTGTTATCTTACCGGTCATTTGTGGTCACGTGGGAGTTCCTGCCTGGAATGCTGTATTGAGACGCTGTGAGTACTAATCAGGTTGTTTTTCGGTCACTCAGTTGTGTCCGACTCTGTGACTCCATGGACTGCCGCACACATGTCAGGCTTCCCTGTCCTTCACTATCTCCCTGAGTTTGCTCAAACTCATGTCCATTGAGTTGGTGATGCCATCATCCAACCGTTTCATCCTCCCTCTTGCTTGGAAAGGTGAATGAGTGGTGGCTTTCATTTTGCCTGGGGCTGCACAGATCTTGAAAGTAAGTGAAAGTGAAGTCGCTCAGTTGTGTCCGACTCTTTGCGACCCCATGGGCTGTAGCCCACCAGGTTCCTCCCTCCATGGGATTTTCCAACCGAGAGTACTGGAGTGGGTTGCCATTTCCTCACTGCCAAACTAACTCTGCAGTGGCAACTTCAGAACACAAAATAAGCACTAGACCTAGAAATGCTCAACACCCAAACTTAATGTATAGTCAAATAAATGGTTTAGTCTAGCACCTACCAGCCTTTAAGAAGAGCTTGTCAGTATACTCTTTCCTGTTGAAAGGAAAGAGTAGTATACTCTTTCTTGTTGAAAGGAAAGAGTTGGAGAAGTCTCCAGTGCTGGGGGAAAGGAAATCAAGACTGTGTGAGGAGATGGCCTGAGAGGTGGAGGCATTGCTAGGATCTTCAACAGCTGTGGCCTCTACCAGCTGGCATCAAGGCCCTGGTTACAGCCCAGGCAGGAGAGGCATGGGGAAGTGGAAAGGATTCTGCACAGGAAAACTAATAAATCATGCCATAAATAGCAGCATTAGGTGAAAAGAAAAGAATCACTTGGCAGTGTCTTTTTCAACACAGAAGCAAAATGTATCTACATTTTTGGGGAGTGACATTCAAGAAACTATTAGTACTTGGGTACGAGTTGGGGATAGGTGTTCCATAAGCCTGATTTTTCACTATGTGCCTTCTTATACTGTTTGAAAATTTAAATCATGCATGTATACTTTTTAATTGTAAAGAACAAGTTTAAAGTTAAGACTTTTATTTTCTATATATAGAGGTCGTAACTGTGGTGTGGTCACTCACCTAGAGCCAGACATCCTGGAGTGTGAAGTCAAGTGGACCTTAGGAAGCATTACTATGAACAAAGCTAATGGAGGTGATGAAATTCCAGTTGAGCTATTTCAAATCCTAAAAGATGATGCTGTGAAAGTGCTGCACTCATTATGGTAGCACATTTGGAAAACAACATTGGCCACAGGACTGGAAAAAGGTCAGTTTTCATTCCATTCCCAAAGAAGGGCAATGTCAGAGAATGTTCAAATTATCGTACAATTGCACTCATTTCATGTGCTAGCAAGATTATGCTCAAAATCCTTCATGCTAGGCTTCAGCAGTACTTGAACTGGCAATTCCAGATGTATAAGCTGGATTTAGAAAAGGCAGAGGAATCAGAGATCAAATTGCCAACATACGCTGGATCATAGAAAAAACAAAGGATTTCCGAAAAAACATCTACTTCTGCTTCATTGACTATGCTAAAGCCTTTGACTACATGAATCATAGCAACTGGAATATTCTTAATGAGATGGTAATACCAGACCACCTTATCTGCTTCCTGAGAAGCCTGTTGTGCAGGACAAGGAGCAGCAGTTAGAACTGGACATGAAACAATGGACTAGTTCAGAATTGGGAAAGGAGTACGTCAAGGCTGTATATTGTCACCCTGCTTATTTAACTTCTATGGAGAGTGAAGTGAAAGTGAAAGTTGCTCAGTTGTGTTCGACTCTTTGTGACCCCATGGACTATATACAGTCCATGGAATTCTCTAGGCCAGAATACTGGAGTGGGTAGCCTTTCCTTTTTCCAGGGGATCTTTCCAACCCAGGGATTGAACCCAGGTCTCCCACATTGCAGGCGAGTTCTTTACCAGCTGAGCCACAAGGGAAGCCCCAAAACACTGGAGTGGGTAGCCTATCCCTTCTCCAGTGGATCTTCCCGACCTAAGAATTGAACCAGGGTCTTCTGCCTTGCAGGTGGATTCTTTACCAACTGAGCTATCGGAGAACAGCATGCAGAGTACATCATGTGAAATGCCAGGCTGGATGAAGCACAAGCTGGAATCAAGATTGCTGGGAGAAATATCAGTAACCTCAGATATGCAGATGATACCACTTTACTGGCAGAATGTGAAGAGGAGCTAAAGAGCCTCTTGATGAAGGTGAAAAAGGAAAATGAAAAAGCTGGCTTAAGGCTGAGCATTCAAAAAACAAAGATCACAACATCCAGTCCCATCACTTCATGGCAAATAGATGGGGAAAATGTGGAAACTGTCAGATTTCATTTTCTTGGACTCTAAAGTCCCTGCGGATAGTGACTGCAACCATAAAATTAAAATATGCTTGCTTCTTGTAAGAAAAGCTACAACAAACATAGTGTATTAAAAAGCAGAGATATCACTTTGCTGACAAAGGTCCATATAGTCCATATGGTTTTTCCAGTAGTCATGTATGAATGTGAGAACTGGATCATAAAGAAAGCTGAGCACCAAAGAACTGATGCTTTTGAATTGTGGTGTTGGAGAAGATTCTTGAGAGTCCCTTGGACTGCAGGAAGATTCAACCAGTCAATCTAAAGGACATCATCAGTGACTATTCATGGGAAGGATTGATGCTGAAGCTCCAATACTTTGGCCACCTGATTCAAAGAGTCGACTGATTGGGACAGATCCTGATGCTGGGAAAGATTGAAGGCAGGAAAAGAGGACCACAGAGGTTGAGAATGGTTGGATGGCATCACTGACTCAATGGACATGCCTTTGAGCAAACTCAGGGAAATAGTGAAGGACAGGGAATCCTGGCATGCTGCAGTTCATGGGGTTGCAAAGAGTTGGACATGACTTAGTGACTGAACAACAGGTAAATATCCACTCAGGGCAGACATTTTTCCAAAATATTGTTTCACCTATTGAAATAGAAATTTTCATTGGTAAATTCTGGAAGTGAGCTATTGCTAACAGAATGATCCTTAGCATTTTCAATATGATTGATTACTTAAATCTGTATAAAATTACCTGTAGTCAATCGGGATCTATAATAATTTATAGTTTATAATGGTGAAATAATGTATAATATGTGTTGGATCTGATTTAATCCTTGTTTTTAATTAAGTTCTTTGGATTAGAAGTGTTTCTAATTAACTGAAACTAAACCACAATAGTGACTTAATTTATCATTTATGAAGCCTGTGACACATTTCAGCTGATCATAAGCACAGACTTTTTTTGTAATATTGATTTTTACTTATTTGACTGTGCTGGGTCTTAGCTGTGGCACGTGGGATCTTTAGTTGCTTAGTTGTGGCTTGTGAATTTTTAGTTGTGACATGTAGGATCTAGTCCCCTGACCGAGGATTGAATCCCCTGCATTGGGAACATGGAGTCTTAGCCTCTGGCCACCAGGAAGTCCCACAAGCATAGACTTTTAAAATAGCATATGAGTGGCCAACAGTGGCTTTAAAATGAATAATAATATATAACATTCGTGTTTATTAAAATCATGTATATTTGTTTTAGGATACTTGGAAATTGTAGAAATAGTAAACATTCCCCACCTATAAAATTTCTGCTTTTTACACCTACTTCTATGAGTGTATTTTTTCTTGCAGCCTTTTCCTCTTCAGTCAGTTCAGTTCAGTTCAGTCGCTCAGTTCAGTCCGACTCTTTGCGACCCCATGGACTGCAGCACGCCAAGCTGCCATGTCTATCACCAACTCCCGGAGTTTACTCAAACTCATGTCCGTTGAGTCGCTGATGCCATCCAACCATCTCATCCTCCGTTGTCCCCTTCTCCTGCTGCCTTCAATCTTTCCCAGCATCAGGGTCTTTTCTAGTGAGTCAGTTCTTTGCATCAGGTGGTCAAAGTATTGGGAGTTTCAGCTTCAGCATCAGTCCTTCCAGTGAATATTCAGGACTTGATCGCCTTTAGGATTGACTGGTTTGATCTCCTTGCAGTCCAAGGGACTCTCTAGAGTCTTCTTCAGTACCACAGTTCTAGATGGAACTGAGAAAGCTGAGTGCACGTAGGGAGTGAGGCCAGTGGCTGAGAGGGCAGGAGAGAGCCAGAAAGTAGTGGGTTCAGGCGAGACTTTGAATCCTGGGAGTTGGGTCAGTCCACGCTTAGCATGAGTATATCCAGTCTCCTTGGCTTCTAAACAGTCAACGATTGACAGGAGTTCTCTTTTACCATGCTGGATGCCAGAAGACAATGGAGTCACATCTATTGGCACTTCTTAAATGCCTTAGAAATATTAATTAATGCGTTTATTCTTCACAACAGTCCTGTGAGGTAGGTATCATTTTAATCTTTTCACCAGTGAGGAAACTGGGTCTCAGAGAGGTTTAGTAATAGGGCCAGGGTCTCATAGCTGGAAAGTGACAGCCAGGACTCAACAGGAGCGGTCTGGCTCCAGAGGCACATTGATTTTTTATCACACCAATAGATTTTTTATCACACCAAAGTAAAATTTAGATTTTTACCTACCATCATACTCAAATATATATTTTTGGCATATTAAAGCCTTAAATGTGCATGAAAAGCTTTAAAAATTGTTAAATAAAATATAAGGAAATATCTTTCACCCATAAAATAGTGATTATTATTTTAAACAAGACACAAGATACAAAAAGTACAAACCATAAAGCAGAAGAGATGAACCTGCCTGGTAGATATTCCTAATATTACTTTATGTACATTTCGAAAGCATTAAAAAGTAAAAATAGGAGCCACAGATGGAAAGAAGATGTTTCCAATACTTATTCCTGACTTTCAAAGGAATGGTATTCCAAATATACAAAGAATCCTACAAAATCAATAATAGAGAGATCAGCAACCTGATAGAGATATTGATAGGTATAGGAAAAGGCATTTCATAGAAGGGAAAAACTGGCCACTAACCCAGGAAAAGATGCTTAAACTCACTTGTAATTTGGAAAAATAAAAACTCATTGCAATACTATTTCACACTCATCAGACTGGCATATGATTTGAAAATTCCGTTTAAAAATTTGGTGAGAAAGAGAAACAAAGAACCCATACCACTAATGAGAGACTGTGGCAAGTCAGTGATGTACCTCAAAATGTGGAATTCAGCAAAGTCTTGCATGGGCACAAGGAGATTGGGGCAAGAAGGTTGATGCCAGCATTGTTCGTAAGTATGGAAAAATATCTAATTCCAATAATAAAAGTGTGGATAAGTGATGTGTATGTAGTAGAAAGGAAAGATATAAGCATCTGAATGCAGAGTTCCAAAGAATAGCAAGGAGAGATAAGAAAGTCTTCCTTAGTGATCAATGCAAAGAAATAGAGGAAAACAACAGAATAGGAAAAACAAGAGATCTCTTCAAGAAAATTAGAGATTCCAAGGGAACATTTCATGCAAAGATGGGCTCGATAAAGGACAGAAATGGTATGGACCTAACAGAAGCAGAAGATATTAAGAAGAGGTGGCAGGAATACACAGAAGAACTGTACAAAAAAGATCTTCACGACCAAGATAGTCACGATAACGTGATCACTGACCTAGAGCCAGACATCTTGGAATGTGAAGTCAAGTGGGCCTTAGAAAGCATCACTACTAGCAAAGCTAGTGGAGGTGATGGAATTCCAGTTGAGCTATTTCAAGTCTTGAAAGATGATGCTGTGAAAGTGCTGCACTCAATATGCCAGCAGATTTGGAAAACTCAGCGCTGGCCACAGGACTGGAAGAGGTCAGTCTTCATTCCAATCACAAAGAAAGGCAATGCCAAAGAATGCTCAAACTACCGCACAATTGCACTCATCTCACACGCTAGTAAAGTCATGCTCAAAATTCTCCAAGCCAGGCTTCAGCAGTATGTAAACCGTGAACTCCCAGATGTTCAAGCAGGTTTTAGAAAAGGCAGAGGCACCAGAGATCAAATTGCCAACATCCGCTGGATCATGGAGAAAGCAAGAGAGTTCCAGAAAAACATCTATTTCTGCTTCATTGACTATGCCAAAGCCTTTGACTGTGTGGATCACAAGAAACTGTGGAACATTCTGAAAGAGATGGGAATCCCAGACCACCTGACCTGCCTCTTGAGAAACCTGTATGCAGGTCAGGAAGCAACAGTTAGAACTGAACATTGAACAACAGACTGGTTCCAAATAGGAAAAGGTGTACGTCAAGGTTGTATATTGTCACCTTGCTTATTTAACTTATATGCAGAGTACATCATGAGGAACGCTGGGCTGGAAGAAGCACAAGCTGGAATCAAGATTGCCGGGAGAAATATCAATAACCTCAGATATGCAGATGACACTACCCTTATGGCAGAAAGTGAAGAGGAACTCAAAAGCCTCTTGATGAAAGTGAAAGAGGAGAGTGAAAAGGTTGGCTTGAAGCTCAACATTCAGAAAACAAAGATCATGGCATCTGGTCCCATCACTTCATGGGAAATAGATGGAAAAACAGTGGAAACAGTGTCAGACTTTATTTTTCTGGGCTCCAAAATCACTGCAGATGCTGATTGCAGCCATGAAATTAAAAGACACTTGCTCCTTGGAAGGAAAGTTATGACCAACCTTGATAGTATATTAAAAAGCAGAGACATTACTTTGCCAACCAAGGTCCGTCTAGTCAAGGCAATGGTTTTTCCCGTGGTCATGTATGGATGTGAGAGTTGGACTGTGAAGAAAGCTGATCGCCGAAGAATCGATGCTTTTGAACTGTGGTGTTGGAGAAGACTCTTGAGAGTCCCTTAGACTGCAAGGAGATCCAACCAGTCCATTCTAAAGGAGATCAATCCTGGGTGTTCATTGGAGGGACTGATGCTAAAGCTGAAACTGCAATACTTTGGCCACCTCATGCGACGAGTTGACTCACTGGAAAAGACTCTGATGCTGGGAAAGGTTGGGGGCGGGAGGAGAAGGGGACGACGGAGAATGAGATGGCTGGATGGCATCACCGACTCTGTGGACATGAGTTTGAGTGTACTCCGGGAGTTGGTGATGGACAGGGAGGCCTGGCGTGCTGTGATTCATGGGGTCGCGGAGAGTCGGACACGACTGAGCGACTGAACTGAACTGAACTGAACTGAATGTGGTAGAAAATCTGAGTGACCTTTAGTCATATGTGTCAGTGTGTAGCTAAATCCCAACATTATTATGTTAGACGAAAAGGCAAAAGGGGAAGCATCTGTACAATAGAATACTATGTGTATAAAGTTTAAATATATGCCAAATAATATTGTACCTTGTTCATAGGTGCTTAATATATACCATGGAATACTACTCAGCCGTAAAAAGGAGTGCATTTGAATCTGTTCTAATGAGGTGGATGAAACTAGAGCCCATGCTATAGAGTGAAGTAAGTCAGAAAGAGAAATATAAATATCGTATACTGGCACATACATGTGGAATCTGAAGAGAGAGCACTGATGAATTTATTTTCAGGGCAGCAGTGGATAAACAGACATAGAGAGCAGACCTACGGACAAGGTGGGAGGGGAGGAGGGAGAAGGGGAGAGGTGTGGGGAGAGAAACATAGACATTTACAGTACCACGTGTAAAGCAGTAGCCAGTGGGAGTTTGCTGTATGACTCGGGGAGCTCAAACAGCGGCTCTGAGACAGGCTGAAGGGTGGGGTGGGGAGGGAGATGGGAGGGAGGTCTGGGAGGGAGGGGACATGATGTGTGAATGAAAACCACAAAATTCTGTAAAGCAATTATCCTCCAATTAAAAAATTAAAAAAAAAAATTAAGGCATCTCTCAGTTTATTTGCAGTGGAGAAGAATGCCCTGTATAAAGAAATATGTTTTTAAAAGTTAAAGTAGAACAATTTTTGTTTTTTTTTAAAGATAAGTATAAAGTATTATTTTACTTCAAAGGACAACACTGTGATTTAAAGTTAGGTTAAAATCTTGATGGAAAATGTACTCTTGGTTTTAATAACTCCTGATAAATACTCATAGTTTAAGTAATGCCCTCTTTCTCCAGAGTGCTGCTGCTGCTGCTGCTAAGTCACTCCAGTCGTGTCCGACTCTGTGTGGCCCCATGGACGGAAGCCCACCAGGCTCCCCCGTCCCTGGGATTCTCCAGGCAAGAAGTGACACATGTATAAGTAACTAACCATTTAGTGCTTAAAAGTGAGAAAAAGTGAGTTAGTCGCTCAGTCATGTCTGACTGATTCCATGGACTGTAGCCTGCCAGGCTCCTCTGTCCGTGAACTTCTCCAGGCAAGAATACTGGAGTGGGTTGCCATTTTCTTGTCCAGGGGATCTTCCTGACCGGGGATTTAGTGCTTAAGTAGTATTGTTTTCATAGGATGATGTGGTTGAATGGGTCACAATGAAAGTAAAAACACAAATAAGGTTAGCATTAGGTTAGTTTGCTGCATTTCCCTGGGGCCAACTCTAGGAGAGGAACATTTCTGTGTTAGTCCCAGAACTGTGGAGGGTGTTGAAATGCTTTCTAATTGCCCAGTTAAAGCTTTGTTTATATAGCATTTTTTCAAGATTCGTGGAACATGTTGAGGTGTCAGATATTCAAGAACTCTGTTATACAAATCATTGAAAGAAAACCTTCCTGGATAGGGAGGTGGGAGGTAGCAGCGGGGGTGTTCATGCCAAGTCACTTCAGTCGTGTCAGACTGTGTGCTATGCTGTGGGCTGTAGCCTGCCAGGAGAGAACAGGTTTATCTTAAAGGTCTCTTTTTGGTTTCCCTCCACCATGCCTCTCTTCTGTCTGCATCCTAATCCAGGCTCCTGTGTCTTGCTGGGTTACTGTAGGTCATTTTATATGTTCTTTCTTCTACAACGCCCCTGCAGCCTCCCACCCTAATTCTAGTTGGCCTTCTACTCAGAAACGTACAGTAGTTACTGGTTTCCCACCAGGGGAGATCACTCTGCCTTGTTTTGAAGACGTGCTGACTTTCTCATTCATCTCAATTTGGACTCTGTTTTCAGGTCAGTTCCTCACAGAAGCTGGCTTGTGACAGAGTTTTCACTGGCCCATAGTAAAATGATAAGAACATGGAAAATGTGGCTAGAATAGTGTATTCAAATTTTTAAAAATTGAGATTGTTTTTGCTTTTTTTGTGATCAGATGTTCATTCTTCATCGAATGCTGCTTGTTGATGGCAGAATTTTGAAGAGATCTTGCTTGGGAAAAGTGTAAGTCGAGTTTGATGGTTGCCTTCTTTCCACCTCCACACCTCTCTTAGTTCTCCCTTCACAAAAACACGATGCAGACACACACAGAGACACACACTTTCTCTCTCTCATTTTCTCTTTCACTCACACACACATACTTTTTTCTCAAATTTTGTTTTTGCAGGGCAGGGAAACGATGATCTAGGTTGTTTTACGTAATTCATGCTCAACAGTTGTTTATTTTCACTTCTCTGTCCCTTCTCACGGCCACGCCTGTTGTCTCGAATATCCTCCTGATACTTCAGTACAAATCTACACTTCCTGTAATGCTCAGATCAAATCTCCTCTCCTTCAGCTAATTTTCTTAATCACTTTGTGACAGTTTTATCGCTTTATTATTAGTATGGGTATTGGTTGACATAAGAATTTTGGTTTTTTGATGCCTATGAAAGAAAGAACTTTGGCATTTTGTTAATATTAGGGAGATTTGGTAAGGCCATAAAGATTCATATAAAATGGTTTCTATTAGTCCTAAATCTGTTGTGTATGGTAGAGTTTTAATGTAATAGTTATGACTAGCATACAGTGACTCTTCACCAGGTATTTCCAGCATTCTGCTTTGCAGGTCTCCTGGTGTTAGGTGTATCCATGTGACTGATTTTGGCCATTGAGATGTGAATGAAAGTCGAGTGTTACTCCCAGATGGAAGCTTTTGAGCAGCTATAGGAATATTCCAGTTGGCAGGTGATCTTTAGCTTGGCTTCTAGGGCCTTCCCTGGTGGCTCAGACAGTAAAGAATCTGCCTGCAATGCAGGAGACCTGGATTTGATCCCAGGATTGGGAAGATCCTCTGGAGAAGGAAATGGCAACCCCACTCCAGTATTCTTGCCTGGAGAATCCCACAGACAGCCTCCACGGGGTCACAAAGAGTTGGACATGACTGAGCGACTAACACTTTAACTTTTTTGAGTCCTAGAGTGAGTATGATGTGAAAGAGAGCCCCAAACAGCCTTCAATGGGCTTGTAGTGTGAGCAAGAAATAAACTTTTGTTTCTTAATCCACTGAGATTTTGGAGGTTGTAGATAATATTAATAACAGCACAACTTAATCTATCGATACAAATATACATTAAAAAAATAAAATTTCTAACTTTATTGATAATTTAAAAATTAATCATTTTTAATGTTAAATATCTACCATTTCAATATATATCATTTCTTATATTTAAAAAAGAGAATATTGATACCTGAATCATTTTAATGAGATAAATACCAAAGTCTCAGGATCTCATAGTATCATTCAGAAACATGTAGAATGGATTTTAAAATATACAATGGAACACTGAAAGTGGCAAATTGGCAACTAAAATACATGAGATGTATCTTCCTCAAATAAAATAGATGAGGAAGAACATTCATATGTAGATTAAAATATTAAAAGCAAAGCAAGAATCTGGTAAGATCTCATAAAGGAGTCTTGACCCTTCAGAAATAATTTCCTTTGATTCTTCAAGATGGTTGTGTATGTTACCACAAAGGTCAGTAAGTAACTGACTCACCTTATAGACCTAAATTAACTTTTGAATGCGGTTTTGTTTTCCTGCCACAAAGATTTTTGGGAGCTTGGCGCCATCTTCTGGTCAAATGCTAACTTTTCGGATTCAAAACCTTTTTTGACTTATCAGTAACTACTTTGATTATACTTTCTAGTAAATACCATTAAGTAAATAAGTAAAATTTTTTCAAATAAATTTCAGGAACTTATCCATATAAAATGAATGTATGTCTGTACAGTTTTAAACTACCTATATTTATATGACAGTTGCAATTTTGAATTTTTTTAATACTTGTTTTTGAGAACATTACACAAATAAAACTGTCACCTTTTTCTTAATATAAAAAAGAGTGTGTTTTCCAAGGAGAATTTAGAGTTATCTATGTTCAATAATACTTAAATTTATATTTTCAAATTTCTATAAAAACTTGATCTAGAGGTGGTGTGTGTGTGTTTAATTTCAGAAACGATTTTTAAAATACAAGAAGGAGAAAGGGAAGGAAGCTGTAGATAACTGTTAATTGTGTTGCATTCAGCCTTGTGGTGGGTGCTTTTAGAAGGTGTTCTCGTTTACTTCCCACCACCCTGCTTTTGAGTAGGTAGTGTTGCCTTGGTTTTACTGCTCAAGAAGTGAAGTCGCTCAGTCTCTTTGAGACCCCGTGGACTGTAGCTCACCAGGCTTCTCCGTCCATGGGACTCTCCAGGCAAGAATACTGGAGTGGGTTGCCATTTCCTTCTCCAGGGGATCTTCCCGACCCAGGGATTGAACCCAGGTCTCCCACATTGCAGGCAGACGCTTTAACCTCTGAGCCACCAGGGAAGCCCATACTGCTCAAGAAATAAGTCTAAAAGGTTATGGATGTAAATGCTGATGTTTGGGCAGAAAGCAACTTTATTTTATTAGAATGATTGTAATTGCTCATTTATTAAGTTGTTCCAGGAAGACTGAATCAACAGATTTTTTTCAATCTCTTTTTTTTGTTGTTTTTGGAACTGATTTTTGTCATTGTTAATTAGATTCAGTAGATATCTGATATAATTCTGTTTTTAGGAGAATGAAAAGCACAGAGTTGTTTGTGTTCTTTCCTGTTACGCTTTTGTTCACTGCTGTCTCGTGTCCAGAGGAAGTAGCAGCCTTAAGTGTAAAGCAGGCCTTCAATTTCTGTTTCAACAGAAAGAGAAAAGAAAGGGAGAAATTTAGAGAGAGAAAGGAAAAGAAGGGAAGGCAGGAAGGGAGAGGAGCTAATCCTCTCACTTCAGTTCAGTTCAGTTTAGTCACTCAGTCGTGTGCAACTCTTTGCGACCCCATGGACTGCAGCACGCCAGGCCACCCTGTCCATCACCAACTCCCGGAGTCTACCCAAACTCATGTCCATTGAGTCAGTGATGCCATCCAACCATCTCGTCCTCTTTCGTCCCCTTCTCCACTTGCCCTCAATCTTTCCCAGCATCAGAGTCTTTTCAAATGAGTTAGTTTGTCGCAGCAGGTGGACAAAGTGTTGGAGTTTCAGCTTCAGCATCAGTCCTTCCAATGAACACCCAGGACTGATCTCCTTTAGGATGGACTGGTTGGATCTCCTTGTAGTCCAAGGGACTCTCAAGAGTCTTCTCCAACTACTTGGCACATAAAAGGCCAAGTAGAGGTGTTGTGAACTTGGGGTGGTGGAAGGTTAGCACTCACTGTAATTTTCTATATGCCATGCACGATTAAAGGGTCCCCTGTTGGCTCATTTGGTCAAGAATCCAGCTGCAGTGTAGGGGACCCAGGTTCAATCCCTGGGTTGGGAAGATCCCCTGGAAAAGGAAATAGCTACCCACTCCAGTATTCTTGCCTGGGAAATCCCATGGACAGAGGAGCCTGTCAGACTATGGTCCATGGGATCTCAAGAGTTGAAAACGATTTAGAGACTAAAACTACTACTACTATGCACTGTTAAGCACATTATACCCATAAATTCATTAGTCCTAAAACTAACCAAGTGAGCTCTTTATTATTGTTTTCAATTTCACAAATGAGAAAATTATACTTAGTGTGGTTAAGTATTTTACCCAAGGTCACACAGCTCACAGTCAAGATTTAAATCTTTATCTATCTGACTTATATGACTTATTTTTTAAAATGGACTATTTACTCATTCATTTAGCAAACCATTACTGGTGTGTCACTCTTGTCAGATAATCTCATATCTTCATATGTAATATGTTTCACCTAATTTGCACAAATCAAATTCTAGATTTTAGCCCTCAATTTTTCTTTTCCTGGGTTTCAATTTCCTCTTCAAATTATCAATATAGTTAATAAAATCAGAAAATTGGGAGGCATCCTTAACTCTTTTCTAAAAACTCTCAAACCCTAATCTCATGTTTTACAAGATTTTGTAAGACCTGTTCCCTACCCCATCTCTTCCTTCATTTCTCTCCTGATGCTTATCTGCTAGTCATGCGGGCATTCTAGAAATTTTGAGAACAAATCAAGCTCTTTCTTACAAAAGGATTTGATATGTGACATCATCTTCCTGAAATGCTTCCTTTATCATTTCTCTCAGGTCTCAACTTAAATGAAGCCTCTGCAGAGAAATTTTGTCCTGACAAACCATAATTAAAGTTTTTTTTATTTCTGAGTAGATCCTTTGTTATTCTATCATAGCACTTTGCTCATTTTCTTCTTAGTACTTGGAATAGTATAGAATTATTTTTACTTTGTTTCCTTGTTAAATGCGTCTCCATAATAGACTGTAAGGTCTTCGCATCTTTAAATTTGTCTGTCTGGTTCTTGCTGCAAACCTGAGAGCACTGGACTTGGTACCTAGAAGGTATTTGATGAATATTAGCTTAATCAACAAATAAACAATTTTTGGTGGAACTTCTTGCATCCTGTCTGTGCATTCAGAATGCTTCTCTGAGGCCCATAATGATACCCATTTTATGAAGGGGAACACTTTTGTTCTACCAGGATTTTGTCTTCAGCCTCTTCTGTTTTCTTCCACAACTCTCCATGGATTAGAATCTCCTAAACCTAACCCTTTAGCTGGGACATTTCTTTTAATATTAGGCTGCTATTACTATGAATCTTCTGAATACAAGTAACTTAAATGTAATGTTTTAATCAAAGCCAACTTGTTATTTTCTTCCCATACTTCTTTCTTCTTGTCAGTCAAGATCGACATCCACACCATTCATGCAGTCCACCAGGCTAGCAATGTGAGTCCTCTGGAGTATTGCTCTGCTTCATCCCATATCTGATCCAGGAAGTCCAGCCCATTTTAGCTCAGATGTGTCTCCCAGTCTGATTGCTTATCTCATCTTTGCTGCCTGTGCTAAAACACATGTCATACTCCATCTCAGAGACCTTTCATCCCTTTACTGTCCTCAGGATAAATTCTAACCATCTTTCCATCAGTGTGACAAGCTGTGCTTTACCCTTTAAGAATTAGCCCACATCTGTGTGACGCTCCTTAGTCACTTTCTCTTCTGATATCCCACTCTGCATTGTGTACACATTTAATTGAGCACTTCTCATGTTGAATTGTCATCTGTCCATTAAATGTCGGATTTAAAAAACAAATATTGTGTCGGGTCTTAGGTGTGGCATGTGGGAGCTTCACTGTGGCGAATGGGCTTCTTGCTAGATGTGGCACGTGGGGTCTAGAGCATGCTGGCTCAGTAGTTGTGCCACATGGGTTTAGCTGCCCTGTGGCAGGTGGGATCTTAGTTCCCCGGCCAGGGATCAAACCCACATCCCCTCCATTGGAAGGCAAATTCTTAACCACTGGACCACCAGGGAAGTCCCAGATTTTGGACTTTGAGGACCGTGTCTGGCCATCTCCATCTAGCAAGTTGCTTTTGCATAGTTTCAGTTGGTGTTTAACGTCTATTTTCAAGACAAATGATGATCAGAGAGATCAAATGGGTTCCCCACTATTACGGCAGAAAGCAAAGGAGAACTAAAGAGCCTCTTGATGAAAGTGAAAGAGGAGAGTTTAAAAGCTGGCTTAAAACTCAGCTTTCAGAAAACTAAGATCATGGCATCTGGTCTCATCACTTCATGGAAAATAGATGGGGAAAAAATGGAGAGAGTGACAGACTTCATTTTTTGGGCTCCAAAATCACTGCAGATGGTGACTGCAGTCATGAAATTGAAAGATGCTTGCTCCTTGGAGGAAAAGCTGTGACCAACCTAGACAGAATATTAAAAAGCAAAGACATTACTTTGCCAACAAATATCCATCTAATCAAAGCTATGGTTTTTCCAGTAGTCATGTATGGCTGTGAGAGTTGGACCATAGAGAAAGCTGAGCTCCGAAGAATTGATGCTTTTGAACTGTGGTGTTGGAGAAGACTCTTGAGAGTCCCTTGGACTGCAAGGAGATCCAGCCAGTCCATCCTAAAGGAAATCAGTCCTGAATATTCACTGGAAGGACTGATGCTAAAGCTGAAACTCCAATACTTTGGCCACCTGATGTGAAGAATGACTCATTTGAAAAGACCCTGATGCTGGGAAAGATTGAAGTCAGGAGGAGAAGGGGGCAACAGAGGATAAGATGGTTGGATGGCATCACCAATTCGATGGACATGAGTTTGTGTAGGCTCCAGGAGTTGGTGATGGACAGGGAAACCTGGTGTGCTGCAGTCCATGGGGTCGCAAAGAGTTGGATATGACTGAGCGACTAAACTGACTGAAGGTAACATGCCTCTTTCTGGAAGGTTGAACTTAGGTCCTCTAATGCTTTTGGCTCCTGTAGTGTTGTCATAAAGAGGCACTTTGAGGAGAAGACTTTAGATACTTTTGTAATCTACAGCCTTTCTTCCCTATTTATTCATCCCACATAAACTTACAGTCTAAAGAAACATACCATGATCATTTTGCAAAAATAGGCCAAGACTAACCCACTCTCCAACAGTCAGAACTGTACATGGAACAACAGACTGGTTCCAAGTAGGAAAAGGAGTACGTCAAGGCTGTATATTGTCACCTTGCTTATTTAACTTATATGCAGAGTACATCATGAGGAACGCTGGGCTGGAAGAAGCACAAGCTGGAATCAAGATTGCTGGGAGAAATATCAATAACCTCAGATATGCAGATGACACTACCCTTATGGCAGAAAGTGAAGAGGAACTAAAAATTCTCTTGATGAAAGTGAAAGAGGAGAGTGAAAAGGTTGGCTTGAAGCTCAACATTCAAAAAACTAAGATCATGGCATCTGGTCCCATCACTTCATGGGAAATAGATGGAAAAACAGTGGAAACAGTGTCAGACTTTATTTTTTTGGGCTTCAAAATCACTGCAGATGCTGATTGCAGCCATGAAATTAAAAGATGCTTACTCCTTGGAAGGAAAGTTATGAGCAAACTTGATAGTATATTAAAAAGCAGAGACATTACTTTGCCAACCAAGGTCCTTCTAGTCAAGGCTATGGTTTTTCCCGTGGTCATGTATGGATGTGAGAGTTGGACTGTGAAGAAAGCTGATCGCCGAAGAATTGATGCTTTTGAACTGTGGTGTTGGAGAAGACTCTTGAGAGTCCCTTGTACCGCAAGGAGATCCAACCAGTCCATTCTAAAGGAGATGAATCCTGGGTGTTCATTGGAAGGACTGATGCTGAAGCTGAAACTGCAATACTTTGGCCACCTCATGCGACGAGTTGACTCACTGGAAAAGACTCTGATGCTGGGAAAGGTTGGGGGCGGGAGGAGAAGGGGACGACGGAGAATGAGATGGCTGGATGGCATCACCGACTCTGTGGACATGAGTTTGAGTGAACTCCGGGAGTTGGTGATGGACAGGGAGGCCTGGCGTGCTGTGATTCATGGGGTCGCAGAGAGTCGGACATGACTGAGCGACTGAACTGAACTGAACTGAACCCACTCTCCAACCAATTCACCTAAGTCCCTTCTGTAAAATTACATTCTGTACTTGCTTATTTAGATTGCATTACGTAGACTTCATAGCTTATATAAATATGCAGATTAGCACAATGCACTTACAACTGATGAAAAGCTGTCCGTAATTTACTAATTTATGTATTTTTTGGTATTCATTAGATATGAGATGACTCTGACAAAAGAACAGGTTAATGAGATGAACTCTAATAGCTTTTAAACAGGTCTGAGATCATTTGTATCACTTGCATTTTCATGTGCATGTTCATTTAATAACTCATTAGTAACTACAGCATAGATCAGTACGCTCAAATGGAAATACACTATTTTCAAAACAATAGGGCAGTTTTTGTGTTAGATTGGTTATTAAATATCATCATATAAAATCTTACAAATTGATTGTTATCTCCCATGGGATTTTATAAATGTTTGTTAAATATCTTCATAGTCTGAAACAGAGGTTGGCAAATTATAGCCAATGGACCCAATACAGCCTACCTCTTATTTTTGTATGGCTGCAAACAGAATAGTTTTTGCATTCTTAAGTGGTTGAAAAATGTCAAAAGAGAAATGATATTTTTTAACACATGAGAATCATATGAAATTCACATTTGAGTGTCCCTAAAGTTTGGGCAATCCACTCCAGTATTCTTGCCTGGAGAATCCCATGGATGGAGGAGCCTGGTAGACTACAGTCCATGGGATCGCAAAGAGTCGGACACGACTGAGTGGCTTCACTTAAAGTTTGATTGAGACACAGTCATGCAACTTTGTCTATGTATGGCTGCTTTTGTGCTATAACTGCCCAGCTGAGCGGCTGCAACAGAGCTGTAATGGCCCACAAAGCCTAGAATGTTTTGTCTTTGGACCTTTACAGAAAACCTTTGCTTTCTTCTGGTCTGAAATAGAGCAGAGACTCTCCAGAGCCCTTCAGGTCCTACCCATCCCTGGAGTGCAAAATCCTTGCCTCTGTCTGAAGGCTTTCTCTGGGCCTGAGCGCCCTCACCTGGGTTCTCAGCAGGTCGGAAGCAGACACCTTGAGGGAGTTGTTTTGTCTCAGTGAGTACTGATGGATACATACCCAGGCTGTCCTGTCCCTCATTGAGGATATTCAACACTGACTGTCAGAGTCCTCTTTGGTTGCCCTCAGTGCTGACTGCCTCAGTAAAACACCCTTCACTACTGACTTCCACTGCACCACACTGTTTCCTGCAATCTTCCACATCAACTACTTGTACTAGAATCCTTGTTGCAGAGTGTGCTTCTGGGGAAAAATCCAAACCAAGACAAATGTGAATTATTCGTGTACATGTATTATTTAGGGTGTCACTTTGATATATAAGCTACTCAGATGTGATGAAAAATTTATAACCAAACATTTGGGTCATTTTTTTCTTACTCCTAAAGGAAAGGCAGGTTTTATTAATTGATAGTTTTATTCTGTATGACATTTATCGGCCAAATTTATCCTGAAAGATGCAGTTTGATAATTTTCTCATATTTTTGAACATAAATGCCTGTTCCAGGACAGTGATTCTTGAAGTATTGAATTAATCTTTCATATGGCAAAATCTTTCGTTCATCTTTTGTTAAATTTATATTTTCTCCTTTTATACTAATAAAACTTTCCTGCTTCCTCTTCAGAAAACTTCAGTCTAAATTTTATTTTGCATCAATACGAGATAGAAAAGCAAGCTCAGTATAAGAGGTAGCCAAGATAATGTTTTCCATATGATAATTAGCTATAGGTTCACAATTTTTAAAAAATGTATTTTATAACTCTGGAAAATGTCTATATTTTGCTCTTAGTATACCCTTCATGTTTTTTCTCCTATTGGTTAGTTAAAATTAATTAAATATCGTCAGACCTAAACCTTTGCTATTTACCATTTAAGATTCTATAGGTTATTGTTGCTTGAATAAAACTTTAATATTACTATTTAAGTTACATTGCCTGAGTTTTTATTTGCTTAATGAATATAAAATTTGATATTCCTAAACTGTTTCAGGGAATGCAATGCACATTTAAGCGATATTGTTAAAAATCCTTGAGGAATAGAATATTTATTTTATTTTCACTGCATTAATGTTTTATTGTTTAAATAATTATACTGATTCAAATTACTTGGATATTATCCAGTTTTTGCTTCTTTTTTGTGTATACATTAATGCAGTGTATTGTTTAACAATTTTGGAGACATGATTATATGAGAAAAAGTTACATTTTGCATTTAAAATACAGCCATTTATGTAAAAAGAGATACTCACATATATTTGTATTAATAATTATGTAGGATATGTTTAAAACAATACAGAGGAAACTAGTAGCTATGCTTTTCTTGGAGAATTGGAATGGGAGACCAGAATCAGAGGTGAGAGGGAGACTTTTCACTGTATGCTTCTGACACTATTTGTGGAGTTTTTTTGACCATTTATATGAATAACTAAAAAAGGAAGTTCAAAAGAAATGAAAGAAGGGAGACGGCAAATAAGCGGAGGTACCCATGTCTTTTAGTACCAGTTCAGCCACTTACTGACCATATGATTTCATTGACAACACTTAATCTCTCTGATCTATAAAGTGCAGATAATACAATTATAACACATGTAGAGGGCACTTTGCATACTGCCTGGAACCTAGTAAGCTTCCAATAAATGGTTATGTGACCATATGCATTATTAATGTTTAAAATAATTGTCTCCCCTGACCTCTACACAGAGTAGGTTTTCGTTTACCCACTCACTCAGCACATGTTTTCTGAGTATTCTCTTGTTGACAGGGACAATAACCTGCCTGGGAAGTCACACTGCATCACTTCTGCCTACTCTGTTGGTCATAAGATTCAAGGGGAGGGGCTCCAGACTACGTTTCAGTGGGAGGAGTCTAAGAATTTACTGTCATCTTCAGTCTCCCTCAGTCTGCTTTATGGTTGCAGATTGTTTACATCCCTCTCACTTGCAAAAACATGTTCCCCTTCCAGAGTTTTCCAAAGTGTCCTACTATAGCGTCAGTTCATAATTCAGGACTTCTTTAACTAAATTGGATCCAGGTGTGGTTGAAGAGCCTCACATGTGGTAACTTGGGTACAGTTCCTTGCATTCAGAGCCATTTGTTCTGAAGACCTGTTCACTGAAGAGACTGGTTAACTGTCCTTCTTCCCCAATTTAACATCCCCACTGTTAGCATCATGGGAGAAATATCAATAACCTCAGATATGCAGATGACACCACATTTATGGTAGAAAGCGAAGAACTAAAGAGCCTCTTGATGAAAGTGAAAGAGAGAAGAGTGAAAATGTTGGCTTAAAACTCAACCTTCAAAAAACTAAGATCATGGTATCCAGTCCCATCACTTCATGGCAAATAGATGGGGAAATAATGGAAGCAGTGACAGACTTTATTTTTCTGGGCTCCAAACTCACTGCAGATGGTAACTGCAGCCATGAAGTTAGAAGGGGCTTGCTCCTTGGATGAAAAGTTATGACCAACTTAGACAGCATATTAAAAAGCAGAGACATTACTTTGCCAACAAAGGTCTATCTAGTCAAAGCTATTGTTTTTCCAGTAGTCATGTATAGATGCGAGAGTTGAATTATAAAAACTGAATGCCGAAGAGTTGATGCTTTTGAACTGTGGTGTTGGAGAAGACTCTTGAGAGTCCCTTGGACTGCAAGGAGATCCAACCAGTCAATCCTAAAGGAAATCAGTCCTGAATATTCATTGCAAGGACTGATACTGAAGCCGAAAGTCCAGTGCTTTGGCCACCTGATGCGAAGAGCTGACTCATTTGAAAAGACCCTGATGCTGGGAAAGATTGAAGGTGGGAGGAAAGGATGAGATGGTTGGATGGCATCACCGACTCAGTGGACATGAGTTTGAGTAAACTCCAGGAGTTGGTGATGGACAGGGAGGCCTGGCGTGCTGCAGTCCATGGGGTCACAAAGGGTTGGACACAACTGAGCGACTGAACTGAACTGAACATCCCCACTGCCATGCATACTTGGTGAGACAGAGATAGGATCACTACAGAAGCTGTCCTACTAAAAAGGGGGAGAACTGAAGGCTTATACAACTTAGTGATTATGACGGATAAAACAAGACCCCTCTCCATGTCCTAATCCTCAGAATCTGAATATGTTGCCTTCCATAGCCAAGGGGACTTTGCAGGTATGTTTAAGGTTAAAGGACTTGAAATGGGAAGATTATTCTACCTTGTCCAGATCGCCTGTATCCTTAAAAGTAGAAGAGGAAGGCAGAAGAGTGAGTCAGAGAAAGGCTGCTGCTGGCATGAAGGTGGAGAATGGACACTATGAGCTGAGGAATGTCATGACCTCCACAAGCCGGAAGTGGCCTCTGTTCATAGTCAGCAAGAAAATAGGAAACTCATTCCTATGATCTCAAACTATTGAATTTTGCCAAAGACCAGAATGAGCAGATAACAGATTCTGTCTTAGAGCCTCCAGAAAACGCTGCCAGTACCTTTGCTTTCATCTGGTGAAACTTGTACCTGATTTCTGATCTCTAAGATCATAAATTTGTGTTGTTTTAATCCACTGAATTTGTGGTATTTTGTTATGGCATCAGTGGAAAACGAGTCTCCTGATCCATAACAATTCTGAAATCCATTCAGGCACAGGCTGCCACCAGTTCCTTGATCAGGCCCTGGTGATGCCCTGGTTATATGTCTCTAAGCTCTTGGCTCCATACCCTAGGATCTTTGGGTCTACCCTGTGTATCATCCTTCCTCATCCATGTGGTAGTTGGGCAGACTAACTTTGCAGCCGGCTTTCCACCCTCTGCAGAATTGGTGGTACCATGGATCTTCTTCCTTGTCCCCTTTAGTTTAAGCCAATGGTGCTCCTGTTGGTACAATTTTCTTGAAAGTTTTGTGAGTTTTCTATGAGTCCTGTTGGGGTTTACTCCATTAGATAAAAGCCACACCCACAAGTCTCTTCAAGATAGATCCCTCTCTGGGTTGGCTGATAGGGTGGTGTGAGACAAAGCCCTTACTAGTCACAGAAGCCAGTTGGAATGGTGGAGAGGGTTAGTTTTTCTGAAGACTTAAAAAAAAAGTTTCATAGTCACATCCTTAAATAATCTTTATGTTGAATCTTCCTACTTTGAGGACCTCTTGCCTGGAGAGGTTGGGAATGACGTTGGGCTTTCTACGGCTTTTCCTTCTAAATTAATTTATAGCAAATATTCTTGTCTGCTCTTGCCTGCCTGCTCATTACAAATACAGAATAATGCACTTGTTCTCCCTTTTTAGCACATATCAGAATCACTTGGGGCTGATGCCTGGGCCTTATATACAGAAATGCTAATGAACTCTTCTGGGGTGTAGTCTGGACAGTAGGAATTTTAAAAGCTCCCCACATGATTCTAACAAGGATTCAAGATGGAGAACAGTTGCCCTTAAACAACACTGTACTATTGCTTATAGTCAAAGAGAGCTTTAAAGCGTTATTTATTTTGTCTTGAATTCCTAAACATTTTTTTTTCCTATAGGAATTTCCTAAAGGATCAAATATGTGATAAAACAGCATTTTTAGGTCTCCGTGTTTTAGTAAATTGTTAAGTTCAGAGTAAAAAGCCCATATACTTAGCTTTTCAATTTTATAAAATAATTTGGACACAAACCAGAAATTTTACAGCCATCCTGAGAATTAGTGTGAATAGATGCTTTCAAATCACTCTGTGGAAATACTGCTTTTATTTCATAGTTTCTCAACCTAACTTCTATATTAGGCACTTTGAAAATGATGATTAATTCTTTTGTAAACTACTTAGAACACTCTATTTTATAAGAACAAAATAACGTGAACAGGAAGACATCCCCTACTACCTGCAAATTAATGTGTCCACAGTTGCCCACGTTGCTATGTGTGGCTTTCAATGTAGAATACTCTGGTTCGTCGTATGCACTCTTTGTGAACAACATCTTTTTAAAACTGATTTTGGTTTGCATTAGAAGGAACATGTTTCTTGTTCGGCAGCTGGTGTGAATTTAATTATTGAAAATAAATATGATCTAATGTTTCATTGAGCTTTTGAATAACAGGATAATTTGGTCAGCACTGCTATCTAAAAGGGCCTGGAAGAAAGCCAAATCGCTAGCAGCGACTGCTCTGGTGAGGAGGAAATTATCAGCAAATTCATGTGATTTATGCCATTTAACATACAATTAAAAGCTGGTATGGATTTGCTTGATACTCTAAATGCTTCTTTATCTTGCAACTTGGTGACAGAGAAATGTTATGAAAAGGAAATAGCTGCTGATGTATGTTCTACACTTAACACGTGGTTTCACAACGGAAGCTAGGTCCCTGAGTAGAACTGCTGCTTACGGTGGCAGCTGGATTGGAAGGCACAAGACCAGGATCATTTGCAATGTGAACGTGTTCTTGGCGCAGAAAGTGCGTAGGCAGCGGAGAGAAACAGGGTTTGAAATGCAGAGAACCAGAAACCAGGCATATATGAAAGAAACTTAATGAGAAGCCCTGTCAAATTAAAAAAAAAATCCCCCCAATTTTCTCAATTCCGTATTAGGTGGTGTTATGAAAGAAACTTTTAGAATCTGTTTGTAATAAAAACTAAAAGTCTGCCAACTCTGTTAGAAGGAAGACTGAATTACTTTTGTATTCCCGCTTTAGAAAATATGAGCTGTTGTCATTTAAAGAGATAATCAATGAGTATACAGATTAAAACAATGTAGAGATCAGTCTTAAAACTCTGACAGATATGTCATATAGATAGACATCAAAAAGTGTATCTATAGGTTAACAGTAGCAACAGAAAGATTTTTTTAAATACCTTGGAATAAATATAACTAGAAATGAGCAGAACCTTCTTGAAGAAAATGTTATATCTCTATCTCTATGTCCATAAAAGATGACTTAAATAAATCACATACTTATCTTGGGATAAAAAGCTTAAACTTGTTAAGCTGTCAATTCCATTTAGATTAATGTATACATTTATTGAGATCCAAATAAAAATACGGGAAAGGCTCAAAAAAATGTGTCAGATATGTCATCTTTAAAAAAATGAGTAATTCATTGTTATTTATTGTCTCATTCTAAATGCATTTTCACTTTTATGCCAATTTAAAAACAAAAGAAAAAAAAAGGTCAGTCTGCATATCGCATGAACGTCAATCTTCTCCTGCCATTCTGATTGAAGCAATTCACCTTACAGACTTTTCCTTCTCTCCTTCTGAGTCCTATCTTACTTTTTTTTTTTTAATAAACTTTTTATGTTGTATCGGGGCATCGCCAGTTAACAATATTGTGGTACTTTCAGGGGAGCAGCAAAGGGACTCAGCCATCTGTATACTCAGTTCTTATACCTTCCCATTTTTTTCACTTCTGCCTTTAATCTGTGTTTCTACTGATGACTAGCTCACATCCGAGCCAATTGTCTGGGTCCAGGCTTTCTAAGTGCTTGCGTTTTTCATCCCTGTGGCACAAGACCCCTTTCCGTGGCAGTGGCTATTCATGCACTAATTTACCAAGGGCAGCTCTAGGTATTTTAACAGAGTTGGTCAGGACTTAAACGTCTGTGGTTATTAGAGTGGGAATTGGGGGGCAACGGGAATGGTTGCATAGAGGAAGCGGCACCATGGAAACTTTTTTAGCAACTTGTAAGTCGTACCGTTCTCTCTTCCTGTGTTTGCCTCTGTCTGAGAGCTTGTTGGTTGAGCAAGGATGATTGATCCGGAACACTGAAACCGACACAGAAACAGAGATGAGGGTAGGGTGGGGGTGGGGTGGGGGAGAGAAGCGGAAGGAAGGGAGTGAGGGAGGGGAGGAAAGGAGGGATTCTGATTTCAGGATGTGTAGTGGGGCAAGATAAGTATTAGCTTTGCGGACACCTGATGAGGACGCCTGCACACTTCTTTGGGCATAGGACTCGAGAATAAAACTTTCCTGTTATCAGGTTAGTTAACCTATCTTAGTAGGTGGCTTGCTTCACTGCAATATAAAAAGCCATTCCTAATACTGACTATTCGAAGAAGCAAGTGCAGGGTGAATGATGCCAGGTTCATGAATGATGAAGTCAGTTTAGATTGTGATTTAGAAAGCTTTTGAAAAATGTTGTAGCAGTTCTTTGATGAGATTAAGTAAGGCAGAAACTGCAAGTAAAAATATTCCAGGTGTTAGAAAACAGTTAAAGAAATTTAATTTCTGATATTAAAGGAGCATGGAAAAGTAAATAAAAGCGGTACTGAAGTTTTAAAATTTAAGCAGAAAAAAATGTGTTAATTCTGAGATCTAATTGTGTGATCTGGCTGTGGATAATTTTAAAATTGTGACAGATGGCGATTGGGAGAATATATATTTTTTATAAACTTTGTGCTAAGAAATTGCAGGTGATATAAATAACACATGAAGAATAAGTAATTTTCATTGTGGGAAATCACTGCTTTGGCAAATAGACACAACTTGGCATATTACTTGTGTAGGGATATCAGAAAATAGTGCTATTGGAAGTGATTCTAAAATTCTTTTACCAAGTCATGATATTAACTCACCTTGGTAGTGAGGTAGGTTGTCTCTGTGGAAACCGTCTGACTTGAGGATTGAGACTCCAGTAGGGCAGAGTTGTGTGCAAAACTTCTGCACTCACTTGCTGTCTAGCTCTTAGCTGTGTGCCATAGCGCACCGCAGATACAAACTCCAGCCTAGTTATTGGGCAAATTATATACTTCTGCAATTCAACTTTTCCATGTACTCTTTTCTCTTGCCCCTAATCTTCTTAAGTTCTGTTTGGTATGTTACAAAAGTCTGGTTTTATGTTAGCTTCTATTCTTTGACCTTTTTCATCTGTGAAATGGCGTTGTCACCTACTGACATTGGATGGGTGTGGTGAAGAGTTTTATTTTGCAAGGCGTTTTCAAACTTTTTTCCTTAAGGGGCCCAAGAATATACAGTTGATTTATTTATTAAGAGACTATCATAGGAGGGACTTAATTGTATGAAATGATATGTGTATCACTGAGGCGTTTCGGGCTTCAGGAAGCAAAGACTGTCTCTAGTAAGTTTAGGCCAAAAACGGGGATGCACTCGTTCAGAAGCAGAGGAAGAGTTGAAAATTCAAGGCCTTGGGAAGGTCAGCAACCAGAGTAGCTCCAGGGATCTCTATGATAAGAACTACTGGAGAATCTCTTAACGGCACTAGACTTGAAATGTCTCAGCTCCAAATTCCTTCTGTCCTGTGTGACTCTACTTAGGTTTCAGATCCTAAGAGAGAGAGGCTGATTGAATGCTTGGTCCAGAAGTCTCCCATGGGCCAGCTGTAGTAGGAAGACTCTTAGGATGTCATAGTTTTGATACTGTGCTTATCCTTTGTTTGTAGACCCAGAAGGACTTCATGGAATAGAAACCTTTAGGGAGAACAGGGTACTCTTACCAAAACAGATACCCATTACAAGTCCATTGGGCTACACTATCCAGACTTGAGTAAATCTCAAATCAAGTAGTGGGGTAAAATCATTTACTTACTAGATTAGTTTGCTAAAGCTGCCATAACAAAGTATCACAGACTGGCTTAAACTACAGAAATTAAATTTTCTTACAGTCTTGGGTGCTGGAAGTCCAAGTAAGGCCTCTCATTGGCTTGTAGATGGCTCCAGTGTCTTCGCGAGGTATTGCTTCTGTTTGTCGTTTCCTAATATCTTCTTATGAGGAGACTAGTTGTATTGGATCAGAACCCACTCACATGATCTCATTTTTTACTTTACCACTTTAAAGGCCCTATCTTCAAATAGAATCACATTCTGAAGTTCTGGGAGTTAGAACTACAACTTATGAATTTGCGGGGGGGACATGATTCTAGCCGTAATACCTACCTAGTAAGTTGTAGGTTAAATGACAGTGTATTTAAGTGGCCAGCATAGTCTTCAATCAGTTGTAGCTAAAATATTGTTACACAGCTCAGAATATTTGTATTGATGATGAAGTATCAGGTTATTACACTGAGTACTATGATACAAAGATGGCTAAATTATGGCTCTCGCTTTTGGGAAGCTCAGTAATATATATTTTGCATGAATTGTGTGAATATACATAGATATGTGTGTGCTATATATCTAAGTGTATATGTGTAATATATACAGTACTTGGTAATCATACCATCTGATTCAGAAGACAGACATCAGTTCCTGCTTTGGCAAATTACATCCTCTCTTCTGTTCTCTGAGAATTCATAATCCTTCTCCCATCCCTCAAAATACCTTTTGTTTGTCTAGTATTCATAAAGACCCAGAGGTGACAGCAAGTCAAGAGAACCAAAAATAAAACTTATGATAGGAATTATTTTGTATTTTTTTCTTAGTTTTTAAAAAGTGATTTTCCCCACAAATTCATATAGTTCTTATAATTTTTTTTTAGAGGAAGTGAGGTTTTGTTTCAGATAAGGCCATACATTTGCTCAAGCAAATCTTTTGTGCAAGAGATTTGTCATTCCTTCGATTTCTGATATTCAGCAAGTTATTTTTGTATGTATGAAAAACCAGAAAACCTTCTTGCTTGAAACACAAATAAAGTGTGAATATATATGCTCATTGTAAAAATCCAAAACAATATGCAGAACTACACAGGGAAAAAGTCAATACCTCTCTTTACATTTCCCCCCTCTAACTCCCTCCAACCCATTCTCCTCTTGAATGGCAGGCATGGTGAGAATTTGGTTTGCATCCTCTGTGACCTTTTCAAACATTATTTTCCTAATTGTATAAGAACATACACAGAATTTGGGGACATTTTTATTTGAAAGAAGCAGAGTTATAATGTAGATATTGTTCTAAGGCTTTTCTTTCTTCCATTAAAATATTGTGCTGGAATTTTTGGTGGAATTTTAATACTAAATCCTACCACTGGGGCTTCCCTGGTGGCTCGGAGATTAAAGTGTCTGCCTCCAATGCGGGGGACCTGGGTTCGATCCCTGGGTTGGGAAGATCCCCTGGAAAAGGAAATGGCAACCCACTCCAGTATTCATGCCTGGAGAATCCCATGGACAGAGGAGCCTGGTGGGCTACAGTCCCTGGGGTCTCAAAGAGTTGGACACGACTGAGCGACCTCACTCATTCACTCACCACTGGCCCACCTGCCCTCTAGGACTCTTGACTGGTAAGCAACCGCCAAGAGCCTGGGAGGAGGGGGCCAAAGTACATGCCATGGCTTCTGAGATAGAATAGCTGGACGAGTGCCCGGAGCTTTAGATAGCAGGCTCCCTTGTGAAATGGCAGTGGTTCATGAGGAAGTGGCCTAGCCCTCTAGGTAGGGCTCCTTGCCCCTGGCTTCCTAAGTCCAGGTACTTAGCCAGCCCCTGGATGAGGATGCCTCTGAGGCTAGGCTCTGGTCTGTGAACCAACAGAAGAGGATCGGGTATTAGCAGAAAGTTAGTGGAAGTTATTCTTGACTTTTGGAATAGTAGCTCTGCTACTAGTCAACTCTGATCCAAGCACGAGGCTGATGACGTCAGTGTTTCCTCTCATAGGGGGCAGACGAAGAGCTGAGAAGTGGGTGGAGAGATGGCCTGGGAGCACAGGTGAGAGTAGGCTTTCTTCCGTGGGCTGACAGGAAGACGTGAGGGAGGATAAAAATGTCTTCTCAGAAAATAATATCTGGCAAACCTTACCATTTCAACCCATGAAAATTTAAATCATTTTAAAGGGGTGATGGCAACCCACTCCAGTGTTCTTGCCTGGACAATCCCATGGACAGAGGGGCCTGGCGGGCTACAGTCCATGGGGTCCCAAAGTTGGACATGACAGAGCAACTGACACTTCACACACTTTCACAAAGGGGTGATACTATTTTATAACTTACATTTACATAGCATTTTGAAGTTTTAAAAACTTTTGTACTTTCCCCCTGATTTTATTCTCACAACAGTTCTGTATAGGGCTTGTTTCATAGATATGGAAGTAAAGCCTTAAGCAAGGGCAGGGGTGGGGTGGGGGTCAAGGTATTCTGTGAATTTAAGATCTCTGGCCATCTGGTGCAGTTCCCTTTCCACAATAACATATTGCTTCTTGTTAAATGTTAGTTTATATTCAAGTTGGGCAGGAGTAATTGCCTGCTATTGCAATTATTTGTTAGAACTCTTTTTTTTGAAAGGCCTAATTTCAGCTGTTTGTTGTAAATGTGATTCATTTATTGAAAACTGTCATTGACATGTTTATTTTGTGTCAGTTTTTATTTTTTGATATCTAGCATCTGAACCATGCCTGTATTCTGGATAATCTACTTTATTAGTGTTGCTGGGGGTAGCATTTGCTCATAATTATAAGACACAAGCAAACATTTGTGTATCCAGCCTCCCTTGCAGCTAACATACAAGTTCACGATCTAGGCTTGGCTAATTTTTAAACCCACATTAGATAGACTTTGAAGCTGAAACTCCAATACTTTGGCCACATCATGTGATGAGTTGACTCACTGGAAAAGACTCTGATGCTGGGAAGGATTGGGGGCAGGAGGAGAAGGGGACTACAGAGAATGAGATGGCTGGATGGCATCACCGACTCTATGGGCATGAGTTTGAGTGAACTCCGGGAGTTGGTGATGGACAGGGAGGCCTGGCATGCTGTGATTCATGGGGTCACGGAGAGTTGGACACGACTGAGTGACTGAACTGAACTGAACTGACCCGAGAAGCCAGGACAGAGAATCTTCTCCGCTGGCACGGTGTTGTCATGAAGTGTTCATATTCAGTTTCGAGGGGTCTAGGGCTAATGGGGCAGTGAATCCTGATGGAGCTTTGCATGATTCATGCCCTGGATGATGGCAGTGGTATGCCCTCTGGCGTCCAGTCTCCAGAAGTAGTTATGCTGTGTCCCTACTGAACCGATTTGGGCTGTGACCCTCAATATTGACTGGCCTTTAAAAAATTTCTATTTGGTTCTCAATCTAGATCACCAAAAATACAGTGATTATATAAGCTATCAAGTAACTTTTCGTTTTTCAAATTTGTATACAGTAAACTCACTCTTTGTGGTAGATCTATAGATTTTGACAATGTATTAATATAAAGTTATTTACCCACCACTGTAGTCATTCTCAGTCACCCCAAACCCTAATCTGTTTTCTGTTTCTATAGTTTTTCCTTTCCCAGAATCTTTGAGTAGTATCCAATAACCTTTTTAATAATGTTTCATTAGTAAATCAATAACCTTTATTTTTAGTTTTTATTGGAGTATGGTTGATTTACATTGTTGTGTTAGTTTCAGATCTACAGCAGAGTGAATCAATTATACATGTATATTTAGCCACTCTTTTTTAGATTCTTTTCCCATATAGGTTATTCAGTTCAGTTCAGTTCAGTCGCTCAGTCGTGTCCAACTCTCCCCGACCCCATGAATCACAGCATGCCAGGCCTCCCTGTCCATCACCAACTCCCAGAGTTCACTCAAACTCATGTCCACAGAGTCAGTGATGCCATCCAGCTACCCCATTCTCCGTCGTCCCCTTCTCCTCCCACCCCCAGCCTTTCCCAGCATCAGAGTCTTTTCCAGTGAGTCAACTCGTCGCATGAGGTGGCCATAGTATTGGAGTTTCAGCTTTAGCATCAGTCCTTCCAATGAACACCCAGGATTGATCTCCTCTAGAATGGACTGGTTGGATCTCCTTGCAGTCCAAGGGACTCTCAAGAGTCTTCTCCAACACCACAGTTCAAAAGCATCAATTCTTTGGCGATCAGCTTTCTTCACAGTCCAACTCTCACACTCTCACATCCATACATGACCATGGGAAAAACCATAGCCTTGACTAGACGGACCTTTGTTGGCAAAGTAATGTCTCTGCTTTTTAATATACTATCTAGGTTGGTCATAATTTTCCTTCCAGGAGTAAGCGTCTTTTAATTTCATGGCTGCAATCAGCATCTGCAGTGATTTTGGAGCCCAAAAAAATAAAGTCTGACACTGTTTCCACTGTTTTTCCACCTATTTCCCATGAAGTGATGGGACCAGATGCCATGATCTTTGTTTTCTGAATGTTGAGCTTCAAGCCAACCTTTTCACTCTCCTCTCTCACTTTCATCAAGAGGCTTTTGAGTTCCTCTTCACTTTCTGCCATAAGGGTAGTGTCATCTGCATATCTGAGGTTATTGATATTTCTCCCGGCAATCTTGATTCCAGCTTGTGCATCTTCCAGCCCAGCGTTCCTCATGATGTACTCTGCATATAAGTTAAATAAGCAAGGTGACAATATACAGCCTTGACGTACTCCTTTTCCTATTTGGAACCAGTCTGTTGTTCCATGTCCAGTTCTGACTGTTGCTTCCTGACCTGCATACAGGTTTCTCAAGAGGCAGGTCAGGTGGTCTGGGATTCCCATCTCTTTCAGAATGTTCCACAGTTTATTGTGATCCACACAGTCAAAGGCTTTGGCATAGTCAATGAAGCAGAAATAGATGTTTTTCTGGAACTCTCTTGCTTTCTCCATGATCCAATGGATGTTGGCAATTTGATCTCTGGTGCCTCTGCCTTTTCTAAAACCTGCTTGAACATCTGGGAGTTCACGGTTCACATATTGCTGAAGCCTGGCTTGGAGAATTTTGAGCATGACTTTACTAGCGTCTGAGATGAGTGCAATTGTGAGGTAGTTTGAGCATTCTTTGGCATTGCCTTTCTTTGGGATTGGAATGAAGACTAACCTTTTCCAGTCCTGTGGCCACTGCTGAGTTTTCCAAATTTGCTGGCATATTGAGTGCAGCACTTTCACAGCATCATCTTTCAAGATTTGAAATAGCTCCACTGGAATTCCATCACCTCCACTAGCTTTGTTCATAGTGATGCTTTCTAAGGGCCACTTGACTTCACATTCCAAGATGTCTGGCTCTAGGTCAGTGATCACGTTATCGTGACTATCTTGGTCGTGAAGATCTTTTTTGTACAGTTCTTCTGTGTATTCTTGCCACTTCTTCTTAATATCTTCTGCTTCTGTTAGGTCCATACCATTTCTGCCCTTTATCGAGCCCATCTTTGCATGAAATGTTCCCTTGGAATCTCTAATTTTCTTGAAGAGATCCCTTGTTTTTCCTATTCTGTTGTTTTCCTCTATTTCTTTGCATTGATCACTAAGGAAGGCTTTCTTATCTCTCCTTGCTATTCTTTGGAACTCTGCATTCAGATGCTTATATCTTTCCTTTACTCCTTTGCTTTTCGCTTCTTTTCTTTTCACAGCTATTTGTAAGGCCTCCTCAGACAGCCATTTTGGTTTTTTGCATTTCTTTTCCATGGGGATGGTCTTGGTCCCTGTCTCCTGTACAATGTCACGAACCTCCGTCCAGAGTTCATCAGGCACTCTATCTATCAGATCTAGACCCTTAAATCTATTTCTCACTTCCACTGTATAATCATAAGGGATTTGATTTAGCTCTTATCTGAATGGTCTAGTGGCCTTCCCTACTTTCTGCAATTTAAGTCTGAATTTGGCAATAAGGAGTTCATGATCTGAGCCACAGTCAGCTCCTGGTCTTGTTTTTGCTAACTGTATACAGCTTCTCCATCTTTGGCTGCAAAGAATATAATCAATCTGATTTCGGTGTTGACCATCTGGTGATGTCCATGTGTAGAGTCTTGTGTTGTTGGAAGAGGGTGTTTGCTATGACCAGAGCGTTCTCGTGACAAAACTCTATTAGCCTTTTCCCTGCTTCATTCCGTGCTCCAAGGCCAAATTTGCCTGTTACTCCAGGTGTTTCTTGACTTCCTACTTTTGCATTCCAGTCCCCTATAATGAAAAGGACATCTTTTTTGGGTGTTAGTTCTAAAAGGTCTTGTAGGTCTTCATAGAAGCGTTCAACTTCAGCTTCTTCGGCGTTACTGGTTGGGGCATACTCCTGGATTACTGTAATATTGAATGGTTTGCCTTGGAAACGAACAGAAATCATTCTGTTGTTTTTAAGATTGCATCCAAGTACTTCATTTTGGACTCTTTTGTTGACCATGATGGCTACTCCATTTCTTCTAAGGGATTCCTGCCCACAGTAGTAGATATAATGGTCATCTGAGTTATATTCACCCATTCCAGTCCATTTTAATTCACTGATTCCTAGAATGTTGACGTTCACTCTTGCCATTTCCTGTTTGACCATTTCCAATTTGCCTTGATTCATGGACCTAACATTCCAGGTTCCTATGCAATATTACCCTTTACAGCACTGGACCTTGCTTCTATCACCAGTCACATCCACAACTGGGTATTGGTTTTGCTTTTGCTCCATCCCTTTATTCCTTCTATAGTTATTTCTCCACTGATCTCCAGTAGCATACTGGGCACCCTCCGACCTGGGGAATTCCTCGTTCAGTAGCCTATCATTTTGCCCTATGATACTGTTCCTGGGGTTCTCAAGGCAAGTATACTGAAGTGGTTTGCCATTCCCTTCTCCAGTGGACCACATTCGGATGTGGTCCATGTGATCAGATCGACTAGTTTCCTGTGATTATGATTTCAGTGTGTCTGCCCTCTGATGGCCCCTCGCAATACCTACCGTCTTATTTGGGTTTCTCTTACCTTGAGCGTGGGATATCTCTTCACAGCTGCTCCAAGAAAGCGCAGCCGCTGCACCTTACCTTGGATGAGGGGTATCTCATCCAGGCCGCCCCTCCTGACCTTGAATGTGGGGTAGCTCCTCTTGGCCACCGGCCCTGGCCTCAGGCGTAGGGTAGCTCCTCACGGCTGCGCCTCTTTGCGTGGTCGGTTGTGCTGGAGCCGGTGTCTCTTGCGTCTGCGCTGCCGGGGCTGGCGTCTCTCGCGTCTGTTCACTCCTGTCATCTCCCGTTTGACCACTTCCCATTTGCCTTGATTCATGGACCTAACGTTCCAGGTTCCTATGCAATATTGCTGTCTACAGCATTGAACCCTGCTGCCGTCACCAGTCCCATTCACAACTGGGTGTTGTTTTTGCTTTGGCTCCGTCCCTTCATTCTTTCTGATTTCTCCACTGATCTCCAGTAGCATATTGGGCACTTACCGACCTGGGGAGTTCATCTTTCAGTGTCCTATCATTATGCCTTTTGATACTGTTCATGGGGTTCTCAAGGCAAGTATACTGAAGTGGTTTGCCGTTCCCTTCTCCAGTGGACCACATTCTGTCAGACCTCTCCACCATGACCCGGCCGTCTTGGGTGGCCCCACATGGCATGGCTTAGTTTTATTAAGATAGACAAGGCTGTGGTCCGTGTGATCAGATTGGCTCGTTGTCTGTGATTGTGGTTTCAGTCTGTCTGTCCTCTGATGCCCTCTCTCAGTGCCTACCATCTTACTTGGTTTCTCTTACCTTGGATGTGAGGGTCTCTCTTCATGGCTGCTCCAGCAAAGCACAGCCGCTGCTCCTTTCCTCTGATGTGGATAGCTCCTCTTGGCCACCGCCCCTGCCCTCTGGCCCAGGGTAGCTTCTCTCGGCCGCCGTTGTGTGCCGTCGCAGCCGCCGCACTCGTGTGCCTTCGCAGCCCTGTAAATAAGTTCTTCAGTACCATTTTTCTAGATTCCGTGTGTATGTGTTAGAATACAATATTTATCTTTCTGACTCACTTCACTCTGTATAATAGGTTCTGCTGCTGCTGCTGCTAAGTCACTTCAGTCGTGTCCGACTCTGTGTGACCCCATAGACGGAAGCCCACCAGGCTCCCCCATCCCTGGGATTCTCCAGGCAAGAACACTGGAGTGGGTTGCCATTTTCTTCTCCAATGTGTGAAAGTGAAAAGTGAAAGTGAAGTCGCTCAGTCGTGTCCGACCCTTAGCGACCCCATGGACTGCAGCCTACCAGGCTCCTCCATCTAGGCAAGAGTACTGGAGTGGCTTGCCATTGCCTTCTCCGATAATAGGTTCTAGGTTCATCCAACTCATCAAAACTGACTCAAATGCATTCCCTTTTATCTCTGAATAACATCCCACTGTGTGTATGTACCACATCTTTATCCACTCATCTGTTGGTGGACATCTAGGCTGCTTCTGTGTTCTAGCTATTGTAAATAGTGCTGCAGTGAACAATGGGATACATGTGTCTTTTTCAATTTTGGTTTCCTCAGGGTATATGCCTAGGAGTGGGGTTGCTGGGTCATATGGTGGTTTTATTCCTTGTTTTTAAAGGAATCTCCATACTGTCTTCCATAGCGGCTATATCAGTTTACATTCCCACCAACAGGGCAAGAGCATTCCCTTTTCTTCTTTTACTGTTCCATTTTGACTGGTATGAGGTGATATGTCATTGTAGTTTTGCTTTGCATTTCTCTAATAATGAGCGATGTTGGGCATCTTTTCATGTGTTTGTTAGCGATCTGTATGTCTTCTTTGGGGAAATGTGTTTAGATGTTTTTCCCACTTTTTGATTGGGTTTTTTTTTTTTTGGCATTGAGTTGTATGAGCTGCTTGTATATTTTGGAAATTAATCCTTTGTCAGTTGTTTCATTTGCTATTATTTTCTCTTATTCTGAGGGTTGTCTTTTCACCTTGCTTATAGTTTACTTTGCTGTGCAAAAGCTTTTAAGTTTAATCAGGTCCCATTTGTTTACTTCTGTCTGTATTTCTGTTACTCTAGGGGTGGGTCATAGAGGATCTTGCTTTATGTCATAGAGTGTTCTGCCTTTGTTTTCCTCTAAGAATTTTATAGTTTCTGGTCTTACATTTAGGTCTTTAATCCATTTTGAGTTTATCTTTGTGTATGGTGTTAGGAAGTTCGTCTTTTTTACAATATTGATTCTTCCTACCCAATGACACAGAATAACCCTCCATCTGTTTATGTCATCTTTAATATCTTTCATTAGTGTCTTATAATTTTCTGTGTACAGTTCTTTTGTCTTGTTAGGTAAGTTTGTTCCTAGATATTTCTTTTTGTTGCGATGGTGAATGGGATTGATTCTTTAATTTCTTTTTCTGATTTTTCATTGTTAGTATATAGAAATGCAAGTGATTTCTGTATGTTGATTTTGTAGCCTGCAATTTTGCTAAATTCACTGATTAGCTCTAGTAATTTTCTGATACTATCTTTAGGGTTTTCTGTGTACAGTATCATGTCTTCTACAAACAGTGAAAGCTTTACTTCTTCTTTTCCAATCTGGATTCCTTTTATTTCTTTTTCTTCTCTGATTGCTGTAGCTAGGACTCCCAAAACTATGTTGAATAATAGTGGTGAAAGTAGACACCTTTGTCTTGTTCCTGATCTTGGGGGGAATGGTTTCAGTTTTTCACCATTGAGAATAATGTTTGCTGTAGGCTTATCATATATGGCCTTTACTATGTTGAGGTAGGTTCCTTCTATGCCCATTTTTTGAAGAGTTTTAATCATAAATGGGTGCTGAGTTTTGTCAAAGCCTTTTTCTGCATCTGTTGAGATTATCATATGATTTTTATCTTTCAATTTGTTAATATGGTGTATCACATTTGTGTGTATTGAAGAATCCTTGCATTTCTGGAATAAACCCAACTTGATCATGGTGTATGAGCTCTTTGATGTGTTGCTGAATTCTGTGTGCTAAAATTTTGTTGAGGATTTTTGCATCTATGTTCATCAGTGATATTGGCCTGTTCAGTTCAGTTCAGTTCAGTTCAGTCGCTCAGTCGTGTCCGACTCTCCGCGACCCCATGAATCACAGCACTCCAGGCCTCCCTGTCCATCACCAACTCCCGGAGTTCACTCAAACTCACGTCCACAGAGTCGGTGATGCCATCCTGTAGTTTTCTTTTTTTCGTGTTGTCTTTGTCTGGCTTTGGTATCAAGGTGATGGTGACTGCAAAGAATGAGTTTGGAAGTGTTCCTTCCTCTGCAATTTTTTGAAAGAGATTTAGAAGGATAGGCATAGAATTCTCCTGTGAAGCCATCTCATCCTGGGCTTTCGTTTTTTGGGATATTTTTGATCACACCTTAAATTTCAGTGCTTGTAATTGGGTTGTTCATAATTTCTATTTCTTCTTAGTTCAGTCTTGGAAGATTGAACTTTTCTAAGAATCTATCCATTTCTTCCAGGTTATCCATTTTATTGCCATATAGTTGTTCATAGAAATCTCTTATAATCCTTTGTACTTCTGCATTGTCTGTTGTAACCTCTCCTTTTTCACTTCTAATTTTATTGATTTGATTCTTCTCTCTTTTTTTCTTGATGAGCCTGGCTAAAGGTTTGTCAATTTTGTTTATCTTCTCAAAGAACCAGCTTTTAGTTTTATTAATCTTTACTATTGTTTCTTTAATTTCTTTTTCATTTATTTCTGCTTGGATCTTTATGATTTCTTTCCTTCTACTGATTTTGGGGTTTTCTTATTCTTTTTCCAGTTGTTTTAGGTGTAAAGTTGCTGCTGCTGCTGCTGCTAAGTCACTTCAGTCGTGTTCGACTCTGTGTGACCCCATAGACAGAAGCCCACCAGGCTCTCCCGTCCCTGGGATTCTCCAGGCAAGAACACTGGAGTGGGTTGCCATTTCCTTCTCCAATGTGTGAAAGTGAAAAGTGAAAGTGAAGTCGCTCAATCGTGTCTGACCCTTAGCGACCCCACGGACTACAGCCTACCAGGTTCCTCCATCCATGGGATTTTCTAGGCAACAGTACTGGAGTGGCTTGCCATTGCCTTCTCCGAGGTGTAAAGTTAGGTTATCTATTTGATGTTTTTCTTGTTTCTTGAGGTAGGATTGTGTTGCTATAAAGTTCTCTCTTAGAACTGCTTTTGCTGCATCCCATAGGTTTTGAGTTGTGTTTTCATTGTCATTTGTTTCTAGAAATTTTTTGATTTCCCTTTTGATTTCTTCAGTAACCTGTTGGTTATTTATAACCTTGTTGTTTAATATCCATGTGTTTGTTTTTCTTACAGTTTTTTTTCTTATTATTGATATCTAGTCTCATAGCGCTGTGGTAGGAGAAGATGCTTGAAATGATTTCAATTTTCTTAAATTTACTGAGGTTTGATCTGTGACCCAAGATGTGGTCTATCCTGGAGAATGTTCCATGTGCATTTAAGAAGAAGGTGTATTCTTCTGCATTTGGATGGTATGTCCTGAAGATATCAATGAGATCAATCTCATCTAATGTATCATTTAAGACTTGTGTTTCCTTATTAATTTTCTGTTTTGATGATCTGTCCATTGGTGTGAGTGGCGTGTTAAATTCTCCTACTATTATTGTGTTACTGTCAATTTCACCTTTTATGTCTGTTAGTGTTTGTCTTACGTATCGAGGTGCTCCTCTGTTGGGTGCATGCTGCTGCTGCTGCTGCTGCTGCCAAGTCGCTTCAGTCGTGTCCAACTCTGTGCGACCCCACAGACGGCAACCCACCAGGCTCCCTGTCCCTGGGATTCTCCAGGCAAGAACACTGGAGTGGGTTGCCATTTCCTTCTCCAATGCATGAAAGGGAAAAGTGAAAGTGAAGTCGCTCAGTCGTGTCCGACTCTTAGCGACCCCATGGACTGCAGCCTACCAGGCTCCTCCATCCATGGGATTTTCCAGGCAAGAGTACTGGAGTGGGGTGCCATAGCCTTCTCCAGTTGGGTGCATAGATATTTACAATTGTTATGTCTTCCTCTTGGATTGATCCCCTGATCATTATGTAGTGTCCTTCCTTGTCTCTTGTAATCTTCTTTATTTTAAAGTCTTTTTTGTCTGATAGGAGAATTGCTACTCCAGCTTTCTTTTGCTTCCCATTTGCATGGAATATGTATTTCTGTCCTCTCACTTTCAGTCTGTATGTGTCTTTAGATCTGAAGTGGGTTTCTTGTAGACAGCGTATATATGGGTCTTGTTTTCATATCCATTCAGCCAGTCTGTATCTTTTGGTTGGAGCATTTAATCCATTTACATTTAAAGTAATTATTGATATATGTGTTCCTATTGCCATTTTCTTAATTGTTTGGGATTGATTTTGTAGATCTTTTTTCTTCTCTTGTATTTCTTGACTATATAAGTCCGTTTAATATTTGTTGTAAAGCTATAGTTTGGTGGTACTGAAGTCTCTTAACTTTTGCTTGTCTGAAAAGCTTGTTATTTCTCTATCAATTTTTGAATGAGATCCTTGCTGGTACAGTAATCTTGGTTGTACCTTTTTCCCTTTCAGTGCTTTAAATATATCCTGCCTTTCCTTTCTGGCCTGAAGAGTTTCTGCTGAAAGATCAGCTGTTAAGCATATGGCACTTCCCCTGTATGTTACTTGTTGCTTCTTCCTTGCTGCTTTTAATATTCTATCTTTGTGTTTAGTCTTTGTTAGTTTGATTAGTATGTGTCTTTGTGTTTCTCCTTGGGTTTATCCTGTATGGGACTCTTTGGGCCTCTTGGACTTGATTAACTATTTCCTTTTCCATGTTGGGGAAATTTTCAACTATAATCTTTTCAAAAAATTTCTCATACCCTTTCTTTTTCTCTTCTTCTTCTGGGACCCCTATAATTCGAATGTTGGTGCATTTGATATTGTCCCAGAGGTCTCTGAGACTATCCTCAGTTCTTTTCATTCTTTTTACTTTATTCTGCTATTCAGAAGTTATTTCCACCATTTTATCTTCCAGCTCACTGATTCGTTCTTCTGTCCATTCCCCTGTTGATGGACATTTAGGTTGCTCTCATGTCTTGGCTATTGTAAATAGTGCTGCAGTGAACATTGGGGTGCATGTACCTTTTTGAATTATAATTTTCTCTGGATATATGTCCAGAAGTGTGATTGCTGGATGAGATAGTAGTTCTGTTTTTAATATTTTAAGGAACCTCCATACTGTTCTCCATAGTGGCTGCACCAATTTACATTCCCACCAACAGTTTAAAAGGGTTCCCACTTCTCCACACCCTCTCTGGCATTTACTGTTTGTAGATTTTTTGATGGTGACCATTGTGACTGGTGTGAGGTGATACCTCATTGTAGTTTTGTTTTGCATTTCTCTAATGATTAGTAATCTGAGTTAAATTCACCCATTCCAGTACATTTTAGTTCACTGATTCCTAGAATGTCTGTGTTCACTCTTGCCATCTCCTGTTTGACCACTTCCAATTTGCCTTGATTCATGGACCTAACATTCCAGATTCCTTTGCAATATTGGTCTTTACAGCATCGGACCTTGCTTCTATCACCAGTCACATCCACAACTGGGTATTGGTTTTGCTTTGGCTCCATCCCTTCATTCCTTCTAGAGTTACTTCTCCACTGAGCTCCAGTAGCATACTGGGCACCTACCGACCTGGGGAATTCCTCATTCAGTATCCTATCATTTTGCCCTTTGTTACTGTTCACGGGGTTCTCAAGGCAAGTATACTGAAGTGGTTTGCCATTCCCTTCTCCAGTGGACCACATTCGGATGTGGTCCATGTGATCAGATTGACTAGTTTTCTGTGATTATGATTTCAGTGTGTCTGCCCTCTGATGCCCCCTTGCAATACCTACCGACTTATTTGGGTTTCTCTTACCTTGGTCATGGGATATCTTTTCACAGCTGCTCCAGCAAGGAGATCCAACCAGTCCATTCTAAAGGAGATCAATCCTGGGTGTTCATTGGAAGGACTGATGCTAAAGCTGATACTGCAATACTTTGGCCACCTCATGCGACGAGTTGAGTCACTGGAAAAGACTCTGATGCTGGGAAGGATTGGGGGCAGGAGGAGAAGGGGACGACAGAGAATGAGATGGCTGGATGGCATCACCAACTCTGTGGACATGAGTTTGAGTGAACTCTGGGAGTTGGTGATGGACAGGGAGGCCTGGTGTGCTGTGATTCATGGGGTCGCGGAGAGTCGGACACGACTGAGCGACTGAACTGAACTGAACTGAATGATTAGTAGTGTTGAACTTTTCACGTGTGATTTTTGGCTATCTGTGTGTCTTCTTTGGAGAAATGTATATTTGGATCTTCTGCTTATTTGTTAGTTGACTTGTCTGTTTTTATATTGAATTGCATGAGCTGAAAGAATAACCTTTAAAATTAATATTAGTAAATTTATTTTCTGCTTTAAATAATAATAGTCAAAATTTACTGGATGCTTAACATTTACTTTGCTTTGTTCTTACTAAATGCTTTAGATGAAAAGGTGCATTTAATCCTCACCACAGTGGTAATACATAGATCCTCTTGTAATCCCCATTTTACATGTGAAGAAGCTGAGGCACACAGAGATTAAGAAACTTGTCCAAGACCACAGAGGTAATAAGTGGCAGAGTCAGTATTCAAATCTGGGCAGCTTGTGATGGACATAGATTTTTAACCTTTTTGTCTCTTATGCTGTAAATCAGTCATAACTGGTTGTTTCCACCCATTAAATTTGAATGATAGAACTGGTGAGCAAAAGGCTCAAAGTACATACCCTTATGGATGTTATCACTGAGCTGTGGACACAGACATTATTAGAGTATCCTCTTGCAGATTGCCTGAAATATATCCATATTCCATCATGAACGTGTAATTGCAAATGTAGATAAGTGACAGAAAGGACCATAATCCTTTAGTGTTGCTCATAAACAAACTTGATCTAGACTGGGGAGTTATGAAAAGTTTCCCTGAGAAAGTGATACTTTTAACAGAGATTGCATCAAGACTGTGTGTGCGGGCCCGTGGAGCATGTGACTAGAATCTTCCTGAGGGAGCTGCAGGTGCCAGGGCCCTGGGGCAGGAGGCAAGGTGGCTGCTGTAACTGGAGCATGGAGATTTGGGGAAGCTCCACTGCTCACCAAGGCAGTGGGGAGTTAGAGGTAGACGAGTGGCCAAGTCATGCAGAGCCTTGTAGGTCACATCAAATACCTATGAGGCTTTGTCTCCCTCTGGTTCTAAATAACACTGGAGAGTCTTTAATCACCCATGCAAAGCAAGAAAACCAAACAGAGGGCAGTGTACACAAAGGACTGTGCATTCTCATGGAACAGGGAAAGGCAGTGATGGGAAAGCAGTGGGCCCAGGACCTCTTGCATAGTTCCTGGAAGGTGTTCTTGGACCACTTGTCTTACCTCAGGAGGTTTCTGGGTATATATGGGGACCCATTGATTGTGCATAGAAGCACTGTGAGGCTGACTTCTGTTCATTGTTAGGCTTGAAATTGTTACAGAGTTTCTCTAAACCTCATTGCAGACTGTGTATTTGGTGTCCTTGAATGACTGGTAGGTCTTTCCATGAGCAGGGAAAAGTCAGCAAACAGACATAGGCTCTTGACTCTGCAGGTTTCACAGACCAAGACTTCAGTGAACCATGGTCGTGTTAGAATGTAGCCTCATTTTACAAATAAGGACAAGGTAACCCAACACAAAAAGACAGGTTAACTTGAACAGGGTTGCAAAAGTAGTGAACGAACAAATCATAATGAATTCTCATGGGCTTTGACCTCCTACCTATTTGACGTGTATTTTGACACATGTTATTTCTAAAACAGATCAATGACAATCATTGTGTAAATGGTTCAGTTTGATTATGCTGGCTGATACATTTGTATTTGAGAGAAAGTAGATTCAAGAAACATAGAGTTGAATTTTTCCTAGATACTACAAGTGCATTTTCAGTAAACTAATTTAAAAATCAGTAACAGAAGGCTTATGATAATTTTTTAAAAACGTTTTTTTCATCATTTTACATTTGACTGATCTTTTATAATTACCCAAATGTACGGCCGAAAGTTCGTGCTGAGAGGAAAACTTTCACAAATCTATGAGCTGAGGAGGACCATGAGGCATTCAGAAAATAAGTTAATATTCTGAGGTGTATTAATTAATACTTTTGACTACCCTGACCAGTTAAGATCCTCAGAGACATAAACCCCAATTTCAAATCCAATTAAAGTGATATCCATTACTAAATTAACCCATGTACATTCAGATCTTGAAATAAAATGACATAGTCTCAAGACACCAATTAATTAATCAAACATGCAAGAATATGTCAAGAAAATTATTAATCCATCTATTCTGATGTTATATCTCAAAGGTCTTCAAGCTCCTTATATATTAGAAGTATTATATACCACATCAATTTGTCTTCAGTTCATTTAAAAGATAACCCTGAAAAAATATTTTACCATATGCTTGTTTTAGATGCAGTGAAAAATGTTCTTTTCAAAGCATATGGTGATATAATTAGGTGTCTCTGAATAACAAGGTTGGAAAGAGGAACTGTATGAACTAAATTGAAACAATTTGCTCCTCTGGTGTTTCCCCAGCCCCTACCCTCACCCCCACCGTCGCAGTATCTTCTCGGGGTTAGCATCGTGTTAATGAAGAAATACTATCTTAAGCACTAGCAGATGAGACGAGTCTGCTGTCACCTCCCATAGCTATGGCTGAGAGGATCCCAGCCTGCTCTCCTGGCCCTTTCCCTCTGTAAGCCTGTGTGAGCACGTTCCCTGGCTGAGGCGTCCTGGCATCTCTCCAGCATCGTTGACATCAGTGTAAAGTTCTGCCGCCGGGAGCCTGTTTGTATCTATGGCTTCCCTCGTTTTCTTCATCGACCTCATGGGATTATCTTCTACTCGTGGTGAGAGGCCTCGAGTTCCTTTTACTTCAATAAAAGGGTTTGTTTTAAAATATTTCTTCCTCTCTTGCTAGACTCAATCTCTGAAGGAAAGAAAAAGTTTGAAAATAGATTCTCTATGCTTTGATAAGGACATTGGTTGTTTGTTGGGAGAGATGTAAAGATTCGTGTTTTGAAATCTGGGAAACAGCATCCTGACTTCAGATGGATTTGGGCGTGATCTTGTATACTGTTTTGTTTTGTTTTTTTTCATTTCCCCCAGCTCATTAGCATCATTTAGTAGTACAATAAGGGTAGTGGGATGTGTCACTTAAAAAAAAATTTACTTAGTTGGCTGTGCCGAGTCTTAGTTGGCAGCATATGGAATCTTTGATCTTAATTGCAGCATGCAGGTTCTTTTAGTCGTGGCATGCAAACTCTTAGTTGTGGCAGGTGGGGTCTAGTTTCCTGACCAGGGATTGAACCCAGGCCCCCTGCATTGGAAACATGGAATCTTAGGCACTGGACTACTAGGGAAGTCCCAGATTTGTCTCATTTTAAACAAGTTCTTGAGTACATTTGAATAATGCACCTTTCATTGTAGAACCTAAGTGTCTAATATTCCACTGATAACTGGAGTCTAGATATATATATATTTTAAATTTTAATATTTTTCTTCAAAGTGTCTGACTGGAATGAATAATATGTGTTTATCGTAGGCATATGTTGTTTTCAGCCAAATTCATTGCTAACTGATACGGTAAGTTTCACTAATTTTAAGTCCTATTTTTATATCATTTATAGTGAATATTCTTGGTTTTGGTTAACAAGTGAAACTGTCAGCAAACAAATGTGGATTGTATAGCAATATACATAGCAGATAGACGCTGCTGTGAGTGGTGCCTCATGATACTTAATGGATTAGTTGTCTTGCTTCTTTTGTGACATTTTGATAGATATTGAAGAAATGAACATTGAAGTTTCCTCTTGCTCTCCTATCACAGGGACTTTCTAGTCAACTTGTTTTTGTTTTCACCTTTTATCAGGGGACCAGTACCTCCTGAGGTAAAATGCTGTCACGAGCCAAATCCTATTCCCTAGCTCAGGGGTTTGCAAACTTGTGTATTTGTCAGAGTCACCTGGAGGCTTATTAAAATACAGATTGCTGGGCCTCCGCCCCAGAGGTTTTAATTCAGTAGGTCACCAGTGGGGCTGCAGTGTTTACATATCAAGTAGGTACCCAGGTATAAATGACACACTGGCCTGGAAGTCACATTTTGAGAAGCACTCCTATAGTATAGCTGCAAGCGCCTGTCCTCGGGCTGGTCACCCCTATGTCCAGGTGTGCTGTGTGCTCAGTCACTCAGTCGTGTCCGACTCTTTGTGATCCCATGGACTGTAGTCCACCAGGCTCCTCTGTCCATGGGATTTCCCATGCAAGAATACTGAAGTGGGTTGCCATTTCCTCCTCCAGGGGATCTTCCCGACCCAGGGATCGAACTCATGTCTCCTGTGTGTCCTGCATTGGCAGGCAGGTTCTTTACTGCTGAGCCATCGGGGTAGATGGTGAAATGTCCTGCTGCTTATTGAGATGGACCCCAACCAGCTCCCAGGCACCCAAGTTCAATCTCCCTCTCTTTTTTTGACCACAGAGCTTGGTCACTTCACTTAGGTCTTTCTCTCTTGCACTGCTGCTGCAAACTGTCACTAAAGGTCTTCATTCTCCCTACTCAGCCTAGTTGTTAAAAAAAGAAGCTCCTTTTTTCTCTACTGTGCCTGAATATAAGCACCTAGATCCTCTTCCCCTTATGGGTTTTCAACAAATCATTTTGGACAAAAAGAAGTTAATGAGGTAAATATACTTAAGAAACTTCCAAAGTTCATAAATTTTCCTAGCAGTGATTCTGGTTCATAGGCCCCAGCCTCCTTTGAAATGGTAGCTGGAAACCTTAGTGGGGTTTTCTCTTGGCTTGTGTTCCCAGAGATGGAGCCAAACAAAGATAAAATTCCCTTTAATCCAGCCCCATGGTCTCTTTCCTTCCTGGGGTCTTATCAAGGAAACGCAGTGGTATCTTTGTGATTCAGGTGAAAGTATATATCTTTGAGGACATCTATGTATCTGTCTTGAAAATTATTATTCATTTGATACTTTCTGTCTGAAAGATAATCAGCCATTTTGTTCTTTGGAGTGGTATAATGGGTGGTAAGTATTTAATTTACAGCTCGGTAGATTCAGATTGAATCTTGATTTTGTATCCTGTTAACTGCATGATCTTGCATATGCCATATAAACAAAGAGAACCTCAGTTTCCTCAACTGTAAAGTGGAGTAATAATGCTTATCTCATGCAAGTATTTATACGAGACTACATGGTACATTTAGCATAAAGCCTTCGAAATATGAGTTTTCAGTGGTTGGTAGCTAATATTGTTAGTAGTACTAATATTATTGATAAAAACACAAAGTGTCCCAAATGTTAGAATGTCAAATGATGCTCTTTTGAACGGACCTCTGGTAAAATGCCAGAATCTTGGATTTGGACTAGACCCCTCAGAGGAATCTTCTATCATCACTTCATCTGTTATTTATTGAGCATTTGCTGTGTGCCAGCCATGGTGCATGCTCTGGTATATAGCTTTGATAGAGCACTATTGATCCTCTGAGTAAACGCCTACAGGCGCAGATGACTTGCTGCTGTAGAGCAGTCTCCATTCCATGTCCAAATTACTGTAATGGTTAGAAATTTGCTCCATAATGTAGTAAAATCTGCATCTCTGTTAACTTCCACCCACTGAACCATTATACATTAGTCTAAAGTCAATACAAAGCTCTTGTCAGAACATTAAGTCCCCTACATACAAGTGAGTTCCATTCTGAGAATGTGGTAGTAGGTCCAACTTGTTCGTAAGTACAACAAAGTTAGTCTAAGTACCCGACTAACAGAATCAGATATATGGTACTGTACTGCAGTAGGTTTATAATACTCTTCACACCAATAATATATAAAAATAAACAAACATAAAACATAAAGAAAAATTTTTAAATTTTACAGTGACAGTACCTTGAAAATACAGTAGTACTAGCTACAGCACGGCTACTTTTACACTTGCTTCCAGACATCCTGGGCTTGAACTAAAGATACTGTACGACTGTTCTCTCTATGGAACTGTACAGTAACATATACAAAAGCACAACCACTTGTAGAGGATGCACGCTTGTGACAATGTACACCAGACACATGAGCTAGCTTATGGGATTGGACATGTGAACGCACGTTTGCATCTTTGAAAGTTCGAAACTTGACAGTTTGTATGTAAGAAGACATACTGTGCGTGGAAGTCATTATGCAGGAACTTCCTTTAAGAAGTTTGAAATAAAATTTATTCTTCGTTAAATTTTTTAAAAATTAATACATTTGTTGGCTGCTCTGGATTTTACATTTGTTTTTATTTATTTTTGGCTGCACTGGCTCTTCGTTGCTTCGCATAGGTTTTCTCTAGTTGTGACCGGTGGTTTGGTGCTTGGGCTTCTCATGTGTATAGGCTTAGTTGCAAATGTCAAACCCACGTCCCCTGCATTGGCAGGCAGCTTCTTCACGACTGCGCCACCAGGGAGTTCCTGCGCTGGGTTCTTCTGTTGTTGTTGTTGCTTTGTCAGGCTTTCTCTAGTTGCGGCCAGCAGGGGCTATGCTTCACTGCATTGAGCAGGCTTCTCCTGTTGTGGAGCACAGACTCTGGGTGCACGGGCTTCAGTCGTGTTGCACGGGCTTAGTTACTCCATGGCATGTGGAATCTCCCCAGATCAGGGATTGAACCCATGTCCCCTGCATTGTCAGATGGATTCTTATCCACTGCTCCACCAAGGAAGTCGTTGAATGTTAAATTTAAAGAACAATACAAAAGAGGACATATAGATACATACATAGCCACCTTAAAAGTGTGAATGGTGGAGGCGTACAAAAAATGGCCTCTAGCCAAGGGGTTGCAAACTTAGAAGCTTCAGAGAACTCAGTTCAGTTCAGTCGCTCAGTCGTGTCCAACTCTTTGTGACCCCATGGACCACAGCACGCCAGGCCTCCCTGTCCATCACCAACTCCTAGAGCTTGCTCAAACTCATGTCCGTAGAGTTGGTGATGCCATCCAACCATCTCATCCTCTGTCGTCCCCTTCTCCTCCTGCTCTCAATCTTTCCCAGCATCAGGATCTTTTCAAATGAGTCAGCTCATCACATCAGGTGGCCAAAGTATTGGAATTTCAGCATCAGTCCTTCCAATGAATATTCAGGACTGATTTCCTTTAGGATTGACAGGTTGGATCTCCTTGCTGTCCAAGGGACTCTCAAGAGTCTTCTCCAACACCATGGTTCAAAAGCATCAATTCTTCAGTGTTCAGCTTTCTTTATAGTCCAACTCTCACATCCATACATGACTACTGGAAAAACCATAGCTAGACAAAAAATAATTCAAGACCCATGAAATGGGTACATTTTTTAGCACTATCAGTCAGGGGCATTATTTTGCTGAGCATTGAGTGAAAGTCACAGTGATCACAGGAATATACTCTCCTCAGGTAAACTAGGTTATATTGTTCATGGAGAAAAATTAAGATTTGATATTGTTATGGGTTGAACTGTGTCCGTACAAAGATGTTCAAATCCTTACCCCTGGTATCTGTTAATGTGACTTTATTTGGGTCTTTATTTAGGGTCTCTGCAGATGAAATGTGAATTAAGATGAGGTAATTCTGGTTTAGGGTAGTGAAGTGAAAGTTGCTCAGTTGTGTCTGACTCTTTGCAACCCCATGGACTATGTAGTCCCTGGAATTCTCCAGGCAAGAATACTGGAGTGGATAGCTAGTCCCATCTCCAGGGGATCTTCCCAACCCAGGGATCGAACCCAGGTCTCCCACACTGCAGGTGGATTCTTTACCAGCTGAGCCACGAGGGATAGGCCTTTATCAAGTGACTGGTATCCTTAATAAGAAGCAGGAAAGTAGGACACAGACACAGGCACAGGAGAATGTCATGTGACCATGGAAGCAGAAATACAAACCAAGGAATACCAATAGTCCTTGCAGAATTTTATGTAATTTACTACAATATTAGAATAAATATACAAATATATGAAATCCACATGAGTGTTGATGGTGTCAGGTTATATGTGATCATTGTACCCTGTGTAATCCATACAATCTGTCTAATTATCCGTAAAGACCTTCCCTGCAAATTTGGATGGCAAGAATATCCAGAAAAGAATGCATCCATCAGAAGGGATGGTCCACTTACCCAGGAAACAGAAAAGAGTTGCTGGGGGAAACATTAACATTGCTAACCAGTCCTTGTTTCTGGGGAGTCAGATCTGAAAGTCTGTTCCAAAGGTAATGCACACTCGGGCGCCGTTCAGGATCTGAATTGTGTTATCACTTCTTGACCTTGATAGCATGCTGACTGCTAATTGTAATTTGGTCTCCATGACTGGAGCTGGGCAGGCGGGTTGAGTGACTGGTTCCGTGTGACTGTTCTTTCACTGACTGCTTCAGGTTTGCCTTCTGGTGTCAGTGTTGTTGCGCTCTTGCTGAAGGGTGGACCCATTCTCGTGTTCTGATCCATCGGGTTTCATGGCATTGGCAGCGTTCATTTCCTTGCTGGCTGTTGGACAGAGACTGCCCTCACTTCCTTGCTGTGTGGCCCTCTGTCTCTACAGTAGCACACAGCATGGAGGCTTGCTTCCTCAAAGCCAGCAAGGGAGAGTCTTATAGCACGATGGGCATTATCATCTTAAGTAATGTAATCATGTATTTATAACCATTACTGTTACCATATTAGCTAGAAATAAGTCATGGGTCCTGCCACCCCCAAGCAGGGGGCTTAATACAAACCTGTGAATAACCTGATAAAAGGGATCGCAGGGCCAACTTGGGGTCTGTGTGTCAAAACTGAGTATATGCCTATTCAGCTCGAGTCTACATTTCCTAGCCTTCCTTGTAGCTAGGGGTTGCTCTAAGTTTTGACCAATGGGAAGATAGAAGAATTAATGGGTAGAAGTTTTGAATCTATCTTAACAAGGAAATTTCTTTCCATCCACTTTGCTTTTTCCCCCTTTCTACAAGAGACAGTGTGAATATGGTGCTGGTGAGTCGTGTTGACCATGCAGATGAAGATAACCTTAGGAAGTGACAGAGGATGAGCTTGAAACGATTGTTTCCCTGGATAAACTTGTGTAGCAGAGCCACTTTGCCAGCCCTGCAGTGTTTACTTCTGAACTGTTATATGAGAGCAAAATAATCCTCTTGGTTTCTCTGTGTTTTGGAGCCTTTTTGTTACAGCAACTTAACTTATACCTAACTCACAGCATTCATTCTAATGATAGACTGTCTTAACATGGTGGTCGGCCACTTGGCATTCTCTAAATCGGGGGACTGTCACCTGCACTGAAGGATAGTACAATTAGTGTAACAGACTTCATAAACTTTTATTTTATATGATAAAGGTATCACATTAAAAGCAAACTTTTATGTAAATTACCTTAAAACATGCTTTTAGGAAAAAGGATTAGTTTCTAATGTTAACTTAATCCTTCTGGTATTAAAAAGTGACTTTAATAAGTAGCTGCAAGGGACATGAGTTTGAGTAAACTCTGGGAGTTGGTGATGAACAGGGAAGCCTGGCATGCTGCAGTCCATAGGGTCACAGAGTTGGACACGACTGAGCAACTGAACTGAACTGTTCTAGTTATCTATTGCTTTGTAATAAATTGTTCCAAAATGTAGTGGTTTCAAACAACAGGAATAATTTAATTTTTGTTCTGCTTATGATTCTGAGGGTAATTGGGCTCAGCTTGGTGGTTCTTACTGGGGATGTCCATCAAGTAGTGAGCAGTCAGATAAAGGCTGTGCCTAGTTTATCTCTAAGCTCACTCCCTCATGTGTCTGGAGGTTGATGCTGCCTCTTGGCTGTGGCCTCACCAAGGGCTGTTGGCTAGAACACCGTTACGTGGTTCTCAGTGAGATCTTTCCTCTTGCTCCTGATGTAATCACTGATTCCAAGAGGGAGTGTCCCAAGGGGCCCAGGTGGAAACAGGTTCCCCTTTTATAGCCTGTGCTCTGAGACAGAATCACTTCTGCCATGATCCTTGACTTGCCCACATTTAAGGAGGAGGGGACATGTACCCCCTTGGTGAAAGGAGTGAGCTCACCAGGTCACATTGCAGGAACATTGGTGGTGGGAGGTCTTACTGTGTTTTTTTTCTTTTTTTAATTTATTTATTTTAAATTGGAGGCTAATTACTTTACATTACTGTATTGGTTTTGCCATACATTGACATGAATCTGCCCCGGGTGTACATGTGTCCCCATCTTGAAGCCCCCTCCCACCTTTACTGTGCTTAAGTTGGAGAGTACTGTCGGTTGCAGTCAACCCTTTGGCCATAACATTTGAAATCCCTCCCTTGTGCAAAATACACTTCCATCCCCTTCCTCCCAGTCTTATTCTACGATGGCATTTGCTCGAAGTCTGGGACCTTGTCATGGGAGCTTCTTGAATGTGTTTCCTCAGGTACATCTCCCTGAGTTACCTTCCTCTCAGTTTGAAGACCTATAAGTAAAGGGACAGACTGTCTTCCTGTCACACCCCAACACACAGCTGTGGGATAGTGCCCCAGGGATAAAACAGGAGCCACTGGCGTTCAGCCTGTTTCCTGTGTCAGTGTACCTGCTTGGCTCTTGGCTCCATCTGTCTTCTGGGCTCTTGGTTCTGCCCTGATTCATCCTTTAAAAATTTTTTTTTTCCAATAGGAAAGCTTGAGTTTGCAATTGAGAAGTCTTCTCAGCTTGCTTCCTGCCTATAAAATAGAAACTCAAAGTCCTCTTTTTATTTAGTATTTATCTGTCCCTTTTGGTCTAAGATGACAGTGGTTCCACCAGAATAATTCTCTTAAAAGCACTGTGAGTTTGTGTGTCTTTAAATGTATCACTTTATAATCCTATTTCTTCAAACTAAATGCTTCTTTACCAGAGTGTGACACTGGTGTGTGATGACATCCTTAGGATTCTGAGAGGCCCAGTTATTCAACTGAGAGGGTCTGCAAGGCATGTTCTCAAGAGCCTTGAAAAGCTTTGGGGCTGATTGAAAGGGTCTGCAAGGTACTCCTTTAGGTCTTTCTAAAATCTTAACAAAGAATTTTAGTCGTGCCCTCACTTTCATTTTTAGACCATGCTTTCTTGATAGTGCACTGGATTTCATCTCTGCCCAGAAGCTGCTTTTAATTTTAGAATCATTTGCTGTCTAGAGAGGCTGGGAATAAGAAATCGTTTTATTTTCAAACCCAGCGAGTCTTGGCGCCTCTATATTAACAGTTCATTCTTTAGCTCTTTCCCTTTGCATTTTATCGCTGGCAGGAGAAGAAGCCAGGTGGCAATTTCAGTATCCTGCCTGAAAAGCTGCTTAGCTAGATCTTCGAGTTCGTTAGGTACACTTCACATTTTGCACCTTACTGCAGGCGACAGCATTGCCAAACTTTGCGATTCTTCATGAAAATCGCACCCTTTCCTCCTGCTTCAGGTGACATTGACCTTCTTTTGCCAACCCTCGCTGGCAGCCTTCTCGAGGCCCTCAGGGTCCACGGATGCTTTCATGGAGGTTCGTTAGTTTTCCACTAACAGCCTCCTCAGGGTTCTTCCGTTTTCTGGTCTCAACCTGGTCCCACACACAATACTGCGTGTCTTGGGTTTTGTTACAACTGCATCCCAGTTACAGGAGCCAGAATCCTTCTTAATTATCGACTGTTAGGAAACAAATCACTCTAAGGTATAATGGCTTAAAACTACAACAATCTGTTTCTTATTGCCACCTGTGGTGATGGGGTGGCCTGGGCTCAGTTAGGCATTTCTCACTTGAGTTCAGGCCTGCGGGGGCCGTCAGATGGTGGCTGAGCCTGGTACTTCAGCTCAGGCTGGTTTTGTGGCCATGTTGAAAAATACAAGCTGACCCAATGGCTGTGTCAGTAGAGTTTAAAATGTAAATCCTATACAGAAACCCTCACTGATTACAACAGGGAAGAAAGCAAAAAAAGAACTCGGTGAGAGTAACTGTGTAAATTATAGTACTGACGGATTGGTAGGGAAACCAGCCCCATTAAAGCCAAGAGCTGGTAGAAGGTAATGACAAGTTTTCACTGGATAAGGGGTGGAAGGGGAGAAGGATATCATCATTGAAGGAGCAGAGTCTACCTGGTCTCTTACCTTGAAATGTGGAGTCGATGAAAAATGCACCGACTTAATGTGTGTTAGTAGTGTTATGATTTCCTTATGTTTACATTTTCATTTTGTTCTCCTTTCATTATAATCATTACCCTATAATCTCCCACTGTTAAAGTCTGCTCATCCTTAAAAAATCAGCTCAAATGCCAGTATTCCCTAAGGCTTTGCTGGGTTTGCCAAGTAGAACTGACTTCTCTCTTCTGACTCACAGTGCACTTTTCCTTTATCTTATGAAACTTACTGCAGAATGTTTAGTATTAAAATATGTGTTTAAATGCCTTATCAACCTAACCAGATATAAGTACCTTTAGGGCAAAGGCATTGGCTTAGTTTTTTTTTTTAATGTCCTAGAGTAAATGGCAACCCACTTCAGTGTTCTTGCCTGGAGAATCCCAGGGACGGGGGAGCCTGGTGGGCTTCCGTCTGTGGGGTCGCACAGAGTTGGACATGACTGAAGTGACTTAGCAGCAACAGCAGAGTATCTCAAAGCAACAGGTGCTCAGACATATTTGTTGAACAAATGAGGCTGGGTACCAAAGTAGAGATTTTGTAAACAGCTTAGTAATGAGCTCTGCATGAATATTTCCAATTTATTGATTAAAAAACCCATAAAGACCATTCTCTTTCTTTTAGGAAAGTGAAGTCTCGCTCTGTTGTGTCCAACTCTTTGTGACCCCATGGACTGTAGCCTACCAGGCTCCTCTGTCCATGGCATTTTCCAGGCAAGAATACTGAAGTGGGTTGCCATTTCCTTCTCCAGGGGATCTTCCCGACCCAGGGATCGAACCTGGGTCTCCCGTATTGCAGGCAGACGCTTTACCCTCTAAGCCATCAGGGAAGCCAGAAGAACAGACAGAGCAGAAGCTTTTTTTTTTTTTTTTTAAATTTGAAAATACTTTGAGGTTAATGATTGATATTACCTCAGAATATTGAATAGGATGAAATGGCAAAATATCTCAAAATAATTAGTTTCCTTCCCTATAATTTTAACCGATGACTCAAAGTGATTTTTGTTTTCATTATTAGGTAAGTGCTTTCTGTGGATGACAAATAGCTTTGCTGTTAGATCTGATACATTTTTTTTCCATCAGTTAAATGTGGATATGCTTGTAATTTTTAGATTGATTAAATTATTATGATTGAGAACCTCTATTTTTACTTCTATGCTGCTATTTTAATGCTCAGCCAAGACAGAAAAATGAACATGTGCAAAATCAGATCTCAGTCAAATGGAAGTACATGTGCAATGGAAGCTGAAAAATTTGAAAATAAAATTTGAGTGTGGTATCCATCCTTTAAGATGGCCCTCAAAGATCCTCACCTCTGGTATTGAAACCCTTGTGTAGTCCCCTCCCATGTTATACCAGGTTTGGTTTGTGTGACTGTTAGAACATGGTAGAAGTGATGCTCTGTGACTCCCAAGTGTGGGTTTAGAAGACAGTGTCTCTTTGGCCTTGTGCTCTTGGATCAGACATTGGGGTTTCCAGCTCTCGTGTCGTGAGGACATTCAAGGAGCTTTCTAGAGTTTCACATCAAAGAGACTGATATGTCTTACCAAAGGGTCAGCGCCAACTAGCTAGTCACATGTTAACCATTTGGAAGCAGTTTCTCCAGCCACAGTCAAATCATAAGATATCTACAGCATTGGTGCCTAAACTTCAACCTCATGAGAGACCCTGAGCCATAACTACACAGCCAAGCCACTTCTGATTTCCTGACCCACTGGAACCTTGAGATAGGAAGTTATTCATATTATTGTGTTTTGAACCATTCCGCTTTGGGAGTAACTTGTTACACAGCATATAGCTAATAAAAAGACATGTTTGTTCAATTTAAAATATGCAAATATAAGGCAAATAAATAGAGACTGAGGACATTGTAAAGAGATCCTTAATTAGCTAACCATACAACTCACAGTGCAGATATTTTCCCATAAGTAGTATAGTTGTCAAGAACTAAGTAGAAAATGTGTTGGACATAGATTTGGCAAGGAATTTATTGTTTTTTTTTGCTGTATGATGACTTGAAGATGGGTACCATACTGTACATATGTTCAAGTGTGACAGCTAAAGTTATTTCTCCATTAGACTTTTGCAACAGGTTCTACCAATGTATCTTAAGCATATAGCTGTATTGGGAAGAAACATGTGTCCATTTATAGGTGAAAATATTTCCAGAAAAATCATCTTATTATTTGTGAAAGTTCAGCATCATAGCAAATGATGCATGGGTTTTGTGACATTGCTGAGTGCCTCTCCATATGGGGAGCTGAGCCTGCACACACGTGGTAATGCATGCATCACCACATATTCACTAATGAAGCAAGGTAAAGAAATAGAAAAGATTTCATTCCCTCAACATGCAGCTGGTGTGCGATGCCAGATGTAAAATCATTGATGCTCTTGCCAAGTTCTCAGGATCATGTCATGATTTATTTAAACTCAGACAGTCAAGAATACGTGGATTTTAAAAAACAATTTTCAAATTCAAGGAGACTGGTTAGTAGGTGGATAGAAATATATCTTTTAAAATAAAATATTGGCTCCCTGTTAAATATGAGATTCTTACTTACACCTTTGTGTGTTTTTCTGTGAGGAAAGAGTTAACGACTCTACTTTCTAATCCGTCAACTCTTATAGAATTACTTTATAATACGGCACATAAATTCACTAGAGCTGTAATTGAAAAAAAAATCTATGTTATTTTGAAACAAATGTTACAGATGCCTATCCAAAATGGATAGTACATGGCATGTCTTCTTTTAATAGTCTCAAGCATTTCCTTTGGTACTTTGTAATTTATGATTAGAATTGATTTTAATAGAGACCAAGCTGTAGGGTTTCTTCCAGAGGGGCTATATCTCCACCATATGCAGTATCAGAACGTGAACCGCTGCAAGAATTAGAGACCTTTTTCTCCCTGCTGCTGCTGCTGCTGAGTCACTTCAGTCGTGTCCGACTCTGTGTGACCCCATAGACGGAAGCCCACCAGGCTCCCCCGTCCCTGGGATTCTCCAGGCAAGAACACTGGAGTGGGTTGCCATTTCCTTCTCCTTTTCTCCCTAGAGGAACCTTTTAATCTGGTGGCAGGAACTGCAGGCATGCTGGGGGACTTGTCACGGATCAGGGGCAGCTGTGATCTAGCACTACTGTAAGAGGAAACTGACTTTATCGAGCCTCTGCCATGTGCCAGGCACGATGGTATCTCACACCGTTCTCAAGACAATCTTGTGTCTCAGTAGCGCAACTTCGTTTTGTTCTTACCGTAGGTCTGTTCAGTTCAGTTCAGTTCAGTCGCTCGGTCGTGTCCGACTCTCCGCGACCCCATGAATCACAGCCCGCCAGGCCTCCCTGTCCATCACCAACTCCCGGAGTTCACTCAAACTCATGTCCACAGAGTCGGTGATGCCATCCAGCCATCTCATTCTCTGTCGTCCCCTTCTCCTCCCGCCCCCAATCCTTCCCAGCATCAGAGTCTTTTCCAGTGAGTCAAGTTGTCGCATGAGGTGGCCAAAGTATTGCAGTTTCAGCTTTAGCATCAGTCCTTCCAATGAACACCCAGGATTCATCTCCTTTAGAATGGACTGGTTGGATCTCCTTGCAGTCCAAGGGACTCTCAAGAGTCTTCTCCAACAGCACAGTTCAAAAGCATCAATTCTTCAGCGATCAGCTTTCTTCACAGTCCAACTCTCACATCCATACATGACCACGGGAAAAACCATAGCCTTGACTAGATGGACCTTTGTTGGCGAAGTAATGTCTCTGCTTTTTAATATACTATCAAGGTTGGTCATAACTTTCCTTCCAAGGAGTAAGTATCTTTTAATTTCATGGTTGCAATCAGCATCTGCAGTGATTTTGGAGCCCCCAAAAATAAAGTCTGACACTGTTTCCACTGTTTTTCCATCTATTTCCCGTAAAGTGATGGGACCAGATGCCATGATCTTTGTTTTCTGAATGTTGAGCTTCAAGCCAACCTTTTCACTCTCCTCTTTCACTTTCATCAAGAGGCTTTTGAGTTCCTCTTCACTTTCTGCCATAAGGGTAGTGTCATCTGCATATCTGAGGTTATTGATATTTCTCCCAGCAATCTTGATTCCAGCTTGTGCTTCTTCCAGCCCAGCGTTCCTCATGCATATAAGTTAAATAAGCAGGGTGACAATATACAGCCTTGACATACTCCTTTCCCTATTTGGAACAAGTCTCCTGTTCCATGTCAAGTTCTAACTGTTGCTTCCTGACTTGCATACAGATTTCTCAAGAGGCAGGTCAGGTGGTCTTGTATTCCCATCTTTCAGAATTTTCCACAGTTTATTGTGATCCACATAGTCAAAGGCTTTGGCATAGTCAATAAAGCAGAAATAGATGTTTTTCTGGAACTGTCTTGCTTTTTCCATGATCCAGAGGATGTTGGCAATTTGATCTTTGGTTCCTCTGCCTTTTCTAAATCCATTGCAAACATCTGGAAGTTCAGGTTCACATTCTGTTGAAGCCTGGCTTGGAGAATTTTGAGCATTACTTTGCTAGTGTGTGAGGTGAGTGCAATTGTGTAGTAGTTTGAGCAGTCTTTGGCATTGCCTTTCTTTGGGATTGGAATGAAAACTGACTTTTCCCAGTCCTGTGGCCACTGCTGAGTTTTCCAAATTTGCTGGCATACTGAGTGCAGCACTTTCACAGCATCCTCTTTTAAGATTTTAAATAGCTCAACTGGATTTCTGTCACCTCCACTAGCTTTGTTCGTAGTGATGATTCCTAAGGCCCACTTGACTTTGCATTCCAGGATGTCTGGCTCTAGGTGAGTGATCATACCACTATGATTATCTGGGTTATGAAGATATTTTAAAAATAGTTCTTCTGTGTATTCTTGCCACCTCTTCTTAGTATCTTCTGCTTCTGTTAGGTCCATACCATTTCTGTCCTTTATTGTGCCCATCTTTGGATGAAATGTTCCCTTGGTATCTCTAATTTTCTTGAAGAGATCTCTAGTCTTCCCCATTCTATTGTTTCCTCTATTTCTTTTCATTGATCTCTGAGGAAGGCTTTCTTATCTCTCCTTGCTATTCTTTGGAACTCTGTATTCAAATGGGTATATCTTTCCTCTTCTCCTTTGCTTTTCACTTCTCTTCTTCTCTCAGCTATTTGTAAGGCCTCCTCAGACAACCATTTTCCTTTTTTGCCTCTTTTTTTTGGGAGGATGGTCTTGATCACTGCCTCCTATACAATGTCACAAACCTCTGTCCATAGTTCTTCAGGGACTCTGTCTATCAGATCTAATTCCTTGAATCTATTTGTCACTTCTAGTGTATAATCGTGAGGGATTTGATTTAGGTCATACCTAAATGGTCTTACTCTACCTTATAAGGTGGGTACAATCTTTGACCCACTTTTTAAAGAAAGTAACCCACTGCAGTTTGGTGAGTTAAGTGACTTGCTTGAGGTGGCCCAGCTGTCCCTAAAATCCAGACATTTTTGGTCCTGGTTATAAATATTACATTTATTATAGGTAGTGTATAAAATATATAAAGTATTAAGAACAGGAACAACAACAAAAAAAAACAGTAACCCCAAAGCCAGAAATAACCATGATTGACATTTTGATGAATATCTTTCCAGTGTTAACTTTCCATGATAATGTGTGTCTGATAAATGCTATCATTTTGGGTTGGCCAAAAAGTTCATTTAGGTATCTTCTGTAAGATGATGTTTGTTAGTGTGCTTGTCAAAATTTTTTATATTATTTCATTGAATACATTTCTGCAGTATCACTTTTAGTGATCATATGAAAGTGGAAGTTGCTCAGTTGTGTCCAACACTTTGAGACCCCACGGTGAGAATACTGGAGTGTGTAGCCTTTCCCTTCTCCAGGGGATTTTCCAACCCAGGGATTGAACCCATGTCTCCCGCATTGCAGGCGGATGCTTTACCAGCTAAGCCACAAGGGAAGCCCAGTGATCATATACTATTCTGATTTATTAGCTAATTATATGTTATTTTACCAATCTGTAACTTTTGGACATTTAATCTATAGTTACTTTGCTATTTTTAAAAAAATTTAATTTAATTTAATTTTTAAAAAATTTTTATTGGAGGCTAATTATTTTAAAATATTGTATTGGTTGGTATTGCCATACATTGACCTGAATCTGCCCTGGGTGTACATGAGTTCCCCTTCCTGAACCCCCCTCACACGTCCCTCCTCCCCTTATCCTCCCTCTGGGTAATCTTTATACACATTTTTTTTTTTTTTAATCCATGATTATTTACTTTGGCTATATTTCTAAAATTAGAGTTAATGCTTTAAAGGTAAACTATTCTTTTTTCATATTAGTTAGTTATAATAACATTTTATAATAAAATGTAAATTGTTAAAATTTATACTTTTATGTAATTAACACTGTCTCTAAATTCTATAGAAAAAATAATTTTCTCTGAATTCATGGACTTTTTAAGGAAGGAAAAGTTCTATTTTTCTCTGTTTACATAATCTTCTTGCATGAACAGTGTCTTGCCTAAAAATTAGTGATCAGGGAAGTCTTCCCTCAAGAAGACTTACTCTGAAGTGCAGGTGAACTTGACATAGATGGAAAATGGTTGCAGAAAAGCCAGATGAGGCCAGAGTGCAAATAGGCAAAGTTGAATTTCCATTCTGTTATATATTAGGGAAAATCATTTTGCCTTTTTCTTTTTACTATCTAAGTGGGCCATAGAAAGCATCACTATGAACAAAGCTAGTGGAGGTGATGGAATCCCAATTGAGCTATTTCAAATCTTGAAATATGATGCTGTGAAAGTGCCGCACTCAATATGCCAGCAAATTTGGAAAACTCAGCAGTGGCCACAGGACTGGAAAAGGTCAGTCTTCATTCCAATCCCAAAGAAAGGCAATGCCAAAGACTGCTCAACTACCGCACAATTGCACTCATCTCACACGCTAGTAAAGTCATGCTCAAAATTCTCCAAGCCAGGCTTCAGCAATATGTGAACCGTGAACTCCCAGATGTTCAAGCAGGTTTTAGAAAAGGCAGAGGCACCAGAGATCAAATTGCCAACATCCTCTGGATCATGGAGAAAGCAAGACAGTTCCAGAAAAACCTCTATTTCTGCTTCATTGACTATGCCAAAGCCTTTGACTGTGTGGATCACAATAAACTGTGGAACATTCTGAAAGAGATGGGAATCCCAGACCACCTGACCTGCCTCTTGAGAAACCTGTATGCAGGTCAGGAAGCAACAGTCAGAACTGGACATGGAACAACAGACTGGTTCCAAATAGGAAAAGGAGTACGTCAAGGCTGTATATTGTCACCTTGCTTATTTAACTTATATTCAGAGTACATCATGAGGAACGCTGGGCTGGAAGAAGCACAAGCTGGAATCAAGATTGCTGGGAGAAATATCAATAACCTCAGATACGCAGATGACACTACCCTTATGGCAGAAAGTGTAGAGGAACTCAAAAGCCTCTTGATGAAGGTGAAAGAGGAGAGTGAAAAGGTTGGCTTGAAGCTCAACATTCAGAAAACAAAGATCATGGCATCTGGTCCCATCACTTCATGGGAAATAGATGGAAAAACAGTGGAAACAGTGTCAGACTTTATTTTTTTGGGCTCCAAAATCACTGCAGATGCTGATTGCAGCCATGAAATTAAAAGACACTTACTCTTTGGAAGGGAAGTTATGACCAACCTTGATAGTATATTAAAAAGCAGAGACATTACTTTGCCAACCAAGGTCCTTCTAGTCAAGGCTATGGTTTTTCCCGTGGTCATGTATGGATGTGAGAGTTGGACTGTGAAGAACGCTGATCGCTGAAGAATTGATGCTTTTGAACTGTGGTGTTGGAGAAGACTCTTGAGAGTCCCTTGGACTGCAAGGAGATCCAACCAGTCCATTCTAAGGGAGATGAATCCTGGGTGTTCATTGGAAGGACTGATGCTGAAGCTGAAACTGCAATACTTTGGCCACCTCATGCGATGAGATGACTCGCTGGAAAAGACTCTGATGCTGGGAAAGGTTGGGGGCGGGAAGAGAAGGGGACGACCGAGAATGAGATGGCTGGATGGCATCACCGACTCTGTGGACATGAGTTTGAGTGAACTCCGGGAGTTGGTGATGGACAGGGAGGCCTGGCGTGCTGTGATTCATGGGGTCGCGGAAAGTCGGACACGACTGAGTGACTGAACTGAACTGATTTTACAATTTTAAAGGACAAGTTTTTTTTTTTTTTTTTGGAGTGGGGAGAGGAGCTAACAAAATTTCTATTGCAAACCAAAACATTTCTATTAAGGAATAGATTGTTATTTTTGTGTATTTTCAATAGTAAATTGCAGTAAATATCCAAGAATTATTTTTTTCTTGGATTGCAAGCTATTTTCGGTAGAAACTACTAACTGATATATTATCTCTCTTGATTTATTTGACCTAGTAAATTATCTTTAAAATATAAAATTTAACTACAAATGTTATCTGTGTTTATTATTATTAAACATCAGCTTATGATTTTTACTATTATTGAACATTAATTGTTTTGCTAAGTTGAGTCGTGATATTTTTTTAAGTATTTTTTTTTTGGATTTATTTATTTATTTATTTTTTTCCAATTTTATTTATTTATTTTTTTCAAGTTGACACAGACTAAATTTCTTTAAACAAACTTACTTATACTCCAGAGTCCTTTAAAAACTTAATAGCATTTATACATTGAAGGTATTTGATTTTCTTGTAACTAGCACTTCAAAAGCAACAAGCATTTGAAGCAACAAGCATTTGACCCAACAAGTAAAACTTTCTACAGTTCATAACTTTTATAAATAAAATAAATTAAATGTACAGTTCATAAGTTCTCTGAAATATTTCAATATTTCTGCAGGTTTAGTAACATCGTAAAATGCATTTCAACTAAAATTCACAAATCTAAAAACCTGTTAGGCATTTTTAGGCGTTTTAAGATGGAAATGAAGACCAATGTTACATCGTAATATGCCAATTACAAATAGTACTTCAAATAGCAAATACTACAGTTTGTCCCAAACTTTAAAAACTATTCATGAACTCAACACTGAACTATTGATGGCTATGAGAATTGTTTCCTAGCCTTTTTGAATAGAAATCAAAAGCTTTACAGACAAGCAAAAGCTGAGGGAATTCAGCATCACCAAACCAGCTCTCCAACAAATGCTAAAGGATCTTCTATATACAGGATACACAGAAAGAGTGTATAAACTTGAACCCAAAGCAATAAAGAAAATGGCTACGGGATCGTACTTATCAATAATTACCTTAAATGTAAATGGGTTGAAATTTTCAAGTATTTTTTTTTTAAAAGAATGATAGCTTAGTGTGGTATCTGTCTCAGCTTTCAGACTATGAATTGCATAGGCAACACCTTTTCCCATGGAAACTAATGGAGTTATTTGTTTATTTATTTATAACGTTTGCCCTTTTCTTTTTAAAAGTTTTTAGTTATACATATACATATATTCATTCTTTTTCTGATTCCTTTCCCACATAAGTTATTACAGAATATTGAGTAGAGTTCTTTGTGCTATACAATAGGTCCTTGTTGATTATCTTTTTTATATATAGTAGTGTGTATATTTTAATCCCAAACTCCTAATCTATCTCTGCCCCTACCACCTTTCTCCTTTGGTAATCATAAGTTTGTGTTCAAAGTCTATGAGTCCATTTCTGTTTTGTGAATAAATTCATTTGTAACATCTTTTTAGATTCCTGTATAATGATATCATGTGATGTTTGTCTTTGTTTGAATTGCTTCACTTTTCATATGGTAATCTCTAGGTCCATTCATGTTGTTGCAAATGGCATTATTTTATTCTTTTTTAATGGCTGAGTAATATTCCATTGTACATATGTACCATATCTTCTTTATTCATTCATCTGTTGATGAACACTTAAGTGCTGCAGTGAACTTTGTGGTGTATGCATCTTTTTGAATTACGGTTTTCTCCAGATATATGCCCAGGAGTGGGGTTGCTGGATCATATGGTAGCTCTATTTTTAGTTTTTTAAGAAACCTCCATACTGTTCTCCATAGTGGTTGCACCAATTTATGTTCCCACCAACAGTGGAGGGAGTTAGTTCCCTTTTCTCCACACCCTCTCCAGCATTTATCGGTTGTAGACTTCTTAATGATGGCCATTATGACTGGTGTGAGGTGCTATATCACATGATATCTCATGGTAGTTTTGATTTTCATTTCTCTAATAATGAGCCATGTTGAACATCCTTTCATGTGCTTTATGGCCATCTGTATGTCTTCTTTGGGGAAATGTTGATTTGTATCTGCCACCCATTTTTTGATTGGGTTGTTTGGTTTTTTTTTTTTTTTTGATATTGAGCTGGAGCTATTTGTATATCTTGGAGATTAATTCTTCGTTGGTTGCTTTACTTGCAAATATGTTCTCCCATTCTGTGGGTTGCCTTTTCCTTTTGTTTATGGTTTCCTTTGCTGTGCAAAAGTGTTTAATTAGGTCATATTTGTTTATTTTTGTTTTGTTTTACTCTAAGAGGTGGGAGTTCTACTTTCAAGAGCATTTAAAACACATATTTTTGGGTCTCAGACTATCTTTTTTTAAAATTTGAATTATAGCTGCTGTACATATTATGTAATATTATGTAAGTTATAGGTGTACAATATAGTGATCCACAAATTTTAAAGTTTATAATCCATTTAAAATTATAAAATATTGGCTGTATTCCTTGTGTTGTACAATATATCTTTGTAGCTTATAACCTTTTAATCTGCTGCCTCTATATTGCCCCTTCCTACTACCCTCTCCCTGCCTGCAATCACTAGTCTGTTCTCTATAACAGACCATATCTTTTGAATCAGAATATCTGAACAAGCATCACAGGTAATTCTGTGGCATCCTAAAGCTTGAAAAACCGTGTTTTTGAAAAAAAAATATATGAAACAGTCTTTTTGGTTGTGCATTGACTCATATAAAATAGTTCCTGAATGCTCGGTCTGTAAGACGGACCATGCTAGGCACTTAGAAGGCAAATTAGGCAAATTAGACATGGTTCTTCCTAGCACGAGTGGAGAGTTCAATCAGGAAAGAGGATCCTTGAGTAAAAACAGCAGCTACAATACAAAGCAGTATGTTTTCCTATCAAATTAAGGCAAATGAAGGCGCTAAGAGAACAGGAAATACTTCTGATGGGGAAATCTGTGGAGAAGTGAAGTGAGACTTAAAGGTGTGGAGAATATCTGAACTGATGCCAAAGCCCGCGCGCGCGCGCGCGTGTGTGTGTGTGTGTGTGTGTGTGTGTGTGTGTAGGTGGTTGGAATGTGCTGGGCCTGGGGAGATTGTAATACAGGGAAAGGAAATGGCAGGAGTTGGGGCAGTAGACTGTGGTAATGCCAGCTTGGCTGGAGCCCAGAAAGATAGGAAGAAGGTAAACCTCCAGGGCAGCTTGGGTACATTTGGAAGTAAAGCTTGAAATATCTTTGTACTGTAGACAAGGGGGATCACAAAATACTTCTGATGAAGATTGTGACCCAGTCAAGACTGAATTCAAACTCCAAGAGGACGCTCCTGTCCGATAGACTGGAAGAGTTAAGGGGCTGTCATCAGGGAGCCAAGTGTGAGGTCAAAACCACATTAGAGATGAAGCAATGGGAAAAGAAAGCAGCAGAGAGAGCTGCAAAAAAGTGCTGAAGGAAAAGCGGTTCCAACTTGGAGTTTAATTAGATATGATGGAGGTGGGTGAGGAACGAGGCGAGATGCCTCATGTTTGGAGCCTGAGAGAACGAGTGAACCCTTAACGAACAAGAAGTCAGCAGAAACTGGTTCTTGGGGAAGTTTAATTTTAGAAATGTTAAGCTTGGGGTGCTTCTGGGTATCCAAATTTAACCCTTTTATTGGGTCTTCTATTGCCCTGACTAACAGGCAAATCTATTCCATTACAAGAGAGTCCTGCTGTTAACCGATCACCTACCTTACTTTTTTCAGTGAGTTCCCTACCCTCTTCCCCAGGATTCTTTACAATCCTTCTTGCATGGGCAATGTCAGGTCTTGTCGGCACATTCTTGAACTCAAGACACTGGAGAATCTGCAAGACTTGTAAGCATTTTTTCTCGTTAAATTGATTACTTTCCACAAAAAAATGTCAAAGGGTTGCTAGGGTAGCCCATGATGGTTCTTTTCACCAGGTCTTATTAAAGATGCCTTCCATACTAGCAGGAAGGTCATGAAGAAAGGACAGAGTGAATTACAGAGGAAGACTATTCCATTTTACTACCCAATCCAGTTATATAGTTAGGCGAGTGGAACTGGAACTCTTGGAGAGGTCAAAATTAGAAAGAGAGATTGGTTTGGGAGGTTTTTGTTTGAAGGAAAATTGAGTAGGAAGGCAGTGAAGCAGTGGGTTTTCTGAGTGCATGCTTTAGCACGTTCTGTTTTACAGTTCACAGTTTTTGGTGGCTGGCTGTCTGCTAAAATGGATTCCACTGTCCTCAGGCACAGTGAGTCACTTCACATCATTTTCCTCCTCAGTTCTACTCTGCGTTTGTACCTTGCCAGCTTGCTCTTATCTCTCACCCTTTTGCCAGTGTTTCTAAGCCTTCCTCCAGCCTCTACCAAGGTCAGAGAAAAGGAAAGTGGACTGAAATCACCATCCCATCAGTAAGAGTTTAAAGGGTACCTTGTATGTGCTTTGCATAATTCTGGGTGTTTCAGTCATATCATATGAGTGATTGAAGTTAGATTAAAAAGGCTTACCTTTATGTGACAATTGTTAAAAGTTGGCACAGGTTATCTAGAAAGGTTGTGTATTCTAAACTTGGAAGAAATGGTTAGAACAGGTGCTGCGTGGTAATTGATAATGCAACACAAATTCTATATGTTCTTGAGATAATATGAATATGTTTTCAATTATTTTCTTGCTGGCACGTGGGTCACTTGTTTTCCACTTCTTTTCACACCTGTGTACACAGAACCCTTATCACTGAGCTTGTGTCTCTTTTTATATATGGTTACTTTAAATGGCAACCCACTCCAGTATTCTTGCTTAGGAAATGCCAGGGATAGAGGAGCCTGGGGAGCTACAGTCCATGAGGTCACAAAAGAGTCGGACAGGACTTAGTGATTAAAACAACAATAACTTTATATCTGCCACGTCCTCTATATTGGCCTGTATGTTGGCCAATACAATAGGAAATTCCATTCTTTCACTTGAAACTTCTTTTTTTCCAGTTATTGTGGAAATAATCAGTTCTGAATAGTGTTCTTTAAATGAGAATGATAAATAATTTTCTTCCTATACATACTGGATATTATGCAAATAACAAAACTCTTTCACTTGAATTAAGATAGAAGAAGTAGTATCCTACTTTAGCAGGAGGTACTTTTGTTTTACATAACTAAGGCATTCCCAATTTAGGAATAGCAGTAGGTCAATGTTCAGGGAGGAGGTCAGTGAAAGACCAAGATAATGTATTTTCTCTAGATTTCTCCGAATAGAACAGGAACTGACCTCTATAGGATGTTTGGGTGAAGGTAAGCAGGTTTTAGAAAAGGCAGAGGCACAAGAGATCTAATTTCCAACATCTGCTGGATCATGGAGAAAGCAAGAGAGTTCCAGAAAAACATCTATTTCTGCTTCATTGACTATGCCAAAGCCTTTGACTGTGTGGATCACAATAAACTGTGGAACATTCTGAAAGAGATGGGAATACCAGACCACCTGACCTGCCTCTTGAGAAACCTATATGCAGGTCAGGAAGCAACAGTCAGAACTGGACATGGAACAACAGACTGGTTCCAAATAGGAAAAGGAGTACGTCAAGGTTGTATATTGTCACCCTGCTTTTTTAACTTATATGCAGAGTACATCATGAGGAACACTGGGCTGGAAGAAGCACAAGCTGGAATCAAGATTGCCGGGAGAAATGTCAATAACCTCAGATATGCAGATGACACCACCCTTATGGCAGAAAGTGAAGAGGAACTCAAAAGCCTCTTGAGGAAAGTGAAAGAGGAGAGTGAAAAGGTTGGCTTGAAGCTCAACATTGAGAAAACAAAGATCATGGCATCTGGTTCCATCACGTCATGGGAAATAGATGGGGAAACAGTGGAAATGGTATCAGACTTGATTTTTTTGGGCTCCAAAATCACTGCAGATGCTGATTGCAGCCATGAAATTAAAAGACGCTTACTCCTTGGAAGGAAAGTTATGACTAACCTAGATAGTATATTAAAAAGCAGAGACATTACTTTGCCAACCAAGGTCCGTCTAGTCAAGGCTATGGTTTTTCCAGTGGTCATGTATGGATGTGAGAGTTGGACTGTGAAGAAAGCTGATCGCCGAAGAACTGATGCTTTTGAACTGTGGTGCTGGAGAAGACTCTTGAGAGTCCCTTGGACTGCAAGGAGATCCAACCAGTCCATTCTAAAGGAGGTCAATCCTGGGTGTTCATTGGAAGGACTGATGCTAAAGCTGAAACTGCAAAACTTTGGCCACCTCATGCGACGAGTTGACTCACTGGAAAAGACTCTGATGCTGGGAAGGATTGGGGACGGGAGGAGAAGGGGACGACAGAGAATGAGATGGCTGGATGGCATCACCGACTCGACGGACATGAGTTTGAGTGAACTCCGGGAGTTGGTGATGGACAGGGAGGCCTGGCGTGCTGTGATTCACGGGGTCGCGGAGAGTCGGATACGACTGAGCGACTGAACTGAACTGAACTGAAGGCTAATATGAGGCAGATCTGCTTTGTAAGTACTGCAGTCTCACCTCCCTCTGGCTGGAGCCCTAGGCCCTCAGTACTTGCCTGCTTTTCTCTGACTCTCCCCTCCAAAATCTCCTTCCCTAACCCCAGACCTTGCCATTTTCCTTGGTGGCTCTGCTGGAAGTAGTAGAACCACCTGGTATGTGCTGGACATGGGGGATTATTTGGGAGCAGATTTTTCCTCTTTAGCATCTCTATTCTAACTACTCTGTTTGGGTTGTAGCTTCACTCTAATTATAGCAAAAGCTAACACAGTGAACTTTAGGAAAATTTCAGTTCTACAATTTGAGAGATAAAAGTTTTTCAAATAATTTGTTCACTTACTGGTTTTCATTCTGCTTTGTGGGATAAATCTAGTTAATTGATTAGCCATCTTAATTACAACTGGCAGGATAGTGGACAAGTAAAATCTCTAAGCTTATTTACTATCCCAAAATGAGCATAACCACGTTTCAATTCTAGGTTCCGAGGATGAAACAAGATAGTGCATAATGTGTAGAACATATATTTGGTAAAAGAATCGATTCAGTTCAATTTACTGCCAGTATTATGATGTGCTAAATCCACTGTTAATTCTGAATTTCACAGTTTTGAGAATGGCTCAGATAATTTTGCATTGACTTAATTATAATAGCAACCCCTTATTGAATGGTATGTCCTACAGTACCAGGAGGTAAGTTCCATTATCTCTGTTCTATGAAGCTTGGATAGAAGTAACTTGCCTAGTGGCAGCCTCTTAAAGTCTGACACCAAGGTCTATACCCCTAGCTATACTATACTGCCTCCTTGTGACCATCTTCTAAATATTGGTGTCATATTTTGAAAGAACAATATACTAACTTGAGCATTCTCAGTCACTTCAGTCGTGTCCGACTCTTTGTGACACTCCCTATGGAGTGTAGCCCACCAGGCGCCTCTGTCCATGAGATTCTCCAGGCAAGAATACTGGAGTGGGTTGCTATTTCCTTCTCCAACAAACTTGAGCAGCTGTTCTTTTGTAATGATTGTGAAGTTGACCCAGATAGGAAAATGTTGCAATTAAAGTTGAAAAAGATTATGGACTTGAAACTCTCTGATGGGGGTATGCCATGGGTTGAATCAGCTGGGGACAGCATTTCTTCCTTTCTAGAGCATCGGCTAAGACCCTGGCTCTAGAATCATATAACCTGGGTTGTATCCCAGCTCTGCCACTTAGTAGATGTGTGACCTAGGACAAGCTCAGCTTTCCAAACCTCAGTTTTCTTGTCTATAAAATGGGGGATCATATTACTCACCTCACAGAGTTGTAAGAATTAAACGAGTTAATACATGTAGTCCTTAAAATAGTGGCTGACCTTTGGTGAATACTACTAGGTATTATTAGTGTTTCTATGTTCTTCACTTTATAGCTCCTTTCTGACTGCCTCTCTGTGAGCATAGTCGTACTCTTGCTAAGAAAGTCATCGTTTTACTTTAAAATGTTATAATGTTTGTCCCTGTGATCATAAACTGCTTTTGTAGTTTTTAGTAAAGAGAAAGGTTAATTGTTACTCTCATAGAGTTTCCACCTTCAGAAATAATTATTGCTTAAGAATTGAGATGAATAATCCTTTATGTTTATTTCTGACTTCAAATTAATGAAATTGAAACCCGTTTAAAATCAATATTAACAAAGGCCAAATATATCAAGTGGCCTTATCTTTAGTCATCATTTCAGAGTAGAAGCAAAAGTGAATTTACACTGTGTGACTATATAGAATCTTTTCTGTTTCTGTGCATGCTTTATGAGTGAAGTGCCTGGTTAGACATCTTAGCCTTTTTGCCCAGCTCAAGGAAGAGTTAATAAAGTAAAGTTATGTAAAGTGCATCAAACTCCTCAGGAGAGAAGTGTTATATTAATACCTGCCTCACAGTGATGTTCTCAGACTTAATGATAGAAAGTTTGTAAATTGCCTTGGTACTCCCAGTAACATCCTGATGAAGCATCATTTCGTTTTATTGCAAGGAGCTCTACATTACACAGACTGCAAGTTAAGGGGGAAATAATATCCCAGTTTTTATTTTATAATCAGAAGTACATAAAATAAAAAGAAAACATTTTGTTTTAGTTTTGAGTGATAGAGTTGATGATTTTTACATGATCTCTTTCTATTATTTTTGAGAGGAGGAGGAATTTATAATGCACAGTTTAATCAAGTACTCATCATTAAAGTGTATAATGGCAGAAATAGCAATCATGATAGAGACCTTTAAGAACACTAGTATTCAAATATTTAAAAATTAAATTCCAGTTTTAAAAGAGTCAAACTCATTTTTTATATGATTACTATTGGGTTTGGCATTTTTGAGACATGTCTTCAATCAATACCTGTAATACTTACAAACATCGGTAGGGAGAATAGTATTGTAAACACATATTCTTGCTCTAGGGTACATTTTAAATGTCTAAACACTAATCAATATAGAGAAATTAAGTATTGACTAAAATAGCTTTATAATAAGTAATTATTGGTTTGCTCTTTTAGAAATTAGACATTTTCACTTTGGGAATAAGAGTAAATTTACTGTCATGAAATTAAAGTGTTTTTGACCTTTTTGTACAACTTTCCTCTCTCTATGAAATGATTAGGTTTAAATATGATTGCACAGCTGTATTATGTTGCAAGCATCAATTTTTAATTATTATAAGGTCAATGTTAGAACAAATGTGATTAGTATAGTACCTCAATGCCCTTATTTACTTTCCACTCAGAAACCACCCAGTGTTTACCAAAACCAGCCTGAACCTCTCTTTATTGTTTTGACTAATTAGATTTATGCCAAATCCTTTATTTTCTTCCCTCAGTGTTCAACTATGTATGTTATTTTGTTGATTCTTTCAGCATTAAAAAAATACACATTGCTTGGCTTATCTCTTCCCTTCACAGAAGGACTTTATTTTCCTGTGTGACTGTGTGCAGGGTCTTGTGCATATAACCGGAAGGATAAAAGCTTCACAATTCTCTTGCCTTTCTGTAACACGTCTTAGTCAGCTCGGGCTGCCGTTACAGACTACAGGCGACTGGGTAGCTTAAACAACAGACATTTATGTCTCCCCATTCTGGAAGCTGGGAAATCCAAAGTCAAGATGGCAGCAGATTCGGTGCTGTTGGGAGCCCTCTCCCTTCTGTACAAATGGCCATCCTCTGTCCATGTCCAAGGCCATGTCCTCATATGGCCTTTCTTGGTGTGTCTGCATGCAGATAGGGAGGGAGAGTGCTTACTCTTCTTTCCAGAGCATTCACTCGGTCGTGAGGGCACCACCCTCATGGCCCCATCGGCATCAGAGCCTAATTACCTTCCAAAGGCCCCACCTCCATAAATCAGGGCTGATTTGTATGAAGTCCACCTAAAAAAGAAGAGAAGTTTCCTTTCCAGACACAGGTTTGTTTGCTTACATGTTTGTAGAGACTTGCCATGCGTCCCTTTTTTTCCTATTGCTCTATGAGACTTTGGATTTAGCTCTTAAAATAAAATGATGTTGCATGTGAAACCCATAGAATCATACATGATCTACACAAGCCATTGAAATTCCCCAGATGTTCATCTGCTTGAAGTTATGTGGCAGCCTGGGTGGGAGGGGAGTTTGGGGGAGAATAGATACATGTATATGGATGGCTGAGACATCTTCGCTGTTCACCTGAAACTATCACAACATTGTTAACTGGCTATATTCCAATATAAAATAAAAAGTTAAAAAGTATTCCCCAAATGTTCAGCCTGAATGGTAATTCAGATGTTGATGCAAAAGTAGTTTTCTAATTCTTAGTGAGGTTTTTAGATTTAATCTTCTATTGATATATTATTTACATTTAAAAATAACAACACTAGACCAAAACATTTGTTGTATTTAGTAAATGAGGTAGCATCAGGTTTCCTAGAACCTAGAAACACATAGGCTAGCTGCTCCGTCTCTGCGGCTTGGGGAATGAATGGCCAGAAGCTTGTTGTGTTCCAGTGGGAATCTGAAGATGTGGTAGTGGAGACCAGACCATCAGTAGGCTATGACAAGGGGCAAAATGGGGGGGAAATGACTCATTATTATTGATCAGGGTGGGCTTGAAAGAAGATAAGTCTTGTCTTTGAGTCATATTTCTTCAGTCAACTGAGTAGGGGCATAAAGGACACATGCAAGAATTACGAGAATTTACTCCCACCCCACCGCCCATTCCCTTCTCATCTATTAATAGTATGTTATTTTTGAGTCACATATTCTAAAACAGTTGCTTTTAAAAAAGAAATATGTAGGGTGCTCTTGTTGAGAAATTTTAGGGCCTAATATTTAAGGTCTAATGATCAGATTCTAGGGATTGAAGCAAGGAGTTAGGAGCTGTTTGAAGATTAGATGGTTCTTTTCTGAACTTCTTAAATTGTTACCCAAGAAGAAGCTTATTCTAAATGGTTTTGTGAGCCACTTTTTCTCCTACTTTTTCTCCTACTCCAACTCCACTACTGCTTCTACCCTCACTATCTACATAGCAAAATATTTATGAATAATGTACCAGAAATATTGCTAGAGAATTTCTTTTTATTTTAAACAGGACATCATGAAAGCAAAGAAAGAATTTATTATACACTAAACTTGTAGGAAGATCATGAATGTATGATTTGGTAGAATGTAAAAGCCACAGAAATACTGTTGTTCAAAGTTAAAATCATGCTTTATTTCTCTCAGCCATGGAATTTGGGCAAAAGCTTTTTGAACTAGGAAAATGTCACTGATTTAAGCGATCACACATCTGATGTAGGAATTACATGGAGCCTTCTCAGTTACTTTTGTCGACTTAAAAAATAGTTACAGCCTTAAAGTTTGGAGTTGTTTTATTTAGTGGGGAATTTTAGGACTTCAAGCCCAGGAGACAGCATCTCAAGTGACCCCGAGAGAACCATTCTGAGAGAGTCAGGTTATATAGAAGTTTGAAACAAGGGGCAGGTAGTCTGAACATCAGAAGTATTTTTGTGAATTAAAGAAAGCCAGATATCTCAAGTTAAAGAATCTGCCTGCAGTGCAGGAGACCCAGATTTGATGCCTGGGTTGGGAAGATCCCCTGGAGAAGGAAATGGCAACCCACTCCAATAGTGTTGCCTGGACAGTCCCATGGACAGAGGAGCCTGGTGGGCTATAAATAGTCATGGAATCACAAAGAGTCAAACATGACTGAATGACTAACACTATGTATGGGCAGATACAAGAGTCTGGGCCTACTGAAATCGTTCTTTCATATACATCTCAGCTATCTGGGCAAGTATCCTGTGTTTGTCACATCCTGAGTTCCTCAGTGCTCTCCTTAGGGAGCAACTGCAGCCTGATGGCCACCATGTTGCAGGCATATTCCTTTCCGATTTCCCTTCAGTTCAGTTCAGTTCAGTCGCTCAGTCGTGTCCGACTCTTTGCGACCCCATGAATCACAGCATGCTCAGGAATTCACATTGGGAGGGCTGGAATTGCTGCTGACTGTGACATCCTTGTTTACTGATATTGCTGGAAATACTCTATTTCTCACCTTCACTGAGCCCAACCCTTTTCCCGAGATATAATTAAGCCATCAAGATGAGATGACCAGCTGTGACACCTCATTTTCGTCTCTGACTGCTTCTAAATTTGCTTTACCTTTCAAGACTATGCTAATTATTATCCAGATTTTCAGATACGTAACAATTTGTATGGATTGTACTTTTAGAGCCGATTTCACTGAGTTTATTTTGGCAAACTAGTGTAGGAAGTATAAACTGGGTCCACAAAATGAAGGTTTTAATATAAGCACTCTCATATTGATATATGTTTCTAGGTCAAATAAAGCCCATGTATTCATTATCCACCTTAGTGTGACTAGATAATCAATATTAATGGTAGTTTTTTGCTTTCTTCTTTTTCAGTTTGGAATGGGATCCTGAGATGTCCTATCCAAACTGAAAACACTAGGGAAGTGCTTTTGGGTACCATTTAATTTATTTTATGGGTTTCCCTATTGGCTCAGATGGTAAAAAATCTGCCTGCAAAGCGGGAGACACAGGAACTCACTCCAGTATTCTTTCCTGGAGAATTCCATGGACAGAGGAGCCTGGCGGGATACAGTCTATGGGGTCGCAAAGAGTGGGTCATGACTGAAAGACTAACAATTTCACTTTCACTAGCTTGTTTTTGCCGTGGTGATAGATGCTCTCAATACAAACTTTGATGGCCAGTTTGGAAGTGCAGGGCTCTGACCCTAAGCAAAGCTATCATTCCAGAGTGATAACCTTTAAAAGACTATTAGGAAATGAATTTTTTGAATAGCCTGGAGCCATTTTACCTAGCCTGCTCATATCAGCCTATCTCTGGCATAGTGATTTTTCCATAAAGCTACGTGAAGAGCCAGTTATCCTGTGAAACATAATCGGTCACATTAGGAAAATGAAAATTAATATTAGAATGAGATATTATTTTACACTACTAGATTGCAAGAATTAAAAATGAAGACTATAGCAAGTGATGGTGAAGACAGGGAGAAGTGAAACACCTAAGTTGCTGGTGGGAGGATAAACAGGCTCAACCACAGTCTATAGTCACGATGTTTAACCCCTGGGTCAGACATTGACCTTTAGTTACTGAACTGTGGGAAGCTGGTCAAGTAGTGTGACCAACTTGTCATAGTTTGCTGGGAACTGTTTTTGGTTCAAAAGTGAATATCCTGTGTTCCCCAAACTTTCTCAGTGTCGGGCAAACCAGAATAGTTTAGTCACCCTGTGGCCATATTAACTGCAGGGGGACCCTTATGGGACTCAGGATGGCAGCTATTTCTTAACTATGGAATCATTTCAACATTAAAAAAACTGGTGAAGCCACACTAGTGAGCACCTGCTGCACACTAGTTCTGGATACACCCACACTGGACGACAGTGTGACATTATCCTGTGAAATTCAATGCACATATCCTATGATCCCAAATTCCTCTCTATTGCAAACATATCAGGGCACATGTATATTAGGAGTCATGTACAAGAATTTTGTAGCATCATTGTGTGTAATAACAAAAAAATTGGAAACAACTTGAACATCCTACAGTAAGACACTGGATAACTACATTTATTTTTTCATATAACGAAACACTGATAGAGGCCTGGATGATGTGTGGAACCCACTTTGTGAATATTTGGGGAAAGAGCATTCTAGGCAGAGTGAAGAGTCAACTCACTTCCCAAGGCCCACTCTAAAATCTTCCCCCTCATCCAGGGCATTTTGTGCAAAAAGTAGAGGTCCCCACCCCTCACACTTCCAAATACTTTCTGTTTTTCTAACCTTGGTCTAGTGAACCTCTGTTCCTTGATAAGGCCACTTCCCATCCTCACTGAACTCTGTGGCTTCCTGTAAGTAGAAGATTTTAAAAATGGAGCCTTTTTAACTTTCCCCTTTGGCAAGAGAGTCCAAGCAGTTCAGGGTTCATTTGCTCTCTGGTAGGGAGAAGAGGAATATCTCTCATTCTTTGAGTCTTGGAAGAAGCAAGAAGAAAACATATGATTGTTGCAGTAGACTATCTTGCCACATTTTGCATGATGAAATGATTTTTTAAATGTTTCTCTTTGTTTATTATTTTTAAAAATTATTTGATGAAATGTTTTTTGTTTTTTTAAAAATATTTTTAATTGAAGGATAATTGCTTTACAGAATTTTGTGGTTTCCTGTCATATATCAACAAGAATCAGTCAGGTACATCCATGTCCCCTCCCTCCCGAACCTCTCTTCCATCTCCCTCCCTGATGAGATGTTTTGAAATCTGGTTGATTATGATGTCTGCTAAAGTCCAAGAACCAGTCTTCAAAAAGACCTGGAGTAAAAGGTTTTCTGGGCTTCCCAAGTGGTCTACTTAATAGTTGTGGTTACGTTTCTGTTCTGAGTCTTCTTCACTCATAAGCTGAGAATTCATTCAAAAAATATTTTGATGGCTTACATAATTAGACACTGTATTATAAGGCATTAGAAAATAATAACAATGTAATAATACTCACTACTAACTCAAAACTTTATCTCAAGGAATAAATAACTTTCCTACGATATCTGGGCTTCCCTGGTGGCTCAGAGGTTAAAGCGTCTGCTTTCAATGCGGGAGACCCGGGTTTGATCCCTGGGTCGGGAAGATCCCCTGGAGAAGGAAACAGTAACCCACTCCAGTATTCTTACCTGGAGAATCCCATGGACGGAGAAGCCTGGTAGGCTACAGTCCATGGGGTCGCAAAGAGTCGGACGCGATGAAACGGACGATATCTGGGACATTTCTTGGTGCATAGCTGTAGGAGTAACTATTACATATTCTGTGAGTAATGCTTATATCTTCAGTTCTGATGTTTTCCTTAAACTCAAGACATGTATATTGCTCTCTTATCTCTGCTTAGGTATATTATAGGTCTTTCAAATTTCACATGTCTAAAAAACAAACCCTGAATTCTTTCCTTAGTATTTTTTTGCCATCTTTCTTATCTCGAGTAAATAGCACAATCATCCATTATTTTGCTTAGGCCTCTTCTGTCTTAATTATCCTTGACCCTGTGTGTTCCATTGCATGCTGCATCCAGTTTGGCTGACACATTCATTATGATTTTGTAACTAAATAAATGAAGGCTTAGAGAGTTTAAGTAATGTGTACATGATCCCATACCAGTAAAATAAGTGGGGGTACTGGCATTCCAGCTCAAGTCTTCTGCTTTGTAGTCCAGGGCTGTTTCCATTTTACTATTATTCTACTATTTTGAGGTGTCAGGGCATGAGTAGGGATTACTCTTTATCATCCTGGTTAATTAAATGAATGACTACATGTTGATTTAATACTCATATAATAATTATCACCTTTAGCAAATACCAGAGGATATAAATGGCAGCCAGAAAATTATGAAGTACCATTCAAAGAAAGGTATTTGTTTCTGAAAAGCCAATTTCAACAGGAGGGCAAAGGGAAATTTATATTATCAAATAAATAGAGCACTGATGAAAAGCAAATTTGTATGAACTTATACTATGAGGTACTGTCAAGCAAAACCAATGACATCTTTCAGAATCTGTTAAAAGTCACAACATAAGCAATAGAAGGAACTGGAAATCTCTTCAGATTTCCTTCTTTGTTTAATCATGAGGAAATCTCCAGAACGGTATGGATGGCAATTATATTTTCCAAGTAAAATAAACACTCTTCTCTGTTGCCAAATGTTAGCAAGAAACGTATCAGGCAAAGAGTGAGAAAAACACAAGAGAATTTATTCAGACTGATTTAAAGAATGTTGAGTGTCACAGTTATTAGTTGCAATAAAAAGGCACTAATTAGACTTAGATTTGATGTTGAAAGCAACTTTCTCTGTGATTTCTCAAACTCATTTTTAAATGAAAATACAGGAACCCAAGAAAGTGACCTGATTAAACTCTTTACTTTTGACATTGGTGATTACCACAATAATTTTTTATTTCATTCTCTTTGAATATCAGTTATCTGTTTAACTTTACGATGCCGTTAACTGACATACTAACTGCTAGAAGTTGATGTGGTGATATAGTTATCATTAGGGCTTACTGATGTGTGAATTAAACATTGGGATAAAAGATGCTTCTCATAGTCATGGAAATATTAGTTAAATTTGTAAGTATAAAAACACTTCTTTGGAGGAACTTTTAATTTAAGCAGTCAGTCAGAATGAATATATGACATGTTGCTGCTGCTGCTAAGTCGCTTCAGTCGTGTCCAACTCTTCGCGACCCCGTAGACGGCAGCCCACCAGGCTCCCCTGTCCCTGGGATTCTCCAGGCAAGAACACTGAAGTGGGTTGCCATTTCCTTCTCCAATGCATGAAAGTGAAAATTGAAAGGGAAGTCGCTCAGTCATGTCTGACTCTTAGCGACTCCATGGACTGCAGTCTACCAGGCTCTACCGTCCATGGGATTTTCCAGGCAAGAGTACTGGAGTGGGGTGCCATTGCCTTCTCCTATGACACGTTAGGAGAGTCCAATTCATGTATTTTGGGGTAAAGTGACTTTAGCAGCTTCCTTCTTACTTAAAGTCATCAAATAGGCATATGTTTTTCTTTTTTTTAAGTATCAAGTCATTTTATTTTTAACAGCTACATAATATTTCATCACAGCAACAAACCAGAAATTTACTTATATGTTACTACTATTGGATTCCTAGAGTTACCCCTACCCCAACTTCCCTTTATTACAAAGAATGCTGCCATGAATAGCTTTCTGATCCTGGTCATTCCTTATGAAATATTTCAAGAAATATAGCAAAAACACAAAAAAATTTTGTCTAGTTTTCTTTCAGAAAATGAAATAATTGATTGACTTTCTCTGGTTGTAGAGCCAACACATGCTTGTAGAAGTTTGTAGAAAGTCGACAAAAGTAGGACAAAGCAAGCAAAAACCACCCACAATCCCAGAAGCTCGTCCTCGAAATAAGCACTGTTAAAATTTTGGAATATCCTTCCACAAATATTCACAAATACAAATATAGATTTTGACATGACTCTATTCTTATACTTCTTTTTAAGATTGAGATATAAATGATCTATAATACTGTGTAATTTTGAGTTGTACAACTTGTTGATTGGATATATTTATATATTTGCATATGGTTACCACCATAGTGTCAGCTAGCATCTTCATCATATCACGTAATTATCATATTTTTCTTTTATAGTGACAATATTTAAGATCTAGCCTCTTAGCAACTTTGAAGTAAGTAATGTTGTATTGTTATCTATAATCACAATACTGTGCATTAGCTTTCTAGAACTTAGTTACCTTCTAATTGCATAACTTAGATTTCTTAACAACCTTCCGCAGACATCTATACACTAATTAAGTATTTTGACACAAACTTTGAGTGTAATAAGGTAATATTGAAAGCTGATATATAGAAAGATAACTCATAAAGCAACCAGATGATGAGGCTGACAAAAAAAGCTAGCACAGTTTTTAACTGTGTTAAAGCTGTGGTGTACAGGAAGGTGTTGTCCAACAACAGGTGCTGCCGTACTTCTTGTTGGTGGGATGGGTGTGGACTGTTGTCTTCATCATAGAGGGTTTGGCTTGGAATCAGGAGGATGTCCAACACTGGGAGAGGATTGGAAACCACGCTAATAAAGCCACTTCTAAAAGTCATCTGAATATTTAGTGTCGAGAAAGACATAGATGTCTCTTTCTTTTCTCTCTCTCTTTTTCTTTCTTTCTTTCTCCTTCCTTCAGTCCTATCTTCCTTCCTTCCATTTATTTTGAGAAGGAAGCATTGGTTAACTGGTTTTCTTGCTATAGTGGCTAGCAAATATTAATATTTTCCTCCAATATGTCAGAAAGCCCATTAAAATGAGTGAAAATTTTTTTTCACGATCAGGCAGTCCTTTTATTTAGGTATAATTGACCATTAACATTATATTAATTTCAGGTGTATAAGGTAATCATGCAGTATTTGTATAAAATGATCACTGCAATAAGTCTAGTTAACATCCATCACCATACATAGTTACACAATTTTTTTTCTTGTAAGGAGAACTTTTAAGATCTACTATTTTAAGATCCACCTTCAAATATGCAATACAGTACTATTAACCATAGTCATCACGCTGTACATTACATCTCCATGACTTAATCATTTAATAAATGGCAGTTTTACTTTTTGATCTTCTTCATCCGTTTTGCCAACCTCCATGTCCCGCCTTTGGCAACCATCAAGCTATGAAATTTGTTTTAACAGAGCTACTAAAACATCATTCACTTGAAAAAAATCCATTCTTCATAGAAAGCAATAGGGATTATGAACTATATGTATATATATATTTTTTAGACCTACATATGGCTCAGACGGTAAAGGGTCTGCCTGCAATGTGGGAGACCCGGCTTCAATCCCCAGGTCAGGAAGATCCCTTGGAGAAGGAAATGGCAACCCACTCCAGTACTCTTGCCTAGAAAATTCCATGGATGGAGGAGCCTGGTGGGCTACAGTCCATGGGGTCACAAAGAGTCGGACACTACTGAGTGACTTCTCTTCACTATATTCAAAACCAGGAACTAAATGAGGTCAGGATTCATGTATAATTTGACAGTTATATAAGAAGTCAGGTATTAAACATTAATTGATTGGTGCCATGTTCTCAGTTTATTTAGGGGATTTTTGGTGTCTATTATGATCTGTGCATCCTGGCAGCTGTCTTGCCTACCCACATCTTAACACAATGTTAATTGGATGATGTAGTTATTGACAAAATACATAATAAAATCAAGCGGAAATACAGGACTCTTAAGGTTGTACCAACTCTAAAATACTGTAGTAGAAACTTATAAGATAATTTGGTACTCAGGGATATACAGAAACATCTTGACTGCAACTACTCAGCTAACCAGTTGATCTGACTTCTGTGTCTTGATATTAGGACAAAATAGTTAGAGCTGTAGGCCAATTACTGGAGGGAAGAGTCAATAAAATTAATGTTCTGTTCTCCCTCGTATTTGTGCTGTCTTGAAAGATTTTTGTTAGTTTTTGATTATAGAATCTTCCAAATGAAAATGATTGCATTTATAACTTATCAGAATAAAATTTTAAAAGATTACGAAGTTGATATCCAGAGTGGAAAGCCAACACTTTGCTTCACTACTAATGTTACTTGTGACTTCTAATTAAGACAGAGGCAGTTTGCTGAAGAGACAGTTTGTGTGAAGTATAAACAGAGTGGTTTGTAATTTGCAGATGGGGCTTTCCTGTTCTTGCCTCTAGTCAGCATTTTATTTTAAACCATTTACCAGGAAAGCAGTATGTGTGCGTATGTGTGTGAGGGTATTTTAAGTTACTTGTTATAAAATATTCCAGTCAAACATTTATCAGGGGATAAATAGAATGCTTTTTTGTGTGTGTGTCTATCAGTGACCATGGATTTGCTGGAGTTCACTTCTACTTTTTTGCCTGCTGGGCATTATAACTGGTCTACAACTGGGATTGCCCTATTATCTTGACTTTGTTAATGCAGGAATCTCATTAGCTCAGCTCTCTAGTATAATTCTGATTGAGAACTTGGTCATGGCCCATGCTAATTATCTGGGAGCCAGAAAGCAAGTTTGCAATTTAGTTGGGCTTATTTGCTCTTCACTACCACATTAAGTAGGAAAACTATGAAATATTAGAACTAAACTTCTAAAGAAGGAAAATATAAATATATAAAGAAAGCTGTAACATCTATTGAAGCCCAATAACTAATCTGAAAGACACTATGTTTTTGAATGGGAAGATTCAAAAACATAAAATGTCAAAAATACCAAATTAATACCTACATTTAATGTAACTTCAGCTAGAATCTCTTTATTTTAAAAATACACTGGATAAAATGATGCTCAGTATTTGAATGTAAAATAATGAACCACAAAAGGTAGCCAAAAATGCTAAGAAAAGATGAACAGTGAGAATAAATTTATCTTAATGTGTATTAAGACATTAATCCATTATTAACAAATAAATATGGATGGTATAGTATCAGAATTATATATATATATACACACATATATACACTATATATTTGTACACATATATACATAAAATAAAATAGAGAGCTCAAGGCAGTAAAAGGGATTTAATATATGGCAATTTTGGAAGGAAAGTTATGACCAACCTTGATAATATATTAAAAAGCAGAGACATTACTTTGCCAACAAAGGTCGTTCTAGTCAAGGCTATGGTTTTTCCCGTGGTCATGTATGGATGTGAGAGTTGGACTGTGAAGAAAGCTGATCGCCGAAGAATTGATGCTTTTGAACTGTGCTGTTGGAGAAGACTCTTGAGAGTCCCTTGTACCGCAAGGAGATCCAACCAGTCCATTCTAAGGGAGATGAATCCTGGGTGTTCATTGGAAGGACTGATGCTAAAGCTGAAACTGCAATACTTTGGCCACCTCATGCGACGAGCTGACTCACTGGAAAAGACTCTGATGCTGGGAAAGGTTGGGGGCGGGAGGAGAAGGGGACGACGGAGAATGAGATGGCTGGATGGCATCACCGACTCTGTGGACATGAGTTTGAGTGAACTCCGGGAGTTGGTGATGGACAGGGAGGCCTGGCGTGCTGTGATTCATGGGGTCGCGGAGAGTCGGACACGACTGAGCGACTGAACTGAACTGAATTTTCTGGGAACATATGTTTTGTTTAATAAATAGTGTTAATACAACTGGTTGTCCATTTTGAAGACAGTAAAAATAGGCTCTTCATTCCTTTTATCATATACAAGGCTCAAATTCCAACAGGAATAAGAATTTATATATTATGAATTCATTGAAATAATTTATTAATTCTACCCTCTACCAGTTGAGTTGGAGAAATTTTAAAAAATAGAGATAAACCATGCCAGTTCCTACCCCTCTCTAGCACATACACACACACAGTGAAAGCCACAGAAAACTATATTCTAGGTTTCTAACACTGGTTATCTTGATGAAGATGTGATAACTTATAGAAAGGCAGAGGGAAGACTGTTGGATGGCATCACTGACTCAGGGACATGAGTTTGAGCAAACTCCGGGAGATGGTGAAGGACAGGGAAGCCTGGTGTGTTGCAGTCCATGGGGTCACAAAGAGTTGAACATGACTTAGTGAGTGAACAAAAAGAGGGAAGATGAGGAAAACAAACACATAAGCAAAGAAGTAAATAAATAAAAGTTGTTCATAGTAAAAAATACCTTGGATGATCTAAAGTGTGTGTGTACAGATGCATAAAGAGACCCATGAGCAATGATCACTGAAGTATTAATGGTGGTCATTGCAGTTATGGAATTTCTAATGATTTTTTGCCTTCTTCATTATGCTTTTCTGTGTTGATTACATTTTATTTGTAAGCAACATTTACAGTTATATAAGCAGAAAAGTTTTTGTGATTGTATTGCAATCAAACCTGAGGGACAAGAGGCAGGAAAAGGCGGGGCTTTACATGCTCACAAGAAGATGCTAGCTAAGTCACTGTGTAATTCAGCCACTGGTTAATAGTTTTGCCTTCCTAAAAATCGACATGGAAAGAAAAAAAATCACAATTTATTATAAACTATGAAGCTTTTTCTTGTTTTCTTCAAGCATTTTTGCAAGGTTTGTGGAGAAAGAATGGTAAGCTAATAACAAAGGGAAGAACATAATTTTGCTGCCTCTATAGCTGTGATTGTTTTGTACTGTGTCAGCTAAGTTTGGTCTGCGTTTCCCACTGTTCATTTTCCTGTTTGGTTCTGGATTAGAGTTGCCACAAAAGAAATATGAGTGAAATTTAGAGGGCAAAAGTGAAGCAACAGCCAGTACACTGTGGTATATATACCTAATGAACTTAGAAATACAGTATTGCTCAATAGATTTAGACATTACCAAATAATGTTTTAGTTCTGCTTATTAAAAAAAAGTGAGAAGAGATATGAAGTCAAGAAGGAACTTTTTTGAATAGAATTTAGAGAAATTTATGAGACAGTTTTAAGCAAAATTAGAGGAAATATAAATAAATCAGGACTTTTCTGTGTTAAAAAAGTAAAATTGTTTTCATCTTCAATGTCTCATTTTCAAAGATTCTTAAAGTCATTGATGACATCAGAGAAAGATCAAATCCAGGATGGTAGAAATAAAGATATCAGGAATATAAATGTAAGACTCTTTTTGTTATGACCAGAGAAAAAATTAAGGGTGTATTTCTTTTTTTTTTTGGTTTGACATTTGGTTCTATTTCTTGAGTGGCTATTTTTAAAATGACATAAGTCTAATCTACACCAAAATAATATATTTTTTAAAAAATTTATTTTACATTGGAGCGTGATTAGCAATATTGTGTTAGTTTCAGGTGTACAGCAAAGTGATTCGGTCATATATATACATGTTCAGTCGGTCAGTCAGGTCTCATATACATGTATCTATTCTTTTTTAAGTTCTTTTTCCATTTAGGTTGTTACAGAATATTGAGCAGAGTTCCCTGTACTAACAGTAGGTTCCGTTCCGTTCCGTCGCTCAGTCGTGTCCGACTCTTTGCGACCCCATGGACTGTAGCCTACCAGGCTTCTCCGTCCATGGGATTCTCCAGGCAAGAATACTGGAGTGGGTTACCGTTTCCTTCTCCAGGGGATCTTCCCAACCCAGGGATCAAACTCGGGTCTCCCGCATTGGAGGCAGAAGCTTTAACCTCTGAGCCAAGAGTGTGCTTAATAGAACTTCTAAGAATATTCTGATATTTGTTTTCTGCTAGAAAACAGAACCTGTGAGGAATCTTAAGAGTGTGATTCTTAGGTATTTTCAACTAGACAAAAGAACTTCTAAGTATTCTAAGGTCACTGTCCCGTAGGGTCTTGGTGCATAGGTCAAGTATTTTTTGGGAAGAAATTGGGGTGAATTTTGTTGAATGAAGCGGATTATAATTTGACACACAGGAAGCTCATAAAGCTTTGAAAGAATTCTATAAACTTGGGATGAAAGGGATGAAGTGAAGTGCAAGTCGCTCAGTCATGTCCAACTCTGCGGCCCCATGTACTAAACAGTCCATGGGATTCTCCAGGCCAGAATACTGGAGTGGATAGCCTTTCCCTTCTCCAGGAGATCTTCCCAACCCAGGGATTGAACCGGAGTCTCCTGCATTGCAGGTGGATTCTTTACCAACTGAGCTATCAGCCCATGAAAGGGATAAAATAATACAAATGAAAAGCTATTTTTCCTCTTAACCTGCAGGCTGAAGAAATTAGTTACAAGGATGGTTATTCTCATGGGGTAAGAAGGATGACTCAGAGGGTCAGACCAAGATTTCAAAAGGAACAACCAAAATCTTTAGTGAATCATTCTCAGGAAAATAGGGCTATGCCATGGAGAAGGAAATGGCAACCACTGCAGTATTCTTGTCTGGGAAATCCCATGAACAGAGGAACTTGGTGGCTACAGTCCATGGGGTTACAAAAGAGTTGAACACAACTTAGTGACTAAACAACAATAACAGAATAATCAAAGAACTGATGACCCACGCCCAGATGGATTTCAGAACTACTGTGGACCAGCTGTGTTCTTCCCATTTTGTCTCTTTGTGACAGAGTATCTACTCAGTTATCCTATGCCTTTTCACCATTGTGTGGGCTGTGCTTGTGTGGCAAATAATTTGTCTCTCTAGTTAACAGGTTTTCAGACTGATAGGAACTATGCTGGAAGAACTAAAGCTGAGGAAACATCACATCTGATTTAAATGACAAGATCTTGGCCCTCAAGAAGTCTTCTGAGTCTGAAGTCTTAGTGGGTTGAGAATGTTGGGAGTCTTAGAAGAGTGAGCCAGAAGAGCATGGATTTTTGGTGGCCAAAGGGTAGATTGTAATAGACAGTGAAATATTACCCTTGTAAATTCTGTTCCTCTTTATATAGACATGCTCCTACTCACGTTAAGAGGTTGAATTTAATTTCTTTTTCCTTGAATCCATGATGACTTTAATAACTTGCTTAATCTATAGAATGCAGTGAAAAGTGATGTTATGGGACTTCTGAGGCTAAATGATAAGTTTTTCAGCATCTACTTTGCTCTGTGGTGGTGCTTGCTTATGAGTCGTATCCCCTTAGAAACTAGTCGCTGCTGTGAGAAGTCCAAGAGACACAGAGAAGCCACTTGCAGGCACTCCAGTCACACACTCCAGCTGCGTTCTCTCCATGAGCCTGCAATCCACCGCCATCTTGGATGAGCAGCCCACTGAGCCTTAGCTGCTGTCTAACTCCAATTGCGTGAGAGACCCCAAGTAAATGCCACCCAGCAGAGCTCAGTCAATCAACAGAACCACGAGAGACTATAAAACAGTGCTGAAGCCACCAGATATTATGATGTTGAGTTACACAGCAATATCAAAACAATAACCATTTTCTGCACCTTGCACACCATTCACACCTTTTCCCTCTACATGGGATACCTTGGTTTGACACTTTACCACCTTCCCACAAGCAAACTTTTCATCTGGATTCTACTTCAAAACTCTACATAAAATTTACTCTCTCCTTTACAAGTAATTCACTTGTTTCTGACTCTCTTCTCTGCATTTGAGATACGATTGGTCTCATGTTAATCTGCACTTAGTCACACTTTGTTTTCAGAAGTCCTTGGTTCATTCTCAAGTGGTGCGTACTCCGCTTTCTCTACTTATTGGTAGATTTCTTAAGACACTTTCAGTCTCCTCTTTTTCTCCTCAACCCCTCTCCTTCAGTCTCCAAGTTTATTCTGATCACTCAATAATTTTAACTACCCATATCTCTTCTAGATTACTTTTTATAACTGGATGGACAACACTCTCTGTTCTTTGTGCAGCCCTACTGAACTGGTTTAGTATCAACTATTAGCCACCACATGAAATTTTCTGTTCTGTACCACGTTAACAGCTTGGAATTATGATGACTGCTGACTTATCTTGAATTGTTATTAATCTATTTTCTTATTTTTCCCTGATGCTGTCTTGATTTGATCCATTTACCTCACTTCTTATCTGTGGCTCTGGTATGTTTTTTCCTGTCTTATGCCAAGTTTTTTTCTGTCTTAACACCTTTGCCTTTGGCGTTCCTTCAACCCTAATTCCAACCCTTCAATCATTGTGTTTCTTCTGTTCCTTGACTTCTTCATTTCTTCGTGCTCCCAGATCAAATGTCATATCCCCAGAGATCTTTTCTCCAGCCATCCACTCCAAAGTGGTTTCATTTTATGTATTTTTCTGCTCTGATTGCTGTGGCCAAAACTTCCAGAACTATGTTGAATAGGAGTGGTGAGAGTGGGCACCCTTGTCTTGTTCCTGACTTTAAGGGAAATGCTTTCAGTTCTTCACCGTTGAGGATAATGTTTGCTGTGGGTTTGTCATATATAGCTTTTATTATGTTGAGGTATGTCCCTTCTATTCCCACCTTCTGGAGGGTTTTTACCATAAATGGATGATGAGTTTTGTTGAAGGCTTTCTCTGCATCTATTGAGATAATCATATGATTTTTATTTTTCAGTTTGTTAATGTGGTGTATTACGTTGATTGATTTGCGGATATTGAAGAATCCTTGCATTCCTGGGATAAAGCCCACTTGGTCATGATGTATGATCTTCTTAATGTGTTGTTGGATTCTGATTGCTAGAATTTTGTTAAGGATTTTTGCATCTATATTCATCAGTGATATTGGCCTGTAGTTTTCTTTTTTTGAGGGATCTTTACCAGGTTTTGGGATTAGGGTGATGGTGGCCTCATAGAATGAGTTTGGAAGTTTCCCTTCCTCAGCAATTTTCTGGAAGAGTTTGAGTAGAATAGGTGTTAGGTCTTCTCTAAATTTTTGGTAGAATCCAGCTGTGAAGCCATCTGGACCTAGGCTTTTGTTTGCTGGAAGATTTTTGATTACAGCTTCTATTTCCTTGCTTGTGATGGGTCTGTTCAGATTTTCTATTTCTTCCTGGTTCAGTTTTGGAAAGTTGTATTTTTCTAAGAATTTGTCCATTTCTTCCAAGTTGTCCATTTTATTGCCATATAATTGCTGATAGTATTCTCTAATGATCCTTTGTATTTCTGTGTTGTCGGTTGTGATCTCTCCATTTTCATTTCTAATTTTATTGATTTGGTTCTTCTCCCTTTGTTTCTTGATGACTCTGGCTAGTGGTTTGTCAATTTTATTTACCCTCTCAAAGAACCACCTTTTGGCTTTGTTGATTTTTGCTATAGTCTCTTTTGTTTCTTTTGCATTTATTTCTGCCCTAATTTTAAAGATTTCTTCCCTTCTACTAACCCTGGGGTTCTTAATTTCTTCCTTTTCTAGTTTCTTTAGATGTCGAGTTAGGTTATTTAGTTGATTTTTTTCTTGTTTCTTGAGGTGTGTCTGTATTGCTATGAACCTTCCCCTTAGCACTGCTTTTACAATGTCCCAGAGGTTTTGGGTTGTTGTGTTTTCATTTTCATTCATTTCTATGCATATTTTAATTTCTCTTTTGATTTCTTCTATGATTTGTTGGTTATTCAGCAGCGTGTTGTTCAGCCTCCATATGTTGGCATTTTTAATATTTTTCTCCTGTAGTTGAGATCTAATCTTACTGCATTGTGGTCAGAAAAGATGCTTGGAATGATTTCATTTTTTTTGAATTTACTAAGGCTAGATTTATGGCCCAGGATGTGATCTATCCTGGAAAAGGTTCCGTGTGCGCTTGAGAAAAAGGTGAAATTCATTGTTTTGGGGTGAAATGTCCTATAGAGATCTATTAGGTCTAACTGGTCTATTGTATCATTTAAAGTTTGTGTTTCCTTGTTAATTTTCTGTTTAGTTGATCTGTCCATAGGTGTGAGTAGGGTATTAAAGTCTCCCACTATTATTGCATTGTTGTTAATTTCCCCTTTCATACTTGTTAGTAATTGTCGTACATATTGCAGTGCTCCTGTGTTGGGTGCATAAATATTTTTAATTGTTATATCTTCTTCTTGGATTGATCCTTTGATCATTATGTAGTTTCCTTCTTTGTCTCTTTTCACAGCCTTTGTTTTAAAGTCTATTTTATCTGATATGCGTATTGCTACTCCTAAAAGGGATCCAAATTGGAAAAGAAGAAGTAGAACTTTCACTGTTTGCTGATGACATGATCCTCTACACAGAAAACCCTAAAGACTCTACCAAAAAACTACTAGAGCTAATCAATGAATATAGTAAAGTTGCAGGATATAAAATCAACACACAGAAATCCCTTGCATTCCTATACACTAATAATGAGAAAATAGAAAGAAAAAATTAAGGAAACTATTCCATTCACTGTTGCAATGAAAAGAATAAAATACTTCGGAATATATCTACCTAAAGAAACAAAAAACCTGTACATAGAAAACTATAAAACACTGCAAGTAATTAAAGAGGACACTAATAGATGGAGAAATATACCGTGTTTGTGGGTTGGAAGAATCAGTCAGTTCAGTTCAGTTCAGTCACTCAGTCGTGTCTGACTCTCCGCGACCCCATGAATCACAGCACGCCAGGCCTCCCTGTCCATCACCAACTCCCGGAGTTCACTCAAACTCATGTCCACAGAGTCGGTGATGCCATCCAGCCATCTCATTCTGTCGTTCCCTTCTCCTCCCGCTCCCAACCTTTCCCAGCATCAGAGTCTTTTCCAGTGAGTCAACTCGTTGCATGAGGTGGCCAAAGTATTGGAGTTTCAGCTTTAGTATCAGTCCTTCCAATGAACACTCAGGATTGATCTCCTTTAGAATGGACTGGTTGGATCTCCTTGCAGTATGAAGGACTCTCAAGAGTCTTCTCCAGCACCACAGTTCAAAAGCATCAATTCTTCAGCGATCAGCTTTCTTCACAGAAATATTGTCAAAATGAGTATACTACCCAAAGTAATTTATACATTCAATGCAATCCCTATCAAGCTACCAACGATATTTTTCACAGAGCTAGAACAAATAATCTCACAATTTGTATGGAAATACAAAAAACCTCGAATAGCCAAAGCAATCTTGAGGAAGAAGAATGGAACTGGGGGAATCAACCTGCCAGACTTCAGGCTCTACTACAAAGCCACAGTCATCAAGACAGTATGGTACTGACATAAAGACAGAAATATAGATCAATGGAACAAAATAGAAAGCCCAGAGATAAATCCACGCACTTATGGACACCTTATCTTTGACAAAGGAGGCAAGAATATAAAATGGAGAAAAGACAGTCTCTTTAACAAGTGGTGCTGGGAAAACTGGTCAGCCACTTGTAAAAGAATTAAACTAGAACACTTCCTAACACCATACACAAAAATAAACTCAAAATGGATTAAAGATCTAAATGTAAGACCAGAAACTATAAAACTCCTAGAGGAGAACATGGGCAAAACACTCTCTGACATAAATCACAGCAGGATCCTCCATGACCCACCTCCCAGAATATTGGAAATAAAAGCAAAAATAAACAAATGGGACCTAATTAAAATCAAAAGCTTCTGCACAGCAAAGGAAACTATAAGCAAGGTGAAAAGACAGCCTTCAGAATGGGAGAAAATAATAGCAAATGAAACAACTGACAAAGAATTAATCTCCAAAATATACAAACAGCTCCTTCAGCTCAATTCCAGAAAAATAAACGACCCAATCAAAAAATGGGCCAAAGAACTAAACAGACATGTCTCCAAAGAAGACATACAAATGGCTAACAAACACATGAAAAAATGCTCAACATCCCTCATAATCAGAGAAATGCAAATCAAAACCACAATGAGATACCATTTCACACCAGTCAGAATGGCTGCTATCCAAAAGTCTACATGCGATAAATGTTGGAGAGGGTGTGGAGAGAAGGGAACCCTCTTACACTGTTGGTGGGAATGCAAACTAGTACAGCCACTATGTGGAGAACAGTGTGGAGATTCCTTAAAAAACTGGAAATAGAACTGCAACTGCCATATGATCCAGCAATTGCACTCCTGGGCATACACACCGAGGAAACCAGAATTGAAAGAGACACATGTACTCCAATGTTCATCGCAGCACTGTTTATAATAGTGAGGACATGGAAGCAACCTAGATGTCCATTGGCAGACGAATGGATAAGAAAGCTTTGGTACATATACACAATGGAGTATTATTCAGCCATTAAAAAGAATGCATTTGAATCAGTTCTAATGAGGTGGATGAAACTGGAGCCTATTATACAGAGTGAAGTAAGCCAGAAAGAAAAACACCAATACAGTATACTAACGCATATATATGGAATTTAGAAAGATGCAAATGATAACTCTGTATATGAGACAGCAAAAGAGACACAGGTGTATAGAACAGTCTTTGAGACTCTGTGGGAGAGGGCGAGGGTGGGATGATCTGGGAGAATGGCTTTGAAACATGTATATTATCATATGTGAAACAAATCACCAGTCCAGGTTCGACGCATGATACAGGATGCTCAGAGCTGGTGCATGGGGATAACGCAGAGGGAGGATAAGGGGAGGAGGGAGGTGGGAGGGGGTTCAAGAAGGGGAACTCATGTACACCCGGGGCGGATTCATGTCAGTGTATGGCAAAACCAACCAATATAATATTGTAAAATAATTAGCCTCCAGTAAAAAATAATGCATAACCAAGTTCCTACTGTATAGCATAGGGAATTCTGCTCAGTGCTATGTGGCAGCCTGGATGGAAGGGCAGTTTGAGGGAGAATGGATACATGTATATGTGTGACTGAGTCCCCGTGCTGTCCACTTGAAACTGTCACAATATCGTTAATAGGCTATACTCCAATACAAAATAAAATGTTAAGAAAAAAAAAAAGTAGTTTCAAACCCCAGTCCTGTCTCTGTCCTTTTATTTGACTTTTCTTCACTGCATGCATCATTACGTGGGATTATCCTTCTCATTGGTTTGTTTTTTCTATGGTACTTCATCTTGTTGGCCCTCCTTTCTTACTAGTGTGTGAGGTCCAAGAAAGAGGAATTCTGTTTTTGTTGTTGTTTATTTCAGTTATTGCTACATGCTCAGGATATGGCAGATTGCCTGGTGCATAGCAGAAATTCAATAAATATTTGTTGAGTGAATAAATAAACTCATATTCTTCCCCATCAGCCCTGCGTAAGCCTTGGGGAACCAGCTCAATCCAAGACCTCTTGATTCTGCCCACTGGGAACTCAGTGACAGCACCAGGGGTGACTACTGGGAGGGGTAACAGTGGTGAAGGCAACTACATCAACGAATTTAAAGAAGCTCAACTCATTCTGCTGAGGTTACATTAAAAATTTTGGAGTTTTAGAGTTCTTGTTAATATTTTTTGGTGCTTAAAATCTGTGTTTATGCTTTAATGAGCCAGGATTGGAATGACTGGTTGTCAAAATGAAAAATTTTATTTTAAATTATTTTTACTACTTTGCCAATTGGAACAAGTTAACAAAAATTTTAAAGATAAGTATTTTTATTAGCTTAAACTATAGGCGGAATATTCACTTTCCTCATATATATTTCTGGGGCAGCTTTAATAATGGAATCAGCTGTTACTCTTACCTGGTGTCATAGAGGGAATTTTTTTCTCTCAGTGTGTAACATGACAGATTCCAGAGGAAGTACGTTTCTCAAGATTCTACAGGGAGAGTTGCCTGTGATAAGCTTGGAGATCTCTTTTTGAAAATTCTTTATCTATTTTTGGTTGTGCAGGCTTTTCTCTAGTTGCAGTGAGTGTGGGCTATTCTTCATTGCAATGTGTGGCCTTTTCATTTCTGTGGCCTCTCCTGTTGTGCAGCACAGGTTCTAGGGCGTGCGGGCTTTAGGAGTTGTGGCAATGGACTCAGTAGTTGCGGGTCCAGGGCTCTAGAGCACAGGCTCAGTAGTTGGGGCTCATGGGCTTAGTTGCTTTGCGGCACGTGGCATCTTCCTGGACCAGGGATTGAACCTGTGTCTCCTGCATCGGTAGGCGGATTCTTTACCAATGAGCCAAGAGAGATGCCTTGGAAAACTTTATGTTTGTCACCTCTTAAGTTCACCCATATCCCCCTTTCTTCTTCCAGACACATAGAAAGACTATGTTTTCTGTTGACCTTGCAGTTGGGAACAGCCATGTAACTAGTTCTGGCCAATGGGCTGTGAGCACAAGACAGTTGTAATTTAGTCATGTAATCAGTGTCTTGGGACCTGGAGTTCTTCTCCTTCTATGGTGTCTTGGGAGTCTGTGTACTGAGGTGCAGAGTCCTCAGAGGTGGTAGGGCCTCCACAAACCCAGCTCTTTTAGTGGCCCTCCGGTGACCTGTGTGGAGTAGGTAGTACGTATGGTCTCTGAGCCACTGAGTCCTTAAATGACTGTCTGTGGCCTGTTTGAGGTACAAGGTCTGAACCAATAAGTACTGTGAGAGTTTGTGGTTGGTTGTTACTGCATTGTAGCCCGTTCTTAATGCAAAATATAGTTGAGAAATGGGAACAGAGGTTGCTTTTTATTAGCTTATCTCTAGCCAAAAAGGTTTATAAATGTTTAAGGAATCCCTTTAAACTATTTTGTGATTTTTTTTTTAAAGAACAAAAGTTTGTATGATGTATGTCTGAATTTAATAAAGGGAATACTTTATGTGCTTCCAGTTTTTCTTGATAGTATTGAAGGAGAAATTGAGTACTGAGGTACCTGGTTATAGTATTACAGATGCCTTGATCATATATGAATACAGAGGAAAAAAGCTGTGGGTCTTCTGTGGTTTTAATTCAAAAAACCATCTTTTAATTCCACTTAAAAGTAGCTGTAGCCACTGTCACAAGATATTTTTTTCAGCTTTCATTGTGCCATGGAAATTAGCATTTTTATTAGCACAAATTATTCTTGTTTGCTAATTCCAGAGATGTCCAAAAGCAAGAACAGCCTCCTGGGCTGTTCAACTTTGGAAGAGAATAGTAAATCAACGGGTAGATAGGACCGTATATCATATTAAACACAGGGAATTCACCACAAAATCATTACACTAAAAAGTGACAATTTTGATTGATTAAAATGGTATGGGCTGGATAGTGTTAAATCACTCTGAGTGATATGACATTATAATTTTACATAGCATATTTCTGCCAAGACAATGAAGGTAAAAGGCATTGTCATCAGACGATAACAGACAATAAGAAGAATCCTGATGTTAGATTTATTACCTGGTTTAGATTTAGAAAGAAGTAATTCTTGTCCTGTTCCACTTATCAAATGACTGTAAATTCAGTGATGATGTAAAATCCTAAGGCTGAGCCACTTATAGGTTTGACAAAGTGCCAGCTATAAAGTATTTATTGTCTTCAATGTTTCTGCCTTACACACTTAAATATTTATCAGAAACATAAGCCCCTCTGATAAATGTTTCTGATCTTTGTGGCTAGATTATTTTTTTTAACATCTAGATTTTTTATCAGAAACTACATCTGCATTTTTATTACATTAATAACTTTGAGCTGACAACTTGAAAAGGCAGTGGGTGAGTTTTAAATTTTTGTTTCTTTTAACTTCTTTTTTTAAGTGTGAAATTTTTACAGTAGTAGTCTTCGTATAGAAATTAGGACTTCCTTATTTTGCAATATGGGCAGAAGCCCAGTCAAATGTTCTAAATTTCATCCTGTGGATATACCAAATGCATTGTAAATTGATGATGGCCTAGGTACAATCTAAGAAAATGTATGGTGTCCAAGTACATTAGGTATTTATTTTAATGCCACTTAACTTCATATCCTGTCTTGAAAGATACAGGTACAGGGTGGTCCTCACCCTGGGCACAGGGGAATCTTGCTTGGGACCACAGTTGTCTGGATCAAAGATTAGCACCCGATTAGTTGTGCTGGCCTGTGATCGGTGGGGAGGCATGTCACTGGCACGAGAGCCCTGGGAAACAGGGTGCTGTCCAGGAGGTGCGAGTCTGGTCCTGGTTAGATCTTCTTAAGGCATCCAGAGTGAGACACACAAATGGTAAAGCAACTCGAAGCACAGAGACTCACAGGGAGAAAGCAATGAGTAGACTCTATAAGGTTTCCAAGGCCACCACGTACAAGAGCCAGAGGGTGAAGGAAGAAAACCAGTGGGCAGCGAGAGAAGTCGGCATTCCAGGAGCTGCAGTAGAAGGTTGGGCAGCCATTAGGAGGCTGGAACTTCTGATTCAGGACTGAAAGTGGCCTAGACTGTGAGGAGAAAGCTGCTGAGACTACCTTTTGTCATTCTTCAATTCCCTGCGTATCGGTACAGGAAACTAACTTTACCAATAGTAAACTGGGCTTCTCACTGTTCCAACTTTAAAAAGTCTAACACATGTAAGAAAGTAGAATGAACTATCTGATCGCAGAATTTTATCTCTACAAGAGGGCTGAGAGACGTCTTGCCAAAATACTTCTTAAGCAGTTCTTCATAATAAAAATAAAGCTCCCCCCCTCCGCCTTTTTTTTTTTCTCTATTAGCTGATCATATACTGTGATCGTGAGCTTCTTAAAGCCACAGACATAGCTTAAGTAAGTGTTTCTCCTGGCTCTGGTACAAAGGCTTTGCTTTTTGAATAGTGAGTCATGGCAAAATCTGATGGCATTTGTTAATTTAGATTTGCTGGCAGAGCTGGTTAATTATAAATAGTTAAAAGAGGGTATATAGTAAACAAATGAAGTGGTAAGACTAGCCCTCCCCAGTCTATTTTAACACTCTCTCTTCTGCACATCATACATACCCTCACATACACACTCAAATAAAGTTGATTAAGGAGGTTTTATACCCATCAAAATAGGTCCTGGAAAATTCATTGCACAAGGCTAGCATTTGGGGTTCAAAATTGCATGGGCTATAGGGTGCTGACTGTATCCAACTAATTTACAGTTAGGTCTCCACACTTGCTTAAATTCATGGATTAAATGTGAGAAGGGTTTTACATTTGGAACATTTTCTGTTTCAAGGATGAGGAAGGTTAGTATGAAGCTCAGTTCTCCGTTCCTCTAATAATTTACGTGGAACATTCAGGATCAGTGTCATTTTCTTGAATACCAAAGGCTAAAGATTATTTTGAATAAATCTAAACCTAAATGAAGTCTCTGGGAAATATGACATGTCCGTTAAGCAGACCATTTCATAGAAGAAGAACAATTAGTTGAATTCAGGGACATTTCTTCAGTTTTAGTCATCTCTATGAAAGAAGGGCTGTCAAAGTTACATCTGTCACACAAATTTGCTTTGACTTTAGTTTTATATTCCTTTGAGATAAATCCTTCAAAGCCAGAATAAATAATTCTCCAAAATAGCATATAACAAAGAAAGAATGCTATTTCTAATCTTCATCTGGGTTTTATCTTAGGAGTTATAAAGATGAAGCCTTAGTTTTGGGGTAATTTTCAATTGTGGTCTGCATTGGAGAGTTGGGTTCCTTTTGCTATGAAAGTGTTTAAATTTCCTTGTTGAAAGTGGCTTCAAATGGACTTGGGAGAATTGTGATGATTTATGACACATTAGTCAGGAGTTGGGTTTAGGAAAGACAGAAACCCAGCAATTTCCATGCTATGTTCTCTAAGGCAGACACAGGATGCATTGTGACCGCTCACGAATTACTCTGCTCATTGTGCCACATGGGGTGTTTGGATTCTGTGTGACAGCAATTTTTGTCTGAATTCTGGAACAGAACAAAGAGAAACTCAAGAAGGTTTGGAGTCCTTATTTGTGTAAAAAGAAAGAAAGAAAAATGAAGGTGATGAAGATCCTGTAAACAGGAAAACTTTATCTTATGCTGAGAAGGAAAAGACATTTCATATGTTGAGATGTGTCTTTAAAAGGAGAATCTAAAATTGTCCTTCCCAAGGTTCAGGGCTGCTAGAATTTGAGAGGGAAACCCCAGCCCTCCCGAGGAGACAAGATCATCTTCAAAATTCTTTAGGAACCAAACCTTTTTTTTTTTTTAAAGAATTAAAAAATTCTTATTCTTCTACCACATGTGATTTGTGTGTTAGTTTCACTTGATTATCAGAAATCAGTTTATTTTGTGATCAGAGTTCTTTGCTGCTCTTGGCTATCTCGTTCACAATGGGAGTGGTTTTCACTTGGACAGAAAGCTCCATGGTTCTGCTCACCTTACTTTGGTTGTACTGTTGAGAGCAGGAACTTCGGACACTGGGTCTGTCACCCACAAGGTCGTCCTCTAGTAAATCCTGCTTCTTCCTGGAAAAATTGCAAAAGCATGCCCATCTGGTGGGGCCGTCAGACTGGCACCAGGATGCACAGGTTGGTTAGAAATTAAGAGGCAGATTACAGCACTGTCTCAGCAGGGTACAACCTGTACACAACAGCTCTCCTTCTTCACTTAACATTTCTGCAGATGGGGTCTCATGCCTTCGGCCTCTGCCTTAAACCCTTATTGGCTTCACACTTGGAGCCACCAAAGGGTGACCTATGTCTCACGATGACCCCCTAGGGCTTAGCTTAGTGCTGAATACAGTCAGTCCTCCGAACCCTGTTCTGCCAGCATCTTGTGTGTGGCAGCACAAGACCATAACCTCTCTTTAGACAAAAGTTAAACCTTGTAAATGAAAAGTTTACAGATCTCTAGGATCAGGATCTTACTTAAGATGATAGAGTCATTACAGGCCATCTTACGATAGGTTAAAATAAATATATATATATTATATATATCGGGCTTCATCTTGTGTGATGAATCAAGTCTGAGTGCCCTGTCATCTGTTTTAGGCCCAAGGAATCAGGGCCTAACTCAGAGAACTCACATATGGCCAGGAACCCTCAGAGGAAGAATTCCTGTAACCTCATTCATTCTGAGTTCCAGCTTCCCTGGAGAAAGTCGGGTGAAGTGTCTGACATTTTATGAAGACAGATTTTCTCAATAGGGTTCACTCAAGGAAGAATTTCTCTGCTGTTATTAGCTTTATTAAGCTTCCTGGATATTTGGGCAAAGAATTCTAGATGGCTTGTAGTCATTTCCTTATTCTACAGCCTCTCCTGAAGTCAGACATATTAAGAAATGGTTGGTGACCTGGGCCGCAGGAGATGGGTCGTGTTATTTAAACAGTCTTCTGTTTGTCACAGGACACGAGTTAGATCTCTGTGGGAGGATTTGCCATCCTGGGACTGAAGGTACTAAGGGTCAGACTAGCCACAAGGATTTAGGAAAAATAATAGTAGACCTCAAAAATCTTTAATGATGAGATCCTGAAATGGCTCAAGATTCTTCTGGACATGTGTGAAAAAAATGCAATTCAAATCACCTCGAGAAGAAAGAATATGGGATGGTTTTTGTAGCTGGAATAGCTCACAGGCCCAAAGGAACTGCTGGAGGAACCAGTACCTCAGATCCTAGAAGGGATCTTAGTACTGCTGCACTCATGTTCTCTTTCTTTCCTGCTTTTATCTCTGCCGGGCTCTGATGGGCTTTGTTCTGCACACTAGCCTGTTCAAACGATGGAGAAGACGCCTGCTGGCAGCCCCAGTCCTGGCTTCCAAACTTAGCAACCTCAGCGGAGTGAGAACTCCTTTCTGCCAAGTCCAGTTCCATGGAAGGACTCTGGTCTTCCTTATGTCCTGTGCTCAAATGCTCCTCTCAGACACCCTGTCTTCCCAGAGAGGTGGGGAACTATGGTTTGACCTTCCTGGCCTGCGTTTCCTTGACCTTTCTGCTTCACCCCGAGGCACCCCGAGAAGAAAGCGATGAGTCAGAGGGCAGGACTAGGGTGAGGAGGGCAAGGCACTCACTTCAGATGCAAAATATAAGATGACATCTCAGTTCAGACATCAGGATGAAATATGATGTTAAAAAAACGTCAAATGGCCACCTGTGCCTAAAAGGACTGACTGCCTGTGTTGGCTCATAAAGTTTTATCGGCACCAGGGCTGAGATGGGGGTGGGCCAGTGAGGTAGGGTCGTGTGAAGGCAGGGTCAGCGTCCATCTGAGTTAAAACTGTGATATTTCGTTCAAAAGTCGTCCTGGGAAAACATAAAATGTAAGATGTAAAAGTCACGGAAGCAACTTGTTAGGGTTTAAAAGGCCAGTTTTATCTCTTTGTCCTTATATGCCTATCATATGAGGCAGATAGCATTTTATTTTTTTTAGATTTTGATTTATTTTCCTCCTGTCCTACAGGATAATCTTTAGCCATGCATTCGGCTTGTAGGATCCCAGTTCCTGACCCAGGACTGAACGCTGGCTATGGCAGTGAAAGCCTGGAATCCTAACCACTAGTTAGGGCACTCCCAACATTTTAAAACATTACTTTTTTTTTTCTTCTGTTAAAAGCTTTTGGAGAAAGTGGTTTTGCAATGATCCACCGACCTCCTCCTCACCTGACTCTTCACCCATCAGCTCTGACACCAAGGATGGCACACCCTGAAGCCAGGGGAGGTCAGCTGTTTAGAGGATTGCCTTTTGCCTGGCTGCCTGGTTTGACTGGTTCAGGGCAGCAAGGAAGAGAATCCTGCTTTTCATTCCCTGTAGATTTTAGCAAATAAGCACCACCTTGCAGTCAAAGCAATCACAGAAAGAAAGGGGCAGGAGGCAAGGCATGCTACCAGAGGGTCTCTTTGCCTGGAAAGAAGGAGTCGGAAAGGAAAGCTGCCACTAATAATGACTCGAAAGGATCTATCCTTTGTGTACTTCCAAGTATTTGAAAACCTTGTTTTGCTCAAATAAATAGCACTGTCTTTGGAATGGAGACTGTCATTTATATTTCTGCTTAAAAAACATCGTATGTCTGAACTTCTCCACTTCCCAACTAGGGTCAGGGTTATAAACTGCTGGTGACTACTGAGTGCTCCTATAGCAGACTTCTCAGTGTTGCAATCTGGTTGCAGAGTCGTATCCTAAAGTAGCTGAAGATCCATTGGAGAGGTGGGTGGGTGTTCGTGAAACAAGGTGAGTCATGTCAAGACCGCTTCAAGCAGAGGAAGGAGACCTTGGGAAGAGAGCAGTGTTAAGGAAATTGTCATGAAAGAGGCCTTGAAGACAGGGCGTTCCAAGCAAAGGGAACAACATCAGTCAAGTTACAGGACCTGGAATATACATGGGATATTTGGAGACTGGTAGGATCTGGCAACCCACTCCAGTGTTCTTGCCTGGAGAATCCCAGGGATGGGGGAGCCTGGTGGGCTGCCGTCATGGGGTCACACAGAGTCGGACACGACTGAAGTGACTTAGCAGCAGCAGCAGCAGCAGGATCCATTCTAAAGGAGATCAATCCTGGATGTTCATTGGAGGGACTGATGCTGAAGCTGAAATTCCAATACTTTGGCCACCTCATGCGACGAGTTGACTCACTGGAAAAGACTATGATGCTGGGAAGGATTGGGGGCGGGAGGAGACGGGGACGACAGAGAATGAGATGGCTGGATGGCATCACCGACTCTGTGGACATGAGTTTGAGTGAACTCCGGGAGTTGGTGATGGACAGGGATGCCTGGCGTGCTGTGATTCATGGGGTCGCAGAGAGTCAGACACGACTGAACGACTGAACTGAACTGAACTGAATCACCAGTACTGGATGAAAGTTACCAAAGCAAATTACAACACACTGAACACTTTCTACAGACCAAACTCTGTAGTGCGTTTCATCTATCAATAAATTTAATCCTTCAACTAGCTCATTTCATCAATGAAGAAGCTGAAACTTACACGGGTTACATAATGTTTTCTGGTCACATAGTTAATATTTAAGACATAGGAATAAAATCCAGGTCTGTTTGACTTCAGTTTTCATGTCTGATTAATAACTTCTGCAGTATGGTGAAGCTGAGGCCAGGAAGGCAGGAAAGAGACAGGCTGGGGAATCTGCCCTTAGGTTTGCTCAGTTGCTCATGAGGAGGGAGAAAACAAAATGTGACTGTTACTGAGGTTTTGTGCTTGAGTGTGTTTTTAAAAAGTGTGTGCACATACTGAATACTTGCTTTGAATTACCCACGTTGTACATCCATAACATAAAGTATGGGTAAAGAACCTGAAGAGAGCAAACATAGCCTTGATCTTGTATTTTTTGTTTGTTTTTTTGTTTCATGCAGGTAAGAGAGACAAGCCAGTAATCAGAAGCTAAAAGCACTGTAAAATTAAGTCTCCTAAAGAACACACAGAGTGGTAGGGTCTTTATGCGCTTACATAAAAATGGGAGATACTTGTTGAAATAACCTCTAGTTTTCCAAGGTAGCAATTTCTGCTTTTATTGGTCTTCCCAGGTGTCTCAGTAACAAAAAGAATCTGCCTGCAATGCAGGAGACACAGGTTCGATTCCTGGACCGGGAAGATCCCCTGGAGATGGGAATGGCAACCCACTCCAGTATTCTTGCCTGGAGAAGTCCATGGATAGAGGAGCCTGGCGGGCTGCAGTCCATGGGGTCACACAGAGTTGGACACCGCTGAGTAGGGGCATGCTGCTGCTGCTAAGTCACTTCAGTCGTGTCCGACTCTGTGTGACACCATAGACGGCAGCCCACCAGGCTCCCCCATCCCTGGGAGTAGGGGCATAGGCAGTCTATTTTTATGCATAACTGGAATAGATTAGCGAGTGTTTCCACTTACTGCCACTAGATGGCACTGTAAGACTAAAGTTAAATAACTTTTTTCACTCTGCTCCCCTTGCGGCACCCCACCCATTTGTTTTCCAGTGAAAAATAGATTAAGAAGTAATAAGAAGGCATACATATTAAGGGGAGGAGGCTTAAAGAAAGAATAACTTTATCCTAAGTATTATTCTTTATTCTACTGCATTTCCTTTTGGGGAACATTTACTTGCCGAAAAACTAATTTCCAGTAGATATTTATTTAGAGTTAATATTTAAAATTAGTTTTGGTTTGAAAATATACTCATTCGCTCATAGGTGGGCAGAGCTTTAGACCTAGACTTTGGGTTGTCCTTTTGTGATGGTGTTTTAAATTGTGGTTTTAATAAAAAGAAAGCAGACATAAGACAGTGTCCTGTGACTATTGCTATCCACATTTATGAAAACAGTATATCTTCAGAATGATATGGTGTTGGGGAGATATTCTTTTGACTCTACAGTCTCAATGAGTTTAACGGAAGATAGCTCAGCACCTTTTATGAATGTCGTTTGACTCAAAGATACCTAGCTGGCCTAAAATTCACAGAATTTTATTGTCTAAATTAGTGATGAAGATTTCTCAAAGAGGAGGAAGATTTTATTTTTTCCCTTCCCTGTTGTAGTCCTTGCTTTAATGTGCAGATTTTATTTCAGATAAAATATTTAGGATTTTGGGCTTCTGGCTTCATTTTTGATATTTCAGAATGTTAATATTGTTTTATGATCGCTTCCTTCATTCTGGCGGTCTTGTATTTCATCCCGGCTCTGACACATGAGTGCTTTCTGCCTCCCTTTCTCTGCCTGTGATTCTTTCTCTGTTCTTCCTCTCTGGCTCCTGGCAAAGCAGGTCCATCTCAAGAAATCTTCTCTGCTGCATTCATGGTGCATGAATGCTTCCTTTTTCTATTTTATTTACTTTTCTGAATTTACTTCCTTATGTCGTCTTATCCTTTTCAGCTGCCTTTTTTTTTAAAGCAACTTTCATTAACCTTCAATAACAATAAAGAATGTGAAAATAGCCGTAGTTTATTTCCCTTATTTTACCTTTCTCATCATTTTTGTGACTGTATGACAGCAAAGTAACTGGTTGAGAAACCAGTTTAGAAGACCAGGGTCTCCTTTTTATGACATCCAATCTAACGCTTCCTTGGATTGATATTCATTCCCAGTGGAAACACTGGATAGCTGGATTCGTATGGAATTAGCCTTTGTTTCTTTCCATTTCCCACAGTTGCTCAGTGATTTCACTGTTTCTAGCCAATTTCATCCCACCATTTCCTGCTGCCTTTAGGAGATTTCTTTCTTATAGTTGTGAATGTTTGGGATTACACAGGACATGGAACAGGGCTTATGTTTCCCAATGCCCACTATTAAATCATTTTTTTTTCTGTTGTGCAAACATAGATTGAAACCAACACATCTGAGATCTAGGTAGAGGTTTCAAAATTTCTCCCTCTGTAGAACCTGATTTCTGCCACGTGAGGACACACTGTTCTTCTCAGTCCTGCAGACCTCATCTTTTCCTGGATGTAGCCAGTGCTGGCTTGTTAGGGGGCCTGCTGCCTGATAATCTGATCAGCCAGCCTGAAACTTTCTTTCTTCTATATTAGGAGGAGATAGGTTTTTGAATGTTTCATCAATAATTGAATAACCAATATACAGGATATGTGGGGGCACAAGGGGCTTCCCAGATGGCGCTAGTTGTAAAGAACCCACCTACCAATGCAGGAGACCTAAGAGACGTGGGTTCAACCCCTGGGTCAGAAAGACCCCCTGGAGGAGGGCATGGTAACCCACTCCAGTATTCTTGCCTGGAGAATCCCATGGACAGAGGAGCCTAGTGGGCTTGGCCCATAGGGTTGCAAAGAGTTGGATATGACTGAAGCGACTTAGCTTGCACTCTCACACACGTAGGTCACAAGAAAAACCAATAATCAAACATCAGTTATCAAATAGTTCCTATGGAGCGCAGCTAGGAAACGGAGAATATGACCCATAGTACACAAAAGAGAAATGATCGCGAAGTCACAAATTTAAGCCCAGGGTTAAGTTTGCTTTAAATATCTTGGAGCAAAACAGACCAGTTGTAACTTTTGTTTGAATGAATCTGTCTTGTAGGAACTTCTGTTGATACGCAGGGGAATCTAGGTCATTGCTACCCAGAGTGTGTTCCATGGACCATCTGCCACCAACAAGGACCTTTTAGAATTTGGACTCTCTTCTGAGTCAGAAGTTGCAGTTTAGCAAGAGCTCCAGGTGATTTGCATGAACATTCAGTTCAGTTCAGTCGCTCAGTCGTGTCCGACTCTTTGCGACCCCATGAATCACAGCGCTCCAGGCCTCCCTGTCCATCACCAACTCCTGGAGTTCACTCAAACCCATGTCCACAGAGTCGGTGATGCCATCCAGCCATCTCATTCTCGGTCGTCCCCTTCTCCTCCTGCTCCCAACCTTTCCCAGCATCAGAGTCTTTTCCAGTGAGTCAACTCATTGCATGAGGTAGCCAAAGTATTGCAGTTTCAGCTTTAGCATCAGTCCTTCCAATGAATACCCAGGACTGATCTCCTTTAGAATGGACTGGTTGGATCTCCTTGCAGTCCAAGGGACTCTCAAGAGTCTTCTCCAACACCACAGTTCAAAAGCATCAGTTCTTCGGCGATCAGCTTTCTTCACAGTCCAACTCTCACATCCATACATGACCACGGGAAAAACCATTGCCTTGACTAGACGGACCATGGTTGGCAAAGTAATGTCTCTGCTTTTAAATATACTATCAAGGTTGGTCATAACTTTCCTTCCAAGGAGTAAGCGTCTTTTAATTTCATGGCTGCAATCGGCATCCGCAGTGATTTTGGAGCCCCCAAAATTAAAGTCTGACACTGTTTCCACTGTGTCCCCATCTATTTCCCATGAAGTGATGGGACCAGATGCCATGATCTTTGTTTTCTGAATGTTGAGCTTCAAGCCAACCTTTCCACTCTCCTCTTTCACTTTCATCAAGAGGCTGTTTAGTTCCTCTTCACTTTCTGCCATAGGGGTGGTGTCATCTGCATGAACATTATAGCGTGACACTGTCTGAGGTCCTGATTCGAATGAAGAGGGCTTTGTCCTTTTCCAATTGCACCTTGAGATTCCCTGTAAAATAGCTCCAGTAGTTCACGTATGACGTGAACTTTGTTCTGTGTAAGTGTTTGTCCCCAAATAAAGCGATTTTATACAAAGTCCCCTTCCCCCCGCTAGGTGTGTATTCATTTTCTTTTTTATAAAAATAATTTGATTTACTTATTTAATTTTGGCCGCACCGGGTCTTCACTGCTGTGTGGGCATTCCCTAGTTGCGGTGAGCGGGGGCGTCTGTCCCTGCAGTGGCCTCTCTGGCCTGCGGCTCTCCGGCTCTAGAGCACAGGCTCAGAAGTTGTGGAGCTTGGTTGCTCCAAGGCATGTGGGATCATCCCGGATCGGGGATCAAATCCGTGTCTCCTGCGTTGGCAGGTGGATTCTTTACCACTGAGCCACCGAGGAAGGCCTGTATTAGTTTTCGGTTGTCTCCCCTGCCCTTTTCAGCAGTGAAATGACTTTGTTTTCCCGTCTCTTTCTCTCAGGCCTCACCTGGTTTCCCCTCTCCCTCCTCCCCTCCCTCCCCGGCCCTCCTCCCCACCACCTCTCCGGGTTCCAGCTGGTAACAGTTTATGAAGCTCGTTGCAGTGTTAATGCCCTGTTAAGGTGCTTTCAGCGGCTGGCTCTTGGAGATGTCAGCGTCAGGGCTGTTTCACCGTGAACCCTTGACGCGTAGGGTAAACCTGCGGCTCTGCTCAACTTCTCCCTTCTCACGCTGCAGGAAGCCCCACCACTCTTGGTGTCTCTTCCCCTGATGGCGGCCTTGCTGGCTGGCTATGCAGTTAGAAGTATTCTGCTTCTGGTCAAATAATTAGGACAGTTTCAAGACTTAAAAGTATTTAGTGGGCTTGACATGACATCATTGCGATCCCCTGCTATTTTAAACTTCAGTGCAGTCAGGCATTGGAGTTAACCACGGAATGAATGTTATAGTCTTTATTTTTTAACATGTGACATGTAACATTTTAGAATTTATAGCACAGAAAAAAAGAAAATACTTAAAAAAAAATTTTTTTTTTCATACCAGCATGCTGTTTAGAATCTTCAACTTCATTAGGATGTTTCAGTTTGGCAGTTGATGTTTTAGATTTTAGTAGTAATATTTTGTAAGTATTAAGTTTTTTTCCAATATACCATCATTTATTGAAAGTATTTTCTTCCTTCTTTTTTCTTCAAGAAACATACACTCTCCAGATATCCAGCTGTGAGAAGAAAGAGGGATTAAAAACACTTTGGTGGTTCAAATCTAATATAAGCCAGTTTCGCCCAAAATGCGGCATACCTAGACTTTTTTTTCCCCTCCACAAGAGAATATGTAGTATGCAACATGGTAGTCCTTTTTCACACTTATTTTGGCTAATTTAAACATGCAATTTGGTCAATTTTGACTCTTGCTTGCAAGGTTAACTATGGGCCAGCACTGTTTGTTTCTTTAATATTGACTTAACTCTGACTGCTGTTGACATTTTTTGAGGTCTATTTCTTTTAATACTACATAATTTAAGGGGGAAAATCAAGACTAATTAGTTGTTAATGAGAAACGCATATAATGAGAAACAAATGTAACATTAATGTCATGTACAATGTATGTCTGTGTGGTTTAAAAGGTAGGAACACAGCCATTATTCAAAATTAGGGAATAAAATCATCGTAATAATCACTAACAGATGTGTTGTAACTTGGGTTACAAGTCAAGATTTCTTTGTCAGGACAACGTGTTGCCGCGTTTGATAGCATGCGTTTGATAGAATTTGTGAAGGGCTTATGGATTTTTTTCCACCAAAATGTTTTAAAATCGAGCTGCCTGGCATCGTTAGAAGATTAGAAAAGACAAGTAAATGCTTTCTCTTCCTCACAACTTTACTGTCCTCTCCTCAGCACAGAGATGCTCCTCGACGTGCTGTTGTCAGGTTGGGCTGTGGCAGCCCGTCACTTTGCCAGGCCTCTGTACACTCATGGTTTGCGCATACTGTGTGTCCCACCTCCAAGTTTACAAATCACCCACTTATTTCGACAGACTGTTACGTTCCGTGCAATGGCTGGAATGTAGCGATGAGAACACCTCATGTATCCTCGGTGTACCTTAAGCTGCCTGGCTGGTCCCCATAGTTCTTAGCCTCACTTCCCAGAACCTGCACAGCTGAGCAATCTCTAGGGTTCCAGAAACAATCTTGCCACTTCAGAGAATTCTCTGAAATTGTTGTTCAGTTGCTAAGTCATGTCTGACTCTGCAACCCCTTGGACCCCAGGAAGCATACTAGGCTTAACTGTCCTTTGCTGTCTTTTGGAGTTTGCTCAAATTTATGTCCATCGAGTTGGTGATGCCATCCAACCATCTCATCCTCTGTCATCCCCTTCTCCCCTGGCCCTCAATTTTTCCCAGCATCAGGGTCTTTTCCAGTAGTCAGCTCTTTGCATCACGTGGCCAAAGTATTGGAGCTTCAGCATCAGCCCTTCCAGTGAATACTCCGGACTGATTTCCTTTAAGATTGACTGGTTGATCTTGCAGTCCAAGGGACTCTCAAGAGTCTTCTCTAGCATCGCAGTTTGAATGCATCAGTTCTTTGACTCTCAGCTTTCTTTATGGTCTAGATGGAGGGAATTCTGAAATATTTTCCTAACTGAATTACAAACCAGAAGGACTATGGTTCTTTGGCTGGTGGTGGTGAAGACGTGAGGATGAGGGTGTATAGGGCAAAGAAGAAAGTTCAGTTCAGTTCAGTTCAGTCGCTCAGTTGTGTCCGACTCTCCGCGACCCCATGAATCACAGCACGCCAGGGCTCCCTGTCCATCACCAACTCCCGGAGTTCACTCAAACTCATGTCCACAGAGTCGGTGATGCCATCCAGCCATCTCATTCTCTGTCGTCCCCTTCTCCTCCTGCCCCCAACCTTTCCCAGCATCAGAGTCTTTTCCAGTGAGTCAACTCATCGCATGAGGTGGCCAAAGTATTGCAGTTTCAGCTTTAGCATCAGTCCTTCCAATGAACACCCAGGATTCATCTCCTTTAGAATGGACTGGTTGGATCTTCTTGCAGTACAAGGGACTCCCAAGAGTTTTCTCCAACACCACAGTTCAAAAGCATCAATTCTTCGGCGATCAGCTTTCTTCACAGTCCAACTCTCACATCCATACATGACCACGGGAAAAACCATAGCCTTGACTAGACGGACCTTGGTTGGCAAAGTAATGTCTCTGCTTTTTAATATACTATCAAGGTTGGTCATAACTTTCCTTCCAATGAGTAAGCGTCTTTTAATTTCATGACTGCGATCAGCATCCGCAGTGATTTTGGAGCCCAAAAAAATAAAGTCTGACACTGTTTCCACTGTTTCCCCATCTATTTCCCATGAATTGATGGGACCAGATGCCATGATCTTTGTTTTCTGAATGTTGAGCTTCAAGCCAACCTTTTCACTCTCCTCTTTCACCTTCATCAAGAGGCTTTTGAGTTCCTTTTCACTTTCTGCCATAAGGGTAGTGTCATCTGCATATCTGAGGTTATTGATATTTCTCCCAGCAGTCTTGATTCCAGCTTGTGCTTCTTCCAGCCCAATGTTCCTCATAATGTACTCTGCATATAAGTTAAATAAGCAAGGTGACAATATACAGCCTTGACGTACTCCTTTTCGTATTTGGAACCAGTCTGTTGTTCCATGTACAGTTCTGACTGTTGCTTCCTGACCTGCATACAGGTTTCTCAAGAGGCAGGTCAGGTGGTCAGGTATTCCCCTCTCTTTCAGAATTTTCCACAGTTTATTGTGATCCACACAGTCAAAGGCTTTGGCATAGTCAATGAAGCAGAAATAGATGTTTTTCTGGAACTCTCTTGCTTTCCGGCCCCAGCGCAACCAACCATGAAAAGAAGCGCGGCCGTGAGGAGCTACCCCAAGTCCAATAGGCGGTGGCTGCGAGGGTGCAGGAGGGCCGAGAGGAGCTACTCCATGTTCAAGGTCAGGAGGGGCGGCCTTGAGGAGATACCCCTCGTCCAAGGTAAGGTGCAGCGGTTGAGCTTTCTTGGAACAGCTGTGAAGAGATATCCCATGCCCAAGGTAAGAGAAACCCAAATAAGACGGTAGGTATTGTGAGGGGGCATCAGAGGGCAGACAGACTGAAATCATAATCACAGGAAACTAGCCGATCTGATCACATGGACTACAGCCGAATGTGGTCCACTGGAGAAGGGAATGGCAAACCACTTCAGTATACTTGCCTTGAGAACCCCATGAACAGTATCAAAGGACAAAATGATAGGCTACTGAATGAGGAATTCCCCAGGTCGGTAGGTGCCCAGTGTGCTACTGGAGCTCAGTGGAGAAATAACTCTAGAAGGAATGAAGGGATGGAGCAAAAGCAAAACCAATGCCCAGTTGTGGATGTGACCGGTGATAGAAGCAAGGTCCGGTGCTGTAAAGAGCAATCTTGCATAGGAACCTGGAATGTTAGGTCCATGAATCAAGGCAAATTGGAAGTGGTCAAACAGGAGATGGCAAGAGTGAACATAGACATTCTAGGAATCAGTGAACTAAAATGGACTGGAATGGGTGAATTTAACTCGGATGACCATTATATCTACTACTGTGGGCAGGAATCCCTTAGAAGAAATGGAGTAGCCATCATGGTCAACAAAAGAGTCCGAAATGCAGTACTTGCATGCAGTCTTAAAAATGACAGAATGATTTCTGTTCGTTTCCAAGGCAAACCATTCAATATTACAGTAATCCAGGCATAGGCCCCAACCAGTAACGCTGAAGAAGCCAAAGTTGAACGGTTCTATAAAGACCTACAAGACCTTTTAGAACTAACACCCAAAAAAGATGTCCTTTTCATTATAGGGGACTGAAATGCAAAAGTAGGAAGTCAAGAAACACCTGGAGTAACAGGCAAATTTGGCCTTGGAGCACGGAATGAAGCAGGGCAAAGGCTAATAGAGTTTTGTCAAGAGAATGCACTGGTCATAGCAAACACCCTCTTCCAACAACACGAGAAGACTCTACATATGGACATCACCAGATGGTCAACACCGAAATCAGATTGATTATATTCTTTGCAGCCAAAGATGGAGAAGCTGTATGCTGAGCCACTTCATTCGTGTCCGACTCTGTGTGACCCCATAGACGGCAGCCCACCAGGCTCCCTCGTCCCTGGGATTCTCCAGGCAAGAACACTGGAGTGGGTTGCCATTTTCTTCTCCAATGTGTGAAAGTGAAAAGTGAAAGTGAAGTCACTCGGTCATGTCCGACTCGTAGCGACCCCATGGACTGCAGCCTACCAGGCTCCTCCGTCCATTGGATTTTCTAGGCAAGAGTACTGGAGTGGCTTGCCATTGCCTTCTCCGGGAGAAGCTGTATACAGTTAGCAAAAACAAGACCAGGAGCTGACTGTGGCTCAGATCATGAACTCCTTATTGCCAAATTCAGACTTAAATTGAAGAAAGTAGGGAAAACCACTAGACCATTCAGATATGACCTACATCAAATCCCTTATGATTATACAGTGGAAGTGAGAAATAGATTTAAGGGACTAGATCTGATAGATAGAGTGCCTGATGAACTCTGGACGGAGGTTTGTGACTTTGTACAGGAGGCAGGGACCAAGACCATCCCCATGGAAAAGAAATGCAAAAAAGCAAAATGGCTGTCTGAGGAGGCCTTACAAATAGCTGTGAAAAGAAGAGAAGCGAAAAGCAAAGGGGAAAAGGAAAGATATAAGCATCTGAATGCAGAGTTCCAAAGAATAGCAAGGAGAGATGAGAAAGCCTTCCTCAGTGATCAATGCAAAGAAATAGAGGAAAACAACAGAATAGGAAAAACAAGAGAGCTCTTCAAGAAAATTAAAGATTCCAGGGGAACATTTCATGCAAAGTTGGGCTCGATAAAGGACAGAAATGGTATGGACCTAACAGAAGCAGAAGATATTAAAAAGAGGTGACAAGAATACACAGAAGAACTGTACAAAGAAGGCAAGACAGATGGTAAAAGTCATCTAGAAATATCAGCAGGTGTGAAGTTTCAGTTCTCAAGCTTTTGAACAGTGTAAACCTAAGTAGGTAAAAGTAAAACAGCAATTTTCATAGTTCTGCTCATCTATCCATCCAACAGATTTTTATTGTGCCCTCTATGTTTTGGCGCAAAAGTTACAGCAATGAATAAAACACAGAAAGTCTCTGGTCTCATTAGACTTATGGTCTAGTGAAGAACAGCTAATAATATTGAAGCTTATGTGATATCTCATTTAATCCTTATAGCAATCCTCATATTGTTCTAATTGAAAAAGTAGTAAGACTAAAATGCAGCATCATGGATACTAAAAATTAGAATAACACAATAACACATCCTTATAGAGGTACCTACTTGTTAGAAAAATAGTTTTGATTATAGCAAACAAACATTTAAGCTACTGGAAGAATTATGTAAATATCAGTAAAAGTGTAAGAAAACATATATAAAGAGAGAAAAAGTTTCCAATACCGGAAAATTAACTCTGACAAAACGCATTTAAAGGGAAAAGCAAGCATTGGCATATGTGTAGGGAGGGTGTTGCATGTTTATGTTGGAACCAGCTACTAACTGGCTTCTAATAACGGACCCGTAATCTTTCCCCAAAGTATGATAGGTACAGAGACCACTTGCATCGGAGCCACCTGGAATGTTTGCTAAAATTGCCAGTTGGCGGAATTTTTTACACATAGTGTATACAAGTAGCTGGAGGCACAGCTCAGGACTCTGTATTTTCCTCGAAATCCCTATATGATTCTTATATACATTAAAGTTTGAGAAGACTGATGTAGGAGGTCATTTTCATAGTCTAGTATCTCAGATGGTCTCTGAAATTCTCAAAGAGTTATGCTGTGAGCTGGTGAACTTCTGCCTAAAATTCTAATACAGGCACTAATAGTGCGTAATAACATACAGTTTCCATTAATGTGGAACAAGGGTGTCTGTTCTCTGGCACTATGAAACCTACAGTATTATTTTGCTTTCTATGTATGTTATGAACCAGTGGCATAAATCTCAGTTTTTGGTCTGACTTTATTTCTGATGTCTATTATTTTATCATACTCAATGTTTTAGTATTTTTTTGTTTCCTGTGATTTTATTATATCCCCAATCTTCTCTCCAAACCAATTTCTTTAGTTATTTTGAAAATAATTATTTCTGTAAGGGTAAGGAGAACTGATTACTAATCAATCTGTAATCAGGATCATTAAATTATTAAATCTATATATATATGTATGTTTGTCTTTTTATTGGTCAGGGTAAGAGAGGCTGGGTTATGATAACAATTAATTTCAAAAATCTCAGTGGCTTGCCACACATGACATTTATTTCTCAGTTTTGCCACGAGTCTAACATGAGCATGTGGGGCTCTGGTCGTCACTGTCACAGAGGAATGTGGGCTCAAGAAAGCTCTGTGCTTTGCAGCTGCGCTGAAACATGAGCCTCTTATAGGAGGTTTGAGGGTTGAAGGGTTCCATGTGGACTTGTAAGTGCTTTGGTCTAGAAGGGACATGTACCATTTTCTCTCATAGACCGTGGGCCATAACTGGTTGCCTGGCTTCATCTAATAACAAGGGGCGGAAAAGTTGGGACAGAGTTTGTATCTTCCATGGGCAGTAATATTCTTGCTATATTTTTGCTACCTTTAAAATTCCAGTTCAGTTCCATGCCACTTACCATGAACAAAGCAAATGTGGTTTCCTGTATTTCATTTAACTAGGAAGGAGACAGAAAGAAGACACCTTTGCTGCAAGACATTGTTACTTGTACCTTTCCATCTGTGAAAACAAGTTTTAGTAAACCCCTGTGTATTTCTTACACAAATAGAAATAATGTGTAATATACAAAAGGAGAAAAATCATGATGCAAAAGAGAAACAGGATACTTGATAAAATAAAACCCATGCAATAGTTTTTAATTCAACAAATTTTTTTTTAAAACATAACAATGCTAACACAAAGGCATACTGATCAGGTGCTACAAGAAACTGCATAGAAATTTTTTTTTTTGGCTTAAAATTTTTAATAAGGAAGTTATATGAAAATGCATGTTGCTCCAGCAGAAGTTACAGCAGTGAATAAAACAAACAAAGTGCTTTACATTAAATTTACATTAAAGAGCATAATAATGGTTGACATGTATTCAGGCTCACTGTTAGTTCTCTTGTTACTCCTTTACAAACATTATTTCTTTTAATCCTTTATAGCAATGTTATGAGCTGGTTGGAGTTGATGAGGGAATAGTAAGATAAATTTTGAGGAGATTGGTGCCCTCTCTTTAATTTTGTTTTGCTTTTTAATTCCTGTGAATCATCAGTAGACTTAGAAATATTAGGTTGGACTATCTGGAATTGTTATTTTTATAGGCCAAAATGATCAAATATTGTCAGTTTCATTCATTTTAACCTAACAATCAAAATTTCTGAAAATAATTATCAGAACAAAAATATTCATCATTATAATCCACTATTATTATGTTCAGTTCAGTTCAGTTGCTCAGTCGTGTCCGACTCTCTGCGACCCCATGAATCACAGCACGCCAGGCCTCCCTGTCCATCACCAACTCCCGGAGTTCACTCACACTCATGTCCATCGAGTCAGTGATGCCATCCAGCCATCTCATTCTCTGTCGTCCCCTTCTCCTCCCGCCCCCAACCTTCCCCAGCATGAGAGTCTTTTCCAGTGAGTCAACTTGTCACATGAGGTGGCCAAAGTATTGCAGTTTCAGCTTTAGCATCAGTCCTTCCAATGAACACCCAGGATTGATCTTCTCTAGAATGGACTGGTTGGATCTCCTTGCAGTACAAGGGACTCTCAAGAGTCTTCTCCAGCACCACAGTTCAAAAGCATCAATTCTTCGGCGATCAGCTTTCTTCACAGTCCAACTCTCACATCCATACATGACCACGGGAAAAACCATAGCCTTGACTCGACGGACCTTTGTTGGCAAAGTAATGCTTCCCAGATGGCTCAATGGTAAAAAAGTCCACCTGCCAACGCAGGAGACACAGGAGACCCACGTTCGATTCTTGGGATGGGAAGACCCCCTGGAGGAGGGCATGGCAACTCACTCCGGTTTCTTGTCTGTAGAATCCCATGGACAGAGGAGCCTGGCGGGCTACAGTCCATGGGGTTGCAGAGTCAGGCACAACTAAGCATGTATTATCATGTTAGCATTTATTGAATAGTTCAATATTTTGATCATTTTTGCTGTGCTAACATTTTGCATGTATTTTCTCACTTAAGTCTAGATTAGGTTCCTATGGTTTCTGCAAAAAAATTACCACAAACTTAAAAAGCCCACAAATTTATTATCTTTAAATTCTGGAAGTCAGAAGTCTAAATAGGTTTCACTGGGTTCAGATTAAATTATTGGTAGGATTATGTTCCCTCTGGAGATTCAGGGCAGACTCTGTTCCCGTGCCTTTTTCAAACTCCAGAGTCTGTCTGCATTCCCTGATTCGTGGCTTCTGCCTGCATCTTTAAAAGCCAGTGACCACACCACCTGACCTCTGATCACAGCTCTTTCCCTGACTCCAAAGGACACTGTAATTACATTGGATTCACTATGCTAATACAAAATAATCTCCCCATCTCAAGGTCCTTAATTTAATTGCATGTGCAGAGTCCCTTTGTCACATAAGGTAACAAAGTCCTACGTTCCTGGGATAAGGATGGGACAGCTTCAGGAGTCATTATGCATGCCCACCACACATGGCATTATAAAGCACACTTCTGCAGCTTTTGTAGAACTACTTTTTGAGTACATTGATGTAGCTGAACATTCTTAACATAAATATTTACAGAAAAAAATTCCTCAATGTTAGTAAGATATAAGTAATAAATCCCCTTTCCTTTTATTTCTATGACTTCCGGGAAACTCGGGACCTAAATTTGTACTCGGTCACTGAACAACTTCTTTTCTCCTTTTCTGTGAATTCATGTTTGTTTTTCCTTATGAACCATATATATGCATGTTCCAAATTATTTAAGAAACATGACCAGGTTGTATATTTTCAGTAAGTAATACCCAAATCATCTCTAAGCTACCAGATATAGCTTCTTTGGTGAGTGGTTTCAGGATAATGATTTCTAAAGCTGATGGATTTAGGAAGGGAAAGGTCTTACAACTCTCTTTTGTAATAGTAATATTGTTTTCTTTCTCAAAGGCATCCATGGGCAGCAACTCTTACTGGCAACGTGGCTTTACTTCTTCAGGGGGTTGATATTAGGGCCATGTCTACAATTCCTGTGATTTGCTCTGCCTGATGCTGAGATAGTAGGAGTCTAAATGAATAATTTTGGACAGATAGAACTTAATGAGGAGTCTGAATTGCCCAGTGGCCTGAGGTCCTGGTGTCATCTTCCAGGATGGTGGGTATGCACATAGTTGTACATCTTGAGCAGAACTTTCCAGCATGCCATCACATAAACTAGAGAGTGGCTTTAACCCTGAAGTACTAGTCAATGGAAATCTTGTTATCAGTTCTCTGACAGAATGCCTGCCACACAGTAAATGCTTCATAACTGTTGTTGAATTAGCAAGAACGAATTTTGAATAGTGCACGCCTTTGGAAGTATTTGTTGTGTTTTTTAGATCAAGATTCAGAGTCTGGTTGTTTGTAGAACTGGTGGTGTCGTGTTGCCTTGGGATATTTCTTTGTAAAGCTAACATAGTGTGAGGGCTTTAAAAGTGAAATGAGTGACTGAAATGGGAAATAGGAGTGTTATTGTTCCTAGATTCTTGGTGAGAAGAGGCCAAGTTGATGAGGACAGCAGAGATAGCAGGGTGAAACCTGTTTCTCTGACTGGTTTAAGGAACTGGTTCCCAGCCCCCGGGAGAGAAGCTGAAGGAAGAGCCATGTTACGGTACCTTGGGCAGAAGCAAGGCCCCCAGGAAAGAAGTGTGCCACACACCTTTGAAGACAGAGTTATCCTCTCCTTCGCTGAGCTGTTGTTCCATCTCTAAGTCGTGTCCAACTCTGTGTGGCCCCATGGACTGCAGCATGCCAGGCTTCCCTGTCCTTCACTATCTCCCTGAGTTTGCTCAAACTCATTTCCATTGAGCCAGTGAGGCCATCCAACCATCTCATCCTCTGTCACCCCCTTCTCTTTGTTGAGCTGTGGATCCCATGTTCGCCTGGGTGCTGTGAGAGTCTTGGCTGCCATGTGTGTGAGAACCCTGCTTGTTTCACAGAAGGCATGGGCGGCTAACATGGTACCTCAGAAACAAGTCAACTTGTTCCTGGGCACCCGTGTGTTACCTCTGGTGATTCTCAGACATTACTGGGAAGGATTTTGAGTGGGTCTTTGTGTTCAAAGGCACACTGACTCCTTAATCTTGAGTTTGTCTTTGGGAGGAAGCTGTTGGTGTCTCTCTTTCCCCTTAATCTGTTAGAGAAGTTTTAAAGGAGAAACTGGGTTTTCATGCCCTATTTCCCTTTCCCCTCTTGGGAAGGAGCCTGGTTGCAGGCAGTACAGATCCTGCTGGGCAGTGAGAAGGGCCTGTCTCACATAGACAAGCCTGTGGTTTTCCTCTATTACTCGTGACTTGGTGGGGGTGTGTATATTACTGGCTTAACATTAAAAAGTCCCACAGGCCTGCAGCCATGAGTCACGTTCTCCCATCATATTTCTACTGCTAGTAAAGATGATATTTTGGACTCCCATCTTACTCTGGCTTATTTCGCAAATGTTTCAGGACACAGGTAGAAACTGTAACAACCAAGAGTGCAAAATACATAATTCACATGCAAAAATCAGTTGCCTTCGTATACAGCAGTGTTTCTTAACTGAGGACCATCTCAGCCTCTCCCCCATGTGACAGGTGGCAGTGTCTGGAGACAGCTTAGCTTGTCATGACTGGGGATGTTAGTGCTACTGGCATCTAGTGGGTGGTGGTCAGAGATCTGCAAATATCTTACAATGCACTGGAAAGCTCCCACAGCAAAGAATTATTGGGCCCAAGTTATGAATAGTGCAGTGTCAAGTTTGAGAGACCCTTATAGACACAAGTGGCAACTTGCTAGAAGATATAATGAAAAAAATCCATTTAGCAGAAATTCCAGATCTGCTGAAAATTTAAAATTTTCATCTAGAGAAAACTCCAGCAACAACGACAACATGGAAGAATCCTTAGGGCCAAACCTAACAATAAATGCACCAGATCTGCATGAAGCAGACAGTGTAACACTCTTGACTCAAATTCAAAGACATCCCTTCCCTTTGGGTAGGATGTCTCAACCTTATCAAAAGTCAGTGCTCCTAAGTTGATTTATAGACTTAATATGAGCCTAAGAAACATACCAGTGTGTGTTACTTTATGGAGTTATACAAGTTGATAGAAAAGTTTATACTGAAAACAACATGCAAGAATAACTAGGATAACATTGAGAAGGGAAAGCTCTGAGAAGGGCCGTATTTTAAATACCCCATAAAAGCCTTTGTAGTAAAAATGGTGTGGGCCAGTTGCAAGGATAGGTAGACGGATCAGTGGAACAGATTGAAACATCTAGAAATAGTCCAACGTACATGTGGAATTTTATTATGTGAAAAAAGTGTCAAATCATTGGAGAAAGGATGGACTATTTAATAAATGGTGTTGGGATGACTGAACAGTTATTTGGGAAAAAGATACAATTATATCTTTTTCTTATACCAGTAAAAAAAATAAACTTAAAATGCATTGTATTTCAAAGTAAAAAGACTTATACAGGGTCCTACTAAAATCTGGATTTAGGGAAAGATTTCCCAAGTATGAGTCCAAGTAAAGATGAATTAAAGAAAAAATTTGATGTTTGACTGTATAAACATTTGTTTTTTGTTTCAAAAATAATACCACAATCTAAGTCAAAAGTCTAAAATTCCTAAAACATAAAGAAACTTTCAAAATTGAGAGAAGAAAGACAAAAATCCCATAGAAAAATAGGCAAAAATACATGAAGAGACAACTTATAAAAAATTTGCATCAGGTGCACGCTTATGATGTCAAGTTTATTTCATAACACCTTAATAAGTTCAAGTTAAATTTCTCTTCTCATATATAATCTTCCAGATATGCTCTCTGTCTTTTGCTCCCTATTTTAATTTGTATAGTCCCTATGTATTCCATAAACTAGAAACCTTGAGATCATCGCTGTTTATTTTTTTTACTCATTGTCCACATAAATCTAGGATTCTAGGTATTCTTGAATTGGTATCTTTTATTTCTGTGGCCACTGGTATTACAATAGTTTAGATCGTCATCTCTTCTTGCCTGAGTTAATGATGAGTTTTTAACATTGAAAGCAATTATCTAAATTCATAATATGAATAATTCATATTATCCATTCATATTCAAAATTCATAATATTGTCTAATTTATAGTCTGTGCTATATTAAATGTAATTAAAGGTAATATTTTTCCTTAAAAAATTTATGAAATATTATCTTATTGCTACCAGATAGAAAAATTAAGCATGTAATAGAAAAGTGAATGATTTCCTTATGAATTTATGTTTTCACTTCACTGAAATCAACCACATGACTAGCAGAGTATGTGACTCTGTTCACATACTCTCCACCTGTCTTCATGTACATAAAAAGGTATCAAATATGTGTAAACATAAACAGGTTTTTAAATAAAATATTACTGTACATATTCGAAATTAAAAGACGCTTGCTCCTTGGGAGAAAAGCTATGACAAACCTAGACAGTGTATTAAAAAGCAGAGACATTACTTTGCCAACAAAGGTCTGTCTAGTCAGAGCCATGGTTTTTCCAGTAGTCGTATATGGATGTGAGAGTTGGACCATGGTGAAGGCTGAGCGGTGAAGAATTGATGCTTTTGAACTGTGGTATTGGAGAAGACTCTTGAGGGTCCCTTGGACTGCAAGGAGATCCAACCAGTCCATCCTAAAGAAAACCAGTCCTAAATGTTCATTGGAAGGACTGATGCTGAAGCTGAAAGTCCAGTACTTTGGCCACCTGATGTGAAGAGCCAACACATTAGACAAGACCCTGATGCTGAGTAAGATTGGAGGCAGGGGAAGGGGACGACAGAGGGTGAGACGGTTGGATGGCATCACCAACTCAGTGGACTCATGGTTTTGAGCAAATTCCGGGAGATGGTGAAGGACAGGGAGGCCTGGCGTGCTGCAGTCAATGGTGTTGCAAAGAGAGACAGCAGAGTGACTGAACAAAAACAACAACTGTAGATATTCTACGTTTTTTTTTTTTTTACTTGAATTAACTTAATTAAATTTTTTTTAAATAGAGCAGTGTGTTCAGTCACAAACTCCCAATCTAGCCTTCCCCCTCTGCCTCCCTTACAAGCATAAATTCTTTATCTAAGAGACTATGCTTTCTTAAATAGGCCTCCAGATTAATAAAAAACATTTTTTATTGCCTGGTGTTGTATATTTCACAATGAACATACTATATTTTTCATCATCTTCCTGTACACATTTATTTCAGTTTTCCTTTGACACATAAAAATCTTTGTATGTATATCCCCATATTCTAATGCTTTTATTACTGTCAAAAATATTTCACATAGTGAGATTTCTGCTTTTAAGGACATTCAGCATCTTGGTTTTAACTTTAATTTTCTCGAATATTAGTGAGATTGCACATTATTTCATTTATTTGTTTGCAGTTTGGATATGTGCTTCCTAAGTCTGCCCACTTTTACGTTCACTGTTTGTCTTTTATCTGTGGGTGTACTTTTCATTTTGCTGGGCTAGTAATGGATGAACTGGCTAGTTCTCAGTCCTCTATAATTTATGGGGAAGAAGAATCTCTGTTTTGAGATTTCTAAGGTGCAAAGGGACAGTCCTTTCATTACAGAAACTGGGAACAGTTTTCTCATGTTCTAGCTTTCTTCCAGGACAACTGAGCCTGGTGGGGTTGTGCTGCTGGCCCAGGGATTCCATTTATAAGGTTTTCCGGAGAAACTTTGTCTTGTTTTTGATGGGTCAGTGGGTTCTGTTCACTTTTGCTAGCTGTGCCCTTTTAGAAAGCCAGTAAATTTCAGTTTTCTGCCTTGGGCTTTAAAGAGAAGCTATTTTTGTGTGTGATTCCATCCCCCCCGCCCCCGCCCCCGACCAGCTGTCATCTGCTTCTGGGAGAAAAGCTCCAGACATTTTTTGACAATTATTTTCCCAAGGAAATGTTTCTCAGTTTGGGATTATCTAACCCTGACCTGCCTCTTGAGGAACCTGTATGCAGGTCAGGAAGCAACAGTCAGAACTGTACATGGAACAACAGACTGGTTCCAAATAGGAAAAGGAGTACATCAAGGTTGTATATTGTCACTGTGCTTATTTAACTTATATGCAGAGTACATCATGAGGAACACTGGGCTGGAAGAAGCACAAGCTGGAATCAAGATTGCCGGGAGAAATATCAATAACCTCAGATATGCAGATGACACCACCCTTACGGCAGAAAGTAAAGAGGAACTCAACAGACTCTTGAGGAAAGTGAAAGGGGAGAGTGAAAAGGTTGGCTTGAAGCTCAACATTCAGAAAACAAAGATCATGGCATCTGGTCCCATCACTTCATGGGAAATAGATGGGGAAACAGTGGAAACAGTGTCAGACTCTATTTTTTTGGGCTCCAGAATCCCTGCAGATGCTGATTGCAGCCATGAAATTAAAAGACGCTTACTCTTTGGAAGGAAAGTTATGACCAACCTTGATAGTATATTAAAAAGCAGAGCCATTACTTTGCCAACAAAGGTCCGTGTAGTCAAGGCTATGGTTTTTCCCGTGGTCATGTATGGATGTGAGAGTTGGACTGTGAAGAAAGCTGATCGCTAAGAATTGATGCTTTTGAACTGTGGTGCTGGAGAAGACTCTTGAGAGTCCCTTGTACTGCAAGGAGATCCAACCAGTCCATTCTAAAGGAGATCAATCCTGGGTGTTCATTGGAAGGACTGATGCTAAAGCTGAAACTCCAATACTTGGCCACCTCATGCGATGAGCTGACTCACTGAAAAAGACTCTGATGCTGGGAAGGATTGGGGGCGGGAGGAGAAGGGGACGACAGAGAATGAGATGGCTGGATGGCATCACCGACTCGATGGACATGAGTTTGAGTGAACTCCGGGAGTTGGTGATGGACAGGGAGGCCTGGTGTGCTGTGATTCATGGGGTCGCAAAGAGTCAGACACGACAGCGACTGAACTGAACTGAACTGAACCCTTAGGATTATATAGAGAGCATTGTGTAGCAATTAAGAACCAGAGATTTTAGCAAGAAATACATTTCAGGTCCTAGTTATTTTACTTGTTAACAGGGCTTCCATTTATTTATCTATAGTATAAGCATGGTGATTATTACATTGTAGGATCATTTTAAAAAATAACAATTAAGTGAAGAAAACGTTAAAGTGCTTAGCAAAGTGTCTGACGTGTAAAGACCTAATAAATAGAAACTGAGTAGGAATATTTATGATTAAATCTGTTGGTGTGTATGCATATCCTTAAGTTAATCTTTTGGTTCTGGTAAGTCTCACTACTGTGAATTCCCTCTTGATGAGTCTTCACCTTTGCTGTTCTAGCAAACATCTCTCCGTGTCATTCCTTTATATGTTTCAAAAGTTTGCCAAGTAGTTTTGTCCTTTTTCAATTGTATTTAGTGGTCATATTTCCTTCACTTTCAGAATTTTACTTAGAATGAATTCAAAATGAAAATCACTTCCCTGTGGGCTTTGTGAAAATCAGTATTTTACTTGTGTGCTGCTTTTGGGGGAATCTTAAGCATCATTTTTGAAACTATTTTTAATGTATTAAAATTGGTTTAATATAAATAACGGCAGAGGCAGACAACTTGCAGAATTGAATTCTAATATTTTTTTTGGCCTTCTTCAGTAAAAGTTTCAGGTGAAACCTAAGTTTAAAGTCTTCAGCTGCCTCAGGCTCTGCAAAAGCAGCTCCAGCAACAAATCAAAGAATGATGTTTATGTTCTTCTTATAGAAAGATCATTACCAATTGATCTTTTCAGCAAAACCTACACACATGAATAGCTGTAGAATAACTGAATTGGAATCAGTATTTTTTTTTAAAGTGACCAACAATGTTATGTGATGTAACTAACCCTTTGAAAGCCTTCTCTGGAACATGTGAACATGCTGAATTTTATTTTGATTATGTGTTATTAAAAATTCCTGTTGGGCTTTGTGTCTTGGAAATTCTGTTATTTTTCATCGTATAATTTCATCAGGAAATGTGCCTATAGTGCCCATCCATGATTCTCATGAAAGGCAGTTAACCTTCGAGAGTTTGGAAAGACGGAGTTGGGCATCCATTCATTCAATGAGCACTGACTAACTGCTGGTACCTGTGCTCAGTTCTGAGGCTTGCAATGAAGGTAAACAAAAATGGACATGATCTTCTTGGAGTCCTAGCCTGGGGGAGAAGACAGATGTTACATTTTAAGAGTAATTAATTACAGTTGTGAGAAATGCCATGAAGGAAAAGTGTAGTTAAAACAGGCAGGGTGACAGAGTATTGTTGCCTTAACAGGCAGATCTTACACTATAAATTTCACACCAACCCTTCCTGAGAGATGATATCTGGGAGTTTTAGATGTGACACTTGTAACTGGACAAGGGAACAGGAGAAGGCTGATTGAGTCTTTACTGTGCTCATGCACTTTAAACGCATTGTTTAATTTTAAAAACAGCTCTAAGAGAAATTATTATTCCTATTTACACATAAGGAAACAGATACAGAGAAGTCAAGTTATTTCTGCAAGCCTTCCTAGTAACTACTGACCTCAACCCCTGCTGATCCAGCATGCTACTTCCAGATACGATTAGCTCTTCACATTAACCAATAGCCTTCCTTTGCCTTAGGCCAATATGCTTCATGGATATGTTCTGTAAAATGTTAGAGAATGTTATCACGCAAGTTCCCTCTTTTCACTTGAGGGTCTCAAAGCAAATAGAAAAGGAGGCATAATTTGTGTGTCCTAAGTGACTACAAAAATTTAGCATTTTCATGATTATTTGAAATAGTTTCACTTGTTTAAAAAAAGGTGATACAGGAAGTACTGTTTCTTTGGTATTTACCAGGGAAAATGGTCAATTTCATGAATACCCTTTTAATTATGTACCTTAATGAAATGCAAGGCCTTTAAATTAGATTTTATAAAATCTGGCTGTTAAGACAGTATTCAGTTAAATGGAAAAATATTTCAAAGTCATGTCAGGCCTATGAGCGTGAACTATTTTATATGTATATAAACTTTTGATTCACGTAATATCCTCTATGAATGTAGAGATGATTCACAAAGTAGAAAAGATGGACACAAAATACAGGAAAGGAGAAGAAAACTGCTTTCAGATGCAGAGTAGTGAATGCATAATTCAACTGTTAAAAAGAATAAATTTATGACCAGCTGATCAGTTAACATTATTTGTGGCTTCCTGTGGTTAAATGGTACAGCTAATTCCATTCTCTTTCATGATCCACAAACATTCATTTGCCAATGAGAATTAAAGTGACACACTCAGTAAATGGGTCTAAAAACCAACTAATAAAAGTGGAAGTTGTGAATAGTGGCCTATCAGTGTCAGTTCCAGGCTTCACACAACACCAGGCTTGCTTCCCAGAAATCTCGTTCATTGGTATTCATTTGGTATTGGACATTAGTTATTTACTTATAAAATATGTGCTCATTACAAAGGTCTGTGAGTGCAGTTGCATTAATTATTCATCCTAAGATTCTCAAACATGTTGGAGGTTCCGAAAGGTAATTTCAACTACTGATGGGAAACGTTCCACATGAGAGCCCATCAGCATGGTTTCAGGAAGTGGGTCATGGATTTGGAAGGTCACAACCAGTGAGGCACTTTTACCATCTCCCGTAAAGTTCTCTGCCATTTAGAAAGATAGAAGAGATAATTAGGAAATTAGATATACTTTTTTCCCCTGAAAAATCAATATATTAAAATCTGTTGAAATACATAAATGTCTATCTTATTTACATCCTTTTCCTCCCCAACCACAGTCCCTTGAGTGACTAGAGACTAAGAATTACAACATCATGAGATTGTAGAAATCAGGTTTGTTTTACTGTGTTTATGTTTTAATGGAGTAAGAGTGAACCACACATTGAAGACAGTCTATATCAATGTAGAAATCTAGGCATGAAGACAGAAAAATTAGAAGATTGTTAATTCACTTTAAGAAATGTTTTATTTTTTCAGTGTTTAAATATTTTCCATGTTTTTTTCCTAAATACTAAGCTCTCAATGCCTTAAAATGATTTATCTTTTGAAATTTAGTTTTAATTTCTCTAAAACATTCTAAAAATATTAGTCATTAATTTCACATATACTCAAACGTATTATACAAAGTATAACTATATATCATTGTTAAAAAACCAAGCTGTACATACCTGTAGTCAGAAAAATATGCAAGTGTCCCTTCATTATTCCTCTCCCTGTGTTCCTCTTCTGAGAGAGAACACTGTCAATAATTTTGTGAGCTGCTTTCCTATCCTCTTCCTCTTCATTCGCTAATAGGAGTACACACACATATACATATATTCATATAGATCTCCTTGACTTGTAAAAATGGGATAAAGTACTTTAAAAATTAAATTTATTAGAAGTATTAGGATAAACAGTCTCACATGAAGTAAAAGTCAGAGAAAGACATTGCTTATATGTGGAATCTAAAAAACAAAACAAAGGAATATATATATATGTGTGTATATATATATATATGTGTGTATATATATATATGTATATATATCAGACTCACGATGAAAAAGCTGGTAGTTACCCGTGAGGAGGAGAGCGGAGATAGGGGTATGGGACTAAGATATACAAACTACTATGTATAAAATAAATAAGCAACAAGGATATATTGTACAGCACAGGAAAATATATCCATTGTTTTATAATAACCTTAAATGGAGTATAATCTGTAAAAATATTGAATCACTATGTTGTACACTTGAAGCTAATATAATATAAATTAACTATACTTCAATTTAAAAAAAGATGAAGAGTTTAATGTTTTGAACACGTACAAAAAATGAATAAAAATAAGTTTACATTTGGTTCTTTTTCTTGGGAGTGATATATTTAGTATTAGGGTTTCACCTAGAAAAAAGTCTCTCATACAAAGCTATGTTTATTTTTATAGTCATTATTAATGCATTCTGTTTTCTTTTGTGTTAGTTATGTAGTGTAAACTTGTAGTGGTCTTTCATTAATGGTAATTCTTGTAATCTTTTGTTCCATGTAAATGCAAAATGCTTGGAATATATTACTGTTTAAAATTGTTTTCTTTGTAATTTACAATGAAGATATACTTGCATTTTCTGTTTAGATAATTTGTGAAGGCATAGTCTAAAATAGAAGCAAGTACATAAACATGTAGTATTTGATCTTGCAAAGAGAAGAAAGATATGTAATAAGAAATCTCTAACTTCCTTGTGAGACATAGTGAACTGAAAATGAACCCTGGTATTTCAGGAGGGTTAGAGCCCTTTTGTTAAAGATACAAAGATGCTATTGTATATGTAAGGGGGAAAATGAGGAGAGAGAAGGAGCAGTTTTTAAAACATTTAACATATATATATATATATTTATTTCCAGAGGATATTAAACTATTTTATCTTACTGTAAACTTTCTTTTCCTTTTAATTTCAAAAGGGATTTTTGCACATGGATAAAATAGTTCAGACAGTATAAGAATGGTACCAAATATAAAGTAAAATCCTCTGACCCTTATCCTATGCCTATTATCAATCCCATTCTAAGAGGTACCTTTTAAATTGTTCCTTTACTCCCTAAATCCCAACTCAAGAAGCGATTAAAAAGGTTATTGACACTGAATTTGATGAAACCATGAGACAGAGATCCTTTATGCTCTAATAATAGGGCTCTGTGGTATCAAGATAACCTGAACCCTTAGCCATAGGTTAGAAATTTTCCATTGTTAAAAGCTTCTGGAGTTCTAACTGTGATAGCTCTGGATGGGCCCCTGGTAACAAGTGCAGACAACAGAGGGACCCGGATTTATCTGTTCTTATGTTTCTGTGGCATATCTGTGACTAAGAAGTATGTGGGTGAAATGTTCATTAAATAAACATTTATTGAATATCTATTATATGAAGCCACATGTAGGCATGTTCCAGCTTACAGAGATGCAAATATGAACTAAACAAACCACCTGGCCTTGTAGAGCTTACATTTTAATAGAGCATTCTGTCAATAAAAAAGAGCAAATAAATTTATAATGTGAGGTAGCAATTAATTCTTTCTATAAAAATATAATACACAGCAGCATATATTTAGATAGAGTGTCAGGGAAGGCCTTTATGAGAAAGATAAACGTCAACAGAAATTAGAATGAAACTAGGAAGTGATCCATCAGAAGGAAAAGTATTCCAGGTGAAGGGAATGTCAAGTACACATATCCGTGGCAGCAGCATAGTGCTTTGGGGGAATTGCACAAAAGTCAGTATCCTGGAGTGGAGTGAGTAAAGGGGGGAATAGGAGGGTCTCATCTAAGGGACCGGAAATGTGACCAGGGGACAAACCAAGGCGGGTTTAGAGGCCAAGGAAAGAACTGTTGATTTATTTGATGTGATGAGAAATCGTTGGAGAATTTTGAGCAAGAGATTGGCAACATCTGTTTTTAACATTTAAAGAAAACTGGTCTGGCTGCTGTGTGTCTTTCTATGTGCAACGGTTGGAAATCTTGGTCTAGAAGGCATTCCATCGAGGGTATATGCAGACTTTGAAAGTGTGGACAATATCAGATTCATGCCAGAGCTATTCTGTGTGAAGCCCTCCCTTGTAAGTTCTTGCAGCATAGGGTGCTTTTCCAAACTATTAAAACTGGTCAAGGAGCAGGAGGAGTGGAAGCTAAAGGTAGGCTGGGAGAGCAGCAAAAGCACTTCCCAGAAGCAGTCCGTCTCCTAACATGTGCAGGGCCTGAGGTACGTATGTACCATGAAGGACTGCACGGCATTTCTAAATATTTAAAAGTTATTAATCAAGCTAATAATGAAGAATAGCAAGGAGAGATAAGAGAGCCTTCCTAAGTGAACAATGCAAAGAAACAGAGGAAAACAATAGAATGGGAAGGACTAGAGATCTCTCCAGGAAAATTAGGGATACCAAGGGAAAGTTTCATGCAAAGATGGGCACAGTACAGGACATAAATGGTATGGAAGCAGAAGATATTAAGAAGAGGTGGCAAGAATGCACAGAACTATACAAAGAAGATCTTCATGACCCAGATAACCATGATGGTGTGGTCACTCACCTAGAGCTAGACATCCTGGAATGTGAAGTCAAGTGGGCCTTACGAAGCATCACTAGGGACAAGGCTAGTGGAGGTGATGGAATTCCAGCTGAGCTATTTCAAATCCTAAATGATGAGGCTGTTAAAGTGCTGCACTCAATATGCCCGTAAACTTGGGAAACTCAGCAGTGCCAACAGGACTGGAAAAGGTCAGTTCTCATTTCAGTCCCAAAGAAAGGCAGTGCCAAAGAATGCTCAGACTACCGCACAATTACACTCATCTCACACACTAGCTAAGTAATGCTCAAAATTCTCCAAGCGAAGCTTCAATAGTACATGAACTGAGAACTTCCAGATGTTCAACCTGGATTTAGAAAAGACAGAGGAACCAGAGATCAAATTGCCAACATCAGTTGGATCATAAAAAAAGCAAGAAAATTCCAGAAAAACATCTTCTTCTGCATCATTGACTACATTAAAGCCTTTGACTGTGTGGATCACAGCAAACTGTGGAACATTCTTAAAGAGATGGGAATACCAGACCACGTTACCTATGTCCTGAGAAACCTGTATGCAGGTCAAGAAGCAACAATTAGAATCAGACATGGAACAATGGACTGGTTCCAAATTGGTAAAGGAGTACGTCAAGGTTGTATATTGTCATCCTGCTTATTTAACTTATATGCAGAGTACATCTTGTGAAATGCCAGGTGGATGAAGTGCAAACGGGAATCAAGATTGCCGGGAGAAATATCAATAACCTCAGATATGCAGATGACACCACCCTTATGGCAGAAAGCCAAGAGGAACTTGCTGAAAGTGAAAGAGGAGAGTGAAAAAGCTGGCTTAAAGCTCAACATTCAGAAAACTAAGATCATGGCATCCAGTCCCATCACTTCATGGGAAATAGATGAGGTAACAATGGAAACAGTGAGAGACTTTATTTTCTTGGGCTCCAAAATCAATACAGATGGTGACTGCAGCCTTGCAATTAAAAGACACTTGCACTTGAAGGAAAAGTTATGAGAAACTTAGACAGCCTATTAAAAAGCAGAGATATTACTTTGCCAACACAGGTCCGTATAGTCAAAGCTATGGTTTTTCCAGCGGTCATGTATGGATGTGTGAGTTGGACCATAAAGAACGCTGAGCGCCGAAGGATTGATGCTTCTGAACTGTGGTGTTGAGAAGACTTGAGAACCCCTTGGACTGCAAGGAGATCCAACCAGTCCATCCTAAAGGAGATCAGTCCTGAATATTCACTGGAAGAACTGATGCTGAAGCTCCAATACTTTGGCCACCTGATGCAAAGAGCTGACTGATTAGAAAAGACCCTGATGCTGGGAAAGATTGAAGGTGGGAGGAGAAGGGGACGACAGAGGATGAAGTGGTTGGATGGCATCACCGACTCGGTGGTCATGAGTTTGAGCAAGCTCTGGGAGATGGTGATGGACAGAGAAACGTAGCATACTGCAGTCCACGGGGTCACAAAAAGTTGGACACAACTGAGCCACTGAACAACAGCAAATCAAGCTAAAGTGCATTCTGTTCTTATTCTTTAATAAGTATTCTTTTAAAATTCCCCTGGAGGAGGAAATGACACTTCACTATTCCTGCCTGGAGAATTCCATGGGCAGAGGAGCCTGGTGGGCTACATCCATGGGGTTGCACAGAGTGGAACACGGCTGAGCACACCTGCATACCTTCAAAATTAGCTGGAAGACAAAATTTAAGATTCTCTGACTTCTTGGAGTTGCTCTTCAACTGTATTAAATAAGATTACTTCCTCATCAAAAGACATTATAGAGTCAAAAAATAAACTACAGAACATAAAATAAAAATGTACTTGAGACATATTTAGCTGGCAAAATTAGTTTTCAGATATATGAAAAGAAAAAGCACCAAAGAGGAAAATGGTCCAGACATGTGAATAGGTATTTCACAGAGGCAAAAAGAAATCAGAAAATATAAAATGTTTTACAATATAATTAAGATCAAGAAATAGTAAAACTAGAATAAGATATGACCTTGATAGGAAAAAATTAATATTGATTGGAAAAAATTAAAATTGAAGAATGCAAGTTTTGAAGAGGATGTAGAACTGTAAATACTTTAAATAATTGATATAAAATTATGTAAGTGTAGTTGATATAAAATATTATATGTTTCAGGAGTAAAACACCATTTTTAAAGGTTATATTACACTTATAAAATATTGAAAATATAAACAAGCTCCAAGGATACATTGTACAACATCTGGAATATAATTTGTCCCTCTTAATCCCCTACCTCTACTTGTTCCTTCAACCTTCCCTTTCCCTACTGGTAACTACTAGTTTGTTCTCTATATGAGTCTGGTTTTTTTTTTTTGTTGTTGTTGTTGTTTTGTCTAGTTTGTTTTGTTTTTCAGATTCCACATATAAGTGATATCATACAGTATTTATCTTTCTCTGACTTGTCTCACTAAGCATAATACCCTCCAAGTCCATCTATGTTGTTGCAAATGGAAACATCTCATTTTTTAAAAGTGAGCTTCACATGCTACCACTTTGAAGAAACTGCTTAAAAGATTGGCAAACACTGTAAGATACTGATCCACTTGATCCATTCATTTGTTGATGGGCGCTTGGCCTGCTTCCATATCTTGTAATTGTAAACGATGCCACTATGAACATTTTTGACTCCTTGCATATCTGAAAAACGTGTCACTCTATTTTCATAGTTCTTTGATTCACTTTTGTGAAGGATTTTGGGTTCAAGACAGTTTTTAAAATCAGAATCGTAAAGCATTCCCCCCATATTTACTCTAGCACTCAGAACCAAAAGGTAACACAGTTCAGCGCTAATATTGGTCTTTCTTTAGGTATTTTTTTTTTTAGGTCTCATGTCATCAGTTGTATTTTTCTTCTTTTTTCAAAATACAAATTAATTATATTTTTTAATTTACAAGGATTCTTCTGTGATTGCTTCTTTTGCCCAACGAAGCTTACTCTTGTGCTTTGAATACAGTAGCCACTTCAAATCCTCTGATAAAGCCAGTTACATTTTTTGATGTGTCTCCTCTTTTCCAAAGTTCTCTCTGTTCTACCGTGGGTCATTTCCCCCATTTGTTCACCTTTATCTTTCTCTTTTTGCTATTGGTTTTATTTATATTTCTGAGCAAAATAGTAGGTAAATGTAAAATCAGATATCATCTAAAAGAAGGGTGAACATACTAAGTTACACTTAATTTTTATTGATTTAAATAAATAGGAAGTTATGAATGTTTTGTTCTGTTAAGCATATGTCTGTAAAGCATCATATGTATTTTTTTCTGTCTCTAATCAAGTAGGAAAGAATCAAAACTGATGAATGAGCCATATGTTTCTGGGAGAAAACTGTGACTAAGAGGATTGTGACAAAGCACTTAGGAGAGATGAGAATAACCAGGTGGTGGTGGTTTAGTCACTCAGTCATGTCGGGACTGTTTGCAACTCCACGGACTAGCCCATAAGGCGCCTCTGTTCATGGAATTTTCCGGGCAGAATACTGAAGTGGATTGCCATTTCCTTCTCCAGGGGAGCTTCCTGATCCAGGGATCAAACCCGTGTCTCCTGCATTGCAGGCAGATTCCTTACCATCTGAGCTGCCATGGATTCCCAACCAGGTGCATAAGGAGCCGAGTTTATTAATGACATATGTCAAACATAATCACTTTTGTGTTGCAAAAGTGATAAAATAGCTAAATTTCCTTTTATTGATGTTAATTTACAATATTATATAATCTTCAGGTGTATAACACAGTGATTCACAATTTTTAAAGGTTATACTCCATTTAAAGTTATTATGAAATATTATCTATCAGTTCAGTTCAGTTCAGTTGCTCAGTTGTGTCCGACTCTTTGCGACCCCATGAATCACAGCACGCCAGGCCTCCCTGTCCATCACCAACTCCCGGAGTTCACTCAAACTCATGTCCACAGAGTCGGTGATGCCATCCAGCCATTTCATTCTCGGTCGTCCCCTTCTCCTCCCGCCCCCAATCCCTCCCAGCATCAGAGTCTTTTCCAGTGAGTCAACTCGTCGCATGAGGTGGCCAAAGTATTGGAGTTTCAGCTTTAGCATCAGTCCTTCCAGTGAACACCCAGGATTGATCTCCTTTAGAATGGACTGGTTGGATCTCCTTGCTAATTCTGCTAAAACAGCCAGATTTTCTTGAAATGGTAGTGACTGTATCTCAGCAAACCTGAGGTGCCTTTAATGAAAGATGTATCATTTTTTTTACACTACCAAGAAAAAGAAAATCCCTGCCAAAAATCATTTTTATCATTTAGAGTATTTAGACTTGGTTAGGTGTAATTTTAATCCTTGTGAATACACACAGGGAAAATCTAAGCAAAATAAATTAAGGTCTAACTGAAACTTTTTCACATCCCAATTCTTCTAAGCCACTTCTTGACTCAAAGTCATCAGGGTCTGAGTTTTTTTATACAATTCCACCCTTTTGATTCTTCAAAGTATTGATGAGGCAGCATTTTTTAGACATATTAAACTCTGGGAGTTTCTTACAAGCCATTGACATCCCTTCAGAAGTGTTGATGCTGATGTTTTCCTGTTCTTGACAGCAGGTATCAGTGGCAAGTTTCAGTCAACAAGCAGTTCTCATAGCTCTTCCTTAAATATTTTGATTTTTGAAATGAGGGCTTGCTGTTGGCCAGTCATGCCCCTTGGGATAACAGCCAAGTAAGCATATGACAAAACAGTGGCTACACTGTGTCACACCTACTCTGGATAGAACCACACTAGATGATGCCCTTTATGGGATGGGGAGAGAAATGGGAGGGCGTTTCAAAAGGGAGGGCATCAAAGTATACCTATCGCTGATTCATGTTGGGGTTTGACAGAAAAGAGCAAAATTCTGTAAAACAATTATCCTTCAATAAAAAGTAAATTATTTTAAAAAAATCCTGTGCACAACAATGAAGAACCAGCACAATCAAAGATAAATAAAGAAAAAAGAAAAAAAAAAGATGTTAATGTGGAAGGAAAAGGGAGTGTCTTAGAAATAATGAAAAAGCAGAATTTATTCTTTACCTCTGAAAGACAAAACTTCTAATTTCTGTCAGTTCAGTTCAGTTGCTCAGTTGTGTCTGACTCTTTGCGACCCCATGGACTGCAGCACACCAGGCTTCCCTGTCCATCACCAACTCCCGGAGTTTACTCAAACTCATGTCCATCGAGTCGGTGATGCCATCCAATCATTTCATCCTCTGTCGTCCCCTTCTCCTCCCTCCTTCAATCTTTCCCAGCATCAGGGTCTTTTTCAGTGAGTCTGTTCTTCGCATCAGGTGGCCACAGTATTGGAGTTTCAGCTTCCTTTAGGATGGACTGGTTGGATCTCCTTGCTGTCCAAGGGACTCTCAAGCGTCTTCTCCAACACCACAGTTCAAAAGCATCAATTCTTGGGGCTGGTGCACGGGGATGACCTGGAGGGAGGATATGGGGAAGAGGGAGGTGGGAGGGGGGTTCAAGGAAGGGAACACATGTACACCCGGGGCAGATTCATGTCAATGTATGGCAAAACCAACCAATATATTAATGTAAGGTAATTTGCCTCCAATAAAATAAATTAAAAACAAAACGAAACAAAAGCATCAATTCTTTAAAGCTATAAAGCTTCCTTTATAGTCCAACTCTCACATTCATACATGACTACAGGAAAAACCATAGCTTTGACTAGTCGGACCTTTGTTGGTAAATTTCTCTCACCCCTACAAATTTTAATAGAGTCCTTAGACACAATTTTTTTTTTTTGGGTAATGATAACAGCTAACATTTATTAAGCACTTACTGTGTACTAGGGTGGGTGTTATTTTCTGCTGTCTAGGTGTTAACTCAGTTACAACAGCATAATGCGGTAGGTACTATCTTTTGTTTAACTTTTTATTTCCCGCTGGAGTATAGCTTATGGACAATGTCATGATAGTTTCAGGTGGACCGCGAAGGCACTCAGCCATACATATACATGTATCCATTATTGCCCAAACTACCCGCCTTGTCCAGTCTGCTGCATAACATTGAACAGAGTTCCCTGTACTGTACAGTAGGAAAAATGCAGATATTTTTAGTGATACCAAAAGTCAAGTCAGTAGCTCATGATTATAGGAGAATTGGGAAGATACAGTTGGTTATTTGACTCATAAAGAGCATTTTATTTCCGAGAAAAGCAAACTGTCAAAAACTGTGATTGTGTCCGCAGTTAGGCTTCTCTCCGCATGGGCGGCTTCTCCCCACATGCAGTCGTCTACACCGTTTGGATTTGCTTCCGTCTCCACTCTCTGTCTGTCTCAGGAGTCTGAGCCCACCTCAGAAGATCCTTTGCTTTCTTTAGAAAGCGCTTCTGTGGTTTTATTCTGAGGCCCTGCTGCCGCCTCATCCTCTGTGAGAAGGAAGAGAAAGGCTTGAGAGGAGAGCTCACTGGCTGGTCCGTGCAGAGTCCTTTCCTTTATCTCCCTGATTCCAGCCCCACAGCATTCTGTTGTTCTTTGCTCTTGTTCACTCAAAACTTGACCCTCTACGGTGGTCTTCTGCAGCTTTTTAGCCTGTACTCTCTTACTTGCCTCTATTTAGCTTCTAAGTTGAGAAAATTCTGGGATCTACTGATGGCTGCTATTCTCATCTCAGTACTATTCAACATTTAGTCCCTTCTGTTCATATTTCTGTTATTTTCATGTGATTTTAGGAAACAAAGAAGGTGAATATGTGTAGTCTGCCATTTTGATCTGGAAACCCTTAGGATTTTAAAAGATATCAAGATTGTACATTCCAAGAAACTAAGGTTTTTTTGTGTGTGTGTGGTTAGATGCACCTTAAATTTGAAGATATAAATAGTTTGAGTCTGTAGCTGGGTATTATGTTCAGCTTATGTTCTCATGTTGTACAGATACTGTAGGTGCATGCATCAGTTTGGCACAAAGGTTTGGATTTACTCTTTAAGTTATTCCAATTTAGTTTGGGATATCCCAGTTGAGCATCTCAAATTTAGAAAAATTTCAAGTTCTTAAGGAACAGATTATGTTTTAATTATTGCATTTCAGAGTCACAAAATACTCAGTCATTTTTACCACTAGAATATGTTCCATAAGGAAATAAAATCTAAACTGAAGTACCGTTCCTTCTGTTGCTAAGAGAAAAATGTTCTTAAAAGGCTTACCTCATAGAGTTGGATTTACAGACTACTTTCTAAGCAGCTCACCTCACAGCCATCATTGACTTCCATTACTTAATATAAAGAAAATCTGTTTCTTCATAGATTAGGGTTATAAGATTTATTGGTGACTGAAGCATATAATTCCCATAAATAAGTTCTGGGTTAGATTCTCCAAGGCCAAAGGGCTCACGTGACATTTTTCATTTGGGTACAGAATGGTCATTTGGGCTTATAGGATCATTGAGCCTACATTTCTAGTAGTTGACACTGATCCATTCAAAGTCTATAAAATATAGGAGATGCCTCAGATGCCTTTAAAGTTTTGAAATGAATAATTCAGACACCTTATAATTTTTTGCCTGCAGGCTCTCTGACACTAAGTGAAGGCACACTTGGTCAGTACTTACGTGGGAAATAGTCAAATAAAGAATGAAACAAGGGATGGCTAAAGCAACAATGATCCTTCCCCTTCTCCCAGTGTTTCTACAAATCTTCATGGAGCAATTTCTGGTATAGCATTAATGTTGTTTTGCAGCGAGTAGTAGTTTTTCAGATGGTACTTTTTAGTTTTTAGATGAAAGAAGGAAGGTGATCTTAGTTCAGATACTACAAAATCAAGCTGTTTGGGCACAAACTATTTAATCTTTATAGTCTGATTAAAATAACGTGCTAGGAATTAATGGAAACATTTCTAAATGTTAGTAGAGTGAATTTTTTTTTTTAGAAATTGCATTTCAGTTTTTTTCTTTTTCTTTTTTTTCTATTCATGTCTCAAATGAGTAAAGAAGTAGATTAATGCATATTCTAAACACTTTTAACAGAAATATAGTAAAATATGTACTATTTACATACCTATTTGCATATAGATAAAGTTATAGTTCTTCAACAGTTAGATAAAATTTTTATGTGTTGTAGGATATAGCATTTGGGATGCCTCAAATTCCTTTTGCAAAGTGGTGGGATATGAAATGGGCTTCTCAAGTAGCACTAGTGGTAAAGAACCCTACTCCCAATCCAGGAGACATGAGAGATGCGGGTTCCCCAAGGTTGGGGACATCCCCTGGAGGCAGGCACGCAACCTACTCCAGTATTCTTCCTTGGAGAATCTCCATGGGCAGAGGAGCCTGGCGGGCTACAGTCCATGGGGTTGCAAAGAGTTGGACAGGACTGAAGCAACTAAGCATGCACACACAGGATATAAATCAATAAATATGACTCACAGTACCTGACCTTTTTATTTAGTGGGTACTCATAGTGGAGAGAAAATCAACTGTACATGTGTGCCATGTGATATAGAGTGGAATAAAGCAACACCATTAACTTCCTGTCTTGTCCTTGACTTTTCCTGTATCTGACCACAAAAATAGATAAAAAATAGGGTTAGATGTTCCTTGCTATTATTTTTCAATATCACATATTCAGTCATATTTTCAGTGTTTCTTAATGGTATATATAATGTTACAGGAATAATCTAATCTAAGAAATATTTGATGTCTTGCTTATGGCTAGTGGTGGTCTTAAGGGTGTTCTCCATTCATTCTGATGACTTGAATCATAAACTGATGGTCCTCAATCCTATCTTCCACATGGCTTTTCTCCTGAGCTCCAAATTTCCAAGTCCATATTCAACTGCCCTTGTTTTAGGATCCTGCTAATTGCAAAGGCAATGGGGAATGTAGTCCACTGGGATGTCTGGGCAGAAGGGGAGCATGGATTTGGGGAACAGTTACCAGTCTTGATCACAAAGCTTCACCTTCCTAACTCTAAGTTTAGTTAATGGTTTCACTTTTTTCAGAGCTGGAAGTCTTGGATATACTGTGAATTGTTTCCACACTTTCTACAGTTACTTGAAATTGGTCACCAGATTCCACCAATTCTCTCTCTTTAATCCAGTTTCTTTCCATTCCACTGCTGTTTTTCAGTCACTCAGTCGTGTCTGACTTTTAGTGACCCCATGGACTGCAGCACACCAGGCTTCCCTGTCCTTCACCATCTCCCAGTGTTTGCTCAGACTCATGTCCATTGAGTTGGTGATGCCGTCCAACTATCTCATTCTCGTGTTCCCCTCTCCTCCTGCCTTCTGTCTTTCCCAGCAGCAGGGTCCTTTCCAATGAGTTGGCTCTTCACACCAGGTGGCCAAAGTACTGGAGCTTCAGCTTTAGCATCATCCTTCCAATGAATGTTCAGGGTTGATTTCCTTTATGATTGACTGCTTTGATCTCCTTTCTGTCCAAGAGACTCTCAAGAGTCTTCTCCAGCACCACAGTTGAAAGGCATCAATTTTTCAGCTCTCAGCCTTTTATAATGTCCAGCTCTCACATGCATGCATGATTACTGGAAAAACCATACCTTTGACTAGAATGACCTTTGTTGGCAAAGTAATTTAATGTCTCTGCTTTTTAATATGCTCTTTAGATTTGTCTTAGCTTTTCTTCCGAGGAACAAGCATCTTTTAATTTCATGGCTGCAGTCACTGTCCACAGTGATTTTGGAGCCCAAGAAAATAGTCTCTCACTGTTTCTATTATTTCCCCATCTATTTGCCATGAAGTGATGGGACTGGATGCCATGATCTTAGTTTTCTGAATGTTGAGTTTTAAGCCAGCTTTTTCACTCTTTCACTTTGATCAAGAGGCTCTTTGGTTCCTCTTCACTTTCTGCCATAGGGTGGTGTCATCTGCATATCTGAGGTTATTGATATTTCTCCCTGCAACCTTGATTCCAGCTTGTGCTTCATCCAGCCTGGCATTTCACATGATGTACTCTGCATAGAAGTTCAATAAGCAGGGTGACAGTATATAGCCTTGATGTGCTACTTTCCCAATTTGGAACCAATCTGTTGTTCCATGTCCAGTTCTAATTGTTGCTTCTTACCTGCATACAGATTTCTCAAGATGCAGGTCAGGTGGTCTGGCATTCCCATCTCTTTAAGAGTTTTCCGCAGTTTGTTGTGATCCACACAGTCAAAGGCTTTAGTGTAATCAACGAAGCAGAAGTTGATGTTTTTCTGGAACTCTCTTGCTTTTTCTATGATCCAACTGATGCTGGCAATTTGATCTCTGGTTCCTCTGCCTTTTCTAAGTCCAGCTTGAACATCTGGAAGTTCTCAGTTTACATACTGTTGAAGCCTAGCTGGAAAGATTTTGAGCATTACTTTGCTAGCATGTGAAATGAGTGCAGTTCTGTGGTAGTTTGAACATTTTTTGGCATTGCTCTTCTTTGGGATTGGAATGAAAACTGACCTTTCGAAGTGAAAGGTGAAGGAGAAAAGGAAAGATATACGCATCTGAATGCAGAGTTCCAAAGAATAGCCAGGAGCGATAAGAAAGCCTTCCTCAGTGATCAGTGCAAAGGAATAGAGGAAAACAATAGAATGGGAAAGACTAGGGATCTCTTCAAGAAAATTAGAGATACCAGGGGAATATTTCATGCAAAGATGGGCACAATAAAGAACAGAAATGGTATGGACCTAACAGAAGCAGAAGATACTAAGAAGAGGTGGCAGGAATACACAGAACTATATAAAAAAGATCTTCATGACCCAGATAATCACGATGGTGTGATCACTCACCTAGAGCCAGACATCCTGGAATGGGCCTTAGGAACTGCGAACAAAACTAGTGGAGGTGATGGAATTTCAGTTGAGCTATTTCAGATCTTAAAAGATGATGCTGAGAAAGTGCTGCGCTCAGTATGTCAGCAAATTTGGAGAACCCCATTCCACTGCTCTATCACTATTTCTGTGTGGCCACTTGCCTCCTACCTGTTTCCCATTTACCTTCGTCCTCCTTCCAGACTGGTGGAGCAGTTATATTACTCAGAAATTAGATGAGAATTAAAGACATCCGCTCTCTTCACTTTTTTTAAAACAGGGCCTCATTACTCACTGAAGTGTAAAATTTAAACAAAATTAGTTTGGTGTATATGTTGCTCCTTGCAGTCTGACCTTTATGAAGTCATGCTCCAGTAACACTGAACTGTGTTTATTTACCAAATGCATTATTCCCATTGCATCCTTATGAATCTTGTTCCTCTTGCTAGCAATGCCCTCTTACCTTTCTGAGGGGGCAAATAGTCATTCTTTTCCCTAGTTCACGTGTAGGCAGGGATTCTGCAATGCATCTGCCTCTGTGGCCTTGATAACATTTTTCATGCATTTGTTAGTGACACTGATAACATTCTTTGACAATTTGAGTCTATGTGTATTATATTAACATTTAGCATGGTACCTGGAACATTATGGATACTCAGTAAATGTTTACTGAATTAATAAATACCATAAATTGGTATTGCCAAGAACTCATCACTGATAGTTTTTGTGTAGCTATCCCAAGGCTTTTAGATAACCAGAGGATGACATTAGTTTAATTTCTGATGTATGTACCAAGAATACTTAATGCTAAAGAACTGAACTGTGACTCATTCTGAAATCACATGGTCTCCTGGAGAGGGTGGTTATTAAGAACGACAATTGAGGCAATGGGGGATGTACTAGTAACTGGCCATGCTACATTCCCTATGATTTAGAGCAGTATCAATCAGTGTGGCCGCCAATCATATCTTTCCACGTATCAGAAATAGAAATGTGTCAAAAGGAGATTTTTTTCTTTAATTTGAGGCAATGATCTCATAACTGTTCATGATTAGGATTGACTTGTTTAGGCCACCTGGTCTTATCTATTTAAAACTTTCAAAGCCTGAGCCCTCTTCCTTTTCTTCAAATGGGATCAAAAAGCATGTTGGGAATCCAGTTGATACCTTTCAATGGAAATATACTTCCAGTTGATGAGACCTTGTCTTTATATACTCAGCATTCAGCAGTAATTTTAAAAGACTGCAAAGAGCATCATTTTCCTTTGAACCAGTTTCCTGTTTTCTATAGTCGTGCTTATTTAACCTTTGAATTCCCAGATTTTGGACGCTGTCTTTGTAATCCTACCTTCCTGACTTTGTTAGCTTCCTGAAACTTTTATATTCATGTTATCCATCTAGTTTCTTGCTTACTGAGTTTTATCTCTGGCTTCTTATGACCATCCTTGCTATTATGAAAATTTTTAGGATAGCTGTTGTAACCAAAGTGTATGTAACTTCTCTCTCTACCTCTCTGCAAAGGACTGTCTTGAAAAGAATTTTTAACTTGATTGGATCTAAATAAAAAAGGAAGGAAGTACATGGAATGAGTCTGGAGCCTAGAAATACTCATGAGGATTTTTGCCAGCAATACAAGAGTTGCCATATTTTCCAGCGGCTTTAGAGCATCAGCCAGAACATTAACACAATATGGTGCCTGTCCCTAGAGAAAATGCAATTTACTGAAACTGTGAAATGTCCTTTTATAAAAAGTGAATGCTTGAAATGGAAATTCAGGATGATAATTTATCTGTAGAGTAAAAAATACATGTTCATCTGCTCCTTATCTCTGCGGGGGTTACCTATCCTTCATTCTTGGTCAATATAACCCAGAGGACTGAACTCACTCCTTGAATCCAGGGCTGGGTGTGTGATCCATGTCTTGCCAATCAGTATGGCACACACTTTGGACAGAACAAACCGTTCAGAGCTGCAAGTTCACTGAAGTTCAGTCTGAGTCAGTTTGAGATTTTTAGCCGAAACTACTGGGAAAGACACGTTCCCTTTCCACTTGGGTTACTGCATTGATGGAAATTACCTTGGAGTTATCAGGGGGCATCCTTACTCACTGTGTAGGGAAGGCATATTTGACAATAAAGCAGATGGAGGGACACAAAGTTAAGACATAAAGAGACAGGAACAGTGTTTTGATGAATTTATTGAAGCAACTGGATTCATCACACGATTTAGTCATGTGAAGTGGTAGATTCCCTTTTTGTTTTAAGCTGGTTTGAGTTGGATTTTTGTCTTCTTTAACTGAAAGAAACTTGGCCAAGTCAGTCATTTGAATATAGCCTTTAGATGAGAAATTTAATGGTTTTGTAATCAATAGGCTTACTTTTCTTGTTGGAAACAATGTAAGGCCTTAAAGCATTTTTCTTGTTTTCCTTACAAAATATCACATCCCTCTGAGAAGATAACTTTCTTGCTAACATCATAGTTGTTTACATCTTGATGAATTTTTAAAACACAGTAGTTATCAGGCAAATTTCAAACAAATTAGTTACCTTTTCCTTGCTTGAGCTCTGAGGATCATAAGCACCCATTTCCTGAACATTATGGAGAAAACCTTGGTTTGTTTTTTTTGTTTTTCTTTCTTCTGTGATTGTATACAGAGAGTTAATAATCCTTGTAGAATGTATGGATGTGAGAGTTGGACTGTGAAGAAAGCTGAGCGCTGAAGAATTGAGGCTTTTGAACTGTGGTGCTAGAGAAGACTCTTGAGAGTCCCTTGGACTGCAAGGAGATCCAACCAGTCCATTCTAAAGGAGATCAATCCTGGGTGTTCATTGGAAGGACTGATGCTAAAGCTGAAACTGCAATACTTTGGCCACCTCATGCGACGAGTTGACTCACTGGAAAAGACTCTGATGCTGGGAGGGATTGGGGACGGGTTGAGAAGGGGACGACAGAGAATGAGATGGCTGGATGGCATCACCGACTCTGTGGACATGAGTTTGAGTGAACTCCAGGAGTTGGTGATGGACAGGGAGGCCTGGAGTGCTGTGGTTCATGGGGTCGCAAAGAGTCGGACACGACTGAGCGACTGAACTGAACTGAAGTGAGAATGTACCTAAAGAGTTGAATCCTACTTAAATCCGTTTAAGCTTTCTCTGGACTTGAAATAGTGTATGTCCCATAACTGTTAAAGATGTGGTTAGCTGAAGGACTTTCTACCTTCAATGTCTTGGGAGTTTTCATTTCACTCTTTGACCCATCACTGAACTTGAGACGGCACAGTGGCCATTTCTTAGGTCAGATCTTATCCTTTTAGATTTCTAAGGCTGCCTGTGAATTTCTTTGTTATTTTATGACTATATAGGCTTGTCTCTGAGTAGATTTCCAGAATGAAAGAGAGCTTGGAAAACATCTCATTATCATGAAAACACGGTTTCTTATGAGCTCTATTCCATATGTAAATACCCACTCATTTGAGTTTCTTTTCAATGTTTGGCATTTCAGTTTGTATACATCTACATATTTATATATAAATTATTCCACACATTTTAGGAAAAACTATTATGGGGGTGGGAAACATTATGTTAAATAATTATCATTTTTACAATTTGAAAGACTTTTTTTTTCCTTTTCTGTTTGAAAAACACTACCCCTCTAGAGCTTATGTAGTAGTGACATTGCAAGTTCTACCATTCCGATTCCTGGATTTCAAATAACATTTTATTCTTGAATAATCAGAGTTCATTGTAATTGGAGATTTCTGTAGAGACTATTCAGCATATTTCCATGTCTCTGTACCTTGTCTGTTCAATTGGTGAGCTCCTGTTTCCAAACTTCTCTGAGAAAATTGCACCTAACAGCTTGTGATGCAAATCATGTACGTGCAGGATTATATACTTGTATACATAGAGCAGTATTTGTGGTGGAAATGATGCTTGTGTATAGAAATGATGCTTCTGACCTCTGCTTACTACCTGATCACATCAGACCACTGCTTGACATGAGGAAATGACACTCCACGGTCAGAAAGCTGAGTTCCAGCACCTGTGCATGCTGACATGCCTTGCGTCTTGCATTCCCCGGGTCCAGTCCAATTAACATGTCCCACCTAGGCTCTCACGTGGTTTCAGACTGTGGGCTTTGACACAGGCTGTTGTCTCAATCTGCAGTGCTCTCTCTGCCTGCTTTCATCCCTGGCAAGCTCAAGTCTCAGTTTAAGTGTAGTATCTTGAAAGTGAAAGTGAAGTTTTCTCAGTAGTGTCTGACTCTTTGCCACCCCATGGACTGTAGTCCCTGGAATTCTCCTGGCCAGAGTACTGGAGGGGGTAGATGAGGCCTTTTCTGACTCCTCTGAGCAATCTTTTCCGCTTTGACCTTCATGTACTTTTTGTACACTGTTATCACAGAGATTGTAGTCTTCTTATTTGTTGAGATGTGATATTAATATGGTAGACTAAGAACAGAGGCAGACTTTGTCTGCCCTTACTTTGCTGCATCTTAAGGCAGGGTAGCTTCAACTGAGGAGTCATAGTTTCTTTCCTCAAAACTGGTGGAAATAGCATACTTTGTGCAATAAGCCTACTCCCAAATCTAGACCTCTTTTACAGAAATTGCTTTAAAAAAGTATGATTTTATAGTTTTGGATTTGTTTACCACTTCATAATTCATTCATGTCTGCTTCCAAGGACCTTTCATCAAAGAATATTCTACTCTGTCTCTTGATATGGAATCATTGGATAAATGCATTAAGTTATCTGTATCTAAGTCCAAGGCTTTGGTTTATATGCGAGACAAAAATTCAAGGTAACATGATTAGAGTTAGGCTTTAGAACCCATGGGCTTCCCTAGTGGCTCAGTTGGTAAAGAATCCGCCTGCAATGCAGGAGACCCGGGTTCAATCCTTGGGTCAGGAGGAGCCCCTGGAGAAAAAAAATGGCAACTCACTGGAGTATTCTCATCTGGGAAATCCAAGGGACAGAGGAGCCTGGTGGGTTACAGTTCATGGGCTCGCAAAAGAGTTGGACATGACTTAGTGACTGAACCATTACCACCACTGGAATCCATCGTCTGGACTCTGTCCCAAAGTACCTGGCCATGCCAAAGGCAGTGCAGAGCCAACACTCAGACGAATTTATCCTCTGCTTGGTTTGTAACCGTAGAAAACTCATTCCCAGGAATTAAGACAGCTGTCCTCATGGATGTACTTGATGATTGACTGTGTGATCCGGCCACTGCTTTGGGCTTTCAGTTCAGTTCAGTTCAGTTCAGTTCAGTTGCTCAGTCATGTCCGACTCTCCGCGACCCCATGAATCACAGCACGCCAGGCCTCCCTGTCCATCACCAACTCCCGGAGTTCTCTCAAACTCATGTCCACAGAGTCGGTGATGCCATCCAGCCATCTCATTCTCGGTCGTCCCCTTCTCCTCCTGCCCCCAACCTTTCCCAGCATCAGAGTCTTTTCCAGTGAGTCAACTCCCTCATGAGGTGGCCAAAGTATTGCAGTTTCAGCTTTAGCATCAGTCCTTCCAATGAACACCCAGGATTGATCTCCTTTAGAATGGACTGGTTGGATCTCCTTGCAGTCCAAGGGACTCTCAAGAGTCTTCTCCAACACCACAGTTCAAAAGCATCAATTCTTCGGCGATCAGCTTTCTTCAGAGTCCAACTCTCACATCCATGCATGACCACGGGAAAAACCATAGCCTTGACTAGACGGACCTTGGTTGGCAAAGTAGTATCTCTGCTTTTTAATATATTATCAAGGTTGGTCATAACTTTCCTTCCAAGGAGTAAGCGTCTTTTAATTTCATGGCTGAAATCAGCATCTGTAGTGATTTTGGAGCCCCAAAAAATAAAGTCTGACACTGTTTCCACTGTTTTTCCATCTATTTCCCATGAAGTGATGGGACCAGATGCCATGATCTTTGTTTTCTGAATGTTGAGCTTCAAGCCAACCTTTTCACTCTTCCTCTTTCACTTTCATCAAGAGGCTTTTGAGTTCCTCTTCACTTTCTGCCATAAGGGTGGTGTCATCTGCATATCTGAGGTTATTGATATTTCTCCCGGCAATCTTGATTCCAGCTTGTGCTTCTTCCAGCCCAGCGTTCCTCATGATGTACTCTGCATATAAGTTAAATAAGCAAAGTGACAATATACACAGCCTTGACTCACTCCTTTTCCTATTTGGGCTTTACTGTCTCATATACCCCGATGATGTTCAATCCACGTGGACAAGTGTCCTCTAATGACCTAGGTCACCATAAAGCCTGAAGAGGGGAAGGTGGGTCCGGGATACAGGGGCCACAGACCGCACAGTGCTGGACCACAGCAGAGATGTTGAGAGGGGAAAATACCAGCGTTTTCCCTCCGTGATCACGCAGTATCAGATAGAATCAGACATCTCTCAGGGTGAACAACAAAAGGTGCAAGTCCTCCTGATTGCATTCACTCTCACCTTCTTGGCTTTCCATGAGTGGTGTATTGAGAGAGTGGTGGGATTGGTAGGAGGAGACTTAGAGCAGTCGTTACAATTTAAGAATTGGTCTACAATGTGGCCTGAGTCCTAGATACAGAAGCTAAAACCTATCTTGAGGTTATGCAGGCCAAATTGTTTCCATCTTCCATGTCTTCATATCTGTTATTCCAAGACCCAGAGACCTGACTACCACAGGAAAGGAGTCCTTGGTAGCAGTAAAAATACTCTGTCTGTTACATGTCTTAAATGTCTTTTCCTCTTTCCATTTGAACATATTGCAGCATATACTTAGTCTTTTCATTTCCGTATCCTTAGCATCTAGCATAATGCCCAGGTCTCCATGAAATAAATGAATTCTGAGTGAATGAATGGTGATGCATGATTTGCTTTGATGTAAAACATACATTTGAGGAGGCTGCTGGTTTGCTTATTTGTATCAATCTTAGGACCTCCCTGAGCATGGCACTCTGTAAATATTCCTATATGAACATGCCCGTTGTTAGCTTTTGTTTCAAGACCTTTTTGCAGTTGTAAGCGAGCAAGATTGATGCAGGATTCTATGAATGCCATTATTTTCAGCATCCACTCATTTTAGAAGGAAAGGAAGTTCTTTTCCTCACCTCCCACAGCCTGAAGAAAAGTTTCTTTTTTGAGCACAAAATTACCATTTGTTTCAAGCTTTCTCTTCATTTATAGCAATTTCCACATGTTTTAAACTATTCTCAGCAAGAGGAAAATCAACATGTACACTTTTGATACATAGGCTAAGCTGATTGACACAGGTTTAAAGGCCTCATGGCTTCAACAGATAAATTGGAAGAGTTTTCTTCATTTGCTCTTGACTTGTCAATGCTGTCTATGAACTCAGAAGCACAACAAACTGAACCTTTTTCCTTTTTTTTTAGTGCCCCTTCAGGAAGGAGCTGAGAGGGCTCACGGATGCCTTTTGCCTTGTGATGATTCTCCATCTTCTTGGGGAGCAACCTTGTCTGGGACACAGCTGTTTTTTTGAATGCTGTTGAATGGGCCATGTAAAGTGGACCTTGAACTGTGCTAGCCAGCAACTTAATCTCTTTTTGAGGATGAGACAGCATACCATTTAGCTGAAGTTTTGCCCACTTATTTATTATGTTGCACAGACTTTGATGGGGAGGACAGTTAGACCGCATCCTTTGCAGTCACCCAGTTGTGGCCTGCCAATTCCAGCTCCTGACAGGTAGCAGGCTAGATTCTTGGCTGCAAAGAATCTCAGAAACAGTTTCGAGATGCTCTAGGGAGGGCAAGTGTTTAGCCTGAGCAATTCAAAGAAGCATAATTGTGCTTCACACTACACAGAAAGTCACCACATCTGTTTCATATTTTTGGCTTTTAGAACTGAACTAGAACAGAGAAATAAACATACAGCTTTGAATACAGAGTAAAAACAAGTTCATGGTGCACAGATGAGCATATTGTATGTAACTCAGTGAAAATTTCCTTAATGAGGGTTTCTTTTGGTTAAGTGAGAAATATTTCTGGTGTTAATCAAGGTTTTTTAAAAGAGATTTAATAGAAAGTATTATCTATTTAAATGTCAAGGCAGCCTATCATCCCCCCTTAAGTCTATTACAGTCAATTGTTGAGATGCTGCAGCGGTGTTCACGTGACCTATTGCAAATATTTGGGGAGTCATCTGCACTGCATTAGCCTTCCTAGTGGTAGTTATTTAAAAAAAATAATTTGGATGTAGTAGGCTAAAAACATTCAAGGCAATGAATTAGAACTTCATTAACCACTTTCATCTTTTATTTTGGTTCAAATGTAAATGCAGTCATTTGATATCTAAGTGTATATAATATGTGATGACGGTCTTTTAAAAGTGTAATCTAGCAGAAAATACATCTTAATTTGAATGTAACACTGTCTTAAATATAATTTTAATATTCTTCAGCATCTGGCGTCTCAAAGAATGAGGTCATTTGAGGTTAAGAAACTTTTCCCTGCAAAAATAATAATAATACTAATCTTCAGACAAACAGTGAACAAAGCAAGCACTTATCTAAATGATCAGATGCCATGGAGAAAAGGGAAGAAAGACACTAACATGCACTAAGGTTTTCCTTTGCTAGGGGTTTTTACAGTATTATACTCATGTATTTCCTACATAAGTATCATAATATAAGAATTGGAAATATATGTCCACACAAATACTGGTATGGGTATATTCATTTCAATATTATTCATAATAGCCCAAATGTCCATTGACAGATGAATGGATAAACAAAATGTGATATATCCATACAACGGAATATTATTCAGCCAAAAGAAAGAATGAAATACTTATTCATACTATAACAGGGATGGCCTTGAAGTTCTTACACTATGTGATAGAAGTCAGACACAATGATCCCATTTATATGAAGGGCTTCCCTGGTGGCTCAGCGATAAAGAATCTGCCTGTAATGCAGGAACTGCAGGAGACTTGGGTTCAATCCCTGGATTGGGAAGATGCCCTGGAGAAGGGAATGGCAACCCACTCCAGGATTCTTGCCTGGAGAATCCCATGGACAGAGGAGCCTGGCTGGCTATCGTCCATGTGTTGCAAAGAGTCAGACGACTGAGCAAGTAACACTTTTGCTTTCATTTTGGGTTTTGCTGGTGGCTCAGTTGGTAAAGAATCCGCCTGCAATGCGGGAGACATCGATTTGATCCCTGGGTGGGGAAGATCCCCTGGAGAAGGGAACTGCTACCCACTCCAATATTCTTGCTTGGAGAATTCCATGGACAGAGGAACCTGGTGGGCTGCAGTCCATGGGGTTGCAAAGAGTGGAACACCAATGAGAGAGTTTCACTTTCCCTGTTTTGGGCCTCCCTGGTAGTTTAGATGGTAAAGAATCTGACTGCAGTGCAGAAAATCCAAGTTTGATCCCTGGGTCGGACGATCCCCTAGAGTAGGAAATGGCAACCCAACATTCTTGCCTGGAGAATTCCATGGACAGAAGAGCCTGGCAGGCTGCTTTCCATGGGGATGCAAAGAGTCGGAGACACCTGAGCGATTTTGACCTAAGTATTTCCTACCGCAACATATAGATAATATTTTTGAGATCTTTCAGGTGATGAATCTGACATGAAATAATTGGCTCAAACATCACAAGATCTGCCATCCTCTCTTATTTTCTTTCATGTTTTTGTATTTCTTTTGTAACGTCTGTCTTCCTAGAGATCTGGAAGCTCCACAGGCCAAGGACTATGTCTGTCCTTCACTGTGGACTCATGAATTGGCTCACATATGAGTAATAACTAATTGATAAATATTGGCAGGAATGGATGCCAGGTCCTGTTCCAAATTACTCAAATTTATTGACCCATTTGATCCCCCCAACAAAACTTTGAGTGGATCCTTATTATTTCTCCTTTAAAAGTGAAAAAAAAAAAAAAGAGGCACACAGGGAAGTTAAGTAACCTATCAAAATCAGACAGCTGTAGGTGGAGGGAAGCAGAATTTAAGCCTCAGAAGTCTGATTCTGTCTAGGTCCAAACTTTTAACTATAAGATGCATTCCTGGCAGAGTAAGAAATATTCTGAAGTTCATCAAGACTGAAAAAAAAACCCCTCATAGACAAAATTGCTCACTTAGATGTTAAGGTCTAACGTGATCACTTAGATGTTATCGTGACCCCTTTGAAGCGGGGTTTGCCCAACTCCAAAATAAGTTCTTTATCGTTGTGTAGCGCTCAAATCTCTTTCCCTTATCTGATTATTAATCCAACAGAGGTAGGTAGGTCTTGCTAGCCAAAATATGGTGACACCTAGAAAGATATTAATCTCCTTGATTTTTGGCCTCCTGTTTTTCATATTTAATGACATGGACCTTGTGAGTAACGTGGCTCTGTTTTTTCCTTGCCTGGCAGAACTGTAAGAGGGAGCAGAGGCTCACCTTTGTAACTGTTCTAGGCTGATGGGAGTTGAAAGTGTAACCCTGAAGTTATGGGCCAAGAGACTCCATGGTTCTGTGCTGCAAGCCAGAAGGAATAAATTATTCTGTTCCCTTCTTCTGTCATTTTAAATCTGAAAAGGAATTGTGTGCTATAAAAACCTGAAACCTGTTCCTCTATTGTTAACATCTAATTTTTTTTTTATAGGCTGTCAGAGATAAGAGGGAGAGGTTGCACAGTTCAACCATTATTTTCAATCAGGTACCTATCATGCATTTTATATCAGAAAGCCAACGAGTATTTGGTAATTGCAGTGATCATATAATCTTTCAAATGCAAATAGTCTGACTCAGATTTCCGTTTGGTACCAAGTGATGCTGGAAGAATGGTATAGCCCGAACGTTGTTTTACTCCCATCTGTGTGCGCCAGGCAATCACCACTTACAGATGGTTGTGATTCAGAGACAGGTTGCACATGCAAAAAAAGTATGTTTCAGTTATTTTAATAAGATTTATTGCAGGAGTCACAGTTAAATGCTTAAACCTTAATGATAATTGCTGCTAATCTTTCAAGAAAATGATTAGAGTTTAATAAACCTCAAGAAGGATATTTTGCTATACACTTCAGCAGAATTACAAAGGTAAATTTTGTGTTTACTCCCTGATCTCATAAATTAGAATGCTGCTTACACCCTTTTTCCATCTTCTGAAATTAGATTTTGTATATATACACACACATGTTTATATAAACTGGGGACAAATTAAGACACCCAGTTGCACTGAAAAACATAATTGGTCAAGTGGCAATGAATATTTCTAAACAACCATACGAAAACAATTTCTATTAGCCTTGGACTTTTTTTGTGGTAAATATATATAACATAATATTTATCATTTTAACCATTTTTAAGTGTGCAACTCAGGGAAATTAAGTACACTTACAATGTTGTACATCTATCACTACTATCCATTTACAGAACCCTTTCATCTTACCGAGCAGAAAACTCGTGCCCATTTAACAGTTACTCCCCATGCCCCTTAGCCCAGCTCCTGGTAGCCTCCATTCTGCTTTCTGTCTCTATGAGTTTGCCTATTCTAGGGACCTCATATAAGTAGAATCATACATTTTTTTTTTGTCATTTTGTGTCTGGCTTATTTCATTTAGCATATTTTTTTTCACTTGACACAATGCCTTCAGGGTTCTTCCATATATCAGAATTGCATTCCCTTTTATGGCTGAAGAATATTTCATTGCGTGTATATATACCATGTTTTTTAACCCATTCATCTGTTGATGGATATTGGCATGGACATGGGGAATAATGCTGCCATGAACAAGGGTATAAATCTTTGAGTCTTTGCTTCTAATTCTTTTGGATATAAACCTAAGAGTGGGCTTGTTGGGTCATGTCGAAGTTCTATGCTTAACTTTTTGAGGAGCTGATGGGCTTTTTCACAGTGGTGACTCCATTTTATATTTCTACCAGCAATGCATGAAGGTTCCAGTTTTTCTACATCCTTGCCAAAAACATGGAGAAAGGGTATTTCTTGACCCCTCCCTCATTTTTTAAAATAACCATCCTGATGGGTATTAACTTTGTGATTTTTATGTTAATACTTTGAATAATTATATGTAAATTTTTATTTACTAATTCTGTGCAAATGTTCACAAAGTTGGGAATTTAGAATGATCTTAATTTTAATTATTTCATTATTTTTGTATGATCTCTTCAAGAAAATTAGAGATACCAAGGGAACATTTCATGCAAAGATGGGCTGGATAAAGGTCAGAAATGGTATGGACCTAATAGAAGCAGACGATATTAAGAAGAGGTAGCAAGAATACACAGAAGAACTATACAAAAAAGATCATGACCCAGATAATCACGATGGTCTGATCACTCACATAGAGCCAGACATCCTGAAATGTAAAGTTAAGTGGGCCTTAGGAAGCATCACTGCGAACAAAGCTAGTGGAGGTGATGGAATTCCAGTTGTGCTATTTCAGATCCTGAAAGATGATGCTGTGAAAGTGCTGCACTCAATAGGCCAGCAAATTTGGAAAACTCAGCAGTGGCCACAGGACTGGAAAAGGTCAGTTTTCATTCCAATCCCAAAGAAAGGCAATGCCAAAGAATGTTCAGACTACCTCACAATTGCACTCATCTCACATGCTAGTAAAGTCATGCTCAAAATTCTCCAAGCCAGGCTTCAAAAGTACGTGAACCGTGAACTTCCAGATGTTTGCACTGGATTTAGAAAAGGCAGAGGAACCAGAGATCAAATTGCCAACAACTTTTGGATCATTGAAAATGCAAGAGAGTTCCAGAAAAACATCTACTTCTGCTTTATTGACTATGCCAAAGACTTTGACTGTGTGGATCACAACAAACTGTGGAAAACTCTTAAAGAGATGGGAATACCAGACCACCTGACCTGCCTCTGGAGAAATCTGTATGCAGGTCAGGAAGCAACAGTTAGAACTAGACATGGAACAACAGACTGGTTCCAAATTGGGAAAGGAGTACGTCAAGGCTGTATATTGTCACCCTGATTATTGAACTTCTATGCAGAATTCATCATGAGAAATGCTGGGCTGGATGAAGCACAAGCTGGAATCAAGATTATGAGGAGAAATATCAGTAACCTCAGATACGCAGATGACACCACCCTTATGGCAGAAAGCAAAGAAGAACTAAAGAGCTTCTTGATGAAAGTGAAAGAGGAGAGTGAAAAAGTTGACTTGAAATTCAACATTCAGAACATGGCATCTGTTCCCATCACTTCATGGCAAATAGATGGGGAAACAGTGACAGACTTCATTTTTTTAGGCTCCAAAATCACTGCAGATGGTGATTGCAGCCATGAAATTAAAAGATTATTGATTACTCCTTGGAGGAAAAGTTATGACCAACCTAGATAGCATATTAAAAAGCAGAGACATTACCTTGCCAACAAAGGTCTGTTCAGTCAAAACTATAGTTTTTCCAGAAGTCATGCATGGAGAGTTGACCTATAAAGAAAGCTGAGTGCTGAAGAATTGACGCTTTCAAACTGTGGTATTGGGAAAGACTCTTGAGAGTCCCTTGGACTTCAGGGAGATCCAGCCAATCCATCCTAAAGGAAATCAGTCTTGAATATTCATTAGAAGGACTGATGCTGAAGCTGAAATTCCAGTACTTTGGCCACTTGATGTGAAGAATTGACTCATTGGAAAAGACCCTGATGCTGCAAAAGATTGAAGGTGGGAGGAGAAGGGGACAATGGAGGATGAAATGGTTGGTTGGCATCCCTGATGTGATGGACATGAGTTTGATTAAGCTCCAGGAGTTGGTGATGGATAGGGAGGCCTGGCGTGATGTAGTCCATGGGGTCACAAAGAGTCGGACATGACTGAGCAACTGAACTGAACTGAATTTCTACAACTCTGAATAGGAAAGTTTCTTCACTTAAAGGTGATGCCAAAAAGGCAAATATAAATAATTTTCAAACCTTTATGAAAGCTTAAATAGCAAAATAGCTTTATCTTAGTGTATAAAATAGGAATAGCAATAAAATGCATAAATACTTGAAAGAGATAAACAATACAGCTTAAAATTCAGGGCATTTCTGTTGTTCAGATAGGAGGTTGTGTGTTTGCTTAACTAAATTGAAATAGGTGTGTGTGTGTGTGTGTGTATGTTTATACATATATACATACATAGAGATCCACACACATGTACACAAATCTCTGTTAATCAGGAGGCAATTGCAGAGAAGGTATGGATAGTTAATTGGAATTCTGATGGCTCTCAAAACCTGGGATACCCTTGTTAACCTTGGATTTCAGATTTTGTCTTTACTGAGAATGCAGTGGTTTTTTGGGGAATGACTTAACAAACAGGTGTCATCTATTAGGCACGTTCTAATTACGACTATTTCCTTTTCAAGCCAGGAACTAAATCTGCCTCTTGATTTGAGTGAAATTAGTGCCTTTTTAAAGACTGTGCTGTGTTCAGTCCAGACTTCTGGCTGGGGCAAATGTGGAGACGGGGTGTTGGGGAAGAGTTCCGTATGAGAGAGGCCACTCAGAGGGGAACCAGGCCTCCTGTTTTGGGGAAAAAAATCAATGGGTACTGAGTTTTGATTGAAGATGGCTACAAAGCATCTGTGAGACACATTTTAAGGTTTAGTATTTCATTTCTTGTACTAAGCACCAGCATTTTATCACCATATAATTCTAGGTTTATATGGCTTTGGAGCTTCAACTTTGGGTTCATGTCTGAAATAAAAGTCCTTAAATTATTTATTTGTAGTTTTAAGATGAAATAACTTAGTTGTATTTATTTTTTTCAGAATCAAGTACACCATGGTTTTGGGAAAAACTCATTTAAGAAAGCAGATACAAATGAAATAATTCTTCTTTAAGATCTACAATGTTCGTAGCATTTTCACTAATACCATTCAATGTTTATAAGTAAATTGTAAGATGCTAGTGTTAAAACAAATGTTTTGCAGCTCTGATCAGGGCACTGAAAAATATAAATTAAAAAAAAGTCTTATGTTCTCAGGCAACTTACCTTCCAATATGCACTGTAGTGCACTGCAAGATGGGCTATTGTACAGATATTTAAAATGCAACCATAAAGGAGAGACCGCATTGTCAGGAATAGCCAATATTCTCATTGTACTGGAAATGCGTGTTAGCCTGGGTAGTTGTGGAAAGGAATGAATCATGCCTCTTTTCCAATGAATGAGTCATGGCTGGCTGAATGGAGGTGGGAGTTTTAAGCGCTTTTTCTTTGAGTGATGGAAAGAATTTTTCATTGTTTTATATATTATTCAATATCTCTGTCACTATTGCTGTTGAAAAATGATATGAAAAATGATCATTTATCATTTAAAATCAATTGAGATATTTACAACTAATACTTTTCTTCCATGGATCTCAAAGTGCTTTCTAAAAATCAATTAATTTGCACAATATACTACTGTAAGGTTTGTCTTATTATCACCATTTTATGGATAAATTCATAGCAAGAGAGGTTAATTAACCCATCACAGAGTCCAAAGGGCCAGAGTGGCAAGGCAAAATGGACTGAACACCAACTTGAAGGCCAGGAACTCTGCTTTTATCATGAATTTTAATTGATTTAGATCAGTTTTTCTAGCCTAAAAAGCACAAGCAATAATTCTGAATTATCATGCAGCAATATAGTGTGGATTAAATAATTAATATTCTGAAGTCCTTTATAAATGTGAATTATTATTACTCATTCTAGCCTAGACTGCTAAGTCGGCCAAACTACCTTCCAGCACTGGTGACTAAAGTGTAAATTAATTGACTAAGTGAGAAATTCATCTCGCACATTTCCTGCTGAGAGATAAGACTCCTCTGTTCTGTTTGGAAATCTGTATATACAAGGCTGTATTTTACTCTGCTTCCCTTAATGTATATATTTGCATTGCTTCCCCAATAAACTGGGAATTCATCTTATACCAAGAGATACATATTTAAGGTACCAGTGTAAAATGCTCATCCCATTAGAAAAGCATATCTCCCATCTTTTAGAGATGTACTTTGAATATTGTTTTATGGCTAGCCAAGTAATAATTTGCTTTACTACCCTTTTACATGTTTGGAAGTATTATCAAAAAAAATAATAGTTTCTCCAAAAATATACTTTCCTGGGATCCTAATCTTTGTGCTTATATTTGGTGCTTTTTCTATAAATGTACTTTGGGAACATTATAGTTACTGGAATTCCAAGGGTTGCTTGATTGGCAGCTTTTTCCCCCGAACTATTTGATTAGGAAAGCTATTGTTAGGAAAAATCCTCAAAACACTTCATGTAAAGGAAAGGACGCTGGAGATTGAAAGGTATGAGGACTAAAACGAATTAGTATAGGCATAAGGAAGGGCACATAAAGATGTCTTAACCTATTATTGAATACATGATAAGAATAATTTTCAAGATTGTGTTATGACAGCATTTCAGTCATTTATTCAACAGATACCTTTTGGGCGCCTGTCTTATGCTGGGCACACAGTTCTAGACGCTGAGAATAAGAAGCAGGTCTATGACTCCGTCCTCTGTCACTTGCAGTGAGCAGAAGCATAAAAGTGTGTGTGTGTGAGTGTGTACATATGTGTGTATTCTCAGTTGATTAGATAAGGGCTAGGGTGAAAGGATGCAATGGTGAAAGAAGACAGAGTATAGTGAGAGTCCTGTTTTCAAAGGACTGGCCAAGAAAGGAGGGGTTTAACAGGAAAGCAGAAGTTTGAACAAAGTGAAGATGCAAACCCTGTACGTATTTTTGGGAAGATCATACCACTGCATACAGGCAATAGTCATGCGAGAGCCCTGAGAAGGTGACATGTGGCAAGAGAAGGCATGGTGGGGATTCTGAGTCATCCCAGGGCTTAGCTACTCCTCAGCACACTCAATTCTCAGAAAACAGCAAAGAGACCTTTGGCAACTGTAATTGTGCATATGTCCCTGTGGGAAGACAACCTGTAAACACGTGAACACTGGTGCAGACTAGCAAGAGCTAGCAGATGCCTAGTTTATATAAAACTAGCAGAAGCTTGACATCAATTTCAAGGATATTTAGTGAATAATTCTTAAATTTTCAAACCATATTCACGAATATGATTTGGAAGAAGAGTAAATGTATACTGGAGAAATGTATTTAATTTGGACAACTATAGATTGGGTCCAAAGGCCCACTGGATAACCCAGACAAAGCAGCAGAGTGTTCAGTGATTCATGCGTCAATAGATGATAAGTTGTGGTTTCAATTCTTTTTATAAAGTTAAAATTCACATGCCATAATATGTACCCTTTTAAGTATACAGTTTAGTGGTTTATGGTATATTCACAAAGTTGAGGGCATTTCACAACTATCTAATTCCCCTAAGTTTCATGATGCCAAAAAGACACCATGTATCAATTACCAGTCACTGCTTGGTTCTCCTTTCCCCAGCTGCTTGCAAACTTTAATATACTTTTTGTTTCTGTGAATTTGCCTATTCTGGACATTTCATATAAAGGGAATCATACAGTAGGTAGTTTTTTGTGTCTGCCTTCTACCACATAGCATAACAACTTCAAGACCATCCATGTTATAGTATGAATAAGTGCATCATTCTTTCTTATGGCTGAATAATATTCCGTTGTATGGATATATCACATTTTATTCATCCATTTGTCTGTCAGTGGACATTTGGGCTATTATGAATAATATTGCTTTGAATATATCCATATAAGAATCTGTGTGGACATATATTTCCGGTTCTTACATGTGTATACCTAGGAGTGGAATTGCTGGATCATATGAGAACACTGTTCAGCTTTTTGAAAGTGAAAGTGGCTCAGTCATGTCCGACTCTTTGCAACCCCATGGACTTGCGAGTCCATGAAATTCTCCAGGCCAGAATACTGGAGTGGGTAGCCTTTCCCTTCTCCGGGGGATCTTTCCAACCCAGGGATTGAACCCAGGTCTCCTGCATTGCAGGCGGATTCTTTACCAGCTGAGCCAGAAGGGAAGCCCAAGAATATTGCAGTAGGTAGCCTATCCCTTCTCCAGTGGATCTTCCTGACCCAGGAATTGAACCAGGGTGCCCTGCATTGCTGGTGGATTCTTTACCAACTGAGCTATGAGGGAAGCCCACTGACCTTTTTGAGGAACTGCCACATGATTTTCCAACCTGGCTATACCATTCTACATGCCCATCAGCTGTGCATGCGGGTTCCAGTTTCCCCACATCCTCTTCCATAGTTTTGATTATAGCCATTCTAGTGTGTATGATTAGATCTATCTCACTGTGGTTTGTATTTGTTTGTCCTTAAGGTTCTTATTCAGGGAAGCTCCTACCTGCTTCCCAGGTGGCTCAGATGGTAAAGCGTCTGCCTGCAATGCGGGAGACCTGGGTTTGATCCCTGGGTGGGGAAATCCCCTGGAGAAGGAGCTGGCAACCCACTCCAGTACTCTTGCCTGGAAAATTCCATGGACGAAGGAGACTGGTAGACTGTAGTCCATGGGATTGCAGAGTCGGACACAGCTGAGCGACTTTACTTATCACTTCACGTGGCTTAGCGGTGAAGAATCTGCCTACAATGCAGGAAATGTGAGTTTGATTCCTTGGTTGTGAAGATCCCTTGGAGTAGGAAAGGGCAACCTGCTTCAGTATTCTTTCCTGGAAAATCCCATGGACAAAGTCCATGGGGTCACAAAAGAATCCCACACGACTGAGCATGTACACACGAGTAGGGTGCATATTTAATGTGTAGATCTATTTGCAGAGTGTTACCATTTTTACAATCCACAAGTACAAGATATATCTCCGTTTGTTTTAGCTTTTCTTTAATTTCTCTCCACTGTGTTTTATAGTTTTCGGTATATACCTTGCACTTCTTTTGTCAAATTTATTCCCCAGTATTCTTTTGAATGCTGTGGTAAATAGAATTGTTTTCATAATTTAATTTTCAGTGTTTTTATTGCTATTTTATAGAAATGCAATTGATTTTGGTGTATTGTTCCTGTATCCTAAAACTTTGCTGAAGTAGTTTATTACTTCTAAAAAATTTCTAATGGATCTCTAGAGTTTCCTATATGCAAGATCATGCCATTTTGTAAATATAGTGTAATTTTTCCTTTCCAGTCTTGATGGCTTTTATTTGATATTTTCCTTGCCTAGTTGCTTTGACTAGACATCTGTACAATGTTGAATATAAGTGACTTGAGTGGATGTGCTTGACTTGATCTTAGGAGAAAAGTTTTCAGTTTTTTACTGTATGATGTACCTATAGATTTTTGTAGATAGCAGTTGAGAAATTTCTCTTCTAATCTTGGATTTTTGAGGTTTTTTTTTTTTTTAAATCTTGAAAGGATGTTTGATTTGTCAAACACATTTTCTGAAATGGTTTGTCATTTGTTCTATTTCTCTGGTGCATCAATTCAGTTCAGTTCAGTCGCTTAGTCGTGTCCGACTGTTTGTGACCCCATGAATCACAGCACGCCATGCCTCCCTGTCCATCACCAACTCCCAGAGTTCACTCAACTCACCTCCATCAAGTTGGTGATGCCATCCAGCCATCTCATTCTCTGTTGTCCCCTTCTCCTCCCGCTCCCAATCCCTCCCAGCATCAGAGTCCTTTCCAGTGAGTCAACTCTTCCCATGAGGTGGCCAAAGTATTGGAGCTTCAGCCTTAGCATCAGTACTTCCAATGAACACCCAAGACTGATCTCCTTTAGAATGGACTGGTTGGATCTCCTTGCAGTCTAAGGGACTCTCAAGAGTCTTCTCCAGCACCACAGTTCAAAAACATCAATTCTTCGGCAATCAGCTTTCTTTAGAGTCCAACTCACATCCATATATGACCACTGGAAAAACCACAGCCTTGACTAGACGGACCTTTGTTGGCAAAGTAATATCTCTGCTTTTTAGTATACTTTCTAGGTTGGTCATAACTTTCCTTCCAAGGAGTAAGCGTCTTTTAATTTCATGGCTGCAGTCAGCATCGGCAGTGATTTTGGAGTCCCCAAAAATAAAGTCAGCCACTATTTCCACTGTTTCCCCATCTATTTCCCATGAAATGATGGGACCAGATGCCATGATCTTAGTTTTCTGAATGTTGAGCTTCAAGCCAACATTTTCACTCTCCTCTTCACTTTCCTCAAGAGGCTTTTGAGTTCCTCTTCACTTTCTGCCATAAGGGTGGTGTCATCTGCATATCTGAGGTTATTGATATTTCTCCCAGCAATCTTGATTCCAGCTTGTGCTTCTTCCAGCCCAGCGTTCCTCATGATGTACTCTGCATATAAGTTAAATAAGCAGGGTGACAATATACAACCTTGACGTACTCCTTTTCCTATTTGGAACCAGTCTGTTGTTCCATGTCCAGTTCTAACTGTTGCTTCCTCACCTGCATATAGGTTTCTCCAGAGGCAGGTCAGGTGGTCTGGTATTCCCATCTCTTTAAGAGTTTTCCACAGTTTGTTGTGATCCACACAGTCAAAGGCTTTGGAATAGTCAATGAAGCAGAAATAGATGTTTTTCTGGAACTCTCTTGATTTTTCCATGATCCAGCGGATGTTGGCAGTTTGATCTCTGGTTCCTCTGCCTTTTCTAAAACCTGCTTGAACATCTGGAAGTTCACGGTTCACGTTTTGCTGAAGCCTGGCTTGGAGAATTTTGAGCATGACTTTACTAGCGTGTGAGATGAGTGCAGTTGTGTGGTAGTTTGAACATTCTTTGGGATTGGAATGAAGACTGACATTTTCCAGTCCCATGGCCACTGCTGAGTTTTCCAAATTTGCTGGCATATTGAGTGCAGCGCTTTCACAGCATCATCTTTTAGGATTTGAAATAGCTCAACTGGAATTCCATCACTTCCACTAGCTTTGTTCATAGTGATGCTTTCTAAGGCCCACTTGACTTCACATTCCAAGATGTCTGGCTCTAGGTGAGTGATCTCACCATCGTGATTATCTGTGTTGTGAAGATCTCTTTTGTACAGTTCTTCTGTGTATTCTTGCCACCTGTTCTTAATATCTTCTGCTTCTGTTAGGTCCATACCATTTCTGTCCTTTATTGAGCCCATCTTTGCATGAAATGTTCCCTTAGTATCTCTAATTTTCTTGAAGAGATCTCTTGTCTTTCCTCTTCTGTTCTTTTCCTCTATTTCTTTGCACTGATTGCTGAGGAAGGCTTTCTTCTCTCCTTGCTATTCTTTGGAACTCTGCATTCAGATGCTTATATCTTTCTTTTTCTCCTTTGCTTTTAGCTTCTCTTCTTTTCACAGCTATTTGTAAGGCCTCCTCAGACAGCCATTTTGCTTTTTTGCATTTCAATTACATTGATTAATTTTCATATGTTGGATGCACCTTTGCATTCCTTGAATAAATCCCACTTGGTCATAACGTATAATTATTTTTTAAAGTTGTTGGATTTTATTTGCTAGCAATTTGTTGAGGACTTTTGTAATGTGTTTATCTTTTTTTTTTTTTTTTAGTATGAAGGTAATTCTGGCTTGATAGAGTGAATTGGAAAGTGTTCCCTTTTCTATTTTTAAATTTTTGGGAAAAATTTGAAAAGGGTTGTTTCTTTGTTATTTTTCTAAACGTTTGGTAAATGACCAGTGAGGATTTCTTGTCCTGGGGTTTCCTTTGTGAAAAGTTTTAAAAATTAGTCTTCCAGTCTCTTTGCTTGCCATGTTGTTGTTCAGTTGCCCAGTCGTGTCTGATTCTCTGCAACCTCATGGACTGTAGCTGGCAAGGCCTCTCTGTCCCTCACCATCTCCCGAAGTTTGCTCAAGTTCATGTCCATTTCATCAGCGATATCATCCAGCCATCTCATCCTCTGATGCCCTCTTCTTCTTCTGCCCTCTGTCTTTCCCAGCATCAGGGACTTTTTCAGTGAGTCAGCTGTTTGCATCGATGACCAAAATACTGGAGTTTCACCTTCAGCATCAGTCCTTCCAATGAGTATTTAGGATTGATTTCCCTTAAGATTGACTCGTTTGATCTTCCTTGCTGTCCAAGGGACTCTCAGGAGTCTTCTCCAGCACCATAGTTTGAAAGCATCCATTCTTCAGCACTCTGCCTTCTTTACGATCCAGCTCTTAACAACCGTACATGATCACTGGGAAACCGTAGGCTTGACTGTACGGATCTTTGTCAGAAGAGTAATATTTCTGCTTTTCAACACACTGTCTAGGTTTCCTGCCAGGATGCAAACGTCTTCTGATTTCATGGCTGCAGTCCCCATCTGCAGTGATTTTAGAGCCCAAGAAGAGGAAATCTGTCAGTACTTCCACCTTTCCCCCTCTATTTGCCATGAAGTAATGGGGCTGGATGCCATGATCCTAGTTTTTTTTATATTTAGTTTTAAGCCAGCTCTTTTACTCTCCTCCTTCACCCTTATCTAGAGGCTTTAGTTCCTATTCACTTCCTGTCTTTAGAGTGATATCATCCGCATATCTGAGGTCGCTGATATTTCTCCCGCCTATCTTGATTCCAGCTTGTAACTCATCCAGCTAACGTTTCTCATGATGTGCTCAGCATATAGATTAAACAAGCAGGGTGACAGCAGACAGCCCTGTCATACTCCTTTCTCAATCTTGAGAAACACTTTCACAATCTTGTCATATTCCTTTCTTACTTTCATAGGTGTATTTATATTTGGCACTGCTTCTTGAATTAATTTTGGTAGTTTGTGTCTTTTTCGGTGTTTGTACATTTCATCTTGGTTATCTAACTTGTCATATATTTCAGAGTATTCCATAATAATATTTTTGTTTCTATAAGGTCAGTAATGACATGTATGCCCAAAGATACATGGTTTTTTGCTGTCATCTTTTAAATCATATAAGAGAAAAATGCAGTTAAGACAAAAATATATTTATACTGTCTTTTATATTTACTTATGTAGTTAGCTTTACCAGTGTATTTTATTTCTTTGTGTGAATTTGAGTTACTGTATGGTATCATTTCATTTTAGCCTGAAGGGCTAGCTTCTTTTTGATTTCTTGTAGATCAGGTCTGCTAGCAACAAATTCTCTCAAATTTTTTTTTTTATCTCTGAATGCCTTAATTTCTCCTTCATTTTTGAGTGATGAGTTTATACTAGGCTTCCCTGTTGGCTCAGACTGTAAAGAATCTGCCTGCAATGCAGGAGACCCAGGTTTGATCCCTGGGTTGGAAAGATCCCCTGGACAAAGGAATGGCTACCCACTCCAGTATTCTTACCTGGAGAATTCCATGGACAGAGGAGCCTGGCAGACTACAGTCCATGGGGTTGCAAAGAGTTAGACACGACTGAGTGACTAATACTTTCACTTACTAGATATAGAATTCTTTATTGACATTTTTTTTCTTTCAGCACTTTGAATGTCATCCCACTGTTTTCCTGCCTTCATGATTTCTGATGAAAAATTAACTGTTAAGGTTTTTGAGAGTCCCCCTGTATGAAGATTTACTTCTCTGTTTCTACTTTCAAGATTCTTTCTTTGTCTTTAACTTCTGATGTATGTCTAAGCTGTGGACCTCTTTAAGTTTATCCTTCTTGGATTTCATTGAGGTTCTTGGTTGAGATGTATAGATGAGCGTTTTTCATCAATTTGAGAAGTTTTGGAAATTATTTCTTCAAATATTTTTTCTGTGTTGTTCTCTCTCTCCTCTTTAGGATTCCTTTTAAATGTATGGTGGCATGCTCAGTCATGTCTTCAGGTCTGAGGTCTGTTCACTTTTCTTCATTCTTAAATCTCTATTCTTCTGATTGGATCATATTGATTAAACTGTCTTCAAGGTTACTAATTCTTTCTTCTGTCTGCCTGAATTTGGTGTTGAGCACTTGTAGTATATTTTTAATTTCAGTTATTGTATTTGTCAACTCCAGGATTTTTATTTGCTTCTTAAAAAATATTTTTTCCTATTGTAATTGATATTCTGGATTTGGTGAGACATCATTCTCATACTTTTCTTTAGTGTTTTGGGCATGGTTTCTCTTAGTTTCTTTAATATAATTAAAAGAGTTAATATAAAATATTTGTCTACTTAGTCCAACATCTGAGCTTTCTCAGGGGCAGTCTCAGTTGGCTGCTTTTTTTCCACCAGTGTATGTGCCACACTCAGTTGTTTATTTGCATATTTCTTGACTTTTTGATGAAAACTAGACATTTAATATAATGCAAGGACAGGGGAGCCTGGTGGGCTTCCGTCTATGGGGTCACACAGAGTCGGACACAACTGAAGTGACTTAGCAGCAGCAGCAGTAGCAGCAGCAACTTAAAAGTCTGATTCTTCCCAGTATTTGTTGTTGCCTGCTTCTTTAATAACTTTTCCTAACTAATTTTGTCAAGTTGTATTCTTTGTCATAAGTAGCCACTGAGGTCTCTGTTCAATAAGCTGTGCGGTCAGATAGTAATTCAACAGATACTTCCTTAGATTTTTAGAACCAGTCAGTCTCCCTGTGTTTTATGAGGGGCTCTTTGTGTCAGGGAATGTGTCTTCAACACTTAACCATGAAGTTGACAGCTCTACCTTAGCCTTCACTTCCTGTTTGTGCAGGGTGTCATGTCTGACACATGTGAGGATTTAAGGTTTTCCCAGGTCTTTCTTGAGTATTTGTACAGCTTCAGTCATGTTCATAGCCCTATGAATGTGTGACCTCCTAGATTCTTAGGAACATGTCAGAAATTTTCAGTTATTTATGGTCCCTTGGACTGCAAGGAGATCCAACCAGTCCATTCTGAAGGAGATCAATCCTGGGTGTTCATTGGAAGGACTGATGCTAAAGCTGAAACTCCAGTACTTTGGCCACCTCATGCAACGAGTTGACTCACTGGAAAAGACTCTGATGCTGGGAAGGATTGGGGGTGGGAGGAGAAGGGGATGACAGAGAATGAGATGGCTGGATGGCATCACCAACTCGATGGAGGTGAGTTTGAGTGAACTCCGGGAGTTGGTGATGGACAGGGAGGCCTGGCATGCTGTGATTCATGGGGTCGCAAAGAGTCAGACACGACTGAGTGACTGAACTGAACTGATGGACATCTCATTGTCCATATTTTCCTTTCACTTTTTATGATTATCTTATTGTTTTTCTCAATCATTATCCACTTGGGCAGCTGATTTGTTCAACAATTGCTTCTGATTATTTACAACAAACACCACAGGATAAAGGCTATTCTGCAATGAGCAAACTCTGAGTCAAGTACCATAAAGCCAGTCTTGTTAGTGGGGTCTTCCAAGGGATCAGGTCAAATAATGACATTTTCCTGGGAGTGTAATTTGAAAGACCTTCAGTCGTGTTTTTCCCCCTTTCCAGGCAGCTGATTTTCACCATAAATGCAGATTCTTGACTTTTAAAATTACCATGGATTAGTGGAGGGAAGAATGAAAATAAAGCAAGTCCAAGGGTCACAAAGCTCAGTGATCTTATCAAGATTTTAGCTGTTCTTCTTGAATAAACATTCCCTAGATTTCTATAAGTCTTTGGTTAATTTTGATTTGAAAAAATTGAATCTGACAGTTTTTGCCAATATTCTTGTTGGTTTTACTGAGGAGAGAATTTTCAGAGGTCCTTACTTGTGTCAACTACAAATTGGCACTTACTAAGGGCATTATCCATCTGCCTCTGCAGAAACTGAATCAGGTGCTGCTGCAGCTGTTGTCCTTTGACATGTCCTGAAGGGAGTTCAGGGTGGAAAATAGGAACAAGGCACTTTGTGCTCTAGAAAAACTGGTGAAACAGGTCTTTAAATAGATATATTCAGGAACTGATTCCATGAGCCCAATCCTTGTATCTCCTCATATCTAGAAAAGCACAAAATCCCTTCATGGTGACATCAGGTCCTTGTGACTAGCAGAAAACTTTTTGTAAGATAACTGCTTGATCACATTGAACTCCCCTTTCACCAAAATCACATATATTGACTATTTCCCCACAACCTCTTTGGAGCAGTTCCTTAGAGCTATCTGAGGTGCTGTCTCCCAGGCAACAGTCCTCATTTGGATCCAAATAAAACTTAATTCACAACTCTCATGTTGTACATCTTTTTTAAGTCAACACTTGATGTTTTCACTGATGTCACTAGAATACTTTTGTGAATCAATTTGGCCTCTCATATTTTTTTACATTGTTTCAAATTAAAGCCAGTTGTCTTAGCTTGGGTTTTATTGGAAGCAGAGCCTTAGGTAAAGACTTGTGTGCACATAGTTTATTTGAAAGTTTGATTCTAGGGAGCAGGGGTGAAGTAGCAGGAAAAATGAAGACTGGGAAGGAGGACAAGTCAGTATAAAAGCATGTTACTGAGCTTACTGCTACAAACAATGCAGGCTCAGCTGCACCAGGACCTCCATGGAAGCCATCTTCCCCGGCCAGCAACGAATGCATTTTTTCCATCAGCTTTTGTGTTTCATTGTTTGAGGATTACCCACAAGGTTCTTAACTCCCTAACATGTCCAAGTCTCAAATGGCTATGGATTTAATGTACCATCCAGGCACTGGTGGCAGAGGGTAGTACTTGCAGGAGACACTATATCAGCACAAAATTAATTGAAGCTCTCAATGATATCATCTTCCCTAGATGAGACTGTGATCAGAGGTGAGGCAAGAGAACATGAATAGAGTACCTATGTGTGTGTGTGTGTGTGTGTTTTTGTAAAGGTAATTTATGAAATAAATTCCAATAAAAGCAATAGAAAAAAATTTAAATAGCATATATGCTATGTTTAATGTTTCCATCTCAAGTGTCTATACTATTATTACTCAGGTGTACTTTATATAGAAATTTATATAGTATATCAGTTCAGTTCAGTTCAGTCGCTCAGTCGTATCCGACTCTCCGCGACCCCGTGAATCACAGCACGCCAGGCCTCCCTGTCCATCACCAACTCCCGGAGTTCACTCAAACTCATGTCCACAGAGTCGGTGATGCCATCCAGCCATCTCTCGGTTGTCCCCTTCTCCTCCCGCCCCCAACCTTTCCAAGCATCAGAGTCTTTTCCAGCGAGTCAACTCGTTGCATGAGGTGGCCAAAGTATTGGAGTTTCAGCTTTAGCATCAGTCCTTCCAATGAACACCCAGGATTGATCTCCTTTAGAATGGACTGGTTGGATCTTCTTGCAGTCCAAGGGACTCTCAAGAGTCTTCTCCAACACCACAGTTCAAAAGCATCAGTTCTTCGGCGATCAGGTTTCTTCACAGTCCAACTCTCACATCCATACATGATCACTGGAAAAACCATAGCCTTGACTAGACGGACCTTGGTTGGCAAAGTAATGTCTCTGCTTTTTAATATGTTATCTAGGTTGGTCATAACTTTCCTTCCAAGGAGTAAGCGTCTTTTAATTTTATGGCTGCAATCAGCATCTGCAGTGATTTTAGAGCCCCAAAAAATAAAGTCTGACACTGTTTCCACTGTTTTCCCATCTATTTCCCATGAAGTGATTGGACCAGATGCCATGATCTTTGTTTTCTGAATGTTGAGCTTCAAGCCAACCTTTTCACTCTCCTCTTTCACTTTCCTCAAGAGGCTTTTGAGTTCCTCTTCACTTTCTGCCATAAGGGTGGTGTCATCTGCATATCTGAGGTTATTGATATTTCTCCCAGCAATCTTGATTCCAGCTTGTGCTTCTTCCAGCCCAGCGTTCCTCATGATGTACTCTGCATAGAAGTTAAATAAGCAAGGTGACATTATACAGCCTTGACGTACTCCTTTTCCTAGTTGGAACCAGTCTGTTGTTCCATGTCCAGTTCTGACTGTTGCTTCCTGACCTGCATACAGGTTTCTCCAGAGGCAGGTCAGGTGGTCTGGTATTCCCATCTCTTTAAGAGTTTTCCACAGTTTGTTGTGATCCACACAGTCAAAGGCTTTGGCATAGTCAATAAAGCAGAAATAGATGTTTTTCTGGAACTCTCTTGCTTTTTCCATCATGTTGGCAATTTGATCTCTGGTGCCTCTGCCTTTTCTAAAACCTGCTTGAACATCTGGGAGTTCACGGTTCACATATTGCTGAAGCCTGGCTTGGAGAATTTTGAGCATGACTTTACTAGCGTGTGAGATGAGTGCAATTGTGTGGTAGTTTGAGCATTCTTTGGCATTGCCTTTCTTTGGGATTGGAATGAAGACTGACCTTTTCCAGTCCTCTGACCACTGCTGAGTTTTCCAAATTTGCTGGCATATTGAGTGCAGCACTTTCATATGTTTATTAATTTTGACCCAAGTTTCTCTAAGTAGAACTGTGAGTTAATTTCCATTTTATTTAATATCATAATTTTATGTGCTATTTTATATTAACGTGCAATTCATTAAATTCATCCTTAACAATCTAGTTTCTTCTATTTTAGTGCTGTGTAACAGAATTAGATTTCCAGCCCTAGGGTACTGAAGGTGACAGCAAGTTTATGTTACATTTTGCAGTTTATTAGATATCTTTGGAAGAAGACATGTCAGATGCTTAGATTAAGAAAATTTGGACTTTTCCAAGTGCCTTATGATCCTAAAGGAAAAAAAAAGTAATAGTAAAGAAGTTTCAACTGTTACTAAAATTTTATTATTTTTTTAATAACACAAATCTTATGGAGTTTTAAGTAGCATTACACTGCAGTATCATAACAAGATGGTGGAGTAGAAGGATGTGTGCTCATCTTCTCCTGCGAAAACTGCAAAATTACAACACGCTGCCAGACAGTCATCGATAGGAGAATGTTGGATCCCACCAAAAAAAGATACCCCATGTCCAAGGGCAAAGGAGACACCCCAACAAGAACGTAAGGGGGGCAAAATCAGGTTGAGAATCAAAACCCCATACCTGCCAAGGAAGCTCGGAGGGCTCAAACAAAGCCTCGTGTGTACCAGGACCTGGAGACCCCACAGAGACTGAGCTAGACCTGCCTTTGAGTGTTTGAGTGTCTCCTGTGGAGGCATGAGTCAGTACTGGCCTGCCACGGGGACAGGGTCTCTGGCTGCAGCAGACCTGGGTCATGCAGCGTGCGGCATAAGTCTTCTTGGAGGAGGTCGCCATTAGCCCCACCACAGAGCTGCCGAGCAGATGACTCACACACTGCAGAACAATGATACCAAATAAATTCTCGCACTGTTAAGAAAGTTCTAGGACCCACAACAGATTTCCCAACCTGGGGATCTGGCTAAGGGACTGAGAACCCCCAGGGAGAACCCTCAGGGAATTTGACATCACTATCTCAAGTTAGCCTTGTCTAACTCAATGAAACTGTGAACCATGGTGTGTAGGGCCACCCAAGACGGAAGGGTCATGACAAAACACGGTCCACTGGAGAAGAGAATGGCAAGCCACTTCAGCATTCTTGCCTTCAGAACCCCAGGAACAGTATGAAATGGCAACTAAGATATGGCACTGGAAGATGAACTCCCCAGGTTTGTAGGGGGTCGTGGAGAGTCGGACATGACTGAGCGACTGAACTGAACTGAACATGCTATTGGAGAAGAGTGGAGAAGTAACTCCAGAAAGAATAAAGAGACGGAGCCAAAGCTGGAATCAAGATTTCTGGGAGAAATATCAGTAACCTCAGTTATGCAGATGACACCACCTTATGACAGAAAGTGAAGAGGTGCTAAAGAGCCTCTTGATGAAAGTAAAAGAGGACAGAGAAAAAGCTGGCTTAAAACTTAACATTCAGAAAACTAAGACACGGCATCTGGTCCCATCGCTTCATGTCAAGTAGATGGGGAAACAACAGAAACAAGGAGAGACTTTATTTTCTTGGACTCAAAAATCATTGCAGATGGTGACTACAGCCATGAAATTAAAACACACTTGCTCCTTGGGACAAAAGCTATGACAAACCTAGACGGCGTTTTAAAAAGCAGAGACATTACTTTGCCAACAAAGGTCCATCCAGTTAAAACTATGGTTTTTCCAGTAGTCAGGTAGGGATGTGAGAGTTGGACCATAAAGAAAAGTGAGCGCTGAAGGATTGATGCTTTTGAACTGTGGTGTTAGAGAAGACTCTTGAGAGTTCCTTGGACTTCGAGGAGATCCAACCTGTCTATCCTAAAGGAAATCAGTCCTGAATGTTCACTGGAAGGACTGATGCCGAAGCTGAAAGTCCAATACTTTGGCCACCTGATGTGAAGTATTGACTCATTTGAAAGGACCCTGATGCTGGGAAATCCTGAAGGCAGGAGAAGAGGATGACAAAGGATGAGGTGGTTGGATGGCTTCACTGACTCGATGGATATGAGTTTGAGTAAGCTCCGGGGGTTGGTGATGGACAGGGAAGCCTGGCGTGCTGCAGTCCATGGAGTTGCAAAGAGTTGGACACGACTGAGTGACTGAACTGAACCTAACTGAACACTGCCCTGGATTCTGTCAGGTGGATATTTATTTTATGCCAACAAAGAAAATTTTCAGATTATTATATAGTATTATGACTGTGTCGATCACAATAAACTGTGGAACATTCTGAAAGAGATGGGAATCCCAGACCACCTGACCTGCCTCTTGAGAAACCTGTATGCAGGTCAGGAAGCAACAGTCAGAACTGTACATGGAACAACAGACTGGTTCCAAATAGGAAAAGGTGTACGTCAAGGTTGTATATTGTCACCTTGCTTATTTAACTTCTATGCAGAGTACATCATGAGGAACGCTGGGCTGGAAGAAGCACAAGCTGGAATCAAGATTGCCGGGAGAAATATCAATAACCTCAGATATGCAGATGACACCACCCTTATGGCAGAAAGTGAAGAGGAACTCAAAAGCCTCTTGATGAAAGTGAAAGAGGAGTGTGAAAAGGTTGGCTTGAAGCTCAACATTCAGAAAACAAAGATCATGGCATTTGGTCCCATCACTTCATGGGAAATAGATGGAAAAACAGTGGAAACAGTGTCAAACTTTATTTTTTTGGGCTCCAAAATCACTGCGGATGCTGATTGCAGCCATGAAATTAAAAGACGCTTGCTCCTTGGAAGGAAAGTTATGACCAATCTAGATAGTATATTTAAAAGCAGAGACATTACTTTGCCAACCAAGGTCCGTCTAGTCAAGGCAGTGGTTTTTCCCGTGGTCATGTATGGATGTGAGAGTTGGACTGTGAAGAAAGCTGATCGCTGAAGAATTGATGCTTTTGAACTGTGGTGTTGGAGAAGACTCTTGAGAGTCCCTTATACTGCAAGGAGATCCAACCAGTCCATTCTAAAGGAGATCAATCCTGGGTGTTCATTGGAGGGACTGATGCTAAAGCTGAAACTGCAATACTTTGGCCACTTCATGCGACGAGTTGACTCACTGGAAAAGACTCTGATGCTGGGAAAGGTTGGGGGCGGGAGGAGAAGGGGACGACCGAGAATGATATGGCTGGATGGCATCACCGACTCTGTGGACATGAGTTTGAGTGTACTCCGGGAGTTGGTGATGGACAGGGAGGCCTGGCGTGCTGTGGTTCATGGGGTCGTGGAAAGTCGGACACGACTGAGCGACTGAACTGAACTGAACTGAACTGAATCTGTCTATTAGGTAATATTTATCTGTGATTAAGAGCATTCCTGGTGACTGGGAGAGTAAAGCATCTGCCTGCAATGCAGGAGACTCAGGTTCGATCTCTGGGTCAGGAAGATCTCCTGGAGAATGAAGTGGCTACCCTCTCCAGTATTCTTGCCTGGAGAATTCTATGGACAGAGGAGCCTGGTGGGTTAATGGGCTCACAAAGAGTCAGACATGACTGAGCGGCTAACACATATGTGATTAAAAGACAACTTCCAAATTAATGACTAAAGGAGCCAGTCTTCCCTACAGAGCTTAGAGGACAGAGCATTGAAACAGCATTGTTCTCAGGTCTTGAAACCAAGTAGAATTTTTTTCTGCTGATTTTAGGCTCATTTGGGAACTGTGACCCCCTTCTGCTTTCCAGTTTCTTCCTTATGTGATGGGAATATCTGTCTTAAGCCTGTTCAACCACTGAATTTTAGAAGAGGATAATGTGTGTTCTAGTTTTCACAGATTCACAGATGGAGAGGAATTTTGCTTCATAGTGGATGGTACCCAGAGACTCACCCATACCTAATTTAGATGATTTAGATAACCAGATGATTTAGATAACCAGATTTGGAACCTTTCTTATTGATACTTAGATGAGATTTTGAATATAGAATTAATGCTATAAATGTTTAAGACTCCTGAGGATGTTCAGATAGGGTGAATTTATTTTGCATATGGTATAGACATAAATTTGGGGAGAGGGCAGAGGTAGACTGCAAGGTGTTAGACAGTGTCCTTCCAACGTTCTTGTCCACTATGAACCTCAGGATGTGATTTTACTTGGAGCTAAGATCTTTGCACATATAGTTAGTTAAAAAGAGGTCATACTGAATTAGGATGGATTCTAAAGCCAGTGACTGGTAACTTTAGAAGGCCATGTGAAATCACACAGACACTCATCCACAAAGGTGAGATAGTCCTGTGAAGACAGAGGCAGAGTTTGGAAGGATGCATTAAGGAGCATCAAGAATTGCTGGCTGTCACCAAAAGGTGGAAGAAGCAAAGAAGGATTCTTCCCTAGAGTCTTCACAGGGAGCATAGCATTGCTGATACCTTAATTTTAGACTTCTAACCTCCATAAGGGATTTGATTTAAGTCATATCTGAATGTTCTAGTGGTTTTCCCTACTTTCTTCAATTTAAGTCTGAATTTGGCAATAAGGAGTTCATGATCTGAGCCACAGTCAGCTCCTGGTCTTGTTTTCGCTAACTGTATACAGCTTCTTCATCTTTGGCTGCAAAGAATATAATCAATCTGATTTCGGTGTTGACCATCTGGTGATGTCCATGTGTAGAGTCTTCTCTTGTATTGTTGGAAGAGGGTGTTTGCTATGACCAGTGCATTCTCTTGGCAAAACTCTATTAGCCTTTGCCCTGCTTCATTCCGTGCTCCAAGGCCAAATTTTCCTGTTACTCCGGGTGTTTCTTGACTTCCTACTTTTGCATTCCAGTCCCCTATAAAGAAAAGGACATCTTTTTTGGGTGTTAGTTCTAAAAAGTCTTGTAGGTCTTCATAGAACCGTTCAAGTTTGGCTTCTTCAGTGTTACTGGTTGGGGCATACGCCTGGATTACTGTAATATTGAATGGTTTGCCTTGGAAACGAACAGAAATCATTCTGTCGTTTTTAAGATTGCATCCAAGTACTGCATTTCGGACTCTTTTGTTGACCATGATAGCTACTCCATTTCTTCTAAGGGATTCCTGCCCACAGTAGTAGATATAATGGTCATCCGAGTTAAATTCACCCATTCCAGTCCATTTTAGTTCACTGATTCCTAGAATGTCGACGTTCACTCTTGCCATCTCCTGTTTGACCACTTCCAATTTGCCTTGATTCATGGACCTAACATTCCAGGTTCCTATGCAATATTGCTCTTTACAGCATCGGACCTTGCTTCTATCACTGGTCACATCCACAACTGGATATTGGTTTTGCTTTGGCTCCATCCCTTCATTCCTTCTAGAGTTATTTCTCCACTAATCTCCAGTAGCATACTGGGCACCTACCGACCTGGGGAGTTCCTCATTCAGTATCCTATCAATTTGCAGGTAGGGAAGCAACAGTCAGAACTGTACATGGAACAACAGACTGGTTCCAAATAGGAAAAGGAGTACGTCAAGCCTGTATATTGTCACCCTGCCTATTTAACTTATATGCAGAGTACATCATGAGGAACGCTGGGCTGGAAGAAGCACAAGCTGGAGTCAAGATTGCCGGGAGAAATATCAATAACCTCAGATATGCAGATGACACCACCCTTATGGCTGAAAGTGAAGAGGAACTCAAAAGCCTCTTGAGGAAAGTGAAAGAGGAGAGTGAAAAGGTTGGCTTGAAGCTTAACATTCAGAAAACAAAGATCATGGCATCTCGTCCCATCACTTCATGGGAAATAGATGGAAAAACAGTGGAAACAGTGTCAGACTTTATTTTTTTGGGCTCTAAAATCACTGCAGATGCTGATTTCAGCCATGAAATTAAAAGACGCTTGCTCCTTGGAAGGAAAGTTATGACCAACCTAGATAGTATTATGACCAACCTAGATAGTATATTAAAAAGCAGAGACATTACTTTGCCAACCAAGGTCCGTCTAGTCAAGGCTATGGTTTTTCCCGTGGTCATGTATGGATGTGAGAGTTGGACTCTCAAGAAAACTGATTGCCGAAGAATTGATGGTTTTGAACTGTGGTGCTGGAGAAGACTCTTGAGAGTCCCTTGGACTGCAAGGAGATCCAACCAGTCCATTCTAAAGGAGATCAATCCTGGGTGTTCATTGGAAGGACTGATGCTAAAGCTGAAACTGCAATACTTTGGCCACCTCATGCGACGAGTTGACTCACTGGAAAAGACTCTGATGCTGGGAGGGATTGGGGGCGGGAGGAGACGGGGACGACAGAGAATGAGATGGCTGGATGGCATCACCGACTCGATGGACATGAGTTTGAGTGAACTCCGGGAGTTGGTGATGGACAGGGAGGCCTGGCGTGCTGTGATTCGTGGGGTCGCAAAGGGTCGGACACGACTGAGCGACCGAACTGAACTGAACCTTCATAACTCGAAGAGAAGAAATTTGTTATTGTAGAAATTTAAGACTTCTATTTTGTCGTATTTTATTACAGCAGCTGGAGGGAATTAATGCATTTTTGTGCTGAGACATACATTATAGGAGTGACAAAATAAAGAGGAGTTGGAGGTTTTAGAACACATAGATATAGGACAATAAAATATTTACTTGTCAAATATAGCATTGATTACTAAGTTCACACTGTAGTATCGTTAGGAAGTTGTTAGATTATGTACAAAGAATATATACTTTCAACTGTTTGAGAAATTGTACTATTATTGATATAATAATTTTTTAGAGATTCATGACCCAGTTAAATTATTTTACCCTAGGATCCTTACCCAGGAATTGAACCAGGGTCTCCTGCATTTTTGCAGGCAGACTCTTTACCAACTGAGCTATCAGGGAAGCCTGGCTCTTTACCAGGTAGCATCAGGTATGTCCTTGATGTACGTTCAAACGTACCTACTTAATTTGTCAATACTATGCTGCTGCTGCTAAGTCATTTCAGACGTGTCCGACTCTGTGTGACCCCACAGATGGCAGCCCACCAGGCTCCCCCATCCCTGGGATTCTCCAGGCAAGAACACTGGAGTGGGTTGCCATTTCCTTCTCCAATGTGTGAAAGTGAAAAGTGAAAGTGAAGTCGCTCAGTCGTATCCGACCCTTAGCGACCCCATAGACTGCAGCCCACCAGGCTCCTCCATCCATGGGATTTTCTAGGCAAGAGTACTGGAGTGGCTTGCTATTGACTAGATACTAATAATTTTTTGTTTTCACCCAGCCTTTCATATTTCATGATCATGTGTACTTTATCCATAAAATGAAAGCATTTAACAATGAAGCCTGAGAAAAGAGAAGGGAATAAATATATATGTGAAAAGGACATGAGTCACTGAACATTTCTCATAAGCAGAAACTATAGTGGAGATTAAAATGGTATTTTTTTAAACAATACTATGAAGCTAACCAACCAAAACTAAATTTTAGAGGGCTCATCCTTTTCTGCTTGTTTTATCTCTACTGTCATCTCCCTTCAAGGCACATGAGAGGCATCATTTCTTCCAGGATGCTATACTTGAGCTCTAATTCTAGATAATCACCCCATAGCTAGAAGCTGGCTCCTCAGTGCCCTTGCAGATGTCTCACTGCAGTGTAATGATTTGTTTCTGTGATTGTCCTCTCCGCTTGATTATCAGCCCCAAGGAAGTTCATTGGACTAGATAGGCTGTTTAATTTCTTTTGAATATGAGCATGATTCATTTTTAAAAACAGCTTTAACAGTACAAGTGACACAAAATGAAATGCTTATATTTAAAGTGTACAGTCTAATAAGTTTTGACATATGTATGTACTCATTGGACCATCACTATAACAGGAGAGCAAACATACTCATCATCCCCAAAGGTTTCCTAATGAAGATGAGATATATATATTTAAACGAAGCTCTAGAGAAGTTTATTGTAGAGAATTTAAAGAATTCTGACGGTAAAAGTCAGTGGGTTGGTGGAAATTTATATAATTTGAAGCAGCTAGGTCAGAAGCACCAGGCAGACCATTGAGCTAGATTTCAGAGACTCATTCTGACCTGTTGAAATCCCTTCCTTGAACTATAAGTGAAGTGAAGTCACTCAGTCATGTCTGACTCTTTAGGACCCCATGGACTGTACTCTACCAGATTCCTCCGTCTATGGGATTTTCCAGGCAAGGGTACTGGAGTGGATTACCATTTCCCTTCTCCAGGGGATCTTCCCAACCCAGGGATCGAACCCAGGTCTACCCTCATTGCGGGCAGATGCTTTACCATCTGAGCCACTGAGGAAGCCTGTGGCTCAGCTGGTAAAGAATATGCCTGCAATGTGGCAGACCTGGGTTCCATCCCTGGGTTGGAAAGATCCCCTGGAGAAGGGAAAGGCTACCCACTCCAATATTCTGGCCTGGAGAATGCCATGGACTGTACAGTCTATGGGGTCTTAAAGAGTCAGAAAGGACTGAGCGACTTTCACTTTCATTCTATTCCTTGAACCATAGCTAGTCAATAAGTGGTGTCTTGGGTTTGATGTCAGCCTTGGTGAGTCTGGAGGTCAGTAAGAAACAAATGCTGTCATTCATTAATTCTAAAGGAGTTTTCCTGGTGACTCAGATGGTAAAGAATCTGCATGCAATGTAGGGGACCTGGGTTTGATCCCTAAGTCAGGAAGATGCCTTGGAGAAGGAAATAGCTACCCACTCCAGTATTGTACAGTTTTCATTCACATGTTAACTCCTTCAAGTGAGGAGGCATCTTACGATTATAATATGTCATAGTTTGATGAGCATTTTTCTTGTTATTAGTATATAAAGTAACAGTCATTTTTTATTAATTTGTTTTAATTGGAGGATAATTACTTTACAATATTGTGATGGTTTTTGCTATACATCAATGTGAATTGACCACAGGTGTACATCTTTCCCCCCACCATCCTAAACTCCCCGCCCACCTCCCAAGTAATAGTCTTAGTATCAATTTTGCCTTCAGTTCAGTTCAGTTCAGTTCAGTCGCTCATATATATTACTAAAAACTCTTCTACTTCTCTATGGTTAAGAGATCAGAGACAGAATGCCCATTATATTTTCTGTAGGTTTCAGCTGCCTCCTCAGCATGCTTGATTCTATATTCTTGGCCAGTCTTCAGAGGTATGGCTGTTGCCATAGGGTGCAGTAGGAGTCAGTTGGAAAGACTCAGGAAAATAATAGAGCCATATGATGATGAAATGACCTGATGTACCAGTGAGATGTTACTCTTTTGAAAAAGAGACTAGAACTATATTCAAAATTCCTCCAAGTCATTGTGTAAATAAAGACCTGTTTCAAAGTTCCACCGAAAATAGACAAATATGTGGGAACAGAGTAAAGGACTAATCAAAAGCAGCAGGAAGAACTTGAAAAATGAACCTTTTGAAAGTCATAAAGTTGTTGTTATTTAGTTGCTAAGTCATCTGACTTTTGTGACTGCACTGACTATAGCCCACCAGGCTCTTCTGTCCATGGGATTCTCCAGGCAAGAATACTGTTGCGGGTTGCCATTACCTTCTTCAGGGGATCTTCCTGACCCAGGGATCAAACCCAGGTTTGCTGCATTGCAGGCAGATTCTTTACCATCTGAGCCAAATGCTTACTATTTTAATAGTTTATTTTTCAGATCATGATCTAAGTCTTGGACAGTGAGACACTTTATCATTGCCCAAACGTATTATAATAAGGTGTTCCATTCCACAGTATCTTTAGTTATTTCAGGTCCTTGGAAATGTTTCTGAAACTTGGGTAGGCCATGGGAAAAAAGGAGATTTAAAGAGAGACAAAAACATTGGTTTGGTAGTTTCCTTAAAGCAAGTTTACAGTGTTCTGGTACAATCAAAGAGTTGGCTTAGAAATGAGATGGATACATCAAGCTTTTCTCAAAGACCCATGTTTCCTCCATTACAGTCACTCTGACAGATTTATTAGTCTCTTTGTCTTCTTTTTTTGTTTCGCTTTTTTCTCCTATCAGTAATGGAGAATGATTCTCAATTCATGCAAATGAATATTACTATACAGATAAGTGTAGCTGACATTCACTGAATGCTAATTTTATTATTCAGATTTATCATGTGCATAAATTAAGTTGTGTTGTTCAAGTTTCTTTATACAATTGTTATGAAATGAATACTTCCTACGCTGAAGTCATTCTCTTATTAACTTTGTTTTTACACTTTTTTATAAATATACCTACGAAGACTATTTCCCTTTCCTATTTTTTAGAAAGGAAGCATTATAGGCAGAAGGTTAACAATGGGAAGGCTGTGCATTAATTTGCATAAAATTATTGTTAAGGAGAAAATTGCAAGTATTATAATGTTGCGATTGCATGTAGTACATAATAATTATGTTATTATACTTTAAATATTCTGTTATTGGTCATAATTGTCAACTTTTAAGAGTAACCTTTGAGGAAAAATAGGTTAAGGAAAATGGGTAGGGAGAAGATCAGTGAGAAATCTTATTGGAGAGGTAGTAGTGTGGCAGAGACTGACTAGCTATTCACCAGACTAGTTTCTCTTCTGTTCTTCTTGACCCACAGTTAAATCATATTTCCTAGCCTTCTTTCTACTCAGGTATAGCCATGTGTTGGAGATCTATGCATTGTCATGTGAACAGAAATGACAAGTTCCATTTCTAGGATTGGCTTGTAGATTCTGACAGATAATTCTCAAACCTCTTCTACCAACTTGGCACAGCTGGGCCCAGGGCCCTTGAAAACCACATGGTGGAGATAAGAAGTCACAAAAAGGAAGGTCTCTGACTTCATGAATGGCTACTTAGGTGAAGGTCCCTCACTGCTTAGAAAAAAGTATCTTTGACTTTATACGAGATATAAACTTCTATTGCATTTGAGCTATCATACACTTTATAGTTTGTCATGATAGCTAATATTATGTTAAGGCATACAAATGGAAGCAAAGAATTTCTGGGTAATCCATTCTTAATTTTTAGTATGCTGTTAAATCCACCAAAATTGTGCGTGCATGCTCAGTCACTTTAGTCATGTCTGACTCTTTGTGACCATATGGACTGTGGCCCACTGGGCTCCTCTGTCCATGGGGTTCTCCGGGCAAGAATACTGGAGTGGGTTGCCATGCCTTCCTCCAGGGAATCTTTCCAACCCAGGGATCGAACCTGCATCTCCTGCGACCCCTACATTGAAGGTGGTTTCCTTACCACTGTGTTGCTGGGAAAGCCCCCACCAAAACGGTCAGTCAGTCAGTTCAGTCGCTCAGTCATGTCCAACTCTCCACGACCCCATGAATCACAGCACGCCAGGCCTCCCTGTCCATCACCAACTCCCGGAGTTCACTCAAACTTATGTCCACAGAGTTGGTGATGCCATCCAGCCATCTCATTCTCTGTCGTCCCCTTCTCCTCCCGCCCCCAACCTTTCCCAGCATCAGAGTCTTTTCCAGTGAGTCAACTCATCGCATGAGGTGGCCAAAGTATTGCAGTTTCAGCTTTAGCATCAGTCCTTCCAATGAACACCCAGGATTGATCTCCTTTAGAATGGACTGGTTGGATCTCCTTGCAGTCCAAGGGACTCTCAAGAGTCTTCTCCAACACCACAGTTCAAAAGCATCAATTCTTCGGTGACCAGCTTTCTTCAGAGTCCAACTCTCACATCCATACATGACCATGGGAAAAACCATAGCCTTGACTAGACGGACCTTTGTTGGCAAAGTAATGTTTCTGCTTTTCAATATGCTATCAAGGTTGGTCATAACTTAATGGTACATTGTCTTAAAAAGATATCCTTTATTTTTTATTTCTGAAAGGTTTCATTGCTATAACACAAGCAGTTATTATTTGTATGGACTCTATTATTAGTAGGTGACAGCAAAAAATAAGGAAATCTTTGACATATAAGGGGACTTTAAAATTGTGTTGAAGCAAAAGTCATAGGTTTTTATTTTTATTATTTACATTGACTCTGAAAAAGAAAAAAAATGATCCAGAATACTATGAGAAATATGTTGGTTTCTTCATGGTTGGTGTTGTGTTTGGATTGTGTATGTTATCTATATTCAGCAGTGTGTGTAAGATTTCCCTCTCTCCCTCCCTCCTTTCAGCCAAGTGACTTACCTAATTGTGTCTGTAACTAGAGAGGCGGATTAGGGATCTGCTAGAGGATACATCTGGACTGGAGGCAATGTTTGAATTTAATGGATCCTTAGAAATAATTTCATCCTATGCCTTTATTTTATGGATGAAGGAAATTATTCTTAGGAGGCATGCATTCTTATAGGGCTTACTGTATACGTAACACTTTGTATCATCTCATTTATTCTTCACGACTTATCATTTGAGGAATTGTTACCTCCATATTTGTAATGGAGAAGTTGAAGACTTAAAAGTAAACGTATTTAAGGTTTCCAACTCCTTTGAGGGCTTCCCTGGTGGCTCAGAGGTTAAAGTATCTGCCTTCAATGCGGATGACCCGGCTTCGATCCCTGGGTCGGGAAGATACCCTGGAGAAGAAAACGGTAACCCACTCCAGTATTCTTGCCTGGAGAATCCCATGAACGGAGAAGCCTGATAGGCTACAGTCCACTGGGTCGCAAAGAGTCGGATACGACTGAGCAACGGAACGGAACGAACGAACGGAACGAAACTCCTTTGGAGATGATGAACCCTTCAGTAAAGGATTAAAATGTTACGCACCTAGGGGCAGATAAAGACATTGCAAGGGCAAAGATGGAGATTTGGGTGGTCCTGCAAGGTCATTTCCTTCATGGTCTCCTTCCTTTGGAGACTGAGTGAAATTGCTGAGTAGGGCAAGGGCAAAACAATGGAATGTGTTACCTGCTCTTGAGATAAAGTAACCTCACGTCTAGTTCATGGGACATACCTAACAAGAGGTCCAGCTTTCAAGGGGGTTTTTCCATTGATGAAAATAGTAAGGGATGTGCCTTAGTCTGTCCAGCTGCTTTAACATAATATCATAAACTTATAAAAAACAGAAATTTATTTCTCACCATTCTTGAGGCTGGCAAGTTCAAGTTCAAGGTGCTGGCAGATTGGATATCTGGTGAAGGTCTGCTTCCTGGCTCCGAGATGCTATATCATCTTATGTCCTTACATGTTGGAAGGGGCAAGAACACCCTGGAGTCTCTTCTATTAGGACATTAATTCCATTCACGAGGACTCCACCTTTGTGACTTAATCACTCCTAAAGGTGCTACCTCCAAATATTATGACATTGTGTGCCAGGATGCAACATAAGAATTTTGGAGCAAGTTGGGGTATGGGGAAGCACAAGCATTCGGTCTATAGCAGGGTGGAGAGAAGTACAGACACTTCCCCCCTCAGGGGAGTGAGAGGCTCCGGCGGCCTCTCCTCGCTGTGATTCAGGGCAAAGACGTGCGAGCAGACAAGAGTTCTTCCACATAAACATGACTCTTATTTTAGAATTCAGAACTTAACTTTCTATATCCAAGAAAACTGAATAAAGAATGACATGTCTTTCAGTTCAGTTCAGTCGCTCAGTCGTGTCCGACTCTTTGAGACCCCATGAACCGCAGCACGTGCCAGGCCTCCCTGTCCATCACCGACGCCCAGAGTTCACTCAAATCCATGTCCATCGAGTCGGTGATGCCATCCAACCATCTCATCCTCTGCTGTCCCCTTCTCCTCCTGCCCTCAATCTTTCCCAGCATCAGGGTCTTTCCCAAATATTAAAGGGAAAAGAATTCCTCCTTGAAAATTATTATTCTATCTGGTAGCTCTGTGCACTTTCTTTCTGAAGGCCTTGAAAATAGAAAAGCCCTCACACTACATGAAGGTAAGGGAATGAACTAAGGAGTCTTTTGAGAATTGTTTCTGCCCAGTGATGCTAAGGTTGAACTACATTGTGGTGTGATTTACAAGTGCAATAAAAACATTGTCATTGCTCATTATCTTTGCTGTTTTAAGTGTCTTTCAGTGAAAAAGATTGTACTAACTAAATAATCTGGAATTTCTAAAATTGTTTTGCTTTCTTTGAACTTTAGCAGCCCTATTTTAATTATTTAAAATAGGATTGAAACTCTTGAACTCTTGCAACTCTGAAACTCTTGAACTCATCCAGCCAACAACCATTAGCTTTTGAGTGTAAACTAGGATCCATTTTCCCCAGTAGAATTGAGAATAGAGTCATTGTGTGCTCAGTGGAGTCCGACTCTTTGTAATCCTTGGGACTGTAGTCCTCCACACTCTTCTATCCATGGGATTTTTCAGGCAGGCATCCTGGAGTGGATAGCCATTTCCTTCTCCAAGTGGTCTTCCCAATCCAGGGATCTAACCCATATCTCCCGCATTGGCAGGCAGATTCTTTACCACAGTGCCTTTGGGGATTTACCCAATACTAGTTCTAATATTTATATTCTTAAAGAATCATATTAAGATTTAGATATGTTGAAGAAAGGGTCTCCCTGAGAAAAAAGGGAGCATTTTTGAAAAGAAACAGATTAAAGGCATCTTTGAAAAGCTCGTATCATTCAGCAACTGCAAGTTTTGTGGAAGAATCATCTATAAGCTTCTGAAATTCAGTCATCCTCAGTGTGATCATGTATCATCAGAGAGAGATTTGTACAAGATCTTGCTAAGAGAGAGTCTTTATTGGAGGCTTCTAGAGACTCTTCTAGCCTGATTAAATGTGTTAAGTCTAACTGTGATTGAATACTTCTAATCTTAGCCACAAGTGGGTGACCATGACATACCAGCAAGTTCTTGTATCTTTTGAATCATTTAGGGACATTTGAAATACAGTTTCTCTTGCCACTCCTTTTGTAGGAAGAAGAAAATACAGTCCTTACCAGTTAGCCCCAGAGAAGTTTCATCACTGGTTCATTGCATATTTCCCCACTTTTTTAATTCTAATTTTATTAGAAATGATGTTCCTTACATAGTAAAACTGTCATTATATTATATGTAGGTTGAAGACAACCATCAAAATAACTTGGCTCTATTACATTTCAAGTACTTAGTGACTGCATAATGAAAGGCAAGGGGAATTTTAGAAAAAATTAAAAAACACACCCAAACCGATATTGGGTACAGAATGATACTCTCATGAAATACATAATGCCAAAATGCTGAATTATGGGAAAATATTAATGGATTATCTAGGTTATTAAAACTATTAAAATTGCAACGAATCAGTTTCAGAGTCTGAGTTATTGCCAAGATGGGTATGATGCCAGGAAAAGCATGCCTCTTCTTAAAAATTCTTATGGCAAGAATTGAGCATTAAGGAAGTGAATAGAGGCATTATATTTTAGGGGTGGAGTCTCCAGCTTTGGTAGGCAGCATAATTGTTGCATGAGTTCATAAAAATTAGATATTTGAGCTTCACTTCCTCCCTGCCTTTTAAAAATGAAAATCCTTGTGTAATTATAATGCAAGTGGTATACAAAGCATGGGACTGCTTTAGTATTTGTTGAAAGTAAATTTTCTGCCAGTTTAGATATATCTCAATATCATAATATCGATCAAAAACATCCAGGGCTGTTTTAGTACATTATTCTACACATATTGAAAGTGAGGCCCTTCTGAGTACATCATTATTTTATTATTTTTCTACCTATTTTTCTTTGTAACATCCATAATATTGTGGATATTTTGCTTTGTTGGACATGTGGTTATAATTTCTTTGACTTATTTGCTAATTCTTGTATTGTAAAATAAAGGAGGAATTATTATTTTTTTTTAAATCATCAAATGGGTCCCTCTTTCTAAGCCTTTAATTTTCTCCCTTATTTTCCTCTGCACCTTTAACATGAGAATGGCCTTCCTTATAAAAAATCTCCTGAAGATTCTCCTCTCTCTGTTTCCTGTGATCTTCTCCCCTTTATTTATGTATGGAATCAGGCACAGCTTTATTTTCTTCATGTTTGTTGAAATATCCTGAAACTCATTCCAGCAGGGTCTGTTGAACTTTTCCTCCATACTTCTTTCCTTTTAGAAACATGTAGGTAAGGATTACAGAGATGTGGTAGGATCTTGCCTTTATTTAGGTCACATATCAGTGAAGTCCGGAAATGCAAAGCTGAGGGGCAAAGGATAACAGCTATGCTTAAAAAGCATTTGCACTACCAGGAAGCTCAGTGGAAGTGGCATCATAGGGTTAGTGAAGGAAGTGGAAGCCAGAGGAGGTTGGTTAGGATGGGGGGCATCTCTTAAGAAGGAAAATGATAGAAAGTGAAAATGTTCACCCTGAAGAAAGGAAAGCTAATGAGTACATAAAGAGCTACTTTTACATATTTTATTAACTTTATGTAGAAGATGTTTTAATCTATTTTTCTGCTGAGAGATTAATAACTGGAAATGGGGTAAAATTTTAGGTGAAATAATTCTAATCCAATATAAGAGAGATTTTTCTTGCAAGAGTAATTTCAGTGTTGTGGTAAGTGCCCCACTCTTGGAAATAGTAACACATTGTTTAGATTACTTGCAGTACACAATGTTTTAAAGGGAATTATCATTTAATTAGAGGCTGGACTCTATGGCTTATAGTAACCCCTTCCAATTCTTAGATTTTGTGAATCCAGGAGGAACAGTAGAGATATAGTTATATCTTAAATTAAAAAAAAATTCCAATCACCCCATTAGCAGTCTGCCTGCCCCCCCCCCCCGAAAAAAAAATCCAACTTGACTAAATCATTTACAGCAAGACTCAGGTTAGCCCCTATAATTTAATGTAATATGAATAATACTATTCATGCTGCTGTAGACTGAAAAGATAGAGAATAAACAATGACAAGATATATAGCTTTGATTGAGATGTCACAACTGTAGGATAAATATAAATGATTTTTAAACATTTAATTATTATAAACATGTATCTTCCTTCAAATACACATGCATTTATTTATGATAGGCTTGAAAAATTCTGTTACTTCAATTTACCAAAATTATTAGCACAGACAACATGGTAGTATTAAAAGATATTAAAAGAAATTATGTTAACTAATTTAAAGTTCATATTGGTTGGTATAATTTTTTTACAAGAATCGACTGGGTTGGATATTTTTACACTACTCTGACCATAAAGCATATATTCCTTTTCTGTTGTGTTCAAGATTTGTATTTGGTGGAAACATTTATTATGCTAGTGGGAATTAAAAAAAAATTATTTATTTGACTATGCTGGGTCTTAGTTGCAGCATGCAGGATCTCTTAGTTTTGGCATGTGGGATCTAATTCCTTGACTAAGGATTGAACCTGGGCCCCCGTGGAGTCTTAGCTGACCAACAGAGAAGTTATGCTCGTGGGAATTTTTGTCTTGAATTTGTGTTAAGCTCAGTTATTTACTAAGAGGAAGGCAAAAATAGCTATAATTGTAAAGGCTGCTAAGTCACTTCAGTCGTGTCCGACTCTGTGTGACCCCATAGACGGAAGCCCACCAGGCTCCCCCGTCCCTGGGATTCTCCAGGCAAGAACACTGGAGTGGGTTGCCATTTCCTTCTCCAATGTGTGAAAGTGAAGTCGCTCAGTTGTGTCCGACCCTTAGCGACCCCATGGACTGCAGCCTACCAGGCTCCTCCATCCATGGGATTTTCTAGGCAAGAGTACTGGAGTGGCTTGCCATTGCCTTCTCCGAATTATAAAGGCAGTCAGTGGTAAATTGCGGAAAAATTTTCAATTAAGAGGGGTCAATGGAACTTGATAGAATTAAGGTGTATACATTTCCAAGTAATTCCTTTAATTTGATTTGACAAGTAATAAGTATTGTAAATAAAGCTTACAAAATCAGTTAGGCTTATTGAGGTGATTTTGTCTTTATTCCTTCTCCCACATGATAGCATTTGATTTATTGGAATCAATACCAAGGGCCGTAGCTAGAAATATTGAGAAACAGGTCATAATTGGTTCATTTTCACCCCCAAATTCCACTGTTCTAGGTGATCATAGCCAAATATTCTAACTACCTAATTGATACATAAACCAGAGTTGTGCCCCATGTTTTAAACCTGTTCCTCCAGTTAAAGATTACCTGTGGTTTCACTTCATCATAATCCTTATTCGAAAATTAACCAAGTTGATAAATTAGCTGATGTGAAGATACTAACAGGCTTCCAAGTACCATATCTGGTTGTGTATTAAATTCTAAACTAGACATTGCTTTCTTCAATTGATACACTATTTAGATTTGTCGTGTCTGACTCTGTGCAACCCCATAGACGGCAGCCCACCAGGCTCTGCCATCCCTGGGATTCTCCAGGCAAGAACACTGGAGTGGGTTGCCATTTCCTTCTCCAGTGTGTGAAAGTGAAAAGTGAAAGTGAAGTCGCTCAGTCGCGTCCGACTAGTAGCGACCCCATGGACTGTAGCCCACCAGGCTCCCCCGTCCATGGGATTTTCTAGGCAAGAGTGCTGGAGTGGCTTGCCATTGCCTTCTCCAAATTTCAAATACTAATTTCATAAATGAGGAAAACAAAGGCAGGAATTTTAGGTAAATGATATTTCTGGTTTTCTTTCAAGATTGTCTGCTGATGCCAAGCAAGTTAGTAGTCATCGGTTTGTTAACCTATTTAACTATAAGTTGATACTGTTTATCCATACAGAGTGAATTGTTGAAAAGTACAAAAAATCTATTGTTGACTGGGATATGAAGATATATATATATATATATATAGTCACCTACCATAAAAATGGAAATTTATACTGTTACAGATGTCTTGAAAACAGTATGACATCTATTAAAAATAGTGGTACACACACTTTTGACATAATCAGTTCAGTTCAGTTCAGTCGCTCAGTTGTGTCCGACTCTCCGCGACCCCATGAATCACAGTACGCCAGGCCTCCCTGTCCTTCACCAACTCCTGGAGTTAACTCAAACTCGTGTCCATCGAGTTGGTGATGCCATCCAGCCACCTCACTCTCTGTCATCCCCTTCTCCTACTGCCCCCAATACCTCCCAGCATCAGAATCTTTTCCAGTGAGTCAACTCGTCACATGAGGTGGCCAAAGTATTGCAGTTTCAGCTTTAGCATCAGTCCTTCCAATGAACACCCAGGATTGATCTCCTTTAGAATGGACTGGTTGGATATCCTTGCAGTCCAAGGGACTCTCAAGAGTCTTCTCCAGCACCACAGTTCAAAAGCATCAATTCTTCGGTGATCAGCTTTCTTCAGATTCCAACTCACATCCATACATGACCACTGGAAAAACCATAGCCTTGACTAGACGGACCTTTGTTGGCAAAGTAATGTCTCTGCTTTTTAATATACTATCTAGGTTGGTCATAACTTTCCTTCCAAGGAGTAAGTGTCTTTTAATTTCATGGCTGCAATCAGCATCCGCAGTGATTTTGGAGCCCAAAAAAATAAAGTCTGACACTGTTTCCACTGTTTCCCCATCTACTTCCCATGAAGTGATGGGACCAGATGCCATGATCTTTGTTTTCTGAATGTTGAGCTTCAAGCCAACCTTTTCACTCTCCTCTTTCACTTTCATCAAGAGGCTTTTGAGTTCCTCTTCACTTTTTGCCATAAGGGTGGTGTCATCTGCAATATCTGAGATTATTGATATTTCTCCCGGCAATCTTGATTCCAGCTTGTGCTTCTTCCAGCCCAGCGTTCCTCATGATGTACTCTGCATAGAAGTTAAATAAGCAGGGTGACAATATACAACCTTGACGTACTCCTTTTCCTATTTGGAACCAGTCTGTTGTTCCATGTCCAGTTCTAACTGTTGCTTCCTGACCTGCATACAGGTTTCTCAAGAGGCAGTTCAGGTGGTCTGGTATTCCCATCTCTTTCAGAATTTTCCACAGTTTATTCCGTATTATTGTGGTCTAGCCTACAGAAATAAAAGCTTCAGTATATAAGGATCTGTTAGCTGCTTATTGTAGCATTATTTAAGTAGAGTATATAATTTATAAGAAATTGAATGCTTTTCATAGGCAAATGATTAATTAATTAATTAACCAACAAATATTTATTAAGTACTTTTTATGTGCCAGAAAGGTTTCCCTGGTAGCTCAGTCAGTAAAGAATCCTCCTGCAATGCGGGAGACCAGGGTTTGATCCCTTGTGGGGACAATCCCCTGGAGGGAGGGCATGGCAACCCACTCCAGTATTCTTGCCTGGAGAATCCCAAGGACAGAAGAGCCTGGAGATTGCAAAGAGTCAGACATTACTGAGCAACTGAGAACAGAACATGTGTCAGGAACTGCTTTAGGTATTTTGAATACACTAGTGGACAAAACAGTTGAAGATGGAGCTTACATTAGAGTATGGGGGGGGGAATAAAGAAAAGACATGAATCATATAGTGTGACATAAGTGTGCAGTATAATCACGTGAGGTGGTGGTTATACAGGTTAACATTTTAGCTGGCTTGTCATGATGGCTTAATGGGAAGGTAACATGTTTTTCCCGTGGTCATGTATGGATGTGAGAGTTGGACTGTGAAGAAAGCTGATCACCGTAGAATCGATGCTTTTGAACTGTGGTGTTGGAGAAGACTCTTGAGAGTCCCTTATACTGCAAGGAGATCCAACCAGTCCATTCTAAAGGAGATCAATCCTGGATGTTCATTGGAGGGACTGATGCTAAAGCTGAAACTGCAATACTTTGGCCACCTCATGCGACGAGTTGACTCACTGGAAAAGACTCTGATGCTGGGAAAGGTTGGGGGCGGGAGGAGAAGGGGACGACGGAGAATGAGATGGCTGGATGGCATCACCGACTCTGTGGACATGAGTTTGAGTGAACTCCGGGAGTTGGTGATGGACAGGGAGGCCTGGCGTGCTGTGATTCATGGGGTCGCGGAGAGTCAGACACGACTGAGTGACTGAACTGAACTGAACATTTCATTTTAACAAAAAGTGTGAAAGGAATTATTAGAAGAATATTCCAGAGAGAGAGGTTAAATAGAGCATATGCTTTGAGAAAAGAACATCTCTGAAACATTTTGTGTGAAGAAGAGCTGAGAACAATGAGAACCATGGGAGGTACATCAAGGATCATAGTAGAAAACCCATGAGACGGGTTGTATCACCAGTAGAGTGAAAAGATCTGGAGAACTGGGTCCTAGGACTGCAGCCTGGAATACTCAAGTATTAAAAATTAGGAGAGAAGTATCATGTACACCCAGGGCGGATTCATGTCAATGTATGACAAAACCAACCAATATAATATTGTAAAATAATTAGCCTCCAATAAAAATAAAAATTAAAAAAAAAAGAAAAAATATTAGGAGAGAAGTATAGGGATCACTGAAGGAGACGGAGCAGGAGCAAATAGGTAGAAGGGAAAACTACAGTGAGGAAGAAAGAAAACTTGGGGAAAAAAATTGAAATAAATATATCAAGGAAAAGGATTTGATAAATAAAATTAAATGCCTTTGATAGATTAATCAAGGTGAGGGCTGAGAATTAATTACTTATATAATGATTTTGGAGGTCATTGATCACCTGGATTAGGACAATTTGAGGGGTGATATGAGGGCAAAGTGAAGTGAAAGTCGCTCAGTCGTGTCCGACTCTTTGCGACCCCATGGACTTAGTCCATGGAATTCTTCAGGCCAGAATACTGGAGTGGGTAGCCTTTCTCTTTTCTAGGCAACCTTCACAACCCAGGGATTGAACCCAGGTCTCCCACATTGCAGGCAGATTCTTTACCAGCTGAGCCACAATGGAAGCCCAGGAATACTGGAGTGGGCAGACTGTTCCTTCTCCAGTGGCTCTGCCTGATCCAGGAATCGAACTGCGATCTTCTGCATTGCAGGTGGATTCTTTACCAACGGAGCTATGCAAAAGCCTGATTTAAATGATTCTGTCCTACTGTACTAGAACTGCTATAATAAAATATTATAAACTGGGTGGCTTAAACAACAAACTTTAAACTGTATTTCTCACAGTTCTGGAGGTTGGAAGTCTGATATCTGGGTGCCAGCAGGTTAAGTTTCTTCATGAGAGTGCTTTTGCTGGTTTACAAAAAGCCATCTTGCTGTGTCATCATGTGGTGGAAAGAAAACTTGCTAGCTTTCTGGCCTCCCATTATAAAGGCCTCCTCTCATCCTGTTAATGATAGCTCTATTCTCATGACTTAATTACATCACCAAAGCTCCATCTCCAAATTCCAGTGCATTAGGATTAGGATTTTAACGCGTGAATTTTGGGAGGAGACACCAACATTTGGCTCATTGCTTTCTGCCCTGGGCCCCCAAATGTATATTCTTCTCAGTGACAAATGTGTTCCATCCCAACAGTTCCGAAGGACTTAACCCATTCCAGCAAAAGTTCTAAAGTCCAGAGGCTTATTTAATTGTCATGTAAATCATGTTTGATAATCAGAAGCAGAAGATATTAAGAAGAGGTGGCAAGAATACACAGAAGGACTATACAAAAAGGATCTTCATGACCCAGATAATCACAATGGTGTGATCACTCACCTAGAGCCAGACATCCTGGAATGTGAAGTGAAGTGGGCCTTAGGAAGCATCACTACGAACTAAGCTAGTGGAGGTGATGGAATTCCAGTTGAGCTATTTCAAATCCTGAAAGATGATGCTGTGAAAGTGTTGCACTCAATATGCCAGCAAATTTGGAAAACTCAGCAGTGGCCACAGGACTGGAAAAGTTCAGTTTTCATTCCAATCCCAAAGAAAGGCAATGCCAAAGAATGCTCAAACTACCGCACAATTGCACTCGTCTCACATGCTAGTAAAGTCATGCTCAAAATTCTCCAAGCCAGGCTTCAGCAATATGTGAACTGTGAACTTCCAGATATTCAAGCTGGTTTTAGAAAAGGCAGAGGCAGCAGAGATCAAATTGCCAACATCCTCTAGATCATGGAGAAAGCAAGAGAGTTCCAGAAAAACATCTATTTCTGCTTTATTGACTATGCCAAAGCCTTTGACTGTGTGGATCACAATAAACTGTGGAAAATCCTGAAAGAGATGGGAATACCAGACCACTTGAACTGCCTCTTGAGAAACCTGTATGCAGGTCAGGAAGCAACAGTCAGAACTGGACATGGAACAACAGACTGGTTCCAAATAGGAAAAGGAGTACATTAAGGCTGTATATTGTCACCTTGCTTATTTAACTTATATGCAGAGTACATCATGAGAAACGCTGGGCTGGAGGAAGCACAAGCTAGAATCAAAATTGCCGGGAGAAATATCAATAACCACAGATATGCAGATAATACCAGCTTTATGGCAGAAAGTGAAGAGGAACTCAAAAGCCTCTTGATGAAAGTGAAAGAGGAGAGTGAAAAAGTTGGCTTAAAGCTCAACATTCAGAAAACTAAGATCATGGCATCAGGTCCCATCACTTCATGGGAAATAGATGGGGACACAGTGGAAACAGTGTCAGACTTTATTTTTTTGGGCTCCAAAATCACTGCAGATGCTGATTGCAGCCATGAAATTAAAAGACACTTACTCCTTGGAAGGAAAGTTATGACCAACCTAGATAGCATATTAAAAAGGAGAGACTACTTTGCTGGCAAAGATCCATGTAGTCAAAACTGTGGTTTTTTTCAGTAGTCATGTATGGATGTAAGAGCTGGACTATAAAGAAAGGTGAGCACTGAAGAATTGACGGTTTTGAACTGTGGTGTTGGAGAAGACTCTTGAGAGTCCCCTGTACTGCAAGGAGATCCAACCAGTCCATCCTAAAGGAGATCAGTCCTGGGTGTTCATTGGGAGGACTGATGTTGAAGCTGAAACTCCAATACTTTGGCTACCTGATTGGAAGAACTGACTCATTGGAAAAGATCCTGATGCTGGGAAAAATTGAGGGCAGGAGGAGAAGGGGATGACAGAGGATGAGATGGTTGGATGGCATCACCATCTCGATGGACATGGGTTTGGGTAGACTCTGGGAGTTGGTGATGGACAGAGAGGACTGGTGTGCTGTGGTTCATGGGATCACAAATAGACATGACTGAGAGACTGAACTGAACTGAATTGAGTCAGGTATGAATGATACTTGAGGTATGATCGCCCTGAGGCAAATTGATTTTAAGCTGTGAACCTATGAAATCAAATATATTCTTCCAGAATACAATTATGGGACAAAGAATGGACAATTGCATTCCAAAATGGATAAATTTGGAAAGAAGGAGGAAGGGGTAACGGATCCCAAGTAGGTTCTAAACCTACCAAGACAAGTTTCATGAGGTTTTAAGCCTCAAGATTACCAATGTTTGTCTTAATGCTTTGACTTCCAGACCCACTGGGGTGATGTCCTGCTTTTCAGACCCATTGCAGTGCCAAGCAGTGGTCCCTAGGTCCCACCTTATGATTTTGGGTGTTCCTGTTCCCCCATGGCTTTGACCAGAGGTCATCTGGCTTGTTGAATGTGACATGATGGGTTCTCCGTTTGAAACTGAGGAGGCCGCCTTGATCTTGGACTGTCCTTTGGAGTCCATTCTTCTTTTGTCTTGAAGAACAGGGCACATTTTTCTTTTTTTTTCCTCTTTTTTTTATTGGAGGCTAATTATTTTACAATATTATATTGGTTGGTTTTGCCATACATTGACATGAATCTGCCCTGGATGTACATGAGTTTCCCCTCCCGAACCCCCCTCCCACCTCCCTCCTCCCTTTATCCCCCCTCTGGGTCATTCCCGCACACCAGCCCCGAGCATCCTGTAACATGCATTGACCCTGAACTGGCGATTCGTTTCACATGTGGCAACATACATGTTTCAATGCCATTCTCCCAAATCATCCCACCCTCACCCTCTCCCACAGAGTCCCAAAGACTGTTCTATACATCTGTGTCTCTTTTGCTGTCTCGTATACAGGGTTATCATTTGCATCTTTCTAAATTCCATATATATGCATTAGTTTACTGTATTGGTGTTTTTCTTTCTGGCTTACTTCAGTTTTTTCAGCTGAACAAATTTATGGTCCTGGGTTGTAAGCCCAAGAAGTCTGACATCTTCATTAATCTTTTTTCCCATCTCCTTCTCTTTCAGCTCAATTAAATTTTATAAGAAATCTATATTTACTAACTTATAGAGATGTCCAGGTTATATTATGAGTGAAAACGTGCATGTTTGGAGCAATATATATTTAATGCTTCTATTTCAGTATCAACAATCAAACAAAAAATAAAAACTCTTAACATCATATATATGCTTGGATATGTACATATCTACTTGTATATGTCTGATAATAAGGAGAAATGTGTAAAAGTTACCACAGTGAACTGTTATGGCTAGTCACTTGTTATGATAAAGGGGCATAAAGAACTTAGCAGAGGACATGAGCATTGTTGGAAAGGGATGATGTTTAGCTTTGCCTTAAAATAGTTTTGTGTTTTATAATTTTACTTGTTTCAAAGAGCATGTGTTAAACTTTGATTTTCATTTAAAGAAATAAAATATGGTTAAACTAAAGAATTTATGAATCATCAAAGATCTAGATCTAGGAACTGCAGCATCTAATTGAGAACTTGCAATAAAACTGGACATTAACAAAATGATTATTATAATGGAAGTTTAAATAAGAAAATAATAGTTTTACATTTGTAAATACTACACGTGAATTGACACAGAAGAAAATGAATATGTCTTAGCTCTCTTTTTGAGGGAGCCTTAGGGACAGCATTGCCTTCTGATCAGTTTTGACAGTGTTCCTCTTAAGACATAACAAAGGGAAAGCTACCAACACCAACAATTCAAGTAAAGTTGTAGATCTCTTGTCTATGGACTTTTGAGTCTAAACAAAGTTATCCATGGAAAGACCCACTTAAAAAATAACTTTATTAAATCTGCGTATTATTGAAACCTATGTTCCCTTTCTGTTCTCTTTTCTGAATTCTAACCAGGAAAAAGACCTGCTCAAGATTTCAGGAACTATGATTGATACACACACCCAGAACTAAAAGAGTTTGAGAGAATATACCATTTACCTATCCTGCTTGGGGCCATCCGTATACATGGTTGTACAATGATCAGGATGTAGAGGTTTTCAGCTTTAAGTACATTTAGGGAGCTGATAGGTAACTGAATCAGAAGAGAGACTTAAGAAAATAGAGTCAGGTGTCTGTCATCCTGGGGTGCACATGCTCCCTATAAATTTATTTCAGAACACTGTGAAAACCAAATAAAATACTATAGATTGGGTTTCAAATTCATTTCTTATGTTAATGGGTCCACGTGGTACTATTGACGTTTTGGACAATTCTTCCTTGTAAAGGACTATCTTGATACTGCCTAGTGATTATTGTTGTGTCCCCCCATCAGGCCTTGCAACTAATTGCATATAGCACCCCACATCCACCCCTATCCCCCAGCTCTGGATATTGCAACAAGCACTTTCCTCTACAGTTTAGGATGCCTGGTAAGGGGAGAAGTTTCCCTGGGTTATGGGCCCAGTGTGAGGTTTATGAGTGAAAGTGAAGTCGCTCAGTTGTGTCCGACTCTTTGCGACCCCATGGACTGTAGCCTACCAGGCTCCTCTGTCTGTGGGATTTTCCAGGCAAGAGTCCTGGAGTGGGCTGCCATGAGTGAGTAGTGTCATTTTATAGTAACGTGTTGTTTCACCCCCTGTGCGTGTGTATGCTCTCTCAGTCGTGTCCGACTCTTTGCGACTCCATGAACTGTAGCCTGCCAGGCTCTGTCCATGGAATTTTCCAGGCAACAATACTGGAGTGGGTTGCCATTTCCTATTCCAGGGGATCTTCCCAGACCAGGGATCCAACGTTGTCTCTTACGTCGCCTGCCTTGGCAGGTGGATTCTTTACCATTGAGCCACCTGGGAAGCCCCTGTTTTACCTGAACCAACTCTGAAATGTTGAACAAGTAATTTGCTTTTGCCTTTGCTATTGTGCTCTGTTACATTCAATGACACTGCCTCATCTTCCCATGGAGACATTGCCTCTTATATGCACAAAAGTCCTTTTAAAAATGTTAAAGTTTATTACCTTAGCCAAACATTAATTAGGTTTATATATTTCTTGAATGTTTGAAAAATCTTCCAACAATTCATTAAAGGTTGATGGGTTTTTTCCTCTATTAGGCCCTCAAAAAAACCTTACTGATTAATTTTTTAAAAAGCTAATGAATCAAAGAACTGTTTAAGGCACAGGAAGTGAACCAAGTTTCTGACCTTTCTGGCACAGGCTTTATCCCCATCAACAGAGCTTCACATTTACGATACTACATAAATAAAAAATAACAGTGGGTGACAAACCCACAGGGAGAAGTAAGCGTGAGGTGAGGCATTCTACAGTCTTTCTGTGCATTATCCTCAACACATTTGTTGCATTGTGGTTTTTTGAGGACTAGGCTTCCAGAGTGTTGCTTACTTGCTAATGGATACTAGCTAGAAGGTGAGAAATCTCTGTCATTTACTGTGGTCAGAGAAGGAAAAGATATTTGTTGAATGGTTAGGCACACATCCAGTAGTCAGCTGATGGCCTACTGAGGAATTTATCGGAAGGACTTGAACCTTCCCTACTGGAAAGAACTTGGTTTTAGGTATGTGTTGATATTATTCCTAAATCAAAAAGTAGGTGGCCCAAGAAGTTATCCTGGGGATGAGAAAAAGGCATGTGGAAGTTGGATTCAGCAAAGACCTGAATTTAAATACCAGTTCTGTTATATATTTACCTTGGGAAAGAGAGTATTTCCAAAGTAGTTTTTTTAATATATAAAATACAGACAACAACATTTTTCCTTATAGGAGTCTGATATGAACCGATGGAGATAATGTCTATAGAATGATCAGTTCCTTCCAGGCTTTCTTGTTTGTCTTCTCTTTCCTTCATTTCCCTTCAATTTTCTTTCTTCTTTCCTCCAAAATGTTAATACATGGTAGATTTGACTATAAGGCACTGGAGTATTTCGCTACAAGTAACATAAAGAATAATAGAACTTGAAAGGATTTTCCATATCAGATTCTCTGTATTTGTTGTGCTGTGTGACTTCAGTCATGTCTGGGACCCTGTGGACTGTAGCCTGTGACGCACCTCTGTCCATGGGATGCTTCAGGCAAGAATACTGGAGGGGGTTGCCAGTGTCCTCCCCCAGGGATTCTCCCGACACAGGGATCGAAACTGAGTCTCTTATATTTCCTGCATTGGCAGGTAAGTTCTCTAGCGCTAGTGCCACCTGGGAAGCCCACGTGTTTGTTAGTGATACTGAAATAAATATAGAGGATTAAGGCTTAGTATGCAGCAATATCAATGTATGTGCAATTCTTAGAATATCTCACTAGATTGACTTAATTCCTTAGCACCAGTTTTATGTTGTTACACATGTGGATATAATTAATTTCTCTCTTGAGGAGCCCATGTGGTAACCATAGCAGTTTGTCTAGGCCATATATACTTCTTCAGTTCAGTTCAGTTACTCAGTCATGTCCGACTTTTTGTGACCCCATGGACCACAGCATGCCAGGCCTCCTATCACCAACTCCTGGAGTTTACTCAAACCCATGTCCATTGAGTCAGTGATGCCATCCAACCATCTCATCCTCTGTCATCCCCTTCTCCTCCTGCCCTCAATCTTTCCCAGCATCAGGGTCTTTTCAAATGAGTCAGCTCTTTTCATCAGGTGGCCAAAGTATTGGAGTTTCAGATTCAGCATCAGTCCTTCCAATGAACAGTCAGGACTGATCTCCTTTAGGATGGACTTGTTGGATCTCCTTGCAGTCCAGAGTCTTTGTGCAAAGTATATTGTAGAATTATTTTAAATTCTGGGTTTTGAAGGTTTGGAAATATTGAGCTTTGATTTGCTTTTTTTTTTTAGGATCACGTTAGATTTTTGTCAGGCATGCGTTGTGCTCTCTAGGATACAAGATTAATGTCAAATTACCACAGTAAGATCATCTAAAATGCAATGAAATCCTGGTAAGGGGGAAATTTCAAATCTGCTTCTTTCTATAAAGAAAATAATGGCACATATACATGCATGTACATATTTTATGTATACGTTTTTACACTGTGTGATGATGAGTTGATTTATTGTCAATAACTTTTTTGCAAACTAATCAAGAACAAATCAGTGCTGTTGAAAGACTTAAGTGTGAAAGAGAAAGTAAATAGTAAAGGGAGAAGGTCTTAGAAAATATTATTTATGAACATAAGTGTGTCAGGAAGCTCTTATAAGAAAAACTTACTGGATATAGGAAAATGGTAAGTAGTTTAAATGTGTTGTATCTCATAATAGTGTTTAAATATTCTGAATACCAAGTTTATTCCATATTAACTAGGTATTATATTTCATATGAAAAATGCTAATCTGTGTTTATAACTGCAGAGTGATGTTTCAGATAGTTTGATATATATGATTTTTTTTGCCTTAAATGATGCCATTCATTCTCTCTACTGTGTCCATCTCTCTTCAACCAATACTAGCAGGATGTAGCATTATGTAGTACTATATTTTATTTTATTTTTTTTTGTAATTAATTTATTTTTTATTGGAGGCAAATTATTTTACAATATTATATTGGTTGGTTTTGCCATACATTGAAATGAATTCGCCCCGGGTTTACATAAGTTCCCCCTCCTGAACCCCCCTCCCGAACCCCCCTCCCACCTCCCTCCTCCCTTTATCCTCCCTCTGGGTCATCCCCGCATGCCAGCCCCGAGCATCCTATAACATGCATTGACCCTGAACTAGTGATTCATTTCACATATGACAACATACGTGTTTCAATGCCATTCTCCCAAATCATCCCACCCTCACCCTCTCCCACAGAGTCCCAAAGACTGATCTATGCATCTGTGTCTCTTTTGCTGTCTCGTATACAGGATTATCATTTGCATCTTTCTAAATTCCATATATATGCGTTAGTATGCTGTATTGGTGTTTTTCTTTCTGGCTTACTTCACTCTGTATAATAGGCTCCAGTTTCATCCACCTCATTAGAACTGATTCAAATGTATTCTTTTTAATGGCTGAATAATACTCCATTGTGTATATGTACCACAGCTTTCTTATCCATTAGTCTGCAGATGGACATCTAGGTTGCTTCTATGTCCTGGCTATTATAAACAGTGCTGCAATGAACATTGGAGTACATGTGTCTCTTTCAATTCTGGTTTCCTCGGTGTGTATGCCCAGGAGTGTGATTGCTGGATCATATGGCAGTTCTATTTCCAGTTTTTTGAGGAATCTCCACACTGTTCTCCATAGTGGCTGTACTAGTTTGCATGTAGTACTATATTTTAAACTAGATGCTTATATTATAAACTGTGGTATTTTCTGAAGCTGAATGCCTTTTAAAAATGAAAAAGATTACATTTTTGTCTTAGCAAATGTACTTAATGTTTTAATTGTGAAATATTTGATGCTGAAATTTGAGGAAATTCTTGACACTTGAGTCAAGTTCACTTTGAAGGCAGAGAAGAAATGTTAATAATTGTTTAATAATTTTAATAATAAATCTAAAAGTTCTCAAAATATTAAAAAAATAAATTTTAATAATTGTAGAAAAGGAAATTTTATCCATTTCATAAATTATTACCCATGACAGCATACTTGTTGCCCCATATCTGGCTAAGGGTTCCATTCATGAATGAGTCAGACTCTGTTCATGCTTCTTTTTAATGTAGTTCATGTAAGTTTTACTGACAAGTCAAGTAATGTGCCTTTTTCTTTAAAGAATACACAACATGAAAAGGGCATGTTGAACATTAGGTGGTGTTTATATCAGTGTAATGACAGATTTTTTTCAAGTTCTTTCCCTCATCATGAAAGCAGCATTCAGTTTATTTTAATATAACTTTATTGAGCTTTAGTTTTTAATAGACTTTTATTTATTTTTAAAGAATTGACTTTATTATTTAGAGTAGTTTTAGGTTCAAAGCAAAGTTGAGACAGTAGTACAGAGATTTCCCATATATCCCCTGCCTCCACATGCATAGCTTCCCCCTTTATCAACATCTCCCACCAGAGTGATATATTTATTACCATTGATGAACCTATGTTGACACATCATAATCATCGTAAGATCATAGCTTACATTAGGATTCACTCTCAACTTCTCTTTTTGAATCAATAAGTATAATGGCATTTTCTTAGATCTCAATGTGTGTAGTACAGGGATCTGATGTATTTGAATCATTGTGATGGCTTTCTGACCTGGGTAGGCAAGGTGGAGCATGCAATGGAAGACACAGTTCCTTTTTTTCCAGAGATGGTCTTATTGATTTTGAACATTTTGTCAATATAAGACCAAATGGTAATCCTCTTAATTTAACTAGTAGTATGGATTAAGAAAAACATTTCTTTGAGTCCTAAAGGATAATATTCAGATTACATCCTCTTCACTTTGAATTAAAAAACCAGCTATGTGTTTCTCAAATTGGAGCAACATGCATATAATATTTGACATCCAGAATTCCTTCTGCCTTTCTAAATTAAATCTTAGATGCAAAATTCTTTTGATACTTTTCTACCCTTTAGACTTATTACTCTGTCTTCCATCACTTTTGATAATACCACTATTAATGATGACCAATATTTACTATTTTCTATATGGTGGACATTTTGCTAAGCAACTTACATATAGTTGCTTAATCTTCCCTCCTCTTCCAACCCTTGAGTTAAACATTTATTTTACTCTTAAGAAGAGTTAACAGAAAATTAAAACTGAGAGAGAGAGAGAGAGAGAGAGAGAGAGAATCTCTTTCTCAAGATTCAATTTGATTGGGATTTTTCTGAATGAGGAGCTCATATCCTCAACTTATGCAGTGTTTCTTGACCTCTGATATAGGACAGTTCGTCATTGTTTAACTCTTTGTTGAGTATGTCAGGACGGTTGGGATCTCTGGTCCAGTGTCTAAATGATAGTATCATTTCCTGCCCCAAATACCTGCATATTTCCAAACATCCCCTGGAGAAGGAAGGGTCCCAGCAGACCCATGGAGGTGGATATGATTGATGTAGTTATGTGGTCAAAGAATAAAAGACTAAAAAATAAAAAAATTTAAATAAAAAATTAAGGTAGAAAAAAAAAAAGGTAAACCTGGATTAGTTTTATAGCCATCATATCTTTAAATCTGATTATGCTTGGCTCCCTTAACTGGTGTAGGGATATGGAAGGGATCAAAAGTAGAACTACTTCCAGACTTGAGAGGCTCAACTGATTTTTACAAAACTACATCGTGTGCTCTAAGTGTTGCTGGCAACTGTGTGTGTTTGTTTATTTATTTTGGCTATGGTGGGTCTTCGTTCCTGTGCACTGGCTTTCTCTAGTTGTGGCAAGCAGGGCTACTCTTCATTTCGGGGCATGGGCTTCTCATTGTGGTGGCTTCTCTCGTTGCAGTGCTTGGGCTTTCAGATGCTCGAGCTTCAGAAGCTGCAGTGCTTGGGCTCAGTAGTTGCCACTCGTGGACTCTAGAATACTGCCTCAGTAGTTGTGGTGCATGGGCTTAGTTGCTCCACGGCATGTGGGATCTTCCAGGACCAGGGATTGAACCGGTGTCCTCTGCATTGCAGGGTGGATTCTTAACCACTGGACCATGAGGGAAGCCCTATGTGTGTTTTATGGTTGTATTAGTCCCTATTTTCTGTGTAACGTGGTATATTTACAGGCTGCAGGACTAGGACATGGTCATCTATGGGGTGGGGAGTCCATCGTTCTGCCTGCCAAACTCAGAAAATATGCATTATATGATTTAATCCTTCAAAAGTTTGAGATTTGTTTTATGGACAGGAATATGATGGATCTTGATGAAGGCCCTATGTGCACATGTTTTCAGCTCTTTTGTGTTGAAGAATAAAAAATGTCAATTAGGTCAAGTAGATTTTATCCTTATTGATTTTATTGTCTACTTGTTTTATTACTTACTGAGAGAAGACTTGAAATTTCCAACTAAATTGGATTTTTCTGCTTCTTTCAGTTCAGTTTTTGTTTTAAAACATTGAAGCTTTATTGTTAGATACATACACATTTAGTATTATTTTGTCCTCCTGACCTTTTTGTCACTATGAAATGTTCTTTATCTGATAATATTCCTTGTTCTGAAAAGTACTTTGTCTGAAATTAATGCAGTCACTCTAGTTTACTTATGATCCATCTTCCATCCCTTTTATCTTATCTGTCTTTATATTTCAAGTAGATTTCTTGTTTGTAGTATGCAGTTGGATTTTGCATCTTTTAAATATAATTTGACAACCCTGCCTTTTAACTTAGACTTTTAGACCATTTGTATCTAATGGAGTTATTTATATGATCAAATTTAAATCTGTTATTTGCAGTTTTTTAAGTAGACAGTTTTTTTAGATCAGTGTTTGGTTCACGGAAAAATTGAGCAGAAGTTACAGAGAGAGTTTCCATATACCTCCTGTACTGTATCCCCCAGTATCTATCAACATCCTACACCAGCGTGGTACATTTATTATACTGACAAACCTATACTGACATATTGTTATCACCCAAAGTCCATAGTTTATACCAGGGGTTACTTCTGATGCTGTACATCCAATGGGTTTTGACAAATGCACAACATATATCCACCATCATAGTGTTGTACAGAATTTTTCCACTGCTCAAGAAATCCTCCTTTGTCTGCCACTGATTCCTTCTTCCTATTTTAGTAACCACCTTGATCTTCTTGCCATCTCCATAGTTTTTTCCTTTTTCAGAATGTCATGTGGCTGGAATCATACAGTATGTAGTCTTTTCAGAGAGGCTTCTTTCACTTAATAAAATGTATTCATGGTTCCTCCATGTTGTTTCATGACTTGGTGGCCCATTTCTTTCTAGTGAAGAATAAGATTCACCTATCTGCATGTATCACAGTTTATTTATCTGTTCACCTCCTGAAAGACATCTTGCTTACTTTCAAGTTTTAGTAATTAAGAATAAAGCTACTACAAAGATATGTGTGCATGTTGTTGGGTGGATGTAAGTTTTTAGCTCTTCTGTGTAACCACCAAGAAACATGATTCTTGGGGACTATGTGGTCCCCTTCTTTTGGGTTGAACTTTGGGTGTGTTTATGGCCTACAGCATTTTTGTGAGGCCAACAGAGTAAACATCCCTCCAAATCTAGGCCTGATTTTACTAAGACACCTTGTTCTTAAATTCCCTAATCCATTCTGTTTCTGCTTATGTAGAAACCATTTTGAAGCATACACAATCAGGTACTTGCAACTCCTCATACTCTTCAACCAAATACATCCCCTGTATTTGTCACCTAACTCAGTGTATCTTCCTCTCCCAATACAGTAGATTTCCACTGATTAACACCTCCCACCAGATCACATTACATTCTCTGTGTTGGTAAAATACTCACAACGCCCAGCCCAGTTATTGCCGTGTCTGAAAACCTTTCCTGGAAATCACTAGTCAAAATTGATCACTATTCTCTGTGCTTGAAAGCACTTCTCACTCTGTATTAGGATTAATAGCGTATTGCTTCTGTCACCATTGCTGGATTTTGATCTCTTTGAAAACAGGGATCAAATCTTTTTCATCTTTTTAACCTCTGGACTTACAACACTGTACATGATGGAACTCGATAAATGTCATTGAACTGAATTCAGTGAATTCGGTTCCTGCAGGTATGATGGTGAGCACTTGCCAGTACAGGGCTTCAAACCCAGTTCTCTTCTCACTTCTGGGTCCAGGCTCTCATCTACTGTAATATGGGTTGTTTTCTAATGGTTTCACATCTGGGAGATGCAGTTTTACTTTTGTTTATGTTAGATTTGCTTATAGTTTAAGAAGTTGATGGTTTCTTATGTGGATCCTCTCATCTAGTTTATATGTGCATTGATTAGTTTTGTGTTCTTTGTACCATAAATCCAGATGAGAAGAAGGGTTTCAAATCATGTCACTGAATATATGCTTTTTTAAGAAGCTTAATTTCAGTTTCTTTTCTTTCACGACGGAGAGTGGGAGCAAAATGAGAAGCAGAGGTATATAAACTGCTTGCAGAGCACCAGAGAAAGCCTGATGTATAGTAATGGGTCCAGGCTCATAAACGTCTCTCTTGGCACTCTTACCACTGTCAGATTATTACCATGTTCTCAGATTCAGCTGAATGTGTTCAAGGATCTTCTTTGGTCTGAAAGGTCAGCTGCTTTTAGTTGTGCACTGGTAGAATGCTAATATGTCCTTATTCAAATTACCTGCTACAGCACTTATTAAATTGATGGCCTTGTGCTCTAATTTAATACTGGGGTCGTTCAGAGGCGGGCTGCGGCAGCACTCTGCTGAACTGGGTGATGCCGAGGCAAAGTTCAAGCCGAAACCGTGGTTTGGGGCTGCATTTTCCCACTAAATTAGCAGTCAGATGCGGTGTATAATTAATTAGCACAAACCAGGGAAAGCTTGTCATTTAATAAGGCTTTTTTACTTCTACATTACACAAACAGTGGGAATTGATCCATTAAGTGCCTGGCTATTAACGCTGTTTAATGTATGTCTGGTTGTTAAATTGAGATGTCTATGTACATACATCCAGAGTTTAAGAGCTCCTCATGGTCAGTTCAGTATTTGCTCAGATTTGAAGTCATGTTCCACAGAATCAATAATAGCTTCGTTACTGAATTTGAACCCAGTTCAAACATGCATACGAATTTAAACTGAAAGTTTCATTATGGTCTCAGAAATCAGGTTTCGTATATGTCTACCAGTTAATCTTAAAGGAAATAAACCCTGAATACTCATTGGAAGGACTGATGCTGAAGCTCCATTATTTTGATCACCTGATGTGAGCAGCTGACTCATTGGAAAAGTCCCTGATGCTGGGAAAGATTGAGGGCAGAAGGAAAAGAGGGTGTCAGAGGATGAGATGGCTGGATGGCATCACTGATGCAATGGACATGAACTTGGGCAAACTTTGGGAGATGGTGAGGGACAGGGAGGCCTGGTGTGCTGCAGTTCACGGGGTTGGAAAGAGTTGGATATGACTGGGTGACTGAAGAGCAACATATGTCTTTTTAAAAAATTTATTTATTTTTAATTGAAGTGTGATTGCTTTACAGTATTATGTTGGTTTCTGCCAAACATCAGCTTGAATCAGCCATAGTCTTTATATGTCTTAAAGTTCCGTTAGTCCCCATACTCCAGTATTAAATATTGCATTGTGTTTGCAGCATTCTGTCTTTACTTTCTTTTTTATATAATCCTTGCTCGCAGTTGCCTTAGGCAGAGAATAGCTTTATCTTTGCAGTATTCAGCATAGTATCATCGTAGAGTTGGAAGGAGCCTTATGAAATATACAGAATGAGATTTCAGCAGCCCTGTCAAGATATCTAGAAAGGCTCACTGTCTTACCCGTGGCCTAAGAATAATCCAAAATATTGAAATGTTTGAAGCAGCCCTTCAACCTAATAATGTTCTCTAAAAATGATTAAGGATGATTTACACTGTTTTGTGAACTGGCTGTTTGTTAGTTATGAGATGACTAATAAATGTGTTCTTTGTAGAATGAGTGTCATTATATAATATGCACAATTGAAAACATTAAAAGCTTTTTAAAAAATTTACTTAATGCAGAGAGGAAAGCTAAAAACCTGAATGTGCAAAAATTACTTGAAGAATAGGATAATTTGTTTGAGCGTTGCTAAGGGTCATTTGTTACATGAAGAAATTAGTGCAGTGGGTCAGCCAAAAAGTTCGTTCATGTTTCTCTGTAAGATGATAGTGTCAGTCACACTTAAATTAGTGAAATCAATCCCTATGTAAACTGTAAATATCAAAGAAGTTCATTATGTATTTATATGTGTGTGTACACATATATATGACGAGGTACCTTGACAACTTTTAAGAAAACCAACAAACATAATCATTAAAGCTACGTTAACATCACTGATTTTTTTCTATAAACTGAGAATCCTTTCTGCAGGCTTGCATAGGGGATGTTAAGGATGCATTTTTGTTAAAGGATATCATTTGGGGTTATTTTTCCTTCTATAATTATAAGAAATGTTTGCACTGCAGGAATTACTTGAGCTGTAAACATTTATTTTTGAAAAAATAGTGAAGTAAAATGCCTGTGACACAAAATACTCAGGTTTTGGGGCCAGTTCAGAGGTTAAAGCGTCTGCCTGCAATGCGGGAGACCCGGCTTCGATCCCTGGGTTGGGAAGATCCCCTGGAGAAGGCAATGGCAACCCACTCCAGTATGCTTGCCTGGAGAATCCCATGGACAGAGGAGCCTGGTAGGCTACAGTCCACGGGGTCACAAAGAGTCGGACATGGCTGAGCGACTTCACTTCAGTTCAGTTCTGTGTAGTTGTACTTACCTCATCCTGCTCTATATTGCACTCAGAGGTTTCTATGCTTGTTTTCCTATCCTGATGGAAAAGGCCTCTAATGCTGGGACATGTCTAAAATATGGCATTATGTTTTTTATTTTTAAAATTTTTTGCAGAATCAAGAAAAGTATCACACATTGGGTAGTACCAAGGGGAAAATAGTTCAGTTGGGTGGACAATTATCTTAAAATGAAGGCAGTTTAGGAAAATATTTTAGTTCCCTATGCTTCATCCACATAATACCAAAAAGTCATTTATTTTGATAGCAAATACAAAATTTTAGCTCTTCCAGTAAATTTGCTACCTGGCCAGTTATTCATACAGTAACAGAGTTGCCTTTATGATGTCATTGCCGTTTTCTCACTGAGGAAGTTTTGTGATTATTTACTCACTGACAGACTCATTCATTAATTCTCCAGTACTTAAGAAAGGGCTGTTTTATGGTAAAACTCAATAATATACAACCACATTGATACTTTTATTTTTTACTACTTTGTTGTGCCTTGCTTTTTCATTAATTATCCCATAAAATGCATTTTTAATCACCAACTATGCTTAAGTTTTTGTGCTAGAATTAGTGCCAATCACTAAATATTTCTAGTTCTTCTTTGCCTACACAGAGTTGGGTATATAAAGTGTAGCTTTGGCAAATGTGTTGTGAGAAGTTTGTGATTTGTCACATTCTCTTCCCTCTGGCATTGTGATCACGGAACCTGCGTCAAGATAATCTTCATCAGTCTGGATCCTGGGGCCTTTGCAATGAACAGAAGCTTTTATCCACCTGGTGACTAGATAGTGTTAGCTAGAAATACAATTTTTTTAATGTTAAATCATTTGGGTATTGTTTGTGTGACATAGCCTTGTCTATCCTAATCTGAACAATCATTATAGATATAAATTTTCCTGAATGCAATACCTGAAAAACACTGCCTAACAGTGCAGGAGACACAAGAGACACAGGTTCAAATCCTGGGTTGGGAAGATCCCCTGAAGAAGGAAATGCAACACACTTCAGTATTCTTGACTGGAGAATCCCATGGACAGAGGAGCCTGGTAGGTTATAGTCCATGGGTTCACAATGAGTCGGAAATGACTTAGCAAGTGAGCACACATGCACGCAAGCAATGATAAAGGAAATCTTTGAAATGAGTATTCAAAAACATTTTAGCTCGATATAATACAACTTGGTGGAACGTCTGCATTTGTCATAACTTTTATTATACATAAAAATGGTGGCCTATGTACTAACATTTAAACTATGTTGTGACAAGTCTTTAAAAATTTTGAGTTAACCAAAAGAAGTGCTACCCATGACTCTTCTAAAGCCCAACAAGGTTGTGATTTACCTAATTCTGTGAATGGCATGTCTAATTTGTAAAACTGAGTCAAAAGAAAAACATGATTTATTTTCATTTAGTTAATCTATCTAGCTGTCTTTTTCAGTATATTTGGATAATTCAGATAATTATTAATCTGAAAATAAACAATATTAGGTTTGCTTATCAAAAATTCTACTTCACAAATGATTGTCAACTTTACCCTTTGATACGTTTGGTATAGCCTTATATACTTTTGGTATACAGTGTTTATTGATATTCACATTTCTAAATTAAAATTTTCATTATTAGTAATATGATTTAAAACTGCTATCCTATTGATTTTTGCACTGATCAAAGTCAATCAAAATTACTTTAATACAATTATTTTAAAACTAAGCATTTAAAAATGTTGACTAACTACTGATGTATTAATGTGAAAATATTTGAGTTACTTTTAAAGTCTTTGGAATAAAAGATGACTTTAATTTTCACATATATATATAATAGCAAAAATATTTAAAGTGAATTTTCAATTAATGAATGTAGATAAACAAGCAAAGGGCAATACATAAATTATTTTTTTCATCTAAGTCCATACTGGATAACCCTTTAGAAAGGAAATTATGCCAAAAATACCTTTAATTGGGATTTTGGTTTGTGTTAGAATTTGGAAATAGTGAGCTTTTATGTTGAATTTCCTAGCTAAGTTGACTTTTACACATCTAAATAAGATTTTTGGTTTGATACTTATTTTATTACTGTGAGAAACACTGGTCTGGATGAAGCACAAGCTGGAACCAAGATTGCCGGGAGAAATATCAATAACCTCAGATATGTAACCTCAGGTAACACCACCCTTATGGCAGAAAGCCAAAAAGAACTAAAGAGCCTCTTGATGTAAGTGAAAGAGGAAAGTGAAAAAGTTGGCTTAAAACTCAACATTCAGAAAACTGAGATCATGGCATCTGGTCCCATCACTTCATCGCAAATAGATGGGGAAACAATGGAAACAGTGGCTGACTTTATTTTTCTGGGCTCCAAAATCACTGTAGATGGTGATTGCAGCCATGAAATTAAAAGACGCTTGCTCCTTGGAAGAAAAGTTATGACCAACCTAGACAGCATATTAAAAAGCAGAGACTTTACTTTGCCACCAAAGGTCTGTCTAGTCAAACCTTTGTTTTTTCCAGTAGTCATGTATGGATGTGAGAGTTGGACCATAAAGAAAGCTGAGCACCAAAGAATTGACGCTTTTGAACTGTGGTGTTGGAGAAGACTCTTGAGAGTCCCTTGGACTGCAAGGAGATCCAACCAGTCCATCCTAAAGGAAATCAGTCCTGAATATTCATCGGAAGGACTGATGCTGAAGCTGAAGCTCCGATACTTTGGCCACCTGATTGGAAGAACTGGCTAATTGGAAAAGACCCTGATGCTGGGAAAGATTGAAGGCAGGAGGAGAAGGGGATGGCAGAGGCTGAGATGGTTGGATGGCATGACTGATTCAATGGAGTAAGCTCCAGGAGTTGGTGATGGACAGGGAGGCCTGGCATGCTGCAGTCCATGGGTTTGCAGAGTCGGACATGACTGAGCAACTGGACTGAACTGAACTTATTACTATACATTCTATTTAATAACATATAACCTCAATAATAGAGTCAATTTTTATCTTTAAAGTGGCTACAAACTTAAGAATCTAGGACATTCTAGAAGGATATATATGCTTGTCATACTGTGCTCCTCAGTCATGTATGACTTTTTGTGACACCATGGACAATAACCCACCAGGCTCCTATGTCAGTGGAATTTTTCAGGAAAGCATACTGGAGTGGGTTGCTATTTCCTACTCCAGGAGAACATCTTGACGCAGGAATAGGACCTATGTCCCCTGATCTCCTGCATTGGCAGGTAGATTCTTTCTCACTGAGCCATCTAGGAAGCCTTGTTATACTATATTCAACCTTTAAAAGCTGACTAAGCTTTCATAATTTCCCTTTGTGTGATTAAAGATGATTGAATATCCAGGATTGCCTATTAAAAATAAAATTTTGAACAAAACAGTGATTAGAAACTTGTTAGTTATTGACTACTGATAAAAGTAAAGGGAACTTGTAAAGCCTACTGTGGAGCCTAGTATGGTATCAGGGAAATTATGTGAGTGCAATGGTCAAAAATGTTTCCATTCTTTATTTGCTTCATGAAGTTAACAATGAAATTTTCACAGTTTGAGAGGTTACTCCTCTACCCTGTCTGAAGTTTTATGACTTTTTGTGTCCTTTGAGCCTTTGATTCTTTTTCTAGGATATTTTTTCCTGAATATAGCTGAAAATTAATCACAGCTTCATCTGTAATAGTAATAAAAGGAAAATAATTTTAATGCTTAAGAAGAGAAAAAATGGCTAAATTACTGTGGTTAGTCAATAAAGTAAAATTTGATATAATCATTAATATCATACTGAAGAATAGATAAGTCTATGCGAAGATATTCGTAGTATATATTCCTAGGAGAAAAGTTAAAAATTTATATGTATCACTCTGTGTGTGTTAGTTGCTCAGTTGTGTCTGACTCTTTCTGACCCCATGGACCGTAGCCCGCCAGGCTCCTCTGTCCATGGGATTTTCCATGTGAGAATACTGGAGTGGGTTGCCATTTCCTTCTCCAGGTATCACTCTGACCCCATTATAAATACATTATATTTTAGATTTTTTTAAACATATGTATATGTATAGCATATATACTATGTCTTTGTACACATATATACAAAAAAATGGATGCATGGGTAAATACGTAAGGTAAAAGGTCTTTTTTAATTTTAATTTTTGCTTATTTGAATTTAATTTTTAAGGGCGAATTCATGTCAATGTATGGCAAAACCAGCCAATATAATATTGTAAAATAATTTGCCTCCAATAAAAAATAATTACCAAAAAAAATGTAAAAATATTTTTCCAGTTGTATTGAGATAAAATAGGCATAACATTGTGTAAAGATGTGTAAAGTGATGATTTGATACATACATATTGCTAAATGATTAGCACAGTTGCATTAGTTAACAGCTGTATCACCTCATATAATTACAATCTTTGTTTTGTAATAAGAACCCATAAGATCTCTTAGTAAGTTTCAAGTACCTGATATATTGTTTATTATAGTCTCCCACATTGCAGGTGGATTCTTTACCAACTTAGCCATAAGGGAAGCCCAATAGTCACCATGCTATACTTAATTTTCTTAATTATGTAAAATGAACAAGTGCTGTCTTTGTACTAAGTAAAAAAAAAATACTTTATTATCATTTTTTGACTCATTAGTGAAATTGTTATGGAAAATTCATTTTATTAGAATATCTGGCAACTTCATTACAATAATAGTTTGAACCTTTCAAAAAAGGTTTTGTGAATATTTTTAATAATTTTGAAAATATAAAGGAAAGGGTTTTTTTTTTTTTCCTTTTCCCTATTTATGTATTTTGTAATTGATATAGTGAAAGGACAGCTACAGGTGTGTTCTACAACAATTACGAAAAGTCAGCCCATTAAACTTGTTATCCTGACCTAAGTGATGTTTTTATTGAGAGAAACTTAGCCCTTGAGATCATTCGCATATAAGGCACTAGAATAAGCATTATTAAAGAGTTTTGAATTATAGCTGATAAGTATGTAAGGCTGAAAGGAGACATTAATTTTTTAAGCATTCTGGTCAGTGTTTAAATTTCTGAGATAAGAGCCGCATTAATAGAGACTCATACACATCTTTTTCTCCCTTTTTTGCACATGGGAACACACAAGAGTAGAAAAGACAATGCCCACAGATTGTTTTTTCTTTAATACTTTGTTAGGATTTGAAGGGATTATTACTATTTAGATTTAAAAATGCACTCTTGGAAGTATTTTTTTCCCTAGGTTTTACTGAAACATGAAAACATTGTTTATAGTTCATACTTATTATGACCATAGGAACAATAACAATATATACATTTTGAATATTCATTGGAAGGACTGATGCTGAAGCTGAAACCCCAATACTTTGGCTACCTGATGTGAAGAACTGACTCATTGGAAAAGACCCTGATGCTGGGAAAGAGTGAAGGCAGGAGGAGAAGGGAATGACAGAGGATGAGATGGTGGGATGGCTTCACTGACTTGACGGACATAGGTTTGAATAAGCTCCAGGAGTTGGTGATGGACAGGGAGGCCTGGCGTGCTGCAGTCCATGGAGTTGCAGAGTTGGACACGACTGAACAACTGAAGTGAACTGAACATTTTACTCTGACCATTATATGCATGTTAAATGCAATTATAGAACTCAAAATATGCAAATACTTTATTAGGCACTCAAAGTTATCTCATTATTTGTAATTTGTTGTTTACAACTCGTTGCGAGCCCATGGACTGCAGCCCGCCAGGCTTACCTGTCCTTCACTATCTCCCAGTGTTTGCTCAAACTTCCATCCATTGAATCAGCGATGCCATCCAATCATCTCATCCTCTGTCGTCCCCTTCTCCTCCTGCTCTCAATGTTGCCTAGCATCGGGGTCTGTTCCAATCAGTTGGTTCTTTTGAATTAAGTGCCTGTATTTCCCAGGAAATATCTTTAGCTTAAAGGACAGTATATGGGAAAGTTACTGAGTATAAAAATACCTTTGGAAGATTTTTGAAATATCCAATCTTGTCTGCTCACAATCCTTTCCTTAGGGCGCTTAGGTCGCTAATGCTATTTTTGCTAAGAATAAGCAAATGTATTTAGCTGTTGCTCTTTCGTTTTATTTTTAAGAGCTTTGTTTTTAATTATCTTTCTTTTTTTTCTACTATAGGTCATTTTCTATCACATGGCCTATAAAATCATTCCCAATAGGAGAGTGGCAAAAAAGTCATCATCTTTTGAAGACAAGTTTGATTAAAAGGTAAATTCAGACCTCTGGATAGCATATGGGTGATTCAGTTCAGTCAGTTCAGTTCAGTCGCTCAGTCATGTCTGACTCTTTGCGACCCCATGAACCATGGCACGCCAGGCCTCCCTGTCCATCACCAACTCCCGGAGTTCACTCAAACTCATGTCCATCGAGTCGGTGATGCCATCCAGCCATCTCATTCTCTGTCGTCCCCGTCTCCTCCTACCCCCAATCCCTCCTAGCATCAAACTCTTTTCCAGTGAGTCAACTCGTCGCATGAGGTGGCCAAAGTATTGGAGTTTCAGCTTTAGCATCAGTCCTTCCAATGAACACCCAGGATTGATCTCCTTTAGAATGGACTGGTTATTGCTGCACGATGAAATTGTTCTCATGGAAATGACTGATTATTGCCCATTTTGTTTGTTTTTAAGGCAGAGGCTGTTGTTGAGGATTTAAACTAAGTTTTCTTGACTTATACAAATACAAAAGTTTGTTTTTAATATATAGCATTTTACATTATTGAATTTTTTAAAAAATTTTAATTTCATATTAATCTATTTTTAATTGATGGATAATTGCTTTACAATATTACATTGGTTTCTACCATACATCAACATGAACCATTCATAGGTTAAACTTTAAAATACTTGTTTAAAATAGTTTGAAATGGGATTTCTGAATTAATCATTATTTTAAGTAGTTTAAGAGTTCTTAACACTGTATCTCCTATAAAAAGAGGGAGTAGAAGGCAGAACATATGTATTGGAGTGCTTTACATACTAATCATCTAGAATGGAATATAATCAACTCTTTCAAATATCCTTCCACTTGTTATGATAGGATGTCTTTAGATAAATTTACAGGATTTATTTTATTTTACTAATTGATTGGTATACGTAATTCATCCACAGATACGTTAGTGAAAGCTGGATTCTAAATGACTTTCCTATGATAAGCTTTCCAATTAATTCTTTTCACACTGTTTTTCTGGTGACATTTGAACTTCTTTCATTATTTAAAGCACATCTGGAATGAGGCATTGCTGAATAATAATCACGGATGCTAACATGTTAAAGATTGAACCCCTGACATAGTCAAATGTGTTCTGGTTTAAAACAGTGACCTCAAATAATGCTGGTGTAAGTGAGTCATATTTAGAAAGGATCTGTAGGCAGCTTGCCTGCCTTGGGCTTGAATTGGTGAAAAAGGAAGAAATCAAATTGCAGACTGTCTTCATTGCTTACTAAAGTTGATGATATTGATTCATATTTTTCCTCCTATTTATAAATATTTTTTCTTTATCTTGTCTGATATAAAAATTTTGCAGTAAGTATTAAAATGTATTATATAAAACATATGTTAAATCATGTATTACTTATAATTTACATTTGTGTCAAAGGATTACTAAATTTCTTCCATGGTGTATTTCATAAAAGAGATGATATTGGTAAGATCTTGTTAAATGGCTTGCTAATACAAGAAGCAGATCATTTAAAATGGACCTTACATCTTTATAGGACGTTAGAAATGAAGACATTACTTCAAAATGTAGGTAATTATTGCCTCCTCTTTTATCAGTGCTATTTTCTGAGATATTATCATAAGAGAGCACTTTAGTATTAAGCAGGGCCTTCGAGTGGCAATAAATCAGTCCAACTGAGTCATCATTGTCTAAGGCATCTGAACTACTGCAATGTTGTGGATCCGACTGAGAGTGTGAAATCACTTGACCCTTGGCATTAACCTTTGCTGAATGAATAGACATTGCTTTCCACATCGAGGAACAAAGCAGAAGACTATTGATTAAACACCACATTCACTTGATATTAAATACTGGCTGAACTCACTTCTTGCTTCCAGTTCCAGAGGGAGAAACCCAGAGAGTTGCTGAGTCTCACGAGAATGGATGTTTGTGATTCAGAGCAATGTTTTTCCTGCAAAGTACGTTTTTTCTCCTTTGATCAATAACTAGCAGCCATGATCAGCCATGAGTATGTATTGTCAATTCCGACCTGTGTATTTTATCACCTAAGGTGAGAGGTCACAGTGCTGTGACTAATATTTCAGTTCTAAGCATGGATTGTTCCCTAACTTCAATATCTCTTTGAAAAAGCAATTTGTTTTATCTGTTGCTCATGAGTCATTGTTTTGGCAGTTGATTTGACTACATTAGTAAAATACATGACTTTTCTAAAATTCTTTGGTTTAATCACTCTTTTTGCAGATGTTGAATTTTCTAGAACTTGGCATTATTAGAAGAAATCATAAAAAAGTATGTTCTAGGATTTGTGATTGTAGTTGAAGAAGCATTGTAGTTAAATAAATTTCTCAAGTTAGAAGAAAGCATAAGCTTTGGAAGAGAGCATAGCAATACCTATGAGAATAAAGGGAACAAGAAAAGATGTTTTACCAGAAGTCTTGAGCTAATTATCTTCTAATCCATTGCTTGTCCTGCACAATTGACAACAGTTTGACAGTTTCTTTGTAGACCTATTTTATCCAGAAGAACATGTGTTATTGACAGATAAATCATTTCAAGGAACTAAAGTTAAATTTTAGCCACAGATAAGAAAAACACTTTTTAAATTTAAATAGTTTTTATGTGCTCATATAACTAGAATTTATTGTAGGGAGCATCGTAATAGCTATAAGTTCTTTCTTTCCTCTCCAAGGTTTCTTATTATTTTGGACCCAGGATTTTACACCAGTAAAATTGTATAAATAATTGTTGTTATTGCTAAAGGTTTTAACTGGCTTGTGTTCAACACCAAAAATTCCAGATCAGTTGGTTGCGATTCTGTCATGGTTGAGCAAAGATCATTTCTCGCCTGAATAATAGGAAATATTTCCTCTAAGGACATAATGATATAATTTAATACACTCACAGTCTCACACAGTTTGCAGTTTTTGAAAAGGAGTACTAGAAGACTGGGGAAAGTTGATAAAATGAATCATGCTGCTAAACTTAATGGTCAATCCTTTTGATTTGATGCTTTCTATAGGACGTGTAGCCCCTGAAATCTTTCTTTGAAAGCTACTGAAACTGTGAAAAATATGAACAGCATTCTATCTAAATACCATTTTGGTTATATATCATATAGTTTCTTTTCTTTATTACTGAGGACATTTGTATAGAAGTCATTTTAGTTCACTATTATCTTGAGCACAGACATGCTATATGTACACGAGAACCTTGAACTTGACTTGGAGGTAACTGTACAATTTACTTGACTGATATAATACAGTGCGAGCTTGTTCTGTGCATGGCAAATATGATAAAGACAATGATTTGCAAATAGTAATATTTTAAAGTTATATTTAATGAAAACATTTAACGAGAATGCTTGGCTTTGAAGTACCAAATAAATGCTTTTTGTTCTGCTGTGAAGGAAATACTTTTGTGATATTTGAGACTAATCAGACTGAATAGAGGTGTCTGGGTCAAGGTCATATGGCAAGTCTGTGACATAGCCATGATTAGAATCCATGGAACACATACTGCAGACCCATTGATAATCTTTGTGGTGTCCGTATGTGATTTCTAAAGGGAGATTACTGTGAAGTGAGGTGTGTGAGATGCAATAAAATGATAAATAATTGCAGTTTATTGTAACAGAAATATTGGAATATTCCCATTCAAAATTGGAAGAATAAGGAAGCAAAAGAGAGAAAGCGGAAAGAGAAGAAAAAGAAGGGGAAGATAATTTTGGCTCTGCCCTACAGGTTTCAAAAGAAAAGACTCAGATAAGCATCTCACTTGAGACACTTGCAAAAATAGTCTTTATGCTAACAGGGATGAGGAATTCATAACTAAAAAAGATTTTTTCTTATTCTTTTTAATTAAAAGAATAAATAGATTCTCATTCACATCTCTGCTCGATTGCCCCCTTCCCTGACCCTGTCTTTAAAAATAATTCAGAGGTGCTTTAGAATGTACTTAGATCAGCTGAAGAACAAATCTTTCTGCTATTAAAGGTGAGTTCCAGGATGGGTTGTTTATGAAACTTGGTTGTTTCTGTATTAAGAACAAACATTCCTGTGGGAGTTTTGGAAAAGTTGAGATAATAAAGGCTCCAAAAGTTTCTGTCACAGGTAGATTATTCAAATTGATCTTTTCTGAGGTTTGACAAGTTTCCCATTTTTATCTGCTGCCTCATGAGAAAGTTCTTTGTAAAAGTTCCCTGTAACAGTTCACATCTAAAAAGGATGGCTCTCAAGATGTTCATAGCCCTGAACATAACAGTCTCTCTCTAGCCTGGTCAGGTATCTTTTTAGTGTGAGTTTTTTGTTTCCTTGAATTAACAGAAGACTTTAGAATTGACTACATGTTGTTAAATCTTTGCTTGGGATCTAGTAAAACCCTGTATAGTTTATCTGACACAGTAGAGTTTATCTTTGTACATTTGTCATTCCTCATAAAAAATATCGACCAGAATTTTTGTGACTTTGACCAGCAGAAAACCTTAGCCGACACACTCAAGGATGAAATGCAGTCAGCGGAAATGGAAACGCTTCAACCCTGCCCCTGTGGCAAGAACGGCTTCCCGTTAGACAATCTGGTCAGATTCTTTATGGACCCAAAGGGAGGTGCATGCACTGGGCATTGCGTTTATGTTTTTCTTGACCTACCTGCTCCTTAGAGCTCCATCCTAAGGCAGCTGCTTGTGTAAAACCTCTCAGAAGTATGCATCATTGATCTAGCCATAATCACACTGATCTGTTGGCTTTTCACTAAACTTTACTTAAGTGAAAACTAACCCTCTTCTTCCTGTATGGGGTTATGATTGACTGTATGTCCTTTGAATGGTGTGAAGATGCTGGCTGCGAAACTAGAACACTGCTTTTAAATGTCTTTAAAAGAAGGAAGGAAAAATGTGTCCCCTCGACCACTATAGAGCAAGATAAAAAAAAAAAAATAATGATGGTGCACACTGCATTGTCCATGTCGACCTTTCAAGAATCGTTTTACATCTCAAAGCTTGAAAAAAACTTTCCTCTCCTCCTGCCTACATTTATTTACTCCCAAATTATCTTTTAAAACAAGTATTTTACAAAGATGCATTTTAATTTATTGTTGCATGCATGCTACGCACACTATTTATTGAGAATTCCTTAAATAGTTTCCTGGATGGCAAATAGAGTCCACTACCCACCTGAGATATGTGGAATCAGGATAGTTGGAGAAAAGGAAAAAGAAACAGGGCCATGAGGACATGAAGAGGGATTAGCAAAAAGAATAAGACCCTTGGGAAAGTGTTGGCCTGAGATGTCAGATGGAATGACCCTCCCGCATCACTTAGAATCTGTGGACTGGGTGTATGAAGTTAAGCTTTACCAATACATAGGTAATAAGGTCTAAAATACTTAATGATGAAAGCTATGTTAAGTGTCTTCCTTGGGGGCGGAGTTGACTTCAGATGCTAAGCTTTCACTGTATGCAGCTATAATTTCACGACACGAGGGGTGTCTAAGCACTTAGTAATATTTGTGGGCCTCAGTCATTCCTCCCAGTACTCTCTGGACATGTATATAATTTTCCCACAACTAATAGCTTATCCTTTTATAAAGAATGGTAATGGGGATGGGTAATTATCATCTAGTTGCTTAGGGCTGTACTTTTGTGTATGCAAGAGCAGACCTCTTGCTTCACCTTTCAAAATAACATTCGTAAACATCACAGTGCCCCCAGAGCAGCTGAATGGGGGCGTGTGTGCTGACCCAGAATATCAGTGCAGCCAGCCAGCCAGTAACACTGTGAAATACTTTTCATTTTTCACATTGCGTATCTTTTAAGTGAAAACACACACACACACACACACACACACACACTCACACAATGGTGGCTTTAGTCAAAACATAGCTCTACTTAAGAATTAATATTTGCAGTCATGATTTCTTTTCACATGTTATCTTAGTTGTAAAATTAGTGATAATACGATATGGTGGTTAAATAAGCAAATATTTTTTAGAGATTTTGGTTTCTTTAGATTATTTCATTTTCCTTATTTCGTTTTCATTGTATTATAAAGGTGGTTAAAAAATTCTTTCTAGTTGGGTCTAAAAATGGTCCACTTTGGTATAATTAAAGGCTGATGAGTCATTCACCATTGTCTCCAGGTTAGTTTAATAAGTAGGATACAGTGACTGTGGAATTGTGATGAATAGCCTTTGATCTATTGACACAAAGGAATATTTTTAGCAGCAAATTAGTCTGTTATGTAATAATCAACTGTGGCTCTTATTAAGGGAAAAGTTTTATACCATAATGCAAGAAATGAAATCTGATATGCAGAGAAGAATGAAAACTTTAAGAGAACTTTGAGACATATTTAAGGTATTTGCTAGGAACCTGGAGACTGACTTTAGCAGAGAATTGTTGTCTTCCATTCCTCCAGAGTTCAAACTGCATTTAATGCTCTTTAGTTCTATTTGTTTTCTGGTTCGGTAAAAAATTTCCTTGTATGATTTTTAGAATGGCCATTATTCTCAAATCACGTTACCAAATGTTAAATTAGGCAATTGCATTATCTGTTGAGCATTAATGTGAGGCCACATCATTCCTGATTTGTAGTATTTATTCTAGAAGATACTTATGGAATGTATTATTGTCATGAGCATGAGTGTTAAGGACTATGAAACCATTACTGGCAAAGAACTTATCACAAGATATTCAGTGCAAAGGAATATCTGAGCTTATCAACATGTTATAAAGAACTTTAAAAGTCTTGAGATTTTGTGTGAGAGACAGCCTTCAAGATAAGTTTGGGCAGTCCCTATTTGAAAAGAAATTTAAACCTCACTGTCAAATGGCATTTTCATCCATTTGAGAAGTTATTTTATCCATTGAAAAGGACCCTATTGCAGATGTACAGTCCATCAGTTCAGTTCAGTAACTCAGTTGTGTCCAACTCTTTGCGACCCCATGGAATGTTGCACACCAGACTTCCCCTGTTCAATTCCCGGAGCTTGCTCAAACTCATGTCCGTCGAGTCGGTGATGCCATCCAACCATCTCATCCTCTGTTGTCCTCTTCTCCTCTTGCCTTCAATCTTTCCCAGCATCAGGGTCTTCCCCAGTGAGTCAGTTCTTTGCATCAGGTGGCCAAGGTATTGGAGTTTCAGCTTCAGCATCAATCCTTCCAATGACTATTCAGGGCTGATTTCCATTAGGATTGACTGGTTGGATCTTCTTGCTGTCTAAGGGACTTTCAAGAGTATTCTCCAACATCACAGTTTAAAAGCATCAATTCTTCAGAGCTCAGCTTTCTTTATAGTCCAACTCTCACACCCATACATGACCACTGGAAAAACCATAGCTTTGACTGGATGGACCTTTGTTGGCAAAGTAATGTCTCTGCTTTTAACATGCTGTCTTGGTTGGTCATAACTTTTCTTCCAAGGAGCAAGCATCTTTTAATTTCATGGCTGCAGTCACCACCTGCAATGATTTTGGAGCCCAAGAATATAAAGTCTCTCACTGTTTCCATTGTTTCCCCATCTGCTTGCCATGAAGTGATGGGACCAGATGCCATGATCTTAGTTTTCTGAATGCTGAGCTTAAAGCCAACTTTTTCATTCTCTTTCACTTTCATTAAGAGGCTTTTTAGTTCTTCTTCACTTCCTGCCATAAGGTGGTGGTATCTGCATATCTGAGGTTACTGATATTTCTCCCAGGAATCTTGATTCCAGCTGTGCTTCATCCAGCCCAGCATTTCACATGATGTACTCTGCATATAAGTTAAATAAGCAGGGTGACAATATACAGCCTTGACGTACTCCTTTCCCAATTTGGAACCAGTCTGCTGTTCCGTGTCCAGTTCTAACTGTTGCTTCTTGACCTGCATACAGATTTCTCAAGAGGGAGGTCAGGTGGTCTGGTATTCCCATCTCTCAGAATTTTCCACAGTTTGTTGTGATCCACACAGTCAAAGGCTTTGGTGTAATGAATAAAGCAGGAGTATATGTTTTTCTGGAACTCTCTTGCTTTTCCTATGATCCAAAGGATGTTGGCAATTTGATCTCTGGTTCCTCTGCCTTTTCTGAATCCAGCTTGAACATCTGGAAATTCACGGTTCACGTATTGTTGAAACCCAACTTGGAGAATTTTGAGCATTACTTTGCTAGCATGTGAGGTGAGTGCAGTTGTGCTGTAGTTTGAACATTCTTTGGCATTCATTGCCTTTCTTTGGGAGTACAATGCATATCTTAGCCCATATCACACTTGATTATAATTGCATTCCATCTCTCCCTCTAGCCTCTGATTCCATGAGAGAAAAGAAGAGTAAGCCCATCAGTAAAATTGAATTCTAGTCTCAGAAATTGGATGTTTGTATATACCGTTGGCGTCTTTGCTTTAACTTCAGCCAAGTAGGCCAAGGAAGCCCAGAATGTTAGACATTTTTTAAACGTGTAGGTATAACATTGAATTTTCTTTTCTTTTTATAATACCTTTACCATTCTCAGCTAGTTTTATAATAGAGTCATTATTAAATATCTCCACCAGGAAGATCTCTTTTTTAAGACATTCATTGAAGAAATAACTTCCTACTAACAAAAAAATAAAGCATAAGTTAACAATATGTGTGGCTCTAATCGAATTTAATACATAAGCTACACATATAGTTTTAAACAAGTTGTATTCTTTAAGGCATTAACAGTGTTTGTCCTAAAGAATCCTTTGTGAACTTTTATTGGTGCTATACACCACTTTTGATGGCTATCCTAGCTCGGTCCTGAGATCTGGTCTGTTTGCTTGCTAATTAACCAGTTTTCTTTGGCGCGTAGTGTAAGAAATGTGACATCGACTTTGGAATTTTGATCAATAGCTTTTGATCTCAGAATCCTTTGTCTTACTTGTTGCAAGTGATAACTGGTACAAGGAACACCTTTGGAAGGACTTTCTGTCTGCAAGAAGAAATATAAAGGATTTGGAGAAAAATAGATCTCTAATCAGCCAATCTTACTATGTTAAGTAAAGGCTAGGAAGAAAAGACACATCCTCTTTATCAAGGCTTGTTATTGGAAGAATAGTGTAGACAGAGCTCTGTACTTTAAAACTTTAAATATGAAACAAAACTTTTCTTTAATGAACCTAGTCTTATATGACCAAATGTTATTTCATAGTTGTCCTCTGAAGTTCTACTTAGAATACTGAATTGTTTAGTAGGAGATTAAATCTTCCAGGATGAAATGATAATATCAGCCATATTCAGTTCAGTTCAGTCGCTCAGTCGTGTCCGACTCTTTGCGACCCCGTGAATCACAGCACGCCAGGCCTCCCTGTCCATCACCAACTCCCGGAGTTCATCACTCAAACTCATGTCCATCGAGTCGGTGATGCCATCCAGCCATCTCATTCTCTGTTGTCCCCATCTCCTCCCACCCCCAATCCCTCCCAGCATCAGACTCTTTTCCAGTGAGTCAACTCGTCGCATGATTTAAAAAATCAGAGTGAAAAAATATGAATGAGAAATGTTATGTCAAGAATGCTAGTTGCATGTGAAGGGTCACATAGCTTACAAGATATCTCTAGATGGATCTACCTTCAAGAAAATAAACTTATACTAGTACTCTACCCCAGCATTTGTAACTTAAATTCATTTTGTGCTGTTCCGTCCTGTGCTTAGTTGCTCAGTTGTGTCTGAGTCTTTGTGACCCCATGGACTGTTGCACAGGAGGCTCCTCTCTCCATGGGAATTCTCCAGGCAAGAATACTTGAGTGGGTTGCCATGCCCTTCCGTCTCCAGGGGATCTTCCCAACCCCGGAATCGAACCCAGATCTCCTGCAGTGCAGGCAGATTCTTTACCAGCTGAGCTATCAGGGAAGCCTTCATTTAAGATAGGCGGAGAAGGCAATGGCAAGCCACTCCAGTACTCTTGCCTGGAGAATCCCAGGGTCGGGGGAGCCTGGTGGGGTTCCGTCTATGGGGTTGCACAGAGTCGGACACGACTGAAGTGACTTAGAAGCAGCAGCAGCAGCAGGCTAAGTTATCGGAGAAGGCAATGGCAACCCACTCCAGTGTTCTTGCCTGGGGAATCCCAGGGACAGGGGAGCCTGGTGGGCTTCCGTCTGTGGGGTCGCACAGAGTTGGACACGACTGAAGCGACTTAGCAGCAGCAGCAGGCTAAGTTATGATATTCATTGATTGAGGTATATCAGAAGCATTTTCGATTTATGGTATTTTCAGCTTGCTGCTGCTGCTGCTAAGTCACTTCAGTCGTGTCCGACTCTGTGCAACCCCATAGATGGAAGCCCACCAGGCTTCCCCCATCCCTGGGATTCTCCAGGCAAGAACACTGGAGTGGGTTGCCATTTCCTTCTCCAATGTGTGAAAGTGAAAAGTGAAAGTGAAGTCGCTCAGTCGTGTCCGACCCTTAGCGACCCCACGGACTGCAGCCTACCAGGCTCCTCCATCCATGGGATTTTCTAGGCAAGAGTACTGGAGTGGCTTGCCATTGCCTTCTCCGATTTTCAGCTTACAATGGCTTTATTGGGACATAACCTCATCGTCAGTTGGGGAAGACGTGTGTGTGATTTAAATATATATCCTATGAATAATTGGTTAACACACGAAGCACTTTACTTGGTAATGTATTCACTAAAACTCACCTCCATGTCTGAAGCTACAACAGACCTTTTCACTTTTTTTTTTACTTCACCACCAACAAAGGATTTATTAATAGTTGACCACTCTACTCCACAACCTCTCCAGAATTTATTGTTGGTAGATTTTTTGATGATGTCCATTTTGACTTGTGTGAAGTGATACCTCATTTTAGTTTTGATTTGCATTTCTCTAATAATTAGTAATGTTGAGCATCTTTTCATGTGCCTCTTGGCCACCTGTATATCTTCTTTGGAGAAATGTCTATTTAGGTCTTGCATCCATTTTTTTCGATTGAGTTGTTTGTTCTGTTGATTTTGAGCTGCCTGAGCTTTTTGTATATGTTGTAGATTAATTCTTTGTCAGCTGTTTTATTTGCAAATATTGTCTCCCATTCTGAGTGTTTGATAGTTGACTTTAAAAATGACTATTCATTCATAAAATAAGCCATCTTTAATGTATGTGGACTTTCTAGAAATATTCACACTTATCTCTGTCGTTGCATGATTAGAGTCTAAGAATCTAGTGACTTCAGTAGCCTTTCCTTTCTGTTTCCCATTCTTTTTGGAACAGCGCTCTAGGCCTGGGATTTTGAATAATTCTATGTTTAGACATATATGGAGGGCTTCACTAACTTAATCCAACTTTAAATATAGTTGAATCCTGCTGCTGGAATATTTACTCATTTGTCTCTGATGATCCTTTCATGCATGGTGTGGTTTGTTTTTATTGTTGTTTAGTCACTGAGTTGCGTCTGACTCTTTTGCGACCACATGTAGCCCACCAGCCTCCTCTGCTCACGCGATTTTTCAAGTAAGAATTCTGGAGTGGCTTGTCATTTCTTCCTCCAGGGGATCTTCCTGACCCAGGGATTGAACCCCAAGCTCCTGCCACATCTCCTGCATTGCAGGTGGATTCTTTGCTGCTGAGCCACCAGGGAAGCCAATAGTGTGGTTAGAGCACCTAAAAGGAATAGGAACTGAAATTTTGTTGCACTCATAGAAAAGGCTATATCAGTTCAGTCCCTCAGTCGTGTTTGACTCTTTGTGACCCCATGGACTGTAGCTCTCCAGGCCTCCCTGTCCATCACCAACTCCCAGAGCTTGTCCATCGAGTTGGTGATGCCATCCAACCATCTCATCCTCTGTCATCCCCTTCTCCTCCCACCTTCAATGTTTCCCAGCATCAGGGTCTTTTCCAGTGAGTCGGTTCTTTGCATCAGGTGGCCAAAGTATTGGAGTTTCAGCTTCAGCATCAGTCCTTCCAATGAATATTCAGGACTGGTTTCCTTTAGGATGGACTGGTTGGATCTTCTTGCAGCCCAAGGGACTCTCAAGAGTCTTCTCCAACACCACAGTTCAAAAGCATCAATTCTTTGGTTCTCAGCTTTCTTTATAGTCAAATTCTCACATCCATACATGACTACTGGAAAAACCATAGCTTTGAATAGAAGGACCTTTGTTGGCAAAGTAATGTCTTTGCTTTTCAATATGCTGTCTTGGTTGGTTATATAATTATGCACAAAAAAAAATATACCTGTGGCAGAATTTGATCTCAACCTCACAATGTTGTAAGAGGTAAACATTTAGCTTTCACTTACCTATAACTATTGGAGGCCAAAGATATTTATAGCAAAGTATCTAGTAATTGTGACTGACCATATTTGTCTAGGTTAGTTCACAATGTCTAAGTGAAAAAGTCCCATCTGGAATGAGAAGAAGGGAGCCCATGGCAGTCACATGGTTCTGCAGTGTTTGAGTCTAATCTGAGGTAGGGGTGGCACTTCCTGTCTTAGCAGCTCCTCGTCCTGTTTTCTCTTTGTGAGGAGCTTCGGTCCCCAATGTCATGATGGCCATGTCTGATCTAGATTGCAAAGGGTGAGCCCCCTTAGTGGTCACGCATGTTTCCTCCCACTTCCGGTGGTGCAGTTAGGGAGGCCTGGGGATTCCTCTGCTCGGTGCATAGTCACAAGTAGTTCTTGGCCAGCTTGTTTATTTCCTAGTTCAGTTCCCTACAGATCTTATTTGGAATTAAGTCTGTTTTTATTAACACCTATGAAAAAACACAGCCAAAGATCCCGCCTAGGTGTAGCCTTAAACCCAATAATTTTGGGGACTGGCCTCCACGCTCTGTCCTTTTTGCCTGTATTTAAGAGACACAACCATGAAACCAGTTGGAACAACAGGATGCTATGGTGAGGCTCTTCCTTAAAGTTTGCTGGACTACCCTTTTTCCTATTGTTTAGCAGAACACTCTTAAGGGAGTGCGCTGCCTGACAGCATTCAGGACATCATTGTTTCCATTTCCAAGCCTATCATTTTTGAATAATCTTTTAATTTTAGAAAACTTTTAAATTTATTGAGAAATCATGAAGGTAGTACACAGAATTCCCATATACCTGGTAACCAGGTTTTCCTATTTTTAACTTTTTACATTAACATGGCACATTTCCTTAGTTAAGAATCTTGATCATGATTAGTATCTGCACATTTATTCAGATGAACATTTTTCTGTTCCCAGATCTCATCCAGATGCTGCATTGTATTATTTATTTATTGCAGTTTTGTTTATTATTTCTGGTTGTGCTGGGTCATCGTTGCTGCGTGGACTTTTCTTTAGCTGGGGCGAGCGGGCCCGCTCTCCAGTTGTGGTCCATAGATTTCTCTCTCTGGGCCTCCCCTGTTGGAGATCATCCGCTGTTGAGTGCAGGCTTTAGTAGTTGTCGTGTGTGGGCTCACTAGTTGCGGCTCAGCACAGGCTCCATAGTGATCTTTTCATTCTCTTGACAGTGTCTTTTGCAGAGCAGAAGTTTTACACTTCAAGCTTACCAATTTTTTCTTTTACACATTCTGCTTTTATCTTTGTATCTAAAAAGTCGTTATGAAATGAGTTGAATCAGGTGGCATGGATTTTTCTACTGCTCTCTATACGTTTTAAAATTTGCATGTTAAAGTTAGTTCTGTGACTATTTTGCATCACTTTTGGTGAAAGCTATAAGATCTGGGTCTAGCTTTGTTCATTTGTTTATTTATTTGTATTTGGACATCCAGGTGTTTCAGCGCTATTTGTTGAAAGTGACATGAAGTGAAAGTTGCTCAGTTGTGTCTGACTCTTTGCAACCCCATGGAATTTTCCAGGACAGAATAGTGGAGTGGGTAGCCTTTCCCTTCTCCAGGGGATCTTCCCAACCCAGGATCGAACCCAGGAAAAGCCTCTTTTCCATTAAATTGCTTTGCATTTGTGTCTTTGTCAACAGAATATATTTGTATTGGTTTATCTTTGGGTCTTCTTTTGTTTTATTGATCTGTGTGTCTGTTTTTTGGCTAATATGTTGATGTCTTGATTATCATAGTTTTAGAAGTCTTCAAATTGAGTAGTGTGTGTCTTTCATCTTTGTTCTTCTTAAGTATTATGTTGGCTAATATAGATCTTTTGCCTTTCCATATAAGTGTTAGAATCAGATTGTAGATATTCACAAAATAACTTGCTAGATATTTTGCTTGGGCTTGTGTTGAGCCTATAGATCAAATTGGAAAGAATTGACAACTTAGTAATATTATCTTCTTATCCATGAACAAGAACCATCTCTCTATTTATAAAGATCTTTATTTTTTTTTTACAAGAATTTTTAGTTTCCTTTCTATACATTTTGTCATATTTTGTTAGTTTTATATCTATGTATTTTATTTACTTTTGTGGTGCTAATGTAATGGTATTGTGTTTTTAATTTCACATTCCAATTATTGAAAATTGGCATATAAGAAAGTATATTAATTTTATATACTACAATGTTGCTATAGTCATTTATTATTCAGGAGGTTTTTCTGTTGATTTTGGGATTTTTTTTGCCTACAAAATCATGTCATCTGTGAACAAAGACCTTATTTCTTCCTTTCCAGTTTGTATACCTTTTATTTCCTTTTTCGGGGGGTCTTACTTTAGGTGCAGCTGCTGCTGCTGCTAAGTCACTTCAGTTGTGTCCGACTCTTTGCGACCCCACAGACGGCAGCCAACCAGGGTCCCCCGTCCCTGGGATTCTCCAGGCAAGAACACTGAAGTGGGTTGCCATTTCCTTCTCCAATGTGTGAAAGTGAAAAGTGAAAGTGAAGTCTCTCTGTTGTGTCTGACTCTTAGCAACCCCATGGACTACAGCCTACCAGGCTCCTCCGTCCATGGGATTTTCCAGGCAAGAATACTGGAGTGGGTTGCCATTACCTTCTCCATACCTTAGCTAGGGTTTGCTATATAGTGCTGAAGAGGAGTGGTGTTAGTTTGATCTTGTTTCTGTTTCTGATCTTAGAGGGAAGTAAAGCATCTGTTTTTTCACCAGGAAGTAGGATGTTAGATAGGTTTATTGTAGATGTTCTTCATCATGTTTGGGAAGTTCCTTGCTATTCCTAGTTTCCTGAGCAGTTTTTATCAGGGGTGTGTGTGTGTGCATGTTTGCTCAGTCATGTCTGACTCTTTGCAACTCATGGACTGTAGCCCACCAGGCTCCTCTATTCTTAAAATTCTCCAGGCAGGAGATACTGGAGCAAGGTGCTATTTCTTACTCCATGGGATCTTCCTGACCCAGGGATCAAACCGACATCTCTTGTGTGTCCTGAAGTGGCAGGCAGATCCTTTATCACTGTGCCACCTGGGCAGCCTTTTGTTTTCTTTTTTTTAAAATTTTACAATATTATATTGGTTGGTTTTGCCATACATTGACATGAATCTGCCCCGGGTGTACGTATGTTCCCCTTCCTGAACCCCCCTCCCTCCTCCCTCTTCCCCTTATCCTCCCTCTGGGTCATCCCCATTTTGTTTTCTTTTTATGTGAAAAAAAAACGCTGGAAGGGGCTGGAAGGAGAGGAATGCCCTTCCCTCCAGCTGTGATATCTGAGGTTATTGATATTTCATGCAAGAGTACATGCAAGATGTACTCTGCATATAAGTTAAATAAACAGGGTAACATATACAACCTTGATGAACTCCTTTCCCAGTTTGGAACCGGTCCATTGTTCCATGTCCAGTTCTAACTTTGCTTCTTGACCTGCATACAGATTTCTCAGGAGGCTCATAAAGTTGTCTGGTATTCCCATCTCTTTAGGAATTTTCCAGTTTGTTGTGATCCACATAGTCAAAGGCTCTAGTATAGTCACTGAAGCATAAGTAGATGTTTTTCTGGAATTCTCTTATTGTTTCTATTATTGTGAATGTTGGCAATTAGAATCAGGTAAAGTCTTTTCTTAGTTTTCTGAATGTTGAGCTTCAAGCCAACTTTTTCACTCTCCTCTTTCACTTTCATCAAGAGGTTTTTTAGTTCCTCTTCACTTTCTGCCATAAGGGTGATGTTATCTGCATATCTGAGGTTATTGATATTTCTCCCGGCAATCTTGATTCCAGCTTGTGCTTCTTCCTGGGAAATAGATGGGGAAACAGTGGAAACAGTGTCAGACTTTATTTTTTGGGCTCCAAAATCACTGCGGATGCTGACTGCAGCCATGAAATTAAAAGACGCTTACTCCTTGGAAGGAAAGTTATGACCAACCTAGAGAGCATATTAAGAAGCAGAGACATTACTTTGCCAGCCAAGGTCCATCTAGTCAAGGCTATGGTTTTTCCAGTGGTCATGTATGGATGTGAGAGTTGGACTCTGAAGAAAGCTGATCGCCGAAGAATTGATGCTTTTGAACTGTGGTGTTGGAGAAGACTCTTGAGAGTCCCTTGGACTGCAAGGAGATCCAACCAGTCCATTCTAAAGGAGATCAATCCTGGGTGTTCATTGGAAGGACTGATGCTAAAGCTGAAACTCCAATACTTTGGCCACCTCATGCGACGAGTTGACACACTGGAAAAGCCTCTGATGCTGGGAGGGATTTGGAGCAGGAGGAGAAGGGGATGACAGAGAATGAGATGGCTGGATGGCATCACCAACTCGATGGACATGAGTTTGAGTGAACTTCGGGAGTCGGTGATGGACACGGAGGCCTGGCGTGCTGTGATTCATGGGGTCGCAAAGAGTCGGATACGAGTGAGCGACTGAACTGAACTGAACTGAAAGTCTTTTCTTCTATAAAGATGTGCTTTGTTATGCAGAATGCTTTGGGTATATCTTACAATAGTTATTGTAATAATTGCTGTCTCTCTCTGCTGTAACCAGGAAGAGATTTTTCTTGGATTTTCACCAGGAGAATCTAGTGATATTCCTAGAGGTAAATCTCACAAAACTCTGGGGCTTTCCAAAGGTTGAGGCCTCCCAAGAGTTCATGCCACCATGAAATTTAAAACAAAAAACAACAAAAAATGCTTGCTCTTTTGAAAGGAAAGCTATGACAAACCTAAACAGCATATTAAAAAGCAGACATATTACTTTGCCAAAAAGGTCCATATAGTCAAAACTATGTTTTTTTCCAGCAGTCATGTACAAATGTTAGAGCTGGTCCATAAAGAAGGCTGAGTGCCAAAGAATTGATGCTTTCAACTTGTGGTGCTGGAGAAGACTTGAGAGTCCCTTGGACAGCAAGCAGATCAAACCAGTCAATCCTAAAGAAAATCTTCCTTCAATATTCATTGGAAGGACTGAAGTTGAAGGTCTAGTACTTTGGCCACCTGTTGCAAAGAACTATCTCACTGGAAAAGACCCTGATGCTGGGAAAGACTGAAGCAAAAGGGAAAGGGGATTACAGAGGATGAGATGATTAGATAGCATCACCTACTCTGTGGACATGGATGTGAGCAAACTCTGGGAGACAGTAGAGGGCAGAGGAGTGTGGTGTGCTACAGTCCTTGGGATGGCAGAGTCAAACATGACAGCAGCTAAACAAGAACAACAAGGAACTTCTCATTTTCATGCTAGTCCATACGGAGGCTCCAGCAATTCATCACAATTGCATTTAAGTGTTACTACCAATTTATATTTCAGTGGCTCCCATCACATATGGACAGATCTTATTTAGCTTTCTGACTTTTCCTGTTCTCCAGTTTTTATTTCAACTAAGGTTTTCAGTGGATCCAAGAAAAGTCATTGAGGTTAAGACCTAGCATTAAAATTTTGAATGCTTCTATATGGATTGCAGGAACTTTGTACATATCCAAAAGGAAGAACTTTCAGTCTATTTAGATTTTGCCTTAGAAACTTGGGCTATATTTCAAATCTTCGAAAATGGCAAATCCCATGTCCCCTTTACGATGGAAGTTAGTGTAGTGTAGGTTCCAGATTCCTAGGGTACAGGAAAACAGGGCTTGAGTTCTGTTGCGTCCCTGTGTTAACTATAGGACTCAAGACTTTCAATTAGTTTTTATGATTCTGATGTTCCTTGTTGGCAGTAAGTTATGTTTGGATAACATTATTTACTCATTAAGTGTTTTCTGCTTGTTTGTAGGGCACTATGGTTAGCTATTAGAGAGGAGTCATTACAAAATGAGCCAGATACAAATTTGCCATCAGTCTCAGACCATAATAATGGAGATGACATAAATGCCCCAAAGTGGAACAGATGAAGTGTCATTGGAAAGGTCACTATTGAGCAGTAGGAATTGGAAGGAGAAGTATAAGAGAGGTGGCATTGGACTTATTCTTGAAGAACAGGTGGGATTTGGGCATGCTGAAACAGGGAGAAAGGGCGTGCCAGCAGAACTGTCTTCATGAGCAAAAGGTATACATGTTGGCGGCATGTTTCATTTGGTTAGAGAATAGGCTGAATGGAAAAGGAAAAATGAAGAAACTTCTATAGAGCATCTACCATGTGTTAAGAAATACACTTCTGAAAATCACTTTTACCTAAGGGCAAAAATAACCCTTCGAATTTGGTAGTATCTGTTCCATTTAAAAGATAAAATAAGACTTCATTTTTATTGTGTGCGATTTATCTGCAGTTCGTATAGCTAATAAGTGACACAACCTATTGGTCAAATAATTTGCCTCCTATAGTCCTAATTAACCTATAAGTGATACATACACACACACACACACGTGCACATATGCATGCAGGTTAAACAAATCAATAAATAAGTAAATAAATTGTGCTATATCATATATATTCACAATATAATTAATGGCCTGGAATCCAAGTCTCTTTTCAGTTACCAAGCAAGTATTTTTTGAGCACTGTGCTGCTGTAGGCCTAGGATTACACCAATGAACAAAATTGACATAAGTCTCTCTCTTCCCACTTACATTGCTCCTTCATCATATTGTTTCACTACATCACACTGCCTGGAGAAGGTAGGGGGACGTGAAAATCATATTAGAAAATTATGTGACCAGATGTGGCAATGTGGGCAAATTTGAACATCAGGCTGAGGAACTGAGATATCATTCAATAATTTTTTCCTTTGATTTGTTTCACCTCTTGCAAATATTTTAGTTGAACGTTTATTCTGTAAACATAAAATTTTTTGAGCAGTGAAGAGAGTTTAGAGCTGTGTTTTAAACAAATTCAATGGGCAAACATGGGTAAATACTAGGATGAAAATGTGGGAGGTAGGGAACCAGTTTGGGAGCAAGTGAAATAGAACAACGGACTGGATGAGGGTGGAGTAAAAGGGAAGGCGAGGACACAGCCAAACTGGGAAGAGTTGGGAGTCATAGGCAAGGAAAGCGATGTCCCTGGGGAGGTCAAAGCTTTGAGCCTGTTGCTAAGAGGATATTAATACCCTTCTTATAACTAGAGATACAAGAAGAAAACTAAGCTTGGAAAGAAAATGATTTCTTTTCTAGACATACAGTAAATTTGGAGTTCTGGTGGAACACACAGCTTGTTGTGCCCAAGAGAAGGTGAGGATTGAGACTAGAGCTTTAGAGAGAGCTTGGTGTTGTGACTGTGTGCTTATGAGTTAGATACTGCAGGTGATAATCAAGGCTATGAGATGGCTCAGAGAATAGAATGGTTTTGCATGTGGCCATAGCGGCAGAGAATTGAGGGAGAGAGGATGAATGAGCGCTGACTGTTCAGGACTATCTCCAACTCACACTATTTAATAGTAAGGTTAATTATCAATTATCTGAAATGTTTAAATTATTGATGAAACTTTAATAACAGTGGTTGTTTTGGGTATATTATAGCTGTAATGTCAATCTTAATACGTTGTCTTTTCTATCTTAGTAGAGGCAAATATAGGTTTATAGGATGAGCAGTTAATGATTTCACATAGGAGAGATGTTTGACAACCTGAAAGTCAGAAAATCAGAGGGATTCCCAGTGGAATCCATTAGGGGTATAAAATGCAAAAACTGGTTAACTACTTGGGTAAATCAATAAGTCTGAAAATTAGCAACGCTGTTTCTGTTTGTTAAAGAACTCTTAAAATTCAAAGACTTCTCAACAAGTTGTGTGTGTGTGTTTAACAAAATATGGTTTTGAATATGTTTTGAAGTCCATGGACAAGAACTTCTGAAAAAACTATTTATTCATCTAAATGAAACACATGCTTAACTATTTCTCACTGTTAGTCTAAAAAAAAATTGCATCTGGACTGAGAATTTTTATTTCACTTTGTACCAGTGTGATGTGAATTAATAAAGGAGATAAATAATCAACTTTTGAAACTCAAGTGTTACTGAGTTAACAGAGATGTATAATGTTTGTGTTTTAAGTAGTCCCAATATAATTTTTCATATTGATCTACAGAAAAAAAATAAGGTGGCTATTTACTTATGAATTGCTCTTAATTTGTAGTGTCCTTTCTTCTTCATTTTTCCTCCCATACCCCTCTCATCTGAAGAGCCTATGGATTTATCTTGTGTCTGTCATTTTTCCTCACATGATTTAAAAATAATTAATTGCAGCTCTCAGTGATGATTTATGATTTCTACTGACATAATTAATGATACACATCAATTTTCCTTCTTAATTGAAGGAGTCACTACAAACTTTTCATTAAATA